>NC_088910.1:107720806-110220806 GCF_963576675.1 Euphorbia lathyris
TTTGAAATAATGTGTATTTTAATATTATTTTAAATTTAGGTTTGGGTAAAAATTATGGTTAATCATTGATTTTTGGTTAAGTAGTGAGAATTGGTTAAAAACCGTTAACCGAAAAACCTAACCGAAATTAATGGTTAACCGGTTGTATGGTTAACCGATTGATATGGACCGGTTTCGGTTTGGATGGTTAAAAAACCGTTGATAACGGTTCGGTTAATTTTTTTTTATCTAATGGACCGGTTAACTGAACCGTGCCCACCCCTAATTGGTGGCGGTTGTCAGCAGACAGAGAGGATGCCAGGTGCAAATTAAAATGCAGGTAATAAATAATATTTTGTCAAAAGAGTTTTTTTATTCGGGATGCTTTTTGCCTAATCTTAAATCTATAAAAACCCAAACATCATATTGCATTTGTCATCAGTTTGAGCATACAATCAAAGGTAGCTCTATCTGAAAATAAACCCACTCAACTCAAGAACTGATAGATTATTTGAAAATGGCAACAAAATCAGTGGCCTCAATTGCAATTCTGCTGACTCTGAACCTACTCTTCTTCACAATGGTGAGCTCTGCAAAGTGCCCAACAGATGCACTGAAGTTCAAAGTATGTGCAAACGTGTTGGGGCTAATTCAAATTCCACCAAATGAAAAATGCTGCTCCTTAATTTCTGGTCTAATCGCTGCTGATGCTGCTCTTTGCCTTTGCACTGCTATTAAAGCTAATGTTTTGGGGATCAACGTTAACGTTCCACTCGACTTAAGCTTGCTGCTCAACCAGTGCAACAAGAATGTTGCCGCCGGATTCCAGTGTCCTTAATTAAATACTCTCCATGTTATTTCTTATTTTATTTCCTTCATTTCTGTTCCTGTCTTTTTTTCTTTTGATTTCAAGTCATTAAATGTTTCAGTCCTATGTGATGATGCATAATTTTATTTGTTGTAAAGTTTCCCGTTGAGCTTGAATATTAAGATTCATAACATTTTTTTTTTTATTTGAGAGCTATTACATATTTTTTTGTTTTCACAGTAGAAAAACATCTTGGAGCTCATGACCTTCTCAATAGTTTAACAACCTAATTGATTATTTAATAGTTTTGTTGTATACCATTTTCAACATTGATACGCAAGTAAGTGTCGGATTAAAAATGGTAAAAATAATGTAGACGTGTCACAGACGCTAGTTCTCGAAGGCTAAAGTGGTAAATAAATTAATAAAACAAGTAAATACGCCTAAATGACTTCAATTCTAAACGAAAAGCGATTGACGACCGTTACAAGGACCGAAAAGAAAAATAACGGTCTTGGATCCCGAAGTTACTTGACAGGCCAGTCGGAAAACAATTTTTTTAAGATAAGGTACAAAAAATAAAAGTAATAAAAGCGAAACAAAGATATAATTTTTTTAATTTTTTTTTATATTTTTATTGATTTCATAATTGTTCAATGTTTTTGGATTACAAATATTTTCATAAAGAATTAAAATTACAATTTAAAAATAAAACTATAAAAACTAGAAATATGAATAAATCATAAAAACAATATGTACGGGGTTAAATTAAATTAACCGATATTGTCATCGTTGGGATGCGTGGAAATGAGGCCTTGAAGTTCGGCAACTCGTCTCGGGGATTGTCTCGTTGTTTTGATAATTCTATGCGAATTTGGAGTGACTCAAAAATTTCAGGGACCTAAACATGAATTTTCTATTTACATAATGTGAAAAGCAGCACTTTGTGGAAAAAAAATGTTATTTCATGGAACAAAAATTGAAATCTAAATCAATAAAAACATGAGATTGAATCTCAATTAAAAAAACAGACACAAGGGGAAGAAGAATTGAGAATGGTGTGATGCGAAACTGACATTTGAGCTCCAAGCTTTTCATTCGATCAACATGTGTTTATTAATTTAATTAATTAAACACATGAGAGACAATTGTTACAACATTATTTTTATTTAGGGCTATTTTGTAATTAATTACTTTTCAAGTTTAAATGATGTAACATATAGATATTCAGGTGGAATTAGTAAATTACTAAAAGTTCTGACTCAAACTTGTAATTATAAAAAATCAGTTTACAGTTGATTAAATTATTTTCTGATTAATTACATTAATAATCAATAATTATTTAATTAATGGTGTTAAATTGGCGTATGTGGATTAAATGGAATGGAAGTTCACATGAGAGTATGGCGTTGAACACTTAACTTGGGAGCCGTTTTGGATCCGGAAGCATGCTTCATGGATATGAGAAAGGAAGTTGAATGCACTTATTCATAGGACACTTACAGTATAAACAGGGGCGGAGCCAGAGGGGGTGGGGAGGGTCGGTCGACCCTCCGGCCCCGCCGGAAAACCCCAGGAGTGGGGTTTTCCACCCTCGCTCTGCTAGGGGCCGCCATGGCTGGTGACCCTCCAGCCATGGCGGCAGCTGAAGAAGATTATATCTTCTTCAGCAAAACGAAAGAGACAGATGGGAAGGGCAATTTCGCCCTTCCCGTCTGTTTAATTTTTTTAAACCTAAAGGCCCAAGTTGGGCCTTTAGGTTTAAAAAAATTAAACAGACGGGAAGGGCGAAATTGCCCTTCCCATCTATTGGGAAAATTATTTCGAAGGCCCACCCTTGATCACCTTCTCTTTTGCTTTTTCTTTATTTAATGTTGTGCGTGCCGAAAGAGAGAAAGAAAAGAAAGGTTTTTGATATCAAAAATTGGAAAAATATCCAAATCATACCATACTTTCTACTAAATTTCAATTGACCATCTATTTTTCTCTCAATCAAACAATTTCTAAGTAAGTTTTCTTATTTCTCATTTTGTATTTTATTTCTTTTAGGTTTAGAATTTTATAATTTCTAAATTAGGGTTATTATTAGGGGAATTATTAATATGTTGTTTACTTGAATATTCTTTAGTAATTACAATTAATTTATGAAATCTAATTTAGGATTTCTAATTTAGGGATTTCTAATTTAGGGTTTAATTTAAGGATTTCTAACTTAGGGTTTATTATTGGATTTCTAACTTAGGGATTTCTAATTTAGGGTTTAATTTAGGAAATCTAATTTAGGGATTTCTAACTTAGGGTTTATTATTGGATTTCTAATTTAGGGGTTTCTAATTTAGGGATTTCTATGTATGTTGGGGATTAATTTCGTTTATTTGTTTTTATGACAAGGGTCAAAACATTGAGTCTTCATCAAATAGTGGGAAGAGACAGTGTGTGGAAATATCAGATGATGATATTATTTCTGATCCCGGAAATAGAAAAGAAATTGTATACATGATATTACCATTCAAGATGATTTAAGGCGATGTTACTTGTTAAAAGGCCCATGTCAACCAAAAGGTCATATATTTCCTCGAACTAATTTTTCTAGAGTTCAAAGGAGTTTTCAAACAAGTTGGTTTGATATGTTTCCATGGTTAGAGTACAATGTATCCAAAGATGCTGCTTTTTGTTTGTATTGCTATCTGTTTGGTAGAGGAAATAGGTCTGGGGATAAAGCATTTATAGAAATTGGTTTTAAAAATTGGAAGAAAGCTTTAGAAAATTTTAGGGATCATTTAGGTGGTATGTCCAGTCCCCACAAATATGCTACAGACCGGGTTTATGGATTTCAAAATCAAAGGCTGAATATTGATTATATGTTGACAAAGTCAAAGGAAACGAATGCGATTGCTTATCATACTCGTGTCACAGCAGTTGTAAAAATTGTTCGTATACTTTTAAAGCAGGGTTTGGATTTTCGTGGACATGATGAATCGGAAGAATCATTGGAACGAGGTAACTTTCTTGAGCTAATGACATTTTATTGCAATGAATGTGAAGAAGTGAATAAGGTGATGAACTTAAATTCTCCCAAAAATAATCAAATGACTTGTCATCATATCCAGAAGCAAGTAATTAGGGCTTGTGCATTAGAAACGATAAAAGTTATTTTGAATGAGCTTGGTGGGAAGTTGTTTTCTCTTTTGATTAATGAGTCTCGTGATAGTTCTATGAAAGAGCAAATGTCTGTTGTTATAAGATTTGTGAATGTACGTGGTGAGGTTCTTGAACGGTTTATTGGGGTTGTACATGTTAGTGACACTTCTGCACAGTCTTTGAAGAAACATATTGATTCTTTCTTTGCAATGCATCAATTGTCTCTCTGTAGACTTAGAGGTCAAGGCTATGATGGAGCTTCTAATATGGGAGGCGAGCTTCATGGACTAAAAACACTCATTTTGAATGAAAATAAGCATGCACATTATGTTCATTGTTTTACTCACCAACTTCAGTTAGTGGTTGTTGCTGTTGCAGATCATAACATGTTGATATGTGATTTTTTTTACTTATTTGTCTATGATTGTGAACGCTGTTGGAGCTTCATGTAAAAGGAAAGAAGCTCTTCGTCAATCACATTGTGATAAAGTAGTGCAGTCTTTAGAAAATGGAGATATTTCTATAGGAAAAGGCAAATATCAAGAAACAAGTTTAGCTCGGCCATGAGATACCAAATGGGGTTCTCACTATACTACAGTTTCACGTCTTCTTAGTATGTGGAGTTCAGTGATAGAGGTGCTTCGTGTTGTATATGCTGATGGGGTTCTCACTATACATGGTTTGATAAGCAAAATGAAAACTTATGAATTTTGTTTCATTGTTCATTTAATGAAACACATATTGGGAATGACGAATGTGTTATCACAGTCTCTACAAGTGAAGCATCAAAACATTGCTAATGTTGTACGAATGATTAGACTGACGAAGCAGAGTTTGGCAACATTCAGGGAGAGTGGCTGGGAAGAGTTATGCAAGTCAGTGATTTTTGTTAAGAAAATGAAATTGAAGTGCCCAATGTGGAAGATACTATTACAGATCGAGTTAGAAGGTTTCTTGATGGTGTTCCAAGGACTTATCATCATCACTTTTATGTCGAGATTTTTGTCGAGGTACTTTATTTGTTTTTACTTTTCATATAATAATATAACTAGTATATAAGCAAGATGTTTGACTGTTTTGTATTTGAAAAATACTAGGTTGTTGATCGTCTTGCTGCAGAAATTGATAATCATTTTCCCGAGTCAAATACAGAGTTACTTGTTTGTATGTCATGTCTTGATCCTACAAATGCTATTGAGAATTTTGATCATCGACAAGTGCTTCGTCTTGCTGAGTTATATTCAGAAGATTTTTCTTATTGTGATATAATTCAGCTTAAAGAGGAACTCAAACTCTTTATTTCTGAAATGAGATCGAATGCATCATTTTCTAGTTTGACAGATATTGGAGTCCTTGCAAAGAAGATGGTTCAAATGCAGTATCACTCTCTATTTCCTTTAACATATCAACTTATTGAGATGATTTTGATCTTACCCGTTGCAACCGCTTCTGTTGAAAGATCTTTTTCTACAATGAAATTAATTAAGACTGATTTGCGCAACAAGATGAGTGATGACTTTCTCACAGATTGTATGGTGTGTTACATTGAGAAAAGAGTTTTTGTCGGTGTTGAAAATGAAGCAATTGTGCAAAATTTTCAGAACATGGCAAATCGGAGGGGTAAATTGCCACTTGTTAGGCATTAATTTTCTTACTGTAAGTACACATACTTTTTACTCTCATTTTATGATAGAATTTGTTTATTATATTGTTCATTTTATTTTGATGAATATGTTGAAGTAGCATTTAAGATTTTTTTTGTCCACAGTCTAGCCCCTCCGACCTATAGGTCCTGGCTCCGCCCCTGAGTATAAATAGAAAGTCTTAAACCAAAATCAGATCTAAACACACATTACACAAATCAAACTCAACAAACCGAATATTTCAATGTTAATTAAGCACAATTTCTTTCTTAAATGCAATTTTTGTGCAGAGCATTCCCCACATGGGCCGAAGAGAATAGCCCATTACGTCGAAGCCAGCGACATGCTCCAAGCAAGCCCATGAAAGGCGGTTTTTCAACCCGACATGCCGTGTGAAGTAGTGACAGGCCGTGTCGGGTTCCTCCAAACTCTCTGCCCAACATTTCACACGCCGTGTCACAAAGTGACATACCATGATCACCTAACTCCGACCATTTTTAGGAACATGAATTTCTCTTTTTGCGACAGAATGCTGATCTTTAGCGACAGAGAACCAAATTTCAGCATTAGAAGAAGACAAACAAGATTAGGGGACAAGGGGGACCATGGCTGCCAATCTCTTACATCTCTTATTTACAATTATGTCATTTTTACTTTATTATTTATACTTTATTATTTGTCCTATAGTTTTAATTACCTAAGTGTCATTTTGGCATTTCATTCCTATCTTACCCCTATCACTTTTAGTTAATCATAACCCTAGTTAGGACATTTATGTCTTTTACATTTTCCTAAAGAGTGCTATATAATGCCTCTTATTTGTAAGAATCGTGAACTTTTAACAATACAAGTTATATCTTCTTCTTCATAAAGTTTTGTTAAGGTTTTAACCTTCAACAATTGGGGATTTCATTATTCCTAGTCCTAAAACCCGGGATTAACTCCTTAAAGTTTACCTTGAAAAGAACCTCTTTGTTATTTTAAAATTAGAACTAACACGTACGGAAGACCCATCCGTATCAAATTCTGTCAATTCCTAGTTTAATCTTTAGCCTTACAATTTCCTTTTCAATTCATAAGTTTGTAATCTCTCAATTTAAACTTCAATTTCAAGTATTCAAGCTTTTCTTTTTCAATACTGCATTCTTTTCTTAAATTAATCTCATTTTCATTTTCATTGATTTAATTGCGAAATTTTAATAATTTTTGTCTTTTTAGGTTTTTCACAATCATGTTTTATTATTCTTTTAGATTTTCATTACAAAATTTCTAGCAGGATGGCACCAATCCGAAAACCCATAAACAGATATGGAATGTGCAAGATATCTTTTCATCTTTAGATGTAGTACCAGGTCAAAGCTTTGTCATCTAACAAAGAAATCATTGGAAAAAGTAATGATCCAAAAAGCTCTCTCATTCTGGAAATGAGTGGAAATATTCTATAGGTGCCTGAACGTGCTCAGGACAACCTAACATTCACAGCAAGAAAATTAATTGAGAACATAGGCATTTCCAACTCATAAACTTTGAAGTCTGCTTCTCATGAGCATTTTCCTATTTCATATCATTAACAATAACAACTAAATTAATATTCATGTTTCACGAGCCAAATTAATAACTAAATTATTGAATAGATTACATCTTATAATGTGCCAATGAAATTGTTTAACATCAATATATCCAGCTACGTGTGCTCCATAGTTTGATGGCAATACCTTCACGTCGGTTTACAAAATTTTAAAAATTATAGATAGGTAATAAGCTTAAGTCAAAAAGAATCTTAAAGCCATTGTCATTTCAATTTTTATAGATTGAACGTTGCATATCATATCTCTATACTTTTTATTTTTTTTTATCACCGTGCTAGCTAAATTAGTTAGTTGTCAATATCTAATTTATTTAAAAAATGTTACACATTTGATCCGTGTTTGAAATTGTATATTTTTAGGGTTCGAAAATAAGTTTTTAGAATTCTTTACCAATCACATATAAAAAAAACTGTTTTTGAAACTATTACAAATGCAAATTTAAAAAGTAGATTAATAAACAATATTTTATCAACCGAGTTTTTAATTCAAAATTGATCATTCTCAGAAATAATAATAAAAGGTATTTTTACATCTTAATTATATTTAAATTTTTATTCAATTAGTTCCGTTACAACTTTTTTATCATCAAAAGTAACAAAAAAAAAAAAAAAAAAAGATTTAATATGTTAAAATAAAAAATAAGGGACTCTATCCCCCAAAATCAAAATGATAAAGCTGTCAAAGATGCTTTTTGCCTACTCTTGATTCTATAAATACCCAAACATCATAGTCCATTTGTCATCAGTTTGAGCATACAATCAAAGGTAGTTCTATCTCAACTCAAGAACTGATAGATTATTTCAAAATGGCAACAAAATCAGTGGCCTCAATTGCAATTCTGCTAACTGTGAACCTACTCTTCTTCACAATGGTGAGCTCTGCAAAGTGCCCAACAGATGCACTGAAGTTCAAGGTATGTGCAAATGTGTTGGGGCTAATTCAAATTCCACCAAATGAAAAATGTTGCTCCTTAATTTCTGGTCTAGTCGCTGCTGATGCTGCTCTTTGCCTTTGCACTGCTATTAAAGCTAATGTTTTAGGGATCAATGTTAACGTTCCACTCGACTTAAGCTTGCTGCTCAACCAGTGCAACAAGAATGTTGCCGCCGGATTCCAGTGTCCTTAATTAAATACTTTCCATGTTATTTCTTATTTGATTTCCTTCATTTTCTGTTCCTGTCTTTTTTCTTTTGATTTCAAGTCATTAAATGTTTCAGTCCTATGTGATGATGCATAATTTTATTTGTTGTCAAGTTTCCCGTTGAGCTTGAATATGAACATTCATAATATTTTTTTTTATTTGAGAGCTATTACATATTTTTTGTTTTCACCATAGAAAAACATCTTGGGCTCATGACCTTTCTCAATAGTTTAACAACCTAATTGATTAGTTAATAGTTTTGTTGGCTATATTTTCGAAATATCCTAATTTTCAATCTTGATACGCGAGTGTGGGATTAAAAATGCTAAAAATAATGTGGGCGTGCCAGAGAAGCTAGTTCTCGAAGGATAAAGTGGTAAATAAATTAATAAAACAAGTAAATGCGCCTAAATGACTTGAATTCTAAACGAGAAAAGCAATTGACGACCGTTACAAGGACTCAAAATAAAAACAACGGTTTTGGATCCCGACGTTACTAGACAGGTCGGTCGGAAAACAATTCTTAAATAAGGTACCAAAAATAAAAGTAATAAAACCGAAACAAAGATATAAATTTTTTTAATTTTTCTTTTATATTGTTATCGAATTCATAATTTTTCAATGTTTTTAGATTACAAATATGAGCATAAAGCATTAAAATTACAATTTGAAAATAAAACTTTAAAAACTAGAAATATAAATAAATCATAAAAACAATATGTACGGGGTTAAATTAAATTAACCGATCTTGTTGACATCATTGGGATGCGTGGAAATGAGGCCTAGAACTTGGCCAACTCTTCTTGAGGACTATTGCGTTGTTAAGATAATTTTGGGCGAATTTGGAGCGAGTCAAAAAGTTCAGAGACCTAAACATAAATTTTCCATTTAAATAATTTGAACGGCAACACTTTTTGTAACAAAAATAGTGATTTCATGGAACAAAAATTGAAATCTATATCAGGAAAAACATGAGATTGTTCAAATATTAAACTTAAATTTTTAATTTATAAAAAAAAACTTTCAAAATGCATCACGTGAATGCTTTGAAATTGGAAGAAAAGAGTTGGTCAAAGTTGCCTAAATAATTAAGTATGGTTGACAATAAATGTGTGACTATGTGTAAACACATTATTATATATTGTTTATTATGTATTAATGATACTCTCTATATTATATATAGAGTTGTGTGATTGTATGTGTTTGTGAGCAAAAAAAAAAGAAAGAAAGATGAGAGTCTGTAATATAGTAAGTCCATTGTATTCATGATTAAAAAATATCAATATTAGTCCTTTTTTCTTAAATTTCTTTTTTATCTCTAACAAAGTGGTATTAGAGCCATGTTACGAGAGTCAGTCTTCCGCCAAACAGACCCTATAAAAAATGTCAGACGGTCTCAAACTTCCTTATCAATACCCTCAGCTCACCAAAACCAATTATTCAAGTTGGTGTATTCGAATGAAGGCGTTACTCGGATGTCAAGATTTTTGGGATATTGTCGAAAAAGGCTTGGGATATTGTCGAAAAAGGCTACGTAGTCCCAGGCATCGAGGCAGCGTTAACACAGGCAGAAAAATATACTCTGCAGAAAAATCGTAAAAGCGATTAAAAGGCGCTTACTCTCATCCATCAAGGTTTGGATGAATTAATGTTCGAGAAAGTAGACGAAGCTACCACCGCCAAACAAGCGTTGGAAATCCTACGAGACTTTGAGACGATGAGGATGAAAGAGACGGAGGCCATCAGTGATTACTCATCCCGAGTAAAATCTGTCGTAAATCAGATGCGACAGTATGGAGAAAAAATTGAAGAGTCCAGAATTGTTGAAAAAATTATGCGATCACTACTACCAAAATTTGATTACGTAGTGGTGGCTATGGAGGAGTCAAAAGACATCGGTGGTAGGGTCATTACAAGCACGAGAAGAGCGGTTTGAGAAACGAAGAGAAGATTCCGCAGAACAAGTCTTAGCAACGAAGGATGTGTTTAAAAATGGCGAAAGTAGTCAGTCCGACAGAGGACGCAAAGGAGGTCGAGGAGGAAATGGTAGAGGACGAGGACGTGGCAGAAGTTAAGGCAGAAATGAAAACTGCAACAACAACAATGACAGAAGCACTCAATTCACCAGAGGCAGAGGAAGAGGCCGAGGATGCGGTCAAGGAAGAGGAAACTAGAGGCCGAATGAAGGACGCGACAAGTCCAACATTCAATGTTACAATTGCTCTAAGTACGGTCACTACGCGGTAGAATGTTGGAGTCCTCCTAAGGAGGTAGAGGAGACTGCCAATAATATTCAAGATGAGGAAGTAACTGGCACAGTGTTACTTACCTACGAAGGTGAAGAAAATCGCGAAAATAATATATGGTATCTTGACAATGCGGCAAGTAACCGTATGTGTGGTGACAAGAAGCTGTTCGTGGAGCTCTATGAATCCGTTCGCGGTAATGTTGTATTTGGAGATTCCTCTAAGGTTCCTATTACAGGCAAATGAACCATTCTTATTCGGCTCAAAAATGGCGCTCACCAATTTGTTGATAATGTTTATTATGTTCCTAACATGAAAAGCAATATTTAAAGTTTGGGACAGTTACTGGAGAAAAATTATGAATTTCACATGGTGGACTGGAAACTACTCCTGTTGAATGAGAAAAAGGAGCTGATTGCACGAGTACCCATGGCAAAAAACAGAATGTTCATAATTAACATTCAGACAGACGTGGCCAAATGTTTGAACGCTTGTGTGCAAAGTCCCCCCTAGCTTTGGCATCTACGGTACGGGCATCTCAATTTTGGAGGACTGAAGCTGTTGGGACAGAAGCAGATGGTAAACGGATTGCCTCACATTGACCAACCTCATCAACTGTGTGAAGGATGTCTTATTAGAAAACAATTCAGAACCAGTTTTCCAAAGGAGTCCATGTCAAGAGTAAAGGTGCCACTTGAGCTAGTTCACACAGATGTGTGTGGACCGATCACTCCACAGTCCCTGGATAAAAATAAATATTTTCTACTTTTCATTGATGATTATAGTAGAAAAACTTGGGTGTACTTTTTGAAGGAAAAAACATAAGTTTTTGAGACATTTAAAAAATTAAAAGTCCAAGTGGAGAAAGAAAGTGGTCATTTTATTAAGGCACTCAGATCCGATAGAGGCGGTGAATACATGTCCATCTCTTTCAAGCAATTTTGTGAAAATCATGGAATCCATCATTTCCTTTCAGTCCCCAGATCACCTCAGCAAAATGGCATAGTCGAAAGAAAGAACAGAACAATGCTCAACATGGTGAGGAGCATGTTAAAAAGTAAAAATTTGTCGAAGGAGTTATGGACCGAAGCAGTAGACTGTGATGTCTACCTATTGAACAGATCGCCAACTGTCAGTGTTTGGGATCAAACTCCACAAGAAGCATGGAGCGGAATAAAACCCAGTATTTCTCATTTGCGTGTTTTTGGAAGTGTTGCTCATGTCCATGTACCGGATGAAGAACACAAGAAGCTAGATGATAAAAGCAAGAAATATTTGTTTGTGGGCTACTTAGAACATTCCAAAGGGTACAAAATATTCGATCCTCAACTCAGAAAATCATTATCAGCAGAGATGTCACCATGGACGAAGAAGCAGTTTGGGACTGCACCGGTGAAAAAGAAAAGAACTACATTTTTTATCCTTTTATGGATGAAGATAATGATCAGGAAGAACCAGCCACAGTCGCAGCCACAACACCAGCAACCAGTTCGACATCAGCAAGCTTATCCAGTTCGAGTTCGTCCTCGAGTAATGAAGATAGTTCAGATGAACATCCGTCCGGAAAGCCTAAAAAATTCATACCTATTAAAGATCTCTATGATGTAACAAGAAATCTCGATGATGAATTAACTCTTTATTGCCATTTTGTTAATGATGAACCAACAGATCCAGAACAAGCAATGAAAGATGAAAAATGGAGAAAAGCCATGGAAGAGGAGATTCATTCGATTGAAAAAAATAAAACATGGGAGCTGACATCACTTCCGGCCGGTCAAAAACCCATTGGAGTTAAATGGGTGTTCAAAACAAAGAAAGATGCAAACCGTGAAATTATCCGACATAAAGCAAGATTGGTGGCGAAAGGGTTCAGTCAATGACCCGGAATTGACTACAATGAAGTTTTTGCTCCTGTTGCCAGAAAGGAGAGTATCAGACTGGTAATTTCTGTAGGTGCTCAACACGGGTGGAGAATCCATCAAATGGACGTGAAATCCGCATTAATCAACAGATATCTGGAAAAGGAAATTTATATCCAGCAACAACCTGGGTATGTTGTGAAAGATCAAGAAAATAAAGTGCTAAAATTAAAAAATGCACTTTACGGTCTCAAGCAAGCACTACGAGCTTGGAACAGTCGCATTGACAAATATTTTTAAGAAAATGGTTTTGTCAAATGCCCAAATGAATATGCCTTGTATACAAAGGTGAAAAATGGAGATATGTTACTTGTTTGTTTGTATGTGGATGATCTCATTTTTACAGGGAACAATCCTAAGATGTTTGAGGAGTTCAAGAAGACAATGCCTCGTGAGTTCGAGATGACTAACATTGGTCTAATGTCATATTATCTTGGCATTGAGGTGAAGCAGAACGACGATGGAATTTTTATTTCTCAAAGTGGTTTTGCAAAGGAGATATTAAAGAAGTTCAAGATGGAAAATTGTAATTCCGTCAGCACGCTAGTCGAATGTGGAATCAAGTTGATAAAAGATGAAGGTGGAGACAGAGTCAACACAACATTATTCCGAAGCTTGGTCGGAAGTCTTAGATACTTTACATGTACGAGACCAGATTCTTTATGCAGTCGGCTTAGTAAGTCGATACATGGAAGCTCCAGCGGTGTCACATTGGAACGCAGCAAAAAGAATTCTCTGTTACATGAAAGGTACAACTAATTTGGGATTACTTTATTCAAAAACTGATGATTTCAAATTAGTTGGATTCTATGATAGTGATTGGGCCGGTGACAAGGAAAAGTATAACTGGTTTTGTATTTTTTTCTGGGTGATACTGCATTTACGTGGAGTTCAAAGAAGCAGGCGATCGTGACGTTATCTACCTGTGAAGCTGAATATGTCGCTGCAACATCATGTGTCTGTCATGCAATATGGCTCCGAAGATTGTTAAAGGAATTTCAGATGAGTCAAAATGATCCAATGGAGATTTTTTTTATAATAAATATGCACTGACATTAGCGAAAAATCCAGTGTTTCCTGATCGAAGTAAGCACATTGATACGAGGTATCATTTTATTCCGGAGTGCATTGAGCAAAAGGAGGTGAAGCTGAAGCACGTGAAAACTCAAAATCAAATTGCAGATATTTTCACGAAGCCGCTAAAGCACAACGTGTTCAGTCAACTGAGAGCTCAATTGGAAGTCACGAAAAATTAAGTTTAAGGGGGCATGTTCAAATATTAAACTTAAATTTTTAATTTATATAAAAAAAATAACTTTCAAAATGCATCACGTGAATGCTTTGAAATTGGAAGAAAAGAATTGGTCAAAGTTGCCTAAATAATTAAGTATGGTTGACAATAAATGTGTGGCTATGTGTAGACACATTATTATATATTGTTTTTTTTTTGAAATCTTTTATTATATATTGTTTATTATGTATTAATGAAACTCTCTATATTATATATAGAGTTGTGTGATTATTATTTTCTTTTTTCTTAAATTTCTTTTTTATCTCTAACAGAGACTACTTGGATATTTGGTGTTGATTTGGAAGAAGATGGTTGTTGAAGAAGGATTGAATCTCAATTAAAAAAAGGGAAGAAGATTAAAATATTTTAGGGATCATATATGTAATATTCAAATGCTATAAAAATAAAAATAGACAACTAGCTATCAACTCTTTTATTGTGACATGCCTCATTATATATACACTAAAAGTAGCAGCTCTTTATAAAGAGTCTTACATTACATATACACATAAATACATTATTATTAAATTCTACCCCACAATTCAACATTATCTCTATATATCCTATACTTTCTAGATTTCTTAGTCTTTATTCAAACTATTACTATGTGGCTCATTCTCTTCCACTCTTTATTATTATTATTCTATATAAAATTAAGTTTATTATTTTGAACATGTCCTCTTAAACTTAATTTTCCATAACTCCCAGTTAAACTCTCAATTTTCTGAATACATCGTACTTCAGCGGCTTCGTGAAAATATCTGCAATCTGATCTTGCATCTTTACGTACTTCAGTGTCATCTCCTTTTGCTCAATGCACTCCGGAATAAAATGATACCTTGTGTCAATGTGTTTACTCCGGTCATGAAACACTGGATTTTTAGCTAAAGCTAGCGCATATTTATTATCGATAAAAATCTCCGTCGGATCATTTTGAGTCATCTGAAATTCTTCTAGGAATTTTCGGAGCCAAATCGCATGACACACACATGACGTTGCAACAACATATTCAGCTTCGTATGTTGATAATGTCACAATCGCCTGCTTCTTCGAACTCCATGTAAATGTAGTATCACCCAGAAAAAATACAAAACCAGTTGTACTCTTTCAGTCATCCTTGTCACCGCCCAAATCACTATCACATAATCTAACTAATTTGAAATCATCAGTTTTTGAATAAAGTAATCTCAAATTAGTTGTACCTTTCACGTAACGGATAATTCTTTTTGCTGCGTTCCAATGTGACACTGTTGGGGCTTCCATGTATCGACTTACTAAGCCGACTACATAGAGAATATCCGGTCTTGTACATGTCAAGTATCGGAGACTTCCAACCAAGCTTCGTAATAATGTCGGGTTGACTTTGTCTCCACCTTCATCTTTTGTCAACTTGATCCCACATTCGACTGGCGTGCTGACGGAATTACAATTTTCCATCTTGAACTTCTTTAAGATCTCCTTTGCAAAACCATCTTTTGTCAACTTGATCCCACATTCGACTGTCATCATTCTGCTTTGGTAGGGAGCATCACCCGTTGGGTAAGGGGGTATCCGTATATCAAGTACATACCCTTTCCTTTCGAACTTCAAAACAATTTTGAGGTTACGAAACCAGTCGGTGAAGTTTGAACCATTCAACTTGTTATCGGTAAGAATGTTTTGCAGATTGGTGTTATTCATGATTTTAAGAGTGTTTTATTAAACCTGAGAGTGAGAAAGAGTAAACATATGTTATTCATTTGCTTTAAAGTACATCAATCTAAAATTATAGGCCTTTTAGTTTATTTCAGATTGCTCCCACTATTTTGCCAAATTAATAGCCCTCCATATTAATTCGAAGAATTTCACAAATCCTTTAGTGAGCTAGGATCCTAACTCCTGAGATTTCACCTTGAGTTTACTCAACAAGGTAGTCTCATTTGTTAGGTAGATTCATGTAATCAATCACATCTTTAATGTGATTCCTAGGTTATTGGGTTACTAACTACATTAGTAACTAATATGCTATTCATATTAATCCCAACCGTATTGCCCATTAGTTTATGAAAACATGAGTTTACTCATCCAATTATCATAATCTAATTTAAGTATTATCCTATATTCATGAAAAATGATTTTCGATAATTCAGGTGTTACCGTAAGACCCCGAGCTTGAGTTTACTCAACAACCCAAAGGCCCTCAGTACTGCCGGCTGAATTATAATATTAGGGAGGGGCAACCGATTTTAATAACTTGCTTATTTACTTAACTTTTTAATGAGAGATTTTATTTTAGGTCCCATAATCTAACTTAGTCTTGATTTTCTTTAGCATACATCAGACACATACATTGGCGTTATGGACATATCATCTAAATTATTTCGTCGAGCCAGAGACGGAATAAAAGGGCAAACCTAAGGAAATACTAACTATTAGATATTTCTCTTTAGGTCCTACGTCTTCTCCATGGCGCCTTGAAATTACATATTAATTTCTATACTACTAAAGAAAACTTCAATTGAATTGAAGGGAATTAGATGAGAGGAGAAATTACAATAGATAATAGAAATGCAGGACTCGCAGGCCCTATTTCAAAAATACCAAAAGACTAAAGAGGGTCCAAATATGTCCATAACTCCAAATATGCATAGACTCAATTAAATAAATTTAATTGGTTGATTACATAAGTATTTTATGTAATATTTAGGTTAATCACATTAACTCAACAAATTAACTTTCATCTAATTTTACTTCTAATAGTTTCGTATCATTTTATATTAAACTTTCAGATTAATATAACTATACAAAACTTTCAATTATGCACGTCCTAATTATTTTGATTTTAATTCATTTAAAACCTTTTGATTTACAAATAGGTAAAACAAACTTTTAAATAAATTTTCATTCGATAATCAAAACAGAAAACTATTAATTTCTGAAACATATACATATATATATTTAAAACTAGTTTTTAAACGATTCAAAACTAAGTGGGTCTCGGGCCGGGCCCGAGGTTGGGCTGCTGCCGTTTGGCAGCAGCCCTGGGCGTCTGATCCGCCGCGCGCGGTTGCTGCCGCACGGCAGCAACTGCGACAGTATACGGCGCGACCCGAACTGCTGTAATTTTTTTTATATAAAATATATATATACATATATATCAGTTTTAAAACGATTTTTAGAAAATAGGAAAAACTATTATAGATTTTCCGTTTTATCTTTTAGAATGAATAAAGTTGATTTTATCAATCTAACCATAAACTAATAGATTTTGTTACAATGATTATCAACCAAAATTATTAGGAACATGTGCATAACCTATTTTAATTAACAATTAATTAAAACTTATTCATCTTTTAGAACTAATTAATCAAAACAGTTTTGTTAATCAACCTAACTATAAATATTTATTCAATCTGATTGAAAAAACTTCTAAATTTTCATATATGAAATAACGGATTTAACGCAGGCTCTGATACCAATGAAGGAAAATAGGCTAACGTATAGCAGCGGAAATATAAAAAAAATTTAACCTATTTCCATTAACCCCAAGATCCGTTAATCGTTATTTCATACAAAGAGGGATAAGAAGAAATACCTTTAGATGTTCTATCTACCGTTGCAAACGAAGTGCCCACAACTCTTACTTCGAGTTCCCGAGCACAAAACAAAACAAAGGAAGATCAAGTTAGAATCAACCGTTTATAACAACCAAAGTAGATTGTCTCTAATTAATCAACACAAGATCAAGGATAAAGAGAAAGAGATGAAAATCAATTGAACGGACGGAAGCGGTGAAAACTCATCCTCGGTTAGGGGGGTTCGAATTCTCTCTCCTGGAATTGATTGTGGATTTCGAAAATCCTTAGTAGGGGGGTATTTATAATCACTTGTATCTAAACCCTAGTTAGATAGAATTAGATTACTTAATAGGAATTCAATTCGGAATAGAATTCTTAATTATTGTCTATTAATATATCTAAATATAAAAGATAATAATGATAACCTTATTGGATAATAATAGGAGTAATATAATCTAATTAAAACTCCTAACTTATTTATCCTTTAATTAATTTAATTCATAATCCTAATCTAATTAGGATTTGATAAAATCAAATTAATCATTTATGTATTTCACTACATAAATTTCGCCCCCCTTGGTTACTGGGCCCTATTGGGCTCAGTTGGGCTTCCATCAATTAATTAACATCTGTCTCTCTTTTGGGTTCCAAGTCTTATGTGTGACCCATTAGGTTCTTATCGCTTCTAGCCGTATGCAACGTTATTAAATAACTTTCAAAGAATTATATTTAATCTTTGCATAACGGAATGATGTACAAAGTATGTGATTAGCAAGTCCGTAATCATTCCCCTAGAGCTATAAGAAGACAGGTTGATTCTGTCGTTGACCTTTCCGTATTAGTTACGGTATAATTCGATCCTTTATCAACTACGTCCTTGAACTGAATCTTATGACTATGGGTGATGTCAAGTCACATATAGCGAGACGTTCGTTTTACTTGTTCTGGCTGAGTCAACTCCAATTAGATAGGTTAAGAGAAATCTCATTTCAATCTCAAGCTATCACCTTGTAAGGATTTAGAGTCAAGACTTCCACAAGCGATCTATGGACATATCTCCTATTTATCGGGAGTGATAAATACTCAATCCAATGTATAACGATCCCGCAATCACTTCCTGTGATACCCAACGTCTGCTGTTCACACCCCAGAGTCATCTCTGTTAAGGATCGTGTTACACCAGAGTCAAAGCGTCACATTCCGTAATCCAGAATACCAATTAACATTCCTTTGAGTTTGAGGATTATTTATACCTATTAATACCAATGAGTTGAACAGGTGATAGGAAGAATCTACCCATCCTGTTATCTCAAGTCGGGTCCCCAATCCTAATGAACTACCTTTCATCGGATCCATGTAACTGTCCAGATATCTATATATATGAAGCTTGTGAGATCAGCTTTCTGTCGGACAGAAGACATTGTTACATGCAAGTCTCAACCGCGATATGTCAATCCTAAACATATTGCTTGACTTGGGGTGGTTTTAAGTTTATTAGTTTATTATAAAGTTTTGTCTCACTTCATGCTTGTATGAACACTTTATAATCACTTTAAACTAACTTACGGATTTCCTTTTATTAGACTTTATTTAGTGCTTAAAAGGGTTTGCCTTTATATAGTTATAAAACATATATCTCATTAAAACAAATGATATAAAGAACACTTCATTTACATTTAAGTTTGTATCCTAGAACAATTGTCTATAGGACACTAAACCCCAACAGTTTCCAGTCCAACATGTCAACTTCATAATTTTTCTTCAGTAACTGTCTCAAACTCAAAATATTGCTTTTCATGTTAGGAACATAATAAACATTATCAATAAACTGGTGAGCGCCATTTTTGAGCCGAATAAGAATGGTTCCTTTGCCTCTAATAGGAACTTTGGAGGACTCTCCAAATACAACATTACCACAAACGAATTCATAGAGCTCCACGAACATATTTTTGTCACCACACATATGGTTACCTTGTCACATTGTCAAGATACCATATATTATTTTCGCGATTTCTTCACCTTCGTAGGTAAATAACACTGTGCTAGTTACTTCTTCATCTTGAATATTTTTGGCAGTCTCCTCTACCTCCTTAGCAGGACTCCAACATTCTATCGCGTAGTGACCATACTTGGAGCAATTATAACACTGAATACTAGACTTGTCACGTCCTTCATTCGGCCTCCAGTTTCCTCTTCATTGACCGCGTCCTCGGCCTCTTCCTCTGCCTCGGGTGAATTGAGTGCTTCTGTCATTGTTGTTGTTGCCGTTTTCATTTCTGTCTTGAATTCTGCCACGTCCTCGTCCTCTACCATTTCCTCCTCGTCCTCTTTCGCGTCCTCTGCCGGACTGACTACTTTCGCCATTTTTAAACACATTCTTTGTTGCTAAGACCTGTTCTGCGGAATCTTCTCTTCGTTTCTCAAACCGCTCCTCGCGTGCTTGTAATGACCCTACAACTTCATCAACAAACATTTCGCTGATGTCTCTGGACTCCTCCATAGCCACGACTACGTAATCAAATTTTAGTAGTAGTGATCGCAGATTTTTTTCAACAATTCTAGACTCTTCAATTTTTTCTCCATACTCCCGCATCTGATTTACAACAGATTTTACTTTAGATGAGTAATCACTAATGGTCTCCATCTCTTTTATCCTCATCGTCTCAAATTCTCCTCTTAGCATCTGCAAACGAACTTTTTTAACTTTCTCCTCCCCTTAAAGAGAAACTCGTAGGATTTCCCACGCTTGTTTGGCGGTGGTAGCTTCGGCTACTTTCTCGAACATTAATTCATCCAAACCTTGATGGATGAGAGTAAGTGCCTTTTGATCGCTTTTGCGATTTTTCTGCAAAGTATCTTTTTCTGACTGTGGCAATGCTGCCTCGTTGGCTGGGACTACGTAGCCTTTTTCAACAATGTCCGAGACATCTTGACATCCGAGTAACGCCTTCATTCGAATACACCAACTTAAATAATTGGTTTTGCTGAGCTGAGGGTATTGATAAGGAAGTTTGAGACTGTCTGACATTTTTATAGGATCTTTGGAACACTCGATTTTGAGACAATATAATTATTTTGCAGAAGACTAACTCTTATAACGTGACTCTGATACGACTTTGTTGGAGAAAAAAAAAGGACTAAAATTAAAATATTTTAGGGATCATATATGTAATATTCAAATGCTATAAAAATAAAAATAGACAACTAGTTATCAACTCTTTTATTGTGACATGTCTCATTATACATACACTAAAAGTAGCAGCTCTTTATAGAGAGTCTTACACTACGTATACACACAAATACATTATTATTAAATTGTACCCCACAATTCAACATTATCTCTATATATCTCATACTTTCTAGATTTCTTAGTCTTTATTCAAACTATGACTATGTGGCTCATTCTCTTCCACTCTTTATTATTATTATTATTATTATTATTATTATTATTATTATTATTATTATATATATAATTAAGTTTATTATTTTGAACAGAATTTAGAATGGCGTGATGGAAAAATGACATTTGGGCTTCCAAGCTCTTGATTTTTTTCATTCGATCAACATTTGTTTATTAATTTAATTAATTAAACACATGAGGATCAATTGTTACAACATTATTTTTATTGAGGGCTATTTTATAATTAATTACTTTTCAAGTTTAAATGGTGTAACATATAGAGGAATTGGTAAATTACTAAAAGTTCAAACTGAAATTTGTAATTATAAAAAATCAGTTCATTCATAATTGATTAAGTTATTTTCTAATTATTAATAATCAGTAATTATTTAATTAATTGTATTAAATTGTCGTATGTGGATTAAATGGAAGTTCACATGAGAGTATGGCGTTGAGGAGTTAAGCTGGGAGCAGTTAAGTTGAGAGCAGTTTTGGATAACGGAGCATGCTTCATGGATGTGAAAAAGGAAGTTGAATACACTTATTTATAGGACACCGAGGCTCTGTTCTTTTTTACTGAAATGAAATGAAATGAAATTAAATTACTTTAACTGAACTGAAATTAACTTAACTTGACTGAACTAAACTAAACTGAATTCTACTGAACTGAACTGAACTAAACTTAAGTGAACTGAACTAAATAATTATAATTATAATAAATTATATACATAATAATGATAAGTTATATATATAAATAATTATATAATTATAAGAAATAATGATAAATTATATATATATATATATAATAATAATAATAATAATAATAATAATAATAATAAATGATATATCACTACAAGAAAAAACGCTATCACCGACAGAAAATTCTGTCGATGATAACCAAAAATGTGTCAGTAATCATCATCACCGACGGAAGACCGATGAAATCCAGTGTGTCAGCGTTGACCTCCTAGGTAACCGGTTGCGACAAATATTTGGCTGGGTCGGGGATATCAGCGACACAAAATGTGTCGGTGATTTGGGTAGGTGTTGTCGACCCATTTTAGTTGGTAGTTTTTGTCGGTCTTACCGACACCATCACCGACCTATATGTGTCGGTGATATATTTTCAAAATATTTATTTAAACAATTGCCGACATATATTGCGTCGGAAATTGTCTCGGAATTGCCAATTTATTTTTAGAATCATTTATATATTTTTTAGTTACTTTAGTTGGATTGAAGGAAACTCATGTGTGTTTGTGTGTATATATATATATATTACAAGCAGTACAAAAATTAAAAATTCAACAGATGTTCTAAAAAATTTATATCTATAGGAAATGCAGTATCACCAAGTGTAAACACATAACCCGTCAATCACCTCCTTTTATCCAAATCTCCTGCATAGTCAGAAACACATTAGCCAACCAAACTACTAGATGATCTTCCATATATAAGGCAATAATTAGAAGTTCCAAGCAGGTACCTGAAAATCCACTTAACTGCTTCCCAATGAGCTTTTCCAGGACACAACATATACCGACTGACCACACTAACCGCTTGAGCCAAATCAGAACGAGTACACACTATATCATACATCATGCTACCAATCGCGTTATAGTACGGAACACGCGCCATGTACCTATCCTCCTCTTCAAACTATGGTGACATCTTAGCAGAAAGCTTAAAATGAGCTGCCAATGGAGTAGACACCTGTTTTTCGTTTTTCATGCCAAACCTCTCAAGAACTTTTTCAATATACCTTTCTTGGCTAAGGTATAATTTACCAGCTACTCTGTCCCTGACACTCTCCATGCCCAAAATTCTCTTAGCTCCACCTAAGTCTTTCATCTCAAATTCACCATTCAACAAATTTTTCAGCTTACAAATTTCAGATTTATTTTTGCAAGCTATAAGCATATCATCTACATACAACAACAAATAGATTAAAGAATCTCCAACATTCTTTAGATAAACACAACTATCATAAGATGATATTGAGTAACCATGTGACAACATAAAAGAATCAAACCTCTTATACCATTGCCTCGACGACTTCTTAAGCCCGTATAGAGATTTCTTCAACAAGCATACATGATCTTCCTTTCCTTCAACCTCAAAACCTCTAGGTTGCTACATATAAATCTGCTCCTCCAGCGTTCCATGCAGGAAAGTTGTTTTAACATCTAACTGCTCCAACTCCAAGTCGTTCATAGCAATAAGAGCCAATAAAGCACAAATTATTGTGTGCTTTACCACAGGTGAAAAAACATCATGAAAGTCAACAACAGCAACTTGAATGAACCTTTGTGCCACAAGTCTCGCCTTGTAGCATGCCTCCTCCACACCAGGAATACCATCTTTCTTTTTATACACCCATTTGCAGAAAACTATTTTCTTGCATTTAGGTGCAAGAACTAGATTCCATGTGCCACTCGGAAAAGGGATTCAATTTCTTCAAATGTGTCTGGTCTTCTTCAAATTCCACCAAATGAACAATGTTGCTCCTTAATTTCTGGTATGGTCGATCTTGATGCTGTTGTATGGTCGATCTTGATGTTGCTCCTTAATGTTTTGGGAATCGATATTAACATTCCACTTGACTTAAGTCTGGTGCTCAACAAATGCAACAAGAAAGTCATCGAAGGATTCCAGTGCCCTTAACTAGTTATTTTTTCTTATTGGTTTCTTGGATGTTTCATAATTGGCATGTATAAATCATTGAATTTTATTTGTTTTCCAAGGTAGAAGGCGTTTTCACTTTCCTTGTATTGATATGTGTTTATTTCAGTAAATTAATTCTATTGAATTAAAAAATATTGTTTTAATTATATACACCCTACTTAGCTAGTTAGATGTTCGATATATGTTTTCGTGATAAAATACAAGTTTAATGAGATCATTTTAACTTGCTATTCTGATACAAACACACGTACCTTGGAAAAACTAAAGGTGAAACCACAGTTTGATGAGATCATTGGTTTGTAATTTGGAACATTAAAAAATTTAATTGATGTGGTTTCTCGGATTTGTAAACATACTTGCTCAGTTAAAAAACTTGCAATATGAATTGACTAAAATTTTGTCATGAGCGTATTTATGAACATTATAATTGAGCTTACTTATGAATCTATAATCTTATGTGATTTCGAGCTTTAGAGTCAAGTTTTACCTTGTTCAAGCCGGTCTGGTTTATTAAATCGAATCGAACATGATCGAACTTTTATCGGCTGTTCATTACAGCCATAGCCTTACTGCATAGGATATGACCCTAAGAATTAATGATTAAATTTTTATTTCAGTTTAGAGTTGACCATTTTAAATATAAAAATGATGCTAATGTTTAAAATTAGTACTATATTCTAAAATGTTTCTGCATGTTATTTTTCAATAGTAAAATTATATGTCATATGAGAATATGAAATGCTGAAATTATTAGCATTCACTACTAGAAAAATCCTTAATACTGACGGAAAATTACTTATAGTTTAATTAATTTGTTGTTAAGAATGTGGAGAACAAATTGAAGAAATCTATTTTATTAGTATTGATAATCAATATTCTAGACTTTGCTAGAATTGTCTTTTACTAGCATCTTCTCAAAAAGTCAGTGGTGATGGTTAAAATTGCCATTTGACCTCGACATTGTATTAGTTAACCATTCGAAGTTGCTTTTCAAAAATATTTTTTCCTCACCTTTCTCCACTTCTTGCTTGAAGATTCTTTTCATACGTCGTATGCTCCTTTGCAGCTTTTCTGATCAATGTTGCATTCACGTATTTAAGAATTGGTTTTCTTTTTCTTGGTAACTTCTTTATACAAGTAGTCATGTGTGTACTACTTTTACCTTGCATTTCCTTGCAAAAACATGACATGTTCAATTCGCTTTGTTGTTTATGACGCAAGTGGATTTTCCCATCACGTTAAGATTGCAAAACTGCTCCTTGTTAGTCTCACTCGACCTACATCGCCTTAACGATTGTTTATAGTAACTCTTCATTGGTTGTCTACGGTCCTCTAACCAATATTTTCAAGCCTTCCCTAGCATCGCCAATTCGCTCAAGCTCTTTACTAAAGCTTCCAGCAGCACCATATCCTTGATGCTTACCCGCTAGATAAATTTTGGTTGATCTTAAAGACCTTGTTTACATTTTTTCACGTAATAGCTCCATTTTTAGTTGTGTTTGGCTTGTGCTCAACTTTCGCCGATGACTTTCGTACAATAGACATCTGTATTGGCCTAGGCTTCATCCTTCCCTTGCATGACAAAATATTTGATAAAAATAAACAACTATAAAAACATAAAAATAGAAGAAAAAAAGTAGAAAAAACCCCATGAAAATACGATAATACAAAAATATGAAACATGTGAAAAAATGTGAAAAATGTGAAAAACATAAAAACGTTAAAAAACGAAAATCTGAAAAAATATAGAAAACACAAAAACGTGAAAATATTGATGGAGTTAGTGGGAAGTTATTGGCTAACCTTGAGCATGGTGATATTTTCTTTGCTATTGTTTATCACCAGATTTGGAAGTGGAGGAATGAGGAGATCTTTGGAAAGAAAACTGTTTCTATTCCTAATTTAGTTGAGTTCTTCTCGGAAAAATTATTCAATATTACTGATAGCTTCAAAGGAGATTCTCTTACTAGGTTGACCCAGAAGAAGACTGTTCACCTCCTTGGTTGGTGCAAGCCTAGGGAAGGGGTGGCGAAATTAAACACAGATGGTTCTTGCCTTAAGGATGGTAAGATTGCTGCAGGAGGTGTTCTGAGAGATGATGGCGGTGCCTGGTTGTCTGGGTTTGCTCAGAATCTGGGCTTGGGTTCGTCCTTTTCGGCTGAGCTTTGGGGGATTTTTTCGGGCCTTAAACTTGCCAAGAGTCTGGGTTTGAAGAAGTTGATTGTAGAATCTGACAACCTTGAGGCTATCAAAATGATTTCCGATAATAATGCTATTTGTTTAAATAGCCAAAAACTAATCAAATGTATTAGAAGATTTTGCTCTTCCTTTGATTTCATAAATTTCAACCATATCTTCAGAGAATAGAACCGGGTAGCGGATCGTTTGGCGGCTGCCGGTCATTAGGGGATGTTAGGCGTCACGACCTTTTCTTATCCTCCTGATTATCTTTCTTCTCTTCTTTTTGAAGATGTGGTGGGGGTTAGCTTCCCTAGGCTAATCCCATGCTAGGTTTTTGGTTTTTGGTTTTTGTTTTTGTTTTCTTTTTTTTTCTCTTTTCCTATTCCTACCAAAAAGAAAAAAACACAAAAAAAAATGTGAAAACTGTTAATAATACGAAAACATGTAAATACGCGAAAAACACGAAAACGTAAAAGAAACTATTAAAAACACAAAAATGTGAAAAAAGTGGAAAACACGAAAACGTGAAAAAAGCAAAAAATGTGAAAAAACATGAAGTTTGTCACGTTTGTGTTTTTTTCCATTTTTTCACGGTTTTCTTTTTTCGTTTTTTCGCGTTTTCGCATTTTTTCATGTTTTTGTAGTTTTCGCATTTTGTCATTTTTTCGTGTTATTTGCGTTTTTTCACGTCTTGTTTTTTTTAGTTTTCTCACGATTTCATGTTTTTCATATTTGTTTTCTTCATTTTTTCGTGTTTTTGTGTTTTGTAACGTTTTCGCGTTATTCATGTTTTATGTGTTTTCATAATTTTCGTATTTTTTGTATTTTCTAATGTTTTTCGAGTTTTTTCCATTTATTACGTCTTTTTAGGATATAAATTATAAATTTGCCAAAATTTATAGGATTTGAGAAATTGGTAAAGTGTAATTTTGGAAAATTGAGGATAATATTCATTAGGAATAGCTATTTCTAGGTTGAATCAAAGAATTCTTATTCCTTCATTTATGGAGTATACATTCAATGGAATAACTATTCCACGTTAAACCAAATGTTAGAATAAAAATTACTTAGGAATAACTATTTTATTCTCTCTATTCCATTAACTAAAGAAGTTCCTAAAGTCGTAAAGTCAATGGATGTAGAATTTGTTGAGGCCGCATTCTATGTTCCATAAACAAAATAAGCTCTTGAAAATCGAAGTGCGTTGTATATTAACACCGCATTCTGTGTTTCACAAACAAAATAAGCTCTTGAAAATTGATTTTTATTCAAGGCACTTGTTGTGAAATATATCTCCACAACTCATCACTAAATTATAGGTATGTATGAGTTAATCCAAGATTAATTAAGTAGCTAATTATAAGTTGCATACATATCATTAGCTTTTTTAAGTCTACTCTTAAACGTGCTTTTGACAGTCTAACATGTGACATTTGCTAATAAAGCTTCATTAAGTAATAACTTGCATATCATGAGGCTTTATAAGATCTACTCAAACGTTTTTCTATTTGTTATGATTAGCAGTAACAATTAAATTAATAATCATGTGTTACAAGCTGCAAATTAACAACTAAATTATACATGCTAATCTGTCATTGAAAGTTTAAAATCAAATATTTCCAGCTAAGTTTACTCAACAGTTCAACAGGCACGTCCTCGCACGTCGGGTAACATTGTAAAAGATTATAAACATTAAGATTCCATTTGAAAAATGTTAGTCTATAAAAACCCAAACTTCAGACTCCATTTCTCATCAGTGGAGATATATATAATTAGAGCTAATTGATTAGATTATATCTGAAAATAAAGAATTGGTGAAAAATGGCAACAAGAGCAGTGGCCTCAATTGCTTTCATGCTGTGTCTGAACCTGGTGTTCATAACAATGGTGAGCTCTGCAAAATGCCCAACAGATGCACTAAAGTTCAAGGTATGTGCGAATGTGACTGGTCTTCTTCAAATTCCACCAAATGAACAATGTTGCTCCTTAATTTCTGGTCTGGTAGATCTTGATGCTGCTGTCTGCCTTTGCACTGCCATTAAAGCTAATGTTTTGGGAATCCCTATTAACATTCCACTCGACTTAAGTTTGGTGCTCAACAAATGCAACAAGAATGTCGCCGAAGGTTTCCAGTGCCCTTAATTTTGGTTTCTTGGATGTTTCATAATTGGCATGTATCAATCATTGAATTTTATTTGTTTTCAAAGGTAGAAGGCGTTTTCCCTTCTTCCTTGTATTGATCTGTGTTTATTTCAGTAAATTAATTCTATTGAATTAAAAAATAATAGGATGCGTGGTTGTTGTTTTAATTATACACGCCCTACTTAGCTAGTTAGATGTTCCATATATGTTTTCTGTTGAATAAATGGAGGACTAAATTAAACAGTTTATATTTTATTGGATTGATAATGAATTTTTATACCAATTAATTACAACTTCACGTGACAAACTGGACTCCACTTTTTATGCTCCCTTACATCACACACCCATACTTCTTATATTATTATTACTAGTCACTCAATTATTTCTCTAACATATTCTTCTTACAATTGAAGAATAAGTTAATTCTATTTCTATTTTTTTTATTAAAATAAAAATAGAAATTCTTCGGATAGGTTCTAAATGAGGCTTCTTCGGATTCTGCATAAATCGACTTACCATGTTTACTACATATGATATATCTGGCCTCGTCAGAGTGAGATAGATCAGGCTTCCAACTAGCTGTCTGTACATCGTAGCATCTTCCAAGTCCTTTCCTTCAACAGAATATAACTTCACGTGTACTTCTACTGGAGTTGTAATAGGCTTGCGTTCGAGCATCCCAAACTTCTCCAAAAGATCCTTTGCATAATTGTGCTGACACAAGAAAAGTCATTCATTCGTGCGCTCAACTTCAAGACCAAGGAAATGATTTAACTCTCCCAGTGATTTCATTTGAAACTGCACCGATAAGTTGGCTCTAACTTGATTTATCTCAGCGTCAGCATCACCTGTGATGATAAGATCATCAATAAAAACTAATACTATAGCCAACTTCTCACCTTGGACTTTTATGAACAAACTTGAATCAGCTGGTGCCATCATGTAGCCACTTTGAATTAGGAACTCCGCAATTTTCCCGTACCATACTCTTGGTGCTTGCTTCATTCCATACAATGATTTCTTCAGCTTGCATACATAGTTTGATTGAGCCTTGCTCTCGAACCCTTGAGGCTGGTCCATATATATCTCTCGATCCAATTCGCCATGTAAGAAAGCATTCTTCACATCCATTTGAAATAGCTTCCAATCTTTGTTGGCTGCAAGTGCTAGTAGAACATGTACTGTGGTGATCTTTGCAACTGGACTAAATGTCTCGTCATAGGCCAGACCATACTTCTGTGAGAATCCTCGAGCCACCAATCGAGCTTTATATCTCTCAATTGAACCGGCAGGGCGCTGCTTTACTTTATAAACCCATTTGCAGGAAATAGGCATCACATCTTTGGGTTGGGGAACTAAATCCCAAGTCTCGTTCTGCTTCAAGGCATCCATTTCTTCCTGCATAGCCTTTCTCCACTCTTTACTTGAGGATGCTTCTTCGTATGTTACAGGCTCCTTTACCGCTTCTTCGATCATTGCCGCATTTACGTACTTAGGATTAGGTCTCCGTTTTCGTGTTGACCTCCGTACCGGTGATTGTTGTTCTTCTGTTGTTTTATCATCATTAACGATCTCCTCGAGTTTACTTGGTCGTTCTTCTTCAAGCGTTTGATGATATACTCCTGTACGCCATAGAGATTGAGTATTTTCAGGTGACTTGGTCCTAAGGTTTTCTTCTACCGGTTCTACTTCTAGAATGGTTTCTTCAGCCGCCTCGTCCTTTTCAAGTTTTTCCTGTAATTTCTCCTCAATTTCTTTTGAATCGGGTAGTACAACTTCATGAGAGGACCACCAGGATGAAGCTTCATCAAACACCACATTTCTTGAAGTATAACACCTCCCTGTTGTTGGGTCACAACATTTCCACCCCTTTCTTTGATTATCATAACCCACGAAGATACATCTTATAGCTTTCTTATCAAATTTACTGAGTAAATGATCAGGAACGAAAACATAACATACGCAACCAAATACTCGAAAGTGACTTACAATGGGTTTGATCTTCCACAATTTCTCGAAGGGTGAAATGAATCCAAGTGGTGCTTGTAGTAGTTTGTTGATAACATCTGCAACTGTCTTCATACATTCTGCCCAAAACCGAGGTGGAACATTCTTCGCATGTAACATGCTTCTGCATATCTCCGCAAGGTGTCTATTTTTCCTTTCTGCTACCCCATTTTGTTGTGGATTATTAAGACAAGTCAACTGTCGTCGAATCTTGCAGTCTTGCAAGTATCTTGAGAATTCATGTGAAGTATACTCTCCTCCATTATCAGTGCAAAGGCATTGAATCTTCCTATCAAGTTCCTTCTCGACCTTCTCTTTGAACTCTTGGAACTTGCTAAATGCTTCTGATTTGTTTTTCATAAAGTACACCCACACGTACCTTGAGAAATCATCAATAAAAGTTATCATATATTGATGATCACTGACTGATGGCTTCTTCACACGACCAAATACATCAGAGTGAACCAACTCGAGTGGCTTCTTTGCTCGATACTGAGAGTCTTCATACGGCAACTGGTGTGCTTTCCCGAACTGGCATCCGGCACATACTATGTCATCTCGAACATCAAGTTGTGGAAGTCCATTGAGCATCGACTTCTTCATCATCACCTTCAACTTATGATAGCTCACGTATCCCAAGCGTGCATGCCACAGATCGGCTGTATCATTCTTTCTGCCTTTGTCTACATAGGCTGTTTGTGCTGACATTACGTAGACAGACTTAAGTTTTCTTCCCTCCATAAGCGGTGTTCTTGTTGGCCTCAAACTTCGATACACCTTCACGTCGTTTGGACCAAATACCACGTAGTTACCTGAGGATGTCAACTGTGACACTGATATCAAGTTCTTTGTCATCCCAGGTACATGGAATACATTTTCCAATTGCACTTCCTTAGAGTTGTATCGAGGAACGACCATCGTCTTCCCAACATGTGTGATTGGTAGTTTTGAGTTGTTCGCGGTGACAACAACTCGCTCCCCTTTATACTTTGTCATGCTTGATAATTTTTCCTTATCTCCTGTCATATGATTAGAGCATCCAGAGTCCACTATCCAAAAAATTATGATAATTGATAAATTTATTACTGACAGCGGTAAGTGCTAGCTCATTATGTGCTTCTTCTTTGGAGGGCATGATTGTATCACATGTCACTGGGTCTGTAGTTGCACACGAAGCGTCGATGTCCCAGTCTTCTTCTCTTTCATCTTGAGCATGTGTGGATGTTGCAGTGTTTCCTTCTGCTTTCTTCTATCTGCAGTCTCGATCATAGTGGCCTCTTTTGCCACAATTATAGCATTGGTCGTTCTTGTGCCGATGTGTCTTCTCGAGAACTTGCTTGTGGTTGTGGTGAGCTCCCCCTTTGTGGTTGTGGTGAGCTCCCCCTTGTTGCCAACTCCCTCCTTGTTTCCTTTTCTGCCATCCTTGTTTGAATCTTTCGCCATTTCTCGATCTCGTGATTTTTGGATCTTTGCTCCTTTTATTGATAAAAATAGTTTTATCTTCATCATTGACTAAGACTTTGGACATTTGCTTGTCTAGAGCCTCTTGATTAGCCAATGTATTTTCTAATTCATTTAAACTTGGCTCCTTAGCCCATCCACGGGTTGCCGTGGCAAGCGCATTAAATTCGGGACGCAACCCGTGGACTATTATTCTTCTCAATCTCGTTTCAGTAATTTTATTTTCAGGATCCAACTTTGAAATTTCTTTACATAAAGTTTTAACTTTAGTAAAGTATTGACTCACCGTCATGTCGTTTTGCGAGACCGACAATAACTCGTTCTCGAGTTGTTGGAGCTTGGCATCGTTCGTTCTTGTAAATACTCCGGCAAGAGTGTCCCATGCTTCTTTGGGGTTTTTAGCATCCTTGATGCGTTGCAGCAAATCATCCTCCATCGAAATTGATAAAGCATACATAGCTTTACCATACTTGACCTTCCATTTCTTAAGGTCATTCTATTCCGTCGGAAGCGATGTTTCGTTTCCTCCAACAGTCTCCCACAAATCTTGGCCGAGCAGATAAAATTTCATACGAGTACTCCAAGTACTATAATTATTATTATTGAGTTTTTCCAGAGTGCTTACCGAGGTAGACATGTCTGTCATCACGACTTGGTTATCTCCTTTAATTAAGCAAGTAACACCGACCAATAATTTTTACAGTCCCGGACTGCGCGCTAAAAATACCTCGTACCACCACGATCCTAGATCGCAAACTTTCGAAACACTCGACTCCCGGTCCCTGACCGCCTACGTGCACTCGACCCCGTAACGGTCCTTGACCGCCTGCTCTGATACCACTTGTTGAATAAATGGAGGACTAAATTAAACAGTTTATATTTTATTGGATTGATAATGAATTTTTACACCTATTAATTACAACTTCACGTGACAAAGTTGGACTTCAATTTTATATGCTCCCTCACATCACACACCCATTCTTCTTATATTATTATTACTAGTCGCTCAATTATTTTTCTAGCATATTCTTCCTACAATTGAAGAATGGTTTCTCTTACTCTCACATCTAACATAATATGCTACTCTTATTTATACTAAGTTACATAAATTTTCCACCACACATTTAAGGCGGTGAGAAACAAAAAAAATCAACAATAATAATTGTTGATGAAGGGTCCACACAATTCTAGATAATTGTAGAATTTCTTCTTTCAAATTTTAAGTCAGTGTTGATCAATTAATATTTTCGTGATAAAATACAGGTTTAATGAGATCATTTTAACTTTCTATTCGGATACAAACACACCTACCTTGGACAAACTAAAGGTGAAACCACAGTTTGATGAGATCATTGGTTTGAACATTAAAATAAATTAATTAATGTGGTTTCTCGGATTTGTAAACATAGTTCCTTGTTTTAAGAACTTGCAATATGAATCCAATCAAGTTTGTCCATGAACGTGTTTATAAACATTGCAATTGAATTTATTTATAAATCTATAATCTTGTCTGCTTTCCAGTTTTAGAGTCGAATTTTGTGGTGCTCAATCTCGTCTCGTTTATAAAATCAAATCGAACATGATCAAACTTTTATGAAGTGTTCATTACAGCTACAGCCTTACTGCATATGAACCTACCAATTAATGATTAAATTTTTATTTCAGTTTAGAGTTGAACATTGTAAATATAAAAATGATGCTAATGTTTAAAATTAGTACTAAAATGTTTCTAGATGTTATTTTTCAATAGTAAAATTATATGTAGTATGAGAATATGAAATGCTGAAATTATTAGCATTTTAGGGTTTTGTTAAAATGATTTTGCGACAAATTTAAATTGATTTGATGATTAGAAAATATTTAGTTGTAGTTTAAGAATTTGTATTTTCGATCAAAAAAATATTTATGGTTTAATTAATTTGTTGTTAAGAACGTAGAGAACGAAATTGAAGAAATATATTTTATTAGTATTGAAAATCTTTATGCAAACTACATCCCACTGTTTTGTAATTGAAGAATTTCATATAGAAACACATCATTAAGCATGCTTACTCCCTTTTTATACCGACACTATGTCGATTATAAAAATGATATAAACCACACGATATAACATGTGAATGGAGTTATATTTATTATATTTTATTTATGCTAATCAATACTACAGACTTTACTAGAATTATCTTTTACTAGCATCTTCTCAAAAACTCGGTGGTGATGGTTAAAATTTCCCCTCGACATCGACTTTTTAATACTTCGTATTTGTTAACCATTCGAAGTTGCTTTTCTAAAATATTCTTTCCTAACCTTTTCCCACTTCTTGCTTGAAGATTCTTTTCATATGCCGTATACTCCTTTGCAACTTCTCTGATCAATGTTGCATTCACATATTTAAGAATTGGTTTCTTTTTCTTGTTAACTTATTTATCCAAGTAATCATGGATCTGCTCTTATTACCTTGCATTTCCTTGCAAAACATGACATGTTCAGTTTTCCCTTTGTTGTTTATGACGCATGTGGATTTTCCCATTACGTTAGGATTGCAAAAAAAGCTCATTGTTGGTCTCACTCGACCTACATCGCCTCGACGATTGTTTATAGTAACTCTTCGTTGGTTGTCTATAGTCCTCTAGCCAATATTTTCAAGCCTTTCCTAGCTTCGCCAATTCGCTCAAGCTCTTCACTCGAGCTTCCAACAGCACCATGTCCTTGATGCTTACCCGCTTGATAAATTTTGGTTTCTCGTAAGGGCCTTGTTTATATTTTCTCGACATAATAGCGCCATTTTTAGTTATGTTTGGCTTGTGCTCAACTTTCTCCCATAACTTTCGTACATTAGACATTTGCATTGGCCTAGGCTTCATCATGTCCTTGCATGACAACCCTTTTGACGGACCTATTGACTTATGATCCCCTATCATCTTTCGTGGCAATGTCACAATAAAGATTTTTCAAACCCAACTTTCCTCGTTAGTGACACAATCTCAGTCATTGCTTTTTGTTTACGCTCCACCTCTTCCTTGGGTTCTTGCATGAAGTCGTTGACTCCTTTCAAACAACTCTCTTGTTGCTGTCTTCATTGAAACGGTCATCGAGTAGTTCCTCATAACCACCTAGATCTCAATTTCAAACATAGTTACCCATATCACCTTGGCTGACATCATCATCCTTTCTCTTAACATAGTAAGGAAACTCTTCCTTTCTACAAACCGTGAGGTAACATATAGGAGTTATTTTATTTCCTATGTTTTTCCGTGTCAGACCAATATTGGTGTAGGAGCTATCACCACATCTTCCAGCATACCTGCTTCATCCTTTTCCAAAGGGCTCATATACCAAGTGCATAAAAGTTCAAATACCCTAAGACCTCCCAACACAGCTTCTTCTTTACCCCATATGCATAACCTACTAAGAGGGCTTCTACTCCACCACTTTATATCTACAGCAAAAACACAACGGCCACCCAGTAAGTGGCTGCGGAAACAGACGATAACTTCCTTAAAAAGATTAAGGCAGGTTTGAAACAGATCAGTGTTCATCGAAATTTGTGATTGAAAATTTTTGATCTCCATTCTCAAAAGAACCTCATAGGGTTGCCATTGGACATGGAGTTTTGACAACCTCCCATTTCCAAAATACAAATGTCTGGAGCACCCTACAACACATGTGCGGACTTTATATAGACCTCATGGACGTTGTCAAGGAAGACGACACTTTATTATGCAAAGTTGTTTGGTAGTACATTAAGAGGTGTAACTTTATACTAGTACTAGATAGTGAGTACGAATTTACAATCTTGATTGATGAAATTTTAGAGCTTTTCAAATGATAAAAATGCTAAAAAACTTGATGTGCAATGCTAAAAATGCTAAAAATATTGATTTGCAATCAAAAGGTCTGAAATACTAAAAATCCAAACATATATATGTCGTTTGATTCATGGAATGGAATAGAATAGTTATTATAGTAATAGAATAAGAGAGAATAGAATACTTATTCCTTAAGAATATCTAGAGAGAAAGAGAGAGAAAGAGAGAGAGAGAGGATGGGGGAAAACCCTAAAAAAGGAAGCCTGTCTTTCTCCTCCTCCTCTCATCTATGTTGTAATTTTAGATCATACATGGGTTTGTGTTATTTCTAATAACAAGTTTTGTTTTCTCTTTCTAATAACAAGTTTTGTATTCTCTTATTTCCGATAACAAGTTGTGTTGTTTTGCTTCATGGCATCATCAAGTAGTATATAGACTATGTATACCAATTTGAGTATGGAGGAAGAGGAAGATAGAGGTATTTTGATTGATGATAGAGATCCAAATTATGAGCAAATGGACCTAAGATGGTGTCTGGTTGGTAGATTCCTCTCTGATGTCTGAAATATGCTTATGAGGAGAATAAGATGACCAACTAGAGACGGGTTCTGGGTACAATTTCGCTATGAGAGAATCAAAATATTTTGTTTTGTGTGTGGTTTTTTAGATCATACAGATTTCGCATGTCCAAAAGTTTATGATTCGATTGATGGAGAAGTTGAAAAGCTCTATGGCCCTCATATGCTTGTTCAGACCGGAAGAAAGCAATCCAACAAAGGTGAAAAATGGCTGGTTATTGAGGTTCGGTCGGACATCGGTAACGGTGATCAGGGAGTGGTGGTGGAGCGTGGTGGTAAGATCCAAAAGAAAACTCTCATATTTAGTTGCATTAGTGATTGGACTAATGTCGATATTAGTAGAATAATTAATGCGGCAGTTGATTATGAAGAAGGAGTAAATCATGGATCAGTTATTATAGTAAATGTTGAACAAACTTCCATATTTAGTGGCATTAATCATGAGACTAATGGCAACATTAATGGAATAATTAATAGGGCAGTTAATTATGAACGGAGCATAATTCATAGGTCGGTTACTAACGAAAGGACCAAAACGGTTGAATAAACTCTCATATTTAGTGTAATTAATCGCGGGACTAATATTGACAGTAATGGAATAATTAATATGACAGTGCCTGTGCAGGAGGCATTTAATCATAGGTCAGAGCATAAATCTGAAGAAGATATTGTGGTTATGGAAGTAAAACATGGAAGGAAAGAATATGTTTTAAATGGGGGGTGAGAGGTAGTTTTAAATAATAGTCTAATTGTGGATCCAAAACACAGGTTTCAGGTGGGCTCTGCTGGACAGGTCCACCCATCATCATGAGTTTATTAGCCTGAAACTATCGTGGACTGGCCAACCCACGAGCAGTTGTTTTAATGGATCTTGTCCAAAATTACAAACCATTTATTATTTTTTGTTCTCATATTGTTGGAAACTTTTCGGTTAGGAAGGGTGAAGCTATTGGTATTCGACAGGCTCTTTGGTGGATCAAACTCAAAGGTTTTGGTGGTGTGGAGGTGGGGTTAGATGTGATGCCAGTGGTGGAACATATTCATCAAGCATACTTTTGTTCTTCTTATGGTTCAATTATAGACGATTATAAAAATCTTATTTCTAGTATCAAAGACAACATATTTCTATAATAATTATAGGTAGTTCTGTGAATGTGGCGGTTCATGCTTTAGCTAAGTTTTCTCATTCCTTGTTAGAACTTGTGGAGCGGGGTATTATCTTTCCAGATTTTATTTTACATTCCTTGTATGTTGATTCCGCTTAATGAACCTTATTTTTTTTCAAAAAAAAGAAGAATATCTATTTCTATGATTGGTTAAAAGAATAAAATAAGTTAGAATAACTAGTTTTATAAGTCAACGGACATTCTTGTTATAGATTAATATAAGATCTACGATTGGACCTTAACTATTAGCTCGAATTTTTAGTTCAATTGGTTCCATGACGTGCTATCAGAGCCTCTTGGACCAAACGGTCGAGTATTCGAGTCCTAGCAAACACATGACAAGATGTGCCTATGTTGTCCATTTTTTCACAGTTTTCGTTTTTTTTTTTTTTTTTGCGTTTTCGTGTTTTTTCAAGTTTTTGTAGTTTTCGCATTTTGTCACTTTTTCGTGTTATTCGCGTTTTTTCCATCTTGTTTTTTTTTCTCATGATTTCATGTTATGTTTTTGCGTTTTCCCACGATTTCATGTTTTTTTTTTCGTTTTTCCAATTTTGTATTTTTCATGGTATTCATGTTTTTGAGTTTTTTTCATGTTTATTCACGTTTTTGTGTTTTTTACATTTATTTTCTTCATTTTTTCGTGTTTTTATGTTTGTAACGTTTTCGTGTTATTCACACTTTTTGGATCTTTTTAGGATATAAATTATGAATTTGACAAAATTTATATGATTTGAGAAATTGGCTAAAGTGTAATTTTGGGAATTAAAGATAATATTGATTAAGAATAACTAGAAATAGGTTGAATATAAGAATTCTTATATAACTTCATTTATAGAATATATATTCAATGGATTGCACGTAAAAAAAAGTTAAACCAAATGTTTCTCGGGAATAGTTATTCTATTCCCTGCTTATTTCATTAACCAAACGAGTCCATAAAATCGTAAAGTCGTGCACCGTAGAATTTGTTGAGGCCACATTCTATGTTCCATGAACAAAATAAGCTCTTGATTATCTAAGTGCGGTGTATATTAACACGGCATTCTATGTTTCATAAACAAAATAAGCTCTTGAAAATTGATTTTTATTCAAGGCACTTGTTGTGAAATATATCTCCACAACTCATCACTAAATTATAGGTATGTATGAGTTAATCCAAGATTAATTAAGTAGCTAATTACAAGTTGCATGGATATGATTAGCTTTTTTAAGTCTACTCTTAAACGTGCTTTTGACAGTCTAACATGTGACATTTGCTAATAAAGCTTAATTAAGTAATAAGTTGCATATCATGAGGTTTTATAAGATCTACTCATACAAACGTTTTTCTATTAGTTATGATTAGCAATAACAATTAAATTAATAATCATGTGTTACAAGCTGCAAATTAACAACTAAATTATACATGCTAATCTGTCATTGAAAGTTTACTCAACAGTTCAACAGGCACGTCCTCGCACGTCGGGTAACATTGTAATAGATTATAAACATTAAAGATTCCATTTGAAAAATGTTAGTCTATAAAACCCCAAACTTCAGACTCCATTTCTCATCAGCGGAGATATATATAATTAGAGCTAATTGATTAGACTATATCTGAAAATAAAAAATTACTGAAAATGGCAACAAGAGCAGTGGCCTCATTTGCTTTCGTGGTGTGCCTGAACCTGGTGTTCATAACAATGGTGAGCTCTGCAAAATGCCCAACAGATGCATTAAAGTTCAAGGTATGTGCGAATGTGACTGGTCTTCTTCAAATTCCACCAAATGAACAATGTTGCTCCTTAATTTCTGGTCTGGTCGATCTTGATGCTGCTGTTTGCCTTTGCACTGCCATTAAAGCTAATGTTTTGGGAATCGATATTAACATTCCACTCGACTTAAGTTTGGTGCTCAACAAATGCAACAAGAAAGTCGCTGAGGGTTTCCAGTGTCCTTAATTAACTACTGACATTTTCTTATTTGTTTCTTGAATGTTTCATAATTTTATTTGTTTTCAAAGGTAGAAGGCGTTTTCCCTTCTTCCTAATTATCATCTGTGTTTATTTCAGTAAAATTAGTTCTATTGAATTCAAATAATAAGATTCATTGTTGTTCTATTAATTATATACAACCTACTTATCTAGCTAGATGCCCTCTCGAACGGAACCGCGCATACAGGCAGATTTCTCTTACTGGTTCGACAGCTCCATTATATGCATGATGCTGAATTAAATGACTTATCAACTTTCAATAGGATACGATTTACAACCAAATAATAGATCATTATGATAACACGATTAAATATTTTAGATCCGGAACTAAATACGTAAATTCGGTCTAGGTAGATACTTACTCGATCCTTCTTATGTTCCCGGACGCTTTAGCTTGGTCTTAAAAGGCATGATTCCTTCCTAAACAAAATGTTGCAATGTGGCTTTAATTAGGAAGCTGATGAGGGCATTTTCAACACCGACCCCAAGGGACCCAAGGAAGGAGCCAATTGTACCGAAGCGAGCAACACGTCCCAAGCAAGCGTAAGAACTGCTTACTTTTGGCTGGACAGGCCGTGTTACTTGGGGGACACGCTGTGTCGAGCTCCCCAAAGCAGTTTGCCCGAGCTTAGACTTTCACTGCAGCTTCATTTTCAAACACACTGTGTCCAGCCGGCAACACGCCGTGCGGCGAGACGACACGCCGTTTCAGTTGCGTGGAGCAGTGGCGGACTCAGGATTTACGAATAGGGGGGCTAATTTTAGCCCAACGTTAGAAGAAAAAAATAATGTATAAAAATTAAAATCAAACTATGTAAAATTTTAATTCTATTGATAAATATAAAAAAGTACTTGTTACATATACTGTATTGCCGATAAATGTACCTATTTTTTTTTTACAACGGTTAAACTACCGATAGGTGGCAAACTTAGTGTTTGAAATCACGAATTTTGCAAATATTGCAAAATGACTTCATATTAAAAACCTAATAAAAAAACAAGTTAAATAACCTAAATTAACAAGTTCAAAAACCTAAATTAAATCCCAAATTAAATCCTCAAATAAAAACCCCTAATTAAATCTTCAAATTAGAACCCTAAATCAAAATCTCTTAATTAAATCCTCAACCCTTAATCCAAAACCTAAAATCAAATTAAGGTAATTCACAATCTAATCAAAACTCCTAAATTAAATCTCCAAATTAGAACCCCAATCAAAACCTCTTAATTATAAAGTTAATACAACCTAAATTAAAATCTCTAAATTAGTTCAACCCAAAGTCTAAATAAAACAAACCCAATTTATTTAAAACCTAAATTAATTAAGATAAATGAGAGAAAAAGAGAAAAAAGACTTATTGATTGACGGTGTTAGAAGATTGAGAAGGAAAAATATAAAAAAGAGGGACTAAAAATGTATTTTTCAACTACAAAGAGAGTGTGAGGCGGAAGGAGGAACAATAAGTCTATTTGCTTTTTTAGCCCTTTACCAAAACGATGTGGTTTCCGTAAAGGGCCAAATTAAAAAATATTAGTGCCCAGCGCACCTAATTTTCTTCTCCTTCTTTGTCGAGAAGGAGAAGGAAAGCAGCAGCCAGCCATGGCTGCTGCAAAAATAGCGGGCTGGTGTCCCCTAAACGCCGGGCTGCGTCCACCACTGGCGTGGAGGACAATCCAACCAATTTGTTTTGGCTCCATTTTCTGTACAAATTTCTAAATTTATTGTTTTGCCACAGAGGTTTTACTCTTTTGTCATTTGGGTTTAATCACCTAAATGTCATTTAGCCTTTTGTCCCTTTATTACCCCTTTGCTTGGCTCTTTATGTTGTAACCCTAGTGGGAATTAATTTGTCCTTTGAAGGAGGCATATAAGCCTTTCTTTTTGTAAGAAACTAACTTTTATGAAATTAAATCAAATTAGCCTCCATTGTTGAGAACTTGTTCTTCAAACTTGGGATTCACTCTTTCAAACTAGGCTTGAGAAGAAGAATTCTTTGTGGATTTAAGATTAAAATCCTCACCCGACTATCGATCTGTATCAGTTGGTATTAGAGCCGAGTCGTTTTCCTTCCCAGAGACTTCTTTTTGTAATGGTTCGACAATGTCCCTAACAAGAAGCTATTGAATCTAATGATAAGAGGTTTGAAGAGATGGAGTCCTTCATGAAGAGATTGAGTAACACTTTTCAAGAGCAAAATGAAAGGGATCAAGCAAGTATGAGAGTGTTAACTCTCGCTATTGAGAAACTCAACCTTAAGGTCCAAAATACACACCCACAACTCAACAGAGGTCCTCACCGGAGGCAAGAAGAGGCTATTCGGCCTCAACCCAAACGACACCCGACACCGTCCGCTAAGAAATCTTATGCAACAACAAATGGACCCTCAGGTTCATGAGGTAAGGCATCCTAATCTTGTTATTATTCGAAATGTCGATAGTGATAGAGATATGTTTGATGATTTTGAGCTTAATAGGATTGCTATAATATGGGTATCTATAATGATGTTGGAGTTATTGGCCATGAGCATATGAATGCTAGAAATAGGCATATTGTGAATGATGTTGATGTAGGTGGTCATGAAAGGAGAAATTATGTTGGGGAAGACCCATATGTGGAGAATGTAAATGCTAGAGGTGGATATAGGGGGAATTTTGATAAAAATGATGCCTTCAAACTGAATATTGACTTACCTTCATTTGGAGGTGAGCTTGACATAAAGGAATTCCTTGATTTGCTATTGGAAGTAGAGAGGTTTTTTTACTATGCGGGAATACCGGATGATGGTATAAAAAATATATATTTTAATTTAAAATATATATTAATATAAAATTATTAAAAAAAGTAAACAAATTTAATTATACAAAAAAAACTTATATCTTCATAGATTTTTCTAAAAGGAAAAGAATTTAATTAAATTTTTTTTTATGTATTCATCGAAGAGAAGGAAAAATGTAAAGGGAATAAAATTAATTATTGAAAGAATAAAATAAGAGATATAATAGTAATTTAATAAAATGGTGATTTTTTTACTCCAATTAATTGTTGGTCCAAATAGTAGTGCTCCAATTAATTCATTTGTTTATAAATCGTATATATAAACAAATGAATCAAATCAGGGGCGGAGTTAGAAAAGTTGGAAGGGTAGGTCGACCCTTTAGCCTATCGGAGAACTCTAGAAAGGAGTTGTTCGGCTAGCTCCACCCCTCTATCTGCCATGACTACAAGCCCTCTTAGACATACTGCCTGAAGAAGATGAGGGCTGCCTCATCTTTTGTATATATTTTTTTCAATTCTACTATTCAAAACTACGATGGTTTTTAGATTAATTTCAAAACAAAAATTAAGTGGGCATCTTATGTCCATAGGTCTGGCCATACAGCCTTAACAAGCCCATTTCTTAAATAATTCCGGCCACAATTTATTTGAATTATTTTTTTTTCATTTGGATAGATTTATTGGATACCATATCTTTAGGCTAAAGTCAATTAGATCCCTATCTTTTAAAATCAACAATGAACTTCTAATTATTTGGCCTATGTTTTTAATAATTTCAATTTGGTGATTGAATTTCCATTGTTTTTTATTCTCATCCATATACATATATGCATTTTATTATTTTGCAGTTTCATGGGTTGGCTATTATATGATTTTTAGGACGTCACTTATCGATCCTCATTTTCTATATATTTGAATATTCATTTGGTTACAGAGAGTTGAGTTTCAATATTAATTTGGTAAGTTTTTAATGATCATCTATTTTTCATTTTTAAGGGCTTGAAGTTTGAAAATGATAGTTTGCCATTTAACATTTATATAATTATTAACTTCACTCTATAGTACAAGTTAATTTGCATCTATCTCTAATTGTTAGGGGAAAATGATCATCTGACACGTTGTTAGAAAATTGTTAATTAAAATCGTTATTATTTGACTCTCTTCAATTTCTGAAAATATTGAGCTTAATGATTCTAACTAATAGAATTACTTTCATATATTAATTTTAAACGGTTTTTTATACTGAGTGGTTAAAATTACAATTTAATTCCCTTTATCTCAAATTAATTTATGGACTTACAACTTCATTAAGAAAAAAATTGATTTTTAAATTAATGGGTAAAAAACATTTCTATTCCCCTCCTTCTATGTGTATATTTTCACATTCTCTCTTATTTTCAAAATAAATAACAACACAAGGCAAAGATACTTCTCTCCCAATTTTTTTTCGTCCCTACATCTTTGTTTTCCATTCCTTTGTTTCTTTTGTGTTCTTGCTTCCGAAATTCAGGAATATATAATTATTAGACAATATATTAATGAAGTAAAAAAAAGTGTTATATTTGAGCTGACTAATATTGTATAAAGTAATAGAATGAAGAACAATTTGATTGAATGTCTTGACTGGATATTACGAGATGAAAATAGAGCAACTCATCACCATAAGCTGATTTAATTGGATATATTGAGTTATTGTATCCTAACGAATAATTGAATTTAAATATTTTGGTGATCATAAATTCCATTAAGTAAAATGATTATTATCAAGATGAATTTGTTTGTAATTGTTATGAATTCTATTTTTTATTATCAAAAATAAAAAAATAAGAGAATATATTAAAAATATTAAAAAGTAATAAAACGTTGATTTTTATAAGAAAATTAATCAATTTTTATTTTTAAAATTAATTTAATTGAATTTGAATTATTATATAAAAATATATATTAATATAAAGTTATTAAAAAGTAAAAAAAAATTAATTGTACAAAAGATTTATATCTTCACAGATTTTTTACTAGTTAAAATAAAAAGGGAGAGAATTTAATTACTTTTTTTATATGTTCACCAGAGAGAGGGAAAAATGTAGAAAGAATAAATTAATTATTAAAAGAATAAAATAAAAGATATAATAGTAATTTAATAAAATGGTGATTTTTTTACTCCAATTAATTGTTGGTGCAATAGTAGTGCTCCAATTAATTCATTTGTTTATAAACCGTATATATAAACAAATGAATAAAATAGACAATAATTCTCGCAAACCGATATCACAGATAATGCAGAAATGTACAGAAAATAATACATACATATGAAGTGTGAAGATTAGTGATAATAGGCAGACATGTGCAGTGCGGTGATTAATTGCCAACTAACCAATCGGGAAAAAGCCAAACTCTATAATCAGATATGGTTCATCGTCCAGCAAACCAGCTGCAATACCATGTTGTTGACGTGACCATGTTAATTTCAATCCAATATAAATAATAATCTTACACAATAGTACCTAAGCTTTCTAGATTAATTAACAAATAGTTTTCTAAACAATTATGGTTATGTTAATGGAAAATGTTTCTACTCGTTTAAATTATATTTCAAGTTGGATTTCTAGTGTGTACTGAATATATTTGAAGTGGGAGAAATATCAATTGAAAGATTTTCCAACAACCTGGAACTAATTAATTGACTGTAATTATATATATATAATGAAAGGTTTTCTTAAAGAACTAATCAACTTAATTATTCTTTTTCTAGGACGTTGATATCTTTTTGCTTGTTATTAATTTGATTTTGATTGGAAATTCATATAGTTTATTTCATTTTTTTTCTGTCTAATTTGCATATGTTAAAACTTTTTCATTTATATATTTTTTAAGATTAAACATAAACGGAAGCGTTGTATCTTGTATGTAGATCATTAGATCTACATGGTTGCAGTATGAAAAACTCTGATATGATTTTTCAGAAAGACTTAAATGATGATGATTTGATTGTACATGTTTAAAAAATATAGGACAACTTAATGATTTATATTAAGATCAAGGTATATATACACAATAATAGTTGTAAAATGACTAATTATATATTTAACCTTTATTATCCTCCCACAAGTTAAACGTGGTGTTTACAAATACTTATCTTGGAACAAAGTACTCGAAAATGTTCTTCAATGGTTGGTAAAGATGTTGGCCACTTGATCTCAGGGCAGATCCTGGGATTCTGGAGGTCTAGGGGCGAAGTAGAATATAAGAGCCATCAAGTAAAAAATAAAGTAGAAGAATCAATAATGTAAAAAAAAAATTACTTAAAAATGACATTTTTTTATCAGTAAGAAACTAATAAAAACATGTAATTTCATATAATTTTTTTATTTCGCATTAAACACTCAGTTGCTCATATAAAACATTATCTACGAGCATTTCTAGATGCAAAATCACTAAAAATAATGTATACATCAATGTGTTCTAACACATTTCTCTCAATAGATAAAATTGGTAAACACATTTAACATTTCTACAGCAGTTCTTCTGCTTCCGTCTCTGAGCAATACCAAGGGATCAATTGAGATTAAAGTGACCTCAATGATCTCCAACAATTTTTCAATAATTTTTACTTCGAAAAATTTCTTTCAACAGATACATTGGCATAGTTAGGAGGATTTGAAAAACAATTGAAATATTTGGCTAACAATCTATTACTGCTTTGACAAACTCAAGAATTTCAAATACTGATATTAACAATTTTGAAAAAATCATTTGGAATAAATTTATTTGTGAAAATATATCATATGCATCAACATGAGAAAAATTATTATAAGAAAATCTAGTCATAAATTTGTGTGTTGTGATTGTTTAAGTCTAAGAATTATGTTTATTGTGGTTTCATTGTTTGAGATTTTAATTTCTATAAATTTTTTAATAAAGTTTTTATTTCGGACCCCTTATCCATTGTGTCTACATGTGTGCTGCAATTTGTTTAGGGCTAAGATTATTTCTCTAACGATTGCATTTTAAAATTTAATTTCTACATTATTATTTTCTTTAAAAAAATATATATTATTTTGAGCTCCTACCTCCTTTGGATCATGGGCAGGCACCCCTCCTACCCATGCCTAGGGACGGCCGTGCTTGATCTAACATGTTGATGTATTGGACATGGAGTAGACCTTTGGAGACACGATTTTGAACAAAGAAAAAGTCATCTTTAATGTGTTTACTACCGTTATGGAAGATGTAATTGACAGTAAGGTATGTGACAGACAAATTGTCCCAAATATCAATTAGAGAAGAAATTTTACTAAAATCCGGATAAATTGATTTTACCAATAGAAACATAACATTTAGATCAATTATTCCCGAAATGTTATATTATGCTTTTGTGAATTGCATCTATGAATTTCTCCAATTAGGAACCTATTTGAGATTTGTGAACCTTATTTAACAAGATTTATATTTCCCAAAAAAATACCATTAATTTGTAACAGCATCAGAGTTAAAATTATTCCTTTGAATGAAACCAACATTCTCGAATTAAAAATGTTATCACCCCACATGTTGTTGCTTCCACGTTGTGCATGATTTCATAGGAATGGAATATTATCTACACCTCATCCATGTCTACAATATTTAACACAAAAAAATCAAAAACAGTGCTTAATCAATCTCATCTATAAAAACCCTAAACCTCTTCACAAATTTTCATCAACCACTCTTAAAAATCTCATATCTCAAGAAGTAATATCTCAACATTATATTTGAGAAATGGCTTCAAAAACTCAAGCCTCAGCAGCCCTTCTCCTTTCTCTGAACCTAATCTTTTTCACATTAGTTAGCTCTACAAATTGCCCACCAGAACCATATCCTACGCCTGCTAAACCATCACCAGCAGTCCCATCACCAAAGGCTGCTTCTTGCCCTAAGGATACCCTAAAATTGGGAGTATGTGCTAATTTATTGAAAGATTTGTTGAAACTTCAAGTAGGTACCCCTCCCAAGAGTCCTTGCTGTAGCCTTATTTCTGGCCTTGCTGATGTTGAAGCTGCTGTTTGCCTTTGCACTACCATTAAAGCTAGTGTTTTGGGGATTAACCTTAATCTTCCTGTTAACTTGAGCTTGCTGCTTAATTACTGTGGAAAGAAGGTCCCACAGGGTTTCCAGTGTGCTTAATTAGTTAATTAATATGCAAATTTCATTTATTTCTATATTTATATTTTGTTGGTTTAAGATTTTAGATGTTTCTTTTGGTTAAGCCATGAACATCTAATCAATAATTTCTTGATTTGTGGTATCATTTTTTGTAACATCATTCTTGTTTTTTCTTTATTATTTTTCGGACTTTATTATTTTTCGGATCGATAGAAGATTTATTGTCTTCTTTTGAATCTATCTTTGTACTGAATTCATATTCTTGTTTTTTCTTTATTATTTTTCGGATCGATAGAAGATTTATTGTCTTCTTTTGAATCTATCTTTGTACTGAATTCATATTTTCTTTAATGAAAATTATTATTAATATATTTATTTATCTTCAGCATCCTTTAGTAATTTATATTTTTCTTTGTAAAATGATATATCGAACGAATTATTTCAAGAATTAAAGTTGTTTAATATAACACTTATTATGACAACACATTTTTTATTTTTCAAAATCTTAAAGTTTTCTCTCTAAACATTAACTTTATCTTTCAACATCAAATAATAACTAAATGACTTTAAAACTAAAAAGTTGAATGATTAAAGTTGTTTAGAATATAATTAACTTCTGAAAAAAATTTATTTTGATGTCATTAACAGTCAAATTGATAGTGACAAACACAATCTTTCATTTACGAAAAAAATAATAATAACCGATTCAAATATTGTAAATATTAAAGAAAAAATAATATAACAAAATCATAAAGAAACAAATAACTTTGTTACAAACAATAATTGAACTACTCAGTTCGAGAAGAAATTAAGATAAAGTTGATAACCGCCTCTTTGCTAGTGCATGGAAGGGTGTTTGCAACATGAGGAATTGAAATCATTTTACTCATTTTCTCATCTAACATATCACCAGAAATAAAGGATCAACATACAAATTCTTTTTTAATGATCAAACTCACTTTGATGGATTCAAGTTCCTAAACAACACTCAAAATATTTTCTAATTTTTTTATATAAAATTTTGGAATTTTTCCCCGCGAAATATAACTTATCTATAAGTAATGATATTTTAAATTAATATAAAATATTTTGATCCACCGAAAAATAATTTAGAAAAATCATGAAAGTTGGATGATAAATCTAAAAGCAATAAATGCTTGATAAATGGAGAAGATGAATATCTCTTTGATTAAACATATCAAAAGCCTTTTTCTTCTCTAATGTGAAAGAAGGAGCAGGCAAGTTTAAATACAAAAAGTGCAGCAAAAACAGAAAAACTAACGGACAAAATGAAACGGTTACATTCTCACAAAATCAAGACGTTAATTGCCTAATCAATTCCCTGTGATGATTGGGTCTTTTCCATCTTTATGGTGCAGCTGTCTGTGGAGGATGGGTTTATAGTTATGGGTTTGTTCAAATCAGTAAATGTGGGTTTGGACCTATTTTCGGCCTCTTGCTCATTTGCTGAACAAAACATTGCGTTTTCAGCCTTATCACCCCCCCCCCCCCCAAGATTGGCGTGAATATGTCACAGAGACCAAGCTTGGACATGAAATTTTGGAGGGCTGGAAGATGTTGAGCTTTGGTGAACATATCTGCAATTTGCTGTGAAGATCGAATAGGGAGGAGATGAATGACCTTTTCTTTAAATTTCTGACGAACAACATGGCAATCGATTTCAATATGCTTGGTGCGCTCGTGAAACATTGGGTTTTGAGCGATGTGAAGAGCAGATTGATTGTCACAATACATCAGTGCTGGCTGAGGATGAGAAATTGCAAAATCATGTAGGAGGTAAAGTAACCATTGAAGTTCACAAGTGCAGTGAGCCATTGCTCTGTATTCCGCTTCAGATGAACTGCGTGAAATAGTAGATTGTTTCTTTGAACGCCAAGAAATTAAGGCATTCCCTATGAACACACAAAAGCCAGTGATGGACTTTCGAGTTTCTAGACATGTTGCCCAGTCTGAGTCAGTGAAAGCCTTCAATTGCAGGTCATTTTGAGTTGGGAAGAAAATGCCCTACCCTGGTGCCTTTTTTATGTATCGCAGAACCCTGTGTGCTCTACCCAAGTCATCTGTGGTAGGTTGAGAGAGGTCTTGAGAGAGCTGACCCACAATATAAGATATTTCTGGTCGAGAGTGAGTAAGATAGAGAAGTTTCCCAATGAGCTGTCTATATCCAGTAATGTCGGTCAAATGAATTGCTTTAGGGCCAGGTTTAAAATTAGGCAGAGTCGGTGTATCAACTGGTTTCGAATGCGTAAAACCACTATAGTCTAGCAATTCGACAACATATTTCCGTTGACATAAGTGAATTCCCTTTTTGTTTCTTGACACCTCGAAACCGAGAAAGTACTGCAGCGGGCCCATGTCTTTTAGCTTAAACAAATGATGAAGATGATCCTTAATGCTCTTGACAGAGTTTTGGCAATTGCTTGCAACAAGTAAATCATCCACATACACTAAAACAGCCAAAAATACTCCATTTGCAGTATAAGTAAATAAAGATGGATCAGTCAAGCATTGTTTTATACCAAATTGCATGAGTGCCTCCTTGAGCTTGAGATTCCATTGCCTCCCCGCTTGACGCAATCCATATAAGGATTTTTGGAGTTTACAGACTAGGGGAACTTTGGAAGAAGGGACTGAGCAACCAGGGGGAATGTCCATGTAGACTTCCTCAACCAAATCACCATTGAGATATGCATTATTAATGTCCATGTGTTCTAAAATCCAATGTTGAGAGGCTGATAGTGCTAGTATTAATCGAATTGTGGCAATTTTGGCCACCGGAGCAAATGTGTCAGTGAAATCAATACCAGCTTGTTGTGTGAAGCCTTTGGCGACTAATCGTGCTTTGTGTTTGTCCAAAGATCCATCAGCATTGTACTTTGTTTTGTATATCCATCTACATCCAATTGCTGTTTTGGTTGGGGGTAAAGTTGTGAGAACCCAGGTTTTGTTGGCTGCAAGGGCATCTAATTCAGATTTCTTTGCCTCTTGCCAATGAGCAAACTGTGCTGCTTCTTTGTAGGTTGAGGGGTCTTATGTGTGAAGTATGTTGATGGAAAAGGCCTTTTTTGCTGGTGAAAGGGAATCATAGGTCAAGAATTTTGAGAGGTGGTGAGGATAAGTATGAGTGTTTGTAGTGGTGGTGATTGAGGCAGAGAGATTGTAGTCTTGGAGGTAGGATGGAGTTTGTCTTATTCTTGTGGAGCGGCGTACAGGGGGTGCGGCTATAGGATTGTGTGGTGGAGAGGTATTTGGTGAGGGTATGGAGTTCGGTGAAAGAGGTGGGGGAGGAATGAGGTCCTCTAGTTCATCCAAAGGATCAATGTCATAGATAATTGGGAGAGGCGAATAGTGCTCTGTGATAGGCAATGAATATGGAAATGTGTCTTCATAGAATTCCACATTCCTAGAAAGAAAAACACGGTTGGTATGTAGGTCCATGACCTTATAGCCTTTTATTCCATTTTTTAATCCAAGGAACACACATCTGCTTGCTCGAGAGGAAAACTTGTTTTTGTTCCTATCAATTGTGGAAGCAAAACACAAGCAGTCGAAGACCTTAAGGTCATGCCATTTGGGATTCTGCTTATACAAAATTGTATAAGAGATGGAATTAGATGAAGCATTAGTTGGAAGTCTGTTTATGAGGAAAACAGCATGAGATACAGCTTCTGTCCAGTATTCAATAGGCAGATTGCTCTGGAATAAGAGGGCCCTTGCGATATTAACAATGTCTTGATGTTTGCGTTCCACAATTCCGTTTTGTTGTGGGGTTTCCATGCAACTAAGTTGATGTGTAATGCCCTGTTGAGCATAAAACTCAGGTATATTGAACTCCTGCCCATTATCTAACCTGATGACTGCAGACTGAAAATGTGTGTGAACATATGAACAAAAAGACACTAATGCATTTCTGGCTTCAGACTTGTGCTTCATCAAGTATAACCACACAAAACGACTATGGTCATCCACAATGGTTAGAAAGTAATGAAATCCATTCACTAAATGTCTAACAGGTCCCCAAATGTCAACATGAATAGTATTAAAAACAGACAATGCTCGAGATGAGCTTAAACTGAAACTTTTCTTTTTCTGTTTAGCAAAATGGCATGTGTCACAAGGCCTGTTGCAAACTAAAGTTGCTGAAGGTAAAAATTGTTGTAAAAAGCTACTTCTAATAGAAGAGGGATGGCCCAGCCTTGCATGCCACAAAGGGAACTCTGAGTGTACTTTGATAGATGCAACCTGCATAGTTGTGTTAGGGACTAGTTCTACAAGCTGATATAATGCACTCTCTAACTTAGCATATCCAATCCTCTTGTTCATAGTCAGATCCTGAATCACACAATGTTGTGATGTGAACAATAAGCAAATTTGAGATGCTTTAGTTAATTTGCTTGTAGAAATCAAATCGTATTGAAACTGAGGAACGTATAAAGCATCATGCAAAACTAATTGCTGGCTGAGTTTCACAGTCCCAACATGAGTGACTGGCACGGTAACACCATTAGGGAGTTGAACCCTAAAGTCATTGACCGCCTTATAATTTTCAAAGAAATTCAGGTTGCATATAACATGATCTGTGGCCCCAGTGTCCACAATCCAACAAGAATTGGTATGAAAAAAGCTATCAGAGGTAAAAAGTGATATACCAGTATACGAAACTTTGTGGTTGCTATTGGCAGTTGCAATATGAGGACTACTATTACTTCCTGCTCCATTTGCTTGATTCTGAGATGCTGGGAGCAAACTCATTATTTGGTTGAATTGATTCCTGGTGAGCACCATAGGTTCTTCCTCATCCAAATATTGATTCTCATAGTTGTTCTCATCACGTTCATTTTGAGACTCAATGGAATTGGCCTGTGTCTGATGAACTTGGTTAGCTTTAGCATAATTCTTCATGTTAGCATTTTTAAATCCATATCCAGGAGGAAACATGCTTCCTATAGAAAGAGTTTTCCATATGCCCTTCTGTTTTCCTCTGAACAGACTCTAGCAAGTGCACTAGATACAAGTAATAAAGTGATAAGTAGAGTATCGTCTCCATAGGGATTGATGACCAAACTTTACAAGAAAAACCTTGTAGAACAGGGTGTTCGTGGTGTATGAATTCTTTAGTTGAGAAATGATTTTTGATCTGATTACTGAGAAATACTAAATATAAAGATTAAACATTGGAAAATGTGTTTTGGTTATGATAAAAAGAGAGAACAGGCTAAGCCAAAGCGGAACAAGCTACGTACAACATCTAAGATCCTATTTATTCATGAATGTCACAAAGTGAAGTCAAGGTCTCTGCTTTAAAGCTCACTTAAGTCAACTCTGGTGTGTTCTTAAGATTCTAAGATGTACTACAATGTTAAGCGTCCTTAATGTTGGTTCTTTCTTGCATTACGATCGAAACATCATTTCTGTTAAGAAAACCCTTAATACAACCCCCTAACCTTCCTGTGTCGGGGTTTGGACGTTTGATAAAAAGATCCATGAAGATGAAAGCAGTTCCCTATCATTCATCATTCACTAAGATAGATGCATATAATCATGCTGATAAGAACTTTATCAAACACATCAACATATATTAACATCCATTCATAAAAAGGAACTAGATAACTTACATAACCAGCCCTTGCTGGCCGAGCCCATTCAAAATGACTACTCACTCATACTGCCGAGTGAACAGTCTGCTTCGATTCTACAGAGCTCCATCAATGGAGTCATCTTCCTCGAGAGCTCTTCTCTCTCCAAAACGTCTATTTGGCAGTTCACAAAAAGATCTTCTTTCCCTTCTCCCATTACGTCTATTTAAGGGAAAAGAAAAGGTCAACACGGTAATAAAAGTATCCGAGAAAATATTACAAAAACCAACCAAATTCTTCACAAATCCTAGAATGCTAGAAGTGGTTAAGATCCTTTTGACCCTTGAACACTCAAGGGTCGAACTTTCTTGTCATCATGCTACTTTTAACTGCTCTTATCCGCCTTTCCTGCCTGCCGCTCCTGCTGTCTGTCCTGTCGCTATCCGTCATCAGAAATTGCAGCTGAAGGAAATTAGGGCTAAGGTATAGCAGCGGAAATATAAAAATTTTAGCCTATTTCCTTTTAACCATAGGATCCGTTAATCGTTATTTCATATAAAGAGGGATAAGAAGGAATACCTTTCGATGAACAATCTACCATTGTTAAAGAAGTGCCCACAATTCTTCTCCGAGATTCCAACCACAAAGTTTAACACGGAGAGGTTAAGATGAAATCAACCCTTATGAGATGCAACCAAAATAGATTGCCTCTAATTAACCAACACAAGATCAAAGAGAAAGAGGGATGAATAAGATTAATCAATCGATGGAATGCCGTATGAATTCTTATCCACAGACTAGGGGATGGGAATTCTTTTTCTCTCACTGAATAGCAATTTCGAAAATCACTAAAGGGGGAGGGATTAGGCTTGGTCGAAATTCACATGGGAGGGGGTATTTATAGTTGCTTGAATCTAAACCCTAGTTAGATAGGAATAGGTTACTTAATAGGAATCCAATTCGGAAAAGGATTCCTAATTATTATCTCACTATATATCTAATATATTTAGGATAATAATAAATAACCTAATTGGATAATAATAGGAGTATATTAATCCAATTAAAACTCCTAATTTAATTATCTCTTAATTAATTTAATTCATAATCCTAATCAAATTAGGATTAATGGAATAAAATCAATTCCTTATCTCTATATACAAATTTCGCCCCCCTCCATATATTTGGGCCTTACTGGGCTCAATTGGGCTTCCATCTATTAATCATATCCATCTCTCTTTTGGTTCCAAGTCTTATGTGTGATCCATTAGGTTCTTACTACTTCTGGCCGTATGCAACTATTAAATTAATTTCTTCAAGAATTATATTTAATCCTTGCATAACGGAATGATGTACTGAGTATGTTATTGGCAAGTCTGTAATCATTCCCCCAGAGTCCGTTAAGAAGACAGGTTGATTCTGTCGTTAACCCTTCCGTATTAGCTACGGTATAATACGATCCTTTATCAACTACATCCTTGAACTGAATCTTATGACTATGGGTAATGTCAAGTCACATATAGCGAGACATTCGTTTTACTTGTTCTTGGCTGAGTCAACTCAAAAAGATAGGTTAAGTGAAATCTGTATTTCTACTCTTAAGCTATCACCTTGTAAGTGTTTAGAGTCGAGTCTTCCACAAGCGATCCTTGGATGTATCTCCCATTAATCGGGAGTGATAAATGCTCAATCCAATGTATAACTACCCTGACATTACTTCCTGTGACACCCAACCTTTGCAGTTCACACCCCAGAGTCATCTCTGTTAAGGATCGTGGGACCGCAGGATCAAAGTCTCACATTCAGTAATTCAGGATGACCAATTAACATTCTTTTGAGTCTGAGGATTAGTTATACCTAGTAATACCAATGAGATGAACAGTTGACAAGGATGAATCTACCCATCCTGTTATCTCAAATCGGATCCCCAATCCTAATGAACAACGTTTCACCAGATCTATGTAATTGTCCAGATATCTATATATATGAAGCTTGTGAGATCAGCTTTCTGTCGGAAAGAAGACATTGTTACATACAAGTCTCAACCGTGATATATCAATCCTAAACATATCACTTGACTTGGGGTGGTTTTAAGTTTATTAGTTTATTATAAAGTTTTGTCTCACTTCATGCTTGTATGAACACTTTATAATCACTTTAAACAAACTTACGGATTTCCTTTTATTAGACTTTATTCAATGCTTAAAAGGGATTGCCTTTATATAGTTATAAAACATATATCTCATTAAAACAAATGATATAAAGAACAATTCATTTACAATAAGTTTGTATCCCGCAACAATTGACTATAGGACACTAAACCCCAACATACTCCCACTTGGACTAAAGCCAATTGTTTCTAAAACTTATCCCAGTAGAAGTTAAATGACGATCATGTACTTTCTGGGTTAAAGGCTTTGTCAACGGATCTGCAACGTTGTCCTCTGTAGGTACTCTTTCTATTCTCACATCTCCTCTAGCCACAATCTCTCTTATGATGTGGTATCGCTTTAGGTAGTGCTTGGATGCATTATGAGACCGTGGTTCCTTTGCTTGCGCAATGGCTCCATTGTTATCACAGTACAGAGTAATGGGATTGACAATGTCAGGCACCACACCTAGTTCTGTAATGAACTTTCTAATCCAAACTGCTTCCTTTTCCGCTTCCGCAGCAGCGATGTACTCTGACTCGGTCGTAGAGAAAGCTACGCTTCCCTGCTTGGAACTTTTCCAACTGACCGCGCCCCCATTTAGGATAAATAGGTATCCTGATTGGGATTTAAAATCATTCTCATCTGTGAGATGACTAGCGTCTGAAAATCCTTGTATTTTCAGATCTGCTTCTCCGTACACTAGGAACATATCTTTAGTCCTTCTCAAGTACTTAAGAATGTTCTTGACGGCAATCCAATGCTCGTCTCCCGGATTCCCTTGGTAACGACTCGTTACAGATAACATGAACGCTACATCAGGTCTAGTGCATAGCATAGCATACATAATCGAACCGATCGCGCTGGCGTACCGGACTACAGCCATGCATCGTTTGTCATCATCAGTTTTAGGACATTGATGATTGTTTAACTTTACTCCATGTACCATGGGTAAGTTACCTCGTTTCGATTCAAGCATGCTAAACCGATTTAGCACCTTTTCAATGTATGTAGCCTGTGAAAAACCAAGCAGTCTACGCGATCTATCTCTGTAGATCTTTATACCAAATATATAGGCTGCTTCACCAAGGTCTTTCATTGAGAAGTTACCAGATAACCAAACTTTCACTGATTGTAATAGAGCAATGTCATTTCCCATTAACAGTATATCGTCCACATATAGTATGAGAAATGCTATAGAGCTCCCACTTGCTTTCTTGTAAATGCAAGCTTCTTCGCAATTTTGTTCGAAACCAAATTGTTTTATGGTTTCGTCAAAACGCTTGTTCCAGCTTCTAGATGCTTGCTTGAGTCCATAAATGGATCTCTGAAGTTTGCAAACTTTATTTGCATCCTTTGATATGAAACCTTCAGGCTTCATCATGTATACATCCTCAAGCATATTTCCATTTAGGAAACTTGTTTTCACATCCATTTGCCAAATCTCATAATCAAAATGAGCGGCAATTACAAGCATGATTCTGATTGATTTGGACATAGCAACAGGAGAGAAGGTTTCGTCATAATCAACACCTTGTTTCTGACGATATCCCTTCGCTACCAACCTAGCCTTGTAGGTGCTAACCTTTCCATCCATGTCAGTCTTCTTTTTGAAGATCCACCTGCACCCAATGGGTTTTATCCCTTCGGGTGGATCAACCAAAGTCCAAACTTGGTTAGTATACATGGAATCCATTTTAGAATCCATGGCCTCAAGCCATGCTTTAGAATCTGGACTAGTAAGAGCCTCTTCGTAGTTTTCGGGTTCGTCGTCTAACACGGGAACCTCGCCATCATCTCCCACTAGAAAACCATATCTAACTGGGAGTTCACGAACTCTTCGTTAACTACGAATAGGTGCCACTGGAGTCTCATATAATGGGACTTCTTCGGGTACCTCAATCGCTTCTGTTGTTTCAGTCGTTGTTTCTTCCTCTTGAACTTCGTCGAGTTCAATCACGCTTCCCTTTTGTGTTTCTTCGAGAAACGCTTTCTCTAAGAAGGTTGCGTGTTTGGATACTATTACTTTCTGATCATCTGGATGATAGAAGTAATACCCTATGGTTTCCCTGGGATATCCAATGAAGAAACATTTATCAGATTTAGAATCTAATTTGTCGGACGCAACGCGTTTGACATATGCTGAACAACCCCATACTCTCATGAACGAGAACACGGGTTTCTTACCAACGAACAATTCATATGGTGTGGAAACAGCGGATTTAGTTGGTACTCGGTTCAGGGTGAAGAGGGCAGTTTCTAAGGCATAGCCCCAGAACGTCTTTGGAAGTAAGGCCATGCTCATCATAGATCGTACCATATCTAATAGGGTACGGTTTCTCCTCTCGGATACACCATTGTGTTGTGGTGTATAGGGAGGTGTCCATTGTGAGCATATCCCACATTCAGTTAGATAATTCAGAAAATCATCAGAAAGATATTCGCCACCTCGATCAGATCGAAGTGTTTTTATTTTCTTTCCTAATTGATTTTCCACTTCATTCTTGAAGCATTTGAACTTGTCAAAGGCTTCTGATTTGTGCCTGATCAAGTAGATATAACCATAGCGAGTATGATCATCTATGAAGCTAATGAAGTATCTGAATCCTCCTCTTGCTTGGACTGACATAGGACCACATACATCTGAATGAATGAGTCCTAGAGTGTCTGATACACGCTCACCTTTATTGCTAAAGGGTGTCTTTGTCATTTTACCTTTTAAACATGATTCGCATGTTTCCAATGATTCAGGATCAATCGGATCTATAAGCCCATCTGAATGTAGCTTTAGCATACGTCTCTTGTTTATATGACAATGCCACAAGTAAGTTGAATTATCTAGCTTATGTCTTTTGGTATCAATTGCGAAAACAGAAATCAACACATAAATCCCATTTTGTGATATTCCTGAGAAATAGAAAATCGAATCTCTATAAAAATTGCAATGTTTGTTCTTTATAGAACATACCATATGTTGGAGTACCGGCTTTTCCCTTCTGGAGGGTAGCTCGGTACAAAGAACAATTTCTCTTCCAATGCCCCACGTCACCACAATAGTGGCACTTTCTTTTGGGCTTCTTCACTTCCTTTCCCTTAACTTTAGTGGGCATGGCTTTCTTACCTTTCTTGGGATGTTTAGGATTGGGAGAATTCCCTTTCCTCTTCTTTGATCCCTCTATGACAAGAGCCGGTATAGCCTTGTCTTTCTGAATATTGGGCTCAACTGACTTGAGCATATTTGCAAGCTCTTCAAGAGAGGTTTGCAAGTCATTCATCTGATAGTTCATGATGAACTATGAATAACTCTTTGGGAGGGATTGAAGAATTAAGTCTACACTTAGTTCGTTATCCATCGCGAATCCAATACTAGAAAGTTTGGTAATGTAGCCAATCATCTTGACATAATGTGTCATTACAGATGTGCCCTCTTGCATCTTGCAACGATATAGCAACTTGGATATCTCGTAGCGTTCGCACCTGGTCTGTTTCCCAAACAGTTCCTTTAGGTGCACGATGATGGAACAGGCATAGTTGCCTTTTTAATTCCGATGTCATCGATGCAAGTATGATGCATCCGGCATGATCGTCATCAGCCTTGTGCTTCTGGTAAGCATCGATTTCCTCGATGGGAGCATCATCCTCAGGGATAGGGGGTATCGATGTATCAAATACATACCCTATTTTATCGAACTTCAAAACAATTTTGAGGTTGCGATACCAGTCGGTGAAGTTTGAACTATTCAACTTGTTATCGGTAAATGTATTTTGCAGATTGGTGTTAATGATGATTTTAAGAGTGTTTAATTAAAACTTGAGATGTGAGAAAGAGTAAACGTATGTCATTCATTTGCTTTAAAGTATATCAATCTAAAATTATAGGCCTTTTAGTTTATTTCAGATTGCTCCCACTATTTTGCCAAATTAATAACCCTCCATATTAATTCGAAGAATTTCACAAATCCTTTAGTGCGCTAGGATCCTAACTCCTGAGATTTCGCCTTGAGTTTGCTCAACAAGCTAGTCTCATTTGTTAGGTAGATTCATGTAATCAATCACATCTTGAATGTGACTCCTAGGATATTGGGTTACTAACCACATTAGTAACTAATATGCTATTCACATTAATCCCAACCATATTGCCCATTAGTTTATGACAATATGAGTTTGCTCATCCAATTATCATAATCTAATTTAAGTATTACCCCATATTCATGAAAGAATGACTTTCGATAATTCAGGTGTTACCATAAGACCCCGAGCTTGAGTTTGCTCAACAACCCAAAGGCCCCCAGTACTGCCGGCTGAATTATAATATTAGGGAGGGGCAACCGATTTTAATAACTTGCTTATTTACTTAACTTTTAAACGAGGGATTTTATTTAAGTCTCATAATCTAACTTAGTCTTGATTTGCTTTAGCATACATCAGACATACATACATTCACATACATTGGCGTTATGGACATATCATCTAAATTATTCCGCCGAGCCAGAGACGGAATAAAAGGCCAAACCTAAGGAAATACTAACTATTACATATTTCTCTTTAGGTCCTCCGTCTTCTCCATGGCGCCTTGAAATTACATATTAATTTCTATACTACTATAAGAAAACTTCAATTGAATTGAAGGGAATCAGATGAGAGGAGAAATTACAATAGATAGTAGAAAGGCAGGACGCGCAGGCCCTATTTCAAAAATACCAAAAGACTAAAAGAGGGTCCAAATATGTCCATAACTCCAAACATGCATAGACTCAATTAAATAAATTTAATTGGTTGATTACATAACCGGCTTATGTAATATTTAGGTTAACCACATTAACTCGTTAAATTAACTTTCATCCAATTTTACTTCTAATCGTTTTGTATCTTTATATTAATCCTTAGATTAATATAACCATATAAAACGTTGATTATGCACGTCCCAATTATTTTGATTTCAATTCATTTAACACTTTGATTTACATATTGGTAAAAACAAACATTTAAACGAATTTTTCATTCGATAATCAAAACAGAAAACTATTAATTTCTGAAACATATATATACATTTAATACAAAACGATTTTAAACCATTTAAAATTAAGTGGGTATCGGGCCGGGCCCGAGAGCGGGCTGCTGCCGATTGGCAGCAGCCCTTAGGGCACACGGGACGCCGCTGCCTTGCGGCAGCGGTGCCCCTGCGCCGCACGCGGCTGCTGCCGCGAGGCAGCAGCTGCGCGACAGCGGCCAGTCGCGCCGTGAGGCGCGACTCGGGCTGCTGTCGTTTTTTTTTATTAAATATATATATATATGTATGTGTATATATATCAGTTCTAAAACAATTTAAAACGATTTTCAGAAATAGGAAAAACTACAATAGATTTCCGTTTTATCATTTAGAATTAATAAAACTAATTTTATCAACCTAAGTATAAAACTAATAGATTTTGTTATAATGATTATCAACCGAAATAATTAGGAACATAAGCATAATCAGTTTTAATTAACAATTAATCAAAACTTTATTTATCTTTAGAATTAATTAATCAAAACTATTTGTCAATTAATCCTAACCATAAATATTTATTCAATCCTATTGAAAACTTCTATATTTTCATATATGAAATAACGGATTTAACGATGGCTCTGATACCACTGAAGGAAATTAGGGCTAAGGTATAGCAGCGGAAATATAAAAATTTTAGCCTATTTCCTTTTAACCATAGGATCCGTTAATCGTTATTTCATATAAAGAGGGATAAGAAGGAATACCTTTCGATGAACAATCTACCGTTGTTAAAGAAGCGCCCACAATTCTTCTCCGAGATTCCAACCACAAAGTTTAACACGGAGAGGTTAAGATGAAATCAACCCTTATGAGATGCAACCAAAATAGATTGCCTCTAATTAACCAACACAAGATCAAAGAGAAAGAGGGATGAATAAGATTAATCAATCGATGGAATGCCGTATGAATTCTTGTCCACAGACTAGGGGATGGGAATTCTTTTTCTCTCACTGAATAGCAATTTTGAAAATCACTAAAGGGGGAGGGATTAGGCTTGGTCGAAATTCACATGGGAGGGGGTATTTATAGTTGCTTGAATCTAAACCCTAGTTAGATAGGAATAGGTTACTTAATAGGAATCCAATTCGGAAAAGGATTCCTAATTATTATCTCACTATATATCTAATATATTTAGGATAATAATAAATAACCTAATTGGATAATAATAGGAGTATATTAATCCAATTAAAACTCCTAATTTAATTATCTCTTAATTAATTTAATTCATAATCCTAATCAAATTAGGATTAATGGAATAAAATCAATTCCTTATCTCTATATACAAATTTCGCCCCCCTCCATATATTTGGGCCTTACTGGGCTCAATTGGGCTTCCATCTATTAATCATATCCATCTCTCTTTTGGTTCCAAGTCTTATGTGTGATCCATTAGGTTCTTACTACTTCTGGCCGTATGCAACTATTAAATTAATTTCTTCAAGAATTATATTTAATCCTTGCATAACGGAATGATGTACTGAGTATGTTATTGGTAAGTCTGTAATCATTCCCCCAGAGTCCGTTAAAAAGACAGGTTGATTCTGTCGTTAACCCTTCCGTATTAGTTACGGTATAATACGATCCTTTATCAACTACATCCTTGAACTAAATCTTATGACTATGGGTAATGTCAAGTCACATATAGCGAGACGTTCGTTTTACTTGTTCTTGGCCGAGTCAACTCAAAAAGATAGGTTAAGTGAAATCTGTATTTCTACTCTTAAGTTATCACCTTGCAAGGGTTTAGAGTCGAGTCTTCCACAAGCGATCCTTGGATGTATCTCCTATTAATCGGGAGTGATAAATGCTCAATCCAATGTATAACTACCCTGACATTACTTCCTGTGACACCCAACCTTTGCAGTTCACACCCCAGAGTCATCTCTGTTAAGGATCGTGGGACCGCAGGATCAAAGTCTCACATTCAGTAATTCAGGATGACCAATTAACATTCTTTTGAGTCTGAGGATTAGTTATACCTAGTAATACCAATGAGATGAACAGTTGACAAGGATGAATCTACCCATCCTGTTATCTCAAATCGGATCCCCAATCCTAATGAACAACGTTTCACCGGATCTATGTAACTGTCCAGATATCTGTATATATGAAGCTTGTGAGATCAGCTTTCTGTCGGACAGAAGACATTGTTACATACAAGTCTCAACCGTGATATATCAATCCTAAACATATCACTTGACTTGGGGTGGTTTTAAGTTTATTAGTTTATTATAAAGTTTTGTCTCACTTCATGCTTGTATGAACACTTTATAATCACTTTAAACAAACTTACGGATTTCCTTTTATTAGACTTTATTCAGTGCTTAAAAGGGAATGCCTTTATATATTAAAACAAATGATATAAAGAACAATTCATTTACAATAAGTTTGTATCCCGCAACAATTGACTATAGGACACTAAACCCCAACATACTCCCACTGGAGGTCCAGCTCTGCGCATAAACAATGAGAGAACTCCTTCTGGCTGCACTATTTAGCAGATAGATTAAAAACACCTTGTTTCACAGAAATTTTCATATAAATTTTGTTGCTTTCAATCCTCGGCAACGGCGCCAAAAACTTGTTGTCCTCTGAACAGAATCTAGCAAGTGCACTAGATATAAGTAATAAAGTGATAAGTAGAGTATCGTCTCCACAGGGATTGATGACCAAACTTTACAAGAAAACCCGTGTAGAACAGGGTGTTCGTGGTGTATGAATTCTTTAGTTGAGAAATGATTTTTGATCTGATTACTGAGAAATACTAAATATAAAGATTAAACCTTGGAAAATGTGTTTTGGTTATGATAAAAAGAGAGAACAGGCTAAGCCAAAGCGGAACAGGCTACGTACAACATCTAAGATCCTATTTATTCATGAATGTCACAAAGTGAAGTCAAGGTCTCTGCTTTAAGGCTCACTTAAGTCAACTCTCGTGTGTTCTTAAGATTCTAAGATGTACTACAACGTTAAGCGTCCTTAATGTTGGTTCTTTCTTGCATTACGATCGAAACAGCATTTCTGTTAAGAAAATCCTTGATACAATCCCCTAACATTCCTGTGGCGGGGTTTGGACGTTTGATAAAAAGATCCATGAAGATGAAAGCAGTTCCCTATCATTCATCATTCACTAAGATAGATGCATATAATCATGTTGATAAGAACTTTATCAAACACATCAACATATATTAACATTCATTCATAAAAAGGAACTAGATAACTTACATAACCAGCCCTTGCTGGCCTAGCCCATTCAAAATGACTACTCTCTCATACTGCCGAGTGAACAGTCTGCTTTGATTCTACAGAGCTCCATCAATGGAGTCATCTTCCTCGAGAGCTCTTCTCTCTCCAAAACGTCTATTTGGCAGTTCACAAAAAGATCTTCTTTCCCTTCTCCCACTACGTCTATTTAAGGGAAAAGAAAAGGTCAACACGGTATAGAAAGTATCCGAGAAAATATTACAAAAACCAACCAAATGGTTCACAAATCCTAGAATGCTAGAAGTGGTTAAGATCCTTTTGACCCTTGAACACTCAAGGGTCGAACTTTCTTGTCATCATGCTACTTTTAACTGCTCTTATCCGCCTTTCCTGCCTGCCGCTCTTGCTGTCTATCCTGTCGCTATCCGTCATCAGAAATTGCAGCGTTAGACCGCTGGATCAAAGGTTGCATGACTCCTCTTAGTATGCACGAAACAGGCTGCTTACAGTCTGTTCGACTTAATCTTTCCTCGTCTGCACAAAAACACTTATAAGACCTTCTTTCTCGTAATTTAACCCTAAAAACACCCTTAATTCAATACAAATAACATGTTAAATTGTAGTCAAATTCATGCCTAACACCTTCTTTTCCACAATATAAGCAAATGGGAGGTTTGGAGTTATCCTGGTAGAATTTTTTGTTAGGTGTAAATGGCTTGCTATTTGGGAATTTGGGGGTGAATGTTTGTGTTGGAGTTTAGTGTCCTAAAGACAATTGTTTTAGGATATAAATATTAATGAATAAATTGTTTATTTAGTCATTTGTTTAATCAGATATATAGCATTAAAATGTAACTATATATATAAAGGCACAAATCTTTCATAAAGAAAGTAACCCTAAGTTTATTTAAGTAGTTATAAAGTGTTCATACAAGCATGAAGTGAGACTGTACTTTATAATAGACCAATAGACTTAAAGTAAACCCAAGTCAAGTAATATGTTATAGGGGTTGGCATATTACTGTTGAGATTTGCATGTAACATTGTTTTCTGTCGAGACAGAAAGCTGATCTCACAAGCTTTAGATATTCAGATATCTAGACAGTTACATGGATCCGGTGAAGGAGTTCATTAGGATTGGGACCCGACTTGAGATAACAGAATGGATTGATTTATCTAATGTGTCAACTGTTCATCTCATTGGTATTAGTAGGTATAACTAATCCTCAGACTCAAACATTCGTTAATTAGTGATTCTGGATTATGGAGTCTAATACTTTGATTCTGTGCGAGCACGATCCAACAGGTGAGAGCCTGGGGTGTGTGAGAGCAGGGTTGGGTATCACACAAAGTAGTTGCAGAATAGTTAATGTCAGATTGAGCATTCGTCACTCCCGATAAGTGGGAGATATATCCAAATGGCCGGTTGTGGTGAATTAACTGAAATCCTTGCAAGGTGATACAATTAAGAGTAGAAATGAACATTATTGGTCCCTTATAACGTAACAAGTTAGGTCCAAGGGGGGGGATAGGAACTATTTTAAAATTTTGGTACGTTAAGGCTGACTTCTTTTTAAATGAAAATGATTACACAGCACGCTGAGTGAATTTAAGACACTAGCTTAGTCAACTTGTGACTAAGTCAGCTTCTTTCCTTGAGTCAGGAGATAGCACTTGAGTCTATTCCTGAACTCAGATACTCAATGCACACAACTCAGCGTGACCTCTTTACTTAGTCAGTTTTCGAGCAAGCAAAATATATCAAAGGAGTTTAAAGGTTAGAAAGATATTACTCAGCAGATTTATCCAGGTTCGGCCTATATGCCTACGTCCTGTCCCCGGAACACTTCCGAGCTTTCGAATTCTCTACTGAGCTCTTTAAAGGTAGAGCACCAAACCTTTTACAACTAGAAGCTGAGTATAACAAAAGTACCTTCCTCTATAACTCTACTCACTCCTATTCTACCACTGAGTACTATAACCGAGTACTCAGCCTCTCCTTTCTATACTTCTAGAAATGATAATGAGTTTGTCCTAAACAACAATTGCTAAGACACTTTAGATGATTGAAAATCACTCTAGACTTTTACACAATAATATGGAAATTGGTGTAAGGTATTTGCTTTGCTTTTTCTCACAGAATCTTCGAGTATAACATTGGTCAGCGTTTTGACAACTTGAAGTTCTGTGTTGATTGAAGCATATTGATGGCCTTTATATAGTGACACTTGAGGCACCTGGTCATTTCGAATTTCGAAATAACCGTTGGAGGGAAACGGCTTCCTGTCGTTGTCACTCTGGGCGTGCTCAGCGTCGTTGGCCAATAGAATCCTTGCATCTTCTGTCTTTGTCAGTCTCCAGCAGAATGTTTCGCTATTTATGGAAAAGTCCACGAGACAGCTTTCTGTGCCTTCTGAGCCTTTCCCAAAGTGGAAATACTTTGTCTAGAAGTTGAACATTCTCTGCCGCTGTCCAGACTGCTTTGTCGTCCAACTCAGCAGCTTCTTCTTGAAGCTTTTGCCACGAACGCTGAAGGAAATTAGGGCTAAGGTATAGCAGCGGAAATATAAAAATTTTAGCCTATTTCCTTTTAACCATAGGATCCGTTAATCGTTATTTCATATAAAGAGGGATAAGAAGGAATACCTTTCGATGAACAATCTACCGTTGTTAAAGAAGCGCCCACAATTCTTCTCCGAGATTCCAACCACAAAGTTTAACACGGAGAGGTTAAGATGAAATCAACCCTTATGAGATGCAACCAAAATAGATTGCCTCTAATTAACCAACACAAGATCAAAGAGAAAGAGGGATGAATAAGATTAATCAATCGATGGAATGCCGTATGAATTCTTGTCCACGAACTAGGGGATGGGAATTCTTTTTCTCTCTCTAATTAGTAATTTCGAAAATCACTATAGGGGGAGGTTAGAGGCTTGGTCGAAATTCACATGGGAGGGGGTATATATACTTGCTTGAATCTAAACCCTAGTTAGATAGGAATAGGTTACTTAATAGGAATCTAATTCGGAAAAGGATTCACTACAACAAATACCATCTATAGCCACGGGTAAAATTGTGGCTAGAGTGAAAAAGTCTTGTGACAAAATGATTTAGCTACAATAAAATATTTCGTAGCTTGTCGTAGCTAGAAGTGGCGTAGCTAAAACTTTAGCTACGTAATTTAAGTTAACTGTAACTAATAATTAATATATATAGCTACAAAACATAAAAAAATGTGGCTAAATTAATATTATCTATTGTAATGAAAATATTAAACTTGTAGCAAAATTTTAATTTAAATAGTTACAAAAATATTTTAGCTACTTTCAACAATGTTTGTAGCTAATGAAATTAACTTCTCTGCTATAAATATTTGTATGCCTTAGCCATAAGCTTGCAAAAGTCATAGCTAAATCTTAAATATACTGCTTTGAAATTAATTTCGTAACAAAATAACTAAAGTTTATTGCTTCAAATGAAAAATATCATAGCTAATCAGTTATGTATTAGCTATAAATTTTAAATTTATAGTTGAAGATGAATAATATTAGCCATATGAATATGTAGTTTTTAGTTTCAAACTAGCAACCATGATAATCATAAAAAAAATCATGACAACAAGATGCATTTATATTTATAAAGTATTATAAACAATCATTCAAATAGAACAATTTTAAGATATTTATTTGTGTCAAACAACAAATCCAAACCAAATACTATTGATATATAGTGCTTAAAATTACATTTCGTTGATAAATCTATCTAAAACATATGTTCAGTGTCTCCAAAATGAAGCTTCATTTCCAATAAAGTCTTGGATATCTTAAAAATCTTTAATGGCCTGCAAAAATCAAACAACACTTTCAAGATAATATAAAAAAAAAAAAGGTTACAAGTAAAATATTAAAAGCCACAAGACAATAAGCATATGTCAATAATATATAGCAATCAAACAAGTAAAATTCAATTGTCCAAGATTTGAAAGTAATACCTTAAAATTGAACTTGAATATCAAAACTTCATTGAATAATTTTGGAGTTTATCATAGATTTCACCTGAAAAAAGTAACAATAAACAATATAATATGATTTTACATTGATTCAATATTGATCAACAAATCAAAGAGGAGATGGAGGGTATTGTTATCATACCTTTAATATAATCTGTACAAAATCTGCAGTCTTCAAGCAAAACTAGGAAGAAACCAAATAAAAATGATACTTATATATACGTGGACAAATTTAGGCAGGATGTATTAGTGGAACACGAATTTGCAATGAAAATTTGGAGGGATTTTTTATGAATTTGATTTTCATCAGGTGGAGTAGCAGGTTACACATATAATGGCCAAAGAAGATGGAGAGTTCTATCCGTGCAGATATTTAATAATAACTAATAAAACTAACAATTGTAACAAAAAAAAACAAACAATTTGTGGGTTGTTGATGGACCCACGTTTAATAAAAAGATTAAAAAAAACACAAGGCCTTAATATGATGATTTGACGGAAGAAATGGAGAGAATGGAAAAAGGTGATGAACCCACGTTTATTAAAAATTTAGTGAGGTCTATTAATTTCTAATGGCTTAATACATCATTTGCTCCCTGAACTTGTCCGAAATAGTTAATTGGCCCCTGAACTTTCAAAGTGTCTCGATAGCTCCATGAACTTGTATAAAATGTTTAGTTAGCCCCCTGAACTTGCGTAAAACGTAATCAATTGATCACTCGGTTGCAAAAAAGTAAGTTAAATATGGAAAATGTATTGCACGCGTCTTAAAAAAAAGTAAAACAATTAAGATCGGGGTATTGTGGTTGTAATATTAGAGAATACAAGGTTTGTAGTTGAGCAAGTAATAACTTCATTTTTACTCTATTTTTAAATTATGTAATAACATTCTAAGACACGTGGAATACATCTTCTTATTTAACTTACTTTTTTGCAACCGAGTGATCAATTGATTACGTTTTACGCAAGTTCAGGGGGCTAACTAAATATTTTATACAAGTTCAGGGAGCTATCGAGACACTTTGAAAGTTCAGGAGGCCAATTAACTATTTCGGACAAGTTCATGGAGCAAATGATGTATTAAGCCATTTCTAATATATTAGATTGTACAATGATTATTATTCATAGTGTTTTTGTTTTCAAATCATTCATGCTGCTTTGACTAATGTTAAATTTTCCATAAAAAAAACAATAATACTATAATCTAATATAAGTTCTCGATTAACAATTACGCTATGTTACGTCACATTATATCACGTTACGTATTATGTCACACCACGTTACTTTATGTTATCTCACGACACGTCACGTCACATCATGTTACATTACGTTACATTGCATTACTGTATATTACTTTATGTTACCTTACTTTACGGTATGTTACAGTACGGTACGTTATGTTATGTTATGTTACGTTACATTACTATATGTTATTATACTTTACGTTACGTTATATTACGTCACGTTACGATATGTCACGTTACGAGACGTTACGTCACATTATTGTCACGTCACGTCACGTTACGTCATGTCACGTCACGTCATGTCACGTCACGTTATGTCATATCACGTCACGTCACGTCACATCACGTTATAGTATGGTATATTACATTACGTCATGTCACTTCACTTCACGTCATGTCACGTTACGCTACGTCACGTCACGTTACATTATATTACGTTATGTCACTTCAAGTTACGTCACGTCACTTTACATTACGTCACATCATCTGACGTTACTTTACGTAACGTCACGTTACGTCATGTCATGTCACGTTACGTTACGTTACGTCGCATCGCGTTATGTCGCATCGTGTTACGCTGTGTTACGTTACGTTACGTTACGTTACGTTACGTTACGTTACGTTACGTTACGTTATGTTACGTTACGTTACGTTACGTTACGTTACGTTACGTTACGTTACGTTACGTTACGTTACGTTACGTTGCGTTACGTTACGTTACGTTACGTTACGTTACGTTGCGTTACGTTACGTTACGTTACGTTGCGTTACGTTACGTGACGTTACGTTACGTTACGTTACGTTACGTTACGTTACGTTACGTTACGTTACGTTACGTTACGTTACGTTACGTTACGTTACGTTACGTCACGTTACGTTACGTTACGTTACGTCACGTCACGTGACGTAACGTTACATTAAGTTATGTTACGTTACTTTATGGTACTGTCTGTACGTTATGTTAGGTTTCGTGATATTATTGTACGTTACGTCACGTCACGTCACGTCACGTCACGTCACGTCACGTCACGTCACGTCACGTCACGTCACCTCACCTCACCTCACCTCACCTCATATCATGTTACGTTACATTACGTCACCTCACCTTATGTCATGTTACGTTACGCTACGTCACGTTACGTTACGTCATGTCATGTCATGTCACGTTACATTACATTACGTCACGGTACATTACGTTGGGTTACGTTACGTTACGTTACTTTATGTTCAATTTGTTAGGCTACGTTTCCTGTTAGAAATTTGAATTGTTTTTTTTTTTGTAATAATGATTTGTTTCCAAAAAATAGTCATGTTAGACGTTTGGATTTGTTCCGTCTGATAAAAATTGATAAAAATAATTTGTTGTCGTGTAACTTTTGAATTGGTTTCATTTGCAAAAAATGGGTAAAAATGATTCGTTTAGTAAAAATAGTCGTGTTAGACATTTGACTTTGTCTTGGTTGGTAAAAATTGATAAAATTGATTTTTTTTTTTATCCTGTTAGATGTTTGAATTGGTTTCGTGTGGTAAAAGATTGATTTTCTAATTATTAGTTTTTGCAAATTGGGTCCTTAAACTATAATTTCATACACATTGAACCCCTCAATGTGTGTGAAAATTAAAAAGTAGAATTAAAAGTTCAAGAGATTAATCATGTGTTTTGATATATGTTTACTTTTTTTACTAACATATTTTTTTTACTTTTAAGTAGATTTTGTAGCTAAATAATTCAATTTGTTATAATATTTTTATCATAGTAAAACGGTTGTAGCTAATACATTACATACGGCTATAAAATACATTTATTGAAGCAAAAAACTAGTAAATAGCTATGAAAGTGTTATACTGTAGCTATTTGTTTATATTAGCTATAAAGATTAATTTATAACTAACTTTCGTAGCTACTAATTATTAATATTGCTATAGCTGGGTAAAATTTGTAGCTAAATATTAATTATCTACAACATTTTTATCATAGTTGAACGTTTGTAGCTAATGCATTACGTACTGTTACAAAAATATATTTACCAAAGCAAAAGTTGGTTAACAGCTACAAAAGTGATATATCTGTAGCTATTAGTATACATTAGCTATAAAATTATTTTTCATAACTAACTTTTGTAGCTATAGATAACATTTGTTGTAGTGATTCCTAATTATTATCTCACTATATATCTAATATATTTAGGATAATAATAAATAACCTAATTGGATAATAATAGGAGTATATTAATCCGATTAAAACTCCTAATTTAATTATCTCTTAATTAATTTAATTCATAATCCTAATCAAATTAGGATTAATGGAATAAAATCAATTCTTTATCTCTATATACAAATTTCGTCCCCCTCCATATATTTGGGCCTTACTGGGCTCAATTGGGCTTCCATCTATTAATCATATCCATCTCTCTTTTGGTTCCAAGTCTTATGTGTGATCCATTAGGTTCTTACTACTTCTGGCCATATGCAACTATTAAATTAATTTCTTCAAGAATTATATTTAATCCTTGCATAACGGAATGATGTACTGAGTATGTTATTGGCAAGTCTGTAATCATTCCCCCAGAGTCCGTTAAGAAGACAGGTTGATTCTGTCGTTAACCCTTTCGTATTAGTTACGGTATAATACGATCCTTTATCAACTACATCCTTGAACTGAATCTTATGACTATGGGTAATGTCAAGTCACATATAGCGAGACGTTCGTTTTACTTGTTCTTGGCCGAGTCAACTCAAAAAGATAGGTTAAGTGAAATCTGTATTTCTACTCTTAAGCTATCACCTTGCAAGGGTTTAGAGTCGAGTCTTCCACAAGCGATCCTTGGATGTATCTCCCATTAATCGGGAGTGATAAATGCTCAATCCAATGTATAACTACCCTGACATTACTTCCTGTGACACCCAACCTTTGCAGTTCACACCCCAGAGTCATCTCTGTTAAGGATCGTGGGACCGCAGGATCAAAGTCTCACATTCAGTAATTCAGGATGACCAATTAACATTCTTTTGAGTCTGAGGATTAGTTATACCTAGTAATACCAATGAGATGAACAGTTGACAATGATGAATCTACCCATCCTGTTATCTCAAATCAGATCCCCAATCCTAAGGAACAACGTTTCACCGGATCTATGTAACTGTCCAGATATCTATATATATGAAGCTTGTGAGATCAGCTTTCTGTCGGACAGAAGACATTGTTACATACAAGTCTCAACCGTGATATATCAATCCTAAACATATCACTTGACTTGGGGTGGTTTTAAGTTTATTAGTTTATTATAAAGTTTTATCTCACTTCATGCTTGTATGAACACTTTATAATCACTTTAAACAAACTTACGGATTTCCTTTTATTAGACTTTATTCAGTGCTTAAAAGGGATTGCCTTTATATAGTTATAAAACATATATCTCATTAAAACAAATGATATAAAGAACAATTCATTTACAATAAGTTTGTATCCCGCAACAATTGACTATAGGACACTAAACCCCAACATACTCCCACTTGGACTAAAGCCAATTGTTTCTAAAACTTATCCTAGTAGAAGTTAAATGACGATCATGTACTTTCTGGGTTAAAGGCTTTGTCAACGGATCTGCAACGTTGTCCTCTGTAGGTACTCTTTCTATTCTCACATCTCCTCTAGCCACAATCTCTCTTATGATGTGGTATCACTTTAGGTAGTGCTTGGATGCATTATGAGACCATGGTTCCTTTGCTTGCGCAATGGCTCCATTGTTATCACAGTACAGAGTAATGGGATTAACAATGTCAGGCACCACACCTAGTTCTGTAATGAACTTTCTAATCCAAACTGCTTCCTTTGTCGCTTCCACAGCAGCGATGTACTCTGACTCGGTCGTAGAGAAAGCTACGCTTCCCTGCTTGGAACTTTTCCAACTGACCGCGCCCCCATTTAGGATAAACAGGTATCCTGATTGGGATTTAAAATCATTCTCATCTGTGAGATGATTAGCGTCTGAAAATCCTTGAATTTTCAGATCTCCTTCTCCGTACACTAGGAACATATCTTTAGTCCTTCTCAAGTACTTAAGAATGTTCTTGACGGCAATCCAATGCTCGTCTCCCGGATTCCCTTGGTAACGACTCGTTACAGATAATGCGAACGCTACGTCAGGTCTAGTGCATAGCATAGCATACATAATCGAACCGATCGCGCTGGCGTACGGGACTACAGCCATGCGTCGTTTGTCATCATCAGTTTTAGGACATTGATGATTGTTTAACTTTACTCCATGTACCATGGGTAAGTTACCTCGTTTCGATTCAAGCATGCTAAACCGATTTATCACCTTTTCAATGTATGTAGCCTGTGAAAGACCAAGCAGTCTACGCGATCTATCTCTGTAGATCTTTATACCAAGTATATAGGCTGCTTCACCAAGGTCTTTCATTGAGAAGTTACCAGATAACCAAACTTTCACCGATTGTAATAGAGCAATGTCATTTCCCATTAACAGTATATCGTCCACATATAGTATGAGAAATGCTATAGAGCTCCCACTTGCTTTCTTGTAAATGCAAGCTTCTTCGCAATTTTGTTCGAAACCAAATTGTTTTATGGTTTCGTCAAAACGCTTGTTCCAGCTTCTAGATGCTTGCTTGAGTCCATAAATGGATCTCTGAAGTTTGCAAACTTTATTTGCATCCTTTGATATGAAACCTTCAGGCTGCATCATGTATACATCCTCAAGCAGATTTCCATTTAGGAAAGCTGTTTTCACATCCATTTGCCAAATCTCATAATCAAAATGAGCAGCAATTGCAAGCATGATTCTGATTGATTTGGACATAGCAACAGGAAAGAAGGTTTCGTCATAATCAACACCTTGTTTCTGACGATATCCCTTCGCTACCAACCTAGCCTTGTAGGTGCTAACCTTTCCATCCATGTCAGTCTTCTTTTTGAAGATCCACCTGCACCCAATGGGTTTTATCCCTTTGGGTGGATCAACCAAAGTCCAAACTTGGTTAGTATACATGGAATCCATTTCAGAATCCATGGCCTCAAGCCATGCTTTAGAATCTGGACTAATAAGAGCCTTTTCGTAGTTTTTGGGTTCGTCGTCTAACACGGGAACCTTGTCATCATCTCCCACTAGAAAACCATATCTAACTGGGAGTTCACGAACTCTTCGTGATCTACGAATAGGTGCCACTGGAGTCTCATCTAATGGGACTTCTTCGGGTACCTCAACCGCTTCTGTTGTTTCAGTCGTTGTTTCTTCCTCTTGAACTTCGTCGAGTTCAATCACGCTTCCCTTTTGTGTTTCTTCGAGAAACTCTTTCTCTAAGAAGGTTGCGTGTTTGGATACTATTACTTTCTGATCATCTGGATGATAGAAGTAATACCCTATGGTTTCCCTGGGATATCCAATGAAGAAACATTTATCAGATTTAGAATCTAATTTTTCGGACGCAACGCGTTTGACATATGCTGAACAACCCCATACTCTCATGAACGAGAACACGGGTTTCTTACCAACGAACAATTCATATGGTGTGGAAACAGCGGATTTAATTGGTACTCGGTTCAGGGTGAAGAGGACAGTTTCTAAGGTATAGCCCCAGAACGTCTTTGGAAGTAAGGCCATGCTCATCATAGATCGTACCATATCTAATAGGGTACGGTTTCTCCTCTCGGATACACCATTGTGTTGTGGTGTATAGGGAGGTGTCCATTGTGAGCATATCCCACATTCAGTTAGATAATTCAGAAAATCATCAGAAAGATATTCGCCACCTTGATCAGATCGAAGTGTTTTTATTTTCTTTCCTAATTGATTTTCCACTTCATTCTTGAAGCATTTGAACTTGTCAAAGGCTTCTGATTTGTGCCTCATCAAGTAGATATAACCATAGCGAGTATGATCATCTATGAAGCTAATGAAGTATCTGAATCCTCCTCTTGCTTGGACTGACATAGGACCACATACATCTGAATGAATGAGTCCTAGAGTGTCTGATACACGCTCACTTTTATTGCTAAAGGGTGTCTTTGTCATTTTACCTTTTAAACATGATTCGCATGTTTCCAATGATTCAGAATCGATTGGATCTATAAGCCCATCTGAATGTAGCTTTAGCATGCGTCTCTTATTTATATGGCCTAAATGACAATGCCACAAGTAAGTTGAATTATCTAGCTTATGTCTTTTGGTATCAATTGCAAAAACAGGAGTTTTATCATCTAACACATAAATCCCATTTTGTGATATTCCTGAAAAATAAAAGATCGAATCTTTATAAAAATTGCAACTATTGTTCTTTATTGAAATATGAAAACCGTCGTCAACGAGACGGCTAATAGAAATAATGTTACGAGACATCTCAGGAACGTATAAACAATTCCTTAATTCTATTACAAGCCCAGAGGGCAAAAGTAAAACATAATCTCCAATTATGAGGACGGCAACTCTTGCTCCATTTCCCACTCGCAAGTTTATGCTTCCTTTCTTTAGTTCCTTAGTCTGTTTTAGCTCCTGCATATTTGTACAAATATGAGATCCACATCCGGTATCAAGTACCCAAGATTCAGACAATGAAACCGTATTTATTTCAATATAGAACATACCAGACGCTGAAGCACCGTTATTTGCCTTCTTGTGGAAGGTTAGGTACTCCAGACAGTTCCTCCTCCAATGCCCGAAATAACCACAATAGTGACACTTTCCTTTGGGCTTCTTTGGTTCCTTTCCCTTTGTTTCGGTGAGCACAGCCCCCATGCATTTATCAAGATGGTTTGGATCGGGAGCGACCCCTTTCCTTTTTCTCGATCCTTCAATAGCAAGGGCCAACATTTCCTCGTTTTCTTTTATAATGGGCTCGACTGACTCGAGCATATGTGCAAGCTCTACAAGAGAGGTTTGCAAGCCACTCATCTGATAGTTCATGACGAACTGTGAGTAGCTCTCAGGGAGGGACTGTAGAAGTAAGTTTTCACTTAGTTCATGGTCCATCGCATCTCCAATACTAGAAAACTTGGTTATGAGGCTGATCATCTTGGCACAATGTACCATCACAGATGTGCCCTCCTGCATCTTGCTTTTATATAACTCTTTGGTTATTTCGAAGCGCTTGCACCGAGTTTCTATCACAAATAGCTCTTTAAGGTGCTTGACCATGGAAGAGGCATCCATATCTGAATGCAGTTGCCTTTTAACTTCCGGTGTCAATGATGCAAGTATGATGTCCCCTACTTGATCATCATCAGCTTTATGCTTCAAGTAAGCATAAACCTCTTGGTAGGGAGCATCATCCATTGGGTAAGGGGGTATCGGTGTATCAAGTACATACCCTTTCCTTTCGAACTTCAAAACAATTTTGAGGTTACGAAACCAGTCGGTGAAGTTTGAACCATTCAATTTGTTATCGGTAAGGATGTAACGAGGATCGGTGTTAGTCATGATTTTAAGAGTGTGTGTTTAAACAAAACCTGAGAGTGAGAAAGAGTAAACGTATGTCATTCATTTGCTTTAAAGTATAACAATCTAAAATTATAGGCCTTTTAATTTATTTCAGATTGCTCCCACTATTTTGTCAAATTAATAGCCCTCCATATTAATTCGAAGAATTTCACAAATCCTTTAGTGAGCTAGGATCCTAACTCCTGAGATTTCGCCTTGAGTTTGCTCAACAAGCTAGTCCCATTTGTCAGGTAGATTTATGTAATCAATCACATCTTGAATGTGATTCCTAGGTTATTGGGTTACTAACCACATTAGTAACTAATATGTTATTCACATTAATCCCAACCATATTGCCCATTAGTTTATGACAACATGAGTTTGCTCATCCAATTATCATAATCTAATTTAAGTATTACCCCATATTCATGAAAGAATAACTTTCGATAATTCAGGTGTTACCATAAGACCCCGAGCTTGAGTTTGCTCAACAACCCAAAGGCCCCCAGTACTGCCGGCTGAATTATAATATTAGGGAGGGGCAACCGATTTTAATAACTTGCTTATTTACTTAACTTTTTAACGAGGGATTTTATTTAAGTCTCATAATCTAACTTAGTCTTGATTTTCTTTAGCATACATCAGACATACATACATTCACATACATTGGCGTTATGGACATATCATCTAAATTATTTCGTCGAGCCAGAGACGGAATAAAAGGCCAAACCTAAGGAAATACTAACTATTACATATTTCTCTTTAGGTCCTCCATCTTCTCCATGGCGCCTTGAAATTACATATCAATTTCTATACTATTATAAGAAAACTTCAATTGAATTGAAGGGAATCAGATGAGAGGAGAAATTACAATAGATAGTAGAAAGGCAGGACGCGCAGGCCCTATTTCAAAAATACCAAAAGACTAAAAGAGGGTCCAAATATGTCCATAACACCAAACATGCATAGACTCAATTAAATAAATTTAATTGGTTGATTACATAACCGACTTATGTAATATTTAGGTTAATCACATTAACTCGTCAAATTAACTTTCATCCAATTTTACTTCTAATCGTTTTGTATCTTTATATTAATCCTTAGATTAATATAACCATATAAAACGTTGATTATGCACGTCCCAATTATTTTGATTTCAATTCATTTAACACTTTGATTTACATATTGGTAAAAACAAACATTTAAACGAATTTTTCATTCGATAATCAAAACAGAAAACTATTAATTTCTGAAACATATATATACATTTAATACAAAACGATTTTAAACCATTTAAAATCAAGTGGGTATCGGGTCGGGCCCGAGAGCGGGCTGCTGCCGATTGGCAGCAGCCCTTAGGGCACGCGGGACGCCGCTGCCTTGCGGCAGCGGCGCCCCTCGCCGCGCGACAGCGGCCAGTCGCGCCGTGAGGCGCGACTTGGGCTGCTGTCGTTATATATTTTTTTTATTATTAAATATATATATATATATATATATATATATATATATGTATATATATCAGTTCTAAAACAATTTTAAAACAATTTTCAGATATAGGAAAAACTACAATAGATTTCCGTTTTATCATTTAGAATTAATAAAACTAATTTTATCAACCTAACTATAAAACTAATAGATTTTGTTATAACGATTATCAACCGAAATAATTAGGAACATAAGCATAATCAGTTTTAATTAACAATTAATCAAAACTTTATTTATCTTTAGAATTAATTAATCAAAACTATTTATCAATTAATCCTAACCATAAATATTTATTCAATCCTATTGAAAACTTCTATATTTTCATATATGAAATAACGGATTTAACGATGGCTTTGATACCACTGAAGGAAATTAGGGCTAAGGTATAGCAGCGGAAATATAAAAATTTTAGCCTATTTCCTTTTAACCATAGGATCCGTTAATCGTTATTTCATATAAAGAGGGATAAGAAGGAATACCTTTCGATGAACAATCTACCGTTGTTAAAGAAGCGCCCACAATTCTTCTCCGAGATTCCAACCACAAAGTTTAACACGGAGAGGTTAAGATGAAATCACCTCTTATGAGATGCAACCAAAATAGATTGTCTCTAATTAACCAACACAAGATCAAAGAGAAAGAGGGATGAATAAGATTAATCAATCGATGGAATGCCGTATGAATTCTTGTCCACGAACTAGGGGATGGGAATTCTTTTTCTCTCTCTAATTAGTAATTTCGAAAATCACTATAGGGGGAGGTTAGAGGCTTGGTCGAAATTCACATGGGAGGGGGTATATATAGTTGCTTGAATCTAAACCCTAGTTAGATAGGAATAGGTTACTTAATAGGAATCCAATTCGGAAAAGGATTCCTAATTATTATCTCACTATATATCTAATATATTTAGGATAATAATAAATAACCTAATTGGATAATAATAGGAGTATATTAATCCAATTAAAACTCCTAATTTAATTATCTCTTAATTAATTTAATTCATAATCCTAATCAAATTAGGATTAATGGAATAAAATCAATTCCTTATCTCTATATACAAATTTCGCCCCCCTCCATATATTTGGGCCTTACTGTGCTCAATTGGGCTTCCATCTATTAATCATATCCATCTCTCTTTTGGTTCCAAGTCTTATGTGTGATCCATTAGGTTCTTACTACTTTTGGCCGTATGCAACTATTAAATTAATTTCTTCAAGAATTATATTTAATCCTTGCATAACGGAATGATATACTGAGTATGTTATTGGCAAGTCTGTAATCATTCCCCCAGAGTCCGTTAAGAAGACAGGTTGATTCTGTCGTTAACCCTTCCGTATTAGTTACGGTATAATACGATCCTTTATCAACTACATCCTTGAACTGAATCTTATGACTATGGGTAATGTCAAGTCACATATAGAGAGACGTTCGTTTTACTTATTCTTGGCCGAGTCAACTCAAAAAGATAGGTTAAGTGAAATCTGTATTTCTACTCTTAAGCTATCACCTTGCAAGGGTTTAGAGTCGAGTCTTCCACAAGCGATCCTTGGATGTATCTCCCATTAATCGGGAGTGATAAATGCTCAATCCAATGTATAACTACCCTAACATTACTTCCTGTGACACCCAACCTTTGCAGTTCACACCCCAGAGTCATCTCTGTTAAGGATCGTGGGACCGCAGGATCAAAGTCTCACATTCAGTAATTCAGGATGACCAATTAACATTCTTTTGAGTCTGAGGATTAGTTATACCTAGTAATACCAATGAGATGAACAGTTGACAATGATGAATCTACCCATCCTGTTATCTCAAATCGGATCCCCAATCCTAAGGAACAACGTTTCACCGGATCTATGTAATTGTCCAGATATCTATATATATGAAGCTTGTGAGATCAGCTTTCTGTCGGACAGAAGACATTGTTACATACAAGTCTCAACTGTGATATATCAATCCTAAACATATCACTTGACTTGGGGTGGTTTTAAGTTTATTAGTTTATTATAAAGTTTTGTCTCACTTCATGCTTGTATGAACACTTTATAATCACTTTAAACAAACTTACGAATTTCCTTTTATTAGACTTTATTTAGTGCTTAAAAGGGATTGCCTTTATATAGTTATAAAACATATATCTCATTAAAACAAATGATATAAAGAACAATTCATTTACAATAAGTTTGTATCCCGCAACAATTGACTATAGGACACTAAACCCCAACAAAGGCTTCCAGATCCTTCTCTTGCTGAGTCGTCGTTTTGGTTGATACGGCTTCGTTTTGAACTTCTAAGCCGAATGGTGTTGATGTGTTGACTTGGGCTTGACTTCCACTGTATGGGCCTTTAGGCTTTTTAATCTTAATGTCTTATACACAATTAAACTCAACATTGAACAAACACATTAGTGTAAATAAATTAAAGCATTATAAATTTAATGTGTTAGAATATTTTTATTATAACTTAAATAATTTTGTCAAATCAAAATCATGTGGAAAGGTGTTTCAACAAACTCCCCCATTTTGATGTTGGCAAAAATATTCAGTCGAAGAACTCAGTGTTGAGCTCCCCCATGATAGTTGACCTACTTTATCAAATAACTCCCCCGTAAGGGTTGAGCTACCGACTTAGTTTTACTCAAAACATTTCAAGGTTTAATTGAGTAAGTCTAAGGTCAGTTTTCAGAGATAGGTCAGCTCATGGAACATATTCTATTTAACTCAGTTTTACGCGGAAGGTTTAAATATCAGAGAGCGCTGAGTAAAATTTGTTCAATGAGTTTTTAGTTAAGTGGACATATAAGAAGTGGTCAACATGCATGATCAACACAGCAAACATATCATCAATTGATATAGACAGTAAAGCACAGTTGATTTAATGAGGATGCGTTTTAACAAATTATATCAAACACTTAAGTAGGCATCGCATAAATGTAGTCAGTGTGAAATGATAAAGATGCATATAATTTGTTTCAAGTTTAAAGTCAGCATAATACAAAAAGAACACAGATAAAAGGGTTCAAAAACAAAAGCTATTCTAGACAATACAAGTTAAGCTATTTTAGTTTGCCCTTGCCCTTGTGTTGCTGACTGACTGATGCTTGCTGAGTTCTTGGGGATTGTTCTTTCTCCCCCGTTTTGCCATCATCAGGTTTGGGAATGAAGATTGAGTCATTGGCAGCTTGAGTAAGACGCTGAGAAAATGCCTTCAGCTTTTTCGTGCTTTCATTTATTCCGTCGAAGATTGGAACGCCATCATCGATAATGGTTCGAGGAATACCGATAGAGGCAGCACTCAGTATGCTTAAAACAGCGGCTTGAGACTTGCCGATCCAGTGCATGTTGTCAGTGAGCATTGCAAAAGCTTGATGAAACATTTTTAGCAGAGATGAATCATAATACTCACGTTGACCCTGGATTTTGCGCACATCGCTGTAGATTGCTCGAGAATACTTCAGAATCTCGTTCGTTTTAAGCTCGTCAGTGGCCATCTCTTGCCTATTTAAGTTCAGCAGACGCACAGCCTCAGAAATTTGCTCAATGGAGCATTGGGAGGAAGTGGAAAGCTGGTGATTTGTTTTCTATTGCTCAGTGTGAAGTTGGCGAAAGAGATGTTGGACTTCGGCAGAAGTGGCATATGCTGAGTTCGCAGCTGACAGTTGATGAAACTCCTGTTGTAGAGAATTCATGTGGTTTACAATGGTCAGCTGGAGTTCTGCCAGTTTTAGGATAGAGTCCTGTCGGGGCTGTTGAGATTGCAGTGTAGTGATAACACTCAAAAGGTCCTTCATACCTTTCATCTCGGTGAGAAGCTGAGTGATGGAGGAGAATGAAGTTGTCTCAACCGAACTCGATTCAGTAGCATTGGTACTTGATTTTTGGAGGTCTTGGATGAGAGCTTGAGCTGAGTCAACAATTTGTCTACTAGACTCAGAGGCAATGTTGTAATTAAAGGATCCATCCAGTGTTGGCCCAGATGCCGGAAGTGAAGTAGAACCGAATAGGGGCAATGTTTGGTGCTGCTCGACATTGGTTGGCCCAGCATTGTCAATTGAGGCTGACTGAAGCTGATTCTGCACATTTACTTGGGGAAGTGGAGGATCAGCAGAAAGAGTTCCTTGCACGGTGTCAGGCTGAAGCTGACTTAGTGATGGAATTGGAGGTAGTTCAGCATCCACCTGGGCAGGAAATTCCTTATCTTGCTCAACAATTTGAGGAGCGGAATCTTCGAGCAATTGCTCGGCATTGCTTGGATTGGCGGAGGCATTTAAGTTGGCATGTTCCTTTGGAGAAACAGAGGCTTGATTTTCTAAGTGCCCTGGGTCAGACTCAGGAGGGTTGGAGAAGTATTTGAGATGTACCTCAGTTAGGTCAGTGATTTCATCTCTCAGTGGGGAGTCTCCCATTAGGTTAATGACCGGTTTTCGAACGGCGCTCTTCTTTCTGAGTCTTTTAAGCTTTGGAGGAGTGGGGTCACAAGGAATGGACTCAATAGAGTCAATAGGTGAGGTTTCCCGTTGAACAGCGGGAGTAGCTACTGTGTGCTCAGTTTCTTCTTCTTCTACTAACTCGGTGTAGATTGGTTCAAGCTGTTCATCCTCAGCTGTTTCTTCAGTGTCATCCTGACCACTGTTTTCCTCGTCAGACTCATCATCCAGTTCTTCTTCTTCAAACTGGTCATTCAACTCTTCCTCATCAAGCTGACCACCTACTTGGTCTTGATCTTGTTCTTCCTCAGCTTGTTGCTCAGCGTCAATTCCTTGACTCTGTGCATAGTGTGAATTATGAGGAACAACGATATCTGTCGGCATGGCCTCAATAGGTCTTAGCTCAAAGTTGAGCTTTTTCTTCTTTCTTAAGGGTTGGTCAGCAACTTCTCTTTCTTCGATCTCAGGCTCAACTTGCCTAGGTCTTTTCTCAACTGATCTAGATCCACCCGGACCTTGCTGAGTTTGCGTTGTTCCTTTACATACAACTTTGATCCTCTTTGGGGTAGAGGCAGCTCCTTTAGACGTGTTGTGCACAACTTTTCTCTTCCTTTGAGTTCTGCCCTTTTTGGTCACAGTTCCCTCAGCGTTTTCCCCTTCAGCATTCTGGACAGCTCCTCCTTTGCCTTCCTTTACCACAATGGGTAGGTCATGGGCCAAACTAAATAAGGCAGCAGTTGTAATTTCGGTTCCCTGAACTCGAATTTCCGAAACTGTGTCCACCTTGTGATCCTGGAGGATTCGCGTGATGAAGGAGCCCAGCCTAAGGGTTCCAGTACTTCGTAGAAATCCACCGATAATGAAGATAGGCATATTAATCGGCATGTAGGATAGTATGTGCCATATGAAGCACTGCTCGAAGTTAGTTGCTGAGTTGGTGCAGTTGATTTTGGGGTAGAGGAAATTTGTCAGTATGTAATGGGCCATCTTTTGATGCTGACCCATGGAAGTGCTTGAAATTTCACCTACATGACCCTCAGGTTTGCAGAAGGTCTTAATGTAGTATGTCTTGTCATGGTCACCTGACATACGAAGTATAGCTCCTTCGTTTTTTAATTTGAACAGTGAGGCAAGGTACGCTGGGTTGATGGAGATGTTCTTTCCTCGAACATTAGTTGCTAGATAGTTCCTGTTGTCATTTGCGACTCTCAGGTTGGCGTAGAATTCACGTACCAACTCAGGGTAAGTGGGATCCCGAACTGAGAACAGCTCGGTCCAGCCATTGTTCTTGATCCATTCACAGAAGGGTTGCTCGGCCTCCACAAACCCTTTTGAGAACCTCCGGGATTGGTCAATCTTCCACCCTCGCACACTCTCGAAGACTTTAGAGTAGGTGCGTTGTACGACTTTCTTACCCTTATCCTTTTGTTGCTGTTTCCCTTTGGAAGCAGTGGTTTGGAAAGCTTGAGCTTTCTTGCTCGGTGTAGTAGCTCCAGCGAGATTGCGCTGAGTAGGAGACGTGGGATTGTCATCGGAGCGGTTTTGGGAAACACCGGCACCAGAGATGTTTAGAGAAACTCTTGTCATATTCTCAGAGAGGTGTTAGGAATTTAGGGAATTTTGAGAGAGAGAGTATAAATGCCAAAGATTTCTAAGCGTAAAGAATTAAGAGTGGGAATTCATCCACTATTTATAGCGATGTTGATTTAATCCAAGGCGTTGGGTTGTTCGTTTTTCTTCGAGATTCTCAAACGACAAAGATTCTGGCATTTATGACATATACAGCACGTGTGTTTTCTAATTATAGCCTATACGTCATCCTAGGTGGCTATTCAATTCGCGTGCTTTGCATTAAAGTTTGCAACGGCTCTTTACTCAGTGTTAGGAATTCCAAGCGTTTAAGATTCTGAGTAGTCAGTGTTATGCAAAGGAATAGATATAATGCGTAGAAGCTCAACTTGTGGTAAATACTCAGCATATATATATTTATCTACCCAGCATGCAATATCACAAATCATTCATCATGGAAATTCACTCAGCATACATACCACACTTGGAATTTATTGAAAAGGATTAAACATACCAATGGCTTCTCTAAGTATGTTGAATTGCTCACGAGCCAGTGGCTTTGTGAAGATATCAGCAAGCTGCTCATCCGTTGGGACATAGGTCAGCTTGATCTCACCTTTGAGTACATGGTCTCTAATGAAGTGATGTCTGATGCTGACATGCTTCATCCTGCTGTGCTGGATTGGGTTCTTTGATAGATCAATTGCACTTTTGTTGTCACATTTGACTTCAATTGTTTTAGTCTGAACACCATAATCTTCAAGCTGTTGCTTAATCCATAGGACTTGAGCAACACAGCTTCCAGCAGCAATGTACTCAGCTTCAGTGGTTGATAGGGCTACCGACGCCTGCTTTTTGCTGAACCAGGACACAAGACAGCTCCTAAGGAAGTGGCATCCTCCTGAGGTGCTTTTTTGTTCAAGCTTGTCTCGTCCGTAGTCAGCGTCAGTGTATCCAAGAAGTGTGAAATCTGAGGTGTTGGGATACCATAAACCTGCATTCACTGAGCCTTGCAAATATCTAAGGATTCTTTTTACAGCTATGTAATGAGATTCCTTAGGGTTAGATTGATATCTAGCACAATAACATACTGAGAACTGAATGTCCGGTCTACTCGCTGTTAAGTAAAGTAGAGAGCCTATCATACCTCGATACAATCTGCTATCTACCGACTTACCATTCTCATCAGCGCAGAGGACAGTGTCAGTGCCCATTGGAGTAGATATTGGCTTACGATTTTCAAGTTCATATTTCTTCAATATCTCCTTTGCGTACTTAGTTTGACTTATGAAGATGCCATTTTTCCCTTGTTTGATTTGAAGTCCAAGGAAGAAGTTGAGTTCTCCCATCATTGACATTTCAAACTCAGTTTGCATCTGCTTGCTAAATTCCTTGCACATTGACTCATTAGTGGCACCAAAAATAATGTCATCCACATAAATCTGAGCCGGCAGGGTATCTTTACCCTTCCTCTTAATGAATAAGGTTGTATCAGCTTTGCCTCTGACGTAATTTCTGGTCAGCAGGAAACTGGTCAGCCTCTCATACCAAGCACGTGGTGCTTGCTTGAGGCTGTAAAGAGCCTTTTTGAGTTTATAAACGTGGTTTGGGAACTTAGGATCCTTAAACCCTGGAGGCTGATTAACATAGACTTCCTCGTTTATAACTCCATTAAGAAATGCACTCTTAACATCCATTTGAAATAATTTAAAGTTCATATAAGATGCATATGCACATAAAATTCTAATAGCCTCTAGCCTTGCCACTGGGGCAAAGGTCTCACCGTAGTCAATACCTTTTTGTTGACTGTAGCCCTGAGCTACAAGTCTTGCTTTGTTTCTGACCACGTTCCCTTGTTCATCCAGCTTGTTGCGGAAGACCCATCTTGTTCCTATAGTCTTCTGGCTTCTTGGTTTTGGCACTAGATCCCATACTTCATTTCGTCTAAACTGATCAAGTTCTTCTTGCATTGCATTCATCCAGAATTCGTCATACTCAGCTTCAGCGAAATTCTTTGGTTCCTGGATTGAGACGAATGCTACGTTGCTGAGGTATCTCCTGAGTTGATTTCTAGTCATCAGGGTATTCTCAGTGGCATTAAGAATGGCACTTTCAGAGTGCCCTCTTGGTATCCTAATCTCCTTTGGTAGATTGATGTCTTGCGCTGGCTGTATTTCAACAATCTCTGCAGGTGTAGATTGGTCAGTGAAAGTAATTTGAGTTTCACTTTTACCTTTGGTCAGCCCTTGAGGAAATAACTCAGTGGCTGTTTCTTGTTCAGCGGATATATACTGAGTGTGGATCATCCTCGGTCAGTGGCTGGTACCTTCCTGCAGGGTTAGTTTCATCGAACTCAACATGTACTGACTCTTCTAAGACTTGAGTTCGTTTATTGAAAACTCTGTATGCTTTGTTGTTTGTTGAGTAGCCTAAAAAGATAGCTTCATCAGCTTTTGAGTCAAACTTAGGTAGGCTATCTTTGGTATTTAAAATAAAACATTTACAGCCGAAGGCACGAAAGTATCCAATGTTGGGCTTTCGTCCTTCCCAAAGTTCGTAGGGCGTTTTCTTTAGTATAGGTCTAACAAGAGCCCTATTAAGAATATAGCACGCTGTGTTGACAGCTTCTCCCCAAAAGTACTTTGGAAGCCTATGCTCACTCAGCATTGTCCTGGCTATTTCAACCAAGATTTTGTTTTTCCTTTCAACAACCCCATTTTGTTGAGGCATCCTAGGAGCAGAGAAATTATGGTCAATGTCGTTGGTTTTACAGAATTTAACAAACTGTTGATTCTTGAATTCTCCACCATTATCACTTCGGATGTGAGCTAACTTAAGGTCTTTATCATTTTCAAGTTTTCTAACCAAATTTGAAAATGTCTCAAAGGTTTCATCCTTGCTACTCAGCAAGATGATCCAAGTGTACCGAGAAAAGTCATCTACAATGACCAAGGAAAATCTTCTTCCACCCAAGCTCAGCGGCTGGACTGGACCGAAGAGATCCAAGTGTAGTAACTCTAATGGACGCTTAGTTGAGACAATGTTTTTACTATGAAAAGATTGTTTGGTTTGTTTTCCAGCTTGGCAAGCGTGGCATAATTGATCTTTTTCGAATTTAAGTTCTGGCAGACCCTCAACCAATTGCTTTCTTGCTAATTTGGCCAGGAGGTCCATGCTTTCATGACCAAGTCTCCTGTGCCATAGCCAGGAATTTTCTTCCTTTGACACTAAGCATACAGTTTTTGAAAACTTCTTTTCTAAGTTCAGCATGAAGACATTATCAATACGAGGGGCAGTTAAAATTAACTCATTTGTTTTACCCTCGAATATTTTACATCCAGTGTCATCAAATATAACTTTTCTCTCATTATTACATAGCTGAGCTACGCTGAGTAAGTTATATTTGAGTCCGCTGACTAGGGAGACAGACTCAATAGTAGGATTACCACCAACGGTTCCTGACCTTACTATCTTACCCTTTTTGTTGTCTCCAAAACTTACGCTTCCTCCTCATTTACGCTCAAATGTGATGAACTGAGTTTCATCACCAGTCATATGCCTCGAGCATGCGCTGTCAATGTACCACATCTTTGACTTCTCAGCACACCTCAGGCTTACCTGCAATATAGCTAGTTGCTTTTAGGTACCCAATTCTTTTAGGGTCCTTGCTTGTTAGGTTCAACAGGTAAAGCATCATATTTTATTTTATGACGACATACTTGAATAGTATGTCCATTCTTTCCACAGAAGTCACAGCTGACCTTCCGTTTAGGATGTCTCACTGACTGGTCAGCACCCCAGTGCTGAGCGTGCCAGCACACCTTAGTGGTGTGTCCTTTCTTCCTACAGAAGTCACACTGGACATTCCGCTGAGGATTCCATCTCTGCTGATTAGTACTTAGGTACTTAGTGTTCAGAGGATTATTTCTTTTATTCGGAACCTTAAGTTGGTTCTGAATTGATGTGACGTCCTTCCTCAGTTCCTTAGAATCTGATTGGATCTCAGAGACAACCTTTTGCATAATTCCTATGTTACTATGCAAATCTGAGTTGTCCTGAAGAAGATATCGAAGGTCACTTAGTTTGACCTCCTCAACCTCGTCACATCGCCTGCTGAGTGCTCTAACCTTTTTATTACACTTTTTGACAAGTGTGTAGAGGTCACTCAGGGCATTAACCATTTCATTTCTAAGCAAGGGTAGTGATATTACCTCAGTTGAGTGTTCCCCATCGTCAGATGCAATGGAGGGGTCAGCATGCTCAGAAACACATGGCTCAGCAAGTTCGTCAGCCATGAAACAAATCTTTGCTGACTCAGTGGCATCAGCTTCAGATGATGATGAATCATCACTATCGCTCCAGGTTGCCACCATTGCCTTCTTGCCGTTCTTCCTTTCTTTCCTCAGCGAGGGACAACTTGACTTGATATGCCAGTTTGATGACATTCAAAGCATGTAATGGGCTTTGAGCTGTCCTTCTTGTACTTGCTGTCGCTGGAGTCGGCTTTGTACTTATCAAACTTCTTATAAGGCTTCTTAGAATATTTGTCATTCTTTTTGAACAGCCTCTTCATCTTTCTAGTGAACATAGCCATTTCTTCATCGTCGGTTGAGCTCCCATCAGTGGAGTCAGATTTCATGACAAGAGACTTTTGCTTCTTGTCTTCAGACTTTTCCTTCACCTCAAAATTCTTCATTGAGATCTCATGGGTCAGGAGTGAGCCAATGAGTTCATCATACTTGTAGGTGGTTAAGTCTTGAGCTTCCTCAACAGCAGTTTTTTTTGCTTGCCAGCTTTTAGGAAGACTCCTAAGAATCTTCTTGACTTGCTCTTCCTCAGTGAAGATCTTTCCAAGTCTCTTGAGCTCGTTGATGATGTTTGTGTATCTTGCATTCATGTCTGAGATTCCTTCATCATCGTTCATTTCGAACAGCTCGTACAATCTCATATGCTGGTTCACCTTGGATTCTTTCACCTTGTTGGTTCCTTCGTAAGTGACCTCTAGCTTCTTCCAGATCTCCTGCGCTGACTCACAACCTGAGATCTTGTTGTATTCTGCAGCATCTAGCGCACAGTGAAGCATGTTTATAGCCGAAGCATGGTTTTGTAGCTGATTGAGATCATCCTCTGTCCATCTAGTCTCAGCTTTGACAACCGTTTGGCCATCAATAGTTTCAACAGGGACAAATGGGCCTTGGACTATAGATAGCCATGCGCTCATGTTTGTTGCCTGAATGAAGTTCTTCATTCTATTCTTCCAAAAGGTATAGTTAGACCCGAAGAATAGAGGAGGCCGAGTTATGGACAGACCCTCAGGTAAAATCTGAGTTGTCAGATTTCCTGGGAGAAACCGAGTGCTGTTTTCAGCCATAGTGGGGATCAGCTTAAGATAGTTAAACCTTGCACAGTGATCTATTAAGCTCTGATACGACTTGTTGGTCCCTTATAACGTAACAAGTTAGTTCCAAGGGGGGGGATAGGAACTATTTTAAAATTTTGGTACATTAAGGCTGACTTCTTTTTAAATGAAAAGGATTACACAGCGCACTGAGTGAATTTAAGACACTAGCTTAGTCAACTTGTGACTAAGTCAGCTTCTTTCCTTGAGTCAGGAGATAGCACTTGAGTCTATTCCTGAACTCAGATACTCAATGCACACAACTTAGCGTGACCTCTTTACTTAGTCAGTTTTCGAGCAAGCAAAATATATCAAAGGAGTTTAAAGGTTAGAAAGATATTACTCAGCAGATTTATCCAGGTTCGGCCTCTATGCCTACGTCCTGTCCCCGGAACACGTTCCGAGCTTTCGAATTCTCTACTGAGCTCTTTAAAGGTAGAACACCAAACCTTTTACAACTAGAAGCTGAGTATAACAAGAGTACCTTCCTCTATACCTCTACTCACTCCTATTCTACCACTGAGTACTATAACTGAGTACTCAGCCTCTCCTTTCTATACTTCTAGAAATGATAATGAGTTTGTCCTAAACAACAATTGCTAAGACACTTTAGATGATTGAAAATCACTCTAGACTTTTACACAATAATATGGAAATTGGTGTAAGGTATTTGCTTTGCTTTTTCTCACAGAATCTTCGAGTATGAAATTGGTCAGCGTTTTGACAACTTGAAGTTTTGTGTTCATTGAAGCATATTGATGGCCTTTATATAGTGACACTTGAGGCACCTGGTCATTTCGAATTTCGAAATAACCGTTGGAGGGAAACGGCTTCCTGTCGTTGTCACTCTAGGCGTGCTCAGCGTCGTTGGCCAATAGAATCCTTGCATCTTCTGTCTTTGTCAGTCTTCAGCAGAATGTTTCGCTATTTATGGAAAAGTCCATGAGACAGCTTTCTGTGCCTTCTGAACCTTTCCCAAAGTGGAAATACTTTGTCTAGAAGTTGAACATTCTCTGCCGCTGTCCAGACTGCTTTGTCGTCCAACTCAGCAGCTTCTTCTTGAAGCTTTTGCCACGAAGGCTTCCAGATCCTTCTCTTGCTGAGTCGTCGTTTTGGTTGATACGGCTTCGTTTTGAACTTCTAAGCCGAATGGTGTTGATGTGTTGACTTGGGCTTGACTTCCACTTTATGGGCCTTTAGGCTTTTTAATCTTAATGTCTTATACACAATTAAACTCAACATTGAACAAACACATTAGTGTAAATAAATTAAAGCATTATAAATTTAATGTGTTAGAATATTTTTATCATAACTTAAATAATTTTGTCAAATCAAAATCATGTGGAAAGGTGTTTCAACAAACATTTCACTTAACTTATCTTTTCAGAGTGAATTCAACCTGTACAAGTAAAACCGGACTCTTCGTTATATGTAACCTTGACACGTTCCATGGTTATAAGGAATTGACCGATAAGATATAGTTGATGAAGGATCGTATTATACTGTACCTAATACAGAAAGGTTAACGTCAGTTATCAACCTGACTTCTTAATTGCTCTGGGGGAATATCATAGGTTCTGCTAGTAACAGCTCGCGACGGTATTCCGTTATATATATGTTGGAATTAATCGTGATGAATAATTTCAAAGGATATATACGGCTAGTGGCAATAAAGAACCTAATGGGTCGCATATGGGACTTGGAATCGGAGGACGAAAATGTAATTAGTGAGACACTATATATGGGCCGAAATTTACATATTAATTAGGGATAAATTAATTTGATTAATAATTATAATTTGATTATGATTATGAATTAAATTAAAAGATTATCTGATAATATTAATTAGAAGTTTTATGTGGTTAAACTCTAAGTTTTTGATTAAAAATCTAATTAATTATCCCTAACATTAATTAGTTATTAATTTGATTAATAATAATTATCTAGATATAATTAGTTATTATTTAGATAATAGTAAAGTGTTTATTTAATTATCTAATTAGGAATCATATTCCAAATAAGATTCCAATTATTTAATTACCTAACACAACTGGGATTAGGGGTTAGAGAAGTCTATAAATAGACTCCCTAACCCCATAAATTCGACCAACACAATAAAGAGGCAAGAGGAACCGTTCTGAAACCGTCTCGGCTAATTACAATCTTTCTTACTCTCTCTTTGATCTCGTATCGATTTCTGTTAGAGGCAATCATTGCGATTGCTATTATTAAGGTTGATTACTGATTAGTTATTCTTTTCTGTGTTGTTTGTTTTGTTGTTCTCATGAAAGAAGAAAAGACAAACAAAAGGAGACATTCGTTTTGCTCCTCCTACATCAGGTCAGTTCACATTTTTGCGGATTTCCGGAGATTGAACCGTCGGATCGTCACGATTTTTGGACAGGAGCTTCTAGACATATTCTTCCTTGTTTTCACCGTTGGGATTTTCATTCGGATGTCTGGAAGGTCTGTTCGGGTATGGGGCAGATTCGCTATCCCTCTTTATATGAAATAACAATTAACAGATCTTGGAAAAGGGAAATAGATAAAATAGATAAAAATTTATAATTCCGCTGCGCCTAGGCTTGTCTATTTTCCTTCATTGGTATCAGAGCCTATGTTAATCTGTTATTTCATATATGTAAATAAAAGGGTGTTCAATCAGATTGAATAAATTTATTGTTGGGTTAATTAATAAATTTGTTTTAGTTTTTTTTTTTTGGTAGAAACATGAAAGAAAACAAACCAACACCGAGACAAAAGCTAACCTGGGATCAGCCTAGGAAAGCTAACCCCAACTTTGTCCTCTAAAAGGAGAGAAGAAAGATATATAGGAGGATCAGAAAGGGTGGAAACACCTAACATCCCCTCGTGCCCAGCCGCCGCCAAGCGATCCGCAATTCAATTTTGTTCTCTGTAGATGTGGCTGAACTCTAAGGACTCAAAGGAGGAGCCAAGACTTCTTATTGCTTTGATAAGGTTCTGGCTACTAAGACAAAAAGCATGATTATTAGAGATCATACTAATAGCCTCCATATTATCAGACTCCACAGCAAGCCTTTTAATACCCAGATTTCTGGCAAGCTTGACTCCAGAAAGAATACCCCAAAGTTCCGCTGAAAAGGATGAGCCCCAGGTTCTGGGTGAATCCAGACAACCAGGAACCTCCCACGTCCCTAAGCACGCCTCCAGCCGCGATCTTTCCATTGTTGAGACAGGAGCCATCCGTGTTCAACTTAACCACCTCATCCTTCGGCCTACACCACCCAACGAGTTGAACCTCTTTATTCTGGGTAGAATTGGCAAGGGGTCCCCTTTGAAGCTCCCCGTAATGGTAAGGAGCTTTTTAGAGAAGAACTCGGGTAAGTTCTGAATAAAAACAGTCTTCTCACCAAAGATCTCCTCGTTTCTCCACTTCCAAAGGTAAATGGTTAAGATGAGATTAAGATGTTTTATGATTCGGTTAATTAACAAAGGGTTTGTAGAATTAAACGGTTGATTAAAACGATGTTTGTATATGTGATATACGTGTTTTGTGGATTAAGGGTTTAACCGTTTGAATCGTTAAAGAGTTAATTAAATTAATCTTTGAAAAATTTGATTTTGATAAACGATTTAAACGAAACGGTTAGAATCGATTAATTATTTATTGATATATATATTGGAAAAGGTTATATACATAAATATGAATTAGTTTCATAAATATATATATATATATATATATATATATATAAATATAAAGTTTGTCAAAATAAAAGATTTTAATTAAAAAAAAATATAATTGAATTGTGTTATGCGAGGCTGAGTGTTAAGAGGCTCTCTGTGGAGTCTGATAATTTGGAAGCAATCAAAATGATTTCTGAGAATCATTCTATGGGTCTTAACAGTCGCAACCTCATCAAAGCTATTAAAAGGCTTTGCTCCTCCTTTGAGTTCGTAGAGTTCAGACACATTTTTAGAGAGCAGAATCGTGTTGCTGATCACTTGGCGGCGGCGGGCCATGAAGGGACGTTAGGCGTTACTACCCTTCCTGTTTCCCCTAGTTTCATCTCTCCTCTTCTCTTAGAAGATAGAATTGGGGTTAGCTTCCCTAGGCTAATTCCTGGGTAGTTTGTTGTTGTTCGTTTTTCTTTTCCTTTTCTACCAAAAAAAAAAGAAAGTGGCAGCACTTTCGCATAACACAATTGTGTTATAGTTTGTGGCAGCATTGCTGCCTACCGTCGCGGATGAGATTTGCGATGGGGACGAACCTGGTTTTCGTCCCTGTCACGTTTAATTTGAATTTCTGATTTTTCAAAAGAAATATTATGGTTTTTCAGAAAACTAAAATTAATATATATAGAATTAATTGATCCACATGATTTAATCGTTGTCTATTTTAAAATTGTATAGATTAAATTGAGTTGTCTAATTAAAAGTTATTTGATACGGTTAATTAGGCGAATTATTTCATTAATACAAAATTAAAATTTAGGAACAACGAATCAGCCCATATGAATTTATTAATTGTTATAATTAATAAAAGCATATGGTAATGATATGTGTTTTTGCGAACCGTTTTGTGCTTAATAAATATACTTGATATATTAGTTAATCACGTTAAATGGTTTTAGTAAAATGATTAAACACAATGATATATAATCTCTCGTCTTAAAAGTTTTGTGTTCTAGAATTGATTTTACAAAGTTTAATTATTTGTGTGTGATACGGTTGAATTAAACACGTTAAATAATCTTGGTAAAATAATTGAACACAAATAATTAATATCTTGTATAGTTTATATTTTGAATATCTAATTAAGTTTATATTTGATACATTTTAACAAAATATAAATGATACAGAATTAATTAAAATGTTGATTTAATAGTGAAATTAATTTAAAAGTTTAATTTGATTAACTTAAATATTACATAAAGGGTTTATGTAATCAACCAATTAAATTTATTTAATTGAGACTTTGCATGTTTGGAGTTATGGACATATTTGGATCCTCTATAATAGTTATTTAGTCTTTTGGTATTTTTGGAAAATAGGGCCTACGTGTCCTGCCTTATCTACTCTCTGTTGTATTTCTCTTCTCACCTAAATCCCTTCAAATTAGTTGAAGTATTCTAAAGTAGTATAGAAATTAAATATTGTTGTATATCAAGGCGCCAAGGAAAAGACGGAGGACCTGGAGGATAAATATGTAATAGTTAGTATTTACCCTAGGATGACCTTTATTCCGTTTCTGGCTCAACGGAATAATTTAGATGATATGTCCATAACTACCAATGTAAATTGTATTTGTCTGATGTATGCTAAAGCAAATCAAGACTAGGTTAGATTATGAGACTTAAAATAAAAATCTCTCGCTAATTAAAAGTTAAGTAAATAAGCAAGTTATTAAAATCGGTTGCCCCTCCCTAATATTATAATTCAGCCGGCAGTACTGGGGGCCTTTGGGTTGTTGAGTAAACTCAAGCTCGGGGTTTTATGGTAACACCTGAATTATCAAAAATCGCTTTTTCATGAATATGGGGTAATACTTAAATTAGATTATGATAATTGGATGGGTAAACTCATGTTGTCATAAACTAATGGGCAATATGGTTGGGATTAATATGAATAACATATTAGTTACCAATGTGTTTAGTAACCCAATAACCTAGGAATCGCATTGTTGATGTGATTGATTGTATGAATCTACCTAACAAATGAGACTAGCTTGTTGAGTAAACTCAAGGTGAAATTTCAGGAGTTAGGATCCTAGCTCACTAAAGGATTTGTGAAATTCTTCGAATTAATATGGAGGGCTATTAATTTGGCAAAATAGTGGGAGCAATTTAAAATGAATTAAAAGACCTATAATTTTAAATTGATATACTTTAAAGCAAATGAATAAACATACGTCACTCTATCTCACTCTCAAGTAAATACTCTGAATCATCATATCTAAAATGGATCTACGTAATATCGATAAAAAATTGAATAGTTCAAAATTCACCAACTATTTTGGCAAACTCAAAATTGTTTTGAGGTTTCGAAATGATTGGGTATGTAGATACATTGATACCCATCGTCAAAATTGTTTTGAAGTTCAAAAATATTGGGCATGACGATGCCCAATGCCCTAGTAGATGATGCTCTTGTCAAAAGATTGATGTTTATTGGAAGCACCAATCAGATGACGAACGTACAGGATGTATCACACTTGCAGCTATGTCACTTTGTGTCAAGACGATTGACTACATCACCAAAGCTTTCTAGTATTAGATTTATGATGGATAATGAATTAAGTGTCGGCTTAGTTCTACAATCCCTCCTAGAGATTTATTTATAAGTTCATCTCAAACTGTCAGATGAATAAACTTAGAGACCTCTCTAGAAGAGCTCTTGAATATGCTTAAGTTAGTTGAGCCCAAATCTTAAGAAAGTGATGTTAGCACTTGTTATTGAGGGATCTCACGAGAGAAATGAAGTTTCCCAATTCTAAAGATTCCAAGAAGAACAAATGCATTAAACCCAAGTCAATAAAAGCAAGAAGGGAATGCCACCAATATGGTAAATGAGGGAATTGGAAGAGGAACTGTAATAAGTACTTAGACTCTCTCTAGAAGAAGGGTCATGATGTTGCTTTTACTTTTAGAACTAAAGGATAGATAATTCAAATTACTTGTGATAGTCACCTAGGCCATGTAAGCAAGAAACACATGTCCAAACTTCATCAAGATGGGCTTATAGACTCGGTTGATTTTGAATCAATGGGCACATGTAAGTTGGTGAGTGTCTGGTAGAGCTCTAAAAATATATTATGATAAGTGCGTTACGACTATGAATGTGATCTTCCTAAATGCTCTATCTCTACTAGACGCTACTACTTAGGGGCAAGTGTACCCCGTCGTATCAAGTAATAATCCGGTTAAGACCGGGTATCGAATCCACGGGATTTATAACTACAAGTATTAAACGACTCGATTTTATACGTTATCTAAGCGGTGAATACTTTGAGTTGATTCGGGGAACAACTACAAACTACTCCTAACTATGGGTGAGACCAATTTATATAACAAAAACTCTACGAAATGATACGGATGGTGATAAGTTATAAATATGATAAACAATGACTCCCAATATATACGGTTAATGATTTACTCTTGCAATGATGATTACGTGTAGTGTGATCGACCCGTGAAGTACTTAGACTACGTGGTTCCTAGTCAAGGTGTGTCTAATGCTCAGGATCAGAAATTAGGGCCCTTAAGTCCCGTGGTTTGTCAATCCATACGGTTTCCGGAGCGTCACTTCCGGTAAGGCAACACCTATATGAATCCCTAAAGATAGCCCGAATGGCGTCGGAAATCACGTTCCCCTACACAATAATCAATTACGAATATCAAAATAAGTAACAAACATTAACACATATATAGAAAAAGAGATTATGACTCATAAATTATAAATATGGAGAATGTAAATATGGAATACAACCAAGCCTAGTACATAGGAAGAGTACAAGCTAATTAGCAAGTGAAAATGGAAGAATCCACCCTCGGAACTAGCTAATCGGACTCAAGGCCATCTCTTAGGACTTGGAGGTGGAGCTTTCGAGCTTGGTGAACGAAGATGGAACGGAACTTTGATGGAATGCCGAAATCAATGAACAAGCTCTCAAGGTGATAGAGTTTTGCTATGTAAAATAAAATCTAAAACTAAAAAACAAGAGCTTAATCTCTAGAAAGAATTGTATATCCCCAAGCTGTCTAAATGAGTGCTAGTCACTCCTATTTATACACATCAAGCTAGGGGTAGAATTGTAAATTCATAAAATACAAGTATGGAGCTACATTATTTCTGCAGTTTTCCCATGACATGCCTCGCGTATGGTGGAGGACGCCCCGCGTATTTGCCCATTCCATCAGAAATCTCCTGTATGTGGACCAAATCCGGATCTTGTTGTCTCAACCACGCCCCGCGTAAACTGGGGTACGCCTCGCGTGGTTGAGGTTCTGAGATTTTATTGCTTGAATTAGGTCCTTTACGCCACGCGTAGTCTGAAGCACGCCTCACATAAATGAGTCTCTGGTTTTTTTGGACTGAAGAACTTCCCATACACGCCCCGCGTGTATGGTTGCACGCCCCGCGTATTGTCAGTTGACTTAGAAGATCCTGCAGTCTGACATTCATGATTGAGACATTATTGCTTATCATTGCTCATACGCCCCGCGTGGAAGGTGGGACGCCCCGCGTGTCAATGGGTGAGTTCCACGTGGTGCCTTCGAATTGAGCAATTATTTCTGACAATGTGTTCCACGCCCCGCGTATGTCGGTGGATTTTTGCTCCTTGCTCGTACCTGAAATACAATTCTCGAGAGCCGAGTGAGCTTGACGTTTTATTTTCTAAATTAATCAAAAATAAGGAAAATTAACCGAAAGTGCGGAATTTATTTTCATTTTGTTATTTTATTAAAATCTACTTATTTTTGTAATTAAAATTATTTATTTAGTCCCAAATTAAACCGTAAATCACGCTAAAAGATAGGGACGAAATGCCCCTATCAAACCTCCTCGGACTTTAAAGTTTTACTTGTCCTCAAGTAAAGGAAATCGAAAGACAAGGGATTGAGATGATTAAGAAACAAACCGTTGGGTGGTTTTACCAAGTGCGTGATTCCGAAGCTAAAGTTTTAAGCAAAGTGTTCGGCGAGTACCTACGCAAACAAATGAGTGACCAAAACTTGTTTGAAACCTCCATGATCAAATTTAATAGGCAATATTAACGGGGGTCGATTATCTTTTGAGAACCCGATAGTACCTCACCAAGGGATTTCACTCTTACGCTCAAATTTTGGTGGGTCGGTGTTTTTGCACTCTCCTTTGCACTTACTCGAAGTCACTTTGAGTTTGCATTTTCATCCGGGTTTTACCTCCTATGTTATGGTCTAGGCAATATTAAAAATGAACCCGGAGGGGGGTTGTAATGTGGGTGGCTTTTTAGTGGTTTAATTTTTAGAAACTCGAGTTCAAACACCATTTTGATGATCGCACCGTGTTTTTATTTTGGCCTTAGTAAGTTTGTAAAATATAATTCGAAATTGCTCGGGTTGAGCTTGAGAATGCCTTTTTCTCTTTACTATGTTTTTCTTTTTGTTTTGAGAGCGGCACAAAAACGATTTCGAAAGCTTATGATGCTTACTTATCAAGGCCTTGGCTTGTTTCGGGTAATTTTGGTGCGATTTGATTTTGTTGGTATTTAAACAAGAGGAAAAAGGGTTAAATGTTAAAAGGGTATTAAAAAAAAGTCGGTTAATAGGCTCGAGGGAGTTTCCTAGAGTTTAATGAAAACAAGAAAAATAAGTCAAGAAAAGAATTAGCCTAAATGGGTTCGATTTATCATCTATTGCCATTTATACCAAAATAAGTGTACTTAACCCGGTATTAGGTGCAAACTCTATCAGTCGAGTGAAGTCAAAGCCTTCGAAAAAATTGTGAAAGAAATAGAGTTCTCATACGAACTCTTTTAGGCTCAAAAATATCTCACAAAATTTCGGGTTAAATTGTGTACGTTCAAGTTCTCATCAAATTTTCAACTATCCCGTTTTTATTGCCTTTTTAAATTTCATTATAGAGATGACCTGTGGGTTAGGACTCAATGTTTTTGTTTGGTATGAACCTAGGCTTTGCATAAAGTCTATAACTTCAGAATCAAGACTAAAATTTCTTAATCAAACCGATCCTTTGTGTTAACGTTTTTACATTTAAGAACAAATAACGAAACTTTTAATTAATTTCCGAGGGGGGTAGTGTGTCGGAAAAAATTTAAGAATCAATAAATAAATTAGTTTAATTATTTTGTTGGTTATTTGATTTTTATTTTTGTTTTTGTTAGTGCAAAACAAACGATAAGTGCGGGGTTGCACGGCCCTCCGCGTTATTAAAATGATGTCTATTCCAAGGACGTCGCAAAAGAAAAGAAAAACAAAAACAAAAATAAAGATAGAATTTTAAAAAGGACCCTTAAGGTCAGGTCCTATGCGTGGCGTGCCCAGGGGGGCGCCCCGCGTAGGAGGTGCGTTTTAAGTTTAATGGAAACTGGAGACACGAATACACGGGGCGCACTGAGAGATGCGTTCCGCGTGTTCCGTGTCCTAGGCCAGTTTATCAGGCAGAAGGTGGCGCACGCGAGGCGTGGAATGAGATACGCCCAGCGTGCCCAAGATTTACTTAAGCATAAACAGAAAAATTGAATACGGGAAGAAGAAATAAACGAAACTAAAAACAGAGATACATTAAAAATAAAAAGAAAGTACAAGAAGAACACAAAAGATAAAAAGAAAGTACAAGAAAAAACATAAAACGAACTAAAAACATAAAACATGAACGGGAAAAACATAAAACAAAGGAAAACATAAAACAAACTAAGGTAACTAGGGTGGAGGCGGAGGAGGATTGACGTGGATATTGAAATGTGTGAAGAACGCGTTAGCGAAGGAGTCAAAATTTTCCCGATCCTTACGCCGATTAGCCTCAAGGGTGTCAAAACGGGTGTTGAGGTTGGCGAATTGAGAATCAAAATGGGTGCGATCGGCACGTTGTTGGCCCTCCAAGGCGTCCAACCGAGCATATATGGAGTTGAAGTCATGGTTGGGTGGTGGACTAAAGTTTAGGCCCATGTCCGAGTCCGAGTCCGAGTCCGAATCCTCGTCCTCTTGGGGTTGGGCCGCCCTCGAACTTTCACCCGGGCCGGAAGTAGTGCGCTTGAGTGATTTGAAGGCGTTTTTGTCCAAGGGCCGCGGTTCCAAGCTGGGAAGGCGGTCAAGGGCAGCTTCGCCAAGAGCGGAGGTGGTGAAGATGGTGATGAGATGGCCCAACCCGAGCTTGCCACGTCTTCGGGTGGGCATTTGGTGGAGTTGGAGGGCCACGAGGTAGGAGAGGTCGTAAGTGAGGCCGTTTGCACAACAATAGAGGGCCAAAAGCTCATGCTTATTGACCTTGGTGGACTCAGACTTTCCCGAGAAGTAGAAGGAGATGAACCGGTGGAGAAGTTGGAGGGTTGGATCGCGGATGCAGGCTGGGCGGAGGTTGGAGACGTCATAATCGTCGGACCTGGTGATGGAGGTCCAAAAATCATGAGGGGAGACACCCTCGGGCCAATGGGCAATCCCTTCCTCCGCTTGACGGGTGAAATTGTTGCGGAGCCATTGTGTGTCGATGGAGAAAGGGTGGTTGTGAAGGCGGAAGTTGAAGAGGGCGGCTCCGGGAACACCATTAGACTCTAGGGTGGTGTAGAACTCCAAGACCAATGAGGGGTAGACGTGTTGGCGGGCACGAAAGTGATCGAGCCAATTGAGAGTACGGAGGCGATCCTCGAAAGCACTGCCAACATCGTAGCGGTGAAGAACGCTACGTTCAATGTACGGAAGTTCCATGATATGGGCAAGAGAAAGTGTTTGGTAGGATTGGGCTTCTTACTCGGTGAGGAGATGGAAAGGAGCCCGATATTTTCGGGTGAGTGGCGGTGTTCCTTCTCTAGGAGGTGGTGGTGGTGGTTGTTGTTGGGAACGAGAGGTGCGGGCCCGAGTGGACCGCAGAGGGCGCATGTCGGCTACATGCTTGCGTCTTGCCATGGTGTTAGTGAGGGATGGAGAAAGAATGTAGGAAGAGTGTGGGGAGTAAGGGTGAGTTGTGAGGAAGAAGAAGGAAAAAGGGAGGAGTATATATAGGGGAGGAGTGGAATTCCAAGGGATTCTCGGAATTCCAGGAGGGGTACGCGGGGCGTGAAGGGGCCACGCCACGCATATCCCACCTCCTGGTCTTTATTTGACACGAAAACGGCACGGCACGCGGGACGTGCGGGGAAGCACGCCTCGCGTATTGCACCTCCTGGCCCTAAATTGGTGGGAGAAAGGCGAGGACGCGGGGCGTACATGGGGGTACGCCCCGCGTGGAAAAAAGGATAAACTGTATTTTCGTGGCTTTTAATTATTATTTAATATTTTTATGGTTTTTTTTATTACTTTTTAATGTTTTTATGGTTTTTAAATTATCATTAAGAGGGTGGTTAAGGCAAAATTTATGATGGAGGGAGGTTGAAGAAATTTTGAATTTGAAAAGGTGGGATGTGATTGGAGGAAAGAAGAGGTGGAGTGGAGAAGTGGGAAAGATTTTTGGGGAAGAGGAGAGAGTGATGGGAAAGGTGGAAGGAGAAAAGGCTGCCATGGGGAGTTGCAATTCGCAACTCCCACAGGATACGCGGGGCGTGCCCTATGGGGCACCCCGCGTGTCCAATACATGGCGTTTATTTGAAAGGGAGCTAACTGCCGAAGGTTACGCGAGGCGTGGTAGGAGGGGCGCCCCGCGTAACGCGTCTTTTATTTCGGAAATGGGACAAACACACAACTGCGCGGGGCGTACTGGTGTATACGCTCCGCGTGGTCTATTTTTGGATTAAAAATGAGATTTGTTTTTCTTTTGATTTATGAGGCGGAAAGGAAGATAAACTTAAATAAAAAGAGAAAAATAAAAATAACATAAAAGAGAGAAAAATACAAATAAATAGAAATAAATAAAAATAAGGTGACAACGGAAATGATACATATAAACAAGGGGTTTGAGAAATCCAAACCAATGCTACGTTTAGAGTCGGAGTAGCTCGACTTTCTCATGCGGCAGCTTACTGCAGGCTGTCCGAGTTGGAACTCGACGGGTCTGAACTTCTACCATTTAGGTGGGTTACCGCGTGTCCGGACTCTTTATTTTTGCCCCGCGGGTTTTGCTCGGTGTTTTCCGGGAGAGTTCCTAATGGCCTCTCTTGTTGCTGACGATTCAAGTGGGCTACCTGGCGGCTAAGGTCCCTGCAAAACACCTCACTATCGGCAAGACGGGTTAAGATATCCTTTAACAAGGACGTCACGGACTGGCCATGCACGTTGTCGAGAGACTGAGTGCTCCGACCGCCGGGCATGGTTTGTGATTGCCCTAGCCCGTTTTCCCGATATTCTTGATCAAAGTCGGGTGGGGCCCTCAATACATTATTAGTATTGCCGTACGACAAGTTAGGGTGTTGGTACCGAGGCCTCTAACCGTTGTTATTATTATTGTGGTGGTGTGAGTAGGAGTTCGGGTTAGGGTTGTACCTTTGATTGCCTCCTATGTAACTTAAATTTTCGGTGTCGCCGACGAAAGGACTACCGGCTTGGCAATTAAGTCCGTCATGATCTCCACCACAATAATTGCACATCAGGACCTGTGCAACTTTGTTAAGGCTCAACTGGGCTATCAAAGCGTCAAGTTTTTTATTCATCTCCGCCATGGAACTCTTCGGAGCCTCTTTCTCCACGGCGAACGTTTGATGTCGCGAGGGTCCGGCAAGCCGATCTTCTTGCCATTGTACGCTTTTCCTTGCGAGCTCATGGATGAGCTCATATGCTTCACTGACTGACTTCCTAAACAGGTCCCCACCTGCTGCGGAATCCACGGTAGCACGGTTAGTAGGCGTTAATCCGTGATAAAAGGTACTTACCAAATCGTGCTTGGGGATATCGTGGTGCGGGAAGCTTCGAAGCAACTTTCGGAATCTCGCCCAAGCCGCATGAAGGGCTTCGTACTCGAGCTGCCGAAAGGTAGTGATGTCGTTCCTCAACTTAACCGTTTTGGAAGGCGGGAAGTAGTAAGAAAGGAACTCCTTCTCAAGATCCTCCTATGATGTAATCGAACCCGCCTCCAAGGAGTGCAACCACTCCAACGCTTGTCATGTCAAAGAGAAAGGAAACAACTTTAGTCGGACGGCCTCAACTGGTACACCGTTTTGCCGAGAAGTTTTGGCACACATAAGAAATTTATCGAGATGTGTAGCACGGTTAGTAGGCGTTAATCCGTGATAAAAGGTACTTACCAAATCGTGCTTGGGGATATCGTGGTGCGGGAAGCTTCGAAGCAACTTTCGGAATCTCGCCCAAGCCGCATGAAGGGCTTCGTACTCGAGCTGCCGAAAGGTAGTGATGTCGTTCCTCAACTTTACCGTTTTGGAAGGCGGGAAGTAGTAAGAAAGGAACTCCTTCTCAAGCTCCTCCCATGATGTAATCGAACCCGCCTCCAACGAGTGCAACCACTCCAACGCTTGTCCTGTCAAAGAGAAAGGAAACAACTTTAGTCGGACGACCTCAACCGGTACACCGTTTTGCCGAGAGGTTTCGGCACACATAAGAAATTTATCGAGATGTTCGTTAGGGTTTTCATGGGGTTCTCCTCCCAACTGGCCAAGTTATTGGATGAGTTGGATCATGCTAGTCTTGATTTCATATGTGTTGGCCGGAATGGTGGGGGTAACGATTCCGTTGCGGTTTTGAGGACGGTACGGAGCAAGGATCTCCATCATTGAGCGCATGTCATTGCCTCCACCATTGCGGTTGTTATTCACGGGTTGCACCGGTGGCCTTTGGTTGACCTTGGGTTGGTTAGCTTCATTGTTGAGGTTTTCCATTTTCTCTCTCCGAATCCTACAAAGAGTACGTTCAATTTCAAGATCAATAGGAATGAGAGTATCACTCCGAGATCGGGTGTGCATAAAATAAATAAATGAAAAGAATTATAAACAAGAAAGAATATTGTTAGTAAAAAGTATATATAAACAATTTATACAAGGATAATGCTTAGACTAACAATAAAACGTTTTTGTCTAATATTGCAAGAAATTATAAATCCCCGGCAACGGCGCCAAAAACTTGGTGAGTGTCCGGTAGAGCTCTAAAAATATATTATGATAAGTGCATTACGACTATGAATGTGATCTTCCTAAATGCTCTATCTCTACTAGATGCTACTACTTAGGGGCAAGTGTACCCCGTCGTATCAAGTAATAATCCGGTTAAGACCGGGTATCGAATCCACGGGATTTATAACTACAAGTATTAAACGACTCAGTTTTATACGTTATCTAAGCGGTGAATACTTTGAGTTGATTCGGGGAACAACTACAAACTACTCCTAACTATGGGTGAGACCAATTTATATAACAAAAACTCTACGAAATGATACGGATGGTGATAAGTTATAAATATGATAAACAATGACTCCCAATATATACGGTTAATGATTTACTCTTGCAATGATGATTACGTGTAGTGTGACCGACCCGTGAAGTACTTAGACTACGTGGTTCCTAGTCCAGGCGTGCCTAATGCTCGGGATCAGAAATTAGGGCCCGTAAGTCCCGTGGTTTGTCAATCCATACGGTTTCCGGAGCGTCACTTCTGGTAAGGCAACACCTATATGAATCCCTAAAGATAGCCCGAATGGCGTCGGAAATCGCGTTCCCCTACACAATAATCAATTACGAATATCAAAACAAGTAACAAACATTAACACATATATAGAAAAAGAGATTATGAATCATAAATTATAAATATGGAGAATGTAAATATGGAATACAACCAAGCCTAGTACATAGGAAGAGTACAAGCTAATTAGGAAGTGAAAATGGAAGAATCCACCCTCGGAACTAGCTAACCGGACTCAAGGCCGTCTCTTAGGACTTGGAGGTGGAGCTTTTGAGCTTGGTGAACGGAGATGGAACGGAACTTTGACGGAATGCCAGAATCAACGAACAAGCTCTCAAGGTGATAGAGTTTTGCTATGTAAAATAAAATCTAAAACTAAGAAACAAGAGCTTAATCTCTAGCAAGAATTGTATATCCCCAAGCTATCTAAATGAGTGCTAGTCACTCCTATTTATACACATCAAGCTAGGGGTAGAATTGTAAATTCACAAAATACAAGTATGGAGCTACATTATTTCTGCAGTTTTCCCATGACACGCCCTGCATATTTGCCCATTCCGTCAGAAATCTCCTGCATGTGGACCAAATCCGGATCTTGTTGTCTCAACCACGCCCCACGTAAACTAGGGTACGCCTCGCGTGGTTGAGCTTCTGAGATTTTATTACTTGAATTAGGTCCTTTACGCCACGCGTAGTCTGAAGCACGCCTCGCGTAAATGAGTCTCTGGTTTTTTTGGACTGAAGAACTTCCCATACACGCCCCGCGTGTATGGTTGCACGCTCCGTGTATTGTCAGTTGACTTAGAAGATCCTGCAGTTTGACATTCATGATTGAGACATTATTGCTTATCATTGCTCATACGCCCCGCGTGGAAGGTGGGACGCCCCGCGTGGCAGTGGGTGAGTTCCACGTGGTGCCTGCGGATTGAACAATTATTTCTGACAATGTGTTCCATGCCCCGCGTGGAGGGTGATACGCCCCGCGTATGTCGGTGGATTTTTGCTCATTGCTCGTACCTGAAATACAATTCTCGAGAGCCAAGTTAGCTTGACGTTTTATTTTCTAAATTAATCAAAAATAAGGAAAATTAACCGAAAGTGCGGAATTTATTTTCATTTTGTTATTTTTATTAAAATCTACTTATTTTTGTAATTAAACTTATTTATTTAGTCCCAAATTAAACCGTAAATCACGCTAAAAGATAGGGACGAAACGCCCCTATCGTAAGTCTTGTTTAAAAGAAAGATGACAAAGTCACCCTTTAGCAATAAAGGAGAATGTGTATCAGACACTCTAAGACTAGTACATTAAGATGTATGTAGACATATGTCAAACACAAGCAAGAGAAAGGTTCAATCACTTCATTAGCTTCATAAGATGATCATACCAGATATTGATTCATCTACTTGATAAAGCATAAGTTAGAATCTTTTGAGAAAGTTCAAATGATTCAAGAATGAAGTAGAAAAAAAAGAAAAAATAAACAAGAAAGAATATTATAGTGCTTCGATTAGATCGTCGTGGAGAATGTCTTTCTAATGATTTTCTGAATTATCTAAATTGAATATAGGATTCGCTCATAATGGACTCCTCCGTATACACCACGATGTATCTGAAAGGAGAAATTATACTCTATTAGATATAGTACGATCCATGATGAGCACAACCTCTCTTCCAAAGATGTTCTAAGGCTACGCCCTAGAAACCGCCTTATTTACCTTGAACCGAGTATCCACAAAACCGCCAAGTTCTATTCCATTTTAATTGTTCATTGGAAAGGAAACCCAATTTCTCTTTCATGAGAATTTAGGGGTGTTCAACACATGTTAAATACATAGCATCAGATTAAGTTAGACCCTAAATCTGATAAATAATTCTTCATTGGAATTCCGAAAAGAAATAGTAGGATATTATTTCTATCATTCGGATGATCGAAAGTAATAGTATCCAAACACTGTATTTCTAGAGAAAGAGTTTCGTCTAGAAACACAAGTAGAAAGCGTGATTGAACTTGAAGAAGTTCAAGAAGAAGGATTAGCTGACATAGCGGAAGCAATGGTGGAACCTGAATCTGTCTCATAAAATTGAGACACTGGTGACATTACTAACTCATAGGTCTGGTCGAATTCATCAAATCCCAAAGAGATTTGGATTTCTAGTGGGAGCCGATGAAATCCCAAAGAGATTTGGATTTCTAGTGGGAGACGACGAAGAGGCTCACGTGTTAGACGATGAACCTACGACTTATGGGAAGGCTCTTGTCAACCTATTATAGACACCGAGTCGGAGGACCTGTGATGAAAACCTGAAACAAGACGGTCGAAGCGATTGATTCCGGAAGTTTTGAAAAATATATAAAGAATAATAAGCTGAGGAAAATTAACGGCACGGCGCGGGCACGCGGACGATGATGGTCGAACGCCCGCTTGACGGCTCGAGACGTACGCGCGGCGTCCGTCGGACGCACCGTGAGTGGCACGCTCTCGACGCCCGGGGCAATGCCTGGGACCGCTGATGGTGCCCGCCCTCGTGGGCCGTTGAGCACACGTGCCTAGCAGCGCGAGGCGCGCGTTCGACGGCCGCGACGTGCGAGCGTCTAGCTGCGCGGAACGCGCGCTCGGCGGCCACGGAGTGCACGCGTCCGATGGCGCGGGGCACGCCCTGGGGGTCGCCGGGCGGGCACCCAACCACGTCGGGCGAACGCCCAACGCGTCGGGCGGACGCCCGACGAGGATTGGGCGCGGGCGCCCAACCTCGCGTTGGGCGCTCGCCCAACAAGGTTGGGCGGTAGCCCAACACTAGGTTGGGCGGCCGCCCAACCACAATGGGCGACGCCCAATTTTTTTTGGGCGTCGCCCATTGTTCCGGGATCCGTTTCCCTATATAAGGGCACGGATCCCAAGGTGAAAAGGCGGCCTTTTTTGGGGAGGAAAAATTTCTCACTCTAAACATTTTTAGAGAGAGAGAGTGGATTTTTTTGAGAAAAATATTTTTTTTTCTCAAAAATTCCAAATTTCCTAAGTTCAATTTTTACTAAATTTTCATTAATATCGGGAGCTCGCGGTTCGTGGAATCAATCGGCTTCGACTGTCAGATACCGAATCAAAGGTATTATCCGACGACTAGACTCTTTATTTTATTTAATTTATTTCTCTCCTTCTATTTATTTTTTTTATGTTATAGTTTTTTATTCCTTTAGTCATTTATTTATTTTGTCACGTTTTATTTAGTTAGCATATTTATTTAATTTTCGTTTCGTGTTAAATAAAATTCGGTTTTGTTTTAAAATAAAAACCTCATTTTGACATCCTAATACGAACCGTGATCCGATAAAAAGGTAGTTTGGGTGTCGAAAACGTTGTAATTATAAGTTTTTTTAATTTAAAAGAAATTTCCAAATAATGTTTTAAAATAAAAACATCGTTTTAGGAACTTCCGTTTTCGACTATGATCCATTTTCGGTAGTTCGGAAGTCCAAAACGATTGAATTAGATTTAATTTAAGGCTTTTGAACAAATCTGGAAAATATTGGAGTGCTGCTGTAATTTGCCAATTCTGTCACTAAAGGCTGTTTACCGACGGATTTTCCGTCGGTAAATCTGCCAAAATGTAAAAAATGCCATTTCAGTCCCTTTTTCTTAACTTTTAGACTTTTAATCCTTAGTATATATATATATGATTATGTAATACATGTTTTTCAACTTATTTTAGAACTTTAGTATATATATCTATTTTAGAATATTTGTATATCTCTTTTTATTCTATTTTGTAATATAAGTATAAATATATATATATATATATGTATTTCCCCTTTTTTATGAACTTAGGTTATATTTAAATATTAGTTACTTGATATTTTGAGAAATAATGAATAGACATTAGCATATGGTATTTTTGATATTTAAACTATATTAATTATGTATATATATGTATAGTTTTTTTTTAGAATATTTGGGTTATTTTAGTGATTATTGAGTTAAATTATTTTTAGATAAGTATTACTTTCTTAGTTATGGGATTTACTTATTATTTTCACATTTCAAAGTATAAGATATATTGTGTTTATTATCTTCATATACATATAGTGATTTTTGGTTAAATCTTATTTTCTTATCTTCCTTTTTGATTTAAATGTATACATATATATATATGGTCTAAAACCATTTTCTTTATTCTTTTGGCCCATTCGTGGGTCCATGTTTCAAAAGGGCTTCATTTGAGTGTAAATGTTAGTTTATTGTAATTATAATAGTTAAAGAGTCCATTAAAGTAAGTGGGGAAAATAAATCACCAAAAAGAGAGTTTTCAATTGAATTATTTAAACTAATGTTTTTTTTAGATTTGTAATGAAAATAAATGGAGTCATTTTTGGTTGATATTTCAAATCGTTTTCTAAACACCACGTTTTAAAACCTTAGTCCGTTCCAACGACGGATTAAGCGAACATTGTAATCAAAATCGTTTTCTTTGTTAATAATGGAGATTTTGAATCGCTTTCTTAATGAATTTGTACAAAATAAAATTGACTTGTATGTTTAATCACGTTTTCTTATTAAAAGGCTTTTACTTTAACGTTTTCAATTACTCGAGTCGTTCCAACGGCGACTCGGGTAAGCTTCATCAAACGGGGTTTTAAAACGTACCTAAATCGTTCCAACGGCGATTAAGGTGCGAACCATGTAATAAACATCGTTTTGGGGAAATAAGTTAATGTAGAATAGACACACAACATAACATTTAAATACGGTTGTAAATAAATCACTTCTTTCTTCCCCCTCTCTGTGTATGTATAAACATAAATGGGTGATTCTTTACTGATGTGGCTTTTCAATATCATATGCTCAAAATGGTTTCCAAAAAGAGAAAGAAAAGGGTTTCAAATGAATTTTAAACTTAAAGAAGTATACGATTAGTCCGTTATCGCCTAACATGCTGAGTAGGAGGCCGGTGGTTCATAACCGGGCGATGTCGGGGTGCCTAGTAGCCTTTCTCCGGAAAGGAGCTAGCCTTCTCGGCTCGTACCTAAGTTTCCCGAACCCACACCGGTCTCCCGCAAGGGATCGGTGTTCATTTTCCCATTCGTGGGTGGCGACTCTTCCATATCTCCGAGCTCCGGTCCTGCCGAGCAGCTTGATTCCACGATTGGTTGCTTTCGGCGCCAATCACCGCTTACGTCGCCATGCGGTTGTCCACCCCCCGGTCCGCCCGGGAGATTAGGCCGTGGCACCTCGTCTAACAAGTGGCGACTCTGTTGGGGAAGCGAGAAATTTGATTCCGGAAGGCATGCACTAAGCCCTTAACGGGGACGGATCGTTTTACTTCTTTTCGTATGCATTCACGAGCATTATTGCAAACCCTTTGGGTAATTTCCACGAAACCTCTAGCGAGAGTCCATTCGTCGCTCGAAAGAGGATAGCGTAAGTTCCCCCTTATAGTAAGGCGCCAGAGGGTCCCCATCCATTCGTTAGGGGCGAATCTGTGCGGTCCTGTGAGGTCCCGCGGTCAGCCGTGTCAGCATGTAGTAGCCTTAGAAGTTTCCATAGGATTACCCGTTACTATTTTTGATGTGATAAATGAATCAGTTCGTGTTTTCAAACCACCATGATACGTGTCTAATCCTAAACTATGTAAAGAAAATGAGACGATGCGTTAATATATACTCATGAATCGACATACTAGTTACCCTAAAACATCGAAACGATTTGAACTAAAGACGACTTAGTCATCTCATATGAATGAACATATGCAACCCGCTTTGTCCCTTTCGGTGTCCCGATGAAGGCACGTGTTCAGGAAATACGTTATGACGTAAGCGCGTATTAGTATGAATCGGTTCGGTGTTAAGGATAGTTACATTTCGATACAAGAGACTATATTAACGGTAGCCGTTATTCACATTCTTTAAATAAATTGGGATAAAACGAGATCACAACGAAACGAAAACGAAGAACATTTCTATTTCGAACGACCTTGTTGTAACGTGAAAAGTTTCGCACAAGTAGCCCGTCCCTTCCGAATAAAAGACGAGCTTTTACGTTATGCCTTGCGTCATTCTTAAGAGAAATGGACGTGTCCGCAAAAGGTGACTAAGAAAAGAAAAATGAACTAAAAGACCAAAATCATTCCGAATCTGCGATAGATGTCAAATCCGAGAGTAGTTAAAGAAAATAAACCAATGTCGTTGAATACGTGCCTCGGACGAGTGTATACCCCGTTTAAAATCTCGAAGCCGAATTAAGCCAAACCATATAATTGCGCCATATGGACGAGACTGCGGGTTTTGACTAACGACTCGATCATTTCGACCGTTACCAAAACTGCAAGAAATATGGCCCGATATACGTGTTTGCTTAAATTCGAATCTAAAGGAAAGAAAACGGTGATATCCTCGCTTCGAATAAACACGCGATTCAACGAAACGTTGATTTTCTATAACCACACTGAGATGATATACCCCGTGGATTGGGAGGAACAAAGAGTTGTAATTAGCCGAAAGATTATCGTGCGCTCAAAATAAGACTCGCCGTCTTTTCACGTAGCAAAATGAGCAAACGGATCCTCGACGCTAAGAACAAACGCGTTACGCGATGAGTCCGTTCCCTAAAATAAAATCCAAAAGTGATTCCATCACTAAATAAACGCGTGGTTAGGTCTCTCGATAGAATCAAAAGATCCCGTCGTAATCCAAAAATCGAGACACGAACCCACGCGAACAAAAGGGAACGAGTCATTGACAATAACGAACGATTGGACTAGAAGAATAACTCGAACCACGTCTAAAAACTGAGATGCGCTCAAAGGGAGTCAAAACCCGAATTAATGTGTCTCACGAAAGGACGAAAGACGAGTTATTCCGAAAGGACAATCCAACTTGGTCGATTTCTTAGTCACTGAACGTTGATACGTCAAAACGAACTGTATTGTCTGATGAATGATTTATTTTTCCGCAATAATCGACGGCATCACGCGTCCCCTGGACCGCAATGTGAGCCCCAAACCAAAATCCTAGGAAAGAGACCTGGACCAACGAGTGTGTGGAGGAATAAGGGTGGAAGAGAGATGTTGTGATACATGTAAATAGAACTAACGTTTGTTCTTCTTATCTTATAATCGTAAATAAATAAACGCACACACCACGAATCATGCATATGAAATCATGCATACATACTAATGGATACCGTTCGCGCAGACGTCATCATTAAGCGGTTGTGGTTTCGCGAGAGTAATCGGCTTGTCAGACAGTTTGATCAGTTGCGAGTAGACAGTTCCGAATCAGTAGTTGTGGCTCCTGAATCATCTTCATCCGAGTATACTCAGTCTTCCGTCAGTATGTCCGCAACCGACGAGAAGGTGGCTGAATTGGAGAATTCTGTGAACAATATCAACGACCAGCTGGCCGCAATCTTGGCCCAGCTAGCTGAGTTAGCACTGAAGGACAACAAGAGTGGTAGTAAGCATGCGGAGAATGAGGTGAACGATGGCCCTCGCTTTGGGAATGAGGATGATTATCAGGATTATGTCCGAAAACAGTTAGAGAAGGAGAAAGCTAAGGAAGAGGAGTGGAGGCAACACATCACACAGGAAGTGCAGGACTTGCACGGAGGAAGCTCCGGAAGTCAGGATTTCTATAACTTGAAGAATTGTTTGACAGCAACAGCTTTGCCTCTGAAATTCCGGCTCCCTGACATGAAAAAGTTCGATGGAACTGGAGATCCCACCGCTCACATGAATCAGTACGTTGCGGTAATGAAGCACACGATCCTGACCGAGGATCAAGTCTTGGGGCTGTTTAACACTTACCTGGAGGGGGCTGCCCTCACATGGTTCCATGCGCTGCCAATGGTGACAAAGAAGGATTGGAAGGAGTTAGCGAAGTCATTCATCGCTCAGTATAGTTTTAACACCATGTTGGAAGTCACTTTGAAAGAGTTAGAGAGCACTAAGCAGCAGACTGGGGAATCCCTTTCAGACTTCGTGAAGAGATGGAGGGCTAAGGCCGCGGTCATGAAACAGAAGCCGCTTGAGCAAGATCAGATCCGAATGGTGATTGGCAATACGTTGCCGTATATTAAGAATGAGTTGAGATATATGCCGTTCACAGATTTCAATCAGATGTATAGTTGTGCCTTGACTGTCGAAGGCGATGGGGAGCCGAAGAAAGCTTATACCAAATGGACGAAGTCTGGATATAGTGCCGGAGGGCCTAGCGCGAGTACGGAATCTGCGACAGTGAAAGTGGTTGATCTTAATGCTATCGAAAAGAGGCGGTTCGCCAAGTTCGATCAGACTTACGCAAAGGTTTTTGAACGTTTGCAGAAGAAGGGGTTGTTGAAAGCCCTTACCCCGTATAACAAAGCTCAACCTACTCCGCAGATTCAGGCTAGAGGGTATTGTAAATTCCACAGTAGTTATGGACATACGATTGAGAATTGCGAGAGGCTGAAACACGAAATCCAAGATTTGATTGAGGAGAAGAAGATAGCTGATCCTTCATCAGCAAACCCTTCCGTTAGGCGCAATCCATTGCCTAATCATAGGGTGAGCGTGATCGGAGTTGGTTTGACGGAAACTGTGGTGATATCTTTTGAGGAAGATGTAGAGGAGTTGTTGGACTCCGTCGAAAGAAGCAATGTAGGAAATGGTCTGTATGTGTCCTTCTTGGGTGAGGAACAAGAGGATGAACCAATGGAGGAAGGATCAAATGGTGGAGCACCATATGACGAGGATAGTGCCGAAGAGACCGGAGAAGGGTCGTCTCGGACTATCGTGCCTAATTTGGGTTTGTTCAGTGGAGGAAGGGATCCCGAAGTGCACTTGCGTGAGTATATGCACGACATGTTTATTGAATCCTTCGGGGTAGATGAAATTGCTCAGTGGTTCCACCATTCGCTGGTAGGCGAGCCTTTGTAATGGTGCCATTCATTGCCCGACTCTTGCAAGCACGATTGGGATCGGTTGTCGGATTTGTTTCTTGAAAAGTATCAGAGACCTGAGGATAGAACCGCAGAGCACTTTGCAATGCAGATTGGACCCATCAAGCGTCCATTGCCAAGGGTGAGCAAGTATAACGGCAATAAGGACCCTATGGAGCACCTTCACTTCTATTTGTCGGCTATGACAGCCTTGAGTTTCAAAGAGGAAGAGATCACTAGCTTGTTTTGTAATTCATTGATGGGTGAACCGCTGATGTGGTACATGTCGCTGCCGATGTATGTTAAGACCGATTGGGCAGCTATGACGAAGAGATTTATCAAGGAATATACGGTATGGATGCTAGCAGAGCAAACTCCTGATTCCCCGTCTTACCAAACACCTGATGCGGTGTTAGCGATGCCTAGGTATGGTGGATACCAGGATCCTGTAGAGCATGCAAGGATATTCCGCGATCATATGTATAATGCTGGATTCCCACAGTGTGAGTTGCATGAACATTTTCCGGAAACCTTGATGGGAGAAGCCTTATTGTGGCATCAGGGTCTGTCAGAGGAAGAGATGTGCCATTGGATACCGCTCCGAAATGCCTTTGTGGCGAGATATGAAATGTACATTCCATGGACGGGATCCCTGGATGATCTGGACAGGATTAGGCAATTCCCCGAGGAACATTTTGTGGATTATGCTAGAAGGTGGAGGCACCGTTATGAGCAGTGTAATGAGACAATGAGCGATAAGGTGCAGCTTATGTGCATACAACGAGGCGCTATTCCGTTGGCCGCAAGAAGGATGAGTAGAGTGTCCCTCCGTGACTATAATGAGTTGATAGGTTGGGCCTTGTATGGATCGGCGGATCCCTTTTTCCTGAATCCGAGTGTTCCTCACGTCATGGATTTAATGGTCGTAGACATTTGGGCGAGTTCCTCGGACGAGGAGGATGCTAATCGAAGGGTTCCTATTAACATATGGGACGAGTCGGATGACGAGCCGGAAGTTGCGGTGATGACGAGATCAGGTCGTGTGGCCGAGGGAAAGGCACCAATGGTAGAGATTGAGATTGGAGAAGGTTCGGCTCCTAAGCCCGACGACCAAGTTCTTGAACAGTTGAAGAAAACGCAAGCTAAGTCTACGGTTTGGGAAGTTTTATGCCACTCTAAGTACCATCGTGAGAATCTGATGAAGGAGTTGCAGAATTTGGTGATCTCCACCGACACTGAGCCAGCAGCGCTAGTAGGGGCAATAATGGCCCGAAAGAAGACTGAGATCACGTTTACCGACGAGGATCTCCCAGAAGAGGGGAAGGCTCATAACAAGCCATTGTATATCCGAGCGGAAATTAACGGGAAGAAGACTAGCTGTGTTATGGTCGATGATGGATCGGCCATTAATGTTTGTCCTTTGAAGCTCTTGTCCAAGTTAGGAGTGGAGAGAGGAGATTTGACAGCTTCTGAAACAGTGATCAGAGCATACGATGACAGCCGTAGGCATATTGAAGGAGTTTTCAAGGCTAAATTGAAAGTAGGGCCGTATGAAGAAGAGACTGAGTTCACAGTATTGGATATCCCGGTAACTTTTGCTGTGTTGTTGGGACGCCCTTGGTTCCACAAGCTGGGAGGGGTACCCTCTACGCTCCACCAAATGATTAAGTTCCCCTTTGGGGAGGAGATAGTAACAATTAGAGCTGAGAAACTGAGCTCGGTGGCAGCATTGGGAATTGAGCCTCAACTCTTCTCCGGATTCCAAGTCTCTGGGATTTATGAGTCAAGCATGACCACCGATGTGGTGAAGATGATGAAAGGAGGTTTCATCCCGGGGATGGGATTAGGAGCACACCATTAAGGGTTGTCGGAGTTTCCTGATTTTAAAAGTCAGAAAACCCGGAGGGGTTTGGGATATGAGCAGGGGAGTCCATCCAACATGAGTGCAGAAGGAAAAATAGGCTTGAGGAAGCATTTTGTAAGCGAAGGGCATGGAAAGCCATATTCGGGAACCTCCGAGTCGTGGACTAGCACGGAAGGAAAGATTCTGCCAGGGTTTGAAATCTTCAATGATGTCGCCGACTGGGGCAAAGGAAAGGCAAGCTGCTTTGTCGAGGAGATCATGATGCTGGATTCAAATGCCGAGGAGCAGGTCATTACCATTGAAGCGACTACAGGAGCTGAAATTGAGCCTAGTACCTCGAGAGTATATGAGAAGTCCGAAGATATTGAGGATGAAAATTGTATTACTGCTTTGTTTGAGTCAGATGATGTAATCACCCACAGTATCAATGAAATGAATTCTGATTTTGCTTACTTGCTTGATGTTGATCATGATCATTCCATGCATTCTCATTCATATAACATGCCTACATTTGAAATCAATACAATAGAAATGTCAACTTTCAATCTTGGTACGGATGAAAATCCTAAACTTATACAAATTGCTCAAGAATTAACTATTGAAGAGAGAAAAGAATTTGAGAGAATAATTAAAAAATACGAAATTGTATTCGCGTGGACATACGAAGACATGCCTGGAATCGATCAATCAATCGTAACTCACCGTATTCCAACATATCCCGAGGCGAGGCCCGTAAAGCAGAAGCTCCGACGTATGAGACCCGAATGGGCAGATAAGATCAGAGAGGAGGTGAAGAAGCAGTTAGAAGCAGGATTCATCGAAGTGATCGACTATCCCCCTTGGGTCGCAAATGTAGTGCCCATTGCGAAAAAGGATGGCAAAGTGAGGATGTGCATGGATTACAGAGATCTTAACAAGGCATGCCCCAAGGATGAGTTCGCCTTGCCTCATATCGATGTATTGATCGACAGTGCAGCATCAAGCGTCTTACACACAAATGTGGATGGTTTCATGGGCTAGATGCAAGTTCAGATGGCCGAAAAGCACAAAGCGAAAACCTCGTTCACAACTGAGTGGGGAACATACTGTTACAGAGTGATGCCGTTTGGTTTGAAAAACGCCGGGGCAACCTATCAGAGAATGGCCATGGCACTGTTCCATGACATGATACACAAGGAGGTAGAAGTCTACGTGGATGACATGATGGTCAAATCAGAGACAAGAGAAGGGCATTTTGCCGCACTCGAGAAGTTTTTGGCCCGAATTGCAGAATTCAAGCTAAGGTTAAACCCGAAGAAGTGCTTTTTCGGCGTTTTGTCGGGGAAAATCTTAGGTTACGTAATCGAAAATAAGGGAATTGAGGTGGATCCCGATAAAGTGAAGGCTATAAAGGAAATGCCAGCGCCGAGAAATGAGAAGGAAGTGAGGGGGTTTCTGGGGCAGGTTCAGTATATCAGCCGGTTCATAGCAAGACTCACCGCAATCTGCGAGCCAATCTTTAAGTTGTTAAGGAAAGACCAACCCGTCGTTTGGAATGATAAGTGTCAACAGGCGTTGGAGAGTGTCCGAAGTTACTTGTCTAATCCGCCAGTGTTGAGACCGCCTAAACTGGGAAAGCCACTTCTCCTCTATGTAGCAATTGAGGAGCGATCTATCGGAGCAATGTTAGCTCAAGAGGGAGACACCGGTGTGGAACACGCGGTGTATTATTTGAGTAAGAAGTTCCTAGAGTATGAGCTCAAATACAACATGATCAAAAAGACATGTGTGGCAGTGGTGTGGTTGACGAAGAAACTGCGGCACTATTTCCAATCGTATAAAGTGATCATTATTTCTCGGATGGACCCCGTGAAGTATCTATACCGAACTCCATCCTTGACGGGGAAGTTAGCCAGATGGTTGTTGCTTTTGTCCGAGTTTGACATTGAATATGTGACGAAGAAGGTTATCAAAGGAAGGGCCGTGGCAGAGTTTCTGGCTAACCAACCCCTGAATGCAGAAGAGGAAGAAGTAAGCTATGATTTCCCCGATGAACATTTGAACGCAATCGAAGTCATACCATGGAAAATGTTCTTCGACGGAGCGGTTAATTCGAGTGGAGCCGGAGTAAGAGTGCTACTTATCTCACCGGAAGGAGAAAGAATCCCGATGGCAAAGAAGTTATCCTTCCCCCTTACCAACAATATGGCTGAATACGAAGCATGCATTTATGGTTTGGAGTCATTAGCAGCACTGGGAGCGTCATATGTCGAAATTTGGGGTGACTCCAAGTTGATCATCGAGCAGGCACAAGGAAACTGGGAAGTGAGAGAAGAAAGGCTACGTCCGTATCTAGATCAGCTAGAAGGGTTGGCATTGAGATTCCAAGAATGTCACTTCTATCACATTCCTCGAGCTCAGAATCAGGCCGCGGATGCCTTGGCCACTTTGGTGTCAGTTTGGGACAACCCCCGGAACCTCGCTTCGAAACCATTGGTATTGAGAAGATCTCACAAACCGTGCTACGAAGACGTAATGCTGTTATGGGCAGATGAAAAACTGTGGTATTTCGATATCGTGAACTTTATGAAAGATGGAACATATCCGGCAGAGTCAGAACCTAGGGATCAAGCTGTGATTAGAAGGCTAGCCCATCAGTTCGTCATCCATAACGACTTGCTTTACAAAAGGCACATTGACGGATTACAACTAAGATGCTTGGATGTGGGGGAAGCCCACGAGGCGATGGAATCAGTACATTCGGGAATTTATGGAGCCCATATGGGAGGAGCAGTACTAGCTAAGAAAATTATTAGGCAAGGCTTCTATTGGCTCACCATGGAAAGAGATTGTAACGAGTATGCGAAGAAATGTCACGATTGTCAAATCCACGGCGATTGTAGTCATCTTCCGGCCATGGAACTACATGTGCTAGCACCTATTTGGCCATTCGCTGCCTGGGGCATTGACATCGTCGGCGAAGTAAGGCCTAATGCTTCAAATGGACATAAGTTTATTGCAGTCGCCATCGATTATTTCACCAAGTGGGTAGAAGCAGAGTCGTTTAGCAAACTGGGATCCAAGCAGATGAGAAAGTTCATTGAAAAACACTTGATCACCAGGTTCGGAGTGCCTCATCACATGATCACGGATAACGGGGTCCAGTTTCAGGGGGAAGTAAGGAATCTTTTCCGAGAATATGGCATTGAACATCACAGGTCTTCTCCGTACCATCCACAGGCTAATGGGGCAGTAGAAGCAGCTAATAAGAACCTTAAAAGGATCCTCGTAAAGACGGTAGAATCACATCGGAACTGGCATGAGCACCTCCCTCTCGCGTTGTGGGCTTATCGCACGACAGTCAGAACCTCGACTGGGGTAACACCATTCTCCTTGGTATACGGAACAGAAGCAGTCCTGCCGATTGAGATCGAAAAGCGATCGTTGAGAATCGCGGTGGAAGCAAAAATCCCCGAGACGGAATGGGTGAAGAAGCGATATGAGCAGTTGGCTCTAGTCGATGAGAAAAGGATGGAAGCCCTTTACCATGTACAGTTGTATCAAAGAAGGATGGCTCGGGCTTTCAATAAAAAAGTCAAGACCAGCCCTATCAAAGAAGGAGATTTGGTGCTGAAAAAGATCCGTGTGACGCACACCGACCCGAGGGGGAAGTTCAGGCCTAACTGGGAAGGACCATTCGTCGTGAAGAAGATACTAAGCAAAGGAGCGGTGAAGTTAACCACAATGGACGGCATGGAATTCTCCGAACCTACCAATCTGGATAGGCTTAAGAAATACTTTTCGTAAAAAAAAAAGAAGAAAAAAAAAGAAAAATTCCCGATAGGTCGAAAACCCGCAAAGGGCGACCTATGCAACAATAAGGGAAATCCCAATGGGTGAAAACCCGAAAGGGCGCTCATTTAAAAATTCCGGGATAGTAAAAGGAGAGGAGGAAAATCGCCGGGATCCGAAAACCGAAAGGCGGGTCCTGGTAACAATAGTTATAACTTGAGCAATTACAAAAACAATGTATAAGAGACTAAGTATTTCTGTTGTTTGTAAATAAATAAAGGCATGAATATATTTGACGAGAATGATTGGAATCATCATAATCTACTGAATGCATGGTAATATGGATCACGAGTTATACATTTCCTATCCTACTTTTCACAAAAAGCCTACCTACTATCCACCCCACTCCCTATACATCAGCTATACATCGGAGAAACCCTAATAAAAGCTACAAAGCAACAATGAAAACTACGAGCCTAATACGGAGGGAGGTCCCAATAGTTCTCAAAGTCTCTCAGGTGGGATGCCCGCTCCGCAGATAGTGTCTCCTCGGCAGCACGCGCTCTCTCATCAGAAGCTCGCGCTCTCTCATCAGAAACCCGTGCTCTCTCATCAGCAGCTAGTGCTCTCTCCTCTGCAGTAAGGCGTCTGATCGACTCATCACGCGCCCTCCCCTCGACGGAAAGGCGACCCTCAGTCTCCCGTCGCATCACCCCCGACCAGTGGTCGTTCCTCTCTTGATACACACGACCAACTCGGGCATCAGCTTCCCGCACTAGCTCACTCTGTCTCCGCTCATGGGCATGAAGATCACTCTACAAAAAAAAAACAAACAAAAAACAGATAAGAGGCAGCATAGGCAAAAACATAAATCATACATACATGCATACATTTCACTACACTAAAGTACAATGATGATACATACCAGGTGGTCGGTGCAGCGCAAGCTGAGGCAATCTCGTAGGAAGCCGGATAGATCCACGTAGTCTGTACAGGTCTCCCTAGTGGTCAGTGAAGCGTCCGAGGGATCAAACGGGACCCTCGAGGAGAAGATAGGAGGGGCCGCCTCAAATCCCGCATAAGGTGTCCCAGACTCGTCATAGCGGATCGTAGCATAATCCCTCCCATAGCCTGGTATAGGCACGCCTATGGACGATCTCTCCGGTCGGGCTGCGCTGGAGGACTCACCGACGAAGTAGGGCTGCTCGCGCGCTGGTGTCTGAGTCTGAGTGCCATCAAAAAAATCAGATAAGTGGGCACTCCTCCAAGATCCCTCCTGCAAAAAAAAAAAAAAAAAAAACACACAATAAAACCTCCGAGCATATCATGAATAAAATGAAAAGAGGACGGGATCACTTACCGGAACCTCCGCCTGACCAAAGACGGCCTCGACCGCCTGACCAAAGACGGCCCCCGGCATGAATCCAGACCACTCTACCGATAAAACAACGGGTCAGATCTCGACGAATGGTCGATAAGGGAAGAGTCCGTACCGCGAACATAGAGATGGGGATCTCACCCGGCGTCCAATGAGCGTCTCTAACCCCGGTAATGCCTCGATCCCCTAGATACCACGCCCGCACGCAGGGGCCGGTGAGCACACACTGCTGCTCCTGGATCATCGACACGTATGCATACTCAGGGCCGAAGTCGAGGCCATCCCACCTGAACTGAATCTAAAGCAAAATACACAAAGAGAAAGTCAGAAAGGCTCAAACCAAAATCTGGCACGATGGGGCAAAATCTACCTGACTCAGGGTCAGCGAGTCGATCCGATCCAGAAGCCGCGACAGTGTCCGACTCCTCTCAGCACTCAAGTCGAAGTCCCTCCATCGAGTCATAAATGGCGGCCTCGGCACTCTCGGTCGAGGTCGATACCGGCTAGGAAGGATGTGTCTCTCGTATGCCCACACCTGCGGTAAAAACAAGGACTAGGAGTGTGAAAAATGCGAAAAAGATAAGACGGATAAGTCAAGAAGGCGTCACGTACCAGCAGGGCAAAGGTATAACCACCGAAGTCCTTGCGCTTCCGGCAAGTCAGATCCAAGAACTTGTAAAGAAAGGCTAAGCCTGCCCCTGCCCAATCATAAGAAGCCGCTGCATCCAGATCGCTAAGTGCCTGAATAAGACCTGCGTGTACCTTCCCGCCCTTTGTGCGGAAAATCGTCTCACTCAGAGCATATACTAAGAAACTACGAACCGCCAGGTCGGTAGCGTCAGTCTCGCAGAAATCACGTCTACTCAAGAGGCTCGCGGTAGAGACAAACTTCACCGAAGTAGACTTGGCGCATAGGCGAACTCCCGATCCAATCAAGGTATCAAGCCTAGCGGGGTCGACCCGTGGTCGTATCATACCAAAGTGGAAGGGGACGGGAGTGTTGCTCCCTCGCAATCCTGTCAACAGCGAAAAATCTCGAGGCGAGATGGTCATCTCCCCAAAGGAAAGGTGGAAGGTGTGGGTCGAGTCAACCCACCGCTCGCATAAGGCCCGTAGGCCAAAAGGATCGCATACCCCGTTGGTGCGGGGCAGCGCTGCAATAAAGGGCTCGAAGCCCAACTCCTGCACACGGGCTCTCACCGCGGCACCTAGCCTATCATACCATGAGAGAACCTCGGCGGTGGTCCCCGAAATCTCAATGAACTAAAAAAGAACAAGATAAGAAAATTTAAATACAGCTCCTAAAGCAGGCAATTGAAAAGAACGCGTTAAGACTAGGTATTCTTCCATTTTCTAACCTAGAGACATCCGATCAGTTAGGACCAATTTTCTGCAAAAATCTCTCATGTAGGGTCCTTCACGTAATGTTGAGTCAATTCTTTGATCCGCTCTCGTCTGCGGCGACGAGGAGCATAGATTAGGTTCTACTATTCATGTGCATTAGCTAAGTTTTTACTATTCATGTGCACTATTCACGTTTTTACTATTCACGTGCACTATTCACGTGCACTATTCACGTTTTTACTATTCACGTTCATTAGCGAAGTTTTACTATTCACGTTGTCACTATTCACGTTCTACTATTCACGTGCGTTAGCTAAGTTTTTACTATTCATGTGCGTTAGCTAAGTTTTTACTATTCACGTGCGTTAGCTAAGTTTTTACTATTCACGTGTGCTATTCACGTTTTTACTATTCACGTGCATTAGCTAAGTTTTTACTATTCACGTTGTCACTATTCACGTTTTTACTATTCACATCGTTTTTACTGTTAACATGCATAAATTCGTAGTGTACCATTCACATGCATATATCGCGCACTCTTACAAAAACAAACAGGTATTACGTGTAAATAAAGGAATTCACGTTTTCTAGCTAAAGTCCTCTAAGGCAGTCTAAGAGTTGGCATGCAAATCATGTTCATATAGGAATGCTAAAGCCTAGAGTTCAAATCAAATAAAAGTGAGAAACCACTTACCTCGTTGCAGCGTGTCCTGCTCAAGTGTGTTGTAGGGTCGTGGAAGGTATCCACTCTATCCAGGTTTACGTAAACCTCGTCCATGCCTCTGGTGCCATCCCATTCGTCTAAATCCATCCCGAGAATAATCCAAATTGAAGTCTAGTGAGAGAAAGAGGAGAGAGAAGGTGTGGGGTTGAAATGAAACCCCACCACCTTATATAGGAAAAGGGAATGGCATTCCCGTAAATAGTGAAAAAAGTACGATTTGACATAAAGGTAAAAAGTAAATAATTAATTACCAGGTGCACATACCTCCGATTTGCAGTCCGTTTCAGCCTGCATTTCTCCCAGACAGTGACTAACATTGTCAAAACATCAATTCCAGACAACAGCTAATTTTTACAGAACAGTGACACCAGTCGAAATACAGACGACAGTCAACAGAAAAACAATCAGTAGTCTATTTCATTTCGGACTCAGACGTGTGCCCATCGAATCGTCGAGATGATAGCTCTAGTGAGAAATTACAGACAACCGTGTGGTAAGAAAATCCAGAAACAGAACCCGCTTTTTTGCCATTTGACTCACGATCGCAGACCGAAGTTGCTTTTGAGCCATTTGACTCTCGGTCGCAGACCGGAGTTGCTTTTGAGCCATTTGACTCACGGTCGCAGACCGAAATTGCTTTTGAGCCATTTGACTCTCGGTCGCAGACCGGAGTTGCTTTTGAGCCATCTGACTCACGATCGCAGACCGGAGTTGCTTTTGAGCCATCTGACTCACGGTCGCAGACCGGAGTTGCTTTTAAGCCATCTGACTCACGGTCGCAGATCGGAGTTGCTTTTGAGCCATCTGACTCATGGTCGCAGACCGGAGTTGCTTTTGAGCCATATTTACCTAAGATCGTAGACTAGGGTAGCGGTTTAGCCATTATCCCCACAGTCGTAAATCAGGGTAGCTGTTTAGCCATTATCCCCGTAATCTTGAAATAGGGTAGCAGTTTAGCCATTATCCCCGTAATCTTGAAATAGGGTAGCTTTTTAGCCATTATCCCCGTGATCTTGAAATAGGGTAGCTGTTTAGCCATTATCCCCGCGATCTTGAAATAGGGTAGCGGTTTAGCCATTATCCCCACAGTCGTAAATCAGGGTAGCTGTTTAGCCATTATCCCCGTAATCTTGAAATAGGGTAGCCGTCTAGCCATTATCCCCGCGGTCATAAACTAGGGTAGCTATTTAGCCATTATCCCCGCGATCGTGAACTAGGGTGCAGCCCGAAGCGGAGTCTGATGCAGTCAGAGAGCAACGCCAGAGCGCGCAGCGCAAAGGTCAGGTATGTTTCCTCCTACTCGTTACGTGACTTTTACTTTTATATGTTTTACATTGCATATGTTACGTTAGCAAAAACGTTTTCGAACCACACACATCACTGTCAAAATAGAAAAGTAGGGGCAACTGTAGACACCGAGTCGGAGGACCTGTGACGAAAACCTGAAACAAGACGGTCGAAGCGATTGATTCCGGAAGTTTTGAAAAATATATAAAGAATAATAAGCTGAGGAAAATTAACGGCACGGCGCGGGCACGCAACGATATCCCGCACGCGGACGACGATGGTCGAACGCCCGCTTGACGGCTCGAGACGTGCGCGCGGCGTCCGTCGGACGCACCGTGAGTGGCACGCTCTCGACGCCCGGGGCAATGCCTGGGACCGCTGACGGTGCCCGCCCTCGTGGGCCGTTGAGCACACGTGCCTAGCAGCGCGAGGCGCGCGTTCGGCGGCCGCGACGTGCGAGCGTCTAGCTGCGCGGAACGCGCGCTCGGCGGCCACGGAGTGCACGCGTCCGACGGCGCGGGGCACGCCCCGGGGGTCACCGGGCGGGCACCCAACCACGTCGGGCGAACGCCCAACGCGTCGGGCGGACGCCCGACGAGGATTGGGCGCGGGCGCCCAACCTCGCGTTGGGCGCTCGCCCAACATTGTTGGGCGGCCGCCCAACTATTGTTGGGCGGTAGCCCAACACTAGGTTGGGCGGCCGCCCAACCACAATGGGCGACGCCCAATTTTTTTTGGGCGTCGCCCATTGTTCCGGGATCCGTTTCCCTATATAAGGGCACGGATCCCAAGGTGAAAAGGCGGCCTTTTTTGGGGAGGAAAAATTTCTCACTCTAAACATTTTTAGAGAGAGAGAGTGGATTTTTTTGAGAAAAATATTTTTTTTTCTCAAAAATTCCAAATTTCCTAAGTTCAATTTTTACTAAATTTTCATTAATATCGGGAGCTCGCGGTTCGTGGAATCAATCGGCTTCGACTGTCAGATACCGAATCAAAGGTATTATCCGACGACTAGACTCTTTATTTTATTTAATTTATTTCTCTCCTTCTATTTATTTTTTTTATGTTATAGTTTTTTATTCCTTTAGTCATTTATTTATTTTGTCACGTTTTATTTAGTTAGCATATTTATTTAATTTTCGTTTCGTGTTAAATAAAATTCGGTTTTGTTTTAAAATAAAAACCTCGTTTTGACATCCTAATACGAACCGTGATCCGATAAAAAGGTAGTTTGGGTGTCGAAAACGTTGTAATTATAAGTTTTTTTAATTTAAAAGAAATTTCCAAATAATGTTTTAAAATAAAAACATCGTTTTAGGAACTTCCGTTTTCCACTATGATCCATTTTCGGTAGTTCGGAAGTCCAAAACGATTGAATTAGATTTAATTTAAGGCTTTTGAACAAATCTGGAAAATATTGGAGTGCTGCTGTAATTTGCCAATTCTGTCATTAAAGGCTGTTTACCGACGGATTTTCCGCCGGTAAATCTGCCAAAATATAAAAAATGCCATTTCAGTCCCTTTTTCTTAACCTTTAGACTTTTAATCCTTAGTATATATATATATGATTATGTAATACATGTTTTTCAACTTATTTTAGAACTTTAGTATATATATCTATTTTAGAATATTTGTATATCGCTTTTTATTCTATTTTGTAATATAAGTATAAATATATATATATATATATATATGTATTTCCCTTTTTTATGAACTTAGGTTATATTTAAATATTAGTTACTTGATATTTTGAGAAATAATGAATAGACATTAGCATATGGTATTTTTGATATTTAAACTATATTAATTATGTATATATATGTATAGTTTTTTTTTAGAATATTTGGGTTATTTTAGTGATTATTGAGTTAAATTATTTTTAGATAAGTATTACTTTCTTATTTATGGGATTTACTTATTATTTTCACATTTCAAAGTATAAGATATATTGTGTTTATTATCTTCATATACATATAGTGATTTTTGGTTAAATCTTATTTTCTTATCTTCCTTTTTGATTTAAATGTATACATATATATATATGGTCTAAAACCATTTTCTTTATTCTTTTGGCCCATTCATGGGTCCATGTTTCAAAAGGGCTTCATTTGAGTGTAAATGTTAGTTTATTGTAATTATAATAGTTAAAGAGTCCATTAAAGTAAGTGGGGAAAATAAATCACCAAAAAGAGAGTTTTCAATTGAATTATTTAAACTAATGTTTTTTTTAGATTTGTAATGAAAATAAATGGAGTCATTTTTGGTTGATATTTCAAATCGTTTTCTAAACACCACGTTTTAAAACCTTAGTCCGTTCCAACGACGGATTAAGCGAACATTGTAATCAAAATCGTTTTCTTTGTTAATAATGGAGATTTTGAATCGCTTTCTTAATGAATTTGTACAAAATAAAATTGACTTGTATGTTTAATCACGTTTTCTTATTAAAAGGCTTTTACTTTAACGTTTTCAATTACTCGAGTCGTTCCAACGGCGACTCGGGTAAGCTTCATCAAACGGGGTTTTAAAACGTACCTAAATCGTTCCAACGGCGATTAAGGTGCGAACCATGTAATAAACATCATTTTGGGGAAATAAGTTAATGTAGAATAGACACACAACATAACATTTAAATACGGTTGTAAATAAATCACTTCTTTCTTCCCCCTCTCTGTGTATGTATAAACATAAATGGGTGATTCTTTACTGATGTGGCTTTTCAATATCATATGCTCAAAATGGTTTCCAAAAAGAGAAAGAAAAGGGTTTCAAATGAATTTTAAACTTAAAGAAGTATACGATTAGTCCGTTATCGCCTAACATGCTGAGTAGGAGGCCGGTGGTTCATAACCGGGCGATGTCGGGGTGCCTAGTAGCCTTTCTCCGGAAAGGAGCTAGCCTTCTCGGCTCGTACCTAAGTTTCCCGAACCCACACCGATCTCCCGCAAGGGATCGGTGTTCATTTTCCCATTCGTGGGTGGCGACTCTTCCATATCTCCGAGCTCCGGTCCTGCCGAGCAGCTTGATTTCACGATTGGTTGCTTTCGGCACCAATCACCGCTTACGTCGCCATGAGGTTGTCCACCCCCCGGTCCGCCCGGGAGATTAGGCCGCGGCACCTCGTCTAACACCTATACATGTAAACTAGTGGGAGGTCGTATGAGCCTTTACATGTAAACTGGTGGGAGCTTGGTCGTTTACTTAGTATTATATGTCGATGATATTCTACTAATGGGAACGACGTAGCTATACTGCAATCGGTGAAAATTTTGGTTATCGGATAAAATTCTCCATAATAGACTTAGGAGAAGCAGCTTACATCTTAAGGATTAAGATCTATGAAGATAGATTGAGATGACTGCTTGACCCCTCCTAGTCTAAACACATTGACAAAGTGCTCAAAGAGTTTTGTACTAGACCTAACATCACTTTTGCTTTAAGCATGACAAAGTCGATTATAGGTCAATCCGAGTGATGGTCACTGGATTGTTGTCAAGAACATTCTTAAGCACTTAAAATGACTGAAGATATGTTCCGGGTATATGGAGATGAAATTTGAAAGTTAGAGACTTTTAGATACAAGTCATCAAACAGATAAAGATGATCTTACAGAATACAAGTTTATTCTGAAAGAGGTACGATTAGCTGGAATAGTTCCGAGCAGGAAATCGTGACCGAGCCAGTAAATTAAATCAGAGTATATATATATATATATATATATATATATATATATATATATATATATATATATATGTAGCAGCTTCAAAATCAGCTAAAAGAAAGTTTGGAATGCAAGTTCATTAATGAACTAAGCGTGGTACCTGACATTGTTAATGAGATTAACAATAGGGTTGTTGCTCTTGCTAAGGGCCCACAGTCTCATAATACGTCCAAACACTACCTCAGTCGTTACTATCTCTTCCGAGAGATAACAACAAGAGTAGATGTGAGAATTAAAAGAGTTCCCACCAAGGCACAATCTTATAGATCCATTTAAAAGAATGCCTTACCCCAAAAGGTTCATGATCGTCATACGAACGCTTATGGGAATGTTTTTAGAAACAATTGGCTTTAGTCCAAGTGGGAGAATGTTGGAGTTTAGTGTCCTAAAGACAATTGTTTTAGGATATAAATATTAATGAATAAATTATTTATTTAGTCATTTGTTTAATCAGATATATAGCATTAAAATGTAACTATATATATAAAGGCACAAATCTTTCATAAAGAAAGTAACCCTAAGTTTATTTAAGTAGTTATAAAGTGTTCATACAAGCATGAAGTGAGACTGTACTTTATAATAGACCAATAGACTTAAAGTAAACCCAAGTCAAGTAATATGTTATAGGGGTTGGCATATTATTGTTGAGACTTGCATGTAACAGTGTTTTCTGTCGAGACAGAAAGCTGATCTCACAAGCTTTAGATATTCAGATATCTAGACAGTTACATGGATCCGGTGAAGGAGTTCATTAGGATTGGGACCCGACTTGAGATAACAGAATGGATTGATTTATCTAATGTGTCAACTGTTCATCTCATTGGTATTAGTAGGTATAACTAATCCTCAGACTCAAACATTCATTAATTAGTGATTCTGGATTATGGAGTCTGATACTTTGATTCTGTGCGAGCACGATCCAACAGGTGAGAGCCTGGGGTGTGTGAGAGCAGGGTTGGGTATCACACAAAGTAGTTGCAGAATAGTTAATGTCAGATTGAGCATTCGTCACTCCCAATAAGTGGGAGATATATCCAAATGGCCGCTTGTGGTGAATTAACTGAAATCCTTGCAAGGTGATACAGTTAAGAGTAGAAATGAACATTTCACTTAACTTATCTTTTCAGAGTGAATTCAACCTGTACAATTAAAACCGGACTCTTCATTATATGTAATCTTGACACGTTCCATGGTTATAAGGAATTGACCGACAAGATATAGTTGATGAAGGATCGTATTATACTGTACCTAATGCGGAAATGTTAACGTCCGTTATCAACCTGACTTCTTAATTGCTCTGGGGGAATATCATAGGTTCTGCTAGTAACAGCTCGCGACGGTATTCCGTTATATATATGTTGGAATTAATCGTGATGAATAATTTCAAAGGATATATACGGCTAGTGGCAATAAAGAACTTAATGGGTCGCATATGGGACTTGGAATCGGAGGACGAAAATGTAATTAGTGAGACACTATATATGGGCCGAAATTTACATATTAATTAGGGATAAATTAATTTGATTAATAATTATAATTTGATTATGATTATGAATTAAATTAAAAGATTATCTGATAATATTAATTAGAAGTTTTATGTGATTAAAACTCTAATTAATTATCCCTAACATTAATTAATTATTAATTTGATTAATAATAATTATCTAAATATAATTAGTTATTATTTAGATAATAGTAAAGTGTTTATTTAATTATCTAATTAGGAATCCTATTCCGAATAAGATTTCAATTATTTAATTACCTAACACAACTGGGATTAGGGTTAGAGAAGTCTATAAATAGACTCCCTAACCCCATAAATTCGACCAACACAATAAGGAGGCAAGAGGAACCGTTCTGAAACCGTCTCGGCTAATTACAATCTTTCTTACTCTCTCTTTGATCTCGTATCGATTTCTGTTAGAGGCAATCATTGCGATTGCTATTATTAAGGTTGATTACTGATTAGTTATTCTTTTCTGTGTTGTTTGTTTTGTTGTTCTCATGAAAGAAGAAAAGACAAACAAAAGGAGAAATTCGTTTTGCTCCTCCTACATAAGGTCAGTTCACATTTTCACGGATTCCCGGAGATTGAACCGTCGGATCGTCACGATTTTTGGACAGGAGCTTCTAGACATATTCTGCCTTGTTTTCACCGTTGGGATTTTCATTCGGAGGTCTGGAAGGTCTGTTCGGGTATGGGGAAGATTCGTTGACAGATTCTATTCTTTTGAAGTTGTGGGCACTTCGTTTGCAACGGTAGATAGATCGTCATAAAGGTATTTCGTTTTATCCCTCCTTATATAAAATAACAATTAACAGATCTTGGAAAAGGGAAATAGATAAAATAGATAAAATTTTATAATTCCGCTGCGCCTAGGCTTGTCTATTTTCCTTCAGTTTGCGCCACAAAGGATGTGGGTTCAATGGTTTGCAAGCTAAGGGAATTTGTGTTGAGGTGTCTCTCGTGTTGTATTGGAAGAGCAAAAACATGATTCAGAGTGGGTAATGGTTCCTGAAGTAGGATTTGAGAATATATGGTCGAAAAATTGCTATGTAGACCTTGTAAAAAGGTAATGACATGGTCTGATTCTTGATAAGATCTGAAGCTTCTAATTGCTCCACAATCACACACAGGATCACAAACGCACTTGGGTAATGGACGGTAATTAGCTAGTTCATCCCACAATATCTTGAGTCTAGTGTAATAAGAGTTTATCGAAAGATTGCCCTGCTGTAATGCTTGAATCTCTTTTATGAGCTCTGAAATCCTGATGTTATCTCCTTGAGCAAATCTGTCTTTCAAATCTACCCATACATCAGCTGCTGAATCGATCCACATAATGTTCTGTGCTATAGAGTCTGAAAGTGATCTGGTTATCCATGATAAAACCATACTGTTGCATCTTTGATAACTTGCATAGTTAGCATCTTTCGGATCTGTTGGCTTCTCAATCGACCCATCTACAAACCCAAATTTGTTCTTGGACAATAGAGCCATTTTCAATGTTCTTGACCACTGATGGTAATTTGAACCATCAAGAACAGATGAACATAACGATAAAGAAGGATTTTCGTCAGACGAAAGGAAGAAAGGATTACTAGGTGCATTTGCCATGATGAGAAGAACATAGTAACAAAATTAAGAAGTGAAAGAATGAGCGGATTAATTCTCTGATACCATTTGTCACGGGGTCAGAGTTTTCACGCAGAGGCAACTCCCGTGCGGCACTTCAAGTCGGCCAGGACTCCTTGAGGTCAGCCTTGTCGTCCCCGTGCTCACTGGTTTTCGCCCTCCCATGGGCTCATCAGGGGAGCGGGATCAGCTCCCGAACTCAGGAGAGGATGCCATCTAAATAGCATGTACTCAACCTTATCGCTAATCCCACATCCTGCATTTCGAGATCAACCAGTAAGCACCCGCATCGTCTGCGCGTCACGAATTTGGGTCGTGACATTCTCCCCCACTCAATTCGTGCAACGTCCTCATGCATGACTTCTGCTCGCCCTGGCGAAACACCCACTTCCGATACCCCCTCGAGATCGACATGACTCGGAGGCGCTCCTCGCCTCGTCCACGTCCTCGGAGTCGATTCGGCTCAGGGTGCGAGCGACGCTTCTGCGCTCAGTCTTGTTTCCTTAGGACCCGGCACCGTGGCACCTCAGAGTGCTTGGCGAATCGTTCGCTGTGGTTTCCTGCCTACTCGTGCTCCTTTCGAGCACGCCACTTACGGTCCACTTTTAGACTCACCACCACGGCCAACGGAGCACTCGGTAAACTCCGCAGCTAGCACACTAACGGCTACCATGATAAATCTAAAAGCAATAAATGCTTGATAAATGGAGAAGATGAATATCTCTTTGATTAAACATATCAAAAGCCTTTTTCTTCTCTAATGTGAAAGAAGGAGCAGGCAAGCTTAAATACAAAAAGTGCAGCAAAAATAGAAAAGCTAAAGGACAAAATGAAACGGTTACATTCTCACAAAATCAAGACCGTTAATTGCCTAATCAATTCCCTGTGATGATTGGGTCTTTTCCATCTTTATGGTGCAGCTGTCTGTGGAGGATGGGTTTATGATTATGGGTTTGTTCAAATCAGTAAATGTGGGATTGGACTCATTTCGGCCTCTTGCTCATTTGCTGAACAAAACATTGCGTTTTCAGCGTTATCATTGGAAGAGAAAACATATTGGGCAATCCAATGTCGGTGGGATGTCCCACACAAAAATCTATAAAACCGAAAAACCAAACCGAAACCAAATCGAAAATAAGGTTAACTGAAACCGATTGATGTGATATCAAAAGCACAAGAGCATGGAACAAAGGAGCTTGGAGTTAAGGAGCCTAGTAGAAGCATGAGGGATCCATTGGAGCTGTCAATTGGACCTATGACGAAGAATCGTGCAAAGAAAGACCAACAAATGCTTAATGGACTCATCTTGAGCTTCTTTAAACAAGGAATGAATTCTAGCGAAGTCATTAAAGATGGTGTGTTTTTGTGTTGTATCCAAGCCCAAGCCCATAATAGTGATATGTAAAAAGGTTGATCATATTTTAAGAGAAGCTTTGGACTTGCATGTGTTTGGCATGTGCAAAACCCATTGGGACTCATTAAAATTAATGCTATAACCTTATAGGTTTGATTGGGCTTATTTCTAGCTAATTAAAAGGCCCAAATAATGTTAATTAGTGGGCTGAAATTGGGCTCTAAAGGACAAAAACGAATTTAATGTTTTTCCTTGTCTAATTAGGATTGCTTTTACCTTGGTGCACTAGGATTCAACTTCCTTTTTAGTTTAGGTTTAGGTTTATTTTGTAGCCTATATAAAGGCTTGTATTCTTCATTATTTTTATCAATCAGAAATCAATATTTTTATGAACAAAAGTTCTTCTTTTCCTTTGGGAATTATTTTCAATCCGGTATTGAATTCTTTATTGTGAGCTTGAGAGACCGGGTCATCATTCTTGCAATATTATCTTGATCGTGAACAAGTATTTTGGTAAGGTACTTGTGAATCGCCAAACACTCAGGTTCCAATTTAATTATTCGAAGGTGTAAGGTCAGATCTCCTTTCATTGTCTTTAATTCTTTGGGATTGGTTTGTTATCACCAATTTATGTTTGTTATTTGATTCTATTAATTCCTTAAGATAGATCGGGAAAACTTGTTGATTTGGTTATTATCTCTTTTTCATAACCAATATCACATCAATTGGTATCAGAGCTTTGGCTCTTAAGGAATTTGTTGTTTTTGTTTTGTTTGTCGAAATTAAAAAAAAAAAAAAAAAATTACCCCAATCTAGAGTCTTTAATTATTGATCGAGTTCCTCATATCTTTGCATCTAGTTATTTAGGTTCTTAGTTGTAGCGAACTGATTATTTTTGGATTCTATTCTTACTAGCCAAACCCATTTATGTGTGTGAATTTCTTCAATTTTTTTTTGCATGCTAAATCATTAGTGCAAGTTTAATTTGTTAATCAATTCCAATCTAGTTTAAAAAAAAAGGAAAAAAAAAAAGAAAAAAAAAGGAAAAAAAAGGAAAAAAAAAAGAGAAAAAAAAAGGAAAAAAAAAATCGGCTCATTGTTTGTACTAAAGTTACAAGTTTTCTAGAATTTGCATGCTAAACACACATTCTTAAAATTTCTTTCAAACATTTGTCTCTTCTTCGAAAATCGTCTTTTATTCTATTCTTAGTGTGCTAAACTTTGGTTATCGTTACAATATTAGTCTTCTTTGCTTCTAGTTTCTGCTCTACTTTATTTTGTCATTCTTTTGCTTCATTGGCATTTATATTACCCGAGATAATCCTTGTGATCTATCAAGATAATATAAAAGAGTGATTGAACCGGTTGTGAGGTACTTCTTTTACTTTCTTTTTCTTCTTTTCTTGCTTTAGACTAGATTTCACTTTTCTTTCATTCTTTATATATTTTGTCATGTCTAACGAACCTAAAAAGGACAACGTTAACGATGTTGATTCTAAAGAATGGCAACAAGCTATTGTAGGTGAGATGAAGAGGTTAGGGGCTATTGTGGCTGATTTGGTTTCAAACCAAAAGAAATCAAGCCAAAAGAAAGGAGGGCGAGGGAGATTGAATTTTGATGATGAACTATCAGAGTCTGAAGAGGAGGAGCAGTTTGGATACCGGAAAAGGGGTAATGATCGAAAAGATAGTAATCTCAATGCTATCAAACTTAAAATGCCTACTTTTCGAGGAGCTAGTGACCCAGAGGCGTATCTTGATTGGGTACGAAAGGTTGAGACCATCTTTGACATACATGAGTATTCGGAGGAGAAAAAGGTGAAACTTGTAGTATCCGAACTAACTGAATATGCGGCTGTTTGGTGGGACCAATTAAAGCGCACAAGAAAAAGAGATGGTGATGAACCCATAAGAACATGGGGTGAATTGAAGAAGGTCATGAAAAAGAGATTTGTGCCGGCTCACTATCATAAGGAGCTGTTGAAAGAACTCCAATCTATGTCTCAAGGTAACCAATCTGTTGAAGATTATCACAAACAATTGGAGATGGCACTAATCCGAGGTGATATACAAGAAGATGAGGAAGCTACCATGGTTAGATTTCTCATGGGAATGAAGAGGGAGATTCGCAACCCTCTTGAGCTACAAACTTATTTCCACATGGACGAGATGCTCCATAAAGCGATAAAAATTGAGAGACAACTTCAAGAGGTTGAGAAAGGGAGATCAAAGTTCAAAGGCACTACTTCCACTCCATGGAAGTCAGATCCAAGAGGTAATTTCAAAACTAAATCTGAATTTAGCTCTAAAAGTGACCAAACGCCTCAGGTTGATTCAAAAGCATTTGGGAAGTTGCAAATTGGTGGAACTACTCCAAAATACAAAACTACTGAAAAACCCACAAGAACTCGTGAAATTGTGTGTTTTAAGTGCCAAGGGAGAGGGCACTATGCAAGAGAGTGTTCGAATCAAAAGGCGATGGTTATGAAGCATGGTGAGTTAATATCCGAAAGTGAGTCCGAACATGAATCAGATGATATGCCCACCTTAGAAGATTGTAGTGATATAGAAGAGGTGGATAGTAAAGGAGGACATGGAGTTAACTTAGTCACTCGTAGAACATTGAAGATGGGAGTGAGTGGTGACATTGAGCAACGAGAGCACATCTTTCATGCTCATTGCAACATACTTGGAAAAACATGCTTACTAATTATTGATGGAGGAAGTTGTTGCAACGTGGTAAGCAATGTGTTAGCAAGCCGATTAGGGATATCAACAATTCCACATCCCAATCCTTATCGGTTACAATGGTTGAATGATAGTAACGAACTCAAAGTTACTAAACAGGTGCTTCTGAACTTTTCTATTGGTTCTTTTTCTGATGAGGTATTATGTGATGTAGTACCTATGCAAGCATGTCATGTGTTATTGGGGAGGCCTTGGCAATTCGATCGATCAGCACTACATCATGGTCGAACAAATAAATTTACTATTGCTAAGGATGGGAAGAAGTATATTTTGCCACCTTTATCACCTGCTGAAGTGTTTGAAGATCAGCTCTACATTCAAAGAATGTTACAAGAACAATCTGTGAGAAGGGAAAAGGTTAAGGCGAGAGAAAATAAGAGTGATAAAATCAGTGAGGGTGTGAAGAGAGAAGAGGTGAGTGAAAAGGCATTAGTGAGGTCGAGAAATGAGGGTGAGAGGAGAGAAAAAGAGAGGAGCATTAACAAAAGCCAAAATCTATCTTTATATGCTAAATTGAGGGATGTAAAGCAAGCTGATTTTGAAAACAAAAATTTATTATTATTTTATTGTAAGAGTTTTTGTTTATCTTCTGTAAGTCAGTCTAACCTTCCTTCTAGTATTTCCCCTCTTTTGCAGGAATTTAAGGATTTATTCCCCGAAGAGATGCCTAATAAGTTACCCCCGATTCGAGGAATTGAGCATCAAATTGACTTTGTTCTCGGAGCACAAATTCCAAATCGACCAGCCTATAGAAGTAACCCTGAGGAGACAAAAGAACTACAAAGGCAAGTCGAGGAACTAATGGCAAAAGGGTTGATTCGTGAATCTATGAGTCCGTGTGCTGTACCAGTCATCCTAGTACCAAAGAAAGATGGAACTTGGCGGATGTGCATCGATTGTAGAGCCGTCAATAAAATCACGGTAAAGTATCGTCATCCTATCCCTAGGTTAGATGATATGTTGGATGAATTAAATGGGGCTGTTATTTTCACTAAAATAGATCTTAAGAGTGGGTACCATCAGATTCGCATGTCATTAGGAGATGAATGGAAAACGGCTTCTAAGACTAAGCATGGTTTATATGAGTGGTTAGTTATGCCTTTCGGTTTAACAAATGCACCTAGTACTTTCATGAGATTAATGAATCATGTTTTGAGAGAGTTTATAGGTAAATTTGTTGTTGTTTATTTTGATGACATTCTTATCTATTCTAAATCTGAGGCAGAACACATAGAACATGTTAAGGTTGTATTAGATGTTTTGAGAGAACAGAAATTATACGCTAACCTTTCTAAGTGCTCATTTTGCATGGAGAAAGTTGTGTTTTTGGGTTTTATTGTTTCAGCACAAGGAGTTTCTGTTGATATTGAAAAGGTGAAAGCCATTCAAGAGTGGCCAACGCCAAATTCAGTTACCGAGGTGAGGAGCTTTCATGGCTTGGCGAGTTTCTATAGGAGGTTTGTGAAGAACTTCAGTACCATTGCCGCACCACTAACCGAGATAATAAAAAAGAATGTTGGCTTTAAGTGGGGCAAAGCACAAGAGGATGCTTTTGAGATGCTTAAGGCAAGACTAACTTCTGCCCCCGTTTTAGCACTTCCAAACTTTGATAAATCGTTTGAAATTGAGTGTGATGCGTCGGGAGTAGGGATTGGTGCTGTTTTAATGCAAGAGGGTCGACCTATAGCCTTCTTTAGTGAAAAACTTAGTGGTGCAACCTTAAACTATCCCACTTATGATAAAGAACTCTATGCATTAGTTAGGGCTTTGCAAATGTGGCAACATTATTTATGGCCTAAAGAGTTTGTGATCCACACCGATCATGAATCCTTGAAACATCTTAAGGGTCAACAAAAATTGAACCGAAGACATGCCAAGTGGGTGGAATTTATAGAGACGTTTCCTTATGTGATTAAGTATAAGCAAGGGAAGGAAAACGTAGTTGCTGATGCATTAAGTAGGAGAGTTAGCTTATTGAATGTGATGCATGCTAAGTGTTTAGGATTTGAGTATATCAAAGAATTATATGTTGATGATCTAGACTTTGCATCTATTTATAAAGCTTGTGAACTTACTGCTTTTGGAAAATTTTATAGACATGAGGGCTACTTATTTAGAGATAATCGATTATGCATGCCTAAATGTTCACATAGAGAATTTCTTGTGAGGGAAGCCCACGGTGGAGGCTTGATGGGGCATTTTGGGGTTGCTAAGACTTTGGACATGATTTCTGAACATTTCTTTTGGCCTCATATGAAACGTGATGTGGAAAGAATATGTGCTAGTTGTATTAATTGTAAGAAAGCTAAGTCTAGAGTTATGCCTCATGGTTTATACACTCCATTACCTGTGCCGAATGAACCTTGGACTGCTATATCCATGGATTTTGTGATGGCTTTACCTAGGTCTAAGAGAGGTAATGATTCCATATTTGTGGTTGTAGATCGCTTTTCTAAGATGGCACATTTCATACCATGCCATAAAACTGATGATGCTATTAATATTGCTAACTTGTTCTTTAGAGAGGTTGTTCGTCTGCATGGGATGCCAAAGAGTATAGTTAGTGATAGAGATCCTAAGTTTTTAAGCTATTTTTGGAAGACTTTGTGGAATAAATTGGGGACTAAACTGTTGTTTTCTACTTCTTGTCACCCTCAAACTGATGGTCAAACCGAAGTAGTAAATAGAACTTTAGGACAACTTCTTAGGGCAGTTATTCAAAAGAATCTTAAGTCATGGGAAGAATGCCTACCATTTATTGAGTTCGCTTATAATAGGGCTATACATTCATCTACTAACTTCTCACCATTTGAAATTGTTTATGGTTTTAATCCTTTGACACCATTAGACTTGATCCCTTTGCCTGTTGATGAAAGGAAAAGTTTAGATGGAAAGAAAAAGGCAGAAATGGTGCTTAAGTTACATGAACAAGTGAAACAACAACTGGAGAAGAAGAATGAGCATTATGCAAAGCAAGCTAACAAGGGTCGACAATGTGTTCTATTTGAACCCGGTGATTGGGTGTGGTTGCATATGCGCAAGGAAAGGTTCCCCGCTCAGAGAAAATCAAAGCTACATCCTAGAGGCGATGGTCCATTTCAAGTAGTCGCACGAATTGGGGATAATGCCTACAAGCTCGACTTGCCAGGTGAGTATAGTGTGCATGCAACTTTTAATGTGGCTGATTTATCTTTGTTTGACGTAGGAGATGAAGATTTGAGGACAAATCCTTTTCAAGAGAGAGGGAATGATGTGATATCAAAAGCACAAGAGCATGGAACAAAGGAGCTTGGAGTTAAGGAGCCTAGTAGAAGCATGAGGGATCCATTGGAGCTGTCAATTGGACCTATGACGAAGAATCGTGCAAAGAAAGACCAACAAATGCTTAATGGACTCATCTTGAGCTTCTTTAAACAAGGAATGAATTCTAGCGAAGTCATTAAAGATGGTGTGTTTTTGTGTTGTATCCAAGCCCAAGCCCATAATAGTGATATGTAAAAAGGTTGATCATATTTTAAGAGAAGCTTTGGACTTGCATGTGTTTGGCATGTGCAAAACCCATTGGGACTCATTAAAATTAATGCTATAACCTTATAGGTTTGATTGGGCTTATTTCTAGCTAATTAAAAGGCCCAAATAATGTTAATTAGTGGGCTGAAATTGGGCTCTAAAGGACAAAAACGAATTTAATGTTTTTCCTTGTCTAATTAGGATTGCTTTTACCTTGGTGCACTAGGATTCAACTTCCTTTTTAGTTTAGGTTTAGGTTTATTTTGTAGCCTATATAAAGGCTTGTATTCTTCATTATTTTTATCAATCAGAAATCAATATTTTTATGAACAAAAGTTCTTCTTTTCCTTTGGGAATTATTTTCAATCCGGTATTGAATTCTTTATTGTGAGCTTGAGAGACCGGGTCATCATTCTTGCAATATTATCTTGATCGTGAACAAGTATTTTGGTAAGGTACTTGTGAATCGCCAAACACTCAGGTTCCAATTTAATTATTCGAAGGTGTAAGGTCAGATCTCCTTTCATTGTCTTTAATTCTTTGGGATTGGTTTGTTATCACCAATTTATGTTTGTTATTTGATTCTATTAATTCCTTAAGATAGATCGGGAAAACTTGTTGATTTGGTTATTATCTCTTTTTCATAACCAATATCACATCACCGATGGTGCATGGTTTTTAATTTTAAAAATAGAGGTTAGTGGTTATGGTCAGGAACGGATCCAAGATTTATACACAGTGGGGGCAAACTATATATGCCGTATAAAAAATAATAACAACATAAATAAATAATTTTAAGGGTAAAGTAAAAAAAAAAAAACCCATTGTGTTTTCTCTTATTATCAAATTGGTATCTAAAAAAAATGTCCATAAGGTGATTGAAACCTTTAACCACTTCAAAATGACAAATTCCAAAAATTAAAGTTGTTTAGTACACATTTACTATGGAGCCAAATCTTTTACTTTTCAATTTTGAAAAATAAAAATAGTAAATATGGTATTAAACAACTTTAATTTTTGGAATTTTTCATTTTGAGGTCGTTAAAAGTTATTTTAGTGTCAAACTAAAAGTGCTTCGTTTTTAGCAAAACGCAAAAGCATAGTCACCTTCTGGATAAAAAAAAATTTAAGATACCAATTTGACAATACGTAAAAGTATATGGGTTTTACCCTATTTTTATTACAATATATCAAAATAAATTAAAACTAAAAACATTCCCGTTAAGCATATAATATAATTAAGCATATAAGATGTATTTGTTAAAGTAATATATAATTTAAATTTAATTTAGTTAAGCATATAAGTTATATTTTGTTATAGGACAAATTGCAAAAGAAAATAAAAAGCAGGCTTTGAATTCGAAATTGAAAAAGAGACAGAGACTGATTAGGGTTTTTGTGGTGAGAGAAGAGAGATTGGGTGAAAGAACAGAGAAGGGAGGGGAGGGGAGGGGTCCTTGTCTGGTGTGCGATTAAAGAAATAAAATCTAACCTTAGAACTCATCTTCTTCCTTGCGAAATTTTAAGCTTCAGTAGTCATATCAATGGCATCTTTTGCTTGTGATTTTCTATGGAAAACTAATCTAATCTGTGGTTTTATAGATTTCTAAATCTCAGTGGGGGCAAATGCACACATTGCCCCCACTATAAATCCGTCTCTGGTTACGGTTATGGTTTTTCTATTCTAAAAACCGCGGTTAACCGAAACCGATCGGATTCAATTAAATATGTGTAAATATATTTATTTATATTTATACATATAATTATATATTATCTCACTTAAAATAAATACAGGGATCAATAGCTAAAAATTAAATAAAAAACACTAATTCTAGTGACTAAGACTCAACGATGGAATATTTAATCCCAAATGTGGTTGTTATCAAATTTGTCACAAAGTAGATAATTAGTGAAATCAATATACGTGGATAGAGATTAGTTGGTAAAGCACGGATGATAAGAATTCTGGTCCGAAAAACATATTGTAATTTGATGCCTTAAAGATTTGCTATATGAGGAAGATGCAGTGTCAATCCATAGTCCATAGGTACATAATGCATGCACATCTCTCTCTTCATCATTAATCTCTTCAACTCACCATTGACCCGTCGTCCCACTCACAATAAAATTTAGAAGTTTTTGTTATTATTTTTATTTTTATTTACTAATGGTTAGAAACCAAAATAAAAGGTTAACCGACCGAAATAATTGGTTAACCGATTAATGGTTAACCGAATTTAGTAGACTAGTGTATGGTTAGTGTTTTTAAAAAACCGATAAAATAGTTAACCTACCGAATTAACCACTACGCCAAAACCCTCTTCAGACGACGGTTAAAAACCGTCGTCCCACGAGATATAAATCTGTCACGGGGCTCATTGCCGTCTATTGCACCTTCAGACGATGGTCAGTTTTATCATGTTTCGTCATCACACATGATATTAGCCTATTTTCTTACTGTCATCTTACCCTTGTTATGATGGAGCTTATTTATTACTACCGTCACCTTTAATGTCATCAAATGACATTCTAACAATTAAAACCGACAAGTTAGCGTGTGAGAAATTGACATATTTAATTTGAGATGACAGTTCGTATAATAATTTCTGCCGTTATAGCCTATTTAGATGGCACAGGTCTTAATCAATCATGTCAAATGATTTTTTTTCATGTGACAAAAACATTAATTTTAATGTATTTTTATTGCTGTTTAGATGACATTTTTAAAAATTAAAATGTCACTTTATGCCTTCTTCTTCGTTTGAATTTTTGGTTTTTATACCTGAATACAGAAACATTCTAAAATATGAAGATTAAATTCTGTATATCAATGGTTTTAATTTTATTGGAGACCAATACTCATAATATGTTTACATTTGTGCCCAACGTCAATCCATATCTTGAATAACCAATACATTTCTGAATTAAAACACAAAAAAAATAACCAATCTTCCATAAGTCAATCCATGTCTTGGAGTAATAATTAGGCATATAATCCCAAAGGTCTTGGTATCTGCAAAAGCCAAGCATGTCATTAATATTACACACAACCCTAAACTCAGTAGTAATTACGCGACCCTTCCCCTTTCACGGCCTTTCACTTAACACAATCATATCACTATAAGTATATGCATCATAATTCAGAATCATACCTTCAACTACTAGAAAACTTACCAACAATGGATCCCCTTGTTGAAACTCCAGGAGACATAATTGCTGACTTGATATGGAGAATCTAGAGTGGCTTCTGGCCATCAATGGTACGTATGTCAATCCATAGTTGTTCTGAAACCCTTTCTTCTGTGTATTTCTAATGATTCTTCTTGGATGATAACATACAGGTCCTCTCGATGGTAACTTCTTCACATGGTCGATCAGGATGAAAGGCCCCCAATACACCCCATATGAAAGGTGTGTATTTGAAATCAGAATCAGCTACCATCCAGATTTCCCAAACAGGCCTGCAAGAGTAATATTAACTCAGATCAGTAAGATATAATCACCTACATGAAACATACACTAATAAATCTCTCCACTTATTCTCAGTTTTGGTTCCGGAATAGGATATATCATCCTAACGTGGCTCCTCAGGGGTCGATTCATCTTCCCCGTATCCTTAATAACCATCGCTTTTCCACTGCCACGGTATAATGCAACCATTTATCTATTTCATTTGATAAACATACAACATCATATTTTTGTTCTAATTATTCTATGCATTTTGTAGTGTCTGTGGCACATATATGATCTACTTCTACAGCCCCACAGTGAGGAGCCATATCCTGGGCAAGAAGCAGTTGTTGAGCAATACCGCAGCAATAGGGAAGAGTATGAGGGGATCGCCCGGATATGGACTGAGGAGTATGCAAAGTGGATATGAGGGTGTCCAAATCTCCTAAACTATCTTGGCTAAGAGAAAGGAGACTCAGAAGGCAATGTGAGCTCCAAATGTGGTTCTCATTCCAATTCCAAATTTCCTTTCTATAGTAAAAATAGTTAAGGAGCTTTGGACCTTTAATTCCCCCCCTTTTGTAATATATAACGTAGAGCTTTGTGCTCCTAAACTGACCCTTTTATAATGCTCCTTCCACTTGGTAATGAGGGTTATGATGTTGTCACCACAAGGGACTCTGTTTGTGCTGAATATGAAGGGTGTTCAAATCTCCTAAGCTGTCCTGACAAAGTGAAAGGAGAATTGAAAGGCAATGTGAGCTCCAAATGTGGTTCTCATTCCAATTCCAAATTTCCTTTCACTAGTCAGAACAGCTAAGGAGCTTTGGACCATCAATTACAACCGAAAGGCAACACTCACCCCCCCTTTTGTAATATAACGTAGAGCTTTGCTATTCAGTTTGTATGTATGTGCAAGTAGATTGAACTGACCCTTTTATAATGCTCCTTCCACTTGCGTTGTACTCGTGGTACTCTAAACTTGGTAATGAGGTTTATGATACTGTCAAAACAAGGGACTCTGTTTGTGCTGAATGCATCATAAACCTATCACCATGTTTAATGTTGTTGTTGCGATATCAAACCGAGTGGAAAGGAACATAGTAAGAGTATGGCCAATGCACATACATAACCCTTTATGTAGAGCTTGTTATTCAGTTCGTATGTATATGTATATTCTATCTAATCAAAATATATCTTATCATTTGCAAGCCATATCAGTACATGCAATTAGCCTAAATTTACCCTTTAATACATGCTTCATAAACGAATTGCATTCAGAATCCTTACTTATCATCATATGTCATGTTCAAATAAAAATGAGCCAGTTGAGTTCATAACATTTTCAGCTTTAAGAGTATGCCTAACATGCTATAACAAGTAGACAACTTATTCAAGTAGACATATGTATATTCAAGTGAACATGCTATAACAAGTAGACAATCTCAAACATAACCATCAAACATACTCATACTCATACAGAACCTCAAACATAAACATCAACATAACATCATACATAAACATGTTTCATACACATACACATACTCAATCACTTCTAGCAGTATAACTCATAGGTGTAAGAGTAGTGTCAATCTCAATGAACATTTCAAAGCTTTAGAGTATGCCTAATCAGCCACATGCTTAATGACCCTTTTACAATGTTCCTCTAATACTTGATGCATGATGAATAAGCTACATGCCCAAATGAACAATCGTACACATACTCATACAGAACCTCAAATATAAACATCAACAGAACATCATACATAAACATGTTTCATACACATACACATACTCAATCACTTCTAGCAGTATAACTCATAGGTGTAAGAGTAGTGTCAATCTCAATGAACATTCAAAGCTTTAGAGTATGCCTAATCAGCCACATGCTTAATGACCCTTTTACAATGTTCCTCTAATACTTGATGCATGATGAATAAGCTACATGCCCAAATGAACAATCATACACATACTCATACAGAACCTCAAACATAAACATCAACAGAACATCATACATAAACATGTTTCATACACATACACATACTCAATCACTTCTAGCAGTATAACTCATAGGTGTAAGAGTAGTGCCAATCTCAATGAACATTCAAAACTTTAGAGTATTGCCTAATCAGCCACATGCTTAATGATCATTCATACATAAACTCTATGAGTCCTAGCTTCCTAAACAGTTATATCTAACCAATCAGTTCATACCAATCATTTCATCATCACCCACAACATCATACATATATGTAATCATTCAGTTCAAACCCACATAATAATATATATACTAAATCAGGCTAGTTTCCTAAATAAATGAGTTCTAGGTTCCAAAACAGTACATCAAACATACACAATCACTTCTAAAGGCATGACCAATCAGTTCAAACCAACATAACATTAATATATATTCAGTAAGTTAAAGAAATCTTCCCATATGCTAAGGGCATGAACCGATTGACAATCTCTTCAGTCAGCATTCCCATGTATTGAATCATTCTTACTATCCCTTCAAATAGTGTTCAAATAAAAAGGAATCAGATTAGTTCATACCATCTACTGTATCAGCCATTGTCTTGCCCTAGATTAAAAAAGATAAATGCCCAAGCTTTACAGCAGTGAATCTAAATACAATAAAATCAGTGTAGGTAAGCGAGAGATCTAAACCTTTCAACGATAGGTCTGAAGATCACAAAATCATTATACCAGCTGCTGAAATCGACATACACTAAAGTAAATCGGATGAGGAAAAGATAGAGTAAGGAACAATGATACTCTAATACAGCTAGGAACGAAGAAAATATGGCTTACCAGTACCGTGTTTCGAGCTCACCCAGTGATTGCATGTTCAAATCAACCATGGAGATAGAGCAGGATGAGAGGGATGAGAGGCATGAAGCTTGCGTAACCTAAACTGGGGTTTGGGATTGAGAGAGGGTTTATATATCAGCTGAAATTTCAGTCAAATGATATAGAGCGCCTAAAATTTGGTATGGCCGCGTAAGTGAAATTTCATTTGCCGCTTTTTTGTTTTCGGCATACAATGACATTCATTTATTAGAAGTGTCATCTGTTGAGCGCATCAAATTTAACGAAAATGCTCGTTTTTTTGGATGACAGGATTCTGTAATCGTAATGCCATCTAAGAATCGAGCGTATTTTTTATTTCGCCTTAAGATGACATACAGTTAAAATACTGTCATGAAAAATATTCAGACGACACGAAAACAAATGTCTGTCATGTATCTTGTGTCATGTTAAAGGGAAAATGGCATAGTGAACTTTAATGGATAGGTTAACCGACCACGTGAACCCATATGTCTCACGCATCAGAACACGCGGGGGATGCGCTTCGGCACTCGTGCCTAACACACCAAATGTAGCTTTTTATGATTTGGGATTGACTAGTGGTCGTTTGTTTCTGTTTTTCGAAACAGTTTTTTGTTTTTTAATTTTATATAGGAAATGAAAAATATTTGGTAAATTTCGAAACAACTGTTTTTAGTAAACAAAATCAACTAATATCTACGATCTATCAGTATCAGTACACACCAAACAACAAATAACAAATAAAAACATATCGATCAAACCAGCCTATACGCCATGAGGTGCATGCACTCTGATTGATCCACCTGTCTAAATCAAGCAGGTGTCTTTAGTGATTGCACATAGAGATCCATGTGTAATAGAGGGGATCAATTGTAATGCAAAACATTTCATGATGTGTTAGATTCAGTTTGGTGGTGTGAGCCACTCACTGCCCAGTAAGCAAAAAGATAGTAAGCAAAAAAAAAAATAGTTTTTATAATCACCATTTTCGTGGGAACGATGCTCTAATTTCACTTTATTACTTGATACACGGTTAAGGTGCACTTACCTTCACATGCATGTATATGTAAAATATGCATTAGGTTACCGATGCGGTGCCAACCTAATTGGGATGCCTCGGTACCGCACACGATATATAGCACAGCCGCTCTCAATATTTATGTATGGCCACACAATATATTTACAAGCATGTGAATCCTATAGAGATTGATAGAGAGTTGGTCCCATCAAAATTGAGTGAGAAATGTTGGATATTTGAAATGAGTCCCTTTTGATGTACTCGACTTGATCCGACTTGATCCATTTATTTTATTATAAATAGGTAGGTGTTTGAAAGAAAACATCTTTCATTCTCTGTAAAAATGAAAAGCGTTTTTTTTTATTTATGTGAAGAGATGCAGAGGTAATCCTCCAACTCTAACTTTCACTTTCTAATTTCTACTTCATTTTTTTCCATGAATCGAAAACTTTAATTGGAAGTCTACAAGAGATATTTATGCTACGAAACTAATCTACACAATTCATCAATTTTTCTATTGATGTGATTGTATAATTGATTCGTATTTAGAGTTTTGGAGATGATTAATTGTGTCATTAATCATACAATTTCAACACCCATATTATTAACTTTTTTTTTATACATGTTAATCAATTTTATTTTATACAATTAATAACCAATTCAAATTAGTTACATGAAATGTAACTAAAAAGAAATTACAATTAAATCTAATTATTATTTAGGGGGCGTTTAGTTCACATGAGGTAAGGGAAAATGAATGAAGAAAGGGAAACCAAAGGAAAGGAAATGAATAAGCGTTGATTCCCCTATGTGTTTGGTTATGTTTAGGAAAGGGAATGCAGTTTCGAACCTCTGGAATTTTTGAAGTTTCAGATTTCTAGAATTTCAAAAAATTCTTGAACTTCAAAAATTATTAAATTCTGGAAATTTTGGAACTTGAATTTAAAAATTTTGAAATTCTGGAATTTTTAAAATTCCAGAATCCGAAAATTCTGTAATTTCAAAAATTTTGAAATTCCAGAATCTAGAATTTCTAGAATTTCAAAAATTCTGGAATTTTAGAAATGCTGAAATTCCAGATATTCTGAAATTCTAGAAATTTTGGAAGTTCAAAAATTCTAGAATTTCAGAAATTCTGGAATTTCGAAAATTCTAAAATTTTTAAAATTCTGAAATTCCATAAATTTTGGACTTTTTAAAAATTCTGGAATTTCAAAAATTTCAGAAATTCAGAAATTTCATAAATTTCAGAGATTTGTGGTTCGATAAAATAAAAAGAACAAAAAAAATTGGGAAAGGGAATCCAATTCCCTACAAGATTTGGGGTAATGGGTTAACCTAAAGTGGGGTAATCCTATAATCTAAAATGGGTAAAGGGAATGGATTTTTTTTGTTAACCAAACAAGAACAAAGGGAATGAAACCCTCATATTCTCATTCCTAAAGACCCCGAACCACGCCCCCTTAATGTATAATTTATTAATTTTGGCATGAATCACCTATTTCATCTATATATTAGATAATCGACCTCATGCCGACGATGAATATATTAAATACATAGGGAATAGACAAAAAAGACAAGTGAAGCTATAATAGAACCATTAAATTAGTTTGTTGAATTTGAAACAAACTCAGGAATCATCTACTCAGACACAGAGAGACAGCTGTTCATCCCTTTACAGATAAAACCAAATAATCTTTTAAACACTTGTAACACAAACGTTACATGCAAAATTTTGACTGAACATATCAATTTTTTAAATGAAAATAATCCACAAATTCAACTATAAAAACCCTCAATCCAGTCACTAAAATCTCACTCATCAGAAAATTAAGAAAATATTTCATAAATTATGGCCTCCAGAGTTCTTGAAGTCACCATTGTTCTTTTTCTTTCCCTCTTCAATTTGGTGAGCTCTTGCCCCAACAATTGCGTGCCATCGCCGAGGCCAAACTGCCCTTCCTGTACACCGGTAAAGCCACCGCCGGTACCATTTCCGCCGACCCCAAAGGGTGGTCGATCTTGCCCTAGGGATGCCTTGAAACTTGGTGTATGTGTGAATTTGCTGAAGGATTTATTGAATGTTAAGATTGGTACACCGCCGGCGAATCCTTGTTGCAGCTTACTCGGAAATCTTGCTGATCTTGAAGCTGCGGTTTGTCTTTGTACGGTGATTAAAGCAAACGTTTTAAGTTTGATTAACCTTAATCTTCCTGTTAATTTGAGCTTGTTGCTTAATTACTGCGGGAAGAATGTTCCTAAAGGATTTCAGTGTGGTTGAGTTGAAGTCATTCCTAAATTGTAGGTGTTTTTATTTTGTGAACTATATTCTATATACATGTGTCTTTGGCGTGTTGTTTAATGTGATATTTATAGGCAATAATTGAAAGATATAATTATTACATCTAAAAGAACAAGATGTGATATTATATGTAACTGTAGTCTAAGTGATAATGATCTCGTTTTTAGCTAGATTGTGTGTTTTATGAGAATTTTCAAAGAGTATAAAATAATTTTAATGGAATTTTAGTTTTAAATTAAGTGTGAGATATGGGTTTTTTTTTATGGTGTTGCTCCCATGTTTATGGTTATTTACATTCGAATTTAACTTCCTGAACTTGTATGTTTATAAGTGAGGCAGAAACATGTATGGGAATGCTTTAATTTGGACTAGAATTGGATATTTTAATGGTGGTAAGACCAGAGTATTTCTTCCTAAAGATTTTGAGTACTATATTGTAAAAGAAGAAAAGCCACAATTTCAAATCATTTTAAAACTGACTGTCAAGTGAAAGAAACGTGACATTTCACGAGAATGTTGTGTTTAAAATCTCAATCTATATTCTTCACAAAAAAAAAAAAAAAAAAAAAACGAAAAAAAAGAAAATACAAATAATCAATCTATATATAATACTGAAATAAAGTAATTTAATTTTCTTTTAGAAAAAAGTAATTTAACTTTCGGTAAAATAAATTTTTTATAGTTTGTCTGGTTTTGATTGGAGACTCACCAGACACAACAATCATCTCTCAATTAGAGGGAAGAGGGTTTTGCTTACATTAAAATTCGAATTCGAATTCGAATTCCACATCTACTTTAAGTTGAGAGGGTTTTGCTTACATTAAAATTCAAATTTAAGTTGAAAGGGTTTATTACATTAAAATTCAAATTCGAATTCAACATCTACTTAATTTAAAACGGCTAACCATTCAAATCAATAACTTTAATAGGTTCACTAAAATCATTAGTCATGTTGCACTAGTTTGATGGGAAATAAACTATTTTATTTTGTATAGTTAATTTTTTTTTTAACCATTCAAGCCAGTTCTAATAGGTTCGTTAAAATCATTATTTTAATCCTCTTGCGCTAATACGATGGGAAATAAATTATTTTATTTTGTATAGTTAATTACTTTATTTTATTTTGTAAAATAGCATAATTTTTTTATAAGTTATAAAAATATTTATAACATTCTAATATCTATCTAAAATGGTACAATTTTACCTTTAACGTTGTTAGTTAAGAGCAATTTTACTTCTAATATTGATAAGTTGAGTAAATGTGAGATATCATTATAAAATACAAGAATCGGTTAGTTTTAAAAAGATCATAATTTTTTAATTTAGTATAGAATTGGATTTTAATATTTTTAAATTTGGCAAAATATTTTAATTTTTCTGTCAAAACTCTGTATAAAATATAGTATAATATTTTAGTATTTTATTTTATTTTATTCAGGTCTATGTTATCTGTTATTAGTAAATAATAAAATAACGCACATATAAAGCCTAGATTATAAAATTTGTGATTGAGAAGATATGAATATTTCAAATTGACTCAGTTTGCCAACGTTAAGGGTAAAATTGTTCTTGTCTGCTAACATTAAGGATAAAATTGCAATAATTGAAGGTAAAATTGCTCTTAACAGTCAATATTAGAGATATTTTTACACCTTATCTTTTTTTTTCTATTTGGATTGAAAATTGGTTTTCTGATCAGCCATAATTCTATTTGGGAATAAAGTTTGAATTTTCCCTCTTACTCATTGAGTAATAAACATATATTCATAGTGTGGATATGTTAAAATTTTATTCTCTGCTTTTCTAACATAATTGAACTGTTTCAATAGTATTGTTGTTAATGTTTGCATATTTTTAAAAATATATGTTACAAAAAAATATGTGTTCGTTTATATTAAATGATTTTATATTGTTATTTTTAGATAGTATAATATATATTTTAATTGAATTTATGGAACAATTTATTGATTAAAAAATAAAAAAATACAAATCTAATTGATCTCCAACTAATCCTTGATTAATCTTTGAGGGAGTTGTCCGCCCGATAAGCGCCTAGCGTTTTTTACAACCTTATATACAAAGATGCAAGGAGAAAGGAAATGAAATATCATAAATTTTGCGGTCTCTTTCTTTCTATTCGAGAAAGAGAGTAATGTGTCTCTAGGTCCTTTCTTTAAAATTTCCTTTATGACACTGTTCAGTTCAAATAAGGAAGTCAAAGTAGAGAATTAACCTTCTGAAAGCAATTGAATCTTTGGTATGTGAAGCTTAGATTTGAAACCAATACCATTATGGAGTACTTCTACCGAGTCATCTTTGGACAAGAGATGTTGGAGAGCAGTCAATGGATCGCTAGTAGACTTGTCGTTCTATAGATAAGAATAGATACTTTCATTCTCCTTTTTTAAGTTGTGGAAAAGGTATTTGATATCTATGCTAATTTGTGATCGAGAACTCGTCAAATAAGCTTTAGCAAGCTTTTTTCCAAGCTGATTCAAGAATTTTAATCCTTACTACTTGAAATACATCTTTAGATGGGATGATATTATCCAACTAAGGACTTGTTAGTCTTGTTATTCCCAGGATGTATATTCTAAATTGACAACTTTGGTAGGCAATTGTTAGGGAGGCGACATGGTAGTTTCATCAATGTGATGTTGTCATACCCGACCCGAAACAACCTCAATCGGCATCGGGTATGAAATAGAAAGATCACAATCAATACTTAATAGTCTCAAAATATCATAAATATCACTTTTCTAGGTATTCCTCTTAAATGTATATTCTAAACAAATTCATATTCATATTACATTAAAACCTCAACATATTTACCAACTTCATCATATTACGATTAAATACTAAAGTTCTAATAATAATTCTAACAATAAGCAACAACTTCCAATCCTCGCCTAGTCGGTCGGTAACATTCTCTCTATCCTGTACTTTTTCACCTAAAAACATTAAAACATTTAAAAAGGTGAGACAAAAATCTCAGTAAGCAATTATAAACTACATAAACTACTTATACTCAAAATAGCTATATTTATAGTTTAATTTTCAAAATGCATCATATAAAATTCATATTCTTAAAAATGAACAATTTATCATTTAAAATACTAAGAATGTTACTTTTAACAAGATCTGCAATTTAAAATATCAAGTTTGCTATCATTTCTCAAAATACAACACGCAGTCAAAACGTAAATCACTGTATTAAAATACTTAATATCAAAACATGTGTTCAAATCAACCGTAAATTAATATACACTTTATAAACCGTATTTCGATAAATACTTCATACACTGTATCTCAATAAACACTCCATAAACTGTATCTTAATAAAATACTTCATAAATTGTATCTCAATAAGTAGTTCATCAACTGTATCTCAATAAAATACTTCATAAACTGTAATTCAACAAATACTTCATCAATTGTATATCATTAAATATTTTATAGACCATATCCTTCCGAGAAATAATCCCCGTATGTATCAATTCCCACAATATAATAGAATCGAGATATCTCATAATTTGCCTAACCCTGCATGGTCTTACTCAACACTTCTTTACCATGCCCTATTAGGTCTTTAACTGTGTACACATGTCGTATTTCTCACTAAATATGGACTTTAATTAAAGCCGCCTATCCAGATTACTCTTGATGGATACTAAAAATATTATAATTTCATAATATAATTTAAAATCAGATAAATATATATATATATATATATATATATATATATATATATATATATATTCCCTTATAAATCAACATCATAAATTTTCTTAATACCTTTACTCAATCAATTTCTAAAAATATTAAATCATAAATCATGATTGAACTAAAATCATCACCAATAAATAATTTAAAAATATACTTATCAATATTAACTTCAATTTCTTAAAAATAATAGTAACACATAAATCATCATATATAGACTTTATTTCAATAAATCATAATTTCATCAAAAATAATATTTTAACAACCTTTAATTAAAACTCAAATTTACTTTGAGAAATAAATTTATAGAAAACCACTTATTATATATACATATACCTTTGATCACATACCAATTATCAATAAAGTTTCTCAATACAATTTCCTTTGAATTTTACTCTTCAAAATATCAAATTTTACATAAATATTAATCTTTTTTTTTATAGAAATTGGGACGAGACAGAACTTGGGTGGGTGAGCACCCGAGGCCCAAGAACTGACAAACCCAAAAATATATTAAAAAAGAAAAAGTGAGTGTATGAACAAGAGAAGAGGAAGGAGAACAAACAAGAAGAAAGGGGAAAGAGAAAAGTTTAGAAAAGGTCAAGAAAACCGCAAGTGAGAAATATTACAAATGTCGTCATTGATAAACCTGTGGCAAAAAGCAGGAGCTGAAGGCCACCAATTGATCACTGAGGAAGAGACTCCAAACTTTGCCAATGCATCAGCAACTCTATTTCCTTCCCTGAAGATGTGTGTAAAAAGAATGTTCATCCTAGAGCAAATGTTGAGACAATGCAACCACTCTTGTCGAATACTCCAAGGAATATCCATGGAACGATGTCGAAGCAGATTAACTACGTACATGGAGTCTGACTCAACCCAAAGCTGATGCCAATTTTTCTCCCAAGCAAGTTCAATTGCGAAAATAGCGGCTCTCAATTCAGCCAAATAAGCAAAAGAAGGAGGTGTAGAAAAAGCAAAACAACCTTTAGAAAAGCCACGATAGTTGCGAAAAATGCATAAATATTAATCAAATATACTAAGTTCATCAAAACCAAACTCAAATCATGTATACATAAACATATATTATAGGTTGAAATTGACATGCAAATACATATATAATTACTTGAACTTAACTTTAAGCCCATGTTAAAAACTAAATCATAAAAACTCTAATTAATCAAATGCATGGCAAAAAATCCCAACAAAAATATAGAGTTATATATACCTATATATACATAAAAAATTCAAAAGGGTAGTTGATAGTTACTTACTTTAGCCATAATTGAGGGAAAAACACATTAAAACCTCAAATCCACCACTATAATCTGTCTAGGTCGAACTCCATGTAGAAATCTCCAAATCAAAATCACACTGATCACAATGTGTATTAGGGTGTCTAGGACCTACTGTAAAAAATCATCGATCCAACGGTTCAATTCTCTAAATATCAAGATATGATCAAAGCTTGGTGAGTTTGGGTTAATGGAGAGGAAGATGGAGGAGATGAACAAATGATAAATTTGAAATTGTTATCTTTTTTATTTATTTAACTATTTGGTATCCGAAATTATGTATAGAAAATCTGAATTTATGTTCCCAATATGGGAAAATGTCTCTTTGAGTCCCTCTAATTTTAACTTCTTTTAAAATTTACCCAAAACTTTTAATTTTACATTTAAAACATGAAATTAACCTCCAAACTATATCCATAATACCCAATTAACTCTCTAATTAATAAATAACTATAATATAACCTAATATTAGGATATAATAACTAAAATTAAGGACACGGGTGTGACAGATGTCCCAACCTTTGTCCTCATAATATTTGCAGGAATTGAGTTTTCCAGAGTAAATAATTACTCGAGGTTAGTTTTAGGGAGAGTTAAGTGGCATTCGTTGCAGCCAACGAATGGGAGGGTGGGGTTGTAGTGTGGTTTGCGACTAAATGAGTGCCATTATCGACCCTGATTGTTGTGTGAGAGCCGTTTTCGAAGAAAGTGAGTGGAAAAAAACCACATTGTTGTTAAATCTTTGGGTGTTAGAATACCATGACAAAATTTGGACTTTATAATAATTTCATTAAGATATGAAGCTTTAAATAAGTTGTACATTATAAGTGGTTATAACAAACTTATTTTTTAATTCAAATATACAAAAATCAACGTTATCTTAACAAACTAAAATTTGTACATTTACTTGGTTTAATCTTATTGAGGATAGGAAAAATCTGTTTGCAGCAAGGCAAGATAGTTTTGATTATATTACGGCTGGAAGAATGAAATTTAATTCGATTTGAAAATAGGATCAGAAACGGAATTTAATACACAAAGTGACAACTCTTATAATGTTCTGTTGTAATTGAATAGGATTAGAGGAGAGGGTTTGAGTTTCCAATTCATAAATATCAAAATCAAGAAGGCAGAGTAATCTAAATCATGTCGATTTCCAGAATATATAGCATTTTTCAAACTCAGTCAACTAGTTTTCGAGCACTAGTGCTAGTTATCAAAGGGTCACCAGAACTGGTGTTTCCACATCCACAAAAAATAAACCGTTTTCATTAAGCAATGAGGTACTAATGTACCGAAAATGTATGAAACAGATGATAGAAGGAAGAATCAATTTCTTGTGTATAACCCCTTTATCAGTACAGGTTTATATACTGCCTTTAACATGACTAAAGTATGTTAACAGCAAAGCAAAATAATCCCGCCAAAACTAACCAATTCCTAACTACTTGTTAACAATAACAAAACTAATGTTTACTGCTTTAACAATTCATCTTGTAACTCCAACAGCCCCTCCTCAAGATGAATATATCCTTCCAAAACCCATTTTATTCAAAGCAGGAAGCATATGAGCAGAGCTTAATGGTTTGGTGAATAAATCTGCAATTTGCTCTGTTGTAGATATGAATGAGGATGAAACGAAACCATTTGCAATATGTTCACGAATGACATGACAATCAATGTCAACGTGCTTGATCTTCTCGTGGAATACAGGGTCTTTAGCAATTGCAATTGCTGATTGACTGTCGCTGTACATCGGAATTGGCATCTTTGGTTGAAGGCAAAAATCTTTTAACAGATAAGAAATCCACTTTAATTCACATGAGGTCACTGCCATACTCCTATATTCAGCTTCAGCAGATGACTTGCTCACTGTCGGTTGCTTCTTTGTCTTCCAAGAGATTAATGAATTGCCTATCATGATACAAAATCCAGTTAAAGATCTCCTCGTTATCTTGCACCTTGCCCAATCCGCATCACAGTAAGAAACTATTTGTGTAATATTAGAATCCTTTGGATAGAACAATCCACATGTCATGGATCCCTTCAAATACTTGAGAACATGAAGAGCAGCTTGCAGATGATGCTGACATGGTTTTTGCATATATTGACTTAGTTGGTTGGTAGCATATGCAATGTCCGGTCTAGAAAAACCGAGATAGAGTAGTCTCCCTACCAATCTTCTATATACGCCAGGATCATCTAATGTGACACCTGCATCTGATAAGAGAGTGGAGTCAATTAACATAGGACTAGTGACAGATTGAGCATTCTCAAGCCCTGCATCAACTAACATGTCTCTGATGTACTTCGTTTGTGTAAGCAGTAGTCCTTGACTTGTTCTTGTCATTTCCACTCCAAGAAAATACTTGGCTGGACCCAAGTCTTTGATAGTGAACAATGAATGTAAATAATCCTTGACACCTTGAATAAGAAATTGGTCAGAACCCATGACAAGGATGTCATCTACATAAATCAACACTGTCAGAAATGAATTTGGGGTAACTTAAGTAAACAAGCAGTGATCATTCTTTGATCTAGAAAAACCATAAGCTAAGAGTTGTGATGATATCACTTTATGCCATTGACGACCAGCTTGTTTGAGCCTATAAAGGGACTTAACCAACTTGCAACAATACCCATTTGGTACCTTATCATATCCCTGAGGGACTTGTAGATATATATCTTCATCAAGTGTCCCATGTAAATATGCGTTATTTACATCTATCTGTTCTATATTCCATCCTCGTGCGGCCCCAATAGCTAAGTTCTAACTGTAACTTGTCTTGCCACGGGACTGAAACTGGCATGATAATCAACTCCATACACTTGGTTATAACCTTTAGCAACTAACCTTGCTTTGCACCTCTCCACCTCTCCTGTTGATTTGTATTTGATTCTATAAACCCATCCAGCTGCTAGGGGTCGTATCCCTTTTGGTAATGGTACTATGTCCCATGTGTGGTTTTCTTCTAACGCCTGTAGTTCTGCTTGCATTGCTTGAACCCATTCCGGTTAGAGTTTTGCCTCCTCGTACTTAGTAGGTTCTTTTAGTTGCAATAGTTGAGTAAAAAAAATCTTGTGATCATCTGTAATTGTGACAGAAGTTGGTCTTTGTTCGCTCCGCACTTGTTGACAAGCAGCAAAATCCTTTAACCAAGTCGGTGCTTTAATGATTCTGGTGGATTTTCGAAGATTTGGAATATTTGTTGTTTTTGGTGCATCAGGGGAAAGAGAAGTGTTTGATAGTGCATCAGGTGGAGTTGAGGGAATATTTGTTCGGGGAATGGGTTGAGAAATTAAGGGCTGTGCTGAGCTGAGCTGTGCTGAGCTGAGCTGTGCTGAGCTGAGTTGAGCCGAGCTGAGTTGAGGAGGTATGATTGACTGTGATATCAAGAAAGGAAAATTGTTTTCTACAAACCGAACATCTCGAGATGTAATCATTTGGTTAGTAGACTCATTGAAAACCTTATAGCCCTTTTTTCCAGGAGTGAATCCCATAAACACACCAGAATGACTTCTAGGACTGAACTTATCTTTATTTGGTCTAGTATCTGAGTAATAGCACCGGCACCTAAAAACATAAAATTTATCATAAGCAGGTACTTGGTTAAACATCCTTTCATGCGGAGATATCCAATTAAGGATTCTTGATGGAAGGACATTAATTATTGATGATCGTTAAAGGTCGATTAATGGTGAAAGGTCGAAGGATCAGAGAGATTCCGTTTGAGGAACAGTTTCCGTCAGATAGTGAAGAAGAGATCGTAGCACCTTCCAGACGAGGAAGAAGTAGAGAACGCGTTCAAAATCCACGAAGAGGAGGAGATCAATTCCGCGATCCTGAGGTAACAAACAGAGAAGAAGGAACTCGTAATCACAACATTGCAGATCAAGAAATCGCAAACATGAATAACCTAATTTCTCAGAATCAAGACAATCCTGGTTTAACGATCATCAATTTCCAATTAACCGGAAACAACTATATCTCATGGCGAAGAGCTGTTATTCGCGCTCTCACTGTCAAAGAGAAAAGCAATTTCATACTCAAGGATGAAGAAGTACCAGAAGAAGGCTCTGATACCATATGAAACAGATGATAGAAGGAAGAATCAATTTCTTGTGTATAACCTCTTTATCAGTACAGGTTTATATACTGCCTTTAACATGACTAAAGTATGTTGACAGCAAAGCAAAATAATCCCGCCAAAACTAACCAATTCCTAACTACTTGTTAACAATAACAAAACTAATGTTTACTGCTTTAACAATTCATCTTGTAACTCCAACAAAATGCCATACAGCTGAAAAAAATTTTGTGGCAAAAACATAGTTGTTAAACAAGTGGCAACCCTACATGGTGCCACCTCACCTATTACATTGTCCTTAGGCTTCTTTGTCCCTTCCTTTACAGAATCATCTTCATATGCCTGCCATTCCTTCCCAAAAGTGTCCCTTTCTATTAGAAACACTTTTTTAATCCTTTTTAGGCCTCCAAAAAAAACAAAAAAAAACTACATTTCTTGACCTCAAAATTTTCCACCAACTAACCTACCATCTTTATCAGATTTAGGGCCCGTCTTGGGCTATGAATTGAGAGGCGCCCATTGAGAGCCCATAATGAAAGGTATAAGAAATGAATATGCAACATTAGAATTAATTGATTTTGTTGGTATAAGGAGTTGTCTAATTGTTCTATTTTAACTTGAGGTTGAAGCTTCCAACCTCATACTTCCCATTTTAATTACTATCAAATATATTTTATTTATTTATTTATTTTTCTCTCATCAATTGTTACTATAATTTCCATGTTTGCTTAAATCTAAATTATCAATTTATATATTCAATAAGAAAAATAACCATTTTGTTTCAAAAAAATAAAAAAAATAACCAATTAAAATTTTTTTCACATCATTATTATTATTCAATTTCAATTTTTTTCTTAAATTTAAATATCAATTCATTTAAAAAAAATTAGTTGTCTACATATATATATATATATATATATATATATATATATATATATATATAATATGAAAAATAATATACTTATTTACTTCTTACAATTGTACATAATATAGATACTTGTTATTTTAGTACACAAATAGTTCTAGTTAGTATACTCATTACTACTGCACAGCTTCCATGTAGAAAATATTGAAATCTTAAATACAACGTTTACGAGTTGGTGCAATTTCAAGTCTAGTTGATTAAAAATGAGTTTTTTTTTCCATTAACATCAAATGTGCAACTTCAAACCATATTAAGTGGCTAGAACGGTTGAGGTTGGAGTGGGGATAGAATAAAAAATTACACATAAAAGACCTCATTTTCATCAATTAAGCTTGAAACCGTACCAATTGATAAACGTTAGGGTTAAAATTGCACTATTTTGTGCATGAATGTTAATTGCTCTCTTAATAACCATATGAATAAATTTGTACCTTATTCCTTATAATAAAAAAATCATCCAGCCTCTAACTAAAAAAAAGTAGAATATATATATGAAGGACTCCAATTTATAATCTTGCCCCGGCCTCTAAAAGGTCAAGAATGGCCCTGACCAGATTGCATAAAATTCAGCGCTATTGGTGTGGAATTAAAAGAAACAAAGTCTTCTCTTTTATGAACATGTCTTCCATGGTAAATATTCAGATTGAACACCCTTTCAATAGTTAGAAGATTATCCATCATAAATACTCGTGTTCTAATCATTCCAAAGTGAGAATCAAGTCCCCTCAAGAATTTGATAACATAATCTTACAACTCTTTTTTTTTAACTTTCTTAACTTTTATAGAATCATCAGCATTGGGAACGTAAGCACAAGATGAAATCGATAAAAAATTTAGCTAGTTCTTCCCATATAACTTGTAAACGAGTAAAATAATCTATCACCGAAAGATCGCCTTGTAAAAGAGATGCAATTTCATCTTATAATTATGCAATCCTCAAACTATCTAACTACGAAAAATGACTTTTCAGATTATTCCAAACTGCAGATCTTGTCTCAAACCAGGTAATGCTTTGTGAAATTGATGTTGAAACAGAATGATTCAGTCAAGATAGAACCAATTCATTACACCAATTTCCAAGATTGAAGATCTACCTCTGCTACTGGAGATTGCGACAAAGGCCCATCTACAAATTTGAGCTTATTCTATAAGAACGGTAATCATTTGAGCTTGTTCTACAATAATCATAATCATTTGCACCTTGAGCTTGTTCTACAATAATCATAATCATTTGCACCTGTTAATATTTGAGAAACCATAGTTTGACAAGTATGCTCACTAGGATAAATATAATAGATACTCCCCGAATTAGAAGAAGATTCCATCAGAGTTGGATTAGGACGTTCAGTATTCACATCAATTGCCATTGAAAAGAAGAAGTTCTCAAATGAAAGAAAGATTGCAGAAACATAAAGTTTTGATACCATAACAAAACTAAGAATTTGAGAATGAAAGATCAGAAGATCTAAGAAAAACGAAGGAGGCGAGTATCAGTTGGTTGACGGGTTTCTCATGAGGGGTAGCCAATTGTGCCTTTCGGGTACGTCCATACGGGAGAGAGTGATCCAAGGACTACATAGGGGAGTTTTGGGAGGCCATTTTGGTAGAGACAGGACGTTTGAGGCGGTAAGCTCCCGCTATTATTGGCGCAAGTTAAGGAGAGATGTAGCTTATATTATGGAGAGATGTGAGATTCGTCAAACATCTAAGGGGCACGATACTAATGCCGGCTTCGTATGCACCTTCCAATTCTGGAAACCATCTGGGAAGACCTTTCGATGGACTTCGTGTTGGGGCTGTCAAAGACTCAACGTGGTATGGATTCTATTTTCATGGTGATGGACAGATTTTCAAAAATGGCCTATTTCATCCCGTGTCGAAAGACCAATGATGCCACAGCTAATGTTAAGCTCTTCTTCCATGAAGTGGTGAGGTTACATGGGGTCCCAACGAGCATAGTGTCAGATAGGGACACGAAGTTCGTTAGCCATTTCTGACGAACTCTTTGGACTATCCTTGGAACCACTTTGAAGTTTAGTACCATGGCTCACCCACAAACGGATGGGCAAACTGAAGTGGTTAACCGGACTTTGGAAAATCTATTGAGAAGCAAGTGCCGAGACAAGCCGAAGATGTGGGATTATGTGATTGCCAAAGCCGAGTTTGCTTACAACTCCATCATGAGTTCTACTACCTGGAAGACCCCCTTCTAAGTCGTGTACACCAAGGTACCTAACCATTCGCTTGACTTGGGAGAGGTCCCAAAGGGAGAGAAGAGAAGTGTAGCGGCCCAAAACTTAGCAAGCGATTATCATCGGATGCACCAAGAGGTTCGGCATAGCATTGAGGAGAAAAATAAAAAAAATCAAGGCCAAGGTTGATGAACACCGGAGAGATGTTCAGTTTGAAGTTGGGGATGAGGTGATGGTGTACTCGGGAAAGGAGCAGCTCGTGCATGCAACGAGTAGCAAGTTGAAGTCGAGGAAGTATGGCCCCTATAGAGTGGCCAAAAAAATTAGAGCCAATGCTTACCAATTAACCCTTCCTAATTGGCTTGGGAAGATGTCACCTTCTTTTAATGTGCAGGATTTGAGCTTGTGGAAACCGGAGGGGACGTTGTCAACCAAGACATCTGAGATGGATTCCAACTCTTTCAAAGAAGGGGAGAATGATGAGGGCTTCCCTTCCTCAACAACAACCCCGAAGCCAAGGGACAAGGAGCTCGGTCTGAAAGTTAGCAAGGGCCACGAAGAGCCATCCAAGGAGGAAGAAAACAGGAATAACCATTAGAACATGCGGAGCGTGCCTACCAGTGCACGGAGCGTGAAGAACTAAAATCAGGAGAAAATTCCAGAAGGTCATCCATGCGGAGCGTGTTCCCCAATGCGCGAAGCGTGGATCGACCCTTCAGAGAGAGCCATGTCTAGAAGGTCATGTACGCGGTGCGTACTTCTAGGGACGCGGAGCATGAAGGCCACCAGCGAGAGCTTTCAAGTCCAAAAGCGCACTGACGCGGAGCATGACGAATGTACGCGGAGCGTGTCCAATCCGGAGGCTGCTTCCTCCCCAAGTTCTTCATGCTATGGATAAGGGGGGACCATTTAGCTATTGACTGTTTTTCCCTCCTTCTTTAATGGCCAACTTACCCTTCATACTTTCTTCCCTACTTTACCCGTATTAGTAAGTGTTGATTGGAAACCCTAGTGAGGAGTCTTTAGTCTTTTCCTTCTACATGAAATGAGGTATAAAGTCCTTTCTTTTTGTAATAAAAGGAACTTTTTTATCATCTTAATATTTTAAGCCTCCATCGGAGCAAGGAGTTCATCCTTGGGTTTATTCAACCTTCTAGTTTAGCTAGAAAAGATTGTGTTCTTTATCGGTTTAAGACTAAAACCGTCATCTTCGACTTTTAATCTACATCACATTTCCACTATAATTCTTCATAATTAAAATCAATTTCTATCAAAAAAAATTCTTCATAATTAAAATAATAATTTATTGACCAAAAAAATTAATAATCCAATTAATTATTATTATATTATTATTATTATTTAATAAATTTTCTGAAATATAATTGGTGTAATATTATCTAAGTTATTTTTATGGACTACAACTAGAGACGTGAATCCATTCAAAACCGAACTGAATTGAAAAACCTAAATATTACTATTACCGAAATAATTGACACTTACACCGAATAGAAATGTAAAAAGGGTAATTACACGACAGTTGGGATTGACAAATTATTTACAAGAGTCTCAAACTCTTAAACAAATTTATTTAAATGTCAATGGGTTTTTTAAAACTTTTTTTTCTACAAGTGATTAACAGAAAATTTGACAAAAAATAAAAATAAAATTATGATATTATGATATTTTAAGTTTTAAAATCATATAATGATAAAATACATAAACGGATTTTGATAAATATAAATAAAAATTAAAATCTGACTTTTTTTTATGTAATTTCCTCATGTAAAAATAGCCTTAATATGAACTAGAAACAATGAAAAATTAATTACCACTAATGCATAATAAATATACAAATATACAATAATAAAAAATAAAAAACATTCCCTAGACAATGGGCTAGGTAGTCGGTAGGTAGTTGTATAATTCATCAGCTATATAAAGCCAGGTTATTTCCGACAATGTATATACTGATGCAAAGTGTACTTCCACTAATAGTTATTCCTTCATCTATAAAATCCTTCACTACCCACTTCACAATTTTCATTCATTAAAAAAAAAAACACTGTTCTCTTAAAAAAAAAATAAGAATTCTGATCGTCTAGATAATTAAAATGGGATCAAGATCAGGAACAGCCCTTGTGGTGTCTCTCAACTTAATGTTCTTGCTCACATCGGTGAGCTGTAGGCCACAGAAGCATCACATAAAACATCATAAAATAGTGCATTCTCATCCAGTGGTGATAAATTCAACAGGAGTTCGTCCATTAGATGATTCGAATTGCCCAAGAGATGCACTCAAAATGGGTGTATGTGTTAATTTGTTGGGTGATTTATTGAATGTTGAAGCAGGCATTCCTCCGCAGCATCCTTGTTGCAGTGCCATGTTTGGTGTTATGGATATGGAAGCTGCTATTTGCCTTTGCACTACCATTAGAGGTAGTTTTCTCGGCATTACTATTGAGATGCCTATTAGAATGACTTTGCTTCTTAATTTCTGTGGAAGACCTGTTCCTAAAGGATTCATCTGTGCTTAGATTCCTTTTTTTAGTTTCACAGCCGACTAATCTCTATTGCAAATACGGTTCTATTATGTCAATCCAAAAGCCAAAAGAAAACAAAAAAGAATGGACATTTAAATGAAAAGATGATTGATATTAAGAAATGACCGATCTAAATCACTATAGAACATTATATGTGGTTTCGCTGATGTCCCTAAACATTATTGTAATCAATTGTTTCTTAATGGTTTGGCATCGGCAATTCATATATTGATACATTTCTATATTGTTGTTTCATTATAACGGATATAATGCATCTTGCACATTAACAAGTGAGTATGGAGTACCTAAGAGTTAGGAGTTCTTTTAACAAGGTAAAAAGGGAAAAGTGAAAGAAATGGGTAGATTAATTAATTGGGTTTTCTCGGCAAAATCATATCTTTCAAGGCTCAATTTTTTTTTAATCTAAATTGTCTAAAGAGTTGACAATTTTATTTTTAACAAATATTTCATAGATTGAGCATTCAATTATCTTATTTCCAGTAATATCTGCACTTTTTTTCCTCATTACATGAAATCTCTAAAACTAAATAGGTAGATCCCTGTGTTTTTAAAAATGATTCTATAGTCTCTAAGTTTTTATTTTCGTCAACTCTTTAGTCCTTATATTTAAGTGAATTGTCAAATTAGACTAAATAAAATTTAAATTACCAAAATTATGCTTTACTATATGTTTTAATAATAAAATATCCATTTTTCATATTTTATGGTTTTTTCCTTCATAATAATAATCTCTCCAATATAAGTTAATTGTTTTATTAATTTTCATATAATTATAAATTTCAATTTAATGGTGTAGAACTTATTCATTAAAAAATTGAATGATAAATATTCTAAAAATTATTAAAATTGGATTAAAACAATATAATTATAAAAGTGATTTATTTAAGAGAATTAGAAATGTAATTTCCTTTTTATAATTAATATACACAAGTATAAGAATTTTGGTGTATATATACTACACAAACTTCATTAAAATTATTTTAATTAAATTTGAAAACTAGAAGATAAGTTATTTTATTTGTATAATTATAGTAATTCTGTACTTTTATATATAAAAATAAATAAAGGGAGTAAAGATTTGGTTAAGATAAAACTTAAAGACCATATAATAACATCATGTACCTACTAGTCAATTAAGTTTTATAATTATTTATTATATATTAGGGTTTTGCATTTATGAGTTGAGGTTTAGAATTTATAAATTGAGGTATAAAAACATATTTTATTTGTGATATATAAAAAATAATGACATATTTAAAATTAATTTTTATTGTACGATGTAATTGTTATTTTTATAATATATATATGGGTGAGATCCAGTGAGACAATGAGGTTCTGTTGTGGCAATGAGCTTATTGTGTGACATAACAAAACTATGTAGCTTTGATGATAATTGAAAAGGGCAATTAAGCAAATTTGTAAATAAAAGGAATGAGAGGATAGAGAAAATTGTTTTATTTCTTTTCTTCCGAATACATTTTCCCGACCTTTCTAACCTCGTTTTCCAAAAATATTTATACTATTAGACTCGTCTAAATTAGACGGTCATTTTGAGATCCCTGAAGCCCAGGTAAAAAAAAGTCTGGTAAACGGAATTCGGGTGGACGTTTTCTGGCGAGAAAAAAAGTGCTTAGAAAATTCTCAAAACATTCCAGAAAATGTAAAACATTATTCTGAAAAAGTTTAATTCTTGGGTCGAAGTGGGATTTCTTACGGTTTAGTCTCAATAAAACTTTTTCCTTAATTTTATCCATTTTACATGCTTCAACAATTTGTTGGGTCAAAACCGTTAGGAGTATCGCTTTGAGCCAAGAATTAAAATTTCTTAAAATGATGTTTTCCATGTTTTAGAATTTTTTGATAAATTTCTGGGCACGTTTTTTGTCATACTTTTCAGCACTATGTGTTGCAAAAACCAGAACATACTGCTAGACGTCAGCACGTTGTTCTAAATCAGTGTACAAATTGGTCTAACTATTAGTGTACTAATTGTTTCAAATTAGTGTATCAATTATTCCAACAAAATAATTATACTGTTCCAACAGAATTCTTAAATTATTCCAACAGAATACTTATATTGTTCCGACAGTGTACGAAATTATTCCAAATCAGTGTACTATTTGTTCCAACATAATACTTATATTGTTCCAACAGAATAAATCAGCGCACCAATTATTCCAACAAAATAGTTATATTATTTCAGCATAATACTTATATTTTCTAACATAATAAATCAGTTTATCAATTATTCCAAATCAATTTCATTAACTATCGTCTTCAATTTCATTTTTGTATTTTAATATTTAATATAGTATCTTCAAATTTATATTAGTTATATTATTTAGAAAATAATTCTAATTCTTATATAGTATCTAAGAAGAGCGAAAGAAATCTCTATTGATTTAGTAGAGAAATTGCAGTTACAAAATAATTGAAGATGAACATTTAACTATTTTGCTTATATATTCCATAATCTTGCTGTTACACCAATCTAACCAACTATCAAACTTTACAATTTAATCCCTAAACTAATTACATATTATTAGAGAACACAAAAAATTCCTAATATATTAAAAGATAATAAAGTTAGAAGACTTTCGAGTTTATCCAAAAAGAAACAAGAATAAAAATGAATTTATAAATCGATAGAATATACAACAACAATAAAAAATCATATCTCCTCTTTCACTTACATTTTCTCATAACCCTTAAAATAATCGTTCTCTAATTTCGTTAACGATGCTTTGAGTTCCGAGAGGAAGTTTATATTGGTAATGTTTTCTCCTCTATATGCAAATTATTACAAAAGTTGAATCACAAGTTAGCTAACACGTAAAAATGTTAATTTTTTTACTATGGTCCCGGATACATCAGTCCGAGTTGTTCATATATTACACCATGTTAGTACCACTATTGATTCTTCTCTCATTGGCCTCCTAAAGACTTAAAAACACTCAACAGTCACATAAATCCAATAAATTATGGAGCTTTAAGACAATTCCCAGTGGTATTCTAAACTCTATTTCCTTTTCTATATTAGTATTGTTACACTAAAACTTCTCCACCATATTACTCTATATCAATTTCCTAAAAATAATTCCCTTTTTTTTGGTAGGGCTAAAAATAATTCCTTTTGATAAACAGTCTATCAATATTATTATTAAATTAATTTTTATAAACAATTATTTATTTTTTATTTATTCAATAAAATATTTCCAAAATTAACTTTTCTCATGTTTTATTAAATTATATTTAATAAATTACCATTTCCAATATAATTCTTAATAATTAAAATAATAACTTATTGACCAAAAAAATTAATAATCCAATTAATTATTATTATTATTTAATAAATTTTCTGAATTATAATTGATGTAATATTATCTAAGTTATTTTGGTGGGGATTGGATTTGGTCAAAGTTTGATTCCTTTTTAAGTTTGGATATTCTCCTTAGAATAAGAGGAGTGAAGATTAGTAGCAAGGAAGAGGATAGGGACAGTTATTGTTGGGCTTCTACCAATAATGGAGCTTATACCTGTAAATCTGCCTTTGAGGCCTTTAGCCTTAATGAGGAGGGTCCTCACTCTAATATTTGGAAGATTTTATGGACTCTTAAATTCCTTACAGAATTAAAAGCTTCTTGTGGCTTGGGATTAAAAATAGATTACTCACTAATTCAGACAGAAAGAGGCGCCATCTGGTGGAGTCTGGTGATTGCAGTAGATGCAGAGGGCATGAGGAAACCATTTGTCATGCTCTTAGAGATTGTCCTAAAAGTGAAGTTGTTTGGAGGAAAATTCTCCCTATCCATATAGTTGAGCCTTTTTTTCTCATCCTAATTTTGACTAGTTTGCGGATGGGGTTAGTGGGAAGGTGTTAACGAATATGGATCATGGTGAGGTCTTCTTTGCTCTTGTCTGTCACCACATTTGGAATTGGAGAAACAAGGAGATTTTTGGTACTGAAACTGTCACTATCCCCAATTTAGTTGATTTTTTCGCCAAAAAGTTATATCATATTATTGATAGTTTTAAAGTGGATTCTATTGCTAGATATACCCAGAGAAAGGCCGTTCACCTCGTTTGCTGGAGAAGACCTAGGGAAGGTGTGGTGAAACTTAATACGGATGACTCTTGCCTTACTAATGGTAGAATTGCTGCAGGATGGGTCTTGAGAGATGGTGGGGGTGCTTGGTTATCGGGGTTTACTCATAATCTTGGAATAGGTTCATCATTTTCGGCTGAGCTGTGGGGAATTTATTCGGGCCTTAATCTTGCTAAGAGTCTGGGTGTGGAAAAGCTGATTGTTGAATCTGATAATCAGGAGGCTATCAATATGATCTCCAATGATATTGCTATTTGCTTAAATAGCCAAAATTTAATTAAAGGAATCAAAAGGCTTTGTCCTTCCTTTGTTTCCATTAGTTTTTGCCATGTCTTTAGAGAGCAGAACCGGGTGGCGGATCGTCTGGCGGCTGCTGGCTATGAAGAGATGTGGGGAGTCACAACATTTTCTTCTCCTCCGGCTTTTCTTTCTTCGCTTCTTTTGGAGGATGTGGTGGGGGTTAGCTTCCCGAGGCTAATCCCGGATTAAGGTTTTGTGGTGTTTGTTTTTTTTATTTCCTTTCCTACCAAAAAAAAACTAAGTTATTTTTATTTTTATATTTCAAATATCTATCTAAGTTATTTCTATGGGTTACAACTATAGATGTGCATCCATTCAAAACTGAACTGAATAGAAAAACCCGAATATTGAAATTACTGAAACAATTGACACCAACCCTGAATAGAAATGTAAAAATAATCCTAGTATGAACTAGAAACAATGAAAAATTAATTACCACTAATGCATAATAAATATACAAATATACAAAAAAAAAAAAAAAAAAAAAAGAAAAAAAAACATTCCCTAGACAATGGGCTAGGTAGTCGGTAGTCAGTTGTATAATTCATCATCTATATAAAGCCAAGTATTTTCCGATAATGTATATACTGATGCAAAGTGTACCTCCACTAATAGTTATTCCTTCATCTATAAAATACTTCACTACCCACTTCATAATTTTCATTCACTAATTAACATTATAGTCTCTTAAAATAGAAAATCAATTCTGATCATCTAGATAATTAAAATGGGATCAAGATCAGGAACAACCCTTGTGGTGTCTCTCAACTTAATGTTCTTGCTCACATCGGTGAGCTGTAGGCCACAGAAGCATCACATAAAACATCATAAAATAGTGCATTCTCATCCAGTGGTGATAAATTCAACAGGAGTTCGTCCATTAGATGATTCGAATTGCCCAAGAGATGCACTCAAAATGGGTGTATGTGTTAATTTGTTGGGTGATTTATTGAATGTTGAAGCAGGCATTCCTCCGCAGCATCCTTGTTGCAGTGCCATGTTTGGTGTTATGGATATGGAAGCTGCTATTTGCCTTTGCACTACCATTAGAGGTAGTTTTCTCGGCATTACTATTGAGATGCCTATTAGAATGACTTTGCTTCTTAATTTCTGTGGAAGACCTGTTCCTAAAGGATTCATCTGTGCTTAGATTCCTTTTTTTGAATTCACAGCCGACTAATGTCTATTGCGAATACGGTTCTATTATGTCAATCCAAAAGCCAAAAGAAAACAAAAAAGAAAGGACATTTAAATGAAAAGATGATAGATAGATCGAGATCTAAATCACTATAGAACATTATATGTGATTTGATTTATGTCTCTGAACATTATTGTAATCAGTTGTTTCTAAATGGTATTGGCATCAGCTATTCATATTGATCCATTCCTTTATTCTTGTTTCATTGTAATGGATATAAGGCATCTTGCACATTATCAAGTGACTATGGAGTACCTAAGAGTTAGGAGTTCTTTAACAACCTAAAAAGGGAAAAGTGAAAGAAATGAAAAGATTAAATAATTGGTTTTTCTTGGCAAAATCATATTTTCAAGGCTCAAATTTTTTTAATCTAATTGTGTTTTTAAAAATGATTATATAGTCTTTCTAAATTTATTTTCATCAACTTTGCATCACGTTGTGGCATTTAGAGCCGGTCCCCAAGCCCGAACAAAGGAGGAGCGTTGCGGTAGGTTTGTGGCGGCCATCGTAAAATTTAGCCACATCTTATGACATGAACCAAAATATATGGTTCATGTTAGCCGATCCCGAATCATTTCGGGACTAAGGCTTTGTTGTTGTTTGAAGAAAATGGATCAATAAATTAAAAACCAACTCAGTACAGATAGAATCCTACAACCAACGCGGAGCAGAAAAAGACTCGAAATCACAAGCATTGGATAAGGCATGTCGTGCAACGACATGAGCACCCCTATTCGCTAGCCTTGACGAAAAGGACACTTTAAAATTGTGTCGAGATTTCAATAAAACTTGACAGTCCTGAATAATGCTACCAAAATCTGAGAGGTCCGACACAGTATAGTTGACACTATTGACAACAGACAAGGAATCACAATCAAACAAAATATTGACACAGTTTAAGCTGTATGCCCAATAGATTGCCTCCCTCAATGCTAAAGCCTCAACAAACTGAACCTCATCATAAAATGGTAAAATCCTGCTTCGACATGCCATAAATGAGTGATCCGAGGACCGAAGTAACATCCCCAAACCACTACGAATTTGATCCTTAAAAAGGGCGGCATCACAATTACATTTAACATAACCGGAAAGGGGACGAATCCATCACACCGGTTTCTAGAAATGGCCGTAGCTGCTGGTCTGTTCCTGTGGCTGCCAAATGTAATTGTTGTGCGTTCTTGGGTCTCAGGACCTGCTGCTGTGCGGGCCGAGTTGTCTGTTCCTTGGGCTGGATCGCCCGGCGAATAAATTTGAGCTGCTCGCCAATCTATTAGAGTCCGAACAGCAACAGAAGTAGCCTGAGCTGGGAGCAGAAATTTACTTTCCCAAACCAATTGATTTTCCGTTGATACCAGATCGTCCACAGGGTCATAAACTCTTTAGTCCTTAATTTTCGTATAATTATAAATTTTAATTTAGTAGTGTAGAAAAATATAAAATCATAAAAGTGCTTTTTTTAAGAGGATGAGAAATATAATTTTATTTTTATGATTAATATACAGAACTATAAGAATTTCGATATCTATATATATATATATATATAAACTTTATTAATTAATACTATTTTGATTAAATTTGAAAATTAGAAGATAAGTTATTTTATTTCTATAAAATTAGGGAAAATTTTATGCTTTCATATGTGAAAATAAATAAAGGGACTAAACAGTTGATTAAGGTAACGTAAGAACTTTATAATAATATTATGGACCTACTAGTAAGTTAAGTAAACCCATGAAATTTATAATTATTTACCTATATATATATATATATGGATTGAGGTTTGAAGGTATAAAACATATTTTATTTGTGATATATAAAAAATAATGATATTTTTAGAATAATTTTTTATTATATGATGTAATTGAAATTTTTATAACTATTATGATTTTCATATAAAAAAACCTATATATATGGAGTAAAAAAGAATTTAAATATATATTATTTTAGTTTTAAAAAGTCCAAATAATTGATATTTGTGTAAATTAAAAAAAACATATGTGGTTACACTTTTTTTTTTATCAATTGCATGCCTGTGGTTTAGTCTACGACTAGGAGTTGATATAGGTTTTTGGCATTCCTAAAACGAGAAATTTTTAGTTTTACACTTTAAAAATTACCGTTAACGACCTCAAAATATAAAATTTGAAGAATTAAAATTGTTTAGTGCCATGTAACCAAAAAAAATTGTTTAGTGTCACATTTAATATGTAATCTAATTTTTTATTTGCAAATCATTATTTTTGGAGTTTTCTCTCTCTAAACATTCACTTCCTCTCTACTCACCAAACAACACATAAATGACATCAAAATTAAAAGCCAAAAGAAAAAAAGAAAAAAAAAGATGATTGCGAATACAGTTCTATTGCGAATACGGTTCTATTATGTCAATCCAAAAGCCAAAAGAAAAAAAGAAAACAAAAAAGAATGGACATTTAAATGAAAAGATGATTGATAGATCGAGATCTAAATCACTATAGAACATTATATGTGATTTGATTGATTGATAGATCGAGATCTAAATCACTATAGAACATTATATGTGATTTGATTTATGTCTCTGAACATTATTGTAATCAATTGTTTCTAAATGGTATTGGCATCAGCTATTCATATTGACCCATTCTTTTATTCTTGTTTCATTATAATGGATATAAGGCATCTTGCACATTATTAAGTGACTATGGAGTACCTAAGAGTTATGTCAAACCCGACCTAAAATTAAGATCAGATAAGACGGTGAGACATTACCACTGACTTATTATATAAATCAGTAGTAGTATCTCTCAAATAAGGCGAAAAATCAAAGCGAAAACCAAATTCTGATTTAAAGCTAAAATGACCAACATATGTCGTTTCCAGCATAACTTTTTCATACGGAGTCCGATTAAGGCGATTCAAAAACCCCTGAAAACGTAAGATAATAATAAAGAACTTTCATTTAGGACTCCATGAAAGATTCGGCCTATATCTGGTCGAAAAATGCATCACAAGGTTCAGGTACGAATCTGATTTTCCAGCATCACCTAAATAGACAAGTTATGACTTACTCATAACCCATATCACACTACTCCACAAATTCTCATCTTCAGCTAATTATATATATATATATATGTAGACAATACATATCAAACAAAAGGACACTACCAAAAACAAGTTATACAAGTGTCCTTATACTATCCACATATATGTACATGAACAAAATGGATGCAATACCCTAGAGACGACTTGCACCTCGTAGCTGTAACCGAACCTCGCCCTAGGATCGAGTACCCCTCTCGGTACCTTGCACTTCTTCGCCTAAAACAAAACATTAAAAACATTTGGAAAACATGAGACAAAAATCTCAATAAGAAACTATCAGCTATAAAAATCAACTTTACTTAACATAACTACATATATATACATTTATAAAGGATTTAATCAAAACCTTGTAAAATATACTCAAAACTAAAGTTCATAATAGAATCAAGGTATTAAACCAAAAACCAAAAATATATAATCTTGTATCATTCTTGAGTTCATCCCCTTATAATTCAAATCACAATTCACAACATATACGAGACGTCTCTTAACATTGCCTATCCCATATGGTCTTACCCAACAATTCTCTATCATACCCAATAGGTCTTCAAACTATGTACACAGGCCATATTTCTCACTAAATATGGTCTTTAAAATTAAATCCACCATACCGGACTACTCTCAATGGATACCAAACATTTAATTCCATATATATATATATATATATATAGATTGAAACCAAAAACATATATGTATATATGTATATACTTCACTTGATCATAATCAAGTTCACAAGTGTTCAATTCTCCAAAATATCAATCCTTAATCAAATAAAATTTCCAAAATTAATCAACCAACGAAACCTCAAATCAATATAACCCAGTAAAATCTGTAATTCACATTTAAACATAGTCAATAGTTCATTTGAACTATAATTTCACAATAAAAAGCAAGATTGTGAAAAACCTCAATTTTACAAAATTCCGGCATAACCCTAAAATATCAATTTCTGGAAATTCTTTGATTATATATATATCTATATACATAAAACTCAAAATATAGTTGATAGTTACTTACTTTAGCTGCTAATTGAAGAAAATACACCCGTTCAATTCTCCTCTAAATCAGTCTAAGACGTTTTCCCTCCAAACGCTTCCGAAACTCAGAAACTCTTCGGTTAGGATTTAGATCTATGCCTAAGGATGCTATAGTTTAAGTTTCAAGTGATTTGGACAGTCGAATCTCCGTAAATCAAAGAAACGGTGGAGAAACGGTCGAAGAACGGCGAAGAACGGATAAAAGAAAAAGACAGAAAAGAAAAAGAAAGAAAAGGAGATGCTCGACACATTCTGGAACAATTTGGGATTTATATCCCAAATTTGGTAAATATCCATTTTGGTCCTTCATCTTTATATAATCTTTTAAAACTTAACCTAAACTTTTCGAATTAACTCCAAATTTTTCCTATAACACCAAATAAAAATCAGATACCCCATAATTATAATATATACCAATATCTAGGTATAAATTCTAGAAATTTAGACACGGACGTGACAATTCTCCCCACCTTAAGAAATTTCGCCCACGAAATTGTACTTACCCGTCTAGGTGAATAAATGGGGATATTGTTGTCTCATATCCTCCTCTCTTTCCCAGGTTGCTTCCTCACGAGAGTGTCTATGCCACATGACTTTAACAAGTGGTATGGTTTTGTTCCTGAGGACTTTCTGGTCTCTAGCTAAGATAGCTACTGGTTCCTCTTTATAGGACAAGTCTTCAGACAATTCAATCGGCTGCTCTTGAATGATGTGATTCGGATCACTCCTATACCTCCGTAGCATTGAAACATGGAATACATCATGTATATTAGAGAGATTCTGAGGCAATTGTAATCGATATGCAACTGGTCCAACTCTTTCCACAACTTCATATGGACCAATGAATCTAGGACTCAACTTCCCTTTCTTGCCAAACCGAAGTAAACCCTTCCACGGTGATACTTTCAGAAATACTCTATCTCCCACATCATATTCAATTGGTCTTCGTTTCAGATCTGCATAACTCTTTTGTCTGTCTTGTTCTTCTTTTAACTTATGTCGTATGATTTGCACATTTTCTGTTGTCAACTGCACTATTTCAGGCCCTAATAACTGTCTCTCGCCTACTTCAGACCAACATAATGGAGTTCTACATCTTCTTCCATATAAGGCTTCATAAGGTGCCATATCAATACTAGATTGATAACTGTTATTATATGCAAACTCCATTAAAGGCAAATGTACATCCCAACTACTTTGAAAATTCAAAATGCTAGCTCTCAGCATATCTTCCAAAGTTTGAATGGTACGCTCACTTTGACCGTCAGTCTGTGGATGGAAAGCTGTACTGAAATTCAATCTTGTGCCTAATGCATCTTGAAAACTAGGCCAAAACCTTGATTTAAAGCGAGGATCCCTGTCAGAAACAATAGAAACCGGTACACCATGAAGTCTAACAATCTCCTTGATATACAACTGTGCCAGCTTCTCTAAAGAAAAATTTACTTTCACCGGAAGAAAGTGGGATGATTTTGTTAATCTATCCACAATTACCCATATAGAATCATTACCATGTTGTGTACGAGGTAATCCACTGACAAAATCCATTGTAATATGTTCCCACTTCCATTCAGGAATAGGAAGTGGTTGTAAAGTACCAGCAGGTCGTTGATGTTCTGCTTTGACTTGTTGGCAACTTAAACATCTACCCACATATTCAGCTATCTCCCTTTTCATTCCTTTCCACCAGAAATGCTCTCGAAGATTTCTGTACATTTTAGTACTCCCAGGGTGCATTGCATATGATGAATCATGAGCTTCTTCTAATATCTCCTTTTTGATATCATGAACATTGGGAACACACATTCTGTCTCCAAACATTAACATGCCATCTTCTGTTACTTTATATTCAATCTTCTTCCCCTCGCTAACGTCTTTTCTGATTTGTTCTAAAAATTCATCTTGATTTTGAACTTCTTTAATTCTATCTCGAAGAATCGGTCTCACCTTCAGTATTGCACATAATACTGCCTCATCTCTACAAACCAGTTCAACATTCAAAGCTCTCATATCAAGCAGTAAAGGCATTCTCACCGATCGTATATAGCTCAAACTTCCAATGTTCTTGCGACTCAAAGCATCAGCTACGAAATTAGCTTTACCATGATGATATTCAATAGTCAGGTCATAGTCTTTCAATAACTCAATCCGTCTCCTTTGCCTCAAATTCAATTCCTTTTGAGTCATTATGTATTTCGGACTTTTATGATCAGTGAATATTAGACACTTTTCACCATAAAGATAATGTCTCCAAATCTTTAAAGCAAACACCACGGCAGCTAATTCAAGATCATGTGTCGGGTAATTCAATTCGTGTGGCCTTAATTGTCGTGACGCATAAGCAATAACTTTATCATTCTGCATCAATACAATCCCGAGACCTTGCTTTCATGCATCACTGTACACTGTATAACCTTCACCCACTATAGGTAGTGCTAACACAGGAGCACTAATAAGTCTTGACTTTAATATATCAAAACTTTCTTGACATTCAGGTGTCCACTCAAATTTAACACCCTTCCGCAGTAATCGTGTCATCGGACAAGCTATAAGTGAGAATCCTTTTACAAATCTTCTGTAATAACCCGCTAAACCCAGAAAACTACGTACTTCATGTACACCCTTCCCAATTAGTTACAGCTTCAACTTTCTTAGGATCAACTAAAACTCCCCTAGCTGATACCACATGACCTAAGAACATCATTTCATCAAGCCAAAACTCACATTTGCTAAATTTTGCATACAATTGTTTCTCCCTTAGAATCTGCAAAACTATTCTCAAATGCTTACTGTGATTTTCCTTATCTTTAGAATACACAAGAATATCATCGATAAACACAATCACAAATGTATCTAAGTAAGGTTTAAAAATCCTATTCATAAGGTCCATAAAAGCAGCAGGTGCATTAGTTAATCCAAATGGCATAACCAAAAATTCATAATGCCCGTATCGAGTTCTAAAAGCTATTTTCTGAACATCCTCTTCCCTGACCTTCAATTGATGATACCCAGTTCTCAAGTCAATTTTTGAAAATATGGTTGCTCCTTGCAATTGATCAAACAAATCGTCAATTCTAGGTAATGGATACTTGTTTCGAATAGTAACCTTGTTCAGTTGACGATAATCAATGCATAACCGCATTGTACCATCCTTCTTTTTTACAAACAAAACTGGAGCTCCCCATGGTGATACACTAGGTCGAATATATCCCTTATCCAATAACTCCTGCAACTGCACTTTTAATTCTTTCATTTCTGCCGGTGCCATTCTATATGGTGCAAGTGATATAGGAGCAGTACCAGGCTGCAAATCAATTGCAAACTCTACTTCTCTTACTGGTGGTAACCCTGGTATTTCATCCGGAAAGACATCTGGATACTCATTCACAATTGGCACATCTTCTAATTTAGGAGATTCTTTATTACTATCTACCACATATGCCAAGAAAGCGTCATATCCCTTCCTTAGCATTTTCATAGCTGTCATAACTGTGACTATACTTCTACGTACACCTCTCTCACCATGAAACACATATCCCTCTCCACTAGCTAATACTAGATTAACTTTCTTTTTAGAACAATCTACTATTGCTTGATATTTAGATAATGAATCCATGCCTAAAATGACATCAAATGTTTGCACCAGCAAAGGTATCAAATTCACGTGTATAGAAGACTCTCCTAGTTTCATCTCACAATTAGGATACACATGTGTACATACTAAAGATTCTCCCATAGGCATGCTAACAGTTAAACGTTGTGGCATAAGTTTTGACTCCCAAATTATATCAGACATAAATAATGGAGACACAAAAAAATGTGTAGCACCAGGATCAATAAGCAGATAAGCATCTTTTTCAAATAAAGAAATCGTACCAGTGATAACTTCTGCAGATGCAACAGCTTCTTGTGGAGTCATAGCAAAAGCTCGAGGTTGAGTTGCAGCTCTATCTGACTGATTACCCTGATTCCTAGCTCCTTGAGAAGTATTACCAGCTCCTCTTCCCATGTTAGTGCCTCTACCATTACCCCGATTATTTCCTCTCCCAAACAAATTACCTCTACTTCCTCTGTCAGTCTATAATCCTCTACCCCTTCCAGCTCTGTTCAATTTAGGACAACTAGTACGTACATGTCCTTCCTCACCACACTCATAACAAATAATTCGTCTCTGTGGTTCAGTTGTCCTCCCTGTAGGACAATCCCTCCTTAAGTGACCACTTCCGCCACACTGAAAACACTGTAATGCTCTCTTTCTGCATTCACCTGAATGAAATTGCCCACACTGACTATACTTTAAAACATTACCACTACTAGTAATTGAAGGACTGTGTGAAGCTTGGCTAAAAGTATCAGGTGCTCGAAAAGTACTACGATTCACAAATGCTCCTCTTGAAGCCTGACTTTGTATCTGACTACCCCGAAACTGAGATGGTCCTCCTCTAGCAAACTTTGATCTCCCAAACTCCTCTGACTGCTTCTGACTAGTCTCAGATTCTAACTTCCCCTTTAACTTTTCTTTCTGTAATGCTTTCTCTACCCAGCCACGATAATGTACACCCTCGTATAAACTCAGCTCATTCTGATAAAATGCACTCAATCCATCCTTAAATCTCTCACATTTCACTTCCTCAGTAGGAAACCACTGACTAGCATAACGATATAAATCATCAAACTTGTCCACATACTCTTTCACATCCATAGTCCCCTGTTTCAAATTAAAGAACTCATTTCTCTTCGCCTTCTGGAATGTTTCAGTCAGATATTCTCTCATGAATTCACGTTTGAAAACTCCCCAATTCAAACCTTCAGGATACAAACCCCTGACTCGAGTTAACCATGCATCTGCTGGTCCATGTAATAAACCAAACACAACCCTGACTTTATCCTCATCCCGTAACTGCATAGTACTAAAGGATTTTTCTGTAGCCTTTAACCAATTATCAGCTTCCTCAGAGTCAATTGTACCTTTGAAATCAAATGCCCCACAATTTTTAGCATCCTCTATCAGCTCACTGGGCCTTCTATGTGCTTCCCGTGTTTCCATCATGGTAACAAAAGCTTCAACTAAAGCTCGGGGTTCAAGTTGTACTACTTGTGGCATTGCGGCTTGTTGTTGTTGTTGTCTTTGAGGTTGGTTAATGGGTGGAACTCTAGCATCAGAGGCTTCACTATCCCCTATGCCCTCAAGATCCCATCCTAACTCTCTTCTTTCCTCATCTCTACCTCTACCTCTACCTCTATTTAGAGGCGGTCGGCCACGCTGTCGTCTCGGATGCATCTATATGATAAAGACACAATTATAATTATATGTAGATATATGCTATGCATGAATGTCATGTGTGCAACACACGACTACCAATATTCACATTATATTACCTCTATATACACTTATGGATATAGATTAAACCCTTGCTCTGATACCAAAATGTCAAACCCGACCTAAAATTAAGATCAGATAAGACGGTGAGACATTACCACTGACTTATTATATAAACCAGTAGTAGTATCTCTCAAATAAGGCGAAAAATCAAAGCGAAAACCAAATTCTGATTTAAAGCTAAAATGACCAACATATGTCGTTTCCAGCATAACTTTTTCATACGGAGTCCGATTAAGGCGATTCAAAAACCCCTGAAAACGTAAGATAATAATAAAGAACTTTCATTTAGGACTCCATGAAAGATTCGGCCTATATCTGGTCGAAAAATGCATCACAAGGTTCAGGTACGAATCTGATTTTCCAGCATCACCTAAATAGACAAGTTATGACTTACTCATAACCCATATCACACTACTCCACAAATTCTCATCTTCAGCTAATTATATATATATATATATGTAGACAATACATATCAAACAAAAGGACACTACCAAAAACAAGTTATACAAGTGTCCTTATACTATCCACATATATGTACATGAACAAAATGGATGCAATACCCTAGAGACGACTTGCACCTCGTAGCTGTAACCGAACCTCGCCCTAGGATCGAGTACCCCTCTCGGTACCTTGCACTTCTTCGCCTAAAACAAAACATTAAAAACATTTGGAAAACATGAGACAAAAATCTCAATAAGAAACTATCAGCTATAAAAATCAACTTTACTTAACATAACTACATATATATACATTTATAAAGGATTTAATCAAAACCTTGTAAAATATACTCAAAACTAAAGTTCATAATAGAATCAAGGTATTAAACCAAAAACCAAAAATATATAATCTTGTATCATTCTTGAGTTCATCCCCTTATAATTCAAATCACAATTCACAACATATACGAGACGTCTCTTAACATTGCCTATCCCATATGGTCTTACCCAACACTTCTCTGCCATACCCAATAGGTCTTCAAACTATGTACACATGCCATATTTCTCACTAAATATGGTCTTTAAAATTAAATCCACCATACCGGACTACTCTCAATGGATACCAAACATTTAATTCCATATATATATATATATATATATATATTGAAACCAAAAACATATATGTATATATGTATATACTTCACTTGATCATAATCAAGTTCACAAGTGTTCAATTCTCCAAAATATCAATCCTTAATCAAATAAAATTTCCAAAATTAATCAACCAACGAAACCTCAAATCAATATAACCCAGTAAAATCTGTAATTCACATTTAAACATAGTCAATAGTTCATTTGAACTATAATTTCACAATAAAAAGCAAGATTGTGAAAAACCTCAATTTTACAAAATTCCGGCATAACCCTAAAAGATCAATTTCTGGAAATTCTTTGATTATATATATATATCTATATACATAAAACTCAAAATATAGTTGATAGTTACTTACCTTAGCTGCTAATTGAAGAAAATACACCCGTTCAATTCTCCTCTAAATCAGTCTAAGACGTTTTCCCTCCAAACGCTTCCGAAACTCAAAAACTCTTTGGTTAGGATTTAGATTTATGCCTAAGGATGCTATAGTTTAAGTTTCAAGTGATTTGGACAGTCGAATCTCCGTAAATCAAAGAAACGGTGGAGAAACGGTCGAAGAACGGCGAAGAACGGATAAAAGAAAAAGACACAGAAAAGAAAAAGAAAGAAAATGAGATGCTCGACACATTCTGGAACAATTTGGGATTTATATCCCAAATTTGGCAAATATCCATTTTGGTCCTTCATCTTTATATAATCTTTTAAAACTTACCCTAAACTTTTAATTTACATCTAAACCCATCGAATTAACTCCAAATTTTTCCTATAACACCAAATAAAAATCACATACCCCATAAGTATAATATATACCAATATCTAGGTATAAATTCTAGAAATTTAGACACGGACGTGACAAGTTAGGAGTTCTTTAACAAGCTAAAAAGGGAAAAGTGAAAGAAATGAAAAGATTAAATAATTCGTTTTTCTTGACAAAATCATATTTTCAAGGCTCAAATTTTTTTAATCTAATTGTGTTTTTAAAAATGATTATATAGTCTTTCTAAATTTATTTTCATCAACTTTTTTTAAGAAGAAAATGGATCAATAAACTAAAAACCAATCTGAGTACAGATAGAATCCTGCAACCAACACGGAACACAAAAAGACTCGAAATCACTAGCATTGGATAAGGCATGTCGTGCAACGACATGAGGACCCTTATTTGCTAGCCTTGATGAAAAAGACACTTTAAAATCGTGTCGAGAGTTCAATAAAACTTGACAGTCCTGAATAATGCTACAAAAATCTGAGAGGTCCGACACAGTAGAGTTGACACTATTGACAACAGACAATGAATCACAATCTAACAAAACATTGACACAGTTTAAGTTGTATGCCCAATAGATTGCCTCCCTCAATGCTAAAGCCTTAACAAACCGAACCTCATCATAAAATGGTAAAATCCTACTTAGACATGTCATAAATGAGCCATCCGAGGACCGAAGTAACATCCCTAAACCACTACGATTTTGATCCTTAAAAAGGGTGGCATCACAATTACGTTTAACGTACCCAGGAGGGCGACGAATCCATCGCACCGGTTGTCCAGAAATGGTCGTAACTGCTGGTCAGTTTTCGTGGCTGCCAAATGAAATTTTTGTGCATTCTCGGGTCCCAGGACCTGTTGCTGTGCGGGCCGAGTTGTTTGTTCCTTGGGCTGGATCGCCGAGCGAATAAATTTGAGCTGCTCGCCAATCTATTAGAGTCCGAACAACAACAGAAGTAGCCTGAGCTGGGAGTAGAAATTTACTTTCCTAAACCAAATGATTTCGTTGACACCAGATCGTCCACAGGGTCATAAACTCTTTAGTCCTTAATTTTCATATAATATAAATTTTAATTTAGTTGTGTAGAACAATATAAAATCATAAAAGTGATTTTTTAAGAGGATAAGAAATATAATTTTATTTTTATAATTAATATACAGAAGTATAAGAATTTCAGTCTATATATATACTACACAAACTTTATTAATTAATACTATTTTGATTAAATTTGAAAATTAGAAGATAAGTTATTTTATTTTTACAATTAGGGACAATTTTATGCTTTCATATGTGAAAATAAATAAAAGGGACTAAACAGTTGAATAAGGTAACGTGAGAACTTTATAATAATATTATGGACCTACTAGTAAGTTAAGTAAACATATGAACTTTATAATTATTTATCTATCTATATATATATATATATATATATATATATATATATATGGGAGGGATCAAGTGAGAACCCTCTCTTAGATGAGGACACTTTGATAGGTGAGAACCACCTAAAACTACACTGTTTAACTCAATACTATAACCACCTGCTATTCCAATCAACAAATCGCGCAATCACTCACCAAAATCACGATAAAAAAACGCTCAAATCTCTCACATCTTCTCCATCACCGTTCTTCATCATCGTTCTTCATCAGCGATCTCAAGCATCTTCTTCATCATCGTTCTCCGTCATCTTCTCCATCATCGTTCTTCATCATCGTCAATTAGATCGACCTCCTTCATCATCGTTCCGTCATTAAACACTCCAAAAATAATCTGAAATCGCAAATCAGATTAAGAAAAAACGATCTACAGTCAAAGAAATAGCATCATTCAGGTAATTTTATCTCCAACAACTATAAATGAATATTAAATTGTGTTCTGTTTTTTATGTTTATAATTATTCAGATATTGCTTAAATCTGAAACAGATTGGAAATCATTCAGATTCTATTCCGAAACAATGGAATTGCATGAAATAATAGACAATGATCTACAGGAGAATGATGATAACCATGAAATTTCTCTGTCTTCAACTATTGAAAGAGGTACATGTGTTCTTCATAATTTCTCTGTTCTTCATAATCTAAAAAATCTTGTTCTAAATAATTGTTCATGTGTTCTATAGATATTAGTACATATTATTCATTTTTTATTTATAATTAGTTGTAAAAATTGTTGAAAAAATAAAATTGAGTATATTGAAATATAGAGTTCACTACGTTCTTCAAATTGTACCTCATGTTCTAAATAAAATTGTTCATATGTCCTATATATTATCACATATGTTCCAAAATTGCACTTAAATGCAGTGTCACATGAAGAGCAGCCAAATCATTCTTCCACTGCAATTATATCCTACACTCCACAAGTAGAAATTGTCCTGACTCCTGGAGGAACAAAAGAATGGAAGCCATGTTGCTCTCCGGAAAAAATACCTATTGTAGGAACAAAATTTAATACTATTGATGAGGGTATTGAATTTTACAAAGCATATGCCACTGAAGCAGGATTTAATATTAGAAAATCTACAGTGAAAAAAAGAAAGAACACAAATGTTGTGATTTTTCAATACTGTTTGTGCAATAAAGCAGGCCATAAGCAGAAAAAAAATGTTGAAGATACTGAAGGACATAAACCGAGAAGAAGATTAATCACACGTGTTGGATGCCAAGCACAAATTGTTTTAAAGTACTGCAATGATGGAAAATATATTGTCTTTCATTTAAAAGAGGAACATACACACCCACTTTACAGTCCACGATGTATGAAATTTCAAAAACAGGGAAGAAAACTGACAATACTACACAAGAAGCTGATTGTTGATAATTCTAAGGTGAGTCATATTCTAAATTTACTTTCCTAACAAAATCTACAATGTTTTCAAATTGTATTTACTTTCTTTATAAAATATGTTCATGTGTTTTGTGTAGATGAATGTCGGACCCGTAAGAACATACAGGCAAATAAAAGAAAATGTAGGAGGATACAACAATGTAGGAGCATCTAAGCAAGATTTCAAAAACTTCCACAGAGATTTAAAGGCTTACATTTATGAGTCAGATGCCCAAATGTTTATTGACATTTTCAGTAAGAAAAAACTTCTATGGTCTGCTTTTTTTTCGACTTTGATATGGATGAAGACGATCATCTCTGCAGAGCTTTATGGGCAGACCCCATTTGTAGAAAGAATTATGCTCTATTTGGTGATATGGTATCTTTTGACACAACATACCAAACAAACAGGTATAATATTACATGTACCAATTTCTTATTCCAATGTTCTAAATATTAATTGGCATGTTCTAAAATCTTATTGACATGTTCTAAAATCTTATTCTTATATTCTTAAAAAGTTTTCTTATTTACAAATATTTGTATATTATTTCCACAGATATAACATGATCTTTGGCCCCTTTACTGGAGTAGACCACCACAAAAAATGTGTTACATTCGCTGCTTGTTTCATTGCTAAAGAAGATATTGCATCATTTGAGTGGGTTTTCAAAACGTTTCTTAACGCAATGGGAAGCAATGAACCTACATGCTTAATAACAGATCAAGATCCAGCAATGAAGATTGCAATAAAAAATGTTTTCCAAAAAACAGAACATAGATTCTGCATGTGGCACATTATGAAAAAGATGAATGATAAAATAGGTAAGCCTTCCAAAGCATTGTTTACAATTAAAAATTTTAATACTTGATTGTTCTACTATATGTTTTGATCACGTATTAAATTGTATGTTCCAATATATTATTGGCATGTTAAATTTTTTTGTATATAATGAAGATACTTACTGGTTTTTTTAATAGGTCGTGCAATTATGCAAGAAACCAATTTCTTAAAAAGGATTCAACCAATTGTCTGGAGTGTTGAGATTGAACCTGAAGAATTTGATGAAAAATGGAAAGCAGTCATTTCAGAGTTTAATTTGGAAAAACATGAATGGCTAGGTCAAATATTTGAAATCAGAAAAATGTGGATTCCAGCGTACTTCAGGGACTTATTCCTAGGAGGAATTATGAGAACTACATCAAGGTCAGAGAGCGAGAACAACTTTTTCACTGCTTTTACAAATTCTCATTTAAGTCTTGTAGAATTTTATTTGAGATTTGATAGTGCAATGGATGCACAAAGGCATAACCAAGCTCACAATGACAATGATGCCAAACATAAAAGACCTGTATGCAAAACACCAATGGGTATTGAAAGACATGGAGCTGATGTTTATACAACTACTGTCTTTTATGAGTTTCAGGAAGAGGTTTATAATGGTTCTTTCTTTTGTGGAATAGACGGATTCTATAAACAACCTCCTTTCGAAATTTACACTATCAAAGAGCAAAGGACATCAAAAAACTTTCAGGTTATGTACATCAACATTGAAGACGAAACAAAATGTTCGTGCAAGAAGTTTGAAAGACAAGGCTTACCATGTAGACACATGGTGTGGGTTTGGATGGCAAAAATGCTTGAATCAATTCCTAACATGTATGTTCTTAACAGATGGACTACATTAGCAACAAGTCAAAAAAACATTAATCTGCACAGAAATCTTATGGAAGAATGTGCTGCTACAATTGATAAGAAAACATTGCTGAATCAACTATGGTCAGAGATTAATGTTTGTGTCTATTTAGCTCAAGGTAATGAGGAAAATATAAAGGATCTTGTGAAGAAGTTTCAAGGAATCAGAATGGATTTAGAAGCTAACATCACTCAAAAAGACACTGAGAAAAACAGAACTCTTACAAAAAATCAAGACATTGAAATGTTGATTGGAACTAGTGTACCAACTGAAATTAATGTCAAAGCACCAAAAATATCAAAGAACAAAGGTACAGGTGTACATATTCCAAAAGGAAACGGTGATAAAAGATTGAAGAGTGAAAGAGAGAAAGCTGTTGAGGAAAACCAGAAAAAAAAGAGGTTATGCAGAGTCTGTAATCAGCTTGCTAACCATGATAGCAGAAACTGTCCAGAAAAATAGAACAACTAATCTCTTATATTGTTTAGAACATATGATACATGTATTAGAACAACGATTTAATATTTCCAATATACAATTTATTGTCACAGAATTATTTTTTTTCTATGTAAGAAGCTGAAAATTTCTTATTTTTATTTCTCTAAAATTTGTTATTTTTATTTCTCTATCTTTTTACCCATATTTCATTCAATGACATAATTAACATATTTCAAAGTATTATAAGTATAATAATTATTTCATGTTCCTCTATCTTTTTATCTATATTTCATCCAATTTATGACGTGTGCCATAATTATCATATTTTAAGTATTACAAATATGATCATTATGACATGTATCAAAATGAATCTAACATGTTTATAGTGGATATAAACATGTATAACAGTAAAAATTAACTTCAAGCTTCTAATTCTATTCTAATGAATTTCCATATGATTACAATTTTGTTAAACAAGCCTCTAAGCTGCACACCTTTCCACTCTAAACAAATATATCCAATCTACACTTCATTGCTGTTATCAAAATCGTGTATGTTCCAAAAAATATGTTTTATGTTCCAACAAATATGTCTTATGTTCTAACATATATAACATGTTAAAAAATAAAACACAAACTTTGCCAACAGAAACTTCTACAATATATTTTACAAAAATTACAATAACTATCCCATATATATTACAAATTATAACTAACTAAACTAATAATACTAGTGTTCATTCTTCCATTTTAATGCCTTCCCATTAACAGCAGCAACTTCTTTGTTTCCAGGATCTGACAAAATCCTCCAACAGAACTCAACTCTAAAATTCTTCAACGGATCAACCTGCAATATTACAAAATCAATATTACTAATATTCTCAAAATAATAACATCAACCTATCATAAAAAAGATTAAAAAAAAACTCACATTGTTATCTCCAACTCCAATATCCCATTTATCAACATCTTGTCCAAAATATAATTCCATATGCTTCATAAGGAAAACACCACAATCATCATTGTTGGTTGTGTCTTTACACTTCAACTTCAAATGTCTTGCACTATAAGCACTGATATCATTCAAACATTCAGGGCTTTCTCTTTTAATATAAAGTGAATATGCTTTCACCTGGAAAACATAAAACAACATCTTATGAATATTAAAACATATCATAAACTATTCAGAACATACAGTTAGTTTTTCAGAACATGATAATAAATATATAGAACACAATAACAAAACTAAAAAACAGTTGAGTAATATTACCAAAGCCTTTGCAAAACCCTTATATTTACTAGAAGGTTGAACACCTTTCTCAAGAGCCTTGTTATCAATAACATCTATTTTTCCAGTAAAATGGTTGATAACAAAAAGATAGAAATGTGCAGCATGAACAACCGGAAAGAACACCTAAAAAGATAAACCATTAGCAATCATAATAATTTCAAACAAAAATTACAGTAAAACACAATTTACTTTTAATATAATTACCAACTGATAATTTTGTAAACTATCTACTTTAGCCTCACGAAGTTCATAACTAATCCTCTCAAAAAAAGCATCGTGTCTATCGTTGTACTTAGTAGATCCAGGAACTCCCTTATCTGTACATAGTAACAACTATACAAAAATACAACATTCATATTAATATAATCCAATTTCTTTTTAACAAAAAAAAAATATCAAAAAGTAAAAACACATACAAATGGTACAGTAGAGAAGAAGAATCTGTTCGCAGCAATTTGACCCCTGCTCTTCCTTTCACCATTCAATATTCGAGACCACGCATCAATAACATTACAAACCAAATGATTCTTTCCTGACAAGGTCATAATCTCCTCTCTATTGATTGTGGACAAAGAATCACTATACAACAACTTACTTCAAAAAAAGCAAACAGAATAAAATAAAAACAATAAGTATATCTTAAAGAAAATTCAAATTAACACAAACAACATTCAATTAAGATCTTACTGTGGGTCTCCATTACAGAAAGCATATTCCACCAACATTCTCCTCGAACCAAGCATATTATTTAGTAAATGCTCAGACTCAACCAAAAATGGAGACTGTAGATACACAGGCAACTTTGAAATCTTTTTTGCACGATTTCCAACACCACCTTCTTCCACTTTCTCACCTACATCTTTCTCTACTCTCCTATTAACAACATAAAAAAATAACAAAAAGGAAAAAAAATTAACCATGTTCCAAAACAGAAAACACATACTCTTAAATTATATTCTCATGTTCTAAAATATAAACCATATGTTCAAAAAACACATACAGATATTCTAAATTACAAAAATTCTTAAATATCACTTACATTGCATTACTATTAGAAACATCATCAGTAAAACAGTCATCAAGTCCAGTAACTCCTACTCTTACCACTTCTTCCACAAACTCTTTCCGAACTTCATCCAAATCAATTTGACTATATTTCATACCACACCTACTTTTCCACTACAAAATATAAAAAAATTAATACCATAAAACAAACTATAATTTCAAAATAATGCAACAAAACATTTATTATAAGTGGACTATACCTTTTCAGCAAACTTCAAATCATTGTCCATCACAATATCTCTCATGTACCGCATTACAAAAAAACCACATGTTTTATGATCTTTCTGCTCTGGCACACCCTACAACACAACAAGCACAACATTAAAATCATGTACATCAATCTAACATTTACGTTCTAAACAATTTCACACATGTACAAAACCAATATACAAATTAAGAGTTACCAAAAGTGCAGTCCATTTGACTTTAATTTGATCATTCCCAGAGTATAATAGAATAGCGCTGTTAAAATGAAATTCATTAAAATCAGGTACATAATCTTAATCTTAAAACATAATTATATATCAAATAAACTATAAAACAAAATATAAACAAAAAACATACTCATTCACAACATCCATCCATATATCTGCCCTTGGCAAACGCCTTCTCAATGGATCCAACCAATAAGCTCTAAAATTCGTCAAATCGATAACTGACAACGTCCAGTGTCCACTGAAAATAATACTATTATTATTTCAAAATAAAGAAAATTACTTACAAAAATATTAAATAAAATAACTAAAATTTCATACCTTGTATTATATGGACACAAAAAGATAGACTTATCCATCGTGGACATCTTCAATCGATTCATCAACTCATATGAGCGCTGACTTACTGTTTTAGTACTTCCAATTGAATAAGTGTAATAAGGATCGACAAAATAAAACAATTTGTCCATTCCTCTTTTCTTCAACAAATTAAACAAGTAGCTACATAAAAACACAAAAGTACATAGTAAGAATCAACTACAACTAATATAAATAAAACTATAATATTTCAAAAACAAAATACCTCATATAGAAAATTATAACGTTGCAAGTTATCTCTCCCATATGAACCAAAGAATATATCCTGCCTCAACAATAATGCTTTAGCAGCATGTCCAAACAATTCTTCACCAACAACATAGCTAACAAAATTGCCTTTCACCAACTCGGAATTAGCCCATTTGCACAGACTCTGTAACTTATCTGGAATATTTCTAGGCAAAGCTTGTAAATCTACATCCACAACATCTTCTATCATCACGTTATCAACTTCATCATCAACAACAAACCTGTTGACAAAACAAACCACCTTAAAACATAAAAAAGCAATAAGATAATCAGAAACATAAAACCTATGTACTAAACAATAAGGCATATGTTCTAAAATATAACAAACATTAAAAAAATAAACAAAATATAAAATAATTCTTATCACATACATTACTTCAGGATCAGAATTATTCTTCGCATCTGCAACATCCACTTTCTCAACAAATTTTTTTGTTTGTGTAGATCCACCTTCAGCTCCAACAAAATCATGCAACTCTTGACTCAACAAATTAAAATTTGGACAAGAATATTTTTCTTCAGATTTCTTCATTGGAGTTTCACTTTCTCTCTGATCTTTCTTCTCTCTTTTTATTCTTTCAACTAAAGCATCTATCTCATCAAAAAATTCAGAATTAAGATAAGGATGACTATCTTGACTAGACAAATCACATTCAAAATCTCCAGTCATTCCTGTATCTTTTTTACTTTCAGCTTTGTTCTCATTAACAACTTCTTCTTTCCCTCCTTCACTTTGACTAACTGGATCTTCATTGCCTCGAGTATATTTACTCCATAAACTCTTTATCACATTACCCATCTCAACGCTTGTACCATCTTCACCAAAAACAACATTAGCTTCTTTCAACATAACATACATTTCATTAACTTTAGAACCCAGTTCTTTAGCTAATGATTGGAACTTAGAAAGAAATTCCTGCATATGCAAAACCATAATTAAAAAACAGGGCAAGTTATAAATAATAGTAAGCATGTTCTAAAATTTAATAAACATGTTCTAAAATTTAATAAGAATTGATGCGAACATCCTAACTGGGATCAACAATCATACGCGCCTTGGCGGATCTCCTCTCGGCGTTCCCACCGAGGTTGTATCTAGGAGGGCGGATCCCCTTAACACGCGAGTGGGGCGGATCTAGGCGTACGCCATGAGGCGTACCAACAACTACACTGGGCGGATCTCAAGTTTACTTCCTGCCGAAGGAATTCACCAACAACCTCTGACGCTCCGTACCTGCACCTCTGTACCTGTTGTCTGGGCGCATTACCTATCTTACCCTCTTATTATTAACTGTATTGTAACCCTAGTAGGGGTAGTCCCTGTCCTTTGCTTATCTTTTAGAGGTTGTATTTAAACCCTCATTTTGTAAGGATATGGCAACTTTTATCAATCAACTATCATTTCTCTTTGACATTAAGGTTTATACCTTTGTTTATCGGGATTCACTCCTTCTAGTCTAGCTAGAGAAGAAGATCTTTGTTGGTTTACGATTAAAACCTCCATTTATCGCTTTCAATCTGTATCAGTTGGTATCAGAGCCAATCGTTTCCTGACCCGAAACTTCTTTTGGCAATGGTTCAACCCCGACAACCGCAGATTCCATGGAAACCAGTGACCGGAGATATGAGGAGCTGAGAGAGCACCTCGCGGAACAAATCCAGGCCAGCCTTGAGCGGCAGAAACAAAACGACCAACGATTCCAGGAGCTAACCGCTTCCCTAGAAAACCTCAGATTGGAGATCCGTGCAGTGGTCAGACCAGCCGCCGGGGAGTCCGACCAGAGGAGGGAAGGAGTCCTTGAACCACGACCCCAAAGGCAACCCACGCCACCTCGACTGCCATTGACAAATGTCCAACTTCCATAAATGGGTCCTAGGGATCCTGAGGTAAGAAGACCCAACTTTGTCCTTGTGCATAACGCTGATAGCGATAGTGATGATTTTGAGGATCTTGGGAATAATGGTGCCTTTAGAAATATGAGGGATGTTGGTCCGATTGATAACAGGCGTGTGGGTATGGCTAGGGCAGAACCAGACCTAGGAAACTTTGATAGAGATGACGCCTTTAAGCTAAAAATAGATTTACCATCTTTTGGTGGCGAGCTGGATATAGAGGGATTCTTAGATTGGTTATCGGAAGTTGAACGTTTCTTTGAGTATGCTGAGATTCCTGATGAGAGGAAAGTAAGGCTGGTGGCATATCGCCTGAAGGGTGGCGCATCAGTTTGGTGGGATCAGATGAGGGAAGAAAGAAGAAGAGGGGGCAGAGATCCGATTAGATCTTGGCTACGGATGAAGGCGATGCTGAGGGAGCGGTTCTTACCGCCGGACTACGAACAGTATATCTACAGCTCCTACAGAGGATGCTCTCAAGGGACCCGAAGTGTCCATGAGTATACTTCTGAGTTCTTAAGGCTTTCGGCGAGAGCCAACCTGTCTGAAACTGAAAGCCAAAAGACCTCTAGGTATCTAGAAGGGTTGAGATACAATATCCAGGATCGTATTGGCACACAGATGGTGGTTAGAGTACAAGATGCTAGGAATTTAGCCCTCAAGGCTGAGTCCCAACTGACCGGGAGATCTAGGAGATCCGCCACTACTGAGTATACGCCTGGAGGAAGAGATAACGTGAAGTCTTACGACAAAGGCAAGCAGGTGGCGAGTGCCAGTGGGGCCAAGGTTAACAGTGTGGGAAAGGGATCCGTTGGAGATGCTAGACCATACAAAGAAGCACCTATACCACCCAAGAGCAACAATCCGTATGCAAGGCCAGCACCTTTCAAATGTTTTCGGTGCAATGAGCCAGGACATAGATCCAATGAGTGTCCTAGAAGGAAGAGCGCCAACATGGTGGAGAGGTACGAAGATGACTATGACGAAGAGGATGAAGTATTTTGTGAACCCTTGGGAGAAGATGATGAGGTGGCGGGTGAAGAGAGGTACGCCATCCATGTGGTACGGCGTTTGTTAGTCTCCAGCCGGATAGAGGGCGATCAAAGGCACCGACTATTCAGAACCCGCTGTCTTGTGAAGGGTGGGCGATGTAATGTGATAATAGATAGTGGGAGCCAAGAGAACATTATGAGTAGCAGCGCCATTCAGAAGTTCGGGTTGTTGGTAGAGGCGCACCCTGATCCCTACAGGGTGACCCAGAGATGCAAGGTACCGATTGAGATTGGTAACTATCATGATGAAGTCTGTTGTGATGTGGTCGATATGGACGCATGCCACCTATTGTTGGGCCGACCCTGGCAGTTTGATAACAACGCCACCCACGCCGGAAGAGAGAACACTTACAGATTTGTGAAGAATGGGGTGAAGTTTGTCCTTACACCAATGGTGAGAGAGCCAAAGGCCGACGAGAAGTCTACCTTGGTAATCTGTCCTACACACAAATCGTTTGTCAGCGAATGTGAAGAAAGCCAAATGGTATATGTGGTAATGGTTAAGGCGAATCACGAATCCGCCCAAAGGGACGAAAGGGAAATGTCGAGTGAAGTGACCCGCCTACTTGGCGAGTATCAAGATTTGTTCCCCGACGAACTGCCGAGTGGGTTACCACCTTTGAGGGACATCCAACATCATATCGATCTTGTGCCCGGGGCTAGTTTACCAAGCCTCCCACATTATCGAATGAGCCCAAAGGAGAATGATGTCATGAGACAAAAAGTGGAGGAACTCATCGAGATGGGATACGTTAGGGAGAGTATGAGTCCTTGCGCTGTTCCAGCTTTACTTACACCGAAGAAGGATGGGTCTTGGCGGATGTGTGTTGACAGTAGGGCTATTAACAAGATCACCATCAAGTATAAGTTCCCGATTCCAAGGTTGGATGACATGTTGGACCAACTTGGCGGATCTCGAGTCTTCTCCAAGATTGATCTCAGGAGTGGGTATCATCAGATACGAATCCGATCTGGGGATGAGTGGAAGACTGCCTTCAAGACAAGAGATGGATTGTATGAATGGTTAGTTATGCCCTTTGGGATGACCAACGCCCCTAGTACTTTTATGAGACTGATGAATCAGGTGCTTCGCCCAGTAATTGGGAAGTTCGTAGTTGTGTATTTCGACGACATTTTGATCCACAGCCAGACCTTGGCGGAATATGAAGAGCACTTGCAGACCGTGTTTGACCTGTTAAGGAAACACCAATTATACGCCAACACCAAGAAGTGTGACTTTGTCATGGAGAGCTTAGTTTTCCTTGGATTCGTGGTCAGTGGGAATGGAATCCAAGTTGATGGGGAGAAGGTAAGAGCCATCCGAGAATGGCCTACCCCGAGGAACGTGGGGGATATCAGGAGTTTTCATGGGCTAGCAACGTTCTATCGCCGATTCATTAAGAACTTCAGTTCCATAGTGGCCCCGTTAACAGAATGCTTGAAGAAAGGAAAGGGGTTCGAGTGGGCGGACGCCCAAGAAGAGAGCTTCGCCTTGATCAAGGAAAAGCTGAGTACAACGCCAGTGCTGGTGTATCCCGATTTTGACAAATTGTTTGAAGTTGAGTGTGATGCCAGTGGAATTGGGATTGGTGGTGTCTTGATGCAAGAAAAGAGGCCCATTGCCTACTTCAGTGAGAAGCTCTGTGAGGCACGGCAAAGGTGGGCAACGTATGATCAAGAGTTTTATGCTGTAGTGAGGGCATTGAAAGTATGGGAACATTACTTGGTGGGAAAAGAGTTCATCCTCTACACTGACCATCAAGCTCTCAAATACCTGGGAAGTCAGAAGCAACTTCGAAGCGCCATGCACGCCCGGTGGTCTGCCTTCATAGATAAGTTCCCCTATAAGCTTATCCATAAGGTGGGAAAACAGAACATAGTGGCGGACGCTTTGAGTCGGGGGATTGCACTAATAAAAACAGTCAACCTGGAGACCGATTGTTTCGAACACATCAGAGGAGAGTACCTGGCGGATCCTGACTTTGGAAGTATCTGGGAGAAGTGCCAGCGCCAACCTGGGGATGGGGCATATCACTTAATGGATGAGTATCTAATGAGGGGCAACCAACTTTGTTTACCCTGCACTTCTATCCGCGAGAAGGTGGTCCGAGATCTACATGGCGGATCCCTGGGGGGGCATTTTGGGCGAGACAAGACATATGCAGCAGTAAGTTCCCGTTATTTCTGGCCCAAAATGAGAAGAGATGTAGCGTACCTGGTAGAACGATGCTATATCTGCCAGACCGCCAAGGGACACACAACAAATGCTGGCTTACAGCTGCCCCTACCTGTACCTGAAACCATATGGGAGGATCTGTCCATGGATTTTGTCCTAGGGTTACCCAGAACTCAGAGAGGCATGGATTCCATCTTTGTGGTTGTTGACCGGTTTTCGAAAATGGCACACTTCATACCATGCCGTAAGACTAACGACGCCTCAGCAACTGCCAAGCTATTCTTCAAAGAGGTTGTCAGATTACATGGTGTACCAAAGAGCATTGTCTCAGACCGTGACACAAAGTTCCTGAGTCACTTCTGGCGGACCTTGTGGGCTCTTTTTGATACTTCTCTGAAGTTTAGTACCACCGCCCACCCTCAGACAGACGGACAGACAGAAGTGGTCAATCGGACTCTGGGAAACTTACTGCGCAGCAAATGTAAGGATAAGCCCAGGATGTGGGACGTGGTTTTAGCACAAGCTGAGTTCGCCTACAATGGATCTGTACACTCGGGAACTGGGAAGTCACCCTTTGAGGTAGTATACACTAAGACCCCGAATCACGTCCTTGATATAGCCCATCTTCCCAAAGGAAACGTGACTGCAAACCAGCTAGCCAGAGACTATGTCCAGATGCACCAAGAGGTGAAGGAGACTCTTGAGGAGAGAAACCAGAAACTAAAGGCTAAGGCGGATGAGCACCGCAGGGACCTACAGTTCGAAGTGGGAGATGAGGTTATGGTTCACTTGGGAAAAGAGAGGCTCACCAACGCCACAAGCAGCAAACTTCGACCGAGAAAGTACGGGCCATATAAGATCACCAAGAAGGTCAATGCCAATGCCTATCATATAGCTTGGCCAAACTGGCTTGGTAAAGTCTCACCGGCGTTCAATGTTCGTGACCTTAGCCCGTGGAAGTCAGATGGCCCTTTGGAGAACAACACAGACCAGCCAGTACCGAATTCTTTTAAAGAAGGAGAGAATGATGCGGACATCCTAACTGGGATCAATAATCACACGCGCCTTGGCGGATCTCCTCTCGGCGTTCCCACCGAGGTTGTATCTAGGAGGGCGGATCCCCTTAACACGCGAGCGGGGCGGATCTAGGCGTACGCCATGAGGCGTACCAATAACTACACTAGGCGGATCTCAAGTTTACTTCCTGCTGAAGGAATTCACCAACAACCTCTGACGCTCCCTACCTGCACCTCTGTACCTGTTGTCTGGGCGCATTACCTATCTTACCCTCTTATTATTAACTGTATTGTAACCCTAGTAGGGGTAGTCCCTGTCCTTTGCTTATCTTTTAGAGGTTGTATTTAAACCCTCATTTTGTAAGGATATGGCAACTTTTATCAATCAACTATCATTTCTCTTTGAGATTAAGGTTTATACCTTTGTTTATCGGGATTCACTCCTTCTAGTCTAGCTAGAGAAGAAGATCTTTGTTGGTTTACAATTAAAACCTCCATTTATCGCTTTCAATCTGTATCAAGATTGTTCTAAAATTTAAAAACAAAGGGAAAGCTATAATAACGTACAAAAATTTCTGCTGGTCCACTAGAAGAAGCTTCTCCACATTCCTTCTTATTGCCAACTTCAGCATCTTGTTTATCTTCATTCCTATTCACTGCTTCTTTTTTCAAATTTCCTTCATCCCCATACATACCTTCTCTTACCAAGTTTTCTCCTACCAATATTCTATTTAACACAATCCCACTTCCAAATCCCCTCAATTTCTCCAAAGCCATCCTCTTTTGAATTCGTTCTTTATTCCAAACAGATATCAATGGATAATCTCTTGGATTAACAACATTAGCTCGTTGAAGCCTATCAAAATAACTTATCTACAAAAAAATAACAAAAATGAACAAGTTAAACACAAATTAAAAAATAAACAACCAACAAATATTGTCAAACACATAATCAAAAAAAAATATACTTACCAACAAGAAAGGAAGGGGACCTGTGAAAAAAGTAGGACTCCTCTTCCAATCACTGACAGAATCCAACAAATGCTTATATGCAAAAGAACACCAGTCCAAATTTACAATCTCATTAACATTCCTACAACTATAAAGAAATTTATAGTTCATAGCCTGGTTCTTGGTTGAACGAATACAACAATTCACCGCACAGAATATGAAATGCAACAAAAACTCATCACACAATGGTTTCGTCTTCAGATCATTCAGCTTAGCAATCACAGTACTATTAATTGGACTTCCACTCACAAGCCCAAAATAAGACCTCCATTCAGCAAAAAAATCTGAACAATCATCTTCCCCAACATCTCGGGGCTCCTCAATCTCTACACCTCCACAAGGCAAGCCATAAACAGCTTGAAAATCTTCCTTAACAAACTTCAACTCTTCACTATTACCCAACATAAGGCTACACCTATCTACATTAAAACTATTGACAAGTCTTTCACAAAAAGAAGCATCATGAACATCTAAACTTAAATCCAAAAAACCACCAAATCCAATCCGTCTAATTGCATTCTTATGAGTCTCTGGAATATCATTAAGAATACCAATAAACTGTTTAGGAGGTATTCTTTGACCAAGAGCAGTCTTATTCCTTTTAGAAATATTTTCATCATCACCTGCACTAACAACCTTCTTCCGCTTCTTTAAAAACCTAGAAGCAACATTTATGTTTCTTGCAAACTTAACTTTCTTTAGCTTCCTAGCATCAACGTCTTCCTTTAAACCATCAACAGAAGGGTCAGAAACTTGAGAAGAATCAAAACCTTTGCTACATAGACTCCTTGTTTGTCGTCTAAACATACCTTTACTAGATTGACTACTTGTTTCCTGCTTCAACGCACCTTTGATAGATTGACTCCTTGTTTCCCGCCTCAACAAATTATTAGACGGAACAACATAACTAGAGAGCAAATCATTGTCAGCAGGAATGGCTGACATTGAAGGTCTTTTAGAAATGGAAGGTCTTTTAGAAGTCCTCTTAAATCTTCTAGATGTCTGTCTTTTCCACTTATAGCTTCAACATGAACATCACTCTTACCTTTCTTCTTATTTTTCATATCTTCATCAGAACAATATTGTTCAATAATTTCATCCAGCAAATTCTTATCAATCACATTACTTGGGAAACTATCTTCTCCATTTCCGCCCATTTTCTACAAAAAAACAGAACATATAATCAACATTTTAGAACAAACAAATGCAAATATAGAACAAAATATAAAACAAATGCAATAACTCATCAACAAAACATAAACTAATTTAACAAAGCAATAACTCATCAACAGAACATATGTTCAATATTTTAGAACAAAAACCATACAAAATAATACCACAACAAACTTTGAAAGTTCAAACAAGCAAAACCCCCAAACAAAACCAATATCTCATTAACAGAACAATTGTTCAAAATTTTAGAACAAACACATGCAAATATAGAACAAACTTTGAAAAAAAATAAAATCATTTTGAAACTTACTAAATTTCAAAATCAAACCACAACAAACTTACAGATTTCAAACAAATGAAAAACCTACAAATCAAAAAGCAACAAAAAAAAGGTATCAAAACTAAAAAATAGAGAACAAACATAAAACAGAACAATATACCATTAACAGAACATACGTTCATCATTTTAGAACAACAAACACAAAATATAAAACAATAATAAAACAACATAAAAACATTCTCAAACTAAATACATTTGAATACAAAAAACATAGAAAACACATACAGAAACTTCTTCATAAAGTTCAAACAAACGAAACCCTAGAAAATCAAAAAACTACATAAAATCGCTATCAAAATCAACGAAAAATATAAAACAACAAAATAAACGAAGAACATAAAGCAACAAACCTCGTTCAGACGAACAAATTCATGGAAAAAAACGAAAAAGCGAAAAAATGCAAACAAAAACAATGAACAGAAAAAACGAACACGATAAACAACTAACCAAAGTTCAGAGGAAGAAATACACGGTATAATTGATGAAATGCAGAAAGAAAATCTTCTATCAAAAACAAAGTTGATCGACTGTAGAAATGAGAGAAGATGGAAACAACGAAGGAGTCGAGGAACAAGTCGAAGAACGAAGAGACAGATCTTTTCAACTTCAAAAACGCGCGACTTCTCAAATGAAACTCACCGTTTTTGTCAAAAAAAATACCCCAAAACTACGTAGTTTTAATTGGTTCTCACCTAAAAAATGTCCTCACCTAAGAAAGGGTTCTCACAAGAGCCCTTCTATATATATATATATATATATATATATATATATATATATATATATGGGTGAGATCCAGCGTGACAATGGCTTAAGTTGTGACAAGGAGTTTATTGTGTGACATAACAAAACTACGTAGTTTTGATGATAATTAAAAAGGGCAATGTGGCAAATTTGTAAATAAAATGAAAGAGAGAATAGAGAAAATTGTTTTATTTCTTTTCTTTAAAATATATTTTCCCGACATCTCTAACATCGTTTTTTGAAAATTTTTATACTATTAGACTCGTCTAAATTAGACGGTCATTTTAAGATCCCTGAAGCTCAAGTAAAAAAAATTCCGGTGAACGGAATCCGGGTAGGTATTTTCCGGCGAGAAAAAAAGTGCTCAGAAAATTCTCAAAAAATTCCAGAAAATGTAACACATTATTCTAAGAAACTTTAATTCTTGGGTCGAAACAGGAGTTCTTACGGTTTAGTCCCAATAAAAAATTTTCCTTAATTTTATCCATTTTACATGCTTCAACAATTTGTTGGGACTAAACCGTAAAAAATCCCGCTTCGACCCAAGAATTAAAGTTTCTTAGAATAATGTTTTACATTTTCTGAAATATTTTGAGAATTTTCTGGGCACTTTGTTTCTCGCCAGAAAACGCTCACCCGGATTCCGTTCACCGGAATTTTTTTTACTTGAGCTTCAGGGATCTTAAAATGACCGTCTAATTTAGACGAGTCTAATAGTATAAAAAATTTTGAAAACCAAGGTTAGAAATGTCGGTAAAATGTATTTTAAAGAAAAGAAATAAAACATTTTTCTGTTGGAACAATTCAAGTATTATGTTGGAACAAATGGTACACTGATTTGAAACAAATGGTACACTGATTTGGAACAATGTAAGCAGAAAAAAAAAAACGTGCCCAGAAAATTATCAAAAAATTCGAAAACATGTAAAACATCATTTTAAGAAACTTTAATTCTTGGCTCAAAATGAAATTTCTTACAGTTTTGACCCAATAAATTGTTGAAGCATGTAAAATGGATAAAATTAAGGAACAAGTTTTATTGGGACTAAACCGTAAGAAATACCGCTTCGACCCAAGAATTAAAGTTTCTTAGAATAATGTTTTACATTTTTTGGAATTTTTTTAGAATTTTCTGGGCACTTTTTTTCTTGCCAGAAAATGCTTACTCGGATTCCGTTCACCAGAATTTTTTTTACTTGGAGCTTCAGGGATCTTAAAATGACTGTCTAATTTAGACGAGTCTAATAGTATAAAATTTTTCGAAAAACGGGTTAGAAATGTCAGAAAAATGTATTTTAAAGAAAAGAAATAAAACAATTTTCTGTTGGAACAATATAAGTATTATGTTGGAACAAATGATACATTGATTTGGAACAACGTAAGTAGGACAAAAAACGTGTCCAGAAAATTATCAAAAAATTTCAAAACATGTAAAACATTATTTTAAGAAACTTTAATCCTTGGCTCAAAGCGAGATTCCTTACAGTTTTTACCCAACAAATTGTTGAAACATGTAAAATGGATAAAATTAAGGAAAACTTTTTATTGGGACTAAACCGTAAGAAATCTCGCTTCGACCCAAGAATTAAAATTTCTTAGAATAATGTTTTACATTTTTTGGAATTTTTTGAGAATTTTCTGGATACTTTTTTACTTGCCAGAAAACGCCCACCCGGATTCTGTTCACCGGAATTTTTTTTACTTGAGCTTCATGGATCTTAAAATAACCGTTTAATTAAGACGAGTCCAACAGTATAAAATTTTTTGAAAAACGAGGTTGGAAAAGTTGGGAAAATGCATTTTAAAGAAAAAAAATAAAACAATTTTCTCTTTCCTTTTATTTACAAATTTGCCACCTCCTTTTGGTTAATTACAAAATTGGTCCTTATCACACAATAAGGTTTGTCGCACCATAAGCAATGTGTCACACCTGATCTCTCCTATATATATGATGACACTTTGTTATGTGAGAACACTCAAAACTACGCAGTTTTGAGTATAAAAATTAAATAAAACACAAAATGATGCTAATGGGAGTCAAACCCAAACGCTTCCACCTACACTACATGCTACTTACCAATAAGATAATTTCTTTTCTTGTACATTATGTCGCGTGCTGCTTAATATACTATTGTTTGTATCTTCTATTGTTTAATATTTGATGCATACACTTATTAATATTGATTAAATGTGTATAGTAATGAATTATTAATAGAAAAAAAAAGAAATGTGCATAATAATGAATTATTAATAGAAAAATAAATCCAAGAATATGCTCCAATTTCTTATTTATTTAATTCCTCTATATTTTTGTAATTTATTTTTTAAAATGTTAAAGACGATGTTCTAAATATTGTTACATACGTTCTAAACTTTATAATTTGTGTTCTAAAAATTAAGTATAATGTTTTAAAAAAATTAGTAAATATATGGACCATTTTTGTATTTGTTCTATAATATAATTTACAACTCATATTCTAAATAACATAACGTATGTTCTAAAAAACATAACGTATGTTCTAAAGTTTATAGTTTGTGTTCTAAAAATTAAGTATAATTTTCTAAAAAAAATCAGTAGATATCTGGATCATTTTTGCATTTGATCTATAATATAATTTATAACTTTTGTTCGAAAAAACATAACGCATATTCTAAAAAATACAACGTATATTCTAAAAAATATGTCGTACTGTCACGTCCGTGACTAAATTTCTAGAATTTATATTTTGATATTAGTATATATGATAATTATCAGGTGTGTGATTGTTATTTGGTGTTATAAGAAAATTTTGGGGTTAATTCGATGGTTTTAGGTGTAAATTAAAAGTTTAGGGTAATTTTAAGAAGATTATATAAAGATGGAGGATCAAATTAGATTTTTTCCAGATTTGGAACGAAATGATCATCATCATCTTTGGTTTCTTTTTTTCCATTTTTTTTCCTTTCTCTGCCTCTTCGTCATTTTTATCGTTTCTGGACCGTTTCTCCACCGTTTCTTTGATTTACGGAGATTCGACTGTCCGAATCATTCAAAATTTAAAACATAGCATCCTTATACATAGATCTAAGTCCTAACCGGAGAGTTTTTAAGTTTCGAAATGTTTGAAGGGGAAACGTCTTAGACAGAATTTAGAGGAGAATCGATCGGATTTATTTTTCTTCAATTAATAGCCAAGGTAAGTAACTATCAACTATATTTTGAATTTTATGTATATAGATATATATATATAATCAAAAAAAATTCAGACAGTGATATTTTAAGGTTATGCAGGAATTTTGTAAAATTAGGGTTTTTCATGATTTTGCTTTTTATTGTGAAATTACGGTTCAAATGAAGCTATTGATTATGCTTCTATGTGAATTTCAGATTTTACTTGATTATGTTGATTTAAGGCTTAATTTGGTTGATTTACATATATACATATATGTTTTTGGTTTCGATATATATCTATATTGAACAAAATGAATTTGATGATTTCTTACGAATTGATTTTGGATTGAGAAATCTGTTGTGGTTATTTTTACAAAAGGGCTAATTGAAGCCAAATGATTTATGGTTATGAAATAGTTTGGAATTTGATTGTGAAAGGAAATTTGGGCACGTTATGATTTTATGATTTTATATCCATCGAGAGTTATCCGGATCGGTGGTTTTATATTTGAAGACCATGTTCAATGGGGGACATGGCTTGTGTACACAGTCTGAAGACCTATTGGGTATGGCAGCGAAGTGTTGAGTAAGACCATATGAGATAGGCAATGTTAAGAGATGTCTCGACTATATATGTGGTTATAGATTGATACTTAAGGGGAGAAACTCAAGGATGGATACAATGTTTTAAGTTCATTTGGATTACGTTTTCGGTTATGATTGATTTTGATATAAGGTTTTACGTTTGATTGAATATGATTTGGTTTGATAAAACATTTATTCGATTATGAATTGGTTTGATAAAATTATATGAACTTTGGTTTTGAGTATATTTTATAAGGTTTTAATTAAATCCTTTTCTAAAGGTATATATATAGCTATGTTAAGTAAAGTTGGTTTTTATAGCTGATAGTTTCTTACTGAGATTTTTGTCTCACGTTTTTAAATGATTTAATATTTTTAGGTGATAAAGTACAAGATATAGAGAAGGTTACCTACCGATTAGGCGAGGTTGGAGACTCCTAAGTATTGATTATGATCTTTCTATTTCACACCTGATGCCGATTGAGGTCGTCTAGGGTCGGGTGTGACACGTACGTTCTAAACTTCATAGTTCGTGTTTTAAAAGTTAAAATATATGTTTCTAACATATGTTTTAAAATATATATTTTCTTATATAAATAAAACATTAATATGAACTTTTATTAAAATATATAATATATTTTTATTTAAAAAATATAGTATTGGATTTTTTTAGCATCAAATGTACTTAATAATATATAAATAAAAGAATTATATAATGAACAAACTAAAGCAAGCATATTTTTATTTAAAAAATATAATATTGGATTTTCTTTTAGCATTAGAGGTACATAATAATATATAAATAAAAGAATTGTATAATAAACAAACTAAATCAAATGTATTTTTATTTAAAAAATATAGTATTGGATTTTTTTTAGCATCAGAAGCACTTAATAATATATAAATAAATGAATTATATAATAAACAAACTAAAGTAAGTGTTCCAACAGTAGATGGTGTGTGCTTTACTTCTCATATGCTCCAGTCCCAGGTTCGAATCCCTCCATCCTCATTTTCTTAAAATCTTTAAATAAAGGTACCAAATCTACGTCGTTTCATCTTGTTCTCACATAACTAAGTGTCCTCACCTAAGCCCTAGTTCTCACTTGATCCTTCCCCTATATATATATATTAGGGTATGGATTGAGGTTTCAAGGTATAAAACATATTTTATTTGTGATATATAAAAAATAATGATATATTTAGAATTTAGTTTTTATTATATGATGTAATTGAAATTTTTATATGATTTTCATATAAAAGGCCTATATATATGGAGTAATTAAATATATATTATTTTAGTTTTAAAAAGCCCAAATAATTGATATTTGTGTAAATTAAAAAAAATAATATGTGGTTACACTTTTTTTTTATCAATTCACTACAACAAATGAGCACTTGTGCCACGAATCATGTCACGAGAATGTAAAATTCGTGGCATATTTTTAGTTAGCCACGGAAAAAATGGATTCTACCATAAACTTTTGATCACTTGATGTATTTATGCCACGGTTAAGTTTATTCCGTGGCAAACATATACTTGTGCCACGAATCTTGCCACAGTAACTTTTTTTGTGTGGCTGAACTTGTTTATGCCACGGGAAAAGTTTAAGCGTGGCATACACTTACTAATGCCATGGGTAATTTATTTGGTGGCAAACAATAATTTATTATGTAGCAAAATTTTCACTTACTATTCTCACTATTTTATTTAACAATAATATTAATAATACATTTAATTCTCACTATTAACTTTAAATAATTACCCTAAAAAATTTGGAGTACCGCCAAGTTGTCCTTCCCTCAATTGTTAAGTTACCGCCCTCTTCACCAAATAATCCCTCCAAAAAGTTTTCCCAATTTTCATTCCCAATTTGAAAATCAAATTTCAAAAGCTTAGACAAAACCCTTATTCCAAAAAGCTCAAGCCAATTTCACAAAAATTAGACACATGTAATGTTTATGCTTATGAATATATGCTTTTAATGATGTGTAATGGTGATATGTCTTGCGACTCTAATTTTAGTGAGAATTTTCTCAAATTTGAACTAAAATAACCTAAATGCCTTAATTGAACTAAAATATCAGAAATAATCTGATATGAATTATAAATGGGATAAGGTACCAAAATAGGCCTAAGATTTTTGGAGAAGTACCAATTTAGGCTTAACGTTCAAAATAGTACCAATATAGGCTTAACGTTTACAATATATTATCAATTTAAGCTTAATGTTTACAATATAGCATCAATTTAGGCCTCACGTACAAAATAGCATCAATATAGGCTTACCGTTTATAAAATAATACGAATTTAAGCTTAACGTTTACAAAAATATATCCAATTTAAGCTAAACGTCACAATTAAATTAAGGGATAAGGTACCAAAATAGGCCTAAGGTTTTTGGGGAAGTACCAATTTAGGCTTAACGTTCAAAATAGTACCAATATAGGCTTAACGTTTACAATATAATATCATTTTAGGCTTAACGTTTACAATATAGCATCAATTTAGGTCTCACATACAAAATAGCATCAATTTAGGCTTAACGTTTATAAAATAATACGAATTTAAGCTTAACGTTTACAAAATATATCCAATTTAAGCTAAACGTCACAATTAAATTAACCATATTATATTTTTTTCCTATTAACTTTATATGTTATCTTTTTATTTAGTTCTATTTTCTTATTTATTATAATACAATTAATTAGTTTTCTTGACCATTAAAATCTTATATTTGTTTTTCATCAACCATTCCATGACTCCGAAATTCTATGGCTCATGTAATATATCTAAACTAAGAGTAATTGAATATCCACAATATTTCGAACGCTAAGAAATATTGTGGATGTTCAATTACTTTTAGTTTGCATATATTATATGAGCAATGAAATTTAGTAGTCATGATATCGTTTATGAAAAACAAATATAAGATTTTAATGGGCAAGAAAACTAATTAATTGTATTATAATAAATAAGAAAGTAGAACTAAATAAAAAGATAACATATAAAGTTAATAGGGAAAGAATATAATATGATTAATTTAATTATGACGTTTAGCTTAAATTGTATATATTTTGTAAAACGTTAAACTTAAATTCATATTATTTTGTAAACGTTAAGGCTATATTGGTGCAATTTTGTACGTTAAGCCTAAATTGATGCTATATTGTAAACGTTAAGCCTAAATTGATATTATGTCGTAAACGTTAAGCCTATATTGGTGCTATTTTGAACGTTGAGCCTAAATTAGTACTTCCTAAAAAACCTTAGGCCTATTTTGGTACGTTATCCCATTATAAATTAACTAACTAAATTATTTATCAATTATTAAAGGGAATGGGTTAAATTGAAGCTTAGATAAGTAGAAGGGTGGCAATTGTGATAGGAAAAGGGCATAATTGAATTTAACTTTAAAAGGTTGGGTCAGTGTGCATAGGATTGAATAATTAAGGGGTTCAATTCGGAATAATAAAGAAACAGTGAGATAAGCTCTCACATTACGGATTAAGGTTGAATTCTAACCCCCATTCACACCGCCTCCTTTCTCTTCTCTCTCAAATTTCTGCCGTTAACAAGAAGAAGAGCAGCAGTCATCCGACCGGCCGCCGTTCTTCACCGCGCCTGCGTCGTCGTCCCTCCGCCAAGTCCGATTCGTCATTCCCCGCTCGCCCCTTCACCATTCACCTCGGTCCACTGCGACGGCAGCTCCGTCGACGACAGGGGTAGCCGGAGACGAGCGGATCCGCGTCTCGACGTCTCCGTAACTCTCAGGTACCAGTTCCGTGATGTTTTGTGTAGAAACTTTACTCGTTTTTTTTGGTTGTTTGCTACGCCCTAACGTCGTTTCTTGTAAAATAGGCCACAAAGTTTGAATGGTGAAGGGACAAGCGGGGAATGACGAAGCGGACGACGACGCAGGCGCGGTGAAGAACGGCAAATGGGTGATTTGGTGCGTCTTTCGTCTCTTCCTTTTATTCTTTTTATTGGATGATTTGTGGAATATTCAAACAGGTTTTCCTCCGAAGCACCTTTGCTGCAGTGGCATGTTTGGTTTTATGGATATGGAAGATGTTATTTGCCTTTGCAGTATGATTAAGGTAGTTTTTGTGCATTACTATTGAGATTCCTATTACAATGACTTTGCTTCTTAATTTCTATGGAACACAAGTTCCTAAAGAATTCATATGTGCTTGGTCCTTTTTTTTAAGTTTCACATTTTATTTCTCTAACTAATGTCTATTGTGGATCTGGTATAATGTCAAGTAATCATTTAATCCAAAAGCCAAAGAAAAGGGAAAAAAAGAACATACATTTACATGAAAAGATAATTGATATTAAGAAATAAGATGCAATGGATCTAAATCATTATAGAACTTTTCTATTTCTGGTTGTTTTATATGTTATATACTAAGTTGACCAATGGAATGTAAAGCCTTATCATTCATCAATTTGTGTTATTGGTATGTAATGGCTTTATTACTATAGCTAGCAAGCACTAAACATAAATAAATAGGCTAAATATCTCATATTAGCTAATTATAAAGACATTTAACCATTTATCTGATGCAATTATCTTTCTATATGTAATTTTTAGAACAAATTTATGCTTACGTTTATCCGTACACAAACAAAAATATCACAATAAAATAATTGGTTGCTCTCGAGACATTCCATCGAGCAAATTGAATAGATATAACATTGGTAATCCAGTTCTCTATACAGAACTGATTCCAGTTCTATACAGAACTGGTAGTTCTGTTTCCATTCTAACTGGATACAGAATTAGAACCAGTGATGTTTACAGAAATGGAAACCAGTTCTGTAATGGAATTAGTAACCCAATTCTGTTTACAGAACTAGTTCCAGATGTCGGAATACATAGTTTGATTTATATATTTTTTTGTGCATGTAATGTTGCAGGAATTTGACTCCACATATGGTCTAGCATGGCTTTGCATAGTGGAAACAAGCTTTGGTTTTTATGTTACCCATTCAATAGGAGGCTTCTTGTATTTCTCAATTGACAAGGTTTACATCTTACTCTTTAGGATTGCTTTTGAGCCTTTGGATCAAAGTTTATCCTTGCATTTCTATGTTATGGTTGTCATTCATGTTCATGTTGTTTTTTACTTTAAAATTACAGAGTGCACGTAGGATTTTGTTAATTGAGGAAACAAAACTCTTTAGTTGAGGTAGCTGACTTGTAGGATTTTATATGAGTCATTTTTGTTGAGGTTGCTAACCTTTTAATTTATTTGGAATTAAAATATACTCTAATCTAGTGTAATATCTGTGGTTAAATTTAACTAGTCAGCCTGTAAGTGATTTGGTGGCATATGCAGTTATTGAATTGCATTGGTAATATTAATATATATAAATATTGTCTTAACTTTGATTGTTGATTTTGTAACAGTTGGTGAATTAAACCATTTGGTTTCTTCAACTACGAGTGGGGTAACTCCAATCTTTGGAAGCTTGCTGCGAATCTCATTTTTTCTTATGATTTCTTCTATTATTATTTGTATGGTACTGATGGGGAAAAATTTATATTGAATACTTTTGATAGATTTCTTTTCCTGTTGGGATTTTTATTGGATGGATGATAGCTAGAAAGATTCATGTTTAATTAATAAATATTATTTTTAAGAAGATTGGTTGAAATTTGAGTCTTTGTTCACTTTCATATTGATTTTAATGAGCTTTATCCATTCAAAAGATCATATAATAATAATAATAAATAAAAAATAAATTACCACTGATTATGTTTGCCACGATGATGCTTGTGGCTAGGAAATCTTTACAGCCACAATGAATCTATTTTTGCCACAGTTATGCTTGTGGCTAAACAAAATTTCTAGCTAGAGGTTCTATTTTGCCACGGTTATGCTCGTGGCTAAACAAGATTTCTAGCCATAATTATTTTACTTTTGCCACGGTTTTGCTCGTGGCTATGTTGGGTTGATTGCCACTGGTTGCTATTACTTGCCACATGTATTTTATTCTTGCCACGAGTTTATCCGTAGCAAAATGATGTGATTAGCCACAGACGTTCCCGTGGCATAAGAACTCATTTATGCCAGGACCATTATTTTTCCGTGGCAACTAGTTAGCCACGATCACTTGTGCCATGGAAGAATTTATGTGGCTATGTAGTGTAGCCACAGAAATTTTAAACTTGTGCCACGATTTTAACCGTGGCACAAGTGCCCATTTATTGTAGTGATTGCATGCATGTAGTTTAGTCTACGACTAGGAGTTGACATAGGTTTTTGGCATTCCTAAAACAAGAAATTTTTAGTTTGATACTATAAAAATTACCGTTAACCACCTCAAAATATAAAATTTCATAAATTAAAATTGTTTAGTGTCATATTTAATATGTAACCTAATTTTTTATTTTGCAAATCATTATTTTCAGAGTTTTCTCTCTCTAAACATTTACTTCCTCTCTCCTCACCAAACAACACATAAATGACATCAAAATTAAAAGGTTGAAGAATTTTTTTTTTTTTTTGAAATACGGATCTATCCCAATGGGAATTCCAACCAGGTTGGTATCCCCGAAAAGACAAAGAACCTAATATATAAATGAAGAGATGAGAAAAGTATGAAACCAGTACAAAGAATGTTTTAAGAAAATCTAAACATATCCCTACCAAGGGCATTATCTCTAGCAAGAAGGGAGCAGAAGTCTGGAAGGGTATTCCACATTTGTAAATCTGAGGCCAGACGTCCGTAATTAGCAAGAGCATCTGCCACTTGATTTCCCTCACGGAACACATGAGAGACAACCACATGAATATGCGTCATTGAATCTAAACAATTTAACCAATCCACACGCATTGTCCAGGGAATGATCTGCGCACGAGCACGGAAAATTCGAATAACGTAAGTCGAGTCACTTTCAATCCAGAGACAAGTCCATCCACGTGACCTCGCAATCGAAACTGCAAAAATAGCGGCTTGCAATTCCGCCATGTGTACCAAAGCACAATCAAGGGGGAAGGCAAATGAGCCAAGGGGATGCCCCTAACTATTTCGAAAAACCACACCGCAACCAGCTCTACCCGAGATCACGGAGGCATCAGTGTTAGCTTTAACCCAATCAGACGGAGGGGGCTGCCATTTAACTTCAATGATTCGAGGGGCCCTATGATGACGCGCGTTTAACCCGAGATTGTGGAGAATAGATAACTCCACAACAGAATTCCATACCGATCCGTTGCCGATTCTATCAGAGCTACGAATTGCAGACCAAAGACATCGTAATGCCTCATGAATGTTTGGTGGCATGCTCTCAAAAATAGCAGCATTTCTTATAGACCAGATCAACCAAACAGCGTTGACAAGCGTGACCTGCCAGAGGGAAAGGACTTGCGAACTAAACTTGTGTGAGAAGGCGTGTTGTAAGAGGGTCTGTAGAGAAGAATCAAGTACAAGTCTTCTACCAAATAAAGCAGATATGCTGAACCAGGTTTGGGAAGCAAAGGGGCAATGAACAAGCAAATGGTCACTCGTCTCATAAGCCATTAAACGGACAAGACAACGAGATATTAGAGGCATACCTCTAACACGGAGCGCATCATGAGTTGGTAAAGCGCCCCAGTATGAACGCCAGCAAACCATGGAGTGCGACGGCTGAATAAAAGGTTTCCAAATTGACTGAAAACCAAAGGCAAAGTCAGAGGAGCATGTAGCCAGTGATAGAATAACTTTACCGTGAAGAGGCCATTGCTCGCAGGTCTCCAAAAACATAAATCATGTTTAGAGCCATTTCCATGCATATTCCGGATGCGCTGGTGCAACGGACTAGCCAGCATCGGAAGATCCCGCCAGTTGCCATTTTCATAAAAATCTGAGATTTTATCAGTGAGCTTCAAACGGTCTAACATAAAAATCCCAAGCTGTTCAGCCAGGGGTGGTAAAATCCATTCCGAATTCCAGAATGACAACTCAGAAGATGATCCAAATGACCAAAAATAATTCTCCCGTAACTTGAGATAGGCGGCCTTGACAGACCACCAAAGAGACGATCGCTGCAACTGAAACTTTGGCAAACCAGCCCTGTTTAGAAAGCGCATCCTTAACAAATTAAAGCATAAAGAATTAGAGGAAAGAAAGCCCCACACCAATTTACCACTCATAGCCAAGTTAAGCGTCGAGAGGTGTTTAATACCCAACCCTCCTTCCTTTAAGGACTTTAAGCAAACCTTCCAGGGAACAGTAACAAGCTTTTTGGACAAAACTGAGCCCGTCCAAATGAAATTCCTCATGTGTCTATTGAGTTTATTTAGCAAACTCACAGGCCATTTGTAAACCATAAAGGTGTGGATCAGAGAGCTAGTGATAACTGAATTAACAAGTGTCAGCCTACCATCCATAGAGAGAGACGTCCCCGCCCAGCACGAGAAAGAGAGAATAATTCTATCCGTAGTCGCCGTAAGGTATTTAGCTCTTGGGATCCCTTGAAAAAGAGGAACACCCAAGTAATTAAACGGGAGAGATCCAATTTTGATTCCAATTAGACCCGCCAATCTGTTCCGACGTCTGAGTAAGATCGAATCCCCGAAGAAAATCTCAGACTTTTGCGAATTCACTAATTGTCCAGATAGAGAGCCATATAAATCAAAAATATCTATGAGAGCATGTATGTTCGAGATGCTTGCCCTGCAGAAAACTAAAATATCATCTGCATAAAACAAGTGCGAAGGCATTACAGAAGAAGTAGAATAACCCATCGGAGACAGCGACCCACGCAGGGTATGAGCATTGATAAAACGGCTAAGGAAATCCTCCGCTAAACCAAATAGAAGAGGAGAAAGAGGATCTCCTTGTCTTACTCCTCGAGAGCAAGAGAAATACCCAGCAGATCTATTAGTAGTGAGAATCGAGATATGAGCCGAAGAGAGTATCGCATGAATCCAATCAATGAATTGAGAGGAAAAACCAAACGACTTAAGAACTTCAAGCAGAAATTGCCAGTTTAACGTATCAAAGGCTTTCCTAATGTCTACCTTCAGGCACATGTTACCACCAAAACATTTTTTATTCAAGAGATTGACACCTTCAGAAGCGATTGCAGTGCACTGATGGATTTGGCGCCCTTTTATGAATCCAAATTGATTCTTTGTAACAATTCGGCTAGCAATAATGGCGAGCCTATCAGCTAAGATCTTTGAGATGATTTTGAATGTGAAATTGCTCATAACAATCGGCATATACTGTTCAATTGTCAAGGCACCAGGGACTTTGGGAATAAGTGCCATCAAGCTTGAATTCAGCCCACCAGAGATTTTCCCATACTAAAAGTACCACTGAACCATTTTACACACGTCACTACCCACAATGCTCCAATAGGACTGAAAGAAATGACCGGTGAAGCCGTCAGGGCCAGGAGAGCTAGAAGGATCCATAGAAAAAACCATATGACGGATGCAATTCTCATCAGGGCAGACGCTTAGAGAAGTGTTCTCAAAATCTGTCACAACCCGAGGAACCATATCAGATACCAGAGACAAATCCACCGGATTCCCACCTGTGCTGGCGAACAGGTTATCATAGTAAGAGATAATATGATTAGAAATAATATTTTGGGTCAGTGTGAGAAACCCCATCAATTGTTAAGGCATAAATTCCCATATACGATTTTCGCATCGCAGAGACACGTTGAAAGTAGCTTGTATTACGGTCACCCTCAGCAAGCCACCGCACCCGGCTTTTTTCTTTGAAATATGTTTCTTGCTGAAGCAAGTGAAGGTCCAACTTTTCATGAGCGGCCAACTCACGTTCCTGAAGATTCAATGACCATCCAGCAGATTGAATAGTCTGTTGAATATCTGCAAGGGAGCTGCGCGCCTCATCAATGTTAGCATTGAAGTTACCAAAAATATTAATATTCCAATTTCTCAAAATAGTCCTCAGACCACGTAACTTATGACACAATAAAGGAGCCGGCAGAAGAGCAGGGGCAGGGCCATCCCAATGATTTTTTATTATCCCATAAAGCTCAGGATTACTAACCCACATTTTTTGAAATCTGAACCGAGAAATCCTACCAGAAGTAGTCAAAATTTGAACAGAAGGGGGTGGTGGTCCGAGTGATGACGCGTCAGCCCCACACAACATGAATTCCAAGTTTCCCCAAAATCCACCGAAACTAAAGCCCTGTCAAGCCGAGAATTGACACGTGCCTCACCAGTTCTCCCATTACACCAAGTGAAGAAACAACCAGTAGAGGGAATATCCAGCCAATCCCATCATCCACAAAATTCCTGAAGTCACGACAAGGTCTCGTAGCTAGAGGTCATCCTATTTTCTCATGAGCCCCAAGGATTGCATTGAAGTCCCCAATTAACAACCATCTACCTTGTAAATTCAATTTGAGAGCATTTAGAGTCAAAAAGAGGTCAACACGTCTGTTTGCCCAAATACTGTCATACACAATTCCATAATAATGCTTAATGCCCTGCACATCCTATTGCAAAACCACAAACTGTTCATGCTGAAGAATTACAGAGATTGCATCAGTCATAACAATCCTTTGAAGAATCCAAAGAGTTGGCTTATCACGCAGATTAACAGAGATCAGTCTCATGCCAATGTTGGCCCAAAACGAAGGACGGATTGCCTCAAAATCAACCATTGGTTCTGCTAAACAAAGAAGATCAGGTTTATGTTGCCTACATAAATCAGAAAGGTACCTCTGAGTGTTAGGGTTGAGGAGCCCCCTACAGTTCCAGAACAGAACTGTCATTCAAAACGAATAGGGGGTTTGATGGCCCGTTTCGCCCGGGATTTCTCTGCCTCATGTTTTCCGCCTTTGCGTGCTTTAATTAACGTCATAGTGTGCCACATTTCATCTTCTTGTTCTGCCTGGTTTGCCCAGGAAAGAGTGGGAGAAATATTGTTGTTGCCAGGAGAGTCAGGCCTCTCCACTTCATCAACCGGCTCTATTTGACCCAAGGGGCTCCCAGCGAACACAAGCTCTTTGTCAGGGCTGACCTTCTCAACATCAATTTTCACAGCAAGGTCAGAAACAATTCTGTCCGTGGCAATTGCCACCGGGACAATTTCACGATTCTCATCAGGAAGAGAAGGTTTCTTAGTAGCCGGTTTTTGAAAAGATCGACTTTCCGGTGGTTTTTTATTTTTCCTGCAGTCATATGCCGAATGACCAATAGAAGAGCAAACTTTACAGAACTGAGGAAGCCTTTCATAAACCACTTCAATCCAGATGTTTTTCCCTACTCTCTCAACTCCAAGCTTCATCGGTAGTTCTCCTGCCAAATCCACATCCAACAACATTCTAGCAAAATGCCCAAAATCACCCTCAAGGATGGCTTTGTCAAACCGAATCAATCCCCCAATCCCTGTTGCAATGTCCGAAAGAGTTTGTCTATCTTAATATTCCCATGGAAGAGAGTAGAGGCGAAGCCAAACCTGTGCATTAGTGGAACGTTCGGCATAAGGATCAAAATCCGGCACCCAAGGTTGAAGACGAAAAGTACCCGGACGGGTATTCACAATCCCCTTGTTGATAACCATATCATGTGCTTCTTTGGAAGGCAAGATTACTTGAAAATATCCTTTACCAATCGCAATTAGCCTCCACTGAGCAGTGATTCCCCAAATTTTGGTTAAACTCGCCTTGAGGTCCGCCACTTTCCAAGGGGAATCCCCTTTAGATAGAACAAGTCTCGATAAGAGCATGTGAGCAGAGAGCTAATCTCCTCTTATAGGCAGATTGCGAAATCCGAATGGATTTCAGGCCTCCAATATCAGTAACCATAGCAGAGGATTGATGAACCTCAGGAATGCCTCGTTTAACAACAGAGGAGAAAGACGGCATGGGTTTATCACCAGTAAGGGGCTGATGAGGCAGATCCGAAGCAAAACGGAGCTTAGGATTGAAGAGAACTTCGATACTAAGGAAATCATCCGGAGGAGGAGCCATGATCACAAAAGAGAGAGATAGATATGAGATCTAAAAGAGAGAGATAGATCTGACAGAGAGATAGATCTCAAAACTCTCCATCTTCATAAAAATTCTTCACCATGACAACAGATCTGAGAGAGAGAGAAGACAGATCTGAAATAGAGAAGATAAATCTAAAAGAGAGAGAAAGATCTAAAAAAGAGAGATAGATCTGAGAGAGAAAAGATAGATCTCAAAACTCTCCATCTTCATAAAAATTCTTTACCATGACAACATATCTGAGAGAGAGAAGACAACAAAAGGTTGAAGAATTAAAGTTGCTTAGATACCATCAATTCTTGTAATTTTTCAACTCTGAGATATTCAACGGTCATTTTAATAGTGTCAACCTAAAAGATTCTTACTTTTAGCAACGCGAAAAAATTAAGTCATCACGTGGTTGCAAAAAAAAAAAAAAAAAAAAGTCATCTTTTGGTTGCAAAAATATCATAGGTATGAGTAAAAGTGTAACCACTATTATTTGTTTTTAGAATTTACTCTTAGTATTTAAATTTAAAAGAGGTTAAATTAAATTTTTTTTTTTTTGGTTCGTAAGTGTATCCACCGCCGACAGCAATGGCTATTCACTTTCGCAGATGGTTTGCACCTCTATGGGTGGGACTGCTGGCCACGGAAATTCTTTCCATTCCCATAGGCGAGGATCGAACCCTAGACCTTTGGTTAAGGGAGGAGGAGCCTTTACCACTCTACCACAACCCCATGGTTGGTTAAATTAAATTTTTAAATATGAATTAACATTTAATTTAAAAAAATTGTCGAAATATATTTTTATTTTGGATAAAAAAATGTATTTAATTAATATAATAATATATACTACACAATTATTAATACAATCTTTTTTTTATCATTTAAGTTTTTATTATTAAGAAGGTCATTATCTATTATTTCCATCTAGAACACACTTATAAGTTCTTAGGGGGTGTTTGGTAGCTGCTTTTCGATCTCATGTTTGCCTTTTCACTTTGAAAAGTAGAGTTTAAGGTGTTTGGTTAGACACCTCCTGTTTGCCTTTTGTAACCGAAAAGTAGCTTTTTATAAAAGCAGGGAATCCCTGCTTTTTGGAACAGCAACATTTTCAAACAGCAAACCGTAACAGGAAACAGCAAACAGCAACAGCAAACAGCAGATAAAACAAACGGACCCTTAGTTTCTTATTTATTTTAATTTTTAAATTTGATACTTCTTCGATACTTTGATAATTTGATTTGAATAATTCTTTTATAGGAATCTTCAACTTTTCCAAACTTCAAGTATTACAAAGGATAAGTCATGTTTGTCATTTCCTGACACACTTATAATCAATCACAATTTTCATAAAATAAATGCCTTATTGAAGAATGTTGGTATAAAACTGCTCAAGTCTTTTAAAAGTAATTATTTCTTATAGATAGAAGACTATTTCATCACTCAAAACAAATGTTATCAATCTCGGGACCGGTCAGTTGGACCGGTTCGATTGGGAACCGGCAAGGAGTCTGGTCCGAGTTTGAGTAGTTTAATTGACCTTTAGAAAACCGGTGTGAACCGGTTCGATCGGTGCAACCCGTTTCACACTGAGTTGATATTAAAAAAATCAATTAAAATTAAACTCTCTTTACATATAAAATTATATTTTAGCAAAAGGATGTTAAATGTCAATTTCTCATTCATTATTTGTCCAGTAGTTCACTTTAAATGTCAATTTCTCATTCATCACTTGTCCGTTTTTAGTTTATAATATATTGTTAAAAAGATTGCATTGCATAGAATGCGTTGACATATTTCAAGTTATTCTAAAGTCTATTTATCCGTTATATATTTAAGTCTCAGGTTAACATAAAATAACAAACCAAAACTTGTTTATAATTTGTTTTGGATATATATAATTGATAACATCGGGATATTATCGCAAGGACCAAAAGAGATAATCGCCTCAAGTATGCCACGTGGCATAGGAAGCTGCCCGGAGGATCCCCCTGGGTTAGCTCTAAGAGATCCGATGGCGGATCTCTATGGCGAATCTCTCCATTTACCTAAATAACGGCTAACCGACAACTCGGCCATAATGATCATTAAATGAATCATTAATAGTCTTAACCCGCCAGGTTAAGAGTAACTTGTAATCGCCATTAAATGAGCATTAATGGAGACTCTCTAGTTACCTAGAAGTTACAAATCCATCAAACTATAAATAGCCTACGTCTAGGCTATCGAGGTATATATATTCTTACTCTTCGCTAAGCTTGGTCCATACAGTTTATTCTCCATATTTGTTACTGACTTTGGCATCGGAGTGTCCCCGGCCGATCCCAACGGCGCCTCACATGGACGTGATCTGATTGGAAATTTATCCAGTGTTATCAATTGGTGCGGTGAAGGTGGAATCCTTGGTTAAATAAAGGATTTTTTGTTCACACTGAAACATCATGACGGAGGAAAGACGAAATTCCTCCTCTGAGATTAAATCACTGATAATTACACCGCCAAGTGCTGGTCGCACAGATACGACCACTCCTGAGAATTGTTATAAATGTCACAAGGAAAATGGCTACGCGGATGCTCGCTGGGGGTTGACTCGAAAAACCAAACGACTTGGTGGACAAGGTAAATTGGATCGATTTATCCAAATAGAAGGAAGAGAAGATGATAGACTCAAGGAGGACTCGACGAAAAGGAAGAGAAAAAACATAATTAACGTCATAGCTGGCGGACCTGGTTATCAGCCAGCGGCAAAGAAGGCAAGGATGACCACCCTTGAGAGAATGTCATTAAACCGCCCTTTTTCAGATACAGGTCAGAAGATTGCACCCCATGCGGACGCACTGGTTGTCACCATGAGGGTTGAAGGTTGGGAAATAAGGCGAGTAATGATTGATACGGGAAGTTCATGTAACATCATTACACGAGGAGCATTCGCCAAACTCAAAATTGATCCTGTCCGGGTAGAACCAACTGTGGTCGATATTTTAGGAGTAACTGGTCATACCATTCAGACGAAAGGTCAGGTTACTTTGGACTGCGAGCTTACTGGGGATGATCAAGTTTGGAGAGAAGATTTGGAGTTTTCGATCTTAGATGGACAATTAGCTTACAATATTATCCTTGGACGACCTTTTATCTCCGAAGTTGCAGCTCTTATCTCCATTCGCCATTTAACACTCTACATTCCTACGGCCAAGGGATGCATGATGGTCAAAGGTTGTCAAAAAGTGGCCCAAGAGACATATTCTGCATCCTTAATGATTCGCCCTCAATCTAAGGAGGAGGATGAGGAGGAACGCGTCACAATGGCTTTGGGGGAAACCGAAATGTTCCCTGTGGCGGATGGGAAGCAGGTGCGGATAGCTAAAAGTCTACAAGGTGAGATCAGAGACGCAATCACCAAAGTACTTGGCGAAACTGAAGATGTTTTCGCGTGGAAGGATGAAGTACTCCCCGGGATTAGCCCAGACGTGATCACCCATAAACTCAACATTGACAAAAACGCGGTTCCTGTGGCTCAGAAGAGGAGAAACCATGGTCCGGAAAGGCAAAAAGTGATTGAGGATGAAATCGCCAAGCTCCAAAAGGCGGATGCCATCGAGGAGGTGCTTTATACCCAGTGGTTGGCGAACGTCGTACTAGTCAAGAAAGCTGGCGGGTCTTATCGTATGTGCATCGATTTCACAGATCTTAATAAAGCATGCCCCAAAGATAATTATCCTCTACCGTGCATAGACATGCTTGTAGATGGAACTGCCGGTCACGCAATGTATTCCTTTACTGATGTAAAGTCTAGTTATCATCAAATCCCTATGGAGCCCTCGGATAGAATCAAGACCTCATTCGTAACACATCAGGCCACTTATTGTTTCAAAGTTATGTCCTTCGGGCTCAAGAATGCGGGAGCTACCTATCAGAGGATGATGAACAAGATATTCGCGGACAATAAAAGTGGTAATTATTCCGTCTACGTAGATGACATGATTATTAAAAGCACGACGGCAGAAAGGCATGCAGAAGATATAAAGGAAGTACTGGGCGTACTGCGACACCACAACATCAAGTTAAATCCCGAGAAATGCACTTTTGGAGCTACATATGGAAAATTTTTAGGATTCATGATCAGTGAAAAAGGAGTTAGCCCAAACCCTGACAAAGTCAAAGCAGTTCTTGAGATGCAAGCGCCCCGGAACATCAAGGAGGTACAATGCCTTAACGGGCGTATCATAGCCTTGGGCAGGTTTATTTCTTGCTCAGCCCGTAGATGTCAGCCTTTTTTCGAAGTTATCAAATAGCAAAAAGCATTCGAGTGGAATGAAGATTGTCAGAATGCCTTTGAAGGAATCAAGCGGTTCCTCACAGAACCACCTATGATGAGTCGACCTTTGAAGGTAGAAGATTTATACATGTATGTATCGGTCACGGATAAATCCGTATGCACGGTCATGATACGGGAGGAGGATGGCCAACAGTTCCCAATTTATTACGTGAGCAAGGTTTTGAAAGATGCTGAAACCAGATATTCAAGACTAGATAAAATGGCATTGGCTGTTGTAACCACGGCAATACGCCTTAGGCCATATTTTCAGGCGCATACAGTAATAGTTCGTACCAATATACCAATGAGAAAAGTATTGCAGAAGCCGGACACTTCGGGAAGGTTGATGGAATGGGCGATCCGCCTAGGCGAATTTGATGTAAGATATGAAAGCAGGTCATCATTGAAAAGTCAAGTCCTGGCGGACTTCGTGAATGAATTCACTGATGAGGGGATATCTCATCCCAAACCTCCGTTAGAAGAATGGTCGATGTATACCGACGGGGCTTCATCGGCGGAGGGAGCAGGGGTGGGAGTTGTGATCAAGGGTCCCCATTACATAAAATTGCGGTACGCAGCAAAATTAAATTTCCATGCCACTAATAATGCTGCTGAGTACGAGGCCCTGATATTGGGTCTACGTATACTTCAAGAGATCACCCCGGAGCGGATCGTGATCTACAGCGATTCAAAACTAATGGTCAACCAAGTCATCAAGAATTACGAGGTAAAAGACGAGATCCTGGCCAAATATGTAGCAGAAGTCAAAAAAATTGCTAGATAACCTTGAAGCTAAAGAAGCCAGATGGGAATTGGTTCACATACCAAGAGAATCCAACACAGAGGCGGATCAATTGGCCAAAATGGCTTCTTGTGAGACAAACTGGGCAGATCCGGACTGTCCCTTTGAGGTAAAAATGGCCCCGGCATTTGTTTCCGCAGAAGTAACCCTACTCACAACAGTGGAAGATGATTGGAGGACGGTTATCCGCCAATACTTGCTAAATGGAACATTACCTGAAGATAAAGAAGAGTCGCGAAGGATAATCAGAAGGGCAGCTTATTTCTCCTTGATCAACGATGGTCTTTATAGAAAATCCTTTAGCCATCCTTGGCTGAAGTGCATTCTACCTGAGGAGGGACAGCAAATCCTTAAGGAGCTACACGAGGGATCTTGTGGATCACACGAGGCATCCGCCATGATTTTGAAAAAATCCAGGTTAGCAGGTTTCTACTGGCCCACGGCCGAGTTAGACGCCCAGAGTTTGGTAGAATCTTGTCACAGTTGCCAGATTCATGCAAATGAGTCACACACCACCAAGCACATCCAAAAACCAATCATTGAAGGCCGTCCGTTCGCCCTCTGGGGAATAGACATTGTTGGCCCATTTCCTCCAACTCGCCGGTAAAAGAGGTATGTAATAGTGGCGGTGGACCATTTCACCAAATGGGTGGAAGCCGAGGCTGTTTCCTCCATTACAGTGGAGCGGATAGTGGAGTTTGTTAGGGACAACATCGTGGGAAGATACGGCATTCCACATACTATTATCACCGACAACGGGACACAATTTAACTGTGGCAAATTCAAGGCTTTTTGTGAGGGATTGGGCATCCTGAACAGATTCGCTTCCGTTTATTATCCTCAGTCCAATGGAATGACCGAAGTAACCAACCGAACGATTGTAAAAGGGATAAAAAAGAGACTAGGAGAACACGACAAAAAATGGGCGGATCAGCTTACGAGTGTTTTGTGGGCCTATCGTACAACTCCTAGAACTGATATAGGAGAAACGCCATTCGCCCTTTCTCATGGAGTGGAGGCCGTAATCCCAGTTGAAATATAAGTCCCCAGTGATCGAGTGGCCTTTTATTGCGAAGAGGACAATGATAAACGGTTAAGGGACCGCCTAGATCGGGTTGAAGACCGTAGAAACCAATCCTATGTACGCATGGCAGCGTATAAGCTGCGGATTGCCTCTTATCATGACAAAAATGTCAAGCTTGTGGATTTGAAGATGGGGGATCTGGTGCTTCGTAAAGCTGATAAAATCCAATCCCGAGAAGGCAAAGGCAAGTTAGGGATCAATTGGGTAGGTCCATACCAGATAGTGGAGAAGGTTGGACCAGCCACATTCAAAATACAAGATACGGAGGGCAATACGCTACCACGCACGTGAAATCTCCAAAACCTCCGCAAATACTTCGTCAGAAAATGAAGCACGCTCACGGTCTTGAGTACTCTTTTTTCCTTTAGCAAGCTTTTTTTCCCATGTGGGTTTTCTTGTTAAACGGTTATCAAATGAAGCTCCTTTATAAAAGACCTATTCGCTGTAATAAGGTGTCTTTTCCATTAATAAACATGGTTGATCAACTTTATCCTTTACTGTTGCAATTTCAGTATGTTACAAAGAGAACATCCCGAGTTCTCTACATTCGCAATAGATCCGCCACTAGGCGGATCATGGTCACCGATAGAGTTAAAACGATCCTTGGACGCAAGGTCTCTACACTCTCATATCCTTCCTAGAGAAGGATTTATAAGTCCTGCGGGCGGATCATTTCACCTCAAAGATAGGTAACAAATTGAACCCCTGGGCAGCTTTACTTCCTCCAAGAAGGAATAGAACAGCTTCAAAACCTTCACAAAGGTTCATATAATGGAGTATGGCTGGCCACCTACTCCAATCTTTAAGTAAAAGCGGAAAAATAGGGTTATCCCCTTTCTTTTTCGCCCTCACTACTTGAGGGTCCTCCTCCACATTCATAGATTCGCCACCAGTAAAGATACCACCTAAGGGACAAAATCTAACGAACAGACGAAATCAAATCATCCGTCATAATTATGATGTCACTATACGTGCCGGCCATAAAAGAACATCGAACAAAATGCTCACAGAAGCATAGAACGGCGCGCAGAAGTCCAAAAGCCCTGAAGGACTTTAAAAGCCTTTTGAGGGGGCTTCTGATAACATCGGGATATTATCGCAAGGACCAAAAGAGATAATCGCCTCAAGTATGCCACGTGGCATAGGAAGCCGCCCGGAGGATCCCCCTGGGTTAGCTCTAAGAGATCCGCTGGCGGATCTCTATGGCGAATCTCTCCATTTACCTAAGTAACGGCTAACCGACAACTCGGCCATAATGAGCATTAAATGAATCATTAATAGTCTTAACCCGTCAGGTTAAGAGTAACTTGTAATCGTCATTAAATGAGCATTAATGGAGACTCTCTAGTTACCTAGAAGTTACAAATCCATCAAACTATAAATAGCCTACGTCTAGGCTATCGAGGTATATATATTCTTACTCTTCGCTAAGGTTGGTCCATACAGTTTATTCTCCATATTTGTTACTGACTTTGGCATCAGAGTGTCCCCGGCCGATCCCAACGGCGCCTCACAGGGACGTGATCTGATTGGAAATTTATCCAGTGTTATCAATAATTTATAAAAATAATTTTAAATTATTTAATATATAAATATTATTTATTTATTTATTACATCATCCGGTCCAACCAATCCAAACCATTTGGTCCGATCAAGTGACCAATAACCCAGTTATAAATCCGATTTGATTTCCGATCCGATTCTGATAACATTGCTCAAAACTATATTTGATGAATTTAAAATATGTGAAAATATTTTTGAATTTCTGTTAGGATAAAAATCCATAAAAAAAAGTTGTCTTAATCTTGATTTCCCTTAAATAAAATAGTAGATCAATAAATGACCTAGAATTATTTTCAAAATTAAGAATTTTAAAAGAATATAGAAAATAACAGTTTAATCTATATACTCAATTACATTAAAAGATTTAGTTATCTTAACACTGCTGAATTTTGGATTCAAATATATGAATTGCCGCCAGGACTAATGTCAGAAAAAGTTGGGAAATTAATCGGCAATTTTCTGGGTCAGTATGTGGAGTCGGATGTAAACAACTTTTTGGGACTAAACAGAATATACATGAGAATTCGGGCATCCATTAACGTGCTGCAGCCGTTGAAACGGAAGATGAAAATTAACAGGGCAGGAGGTCTCGTCACGTGGGCTCACTTTAAATACGAACAATTACCGACCTTTTGCTTTTACTGCAGCTGTATTGGTCATGCGGATAAATTTTGTACTGCTCTGTTGGAAGTAGAAGAGCCTGACAAAGCTGAACGGGTATATGAACATGGTTACGTGTAGAGGTGGCAAAATGACACACGACCCGATTATAGGACACGAACACGATACAAATTTTTAGTGTTAGTGTTGAGCTTAATAGGTAACGGATCATTTTTGGGTTGACACGAAATTGATACACTAATTTTTGGGTTGGGTTAGTGTTGATATGTGAACCCGAAAACGATACGAAATGACACGGATATTGAAAATTATTGTTATATTCTCTCGTGTTTTTTATATCACTTTATTAATAAAGACAATAAAATTATAATTATTAATTGCAAATATTGATTTGAATTTTCTAAATTGTTATAAACACATTACATCACCCCATAACATGATATTATCAAACTTTTTGATAATTATTGTAAACATACTAATCTAAAAATGATATAAAATGTTTAAAAACAGTATCATATCTTCTTATAATATATGCATAACAAAATTACATGTAACCCGAAAACACGACATGAAATCGACACTAACCCGAACAGGTTAACACGACTTTGACACGAAAGTTTTTGGGTTGGGTTTGGGTTTACTCTTTTTGACACAAACCGGAAATGACACGACACGAACACGACTCGAATACGATAATTGCCAGGTCTAGTTACGTGCTCAGAACAGGAGGAATATAACACACCCCACATCCCGATTTGTACTGCCATTGTTTCCAGGAATATCGTCACCCATACCAAACCATCCGCCACAAGAAAACCATCAGATACTGGGATATGATGTTGGTTCTAGAGCAGCGAAGGCGGCTAATCCCGTGGATACAGCAGTAGGAGGGGGTAAGATACCAATAGGAGACACAAGTGGTGAAGAGGAAGGAGTTTTGTTTACTGACCCCAAGCGTAGAAGACAAGACACGCAATCATAGGGAACCAAACTGAGCAGCTCAGAAGGATCGGTTACTGACAATCAATCAATTAAAACAACGGGACCTGGAAATCAGTCCCGCACGGGACAATGAGCACTCTCAGTTGGAACTGTCGGGGATTGGGGAATACCTGGACAGTTCGTCAACTCTTAGACCTTGTGTCTAGGCTCAAACCTGACTTTATTGTTTTGATGGAGGTGAAATGCAGGCGCAGCTGTTAGACGAGGTACGAGGTGCCGCGGCCTAATCTCCCGGGCGGACCGGGGGGTGGACACCTCATGGCGACGTAAGTAGTGATTGGCGCCGAAAGCAACCAATCGTGGAATCAAGCTGCTCAGCAGGACCAGAGCTCGGAGTATGGAAGAGTCGCCACCCACGAATGGGAAAATGAACACTGATCCCTTGCGGGAGACCGGTGAGGGTTCGGGAAACTTAGGTACGAGCCGAGAAGGCTAGCTCCTTTCCGGAGAAAGGCTGCTAGGCACCCCGACATCGCCCGGTTATGAACCACCGGCCTCCCACTCAGCGTGTTAGGTGATAACGGACTAATCGCATATTTCTTTAAGTTTAAAATTCATTTGAAACCTTTTCTTTCTCATTTTTGAAAACCGTTTTGAGCATATATTATTGAAAAGCCACTTTGGTAAAGAATCACCCATAAATTTATAAAAGAGAGAGAGGGGGAGAAGGAAGAATTGATTTGTTTACAACGTGATTTATGTTTCGTATTACATACTAATTCTAAACTAAGCTCACTTCTCAAAAAACGAGTTTATTTACATGGTTCGTACCTTAATCGCCGTTGGAACGATTTTGGTACGTTTCAAAACCCCGTTGATTTACATGGTATCTACTCGAATCGTCGTTGGAATGACTCGAGCGTTTGAAGACGTGGAATAAAGAATTTTAACCCAAAAACGTGGTTAGGCATACAAGTCAATTTATTTCGTACAAATCATTTAAGAAAACGATTCAAAACTCTATTATTCACAATGAAAACGATTTTAATTACAAGGTTCGCTTAATCCGTCGTTGGAACGGATTAAGGTTTTAAAACGTGATGATTTTAGGAAATGGTTTAAAGAGGTCAAGAAAACATTATTACACTTTAAGAATATCTAGAAGACTTTAAATTTAAATAAGCAAATTAAACTCTCTTTTTGTGATTTTATTTTTTCCTTTTCACTCAATTAACCCTTAGCATTATCATAATCACAACAATAAACCAACTAAACCAAAATTTACCCAATCAAATGCATTTGAAAGAATATACATATAAGTAGGAAAATAGAGGAATATATATAAATATATATGTATACAAAAATAAGTAATAATATCCATTAAAATACAATAGAGAAAATATTATACAAAAATAAGTAGAAATGGTGATATACATGTTAATAAGTATAATGAATTCTTATTCTAATAAAAAATATAAAAAATGAATAAGGTTTATAGATAAGAAATTAGTATTTAGTTCCCCCCAAAATGATATATGATGAATAGATATAGAAAATAATCCCAAAGATTCCCCAAAACATTCAAATATGTCTAGTTTAAGTGAAATAAAAAAGAAAAATCTATATATATACATATACTTTATTAAGTCCAATTAATGAAAAATAATTTATAAACACATTAAATAACAATATGTACCAAGTATTTAAAAATAACTTGAAAGTAAGTATTACATAAATATACATATATATATAAAGGACCAAAAGCTTAAAAGTTGAGAAAGAGGGACCAAAACAGTATTTTTTACATTCCAGCAGATTTACCGACAGAAAATCCGTCAGTAAACAGCGATCACTGACAGAAAGAGAAGAATTACAGAAACAGTCCACAACTTTCCAGATTCATTCAAAAGCTTTAAATTAAGTCTAATTCAATCGTTTTGGATCTCCGAACTACCAAAAATGGATCATAGCCTATAACGGAGTTTCCTAAAACGACGTTTTTTATTTTAAAACGTTATTCGGAAATATCTTTTCAAAAAAACTTATAATTACAACGTTTTTAATACCCGAACTACCTTTTAATCGGATCACGGTTCGTATTGGGATATCGAAACGAGGTTTTTTATTTAAAAACAAAACCGAACGTTTATCTAATACGAGATGAAAACTAAATAAATACGAAAAATTAAATAAAACGTGATAAATAAATAAATAACTAAATAAATAAAATTATAACATAAAACAAAATAAATAAAGGAAATAAATTAAATAAAATAAAATGAGTCTAGTCCTCGGATAATACCTCAAGTTCGGTATTGACAGTTGAAGTCGGTTGATTCCACGAATCGTGCTTTTCCGGTGTTTTTTGTATTTTTGGTAAAATTTTAACTTTTGGAAAATTTGAATTTTTTTGGTAAAAAAAATATTTTCTCCAAAAAATTAACTTTCTCTCTCTAAAAATGTTTAGAGTGAGAAAGCTCCAAGAAAATCCTCCTTTTGGATGCATGGGGATCCGTGCCTTATATAGGCATGGATCTCCGAAAACTTTGGGCGACGTCCGATTAAAATTGGGCGTCGCCCGAAGTAGGTTGGGCTATCACCCAACCTATGTTGGGCGAACGCCCAACATAGTTGGGCGAACGCCCAACTTTCGTTGGGCGTTCGCCCAACCACGTTGGGCGTCCGCCCAACGAAGGTTTGGCGTTCGCCCAACGCCCGTTGGGCGTTCGCCCAATATCGTGGGGCGCTCGCCCATAGGCTGCCGAGCGCGTGCGCCCAGCGGTCGTCGGGCGTACGCTCCGCGCTGTCGGGCGCGCGTGCCCAGCGGCCGTCGGGCGTGCACCCCGCGCTGTCGGGCGTGCGTCCAACTGTTGTCGGGCACGCGACGACTGCCGCTAGGCGCTCGCACCACGTTGCTGAGCACTCGCGAGCCGTCCACTCGGCGATCGCGACTCCTACTGGCCTCTCGTTTTCGTTTTTTTTGTTTTGTTTTATTATACATTTTTTTCGCGTTAAAACTCCCGGAACCAACCGCTTCAACCGTCTTGTTTCAGGTTTTCATCACAGGTCCTCCGACTCGGTGTCTACAGTTGCCCCTACTTTTCTATTTTGACAGTGATGTGTGTGTTTTGGAAAACGTTTTTTTTTGCTAACGCAACACATGCAATGTAAATATGTTAAAGTAAAAGACACGTAAAGAGTGGGAGGAGAAATACCTGATCTCAATGTCGCAAGTTCCTTCTTCGTCTTCAATCTCTACCCTGGCTGTCCTGTCATTGCCTTTGAATCAGCTATCGACGGACGCTCCTTCTAGGGACCCTAGTCTCTAAATCGACTGCATGTAAAATGGCTCAATAGCAACCCTGGTCCACGACCGTGGGTAAAATGGCTCAAAAGCAACCCTGGTCTCTAAATCGACCGCAGGCAGAATGGCTCAAAAGCAACCCTGGTCTCTAAATCGACCGCAGGCGAAATGGCTCAATAGCAACCCTGGTCCACGACCGCGGGTAAAATGGCTCAAAAGCAACCCTGGTCTCTAAATCGACCGCAGGCAAAATGGCTCAAAAGCAACCCTGGTCCACGACCGCGGGTAAAATGGCTCAAAAGCAACTATGGTCTCTAAATCGACCGCAGGCAAAATGGCTCAAAAGCAACCCTGGTCCACGACCGCGGGTAAAATGGCTCAAAAGCAACCCCGGTCTCTAAATCGACCGTGGGTATGTAGTGATGCATATGGATGAATGAATGTAGCCTAGTTTGTGGATGCGTGTAACCACCTATGTGTGTGTATGCAGGTGATCGTGCATAAGTGAGGCATGTGCGTTTCGCTTTATGCGGATGTATGGACATGTGTGTATGCAAACTATGTATGTGTGGATGAGATGGTCGAACGGATTCCCTTTTCATAGGCTGGAGGATTTCGGTAGCTTTAGATCGAGAAATGATGCTTCAGGCCATCCCCAAAGTGTGCAAGGATGAGGGTGAGGATAAGTTTGAAACCAAGGGTTGTAAGGATGAGGATTTGGTTTTGATGATCTTGTGTCAAGGGGAGGTATGTAGTGATGCATATAGATGGGCAGATGTAGCCTAATTTATGGATGCATGTAAACACTTATATGTGCGTATGCAGGTGACCGTGCGTGTGTTTGAATGTGCATACGTGTGGCCTATGTGTTTTGCTTTATATGGATGTATGGACATGTGGGAATGCAAACTATGTACATGTGGATGAGATGCTCGGATGGATTCCCTTTTCATAGGCTTGGAGGATTTTTGTAGCTTCAGATCAAGAAATGATGTTTCGGGCCGTCCCCAAGGAGTGCGAGGATGAGGGCGAGGTTAAGTTTGAAACGAAGGGTTGTAAGGATGAGGATTTGGTCTTGATGAGCTCGTGTCAAAGGGGCTCTCGCTTTTAATCCAGAGTTTGATGTATTCATTTTTTCCCCTAATTTTTGCCTGAGCTGCCCTTTTCGGGTTTTCAACTCAACGGGATCTCTTCGATATTCTCTATCTCTCCTTTTGCATGAACTGCCCCTAGGGGTTTTCAATTCATCTTTTCTATATCTCACTGATTTTCTCTATCTCTCCTTTTGCTTGGATCGCCTCTTTTGAGGTTTTCAATCCTACCTTTTTGTTCAATTTTTCTTCTCTTTTTCTTTCTTTCTTGATTGTGAATGATACCGGATAGCACCGGGGGTTTATATCCACGGGCCATTTCTATGCTGATCATTTGACGATGAGTTCATGCCCGATGCCTTCGTTAATGGAGAAGCTTCCGGAGCGACACGGACGGTGATCTGATTGCATGGTCGTGCCCCTGATTAAAGTTACTGTCTTAGTGTGGGTTAGCAGTTGATGCGAGCGCGTGCCCCTGCCAACTTGAGGTGAGATTTCACGTGCGCTCAAACTAGGGATACCGTCGTTATGGAGGAGAGACGCTTCAGTCGAAGTTTGACTCTCGAGAGGACAACAGTGGAGCAGAGGAACGAAACTTCATGGAGCATGAGAGAAGAATAATCTTTTTTTTTCCTTTTTTTTTTAGTTAGTTAGTTTTTTTCATTTTATAGATTTTGGATTGGTTCATGGGTGTCGAGGTGACTTTAGTTGAGATGGGGTGTCTATTGATGCGGGCGTTTTCATTGCAAATGCAATTGTCTAGCTTAGATAAAGCACTTCGCAAAGATACATTGAATTGTTTACTGCTCAGTTTATTAACCACTGTCACCAAAGCATGCCCTTTTGGGTTTTCACATTTCAGTTATTTTAACTCTCTCCTTTTATCCCCGAAATTTTCAAATAAGCGCCCCATGGGGTTTTCGCTTATTGGGGTGTCCCTTATTGTTGCATAGGCCGTCCTTTGCGGATTTTCAACCTATCGGGATTTTCTTTCTTTTTTTTTTTCTTTTTTTTAACTTTCATGAGAAAGATTCCTTGGTTCCGTAGTTCTAAACTTCGTCGCCGCCTTTGTCTTCATTTGACTGCGTATTTGATGAGAAAGATTCTTTGGTTCCTTTGAGATTGATCATAGTTCTAAACTTCATCACTGTCTTTGTCTTCATTCGACTATGTATTTGATGAGAAATATTCCTTGATTCCTTTGAGATTGATCGTAGTTCTAGACTTCGTCGCCGTTTTTGCCTTCATTCGACTACGTATTTGATTTTTCTTTGCCAAAGTAAGTTTTTCTTATGCATTTGATCACCCATTTGTTGGGCAATGTCAACCGCTCTTGTCACCTTGACGCTCCTCGGCTAGTCACGTCTGCTTTGTTTACTTGAATAATTTTCTTTTACTTCCGATTGGCTGACTTTGCCCCTGGGCCTTTTTAGCATCATCCTTTTTCTTTTTCTCCTTTTTAACTTTGAGTCATCATAGACTTAAACCCTTTCGTTGATCTTGGAACGGGGTCCTTTATCGCTGATAGGTCAATTGCCCCCGACTTGTTCCGAGTGATGCACCCATGTATTTGTGTCCCCTTTGGAGAAATTTTTGTCGGTGCTTTAGTGCTAGCACGGTTTCTGGGGCCTGTCGTTTGCTCCTCCTTCTCTCTTCTTTTTCCCTCATTTCGGACTTTGTTGATTGTCGCTCGGTCTTCTTTTTGGCACAAGCCGGTGAGAACCCTTCGTTCGATGGGTCTACGCCCGACTTATCATCGAAGAGCCATGGAATCGTTTCTCATGATTTTTTTTTTTACTCTCTCAATTTTCTCTCTTCAGTGGTTAAGTACTGAGCAATAAGTATATTTTAGAGCTTGCGTCCGTACCATGATAAGAAGCGGGAATATCTCAATTGGGTGAATGTCAAATGTAAGTGCCTATCATTAGGACAAAATTTGCGGAAATGAAATTTCATTGAATTCAAAAGGAGGTTCGCAACATTTTGTGGAATAGAAGATAAAATAAAAGACAAGGATAAAGACTACAAGTTCAATCCTCTCTCTCATGCTACTTCAGGAAGCTTCAGTTTTTTTTCCGCTTCATATGTGTCCTCAATCTCGAGAACTTCTTCTTTAGCTCATCCAAATCCGTTGTAGACTTCACCATTCAAGGAACAAGTCGAAGACTTCATCTGATGAGGAGGATCTGGATCACTTATCTTTCCAGCTTCGATGAGATCTTGAATTTCATGCTTTAACCTCATGCAAGTACTTGTCTCGTGACCATATTTCTGGTGGAAATGGCAGTAGCCCCTGCGTTTGACTAACTCAGTGGTTGGACCTCCCGTGGCTGGTAGGGGATGAAGTATATCATGCATTCGTAGACCCTCCAACACTTCAAATAAGGGTTGAGTGAAAGTGGAGAATTCCCTTCCCTCCCTTCTATACTGAGTGGGCGACGGAGGGCGAACAACCCTGGTAATCTCATGTCCCCGATAGTGTGGATCTTATTGTGTTCGTGAAATATGGTGTGAGACTACCCTTGGTGGAGTGAATGTTTGTGGATTAACTTGTGACGCAAGCTGGAACATAGGTTTCTCCACAGCAGCTTTCGGGATCTCCGCAACCAGTGACTCGCTCAGGACCTCCCTGACCAACCTTTTCAGCTCTATCTTGAATTCATCTGAAGTAAGGATATCGGGAAGAACTCGCTCGATTTCTGCTCTGAGATTGAAATCTCCTATCATCTCTTGGGAATTTTCAACCCCCTCATGCTTAGTATTCTCCGGATCATTAAGAGCACGTTTGAACTCATCAGAAAAGATGTATTTCGCTAAAGCCCCTTGCACACGGCTCTCAAGATTGTGGTTTGAATTGCTGGACTGGGCCATGAGTTGGGTTTCTAACAAGGAAAGAGAAAGGATCGGTGAGTGGAGCTTTTTAGGCATTATGAATTTTGATGATGCAATGCACGTGCGATGCGAATGCTAAAGCTATCTACTTGTGCCTCCTATAGATGGATGTATGATTTATGCATGATTCGTGGTCTGCGATTTATTTCTTACAACATAAACACGATTTGACTAGAGCTAAACCCCTTCTTTTTTCTTTTTCTTTTTTACCAGAGTCGTCGGTAGCACTTCGGTCGTTTGTGCTAACTTACCTGTTTGGAAGTGCGAATGCTTGAAACCATTTCAACTGTTATGCACACATTAGTATGAACCCTACGAGTTTACCTCGTAATGTTTCACAAGCTGTATAATGTTAAATGACGCTCAACACGACTGAGACTTGTGAGATTGAGACGACCCTCCTGATGAGTAAAATTCCCTAGGACGCTAGGTAGATGAGAGTGTACCCCGATGATATCCGTGACGTGTAGATACATTCGAGGGGTAGCAACATGAGTGGGGGGGAATGACATACTTGGTACATCGACATGACTCACGATCCAAAATCAACAACATAAGCGACTATGCATGAGGTGTATGTGAGGGATTGCCATCCTTGGTAGTAATGACGTACTTCGAAGATACGCGGTGTTACATGGACTGATATGACGCTCATGGTACGTCCGAGACTCAAACAGACCGTGACGGAGACATGCGGGGCACTTGTCCATAGTTTACTTGGTATCGATACTGATAGCAGGGAACCGTCTTTCTGTGAAACACAAGTTTCATGAAACAGGCCGACATAGAGGGTGTGTCCTAAACTAGAAGCAAGCGGGACGAGACTACCACATATGGGGCGTGGGTCAATGGTTAGTTTAAACCCAAGACACAAATATGTAGACGTACCAACGGAACCTCGGCGTGTTATGCAGAAAGTGGTGATGCATGGGACATGCCCTAAACAGGTTAAGGCATAAGGGAGACTCGAGTGACATACGTGATGTGCGCCAATTGTCAGCTTCTCCTGGAAAGCGACTATTACGATGATGGGTATTATTTGACGGGATAATGCACACGGAATACCTGATACTCGAGGTTCGAATAGGATGCATATGTCAACACACGAGGTATGTGCCAATTATTAACTCATACTTGGCTCACTAGTGCCTGGGCAGAGTGGTTTGAAACATGGTGCATTTAGGAAATATGGTGACGTACGTGGTATGCCTTAGAGGTAGCCAAACGGCATGATGGGAGTCCCACTTGATGTGCCCCCATGATTGATTTATACGAAACTCACGAACGATGTGATGGCTTAATTTTGGGCTTTCGACCGTCGCGGGAGAAACCCAACATGCTAGGTACGAGACACGAATAGGGTACACATACGACACACGTATTATCTGACCAACTTTGGGCATAGATGAAGCACAAAAATGACTCAAGAGGTACCTCCTAACAACATTGGAGGTGTCAGCTACACACCATACCGACACGCAGGGTGCAGTCTAAGGATTAACTCAAGCTAGGGACATAAATACCTCGATGAATTTGCAGACATCGATGCGTCTGGTGGAATGAGAGGTGTCCTAATCCGATCGAGGTACCAACGAGACGAAAACGACGACTTACCCGGTATGTGTCAATGGTCAATTTGTTTCATAGCGCAAACCCGACGATGATATGTTTTATGAGAATCCCTAAAGATCTTATGTGGATATGTATGACGTATTTGGTCCATCATCGATATTTGAGATACCAGCAACGACACACAAGGTAGACTGGAACCTATTATTATGAACAATTTGAGGGGCAACGAAGGCGCAAACCAAGTTTTTCGAGGCAAGTGCCAAATGTTGGACTTAGACGTGGTACGAACAATTCGATACTACCGATACGAGCGAGACCCAAATAGCGACACATAGGGCATATGTCTCAGACTCGTAAATAAGGCAATTCGGAGTTTGGGGCGCATAGACAATGGTACCAATGATGTAGGGGGAGCGTGTCAAGGGTTTGACAATACAAACAAACCATTGTTTGAGTCGTACTCAAGACATGAGTAACGACTTACGGGGGTACGTTAAAAGTTTGACAGGAGCCTCATGACATGAACAACTCAGTGTGTCAATATGTGAGCGGGACGCTCGAGACGGAGCCTAAAGGGCACGTGCCTAAGGGTATGACTTGGACTCGACGACACGAATCACTCTATATGACAGGTACGTGCCAAACGTTCGACTCAAACCTGACGATACAAATGACTCGACATTGGAGATGTAAGCGAGATGCACATGATGACATATATGAACTTGCCCCAGATTCGACTTGAACTTAATGACATGAATGACTCGACATTTAACCTGCGAACAGGACGTACCAAACCGCGTATGGGGGTGTGTGCCACCAGCTTAACCCTGACTGGATGGTATAAACGACTCAGTCTTTGATATATGAGTAAGGTGCGAGGGATGACACACGGAACGTGCGTCAAAGGTCGGTCTAGAATTGGATAGCCTAATAACATATTCGTGGGTTACAAATACTGCCGATGACAAGGCGACATATGGGGCACGTTTTGACAAGGCCCAACGTATGATTAAAGCGCAAGCGGTGACATACGGGATATGTGCCGAAAGCTGATACGCGTTCGAAGCACTAGTGTCACATGTGTTACGATATACGGTGACCCACCTGTTACGTCTCATATCGATTTGGCTGTTTTGAAGATGCGACGGGGTGTCTTAAGAAGACCAAGGACGCGCGGGTTACCCTAGTACAATGATATGTCGACATACAAGGTAAGACCGAGTGTACCAATGGGGTGTGATGATGACCTACTAGCCAAGAGGTTAGTACAATAACGCATAGATTCATTAGATATGACGAGGCGCCAGTTAAGGCGCCAGTTAAAGCGCGGATGTGACGCCATGACTTCGTGTGAAGCATGCGTCAGAGGGTCAATGTGAACCTGGGGTTCGGACAGGGGGATGATGTAAATACGAGGGGACACTATGACGACCCACATGGCGCACCTAATGGTACAAATGGGAAGCGTGGACAACACACCAGTCAAGGGTTCGTTTCGAAGTTCAGGGTATTGCCCATAATTCTGAAATACGGGGGTGCTATGTATGGACTACCTCCCCAGATGCGAGTGACGACAGGTAAACGAGATTCGTGTGAAACAGTTCACTCGACCTAAGGTTTCGATCTTACAACCACGTAACTTTGGAGTATAGGTGCACGGCGCACCGACACACGTGGCATGTCTTAGCGTGCGAAGGTCATGATGGCAACCTACGAGGTGAGGGGCATGGTGTATAGTGTGGCGACATCCGTGGGTATGTCTTGAGATACGAAAGGGAGGTGACGACGACCCGTGAGATTATGGTTCTATTTGAGATCAAGGTGCCAGTCATAATCTTGAGATGTGTTGGCTAAGGCGTAGCGACATACATGGTATGTCTTGAGGTGTAAGTAGGACGTGTATGAGGCATGTGATGAATGGTTAATTCGAGTCTCGAGGGAACCGACGTCGTGATAATTTTTCTTTTCTTTGAACTATCGATAAGTTGTCGGCGACGTGGCGACACACATAGTACGTCTCGACTCGATCATGCGGAAAGTGAACGGAACTTGCCCCACGATGCGAATGTTATGACGAACGAGGTATGACCCCCAAGCAGTTTGGACCTGGCAAGGATGCATATCTAACGAACAGTATTCCCAACCATGATAGAGGGAGACGGAGTACGTCGTGACATATGGGATATGTCTCCGAATGACTTAAACACGATGGAGAAGACGCATGTGACAGGTCACGATGCAGGCGGTACACCCCCTATCGGTATGAACAGGATGATAAAGATATGTGCGACATATCTCACACAAAGTATAACCTGGCGAAGACGTAGAGAACACCTCAGGGTCTAAAGGTAGACCACTTGACGGGTATGTGAGACATGGTAAAGATGTGCGAGATACGTCACGACATGCGAGGTATGTCTTCTGTTACACGGGATATGGCTCTGGACTAGTGTATCTGATATGGAAGATGCATATGCAACCTATCGTGATGTACGACCTTGACAATACCCGAACGTACGTGATGCACGGTGGTGCATCGAGTACACGTCTTGACTGGTCTATAGCTGACGTGATGGAGACGCATGGGACACTTCACGATATGTAAGATGGGATGAGGTAAGGACGTATGGGATACGTCACAGCCCAAATGGTATTCCTTTCGTCTAACGTATATAACATGGTGAACAAGCACCTGATATGCCATGACATACGGGGCATGCAACTCATGCCCCTCGCTTGGTGCAAGGAATGAGGCGAAGATGTACAGGATGCGTTATGACACACATAGTACACCTTTTGAATGGTGTGTAATGACATGATAGAGACACCAGGAATGGGTCCCAATAAGCGAGGCTCAACAGGGAAAAGACATATGGAATATGTCGCGACATAACAGGTATGCCTCTTGATTGGTGCCCGGACGATTAATGGAAGATGCATGGGGCGCATTACGTCCTATGGGGTACAACAAAGTGAAGATACAAGGAATATGTCACCACATGACAGGTGGGACTCCTGACGGGTGGACGCATGATGACACGACGCAGCAAGGCCATAGGGGATTCGTCATGAGAGAACGGTATGCCTCTTAACCGGGCAAGGACATACAAGAGATGACGCGACATACGAGGTATGCCAACACCAAGGCGTAGGAGATACGCCATGACATAATGGTTATACCTTCTGACTAGTGCCTATGATACTGGAAAAACGTACGAGGTATGCTACTATACGCATAGTATGCTAAGGCGAAGACGCATAGGATACGTCACGACATAATGGACATGCCTCCTAGCTAGCATACTAATGACACGGTGAAGACGCACGAGACATGCCAAGGACGCATAGGATGCATCCCAACACATAGGTACGACAAGGCAAAGACGTATGGGATACGTCACGACATAACTGGTATGCCTCCTGAATGACACGCGACGCTGGGGTCGACTCTTTCTCATATTCCTAATAAACACGTCCTAAGTCTACGAAACCTAGAATGGTTGCACGCAATTTGGTTAGCATGCGACGCTCTATATGGCATGACTACCATGATTCGTTAAGCATAGAATGCATTATAACTTAAATCTGACTCGACTGATGTACAACAAGATATAAATCTATACAAACAAACTAGTTAGCGAAAATCGTACATAACGCGTAATTAGATCGCGACAAGAGAAAGAAAATGTTAGATATCAATCACAATTATCACGCCATCTCTCTTCCATCCTTATTCCTCCACACACTCGTTGGTCCAAGTCTCTGTCCTAGGATTTTGGTATGGGCTCACATCGTGGTCCAGAGGACGCGTGATGCCGACGAGTCATTGCGGAAAAGTAAATCACTCATCAGACAATACAGTTCGTTTTAACGTATCAGCGTTCAGTGACTAAGATATCGACCAAATGGATTGTCCTTTCGAATAACTCGTCTTTTGTTATTTTGCGAGATGCATCAGTTCTGGTTTTGACACCCCTTGAACGCATCTTGGATTTTAGACGTGGTATGAGTTATTCTTTCAGTTCAATCGTTCGTTATTGACAATGACTCGTTCCCTTTTATCGGCGTGGGTTCGTGTCTCGATTTTTTTATTACGACGGGATCTTTTGGATCTATCGAGAGATGCAACCACGTGTTTATTTAGTGATGAAATCACCTTTTGGATTTTATTTTAGGGAACGGACTCATCGCATAACGTGTTTGTTTTTAGCGTCAAGAATCCGCTTGCTCGTTTTGGCTACGTGAAAAGACGGTGAGTCTTATTTGAGCGCAAGGTAATCTTTCGGCTAACAACAACCATTTATTCCTTCCAATTTACGGGATATATCCTCCTAGCGTGGTTATAGGAAATCAACGTTTCGTTGAATCGCATGCTTATTCGAAGCAGGGATATTACCGTTCTTTTCATTTAGGCACGAGTTAAGAAAACATGCATATCGGGCCATATTTCTTGTAGTTTTGGTAACGGTCGAAATGATCAAGTCATTAGTCAAACCCACAGTCTCGTCCATATGGCGTAATTATGCGGTTTGGCTTAATTCAGTTTTGTGATTTTAAACGGCGTATACACTCGTTCGAGGCACGTATTCAACGACATTGGTTCATTTTCTTTAACTACTCTCGGGATTGACATATATCGTAGATACGGAATGATTTTGGTCGTTTTTATTTTTATTTTTCTTTTATTTTCTTAGTCACTTTTGCGGATACATCCATTTCTCTTAAGAACAACACAAGGCGTAACGTAAGAGTTTGTTTTTTATTCGGAAGGGATGGGCCACGTTTATAAAACTCTTTACGTTACAACGGGGTTGTTCAAAACAGAAATGTTCTTCGTTTTCGTTTTGTCATAATCTCGTTTTATCCTAACGTATTCAAAGAATGTGAATAACGGCTACTGTTAATATAGTCTTTTGAACTGAGATATAACTATCCTTAATATCAAACCGACTTGAACTAATACGTGCTTACGTCACAACGTATTTCCTGAACATGTGCCTTCTTCGGGACACGGAAAGGGACCAGGCGGGTCGCACAAGTTCATTCATACGAGATGACTAAGTCGTCTTTAGTTCGAATCGTTTCGATGTTTTAGGGTAGTTTATACATCGGTTTAAGAGTATATATTAACGTATCGTTTCATTTCCTTTACATATTTTAGGATTAGACACGTATCATGGCAATTTGAAAACACGAACTGATTCATTCATCACATCAAAAATGGTAATGGGTAATCCTATGGCAACTTCTAAGGCTACTATATGCTGACACGGCTGATCGCGGGACCTTACAGGACCGCACAAATTCGCCCCTAACGAATGGATGGGGACCCTTTGCCGCCTTACTATAAGGGGGAACTTACACTAGCCTCTTTCGAGCGACGAATGGACTCTCGCTAGAGGTTTCACGGAAATTACCCAAAAGGTTTGCAATAATGCGTATGAATGCATACGAAAAGAAATAATACGATCCATCCCCGTTAAGGGCTTAATACACGCCTTCTGGAATCAAATTTCTCGCTTCCCCAGCAGAGTCACCACTTGTTAGACGAGGTGCCGCGGCCTAATCTCCCGAGCGGACCGGGGGGTGGACACCTCATGGCGACGTAAGTGGTGATTGGCGCCGAAAGCAACCAATCGTGGAATCAAGCTGCTCGACAGGATCGGAGCTCGGAGTATGGAAGAGTCGCCACCCACGAATGGGAAAATGAACACCGATCCCTTGCCGACCGGTGAGGGTTCGGAAAACTTAGGTATGAGCCAAGAAGGCTAGCTCCTTTCCGAAGAAAGGCTGCTAGGCACCCCGACATCGCCCGGTTATGAACCACCGGCCTCCTACTCAGCGTGTTAGGCGATAACGGACTAATCGCATATTTCTTTAAGTTTAAAATTCATTTGAAACCTTTTCTTTCTCGTTTTTGAAAACCGTTTTGAGCATATATTATTGAAAAGCCACTTTGGTAAAGAATCACCCATAAATTTATAAAAGAGATAGAGGGGGAGAAGGAAGAATTGATTTGTTTACAACGTGATTTATGTTTCGTATTACATACTAATTCTAAACTAAGCTCACTTCCCAAAAAACGAGTTTATTTACATGGTTCGTACCTTAATCGCCGTTGGAACGATTTTGGTACGTTTCAAAACCCCGTTGATTTACATGGTATCTACTCGAATCGTCGTTGGAACGACTCAAGCGTTTGAAGACGTGGAATAAAGAATTTTAACCCAAAAACGTGGTTAGGCATACAAGTCAATTTATTTCGTACAAATCATTTAAGAAAACGATTCAAAACTCTATTATTCACAATGAAAACGATTTTAATTACAAGGTTCGCTTAATCCGTCGTTGGAACGGATTAAGGTTTTAAAACGTGATGATTTTAGGAAATGGTTTAAAGAGGTCAAGAAAACATTATTTACACTTTAAGAATATCTAGAAGACTTTAAATTTAAATAAGCAAATTAAACTCTCTTTTTGTGATTTTATTTTTCCCTTTTCACTCAATTAACCCTTAGCATTATCATAATCACAATAATAAACCAACTAAACTAAAATTTACCCAATCAAATGCATTTGAAAGAATATACATATAAGTAGGAAAATAGAGGAATATATATAAATATATATGTATACAAAAATAAGTAATAATATCCATTAAAATACAATAGAGAAAATATTATACAAAAATAAGTAGAAATGGTGATATACATGTTAATAAGTATAATGAATTCTTATTCTAATAAAAAATATAAAAAATGAATAAGGTTTATAGATAAGAAATTAGTATTTAGTTCCCCCCAAAATGATATATGATGAATAGATATAGAAAATAATCCCAAAGATTCCCCAAAACACTCAAATATGTCTAGTTTAAGTGAAATAAAAAAGAAAAATCTATATATATACATATACTTTATTAAGTCCAATTAATGAAAAATAATTTATAAACACATTAAATAACAATATGTACCAAGTATTTAAAAATAACTTGAAAGTAAGTATTACATAAATATACATATATATATAAAGGACCAAAAGCTTAAAAGTTGAGAAAGAGAGACCAAAACAGCATTTTTTACATTCCAGCTGATTTACCGACAGAAAATCCGTCGGTAAACAGCGATCAGTGACAGAAAGAGAAGAATTACAGAAACAGTCCACAACTTTCCAGATTCGTTCAAAAGCTTTAAATTAAGTCTAATTCAATCATTTTGGATCTCCGAACTACCAAAAATGGATCATAGTCTATAACGGAGTTTCCTAAAACGACGTTTTTTATTTTAAAACGTTATTCGGAAATATCTTTTCAAAAAAAACTTATAATTACAACGTTTTTAATACCCGAACTACCTTTTAATCGGATCACGGTTCGTATTGGGATATCAAAATGAGGTTTTTTATTTAAAAACAAAACCGAACGTTTATCTAATACGAGATGAAAACTAAATAAATACGAAAAATTAAATAAATCGTGATAAATAAATAAATAACTAAATAAATAAAATTATAACATAAAACAAAATAAATAAAGGAAATAAATTAAATAAAATAAAATGAGTCTAGTCCTCGGATAATACCTCAAGTTCGGTATTGACAGTTGAAGTCGGTTGATTCCACGAATCGTGCTTTTTCGGTGTTTTTTGTATTTTTGGTAAAATTTTAACTTTTGGAAAATTTGGATTTTTTTGGTAAAAAAAATATTTTCTCCAAAAAATTGACTTTCTCTCTCCAAAAATGTTTAGAGTGAGAAAGCTCCAAGAAAATCCTCCTTTTGGATGCATGGGGATCCGTGCCTTATATAGGCATGGATCCCCGAAAACTTTGGGCGACGCCCGATTAAAATTGGGCGTCGCCCGAAGTAGGTTAGGCTATCACCCAACCTATGTTGGGCGAACGCCCAACGCCCGTTGGGCGTTCGCCCAACATCGTGGGGCGCTCGCCCAGAGGCTGCCGGGCGCGTGCGCCCAGCGGCCGTCGGGCGTACGCTCCGCGCTGTCGGGAGCGGCCGTCGGGCGTGCACCCCGCGCTGTCGGGCGTGCGTCCAACTGTTATCGGGCACGCGACGACTGTCGCTAGGCGCTCGCACCATGTTGCTGAGCACTCGCGAGCCGTCCACTCGGCGATCGCGACTCCTACTGGCCTCTCGTTTTCGTTTTTTTTTGTTTTGTTTTATTATACATTTTTTTCGCGTTAAAACTCCCGGAACCAACCGCTTCAACCGTCTTGTTTCAGGTTTTCGTCACAGGTCCTCCGACTCGGTGTCTACAACAGCAAAGTGGAAGCGGTGCGGAAAAAACTTTCTTTTGCTGGACTTTTTACTGTTGATCCAGTTAACATGGGAGGTGGGTTGGCTTTCCTCTGGAAGACTGCTGGTTATGCTAAGTTACTGAGCTTTTCTTCAAACTATATAAATGTCAGTATCTCCTCTCTAGGTTTGTCGGAGTATCGATTAACCGGTTTCTATGGGTTCCTGGAAAGAGCTCATCGTCGGGAGTCTTGGAATCTTCTTTGTAGCTTAGCCAGCACAAGCCATGACCCTTGGGTAGTTATTGGAGACTTTAACGACCTCCTAACTCAATCAGAAAAGCATGGGGGTCACCGTCATCCTTCCTCTCTTATTGCTGGCCTTAGAGAAGATATTGATCAATGTGAAGTTTCGGAAGTAAAAATGGTAGGCTACATGTTCACGTGGGAGAAAAGCAGGGGGTCAGACAGATGCATCGAAGAGAAACTGGACAGGGCGCTGGCCAATTCAGCTTGGTTTAATAAGTTCCCTAAGCTATGGTGCTCAACGAAGATACTACAGCTTCAGATCACACAGCTCTCTTCCTCTCCCTACAAGAGCGGGTGGTGAGTTATGTTCGTCGTTTTCGCTTTGAAAACGCGTGGATTAACGAAGCGGATTGTTCTGATGTCGTGAAGTCGGCTTGGGAGAGTGGCGTAGGCGTGAATCTGATCCAACGGTAGAAACAGTGCAACTCGGTTTTGGAAGATTGGGGTATTCGAGTGAGGTTGAGGTTCAATAGACAAATTAAAAATTATCGTCAGCAGCTTAATCGATTAAAGAGCAGAACTGATGGTGAGGCGCAGGAGAGGGTTCTGGCTGTCCGACGGGAATTGATGTGCTAATGATCCAACAGGAAGAGTATTGGAAGCAGAGGGCAAAGAAAGCTTGGTTGTTAGGGGGCGATTTGAACTCGAAATACTTCCACGCAGCTGCCAACGGTAGACGGAAAAAAAACATTATCCAGAAGTTGAAAAACGGGACAGGGATATGGCAGGAATGGAATACAGGTTTAGAGGAAACAATTACAGGCTACTTTACTGATATTTTCAAATCTACTAGGTGTGAGCCGGAGTTCATTTTGGAAGCAGTTGAGCCGGGAATCTCAGCAGAAGCAAATTGGGATTTTTTAAAGCCTTTCATGGCGGAGGAAATCAAAACTGCTATCTTCTCAATGCACCCAGACAAGAGCCCATGCCCTGATGGTTTTAACCCGGGCTTCTACCAACATTACTAGGACCTGGTGGGTCCGGACGTCGTACAAGCATATCTACATTGGCTTGAGGAAGGTGTGTTCCCTGAGTCTATACACGCTACTACCCTTATCCTCATCCCTAAGGTACGATACCCTGAACGTGTTGCTGATCTCAGGCCTATCGCCATTTGTAATGTAATTTATAAAATCATGTCCAAGGCTATAGCTAACCGCCTCAAAAAGGTTTTACCGGCAATCATATCCCCATATCAAAGTGCTTTTATCCCAGGATGATTGATCACGGATAATATCATGCTTGCATTCAAAGTAAATCATTATCTGCATAGGAAGACTCGGGGTCGGGATGGCTTGGCTTCCCTCAAACTCGATATGTCTAAGGCGTATGATCGAGTTGAGTGGGATTTTCTGAGAAGAATTATGGAAAAGATGGGGTTTGCTAATAGATGGATTGCACTTATTATGGAATGTGTGACGAAGGCATCATACCATGTGGTGAATGGGTCACATACTGTTGGCCCTATTGTACCTAGCAGATGTCTTTGGCAGGGAGATCCTATCTCACCCTATCTATTTTTTATCTGTGCAGAAGGGCTATCGGCAACGTTGTCTAAACTGGAAAGAGCTGGCCAACTTCATGGATGATGTGTTGCTCGAACTGCTCCGCCAATTTCTCACCTCTTCTTTGCAGATGATTGCTATTTATTTTTCCGTGCAACTGAAACAGAAGCAAACACTATTATACATTGCTTACAATAGTATGAAAAAGCCTCGGGCCAGCAGATTAACTTTGAGAAATCGTCAATTGCTTTTAGCAGGAACTGTCAAGGTCAGATTCGGGATATATTGAGTTCTGTGTTTGGCATCGTCGGGAACAATACGAGCAGCAGATACCTTGGTCTGCCATCTGTAGTGGGTAGAAGTAAAGTACAGGTGTTCTGGTACATTGAGGAGAGAGTTTCTGCTAGATTGCACAGTTGGAAGTCTAAATTGTTATCCCATGAAGGCAAGGAGGTTTTGATCAAGTCTGTTATACAGGCAATGCCGAGCTACGCTATGAGCTTATTTTTGCTTCCTCAATTACTGTGTTCAAATTTGGAGAAAATGATGAATTCCTTTTGGTGGGGTTCTAGTGGAGGTGGGGGGCTGGGTCTTTGATGGAAGAATTGGGAGAAATTATGTCAGCCGAAGGAGAAGGGATGGATGGGCTTCCGCAATTTACGACACTTTAACATAATACTTCTATCCAAGCAAGGGTGGACGCTCCTTACTAATCCAGAATCGCTGGTTGCAAAGGTTTATAAGGCGCGGTATTATCCTTACTCCTCATTACTGGATGGCGAGCTAAAGGATAACCCAAGCTTTGTCTAGCGCATCATTATGGAAGCCAAGCCGCTAATTATGTCAGGAGAAAGACGCGTGGTGGGGACGAGTTCTGAAATAAACATTTGGGAGGATCCCTGGCTCCCTAACCCTGATCACCCGTTTGTGGAAAGCAGCAGGTGTGAAAGTTTGTCCTCAAATTCCATTGCGAGCTGACAGTGAGGGAGTTTGGGATGATAATATGCTCAATAGCCTCTTTAATCAATAGGATATAGACCTAATCCGGCAGATACCGATCAGCCCGAGGAACCCTAGGGACTCGTGGAGCTGGCAGTAGGACTCCAGAGGCAAATTCAGTGTTCAGTCTGCGTATAGAAGAAGCCATGTTGAAGTGGAGGAACACAGCCAAAGCCCACCTGATGTAGATTGGAAGAAGTTATGGCGGCTATATATCCCACCAAAAATGAAATCGTTGTTGTGGCAGACCTTAACTGGTTGTTTACCAACGATTGATGCCTTGGCTCATAGACATGTGCAGGTAGGGGGGCTGCCCGAGATGTCCCAGTGGTAGCGAAGATGATTACCACGCTTTGGTGGGATGTTTAAACGCTCGAAGGGTTTGGCAGCAATCCCAATTTGGTGATATCAGCACCCTTTGCAGCACCTTCAAAGAGTTCTGGGCTTTTATCAATATGAACCATGGTTGGCAGCTATTCTATATGGAGGAATTTGGGCTGACAGAAACGATAAAGTATGGAGGAATCAATCAAATTCCCCGACGTTCCTTTTCTCTAATGTTGCAGGGTTCCAAGCGTCGTGGAATAAAACACAAGAATCTGGTCGAATACATACTGGTGTTGGGGCGATAGCAGCTGCTGCTCATAATTGGTCTGCCCTGGCTCAAGGCGTCACCAAGGTTAATATCGACGGCGCACTGTTCGCTAGCAGAAATTATGGTGGCTTTGGGGTTATTGCTCGTAACTCCTCTGGTGAGTTTATTGCTGCTATAAATGGCATGTTCTGCTGTCCACAAGATGCTTTCCTAGCGGAGTCGCTGGCCTGACGGGAGGCATTGCGGTGGATAATAGCACGAGGATGGAGCAATATTGTTGTGGAGGTGGATTCTACTTGTGGTTTATGGCCTCCAATGAGAAGATGAAGCTTATTCGTGTGTCGACAATATTCTAGGTGATTGTAAATCCTTATTACAAGATATAGAAAATTGTTCAATCAATTTTGCTTATCGTTCAGCAAATTGTTTGGCCCATGCGCTTGCCCGGGCATCCGGTTCCGAGTCTGAACGAGGAGAGTGGTTCACCCCTCCCTCCTTTTTGTGTAATGCTCTTCATGTTACTTAATAAGTTCCTTATGACTTCCTTTCAAAAAAACATCAGCTGTTGCATTTGTAAAAAAGAATATTTTCTAATCTAAAATTAATAAACACAAAAAAAAAAATTATATTAGCAAGCCGTTTTGTCAATTAGATCATGGTTTTGTCTTATTTCGAATAATAAGTTTTGTTTTGTCGTGTTTCTGATAACAAGTTTTGTTTTCTCTCATTTCCGATAACAAGTTTTGTTTTGTTTTGTTTCATGGCGTCGTCAAGTAATATAGAGACTATGTATACCAATTTGAGTCTGGAGGAAGAAGATGATAGAGGTATTTTGATTGATGATAGAGATCTCAATGCTGAATAGGTGGATCTAAGATATGTCTAGTTGGTAGATTCCTCTCTAATGTCCGAAAACTGCTTATGAGGAGAATAAAACAACTAACTATAGATGGATTCTAGGCAGAATTTTGCTACGCGAGAATAAATTCTTTTTTTGTTTTGTGTGTGGGTTTTTAGACCATACAGATTTCTCATGTCCAAAAGTTTATGATTCAATTGATGGAGAAGTTGAAAAGCTCTATGGCTCTCATATGCTTGTTCATACCAGAAGGAAGCAATCCAACAAATGTGCAAAGTGGCTGGTTATTAAGGTCCGGTCAGGCATCAACGACGGTGATCAGGGACTGGTGGTGGAGCGTGGCAGTAAGATCCAAAAGAAAACTCTCATATTTAGTTGCATTAACGATGGGTTTAATGGCGACATTCGTAGAATAATTAATATGGCAGTTGATTATGAAGGAGGAGTAAATCATAGATTAGTTACTATGGAAAATGTTAAACAAACTCCCATATTTAGTGGCATTAATCGTGAGACTAATGGCAACATTAATGGAACAATTAATTATAATTCATGGATCAGTTACTAGGGAAAGGACCAATATGGTTGATCAAACTTCCATATTTAGTAGCATTAATCGTGGGATTATGGCGACAGTAATGGAATAATTAATATGACAGTTGCTTATGAAAGAGTCATAAATCATGGGTCAGAACATTAGTCTAGAAAAGATATTGTGGTTGTGGAAGTAAAAAGTAGAAGGGAAAAAATGTTTTAAATGAGGGGGAGGAGGCAGTTTCAAATAATAGTCTAATTGTGGATCCAAAAAATAGGTTTCAGGTGGGCTCTACTGGACAGGCGCACCCATCATCATGAGTCTATCAACCTGGAACTGTCGTGGGCTGGGCAACCCACGAGCAGTTGGCGTTTTAATGGATCTTATCGAAAATTACAAACCATTTACTATTTTTTGTTCTCTTATTGCCGCAAACTTTTCGGTTAGGGAATGTAAAACTATTGGTATTCGAGAGGCTCTTAGGTGGATCAAACTCAAAGGTTTGGGTGGTGTGTAGGTGGGTCAGATTTGCTGTCATTGGTGGAACATATTTATCAAGCATACTTTTGTTCTTCTTATGGTTCAATTATAGACGATTATAAAAGTCTTATTTCTGGTATCAATGATATTTCTGTCAGATTTATATGTCATTCTGCGAATGGGGTGACTCATGCTTTAGTTCGGTCTTCTCATTCCTTGTCAGAACTTGTGGAGTAGGGTACTGTCCTTCCAAATTTTATTTTACATTCCTTGTATGTTGATTTCTTTTAATAAAACTTATTTTTCTTGAAAAAAATTGATTATAAAATTTTAGTTAAGTTCTTAAAAAAAAAAGTTTCAATTAAGAATTTCGTATTAGAGAAAGCTTAAAAATACAATAATCATATTAGAAATTATATTTTATGAGTAATGATTAAAGAAACATTAAATGCTCTTAGCATGCATCTTTAAAAATCGCGATACTACACCACATGGCACAAAAAAAGAAACCACGATCAGCACGAAAGATGTTTAAAAAGAGAAGGGAACGTGCCTTGACAGTTGCATTTATAAGCACTAGACAAAGGGCAAATCAACCGTCAGGCACCCGCATAACCTCTTTATCAATCCCTCATTTTTAAAAAAATTCCAAAAAGACATCAAGATCAAATCCCCCCTTCATCTTATTAGGAAACAACAAGTACAATGCTTCCCGAAGCCAATACATTCTCATCCTAAAAATGATAAATTAGACTCGAGGGAAGGGACGTCTGATATGAGGTGAATATAACTTTGCAATGTTTCCCATAAGAGGCTTGAACCAACTCCCAGAGATAGAGAGTATACAACATCTCCTTAACGAAATAAAGTAATATAACTGTGTATCAGGTAGTTTGGTTTGAGAAGTCTCACTAGACCCAGGCAAGGACCTAGCCATTACCATTATCACACTCGATCCCGAGAATCACTAGCATAGTAGCATATCATACCCCCAGTATCTATGCACACTTCGCCTTATCAATAGGAGACACATGGCCCATACATGTCCACTATTTGTAATTGTCTTATATAGCTTAACATCAATATAAATAGAGTAAGCTCACCTCAAGGTACACAAGTTCATTCATTCTATTAAGCTTACATTATAGCTTTTGTTTATTGATTATGATCATTCTCCAGTCATTTCATAAACTGGCTTTGGCATCGAAGCGGGTTCGCTAGACAACAGCCCCCCTTTGACATTGCTTCTGTGTGTTGCAGGTTGATACATGGATTTTCAGAATTTAACGACATCACTGTATGCATTAATGTCAGCCTTGATAAACTTGTTAATGTAAGACTAAGAGACGGAACAAAAAGCCACCTTAAAGTGAGATACTTGAGCCTAACACAAGAGCATTTAAACATAATGAGATATGCTCAAACGTTCTTCCGAGAGTCTTACAAGCAGTGTAGTGACAAAAACTAGCTCTTCCTACATTTAATCACAGCCATAAGCATCGAGTTTAGGTTTAAAATGATTAAAGGCATTATGATTTAACCCCTTGAGTTACTACATATTCTTTGATGGCCAAAATCCCTTTTACATAATGGTATTAAAGCCCCTTTGAAGCCAATCATCTCTCATTTTCTTTCATTAACCCACATTACAAGCTTAAACCTTCTTAAATCCTTTGACACCCGTGAATTCACTATGTCCGGTGAGCATATAATAAGAGTGGTGTGCATAATCACATATGTAACATCCCCAAAACCCTAACATATGAGTCTTCCCACATTCATATATATTTTCATGATTGAATACATACATTTTAGATTCATCTCATTTTCAGTAGAAGTTTTGTATGCATAATGCGATTATCGTGCGATTAGTAGGCGATTAGTGTGTCGTTAAGATGTAACGATTGGTTAATTGAGTTAGGACTTAAATGAATGAATTAATGAATTCATATGTCCTAAATTGATTAACTTACATTTGTGGAGGGCTGGATTGGAGGTTTGTGAGCAAGCACGAGGTGTCACTCAAGTAAGACAAAGTATGCCTCTTTGTTTTAACAATGATTGATACAACTCATTTCTCCTCATTTCCAGCCACAATTTCGACCAAAACTTCAGCAAACCTTCCTTTGATATACCCTAACATCCTCCAAACAAATGTGCCTCAAATTTAGATTATAGTCGAGTGAGCTCGCTTACTCTGATCCTACTGCGTAGACGTCGATGGCATGCAAAATGATTCGGTCCTGTTTCCAGCCAAGAAACAGACTATTCAGATTTGCATCTACCATAATTCACTCAACCTAGCTCACAATAAACAAAATGGATTGCCAAATCCTTTTACAGACATATACTTCAAGTATTTAGGAACACTTTTGTATAAAGAAACTTTCTCCAATTTGGACTTTAAGATCCTCAAAATGCTACATCAACATGGCTGCCTCACATGACATTCAATTTCGAGGCAGTCATGATCCATCTAGGTTTTCTTCCTATATATATGGAATTAAAGTCCCATATTTTACAGAGGGTTTCATAACACATATAGGAACATATGTTTTTCTTTATGTATCTTCAAATTCGAACAATATCAATATGAAAAACAGGCTCCAAAATTACTGAAAGCAGTACCCTAGATTTCTGTTTAGGGCACTTGATACATATCTTTCATTTGGACAGCCTAAAACCAATGAAAACAACACCAAAACTCAACAAGCTCAATCACAACTCATCCACAACAAATCCTATGATCATACCTAGGTTTTTTCAGAATCTCCAACTCATAGAAAACAAGCTAAAACAGCATACTAACCTTCAACTTGTGTCTATCACCTAGTATGCTTCCTAACTTGACTTGTTTGGCTTGAAAATGGAAGAAATTGGAAGAGTTTTGTTTGGAGGATGTTAGGGTATATCAAAGGAAGGTTTGCTGAAGTTTTGGTCGAAATTCCAAATGTTTGACATGTCAACAGGTTAAAGCTGAGCATCAAGCTCCCGTGGGAAAACTAAAACCTTTAACCATACTAGAGTGGAAATGGGAGAGGATCACTATGGATTTTGTGATGGGATTACCAAGAACAAGGCGTAGACACAATGTTATGTGACATTAGGAGGGCAATGTGCAATTGAATGCACACCCGATCGTGTTGAATAGATCGAACCAAGTGCGACGGTAAGCATATTGCTTATATATGTGTATGAATGTATTGTGCCTTGTGACTTGTTGAGTGTGAGATGTGGTTGAATCTGATGTGAATGATGTGGATAATGTTTGAGTGTTTATGATACGTCATGATTGATAAGAAAGTGTTATGATTGAGTATGTTGCAGTGTTATGCGTAAATACGGCATGTTAAGCCTTGTGCACATACTGGAACTGAATAATGGTTGGATTATAAATGAATATGAGCTTGCTTAGATGGATATGTGAAATGGTCCAAGTTGAGAGTGCTATCCGAATATTGTGAGCCGGAAGCACATGTGTTGAGATATATGAGTACGTGAGTGAGTGTAACTCCTCCGTAGCACAGAAGAATGTATTCCGAATTTAGTGAGCCGGAATACAGATTGGGCCCAAGGACCATTTTATATATATTGTCTAAGTATAGCAAGGCCTTTCTAAAATCAATATTACTATTCTAAATGAATAAATTCTAACTTGGTACTGATGACCTATTTTGGTTTGTGCTCTTTACATTACCTGTATATACATATATGTGTAATATGTTTATTGAGTAGGCAGCTCACCCCTTGCCAACAGATTTTACAGGTTAGGTGGAGTTCTTCTTGCTTAAGGTCGCACCAGCAGTGTCAGTCCATTCTCATCTAGGCATTTTGGAGTCTTGTGAATGTACTTTTGTTTTGTAAATCCTCTGTGTAGGATAATGACTTAAACGTGTATTGTAAATTATAAATGCTTTCTCTTATGTATAATATGTAAAATTTATATGAGATTGAAGTTTATATGATTGAGAATTGAAAACATGTCTATGACTGATATTGTGTGAGATATCATGTGATCCAAATGAGGGGGTTACAACATAAACACCTTGTTAAGTGACCATTACAAATCACAGCAAATCTGTTGTCACGTGCCACTACTGGTGAGTTCAACACCTTCTCATCGAGTACCCCTAGTTTACGAGCCAAAGCTCCTCAAAATTCACTTTGATTAAGAAACTAATCTTGTCTTTTCACCAACTGCATCCATCTCAGGTTAGAAATTAAGGCAAAAGCCTAGAAAAACAGAATAAAAGATAGGCCAAAGCAAAAAAAACAAAAAAATACAAAGGCCTAAAAGCACAAAGTGCAAGTTCTAACCCGAAAAAAGAAAGACAACAACTTACATTCCAGTTCATTACATCACCGATCACACCTCACACACTGTTTTAAAGATGTGCACCAAGGATACATGTGAATTCACTTTACACCTATTAGACCCCATTCATACCTCAGCTAAACCTACATTACATCCTTGTAAAAGACCTTTCTGATTAAATTTAAACAAGATTAACAAGTGGTGGAGATTCAAGGAATTAAGGACCATAAACAGTCATACATTGCTTGTAATGGTAAACACTTACCCTTGAGCGAAAAAAGAATTGAAAAGGCACAAAAACAGAAAATAATCATTTGAGAGTTCATCTTATGAGGTTCTAGAAATTGGTCCCAAGCTTTCAAGGAAGGATTGGCTGTACGGTGGTAATTCTGTTATCAAAGCCCTTTGAACAAGTTTGAAATGAGTTATAAGTCATAAGTCCCAAGCTTTCATCTTGTGAGAAAGTCAAAGCCCTTAGAACAAGTTTGAAATGAGTCATAAGTCTTTTATCAATAGAAAATTGCTTTGCACAAGTAAGGATGAAAGAATGTCGAGTTAAATCAATCCTCACTAGTACAGAAATGCTCACTTGTGTCGCACTTTTTCAGGTTGTTGTGTCGCACTTTTGTGTGACACAACAAGGGTGCGACATAAGAACTTTGCATCGCTCTTAAGAGCGACACAAGATACTTATCTGTTGTGTCGCACTTGTAACGCGCGCGACACAACATATGATAATTCTTGTGACGCGCTCCAAGGGTGCACGACACAAGCTCCCCAATTAATCTGGTACACTTTGTATCGTTCCTTCCTCACGCGCGACGCAAAATATTGATATTTTTAAAAAAAAAATTGAAAAAATTTCCAGCATCTAGCATGAAATTTACGTCATTTGCTACAAAAGAATCATATATTTCTTGGGGAACCTGCAACATTCATTACATACTTCAGTCCAAGACACCATAAAAATAATTTAGAATTTCATTTCTAATTTGTGGTCAACAAAAAATTGCAATGGGTAAAAGTAAGGCTACACAATTTCTTAGTGGATGCTGCAAGCAAATTATATACATGAGGAGCCACAACGTTCTTCAAATAGCTTGCCATTTCGCCATTTGAAATAGAAGGAACCTTCTGGCTAGAGATGCAGCTTTTTCCCTCATCCTCTGTATAAAATGACCATTGTGAAAGCTCCTTCCTGCTACATCAGAATGGAACTTTTCCAAGGGATAAGCAAGTTGGGTATGTTTTCCATCCTTGAAAAGAGCATAACCAAACATCCGTTGTGCATCAATTTCTTCCACACAATCTGCAAAAAAAATGGCATGGTTCCTTAAGCAAGTGGGCCCTACTATAATATGAATGTAGGATATAGGCGTAACCAGACCATTATCAATGCATTTAAAATCAAACATAGTAGTAGTAGCTTTACAAAACTGTTTTTTTTTCTATCATACCTTCAAGTTCCAATTGCAAATGATTATTCTCCATAATCAAATTAAAGAACACTAATTTATAAGTTCCAACTATAATGCTATTGTCGGTGCTTAGAATTTAAAGCTTAGAAAATTATAATCCGAGCACACAAGAATCATACCGTGATACAAAACTCTGTAAGCCAAAAAAGGAAAAAAAAAACATAAAATTGAATCCATGTGTTTAGTATTTTTACTTTAATCAATCATAATTTTCAATCAATATGTTTTAATTTTTCTCAAAATGATTGGTAGACCAATCTAATAGCAATGTAAAAGACAAGATAAAACTATATATTCCAAGTGTGTAATGGCAAAAAAAATGCAGAGCTGAAACATGGTTATATTACTATAAGCATGACAAATAAAAATCTCTAAATAGCTACATATAATATCCAATTGAGCAACAAATGTAGTTGAGATTCAGTGAGGAACAACAAGAGTTCTAAACTATGACATGAATATAAGTAAAATATTCGTAAGATGAGTGCATTGAAACAAAGAAATGCACTGCCATTTACTCCTTGGCTCCAACAAATCAAATGGAATTCTACTCCTTACCAAAATCTGCATTATAGTGTGAGCTTGACTCCAGTTTCTTTGCCTCGTTAAGCTTCCTTACAGCCTGCAACACCCCCATATCTAAATCAATACCACATTTTACAAACCCATTCACACTAATTAAGGCACCCATATCAGTTTTACCTTCATAAAATCTTCATGGATAACATAATCACGTTCTGCACGGATTGATGACATTCCGGCTTCAGTGCAAATATTGCGGAGATCAGCTCCATTGAAACCCTGACATAATTGCAGCAATCTTTAAAATTAGCATCAATCACTTGATCCATTAAACAAGCAAAGGACACCCTTTGACTTACCTCTGCAAGTTTCACAACAGCCTCATAGTCAATCTCCCCATTTAAGCACCTAACGTTATTAAATTACTCCAAATTTACACTCTCTCTGGACAGAGTTCTTTTCTCATTTTTTTATGTATCTGAATTCATTTACATAATTGAGCTCATAGAAGTGAGATTTTGTGTTTCTCTTAGATCTTTTGATTTGTTCCTAAAGGAAATGAATTATTTATTGCTCATTTCTTACACAATCTCATGAAGCCTTTCAAATTCACTTCAAGGAGAGGTAACTTTGATAACCCACTTTCTTTTTTAATTCTTTCTATATTCAATCAAATATGTTTTTCTTCATTTAGACTCCCAAATGGAAGAGGATTTTGGACCTGTTTTTAGGGTATGCCTCTCTTTCTATCTTTCATTTCCTATTTCTGTTTTGGAACTGAGCAATTCATGGGGATTTGTGGAATTTTGAAAAAATTCCTTGAGCTTGATTTTTAAGTCTTGAATAGGTCATCGATTCACACAAGGCAATTAAAAATTAAGGTTTTCTTACTTGAATTTTGGAATGTTGTGAATAGGGGAAATTAAGTGATGGGAGAGAAATTGCAAGAAACTATCGCATAGCTCAAATCAAGGAAAGAAAGAGTTCATGAACGCGGCTAAGCAACAAAAAACATCAAGAGGTTATTTGAGAAGCTAAAATTTTCACCCACAAAGTTAACATAAATTATTATCCTAACAATAACCATAGCATTATCATGGAGAGAAAGAATCAAAGAGTAGATGGTAAGTAATATTGGGGGAAAATAACAAAACCTATTTTGTGCAAAAGAGGTGGAGACGGCGGTGGAGAAGCCACTCCTTGTTTCCGGCGCCTTGAGAAGCGGAATGACCGGCGGTGTGCGAGGTGGCGTGCAAGGTGGAGATGGCAGTGTGCAAGGTTGAGGTTGGCGGCTATGGAGTTGACTGGGTGGAGAAAATAAAACCTAGAAATAAGGGAGCAGAGAAAGCATACGATAAGGTTTTATTAATTAGATAAAATTCGTATATTTAAACATTTTATATTTCTTATAATTAGTAAATGGTTGACAAGAAATACAATGGTTCAGATGGTTAAGACAGTAGATAATGTTTTGATAGGTGAGAGGTTCCAACCTCTGTATTTACATTTTAGTTCATTTTATTTTTAATTAATGTTTTGGGATAAGTTTATAATCAGTGAGTAGTTGACAAGAAATACAATGACTCAGATGGTTAAGATATTAGCTAATGTTTTGATAGGATAGAGGTTCAAACCTTTGTATTTACATTTTAGGTCATTTTATTTTTAATTAAGTTCGATCCTCCATTTTTACACTTTAAGTATATATTTTTCAGTTCATTTTATTTTTAATTAATTTATATGGGATAAGTTTTTAAGTTTATATATATATATACAGGATATTTAATTTTCATCATTTTTGTAATTTTTTAGTTTTTAAGAAATATATAGAAACTAAGAAAAAAAAATATGAAGAAAAAATATTTATATTTAAATAGTAGTTCGTATTAGTTGTGTCGCACTTTAGAAATGAGCGATACAAAGATAATACACTACTTGTGTCGCTTTTATAAAAGCATGTCACAAAGATAAAAACACTCCTTGTGTCGTTTTAGTAAAAGCGTGTCACAAGCTTACTCTTGTGTCGCACTGAAAGACAGGCGATACAAGAAGTAACTCATTTGTGACGCATGCTCTTCAAGCGTGACACAAGTGATGACACATAATACTTAGTTGTGTCGCGTTTAAAGAACGCGCGACACTAGTTTCTCTGTTGTGTCGCCTTCTCTTCAGGCGCGACATAAGAGGTGCGACACAAGTGAGCATTTCTGTACTAGTGCCTGTTATCTAATTGCATTGATTTGGATGTCTGAGATTTGATTTTGTCTTGATCCGGAGACTTGCTTGGGGACAAACAAGTTTTAAAGTGTGGGGAAGTTGTTAAGGCCATTTTATATAGAGTCTTAGGCATGGTTTTAGAACTATTTATGTGTAATTATCATCTGTTTGCCATAGTTTATGTGATGTTTTCTCTATTATACATTTGGTGTGCACTTAGAGGTGTTTCAGGTACAATTGAGGAAGAAATAGAGTAAAGATGGAGCAAGATGAAGTTGACAAGATACTCTACTTGGCGAGTAGGACCTGATACTCGGCGAGTAACATTAGCTTCTCGACGAGTTAATTTACTCGTCCAGACCAGATAGTCATCAAGCCTAGTCAATGAATTAGAGGTAAAAGTCAACTATGAAAGCTCAAAATTGGTCATCTACTCGGCGAGTAAGCCCCTTACTCAACAAGTAGACTTACGAATCGTGCTCCAACTCAACTTCAGATCAAAACGAAACACTTCAATCCGATTCAAAGATAGAGAAAAGACCTAATTAGATTAGAATAGTGATAATAACACTATAAATAGAGGCTAGAACCATTTTATTAGGTATTCAACTTTAGTTATTCTTAGTTTCAGTTTTAAATTAGTTCTTAATTGTTTGTTTTATATTCAAGTAAGTTCAGATTCGTTTTGTATTCGAGCAACCAAGGTACTTTCGTCTCTTAGTTGTAAGATTTCAATATTGGTTTGTTCTTCATCTCAAGTCTATCAATTTACTTATTAAAGTTCAATTCTCTCCATCTCGTATTTTCTCTCACATTGAATCTTAAAAAGTATTTAATAAACATGGGCTCACCTTTCCTATACCTTATCGTCAATATGTGTTTTAGTTCCATTATGAACTAAACCACCCTTTGGCTGAGATTAAAGGTGAACTATGTTTAGCGAATATGATTTAAATCAAATTAACTAAAAAGATTTAGTTAGGAATTATTGTCTGTACTAAGAAACCTAATCAAGTAATTGGTATAGGTGTTGGATTATAAAACCTAATCAAGTAATCAATTCAACCAAACAACCCTAACTTTTCCTATACCCTAATCGGATAGTGCGGCTATATAGTCTAGGTCACGACTTAGCTTTAGCTTTCATTAATATTCATGCTTTCTAGTAACTTAGCGATTTTGCCTAATCAATCATCGGTCTAAGGAATTAGGAATAGAGTTGATAATCTTAGGTCGAGGTTATTTACTTCTTAAGGAAAGTTATACCGTCTTTTAGAGTTATATCTTTGTCACATCCCTACATAACTTGACCCCATAGGAGCTAGACATAGGGATCCTGATATCTTAGCCTCTCACTCATTCATAGAACTACCAAGTGTTAAATCACTGCTTTTACATTAAAAATAGATTAATTAAAACAACAGACTTTTTAATCAATTCATTAGGATTTTAGTCGAGTAAGGAATAAGAAACTAGTCTTTGTGGGATCGATACCCGTTCTTGGGAACGTTTACTACTTTATAACGATAGAGTTCACTTGCTCTTAGGAGTAGATACGTTTTATCGCTATCAATGTCTCCCTATTTGTGGGATTACTGCTGATGGGGGTCTGGCTTTGGAGTTTATTTGGTTCGCACAGGTTGTGGGCTGATTAGTTGTTCCAAGGCAGTAGTAAACCAGACGGACTGATATGCAGCTTGGAAAACCGCGTGTCCGGCTAAAATGATATTTTTTATATGGTTAAAGGCGCATGATGATCTCCTATGTAACCACAATCGTGTCTGTCACTACTTAATGGATACTGCAACATGCCCAGGTTGTACCGATGAGGAATCGATTTTGCATCTTCTGCATGATTGTCGTGTGTCGTGGCAATTCTAGAGTTCAGTGCTTCCCGCTCGGCTGTAGCATGAGTTCTTTACGTCAGATCATGAGGGTCGGCTCTCGACCAATCTCAAGTATAAAAGTATCTATCGGAACATCCTATGGACCTCCTTTTTTTTCTTTTGCTGTGTTTTGGATTTGGAAATAGCGAAATGCTCGAGTTTTTCAGAATAAACAGACAGATATTATCGTTGCTACTAGCATCGTCACTCGTTATGATGAGTTCTTTAAAGCACGTGAAACTATTGAGTTCAATTTAACTCAGACTACGAATGTAGCCCGCGATAGGGATGGTTCAAATTAAATACGGACAGGGCCTATAAAGGAAATTATGAAGGGGGTTGCTATGGGATACGTTTGGGGTTTCACATGGTAATTTCAGGGCGAATTTAGGGGTTTGCACATCGACTTTTACTAAGTTATGGGGCTTGTACTTCGGCCTACACTTAGCTTTGATAAGCAACTGTCGCCAAGTTATTGTTGAACTAGATTTCCAAGTGGTTCTAAAGTTCATGGAAAGCCTGTTAGGTCAACAACATCTATATCCGTGGCTTATAGGTGTTGCATTGTTGTTAGAGATTGGGACTAAAGCCTTGAGTTCGTTCGCACTTTTAAGGAAGACAACGTGAATGTTGACTGGTTGGCAAACTTCGCAACTTGTTCTTTAGGTCACCATGAGTTTGGTGAATCCCTGAAAACCTCTAGAGACAAAAGAAAAATCGTTTCTATGTAATCATTTATTTCGTTGGGCTTTAAGCCTTCTTTATTCAACAAAAAAAAAATTAATAAAAAATCAATGAATTAATTATAATTAATTAAATATAAAAGTATTCTTAATTATAAATTTGACCCGGTAATACTATGGGGTAACAAATAGTAAATAATATACAACAATAATAATAATAATTATATAAAAAAAAAATTTATTAGAATCTTCTTATATGACAACGTAGGTATGGACCAAACAAAAGAGTACTTCATGACCCATACCTTGATGTAACCCTAGTTAAACACACTTCATTATCTATCACTCCGGAAAAAAAGACGGACCATGACATGATGAAAATAACCCATTCAAGTAAGGAATATATGCTTATGTAACAAGACCCAAGAGGCAAATACAACTTATAAAAATAAAAAGATCAAATGAATTTAATAATATCATCAATTAATATGCATGTTAAGTACATACGATGAGACCTTTTGTTTTTTTTTTATTTTATTTTAGAGTTTTAGGTACTTGATTTGACCCATTCCGTTTGTCTTTTTACTATTGAAAAATAGATTTTTACAAAAATAGAGAATTTCTAATTTTTGGAAAAGCAGTTTTTTCTAAAAGTAACCAGCAAACCGGAAAAGCAACCAGTAAAGAGGAACAACAAACAACAAGTAGTAAAACAAATCTAATAAATAAAATCTAAAAATAATTTTTTTATAAAGGTTAAAATATAATATTTTGAATTTGTTAGAAGAAATTGTAATGTTATATTTATATCTGAACTTATTTAGAGTAACATATTTACTCGGTAATATACTTTATGAAGATCTTGACATAGTAGGATATGTTTGATAATGTAGTTCAGTACTTAAAATTAATTAAGGGGGAAAATACGAAAATAGGTTTGTGGTTTGTCAAATTTGCAAACTGAAAACAGACTTGTGGCTTCTCAAATTTGCAAACAGACGTTCGTGGTTTAAAAGTTTGCAAATAGATGTTTGCAATATGTTTTATTTACAAATAAAAGTATTACCAATTATATTGTTAAGTTCTAATTATAATCAATGCTTTTGTATCTTAAAAAAATATTTTTACATATCGACAAAACAGAGTTCCATAAATCGAAATTATAAATCATATGGTCGATATTTTAGGGTTTTTACTAACTTGAAACTTTATGAACTGAATATTTAAATTCATTTTACACAGTTACAATTCAATTTTAGATTCTGTGCTTGTCAATATGTACATATAATTTAAATATAAAATAAAAATATTTTTTTATTGTGATCAGAACTTAAATTGTAATTTCAAATACTTTGTTTAAAAAAAACATACAACATACCTATATTGCAAACCTGTAAACCATATACGTCTCATTGCAAATAGGGAAAACCACATGCAATTTAGTATTTATTAATTGTTAGCTTGTTTGGTAATTTAACTTATTGATTTTCAATTATGGAAAAAAATTACTTATTTTAATAAGTCAAAATATATAACTTAACGTTTTAATTAGTAGATTATCACCTAATATTTTTAAATCCAGTACTTATTTTTAGTATTTATCAAATAGTAATACCATTTATAATACTCAACGCTTAAAATCAGTAATTATTTTTTCAGTACTTAATTTTAGTTTTATCAAATGTCATTTAAAATTTAGGTTTTAAACACTACTAGTCTCCTGACCTACCATTTGCCTCTTGACTTATTATTTAGTATCCATCTGTTTCATAATAAATGTCTTGTAAGGTTATGACGCAAGAATTAAAAAAAATGAAATTAATTTTAACTAAAATACTTTGTTACCTTTATATTAATTGTATTAATTTTAATATATTTTCAAAATAAAAAGGCAACTTAAGTACATTTGGTAAAGATGAATTAATAATGTGCATGGATTAAATCAAAACGTCACATATTATGAAACAAAAAAAAAAATTCTCAAACAAAAGACCTATTGTGGAATGAAAGAACTAAGGAGGCGTTTGGTTCACAAGGGGTAAGAAAAAATGAATCAAGAAATGGAAACTAAAGGAAAGGAAAGGAATAAGCATTAATTCTCTATAGGGTCTGGGGTAATAGGCTTAACCTAAAGTAGGGTAAATCCATAATCTAAAATGGGTAAAGAGAATGGTTTTATTTTTTTTAAACAAACAAGAACAAAGAGAATGAAACCCTCATTCCCATTCTCATTCCTAAAGACCCCGAACCAAACGCCCCCTAACATCTTTCCATTAATATTTATCCATTGACCTATAGCAAATATTAGTGGTTACCTCTAATATATTATTTGGTAACACTTTCTATTTAACTTAACAAAATTGGTAAAATTTCAAGTAATATGATCAAATTAATAACTTTTTTTAACATCTGTTAAGTAAATTAAAATTATAATAAAACTATTAATTTACCATCTGATTTGATTAAGATTTTATCAATTTTAATAAGTTATAGGACAAAGAAACAAAAATTAGGAGAAATAAAATGTTACCAAAAAATAATTGAGAGGTAAAGATAAAAAAAATTGAATATATCAAAGCACTAAAACAGAATACCTAAAACAGAATGCAGGAAACAAAGAATGAAAGAGTATCCGAGTGGAAAACCACGGAGCTAGTGGGTATGGTACTGTCAAATATAAAAAAGGTTCACGGATTCAAAAGAGTGTCACGGACTACACTTTGGAAATTGCGAAGGACCAACAAACTTCCAAAATATTCACTGCCTTTTTCACCCTAAAATTCCCTTTGATTACTCCACTGTTTTGCGTGGCGGTTTTATTTACAACTGGCTTCTGGTTTTCTCTTGCATGAAAAACAGATTACAAAAAACAGATGGAAAAGAACAGTGTCACGGGTTCATTCTACATTCATGCTATAAAGCATCCTTAAACTCTTACTTTTTTTTTTTTGTTTTAGTGGATTACTTTCTCATTTTTTATATTAAGGTCCTCATGTTTTTTTTTTTTAATATTTAGGTATTTGATTACCAGAAATATGTATTTTGAATATAAAACTTAGTTTAATTTCCATTAAAATATTTAATAAAAGCTATTTGAAACTTAATTATTATATAATTAAATTAAGGTTTTGATTCTATTAAATCTTTAATATAGTATCATACATAACCTCAATAATAATTTTTCTTATAATTGTTGATTTATTTTCAGTACGTAAATGCTCACTGGGTTTCAAGTATGCACAATGCAGACCAATATTATAATGTGTAAAATCATTGTTAAAAATCAAGGTCGTCTTGACCACCTAAGCTTTGTTTAGATGTTCGAAATCTAGAATCTATCTTGATTCTCTCCGATTAGTCTGTGTAGGCGTTTTTTGATCCCTAGATAATTTTTAGCCGTCTGGATCTGCCTAGGCCGCCTAGACTGAACAACGATGAACAAAAACATTTTTTTTATTGTGAATTTATTTTTTACTTTATTATATAATTCACTTTTGTGCTATTTTAAGAATATTCATGTTGATATGTTAATGTTTGAACATTTCTAAAGATATATATGACAAATATATGTATTCCTCTATATTAAGTAATTTTATATTATTATTTTTAGGTAGTATAATACATATATAATTGAACTTATATAACAATTTATTGATTGACCAATAAATAAATAAATAAATATAAATCCGATTAATCTCCGATTAATATTCAAGGATCATGTTCACCCGACTAGCACCTAGCATTTTTTACCATCTTGGTTAAAATTTGGTCAATAAATTAGATTGTCATTTTTCGAATCCTCGACCACTAAATCTAAGAAACTCTGATATCATATCAAAAAATCATTTAGACCAAAATCTTAAGCCGATAGTTAATGTATGAGGATCGCTTTTATTATTATCTTTGACACACCCTTTCACGAGATTTCCCCCTGAGCTTAAAGTGTATACAATATAGGATGATCTTACCATGTGTTGAAATTTATCGATCACTTGGCTTAAGAAACTCTAATACCATGTGACTTAACCATTTGAACCAAAAGTTTAAACTGATAATTAACGTCCGAAAATAGCTTTTATTATTATCTATGACACATCCCTCACACGAATGTTTTATGTTTGAAGTGTGTATAATACAGATCCAAAAGCCTCTTAGACCAGGTAGTGAAGAGTAACAAATGATAAGATAAACATGTTTTATACATACTTCAAACTCAATGTGCATCCTTGTGAGAGATAATAAGACACATAAAATAAATAATTCTTTTTTAATTGAATTAGGTGTTCACAGTGAACTAATTTGACAAACATGTTCTTGTTATGAAAACAAATTACTAGAATTTGATGTGTTGAAAAAAAAAAGTATAGGGTTCAATCTATAAAAATGAAATGATTAAGGGCCTCACAATAATTTGTTACCTACATTCATCTATAAAAAGGCTCAAATAAACCCATCCAAAACCCCAACAATACTGAGTAGCAGCCTTGAGAGAAACCCTAAAATCATGGGTTCTTCTAACAAGGTTTCAGCCATGCTCATCATTTCCCTCGTGATTTTCTCCATTTCAGTGCCACCAATTTACGCTTGTGCCCCTTGCACTCAGCCACATCCACATCCTCCATCACACGGCCGTCCTCCAAACCGCCCAACTCACCCAAAAGTTCCGCATCCCCCGTCCACCAAGCATCCACCCTCCCACGGTGGAGGAGGCCACCCAAAACACCCCCCAAAGCCCCCGGCAGTATTACCTCCCATCATCATAAATCCTCCTCCAGTAGTCCCACCTCCAGTAATTGTTAACCCTCCCCCTGTAGTAACACCATGCCCTCCAACCCCCGGCCCACCTTCTGGCGGTGGCGGTGGCGGTGGCGGTGGCGGAGGAGGTGGTGGAAATGTTCCGGGGGTTACTCCTTCTCCTCCGGCGACTTGTCCGATTGATGCACTAAAGTTAGGAGCTTGTGTGGATGTTTTGGGTGGATTAGTTCATATTGGTTTGGGAAATCCAGTTGAGAATGTTTGTTGCCCTTTGATTAAAGGGTTGCTGGAGCTTGAAGCTGCTGTTTGTTTATGCACAACCATAAGGATTAAGCTTCTTAATATAAATATATTCATACCTCTTGCTCTTCAGGCTTTAGTCACTTGTGGAAAAACTCCTCCTCCTGGCTTTATTTGTCCTCCTCTTACTTAGGGTTTTTGTTACATGTTTAGATTAAGTTTAGATGATAACCATGTTGTTTATTGATTCCTTTTTTTGTGCTCAAGAATCGTCTCTTTCTCGGAGATTTGCTGTTTTTGTTTGGTTAAATAATGTATTGGTGCAAATTTTGTTTATCATTTCATATAATCTGCATAATGCCCCTCTTTCTTAGAATTCAGAATATGATTTGTTGTAATTTTGTGTATTGTTGTTATTGGGATGATGAAGCTATTAATCTAATAATGGTGACAATTAGTATGGATGTAGAGATTAGGGAAGTAATAGAGAAAATCAAGGAAATTGTTTTTTTAAGTAAAAAGACAATTTATTTTCAAACCAACGAGCCGCCATAACCTCCATTTTGCTCTCTAAACTAAAGTTTCAAACTCAATTAGAACCTTAAAATATTAAAATCATCAATTTAAGTTTTTAAACTAAGCAAAGATCATCGATTGAGTTTCATTCTAAGCAAAAATCATCAATTGTGTCATCCAAAATCATTCAGTTAAACTGTTTTAGACCGTTTTTCTATATCAAATAGTCATAATTTCTGATTTTAGAATAGGATTGAGATCCAAATGATAATTTTTACTTAGTTTAAGGATTAAATTGATCATTTTAATATTTGAAAGTTGCAAAGTTTAGTTTAAGAGCGTAAAATGAGTGTTAGGCCCATTGAAGCGAAGCTACCTATTAGTTTAGGAAGCCCGCAGGTTCTTTGTTTTTTATTTGATTAGCTCATAGGCTTTTACTTTGTTTACTGAGTCCCTTTAGCAATTTGTTGCATTGTGCTTTTGGACTATAACTTCAGCAATTGTACCTAGTCTCGGATGAATTAAAGTTGGATTTCATAGCTGTTTTCTTTTTATTGTTTTAAATGTTTGGTGTTATGTATTAGGTAAGACTAAATCAATCGATCCAAGATAAAAGTCAACAAAAGACAAATACTGTTGAGATTAAAGATCTAGAAGAGGAAGAGAAGAATACCCATTGCTCTCCTATAAATAGCACCTGATAGTTGTAGTCTAATTTAATTTTTTAATTATTCTTACTTTCACCTTCTTCTTCTGTAACTATACCTTTGATTTAGTTAAGATGGTATCAGAGCATTCTTGAGTCGTTATCGATTCCTTTCTCGTTTGCGATCATTCTTGATCTCCTCTTTCTTTCTTTCTCTTCTCGATCGATTTCGATCGATTGACTAGCTTCCGCATTTCTTTTCTTCCTGAATCAAATCAATTTCATCGTTTGAATTCCATGGCTCGTAGGGTTGATGAAACGAGTCCGTTTTATGTTCACCCCAGTGAGAATCCGGCATTAGCTCTCGTTTCTCCGGTGTTAACTGCAAAGAATTACCATTCTTGGTCCAGGAGTATAAGAATGGCGTTAATGCCTAAAAATAAGGTGGATTTCATTGACGGAACTATTACCAGGCCTGAATCTACCGAATCGAATTTTCCGATGTGGAGAAGATGCAATCATCTCATTCTTTCCTGGTTTGTTCACTCTGTCTCACCTGCGATTGCCCAGGGGATTTTAGGTCAAGAATCGGCCAAGGTCGTTTGGGACTCCCTCAAAGAGAAATTTTCTCAAGGTGATGTTTTTAGAATTGCTGATTTGCAGGGTGAGATTTATAATGTTGAGCAGGGGGATAAAAGTATCACTGATTATTACACTTTCTTGTGTAATCTCTGGGAAGAATACAAGGATTTAAGGGCCTATCCCTCGTGCGTATGTGACGGGTGTGCTTGCAACGCTCTTAATATAATTAAAGAGAAGCAGGAATCAGATCTTGTCATTTGTTTTCTCAAAGGTCTCAATGAATCTTTTTCCACTATTAAAACTCATATCATGGTTATGGATCCTCTCCCTGCTGCCAACAAGGTCTTCTCAATGGTGTTACAACATGAAAGGCAAATTGCCTTACCTGTAATGACATCTCAGCAAGAATTGGTTGCTTTTGCACAGAAGGGAACTTTTCAATCCAAGAAACAGCCAAGAAGATCTTTTAACAATCAATCAAAGAGCAACACTGTATGTACTCATTGCGGGTATGCTGGAGGCCACACTGTAGATACTTGCTACAAGAAGCATGGCTATCCCCCAAGATTCAAAAAGAAAGACAGGAATGTCAATGTTAATTTTGCTGACATTGACAATCTTGACCAATGCGAAGAGGATGTCGTCATTCATGATTCAACAGATCACAGGGGCAATTCTCTTGCATCTGCTACAAATACTGATGAAGGGTTTACCCCAGCACAGATGCAACAACTGATGCAGCTGATATAGATGAATAAGTCTGGTGGGCAGGCCAACATTCACTTCGCCAATGCCTGTGGAACAGCTAACTATACCACAAGTAAGCCTAAACCCATTACGTTGAATGTGAATTCCTGGATTTTAGATACTGGGGCTAGCAGTCACATTGTTAATTCATTAGCATATTTTAGGAGTTATAAGCCTGTGCACAATTGTTATATTAATTTGCCTAATAATCAGAAGTTGAGAGCTGAATATATTGGAGATATTCATTTTTCAAATGAGTTTGTGTTGTGTGATGTCCTATATGTGTCAAATTTTGCCTTAAATCTAATTTCGGTCACACAACTTACTGCCTCTATGCAGTATAACTTAGTTTTTTCTGCTCATCATTGTCTTATCCAGGACTTGAAGAGCAGGAGGCAGATTGGTTCAGCTAGTGTGGTAGCTGGTCTCTATCACCTAACTGACCCTGAGCCTGTTTTCAATCATGTGTTACATACTACTACTCATTGTAATACAGACGAATTATGGCATTTTAGGCTAGGACATCTACCTAAAAATCGAATTCTGTGTTTCAATAAATCGTTTCCCGATATCTCAGTGCCTTCTGATTTCATTTGTGATATATGTCATTTTGCTAGGCATAAGCGGTTACCATTTCCTGTCTCTACTAGTTCTAGTTCTGCTTCGTTTGAGCTTGTTCACGTTGATATTTGGGGTCCTACCCATGTTTCTATTGCAGGTTATAGATATTTTGTCACTATTGTTGATGATTTTACACGTTTCACTTGGGCTGTTATGGTTAAACTCAAGTCTGAGGTGTCTGATGTGATTAAGCATTTTGTTGCTATGGTTCAGACTCAATTTGGTAAAACGATTAAGGTCATTAGGTCTGATAATGGTCCTGAATTTTATATGGTTGAGTTTTACAATAAATTAGGAATAATTCATCAAACGAGTTGTGTTGAAACACCTCAACAAAACGGGCTTGTCGAAAGGAAACACCAGCATATTCTCAACACCGCTAGAGCTTTAAAGTTTCAGAGTCATTTACCCAATGGCTATTGGATTTTTTTTTTGGTCATGTTGTGTTCTTAATAAACAGGACACCCACTCCTTTGTTAAGTAACAAATCTCCGTTTGAACTGTTATATGGTCTTGTTCCTAATTATTCTGATTTAAGAGTGTTCGGATGCTTGTGCTTTACTGGTACTTTGCTCCAAAATCGGAGTAAATTTGATTCTAGAGCAAATAAGTGCATATTTCTTGGTTATGTGCACGGACAAAAAGGGTATAGGGTGTTGGATGTTCACACTAATAAGATTAACGTCTCTAGGAATGTCAGGTTTTATGAAACTATATTTCCTTATGGAAATCCTGACGTTCTTGATAGTTTTAATTTAGAAATTAGTAGTGATGATTTGAGTAATGATGGGTCTGTGGTTGTAGAGTCGTCACCTTGTATCAGGAAGTCGTCTAGAATGCGTAATCAGCCCCAATATTTGAAAGATTATCACTGCGCCTTAGCTAACTCAGAAACTATTATTGGGATGGAGCAAGATATATGTCACCCTATATCTTCTGTTATGACTTATGATAAGCTTTCCCAAAACCAGAAAAAATTTTCTTGCTCTATCATAACCGAAACTGAGCCCAAGTCATATCAGGAGGCTTGCACTAATCCTAAATGGAGAGAGGCGATGCAGGCTGAAATTGATGCTCTTGATAGAAATGGGACTTGGGAAATTTGTTCTTTGCCTAACGACAAAGAGGAGGTAGGAGCTAGGTGGACTTTTAAGATTAAGCGTAATAGCGATGGTAGTGTCGAGCGTTATAAGGCAAGATTAGTTGCAAAAGGTTACACTCAGCAAAACGGAGTCGATTTTTTAGAAACCTTTTCCCCTGTAACCAAGATGACTACTATTAGGATGCTTCTTGCATTAGCAGCCATAAATGGTTGGTTTTTAGAACAGCTCGACATCAACAATGCTTTTTTACATGGTGACTTACAGGAAGAAATTTACATGGAACTTCCACCTGGAATTGAAACTGACATAATTAATCCTGTTTGTAAATTAAAAAAGTCCCTTTACGGCTTAAAGCAGGCTAGTCGGCAGTGGAATAGCAAGCTAACTGCCTCGCTAAAACAGTTTGGTTTTCAACAAGCTGATTCTGATCCTTCTTTATTTACTAAGTTTAATGTTGATAAATTCATTGCTTTAGCCGTTTACGTGGATGATATTATACTGGTTAGCGATAATATGTCATCAATCGTTCAGGTCAAATCCTAACTTCATGCTTGTTTTAGCATTAAGGATTTGGGAACTTTAAAATTCATGTTAGGTCTGGAGATTTCCAAGACATCTGCAGGTATTTTATTATACCAGAGGAAGTAAACTCTTGATCTGCTTAGTGAGTATGGCTTCCTTGAAGCTAAACCATGTAATACCCCTATTTCTATGTGTGATGTTGATATAACCGAATCCGAGTGTTTAGTTGATATTACAGGATACAGATGCCTAGTTGGAAAGTTACTTTACTTGACGAATTCCAGGCCGGACATCGCATTTGCAGTACAAAGATTATCTCAGTTTTTGCACAAGCCACATGAACATCATTTAAGAGCAGCCCACCGGATACTTCGCTACCTTAAGCTTCATCCTGCTCAAGGTGTTTTTTATCCGTCCAACTCTCAACTTCAGCTCAAAGGGTTCACTGACAGTGATTGGGAAAATTGCAAAATCACTCGGAAATCAGTCACGGGGTTTGCTGTTTTTCTGGGAAACTCTTTAATTTCATGGAAATCGAAGAAGCAAAACACCATCAGTCGATCTTCATCAGAATCTGAGTACCGGGCAATGGCTTCCACTGCGTGTGAACTGCAATGGCTTCTATTTCTTCTAAAGGATCTGCACATATATCACCCTAAACCTACTCTACTGTATTGCGATAATCTATCTGCCATCCATATAGCCAAAAACCCAGTCTTTCACGAAAGAACCAAACATATTGAAATCGACTGCTATTTTGTTCGCCACAAGGTTCAAGCTGGAATTATTCACCTACTGCCTATACCGTCTGTTGATCAATTGGCGGATTGTTTTACCAAACCTCTCCATCGCCCTGCTTTTCATTCATTTCTTCATCGACTTGGGATTTTAGACGTGCATAATTCTCAGCTTGCGGGGGGATGTAAGACTAAATCAACGATCCAAGATAAAAGTCAACAAAAGACAAATACTGTTGAGATTAAAGATCTAGAAGAGGAAGAGAAGAATACCCATTGCTCTCCTATAAATAGCACCTGATAGTTGTAGTCTAATTTAATTTTTTAATTATTCTTACTTTCACCTTCTTCTTCTGTAACTATACCTTTGATTTAGTTAAGAGATATCCCACATTATTGTTCATGTTATATGTTTATTCTACAAGGGTGATGTTTATATTTTTTTTTATGTATCTTTTAAGTTGAGTTAAACTTTACTTACAGTTATTTTGAAAAAAAAATCTATTAAAATCTCCGAGCAAGTAAAAAGATAACAATAATAACAAACAAATCATTTAATGTATCGATTAATATTTGGTTTAAAGCAATATACTACTGATGATTTTTCTTACAAAAATATTTTGCTACTAAATCTCCAACCTTATTAATCCCTCTTCCAAATAAGATGTTTTTGTTTTTGGAAAATCATGTAAAGAAATATGGTATCAAAATTTCAAGAATGCAGTGGCCAATTTAAGGACTTAGTTCTTATGGTGATGTTGCACTATTTTGTATATGTAGCGCATTATAAAATAGTCACACTTTAATCTTTTCAATGGTTGAGGGCATTACATGGTTTGGCAAAATTGCCCATTCGCATGTCAGCAAAAATGACGACATTAGGCGAAATTTATTTATTTGCTAACATACCATACTATAGGCATGCTTTTACTCTAAAAAAACTACGAACCAATCTGAAAAAAATGTGAAAACTCGTAAGTTTTTTTTTAAAGTAACCCAAAATTTAGTTTCCGTGTGTTTTCAATTTTTGGAACTGCTTTTTGCCTTGAAAACTAAACATGGGATAAAAATCGTTTGGTAAAAATTCGAAACATTTGTTTTTTACAGAAAAATCAAGGCAAAAAGCATATTTAAGCCCCTGAACTTTATCTGTTTTAAGGATCAAGCCCTTGATCAATTATTTTTCCACATTGAGCCATTGAACATTGATTTTGTTATGGTTTAATCCCTCATTTAACTTTTTTTTCGAGTTTAGGAGATGAGAAGATCGATTTGGCAATTCTAATGTTGAAAATCAGAAAATGGAAGAGAAGAAAATCGAGTTTGGAAGAATATACTGAAAATTAGTTTCTATAATTTCATTTTAATTTTTAATTTTTATCTCTCCTAGTCAAAGAAATCTTTTTTTTTTATTTGTCCATGTCAACAAGCCGAATCGTCCTAACGATGTATGCAGTCCAAACTCGACAGAAAAGTTAAATAAGGGCCTAAACCATAACAAAATCAATGTTCAGGGGCTCAATGTGGAAAAATAATTGATCAGAGGCTTGATCCTTAAAACAGATAAAGTTCAGGGGCTTAAATATGCTTTTTGCCAAAAATCAATTAACATCTACTATCTATCAGCAAACAGCTAACAGTAGCAGCAAACAACAAACATGAGCAGGTAAAATATGTTTAAATTACTTCTACTGCTTGTTGCTTGTTATTTGTTGTTACAGTTTGTTGTTTACAATTGGAAAAACTGATTTTCCAAAAAGTATGGATTCTCTGCTTTTGTAAAATGTTACTTTTCAGATATAATAGGCAAGAAGGAGTCCTCTAGCCAAACACTTTAAACACTCCCTTTTAAAGTGAAAATGTAGATGAGAGAATGAAAATGAGCAACCAAACACCCTCTTGGTTGGCATTATCATAGAGAAAAGAAAAGAAAGAGAAAGGCTTAATACATCATTTGCTCTCTGAACTTGCCTAAAAAGTTTGATTGACCCCCTAAACTTTCAAAGTTCCCCGATATCTCACTCAACTTGCGTAAAATGTAATCAATTAATCGCTCAGTTACAAAAAAAAAGTAAGTTACATATCGAGGTGTGTTGCACACGTCTTGGAAAATTAAAACGGCCAAGGTAGAAGTATGCGGTTCTAATCTTAGAGAATACAACTTTTACCGTTAAACAAGTAAGACTTCATTTTTAATCCATTATGTGAATTATGTAATAACATTCTAAGGCGTGTGTAACACATCTTCCACCTGCAGCTTACCCTTTTTTTTTACAACCGATTGATTAATTGATTACATTATAAGCAAGTTGGAAAGACTATCTGGATATTTTATTCAAGTTGAGGAGACTGTCGATATACTTTAAAAATTTAAAGAACCAATTAAAATTTTTGGAAAAATTTAGGAGCAGATGATTATTAAGCCAAAACATTTTTTTTGTCATACCACGAGGTAACCTTAGTGCAGTGGCGGACGCAGCCCGGTGCCTGGGGGCATCAGTCCCCCCGGTGCCGGCGCTGTGTCCAGAAATCTTACAGGTGGGGAAAAGTAGCCCCCCTGTTTTTGCAGGGCCCATGGCTGGCTGCTGCTTTCCTTCTCCTTCTCGACAGATAAGGAGAAGACGATTAGGGTTTGTACCCAGACCAATGGGTTGGACACTTATTCTTTAATTTTGGCCCTTTACCCAAACGACATCGTTTTGATAAAGGTCTAAAATAATGAACAACACACATATTAGTCTTTCCGCCGCTCTCTTCATTTTTCTTTAAAAATTACATTTTTAGTCATTCCTTTTTATATATTTCTTTCTCAATCTTTCAGTCAATAGGTCTTTCTTTTCTCTTTTTCTCATTTATCTTAATCAATTTAGGTTTTAATTAAGAGATTTTGATTTGAGGCTTTTAATTAAGAGATTTTGATTTGGGGATTCTAATTTGAAGATTTAACTAGGGGTTTTGATATGGGGATTTAATTTAAGTTGTTATTTAAATTTTTTTTTATGGTAGGTTCTTTAACTTGTTCTTTAACTAAGGGTTTTGATTTGGGGATTTGGGGATTTCGAACGCTAAATTTGTCACTTATTGGTAGTTTAACCGTTATAAAAAAATAGATACATTTATCGGTAATATAGTATGTGTAGCAAGTACTTTTTAGCATTTATCAATAGTATTTTACATAGTTTGATTTTAATTTTTATACATGATTTTTTTTTTTAATATTGGGCTAAAATTAGCCTCCCTATTCGGAAATCCTGCGTCCGCCATTGCCTCAGAGGATCCTTAGCACCACAGCCGCACCTTTAAACCATGTGATGTATATTAAAGTCGACTGAGAGTTTTAATATTAAACTCACAAAGATTTCAATCTTCTCAAGCTAGACTTGAAGGTTGAGTTAACCCAAACAAGGAGGAATCTTGAGCTCCAATGGAGGTTTGATAATGATTTTCATAAAAAGTTATGGAACATTACAAATTATGGAGCTTATATACTCCATCCAAAAGATGAGGGAAAATACTCAAAAGCCCTCAAGTAGGGTTTCTAATACAACACACTAGGTAGGGGTAAGTTAGGGAAGGGAAAAGCCAATGGCACTTCAGCAAATAAGTGGGGGTGGCAAAACAGTAAATAGAGGTGGAGCATAAATGGTCCCCAACCACAAGAACTCGGGGGGAGAAGTATCCTTCAGGCGGAACACGCCCCGCGTGGTCCTCTTCACGCCCCGCGTACTCGAGCTCTTGGACTTGGCGGCTCTGTTGGTCGGGATTCACGCGTGGCGTTCCTAGGCGTACGCCCCGCGTACTTGACCTCCTGGACTGGTTTCTTCTCGGATGCCGAATCCACGCTCCGCGCGTTTAGAGGCACGCCCCGCGTCCCTGAGTTCCTGGACAATTCGTCGGAAACGGGATCCTTCACGTCCCGCGCCTTGGTGAGCACGCCCCGCGTGTTTGGCTGGTCACCCCGGCTCTCCCTGTTCTCGTCCCTTGGCTCCGGACTCGGGTTTAGGGAAGGGATGCCCTCATCACCATGTTCACATCCGAATAAATCCTCGTTCGTTGATTGGTAGGTATCTCAAATGGGCGGAATAGCTGGCTAATACACATAAACAAATACATTAATTTGTTCTTTTTGTATTCATGAAAATAGGAAGGAAATAGAATTACGTAACAATAGAATAAAACGTATATGTGCATCTTTTTCTGTGTATATACATAATCAAAGTATATGTAACTTGTTAATTTGCCTAATCATCAAATTTAGAAAATAATTTAGTTTGTCCTTATTTTTTTTTCTCATGTTAAAGTCAAATTAGGTTTTGGAATCAAGTAAATTTTAGATGGAGATGCTCATATAATATCCTTAGGATTGCTCAATCTAAATACTGAAATAATTATTTAGTAGGCAATTTGAAGCCAATTAAAATAAATAAATAAAAGCATGTGACATGTGAATGACAAAGATCGATATTTTATCTCTTTCCTAACCTTCATCTACCATATATCACATGCCTTTTCGTTGTCCTATTCTTTAGAACCCCTAATTCAATTAAAATTAAGAAATAGCTAGGTTTTTTTTTATTTTAATGGGAACGAAATTGTGCAATAATTTAACCTTTTTAGATCTATTATAGTTGCATAAAGTGGAAAGAGGGACCATCTAATTTGATGAATTCAATTATATGATTATGTCTCATGATCAGATTGTATTTTTTTTTTTTTTACTTTCTTTACCAGTTTAAAGTTCTAAATTAATTGTTATTTAATATGATCTATACTTGGAGCTGTTCAAATCAATGAAGTATAGAGTTCAAACCTTAAAGACTTCATCTATTTTAGCACAAGATTCAGATGGTGTTTCTGTTTGCTTTTTCACTTTAAAAAATAGCATTTTAGGTGTTTGGTTAGACTCCCCGTGTTTGTCTTTTACCGCTAAAAAGCAACTTTTTACAAAAACAGAGAATCTCTGCTTTTTGGAAAAACAGCATTTTTTAAAGGCAACAGCAACCAGCAAACAGGAACAACAAACAGGAACAACAACCAGCAAGTAGCCAAACAGATCCTTATTCTTAAATTTTCAGGATAAGATAGAATTGAGTTTGTTTTGTATCTGATTCGAATCTAATAGAAATTCACACATGAATAAAGAGTTTATGATTGAACTCTTTCCCTTTAAAAATTATGTGTGGTGACTATTAGGTTAGTTTTAAGTTCATAATTGTTCGAAATCTACAGCGCGACAACCTCTTTTTATTGAGGATTCCTCATGGAAAATAAAGAAAGCACAGCAAAATTGTAACCATTTAAAAAATTTTAGAATCCAATTGACCGTGTTAGATTACCACAAATTAAATCTTTGAAAAACTTTTCTAACAAAAGTCACGTGCATCAACGCTATAGGGATGAAACCGGTGCTAGTCGAGCAAGAACGAAAATCGACGAACACGAGCAAGGGGCTGCTACCACAAATAGAGGGGCTAGGGTTGAATGTGTTCTTTTTAATCAAGTCTTAAATATTTTCCAAACTAGGTTTTAATAATTTTTAGTTAATTGCAAAAAACTCTTAATTAATTGAATCTCATAAATAAATTTCAAGACAATTTATTTAATTCAATTGAGATTAGAATGGCTAGCAATTATAATTAACGTTCAGAAGAACTTAATTGAATTATCAGTTCGATTAATAAATTAGCAAATGTAATCCAATTAATCAATCGACTAATCATTGCATTAGGGGTACTAATTAACTATAATCGATTAGTCCCTACAGTTAATTAATTGACAATTAATTAACTCGTTCTTTTCTGATTAAATACATAACATGTATTTATTGCTTAAGTTTCATCCCAGCAGTTGTGTGTGCACGATCTTATGGGTCCGTCCTCAATCAGCCATAGGCCTAAAACCCAATAACCGTAAGTGGGTTCTGCCAAACCATTAAGACCCCAACTGATACGAATTATTTCAGCCGTCTCAAGGAGACATGAAACCCAGTAGATGTTCTCTCAGTATCTCTTAACAATTGTATATCGGTATTATAAACCAGAGACATGTTGGCTTTTCTCTGTATGGTTTATTATATTTCTTGATCAAAAGTGAACTGATGAATCAGATAAGTAAACTACTTATTAGGGTATGGCCATACACTTCTTCAATTCCATTTATCAAGTGACCGGTGATATCATTGGGTGAGTGGTAATCCTTTCACTTCACTTATTCGCAATAACGTGATTACTGATTCACCCAACATACTTATTTACTTCTCACAATTTTACATGACACAAATTAATATTATTTTAGTATATAAATAATTCTAGTTAGTATACTTATATAGTACTACACAAAAAATACATAAGTAAAACCCCGATCATGAAAATATATATTACAATAACCAACTATTTTTTATAGAAAAATTATAGCTGCTTATATTTTTATTTTATTTTTATAAAAATATTTGCCCAACTTGTACAAGTTAATAACCATGTTTGACAAATAATTGTTAGCAGATTACCTTTTTTTGTTAGCTGATTTGACTAACTGATTGTATAAACTTATTTGATAAAACTTAACTGATTGCTAATATTTATTTGTGTAAAATGACAAACAATGACATGGTAAAACCTTTATTTAGGGTTAAAGGGTAGTAATTAGAGGTAAAAATGTTATTAAAAAAGATGCAGCAAGCAATAAGCTAATTGAAAAAGCTACTAAAACCAGTTTTTTCAAAATTAGCTTTTTGGACCAAAAAAAATTCTTTCAAACCTCTATTCACCAAACACTATTATTATACATTTGACTAGTAAAAACCTCTAATGTGACTCAAACATCTAATTTTTACCCCAAAAAACTCTTTACCAAACAAGATCAATCTTAAAAATTGCCCCCCTAACTTGGTAGATCTAGCTCCACCAAATAATAAAACGAAAAAGTGTAAAAATTGCTCAGTCATAACGGTTTGAACTTAGAAAATTACCTCTCTCATTCTACAAAACTTGCTCTACCATTAGTTGGAGGGCTAAAATTAACCCCTCTAAATATGAATTCATGGGCCGCCACTATAATTGAAAATTAAGGATTGTTTTTAATTGATAAAAGATAAGATATTCTTACAAAATCACAAACTTGCATATTTATAGGAATGATCCAAAATCCTAGCCAACAAATATGAAATGATCAAAATCGGTTAGTAATGACAACCTATTTATAAATAAACCGAAATACTTCATGAAGAAGTAAAGAGTGAAATGATCATACTACCTTAACGTCATTTGTGAAGGAATCTCATCCGGATTTCCATCATGTCCTAAGCAAAGCATTCAGTCCTTTCTTATTTACTCGAACAATCATCATTCGAGGACTCTTAACGGATTCTTCCAAACTCGTCCCTTAGTCGCATAACTCGGTCTTCTCTTGATCTTTCCTTTTGAGGTGTAAAAATCCGGTCTTTCACCACTCCTTGCCTCCTTGGCGTGCAAGGATCTCTATATATGATATGCCTACATCATGATTAGAACTAGTTAGATAATTTAGATAAAATCAGCTAGGTATCATATGTAATTCAAGTTTTTCATTCTTTCTATAATCTTTGATTTATCAATTCAATTCAAGTTTCTTTTCTTCTTCAATGTCAGTTTCACTTATCCTCTTGTCCAAATCTGATGACTAGTATATTTCCATAAAAAAAATTAATAATATATTTTATTTATATTCAAATAATAAATGGAACTATAACCACCTATGTAATTATTCAATATTATGGTTCTAGTTATATTTATAGTATGTGCAGTTCATAAATGGTTCACGAGATCAATGGTAGAATTGTGGACCCGCTATATAATCATAATTTTTTTTTTGAAAAGATATAATCATAAGTGTTAAATATACATTTTCTCTTAAATTTTTTTGTCCAAAAAAGTTGATTGGTCCTCTGAACTTTCAAAGTGTCTGAATAGTTCCATGAACTTATATAAAATGTAATCAATTGATCACTCGGTCGTAAAAAAGTAAGTCAAATGCAAAAGATGTATTCCACGAGTCTTAAAAAAAAGTAAAACGACCAAAATCGAGATATATAGTTCTAATATTAGAGAAGACAAGTTTTATAGTTGAGCAAGTAATAACTTATTTTTTAATCTATTTTTGAATTATGTAATAACATTCTAAGATGTGTGGAATACATTTTTCACATTTAACTTGGTTTTTTGCGATCGAGTGATCATTTGATTACATTTTACGCAAGTTTAGGAGGCTATCAGAACATTTTGAAAAGTTCAGGAGGCCAATCAAGCTTTTTGCACAAGTTGATGTATTAAGCCAATTAATTAAGTATATTAAGTAGACAAAATACAGTAAAACCTCTATAAATTAATAATGTTAGGACTATGAAATTTTATTAATTTATAGAGATATTAATTTATCAAGTATTTCATATCAAATTTTTTTTTATCAAGTATTAATTTAGTGAACTGGTCCAAGTCGGGACCATAAGAAATTATTATTTTAAAGAGATTAATAATTTATCAAGTATTAATTTATGGAGGTTTTACTATAGTATTAGAGCATTTCCAATAGAGAGTGCTCAAAAGAATACCAAATAATGTGACATTAAGTTTGACAACTTTTAAATAGTGTATACTATTGGAGTAACAGTGGGTGTCAAGAAAGTTGCTAAAAGGGTGCCAATTTTTGGTAACCGTGCTCCAAGTTGCCAAACCTTTTTTAATATAAAAAGTGATTTACTTAAGTACTATTTGTGCACTTTTTTATGACTTTCTCTCTCATTCGAGTTCTTATATTAAGCATTCGGTCTTCCATGTCACTTGGAAGACCCCTAATTCACATTTGGACACGTAAAGTGTGACCACACGTAATAAATAAAATAGTGGGATCTCTTATAATATATGTGGATCTGTGTTACACGTGTCAAAATATGTATGTGAGGTCCTCTATTTGACATGGAGAACCGGGTGCTTCTAATAATTTGCCCTCTCATATCACTATTGATTGACAATATTTATAATTAAAATAAATTAAATATTAAGTAATGATTTGTGGGATAATTGTGACAACTTTTAAAGTTGTTTACTATTGAAATTTTTTTAAACAAAAGTTACCAAGAGTAATGTAGATTATTAAATTAATAAAATAGTATATTTTAAAAAAAAAAGAAGTATATTTTAATATGATGTGGTAAGTTTTGACACTCTTTGAAACAATCTCTATTGTAGATGTTGTTAGTTTCTATTTATGTTTCCATCCCTAGAAATGAAATCTTTAAACATTTAATATTTTCCTCCTTGCTCTGCCTTTTCAATTGTAGTATTCTTTTTATTAAATATGGTTTGCCCAAAAGTAAAATTTTCTCCCTACATTTTTTGATCCGCACAGAATGTTTTTTTACGAAGAATTTTTCAAAAACTTTTCTTTTAAAAAATATTTTTCTTATAATATTTTTTACGAAACTTTTTCTTAAATTTTTTTAGAAAACTTTTTTTGATATTTTTATGACGCAATGTCTTTCTTTCTTGATGTATTTTATTTTTACTAATTTATTTTTCTTTGTGCACAGCCCACTTATATTTTCTTAGAGTGAACATCAGTTTCCCTAAGAAAAACTATTCGAGAGAGATCTTAGCGAAACATAAGGAAACCATAGATTTGAGGAAAACCCTCTAAGGGAGACATGAGAGAAATCATCCTAGAGTGAATCTCAGGAATGATAGTATGTTATATATATATGGATCATTACTGTAATTATGTAACTATGGTTAGGGTGAGTTGTTTGTATATACACTTTTATTAATGATAATCATAAGTTGCTCTACTATCTTTATGCTATCGGAGCCTAACTTCAATACTTATTAACCATTTTTCTGCCAGCCATGGCCGCTACTTCTGCTACCGCTGGCAACTCCAGACCCTCTGTATCATTATCGCTGACTACTTTGCTTCATCTATTTCACCCACAAAGAGCTACATATTTGTAATCTCTTCACTGATTCAACCACCATCGTTACTGTTCCACCGATCTCTCAACAACCACCGGACGTTCTTTTCTCGTCTGCTGCTTTGATTCACGCATCATTGAACCTTCACAGTCAATTGACTGTCAAACTCACATCCAGCAATTTTATTCTTCGGAGAGCTCAAGCTATATCTACTGTTAAGCCCAAAATATACCTAAAATATCATCATTATTTACATCAGTTTTGCTACGAATTTGTGCTGTTTATATCTATTTAGAGTACTTTTACGATGCAAGGTACCTAAATATTTGGTAAAATCCAAATAGGAGCGAAAATGGATCAAAAACGAAGGAAACCCCTATGAAAAGATTCAAAGACAAAGAAAATCAAACGCACCGAAACGAAGACGGGAAATGAAGTCAAGACGGGGAATAAATCACCCGTGTCGCGACCGAGATTCCCTATTCTCGGTCGCGACACGCGTTCTCCAGGTCTCCCTCTCCTCCGTTTATGAAGACCAAAACCTGCTCCTCAATCTCGGCTGAGATTCTGAGATCTCGGTAACTTCAGATTTTCTGTCAGCACAACATACACATGTTTGATTTCAAAGAAACACGTTCGTTTGAGTGGATAGAAACGTCTCTTCGCAGCAGACACGTCTCCTAGACATGACTCTTCAACATCTATAAATAAAGAGTTGATTCAAAGATGAAAAATATTGAAAGTTAAGATTTAGTAAAAACGATTCAGAGTTAGAAGTTCGATTTTGTAAAAACGATATGATGTACACACATTGTTTATCAATTAATTACAAACACAGTAGCGATTAGATTTATATTAAGATCTGTTCAAACTAGTTTACATTTTGGTAGTAGAAGAACCATCTCTATTCCGAAGATTCAGCGAGAAGATTAAGTAGCGGATTCGACCCCAGAGCCTGACAAACTCTAACGAGGTTTGAGGAAAGGATTGGCGACCCGAAACTCTCATGTCGTTTTGAATGCTTCCATGCTTTGTATTCTCTGTAAACTTGTATCAAATTCACACTTCATCTAATAAAGTTCATGCAATTCAATATAATTTTATGTAGCACTTCTGTAAAGAATTCGAAGTGAGTTCTGGTGTTTTTATTAAAACGTAGTTAAATTCAATATCTTTACAAGGAAACTTTGTTGAACACTTAGGCAAATTCATTCTTTGAGAATTAATTTGGTTAAGGTAGCAATCTAACCCGATCGTAGGAGGATTGTCTGCGGTTAAAAGCCTTTTAATTGAAGGAGTTTACGTTATTCACTACAAGAAATTTGGACTTTTATGACGCACAAAAATTGTCATGAAAATATCGATTTTTGTCACAATAAATAAAATGTGACGAAATTTTGTCGTCACAACGATCGTCACGGCAGGAGCGTGGTATTATGTATATGTGACTAATTTTTGTTTTGTCATGAATGATTTACTTTTATATGACAAAAAAGAACATGGGTGACTATACTGTTTTGTTTTCATGACGCTTATTTTGTCACTATTATTGTAAATATTTTGTCATTTAAGACTTCATTTCGTCATAAAAAGTTAACATTTAGATGACGATATTCAAATTTTGTCATCTAAATTTATAGCTATAGTGACAAATACTAATATAAGATTGAAAATATAGAATTTTAGTGACGATGTAACTGATGCACGTTTTGTGACATAAGATTAATTTTCGTCATGAAATGTGAAATTAAACTGATGAAATTCATATTTTGTTAGCAAAATTTATAGTTAAGATGACGAATTTATAACTCGAATCAAAATTTTTAAATTTTTTACACTAAGTTATCATATTTATTTTCACTTTAACATTTAATTTGTCACTAAATCGTATTAATTAGTGACAGTTATCATGTCATTAAGGTGTACCTTTATCAAAGATAGAAATGGGAATGGAAAATTGTTGTATAATAACATAAAATTTTGTTGTCATTTATTCAATATATTGTGACATTACAATGCATCATTAAACAAATATGATGATTAGTAAATTGGTATTCATAGTAATAAAAACGTTTACAAATGTAATTTCCATACATAATGCTTGAAAGGTAACATTACAACTAATGAAAATTGGTAAATTGGTATTCATAGTAATAAAAACATCAGAAAAGTAAAAGCATGATCCTCTGCACTTTGCACTTGCTTTAAGGCGCTTGGCTAGACAACACATCCTTCGAGGCATGGAGTTGTGAATCGCTCATGCTTTGCTTTGCCTCACCCGAAGCCTTAGTGGCATGCTATAAAAACAAATGCAAAATGTAATTTGGAATAATAATGAAATCTAGAAAACAGAATCAGAAAAAAAAAAACTGAGCATTTGAACCATGAAAACTGATATTATATATGTATATGTGGAATTCTAATACCATGCTACATTATAAAGCAAAAATCGTGCATATAATACAACCTACTAACCAAGTCGTGATAAATATTAATAGTTAAATATACAAGTTAATGATAGAATGCGAAAAAGTGATCATCATAATATTATATTCATCCTCTTTGTAGATTGTTGTAGCAAATGTTTGAGTTTGCATGACATCATATACTTTTCTAATTGACTGGAAACAAACCCCATGAACAATTTACAAAATAAACCAAACTATCCCATTTCCTATTGTCCAACAATTGTCTCAAACGAAATAAACCTAGTCCAATTTTTAGACCTCTTGATCGGATATTATGCAAGGAACCATATCTTACCCAGAATCTAGGTTGACGAAATATATGAAGAAGATGAAGTGGCATATATATCTGCACAAACATGAGGAGGCGATAAAGTGGAAAACAAAAAAGAAATAAATAGATGAATAAGCAGATGGAGAGAAACTTATCAGATAGATCGGCAAGAAGCTCGGAGCTGTTCATGGAGGAATTGACATCACAAGCCATGGTCCTCCATTCAATCCCCTCCTACCGCTCACTTTTGCTGTTGTACACCGAGGGCTTTGAATGTGGCCCTAAAGCAAACTACCGGCTAGCGATAAAATCTTCATGGAGAGTGTAATATGATTGAGAATTGAGAAGAGAGAAAGAAGTGATGGTCGATGGATCAGTTGGTGGAGATGGTGGCACCAAGAGAAAGGAAGTGGTGGTTGATGGACCAATTCAAATAGCTGCCATCGTGTGAGAGGTGGGCAACAAGATATTTAAGTAAAAGTGAATAACCAAGGAGTTTATTATTAAATATAAAAAGTAAAATCAATTTTTATAAATATGGAATTGAATAAAGTTTCTTATATACACTATACAGATATATTAAAAATAAAATATGAATCTTGAAAAAGAAAATAAGCAATTGAAATTCAAGGAATAAAGTATAAAAATATCCCTAATATTTACAACCATGAGCAATTTTACTATTAACGACTAAAATAATACGATTTTACTCCTAAGTTGGCAGTCAATAGCAATTTTACCCTTAACATTGACAAGTTGTGTCAATTTTAAACATTATTATAAAACACATATATTTTGTTCCTTATTATGCACTAATTGCTTATTCTAAAAAAAATTCATATTTTTTGTGATTTAATAATAGAATTGAAGATTAAGATTTATAAATTCGGTGAATATTTGATTTTTCTTCCAACTTATACAAAAGACAGTATACTTTAAAAAAAATCACGTCTAAATACATATTTATGAACTGTTACTAATGAGTGATAAAATGACGCACATGTGAAGTGTAGATGACAAGATTCATGACTGAGAAGAGAGTTTGATGAATTATTTAGTAAATTGATCCAATTTGTCAACTTTAGGGGTAAAATTGCTCTCGGCGATTAACTTTAGAGGTAAAATTGCTCCTGGCTGTAAACGTTACGGGTATTTTGCATCCTATCCATAAATTCAAATATTAAATTATTATTAATATAATAAAAATAAAAATAAAAATTTATTAAATATTTTTATTGGATAAAATTATATAAAAATTATTTTATAAATCTCTATAATTAAAATAAAAATAAATAATTAAATTAAAGTAGCATGATTTTTTATTTAAAATTGTAAAAATGTACTAGTATTTGCCAAAGGTATAAAAGAAATGTTTAACACAAAATTATTTTGTTAAGTTCGCAAAAATTAGAGAAGGAATTCAATTGGGTTATACATTGCATAAAGTTTCCACATAAACTGTCACACGAATTATCCTATTATAGTTTTTTGAAGGGATATTTTTTTTATTTCAATAATCACTGTTTTATAGCAGTGTTATTTTTATATATATAATTTAATGAAAAAGATAATTAATCATAAAAAAATATAGTACACATGACATTACATCTTATCACATCTCCTCCAAAAAAAAAATCCTAATTATCACATACGGAAATTTTTGTTGCCACAATATTATTATATATGAAAAATATCAACAACCCGCAAAAATAATAAAAATACATGACACAATTTTAAATGATTAATTTATGTCTAGTAAGAATTATTGTAAAAAATGTTATATTCTATAACCATATAAAAAATATCATCAGTTAACTATTTTATGACTATTTTAAAATTATTTTTTCAATAAACTATATTCTTTTTTTCAATTTTAGATTATTAAAAAAATTTCTATTAATATTATGGTGATGATCAACATAAATCGTCACAATAATATCAAATACATGACGATATTTAAATAATATCACAAAAGATTACAATATATAAAGAAATTTAATTTGTCACCATTTGTTCAAATTATATTACCATGAATGTAAAGTGTCACAAAAAAATATTTCTTATTATGACGAGAATTTTGTCACTGATTATCATTATTTCGTCAAAAATAAAAGTTTCCTCCAAATTTATTCTACTAAAATTTTCCTCTCAAATTATAAGTTACGATTTTTCACTTATCGTCACCAGATGTATCAAATAGTGACAAATTTGAAAATCAATGGAGACGTTTTTCAAAGTTGTCATGAAAAATTTATAAACAATGACGAAAGTTAAAATTCGTCATGGTTAAGTGATTATCGGTGACAAAATTATGTTCGTAGAAAAAATAATCGTCATAAAAGACCAAATTTCTTGTAGTGATTACACTTTTATAATTTATACAAAGTTTAAAGGTGTTTTCTTTGCTTAATGCAAACGAACACAATAAATCTCTTATTTTAAACACTAAACGTTTCTGTTTTGTAATTCATATTCAAAACAGAATTGATTTCTAACATTCTACATATTCTAACCTAATTCTTATTCAATCAATCTCAAAACCAATTTCAAAGAACGATTATCTATTTTTATAAACCTTAAGTCGTATTTAAACTACACATAAATAAGTTTTTGTTGAAAAACGTTCCCTGTGGGATCGATATCTTTTTATTACTACAAGCGGAACCGTGCACTTGCGGAAATCGCTCAACATCTACCATTTGTGGGAGTAGCCTTGCTTATCACATCAATCCAACTATTACTCCTCCATCTTTCATGGTTGTTGATAACACCAATCCTGAATTTGCTGTTTGGGATCAAAAGGACCAACAAATTCTTAATGTTATTTTCAGCTCTGTGTCTGAACCATTACTTCCTCATATTGCTAATTCCAAAACTGTCGATGAAGCCTAGACACAATTAATCAAGACATATTATCGCTCAGATTTGAAACCTTTGATCACAGTTATAGTCTTTGGCCAAGGGCACTGATTATATTGATACATATATCTTCAAAGCAAAGAATATTTTTGATCAACTAGCATCCTTTCACCATTTTGTCCCTAAGAAGATTTAATTGTTGCCATTCTCATTGGATTAGGAACCTTTTACCGTCCCTTTGATCGCACCATAGAAGCTAGTCTTGCTCTAATATCCTTTGACGGCCTGTACGGACCGATCCTCAGTAAAGAGCGCCTAATTTCTCCTGACTAATCCATCAAACCAATGCATCCACTGCTCTATACACAACACACATCAATTATGGTTTGTCTGGGCATCGCGGCAGAAGACGTGGTAGATTTTACTGTGGCGGCAGACACAACCTGAACCACCATCAAGGTTCCTATTAACACAACTCTAGTTTGAACTTTAACAATTCTAATCAATCCGAACAATCTTAGCATCGGGAACATCTTACTTTCCACAAACTACAAGTGTTTAGGTCACGTAGCCCACAACTGTCCCTCACCTCGCTTTAATAGCGACAATAATTTTCAGCCCTAATCAAACATTACCACTAGCTCGCGGTTAATCAACTTATGCCATCGACTCCGGCCTGGCTCATCATCTCACCCTGACTTAGGAAACTTGAACCTACACTAATATTCTGGCCCCAATGAAGTTCAAATCTATAATGGGTCTAAACTCTTTATTACTCATGTTGGTAATGCTACATTTTCTGCTGGGTCATCTCAATTTCAGTTACACAATATTCTCTATGTTCCTAAGTCTACTTATGATCTATTATCGGTTTATGCTCTAACAAATTTTAATCTTGTGTCTGTTGAATTTTTCTCTAATCGTTTCTAGATCAAGGATTTATCAGCGGGGAAATTCCACTTTAAAGTCCAGAGTAACAACGGGTTATAGTCACTCTGCTTGTCTATTTCGAATGATTTCTTCGCTAATTTATCTAGTCTATCTCTTTGGTATGATTGTCTAGGACATGCCTTTTTTTCTATTGTCAAAAAGTTACTTGCTTCTTGTTTCCCCTACAGTTATGATGGGACTAACTAAGAAGGATTGACATGGATAAAGTGCCAGTAAGAGAAAGAGCCAGAAAACGGAGCACAGTTAGCGTGACCCATGAGAAAAAGAACAATCTGGCCAAACGACAAAGGAAGCAGAGTTTCTCCACATCGACAGCTTACTCCACAAACCGATGTAAACATAGATGAAAATGTGGATGAAGAAGTGGGCAAAGAACATGGATAGAAATGTGGGAAGTTACGAATGTGGGATGAATCCACGAGAGAAACCAGAGCCCGTTGCGCAGAAGGAGATCCAATGAGGAGAATATTGGGTAGTGGGAAGAAAACGTGGGAGCGGCAGTTACCAGAACCACAAAGCAGTATTTAAGACAGAAGAAAGAGAAAGAGGCATCCAACTCAACAACACAACAATGAAATCAAATCAAACCAAACCTTAATGGAATTCAAACAATTCTCACATTACGGACTCTAGCTACTCTACAGCCATAGTTTGTTCATTACAATCTTACTTTCAATTTGTAAGCTCTAGCTCTAGTCTTCCAGTTCAATCGATACAAACATCTCAATTCAATTCAAGTACATGTTTCTCTTTTTAGATTCTTTCTTTTCCAACATCTTAGTGTAGTCATAACCAGTCTTCTAGGTTCCATTACCAACTTTAGGCATTTTATGTCCTTTAAGCCTTTTACACTTTCATTTGATTATAAGTTAGATCTTAGTTATTAGCTCTTTTTGTAGCTTTTCAACAAAGCTATTGGCACGCTTGCAAACCGATCCATTCCACACCAAAAAGGCACAAAACACTTCTAATAATATATTTGTTCCAATCATAAAGAATCGGTATGTCAATCATGTTTTGTAAATCAAAGTCATAAAATTCCTTTTGATTAATCTGATTATGTCTCTCATGCACCACTTGAATTGATATATGGTGATGTGTGGGGTCCTGCACCCATTACCTCTTTGGTTGGATATTGTTATTATGTTCTGTTCTTTGATCACTTCACCAAATACAATTGGATTTATTTTTGAAGGAACAAATCATATATATGTGCATGATGTTTTCATTCAATTTCAAACATTTGTCGACAAATTCTTTGCTAGATCATTTAAAATAGTTCAGTCGGATGGTGTGGGTGAATTTATCAAATTAACCAATTATTTTCGTATAAATGGTATTTCTCATTGCATTTCATATCTACACACTCCTGAACAAAATGGTTGTACGTAACGAAAACATCGTAATATCATTAAACAAGGATTAGCTCTCTTAAATCACGTCGACTTACTAAAAACATTTTAGAGTTATGCATTTGATACTGCTACATTTCTCATCAATCGCACACTGCTGGCTAATTCAAAATTTAATAGTCCATTTCAACTATTATTTGGTGATGTCCCAAACTATATGTCTCTTCTCATATTTCGATGTCTATGTTATCCTTGGCTCTGTCCTTATGCTAAGTCAAAATTTTACACTCGTTCCAAAGCATGCATTTTTCTTGGTTATAGCAAACTTCACAAAGGCTACAAAGGTTATGATCCCATCTTTTCCTGAATTTTCATCTCACGCTATGTGTTATTTGATGAGCAGAAGTTTCCTAATAGGAAGTTAAATTATGAGTCGTCTACCGGAGAAATGTCTAAAGTTGTGCAACTTACCGATCGTATCCAACTCATTATTACTCTAATATAAAATTTACCCAGTTCTCCTAGAGCTCTATAACTGTCTATTGAAATACCACCTACTACTCCTACTACTGATCATCCATTCACTATACCCAGTTCTAATCTTCAGTCATGCCATGCCCCTTACTTGACTGTTGCTAATGCCAATGTCATTGAATTTCTGACAACATGAAATATTTCATTTCCCTTGTGTGTGAGAATATGTGTTAGAATATAATATGGTTCAACAGCCCTCATTAGTCGTTGATCTCACTAGCTATCCTAATCAACTGCAACCGACTCACAACTCTCACTCCATGGTCACTCGGTCAAAGATCGCCTCTCTGAAATGGAAATAACCCACTGCACTCTTACATTCTCAGCCATCAGTTCCTATGTCTTATACATCTGCCTCTAAATTCTCGAATTGCGCAATGCTATTACCACGGAACATAGTGTTTTATAGAAAAATCAAACATTAGTTATGGTTCCTCGTTCTTCTCACACTAATATCATTAGATACAGATGGATTTTTTTGAATTTAACAAAACTTAGATGGTTGCATTGAATGGTACATGGCGCGTTCGGTAGCTAAATGCTACAATCGGCGATTTGACATTAACTTCTATGAAATGTAAAGTCCCGTCATAAAACTAGCCACATTTCACCCCCTACTTGCTCCTGTCGTTTCTCTCAATTGGCCAGTCATCCAACTTGATGTTTCTAATGCATTTCTCAATAGTAATTTGGAAGAATCGGTTTACATAGACCATCCCCTTAGATTTTATTTTTTTTTTAAAAAAAAATTTGCGCACAATACGCTTACATTAAAGAAGAAAGAAAAATACTCATCCCACCCGGATGTGATTCAAACCCATGACCTCCCTAGTCATAGGTATCCTCTCAGCCCCTTGGATTTATACACCCTAAACACCCTGATTATATATGTCAACTTAAGAAATCTCTCTATGCACTCAAGCAAGCTCTAAGAATGTGGCAAAAACGGTTAACTGATGCACTTGAAGACCTTAGTTTTACAGGTTCTAAATCAAATACTTTTCTGTACTTCGTTCAATCTAAGGACATTGTGATTTTTTGCCTCATTTATGTAGATGACATCATTCTTATTAGCTCACATACTTCTATGCTAAATACCAGTGTTACAAGACTCAAAAACACATTTGCTCTTTGAGACATTGACAAACTAAGCTATTTTTTAGGTGTTGAAGCTCCCAGTGTCTTAAGGGAGTTCTTTTCACACAAATGAAATTCATTTTGGAGATACTGGTTAAGGCTAAAATGTTTAGACTATAAAGACCTTTCCATGCCTATGTGTATCAGAGAAAGATTTCAATTTAATCTAGGTGATCCCTTCTCGGATCCAACCTTGTTTCAGAGAATAATGGGAAATTTGCAGTACTTGTCTTTCATTAAACCATATTTTTATTTTAGTGTAAATAAATTATCTTAGTTCATGCACGCCCGTACAATCATTCATTGGCAGGTTGTCAAGTGTATTAATTCTTCGGTATCTTCATCACACAAAAGATCGAGATATATTTTTTCATTCAGATTCTCCCATTTTCTCCATGGTTTACTGATGCATATCGGGTTAGCAACATGTATGATAGAAAATCTACAACGGGCTATACACTCTACTTTGGTAAGTCTCTCATTTCATGAAGTTCTAAGAAACAACACTTCGTAGCCCAATCCTCAATTTAGGTGGAATATAAAGCACTTGCCACAGGTGCTTCGAAAATTGGGTGGCTTCAAATCATGTTACAAGAACTTAGGATTACTCTCGTCTATTATGTTACAATATTTCAGCAACCTATCTCAAAATTAACCCAAATTTTCATCATCGCAGCAAACACATCAAAGTTGACTTCTTCTTCATGCGTGATCGCGTCTCCAAGCCACTTCTAACAGTCTAGTACATTCCCACCTTAGATCAGATTGCTGATGTTCTAACTAAAACTCTTTCTAAGGATCAATTTCTTATGCTTTGTTTAATGTTGAGCATTTGTGGGTACCCCTGCTCAACTTGATCGAGGATGATAATATGTTATATGTGGGTTACTGTAATTATGTAATTAGGGTTAGGGTTAACTGGTTGTATGTATACATTATTTATTAATTATAACCATAAGTTGCCTACTATTTTTAAGTGATACATGTGGTATAACTTAGGGGGAAGCTACTTCATGTGGTGAACCCCTAGGAGAGTTGAGGTAACCCTATGAGTGAAACCAGAGGGTCATTTAATATTTTAATGTGTATTTTGTGAGCTTATTTAAAAGCAAGAAAGAAATGCTAGAGGCAATCCATAATGAAAATCACAAGAGATAAAAAAAAAAACTATTGGGTAAAATTAAAAACAACTGCTTCAAATAGTAAAATCAACTAGTAATATCTATTAACAATCATTAATAACAAATAATAAATAACTAACAACAATAGTTGAATTAAGCAGACAAAATCTATTACAAAAGAACATATAACTTTCAAAGAATATTTAGGGGTAAACAAATTTTGGAACTAGCCATTAACCGAACCGGGTTCAGTTATTTATTTAGTATGATTCAGTTCAGTTTAAAATAGAGGCCGTTTATTAACTATCGGTTTGATTACTCCAGAAAAAGTTTAGTGTAACTGAACTGAATTAAATTAATATATAATACCAAATAATTTTTTATGTGTACATAAATAATATTTTGAGATAAGATTTAAAATACCTCTAATATTGATGTCCAGGATTTATTTTATCTATAATGATTAAACTTGTGTAATTTTAGTTTTAATATTATAGCAGCAAAGAGCAATTTAGCTCAAATGAGATATCCTTATAAAAACACATATATTATATTCCTTATTCTGCAATAGTTACATATCAATTAGTTCTAAGAAGAAGATTTCGGACCTGTTTGGTTCAGCTGTTAGCTAATAGCTGTTGCGGTTGCTGTTAGCTGTTTGCAGTTGCAGTAAGCTGTTAGCTGTTTGCAGTTGCAGTAAGCTGTTAGCTGTTGCTGTTTGTTATTAGCTATTTAATTACTAGTGTTTGATAAAATTATATTGAACTGTTGCTGTTCGGATTTAAAATGTCTAAAATGGACATGTTTTAAATTAATCAACGATGAAATTATAAAAGAAAAAATGTGAAAAAATGCACATAACGTTTACAACTAGGAATAATTTTACTCTTAATGTCTAAAATAGTGCAATTTTACCCATAACATTGGCAAGTTTGGTCATTTAGATATTATTAGAAAACATAGATATTTTATTTCTTATTATACACCAATTGCACATACCAGTGGTTCTAAAAAAGAGATTTCAATTTTTTTTATTTAATAATAAAATTGAAAATTAATATTTACAAATTCAATTAAATATTAGAGTTTTTTTTGTCCAACTCGTACAAAAGACAATATTTTTTTTTTATTTTCTTAAAAAAAATTCACGTCTAATCATATATTTGTGATATGTTACTAATGATGATAAAATCGTGCACATGTGAAGTGTAGATGACAATATTCATGACCAAGAAGACAATTTGATAAATTATTTCTCAAATTGACCCAACTTGTCAATGTTATGGGTAAAATTACTTTTGACTGCCAAAATTAGAGGTATAATTGAACCATTTTGGACGTTAAGGGTAAAATTGCTCCTAGCTATAAATGTTGGGGGTATTTTTGCACCTTATCCTATTATAAAATAAAAAAATGTGTTACACAGGATTTCGGATAGACAGGCTGTTTGTCTTAAGAGTCAGAATCTCATTAAAGCCATCTTGAGGCTTCGTCCTGCCTTCGATTCTCTTACCTTCTCCCATATTTATAGGGAGCAAAACCGCGTGGCGGATCGCTTGGCAGCTGCTGGGCATGGGGGGATGTTAGGTGTTTCTACCCTTTCCGTTCCTCCTTCTTTTCTGTTACCTTCTCTTCTTGAGGATAGGATTGGAGTTAGTCTTCCTAGACTGATCCCGGGTTAGGTTTTTGTTTGTTTGTTTTTTTTTCTTCCCTTCTTACCAAAAAAAAAAAATAAAAATAATCTATACAACAACAACAACAAAGCCTTAGTCCCGAAATGATTCGGGGTCGGCTAACATGAACCATCATATAAAACCGTGAAAATCAAGTCGTGTCAGCGACACAAAGTTTGGGGGTGCAACACGAGGACTTCCCAAGAGGTCACCCATCTTAGAAAATGTTATTCTAGGGAATCAAACCTTGACCCTTGTGAATAATCTATATAAAAAATAAAAAATTTATTGAATGCAACAAAACCTTGTTTTTCCGGTAATTATATTGTAGAAATATAAATAAGGGTAATTAATTTATTAGTCCCTATATTTTGACAAAACACACTGTTTAGTCCCTGTATTTTAAAAAACACATGGTAAGGTCCCTAACATTTTTCTCAATGAACTGTTTAGTCCTTCCGTCTGTTTGTTAGATTTTTTTTTACCGTTTATGACTTCGGAAATGACTAAATTACCCTTTACTATTTACCTAAATTACCTTCGAAAATGACTAAATTACCCTTTACAATTTAAAAGAAGAACCTATTTGTATGGAGAACAAGAAAAAAAAGACCCAATGCTTACGAATTTGAACGATTAAGAAGAAAATCAAGAAGAAGAACACTAAAGTTGATTTCAGATGCATTAGAGTTTAAAGCAAAGGAAAAGAAGAACGCAAATCCAAATTGACTAACAAAATCTTCATGAGAGTCTAACGGCAGGGACTAAAAAGTTCATTGAGAAAAACGTTAGGGACTAAACAGTTCATCGCGAAAAAGGTTAGGGATTTTATCATGTGTTTTTGAAAATACAGGGACTAAACAGTGTGTTTTGTCAAAATATAGGGACTAATACATTAATTACCCTATAAATAATGTTAAAGAATAAACATATTTTGTGGAAATAAGAAGGATAATTTTGTCAATAACAACTAACTAGAAACAGTTGTTTATGAAAAGCTCCAAATAGGAACTTTTCGTGAAACGCTCCAAAACGTTGCAGTTTCCAGAGAAAATGCTAAACGATGCGGTTAGATAAACCTAACCAAACGCTATATTTTTTACGGTTTGGATTGAAACGCTAAACGCTCATCCGAAAAGCTGAAATAAACACCTTCTTCATATTTTCTTTGATTTAGTAAGAGAATTGAAGATTAATATTTTTAAATTTGACGGAATATTTAGATTTTTTTTTGTCCAATTCGTATAAAATACACTACAATTTTTTAATTTTTTTTTCTTTAACTATCAATATACTAATATTTTTTAGTTTCATACTGATTTTATAAATTATAATTATTTTTAACATATTATAGTAATAAATTTCGGTTGATCATCAATTAATAACCAAACTGATAAATTTCAGTTCGATTATTAAATTTGTTCAATCCTGTTCAGTTTTAGTTTAAAAAAAAGTTCAATTCAATTAATAAATGTTTAAAGTACTATTTGGCCCCTGATCTTTTCAAAATTTTATCATTTGGCTTCTGACCTATTATTTGGTTATATTTGGTTCCTGATCTATTCCAAATTGGTGAAATTTCACCCAATTTGGATTCAAACTTAACCGAATCATTACCTCATTGATAAATAACGATATTTTGACACTTGAACTTAATAGATTTTAGTTTAGGATTTGTTTTTTATTTTTTTTAATCTAATTAATTATTTCCACATAATGTGAAAAAAAAACTTTAAAAAATATCACGTTTCAAGTTCAAGTGTCAAAATATCGTTACTTATCAATGACATAACGATTCCGTTAAGTATTCATACAAATTGGGTGAAATTTCGCCAAATGTGACCAAATAATAGATCAGGGACGAAATGACACAATTTTAGATAAGTTAAGAGCCAAATAATGCTTTAAACCAATTAATAAATAAAACGAATTTGATTAGCAAACCAACCGATGCAAAATCGTAGTATCATTTGATATTTGCTGAAATAAATTGGAATATTCATATATAGTAAGAAAATAAAATTAATCCGTATATAATTTACTAATATAGTACTCCAGTTAAATGAGATGATACAAAAAGAATAATAATAGATATGCCAAATCTGATCTCCAGGAAACCAAAAATAAAAAATAAAAAATAAAAACTCCTAATCCTTTTCTTCTTCCTTTCTCTTGCCTAGAACTAATCTTCCTATTTTGTTGATCTATTTTGAGGAGGACGAATGATCTTTCTTCTTCCTCCTCACACTGGGTTAGGTTTCTGTATTTTTTTTATTCCCTTTTTAGTCTGTTCTCTATTATTCTGTTATTTTATGCTTTTTCGGATTTAGCAATAACGGAAATGGTTTATTTTATTTGTAGATCAATAAATTTACGTTGTTGCAACAGAAAAAAAGAATTCAGATCCGAATGTTCGGAATGGTCTAAAGGATGAAGTTTGGATTACAGATGTCTTTCTACAGATTAATGAAATATATATTGTTGTTTTGTGTTTTTTGTGTCTTTTATGAAATCTTTTCACTCTTTGTAGTCATTTACATCACTTCGTAGATATTATATTTGCTTTAACGTGTAATCATGTGAGATTTTATTCCTTATATTTTACCTGTTGTAATTCTCCATATTTTATGGAATGTAATCAGAAGCATTTCTAAAAAAATGCCGCACCGACTAATACCAAAAATAGTCTAACCAATCTCAAAAATTCAGATGTTAATCTTGAAGCATTAATAGTTAAGAAAAATCCTATTAAACGAGGTAAATATAAAGAGGTAACTAAACTAAAACAAATATTTATCATTATTTTTTAAAATTACGTGTAAATATCTTTTAAATTAAAAATATTTCGAACATGTGTTCACACTATTTTTTTTTTTTTGTTTGTTTAAATTTTATTAATCAATAGAATTGTCGACTTCCAGATGAAGAGACTCTAATGTCAAAATTCAATCCACTTTTCTATTTCACTCAGGATAGTACTATCTCCATATATACCAAAAATATAATTTATATTTCTATTTTAATCTGACTCAAACTATGGTCCATTTAAAAAATGAATATTTGAATGGATTTATTAATTTATACTTTGAACTATAAATTTTCCAACAGTCACTAAATTTAGCTAAAAATGTATGAGAAAAGTTATGAGTAAAAAACCATTCTCAAATTATATAACTATATTTTAGAATTATGTAAAGTTTGGAACTGAACTTTTTATCCAATCTCTAGTAAAATTTATTGCCAAACTAGACCACCAACATTTTTTAGAGATTCTTTTTCAGGTTATATATTTTAGGTACTAAAATATATAAATTACTTTAAATTTAAGGTGCGGTCAACACAGGCATTTTAAAAAGACAAAAGAATGAGGACAAAGCTGAATAAAAATATTTCCATTTGTTTTATTTTTGAATTATATAAATTTTGTTAGAGTCACGGACTAGATAATCACGGTGGTTATAACTGACTTTACAAGTGTGGCCGCATAATGATCATCCACTAAACTCCTTGTTGACCTTTGCTTTTAACTAGTAGTAGTAATTAGTGTCAACTTGCATAAACCGTGTGTCTTCATATTCCTTTTATATACTTCAAAATTACTATCCAAGAAATTATTTGACATAAAAACATTAACTAACACGTATGCATACAAATTTTAGATCTTTTTTATTATAATCCGAGTGGAGATGATGGAACCTTTAAATCTTCATAATTGTTTTTATCATACATATATAAGATCTGAATCTAAAATCAATATATTTTACTGGCTGTTCTCTAAACTTGTGAAAAAAAAAAAAATTGATGGACTATGTGAACTTTTAAATGTTGTAATAGTCTATTGAATTTACATAAAATATTTATTTAGTTCTCTGAACTTGTTTATATTTTAATGGTTTAATAGGTACCTAGCTCCCTAAACTTGAAACTTTTTTTCACCTGACCCCCTCAATTTAGGGGACAACCTCTCAACCCCTTCAACTCTCTAAAAATATCACATATAGCCCCTTAACGCCTAAATGGCTCTGACATGGAATAAATTGGGATTGCACTTATTAGAAAGCGCGTGAAGGTTGGCTTTAGAAACTTAAACGGTAAAAAAATCTTCTTTCTTTTTAAATCCCTAACGTTCTCCTCAGAAATCCTTCCTTCCCCTTTTCTGATTCCTTCGATTCACCTCTTTTCTATCTCCGATCGGACTTCGATATTAATTTTTTATGCTGGGAAAGCATATACATAGTAAGTTTAATATATAAGAGATCTCAAAGTAAAAATAATCAATTTTACAAAATTGGGTAGTAATGATGAAGCCTTACACCTTTTAATTTTAATTCAGATTCAATCAGCTTTGTCTTATGCACTTTGACGTCTCCCTAATTATTACAACCCTTTGTTGTAGTAATATTTATGGTAATCATTAAGGATATTTCTTATATATAAATGCCACTTTGTGGAGAGGAAATGGAGAAAAGACAATTAAATATTTTTTTTATTAGTTTCGTAAAATAATATTTTATGCCCTTATATTTAGCCAAATTTTAACTTTTGGCCCTCCAATTTTTTATTTGGTTATATTTGATCCATTAATTTTTTTTTGGCAACTAGATATTTATTTATTATTATTAATTTATTTTGAGAGATTATTGGCAATTAGTTTAAACCCGATAGAAACCATTTATAGAAAGAATAAAGATACTGGAAGATATAACTCACATGTGCTGCTACATGCAGAATTTCAAAAGAAAGAATATTCAAACAGAAGACGATTCAAGGCTAAATTCTTATTACCAGTAAAATAAAAATAAAATTATTAATTTCATAAGAAAAGAAACAAATGATTGTATTTGGTTTACAATCGTAAATGTCACATAAGCCACAAATATACTTAACTTTCACAAACTTAAGAATAAACTATATATAAAAAAGAAAACATCTTGCATGAGAAATTGAAGCAACCGCAGTTGACAAGGGCTGAAAACAAAGAAAATTATGGTACTTAATTTTGTATCACCTTGGCTCATGTTTCTAATAAGTAGTCCGGGATGATAAATTAGTCCCGAACCACAGTAGAATTTTTTGTTTAGGCACATTGGAAACCTTTCGGGGCCTTCTTGTCACAAACATTGAGAAGCAAGCTCAATGAAATGGGAAGGTTAAGGTTAATCCCCAAAATGTTAGCTTTAAGAGCGGTGCAAAGGCAAACGGCAGCCTCAAGATCAACAAGGCCTTGGAGGAGAGAGCAACAAGGTTTAACCGGAGGAGTTCCGATGGTTACATTGAGCAATGATCCAAGAACAGTAGCACAAACACCTAGTTTAAGGGCATCCCTAGGGCAACTTCCGGTAGCCGGGGACGGGTTTGGGTTGGGGTTAGGTTTGGGGTTTGGTGTGGGTTTTGGCTTGGGAGAAGGGCAACCTCCACCACATGCACTGACTAAGGAAAAGCAGAGAATGTTAAGTAAGAAAAAGAGAGCAAGTGTTGAAGTGTTTTTGGCTGCCATTTTCTCTGATCAAAATCTCAATTATTGCTAATTGGGTATAAGAGAGAGTATTAATCTGAGGATGAGTGAAGAATTATGAAGGGAGAGATGGGTTTATATAGGGGAGATTAAGAGGAAATAATTGAGGGAAAAAGGATTTAATTAGCTGTCATTATACAGGCAAATTTTTTCTTTTTTTTTTAAGGCCAATAGGATTTGGAATTTAGTGTGCAAGTTTATTATATTCCTTTATTTGCTATAATCTCTCATATACTTCCATGGATCTGTCTTATCTGTCTTAGTGAACATGACTTTGGAATTCCTAGACTAGCTGGGTTATATAATACAAGATTAATGTATAGCTTGTATAGGTTTCTAATATGTACCAAGGGGTTTGTGGATAAATATGTGCTATTATTAATTAATGGAAGACAAGCCCGAATATTTCAATACGTTGAAGAGGTGTTTGGTTCGCGCAGATATAATGGAATAGAATTAAAATAGGAAAATAAGGAGAAAATGAATGGAATGAGCAAATTTCTTATCTGTTTGTTTGGGTTCCAGAATGGAATAATATATTTCTAATTCCATTTAAGGCGGTTTGGTCAAATGGGTAAAAGTTCAAGATAGTAAATGAGGGAAAATGGAATAAAAACCTTAAGGGGTTGAGTATGAGTACTGTTGATTATACTATGTGTATACATTGAGAATATGTGTAATGGAGAGAGAGAGAAGTATAAGAGTTATAATGACTTCCCTTGATTAGGGTTAGACATAAAGCCTTTTATATATATAATGATAGATACATGAATAATAAACAATTATAAACACTAACCAGATAATAAATCTAATTAGGAGATAATGGTAACCATTATCTCTAACACGCCCCTCAAGCTGATAGCGAGCACGGATAAAAAGACGAGAGCGGAGCAAGCGGCTTGGTGAGGATGTACATAACTTGATCATCAGACGCTGAGGAATCCACTTTGAACTTGTTCACGAACAAAGTGGTATTTTACAATATAATGAGTAGTTTTTTCATTGTTTTAAGTTTGATAACATATGAGGCATCACACGGTTTAAGTACCCTTGAGAGTTGAGACTTAGATAACTTATTGTTGTTTAGTTGTGAGGACTTAGCAAGGTCAGAATATATTGTTTAATTGCCTATGGATAGCATAACATTCCAAACATAGATGTTCAATAGTTTAGGGATTCTGTTTTCAGTTGAACTAGTATTGTTCATGCGCATTGCACGGGTCGATTAAATTTTCGGACAAAAATTTAACATTTTAATTATATATCATTTGCATATAATAATAATAATTTTTTTTGTTTTAAAATAATTGAAATTTACAAAAAAAAATATTTTAAAAAATAACTTTGTATACTTTTTAGCTCTTCAATCAAATAGTTAATGACAAATTTAATATATGTGTAGTAATTATATTGAAAATAATATTTTTTTATTAATTAGATTATAAAGTAAGGTAATAAGTGTTGGTCCCTTGTAAGGTTGCAAAGATAGTTCCAATGGGGGGTTAGGAACTATTTTACCCTTTTTAAATGATTAGGGCAAACTTCTTTTTCTTAAGAAGAAAATATATGACAGCGGCGCTGAGCAATCAGCAAGACACTGGCTTAGTCAATTGGTGACTAGGTCAGTTTCGTTGCTTAAGTTAGAAAATAGCACTTAGAGTCTATTCCTGAACTAAGTCGTTTGCAGCGCACAACTCAGCTTGACCTCTTTTACTTGGTCAGTTTTAGTTTGTTTTAAGCAAGCAATGTATTAAGGAGTTAAGGGTTAGAAATACTTCACTCAGCAGAGTTATCCAGGTTCAGCTTCTTCTAAGCCTACGTCCTGTCCCCGGAACACGTTCCGAGATTTCCAATTCACTACTGAGCTCTTTAAAGGTAGAGACTCAAAAACCCTTTACAAATCAGAAGCTGAGTATAACAAGAGTACCTTCCTCTATACCTCTACTCACTTCTACTCTAATTCACTAAGTACTAAAACCGAGGACTCAGCTTCTCCTTTCTAATTCTAGAAATGATTAAGATTTGTCCTAAACAACAATTGCTAGAACACCTTAGATGATTGAGGATCAATCACTCTAGACTTTTACACAGATGTGAAAATTGTCGTGTAAGATTTGCTTTGCTTTTGGATGCAGAACTTTTGTATACTTTTGGTCAGCCTAACGGCTTTTGCTCAAAGTTCTGTGTGGAATAAGGATTCTGAATGCTCTATTTATAGAGAGATGTGAGAGCTTCTGGTTATTTCGAATTTCGAAATAACCGTTGGAGGGAAACGACTTCATGTCGTTTTCACTCAGTCTGTTCAGCAGTTCTCTTAGCCAATCAAATTCTAGCATCTTCTGTTCTTCAGTCAGTGTGGCAGTATGTTCCTCCAAATCTGGTAATGTCAAACAGACAGCTTCCTGCGTCTTCTGTTCTTTACCAAAAGAGGAAATACTTGGTCTGGAAGTTGCTTTGTGGTCAGCGGCTGTCTTGTACGTTTTGTCGAGACAGCTCAGCAGCTTCTTACCGAAGTTGTCTACATGGATCTTCTGGATCCTTCATTGCTGAGCTGCGTTTCAATACTCAACGGCAGCGTTTTGAAATACGCGGGCTGAGTGATCTTGGCCTTGTTTGACTTGGGCTTTGACTTTCATATAGGGCTTGGGCCTTATGATCTTTATGTCTTGTAACAATTATAAACTCAACATTGAACACACACATTAGTAACAATAAATCAAAGCATTTAAACTTAGTGTGTTATAGAATATTTAATTGTACTTAAATAATTTTGTCAAATCAAAATCCTGTGGAAAAGTGTTTCAACAATAAGCAGTTAATATTTTATTTTATTAGAAAAATGGAGCATAATGATTCGAACAATATTTCGCTTCATAAATTTCGTAAATTATTGCATTAAAAAATAATATAGTAGTGAGTTTTTATTATAATTAATATAATTATTTACTTATTTTTTAAAAGTAGTTTACAATAGTCTAAATGAACTTAGATTGTATAAATATTTTCTCTCTCTTTAGTATGATATATTTTATATCTTAATGATATTGAATAATTAGACTAAGTTTTTTGGTGTTATATATTTTATATCATGTATATTTCAAATTAATATTTTTTCATTGAAAGTTCAAAACAAATTAAATTAATTTTGAAAATAAAAGTTGATTAATTTTTCATAGAATTTTTAATTAAAGGTGAATGATTTATTTATTTTTACAAAAGTTAAATGATTTGTACATTTTAGTAATTTTAACATATACATTTTCTTATATTAAAGTACAATAAAAAAACTAAAAATTTATTTTTTTTAATTGAAAGTTTGGAGGTCGATCCAAAAGAACCAAACATCCTAACTAGGTTAGCACACTTCAAATCAGATGGAGCCGGTCCCAAAATATTATTAAAAGAGGAAATCATTACAAAATAAGTAATAAAGGACAAATAAAAAAGCGGAATAAAATACAAGCAAACTAGCGGAATTGAAACTGGGACACTCCCATCGAGTCATCAAACACAAGATGAGAGTAGAAGGAAGATGATCTATGAAAGAAACGAAGAAGCAGTTGGACCACCAAAATTGATTCTGACCAATCTCTACTAAAATTTATAGCCAAACTAGACCACCAACATTTTTTAGAAAGATTTTTTTGAGGTTATATATTTTAGGTATATGTGTCAAAAGTATACACAACCCGATTACACGACACGAAATCGACTCGTAATTTTAGTGTTAGGGTTAGTTTAGTAGGTAATGTGTTATTTTTGGATTGACACGAAATTGACACGTAAATTTTTGGATTGGATTATGATTGACATGTTAACCCGAAAATGATACGAATATTTAAAATTATTATTATATTATCTCGTATTCTTATATATTATTTATTAATAAAAATAATAAAAATATAATTATTACTTACAAATACTGTATATTACATAACCCTTTAGCATGATATTAACGGACTTTTCAATGGTTATTGTTAATCTACTAACTTAAAAATGACATAAAGTATTTAAAAAAATATCATATATTCTTAAAAGTTATCATTAATATATCTGCATAAAAAAAATTACAGATAACCCAAAAACATAACAAGAAATTAAAACTAGCCCGAACATTAACACGATTATGACACGATTTTTTTTTTGGGTTAGATTTGGATTTACTCTTTTCAACATAAATAAAAAAAATAACAAAAAGATTTAAAAACTAATTCGTCCGATCTGTTTTTTTTCTGCTCCTCAATGAGAGCCGTTCTCTCCTCTGTGAGATCTAGGGTTCCTATACCCATATTTTACTGATCAGCGTTTTGTCTATGTTTTCTTCTTCGGTGGCGGATCTGTGCTTCCGTGGTTCTCTGTTTTCGTCTAAGGATCTGTGGCTCTGTTGTGGCTCTGTTCTCCGATCTGTTTTCGGCTGCGATCTGCTTGCGGCGGCGCCGGTCTGTGTTCGATTCCGATCTGTCTACGGCTCAGATCTTTTTGCGGCGGCTCCGATCTGATTACGGCTCCGATCTGCTTACGGCTCTGATCTGGTTGCGGCAGTTTCGATCTGTCTTTGCGGCAGCTCCGATCTGTGTGCGGTGGGAAGGTTCGGTTTAAGATTCCGGCGGGTGAATCTGGATCTGCGTGCAACTGTGAATAGGCATTTCGTATTTTGATTCGAAAGAATTTTCATTAATCTAATTATTACTGTCTAAAATGTTGAAATTGGGTGGATGAATGATACAGTCTATATTCAATGTGAATTATGATATAATCTTTGTTACATGTCATTAAGTGGCTAATAACAAATTATCATACTTCGGTTTGATGTGTCATTTTGGTTGAAGATTGAAACAATTTTTATTCTTCTTGTCTAATCCCTGAGTGGAGGCTGCAATAATGGAAGGACCAGCGATTCAAACGGAACTGATTGACGATGGACTTGAGTTCCCTGATATTGGAGATCAGCCGGAAGAGATTTCTTTCATATGCACTGTGTCTAGTTGGTTCGTTAATTACAGACAAAAATTTTAATTTCAATATTTTTAAGAGTCGAATGGCAAGCTTGTGGAGGCCGGATAAAGGCATAACCATAACAGATTTAGGAGGGAGGCTGATTTTATTTAGGTTTTACCATAAACATGATCTCCATCGGGTGTTGGAAGGTAGTCCATGGTCATTTGATAATAATATGCTCGTGTTACAAGAAATTGGACAAGGAAAAGAACCAAGTACTGTTCCTTTGCATTTTGTGAACATCTGGGTGCAGGTGCATGGTTTGAATGCAGGATTACTCTTTGAAACTGTTGAGAAGGCGCTTTTTATTGGTACATATATTGCCTCAGATAATAAAAATAAATGGTGAGTTGAGAGAATGTTTCTCAGAATAAGGGTAAAAATTGATATTAGATTACTGATGGGTGTCGAATCCACCAGATAAATAATTGTTACAGACCGAACTACTGGTTTGTAGAAATGGTAAGTAAAGATCGTACCCGAAGGATTAATACTGATTCAATACATATATAACTAAATCTAATTAATGTAAATTGAGGGGGGAAATGATTGTTTGGTTGTTAACTTGAAATAAGCTCCGTGAAATTGAAATGAAATTAAACTTGGTGATTACTATATGAGAGAATATCGATCAAGGGATATTCGCAGGCATAACAATTATTTCCTTGTTGATCATTGAAAGTGAGATGATATCATAATTATATGATCTAGATTGGTTATAGTCGTTCCTTATTCATTCCCGACCTAATCCTTCCTTAATTGTAAAGCAAATCCTAGAGCACTTAAAGATAAGCCCCTATTCAGCCAGACAGTTCTAGCTTAGCGCTTAGAATTTAATCTGTCGAAAGCATTAGGGATTAGAAGGACCCAATCTAAGTTAACCGAATTATTAGCGATTTCGATTTAAACCAAGTCACACGTTTATGCACTTGAACATAGTTAGGATTTCGGATGATTACAAATCCTATGGCCTAACGTTGTTTCAATAAATGAAAAGGCCGAAGTCCGGCCGAACTGTGGCCTTAACTTTCATTGAAGGTCTGATTTTATAGATTAATAAATATGTGAACAGATCAAATAAAATTAGATTACTGAAATTAAGAACAACAATCTCACAATTGGAAATAATGCTAGCCTTTGATTAATCCCTTAATCGAATGAGGAAATTAGCTACGCATAGTCATGAATCGACTATGATAGCTTACAAAGGCGAAAATGGTGAATGTAAAGTAATATGAAAATAATGCTGAAGCCTACAAAACCCTAACAGTGAAGATAAAATTGTCAAATGTTGGAAATTAGGCTAAGGTAAAGCAGCGAAAATATAAAAATTTTAACCTATTTCCATTTAACCATAGGATCAGTTAATCGTTATTTCATATAAAGAGGGATAAGAAGAATTACCTCTTGATGATCAATCTACCGTTGTTAATGAAGTGCCCACAACTCTTCTCCGAGTTCCCAAACACGAAATAAAACACGGGAAGATTAATTTAGAATCAACCGTTGAATAGCAACCAAAGTAGATTGCCTCTAACTAATCAACACAAGATCAAGGATAAAAGAAATAGATGAAATCAATTGATCGGAAGGAAGCCGTAGAGAAATCTCATCCTCGAACTAGGAGTGTCGAATTTTCTCTCTCTCTCACTATAGGGATTTCAAAAATCTCAGTAGGGAATGCACTTGTGGATTTCGAAAATCACAAGGGGGAGGGGTATTTATAATCTCTTGTATCTAATCCCTAGTTAGATAGAATTAGGTTACTGAATAGGAATTCAATTCGGAATAGAATTCCTAATTATTATCTCATTATATATCTAATATATTAAGGATGATAATAATAACCTTATTGGATAATAATAGGAGTATTTTAATCTAGTTAAAACTCCTAACTTATTTATCTCTTAATTAATTTAATTCATAATCCTAATCTAATTAGGAATAACAAAATCAAATTAATTATTCATGTATTTAATTACATGAATTTCGACCCCCCCTTGGTCCATGGGCCTTATTGGGCTCAATTGGGCTTCCATCAATTAATTAACATCTATCTCTCTTTTAGGTTCCAAGTCTTATGTGTGACCCATTAGGTTCTTATTGCTTCTGGCCGTATGCAACGTTATTAAATTAATTTTCAAAGAATTATATTTAATCTTTGCATAACGGAATGATGTACAGAGTATGTGATTAGCAAGTCCGTAATCATTCCCCTAGAGCTATAAGAAGACAGGTTGATTCTGTCGTTAACCTTTTCGTATTAGTTACAGTATAATTCGATCCTTTATCAACTACATCCTTGAACTGAATCTTATGACTATGGATGATGTCAAGTCACATATAGCGAGACGTTCGTTTTACTTGTACAGGCCGAGTCAACTCAAATAGACAGGTTAAGTGAAATCTGTATTTGAAGTCTTAAGCTATCACCTTGCAAGGATTTAGAGTCGAGTCTTCCACAAGCGATCCATGGATGTATCTCCCATTCATCGGGAGTGATAAATGCTCAATCCAATATATAACGATCCCGCAATCACTTCCTGTGATACCCAACGTCTATTGTTCACACCCCAGAGTCATCTCTGTTAAGGATCGTGTTACACCAGAGTCAAAGCATCACATTCCGTAATCCAGAATAGCAATTAATATTCCTTTGAGTCTGAGGATTAGTTATACCTATTAATACCAATGAGATGAATAGGTGACAAGGACGAATCTACCCATCCTGTTATCTCAAATCGGATCCCCAAGCCTAATGAACAACTTTTCATCGGATCTATGTAACTGTCCAGATATCTGCATATATGAAGCTTGTGAGATCAGCTTTCTGTCGGACAGAAGACATTGTTACATACAAGTCTCAACAGTGATATATCAATCCTAAACATATCACTTGACTTGGGGTGGTTTTAAGTTTATTAGTTTATTATAGAGTTTTGTCTCACTTCATGCTTGTATGAACACTTTATAATCACTTTAAATAAACTTACGGATTTCCTTTTATTAGACTTTATTTAGTGCTTAAAAGGAATTGCCTTTATATAGTTATAAAACATATATCTCATTAAAACAAATGATATAAAGAACAATTCATTTACATTAAGTTTTTATCCTAGAACAATTGTCTATAGGACACTAAACCCCAACATACTCCCACTTGGACTAAAGCCAATTGTTTCTAAAACTTATCCCAGTAGAAGTTAAATGACGATCATGTACTTTCTGGGTTAAAGGCTTTGTCAACGGATCTGCAACGTTGTCCTCTGTAGGTACTCTTTCTATTCTCACATCTCCTCTAGCCACAATCTCTCTAATGATGTGGTATCGCTTAAGGTAATGCTTGGACGCATTATGAGACTGTGGTTCCTTTGCTTGCGCAATGGCTCCATTGTTATCACAATACAGTGTAATGGGATTTACAATGTCAGGCACCACACCAAGTTCTGTGATGAACTTTCTAATCCAAACCGCTTCCTTTGCTGCTTCCGCAGCTGCGATATACTCTGACTCGGTCGTAGAGAAAGCTACGCTTCCCTTCTTGGAACTCTTCCAACTGACCGCGCCCCCATTCAAGATAAACAGGTATCCTGATTGGGATTTAAAATCATTCTCATCTGTGAGATGACTTGCGTCTGAAAATCCTTCTATTTTCAGATCACCTTCTCCGTACACTAGGAACATATCTTTAGTTCTTCTCAAGTACTTAAGAATGTTCTTGACGGCAATCCAATGCTCGTCTCCCGGATTCCCTTGGTAACGACTCGTTACAGATAACGCGAACGCTACGTCAGGTCTAGTGCATAGCATAGCATACATAATCGAACCGATTACGCTGGCGTACGGGACTACAGCCATGCGTCTTTTGTCATCATCGGTTTTAGGACATTGATGATTGTTTAACTTTACTCCATGTAGCATGGGTAAGTTACCTCGTTTCGATTCAAGCATGCTAAACCGATTTAGCACCTTTTCAATGTATGTAGCCTGTGAAAGACCAAGCAGTCTTCTCGATCTATCTCTGTAGATCTTTATACCAAGTATATAAGCTGCTTCACCAAGGTCTTTCATTGAGAAGTTACCAGATAACCATACTTTTACCGACTGTAGTAGAGCAATGTCATTTCCCATTAATAATATATCGTCCACATATAGTATGAGAAATGCTATAGAGCTCCCACTTGCTTTCTTGTAAATGCAAGCTTCTTCGCAATTTTGTTCGAAACCAAATTGTTTTATGGTTTCGTCAAAACGCTTATTCCAGCTTCTTGATGCTTGCTTGAGTCCATAAATGGATCTCTAAAGTTTGCAAACTTTATTTGCATCCTTTGATATGAAACCTTCAGGCTGCATCATGTATACATCCTCAAGCAGGTTTCCGTTTAGGAAAGCTGTTTTCACATCCATTTGCCAAATCTCATAATCGAAATGAGCGGCAATTGCAAGCATGATTCTGATTGATTTGGTCATAGCCACATGAGAGAAAGTTTCGTCATAATCAATTCCTTGCTTCTGACGATATCCTTTCTCTACTAACCTAGCTTTGTAGGTGATAACCTTTCCATCCATGTCTGTCTTCTTTTTGAAGATCCACCTGCACCCAATGGGTATTATCCCTTCGGGTGGATCAACCAAAGTCCACACTTGGTTAGTATACATGGAATCCATTTCAGAATCCATGGCCTCAATCCATGCTTTAGAATCTGGACTAGTAAGAGCCTCTTCGTAGTTTTCGGGTTCGTCGTCTAACACGGGAACCTCATTATCATCTCCCACTAGAAAACCATATCTAACTGGGAGTTCACGAACTCTTTGTGATCTACGAATAGGTGGCACTAGAGTCTCATCTAATGGGACTCCTTCGGGTACCTCAACCGCCTCTGTTGTTTCAGTCGGTGTTTCTTCTTCTTGAACTTCGTCAAGTTCAATCATGCTTCCCTTTTGTGTTTCTTCGAGAAACTCTTTCTCTAAGAAGGTTGCATGTTTGGATACTATCACTTTCTGATCATCTGGATGATAGAAGTAATATCCCACAGTTTCCTTAGGGTATCCAATGAAGAAACATTTATCAGATTTCGAATCTAGTTTGTCGGACGCAATGCGTTTGACAAATGCTGAACAACCCCATACTCTCATGAATGAGAACACGGGTTTCCTACCAACGAACAATTCATATGGTGTGGAACTAGCGGATTTAATTGGTACTCGATTTAGGGTGAAGAGGGCAGTTTCTAAGGCATAGCCCCAGAACGTCTTTGGAAGTAAGGCCATGCTCATCATGGATCGTACCATATCTAGTAGGGTACGGTTTCTCCTCTCGGATACACCATTGTGATGTGGTGTATAGGGAGGTGTCCATTGTGAGCATATCCCACATTCAGTTAGATAATTCAGAAAATCATCTGAAAGATATTCGCCACCTCGATCAGATCGAAGCGTCTTTATTTTCTTTCCTAATTGATTTTCTACTTCATTCTTGAAGCATTTGAATTTCTCAAAAGCTTCTGATTTGTGCTTCATCAAGTAGATGTAACCATATCGGTATGGTCATCTATGAAGCTTATGAAGAATCTGAATCCTCCTCTTGCTTGGACTGACATAGGACCGCATACATCTGAATGAATGAGTCCTAGAGTGTCTGGTACATGCTCACCTTTATTGCTAAAGGGTGTCTTTGTCATTTTACCTTTTAAACATGATTCACATGTTTCCAATGATTCGGGATCGATTGTATCTATAAGCCCATCTGAATGTAGCTTTAACATGCGTCTCTTGTTTATATGGCCTAAACGACAATGCCACAAGTAAGTTGAATTATCTAGCTTATGTCTTTTGGTATCAATTGCAAAAACAGGAATTTTGACATCTAACACATAAATCCCATTTTGTGATATTTCTGAAAAATAAAAGATCGAATCTTTATAAAAATTGCAACTCTTGTCTTTTATTGAAATATGAAAACCGTCGTCAACAAGACGGCTAATAGAAATAATGTTTCGAGACATTTGCGGAACGTATAAACAGTTCCTTAATTCTATTACAAGCCCAGAGGGCAAATTTAAAACATAATCTCCAATTGCGAGGGCGGCAACTCTTGCTCCATTTCCCACTCGCAAGTTTATGCTTTCTTTCTTTAGTTCCTTAGTCTGTTTTAGCTCCTGCATATTTGTACAAATATGAGATCCACATCCGATATCAAGTACCCAAGATTCAGACTGTGAAACTGTATTTATTTCAATATAAAACATACCAGATGCTGAAGCACCGTTATTTTCCTTCTCGTGGAAGGTTAGGTACTCCATGCAGTTCCTCTTCCAATGCCCCAAGTCACCACAATAGTAGCACTTTCCTTTGGGCTTCTTTAATTCCTTTCCCTTCGTTTCGGTGAGCACAGCCCCATTGCTTTTATCAAGATGGTTTGGATTGGGAGAGACCCCTTTCCTTTTTCTAGATCCTTCAATAGCAAGGGCCAGTATCTCCTCGTTTTCTTTTATAATGGGCTCGACTGACTCGAGCATATGTGCAAGCTCTACAAGAGAGGTTTGCAAGCCACTCATTTGGTAGTTCATGATGAACTGTGAGTAACTCTCGGGGAGGGACTGAAGAAGTAAGTTTTCACTTAGTTCATGGTCCATCGCATCTCCAATACTAGAAAACTTGGTGATAAGGCTGATCATCTTGGCACAGTGTGCCATTACAGATGTGCCCACCTGCATCTTGCTTTTATATAACTCATTGGTTATTTCGAAGCGCTCGCACCGAGTTTCATTCACAAATAACTCTTTAAGGTGCTTGACCATGGAATAGGCATCCATATCTGAATGTAGTTGCCTTTTAACTTCTGGTGTCAGGGATGCAAGTATGATGTCTCCCGTTTGATCATCATCAGATTTATGCTTCAAGTAAGCATAAAATTCTTGGTAGGGAGCATCATCCGTTGGGTAAGGGGGTATCGGTGTATCAAGTACATACCCTTTCCTCTCGAACTTCAAAACAATTTTGAGGTTGCGATACCAGTCGGTGAAGTTTGAACCATTCAATTTGTTATCGGTAAGAATGTTTTGCAAATTGGTGTTAGTCATGATTTTAAGAGTGCGTTTAATTAAACCTGAGAGTGAGAAAGAGTAAACGTATGTCATTCATTTGCTTAAAGTATATCAATCTAAAATTATAGGCCTTTTAGTTTCTTTTAGATTGCTCCCACTATTTTGCCAAATTAATAGCCCTCCATATTAATTCGAAGAATTTCACAAATCCTTTAGTGAGCTAGGATCCTAACTCCTGAGATTTCGCCTTGAGTTTGCTCAACAAGCTAGTCTCATTCGTTAGGTAGATTCATGTAATCAATCACATCTTTAATGTGATTCCTAGGTTATTGGGTTACTAACCACATTAGTAACTAATATGCTATTCACATTAATCCCAACCATCTTGCCCATTAGTTTATGACAACATGAGTTTGCTCATCCAATTATCATAATCTAATTTAAGTATTACCCCATATTCATGAAAAGTAATTTTCGATAATTCAAGTGTTATCGAAAGGACCCCGAGCTTGAGTTTGCTCAACAACCCAAAGGCCCTCAGCACTGCCGGCTGAATTATAATATTAGGGAGGGGCAATCGATTTTAATAACTTGTTTATTTACTTAACTTTTTAATGAGGGATTTTATTTTAGGTCTCATAATCTAACTTAGTCTTGATTTGCTTTAGCATACATCAGACACATACATTCACATACATTGGCGTTATGGACATATCATCTAAATTATTCCGTCGAGCCAGAGACGGAATAAAAGGGCAAAACCTAAGGAAATACTAACTATTACATATTTCTCTTTAGGTCCTCCGTCTTCTCCATGGCGCCTTGAAATTACATATTAATTTCTATACTACTAAAGAAAACTTCAATTGAATTGAAGGGAATTAGATAAGAGGAGAAATTACAATAGATAGTAGAAAGGCAGGACTCGCATGCCCTATTTCAAAAATACCAAAAGACTAAAAGATGGTCCAAATATGTCCATAACTCCAAACATGCATAGACTCAATTAAATAAATTTAATTGGTTGATTACATAACTATCTTATGTAATATTTGTGTTAACCACATTAACTTATCAATTAACTTTCATCCAATTTTACTTCTAATAGTTTCGTATCTTTTATATTAATTTTTAGATTAATATAACTATACAAAACTTTAATTATGCACGTTCCAATTATTTTGATTTTAATTCATTTAACATTTTGATTTACAAATTGGTAAAACAAACTTTTAAACAAATTTTCATTCGATAATCAAAACAGAAAACTATCAATTTCTGAAACATATATATATTTAAATATAAAAACGATTTTAAACAATTTAAAATCAAGTGGGTCTCGGGCCGGGTCCGAGAGTGGGCTGCTGCCGATTGGCAGCAGCCCTAGCGTGGCTGATCCGCCACTGCCTTACGGCAGCGGCGGCCAGACGCCGCGCGACAGCGGCCAGTCGCGCCGCGAGGCGCGACTCGGGCTGCTGTCGTACTTATTTTTTTTATTAAGTTTAAATATATATATATATCAGTTCTAAAACGGTTTTAAAACGATTTTCAGAAAATAGGAAAAACTACTATAGATTTCCGTTTTATCTTTAGAATTAATAAAACTGATTTTATCAATCTAACTATAAAACTAATAGATTTTGTTATAATGATTATCAACCAAAATAATTAGGAACATACGCATAATCTATTTTAATTAACAATTAATTAAAACTTATTTATCTTTAGAATTAATTAATCAAAACAATTTGTTAATTAATCCTAACTATAAATATTTATTCAATCCTATTGAAAACTTTTAAATTTTCATATATGAAATAACTGATTTAACGATGGCTCTGATACCACTGCTGGAAATTGGGCTAAGGTAAAGGAGCGGAAATATAAAAATTTTAACCTATTTCCATTTAACCATAGGATCCGTTAATCGTTATTTCATATAAAGAGGGATAAGAAGAATTACCTCTTGATGATCAATCTACCGTTGTTAATGAAGTGCCCACAACTCTTCTCCGAGTTCCCAAACACGAAATAAAACACGGGAAGATTAATTTAGAATCAACCGTTGAATAGCAACCAAAGTAGATTGCCTCTAACTAATCAACACAAGATCAAGGATAAAAGAAATAGATGAAATCAATTGATCGGAAGGAAGCCGTAGAGAAATCTCATCCTCGAACTAGGGGTGTCGAATTTTCTCTCTCTCTCACTATAGGGATTTCAAAAATCTCAGTAGGGAATGCACTTGTGGATTTCAAAAATCACAAGGGGGAGGGGTATTTATAATCTCTTGTATCTAATCCCTAGTTAGATAGAATTAGGTTACTGAATAGGAATTCAATTCGGAATAGAATTCCTAATTATTATCTCATTATATATCTAATATATTAAGGATAATAATAATAACCTTATTGGATAATAATAGGAGTATTTTAATCTAATTAAAACTCCTAACTTATTTATCACTTAATTAATTTAATTCATAATCCTAATCTAATTAGGAATAACAAAATCAAATTAATTATTCATGTATTTAATTACTTAAATTTCGACCCCCCCTTGGTCCATGGGCCTTATTGGGCTCAATTGGGCTTCCATCAATTAATTAACATCTATCTCTCTTTTAGGTTCCAAGTCTTATGTGTGACCCATTAGGTTCTTATTGCTTCTGGCCGTATGCAACGTTATTAAATTAATTTTCAAAGAATTATATTTAATCTTTGCATAACGGAATGATGTACAGAGTATGTGATTAGCAAGTCCGTAATCATTCCCCTAGAGCTATAAGAAGACAGGTTGATTCTGTCGTTAACCTTTCCGTATTAGTTACAGTATAATTCGATCCTTTATCAACTACATCCTTGAACTGAATCTTATGACTATGGATGATGTCAAGTCACATATAGCGAGACGTTCGTTTTACTTGTACAGGCCGAGTCAACTCAAATAGACAGGTTAAGTGAAATCTGTATTTGAAATCTTAAGCTATCACCTTGCAAGGATTTAGAGTCGAGTCTTCCACAAGCGATCCATGGATGTATCTCCCATTCATCGGGAGTGATAAATGCTCAATCCAATATATAACGATCCCACAATCACTTCCTGTGATACCCAATGTCTACTGTTCACACCCCAGAGTCATCTCTGTTAAGGATCGTGTTACACCAAAGTCAAAGCATCACATTCCATAATCCAGAATACCAATTAATATTCCTTTGAGTCTGAGGATTAGTTATACCTATTGATACCAATGAGATGAACAGGTGACAAGGACGAATCTACCCATCCTGTTATCTCAAATCGGATCCCCAATCCTAATGAACAACTTTTCATCGGATCTATGTAACTGTCTTGATATCTGCATATATGAAGCTTGTGAGATCAGCTTTCTGTCGGACAGAAGACATTGTTACATACAAGTCTCAACAGTGATATATCAATCCTAAACATATCACTTGACTTGGGGTGGTTTTAAGTTTATTAGGTTATTATAAAGTTTTGTCTCACTTCATGCTTGTATGAACACTTTATAATCACTTTAAATAAACTTACAGATTTCCTTTTATTAGACTTTATTTAGTGCTTGAAAGGGATTGCCTTTATATAGTTATAAAACATATATCTCATTAAAACAAATGATATAAACAACAATTCATTTACATTAAGTTTGTATCCTAGAACAATTGTCTATAGGACACTAAACCCCAACATCAAAATCAAAAGTGAATCCAGAAAACAATGGTGGAGTTCCTTTATAGTGTTGATTGCAAAAATCTTCAATCTTATGAGTTCCTTCCTTGGTTTCAAGGATTTCCTTCGTTCAAAACATGTTGTTGAGACTGTGGAGATAAGTTAGTTTCTGATTCTACTGACTTGGCGATTTGAATAAGTCGACCCCCTTAGTCTTGGCCAAGACTAAACCAATGGCGATCGCAAAACTGAACTTTGAGTGAAAAAGGGTCCAAAACCACCTTCCAAGCCTTCTTTTCTCCAATTTGATCCCTAAAAGCACTTATGCAATAAAACAAGTAAAAAGGCCCAAAATGATACAAATAAAGGGGAAATATCCATAAAAAAGGCCTAGTAAACTTGCCATTTTGGACACTTATCAAATTACCTCACACTTGCCAAATGCTTGTCCCTAAGCATGTCTATGTTTAAGCCAATATCCCCCTTCTCAAATGAGACGCACTTACTAATCTTTCCAAGCCCCCCTAGCGTTATGAAGATCACAAACCATCAAGTTAAGTAGAAAGGGACTTTCGTTATCCTAAGCATGCTTGCTTCATGTATGACAAAGAATAAAGTAGTCAACTCTTTAAGAAAAACAGTTTGAAAAATGTACCACCCTCGCCGAATTTCTCTCATATCGCTCAAGTGTTTAGGCAATGATTTTTTTTTAGGAATCGCTCACATCGCAACCCTAGAATGAAATTACCATAAGCTTACCAATATATCAAATCTCCACCACTTAGTATGATTCCAAGACACTAAATCAAAGAATCTTAAAACAGGGTGTAACATGGGTTAGGGAAGAGGTTTGGAAAGGGAAGGAGGAGAAAAGGGGAAACGAAAGTAGTGACAACATGCATTCTACTCCACAAAAGTGACCAAAAATGGAAATCAAACATAAGCCTTATCTTCAGAACCAACTATGAACAGACTTTTTTTTTTCTTTTTTTTTTGGAAATAGAAACATAATTCTTCAAACTAGAACAAGGGGACTATTATTTCATAGGATAATGTCCATTTGTGGATCTTTGAAGCACAATCCAATTGTAATCAAAGGACTATTAATTTAATCCTTGTATCGTGGTCTTTTTTGTGAACATTAACTAAATCAACAAAGAATATACAGACTCTGATGGTTAAAATGTTGGCCAAGGGACTTAAAACAGGGGTTGTGTCAAGAAATGGGAAGTAGGGCTCAAAGGTGGCTAACTAAGGGCTGGTTCTGTTTTTTTCGTCGTTAGTCTTGGGCAAGACTAAGGGGTCAAAGTTTATTTGAAGTGGCTGAAAGAAAGAAAACCTACTGCCCTTATCATGGTTAGTGTTTGGATTCATCAATGTGGTCTCTAAATGCATAACATGGCAAGTTCTAGAATTCAAAACTAGAATTGGACAACACTCAGAAAAATAGAACAAAGTGTAATGTTTTTGTTCTTGCAATTCGGCTCAAAAACTTTCCAAAAATTGGGGTAAAAATGGTGGTAAAAGTTTCAAAACGTTTTTCGACTCCGGGTTGAAAGACTTCATAATCAATTAAACAATTTAACAAAGCATGATAGGTTATCTACTGATCCCGGATCTTTTCAAATCAAAGGTTGTGAATTTTCATAAAACGAGCGGGTCTACGTACTAGACTAGCTTCGGTTGTCAACAATTCCAAGTGTGGAATAAAGACCATAATGACACTTAGGAACATGCATTTGAGCGCCCACCTCACACTTAGTCAAAAACTATAGTTATAAACAAGATTGGTGGGCACCTCACACTTAGTCAAAAACAAAAATTTGCACAAGTTTAGAATTTAGCACACAAAATTCACAAAATTCAAGCAAAAATAAAAACAAACTCCTAACACCTAGCAAACCCTTCCTATAAGACTCAATTGTCCCTCCCCCACTATTATGATGCATCGTCTCGATGAAGAACTAAGAGCAGCAGAAAAAAGGAGAAATGATAAGAATAACTGCCCTGTGGAGGAGTGAATCCAACTGAATCAAGGAGCGAAGGGATGCGGAGGTGTGAATCCAACCTCCTTGAAATAGGCTGCCTGGTTCTGGTATATTTTTTGAATTGTCTCTGCCATTGTGCCAACAACGACAGCCAAGGAAGCTAGTTGCTCAGTGGGGTCATCAGAGTTCCAGTTGAGAGCTGAAGTTTCTCCCTGTTCTGGAGGAGGTGCGGCTAAAGATGCAAACTTTTTGGGAATCTGACCTGCGTTGGGGGGGGGGGGGGGGGTAAGTCACCTGCAAGGATAAAAGAAACAGAACCTCCTTCCTCGGTCCGGATTAGCTTCATGGCTTTTAACAAATTTAAATCAAAAGGGAGCATACGACAAGCAACATGCAAAGAGCATTCATTCACATCAAGTGCACATAAGTTAACTGCTAAGCATGTGATGATATGCCCTAAGTGAAATTTATCTACCCTTTTCATCATTTCAGAAAATTTCAAGGCTAGCCAATAGCCTAAATTGACTTGTCTCTCAGTCACCATGCACCATAGGAAAAACAATTCCTGTTTAGACACAACAGTCGGGTCCTCATTCCTGGCCGAGTAGTTAATAGCCAAAAATCTATGCATGAAACGGAGAGGTTCGCTTAAAATTAAGTTCGCCTTAGATTTTGAGCGGCTAAAAATAGTGTCTACTAAACCAGTAAACTCAGAATAAATGCTCACAGCATTAAACTCAGCAGGATAATCACACAACATATTAGAATAGGCATCAGTATAGCAAAATTCTTTGTCAAACAAACCTAAAGCTACATTAAATTCAGCAACAGACAAGTTAAACTTTTTATCATTTAACTGAAATTGAATGCACGAAGCCTGTGTTCGCTTCATTTTCTTTTTATCCACAGTAAACGTACTGAAAAACTCATGCATCAGACAATTATAAACAGGGTAATTCAACTGCAAAAATGGCTTCCACCCAATATTATCCATCAAATCATGCACATCAAACTTAATATTTAAGGCAGCCAATGTGGCCTCGTGCAAATAACGACCCTCAACAAAAGTTTTGAGTTATAAGGAATTGTACCTCTGTTGGTGCACATGCAAGTCGAAAGTCAGCTCGGTGTCGATGACTATGGGCTTGGATTGTTGTGGTCCTTTCTCTAAGCGAGCCCGGGTCATTTTCCTTGGTCGTGTGGAGCAAGTTGGAGCTGCGGCCTGCTCAGGTTGTTCACTGTGAGTTTCCGAGGCCTCCGATTCTGCTTGCTCAAACGAGTTGTTGTGCGAGCTAGAATCAGTCTCCATGGAGTCAGTGGAGCTTGAACCGGAGAGTTCATGAGAGATGGTCCATTTGGGAGGAGGGGCAAGTCACTAGGACTTCCGAGACGGGGCCGTTCTCTTAGGTGGCGGGGGCTTTCTCTTTCTCCGAGTCTTTGGTGGTGGAGAGCGGTGGTCAAATACCTGAGGTGAGGGCATCGGACCTGTAGGAGGTGGTGAAGGTGCCGAATCTGCTGGAAGTGGTGAGTGGTTGCTCGTCGTAGGTAGTGGAGAGTTCGAACCAGTAGGGGGCGGCGATTGGTGGTCCGCCAGTGGTGGTGAAGGTGCCGAACCTGCAGGGGGCGGCGATTGGTGGTGAAGGTACCAAAGGTAAAGGGGACTCTGCGTCGGTGCGGTACTGGCGGGGAGGAGAAGGCGGTGAGTGGTAGCGGCTCCGCCTGGGAATGTCGCTGAAGTAGCCGTCCATGGAAGCTTGAGGGAGATGAAAGGTTTTGGGTTTTTGGGTAAATGCTCGAGGAAGAGGGAGAGGTTTAAGGGTAAAGGGTTTTAAATTGTGTTTAAACTTAAGTGGGGTAAAAAGATGCATTTTTTACCTTTCATTTAAATTTTTAACCTATTTTAGGCCCATTATCCTATCCTTATCTCATTTAGCTTCTTAGCCCAACTCCATAAAAACCATTGCCTATACCTGCAATTAACAAAATGAAACCCAGAAATCATCTAGGGAAGGGATGAAGTTAGTTAAATTAGTTAAAGAATAAAAACAGTAAGAAAAGCTGATATGAAAAGAGTGACTAGTCTTGGGCAAGACTAGGCTTAGGGCTGCCTCCCTGTAGCGCTGCTATTTTTCGTCTGAGGCTAGACGTAACTGAACTTCAGTGCTCAGTCTTTGGGAACTTCAAAGCAAACTTCATCGGTCCCCTGGGCTTGGAATCCTTCGTAGAATGGCTTTAGGCGATGCCCATTTACCTTGAAACATTTGTCGTCCTTCAAGCTTTTTATTTCGACTGCACCATGTAAGAATACCTATTTTATCGAGAATGGTACAAAAGGACTTTTTTCCCGACTTGGAATTGCTTCCGCGTGAGTAGGCTGTCGTGGTAATTTTTGGACTTCTGTTTATAGATTCTTGAACTTTCATAGGCTTCGCCTCTCAGCTCTTCCAAATCCTGTAGCTGTAATTTTCTCTCTTCCCCTGCTTCATCATAGGCCATATTACATTTTTTTACTGCCCAAAATGCCATATGCTCCAGTTCCACGGGGAGATGACATGGTTTGCCGTAAACCATTCCGTAGGGAGATATCCCAATTGGGGTTTTGTACGCTATTCTGTATGCCCATAGGGCGTCTTCGAGTCTGACGCTCCAATCTTTTCTTGTGAAATTCACTATTTTCTCTAGGATAGACTTAATCTCTCGGTTCGAAACTTCAGCCTGACCATTGGTCTGTGGGTGATAAGCTGTGGACATACGATGATTGACTCCATACTTTTTAAGCAGGGATATCATTACCCGATTGCAAAAATGAGTCCCTCTGTCACTGATTAATACTCGGGGCATGCCAAACCTGCAAAATATGTTTCCATGCAAAAACTTTACAACTGTTTGAGCATCATCAGACTTGGTGGCAATCACCTCCACCCATTCCGAAACATAATCCACTGTCAATAAAATATAAAGATAACAAAAGAATTTGGGAATGGCCCCATAAAATCAATGCCCCATACGTCGAAGATTTCGCAAGTCAAAATCGACGTAAGTGGCATTTGATTCCGTTGGCTTAAATTTCCCGTTCTCTGACAATTGGCACAAGATTTGCAAAATAAGTATGAATCGCGAAAGATGTTGGGCCAAAACAAACCACAGTCGAGTACTTTGCGTGCTATTCACCTTGGTCCGAAGTGACCACCACACGAACCTGAGTGGCTGAACTAAAGTATGGACTCGATTTCGGTTTTTGGGATGCATCGCCGAATCATCTGATCAGAACAATGTTTCCACAAATACGGCTCATCCCAGATGTAATATTTGGCTTCCTTTCTCAAGTTATTTCTTTCGTTCCGGGTGAGCTTTTCCGGCATTACCCCTGCAACCATGTAATTTACCAAGTCAGCATACTAAGGTGCAATTGTATTAATGCTAAACAAGTGTTCATCGGGAAATTCATCTTTGAGCTCTTCATTGTCATTATCCGGTGAGAGAAGTCGGCTAAGGTGATCCGCCACTAAGTTTTCAGACCCTTTTTTGTCGCGTATTTCAAGGTCGAACTCCTATAACAGAAGTATCCACCGAATTAGGCGAGGTTTCGCGTCTTTCTTCTTCAATAGATACCGCAATGCTGCATGGTTAGAAAACACAATAACCTTAGTGCCAAGCAAATAGGAACAAAATTTTTCTAAAGCAAATACAATAGCTAAAAGTTCTATTTCAGTGGTCGAATAATTGCCTTGGGCATTGTCAAGCGTTCTCGACGCATAATATATAACGTGAGGTAGCTTGTCCACCCTTTGTCCTAGAACAGCACCGATTGTGTAATTGCTAGCGTCGCACATAATCTCGAAGGGGTAATTCCAATTTGGTGGTTGGATGATAGGTGCCGAAACTAGCTTATCTTTCAATTCATCGAATGCGTTCTTACAAGCCTGATCGAACTTAAACGCCACCTCTTTTTGCAGCAATTTGCACATGGGCTGTGTTACCTTGGAGAAATCTTTAATGAAACGCCGGTAAAAACCTGCATAGCCAAGAAACGAACGGACCTCCCGGACACTTCCGGGGTAAGGTAAAGACATACATCGTTGGAACGTTGACGGAGCGTTGCATAGTCCGAATGGCATCCGTCGGTAGGCAAATGTACCGAAGGGACATGTGAAAGTCGTCTTTTCCTGATCTTCGGGTGCCACTGGAACTTGGTAAAAAGCAGAATAGCCATCCATATTACAATAGAATTTCTTACCTGCCAATCTTTCTAACATTTGATCGATAAAAGGGAGCGGGAAGTGATATTTTCTTGTGGAAGCGTTCAACTTTCTGTAATCGATACAGACGCGCCATCCGTTTTGCACTCGAGTGGGGACCATCTCTCCCTTCTTGTTTTGAACTCCCGTAATTCCCGTTTTCTTTGGTACCACATGGACTGGGCTTACCCATTTCTTGTCCGAAATTGGGAATATAACGTTTGCATCCAACATTTTCTGAACTTCTTTCTTTACAACTTCCATCATTGGCGGGTTCAGCCGTCGTTGTGCATCACGTTTCGGGGCTGCTCCTTCTTCGAGGTGAATTTTATGCATACACGTTGACGGGCTCAGACCTTCCATATCAGCGATTGTCCATCCTATCGCCTTTTTATGCTGTCGTAACACCTCAATCAGCTGCCTCTCTTCGTCCGGATTTAATTTGTTCGAAATTATTACCGACAATGTCTCTCCAGCTCCTAAATAGGCATATTTCAGATGTTTAGGCAGCTCCTTCAGCTCCAATTTAGGTGCCTGCACAACAGATGGTAAAGGGCGCTCATTAGCCTTGATTGTTTTAACATGAAAAGTATTTCCTACCTGCTGATCAGATTTCTCCAAAGCGTCGACTATTTCTCTTACGCTCTCCTCCATGTATTCGCTGTCCATAGTCAAGCATTCACTTAGCGCAACCTGCAACTCATCTTTTCCACTCAAATCTAATATATTTTGGGTTACAGGTTCGATAATATCAATTCCACACACAGAAGATACGTCAATTGGGTATTTCATAGCATCATAAATGTTAAATTGGACAACCTTACCATCGAATTCCATGGTCATCATCCCTTCATCGACGTCAATTTTTGTTCTTGCCGTGGTTAGGAAAGGTCTCCCTAGCAATATTTCAGAAGATTCTAAGGTATTGTCATCGTTTTGCATATCCAATACATAAAAATCTGCCGGAAAAACTAGGTCGTTGACCTGAACTAAAACGTCTTCTAAAACACTCTTTGGGTAGACTAAAGCTCTATTGGCAAGTTGAATTACTACACCCGTTTCCTCTAGTGGACCAGCATTTAAAGCAGAGTAAATAGACATAGGCATGACGTTAATTGACGCACCTAAATCGCACATTGCCCTTTTGATACTGGTATTACCGATTAGACAGGAAATAGCAAACATACCCTTATCTTTGCACTTTTGGGGTATTTTCCTTTGTAAAACAGCGGAAACATTTTCTCCCACTACTACCTTTTCATGCCCGGCTAGCTTAGTCTTATTTACACATAATTCTTTCAAAAATTTTGCATACCGAGGTATTTGCTTAATTGCATCAAGTAAAGGGATGTTTACCTCCACCTTTCGAAAGGTTTCGAAGATGTCCCTTTCTTCCTTCTCTCTCTTCGATTTGGCTAGACGGCTAGGAAATGGTGGTCTGATTACTAGAGGTGGGTCTGGTCCTCAATTCCTTTTTCTGGAGGTTTGTCGTTTGTGGGAGTTTCAGTCTCTTTCCCAGTCACTTCGCTTTCATTCGTAACAACTTGCTGCTAGGCGCAGGGTGGTTTAGTCTTGGGCAAGACCAAGTCTTTCCCACTGCGCAGTGTGATCGCACTTGCGTTCTGTCTGGGGTTTGTTTCGATTTGTGAAGGCAGCTTCCCTTGAGACTGTAGTGCACTCAACGAGGTTGCAATTTGACTCATCTGTTTCTCCAAATTTTATAGATTTGCTTGAAGATTGGCGTTAATCTTGCCTTGTTCTTCCTGAAATTTGGCTAAGTTAGTGATAACAGACTGATCATTAGAACTAGATGCCATACCTGAGTTGGGGTCTGCCTGAGGGGACCTATATTGTGGAGGCCGATGGTACTGTTGCGAGGCATTTGGTTGAAGAACATTGTTTTGTTGTTTATAACTGAGGTTCGGGTGATCACGCAATCTGGGATTGTACGTGTTAGAGTACGGGTCATACCTCCGCTGAGGCTGTCCTTGATACCCGAGAGCGACATTGATCTGTTCTGGAGTTCCCTCTTGCAACATAGGGCATTCGTTAGTAGCATGTCCGGCCACCGCACAGATCCCGCATGCCTTTACCTGTACCGTTGTTCCTAAAACCAAATTTTGAACAAGAGACGTCAGAGAATTAAGTTTTTCCTCAATGGCCGAGGTACTTACCTCATATGTTTTCCTTGGGCTCTCTTGTTATTTCCCGAACTGTTGTGACGTTGCCGCCATGCTTCGGATCAGTTCCTTAGCTGCTGCTGGTGTTTTGTCTATAAGGTTTCCCCCACTGGCAGCGTCTACCATTCTTCTTTCCATGCTCAGCATTCCCTCATAAAAATATTGAACAAGAGAATGTTTGGTGATACCGTGTTGGGGGCAGCTTGCACAAAGTCTCTTAAATCTTTTCCAATAATCATGGAGTGTTTCAATATCTTTTTGTTTGATGCCGCTGATTTCTCTTCGGATCATCGCCGCCCGCGAAGCTGGGAAATATTTTTCCAGAAATGCTTGGGTCATTCCAACCCATGTTGTGATTGATCCTGAAGGTAGGTTGAGGAACCAATCTTTTGCTGCTTCCTGCAAAGAAAAAGGAAAAGCTCTCAGTTTAACTTGTTCTTCAGTGATTCCTTGTGGGCTCATACCTGAACAAACAACATGGAATTCCTTTAAATGATTGTGTGGATTTTCACTTTCCATCCCGTGGAACTTAGGTAAATAGTGAATCAGTCCCGATTTAAGTTCGAATGCTGCGTCCAGATTCGGATACGTCACGCATAGAGGCTGTTGATCAGCTTGGGGCGCGTAAAGTTGTCTGAGGGTTCTTTCTTCCATTGTTTCGGTTTCAGGTATCTCGCTTTCTTCGTCGGAAAATTCCTCTTCTTCGCTAAAACTAGGAATTCCAATGGCTCGTGATTTTTGTAACCTCACTTCTTTACGAAGTTTTCTCGCCAATAACTCTATCTCTGATTCAAAGAGGAGTTGTTTAGAAAGTTCAGACCTGGTCATATATGAAATAAAATCAAGTTAGATTAATCCCCGGCAACGGCACCAAAATTTGATGGGTGTCGAATCCACCAGATAAATAATTGTTACAGACCGAACTACTGGTTTGTAGAAATGGTAAGTAAAGATCGTACCCGAAGGATTAATACTGATTCAATACGTATATAACTAAATCTAATTAATGTAAATTAAGGGGGAAAATGATTGTTTGGTTGTTAACTTGAAATAAGCTCCGTGAAATTGAAATGAAATTAAACTTGGTGATTACTATATGAGAGAATATCGATCAAGGGATATTCACAGGCATAACAATTATTTCCTTGTTGATCATTGAAAGTGAGATGATATCATAATTAATATGATCTGGATTGGTTATAGTCGTTCCTTATTCATTCCCGACCTAATCCTTCCTTAATTGTAAAGCAAATCCTAGAGCACCTAAAGACAAGCCCCTATTCGGCCAGACAGTTCTAGCTTAGCGCTTAGAATTTAATCTGTCGAAAGCATTAGGGATTAGAAGGACCTAATCTAAGTTAACCGAATTCTTAGCGATTTCGATTTAAACTAAGTCACAGATTTATGCGCTTGAACATAGTTAGGATTTCGGATGATTACAAATCCTATGGCCTAACGTTGTTTCAATAAATAAAAAAGCCGAAGCCCGACCGAACTATGGCCTTAACTTTCATTGAAGGTCTGATTTTATAGATTAATAAATATGTGAACAGATCAAATAAAATTAGATTACTGAAATTAAGAACAACAATCTCATAATTGGCAATAATGCTAGCCTTTGATTAATGCCTTAATCGAATGAGGAAATTAGCTATGCATAGTCATGAATCGACTATGATAGCTTACAAAGGCGAAAATGGTGAATGTAAAGTAATATGAAAATAATGCTGAAGCCTACAAAACCCTAACAGTGAAGATAAAATTGTCAAAATCAAAAGTGAATCCAGAAAACAATGGTGGAGTTCCTTTATAGTGTTGATTACAAAAATCTTCAATCTTCTAAGTTCCTTCCTTGATTTCAGGGATTTCCTTCGTTCAAAACATGTTGTTGAGACTGTGGAGATAAGTTAGTTTCTGATTTAGTTTCTGATTCTACTGACTTGGCGATTTGAATAAGTCGACCCCCTTAGTCTTGGCCAAGACTAAACCAGTGGTGATCGCAAAACTGAACTTTGAGTGAAAAAGGGTCCAAAACAGCCTTCCAAGCCTTCTTTTCTCCAATTTGATCCCTGAAAGCATTTATGCAATAAAACAAGTAAAAAGGCCCAAAATGATACAAATAAAGGGGAAATATCCATAAAAAGGACCTAGTAAACTTGCCATTTTGGACACTTATCAATTACCTCTGAAAAAAGATAAGAAAGTTAGGAGAGCTGTGGGCAATTGGCTGACAGCAACCTTTAAATATGAAAAATTGCCTTGCTTTTGCTTCATTTGTGGGATAATTGGGCATATCGATAGGCATTGTTCCAAGTTTTTTGAGCAGCCGTTGGATTCTGTGGTAAGAAACTGGGATGCAAGTATCCGGGAACCTAATAGACGCCTCAATGCAATTGGGGGAGAAAGATGGTTGAGCGAAGAAGGTGAGAATGCTACAGATTTTCAAGGAAGAATGGAGCAAACAATCACGCAACTTAGTAACTTATCTCTCTTAGCCCATAACTTTGGTGTTACGGCTACTAGAAGAGAGGAAGAGATTGGGTCTTCTGATGCGATGGTTATGGATGAGGTGCTAATTATCCCAAAGGAAAGGAAAAGAAGGAGGGCGAAAACAGTAGGGATAAATATAGATTCAGTGAGTGTTAATGCAAACAAATCAAATAGCATGATGGCGTGCGATGTACAGGATGGACATGAGAGAAACATTACAGAAAATAAGAAGATTACTAATATGGAGACCGTTCCAAAAAACGGATCACCGGCAGGCCCGATCGATGGGGTCTGCCCAGCCATATGAAAATTTTGAGTTGGAATTGTCGTGGCTTGGGACATGCCAGGGCAATTCCTGTTGTTTGTGAGCTAGTTTGAGTTCACAAACCGGATGTGGTGTTTTTATCTGAGACTTTGGTGTGTAAAGCACGTATAGAATTCATTAAGAGTAAAATTAATTTTGCTGGCTGCTTTGTGGTTGACTGTGTAGGTCGTAGTGGTGGGATGTGTATTCTATGGAGGGAGGCTGGGGAGTGCTCACTCTTATCTTTTTCTAATAATCACATAGATATGGAAATTACAGATTCAGTTAAAGGGAACTGGAGATTAACTGGATTTTATGGATTCCCGGAGAGGGCTAGAAGAAGAATTTCTTGGGACTTGCTGCACTCTATTGCCTTCGCTTCGTCATTACCATGGATGATTATTGGTGATTTTAACGATCTACTTTCTCCAGAAGATAAAAAAGGTGAACACGATCACCCTAACTGGTGTTTTCAAGGCTTTAGAGAAGCGATAAGTGATTGTGGTTTACTCAACTTACCTTGGAGGGGTTATCCATTTACATGGATCATGCATAGAGGTAAATAGAATGAAGTGCAAGAAAAGCTGGATAGGGTAATGGCCAATTCTGACTGGCTACTTCTTTTCCCTGAAGCCTCTTTGCTTAATATCATGGGCCCCTATCGGATCATAGTCCGATTCTGGTAAACACACTTACAGATATTGAGAGTCGACCGTGTAAGAGATTTATGTTTGAAAGGAAGTGGTTTAGAGAGGCAACATTAGAGGAAACGGTGAAGGAGAGCTGTAATAAGGCCGATTTTATGCCGTTGCTGGATAAATTAGTTACTGTGTCAAGTTCACTTGATCGTTGGGGCAGGGGTTTACTTCGTGCTGAGCGTGAGGAGGTGAGTAAGTGCTCAGCTAGACTTGATCAATTAAGAGAGGCGGACTCTGGGGTAGCGGCTGAAGAATATGAAGCAGTAAGAATAAAATTGATTGATAGACTTCTAAAATGGGAAGACCATTAGAGGCAGAGAGCAAAAATTGATTGGTTTAGAGATGGCGATTCCAATACAAAATTGTTTCATGCTTATGAAAATGGTAGACAAAAGAGGAATAAAATTGTGAAATTACAAAGGGATGATGGGAGCTGGGCGTCGAGTACGGATGAGTTATGCAAAGAGGCGACCTCGTATTTTAATAATTTGTTTGATGATGCTGGTAGGCGCAGTGATTTGTCATCCGTTTTCAGTTTAATGAAAACAAAGATCACCCCTCTGGATAATAATAAGTTATCTGAACCATTTACCCTTGATGAGTTTCGAGTGGCGCTTTTTGACATGCACCCGGATAAGGCCCCCGACCCGGATGGTTTTAATGCTGGCTTCTTTCAACGATTTTGGCTGTTGATAGGGCCCTCGATTTTTCAAGCAGGTAAGTCTTGGTTAGAGATGGGTAAGTTCCCTCCTACTTTAAATGATTCAATTATTACCCTCATCCCGAAATGTGAACAACCTTTGTCTATGAAGGACTTAAGACCCATTGCTTTATGCAATGTGATTTATAAAATCATATCAAAAGTCATTGCAAATCGATTAAAAGAAGTGCTTCCTAATCTCATATCAGAATCTCAATCTGCCTTCATTAAAGGTAGATCTATTCATGATAATATTTTGATTGCTTTTGAAATAATTCATAGTATGAATAGAAATATTGGAAGGAAAAAGGGGGAGGTTGCACTTAAGATAGATATAAGCAAAGCATATGATAGAGTGAGTTGGGATTATTTATCAAAAGTTCTCATGAAGCTGGGATTCTCGGAGGTGTGGATTGGATATATAATGCTCTATGTTAAATCAGTTAAATATTCTATTAAAGTTAATGATCAAATTGTTGGTCCTTTTTCCCCCCGGAGAGGTTTGAGACAAGGAGACCCACTATCACCTTATTTATTTCTATTATGTGTTGAAAGGCTGTCTGCTTTGATGTTGGATGCAGAGAGTAGGGGGGTTATTCATGGAGCTAAAGTGAATAAAAGGGAACCATCAATCTCTCATTTATTGTTTGCTGATGATGCTTTTCTGTTTGTTCAAGCTAATGTTGAGGAGTGTAGGGAATTAAAAAAGTTGTTAAATTTGTATGAGCATGCTTCGGGACAAGCCGTCAATTTCTCTAAATCTAGCATACTATGTAGTAATAATGTACATCCAATGCGGGTAGAGGGGATCTCATCTATTTTGGAAGTTTCTCAACCTATCAACACAGGTCGATATCTTGGTCTACCTTCACTCGTTGGTAGAAAGAAGAAGGTAATATTTGCATTCTTAAAAGATTAACTATGGAAGAAAATTCAATCTTGGAGATCCAAGCCTTTATCTAAAGCTGGTAAAGATACTCTAATCAGAGCAGCAGGTCAGGCTTTGCCGGTTTATTTTATGAGTGTTTTTATGCTTCCTATTTCAACTGCTGAAGAACTTCAAAAAATGTTGAATTCATTTTGGTGGGGTAATAAGAGGGTTGGGTCGAGATGAATAAATTGGTTGGCTTGGGATAAATTATGTATTCACAAAGATGATGGTGGATTGGGATTTAAAGATTTCACTGCCTTTAATTTACCAATGCTGGGAAAACAAGGTTGGCGGTTACAGTCAGCCCCCGAGTCTTTGGTCAGTAAATTTTTTAAAGCAAAATACTATCCAAATGAGGATTTTCTAAAAGCTAGGTTGGGTCACTCACCAAGCTATATTTGGCGAAGTATTTGGGGTTCTCAGTTATTGTTGCAAAAAGGGGGGCAGTGGAAAATTGGAGATGGTACGTCTATTAATGTATGGAAAGATCCATGGTTATGAGATTCACCTTCTTTGACGATCTCTACTGCAATGGTTGAAGGGTTGGAAAATTTAAAAGTAAGTGATCTTTTTATCCCTAGAACAATTGAATGGGATGTTGAACTATTACAAGAAATATTCTCGGAACAAGATGTAATGGCCATCATCCGGTCAACTCCGCGTGTATCTGGAAGAAAAGACCAATTTATATGGAATGCTTCCCGTAATGGGTGTTATTCGGTTCATAGTGCATACCGCCTTGGAATGGAGGAAATTCCAAGTAGTACACATCATAGAATTGAGGGGGATTGACAAACGATATGGAGAGCTAATATGCCATTTAAAGTCAGACATTTTTGTTGGAGGCTTGTTCGTGACTGTATCCCAACTCGTCATCGTCTTAGGAGTCGGGGGATTAACATGGAGGATGATTGTGTTATGTGTACTCGGGATTTGGAGAATAATTGGCATTTATTTGTGCTATGTCCAAAAGTATTGGAAGTTTGGAGAGAGGCGAGCCTTGTTAATTTAATTGAACAATCAAGCCTAGATGCATATAACTTTGCTGCCTTCGTTTTCTATTTTTGCAGATTAGCTAATGCAAGGAATTTTGAGATTTTTATGATGCTGCTGTGATCATGGTGGGAGGCGAGGAATGACTACTTTTGGAATCAAAAATCCACAACAGCCGTTGGAGTCGTTGGCAGGAGCAGGCGCTGTCTAGCAGACTGGAAAACGGCTAGGGAGCGGAGTATAATTCCTTCCGCGATACCTAGAGAGGATTTATGTCAGAAATTATGGCACCGACCACCGACTGATGTTGTTTCCTGTTGCACAGATGCAAGCATATTTACAATTCTTGAAAAAACAGGAGGTAGTGTAGTACTTAGAGATTCATAGGGTGCTTTTATCTCGGCCCGGACAAATCTGGTGGAAGGAATTATGGAAGTTAGGGAGGCGGAAGCTTGGGCGGTCTTACATGCACTTGAATGGACCATGGAGGCATGTTATAGTAAAATTGTATTTGAATCTTATTCCTTGACCACTGTGAAAGCTATTACTTCAGGAAGTTTGGATCAATCTGAGTTTGGTGATATTATTGGGCAATTTCGCACACTTTTATCATCTCAAAACGGTTACACTATCTGTTTCATTAGAAGACAAGCAAACGGTTTAGCTCATGCTTTTGCTAGAGCGACCTCTCAATTTGCTAGTCAGAATTACTTTGATATTATACCTAGTGGGTTTCCTCATTCTGTGTTAAACTTTTGCCGACTTTTGGTTCATTAATGATATTTAGCTTAAAAAAAAAACACGACACAAATACGACTCGAACACGAAATTTTAAATCCAATTTTAGTTACTATTATGCAGTAATATATATTAATTATTCTAAATTTAAAGTGCGGTCAACACAGGCATTTAAAAATACAAAAGCATGAGGACAAAGCTGAATAAAAATATTTCCATTTCCTCTGTTTTTGAAATATATACACATTCGGATGTTAATTTGGTTTGAGTCACGGGCTAGATAATCACGGTGGTTATAACTGACTTTATAATATTCCGTGGCCTTAATTTTTATCAACTAGTAGTAATTAAAAATCAAAACTTTGACCCGCATAGGTTTGTAAATTACATATTTATATTTATTATATTATCTTTGATCAAATTACACACATTTAAATTAAACTTTTCCTAAATATTCTTACTATATATAAAAATCTATAGTAGATTTAAGTTTATATGCTAATGAACAAATGGAATGTAAAATGCAAGTTAATTATATTATAAGTAGAGAAACTTTTGCAATATGATCTACCACTTCAAGCACTTACTGTTCTTGTCCTTATAAATCTATAAAAATAATATTTTATATGTATTTTTAACCGCACCAATCTTTCCTCCATTCTCTATGCAATCTCTACCGGTTCCATCACTTATAATATTACTTCATCCATTTTTTCTGTCTCCATCTGAAATTGAAATCTATTTGCGAATTCAATCAAACGCAACATTAATTTTTATATCCTCTGCATGTCATCTAATATCCCAGTAGAATCTAATCCAACCATGTTTTGTGTCTATGCAAATTGCTTCGGAATCTGAAAATGATTAGTCAATCCATTTCTTTATTGACATGGTAGAGCCGCTACTCGATATGTTTTCTAAGATTATGATTAACAATTTACGATTTTTCTTTGCCGTAGGGTCAACTGCTTAAGAAAAATCTTTAACTGCGAATCTATCGTGTTGAAGTGAAAAAATTGGTTAAATCATAATATATATAACAAAATTATTTTTCGAAAAATCCAACCTGAAAATATCTAATTTGGTAAGAAGTAATGTAACGAGTCTTAATATATAAATAATCTATGAATTGAATCAGTTTTGTAATTTACCTCGTTTTTATAATGATAATCCCCCAACGTCTTACTATTCCTTGTTGACCTTTGCTTCTAACTCGTTATCAAGACTAACTAGTAGTAGTAATTAGTGTCAACTTGCATTCATTTCTAGAAACCGTGTGTCTACATATTCCCTTTATATAATTGAAAATTACTATCTAAGAAATTATATGACATACAAACATAAACTAATACGTATGCATAATTTTTTTAGAAAAACTTTTATTATAATCTTGGATATATATCTGCATGTGAATGTCTTCAAAATCATATATAATACTGATTTATTTTATATTTTATGTCAAAAAAATCATTGGACCTAAAAACTAATAATGTAATACATATAATTTAAGAATAAATTTTATTATTAAATTTTTTTACCAATTTTAAATTTTCCGATCTCATAATTTTATTAGAAAACAATCTCTAATTTAATTGTTAAAGTTAATAAAAAGGACAAAATACAAAAATATTGCTTGTGATTTGCCTTATTTGTAAATAGAGATCTGTGGTTTAAAAGTTTGTAAATAGAAGTCCATACAAAATAAGATATTTCATATTACATTCTTATGTTCTGATACAATAAAAAACATTTTTATTTTATTTTTTAAATTATGCCCAAAAATTAAACTGCAGTTGTGTAAAATGAATTTCAATATCAATTTTATTTCATAAACTATGAAATCAGTAAAAAACGTAAAATTTCCACCGTATGATATATGGTTCCGATTTAGGGAGATGTGTTTTGAAGGAAGGACCGTGTTTTATCGATATGTAAGAACACTTTTTTTCTAGATAAAAATGTCATTAGTTAGAATCAGAACTTAACAGTGTAATCTGAAATACCTTATTTTGTAAATTAAATCACATCACAGACCTCTATTTGCAAGCTTTTAAACCACATACTTTTATTTACAAATTGAACAAACTACAAACATTATTTTTCTACTATTTCCTAATAAAAATTTGTAGTAATTTATCCCATTAGCACAAACACCTATTTTTTTTATTAACTTTAGAAATTAAATTCGAGTCATGTTTATGCAACCTTTAAATCTTAATAAAATGCTCTCTTAATAATTGTTTTTGTCATACATAAGATTTGAATCTAAAACCGATATATTTTATTACACGTCTACTGCACCATATAATCCTTCGTTTGGTTAAGTTTCTTTTCTACTAATGTTTTTTCATTTATCTATTTTTAAAGTATAGCTCCACTGTCATTGATGATGATGATTGCCTGATTATATCTGTTATCTCAAATATTTTTGATAACATCCGCAATGATATCATGAAGATCTCGTTGGGAATATTCTCTAAAAAGAGGATCAAACACGAGAAAAGACATAAAAAGATCCGCCAATTTAGTATATATGGCGTACTGCAGCTAGATGATGGATACGCATACGGTGACACGCCTTTGACCATCCTAGATCCAAGGTCCGTTACATAAGACGATCCGCCACGATAGGATGGGGTCCGTCCGCGTTGTTATACGGCGGGGTCGACATCATTAATTAATGAACATTAATGATACCTTAAAAGCAATAACAATTCGGAGGTTAAAGGTCAGAGTTAAGCTGCATTAAAAGAGCATTACACTTTATTAAAAAAGCATTAAAATGGAGCTATTACGGTTATCACTCAAATCTATATAAATACCCTGTAACATGACAACAAAGGGAAGGGCTCCGATAAGAATATTTTCATAAGATATTAATTTTTTATGCTGGGAAAGCATATACATAGTAAGTTTAATATATAAGAGATCTCAAAGTAAAAATAATCAATTTTTACAAAATTGGGTAGTAATGATGAAGCCTTACACTTTTTAATTTTAATTCAGATTCAATCAGCTTTCTCTTATGCACTTTGATGTCTCCCTAATTATTACAACCCTTTGTTGTAATAGTAATATTTATGGTAATCATTAAGGATATTTATTATCTACATTTTGGAAGGGAGATGGAGAAAAGAGAATCAGATATTTTCATTAGATTGGTAAATAATATTGTATGCCCTTATATTTAGCCAAATTTAACTTTTGGCCCTCCTATTTTTTATTTGGTGACATTTGATCCATTAATTTTAACTTTTGGCCCTCCAAAGTGTAGAAGAAAATATTTTTTTTCCTTATCACCGACATTCAAATTGTTTAAATTTGGCAACTAGATATTTATTTATTATGAAATTTTTTTTTTGAGAGATTATTGGTAATCAGTTTAAACCCGATAGGAACCATTTATAGAAAGAATAAAGATATTAGGTTAAGGAAGATTTGAGGATTTTTCTAATTAATATAGTAAAAGTACTTAAAAGCCCCTATTCAATATAAATAATTACAAATAGATCCTTGAGTCTGTTACCGGAAGATATAACTCACATGTGCTGCTACATGCAGAATTTCAAAAGAAAGAATATTCAAACAGAAGACAATTCAGGTCAAAATTCTTATTACCAGCAACATAAAATTAAAATTATTAATTTCATAAGCAAAGAAACAAATGATTGTATTTGATTTACAATCGTAAATGTCCCATAAGCCACAAATATAATTAACTTTCACAAACTTAAAAATAAACTATATGTAAAAAAGAAAACATCTTGCATGAGAAATTGAAGTAACCCAAGTTGATAAGGGCTGAAAACAAAGAAAATTAAGGTACTTAATTTCACTCATGTTTCTACTAAATAGTTCACGATGACTCGTTAGTCCCGAATCAGAGTAGAATTTTTCGCTTAGGCACATTGAAAACCTTTGGGGGCCTTCTTGTCACAGACATTAAGAAGCAAGCTCAATGAAATCGGAAGGTTAAGGTTAATCCCTAAAATGTTAGCTTTAAGAGCTGTGCAAAGGCAAACGGCGGCCTCAAGATCAACAAGGCCTTGAAGGAGAGAGCAACAAGGCTTAACAGGAGGAGTTCCGATGGTTACATTGAGCAATGATCCAAGAACATTAGCACAAACACCTAGTTTAAGGGCATCCCTAGGGCAACTTCCGGTAGCTGGGGACGGGTTTGGATTGGGGTTAGGTTTGGGGTTCGGTGTGGGTTTTGGCTTGGGAGAAGGGCAACCTCCACCACATGCACTGACTAAGGAAAAGCAGAGAATATTAAGTAAGAAAAAGAGAGCAAGTGCTGAAGTGTTTTTGGCTGCCATTTTCTCTGATCAAAATCTCAATTATTGCTAATTAGCTATAAGAGAGTATTAATCTGAGGATGAGTGAAGAATTATGGAGGGAGAGATGGGTTTATATAGGGGAGATTAAGATGAAATAATTGAGGGAAAAAGTTGGATCAGAATAAGGTATGCATCCACACATCTGTAGATATATTAAGATTTAATTAGCTGTAATTATACAGGCTAATTTTTTCTTTTTTTACGGCCAATAGGATTTGGAATTTAGTGTGCAAGTTTATTATATTCCTTTATTTGCTATAATCTCATATACTTCCATGGATCTGTCTTATCTGTCCTAGTGAACAGGACTTCGGAATTCCTAGACTAGCTGGGTTATAATACATGATTAGTGTATAGCTTGTATAGGTTTCTAATACGTAGATAAATATATGCGATTATTAATGTAAGACCAGCCGGAATTATTTCATTATCTTATTTTTTTTTAAGTTGTGAAAGCCATCTGGGCTTAAACACCAAAATATGTAAAACCATCTGTGCTATTATTAATAAAAAATTTTTACTCAAGCAGCTCATACAATTTGTCAGTGAAACTCACTCCTAGTATAACTTTCCTCTATGGAAAGGTGAATTTACAAATATTTGGTGTTCGTTTATTCCAGCATGTAGTCTCTACTCCTCCGTCTAGCGTCGCTGTAGATGAGTGGGTCTCAAAATTCTCAAATTCTCGCTTAGATTTATGTCTCAATGTCTGAAAATATGTTACCTCAACTACTTTGTTCAGGAACTTCAAAAGAAGCATGAGATAGGCTTCATACTACTTTGGCTGCAAAAAGTGTTCTCATGTTCTACATATTAGAGCATCTCTAATGGTTGGAGGGTTGCACACCCTCCAACCATTCCACATCATCCATTTCTTACAATCTCTTCTTCAAAACACTCTCTATCAAAATACACTCTAATGGTTAGTCACTATCGCTACTATTCAATAGGTCTCACACGTCATATAATATTTTATTTTATTTATTTTTAATTAATTAGTTTATTTTGTAATGCATTTAAAATATACAATTGGAAAAAATGAACAAATTAAATACATTAAATTAATTGTGTTTATTATACAAATTTATTTATTTTTTCCGAAAAGTATACAAATTTATTTTTAAAAATAAATAATATCTTAAAATATTGGGAATGGATGTGGTTTCTTTTGAATTAAAATAAATGTATTTATGAGAATTTTTTTAAAATATAAGTTAGAAAATAAAAAGTTGCCGTGAAATATTAAGTTATATATTGTAAAAAAAAAAGTATGCTGTATATACTTTTTTATTGTTTTAATATATATAACCTCTTCATTTATTAAAATAAGAATAAATGCCTTGTTAATAAAGAGTGGTGGACCCAAGACACAACTACTTTTTTATGCAGAATTCATAAAATGAATCACCTAACTTTGTAATTGAAAGTCACTGTCTCTATATACAGTATGCGTGTCTTTCACTGCCTCAAATGCAAGTGAGATTTTGTTTTTTCTCAATTTTGCCAAGAGACTCGCTCGATTCAGTGAGTCTCTAGACTCTGGCGACCTTCTTCATGACAGCTCTAGTGGTTGGAAATGTCCAACAAATTGCAAATTGGTCTTTTTAGCAACGAGTTGCTCTTAGAAATCAATTTCTCACCCTCTAAAAAATTAATAATTTATCCTTAAAAGTGTTTTTGATTAGCTAACAGCTTTAGAACATTCAATGAGTACAGATGATTTCGTGGATTGTATAATAGCACGAATTGACTCATCTTATAGGTCATTATGTTGGGTTCTATTACATATTTTAATCTTCTTACTTTATTACTCAGTGAAGAAATTCAGCTAGTTAAGAAAAGCTTTAGGAAGGCCCAGTCAACAGGGGCGGAGACAGCCCGGAGCCCGGGGGCTCCAGCCCCCCGGTCACCGGCACCACCCTTGAGGAATAGTTTTAGTGTTGGGTAGCCCCCAAAATAATGGAATTAATACTTATAAAAGTGGCTGTAATAGTGTAACAAAAAATGGGCTTGCTCTGGTGGTTTAAGTAGTATTTGATAAGGCTACCCTTTGTTCCAAGTTCGAGCCCCCTACTGCTCAGTATTTGTCCAATTATATCCCATATTTTTTTCTTTCCCTTACACCCTAATCAAAATATCAAAATTTTCTTGCCATTGTAATTTTTTCACCTTTCCCTTACACCCTAATCAAAATATCAAAATTTTCTTGCCATTGTAATTTTTTCACTAAAATCAAACTATATTTTGATTCCATTTTAATTTTTTCCTTTTAAATCAAAATATGAATATTATTTTTTCTATTGTAAACTTTTCTCTTAAATCAAAATATAAAATTGTCAATGTAAATATTCAATTTATAAAAAATAATATACATATTTAGGGGTTTTAATTTAGGAAATTATAGTTGAATTTATAGCAGAAAATTAAATATGTCTATGTACTAAATATTCAATTTATAAAAAATAATATACATATTTAGGGGTTTTAATTTAGGAAATTATCGTTGAATTTATAGCAGAAAATTAAATATGTCTATGTACTAAAACGAAACAGTTTTTTTATGCTGGAGGGCAAAAAAAATTTGCCCAACCCTTTAGGCTGGACTTCTGAAAATTAGCCGTAGGGATAAAATTAGCCCCCCTAGATACGAAATCCTGGCTCCGCCACTGCCAGTCAAAGTGAGATATTAGGCCAATATTGCAAAACAGCTAGGAAGGATAACCAAGACCGTTAGGTGGAAAGCTTTAGGAAGAAGGCATCCAGTTTTACACGTGCATCAATGGGAGCTTTGGATTTCATTGCCACATTTCTAATCCCTAGATTATGTCAAAATTATGGAATTGTATAAAGAGATTAAGATCCGAAGTTAACCAATGGTCTACACATAAGAAGGTGTTTAGTTAAACCAATCAGGAAATGACACTTGTAAAGTACACTTACACTTTAGGTATGAAATCATCTATAAATAACCTTGCTAATTGTGAATGAGGTACTACACCGGATTCTGACCCCTCCATAACCATTTGTTGTGATTTAGGTCATCCGAAAGTAGCTCAGAGATCATATTCGATATTGAAGACATCATTTGGTGCGGTGAGCATGAACGTTTATCGTGATAATGGCTCATATTCACATTTTTGTAATTCAGCCAGGCTTTCAAGCTGGGGAAATCTCAAGCACATCGAAATGGCTCATGTTCACAGTTTCGTAATTCAGCCAGACCTTCCAGCACATAGGTCGAACCTAATTGTGGCCTAATGGACTCTAGAAATAATCCATTAGCGCCATTACACATTTCTCCAGCTCTGGATAAAAAGAAACCCAAATTTATGGACAGTCTAATTAAGCAACTAATCTACAATATTGAATCTATTCAAGAATCCATGAATATCGGCAGGGCAAAGCATGCGACACAAATGGAGGTAATACATATAGAACTTAAAGAGGCTAGAAAAGTTGGTAGGTATGGAGAGAAAAACGGTTCTATATCTTGTTCAACAGGATATCATGATGCCCGAACATATCCTAAAAAAATAGAATTTTCCGAGGAGTCTTAACCAGAACTAATTCGAGGAGATCCAATAAGAAGCATGCATGTCCTCCATATAGAATAAGGCCATCCATCCACATGTGTAGATTTATTAGGGATTTAATTAGCTGGCATTATACAGGCAATTTTTTTTGTTGTTTTAGGAGGAATAAGATTTGGAATTTTGTGCGCATGTTTCATATATTCCTTTATTTTCTATAATCTCATATACTTCCATGAATATGTCTTATCTGTCTGAGTGAACATGACTTTGGAATTTGTAGATTAGCTTGTTTATAATACACGATTAATGTATAGCTTGTATAGGTTTTTAATACGTACCAAGGGGTTTGCGGATAAATACATATGCTGTTATTAAGGGAAGACGAACCAAAATTATTTCAGTATCTTAATTTTTGTTTAAGTTATCTTATGAGGTTTAAACACCAAAACAATGTCAACTCAATCCGGTTTTTTCTCTTACCAAATAGCTGATAGCTGATAACTGATTATATTAGGGGTTAGTTGATTAGTTTTTTGGTTAGCTAATTTGACTAGCTAATTATGTAAACTTGTTTGGTGAAATTTAGCTGATTGTTAATAGCTGTTTGTGTAAAATGACAAATAAAGACATTATAAAGTATTTATTTGAGGTTAGATGGTACTCCCTCCGTTTCATATTACATGACTTTTTAGAGAGTTATACAGAAATTAAGGATATTAGAAAAAAGACATTGTTGCCCTTTATTTATTGGTTTCAATATTTATTTATTCTATAATAAGTCCATTATGCTAATTAATTTTCGTAAACCCGCGTTTTATAGCAGAAAAAATGATGACTTAACGTGTACTGATCTTATAAAATGACATGTAATATGAAACAAAAAAAATCTCTAAAAAGACATTTAATATGAAACGGAGGTAGTAATAAATAGGGATAAAAATATCATTTAAAAGAAATAGAGTAATAAGCTAATTGAAAAAGCCTTTAAAATTAGTTTTTTCAAAATTAGTTTTTTAAACTTAATAAACTCTTTCAAACTTCTAACCACCAAACACAGTAAAAACATTTAAAATGACCTAGACCTCTAATTTTGTTACAAAAAAGAACTCTTTACAGCTATATTTTTTTACTTTGGATCTAAAGTAATTTTAATATACAAGAGATCCAAAGTAAAAATAACCCATTTAACAAAATTGCCTAGTAAAGATGTAGCCTCACACCTTATAATTCAGACTCAATCACCCTTGGTCTCTGTGCACTTTGGTGTGTCCCTAATTATTACAATCTTTTTCCTGTAATATTTGTGGTAATCCATAAGGAGAATTATTCTGTACTAAAGGCCACTTTTTGGAAGATATTCACATGTGCTACATCACCACTGCAGAATTTCAAAAGAAAGAATATTCAAACATAAGACAATTCCGATCTTAATTCTTATTACCAGAATTATGAATTTCACATAGAAATGGTCAAACATGACTAAGGGAAACGAATCTTATACAATAACAATTATAATCCCTCCAATAATACAAATTAACAAGCAAACAAATGATTGTACTTGATTTACAATCTTAAATAATTATACTAAACTTTCACAAACTCAAAAATAAATTATATAAAATAAAAACATCTTGCATGGGAAATTGAAGCAACCAGAAGTTGACAAAGGGCAGAAAACAAATAAACTTATGGTACTTAATTGTTTAACCTTCGCTCATCTTTCTATTAAGTAGTCTATGATGATCACTTAGTCCCGAACCATAGTAGAATTTTTCGCTTAGGCACACTGGAAACCTTTGGGAACCTTCTTATCACAGACATTGAGAAGCAAGCTCAATGAAATGGGAAGGTTAAGGTTAATCCCCAAAATATTAGCTTTAATAGCGGTGCAAAGGCAAACGGCGGCCTCAAGATCAACGAGACCTTGAAGGAGAGAGCAACAAGGTTTAACCGGAGGAGTTCCCACAGTCACATTGAGCAATGATCCAAGAACAGTAGCACATACACCTAATTTAAGGGCATCCGTAGGGCAACTTCCGGTAGCCGGGGACGGGTTAGGTTTGGGGTTTGGTGTGGGCTTTGGCTTGGGAGATGGGCAACCTCCACCACATGCACTAACTAAGGAAAAGCATAGAATGTTAAGAAGGAAAAAGAGAGCAAGTGCTGAAGTGTTTTTGGCTGCCATTTTCTCAATTATAGCTTCTGATTATTGCTAATTAGCTATAAGTGAGAGTATTAATCTGATGGGTGAAGAATTATGATGGGGGAGATGGGTTTATATAGGGGAGATTAAGAGGAAATAATTGAGGGAAAAAGTTGGATCAGAATAATTCCATGCATCCACATGTGCATACTTGTTAGGGATTTAATTAGCTGGCATTATACAGCAATTTTATTTCTTTTTTTACGGGCAAAAGGATTTGGAATGTTGTGTGGAAGTTCTTTTCTTTTCAACAATCTCATATACGTCCATAGATCTGTCTAATCTGTCTTAGCTTGCAATATTTTGTCCTCCATCTCACTATATTTATCCTATTGATTAATTAATAGTTACTCTCATCATTATTTGTATTTGCTCCCTATAATTTTTGGTAAAAAGAGATTTAACTATGATAACTCCAAGCGATAGAAATTCTACAATACTTCAAATTGTAGGTCTCTCTTTTTATTGATCAATTTTATTACTCTATGAATATAGTAGAATTCTCCTCACAATGTTGATCTCCATAGTTGAAATACTAACTCAATTTTGTAAATTTTTTTTCAATAGATTTTCAGGGAAATAAGACAATATTAGCCATGGATTTTAACTATTCATATGTAGATAGTTCAAATAAGATTAAAAAAATATTTGAGATGATACATATTTGTTATATGGTAAGTAATAAATCAATTGAACTAAAAGTTTAAATCGCTAGTCCTAATAATATCATTTTATTATTATATCTGAAACAATCCTTACGCAAATGTTCCATAAGTTGAAGCATTTACAAAACATGTCCATTTTACCAATATGTGTTGAGATTTAATCACTAAATAGGGTTGTAAGGAATGAAACCTCCACCACTTGATTAAAGAGATTCAAATACCATATTAAGGAACTATTTAAACTAAAATTTTAAGCACATAGTATATCTCAAACACTTTATCTCAGGAATCATATTGCAAGATTTTGAATGACATAGTCTTTGTTTATGATGTACATGTATTAAGGAGATTAGAATTCGATGTATAAGTATATACATACAAGATATAAAGTCTTTAAGACATACTAGAAGTGTACAAGACATGAAGAAACCCTAACAGATAGAGATAAACCCCTTGAGGGATAAGGATAAAAATAATCTATCTAACTTAATAATACGCAACAAGTAGATATGAAGGAAACATGGCGAGACGTGACTATAGTAAAGGAAAGCGTGTACGAATTGGTAAGAATGTCTATCACTTGGTCATCAGTGGAAATAAACCAAACATATGGAGAAAGTGTTATGCAATCTGCTTGCGAACAGAATGATAATCCAAGTTAATGTATTTTGTACCAGCATAACTTACGAGATTAACAGTGAGATAGATTTCTCCTATATTATTACACCAAAGCTGGACTAAAGTTGGTATAGTTTACCGAAGTTCTCTAAGTAAAGGATGAAATCTAGAATAACTTAGCAGCAAAATTCATGAGGGACTTGCTTAAGACCATAGATAGAGTGATTTCTGTAATAAGAAGTCCTGATTAGGATATTCTAGGTCAAGCAAGACTTGTGGATGTTCGTGTATACAGTTTTAGTGAGATTGTCATGTAGAAAAGAATTTGAGGGTCTGCTTGTTTTAGGTTTAGGGGAGGTTAATTAAAGTGAAATTATTTAGTTAAAATGAGGGTTAAATAAATGTTAGAAAACTTTGAAATAACTTCAATTTCAGTCCCACCAAATTGGTGGGATCTTGAGTAACTCCAATTTAAGTCCCACCAAATTAGTGCGATATGGAGTTTCACTAAATAACTTCCTCTCACATCCCTTTAATGAACCTTCTCAAACTTTCATCCAAACAGAGACATGTAAGTAATTGATGTACTAGTTAGTTAATGTCGCTAAGTGTCGGGTTGTTTGCATTCTTTTTGCCTTTCAATACTAAACAGGAGATAAATAGTTTGGTAAAATTCTAAAACACTGAATTTGGTTCGTATATTTGACTTTTACATTTTCTTAAAAAGTATTATTTGGAAATTCTGATTTATTCATAAATGTTGGAAAATATTAAATGGGTTTTATATCTTTAGTTGATTTAAAGAGTGTTTGTTTCAGCTTTTCGCAGGAGCGTTTAATGTTTCACTCAAAATCGCATGAAATATAGCGTTTGGTTAGGTTTATATAACCATAATGTTTAGCATTTTTTCTGGAAACTGCAGCGTTTTGGATCTTTTCACGAAAAGCTTATTTTTGGAGCTAAACAACTGTTTGTAGTTATTTGTTATTAACAAAATTATGCTTGTTAATTCAACAAAATATATTTCTTCTTTAACATTAAATCTATTTCTATAACATAATTAACAAAAGAACAAAATTTTGTTGCGTTCAATAAATTTTTTACGTTTTATTTTATAATTAATTTATTGATTAATTTAAAACATGTCCATATTAGACATTTTAAATACTAACAGCTTAATTTTACCAAACACTAATCATTAAACAGCTGATAACAAACCGCTAACAGCTGAACCAAACAGACCCTTGTGTTAATCAGGTTAAATGGGTTAGGTTTTTTTTTTTTGAAATATTAAATGAGTTAGGCTCCTCTTTTGAAGCTGAACTCTGGGGTATTATCTCTGGTTTAAAAATGGCTAAGAATCTAGAGATTAAGAATCTGCTGGTCAAATCTGACTGTATGGAAGTGGTCAATTTTATATCTCAAAAATGCCCTTTGCATCATCCCTCAAGGTCTCTAATTCGACAAGCACAATTGTTGTTATCCAACTTTTGTGAAGTTCAGCTTAGCCATGTTCATGGGGAAGGGAATCAAAGTGCGGATTGGTTAGCTAATAAAGCTCATGAGTTTCCACTCGGTGTTACAGACCTGAATACAGCGCCTGCGGATATGCGGGAGGTTCTATCAAGGGATAGGATGGGAAACGCCTTACCCCGGCGAATTGCTGCCTAAAGCAGCCAGGTTTTACCATTTCTTTTTGTTGTTTTTTTTGTGGTTTCTGTTGTGTTTTAGTTTCGCTATCTTAGTTCCTGCTGTTCTGTTTTCCTCTCGTTGTTGTGGTCTCTAATCATATGTAATACCAAAAAAATAGACACTTTTTTTTTGTTAGTAAACCTTTGTCAATCCCTCCTTTTAGCGAAGTATTGTTGGAAGCTTCCAATACCTGATGTTTACCCAACCAAATATTTCCTTTGCTGTGAATAAAGTCTCTCAGTTGTGTTAGGAATAATTGAAATTACGATAAACGAAAATAAGCAAACACACACGAATTGTTTACCCAGTTCGCCACTCAATATGAATGACTACGTCTGAGCGCACTACCAAGCCAGGATATTTACTATAATGAATGAGATACGAATTACAGAGAAAGAGGTTACATTTATAGTCCTGAAACCCTAATCGCTGCAGTTAGGCCCATCGCTTCAGTTGGGCCTATATATTTTAGTCTCCATAAGCCCAACAAGTTGATGCATGCACCAACAATTACTCATTGGGCCTGGGCCCGGTGAAGAGAATTCTTAGATACTTGAATCACACCATGTCTTATGGGTTACTAATGTCATAAAGGAGGATCGATTAGTCGGTTACATTCCTTTTTTGATGCGGATTGAGGTGGTTGTCTGGATGATCATATGTGTACAAGTGGCTTTAATGTGTTTTTGTGATCCTCTTTGTTCTTTTGGTCTTCCCGAAAGCTAATTTTTTGTATTTGGAGCTTAGTATGACGCCAAATGTTAATGAAATAGATTGGGTTTCTATTGACATCTCCACCTATTCTTTAATGTGACAATTTAAGTGTAGTCTATCTTACAATTAACCTTGTTTTCCATAACTCCATTAAACATTTGGAGATTGACTTTTATTTTATTCGAAATCGGGTTCCTTCTAAGGAACTAGTTGTATAGTATATTTCAACATCTGGATAAAGCGGTTTATGTAAACTTCTTGGATGGAGTCGTTCTCAATTCTTGCACAACAAGTTTACAATTTGTTTAGGCCCTGTACAACTTGAGGGGATGATAAGTTACTTGTCATAGTAGTGTTTGTATTTAGGAACGATTCAATTCTTCCAGGTACAAATTGCGTTAAAGGTTGTAGTCTTTGTACAAGAAATAAAGTTGTATTCCTAGTAGGCTAAGGACTATTTTGTATATACATATATATATTGAGCTGTGTTTCTCGGTTGTTTCTAGGCAATAATGTTGAGATTATTAGTCCTTAATCTTATAACATATACCAAATTTATTAGTTTCACATTGAAACGCTTAAACATAACTAAGGGAAAAATGATCATCATCCTTTATTTAGAATCTTACTAATAAGTTAATTACATTCCTTTGTGTCTTCGACAAACTATAAAAAGGACAAAAAAAAAACAGCACAAGCATTAAAAACTAAGATAATTATGTGATGGTAGGTGTCAACAAATGTAACCTTGAGGGAGATCCTTGTTACAGGCACTGAGAAGCAAGCTCAATGCAATAGGAATGTTAATGTTGATACCCAAAATATTAGCTTTAATGGCTGTGCAAAGGCAAACAGCAGCCTCAAGATCAACAAGCCCAAAGAGAATAGAGCAACAAGGTTTCGTTGGAGGGTTACCTATGGTTATACCAAGCAATGGACCCAACACATCCGCACAAACACCTAGTTTAAGAGCATCCCTTGGGCATTTTTCAAGAGAGAGCAACGAAGTCATCGGCATTGGCACTGCCATATGCTTTCTTGATGTTGATGTGTTCGGCATCGGCATTGCCATTGCCATATCTTTTCGAGATGGAGATGGAGATCCGTGATGATAAGAACTCACAAATGAAAAGAACAAAAGGTTGTTAAAAATGAGAAATAGAGCAAGTAATGAGGGTTTTTTGGCTGACATTTCTCTTCAAACCCTAACTCTTTTTTTTTCCAAACTGAGGTATATATAAGAGAGATTATTAATATTTATGAATGAAAAATAATGATGGAAGGGATCGGTTTATATAGGAAATACTTGAGGTAAAAAAAATCACAAACAAGTTTGAATGTATTGATTAATTGAGAAAATATAGAAGGGACCGTTTCCATTACACATATACAATCAAGTAGTTGATTATTGATTAGTTCACTAGATATATAATTAGATTTCTTAAACAAAATAGTTTTTCCTTTTGTAATTAATTCTACGCCGTTATCATTAATGATGCTATTCGTTTATAGCTAGGGTTGTTCCTAATCTATTGGCGTAATTCCTCATGATGAAAACATGTTTCTCAAAGGTTTTACTTCTTTGGCCTAATCATATTTGACTGGAAACTAAATAAACTTCATTCACTAAGAATTTGTAACAAATACAACAGTAAGTTAACCCAAAATCATTATAAAAACTTTTGGGATGGGAGAGAGAGATGAATTAACCTCAGCCTTTGATCAGTATGCGGATTCAAGTAATTCTATGTTATTTAGGAATAAAGTATTTTTTTTTAATTTATCCAATTTCTCGGTTTGAGGCTCGTCGGTCACCCTTTACCGCATACCGTAGGATTCGAACTCGAGATATAGTTTAAGCGACTGCAGCACTCAAGTCAACCATAATTAAAGTACCTTCAAGCTAGAGTGTAGAATGTAAACGAACTAATTAAACTAAAAGTTTAAGCTTATTGTTAAGCCTAAAAAATTCTTTTATATTAATCTTCAAGTAAATTAGGTCTTTAAATAATAGCCTTTTTTATCTTTTTAGTCACATACTAATATTTATGGAAAAAGATATTTTTGGATGAAATTTTTAAAATTGTATGAATAATGGGTGATTTGAATTTCCGTTGAATTAAGAATATCCGAGAGGCATAAATGTCAGTTTAATTTTTTTGTTATTACTTCGAATATATCTCAATTTGATATTCGGATATAACTATCCGTGAAAAGGCGTTTTAACTTTTGAAATAAATTGAAATGGATTATAATCATCAAAACTCAGACTCAAGGTCAGGTCCGAATGAAAAGATAACAGAACATATTGTTTGAAATTATCTATGTATTGCTCCAGCTCAATAAAAGATTGTCTCATCATAAATAGTAGAAGAAGACTGGTCTTAAATTTTGAAAAGCCATAATCCTTGGAAATACTAACCAATGACCGATTACGAGCTTTGGATTGAGAATTCAGCTTTTTAGGAGGCATTATTGAGAAATACAAGACCGACCAAGGAATAAAAGAAAAATATTCGCGTTTGGCCCCCTTACAGGTGAGCTTGCGCTTTATTTTGCTCGCAAGGCAAGCCTGGGGCCGAGCTCGTCGAGCTGGCCACCAGGGCTGGCTTTCGTCTGCCATCAGGTCCAGATCGACGAGCTAAACTCCCAGCTTTGTGAGCTGTGCCTGCGAACCAGTCTAAATTGACTGGTTCAATCCTAATTTAATTGGGATTCAGTCTGTTACCTCCATTTTGAATGCTTGTAACGTTAACTTGGTATTTTTAATTAGGGTTTATTTGGCTTATAAAACGGCTTGTAGATTGTCATCTACCTAAACTTTGTACCCTTGAGAATTCATCTTCTCCTACCTCCATCTGTCCTTAAAGCACCAAAAAGCTTCATCCATCTCCTCTTCAAGGATTCTCAAGTCTTATCCTCCAAGTTCAGAAAGACGATTTCTTAAGTCAACATGTTCCAAAAGGGATTTTTACAATCTTTGAACTCTGTTTTTTTTTTAGATCCTTCTAAGAATTCTGAATTGGTTGTATCTGTGATAATTACCTTTCATCTTTAATACAAGTTCAGTTTGATTTCCATTTGTGTTATTGATCTTTTTGCTTATATGTTTCTGCTATTGTGTTAAATTATTCAAAAGTCCAAATACTTACTTGGTTTATAAGTCTAATTCGACTGTCTATACCGGAAACTGTAGATATTGACAATATCATAGTAACCGGATCCAAATTTCTGAATGTTAGAGCTAGTTAGAGCATGTAACAAAGGAATTACCTTCTAGGAACTTTAGAAAGATAAGTCGGTTTAATCACCTTAAGTTTATGCAACTCATATTAGCTCCTTAATTATATCCGTTTGTCAGTTGAATTTCAGTATTATCGTATCATTCCATATCACTCTAAGAGTTTATGGAATTGCTTTGGATCAACCTAGGAGTAGAATAATTTAGAAAACAAACCCAAAGCTAATTTACTATTGCCTAAATAACGATCCAACACCTACTAGTCTGGTACTTCTGGTATAAATCATGTGGATTCGATACCTGGACTTTTTAGATTATTACTTGATAACAACAGGGTACACTTATCTCTTAGTGAGTCTTTGAGCGTGAGGTCAAGACGCATCAAGTTTTTGGCGTCGTTGCTGGGGATTTATTTCCCAGTAATATTGAACCAAAGGCCTAAGTTGTTAGTTTAGGCATTTACTTGTGAATACATACTTGTTAATATTTGTCTTTGTTGATTTTATAGTTGTAATTTTCTTCATATACTTGTGAACTTTTTAGCTGTAAAAGTTTCTTATACTTGTGGAATTTATAGCTATTAACTTTGATTACACTCATTGAATTTTATAGCTGCAATTTTGATTACACTGGTTGAATCTTATAAATGTGTTTTTTCTTATATAGTTGTTGAACTTTATAGTTGTGATTTTTTTTCATATACTTGTTGAATTATAGTTGTAAATCTTGATTATACTTGTTGAATCTATAGTTGTGATTTTTCATCATACATGTTGAAATCTTAGGATCATAACTGTGAATTCCTATACTTGTTGGAATTTTAAGTTCATAACTGAGAATTTGAGTTGTAAAAATTGTAATTTTTATTTTATCTTTTTAGCCTATGTATACTAGATCAAAAGCTGCATCTTGTATTCCAATTAATATTGAGCTTGAATGTTCTATTTATAGGAGTAAACGAAACAAGAACCTTCAGCCAATCGAGATGGAAAACCGCAATGAAAACAGCGTTAACAATGAGCCGTTATCAAGCTTGATATGGTAGCATTCCAAAACTACATGTTGTGCATCATGTTGACACCCTTGTAGCAGCTGTTGGAGAGTTTCTTAGTGACAGACAACAAATGAGTTCTTCTCTTAAAGATTGCCTACCTTTTTCTCAGAATCCAACGAAACAAGTGGCATACCAACATGGCACAGATAGGGTGTTCCAAGTGGGAGATATGGTGTTCCTTAAACTCTAACCTTACTGATAGCTCACACTAGCTCTCAGGAAATTCCATAAACTCTCACCTAATTATTTTGATCCCTTTTTATTCTAGAAAGGATTGGCACAGTGGCATAACCAGTCATGTTTTTATAACTCTAATAAACATTTGGAGATTGATTTTTATTTTGTTTGATATCAGATTTGCTCTAAGTGGTTGTGCGATATATTTGAAATGCGGATCAAAAGGCTAATGTGTTTACTAAACAGGGGCGGATGTAGGGGGTCAAAGGGGGCATTTGCCACCCTTCATTCCACAAAAAAAAAAAAAAAAATTAATTAGTCCAAAAAGAAAGGTTAATATGCAAAAATACCTCTAACGTTTTCTGTCAGGATCAATTTTACCCCTAATGTCTAAAATGGTGCAATTTTACCGACGTTAGGGGTAAAATTGCTCCTGACCCAAAACGTTAGGGGTATTTTTGCACCTTAACCCTAAAAAGAAGCAATATAGTAAGAGGCAACACATCGTTTTCAAGCAATGACAGATCGTAGATGTCAATTGCCACATCATAATCGTCGATCTACTTAGCATTAAAAGTTTTTTTTAAGATATTTTGTATCGAAGAGCAATTATGTATTAAAGTATATTTTTTTCAATTACTGCTATTTTGTCTAAAAAAAATTTATATAGAGTTTTGCCCCTCCCTCAAATCCTGGATCCGCTACTGTTACTAAACCTCTTGGATAAATTTGTTTTATTTCTTGCTGGACAAGCTTACTATTATTTCTCGTCCTATACAACTTGAGGGGGTGATAAAGATACATTTTGTGTCCTAATAGTGTTTGTATTGAGGAAGGATTCAATTACTTCCATATACAACTTGTGTTAAAGGTTTTAGTCTTTGTATAGGAAATTAAGTTGTATTCCTAGTAGGCTAAGGACCGGTTTATATAATATATATTTATTTGTGTATCTCGGTCAAGGCAATAATATTGAGATTATTAGTACTTATCTTATAACATATAAACATTTTTATAAGTTTCACATTGAAATTCTTAAACAGAACTAAGGAAACATGACCACCCGAACCATTATACTCTATTTAGAATCTTACTAACAAGTCGTAATTAACAAGACACAAACTTACATTCCTTTGTGTCTTTGACAAACTATAAAAAGGAACAAAAAAAAAAAAAAAAACATCATCATGCATTAAAGACTAAGATAATTATGTTGACAGTACGTGTCAACAAACGTAACCTTGAGGAAGATCCTTGTCACAGGCACTAAGAAGCAAGCTCAATGCAAGAGGAATATTAATGTCGATCCCCAAAATATTAGCTTTAATGGCTGTACAAAAGCAAACAGCAGCCTCAAGATCAACAAGCCCAAAAAGGATAGCGCAACACGGTCTGGCTGGAGGGTTGCCTATGGTTATACCAAGCAATGGACCCAACACATCCGCACAAACACCTAGTTTAAGGGCATCCCTTGGGCATTTTTCAAGAGAGAGCAACGATGTCATCGGTATTGGCACTGACATATGCTTTGTAGATGGAGATGTATTCCGCCTCGCCATCGCGGTTGCGGTTGCGGTTGCGGTTGCTGTTGCCATTGCCATATCGTTTGGAGATGGAGATGGAGACGGAGATCCGCCGTGATAAGCACTCACAAATGAAAAGAACAAAAGATTAAATGTGAGAAATAGAGCAACTGATGAGGGTTTTTTGGCTGCCATTTCTCTTCAAACCCTAATTTTCTTTTCCCAAACTAATTAATCTTTATTGGTGAAGAATAATGATGGGAGAGATCGGTTTATATAGGAATTAATTGAGGGAAAAAGTATGAGAAACAAAGCCATATTGCAGATATTTTCACACTTTGAATCTAGAGCATGGACCGTTTTCATTACTTCATTAGATATATGATTAGATTTCTTAAATGATAGTATATAACAGAAAATCGTTTTTCTTTTTGTAATTAATTGAAAGCTGTCATCATTAATGGTGAGAGGGTTGTTCCAAATCTATAGGGCTAATAACTCGTGATGAAAACATGTTTCTCAAAGGTGTTACTTTTGTCTTTCTTTGATTTAAACCGTGGAAGCAAAGTACTCACTAATTTATAGGTTTAATAACTAATCTTTTGACTGGAAATTAAATAAACTTGGCTCACTAAAGAATTTGTAACAAATATCTAAGTTGAAGCCAACATTAGAAGAAACTTTTGAGATGGATTATTCCTCTCAATTTGATATTCGGATTTCGGCACGGTTTTGAATTTAAAATTATAACTATCTGGAAAAGGCATCTTTTATTTTTGAAAACACATGAAATGTATTATTATAATCATCAAAACTTAGACTCGAGATCGGAAGGTTGTGAAAATATAACAAAAGATGTTGTTTGAAATTGCCTATATATTGTTCTAGCTCTAGAAGAGATTGTCTAATCATAAATAGTGGAAGCAGAATGGTCTTAAATTTTTGAAAAGTATACCAACCTATTGTCGAGATTTAGGGTCCGTTTGTTTTACCTACTGTTGCTGTTTACTGTTTGTTGTTTGCTGTTACGATTTGCTGTTTGCTGTTATGGTTTGCTCTATTGGATGAAAGACAGAGTTTAACTAAGAAAGAAACTGTAACTTACTGATTTAATTGCTTTAGGATTAATACAATACATAAGAGTGTTGCACTCAAAAGGAATTACATCCAGTATTTAAACCCAACTGATCTACTAAGTTGGTAGCTAAAAAACAGGTCAACGATCCTGTTTTTTCTCCACTCTTTAATCCATCAGATTCCAAACAAACTACTACCACCTTTGACTTGTTCATGTTGCTATAAACAAGCAAGCTTGGTTGATTTATTCAAATGCAATTTAAAACAAATAAAGCAAATAAAATGTTTAGATTAATTCCAACATATTCCCCCTTAATCTAAACTCAGTGAAGCTCTTTAACTCCCAGTAGATTCCGCATCTTCTCGAACTTTATTGCAGACAACGCCTTGGTCAATATATCCGCCTTCTGCTCATTTGTGCTCACATGTTTAATGACAATCAAACCTTGTTCTACGCATTCTCGAATGAAGTGATATCGGACATCTATGTGTTTACTCCTCCCGTGAAACACTGGATTCTTTGCTAGATCAACAGCTGACCTATTATCAATATACAACATGACAGGACCAGCTTTCACATCTGAAATTTGACTGAGAACTCTTTGCAGCCATATTCCTTGACAAGCAGCGGCTGTTGCTGCCATGAACTCCGCCTCACATGAGGACAGTGCGACACACCTTTGCTTTTGTGATATCCATGTGATCAGGCTATCATCCAAATAAAAGGCCATTCCACCTGTACTCTTACGATCATCTATATTTCCAGCTAGGTCACTATTTGAGAAACCTGACAAAAGATAGTTACCTCTTCCTTCTTTATATACTAAGCCAAAATTCAATGTACCTTTCACATAACGTAGAACTCGTTGCGCTACATTCAGGTGAAGCATAGTAGGTCTTTCCATGAATCTGCTGATTACACCAACGGCATAAGCTATGTCAGGCCTTGTGTGTACTAAATATCGCAAGCCTCCTACCATCGATTTGAATTGTGTTGAATTTACATGTACTCCACTTTCATCCTTGCTCAGCTGTAATTTGTGATCCATCGGGTACTTTACATGATTACAATCACTCATCCCTGCCTTCTCCAATATTCTCTTAGCGTATGCAGCTTGCTTTAACTCGATATAGCCTTTACCTTGATCAACCTCCAGCCCAAGATAGTATGACAGTTTGCCCAAATCACTCATGTCAAACTCTTTGTTCATCTGTTCTTTAAACTTGATTATGACTGACACACTCGTTCAAGTAATCAACAAGTCATCGACATATACCCCAATGATCAAAGACTCATCTCCATCCCTCCTGGTGTACACAGCATGTTCGAAGGGACATTTGATAAAGCCAAGTCTCTGAAGGCCTTTATTCAGTTGAGCGTACCACGCTCTTGGTGCCTGGCGTAGACCGTATAACGCTTTTAATAGCCTGTACACCTTTGATTCTTGTCCTTCTTTTTCGTACCCTCTTGGCTGAGACACATACACTTCTTCCTGCAACTCTCCGTTTAGAAAAGCTGACTTGACATCAAGGTGATGCACTTCCTAATTATTTTTCATAGCGAGCGCCAGCAGTAAACGAACCGTTTCCAGCCTTGTAACGGGAGCAAAGACTTCCTCATAGGCTATACCATGCTTCTGAACATACCCCTTTGCAACAATTCGCGCCTTATGTTTGATAATCTCACCACTTGTATCTTTCTTAATTTTAAATACCCACTTTAAATTAATGGCTTTATGTCCCTTTGGCAAGTCAGTCAGCACCCAAGTCTTGTTCTTCTCTATAGCATCGATTTCACTTTGCATTGCCACCTTCCAAACTTTATTCTTCACAGCTTGTTCATACACAACTGGTTCATCAATGCCCAGTAGCAGTAATTCTTCCACTAGTTCAGTTTCTTCAGTGTGATCATATATATCGTTGAGGCATCTGAATCTTCTTGGCTCATTGTTGTTTCTAGACGTCTCAGACCTGCTTTCCTCACTTTCCTCAGTATTGTGCATAACTGATTCCCTTGACTGTGGTGTGACCAGATTCGAGTTTGATCCTGATTCGTTGCTTGTCCTCTGTCATTGAGGCGTTGACTCCATAGTTTCTCCAGTCGATAAGGCTGTGCTTTCAGAACTTTCAGAACTACCGCCATCTCGTTGTGTCTCATCTGCATGCCCCACTATTATGAAAATTTCCTGAAGCAGCCTTTTCAGCCTCTGCATCGTTCCAAGGCCAGCCTTTTGCTTCTTCAAACACAACATCGCGACTTACGTGCACAGTGCCTGTGCTTGGATCGTATAGTCTATAAGCCTTAGTACCTGGTTCCCTTCCAAAGTGCACAACCTGTTTACTCATGTCGTCTAGTTTCCTTACATGAACACTAGGAATTTTCATATGAGCAATGCATCTGAAAACACGTAGATAATCAACGTAGGGTTTCTTACCGAACCAAGCCTCATAGGGAGTCATTCCTGACAGAGAGCGAGTGGGCAACCTGTTCAGCACGTACACAGCGTGTCTTATTGCTTCTCCCCACATTTGTGGTGGAACTTTTCTCTCTTTTAGCATGCTCCTTCCCATGGCTACCACCGTTCTGTTTCGTCGTTCTACCACACCGTTTTGTTGTGGAGAATACGGCGCTGTGTAGTGTCTTAGTATTCCTGTATCTTCACAAAATTTGTTAAACTCATTTGAACAAAATTCTCCGCCCCTATCTGTTCGAAACACTTGTATTCCCTGTTTTGTACCATCTTTTTCTACCAGAGCCTTAAATCTCTTGAACACTGATAATGCTTCATCTTTAGTTTTAATCATATATACCCACATCATACGAGTATGATCATCAACTAATAACATGAAATATTTGTTCCCAACTGGTGTGACAGGAGATATAGGGCCACAAAGATCCCCATGTATCAATTCTAAAGATATCTTAGCAGTAAAATTAGATTGAGAAGGGAAGGGCTTACGTGCTTGCTTAGATAGGAGACAACCACTGCATATTTCCTTAGGTTGGATCAAGTTTGGCAAGCCATGTACCATCTGATTCTTTTGCATCAACTGTATCGCTGGAAAATTCACGTGACCGAACCGAATGTGCCACAACCAAGCTTCTTCTTTTGTCTTGGTCAGCAGGCATGCTCCTCTAGTTTCTTGTATGCGGAGTTTGTATAGTCTATTTGAGGCTCTCTTGACTTTCATAAGTAGCTTTCCCCTTTCATCATACACCCACAAAAGATCACCAACAAGAACGACTTTGTTTCCTTCCTCTGATAGCTGTCCCAAACTGATTATGTTGCTTCGGAGTGTGGGTATATAATACACCTCCTTTAGTTCTCGCTCTTCTCCATTTTTACATGACATCGATATTAACCCTTTTCCCTTAATATGCACCAGGGATCCATCTCCAAATTTGACTTGGCCTGTGATGGTCTCGTCCAACTCCTTAAATTTTTCACGGTGCCCAGTCATATGGTTGCTGGTGCCGTTATCGAGATACCACATATTGACTTCACTTTCTTTACTTATGCCAGTTGATTTATCAACATTCCCAGTAGTGTACAACAATATTTGTCCATCTGCACCACTCTCATACTCAGCCACCAGTAGTGCAGGCTCATCATCTTTGATCTGAGCTAAGTTTACCTCAGCTTTGTATTCTCTGTCTCGTTTTGGTTTACGACACTCTGCAGTAAAATGCCCGTAGTTGTGACAGTTAAAACATTTTACTTTGCTTCTATCACGAACCACACGACCATCTTTGCTACGATAATCACTGTTGCCACCAGTTCCTCCCTTGTTTGTTCTTTTCAACCACTCATCTCTTGTGAGCAGAAGTTTCTCTTCGCTGCCTTCACGTCTTGACCACTCTTCTTCTGTGAGCAGGAGTTGTTGTTGTCCACCATTTGTTTGAGGTTGCCCGCATAGTCTTTCCTCATGAGCCTTGAGAGACCCTACAATTTCTTCTACAGACATCGTCTCTAAATTCCCGAATTGCTCAATGGCTAAAGCAATTTGCAAGAATTTTGCAGGCACTGATCTTAAAATTTTCTTGACGACATACGCCTCTTCAACCGTCTCTCCTAAAGCCCGTATGTTTATCACCAGGCTGCTCAACTTCATACAGAAATCATCTAGTTGTTCTGTTTCTTTCATAGTGAGTGACTCAAACTCGTACCTGAGTGTTTGAGCCTGAGCTTTCTTTACTTTATCTGCACCCAAATGTACTGTCTTGATCGCTTCCCATGCTGCTTTGGATGTCCTTTTATCTGCGATTGACAGTAACAAATCTTCAGCGATCCCTTGATAGATGATGGCCAGTGCCCGTTTGTCTACCTTATCTTCACAAACAATCTTGGGATCCTTAGGCTCGGTAGCCTCCCACACACCATGGGCTTGTATAAACACTCTCATTTTCATAGCCCATGCTGTGTAATTTGTTTTTGTCAGCATTAGATAGCTTAGACCAAACGAACTTTCTTTGCCTTTACTGCTCTCCATCGTTACTTAGCAGGATGTGAAGCTCTGATACCAAATATTGGATGAAAGACAGAGTTTAACTAAGAAAGAAACTGTAACTTACTGATTTAATTGCTTTAGGATTAATACAATACATAAGAGTCTTGCACTCAAAAGGAATTACATATAGTATTTAAACCCAACTGATCTACTAAGTTGGTAGCTAAAAAACAGGTCAACGATCATGTTTTTTCTCCACTCTTTAATCCATCAGATTCCAAACAAACTACTACTACCTTTGACTTGTTCTTGTTGCTATAAACAAGCAAGGTTGGTTGATTTATTCAAATGCAATTTAAAACAAATAAAGCAAATAAAATGTTTAGATTAATTCCAACATGCTGTTTACTGTTGTTTGCTATTGTTGTTACGGTTTGTTGTTTGCTGTTTGAAAATGCTCATTTTCCAAAAAAGCAGAGATTCTTTGCTTTTGTAAAATGCTGCTTTTCGGGTGTAAAAGGCAAACAGGAGGTCACTAACCAAACACTCAACGCTGCTTTTCAGATGTAAAAGGCAAACAGGAGGTCACTAACCAAACACCTCAAACTCTCCGTTTTGAAGTGAAAATGCAGAAAGGAGTATGAAAAGGAGCAGCCAAATACCCCCTTACTAGCTTTGTTCTGAGAATTCAGCTTTTTAATAGGCATTGTTGAGAAATCAATGAGTTTTTTTTGCCTCCAAATATGCTTTTATAGGCATAAAAGAGTTAATTGGGCTAGAACCGTTTAAATATTGAGAAATTTACACAGAAGTTCATATTTCAAAAATTATTTATAACTATGTCAAGTACTAATTTAAATAATATCAAATTAAGAAAATCATTATTTTTCATATATATTAAGAACTATGTTTTATGAATTAGAGGTCTAAGATATATTTTTTAGGCTTTAGGATTTATGAATTGAAATTTAAAATTTATAAATTAGGACATAAAATCATATGTTATTTGTGATATATAGAAAATAATGACATATTCAGAATTAAGTTTTGTAATATGATTTAATTGTAATTTTATAATCCGATATGGTTTTCATATAAATATAAATATAGCCTTTAATATTTTTCTAAACCCATTATTACCTAAAAGATGAGAAATTAATGAAATTTTCTATTTTCTCTCACAGAAATTGTGGCATCTTTTCACGTTTTTCAATATTTTTAAGAAACATTTAACAAAAACTCTATTCTTTTTACTGAAAAAAATTGAACTAGACTGAACGGAACTGAATGCTACTGAACTGAATTCTATTGAAACTGAAATGGTAATATAATCCTTTAAAAATAGCAATAATTAAAATAAAAAACTTATAAAAATAATAATGGTTATAATAATAATAATAATAATAATAATTGTAATTATAATAAGTAATGATAAATTATTGAACTGATTGATACTGAAATTAAGTCTCATTATGTCCACGTTATTTTCAAGTGTTAAGATTCATAAAGCATTTTAACATATATGTTGCTAAAAACCTCTACCAAGAAATTACTCATGTCTGCACACCTAATCACATATCTCTAATGTTGTGTCCATCTCCTAATCAGAGTCTTCTAACCATTATTCAACTAAAATATAAGTTAGATACTTCTATAATATATTAGTAAACCATTAAACATCCATCAAATATATTTTCATTTATATCATAAGGACGAACATGACTTACTATCGCCAGCTCATGGCTGCTTTAGCCTATAGACTGAATTATTCACTCATCTTCAAGAAGGGAATGTTAGATATGGAAATATTAATGCTGAAAAGAAAATTTTAAACCGTTCTCCAATTGGTGTTTGTAGTTGACACTAGTGTTTTGCTTGTTCTTTTTAGAGGTTTATTAAGATGGAAACTTTTCACTTAGTTGTTCTTATTACTGTTGAAACACCTTTCCACATAATTTTGATTTGACAAAATTGTTTAAGTATAATTGAAATACATATTCTAAACACACTAAGTTTAAATGCTTTGATTTATTCTACTAATGTGTTTGTTCAATGTTGAGTTAAATTGTTTATAAGACACAAGAATTAAAAGGCCCCCCCTTGGAAGTATACTTGCACTGTTATAAGGGACCAACAATTACCAGGTAAGCTTTTAACCTCTTCATGTTCACTTTGAACAGTTCATTGGAAGAATTTCAAATCTCAACACCTCCACGGGGGAACACTTGAGTTACAGTAAAGGGACAAGACCATCTAAATTTTAGTTATCCTAGAAATAGTTTGAGACGAGATTTGAACAACAACACTTTTTTGTCTCAGGAATAATTCCTTCACTTGAATGTGCTTATCGTGCCACCATTTTGTTTTCTCCTTATAGTAGAGAATTTTCATAGGATAACATCGTGAACTCAACAAGTCCATTTAATTGTAACTTTCGGCTATCACTTATTGCATGTTCATCAAAATTTAAGAATTTTAGAGCCCATAGTGCTTTCAAGCTCAACATGAAGGTGACAAGATCTCCCAATGAGCAATATTTATGGTGACATCCCTATAAGTGTTTTGTAAGTTGTTCTATATATGCCCACATGGCATTATCAAGCTTATTAGAACATTCTTTTTTAGAACAACCAATTGTTTCTCTAAAATGTGCTTGATCTCTCTATTGGAGATCTCCACATGTCCACTAGTTTGTGGATGATAGGGGCTAGCTACCCTATGGATCCCACCATAATTTCCAAGAAATTGTTCAAATTGAACATTGCAAAAGTGGGTGCTTTAGTCACTGATGATTGCTCTAAGTACACCAAACATATAGAACAACTTTGTTAAGAACTTAACAGCTACCATTTCATAATTTGTAGGGCTTGTTAGCGCTTTACCCATTTACTCACATAATCTACGACCATTAAAGTGTGATTGTTTCTATCAGAACTTGGAAAAGGTCCAATAAAATCAATTCCCTATATATCAAAGATTTCACATACCATAATATTTTTCCAATGACATAGCTTTTCTGGAAGAGATTTTATCTATTCTTTGACATTCATCACACTAGGAGACAAACATGTGCGCATCCTTGAAAAAGGATGGCGAATAAAAATCTTCTTCTAAAACTTGTGTTGTGGCAATGAGCACAAAAGGAATACTTTCTTCTATCTAATTTACAATTTGTAATTTGACCCTTCTCTTTGTTTTTAATTGGGTTTTATGTAATTATACCCTTTAGATGATAGGGACATAAATTCATCTTTTCTTATGAATATAGGATCTTTTTGTCAATCCAATGTTGAATTTGCTCCTTTGGACGCTACGGTTCTTCACCCAAATTGGGGATTTTCTTTATTCCTTCAAGCTTTGACTTTTAAAATTTTCTTTGTTGGCTTAAGGTTAAAATCAACTTCCCTTCTCAACCCCTTTATGCATCATTTGGTAGGAAAGACTTGATCGTCTCCCATTCTAAGACTTTTTAAGCACTTTATTTCAATTAAATTTTGTAAGGCCATCAATAGAGTACTTTAGTAAAAATATTGAATGTGTGAGACAATAGAGGAAGATGGAGAGATAAAAATTTCTGGAATAAAATGATATTTAAAGCTTAAGTGAAGAAATGATAAATGATAAATGATCTTCAAAACGCTAGACAATAGATGAGAAGAGATTTTGAGCAATTCTTATAGAGAAGAAAATGAGGTTCTCTCATCATTCTAAGAAGACCCAATTATTACTCTTAAAGAGTCATCACCACTAATTTCTCCTTCATTACATTCTCAAGAGGTAAACCTTAATTTTTCGTTTTCTCATATTGAAGCTATGGATAATGAAAATGATAGTGAGAAAGTTGGATGTTTTTGTTATAGAAGATGATTTAAATGCTCATTTTGAGTTTATGGGTAACGAGATTGTACACAAGAATTTGAATATTTGTATGAATGAGGAGGAATGAGTTTTAGTAGGCGAGAACATTAGAGAGATTGGTTTTGTGTGTGGTATTATTAAGGAAGCTCGTGTTAGAAAGGATTCCCTCCACGTGTTTGAGAAAATGCTCAATAGAAATGATTTCACTTTTATGTTTAAGGAAAACATGGATTCAGATCTTGAAGAATGTGATAACAAAATGGTATTTGATATTTCCTATGAGAGAAAGAAAAAATCACGTTATATGTGAAGATTGAAGGATATAGATGTTGGTCCCTTGTAAGGTTGCAAATATAGTTCCAAGGGGGGGGGGTTAGGAACTATTTGACCTTTTTTTAATGATTAGGGCAAATTTCTTTTTCTTAAGAAAATATTTTATGACAACGGCGCTGATCAATCGACAAGACTCTGGCTTAGTCAACTAGTGACTAGGTCAGTTCCGTTGCTTAGGTCAGGAAATAGCACTTAGAGTCTATTCCTGAACTAATTCGTTGGCAGCGCACAACTCAGCTTGACCTCTTTTACTTGGTCAGTTTTAGTTTGTTTTAAGCAAGCAATATAAATAAGGAGTTAAGGTTTAGAAATACTTCACTCAGCAGATTTATCCAGGTTCGGCTTCTTCTAAGCCTACGTCCTGTCCCCGGAACACTTCCGAGATTTCAAATCCTCTATTGAGCTCTTTAAAGGTAGAGCCTCAAACCTTTTACAATATCAGCAATTGAGTATGACAAGAGTACCTTCCTCTATACTTCTACTCAATCCTAATCTCTCCGCTGAGTACTTAAAACCGAGTACTCAGCCTCTCCTTTCTATTCCTAGAAATGATTAAGATTTGTCCTAAACAACAATTGCTAGAACACCTTAGATGATTGAGGATCAATCACTCTAGACTTTTACACAAATGAATAAGCTTGTGGTGTAAGAATTTGCTTTGCTTTTGATGAAGAACTTTTGTACACGTTTGATCAGCGTAACGGCTTTTGCTCAAAGTTCTCTGTTGAATGTGGATTCTGAATGCTCTATTTATAGAGAGCTGTGAGAGCTTCTGGTTATTTCGAATTTCGAAATAACCGTTGGAGGAAAATGGCTTCATGTCGCTTTCACTCAGTCTGTTCAGCAGTTCTCTTAGCCAATCAGATTCCAGCATCTTCTGTTCTTCGGTCAGTGTGGCAGTATGTTCCTCCAAATCGGGTAATGTCAAACAGACAGCTTCCTGCGTCTTCTGTTCTTTACCAACAGAGGAAATACTTGGTCCGGAAGTTGCTTTGTAGTCAGCGGCTGTCTTGTACGTTTTGTCGAGACAGCTCAGCAGCTTCATACCGAAGTTGTCTACGTGGATCTTCTCGATCCTTCATTGGTGAGCTGCGTTTCAATATTCAACGGCAGTGTTTTGAAACACGCGGGCTGAGTGGCCTTGGCTTTGTTTGACTTGGGCTTTGACTTCCATATAGGGCTTGGGCCTTATGATCTTTATGTCTTATAACAATTATAAACTCAACATTGAACAAACACATTAGTAACAATAAATCAAAGCATTTAAACTTAATGTGTTATAGAATATTTAATCTCACTTAATTAATTTTTTCAAATCAAAATCATGTGGAAAGGTGTTTCAACAAACTCCCCCATTTTGATGTTGGCAAAACTAATCAGCAAGGAACTCAGCTTTGAGCTCCCCCATGATAGTTGACCCTTTTGATTAAGTGAACTCCCCCGTCAGGGCTGAGCTACTGACTTAGTTCTATTCTAAACATTCTAAGGTTTAATTGAATAAGTCTAAGGTCAGTTTTCAAGTATAGGTCAGCTTATGAGACATATTCTATTTTACTCAGTATTCAGCGGAAGATTTGTATAGTACAAGAGCGCTGAGTAATTTATTTGTTCAATGGTTTATATTAGACAAGTTCAAACATTAATTTTTACGCAGCATGCATTCAGATAATACTTAGCATTTGAAGGATAAATAACAAAAGAAGTTAGGCATATTGAATTTGAATTGCTTTTAAAAAAAAGATAAGGACAGACAGAGCAAACAGACATAAGGAATTCTTAACTACTACTAAATTCCTTCCTAACTTCTTCCCTAACTTCTAACGTTGAGTTCCTTCTCTTGAATTGCCACTTTTCTCCCCCGTTTTGCCAGCAGCCGTAGGCAAATTGACGGATGGGGGAGTGGACTTGGTGAGTTCTTGCAGCAGACGAATTTGACCCTCTAAAGAATTCATGTGATTGACCATAGTCAACATGAGTTCGGTCATTTTGGTCATTTGAGCTTGGGTTGGTTGCTGCGTCTGAACCAAAGAGAAATGGTTGATCAAGTCATGGATTTCACTCAGAATTTGGTGAGTTACAGATGGATGAGAGGACTGATCTTGAGTGGACTGGTTATGGTATGGTGGAGAATGAACTTGTTCTTGAAGCAGAGTGTTAACTGAGGCAATGACACGCCGTCCTGATTCAGTAGCACCTAGGTGTGCAAATTTGGTAGAAGTGGGCTCGCACTGAGTGCCTTGAGTAGCATCAGGACTATGGGGTGTGTTGACTTCAGGTGCTGAGTTGCTCTGGTATTGAGTTGGAGGTGGGATTTGAGCTTCTTTTGGACTAGCAGGGGTTTTGGCTTGTTTCTCACTTTGAGGAACAGAGGCTTGTTTTTGTGGAGAACCCTCTTGGGTAATGTGGGGCTCAAGAACAGTTTCTTCTTCTGTTCTCATTTTCTTCTGAGCTGACTCAGCTAGGTCCTGATCAGCTTTCTTTTTGTTTCTTTCCATTAGCCTTACCTTTCTTGGGACAGTACGAATATCCTTCGAGCAGGTTCCCTTTTTCTTCTTCTTCTCAGTTTGAGGTTCATGTGTTGGTTCTGTACCCTCATCAGATTGAGCAGTTTCAGCCATAACATTAGCTATAGCATCCTCCAGATCTGTTAGATTTTCCATTTCTCCAATGGGTTGCTCAATCTCAGCCATAATATCCTCCTTCTCAGTGCTTCCATTTCCGTCATATCCTTTCAGGGGTTGACTATGTGATAGTTCATTCAGCAGACCTGCAGAGATAACATTTCCTGATGAACTTATTTCACCTACAGTCTCTATATTCTTGTCCTGTATTATCTTTGTGATGAGAGAACCCAAACGGAGCTTCCTTCCACTTCGTTGAAAAGCTCCGACCAGAAAGACAGGGAGATTGAATGGAGTGCTGGTCAGCATGTGCCAGATGAAGCATTGTTCAAAGTTGGAGGCGGATGAGGGTGAGCTGAGTTTAGGAAAGATGAAGTTGGTCAGCATGAAGTGGACCATCTTCTGATTTTTGCCCATGCAGGTGCTGGGTACTTCTCCTTTGTAGTCTCTGGGTTTACAGAACCCCTTCATCTTTTCTGCGATGGCTTTTGGTATTGGCTCCTTTGTTGTCCTGAACTGGATCCCTGTATTTGGTATATCTAGCAGTGTTGCTAGATATTCAGGAGTTATCACTATCTTTTGACCTTTAACTGTGGTCTCTAAGTAGTCAGAGTCATCTGCATCAACGTGCAGGTTGGAGTAGAACTCTCTCACTATCGTGGGATAGGTTTGTCCGGAAAGAGAGAAGAGACCTTTCCATTTGTTCTTTTTGATCCATTCACAGAATGGTTTCTCAGAAGAGACGAAACCAGAGTGAAAGTATCGACTCCTTAGTACTTCTTGATTCTTGGCCCAAGAGTGTACCTTGATCATCCTTCTTACCATGCTAGTTGAAGGACCAGCCTGATCAGTGGATTTGAGGGTTGGAGAGAAGGTACTTTTGTTTAAGGACATTTTTTGAAGTTCTGAAGCTCTTAAGTGCTTAAGGAAAATTCTGAAGCTTTCTAAAGTTCAGTGCGCATGAAGAGAAGGTAGTGGGTTAATATCCACTATTTATAGATTTTTAACTTGGATTTCCATTTGAATTTTGGTCGGTTTTGCCCTTGGGTTGTCCAATCGGCAGAAAATCTGACATTTATGACACTTTAAGACGTATTCGGCGCATGCGCAGTACAGGTGTCATTACGCGTGTGGTGGCATTAAATGCTAATAATTACTTTTACTCAGCGTTTGTTGATATAAACGTTTCATATTCTGAGTAGTCAGTTTTGTTCAACGGATAGTTATAGAGGTTAGTTACTCGGCATGAGATAACTCACTCAGTGTGCATTTATTTCTGGGCATGTGATTTTGACAGATACTCTTTACAACACTCAGCATGTTAACATTCATTCAGCATGCATCATATCACATTTTTACTTAGGAATTTAAGACAGTGGATTAAACATACCAATGGCTTCTCTCAGTATGCTGAATTGCTCTCGTGCTAGAGGCTTTGTAAAGATATCAGCGAGCTTCTCATCTGTTGGTACATAAGTCAGCTTGATTTCTTCCTTGAGTACATGATCTCTGATGAAGTGATGTCTTATGCTGACATGCTTCATTCTGTTGTGCTGGATTGGGTTCTTTGAGAGGTCAATTGCACTTTTGTTGTCGCATTTAACTTCAATTGTCTTTGTTTGAACACCATAATCTTCAAGTTGTTGCTTAATCCATAAGACTTGAGCAACACAGCTTCCAGCAGCAATGTACTCAGCTTCAGTTGTGGACAGGGCTACTGACGCCTGCTTCTTACTGAACCAAGTTACAAGACAGCTTCCTAGGAAATGGCATCCTCCAGATGTGCTTTTTCTTTCCAGCTTGTCTTGGTCATAGTCAGCGTCAGTGTATCCAATGAGTGTAAAGTCATGAGTATTTGGATACCATAAACCTGCATTAACTGAGCTTTGCAAATATCTAAGGATCCTTTTTACAGCTATGTAATGGGATTCCTTAGGGTTAGCCTGATATCTAGCACAATAACATACTGAGAACTGAATGTCCGGTCTACTTGCTGTTAAGTAAAGTAAAGAGCCAATCATACCTCGGTACAACTTGTTGTCTACTAACTTACCATTTTCATCAGCACAGAGGATAGTGTCAGTGCCCATAGGAGTGGATATTGGCTTACAATGTTCTAGTTCATATTTCTTCAATATCTCCTTGGCATATTTAGCTTGACTGATGAATATGCCATTCTTTCCTTGCTTAATTTGAAGTCCAAGGAAGAAGTTGAGTTCTCCCATCATTGACATTTCGAATTCAGTCTGCATTTGCTTGCTAAATTCCTTGCACATAGATTCATTAGTAGCACCAAATATAATGTCATCTACATATATTTGAGCCAGCAGGGTATCTTTACCCTTTCTCTTAATGAATAAGGTTGTATCAGCTTGACCCCTGACATAGTTTCTAGTCAGTAAAAAGTTGGTCAGCCTCTCATACCAAGCACGTGGTGCTTGCTTGAGGCCATACAGAGCCTTTTTGAGTTTGTAAACGTGGTTTGGGAACTTAGGATCCTCAAATCCTGGAGGCTGATTTACATAGACCTCCTCGTTTATTACTCCATTAAGAAATGCACTCTTAACATCCATTTGAAACAGTTTAAAATTCATGTAAGATGCATATGCACATAAAATCCTAATTGCTTCTAGCCTTGCCACTGGGGCAAAGGTCTCACCATAGTCAATACCTTCTTGCTGACTGTAGCCCTGAGCTACAAGTCTTGCCTTGTTTCTGACTACGTTTCCTTGTTCATCCAGCTTGTTCCTGAAGACCCATCTCGTTCCAATGGTCTTTTGGCTCCTTGGATGTGGCACTAGCTCCCATACATTATTCCTCATGAATTGGTCGAGTTCCTCTTGCATGGCATTCATCCAGAATTTGTCATGCTCAGCTTCGGCAAAGTTCTTCGGCTCCTGAACTGAGACGAAAGCTACATTGCCGAGATACTTCCTTAGTTGATTCCTTGTCATCAGCGTATTTCCAGCTGAGTCAAGAATTGCATTTTCTGAATGCCCTCTTGGGACTCTTATCTCCTTGGGTAGATTCATGTCTTGTTCTACTCGTGTTTCAACATTCTTTGCAGAAGTAGATTGGTCAGTGAAAGTAATTTTAGGTTCACTCTTACTCTTGGTCAGCCGTTTAGTGAAGGACTCAGTAGCTGGTTCTTGATCAGCAGGTGCTGAGTTTGGTTCATCTTCTATCAGCGGCTGGTATCTTCCTGCAGGGTCAGTTTTATCGAATTGCACATGTATAGATTCTTCTAATACTTGGGTTCTCTTATTAAAAACTCTATATGCTTTACTGTTTGTTGAGTAGCCTAGAAAGATAGCCTCATCAGCTTTTGAATCAAATTTGGCTAAGCTATCTTTGGTATTTAAAATAAAACATCTACAGCCAAAGGCACGAAAGTATCCAATGTTGGGCGTTCGTCCTTTCCAAAGTTCATAAGGGGTTTTCTTAAGTATATGTCTGACTAGAGCCCTATTTAGAATATAGCATGCTGTGTTAACAGCTTCTCCCCAAAAATACTTTGGAAGCCTATGCTCATCCAGCATTGTCCTGGCTATTTCAACCAAAGTCATGTTCTTCCTTTCAACAACCCCATTTTGTTGAGGCGTTCTAGGAGCGGAGAAATTGTGGTCAATGCCGCTGGCTTCACAGAATTCAACAAACTTTTGGTTTTTGAATTCTCCACCGTTATCACTACGGATATGAGCTATTTTTAGGTCTTTTTCATTTTCAATTTTTCTAACCAAGTTTGAAAATGTCTCAAAGGTCTCATCCTTGCTGGTCAGCAAGATAACCCACGTATACCGAGAGAAGTCATCTGCAATGACCAAGGAAAATCTTCTTCCACCCAGACTTAGCGGCTGGACTGGACCAAAGAGATCCAAGTGTAGTAACTCTAACGGACGTTTAGTTGAGACAATGTTTTTACTATGAAAAGATTGTTTGGTTTGTTTTCCAGCTTGGCAAGCGTGGCATAGTTGGTCTTTTTGAAATCTAAGTTCAGGCAGTCCCTCAACCAATTGCTTTCTTGCTAATTTGGCCAGGAGGTCCATGCTTACATGACCAAGTCTCCTGTGCCATAGCCAGGAATTTTCTTCCTTTGTGACTAAGCATACAGTTTTTGAAAACTTCTTTTCTAGGTTCAGCATGAAGACATTATCTATCCGAGGGGCAGTTAAAATTAACTCATTAGTTTTACCCTCGTATATTTTACATCCAGTAGCATCAAATATAACTTTTCTCCCATTGTCACATAGATGAGCTACGATGAGTAAGTTATATTTGAGTCCGCTGACTAGGGAGACAGATTCAATAGTAGGGTTACCTCCGATGATTCCTGAGCCTACTATCTTACCCTTCTTGTTGTCTCCAAAACTTACACTCCCTCCTCGTTTACGTTCAAACGTGATGAACTGAGTTTCATCACCCGTCATATGCCTTGAGCATGCGCTGTCAATATACCACATCTTTGACTTCTCGGCACATCTCAGGCTTACCTGCATTGTAACTAGTTACTTTTAGGTACCCAATTCTTTTTGGGTCCTGACTTGTTAGGTGCAACAGGTATAGCATCATATTTTATTTTATGGCGACATACATGGACAGTATGGCCATTCTTTCCACAGAAGTCACAACTGACCTTCTGTTTAGGATTTTTTACTGACTTGTCAGCACCCCAGTGCTGAGCGTGCCAGCACACTTTAGTAGTGTGTCCTAACTTCCCACAAAAGTCACATTGGACTCTTCGCTGGGGATTTCGTCTCTGCTGAGTACCTTGGTACTGTGTACCTTGATACTGAGTTCTCAGCGGAAAATTGTTTTTGTTTGGAACCTTTAATTGGTTCTGAATGGTTGTGACATCCTTCCTCAGTTTCTTTGAAACTGACTGGACTTCAGAGACAGACTCATGAATGGTTTTCATATTTTCATGCAAAACTGAGTTGTCCTGAAGAAGATATCTGAGGTCACTCAGTTTGACCTCTTATACTTCATCACAGCGCCGGCTGAGTGCTTTAATCTTCCTGTTACACTTTTTAACAAGTGTATAGAGATCACTCAGGGCGTTACCCATTTCATTTCTGAGTTGAGAGAGTGAGATTACCTCATTAGATTGCTCTTCATTATCTGACTCATCAGATTAGTCAGCATGCTCAGAAATGCATGGCTCAGCAAGTTCGTCAGCCATAAAGCATATCTTTGCTGACTCGGTGGCCTCAGTTTCTGTTGATGAAGATTCATCACTGTCACTCCAAGTAGCCACCATTGCCTTCTTCCCACTTTTCTTGTCTTTCCTCAGCGTGGGGCAGTTTGACTTAATATGGCCATCTTGATGGCACTCAAAGCATGTAATGGGCTTTGAGCTTTCCTTTCTGTATTTGATGTCGCTTGAGTCAGCCTTATACTTATCAAACTTTTTGTAAGGCTTTTTAGAGTATTTATCGTTCTTCCTGAACAGCCTCTTCATCTTTCTTGTGAACATGGCCATCTCCTCATCATCAGTTGAACTCCCGTCAGTGGAGTCAGCCTTCATGACAAGTGACTTCTGCTTCTTGTCATCAGATTTTTCCTTCACCTTAAAGTTTTCCATGGATATCTCATGGGTCAGCAATGAACCGATGAGTTCGTCATATTTGTAGGTGGTTAAATCCTGAGCTTCCTCAACTGCTGTCTTCTTTGCTTGCCAGTCTTTTGGAAGACTCCTGAGTATCTTTTTGACTTGTTCTTCCTCAGTGAAGATTTTCCCAAGTCTCTTGAGCTCATTAATGATGTTGGTGAACCTTGCGTTCATGTCTGAGATGCCCTCATCATTATTCATCTCGAACAGCTCGTACAGTCTCATCTGCTGATTCACCTTGGATTCTTTTACTTTGTTTGTTCCCTCGTAGGTGACTTCCAGCTTCTTCCAGATCTCTTGTGCCGACTCACAACCTGAGATTTTGTTATATTCTGCAGCATCGAGCGCACAGTGAAGCATATTGATAGCCGAAGCATGATTTTGTAGCTTCTTGAGATCATCCTCTGTCCATTCAACCTCAGCTTTAACAACTGACTGGCCAGCAACAACTTTCACAAGTACAAACGGGCCTTGGACTATAGATAGCCAGGCACTCATGTTTGTAGCTTGAATGAAGTTCTTCATCCTATTCTTCCAAAAGGTATAGTTTGACCCGAAGAATAGGGGAGGCCTTGTAATGGACAACCCCTCAGGTAATATCTGAGTTGTCTGGTTTCCAGGGAGAAACCGAGTGCTGTTTTCACCCATGATATGGATCAACTCAAGGTTGTTAGACCTTTAGTAATGAGCTTTTAGGCTCTGATACCACTTGTTGGTCCCTTTAAGGTTGCAAATATAGTTCCAAGGGGGGGTTAGGAACTATTTGACCTTTTTTTAATGATTAGGGCAAATTTCTTTTTCTTAAGAAAAGATTTTATAACAACGGCGCTGATCAATCGACAAGACTCTGGCTTAGTCAACTAGTGACTAGGTCAGTTCCGTTGCTTAGGTCAGGAAATAGCACTTAGAGTCTATTCCTGAACTAATTCGTTGGCAGCGCACAACTCAGCTTGACCTCTTTTACTTGGTCAGTTTTAGTTTGTTTTAAGCAAGCAATATAAATAAGGAGTTAAGGTTTAGAAATACTTCACTCAGCAGATTTATCCAGGTTCGGCTTCTTCTAAGCCTACGTCCTGTCCCCGGAACACTTTCGAGATTTCAAATCCTCTACTGAGCTCTTTAAAGGTAGAGCCTCAAACCTTTTACAATATCAGCAATTGAGTATGACAAGAGTACCTTCCTCTATACTTCTACTCAATCCTAATCTCTCCGCTGAGTACTTAAAACCGAGTACTCAGCCTCTCCTTTCTATTCCTAGAAATGATTAAGATTTGTCCTAAACAACAATTGCTAGAACACCTTAGATGATTGAGGATCAATCACTCTAGACTTTTACACAAATGAATAAGCTTGTGGTGTAAGAATTTGCTTTGCTTTTGATGAAGAACTTTTGTACACGTTTGATCAGCGTAACGGCTTTTGCTCAAAGTTCTCTGTTGAATGTGGATTCTGAATGCTCTATTTATAGAGAGCTGTGAGAGCTTCTGGTTATTTCGAATTTCGAAATAACCGTTGGAGGAAAACGGCTTCATGTCGCTTTCACTCAGTCTGTTCAGCAGTTCTCTTAGCCAATCAGATTCCAGCATCTTCTGTTCTTCGGTCAGTGTGGCAGTATGTTCCTCCAAATCGGGTAATGTCAAACAGACAGCTTCCTGCGTCTTCTGTTCTTTACCAACAGAGGAAATACTTGGTCCGGAAGTTGCTTTGTAGTCAGCGGCTGTCTTGTACGTTTTGTCGAGACAGCTCAGCAGCTTCATACCGAAGTTGTCTACGTGGATCTTCTCGATCCTTCATTGGTGAGCTGCATTTCAATATTCAACGGAAGTGTTTTGAAACACGCGGGCTGAGTGGCCTTGGCCTTGTTTGACTTGGGCTTTGACTTCCATATAGGGCTTGGGCCTTATGATCTTTATGTCTTATAACAATTATAAACTCAACATTGAACAAACACATTAGTAACAATAAATCAAAGCATTTAAACTTAATGTGTTATAGAATATTTAATCTCACTTAATTAATTTTGTCAAATCAAAATCCTGTGGAAATGTATTTCAACAATAGAGATGGGAGAGATGTTGGTGTATCCAGTGTGATAGGGAGTTGCAAGTTAAATGAGTCGGGGAACTTGGAAAGATAAATAACCAATGAGAGAAATGGAGCCTAATTTTTTATGAGTGCACCACTTTAAGAGAGGTACAAGAATCTATCAAGGGGAAGCTTAGTCCCACTCTTTTAGAGAATTTTGTATGTTTTGAAGAGTTCCTTGATGAGAATGAAGTTATAGCTCAAGAGCATGGTCAAAGAGAAGTTAGGAATGTTGGATTACTTGTGTAATGACAAGTGTTGCTTTGCTAAGGGGACACAAACTATATGCACATCATGAATTACAATTTTAAGCCGAAAAGGTCGGTTGTTGAGATATGTGGTGAACATGAATGGTGTCTGCGTGAACAAAGAGATGGATAGTGCAATCGAGAATGGCGGAATAGTGTTTGGGTTAGTATCGAGAAGGATACGAAAGTATGGGGTTTGTCTACTCTAAATAGTTCGAGGCTTAAGAAGAATGTTTGTGGGATAACTAAGGAGTGGATTGGCAAGTATCACCGAGACATTCTATTTTATGTTGGTGATAAGTGGAAGACGGATACCAAGACATATCATGTGGTCCTTCTGAATTGCATGGGAATAACACTTCCATGAGATATGCAAAGTTTAAGTCTTTTCAAGATCGATGAGCTTCTTCCATACTCAATAAATAACTTGGGTCAACTTCTTTCAATAGAGATTGTATGATGAGGATATCAAGTTGATCAAAAGTGATAAAAAAAGATCAATGGAAGAAGCTGAGTTAAAAGGACTAAAAAAGAAATATCAGATGTTATAATGAAGATATTAATCCACGAAACTACGTTCAAAGAATAATTACAAGCCACCAAAGAAGTCAGGAGACCATAGACGCAACAAGGAAGCATCGAAAAAGTGATTAATAATGCAGTTTTTGAACCTCAAGCCGCCGACCGGGGTCGTGAATCTACAACCCAAAGTTCAATCTGAAAGAAAGAATAAAATTTGAAGCCGCTGACCCATTCCATGGTCATCGGCCCAAAATTGGTGATGGTTAATGCCCAACTAATTCTGGATGGGTTTCCATCATGTAGATTTTCAACTTATTCACAAATGTGCGATTAGTCGATTTTCAAGTTTGTCATTATATTTTAATTTCTTCATTTTTTTACCTTTTCTTTTATTGTGTTTCTTAAGCTAAATTACAATTATGTATTAGGTTAGTTAATTTGTAATTTGACATTTTGACCATTCTTTTTGTTATAGGTTTGGTTTTATGTATGTTTGATTTGATGTATTTTTAATATTTAGATTATAGAGTTTAAATTCATCTATTTCTCATGTAATAGAAAATCTTTTATCAAATCAAATCTTTTTTCTCATGTAACAAGAGAATCTTTTGTCAAATCAAATAGATATTTTGCTCCTTTGAGACTAGGCTTCTTCACCCAAATTGAAAATCTTATTGATTCCTTCAAGATTTGGTTTGTAAATTTACCTTGTTGATTTAAATTACATCAACTTTCTTTCTCTTAAACCCTCTATGCATGAGCATAATATTTAATAGTAACATATAAACATTTATTTCGTTTCACGTAGAAAATGCTTAAACATAACTAAGGGAAACATGATATAACAAAACGATTATACTTTATACAGTATATTACTAATAAGTCATACTTAAGAATATACAAATTTACATAACTTTCAGACAAAGAAAGAGTACCATTATGCATTGAAAACTAAGAAAATTATGGTATACATGGGTGCGTATCAACAAATATAGCCTGGAGGAATCTTGATGTCACAGACATTGAGGAGAAAGGTGAATGCAATGGGAAAGTTCATGTTGACACCACAAATATTAGCTTTGATGGCTGTGCAAAGGCAAATAGCGGCCTCAAGATCAAAAAGCCCAAAGAGGATAGCGCAACAAGGTTTGGCTGGAGGGTCGCCTATGGTTATGCCAAGTGATGGACTCCACACATGCACACAAACACCTAATTTAAGGGCATCCCTCGGGAATTTTTCAACCGTTGTCGGCATTGCCTTTGCCATATGCTTTGGAGACGGAGACGGATACAGAGACGGAGACGGAGACGAAGATGGAGATGTGTTCTGCATTGTTGTTGCCATTTCCATACACTTTGGAGATGGAGATGGAGATGGAGATCCGCGGTGATAAGTACTCATAAATGGAAATAGCACAAGATTAATTAGTATGAGAAATAGAGCAAGTGATGTGGTTTTTGTGGCTGCCATTTCTCTTCAACCCCTAACTTTTTCCTCCAAATTAATTAACCTTAATCTTATCATGATGCTAGGGTTGTTCCAAATCCATTGGCCTAATAGCTGGTGATGAAATCATGTTTCTCAAAGGTTTTACTTTTGTTTTTCTTTGATTTGCACAGTGGAAGCAAAGTATTCACTAATTATTCTTAATTTGTTAAGGGTGCCATCTAGAAATTTATATCAATTAGTCCTAGAATATATATGTATAATAATATATCTTTTGACTGGAAATTAGATCAACTTCATTCACCGAAACTTTTGAGATGGTGAGACGGGAGATGGGCTAACCTTTTATTATTAAAGTGATTCTACAATAAGTTAGGAATAAAGTACCTTAAGGTTCTTGAACTTTTGATAGTTTTAGCTATTTCGGCTCTGATTAATTTAGGAATAATTATGAACTTTGACGTAACATTCATTGATTATGAACTTAGTATTTATGCACACAAACAATTCGAAAGCAAAGAGAAATTTACAAGAGACTTCCTAATACGACTCTACTTTTGATAATCATAAGTTAATAGTATTCTACTTGGACACCATGCATAATGCGTGCATGGCTTGTCCCAATCCTTATCACCCTAACAGTAAGCTAATAGGGTACTCCTAGTCATGTACCAATCCTTAATACCCTCTCAAGTTGTACCCGATCAGAAACAACGGACAACTTGTCCTATAAGAAGATAAATCAAGATCGGGCTAGTGGTTTTGTGAATACATCTATTGTTTGATAGACAGTGGAGATATATCGAACAACCATTGTTTTATAATGTACTTTATCATGAAAATAGTGGAAGTCAATATCCAAGTGTTTGATTTGATTGTGAAAAATTGGATTGGTAGAGAAATAAATAATACTTAAGTTATCGCATCAAAGAATAGGTGGCGTTGCAGTGAATACCCAATCTTGAGAAGTAACATTTGGAGCCAAATAACCTTTGAGGTTGTCGTAGCAATTGCATGACATCTGCATCAATCAAGGATCGAAATGGAGTCTCTTGTTTTCGACAGGCCCATGACAACAGACAACGGTCCAAAAACACAACTTATGCACTAGTAGATTTCCTAACATCCTCACAACCCCTAATCAGCATCTGAAAAACAGTGAAACTGAGGAATCGGTCCCTTTGTCAAATAAATGGCGTGACTAAGACCATTTAATATCGTGTAATATTCTTTTGACGAAACTCCCACTACAAGCAAATAGGCAATTAGTGACCAAATTTAGCAACCAACTAAATTTCGGTAGCTAAATAGCTATTTTCTTGTAGTGTCCGATGTGTATCTGTGGGAAAATGCATATATTGAGAAACTTTATTTACCTTATAGAATATTCGGCCGAGTAAATGTGAGGTATTGCAAACTTCTCATGTTGCTATATGATAGTGGGTCAAATCTACATATATGGGTCCCCATCTGTTAATTTCAATTTCTCACTGGAATTGGTAGGACTAGAGACAAGCTTACAGTTAGACATTTGTGCACCGTAAAGTATGGCTTTATAGTATTTTATTTGGTGTAATAACAGTCAAGAATCGCCCCAACATTAGTGGAAAATAGCCATTAGTGACGCCTCATTAGCGATGATCTGTACAATACTCCTCGTTATTGACCCTTGTATGATTTTCTAATTTCAATGAAATTAATAATAGTGGGGCTCATAATCATGTGCATCGCTATTGATGGATCAACAACGACATTCTTAAGTAGTGTGCGTCATTATAGAGTCTTATATAATTTTTGTAATCGAAAATGAATTATCAATAGCGACGCTTGATATGGGTCTTTTACCCATATCTTTTGGTACAGTTTTTGGGATTATTTCGTACCATTTTGATTCTTTTATGTCATTTTAATTACGTTAATCTCTCTTTCATCAACTTTTAGTTTTTATTTATTTTTTATAACGTTTTTTCATGTTTTTGCTTAATTCTTGTTATTTTTAATAAAAGAATGCAAAATTTAGTTTTCACCCAATATTCGAATTCACATAATTAATTTACCAAAAATTGAATTTGAGTTGGTATTTAAAGACTATTTGAGAAATTAATTAAGTGGATATTCTGTAAATTCTAATATGATTTTCTTGTAGATTTCAGTGGAGTATTTTCAGGGATGTTTCAGCCAACCAAAGACCAATTAGGAGACCAAAAACCAGCCTTCGTTGGGGGCCAACTCAAGGGGAAGTGCTCTCCCATCCAAATAGGCCAGCTCGACGAGCTGGACCTGCGAATCAATCTAAATTGACTAAGTCTTCTTCTTTTTGAATGAGATTGTAATCCTTTAAGATATTCAACCTATATATTTATTTGAATTTCATACTTATGATTGTTTCTTTGCTTGTTTAAAGATCTTGGATATTCATTCCAAGACATCAAGAATTATTTGTAAAAATTTCCTTCCACCTTGACAATCATATAAGATTCCCACATTCTACCATTGTCATCTGCAAAAACTCCATTCGGAAGACTGCTCGAGTTGACAAGTTTTCAAAAGGCGTTCCTTCTTCTTTAATTCTTGCAACTAATCAGATCTCTCTATGAATTTTGAATTGGTTGTAAGATTGTGACATTTTTCTGCCATCTTTAATACAAGTTCCATATAATTTCAATTTCGTGTTTATTGACTTCTTCACTTATTATGTTTATATATTATGATTAAATCATTCAAAAGTCGAAACATTAACTGTTGGCCCATATTAAAGAGTCAAACTCGGCTATCTATAGCAAAAACTATAGGAATTGACAACACCACAGTAACATATACCTAAATTTTTGAATCCTTAGAGTTAATTACGACCTGTAACAAAGGAATTGTGTGCTAAGTGCTATCATAAGGATAAGTCGGTTTAGTCACACTATGTTTATTCAATCTTGATTCAACTCTTAATTATAATTTAATATTGGTTGAATACTTGTATTATCTTATGAATCCATCTCACTGCTAGGAATTTATGATCTGCTCCGGATCACTTTAGGAGTAAGTTAATATAGAAAACAAACTCAAATCAACTTATCATCGTCTAGATAACGATTCAAAATCAAGTAGTCTGGTAGTTCTGGTATAAATCATGTGGATTCGATACATGGACTTATCTAGATTATTACTTGATAACGATGGAGTAAACTTATCCCTTAGTGAGTCTTTGAGTATAGATTGGAGCTAATATTGTGTCTGTTACCATGAGATTGGTGCTAAAATATTCTACCATATTGGATCCATTTTGACGATCGAGGTGATAGGAATGTTGCTATCCAAAATTTAGGGATGTGTACATAGTAGTAGGAGGAAAATTTTGAGTAACATAATCCCTTTCAAGTTGTCTTTATTCACTCAATACTAAACCCGTAAAGACATCAAATATGATTGCTTTAAGACGAGCCTCAATTGCTCGAACAAGGGATGATACGAGAGACCAAGTACCATTAACATTGCATGAACTAAACTTCTTCACTCATTTGATGTTTAAGAGAAATAAGTTGATTATAAATACATGTGGCTTTCAGAATATACGTTGATAAATTATCATCTCCTCTACCAGTAGTATAAGTTGATTATAAATACATGTGGCTCTTAAATATCCCCAAATGTCGGATTAATAGGGTTAAGATTTCCATTAGCCGAGGTATGTACCAGTGGAATCGAAATTACCCTAATTATGAAAATCTAGTACCCTAATTATGAATCAGTGGATGTCTTTTAATACAATAATATTGTTACTATATTTGACTGATAGTATGTCGTTTTGAGATATTTAAATATATAATCCTAGAACCAAGTTGTATTAGAAATGATTAAATGACTTAATTAAAGTTTAAGAATAATTTTATTATATTTATAACCCACACTTGCATACCACAAGATTCATTGCAAGTATCATATATTTAAAATTTATTAACAAATGCAATCAAGATTCATATTGTTTATATTTTAATCTAAAAGACTTGGTCTCATGTAAAACAAAGTTACACTACCAAACAATTTCTTTATAAGAAAACTGCACAAATTTTTTGTTTTGTTTTGTTTTTTAATAAGAAAAATTTATTAGATGGGCAACTTCAGTCAGGTTCGGAAAAACCTCAAGATAATATAGTTCTACTTATTGGAATTTCAACAAAGAATTGAAGGATTCGATATAGGTGAGGTTTAGCCATCTAGGATTACATGAAAATGCTTAAAGTATATGGTTCTTTTTGTTTGACGGAATTGATTTTCTGGTACTTGTTTGCTTATGAAAATAAATAGATAAAAAATTTTAGTTTAGTAAATAGAAAAATATATGAAAAATATGAAAAAATATTTTACAATTTGAAAAATAATAACATATTTGGTTGCTCCTTTTTATATTTATTTTGTCTTTTCACTTCAAAATAAAGAGGTTTATATGTTTGGTCAGAAAACCTCTTGTTTGATTTTTACACTCAAAAAGAAGTATTTTATAAAAGTTGGAAATTTCTTCTGTTTAGAAAAACAGTTTTTTCCAATAGCAAACAATAGGTAAAACAAACGGATATTTCAGGTCTTTTTAGCCTTTTCAAAATAGTACCCACCTATCTTTTCTTCCCATTTTCCGATATTTATTATAATTAGACACGGAAAAAAAATTATTTTCTAATCAAAAATTTTTTTACCCAATATTTTCCGACAGAACAAACGGCGTCTAACACTCTTTTCTATTTTATCTTGCTTTACTAGATTGAATGTTACTCCCTTCGAATCGTATGCCATTTAAAACAAAATTTTGTCAATTAAAAAGTCATTAAATAAGATTTAAAAAGACAATACTACGCTATATAATCTACTATTTGATGACCATCATTCCTATCATATTCTCTCTTCTCGTTAATTACAATACAATTAAAATAGATAAATTTGTAAAGTGGCTCAACCTTCTCTCTATTTTCACCTAACATTCTCTTATAAAATTTCAATATTCTTCCTTGTAGAATCAAACTATGTATTTTTTTTTTTTTTTTGAAAGATACGCTTAATAACAGAGAATTTTAGTAAGGGTAAAATTGAGAAAGGAGTAAAATTAATTAAAAAGTATTTAGAATTTAGAATTTTTCTCTCTCTTAAACCACACATAATTCAGAATGGAGAGAATAATAAATATAAAATTAAAAATAAAATTTTAGAATGCAGTATAAATATATATTTTAAGAAAAATATCAAGGATAAAATGATTACTGCTAGGGATTTTAAGGTACCAAAGTGTCCTGTTTTGTTGATCTACTATAAGGAGGACGAAAGAAGTTTGTCTTCTTTTTACCTCCTTCCACCGATTCTGTATTTTTTGTTATTCATTTTTTTTTTGTATCATATATTTTATCGGATCTTCTTTATCTTTCTGCATTATATCTGCTCTATTATATCTCTCTCTATTATTCTGTCGTTTATACCTTTCTCGGATATAGCAAGATCGGAAACGATTTATCTTATCCGTGGATCAATAAATTTGCGTGGCAACAAAAAAAAAAAAAGATTTGAATGTTCGGAATGGCCTAAATGATGAAATGTGTATTGCAGATGTTTTTCTACAGATTTAGATTTACGAGAAGTATATGTTATATTGGTGTTTGATGTTTTTATACCTTTTATGGTTTTCTTTGCTCTTTGTAGTAGTTTTCATCTTGTATTGGTTTTAGCCTTTACTTATGTGAAGTTTTATTCCTTGTATTTTGGTTTAATGAAAATACAAGTATTTTCTTAAAAAAAAATAAAAAAAAAATCTATAAATTTCTCTAAAATGAGAAATAGCTGGCACATTCGAATTTGTTAAGCTTTTATACTCATAAGACGATGAAAATATGCTGATTAAAGTAATATGAAATATGTAATCATTCTGAATACATTTTACACTAAAACAAACAGATAAGGTTGATTAATTTATATTTCCAGATTCAGCAAATTGATAAAACTCCAACGTATTGTCTCTTTATTTTAGGGTGGAGTCTTGGCTTATTCATATGGGAATGTCACGGGCGCATCATAACCTACCTTGGGCTCCACTCATAATTCATAAATGAATTAAAAAATAAAATATGAAGTTACATTGATTAATTAAATTTCCTAGTATTCACACCTTTGTGGAGCCATATTTCCTTCACCTTCAAAATCACACTTTACTTAATTAATTCAACATCAAATCATGACACCTCTATTCTATTCTATACATTTTTTGACTTTTATTCATAATATCAAAGATACAGATAATGATTATCATCAATAAGATTTCATTCCGTGATTGGAAAGAAAAACAGTGCGGTTAAATAAATCCATTAATTTTAGTTTCCGCGAAAGCATCAATAAATATCTTATTGACATATATTAAAAGTTACATATTTAAAAAAAAAAAAAACTTAATATATCATTTGTCATCTCAATTTGTCCAACAAGTTTGATGACCCCTTGAACTTTAAAAGTATTTCCATACTTCCTTGAACTTGCATAAAATATAATCAATTAATCATTCGGTCATAAAAAAAAGTAAGTTAAATGCGAAAATATATTATATGAGTCTTAAAAAAAGTAAAACGGCCAAAATCGAGGTATGCAGTTCTAATATTAGAAAAGACAAGTTGTATAATTGAGCAAGTAATAACTTCATTTTTAATTTATTTTTTAATTATGTAATAACATTCGATGCGTGAAATATATCTTCCGCATTTAACTTACTTTTTTTTGCGACCGAGTGATCAATTGATTACATTTTACACAAGTTCAGGGACTAAGTGAACATTTTATGCAAGTTCAAGGGGCTATTGGGATATTTTAAAAGTCCAGAGAACCAATCAAGCTTTTTGGACAAATTCAGGGGGTAAATGATGTATTATGCCTTAAAAAAAACAATTAATTTCTCTAAAAAAATCAATTAATTCAATATAAAATTACCATCCGAATAGAAATTAATCAGCGTTTACTTGGGAAAAAAACTTAGAGGGTGTTTCTTTCGGCTTTTCGGATTAGCGTTTAGCGTTTCACTCCAAACCGCAGGAAATATAGCGTTTGGTTAGGTTTATATAACCACAACGTTTAGCATTTTCTCTGGAAACTGCAGCGTTCTTGGGCGTTTCATGAAAAGCTCCTATTTAGAGCTTTTCATAAACAGTTGTTTGTAGTTATATGTTATTGACAAAATTATCCTTTTTATTTCCACGAAATATGTTTATTCTTTAATATTATTTATATTTCTACAACATAATTACCGGGAGAACAATGTTTTATTACGTTCAATAAAAAAAAATTATATAGATTATTTTTATTAATTTGTGTAACACATTTTTTAGTTTATAATAGGATAAGGTGCAAAAATAACTCAAATATTTGTAGCTAGGAACAATCTTACCCTTAACGTCTAAATTTGTGCAATTATACTCCTAATGTTGGCAGCCAAAGGCAATTTTATGAGCATTTTTTCACATTTTTCCTTTTATAATTTCATCGTTGATTAATTTAACATGTCTATTTTAGACATTTTAAATCCGAACAGCAACAGTTCAATATAATTTTACCAAACACTGGTTGGTAATTAAACCGCTAATAATAAACAGCTAATAGCAACAGATAAGAGCTTACTGCAACTGTAAACAGCTAATAGTAACCGCAACAGTTATTAGCTAATAGCTGTTATCACAATTAATTAGCTTAAAATTGCATCTGTTAAAAAACTAATTAAAGACATAATTTTCAACGTTGAACCTTAATTTGATTTTTGTGAAAAAATTAATTCAAATCATTTTCGAGCAATAATAAATAATAGTTATACAGCACCATTATCTTCATTTTTTGCCAACTTGATCTAGGGTGTATTAATTTATCTATGGATAAACTAATAGGTTGAACCTCTTTAACTCTAAGTGTTTTTTTCCTCAAATCTTTTAAAAGGATTGTTTGTTCAGCTGTTAGTCATGATTGTTAGTTATTTATTATTAGCTGATTAATTATCCGTGTTTGATAAAATTATAATAAATATGGTGTTGTTAGTTTATAAAATATCTAATATATGTTTTAAATTAATCAAAAAAATAAATTATAAAAATAAAAAATATAATATGCAAAATAATAAAAAAAATAATAATCTACATAACTAAATAAAAATAAAAATAATATTTATTGAATAGAGCAAAACATTCCTTTCAGGAGTGATATTATAGAAAGATAAATAACGTTAAAAATGAAACGTGTTTTATACCTAACAAAATTCTTTCCAAATCCTATTTTCAGTGGTTTTTTTACCTAAATTGGTTATAATAATTTTATTGGAAATAATAATTCTATGAAAACAAATTAAAATTTAGTAATTTTTTATAAAACTGATGCTAAACTTTGATAAGGATGGATGAAATGTATATATCCAAGTAGAAAGAGAATACATAAACAGAAAAGTAGGATAAAAGCAAGAAAATAGCAGCAGACAAAAGGGACCGAAAAGAGTGAAACAGTGGCCACCAATTCGTTATTTAGATAAACATAAATATCAGCATTTGTGACCTTAACATTCTCGGGTCCCAATTACACAAATATAACCTAATCAAATCCTTCTTCAAATGGAATTGGATACAAGTTCATGTTCTCTCCAGTTATCATTTTTAATACATCTCAATTATTAGTTATAAAATTAATGATTATAATTTAACTTTTAATAAATAATTAATTTATATTGTTAATTAATTACTATGCATGCAGTAAAGCTGTGTGCTTTTAATTCAATATAATTAATTAATATCATAACCTTTTCAAAATTTGAGCTGCCTTTATTGATTTGGAAACCGAGAAATATGGTAAAAAGAATTGTAAAAAAATAAAATGTGTTTTACATAGTTAAAAAAATATGATTAATAGTGTTTTTCTTTGATGCATCACGATGATATCGCACGTTGATTTATTTGATTTTATTGACATAGTACAATGAAATATTTATTTTTAATATTGTAATATTATATTGATTTAATAATATTACATATTGACATGATGACATGATAAAACCATGTTAGAAAAAATTTATATATATTTTTTACTAACTATATGTAAAACACAGTCGCTCTTTTACTAGAAGAAATGTCACATTTCTTTACTTACAAACCGATGGAATCATATTTATATTTTTTCCAAATATTGGGTTATATTGATTATATACTACACTCAAATTTCAAACATTTACTTAAAATCTTTTGCAATTCCAACAACTTGTTAGTAATCTAATTCATCAATTAAAATTTGTTTAATAAAAATAAAAACGTCATTAATTCTAATATTGTTTTGTCACACCCGCTTAAAAAGAGATTTTTTTTACTCCATAATACAACAGTAATTAAATTTTTTAATTAAGTTAAACATTCCATAAATCAAATTATTTAATTTTAAATAGTCCTTTTATAATAAACCATGGCCACAAAATTTAGGTTTCGGTGAAAGGATATATACAAATATAATCATAAGAAAGAAAATATCAGCAAGAAAACAAAAAAGTAAACTTAAGGAATAAAGAGAATAATATAGATCTAATCTTTTGAATATTAACAAAGTGACAAAAATGAAATATAACAGCCAAATAAAACAAAAAGTAAAACACACAAAGTCGATGGTATGACTTGTGAGAAAACAAGAAGATCCGAAAGAAATTACAGTTGGATCCTTGACTAAGTGACTGAATACCCGCAACTTAACACTTGTTAATCCTTTACGTTCACATATATTCATTGTATTATTTAGGTCTAATACATCATCAGCTCTCTGAACTTGTCCAAAATAGTAGATTGGTTCTCTGAACTTTGTAAGTGTGTCACAAGCTCCTTAAACTTGCTTATTTCGTATCACCAGCTCTTTAAACTTGTCCATAAAAGTATATTAGCTCCCTAAACTTTGCAAGTATCTTACTAACTCCCCAAACTTGCTTATTCTGTAATAACCAAATACAAAAATCATAATACTAACTCCCGATCCTCATCCATTAAATCTCTCAAACCTGCAACACTAACTCTTATAACAGGTTGAAAGGTAGGAGAAGCGAAAACATTGCATCTCGATTAGATGAAGACGTATTTTTAGAATTTAGGTTTAATAAGTTTTTGTATTTAGTTGTTACAGAAGAAGCAAGTTTAGGGAGTTGGTGAGACACTTGCAAAGTTCAGGGAGCTAATCTATTTTTATGGACAAGTTTAGGGAGCTGGTGAGACACTTGCAAAGTTTAGGGAACTCATCTACTATTTTGGACAAGTTCAGAGAGCTGGTAATGTATTAGGCCTTGTATTTATATTCAGTTCTTAGTCAATAGAAAATTTCTGAAAAAATTACTATAAAATTAAATGCGATGAATTTTGTTCTTTGAAAAGTCTAGTTGATTAGTTTACTCTGTGGTTGCAAACTTGTACGCCACCTTGATAGAACAATTGTTCCGCCGTCAAAGATGCTAGTTGATAATAGCCCTAATCTGGAATTTGAATCATAGGAACAAAAGGATTAACAAGTGTTAAGATGGATCCTTGCCTAAGTGACTGAATAGCTATTACCACAAAGTGTTGCGGGTGTTGTGACTACTTATGTGTGGAATAAGCTACAATATGCTTATTCGTCTAGATCAAGATTGCAAATACGAAATTTGCGGACTCAATTGACGAATCTTCATCGATGGAATGACAGAATCTCGACCTATATAAAGGTATTTATGATCAGTTAATTTCTCTTCATTATGTTCATGAAGATGATTTGGTTGACGTAGTGTTAATAGGATTGGGTCCATCTTATCAATCCTTTATTTGAGCCATTGAAGCCCGACTTGAACCGATCAATTTTGATGACTTGTATGCTTTGTGTTTTATAAGTGAAGAACGCCAGTTAGTTTGTGATACGGTTCCTGAACTTATTTATCTCTCCCACAGTGAATTTCTCCTAAAGAAATTTTGGAACATATCTAGACGGGGCAGAGGACAACCCAAGAACATATCCACTCATGGTGGACGAGCTACGAACCGTGAAACAACTTACCGATCAAAACTAAGAGCGTCCTCTTATAACCGACCCATTTAGGAGCAAATTTTGCTAACATATCACAACTGTCGTGGCTTGGGCCACATATCTAGAAATTTCTCCTCTCCAAAATTTCACTACAATGGGACTATTGTCAAACCATCATGAAACATAGCCACAAGCTCTATGTATACTCAATCATGGATTATTGGTTTCAGCGCAACACATTATTTAACCTCGGATATGGGTAACCTGAACTTGAACTCTGAGTATGATGGTCCTGATGAAGTCTAGATAGGTAATGGTGCTAATATTCTCATCTCTAATATGGGTTAATCAAAATTTACTCTTTGTTCTCATTCTTATAATTTGTTAACATTTTGTTGGTTCCTTAATCCTCTTCCAATTTGATTTCAGTTTATGCGCTAACCAATTCTAATACAATTTTTGTGGAATTTTTCTTTGATAGTTTTGTTGTAAAGGATTTGAAAATATAAAGAATCTAATACGAAAGTTGGAGTAAAATAGACTTTACTCTTTTTACATAAAGAAACATAAACAAAATGTTCCTGGAAGAAAGCACAAGGAATCTGAAACAAATCAGGAGACAGTTATCACCACTAGTAAGTGTCAAGCCACATCACTTGAATTTGAACCATCTATTGTGGATGAAGAACCTAAAGTTGTCAACCTAACTAGTGGGTTGAAGTTGCTAAAGCGTGAGACAGTGACAATGGGATGGTTGACTAATGCCATAATCTGAAACAAGATGTTGTACATAAAGTACAATAAACATGGAGATCCAATTGGTAAAGGGTTTGGGTGGTTGCAATCATATATTGGAGTATTAGCACGCACGAGGATAGTTATCTCATACAAAGATTGGAGGCAAGTGCCCAATGATGATAAAGAAAAACTTTGGGATTGTGTAACGGTAAAATTCTACTCTTACACTTTGATTTATTACTGCTAACTTAAATTATATTGCTATTAATAGTGTGATTTTATATAGAAAATATTTGTGCTATATAGAAAATATTTGTGCTACTAGGGAGTCAAAATAAGGAGGTACTAGTTTTGGCGGCTACAAAATGGAGAAACTTCAAGTCTTTATTGACATCAATTTGTAGCTGACCGACTAGCTAATGTGCATATGGTTTGCCATTTGATTTACATATATGGGTTACTGAATGTGTAAGGTTGATTTATCTTATTAAGTTTATCGTTTGGAAAGTCTGATAAGTGCAAATCTCTAAATAGAAAAAGAACAAGTATAATCATCGGCTCTCTCACAGGGGTTACCGAGGAATACGGGTTGAAATGGTATGGTTTAATTCCATTTCACACCTACATATTATTGATTGTTTACTATATGATTGCCTCTTACTAATTGGATTGGTTACAATCATTTATACTATGTTGCAGACTTCAGATATGTCAACATATGAAGTGGAGAAAATTAGCAGGCATATCTACTGGGTAAAAGCAAGACAACATAAGCATGGGAAATATAAAGACTCTAAAGTGGAGGAAGTTGTACAAAGAATTGTAAGTGGAGCATGTATTCGATCAACACTGTTAGGCAATCACGTTTATTCAACAGATGTTATCTTTACTAATTGTGTAGTTGAAGCTGGAAAAGGAGGAGGCTGAAGGTGTTTTTAAAGAAAAGGGCATCCAATGATGTGTTAACTGAATTATTGGATATCCAGAGCACGATGGTAGAGTTAGAGGAGTAGGTACAGTGAAGTTGGTAGTGTTCTTCAAGCTTCCGGTTTGGAAGAAGGGGCGAAAGAAGCAAACCGAGGAGTTGCAAGAATTACTTGCCAAAGAAAGAGAAAAATGGGAGAAAGAGATGAGGAAGTTGCATGCAATGTATCAAAAGGAATTAAAAAAAATCTGAGGTTAATCTTGATGAGAAGCTTGTGCGAATGATTGATGAAAAATTTGACTCAAAGCGGATGACAATTGATACAACACCAACAGTTGCACCCACAATCATTAGTGCCAAATCAGGAGAAGGTAGATGCATCAAGATGAGGAGAACATGGGGGAGATTTTAGGCAATTATGAACTTGTAAGGAAAAAGTTAGTATTAGAGGCCTCGAACACAATACATGAGGAGGAAGTTGTAGGTATTGGCGCAGTTAAGGACAAAGCAAGTGATGTAGAGGCAAATTGTATCAATTGATTATTTGTACTGTTACTTGATTATTTGTATTTTCGATTTTTGGAACAGATCAAAGTTTATGTACAACTCGACATACAGGTAGCACTATCAGTGGAAGCAAATGAAAAAATTATGGCATTTGGAAGAATAATCCAATCAGACCTTAATCCAGAGAAGCAAGCAATCCACGGTCGACCATTGGGCAAAGGAAGCCATAAAATTGAAGTTGTGTCATATATTGATGGTGATGAACATCTGTCGTGCCCGCTTAAAGGTGAACTTAAGTTCGTTAAAGATGCATTGGGGTCAGTTTAGAATGGCCAAAAGAACTGTGTAGTGTGCCATCTATTGAGATAAAATGAATAATGTAATTGGTTGAATATTAGCATTCAATTTATGACACGCCGTATCTAATTATTTACAAATGTATGCAGGAAAAGAACATGACAACATTAAGTTTTGAAAAGGTAAAGAAGAAAAGAGCTCATTGTGATGAAGTTGTTGATTTGGTAAATCTGTCGGCCAATCTACTGATGCGTCTCCAAGAGACTCACTAAGGGATAAGTTGTTGGTCCCTTATAACGTTACAAGTATAGTTCCAAGGGGGGTTAGGAACTATTTAAAAAATTTAAGCTTAGGGCAGACTTCTTTTTCGTGAGAAAAAGGTTTGGACAGCGGCGCTGAGTGAATAGCAAGATACTGGCTTAGTCAACTAGTGACTAGGTCAGTTTCTTTACTTGAGTCAGGAGATAGCACTTAGAGTCTATTCCTGAGCTCGGATATTCAACGCGCACAACTCAGCTTGACCTCTTTACTTGGTCAGTTTTTGTTTAAGCAAGCAATAAATATATAAAGGAGTTAAAGGTTAGAAATATGTTACTCAGCAGATTTATCCAGGTTCGGCCTCCAAGCCTACGTCCTGTCCCCGGAACACGTTCCGAGATTTCGAATTCTCTACTGAGCTCTTTAACGGTAGAGCATCAAACCTTTTACAATCTTAGCAACTGAGTATAACAAGAGTACCTTCCTCTATACCTCTACTCAATCCTAATCTCTCGCTGAGTACTATAACCGAGTACTCAGCCTCTCCTTTCTAATCTCTAGAAATGATAAGTGTTTGTCCTAAACAATGATTGCTAAGACACCTTAGATGATTGAATAATCACTCTAGACTTTTACACAAAAGATATGAAATTTAGTGTAAGATTGATTTGCTTTTTGCTTGCAGAACTTGCATAGAAATTTGGTCAGCGTAATGGCTTGATCAAGTTCTGTGTTGAATGAAGCTTCTGATGGCACTATTTATAGAGACGTCTGGACATCGGTCATTTCGAATTTCGAAATAACCGTTGGAGGGAAACGGCTTCCTGTCGTTGTCATCTTGACTTGCTCAGAGCTCTCGGCCAATCAGATTTGAGTATCTTCTGTCCTCGGTCAGCTTTTGGTCAGCTCGGTAGAGTGTCTCTCCATTTATGGTAATGTCAACTAGACAGCATACTGTGTCGTCTGAACTTTACCCAAAGTGGAAACACTTTGTCTGGAAGTTTTCCTTAGCCAGCTGCTGTCTTGTACGCTTTGTCGAATCAACTCAGCAGCTTCGTTCCGAAGTTGTTCCCTGAAGGTCTTCTAGATCCTTCTTCCGCTGAGTTGCGTTTTGTCCATAACGACAACGTTTTGACATTCGCGGGCCGAGTTGTCTTGAATCGTTTGACTTGGGCTTTGACTCTTGTATTGGGCTTGGGCCTTTTAATCCTTATGTCTTATAAGCAATTTTTAACTCAACATTGAACAAACACATTAGTAGAATAAATCAAAGCATTTAAACTTAGGGTGTTTAGAATATGTTTTTAATTATACTTAAACAATTTTGTCAAATCAAAATTATGTGGAAAGGTGTTTCAACAAACTCCCCCATTTTGATGTTGGCAAAACTATTCAGCGAAGAACTCAGTATTGAGCTCCCCCATGATAGTTGACCTAATATAACTTAGCAAACTCCCCCGTAAGGGTTGAGCTACTGACTTAGTTTTACTCTAAACAATTGAAGGTTTAATCGAGTAAGTCTAAGGTCAGTTTTCAGATATAGGTCAGCTCATGGAACATATTCTATTTTACTCAGTGTTTAAGCGGAAGGTTTTATCATTCAGAGGGCGCTGAGTAATTTGTTGTTCAATGAGTTTTATAAGACAATGTTTTATAAACATACAAGTCAATGTCAAACATGTTATCAGTATTGGGTACAATAAACCAGTTTATAGGCATTAAACATAGTTGATGTAATTGAAGATACATAATAACTTAATACACAGCATCGTATATAAAAAAATAATTCATAACTCAGGGTTTGAATGAAAAGATGCAAGTATTGATATTAATATAGGTAGTCAGCATTTTCAAACAAAAGAACAAGACATGCATAGAGACTACATATAGAGACTACATACTTAGCATATACTGAGCTAGCCTATATCTATTTCTTTCTCTTCTGTTTGGACTGACTAGACTCATGCTGTGTTTTCGCTTGTTCTTTCTCCCCCGTTTTGTCAGCATCGGGAGGAGGAATCCTAAAGGCGTCGGTTAAGACGGCTCTGGTCAGTTCTGTGGACAGCGCTTTAAGTCTATCGGCGCTTTCATTGACACCATCAAAGATAGCCACTCCATTATCTGAGACCTCGGAGGGTATATTAAGCTCAGCAGCGCTGATCATGCTGACTATGAAAGCTTGAGATTTACCTACCCAAGTAAGTGCATCAGTCAGACCAGCAACGACTTGATGGAATGTCTTGAGTAAGGAGGTGTCATAGTATTGATGCTGAATATTGATGTGACGTATGTGGTTGAAGGTTTGTCTGGTGATAGACAGCATTTCATTTTGCTTCATAGCGTCAGTATCCATCTCTTGCTTGTTCAGATTCAGCAATCGAACGGCCTCACCAATTTGCTCCACTGAGCACTGAGAATAGGAGACTATTTGCTCGTTGGTTTTGATTTGCTCGGTGTGAAGCTGAGCAAAGAGCATTTTAACTTCATCAGAAGTAGCATAGCATGTGTTCGCAGCTGACAAAGTCTGAACTTGTTCTTGAAGAGCGTTGAGATGTTGAACTGTTGTCAGCTGGATCTCAGCCAGCTTTGCGATGGAATCGTGCTTAGCTTGCTGTGCTTGAAAGGTAATGATGAGACTCAGCAAGTCCTTGAATCTCTTAACTTTGTTGAGAAGCTGAGTTACTAGGGAGAGCTGAGTAGTCTCAACAGTAGAGGACCCAGCAGCAGGAGGAGTAGTTTGTTGAAGGTCTTTGATCAATGTCTGCACTGAGTCGATGATTCGTTTACCAGACTCAGTGACATTTATGTAGCTTTGAGAGCCTTCATTAAGTTGTCCAGTGACATCAGTATGACCGGTGGGAAGAGTAGTCAAGGGAATGACGTGGTCAGTGACTGGAAGTGTGGTTTCAATCTGCACTTGAGTTGTGATAGCTCCCATTTATATAGAGTTTTTAGGATTAATTTAGTTTGTTTTCCCTTTGTTTCTATTTAATTTCAGTATCGTTTTATTACTTTTTAGTTAAAATTAGTAATTTCCTTTATTTATGGTATTTTTGGTGTTTTCATGGATTTTCAGGGACCTTTCGTGCATTTCCGAACCAGACCCAAGCCTATTGGAGCATTTCTGGATTATTCAAGGACCGTCAGAGCACTTTTGGGATTCATCAGGGACCATTAGAGCACTTTTTGGAAGCCCATGGACCTAAACAGATAAAAGCCGGAGCAAAATCGCCCCTTTTTGGACCTATCTCGGCGAGACAATACCTGTCTCGTCGAGACACTCCTTGTCTCGACGAGACGAGGCGGGGCAAGGCGCACCAGCGCCTTCCCCCTTGCTGGAATGCGCGGATTTGGGCCTAAAAGCCCATTTAAACACTTTGTAAATGTCCCGTTTTACCCTTGAGGCATTAGGGTTTCCTCCCCAACTCTATAAATAGGGAGCTAAACCTAATCCTTGGGGGGGGGGGGGATTAGCCACTTAATAAATTGGAGAGTCGCTAGGGCTTTCTCTCCTCCACAATGTAGATTTAACTTTTATTTCAGCTTTATTTTCCTGTTTCTAGATTAGATTTATTTTCTATTTTGTTATTTCTGTTCAAGAACAATTGATGGAAGAAGCTCCAAATCTTCTATTTTTGTAATCAGAATCGACAAGCGGGTTTTGGATTTCTATCTCTCCCTCTTATCTTTTCCTTTTATATTTAATTGAAGCTTTTCCCATTATTCTTATATGCCTATTGCTATGATTAATTTGTCTATGAATTAATCCCCATCCAATTTGGGATGAGGATGAAATTGATTGTAAGAATATGTATGATTAGGGATCTAGGACCTTTGATTGATCAGTTTATGCATGCTTAATGCCTAGAAATTGTTAGGAACAGGATTTATGCTAGAATGAACATTGATAATGATCAACTAGCCTGTTTATGTATATAATGTGCTTAATGCCTGTGACCCTGACATTAAATAGGATTATAGATAGATGAGAACCTGACCATGGAATCGTCTATACCGAAATTGTGTAAATCTGACTTCGCTAGAGACCACTAGGAATGAGGTTTTGTGCTGGAAGTGTGGTTTCAATCTGCACTTGAGTTGTGATAGCTCCCATTTATATAGGGTTTTTAGGATTAATTTAGTTTGTTTTCCCTTTGTTTCTATTTAATTTCAGTATCGTTTTATTACTTTTTAGTTAAAATTAGTAATTTCCTTTATTTATTGTATTTTTGGTGTTTTCATGGATTTTCAGGGACCTTTCGTGCATTTCCGAACTAGACCCAAGCTTATTGGAGCATTTCTAGATTATTCAGGGACCGTCAGAGCACTTTTGGGATTCATCAGGGACCATTAGAGCACTTTTCGGAAGCCCATGGACCTAAACAGATAAAAGCCGGAGCAAAATCGCCCCTTTTTGGACCTATCTCGGCGAGACAATACCTGTCTCGTCGAGACACTCCTTGTCTCGACGAGACGAGGCGGGGCAAGGCACACCAGCGCCTTCCCCATTGCTGGAATGCGTGGATTTGGGCCTAAAAGCCCATTTAAACACTTTGTAAATGTCCCGTTTTACCCTTGAGGCATTAGGGTTTCCTCCCCAACTCTATAAATAGGGAGCTAAACCTAATCCTTGGGGGGGGGGGGATTAGCCACTTAATAAATTGGAGAGTCGCTAGGGCTTTCTCTCCTCCACAATGTAGATTTAACTTTTATTTCAGCTTTATTTTCCTGTTTCTAGATTAGATTTATTTTCTATTTTGTTATTTCTGTTCAAGAACAATTGATGGAAGAAGCTCCAAATCTTCTATTTTTGTAATCAGAATCGACAAGCGGGTTTTGGATTTCTATCTCTCCCTCTTATCTTTTCCTTTTATATTTAATTGAAGCTTTTCCCATTATTCTTATATGCCTATTGCTATGATTAATTTGTCTATGAATTAATCCCCGTCCAATTTGGGATGAGGATGAAATTGATTGTAAGAATATGTATGATTAGGGATCTAGGACCTTTGATTGATCAGTTTATGCATGCTTAATGCCTAGAAATTGTTAGGAACAGGATTTATGCTAGAATGAACATTGATAATGATCAACTAGCCTGTTTATGTATATAATGTGCTTAATGCCTGTGACCCTGACATTAAATAGGATTATAGATAGATGAGAACCTGACCATGGAATCGTCTATACCGAAATTGTGTAAATCTGACTTCGCTAGAGACCACTAGGAATGAGGCTTTGTGCTGGAAGTGTGGTTTCAATCTGCACTTGAGTTGTGATAGCTCCCATTTATATAGGGTTTTTAGGATTAATTTAGTTTGTTTTCCCTTTGTTTCTATTTAATTTCAGTATCGTTTTATTACTTTTTAGTTAAAATTAGTAATTTCCTTTATTTATGGTATTTTTGGTGTTTTCATGGATTTTCAGGGACCTTTCGTGCATTTCCGAACTAGACCCAAGCTTATTGGAGCATTTCTAGATTATTCAGGGACCGTCAGAGCACTTTTGGGATTCATCAGGGACCATTAGAGCACTTTTCGGAAGCCGATGGACCTAAACAGATAAAAGCCGGAGCAAAATCGCCCCTTTTTGGACCTATCTCGGCGAGACAATACCTGTCTCGTCGAGACACTCCTTGTCTCGACGAGACGAGGCGGGACAAGGCGCACCAGCGCCTTCCCCCTTGCTGGAATGCGCGGATTTGGGCCTAAAAGCCCATTTAAACACTTTGTAAATGTCCCGTTTTACCCTTGAGGCATTAGGGTTTCCTCCCTAACTCTATAAATAGGGAGCTAAACCTAATCCTTAGGGGGGGGATTAGCCACTTAATAAATTGGAGAGCCGCTAGGGCTTTCTCTCCTCCACAATGTAGATTTAGCTTTTATTTCAGTTTTATTTTCCTGTTTCTAGATTAGATTTATTTTCTATTTTGTTATTTCTGTTCAAGAACAATTGATGGAAAAAGCTCCAAATCTTCTATTTTTGTAATCAGAATCGACAAGCGGGTTTTGGATTTCTATCTCTCCCTCTTATCTTTTCCTTTTATATTTAATTGAAGCTTTTCCCATTATTCTTATATGCCTATTGCTATGATTAATTTGTCTACGAATTAATCCCCATCCAATTTGGGATGAGGATGAAATTGATTGTAAGAATATGTATGATTAGGGATCTAGGACCTTTGATTGATCAGTTTATGCATGCTTAATGCCTAGAAATTGTTAGGAACAGGATTTATGCTAGAATGAACATTGATAATGATCAACTAGCCTGTTTATGTATATAATGTGCTTAATGCCTGTGACCCTGACATTAAATAGGATTATAGATAGATGAGAACCTGACCATGGAATCGTCTATACCGAAATTGTGTAAATCTGACTTCGCTAGAGACCACTAGGAATGAGGCTTTGTGCTGGAAGTGTGGTTTCAATCTGCACTTGAGTTGTGATAGCTCCCATTTATATAGGGTTTTTAGGATTAATTTAGTTTGTTTTCCCTTTGTTTCTATTTAATTTCAGTATCGTTTTATTACTTTTTAGTTAAAATTAGTAATTTCCTTTATTTATGGTATTTTTGGTGTTTTCATGGATTTTCAGGGACCTTTCGTGCATTTTCGAACCAGACCCAAGCCTATTGGAGCATTTCTGGATTATTCAAGGACCGTCAGAGCACTTTTGGGATTCATCAGGGACCATTAGAGCACTTTTCGGAAGCCCATGGACCTAAACAGATAAAAGCCGGAGCAAAATCGCCCCTTTTTGGACCTATCTCGGCGAGACAAATACCTGTCTCGTCGAGACACTCCTTGTCTCGACGAGACGAGGAGGGGCAAGGCGCACCAGCGCCTTCCCCCTTGCTGGAATGCGCGGATTTGGGCCTAAAAGCACATTTAAACACTTTGTAAATGTCCCGTTTTACCCTTGAGGCATTAGGGTTTCCTCCCTAACTCTATAAATAGGGAGCTAAACCTAATCCTTAGGGGGGGGATTAGCCACTTAATAAATTGGAGAGCCGCTAGGGCTTTCTCTCCTCCACAATGTAGATTTAGCTTTTATTTCAGTTTTATTTTCCTGTTTCTAGATTAGATTTATTTTCTATTTTGTTATTTCTGTTCAAGAACAATTGATGGAAAAAGCTCCAAATCTTCTATTTTTGTAATCAGAATCGACAAGCGGGTTTTGGATTTCTATCTCTCCCTCTTATCTTTTCCTTTTATATTTAATTGAAGCTTTTCCCATTATTCTTATATGCCTATTGCTATGATTAATTTGTCTATGAATTAATCCCCATCCAATTTGGGATGAGGATGAAATTGATTGTAAGAATATGTATGATTAGGGATCTAGGACCTTTGATTGATCAGTTTATGCATGCTTAATGACTAGAAATTGTTAGGAACAGGATTTATGCTAGAATGAACATTGATAATGATCAACTAGCCTGTTTATGTATATAATGTGCTTAATGCCTGTGACACTGACATTAAATAGGATTATAGATTGATGAGAACCTGACCATGGAATCGTCTATACCGAAATTGTGTAAATCTGACTTCGCTAGAGACCACTAGGAATGAGGCTTTGTGCTGGAAGTGTGGTTTCAATCTGCACTTGAGTTGTGATAGCTCCCATTTATATAGGGTTTTTAGGATTAATTTAGTTTGTTTTCCCTTTGTTTCTATTTAATTTCAGTATCGTTTTATTACTTTTTAGTTAAAATTAGTAATTTCCTTTATTTATGGTATTTTTGGTGTTTTCATGGATTTTCAGGGACCTTTCGTGCATTTCCGAACTAGACCCAAGCTTATTGGAGCATTTCTAGATTATTCAGGGACCGTCAGAGCACTTTTGGGATTCATTAGGGACCATTAGAGCACTTTTCGGAAGCCCATGGACCTAAACAGATAAAAGCCGGAGCAAAATCGCCCCTTTTTGGACCTATCTCGGCGAGACAATACCTGTCTCGTCGAGGCACTCCTTGTCTCGACGAGACGAGGCGGGGCAAGGCGCACCAGCGCCTTCCCCCTTGCTGGAATGCGCGGATTTGGGCCTAAAAGCCCATTTAAACACTTTGTAAATGTCCCGTTTTACCCTTGAGGCATTAGGGTTTCCTCCCTAACTCTATAAATAGGGAGCTAAACCTAATCCTTAGGGGGGGGATTAGCCACTTAATAAATTGGAGAGCCGCTAGGGCTTTCTCTCCTCCACAATGTAGATTTAGCTTTTATTTCAGTTTTATTTTCCTGTTTCTAGATTAGATTTATTTTCTATTTTGTTATTTCTGTTCAAGAACAATTGATGGAAAAAGCTCCAAATCTTCTATTTTTGTAATCAGAATCGACAAGCGGGTTTTGGATTTCTATCTCTCCCTCTTATCTTTTCCTTTTATATTTAATTGAAGCTTTTCCCATTATTCTTATATGCCTATTGCTATGATTAATTTGTCTATGAATTAATCCCCGTCCAATTTGGGATGAGGATGAAATTGATTGTAAGAATATGTATGATTAGGGATCTAGGACCTTTGATTGATCAGTTTATGCATGCTTAATGCCTAGAAATTGTTAGGAACAGGATTTATGCTAGAATGAACATTGATAATGATCAACTAGCCTGTTTATGTATATAATGTGCTTAATGCCTGTGACCCTGACATTAAATAGGATTATAGATAGATGAGAACCTGACCATGGAATCGTCTATACCGAAATTGTGTAAATCTGACTTCGCTAGAGACCACTAGGAATGAGGCTTTGTGGCTGGGCTACGGCTTTAACCTTAGTTGTCAATAAACCTAATGTTTTGCATGACCTAGGGTATATGCCTAATCAAGCCGTCACCCGAATGCATGTGAATAGGTTAGACAAATCCCGTACAAATTTGTCTTTCACTTAGGACAATTACCTTCAATCATTGGTAAAACATAAATCTGAACTCCCTAAACCCATACATAGGATTTAATCAAAGGATTCCTCAACCTATATTGTGCCATCCGTCAATTCACCTTCTACCCTGTCAATTGTTCACTTTATTTTGTTATCTTTATTGCTTTCAATTAGTTAATTAGTTATCAAAAACCCAACTTTTATCCAACCCTCTAAACAATTAGATCATTCTAGGTAGATTTGCTAGTTATAACGAATAGTCTTTGTGGTTCGATCTCATGCTTAGCACAATATTACTTGTTGCGATAGGATACACTTGTCCTATTAAATGTTATATACTTTACGAGCATCAAGTTTTTGACGCCGTTGCCGGGGACTATTTTGATTATAATTAGATTAAATTTGCTTGGAACTATTTTATTTATAATTAGATTATATTTCGAAATACCCGACAACAACACCATCAAGTTTTTGGTGCCGTTGCCGGGGACTATTTCGTTTATAATCTGTGTAAACTGAATAGGTTGAAACAATTGTTTAGATTTGTATATAAAAATTATAAAAAAAAAAATTTCCCGAAAATTTTTTTCTGAAAAAATATATATATATATATTTTTTTTCGGGTTTTTCGTGTCGTCTCGTCGAGACACCTGGCTGTCTCGACGAGACACATCAAAAAAAAAAAAAAATTCGTCTCGTCTCGGCGAGACACTGTTCATCTCGCCGAGACCGACATGAAAAAAAAAAATTTAAACGTTTTTTCTTTTTCTTTTCTGTTGCTTTCTCTATTCTTATGTTTGTTTTTTTTTCTATTGGCAGAACCCTCTAATCGGAATACTCACCGACGCCGGATTGATTTTCAGGACTGTAGCTTGGAATTGAAAATTTAGTATCGGAAATTCGGGGTTGGATTGAAAAGCCACCCCTGAGGGAGTTTTTTCTATCCTATTTCTTTTCTGCAATTTATATTTTACTTTTATGTAATGATGGAAGTAAATATATGTTGTAAGTGTGGGAAGGAGATACTAGGATATGATGATTTTTTATTCTGCCATTTGCATGTTTTTAATTTCTTTTTGTTTTTCTATATTAGGTTGCATGTTTTTGTTTTAATTTTAGGATTTCATGCTTTTTGTTTTTGTTTGCTTTTTAATTCTAGGAATAAAAGAATCCTAGGCAGTTGAAGTTGATACATTTAGCTATCCCGCAATACAGTTGACAATGCGCTTAAAAATTTGCACATTTTAAATGAAATTGATGCATGAGAAAAATCTTGAACAACGTTTGAGTCTCCAAAGAGTATTATTTGCCTAAAATTGACATGGAACGGAACGTTAGTTGAGGCTAGGATTGATACAAATAACTCTTCAATTGTGAGTTAGAGCCATAAATATCAATGTTTTTAGACTCATGATTAGGAACAATTGATCTCTTAGGTGTGGGATTACATTTATTGTCTTTGTGCTCATAGGAATTGCATCCAATACTGGTTGAATTTTGTGTTTTTATTAAACTTGAAATGATTAGGCAACCTAGGTATAGCCCTTTGTGAAATTTAGCCTATTTCTTTGTTTAGCCAAAATCCCTTAACAATTCCACTAGATAAGCCCCTTTGAGCCTTTTATCCCTTTCTTTGATCAACCCTGTTACAAACCTTAGCCTTCTTAAATATCCTTTCTCACCCAAGTTAATTGACTCAATTTAGTTTTGATAAATCCTTAGACACATATATCCTTCAAATTCTCGCTAGCAATCATTAAACGGTTGTACTTTTAATAGAAGAAGCAACCTTTACCCATTTGATTTTCACTCTTTATCCCCTCTATTAAAAAAAATGGTTAAAAACCAAATACAAAAAAAAAAAAAAAAAAACAGGAAAGGATAAAAGACGTGTTTATATTTTTAGTTGCTTCCCGAATTCACAAACACAACCTTGAGCTTAAACCTTCTTATAGCGGATAACGTGTCCCTTTTGGATTCTGACTTGCTTGAGGACAAGCAAGATTTTAAGTGTGGGGAGGTGGTTTATAGCTCCCTAAATGCGAAAAATGTGTCATTTTTGCAAAATTTTTAACTATTTGAGTCATTAACTTTTTGCCTATAAAATCCCTTTTTCCTACCCTAAACCTTTAGCCAATGTTACAACCCTTTAAAGACCTATGATTTTGTTTAATTTTAATGCATTAATTTTGACCGGATGGATGATGCAATCCCAATGTGACCACTTTGTGCAATTAAATGTAGAGCGTTTACAAAAAAAAAAAATTTCACCCAAACACTTGAGCGTTAGAGTGACCACTTGTGAGCTATCAATTTTAGTCATTTTCTTTCGTTTTCATGAAGTGTTGATTGATAAAACCAATTAATCAGTTTTGGAGACTCGTCTGAGGTTCATTATATTTTTAATTGCAAAATGAGTAGTCTGAACTGTTGTGGATAATAAAGTGTAGTAGATTCTTGTTTTTGTAAGGGAGCTATTTGTTGATTTTTCTCTGCTTTGGATTCTGTCTTGCTTGAGGACAAGCAAGATTCAAGTGTGGGGAGGTTGATAGCTCCCATTTATATAGGTTTTTAGGATTAATTTAGTTTGTTTTCCCTTATTTCTATTTAATTTCAGTATCGTTTTATTACTTTTTAGTCAAAATTAGTAATTTCCTTTATTTATGGTATTTTTGGTGTTTTCATGGATTTTCAGGGACCTTTCGTGCATTTCCGAACCAGACCCAAGCCTATTGGAGCATTTCTGGATTATTCAGGGACTGTCAGAGCACTTTTGGGATTCATCAGGGACCATTAGAGCACTTTTCGAAAGCCCATGGACCTAAACAGATAAAAGCCGGAGCAAAATCGCCCCTTTTTGGACCTATCTCGGCGAGACAATACCTGTCTCGTCGAGACACTCCTTGTCTCGACGAGACGAGGCGGGGCAAGGCGCACCAGCGCCTTCCCCCTTGCTGGAATGCGCGGATTTGGGCCTAAAAGCCCATTTAAACACTTTGTAAATGTCCCGTTTAACCCTTGAGGCATTAGGGTTTCCTCCCTAACTCTATAAATAGGGAGCTAAACCTAATCCTTGGGGGGGATTAGCCACTTAATAAATTGGAGAGCCGCTAGGGCTTTCTCTCCTCCACAATGTAGATTAAGCTTTTATTTCAATTTTATTTTCCTGTTTCTAGATTAGATTTATTTTCTATTTTTTTATTTCTGTTCAAGAACAATTGATGGAAGAAGCTCCAAATCTTCTATTTTTGTAATCAGAATCGACAAGCGGGTTTTGGATTTCTATCTCTCCCTCTTATCTTTTCCTTTTATATTTAATTGAAGCTTTTCCCATTATTCTTATATGCCTATTGCTATGATTAATTTGTCTATGAATTAATCCCCGTCCAATTTGGGATGAGGATGAAATTGATTGTAAGAATATGTATGATTAGGGATCTAGGACCTTTGATTGATCAGTTTATGCATGCTTAATGCCTAGAAATTGTTAGGAACAGGATTTATGCTAGAATGAACATTGATAATGATCAACTAGCCTGTTTATGTATATAATGTGCTTAATGCCTGTGACCCTGACATTAAATAGGATTATAGATAGATGAGAACCTGACCATGGAATCGTCTATACCGAAATTGTGTAAATCTGACTTCGCTAGAGACCACTAGGAATGAGGCTTTGTGGCTGGGCTACGGCTTTAGCATTAGTTGTCAATAAACCTAATGCTTTGCATGACCTAGGGTATATGCCTAATCAAGCCGTCACCCGAATGCATGTGAATAGGTTAGACAAATCCCGTACAAATTTGTCTTTCACTTAGGACAATTACCTTCAATCATTGGTAAAACATAAATCTGAACTCCCTAAACCCATACATAGGATTTAATCAAAGGATTCCTCAACCTATATTGTGCCATCCGTCAATTCACCTTCTACCCTGTCAATTGTTCACTTTATTTTGTTATCTTTATTGCTTTCAATTAATTAATTAGTTATCAAAAACCCAACTTTTATCCAACCCTCTAAACAATTAGATCATTCTAGGTAGATTTGCTAGTTATAACGAATAGTCTTTGTGGTTCGATCTCATGCTTAGCACAATATTACTTATTGCGATAGGATACACTTGTCCTATTAAATGCTATATACTTTATGAGCATCAAGTTGGTGGTAGAGTTGATTGATCGGCAGATGTGTTGAGTGGAAAGGAAGTAATCCGGATGCTGTCGGTGCTAACTGAGGCAGGAATGTTCTGAGTCAGCACAATGCTTGGATTGACAGCATCGACGGGAATTGATTCCACTTGACTCGTAGAATTTGCGGAAGCATTCAAGTCGACATGTTCCTTTAGTGAAGAAACAGAGGCTTGCTTTTCTAGAGAAGCCGGTGGAGTAGAGGATGGTTGTTTTCTAAAAAATTTCAGCTTCAGTTTAGAAGGATCTTGGGTCGGCTTTTGAATGACAAAGTCTGGAATAGTTGGTGGTTGAACAGGAATGTCAATTACTGACTTCTGACTTGTCTTGACCAATCTTCTTCTGCGAGGAGGAGTGTCAGCTTGGATAGACTCTCCTGAGTGAGATGGAGAAGTTTCTTCTTGATCAGCATTAAGCTGGTCAGCTTGTTCTTGTACTTTATCAACATTGTGTTGGTCATGTTCTTGTTCTTCTCCAGCAGCCAACTCAGTATTGGCTTGCTCAGCTTCAATCTCACTAACTGTCTCCTCGGAGTCAGCTTCATCACTATTTTCTTCGCCCTATTCCTCATCTTCTTCATCCTCCCCATCCAATTCTTCCTCAACTTGTGCAATGAACTGATCGTCTAGTTGCACATCATCCTCTTGCTGTACAGCCTCAGTTCCTAGACACTGTGTGTAGTGAGAATCACCAGGAACAATGACGTCAGTAGGGATTGCGTCAATTGGAGTCAGTGAAGAAGACTTCTGCTTCTTTTGAGGTTGCTCATCAGCATCTTGTCTTTCCTCAATTTCAGGCTCATCTTGCCTGCTTCTTCTCTCAGCTGACTTAGGTCTCTCTTGACCTGGTTCAGCAACTGACTTAGGCTTCTTTGCCTCAGGCTCAGCCTTCTTTGAAGGAGTCTCAATAGCTTTTCTCTTACGGGCAGCTGGAGCCTTTGTCCTTCTTCTTTGCTTGGGAGCTGTTCCCTCAGCTTGTTGTTCACCAGCAGCAGCGGCTTTTGCTTTCTTTAGGGGCTGATTGAACTTTAACGCCCTCAGGGAAGCAGCTGTGATCTCAGATCCTCTAGCTTTAACTTCATCAGTCATGTCTATTTGATGATCAATGAGGATCCTGGTGATGAGCGAGCCCAGCCTGAGAGTTCCAGTGCTTCGTAGGAACCCAGCAATCAGGAATACTGGCATGTTGATCAGTTTGTATGTCAGCATATGCCATATGAAGCATTGCTCAAAGTTCGTTGCTGAGGTGGTGCAGTTGATCTTAGGATAAATGAAGTAGGTCAGCAGATAGTGAGCCATCTTTTGGTGCTGACCCATAGAGGAACTAGAGACTTCTCCTGAGTGGCCTTCAGGTTTACAGAAGGTGATTTCGTACCCAGTACCGTCATGATCTCCAGATCTTCTCAGCTTTGCTCCTTCATTTTTCAACTTCAGCAAATTCGCCAAATAGGTGGGATTGATGAAAATCGTTTTCCCCCTTACTACTGTTGCCAGATAGTCCTGGTTATCATCAGCGACTTGGAGGTTCTTGTAGAATTCCCTTACTAGGTCAGGATAGGTGTGATCCCTAATAGAGAACAACTCGGTCCATCCATTTTGCGATATCCATTCGCAGAAGGGTTGCTCGGAAGTCACGAACTTCTCAGAAACCCATCGTGAGAAGTCCACTTTCCATTCGCTAATGTTATCGAAAACCTTGGTATAGGTTCTGATTTTGGTCGGTTTTCCTTTGGAGGAGGTAGCTTGCCCAGTTTTTCCTTTACTCGGCGTAGTGACCTTGGTAGTTTCAGGCACAGAAGTTTTCCTGGAGGGTTCATCGGAGCTGGTCTTAGGGTGACCGGCACCGGAGATGTTGACGGAAACTTTAGTCATAGTTTCAGAACAAGTTTGGGAAGCTTTGAGAGTTTTTAGAGAGAAAGTTTTGCCTTAGAATTCGGTAGGTGTAAAGAAAATAAAGAATGGGGATTTACCCATTATTTATAGCGGTGAAGAGTGGATCTTATCGAATCCATGTGTCAGTTTTGCCTTGGGATTATCAACCGACAAGGATCCTGGCTTTTATGACACATTCGGCGCATACGTCATCCTAGGTGGCTATACACGTGCTTTTGCATTTAATGCAACGGATCTAACACTCAGCGTTTAGAATGCTAAGCGTTTTGGATTCTGAGTGGTCAGTAGTATATGAAAGGATGATTTCTCAGTTTAAGATAACTACTCGGTGTGCATATTGACTCAGTATTTATGTGTATTTTGTGTTAAGTACTCAGCATAACAATCACTCAGCATGCATTTGCATAAATCATTCAGCATAGTAATTCACTCAGCATAAATTTACATTTTAGAATAGGAATTTACTGAAGAGGATTAAACATACCAATGGCTTCTCTCAGTATGCTGAACTGTTCACGAGCCAGTGGCTTTGTGAAGATATCCGCAAGCTGCTCATCCGTTGGGACGTAGGTCAGCTTTATCTCACCTTTGAGTACATGGTCTCTAATGAAGTGATGCCTTATGCTGACATGCTTCATTCTGCTGTGTTGAATTGGGTTCTTTGATAGATCAATTGCACTTTTGTTATCGCATTTGACCTCAATTGTCTTTGTTTGAACACCATAGTCTTCAAGCTGTTGCTTAATCCATAGGACTTGAGCAACACAATGACCAGCAGCAATGTACTCAGCTTCAGTGGTAGAGAAGGCTACTGACGCCAGCTTCTTGCTGAACTAGGATACAAGACAGCTTCCTAAGAAATGACATCCTCCATAGGTGCTTTTCCATTCTAGCTTGTCTCTACCATAGTCAGCGTCAGTGTATCCAACGAGTGTAAATCCATGAGTGTTGGGATACCATAAACCTGCGTTCACTGAGCTTTGCAAATATCTAAGGATTCTTTTTACAACTATGTAATGAGATTCCTTAGGGTTAGATTGATATCTAGCACAGTAGCATACTGAGAACTGAATGTCCGGTCTACTGGCTGTTAAGTAAAGTAGAGAGCCTATCATACCTCGATACAATTTGCTGTCTACTGACTTACCATTCTCGTCAGCGCAGAGGACAGTGTCAGTGCCCATAGGAGTGGATATTGGCTTGCAATTTTCCAAGTCATATTTCTTTAATATCTCCTTGGCATATTTAGCTTGACTGATGAAGATGCCATTCTTTCCTTATTTTATTTGAAGTCCGAGGAAGAAGTTGAGTTCTCCCATCATCGACATTTCAAACTCAGTCTGCATTTGTTTGCTAAATTCCTTGCACATTGATTCGTTAGTTGCACCAAATATTATATCATCAACATAAATTTGAGCCAGCAGGGTATCTTTACCCTTTCTCTTAATGAATAAGGTTGTATCAGCTTTACCCCTTACATAGTTTCTAGTCAGCAGGAAACTGGTCAGCCTCTCATACCAAGCACGTGGTGCTTGCTTGAGGCCATACAGAGCCTTTTTGAGTTTATAAACGTGGTTTGGGAATTTAGGATCCTCAAACCCTGGAGGTTGATTAACATAAACTTCCTCGTTTATAACTCCATTAAGGAATGCACTCTTAACATCCATTTGAAACAGTTTAAAGTTCATGTAAGATGCATATGCACATAAAATCCTAATAGCCTCTAGCCTTGCCACTGGGGCAAAGGTCTCACCGTAGTCAATACCTTCTTGCTGACTGTAGCCCTGAGCTACAAGCCTTGCTTTGTTCCTGACTACGTTTCCTTGCTCATCCAGCTTGTTGCGGAAGACCCATCTTGTTCCAATGGTCTTCTGACTCCTTGGATGTGGCACTAGCTCCCATACATCGTTTCTTCTGAATTGATCAAGTTCCTCTTGCATTGCGCTCATCCAGAATTCATCTTCCTCAGCATTAGCGAAGTTCTTAGGTTCCTGAACTGAGACGAAGGCTACATTGCTGAGGTACCTCCTGAGTTGGTTTCTTGTCATCAGGGTATTCTCAGCGGCATCAAGGATTGCACTCTCTGAGTGCCCTCTTGGAATCCTTATCTCTTTGGGTAGATTGATGTCTTGTGTTGTCTGTGTTTCAACAATCTCTACAGGTGAAGACTGGTCAGTGAAAATAATATTTGGTTCACTTTTACCTTTGGTCAGCCCTTGAGGGAATGACTCAGCAGCTGTATCTTGATCAGCGGGTGCTGAGTGTGGATCATCCTCAGTCAGCGGCAGATATCTTTCTGCAGGGTTAGTTTCGTCGAACTCAACATGTACTGACTCTTTTAAAACTTGAGTCCGTTTATTGAAAACTCTGTATGCTTTGCTGTTTGTTGAGTAGCCTAAAAAGATAGCTTCATCAGCTTTTGAGTCAAATTTAGCTAGGCTATCTTTAGTGTTTAAAATAAAACATTTACAGCCAAAGGCACGGAAGTATCCAATGTTGGGCTTTCGTCCTTTCCAAAGCTCATAGGGGGTTTTCTTTAGTATAGGTCTAACAAGAGCCCTATTAAGAATATAGCATGCTGTGTTAACAGCTTCTCCCCAAAAGTACTTTGGAAGCCTATGCTCACTCAGCATTGTCCTGGCTATTTCAACCAGTGTTCTGTTCTTCCTTTCAACAACCCCATTTTGTTGAGGCGTTCTAGGAGCAGAAAAGTTATGGTCAATGCCGCTGGCTTCACAGAATTCAACAAACTGTTGGTTTTTGAATTCTCCACCATTATCACTTCGGATGTGAGCTAGTTTTAGGTCTTTATCATTTTCAAGTTTTCTAACCAAATTTGAAAATGTCTCAAAGGTCTCATCCTTGCTACTCAGCAAGATGACCCAAGTGTACCGAGAGAAGTCATCTACAATGACCAAGGAAAATCTTCTTCCACCCAGACTCAGCGGCTGGACTGGACCGAAGAGATCCAAGTGTAGTAATTCTAACGGACGCTTAGTTGAGACAATGTTTTTGCTATGAAAAGATTGTTTGGTTTGTTTTCCAGCTTGGCAAGCGTGGCATAATTGATCTTTTTCAAATCTAAGTTCAGGCAGTCCCTCAACCAATTGCTTTCTTGCTAATTTGGCCAGGAGGTCCATGCTTACATGACCAAGTCTCCTGTGCCATAGCCAGGAATTTTCTTCCTTTGAAACTAAGCATACAGTTTTTGAAAACTTTTTCTCTAAGTCTAGCATAAAGACATTATCAATCCGAGGGGCAGTTAAAATTAACTCATTTGTTTTTCCCTCGTATATTTTACATCTAGTAGCATCAAATATAACTTTTCTCCCATTGTCACATGGTTGAGCTACGCTGAGTAAGTTATATTTGAGTCCGCTGACTAAGGAGACTGACTCAATAGTAGGATTACCTCCGATGGTTCCTGACCCTACTATCTTACCCTTTTTGTTGTCTCCAAAACTTACGCTTCCTCCTCGTTTACGCTCAAATGTGATGAACTGAGTTTCATCACCAGTCATGTGCCTCGAGCATGCGCTGTCAATATACCACATCTTTGACTTCTCAGCACACCTCAGGCTTACCTGCATTGTAACTAGTTACTTTTAGGTACCCAATTCTTTTTGGGTCCTTGCTTGTTAGGTTCAACAGATAAAGCATCATATTTTATTTTATGGCGGCATACTTGGACAGTATGGCCATTCTTTCCACAGAAGTCACAGCTGACCTTCCGTTTAGGATTTCTCACTGACTGGTCAGCACCCTAGTGCTGAGCGTGCCAGCACACCTTTATGGTGTGTCCTTTCTTCCCACAGAAGTCACACTGGACATTCCGCTGGGGATTCCATCTCTGCTGACCAGTACTTCGGTACTGAGCATTCAGAGGAATATTTCTTTTGTTTTGAACCTTTAGTTGGTTCTGGATATTTGTGACGTCCTTTCTCAGTTTCTTTGAATCTGATTGTACTTCAGAGACAGACTTATGTATGATCTCCATATTATCATGCAAAGTTGAGTTGTCCTGAAGAAGGAATCTTAGGTCACTTAGCTTGACCTCTTCAACCTCGTCACAGCGCCTGCTGAGTGCTCTAATTTTCTTATTACACTTCTTAACAAGTGTATAGAGGTCACTCAGGGCATTACCCATTTCGTTTCTGAGCTGGGAAAGTGATATTACCTCATTTGATTGCTCCTCGTCAACAGATGCAATGGAGGGGTCAGTATGCTCAGAGACGCACGGCTCAGCAAGTTCGTCAGCCGTGAAGTAAATCTTCGCTGACTCGGTGGCCTCAGCTTCTGTTGATGAAGACTCATCACTGTTGCTCCATGTAGCCACCATTGCCTTTTTTCCGTTCTTTTTATCCTTCCTCAGCGTGGGGCAGCTTGACTTGATATGGCCAGTTTGATGACATTCAAAGCATGTGATGGGCTTTGAGTTGTCTTTCTTGTATTTGTTGTCGCTGGACTCAGCTTTATACTTATCAAACTTTCTGTAAGGCTTCTTAGAATATTTGTCATTCTTTCTGAACAGCCTTTTCATCTTCCTTGTGAACATAGCCATCTCCTCATCATCTGTTGAGCTCCCATCAGTGGAGTCAGCTTTCATGACAAGAGATTTCTGCTTCTTGTCTTCAGACTTTTCCTTCACCTCGAAGTTTTTCATTGATATCTCATGGGTCAGCAATGAGCCGATGAGTTCGTCATATTTGTAGGTGGTTAAGTCCTGAGCTTCCTCAACAGCGGTCTTCTTTGCTTGCCAGTCTTTAGAAAGACTCCTGAGTATCTTTTTGACTTGTTCTTCCTCAGTGAAGATCTTCCCAAGTCTCTTGAGCTCATTGATGATGTTGGTAAACCTTGCATTCATGTCAGATATACCCTCATCATTGTTCATTTCGAACAGCTCGTACACTCTCATCTGCTGGTTCACCTTGGACTCCTTTACTTTATTGGTTCCCTCGTAGGTGACCTCCAGCTTCTTCCAGATCTCTTGCGCCGACTCACAACCTGATATTTTATTATATTCTGCAGCATCGAGCGCACAGTGAAGCATATTTATAGCCGAAGCATGATTTTTTAGCTTCTTGAGATCATCCTCTGTCCATTTGGCCTCAGCTTTAACAACTGTTTGGCCAGCCACAACTTCGACAGGTACAAATGGGCCTTGGACTATGGATAGCCAGGCACTCATGTTTGTAGCCTGAATGAAATTTTTCATCCTATTCTTCCAGAAGGTATAGTTAGACCCGAAGAATAGGGGAGGCCGAGTAATGGACAGCCCCTCAGGTAAGATCTAAGTTGTTTGGTTTTCTGGGAGAAACCGAGTGCTGTTTTCGCCCATAGTGGGGATCAGCTCAAGGTGGTTAAACCTTTTACAGTGAGCTTTTAAGCTCTGATACCACTTGTTGGTCCCTTATAACGTTACAAGTATAGTTCCAAGGGGGGGGGTTAGGAACTATTTAAAAATTTTAAGATTAGGGCAGACTTCTTTTTCGTGAGAAAAAGGTTTGGACATCGGCGCTGAGTGAATAGCAAGATACTGGCTTAGTCAACTAGTGACTAGGTCAGTTTCTTTACTTGAGTCAGGAGATAGCACTTAGAGTCTATTCCTGAGCTCGGATACAACTCAGCTTGACCTCTTTACTTGGTCAGTTTTTGTTTAAGCAAGCAATAAATATATAAAGGAGTTAAAGGTTAGAAATATGTTACTCAGCAGATTTATCCAGGTTCGGCCTCCAAGCCTACGTCCTGTCCCCGGAACACGTTCCGAGATTTCGAATTCTCTACTGAGCTCTTTAACGGTAGAGCATCAAACCTTTTACAATCTTAGCAACTGAGTATAACAAGAGTACCTTCCTTTATACCTCTACTCAATCCTAATCTCTCGCTGAGTACTATAACCGAGTACTCAGCCTCTCCTTTCTAATCTCTAGAAATGATAAATGTTTTCCTAAACAATGATTGCTAAGACACCTTAGATGATTGAATAATCACTCTAGACTTTTACACAAAAGATATGAAATTTAGTGTAAGATTGCTTTGCTTTTTGCTTGTAGAACTTGCGTAGAAATTTGGTCAGCGTAATGGCTTGATCAAGTTCTGTGTTGAATGAAGCTTCTGATGGCACTATTTATAGAGACGTCTGGACATCGGTCATTTCGAATTTCGAAATAACCGTTGGAGGGAAACGGCTTCCTGTCGTTGTCATCCTGACTTGCTCAGAGCTCTCGGCCAATCAGATTTGAGTATCTTCTGTCCTCGGTCAGCTTTTGGTCAGCTCAGTAGAGTGTCTCTCCATTTATGGTAATGTCAACTAGACATCATACTGTGTCGTCTAAACTTTACCCAAAGTGGAAACACTTTGTCTGGAAGTTTTCCTTAGCCAGCTGCTGTCTTGTACGCTTTGTCGAATCAACTCAGCAGCTTCGTTCTGAAGTTGTTCCCTGAAGGTCTTCTAGATCCTTCTTCCACTGAGTTGCGTTTTGTCTATAACGACAACGTTTTGACATTCGCGGGCCGAGTTGTCTTGAATCGTTTGACTTGGGCTTTGACTCTTGTATTGGGCTTGGACCTTTTAATCCTTATGTCTTATAAGAAATTTTTAACTCAACATTGAACAAACACATTAGTAGAATAAATCAAAGCATTTAAACTTAGTGTGTTTAGAATATGTTTTTAATTATACTTAAACAATTTTGTCAAATCAAAATTATGTGGAAAGGTGTTTCAACATAAGTGTACCCCGTCGTTATCAAGTAATAAAATTTGGACAAGTCCAGGTATCGAATCCACAGGATTTATTCCTGCAAGTATCGAGCTACTCGGTTTCTAGTGTTATCTAGGCTTTGGGGGGTTTAAGCTTTGGTTTTGTTTAAGTTAAACTACTCCTAACTAAGTTATTCTACTCTTAAGTGATCTTTCACTAAAGTAAATACCCAAAAGGATATGGAATGACACGATAATGATGAATATGGGATGATCATACAACTGATTTAAAAACCTAATCTAAGTCACTTGTGTCCGAGGCGATTAACCCTACTTATCCTTCTGAGGTTCCTAGTTTGTGATTCCTTTGTAAGGCCGAAACCAGCTCTAAGGCTCAGTAATTTGGGCTTAATCATCTATAGGGTCGTCAATCCTATAGGCACTGACTAGGTCAGATTCAGCTCGCAATATGTGCTAACTTAATTTTTGGATTTATGAATGAGTTAAACCAATCAGACACAGTTTAAATAAATAAACCAATTGAACAAACAAAAACTATATTATCATTAAATATGGAAAAATATTGTCACGGAAATACAATTAGCCTAAGATTCATAGACTGTATCAAAAGCTAAACAAGTTATGATAAAGGTAAGAAAATCCCTTTCAGGGAACCTATCTACCATTGCAGGCGTCTTCCTAGGACTTAAGGAGGAACCTTGAACAATCCTCGGTGAGCGGAGCTTCGAAGGTTCTTCAATGGAGGTTGAAGGAGATGGAGGAGGTGGAGAGGATTCTTCAAGGGGGAAAGCTAGGGTTTTTTACAATAATGAAAGATATCTAATTTACAAGATAAAAGTCCTATTTATAGCTGTGGTTCGGGCCCCGTATCTGACCTAATTCGTTTCCTTTTGTAGGTGGGAAGAGTGGGGACCGATCGTGGCGCCGTGGGGCCGGGAATCAGTCAAAAAGACTGATTCCCGCAGGTCAGCTCGCCGAGCTGGGCGAGCCAGCTCATCGCACTAGCAGTGCCAGCTCGCCGAGCTGGCCTATAAAGGCCAGTTTCGACGAGCAAAACATGCCCAAATGCCCCGCGTGACTGTCGGATGTCCTCGAGATGCGATTTTCGCCCGAACTTGTTCATGTTTTGACCTGCACACGCATGTAAACTCCAAACGACATTAGTTCCGAGGTAAATTGACCCACCAATCGCTTGTTTCGAGTGAACTTTCCATTTGGTGCGATTTTTTGTGGATCAATTAGCCACAATAGATAACTGAAAGTTAACATACGTGCTAGTTTGGCGATATTTGCCCAAAAATGATCAGAAAACAGACTTAAACCACAAAAGTAAATAGAACATATACAAATTCTATCTAACACACACAAATGCATATAAATGCGAGAATTGCTAGCTTATTGGCGAAAAAGTAAACTAAAATTGTCCTAAAACCGTACCCAAAGATAGGGGCCTATCAAACCTCCTCGCACTTAAAAATTTACTTGTCCCCAAGTAAACTAAAAAATTAAACCCGCAATCATAAGCCAAGCTAGAAAACCTCCTTGTTTTACTAGGTGTCTGACACAATTTCAAGCATCTGTAATTACATGCATTCGGAAGTACAAAGTAGAGACACGATATCCAAAAGCCGCATTTCAATTATCACAGGTCATATTCTTAAGAAAAGGATACATGTTTAATTAAACAAGCTTAAGGGGATAGCTAAATAAAACACCTCACTATGGGTAGTTCACTCAATTCACACAAATTTGGTGGCTAAAGTGTTTACTCTCGGTTTATATTCTTGCTTAGGATTACGTTGACTTTGCACGTTCATCGAATTCCTCTACTATGCTACATGACTCCGATGATATCAAAAATAGCCTCGAATTGGGGTTGTAATGTTGTTAGAAGAGGGTTAAAGGTACAACAAGGGGTAGGAGTTTTAGCGCTAGAAAAACAAAGTTAAAATGGCTTTAGCAATTACGAAATGACTGAGCTTTTTATTCATTTTCTTTTTTTCTGAGACGTTTTGATCTTTAAGAACTGGGGAACGAAGTTTTCACCTTTTTGTTTGTCTTTTTTCTTTTCTTTTCTTTTTCTCTTTCTTTTTCTTTTTCTTTTAATAATGATGCTCATTCACCTCTTAGCCTTTTGGCTTGCTCTTATAGTGCCATAAACAAAGAAAAAGCGCTAGAATAAAACAAAGGCTTAATGTGAGCTTTGCAAAAAAAAACTCGGGTTAGATAACAAACTAAGTGATAGTTTGCAAAAATAAGGGTTAGAAAGAAAGAAAAACTACAAACTACAAAATTAAGGCTCAAAGGGGCTTCCTAGAGTGGATGAAAAAGACAAAAATAAGGTAAAGAAAAGGTTAGTTCTAATGAGGCTGGTTCATCGTTTATCATCTCAAATCAGTGCATGCAGGTTCAACTCAGTATTAGGTGCAAAATCTATAATCTTCCACAAGTCAAAGCATTCACACAAAAATGTCAAGAAAAAGAGCTTTTTGATGTTCGCTCTTAGGCTCAAATTCAACTCACAATTCTTTGGGATTTAATTTTGTGTTTATTAGTTCTTCCCAAGCTCAAATTCAATATCACATGCCTTCAATCCTTAAGTTATCTACCTAATTCAAAAGTAGGGTCTAAATGCAATCTTTAGCTCATGCGCTTACAGATACAAGGGTTGTGTCCCGCACCTAAACTAGTTTTCATGCAATTCAAGATTCGGTTTTCAGTCCCCAGAAATAAATAACGAAGTTTAGCTTCGAAGGAAGTTTCGGTTTTTAGGTCCTAAACATGCAAAAACAGAAAATAAAACCCAAAAACGTTAAACTAAACTAGACACGACGCAACAAAAATTTTAAAATTTGTACAATTTTTGTAAGTTTGTCTACCCCTCATCCTCACACTTAAATCATGCAATAAGTTCCAACATTGCATATAAAACAATAAACACATGTGAAAGGAGATAGGGTGGAGAAGACAACTTACTGATTACCTTGCAACTGTAAGAAAATAGACAAGCCTAGGCATAGCGGAATAATAAAATTTTATCTATTTTATCTATATTTCCCTTTTCCAAGATCTGTTAATTGTTATTTCGTATAAAGAGGAATATATAGTAATACCTTTATTAATGAACTATCTACCGTTGCAAACGAAGTGCCCACAACTTGCTATTATCAACTCGTGAACCACGAACGTTTGATTCAACACAAAACCAAAAGATAACCAGTGATCAACCTTCAATGAATAGCAATCGCAATGATTGCCTCTAACAGAAATCGATACGAGATCAAAGAGGGAGTAAGAAATAAAATAAATTAGTCGAGACGAAAGACGGAACGATTCCTCCTCTCCTATTTTGTGTGTGTCGAAATTTTGGGGTTAGGGAAGTCTATTTATAGACTTTTCTTAACCCTAATCCCAGTTGTGTTAGGTAATTAAATAATTGGAATCTTATACGGAATAGGATTCCTAATTAGATAATTAAATAAACACTTTACTATTATCTAAATAATAACTAATTATATCTAGATAATTATTATTAATCAAATTAATAATTAATTAATGTTAGGGATAATTAAATAGAGTTTCAATCACATAAAACTTCTAATTAATATTATCAGATAATCTTTTAATTTAATTGATAACCATAATCAAATTATAATTATTAATCAAATTAATTTTATCTCTAAATTAATGTAAATTTCGGCCCATATGTATATGTCCCACTAATTACATTTTCGTCCTCCGATTCCAAGTCCCATATGCGACCCATTAGGTTCTTTATTGCCACTAGCCGTATATATCATTTGAAATTATTCATCACGATTAATTCCAACATATATAACGGAATACCGTCGAGAGCTGTTACTAGAAGAACTTATGATATCCCCCCAGAGCAATTAAGAAGTTAGGTTGATGACTGACATTAACCTTTCTGTATTAGGTACAGTATAATACGATCCTTCATCAACTATATCCTTTCGGTCAATTCCTTATAACCATGGAACGTGTCAAGGTTACATATAACGAAGAGTCCGGTTTTACTTGTACAGTTTGAATTCACTCTGAAAGATAAGTTAAGTGAAATGTTTATTTCTACTCTTAACTGTATCACCTTGCAAGGATTTCAGTCAATTCACCACAAGCGGCCCTTTGGATATATCTCCCATTTATCGGGAGTGACGAATGCTCAATCTGACATTAACCATTCTGTAATTACTTCGCGTGATACCCAACCCTGCTCTCACACACCCTAGGCTCTCACCTATTGGATCGTGCTCGCACAGAATCAAAGTATCAGACTCCGCAATCCAGAATTACTAATTAATGAATGTTTGAGTCTGAGGATTAGTTATACCTACTAATACCGATGAGATGAACAGTTGACACATTAGATAAATCATTCCATTCTGTTATCTCAAGTCGGGTCCCAATCCTAATGAACTCCTTCATCAGATCCATGTAACTGTCTAGATATCAGAATATCTAAAGCTTGTGAGATCAGCTTTCTGTCTCGACAGAAAACACTGTTACATGCAAGTCTCAACAGCAATATGCCAATCCATATAACATATTACTTGACTTGGGTTTACTTTAAGTCTATCAGTCTATTATAAAGTATAGTCTCACTTCATGCGTGTATGAACACTTTATAACTACTTGAATAAACTTAGGATTACTTCCTTTACGAAAGATTTGTGCCTTTATATATAGTTACATATTAATGCTATATATCTGATTAAATAAATGACCAAATAAACAATTTATTCATTAATATTAATATCCAAAACAATTGTATTTAGGAGACTAAATTCCAACATTCTCCCACTTGGACTAAAGCCAATTGTTTCTGAAACTAATACCAGAAGAACTAATAAGATGTTTATCGTGAGCTCTTTGTTGTAACGGCTTGGTCAACGGATCTGCAACGTTGTCTTCAGTGGGCACCTTTTCTATTCTCACATCTCCTCTGGCTATGATCTCCCTAATGAGATGATATCGCTTGAGATAATGTTTGGATGCATTATGAGACCGTGGTTCCTTTGCTTGTGCAATGGCTCCATTGTTGTCACAGTACATAGTAATGAGATTTACAATGTCAGGCACCACTCCTAGTTCTGTTATGAACTTTCTAATCCAAACAGCCTCCTTTGCCGCTTCTGTAGCTGCGATGTACTCTGATTCAGTCGACGAGAAAGCAACACTTCCTTGTTTGGAACTCTTCCAACTAACTGAACCTCCATTCAGGATAAACTGGTATCCTGATTGGGATCTGTAATCATTTTCATCAGTCAGATGACTAGCATCTGAATATCCTTCAATTTTCAATTCTCCTTGACCATATACGAGGAACATGTCTTTAGTTCTTCTAAGATACTTAAGAATGTTCTTGACAGCAATCCAGTGATCAAATCCTGGATTCCCTTGATATCGGCTTGTCATACTTAATGCGAATGCCACATCAGGTCTAGTGCAAAAGCATAGCATACATGATCGAACCAACCGCGTTGGAGTAAGGAATTACAGCCATGCGATTCTTGTCACTATCCGTTTTAGGACACTGACCATTTGATAACTTGACACCATGGACCATTGGTAAGTTACCTCTTTTTGATTCATGCATGTCAAAACGTTTTAGCACTTTGTCAATATATGTAGATTGGGATAGTCCGAGCAGTCTCCTTGATCTATCGCGATAGATCTTGATCCCTAAGATGTAGGCTGCTTCTCCCAAGTCTTTCATGGAGAAATTACCCGATAACCAAACTTTTACTGTTTGCAACATTGCCACATCGTTTCCCATAAGTAGTATATCATCAACATATAGTACTGGGAAAATGATTGAGCTCCCACTTGTCTTCTTGTAAACACAAGCCTCTTCTGAGTTTTGTTCGAAACCAAATTGTTTTATGGTTTCAACAAAACGCTTGTTCCAGCTCCTAGATGCTTGCTTGAGTCCATAAATGGACCTTTGAAGTTTGCAAACCTTGGTTGCATCCTTCGATGTGAAACCTTCAGGTTGCATCATGTTACATCCTCAAGTAGGTTTCCATTTAGGAAAGCTGTTTTCACATCCATTTGCCAAATCTCATAATCAAAATGAGCGGCAATTGCAAGCAATATTCTGATGGATTTGAACATGGCTACTGGAGAGAAAGTCTCGTCATAGTCAATACCTTGTTTTGACGATATCCTTTCGCTACTAACCTAGCTTTGTAGGTACTAACCTTTCCATCCATGTCAGTCTTCTTCTTGAAGATCCACCTGCACCCAATGGGTTTTATCCCTTCGGGTGGATCAACCAAAGTCCACACTTGGTTAGTATACATGGAGTCCATTTCAGAATTCATGGCTTCAAGCCATGCTTTAGATTCTGGACTAGCAAGAGCTTCTTCATAGGTTTCGGGTTCATCGTCTAACACGGGAACCAGTTTGTCATCTCCCACTAGAAAACCATATCTAACTGGGAGTTCACGAATTCTTTGAGACCTACGAGTGGGATATGACACTTGTGTTTCATCTAGTGAAACGGGTTCGGGTTCAACTTCTTCCGCGTTTTCAATATGTGATTCCTCTTGAACTTCTTCAAGTTCAATCGCGCTTCCATTCTGTGTTTCTTCCAGAAACTCTTTCTCTAAAAACACTGCGTGTTTGGATACTATTACCTTTTGGTCATCTGGATGATAAAAGTAATATCCCATAGTTTCCTTCGGGTATCCAATGAAGAAACACTTGTCAGATTTGGGATCTAATCTGTCTGACACAATAGGTTTGACGTATGCTGAACATCCCCATATTCTCATGAAAGAGAAGATGGGTTTTCTACCAACGAACAGTTCGAATGGTGTGGAACTGGAGGATTTGGTTGGAACTCGGTTTAAGGTAAATAGGGCAGTTTCTAAGGCATAGCCCCAGAATGATTTTGGAAGAGCAGTGGCGCTCATCATGGATCGCACCATATCTAGTAAGGTGCGATTTCTCCTTTCTGATACACCATTGTGTTGTGATGTATAAGGAGGTGTCCATTGTGAGCATATTCCACATTCATTTAGATAACTCATAAATTCTTCAGAAAGATATTCTCCACCTCGATCAGATCGAAGTATTTTGATAGTCTTTCCTGTTTGATTCTCAACTTCATTCTTAAAGCATTTGAATTTCTCAAAAGCTTCTGACTTGTGCTTCATCAAATAGATATAACCATATCTGGTATGACCATCTATGAAGCTAATGAAGTATCTGAATCCTCCTCTTGCTTGGACTGACATAGGACCATAAACATCTGAATGTATTAATCCTAGAGTGTCTGATACACGCTGACCTTTATTGCTAAAGGGTGTCTTTGTCATTTTTCCTTTTAAACATGACTCAGACGTTCCCATTGATTCACAATCAATTGAGTCTATAAGCCCATATTGATGTAGCTTAAGCATGCGTCTCTGGTTTATATGGCCTAAACGACAATGCCACAAGTAAGTTGAGTTATCTAATCTAAGTCTTTTGGTATCAATTGTGAAAGCAGAAACTTTATCATTCAAAACATAGATCCCATTTAATGATATTCCTGAAAAATAGAAAATACTATTTCTATAAAATTCACAACCATTGTCCTTAATTGAAACATGAAAGCCATCTTCAATTAGACAGCTAATAGAAATGATGTTGTGAGACATCTCTGGAACATACAAACAGTTCCTTAATTCTATTACAAGCCCAGAGGGCAAACTCAAAACATAATCTCCAATTGCGAGGGCGGCAACTCTTGCTCCATTTCCTACTCGCAAGTTTATGTCTCCTTTCTTTAATTCTCTAGTCTGTGTTAGCTCCTGCATATTCATACAAATATGAGATCCACATCCGGTATCTAATACCCAAGATTCAGACTGTGAAATTGAGTTAATTTCAATATAGAACATACCAGAAGTTGAAGCACCGTCCTTTCCCTTCTTGAGAGAAGCTAGGTACTCCTTACAATTTCTCCTCCAATGCCCATCTTTACCACAGAAGTGGCATTCCCCTTTGGGCTTCTTGACTTGCTTTCCTTTGGCTTGGGCCGGCTTGCCTCCCTTGTTCTTCTTGGGATATTTTGGATTAGGAAAATTCCCTTTCCTCTTCTTTGATCCCTTAATCACAAGAGCGGGTACCACTTTATCTTTCTTCACATTTGTCTCAACTTTCTTGAGCATATTGGCGAGCTCTTCAAGAGAGGTCTTTAAGTCATTCATTTGGTAGTTCATGGTGAACTGTGAATAACTTTCTGGGAGGGATGTAAGAAGTAAGTCGACATTTAGCTCATGATCCATCGCGAAGCCAATACTAGAAAGTTTGGTGATATAGCCAATCATCTTGACACAATGTGTCATAACAGATGTGCCCTCTTGCATCTTGCAGCGAAACAGCAGTTTTGATATCTCAAAACGTTCACAGTGAGTCTGTTTCTCGAACAGCTCTTTTAAGTGCATGACAATAGAATAAGCATCCATTTCCTCATGTTGCCTTTGCAGATCTGGTGTCATCGATGCAAGTATGATGCACCCAGCGTGTTCATCATCGGATTTATGCTTTTGATAAGCATCAATCTCTTCAATGGGTGCATCATCAGCCGGAAGAGCGGGTATCGATGTATCGAGTACATACCCTATCTTTTCGAACTTCAAAACAATTTTGAGGTTACGAAACCAGTCGGCGAAGTTTGAACCATTCAACTTGTTATCGGTAAGGATATTTCTTAGATCGGTTTTCGACATGATTGTTTTTAGAGTACGAAATTAATAACCTGAGAGTGAGAAAAAGGTGATGGATGTTATTCATTTGTTCAATTCACTTACAATTTAAATACGTTGGACTTTTATGTTTTTAAATTGCTCCCACTATTTTACCAAATTAATAACCCTCTATATTAATTCGAAGGATATTCACAATTCCTTTAGTGAGCTAGAATCCTAACTCCTGAATTTTCACCTTGAGTTTACTCAACAAGCTAGTTTCATTCATTAGGTAGATTCATGTAATCAATCACATCAAAACATGTGATTTCTAGGTTGTTGGGTTACTAACCACATTAGTAACTGATATGTGTCGTTTATCAATCCCAACCATATTGCCCATTAGGTTAGAACAACATGAGTTTACTCATCCAATTATTCTATCCTAATTTAAACATTACCCCATATTCGTGAAAAATAGTTTTTCGATAATTCAGGTGTTACCATAAGACCCCGAGCTTGAGTTTACTCAACAACCCAAAGGCCCCCAATACTGCCGGCTGAATTATAATATTAGGGAGGGGCAACCGATTTTAATAACTTGCTTATTTACTTAACTTTTGATTAGTGAGGGATTTATTTAAGTCTCATAATCTATCCTAGTCTTGATTTGCTTTAGCATACATCATACATTCAACATTGACAATTATGGACATATCTCTAAGTTTATTCCGTTGAGCCAGAAACGGAATAAAGGGTCGCCCTAGGAAAATACTAACTATTACATATTTCTCTTTGGGTCCTCCGTCTTCTCATTGGCGCCTTGAATTACAACAATATTCAATTTCAAAGAAAACTTCAATTTACTTGAAGGGATTTGGATGAGAAGATAAATACAATAGAGAGTAAGAGAAGGCAGGACACGCAGGTCCTATTTAAATACCAAAAGACTAAATAACTATTAAAGAGGGTCTAATATGTCCATAATGCCACACATGCATAGACACAATTAAATTAAATTTAATTGGTTGATTACACAAACTATTTATGTAATATTTAAGTTAATCAAATTAACAACTTAAATTAATTTTCATCCAATTTCAATTATGCATATCCTAATTAATTCAAATAATTCATTTAATGCTTTGAATTACTTATATCAAATATTTAGGTAAAACAAACTTTTAAATAAATTGATTTTGATAATCAAAACAAATTATTATATTCTGAAATATATATATATATATATATATATATATATATATATATATATATATATATATATATAACGGGTTATTTTAAAACAATTTTAAAACCCGGTACCAACAATCGGGCCGGACCGATTTAATCGGCCCGACCCTTTGGCATAGCTGCTGCCGTAGGGCAGCAGCTAGCGGACAGACACTGCTGCCGTAAAGGCAGCGGCGTCCGCCGCTACTAGTTGCTGTCGCAAGGCAGCAACCAGCCGCAAATAGCGAACTGGTATCAATATATATATATATATTTAATATAAATATATATAATTGTTCTAAAACAGTTTCAAAATAATTTTCAGAATATTAAAACAGTTTTATCTTTTAGATTTAATAAAACAAAACGTTTTAATTATCTAACTATAAAACTTTTAGATTTTGTTTAAAACCGATTATCAACCGAAATAATCAGGAACTATGCATAATCAGTTTTAATTAACAAGTAATCAAAACTTATTTATCGTTAGGTTAATTGAACTAATCGATTAATTAATTTAACCTAACAATAAATCTATTCAATCTGATTGAAAAACTCTTTTATTTACATATATGAAATAATAGATTAACATAGGCTCTGATACCAATGTAAGAAAATAGACAAGCCTAGGCATAGCGGAATAATAAAATTTTATCTATTTTATCTATTTCCCTTTTCCAAGATCTGTTAATTGTTATTTCATATAAAGAGGGATAGATAGTAATACCGATATTGATGAACTATCTACCGTTGCAAACGAAAAGTCCACAACTTGCTATTATCAACTCGTGAACCACGAACGTTTGATTCAACACAAAACCAAAAGATAATCAGTGATCAACCTTCAATGAATAGCAATCGCAATGATTGCCTCTAACAGAAATCGATACGAGATCAAAGAGGGAGTAAGAAATAAAATAAATTAGCCGAGATGAAAGACGGAACGATTCCTCCTCTCCTATTTTGTGTGTGTCGAAATTTTGGGGTTAGGGAAGTCTATTTATAGACTTTTCTTAACCCTAATCCCAGTTGTGTTAGGTAATTAAATAATTGGAATCTTATACGGAATAGGATTCCTAATTAGATAATTAAATAAACATTTTACTATTATCTAAATAATAACTAATTATATCTAGATAATTATTATTAATCAAATTAATAATTAATTAATATTAGGGATAATTAAATAGAGTTTCAATCACATAAAACTTCTAATTAATATTATCAGATAATCTTTTAATTTAATTGATAACCATAATCAAATTATAATTATTAATCAAATTAATTTTATCCCTAAATTAATGTAAATTTCGGCCCATATGTATATGTCCCACTAATTACATTTTCGTCCTCCAATTTCAAGTCCCATATGCGACCCATTAGGTTCTTTATTGCCACTAGCCGTATATATCATTTGAAATTATTCATCACGATTAATTCCAACATATATATAACGGAATACCGTCGAGAGCTGTTACTAGCAGAACCTATGATATTCCCCCAGAGCAATTAAGAAGTCAGGTTGATGACTGACATTAACCTTTCTGTATTAGGTACAGTATAATACGATCCTTCATCAACTATATCCTTTCGGTCAATTCCTTATAACCATGGAACGTGTCAAGGTTACATATAACGAAGAGTCCGGTTTTACTTGTACATGTTGAATTCACTCTGAAAGATAAGTTAAGTGAAATGTTTATTTCTACTCTTAACTGTATCACCTTGCAAGGATTTCAGTCAATGCACCACAAGCGGCCCTTTGGATATATCTCCCATTTATCGGGAGTGACGAATGCTCAATCTGACATTAACCATTCTGTAATTACTTCGCGTGATACCCAACCCTGCTCTCACACACCCTAGGCTCTCACCTATTGGATCGTGCTCGCACAGAATCAAAGTATCAGACTCCGCAATCCAGAATTACTAATTAATGAATGTTTGAGTCTGAGAATTAGTTATACCTACTAATACCGATGAGATGAACAGTTGACACATTAGATAAATCATTCCATTCTGTTATCTCAAGTCGGGTCCCAATCCTAATGAACTCCTTCATCAGATCCATGTAACTGTCTAGATATCAGAATATCTAAAGCTTGTGAGATCAGCTTTCTGTCTCGACAGAAAACACTGTTACATGCAAGTCTCAACAGCAATATGTCAATCCCTATAACATATTACTTGACTTGGGTTTACTTTAAGTCTATCAGTCTATTATAAAGTATAGTCTCACTTCATGCTTGTATGAACACTTTATAACTACTTGAATAAACTTAGGATTACTTCCTTTGCGAAAGATTTGTGCTTTTATATATAGTTACATATTAATGCTATATATCTGATTAAACAAATGACCAAATAAACAATTTATTCATTAATATTAATATCCAAAACAATTGTATTTAGGACACTAAATTCCAACAGCAACTGCCAAAAACTTGATGATTGGCGTTGCGAGTTTTTTTTTAGAGTTCGGAAAAAATTCCCAAACTGGGCCCCGTCTCGGCTGAGCTGGCCAGCTCGCCCGAGCTGGGCACCTAGGGGGGCGAATTGAATTTTTTTTTTTTGAATAAATAAATAGAAATCTATAATTGAACAAAAAAAGAAAAACAAACCTGAAAAAGCTTAATCCAAACTTGGGGTGCCTCCCAAGAAGTGCTACTTTATAGTCGGTTAGCTGGACATAGAATTCCTTCCTAGGTTTAAGCTTCTATTCGTGTTAGGAATTCAAATTCCTTAATAAATAATCTGTACCTATAAAACGGATTAGGAGCCTCAAATAAGTTTAATGAAAATAAGTGGCCAAATTTAAACATATTATGAAAAAGTTTGGTTTGCTCCCTTTTGGATTCTCTTGGTAGGTCGAAGAGCATGAAGCAAATCTAAACTTTTCTAACTTTTGAGGAAAAGGTAGTTGAGATACACAAGTTTTGATTTGATCTTTTATCTCTATCACATGATTTAGAATTTTAGATTCTGAACTGGGGTTGGTTACCGCTTCTGGTTCCTCACTTACCTTGAGTGATGCATGTGACAGTGGACTTGGTTCTACCTTTTTGTCGCTCCTCAAGGAGATGGCTTGAGTTGATTCCTTTTGTGGCATTTCTATGTTTTCCTTTATGCTTGGGAGAGCATCTCGGGATTGCTCTTGCATCTCATGGTTTATTTGAGCTAATTGGTTGCTCAAGTCCATGCAAAACTCCTCATTGATTGTAAGTCGGGATGACATTTCTTTCAAAAGGGACATCACCTCATCTTGTGAGCTAAAGGGTTGTGGAGGAACTTGGCTTGCTTGTTCGTAAGGAAACATTCCCAATTAGTTTTCCCTATGCTCATTAACAAACCTATTTGGAGGCCTGAACATGTTAGGGTTCTCGTAGGACATATTTCAGGTCTCCTCCAATCACTATCATAAAAGCTATAAGAATTGGGGTTAGAATTGTACCTTTGGTGATTACCCACAAAACTTACACTTTCATTGGTGTTAAGGCTCAGTTTTGCCATCAAGATATCCATTTTCTTATTTAACTCGGTCATGGAGGGATTGGGAGCCTCATTCTCCAGGGCATGAATGTATTGTCTTGATGGGATAGTAAGCTTTTGAGCTTGCCACTCGACTCTTTCTTGCCAATTCATTGATCAGAGAATGCTGAGAAAGAGTGAAGTTCTAGCGCAAAAGTTGATAAGTAAAATTTTACAGCTATGAACACAAAAGTTAACAAGTATAAGTCGGAAAATTAAAGCTATGGAATTTTAACAAGTATAAACAAGGTTTACAACTATAAGAGCAGCAAAATGATATCATATAAAAATAAGCCAGTAAAATCAACAATCCTTATAATTATGAATTCACTTACCAGAGAAACGCAGCAAAGCGAAAGGACGCCGGAACGCAGCAAGCATGGCAAAACAGAAGGAAGAAAACACAAACAGAAGAAGAAGGATTTAGGGAAGAAGACGCAGAAAACGGAAGAAGAAGGAAGAAGTTTTGCTAAAATAAATCGCACGACACCGGTGTTTTCTCCTCCTCAACGGTAGGTTAATAATTTTAATTTTTTTAAAATTTATACTGAATAAAAAAAATTGGGACACCTTAAATTTATGGGTCATGCGCCTGCGCCCCAAAAATCAAGGCTCACGACCGGCCTTGTCTAGAGAGAGAGAGGGGATATTTTATTTTTACAAAGAGGGTAATGTATATCGAAGAGAGAGAAAGAAGTGTAAAAATAGAGGAGAGAGATGAGTTGGGTAGAAGAAGATTAACATAATTATTTAAGGTTAAGAGAGTAATATATATTCAGTGGGCGATGATTTGGTAGTTTGACTCGCGTTGATGAGAATTGACTGGTCATAATTACCGACTCTACACTTTAGTGGGAAGTTATCGTAATATCATATATTTTAATATGTAAAATTAAAGATTGTACACTAAAATATGAAATAGAGTAAAAATTACACACCATATATATAGTTTTTTTTTTTTTAAAATATCACGTATGTAGTTTACTCGTGTTAAAATAAATTTATCTTTTGAAAAATATGTACACCTTTAGATTTATTAGTTTAAGCTTGGTTTTCACAACCAATATTTATTATTTTATAGGTTTAACTTTATTAATGTTTTTTTTGCAACTTTAATAATGTTAGAAACCTTGTTTCAAAAAAAAAAAAAAAAAAATGTTAGAAACCTAAAGTTCCACTGAGAAATATTAATTTGACTTGTATTTTGATAGGGTCAGCTTTGATAAATTAACATTTGTGGTGCCTGCATTCCAACTCTACTCTACTCGGCTCGAGCAAAACGTGATTTTATGCTTTTTAGAATGATTCTTTTCCGAATAATTAGAGAAAAATGTCAATATTTCAAACTCAGCATAAACTGAGTCAATTTCATTAATCATCAAGATATTATTCAATTTCATTTCGTTTCAACAAGTCATTAAATTTTATTTTTATTTTTTAATAAAAATGTTATAACCATTACTGAAATAAAAACGTAATCATGATATTAGAAAGAAGTTTTTTACATGATAGTAATATGACAATTATATATATATTAAAAAAATAAAAATATATAATTTTTACTTGTAGCATGACAATTTCAAATAATTAAATTAAATAAATAATATTTTTTTTTTAGTTTTATTTTTACCATCATATGGTTGTCAATTATTTTCAATCTCGTTTTATATCATTATTCAAGTGATTTTTCTATCTGAAATAACCGAAATGATTTTATTGTAACTTTATTGAAACAAGATAAGATAAAGTTTAGTTACTATTTAAAAACTCACTTAAAACTTCAATTGTACAATTAACCTTCTTGATATGTAAGGTGATAAGATAGTGGCAAAATTCCACCATAACAAGTCCGGTAATCTGATTAGAGAGATCTGGAGCGATCAGATTTGGGTCAAATATATGAATATCATAATTAAGTATAAAATTACAACCAAATCATATAACCAAACTTAATTCTTAATATATCATTATTCTCTATATATTATGATTTTACACTATAATTTAAAAATTATAGAGTCCAATTCATAAATTATAAACCCTATAAAATATATTTTAGACTTCTAATTTATAAATTCTAATCCTTAAAATATATTAAAAGTACTGATTTTATTAGTCTGATATAATCTAAAATTATGACTTGACATAGTTGTAAATAGTTTTTAAAGTAGGAATTTCTGTGTAATTTTCTCATCAGATTTGGGAATTGCTTGTCTTCTTTGTATAGCCTATAAAACAGAACTTGGACAAGTCTTCCAGCCCATTCCTATGATGCGGCCCAGTTTCCATTCTGATTTTGGTAGCCCATTCAATTCACTGCAAGCCCAAATTGATTTCTCTTCTCCATTCATTAACAACCTTTTCAAAGCCCAATCAGCCACAATAAATGTCTAGAGAGATTTATATTTTACTGTTATAAAAACATATATCAAATGAATTTCCATAATTAAATAGATATCTATTTATAAGAGATAATGTATCAAAATAATCTTAAGTTTTGGGGGAAGAGCATGTTATAATCCCACATTGCTAAATTGTGAAGTTAGATGACTTTTTAAATATGCGAGGCAATTCTAATTTTTAAGATACCTTTTGGGTGAGTTAGACCTTTACATATATGGTACAGAGCTATGACAATCAATGTTGAGGCCCCCACTTATATTTGCGCCACGCACTAAACAATTGGATGTGAAGGTGACATGTTGAACATCCTACATCGCTTATATTATCCTCCCCTTTAGGGTCTGCTTGGATTGAGGTTAGTGGAGGTTAATTAAAGGGAGATTATTTGTGTAACCTTGCTTGGGAAGGAGTTTAAATGGAGGTTATTTTTCTAACCTTGCTTAACCTTGCTTGGGAATGAGTTTAAGTTTAAATGAGGGTTAAATGGAGGTTCAAAAACCTCCAATTTCAGTCCCACCAAATTGGTGGGATCTGGGGGTTCTCTAATCTCCCCTCCCTTCCCTTCCCCTCCCTTTAATTAACCTAACCTCCCCTCCCCTCCCTTCCCTTCCCCTCCCTTTAATGAACCTTACGAAACTTTCATCCAAGCAGACCCTTAGGTACCTTATGGGGTGAGTTAGTCCTTTGTTTACAAATCCAATTTAATTTTCATCATAATTTCAATTCCAACGTTTGTCAAATAGCATAATTAATTTGTAATGTTAGAAGATGAAAGTGATATTGAAACTGAAATATGTGACGCCTATAGAAAGGTTAACGACATAGTCATCTGATGTGTCAATTTATGTTAAATGAAATTTTAATTGTACCATTTGATAAACGTTAATACTGAATTTTATACTTAGAATACTAAATTTGAATTTTTCTAATAAAAAAATTGAAACTATTTTGATACCTTATCTCTATTAATAATATTAACTATGCATATTAAAAGAGAAATATTTTATAGTCATTCATTTTAAAAGTCGACTAATATAAATTCTAATTTTTTATTTTATGTCTTACAATACTATACTTGTATAATTAATTTCAATACGCATTTTCACATTAGTTTAATTTTTATTTGAACTTGTTTATTTAATTAATATCAAGTAAATTTTAATTTTGATGTCCTATATCATAATGTTATTTATAATACATTTATTTGTATTATAATTTATATATCAAATTTTACTGAAATTCAATTTTTGGCCCTTAGATCTATTCGGTCTGAGTATTCATCTAGCCTGTCTAGTCCTGCATGAGTATCCAGACTTGAACAAACCCGATCCAGACTTACGATGAGCTTGGGTTTTATAAAATAATTAGCATAGGAAAACCTAGTCCAGCCCGGCCAGTATATTAATAAAAAAAGTATAAATTATAATTTTTATTATGAAAATTATGTAAAATAAATTTAAGAAACATGGTTGTGATTGTTAGACAAAAGAAATGATAAAAAGAAGACAAGGAGAAGAAATAGTAAACTGTTTTATTGGTTGTAAACCATGCAGACAGCCCACTGGATTAGAATACGTACTACTGGATTGGATTCAAATGCTCACGGGATTGGTCATATCACCTTCACAATCAACAATGACAAAAAAAAACTCCTGCCACTGCATAAAAATATATTTTCATGCATGTAGAATCTCTTTCTCTTACATTTCCAGCCTATCTTTCACATGATTCTTAGTTATTGTATTATCAATATATTCCTCTCATTAAATTATTTTTTATGCATTCAACGTTTTATTTGATGAGATAGTTACTTGTAACATGTGACAATATTTGGCTTATTTCATAAAGGATAAAACCCCTTAATATTTACATCTAGGGAAAAATCATAAAAGTTTATCTAAATGTTTTTCATACAAAAAAAAAAACATAATTAAAATTTCAGAAATTAATATAATAACAATATATGGTAAGTAGTAGTAATTTGACTCTATAAATTGTCATCCATTTACAGAACATGAAAGCAAATAATTACTACACTACTAAAATATTTTAGAGGAAGTAATATCATATCATGGATTCCAAAACTTCATCTGCTGTTCTTTTCCTGTTCATCAACCTTGCATTTTTTACCTTGGTTAATAGTTGCAACACATGTGTTCATCCGAAGCCATTTCCAAATCTAAATCCAAATCCAACAGCCAAGCAAAGTTGCCCAAGAGATGCACTGAAACTGGGAGTATGTGCTAAGATACTAAATGGTACAGTTGGTACAGTCATCGGAAACCCGCCGGACCACCCTTGTTGCTCTGTTCTTCAAGGCCTTGTTGATCTTGAAGCTGCTATTTGCCTTTGTACTGCTATTAGAGCTAATATTCTTGGCATTAATATTAACATTCCTATCTCATTGAGCTTGCTTATTAACACTTGTGGCAAACAACTTCCTTCTGATTTCATTTGTGCTTAATTATTCAATTTCTTCATGTCTAGTTTTAAGATAATTAAGTGTTTTTATCCTTTATGTAACAAAATAATCTCACATCACATGTATCCTGAGATTATGTATGTCCTAACTTTGATTAAGTAGTGTATGTCTTTGATGAATTTGTTTTATGAGTTAAGTCATTTTTGTGCTTATGGATTATATCTTTTATGAATTTGTTTTATGGAGTCATTTTTGTGTCATTTGGATATACCCAGTGTACGAATTAAACATGCCCAACATAATAATAATAATAATAATAATAATAATAATAATAATAATAATAGAAAAAGGAGAATTTAACAACCCATATGTTAGACAATGTTGAATATCAGAGGATAATATATATAATAATTTAAGAAATGTGAGTTAAATCACATGCCTTCCTCTGTTTTTTTTATAGATAAATAATAAGTGTATACATAATCATTCTGTGTTCAAGAATTTAATTAGCTTAATGGAAACGATTAAATATCACATTATTGTTAAATTAAAAGGCTATATAAATTCTTAAATATGTGAGACATATATAACCTTTTAAGATACATTTTAAGGTGAATTAAGTATTTTATTTACATGGTATCAGAGATCATGATTTAATGTTAGAGTATAGCTGATATTAACGTCACCGTACCAAATAAATTGATAGTGAGATAACGTGTTAAACATCCAATATTGCTAAATTGAAATGCTATATCGATCCTTTCAATTTGGAAGAAATCCTACCCCTTTAAATACCTATGTTTTTTTAAGCCACATTAAAATCATTAGGTCAGTTTGTGTATATAAGTTGAATTAAAATAATAATAAAAAAGAACTGATAAAAATTATAATTTGATATGATAAAAAAGACATGGAGACCGATTTTAGAGATGTTTAAAAGACTTTTAGTAAATTCTCTAGAAATAATATAAACAATAGATTTTTATAGTGATTTGATGAGTGACTAACACATGCATCTTCAAGAATATTTTTCATACTCATTCGTTATTTTTTCATCATTAAAATTAGTAATGAATTGATATATTTACTAATAATGAAAAGAGAGAGTTATCAATAATAAATTATTAATAAAAAAAATTAGGAGTCGCTAAGAATGGAGAGAGGCTTCTCAATAATAAGGATGGAAAATATGCTTTTAGTAGTTTGAGATACCGTTGGAGTTGATTTTTAACTTTCACTACTCAAATTTTAATTTAAAAACCCAATATTGGAGTCTCATGAAGATACTCTTAATAATTTGGTTTTATTAAAGAAAAACATTAATAATAACTAATAACTAATAACTAGGGGTGAGCAGAACCGAACCGAAAAAATCGAACCAAACCGGGCCGAATTATATTTTGGTTTGGTTCGGTCTAATTTTTAAACTAGTTTAGTTTTCGGTTTGGTTCGGTCCAAAACCAAATAAAACCAAATTGAACAATATATACTACTTTTAGTTTTAGGGTTTTAAATTAATTAAATAATTATATATAGAAAAGAAAAAACAAGTAAACATGTTTCTTCTCTTAACTAATTATATATATACAAGTCCATTCAAAACTAATTATATATACAAAATTAAAAAAAAAAACTAATTATATGATTATTGTCTTTATATAATTGTTTAGTTAGTGAAGGCACAGTAATAATAGGTCTCTAATGCTTTGTTTGGTCCAAACCGGACCGGGCTGAAATAATTCGATTCGGTCTAGACCAAACTAAATTATAATTTGGATTGGTCTGATCCTAAAAAAATACAGATAATTTGATTCGGTTCAATTCAGTTTGGTTCGGTTTTTATATCAAACCAGACCATGCTCCCTACAAGCCCTTTCGTAGCAAGTTTTGTAATTAATCATATACTTAAATTAAAACAAAAGCCCACATATCTAGGCCCAATGCCTAAAATATCAAGGGAAAATTACACAGAAATTCATCTTTTAAAAACTATTTACAACTATATCAAGTCATAATTTTGAATTATGTCAAACTATTAAAATCAGTACTTTTAATATATTTTAAGAATTAAATTTATAAATTAGAAGTCTAGAATATATTTTCTAGAGTTTATGATTTATGAATTGAAGTCTAGATTTCTCAAATTATGATGTAAAATCATAATAATATATAAAGAATAATAACATATTAAGAATTAAGTTTGGTGATATGACTTAATTGTAATTTTGTACTTAATTATGATATTTATGTATTTGACCCAAATATCAAATTTAATCCTTTTTAAAACTCTTTATTAAAATTTTGGCCTAATGCTCCCCAACCCCCTTAACTTGTTCAAATTGGTCATTTTACCCTTCCAACTCATCAAATATTCTATTTACCCCATTAACTTCATAAAAATTGTATTTCTCACCACCTTAACTTATCCAAATTGATCATTTTATCCATCCACAACTTATCGAATGTCTTATTTACCTCCTTAACTCCATAAAAATGGTATTTCTCACCCCCTTATGATCCTATTTACCCCATTAACTCCATAAAAGTGGTATTTCTTACCCCCTTTATAGTGCAAAATTAATAGGACTTATTCAAATGAGTTGGAAAATATATTTTTTAATATCAACTTTTTTATTTTGTTTTAATTTGATAATTATATTGATCCTTCATGTGTTTATTACAATAGTATTATATTACAATAATTAAATAATCAAAATTTAACTAGCAAAACAAGTTGAAAAGATAAGGAATGAATATAAACAAGTTAAAGACATCATATGTAGATAAGGTACCAAAATAGGCATATGGTTTTTGGGGAAGTGTCAATTTAGGTTCCACCTATAAAATAGCACCAATATATGTTTAACGTTTAAAAAATGGTATCAATTTAGGCCTCGATAACGGATTGTAAAGTGTGAGAAATACCACTTTTATAGAGTTAAGAGGTAAATAGGATATTCTATGAGTTTGGAGGGATAAATGGACAAGTTGAGGGGGTGAAAAATACCACTTTTATAAGAGGGTAAATAGGACATTCGATGAGTTGAGGGGGAAAATGACCAATTTAGACAAGTTAAGGGGACTGAAAAATCATTAGGCCTAAAATTTTAGGTACAAAAAATAGAATTAATGGAAATTATCATATTCAAAGTAAATCCAAAACCCTTAATTTATAAACCATAGTCCTTAAAAATATATTAAAAATAACCATTTATTAAATTTGACATAATTGAAATTATTATTTATTTAACATAATTATATATAACTTTTCAAAAATTAATTAATTTGTAGAAAGCCCGAAGGTATATGAGCTGGTAAATATTGATTTCAATATAGGACTTTAAAATGCCGAAAAGCCCATTTAATTAATAGAAGCCCACAAGTCAAGGCCCTAAAAGGCCATTATAGAGTTGTTGCAAATCTAAAGTTCCCAGCAACTTCTACGTGATACAATAATAATCCAGCTTCTCTGGAAAAGTGCAACTATTATTTAATAGTAATAGAAAATAAAAATGCTAGTTTTATCACTTTGGAAAATGGTGTGGTGTCACTATTAATCAAGTACATACAATTTTTTATTTTATTTTTGTAGAATCATACTATTAGTATTACTAGTATTTTTGTAATATGCAAATCCATATTATATGATTATTTTGTTTTAAGAAAATAGAATGCATGCAATGTGAAGCTAAAACTCGAGATTGATCGATTCTGAAGTCAGACCAAATTCATTAATTTGTATTGTAAACGTTTAAATTCAGCAACTTGCTTGATTTTTCGGGTTTCCTAAAGGTTCTCATTGTGAAGTGAAAACTCGATTTCAATCACAATTAAACAAATATTAACCATAACTCCATCCATCAATTATAAATTACTCACATTCTTCTCCACCAAATTTGGAACCAATGGATGCAATATATAATTTAAATCATTTCTATGCATGCATATATTTATGCAATATGCATTTTTATCTATAAACTATACATACCTATATAGAAATATATGTTATATAATATTGTTTGAAAGATTGTGTTGGTATTGCAATTTTTTATTATGTCTCGAATAATAATTTATAATTTTATAGGTTGTTATTTTATTTGAATTAATCGTAATCGTATCTAGTGATAAATATTTTTATTTAGTGTATATAATTTTACTAATTAACTATTAATTATTTAAAAATGAATAGTAAATAACTTTTAAATCATAATAGTTTTTCAAAATTATTTTATAGGCTTGAAAAAAGTGAATTTTCTTAATCAAAGTATTTCATAAAAAAAATATTATATGAAGTATACGATGAAGATGAAGCCATACGACATTGGAAATTAAAAAGTAGATAAAACTAAATATTGAAGTTAAAAATGAAAGAATATAAAGTAGGTCTAAATCATACAAAGTCCTTTAAAGTTGTTTATTTTAGTCATTTTTCCTTCGAACTTAAAACCATTCTAACTCCATAAAAGTGATATAATATTGCACCCCTTATTTTTCTCATTCCAAGAAGACGTGACTTGTGAGGACCACTTGCCTTTAGGTTGACTTCTCATGCAATGTAGTTTTTCCTTTTATCAAAATCTGCAACATGACCTTTCAGGATGGTATTTCAAAGTATGTATACGTTAGAGAGGCTATGGAAAAATACGCTCTAAGAAGAGGTAAAAAAATTTAAATGGAAAAGTCAAAATCTATATGGAAAGTCAACCGAAAGATAAGTTGTCCTCACAGTTCAATATCTTCTCCAATCGAAAAAAAAGTAAGGAGTATGTTATGCCATATTCATGGAGTTGAAGTAGCTAATGAATTATCCCTTAAGTTTGGAGGGCAAAATGACTAAAATGAACAACTTTAGAGGGATCTATATGGGTTTGGCCTATAAAATATGAAGAAATTTCCTTCTTATTTAAATCGTTGTTTGTAAATAATAATATCAAGTTTCTTAATTAAAAGAATGTAGATATTTAAAATAAAAAGAATAAACATTAAGCCTAAAACTATCTGTTGTCACACTATTGGGCTTTTAATGTTTTGATTGAAAACATAAGGGAAATTTACATATAAATTTACATATAAATTCACTTTTAAAAAACTATCTACAATTATGTCAAATAATGATTTTGAATTATGTCAAATTAGTAAAATAAGTACTTTTAATAAGAGTTAGAATTTATAAATTAGAAGTCTAAAATATATTTTTTAAGATTTATGATTTATGAATTGAGGTCTAGAATTTTTAAATTATGGTGTAAAATCATAATATATAGAAAATAATGACATATTAAGAATTAAATTTGGTGATATGACTTAGTTGTAATTTTGTACTTATTTGGCTCTTTCGTGGGAAAAATGCGGGCGTGCTAGAGAATTATAGTATTCTCGAACTATGGAGTGAAATTGAGTGCGATTTCTGACTTCTACTTAACAAATGAAATTGCGCCTAACTAATCTTCTAATTATCAAACGATTGTATGGAATAAAGAGACCGTAAAATTCTAAAGATTCGATTATCAAACGATACCGACCTTACAGAAAATGATTGAACAACAAATAAAACAAAATTGTACTGGAAAAGATGAATGAACTTTAGATCTGAAAATTGAAACTAAGGGAATAACTAAGAATTGTAAAATGCTGAAGTCTAGAGATAATTTGCTAGAGTTTTGCTTGGTGTGTTGAATTGTTCAGTTGGTTGGACTGTTGTCATCGTGATTCCTTCCTTTTATAGATGTTGGAGGTAGGGGTGTTAATGAGCTAGGGTGGCTCGTAAACTATTTGAGCTCGGCTCGATCAAAGCTCGACTCGACAGGGCTCGACTCGAGCTCGCGACCGGCTCGAGACATTAACGAGCCAATACCAAGCTTAGTGAGGTTCGGCTCGAAAGCTCGCGAGCCGACTCGAATATTTTAATTAATATATTTTATTAATATTTAATTTATAATATGTTATATATTTTATTATTAATAAATATGAAAAATTGTAGTAAATTCAGAAAATGTGAAAAAAAACACTTTTGAATACAGATGAATCGAGCTCGCGAGCTTTTTTCGAGCCGGGCATGTGTGAAGCTCAATTTGAGCCTAAAAATTTCAGGCTCGCGAGCTTTTCGAGCTCGAGCCGAATCTGACTCGAGCTCGAGCCGAGCCGAGCTCGAGTAAAAATTTAATCGAGCCGAGCCGAGCCTGGAAGGGTTCGGTCTCAACTCGGCTCGTTAACACCCCTAGTTGGAGGTAACTTCCTACTTGGTTCTGTAAGTCACGTTCTCCACATTCAGCCCACGTCTTGAATAACTGCTCCACTTTGACTTTCACGGTGAAATTGATTATGACGGTTTCTAACTTTCCTGCATTCTAATTGGCTCACAAAATACTGTCAGAGATTAATATAAGATATATGATTGGGCCTTGTAAACCTAATAGACTACTGAATAGAACAGTATAATCCTACTATACTTCTAAGAGTATGATACAAGTATAACTCTATAAGTATTAGGAGAGTAATTATCCTGAAGATAATTAGGAGAGATAATACAGAATATTATCTCTAACACCCCCCCCCCCCCTCCCCCCCGCAAGCCGATGCCGATCTTGAACCAATAGTCTGGAGCGAAGTCGCTCAAACCGAGTAGGAAGTAGCTTGGTCAGAATGTCAGCCACCTGATCATCAGTTGGAATGAAGCGAACACTGAGAAAACCATTGGTGACTTGTTCACGCACAAAATGATAGTCAAGCTCAATGTGCTTCGTACGAGCATGAAACACTGGATTTTATGTGAGATAAATAGCACCAACATTGTCGCACCATAGTTGCACAGGTTTTGGCATCGGAAAACCTAAGTCGTGTAGAAGTGATCGAATTCACAGAAGTTCGGTCGTGGCATTCGCGACTGCTTTGTATTCACTTTCAGTGGATGATCGTGCTATCGTTGGTTGCTTACGAGTTTGCCATGAGATGATACTCTTGCCAAGGTAGATGCAGAAGGCACCTGTTGATCATCTATCATCAGGACATCCACCCCAATCACTATCAGAATAGTAGTGAACATTGTCAATAGGTTTTGATGACATCGTAATGCCATAATTCAAGGTTCCTTGAAGATAACGAAGAACTCGCTTAACGCTTTTCCAATGTTCGTCCGTCGGGTAATGAAGGAATTGGCATAGTTTGTTGACTGCAAAGGCAATGTCAGGTCGAGTGAGCAGAAGATATTGAAGTGCACCCACAATACTCCGATATTCATCCCCAGAGGAGAGGCTAATGCCTATTGATTTTCATAGCGTTGGGGTTGTTGCCATGGGTGCAGAGAGTGGTTTGGAATCAGCCATCTTTACTCTGTCCAGAATGTCATTTGCATATTTAGCTTGACAGAGATGAATGTCATCTTTGGAATAGTAAATTTCAATACCTAGAAAGTATTCGGCCTTGCCTAAGTTTCGAATTGGAAATTCTTTTTCAATGGAGGCAATTGTGTTGAGGATGTGATCCGGGGTATTTCCTGTGATAAGGATATTATCCACATAACATAGTATATATGTTTGTGTTTTGCCCTGGTTATGAACAAATAAAGAGTTATCTGCCATTGACATTTTGAAGCCGAGGGAAACTAGGAAATTTCGTAACCGAGTGAACCACTCACGGGGTGCTTGTTTTAGTCCATACAAGCTCTTACGAAGAAGGCACACAAAATTAGGTTGTTCAGAATCTCTGAAACCTTGAGGTTGCTCCACTACTTGGACCGTATCCAGGTAATTTTCCTGTATCTCCTCATACAAATACTATTGTTTCTTCTTCTCCTCCATCCACTACATTCCCTATGCCCAGCGCTCTTGCCTCACCAGCCCCCGCTGCAACGTCGCCTTCTCTTGTCTCGCGGATCGTCGACTCTGCCCCACGACGTCTTCTCGAATGCGTGCATACTGACACTTCGCGCAACGATCCCTGCGCTACGGCTGCCGCGAAAATCGCACAAGGTCGGGACTAGAGAAAAGAAAAATACTCCGTAATAACTGTTCAAAGAATAAGTAGCCAATTAAATTTTGTGCGAAGATTCTGAAAGAAAATGAATAACTGATTACTTTTTGTTTATGAGTAAAGTTTGATTTTTTTTTTTTATTTTGAAAAATTGAACTATTATTTAAGAACCCATGTTTAAGTTTTATTAGAGTTTTCTCTTGGAGTTTTCAAATTTTTATATAATGAGTTGTTATCTTATGATAGGCTGATTGTTTAAAATATATTTCCAACACACTATTTGTCACGCCCGTGTCTAATTATTGGATGTGTGAGGTTAATTATATTTTGATATTAGTATATAGTATAATTATTGGGTGTGTGAAATTAATTCGGTGCTATAGGAAAAATTTGGAGTTAATTTGATGGTTTTAAGTGTAAATTAAAAGTTTAGGATAATTTTAAAAGATTATAAAAAGATGAAGGATCAAATATGATATTTGACGAATTTGGAATATAAATCCAAATTCGCCAGCCTTCCACCATCTTCTTTCTTTTTCTTTTGTTTTCTTTTCTGTTTCTTTTGTTTCATTTTGCCTCTTCGTCGTTCTTCGACCGTTCCTCCACCGTTTCTTTGATTTACGGATATTCGACCGTTCGAATCACTCGAAATTTAAAACATAGTATCCTTATATATAGATCTAGGTCATAACTGAAGAGTTTTTGAGTTTCGGCAGTGTTTGGAGGGAAACGTCTTAGACAGAATTTAGAGGAGAATCGATCGGGTGTATTTTCCTCAATTAGGGACCAAGGTAAGTAACTATCAACTATATTTTGAGTTTTATGTATATAGATATATATATAATCAAAGAATTTTCAGAAATTGATATTTTAGGGTTATGCAGAAATTTTGTAAAATTCGGGTTTTTCACGATTTTGCTTTTTATTGTGAAATTATGGTTCAAATGAAGCTATTAACTATGCTTCTATGTGAATTTCAGATTTTACTTCATTATGTTGATTTAAGGCTTAATTTGATTGATTTACATATATACATATATGTTTTTGGTTTCAATATATATCTATATTGAAAAAAATGAATTTGATGATTTCTTACGAATTGTTTTTGGATTGAGAAATCTATTACGGTTATTGTTGTTATTATTTTGGATTGAAGTCCAAATATGATTTTTTTTTATGATACAAAAGGGCTAATTGAAGCCAAATGATTTATGGTTATGAAATAGTTTGGAATTTGATTGTGAAAGGAAGTTTGAGCATGCTATGATTTTATATCCATCGAGGGTTATCCGGATCGGTGGTTTTATATTTGAAGACCATGTTCAGTGAGGGACATGGCCTGTGTACACAGTCTGAAGACCTATTGGGTATGGCATCGAAATGTTGGGTAAGACCATATGGGATAGGCAATGTTAAGAGACGTCTCGACTATATATGTGGTTATGGATTGATACTTAATGGGAGAAACTCGAGGATGGATACAATGTTTTAAGTTCATTTGGATTATGTTTTCGGTTATGATTGATTTTGATATAAGGTTTTACGTTTGATTGATTACGAGTTGGTTTGATAAAACATTTATTTGATTACAAGTTGGTTTGATAAAAAGATTTATTTGATTATGAAATGGTTTGATGAAACGTTAAGTTTTGAGTATATTTGAGAAGGTTTTGATTAAATCCCTTTATAAATGTATATATGTAGCTATGTTAAGTAAAGTTGGTTTTTATAGCTGATAGTTTCTTATTGAGATTTTTGTCTCACGTTTTTTAAATGTTTTAATGTTTTTAGGTGAGAAAGTACAAGATATAGAGAAGGTTATCGACCGTTTAGGCGGGGTTTGGAAGTTGGCTGCTTATTGTTAGAATTATGGTTAGAACTTTGGTATTTCAACTGTAATATAATATGATATTATGATATTGAGATAAATTGGAGACTCCTAAGTGTTGATTATGATCTTTCTATTTCACGTCCGATGCCGATTGAGGTCGTCTAGGGTCGGGTGTGACGCTAATATAAAATTTATCCAATTTTATCCAATTGTTTAAAATGAAAATGAGAGTAATTAATAGTATAATACATGAAAACTCAATAATTAAAAACTTATTGAATTTATAAGCTCAAGTTTAGAATATGTGTCACATATAACAATAAAAGCCATTTTTAAAGAAAGTTGGGCTCTGTTCTTTATCGTTGGAAAAACTGAACTGAACTGAACTGAACTGAACTGAACTGAATTGAACTGAACTGAATGCTACTGAATACGGAATTGAACTGAACTTAACTTAACTGAATGCTACTGAACTTAACTGAATGCTACCGAACTTAACCGAACTTAACAATAATAATGATATTAGACTTTAAAATAATTTTAATGATAATATTGGATATTAATAAACCTATAATAATAATAATAATAACAATAATAATGGTTCTAATAAATTTAATAATATCAATAATAAATAAATATATTATTAAAGATAAAACTAAATTGAATATCAAATAAAAGCTCGGCTTGATAAAATCTTGGCTCGATAAAAGCCTATGAAATTAAATAAAAATGAGTCTAATTTAAATTAAAAATACAAATTACATACAAACACAAATTTACATATAATTTAAAGCCTGTGAAATTAAATACAAATTTTCATATGAATACAAACTCTTAACTTTTTATTCTAATTAAGGGTTAAAGTGCAAAAATACCCGTAACATTTTGGGTCAGGAGTAATTTTACCCCTAACGTCTAAAATGGTGCAATTTTATCCCTAATCCCTAACATTGATAAATTCAGTAAATTTGAGAAATAATTTATAATATGGATGCAATTTCTAATTTTTAAATATGAATGCATACTTTAGTTTTAATTTTTTTATTAAACGATATGTACTTTAATAACTATCATTTCTTGACTTTTATCTAATTTATAAATAATAATAAACTATAAATAATGATAAATTATAGATAAATAATAATAATAATAATAATAAATTATATATAAATAATTATAATATAATAAATAATGATAAATTATTGAATGCTGAAACTGAATGCTGAACTGAACTGATTGTTACTGAAATTTTTTTTTGACAACCAATGAAACATATATTAAGAATCAAGAAGAAGCATATTACAAATAAAAGCAGGGGTATAGAAAACCACTCACTCCGATGTAAAGGTAAAATACTACTTCTAGCTAACAAATGAGCAACAGAGTTTGTAGAACGATAGACAAATCGAATAGAGCAATTAAAAAGCTCGTTCAATGAAAAATGACAATCATTGGCTAAGACGTTAAAAGGAGATGAAACCTCTAACGGGCGGGCCATAGACTGTACCACGATCAAAGAATCTGATTCAATGATTACATCCTTCCATCCGCGTTCTTTGATCCAACTGAGAGCTTCACGGACCGATAGCGCTTCAATGAACGATGCATCTTGATAATTCTGCAAGATACCATTTTTAGCCGCAACAAACCGGCCCAACTCATTCCGAACGATACACCCAAACCCAGCCACATTATCGTTCGCAAATGACGCACCATCCACATTTAGTTTTAGAAAGCCTGTTGGAGGACGCTACCACACTGTCAGGCTTGGCACAGCCGGACAGCCTGAAGGAGAAACCGATGCCTGCGCTTTCTTGCATGCCTGAAGAAAGGATCCGGCCGAATGGTACAGGATCGAGGCGTGTGAATCCTTCCGATTCCACACAATGTCGTTTTTATAACACCAAATAATCCACCATAAAACCGCTGCAAGCTCAACAAGCTCCACCGTTTTAGAAAAGATCCAGCCCCAATAATAAAAAATGTTATGAAATTGGGTTCCCACATCCCCAATAGGCGAGAGAGTCCAAATAGCTCGAGCCATAGTACATTTGAGAAAAATATGATAAGAATCTTCCACCGCCCCATGACAGAGCTCACATAAATCTGAGATAGGAACCCTCCGGGCTTTCAGCGCGACTTTAGAAGGGAAACAGCTAGCAAGAACCCGCCAAAGAAGGTTCTTAACTTTAGGGGGCACTTTAAGATTCCAAACTTTATTCCAAACTGGAGAATCACTGGACCAATTTGTTCCAAATCCAGCCATAAGCTTTCGGTACCCACTTTTAACTGTATAGTTGCCCCGTCGGTCATCCTTCCAGTACCACCCATCATGATCAATCCGATTAGATAAGGGGATACGGAGAATAAGTTCTGCATCCCGAGGGACAAAAATGCCCGAAGCTAACCCAACATCCCATGACCGCCGACCCTCCTCCATAAGATCAGCCGCCACTTCCACCCCTAAACCATCCAATTTTTCACTTTCAATATATGGAAAATGATCGTCAGTGAGCCACGGGTCATCCCAAATCCGGACCTCACCACCCGCCCCTACAAACCTGCGAATACCTGACTTTATCAACTCTTGAGCACCCATAATACTACGCCAGATAAAGCTAGGTCCATCAGATAACGATGCATCAAGAAAAGAGCTATTCGGATAATAAAGGGCTTTAAAAACTCGTGCCACAAGAGACTCAGGATTTGAGCTAAGTCGCCAACCTTGTTTAGCCAATAAAGCTAAGTTGAAATTATGCAACTTTCTGAACCCCATTCCACCAATTTTTTTAGGGCAGCACAACTTATCCCACGATTTCCAGTGTAAACTACCTTTACCTGAATTATCCGATCCCCACCAAAAAGAATTCATCAACTTCTCAAGATCATCACAGATATTCATAGGAAATAGGAAGAGACTCATAGCATAAGTAGGAAGCACCTGCACAACAGATTTGATCATAATCTCATTTCCTGCTCTTGATAGAAACCTGGCTTTCCAACTCTTTAATCTAGACCGCACCATGTCCTCAGCAAAGCCAAAAACCTGTGACCTATTCCTTCTTACCACCGAAGGTAGACCCAGATACTTATCCGGGAGGGCTACAGTGGAAACGCCCAAGATATTACTAGTTTCTGCACACCCACCATCTGGGCAGTTTCGACTGAAAGATATAGAGGATTTTGATAAATTTATTTTCTGTCCAGAAGCACACTCATAGTCATTTAGAGCTTGTTTAATTGCTGAAGCTTCTGCTCGATTGGCTCCAAAGAATAAATAACTATCATCAGCGAAGAACAGATGAGAGATTGCTGGCGCTTGGTCCGCAGCAACACAACCTTGGATCCGACCCTCTGACTCCAGCCGAGATAAGTAGAGAGAGAGACCCTCCGTGTTGAAACACCTTTCCACATGATTTTGATTTGACAAAATTATTTAAGTAATGATAAAAATATTCTAACACATTAAATTTAAATGCTTTGATTTATTACACTAATGTGTTTGTTCAATGTTGAGTTTAATTGTGTATAAGACATTGAGATTAAAAAGCCCAAAGGCCCATAAAGTGGAAGTCAAGCCCAAGTCAACATATCAAGACCATTCGGCTCAAGAGTTCAAAACGAAGCCGTATCAACTAAAACGACGACTCAGCAAGAGAAGGATCGAGAAGCCTTCGTGGCAAAAGCTTCAAGAAGAAGCTACTGAGTTGGACGACAAAGCAGTCTGGACAACGGCAGGAAATGTTCAATTTCTAGACAAAGTATTTCTACTTTGGGAAAAGTTCAGAAGGCGCAGAAAGCTGTCTCGTGGACTTTTCCTTAAATGGCGAAACATTCTGCCGAAGACTGACGAAGACAGAAGATGCAAGAATTCTATTGGCCAACGACGCTGAGCACGCCCAGAGTGACAACGACAGGAAGCCGTTTCCCTCCAATGGTTATTTCGAAATTCGAAATGACCAGGTGCCTCAAGTGTCACTATATAAAGGCCATCCATTTGCTTCAATCGATGCAGAACTTCAATTGGTCAAAATGCTGACCAAATTCATACTCGAAGATTTTGTGAGAAAAGCAAAGCAAATACCTTACACCAATTTCCATATTATTGTGTAAAAGTCTAGAGTGATTTCCAATCATCTAAAGTGTCTTAGCAATCGTTGTTTAGGACAAACACTTTATCATTTCTAGAAGAATAGAAAGGAGAGGCTGAGTACTCGGTTATAGTACTCAGCATAGATATAGGAGTGAGTAGAGGTATAGAGGAAGATACTCTTGTTATACTCAGCTTCTATTTGTAAAAGGTTTCGTGCTCTACCTTTAAAGAGCTCAGTAGAGAATTCAAAAAGCTCGGAACGAGTTCCGGGGACTGGACGTAGGCGGAGAGGCCGAACCAGGATAAGTCTGCTGAGTAATATCTTTCTAACCCTTAAACTCCTTTAATATATATTGCTTGCTGTGAAAAACTGACTAAGTAAAGAGCTCACACTGAGTTAAGTTTACTAAGAAGCTGAGTTCAGGAATAGACTCTAAGTGGTATTTCCTGACTCAAGTAAAGAAGCAGACTTAGTCACAAGTTGACTAAGCTTGTGTCTTGAATCTACTTAGTGACGCTGTGTAATCCTTTTCATAAGAAAAGAAGTCAGCCCCAACGGACAAAATTTTAAATAGTTCTTATACCCCCCTTGGAACTAACTTGTCACGTTATAAGGGACCAACAAGTGGTATCAGAGCTCTAAAGCTCACTGTGCAAGGTTTAACTACCTTGAGCTGATCCCCACTATGGCTGAGAACAGCACTCGGTTTCTCCCAGGAAATCTGACAACTCAGATTTTGCCTGAGGGTCTGTCCATAACTCGGCCTCCTCTATTCTTCGGGTCTAACTATACCTTTTGGAAAAATAGAATGAAAAATTTCATTCAGGCAACAAATATGAGTGCATGGCTATCTATAGTTCAAGGCCCATTTATTCCTGTTGAAACTATTGATGGCCAAACGGTTGTCAAAGCTGAGACTAAATGGACAGAGGATGATCTCAAGAAGCTACAAAATCATGCTTCGGCTATAAACATGCTTCACTGTGCTTTAGATGCTGCAGAATACAACAAGATTTCAGGTTGTGAGTCAGCACATGAGATTTGGAAGAAGCTTGAGGTCACCTATGAAGGAACCAACAAGGTGAAGGAATCCAAGGTCAACCAGCACATGAGGTTGTACGAGCTGTTTGAAATGAATGATGATGAAGGAATCTCTGACATGAACGCAAGGTTCACAAACATCATCAACGAGCTCAAGAGACTTGGAAAGATCTTCACTGAGGAAGAGCAAGTCAAGAAGATTCTTAGGAGTCTTCCTAAAAGCTGGCAAGCAAAGAAAACTGTTGTTGAGGAAGCTCAAGACTTAACCACCTACAAGTATGATGAACTCATTGGCTCACTGCTGACCCATGAGATTTCAATGAAGAATTTCGAGGTGAAGGAAAAGTCTGAAGACAAGAAGCAAAAGTCTCTTATCATGAAAGCTGACTCCACTGATGGGAGCTCAACAGACGATGAAGAAATGGCTATGTTCACTAGAAAGATGAAAAGGATGTTCAAAAAGAATGACAAATATTCTAAGAAGCCTTACAAGAAGTTTGATAAGTACAAAGTTGAGTCCAGCGACAGCAAGTACAAAAAGGACAGCTCAAAGCCCATTACATGCTTTGAATGTCATCAAACTGGCCATATCAAGTCAAGTTGTCCCACGCCGAGGAAAGAAAGAAAGAACAGCAAGAAGGCAATGGTGGCAACTTGGAGCGACAGTGATGAGTCTTCATCATCAGAAGCTGATGCCACTGAGTCAGCAAAGATTTGTTTCATGGCTGACGAACTTGCTGAGCCATGTGTTTCTGAGCATGCTGACCCCTCCATTGCATCTGACGATGAGGAACACTCAACTGAGGTAATATCACTACCCTTGCTCAGAGATGAAATGGTTAATGCCCTGAGTGACCTCTATACACTTCTCAAAAAGTGTAATAAAAAGGTTAGAGCACTCAGCAGGCGATGTGATGAGGTTGAGGAGGTCAAACTGAGTGACCTTCGATATCTTCTCCAGGACAACTCAACTTTGCATAGTAATGTAGAAATTATGCAAAAGTGTGTCTCTAAGGTCCAATCAGATTCTAAGAAACTGAGAAAGGATGTCACATCAATTCAGAACCAACTTAAGATTCTGAATAAAAGAAACATTCCTCTGAAAACTGAGTACCGAAGTACTAGTCAGCAGAGATGGAATCCTCAGCGGAATGTACAATGTGACTTCTGTGGGAAGAAAGGACACACCACAAAGGTGTGCTGGCATGCTCAGCACTAGGGTGCTGACCAGTCAGTGAGACATACTAAACGGAAGGTCAGCTGTGACTTCTGTGGAAAGAATAGACACACTATCCAAGTATGTCGTCATAAAATGAAATATGATGCTTTACCTGTTGAACCTAACAAGCAAGGACCCAAAAAGAATTGGGTACCTAAAAGCAACTAGCTATATTGCAGGTAAGCCTAAGGTGTGCTGAGAAGTCAAGGATGTGGTACATTGACATCGCATGCTCGAGGCATATGACTGGTGATGAAACTCAGTTCATCACGTTTGTGCGTAAACGAGGAGGAAGTGTAAGTTTTGGAGACAACAAGAAGGGTAAGATAGTGATAGGGGTAAAAAACCCCTATCTTTGGGTACGGTTTTTAGCGTTATTTAGTTAATAAGCGAGCAATTCTCGCATTTAAATGCTTTTGTGTGAGTTAGTTAGAAATTGGAAATGTTTTATTTACTTTTCGTTGTTCAGGCTCGTTTTATGATCAATTTAGGCAAATACGGCCAAAATGGCATGCATATTATAATTTCGTTATCTTTTGAAGCTAATTGATCCGTCAAAAGTCGCACCAAACGAAGCGTTTGCTCAAAATAAGCGATTGGCGGGTCAATTTAGCCTTTGGACTAATGTTGTTTGGAGTTTATGTGCGTGTGCAGGTTAAAACATGATCAATTTCAGGCAAAAATCGTGTCTCGGGGACCCCCGGTAGTTGCTCGGCGAATTGAGCATCGGTGAGCAGCCCAGGCGCTGCTCGGTGCACAGCCCGGGCACTGCTCGGCGAGCAGCCCAGGCGCTGCTCGGCGAGCTGTCCAGGCGCTGCTCGGCGAGCTGCCCAGGCGCTGCTCGGTGAGCTGCCCAGGCACTGCCCAGGCACCGCCCAGGCACCGCCCAGGCACTGCTCCTGCTCGCCGAGCAGCTCGCCCTGCTCACCGAGCAGACCTACGGGAATTGGTCAAAAAGACCAATTCTGCCCCCACGACGCCACGATGGACCCCACGACTTCCTACCTGCATAAGGACACGAAAATAGGTCAAGAAAAGGGCCCGAGCCACGCCTATAAATAGGATTTTTCCAATGTAATTAGATATCTTTTATCTTTTGTAATTTTCTTAGCTTTGATACCGGATGTGGATCTCATATTTGTACAAATATGCAGGAGCTAAAACAGACTAAGGAACTTAAGAAAGGAAGCATAAACTTGCGAGTGGGAAATGGAGCAAGAGTTGCCGCCCTCGCAATTGGAGATTATGTTTTACTTTTGCCCTCTGGGCTTGTAATAGAGTTAAGGAATTGTTTATACGTTCCTGAGATGTCTCGTAACATTATTTCTATTAGCCGTCTTGTTGACGACGATTTTCATATTTCAATAAAGAACAATAGTTGCAATTTTTATAAAGATTCGATCTTTTATTTTTCAGGAATATCACAAAATGGGATTTATGTGTTAGATGATAAAACTCCTGTTTTTGCAATTAATACCAAAAGACATAAGATAGATAATTCAACTTACTTGCGGCATTGTCGTTTAGGCCATATAAACAAGAGACGCATGCTAAAGCTACATTCAGATGGGCTTATAGATCCAATCGATTCCGAATCATTGGAAACATGCGAATCATGTTTAAAAGGTAAAATGACAAAGACACCCTTTAGCAATAAAGGTGAGCGTGTATCAGACACTCTAGGACTCATTCATTCAGATGTATGCGGTCCTATGTCGGTCCAAGCAAGAGGAGGATTCAGATACTTCATAAGCTTCATAGATGACCATACTCGATATGGTTACATCTACTTGATGAGGCACAAATCAGAAGCTTTTGACAAGTTCAAATGCTTCAAGAATGAAGTGGAAAATCAATTAGGAAAGAAAATAAAGACGCTTCGATCCGATCGAGGTGGCGAATATCTTTCAGATGATTTTTTGAATTATCTAACTGAATGTGGGATATGCTCACAATGGACACCTCCCTATACACCACAACACAATGGTGTATCCGAGAGGAGAAACCGGACCCTGTTAGATATGGTACGATCCATGATGAGCATGGCCTTACTTCCAAAGTCGTTCTGGGGCTATGCCTTAGAAATTGCCCTCTTCACCCTAAATCGAGTACCAACTAAATCCGCTAGTTCCACACCATATGAATTGTTCGTTGGTAGGAAACCTGTTTTCTCATTTATGAGAGTATGGGGTTGTTCAGCATATGTCAAGCGCATAGCGTCCGACAAATTAGATTCTAAATCTGATAAATGTTTCTTCATTGGATATCCCAAAGAAACCATGGGGTATTACTTCTATCATCCAGATGATCAGAAAGTAATAGTATCCAGATACGCAACCTTCTTAGAGAAAGAGTTTCTCGAAGAAACACAAAAGGGAAGCGTGATTGAACTCGACGAAGTTCAAGAGGAAGAAACACCGACTGAAACAACTGAAGCGGTTGAGGTACCCGAAGAAGTCCCATTAGATGAGACTCCAGTGGCACCTATTCGTAGATCATGAAGAGTTCGTGAACTCCCAGTTAGATATGGTTTTCTAGTGGGAGATGATAACGAGGTTCCCGTGTTAGACGACGAACCCGAAAACTACGAAGAGGCTCTTACTAGTCCAGATTCTAAAGCATGGCTTGAAGCCATGGATTCTGAAATGGATTCCATGTATACTAACCAAGTGTGGACTTTGGTTGATCCACCCGAAGGGATAATTCCCATTGAGTGCAGGTGGATCTTCAAAAAGAAGACTGACATGGATGGAAAGGTTAGCACCTATAAGGCTAGGCTGGTAGCGAAAGGATATCGTCAGAAACAAGGTGTTGATTATGACGAAACCTTCTCTCCTATTGCTATGTCCAAATCAATCAGAATCATGCTTGCTATTGCCGCTCACTACGATTATGAGATTTGGCAAATGGATGTGAAAACAGCTTTCCTAAATGGAAACCTGCTTGAGGATGTATACATGATGCAGCCTGAAGGTTTCATATCAAAGGATGCAAATAAAGTTTGCAAACTTCAGAGATCCATTTATGGACTCAAGCAAGCTTCTAGAAGCTGGAACAAGCGTTTTGACGAAACCATAAAACAATTTGGTTTCGAACAAAATTGCGAAGAAGCTTGCATTTACAAGAAAGCAAGTGGGAGCTCTATAGCATTTCTCATACTATATGTGGACGATGTACTGTTAATGGGAAATGACATTACTCTATTACAGTCGGTGAAAGTATGGTTATCCGGTAACTTCTCAATGAAAGACCTTGGTGAAGCAGCTTATATACTTGGTATAAAGATCTATAGAGATAGATCACGAAGACTGCTTGGTTTTTCACAGGCTACATACATTGAAAAGGTGCTAAATCGGTTTAGCATGCTTGAATCGAAACGAGGTAACTTACCCATGGTACATGGAGTAAAGTTAAACAATCATCAATGTCCTAAAACTGATGATGACAAACGACGCATGGCTGTAGTCCCGTACGCCAGCGCGATCGGTTCGATTATGTATGCTATGCTATGCACTAGACCTGACGTAGCGTTCGCGTTATCTGTAACGAGTCGTTACCAAGGGAATCCGGGAGACGAGCATTGGATTACCGTCAAGAACATTCTTAAGTACTTGAGAAGGACTAAAGATATGTTCCTAGTGTACGGAGAAGGAGATCTGAAAATTGAAGGATTTTCAGACGCTAGTCATCTCACAGATGAGAATGATTTTGAATCCCAATCAGGATACCTGTTTATCTTGAATGGGGGCGCGGTCAGTTGGAAAAGTTCCAAGCAGGGAACTGTAGCTTTCTCTACGACCGAGTCAGAGTACATCGCTGCTGCGGAAGCAGCAAAGGAAGCAGTTTGGATTAGAAAGTTCATTACAGAACTAGGTGTGGTGCCTGAAATTGTCAATCCCATTACTCTGTACTGTGATAACAATGGAGCCATTGCGCAAGCAAAGGAACCACGGTCTCATAATGCATCCAAGCACTACCTAAAGCGATACCACATCATTAGAGAGATTGTGGCTAGAGGAGATGTGAGAATAGAAAGAGTACCTACAGAGGACAACGTTGCAGATTCGTTGACAAAGCCTTTAACCCAGAAAGTACATGATCGTCATTTAACTTTTATTGGGATAAGTTTTAGAAACAATTGGCTTTAGTCCAAGTGGGAGTATGTTGGGGTTTAGTGTCCTATAGACAATTGTTGCAGGATACAAACTTAATGTAAATGAATTGTTCTTTATATCATTTGTTTTAATGAGATATATGTTTTATAACTATATAAAGGCAATCCCTTTTAAGCACTAAATAAAGTCTAATAAAAGGAAATCCGTAAGTTTGTTTAAAGTGATTATAAAGTGTTCATACAAGCATGAAGTGAGACAAAACTTTATAATAAACTAATAAACTTAAAACCACCCCAAGTCAAGTGATATGTTTAGGATTGATATATCACTGTTGAGACTTGTATGTAACAATGTCTTCTGTCCGACAGAAAGCTGATCTCACAAGCTTCATATATATAGATATCTGGACAGTTACATAGATCCGATGAAACATCGTTCATTAGGATTGGGGATCCGATTTGAGATAACAGGATGGGTAGATTCATCCTTGTCACCTGTTCATCTCATTGGTATTAATAGGCATAACTAATCCTCAGACTCAAAGGAATGTTAATTGGTCATCCTGAATTACTGAATGTGAGACTTTGATCCTGTGGTCCCACGATCCTTAACATAGATGACTCTGGGGTGTGAACTGCAAAGGTTGGGTGTCACAGGAGGTAATGTCAGGGTAGTTATACATTGGATTGAGCATTTATCACTCCCGATTAATGGGAGATACATCCAAGGATCGCTTGTGGAAGACTCGACTCTAAATCCTTGCAAGGTGATAGCTTAAGAGTAGAAATACAGATTTCACTTAACCTATCTATTTGAGTTGACTCGACCTGTACAAGTAAAATGAACGTCTTGCTATATGTGACTTGACATCACTCATAGTCATAAGATTCAGTTCAAGGATGTAGTTGATAAAGGATCGAATTATACTGTAACTAATACGGAAGGGTTAACGACAGAATCAACCTGTCTTCTTAACGGACTCTGGGGGAATGATTACAGACTTGCCAATAACATACTCAGTACATCATTCCGTTATGCAAGGATTAAATATAATTCTTGAAGAAATTAATTTAATAGTTGCATACGGCCAGAAGTACTAAGAACCTAATGGATCACACATAAGACTTGGAACCAAAAGAGAGATGGATGTCATTAATAGATGGAAGCCCAAATGAGCCCAGTAAGGCCCATTTAATTAGGGGTGGCCGAAATTTGTATATAATAAGTTAGGAATTATTTTAATTCCCTTAATCCTAATTTGATTAGGTTTGTGAATTAAATTAATTAAGAGTGATAATTAAATTAGGAGTTTTAATTAGATTAATATACTCATATTATTATCCAATTAGGTTATTTATTATTATCCTAAATATATTAGATATATTATAAGATAATAATTAGGAATCATATTCCGAATTGAATTCCTATTAAGTAACCTATTCCTATCTAATTAGGGTTTAGACACAAGTTATTATATATACCCCCCTAATGTGTGAATTTCGACTAAGCCCTAACCCTCCCCTCTATGTAATTTTCGAAACCTACATTAAGAGAGAGAAAGTGAATTCGCATCCCCAAGTTCGTGGACAAGAATTCATACGGCTTCCGTCAATTGATTAATTCCATTCATCTCCTTTTCTCTTTGATCTTGTGTTGGTTAATTAGAGGCAATCTATTTTGGTTGCATCTCATAAGGGTTGATTCCATCTTAACCTCACCGTGTTATACTTCGTGGTTGGAATCTCGGAGAAGAATTGTGGGCGCTTCTTTAACAACGGTAGATTGTTCATCAAAAGGTATTCCTTCTTATCCCTCTTTATATGAAATAACGATTAACGGATCCTATGGTTAAAAGGAAGTAGGCTAAAATTTTTATATTTCCGCTGCTATACCTTAGCCTAATTTCCAACAGTGGTATCAGAGCCATCGTTAAATCCGTTATTTCATATATGAAAATTTAGAAGTTTTTCAATAGGATTGAATAAATATTTATGGTTAGGATTAATTAACAAATTGTTTGGTTAATTAATTCTAAAGATAAATAAATTTTAGTTAATTGTTAATTAAAATTGATTATGCGTATGTTCCTAATTATTTCGGTTGATAATCATTATAACAAAATCTATTTGTTTTATAGTTAGGTTAATGAAATTAGTGTTATTAATTCTAAAAGATAAAAAGGAAATCTATTGTAGTTTTTCCTATTTCTGAAAATCGTTTTTAAAACCGTTTTAAAAACTGATATATATATTTATATTTTATATAAAAAAAATACGACAGCGGCTCGGGTCGCGCCTCACGGCACGACCAGCCGCTGTCGCGCGGCTGCTGCCTCGCGGCAGCAGCCGCATGCGCAGCCGCGGGGCTGCTGCCAAACGGCAGCAGCCCAGTTTCGGGCCCCGGCCCGAATCCCACTTGATTTTAATTGTTAAAATCGGCTTGTAAATAATTTTTATATATATATATGTTTCGGAAATCAATAGTTTTCTGTTTTGATTATCGAATGAAAAATTCGTTTAAAAGTTTGTTTTTACCAAGTTGTAAATCAAAGCGTTAATGAATTGAAATCAAAATAATTGGGACATGCATAATCGACGTTTTATATGGTTATATTAATCTAAGGGTTAATATAAAGATACGAAACGATAAGATGTAAAATTGGATGAAAGTTAATTTAACGAGTTAATGTGATTAACCTAAATATTACATAAGACGGTTATGTAATCAACCAATTAAATTTATTTAATTGAGTCTTTGCATGTTTGGAGTTATGGACATATTTGGACCCTCTTTTAGTCTTTTGGTGTTTTTGAAATAGGGCATGCGCGTCCTGTCACACCCGACCCTAAACGACCTCAATCGGCATCGGGCGTGAAATAGAAATATCATAATCAACACTTAAGAGTCTCCAATTTATCTCAATATCATAATACTACAATTGCAATACCAAAGTTCTAACCATAATTCTAGTAATAAGCAGCCAACTTCCAAACCTCGCCTAACCGGTCGGTAACCTTCTCTATATCCTGTACTTTATCACCTAAAAACATTAAAACATTTAAAAACGTGAGACAAAAATCTCAGTAAGAAACTATCAGCTATAAAAACCAATTGTACTTAACATAGCTATATACGTTTATAAAGGATTCAAAACTTAAGTTTATAATATAGTCAAAGTAGTAAACCAAAAACATATAAAATATATAATATTGTATTCATTCTTGAGTTCAAAACCTTATAAAATATTGTAATCAAATAAGTGTTTTATCAAACGAACTCGTATTTAATCAAACGTAAAACCTTATATCAAAATCAATAATAACCGAAAACATAATCCAAATGAACTTAAAACATTGTATCCATCCTCGAGTTTCTCCCCTTAAGTATCAATCCATAACCACATATATAGTCGAGACGTCTCTTAACTAATTGAAGACCATAAACCCGTTCAATTCGCCTCTAAACTATGTCTAAGACATTTTCCTCCAAACACTGTCGAAATTTAAAAACTCTTTGGCTAGGACTTAGATCTATACATAAGGATGCTATGTTTTCAATTTCAAGTGAATCGGACGGTCGAATATCCGTAAATCAAAGAAACGGTGGAGAAACGGTTCAAGAACGATGAAAATGTTGAAGAGGCACAGAAAGAAAAGAAAAAGGAAAATAGAAAACCAAAGAAGATGATGATGATCCGTATGATTTTGGAATATATATCCAAATCTGGTAAAGATCTCGTTTGGTCCTCCACCTTTATATAATCTTTTAAAACTTATTCTAAACTTTTAATTTACACCTAAACCCATCGAATTAACTCCAAATTTTTCCTATAGCACCAAATAAAAATCATACACCTAATAAGTATAATATATAGTACGATCAAGGTATAAATTCTAGAAATTTAGACCCAGACGTGACACATCCTGCCTTTCTACTATCTATTGTAATTTCTCCTCTCATCTAATTCCCTTCAATTCAGTTGAAGTTTTCTTATAGTAGTATAGAAATTAATATGTAATTTCAAGACGACATGGAGAAGACGGAGGACCTAAAGAGAAATATGTAATAGTTAGTATTTCCTTAGGTTTGGCCTTTTATTCCGTCTCTGGCTCGACGGAATAATTTAGATGATAAGTCCATAATGCCAATGTATGTATGTATGTGTGTCTGATGTATGCTAAAGCAAATCAAGACTAAGTTAGATTATGAGACTTAAATAAAATCCCTCGTTAAAAAGTTAAGTAAATAAGCAAGTTATTAAAATCGGTTGCCCCTCCCTAATATTATAATTCAGCCGGCAGTACTGGGGGCCTTTGGGTTGTTGGGTAAACTCAAGCTCGGGGTCTTATGGTAACACCTGAATTATCGAAAATCGTTCTTTCATGAATATGGGGTAATACTTAAATTAGATTATGATAATTGGATGGGCAAACTCATGTTGTCATAAACTAATGGGCAAGATGGTTGGGATTAATATGAATGACATATTAGTTACTAATGTGGTTAGTAACCCAATAACCTAGGAATCACATTCGAGATGTGATTGATTGCATGAATCTACCTAACAAATGGGACTAGCTTGTTGGCTAAAGTCAAGGCTAAATCTCAGGAGTTAGGATCCTAGCTCACTAAAGGATTTGTGAAATTCTTCGAATTAATATGGAGGGTTATTAATTTGGCAAAATAGTGGGAGCAATCTGAAATAAATTAAAAGGCCTATAATTTTAGATTGTGATACTTTAAAGCAAATGAATGACATACGTTTACTCTTTCTCACTCTCAGGTTTTGTTTAAACACACACTCTTAAAATCATGACTAAAACCAATCTGCAAAACATTCTTACCGATAACAAACTGAATGGTTCGAACTTCACCGACTGGTTTCGCAACCTCAAAATTGTTTTGAAGTTCGAGAAAATTGGGTATGTACTTGATACATCGATACCCCCTGTCCCTGAAGATGATGCTCCCATCGAGGAAATTGATGCTTATCAGAAGCACAAGGCTGATGACGATCATGCCGGATGCATCATACTTGCATCGATGACATCGGAATTACAAAGGCAACATGAGGAGATGAATGCTTATTCCATCATCATGCACCTAAAGGAATTTTTTGGGAAACAAACCAGGTGTGAACGCTACGAGATATCCAAGCTGTTATATCGTTGCAGGATGCAAGAGGGCACATCAGTCATGACACATTGTGTCAAGATGATTGGCTACATTACCAAACTTTCTAGTATTGGATTTGCGATGGATAACGAATTAAGTGTTGACTTAATTCTTCAATCCCTCCCAGAAAGTTATTCACAGTTCATTATGAACTATCAGATGAATGACTTGCAAACCTCTCTTGAAGAGCTTGCAAACATGCTCAAGTCAGTTGAGCCTAATATGAAGAAAGACAAGACCATACCGGCTCTTGTAATTGAGGGATCGAAGAAAAGGAAAGGGAATTTTCCCAATCCTAAACATCCTAAGAAAGGTAAGAAAGCTGTGTCCAAGGGAAAGGAAGTGAAGAAGCCCAAAGGAGAATGCCACTTCTGTGGTAAAGACGGGCATTGGAAGAGAAACTGCAAGGAGTATCTAGCCACCCTCAAGAAGGGAAAAGGCGGTGCTTCTACATCTGGTATGTTTTATATTGAAATAAATACAGTTTCATTTTCTGAATCTTGGGTACTTGATACCGGATGTGGGTCTCATATTTGTACAAATATGCAGGAGCTAAAACAGACTAAGGAACTTAAGAAAGGAAGCATAAACTTGCGAGTGGGAAATGGAGCAAGAGTTGTCGCCCTCGCAATTGGAGATTATGTTTTACTTTTGCCCTCTGGGCTTGTAATAGAATTAAGGAATTGTTTATACGTTCCTGAGATGTCTCGTAACATTATTTCTATTAGCCGTCTTGTTGACGACGGTTTTCATATTTCAATAAAGAACAATAGTTGCAATTTTTATAAAGATTCGATCTTTTATTTTTCAGGAATATCACAAAATGGGATTTATGTGTTAGATGATAAAACTCCTGTTTTTGCAATTAATACCAACAGAAATAAGATAGATAATTCAACTTACTTGTGGCATTGTCGTTTAGGCCATATAAACAAGAGACGCATGCTAAAGCTACATTCAGATGGGCTTATAGATCCAATTGATTCCGAATCATTGGAAACATGCGAATCATGTTTAAAAGGTAAAATGACAAAGACACCCTTTAGCAATAAAGGTGAGCGTGTATCAGACACTCTAGGACTCATTCATTTAGATGTATGCGGTCCTATGTCGGTCCAAGCAAGAGGAGGATTCAGATACTTCATAAGCTTCATAGATGACCATACTCGATATGGTTACATCTACTTGATGAGGCACAAATCAGAAGCTTTTGACAAGTTCAAATGCTTCAAGAATGAAGTGGAAAATCAATTAGGAAAGAAAATAAAGACGCTTCGATCCGATCGAGGTGGCGAATATCTTTCAGATGATTTTTTGAATTATCTAACTGAATGTGGGATATGCTCACAATGGACACCTCCCTATACACCACAACACAATGGTGTATCCGAGAGGAGAAACCGTACCCTGTTAGATATGGTACGATCCATGATGAGCATGGCCTTACTTCCAAAGTCGTTCTAGGGCTATGCCTTAGAAACTGCCCTCTTCACCCTAAACCGAGTACCAAATAAATCCGCTAGTTCCACACCATATGAATTGTTCGTTGGTAGGAAACCTGTGTTCTCATTTATGAGAGTATGGGGTTGTTCAGCATATGTCAAGCGCATAGCGTCCAAAAAATTAGATTCTAAATCTGATAAATGTTTCTTCATTGGATATCCCAAAGAAACCATGGGGTATTACTTCTATCATCCAGATGATCAGAAAGTAATAGTATCCAGATACGCAACCTTCTTAGAGAAAGAGTTTCTCGAAGAAACACAAAAGGGAAGCGTGATTGAACTCGACGAAGTTCAAGAGGAAGAAACACCGACTGAAACAACTGAAGCGATTGAGGTACCCGAAGAAGTCCCATTAGATGAGACTCCAGTGGCACCTATTCGTAGATCATGAAGAGTTCGTGAACTCCCAGTTAGATATGGTTTTCTAGTGGGAGATGATAACGAGGTTCCCGTGTTAGACGACGAACCCGAAAACTACGAAGAGGCTCTTACTAGTCCAGATTCTAAAGCATGGCTTGAAGCCATGGATTCTGAAATGGATTCCATGTATACTAACCAAGTGTGGACTTTGGTTGATCCACCCGAAGGGATAATTCCCATTGAGTGCAGGTGGATCTTCAAAAAGAAGACTGACATGGATGGAAAGGTTAGCACCTACAAGGCTAGGCTGGTAGCGAAAGGATATCGTCAGAAACAAGGTGTTGATTATGACGAAACCTTCTCTCCTGTTGCTATGTCCAAATCATTCAGAATCATGCTTGCTATTGCCGCTCACTACGATTATGAGATTTGGCAAATGGATGTGAAAACAGCTTTCCTAAATGGAAACCTACTTGAGGATGTATACATGATGCAGCCTGAAGGTTTCATATCAAAGGATGCAAATAAAGTTTGCAAACTTCAGAGATCCATTTATGGACTCAAGCAAGCTTCTAGAAGCTGGAACAAGCATTTTGACGAAACCATAAAACAATTTGGTTTCGAACAAAATTGCGAAGAAGCTTGCATTTACAAGAAAGCAAGTGGGAGCTCTATAGCATTTCTCATACTATATGTGGACGATGTACTGTTAATGGGAAATGACATTGCTCTATTACAGTCGATGAAAGTATGGTTATCCGGTAACTTCTCAATGAAAGACCTTGGTGAAGCAGCTTATATACTTGGTATAAAGATCTATAGAGATAGATCGCGAAGACTGTTTGGTTTTTCACAGGCTACATACATTGAGAAGGTGCTAAATCGGTTTAGCATGCTTGAATCGAAACGAGGTAACTTACCCATGGTACATGGAGTAAAGTTAAACAATCATCAATGTCCTAAAACTGATGATGACAAACGACGCATGGCTGTAGTCCCGTAGCATTCGCGTTATCTGTAACGAGTCGTTACCAAGGGAATCCGGAAGACGAGCATTGGATTACCGTCAAGAACATTCTTAAGTACTTGAGAAGGACTAAAGATATGTTCCTAGTGTACGGAGAAGGAGATCTGAAAATTGAAGGATTTTCAGACGCTAGTCATCTCACAGATGAGAATGATTTTGAATCCCAATCAGGATACCTGTTTATCTTGAATGGGGGCGCGGTCAGTTGGAAAAGTTCCAAGCAGGGAAGTGTAGCTTTCTCTACGACCGAGTCAGAGTACATCGCTGCTGCGGAAGCAGCAAAGGAAGCAGTTTGGATTAGAAAGTTCATTACAGAACTAGGTGTGGTGCCTGACATTGTCAATCCCATTACTCTGTACTGTGATAACAATGGAGCCATTGCGCAAGCAAAGGAACCACGGTCTCATAATGCATCCAAGCACTACCTAAAGCGATACCACATCATTAGAGAGATTGTGGCTAGAGGAGATGTGAGAATAGAAAGAGTACCTACAGAGGACAACGTTGCAGATTCGTTGACAAAGCCTTTAACCCAGAAAGTACATGATCGTCATTTAACTTCTATTGGGATAAGTTTTAGAAACAATTGGCTTTAGTCCAAGTGGGAGTATGTTGGGGTTTAGTGTCCTATAGACAATTGTTGCAGGATACAAACTTAATGTAAATGAATTGTTCTTTATATCATTTGTTTTAATGAGATATATGTTTTATAACTATATAAAGGCAATCCCTTTTAAGCACTAAATAAAGTCTAATAAAAGGAAATCTGTAAGTTTGTTTAAAGTGATTATAAAGTGTTCATACAAGCATTAAGTGAGATAAAACTTTATAATAAACTAATAAACTTAAAACCACCCAAAGTCAAGTGATATGTTTAGGATTGATATATCACTGTTGAGACTTGTATGTAACAATGTCTTCTATCCGACAGAAAGCTGATCTCACAAGCTTCATATATATAGATATCTGGACAGTTACATAGATCCGATGAAACGTCGTTCATTAGGATTGGGGATCCGATTTGAGATAACAGGATGGGTAGATTCATCCTTGTCACCTGTTCATCTCATTGGTATTAATAGGTATAACTAATCCTCAGACTCAAAGGAATGTTAATTGGTCATCCTGAATTACTGAATGTGAGACTTTGATCCTGTGGTCCCACGATCCTTAACAGAGATGACTCTGGGGTGTGAACTGCAAAGGTTGGGTGTCACAGGAGGTAATGTCAGGGTAGTTATACATTGGATTGAGCATTTATCACTCCCGATTAATGGGAGATACATCTAAGGATCGCTTGTGGAAGACTCGACTCTAAATCCTTGCAAGGTGATAGCTTAAGAGTAGAAATACAGATTTCACTTAACCTATCTATTTGAGTTGACTCGGCCTATACAAGTAAAATGAACGTCTCGCTATATGTGACTTGACATCACCCATAGTCATAAGATTCAGTTCAAGGATGTAGTTGATAAAGGATCGAATTATACTGTAACTAATACGGAAGGGTTAACGACAGAATCAACCTGTCTTCTTAACGGACTCTGGGGGAATGATTACAGACTTGCCAATAACATACTCAGTACATCATTCCATTATGCAAGGATTAAATATAATTCTTGAAGAAATTAATTTAATAGTTGCATACGGCCAGAAGTAGTAAGAACCTAATGGATCACACATAAGACTTGGAACCAAAAGATATATGGATGTCATTAATAGATGGAAGCCCAAATGAGCCCAGTAAGGCCCATTTAATTAGGGGTGGCCGAAATTTGTATATAATAAGTTAGGAATTATTTTAATTCCCTTAATCCTAATTTGATTAGGTTTGTGAATTAAATTAATTAAGAGAGATAATTAAATTAGGAGTTTTAATTAGATTAATATACTCCTATTATTATCCAATTAGGTTATTTATTATTATCCTAAATATATTAGATATATTATAAGATAATAATTAGGAATCCTATTCCGAATTAAATTCCTATTAAGTAACCTATTCCTATCTAACTAGGGTTTAGACACAAGTTATTATATATACCCCCCCTAATGTGTGAATTTCGACTAAGCCCTAACCCTCCCCTCTATGTAATTTTCGAAACCTACATTAAGAGAGAGAAAGTGAATTCGCATCCCTAAGTTTGTGGACAAGAATTCATACGGCTTCCGTCAATTGATTAATTCCATTCATCTCCTTTTCTCTTTGATCTTGTGTTGGTTAATTAGAGGCAATCTATTTTGGTTGCATCTCATAAGGGTTGATTCCATCTTAACCTCACCGTGTTATACTTCATGGTTGGAATCTCGGAGAAGAATTGTGGGCGCTTCTTTAACAACGGAAGATTGTTCATCAAAAGGTATTCCTTCTTATCCCTCTTTATATGAAATAACGATTAACGGATCCTATGGTTAAAAGGAAGTAGGCTAAAATTTTTATATTTCCGCTGCTATACCTTAGCCTAATTTCCAACAGAATTGGTCCACATGCAAGAGATTTCTGACGGAATGGACACTTACGCGGGGCGTAGACCACCTCACGCGGGGCGTATCATGGGATTTCTGCACCAAATAATGTTGCTCCATACTTGTACTTTGTGAAGTTACAACATTGCCCTTGCTTGATGTCTATAAATAGGAAGCTCTTGAACTTCATTTGAAACACCAAGAACAAAGAAACAATTACACACTAGAGAGCAAACTATACTTGTTTTGATTCTTGTTGTAGTATAGATTCAGTTTTTGTAGCTAAACTCTCCACCTCGAGAGCTTGTTCGGTTGTTCCGGCATTTCAACGAAGCTCCGCTCCACCATTCGTCACCAAGCTCGAGAGTTCCACCTCCACGACCTAGGAGACGGCTTTGAGTCCGGTTAGCTAGTTTCAAGGGCGGATTCTCCCCTTTTACGTGCTAATTAGCTTGTACTCTTCCTATGTACTAGGCTTGGTTGTATTCCATTTATATACATTTCATATTTATAATTTCATGATTTATAATCTCTATTTGCCTTTACGTGTTAGTGTTTGCTACTTGTTTTGATATTGATAATTGATTATTGTGTAGGAGAACGCGATTTCCGACGCCATTCAGGCTATCCTTAGGGAGTTATATAGGTGTTGCCCTACCGGAAGTGACAAACCGGAAACCGTAGGAATTGACAAGCCATGAAACTTACGGGTCCTAGTTTCTAATTCCCCCGCATTAGACACGCCTTGACTAGGAATCACGTAGTCTAAGTGCTTCACGGGTCGGTCCTACTACACTTAGTCATCTTTGCAAGAGTAAACTATTATTCGTATACATTTAGAGTCGTTATTTATCGTGGTTATAACTTATCGATATTCATCCCACTTCATAGGGTTTTAGCTACACAAATCTGAGTCGCCAATAGTTAGGGATAGTGTGTAGTTGTGTCTTACTTTACCCCAAAGTAATCGCCGCTTAAATAACATACGAAACCGAGTCATCTAATACTTGTAATTATAAATCCCGTGGATTCGATACCCGGTCTTAATCGGATTATTACTTGATACGATGGGGTACACTTGCCCCTAAGTAGTCGTAGCGTCTAGTAGAGTTAAGAGCAATTTATAAAGATCACATCCATAGATATAGAGTCCGCACTCATAATATATATATTTCGTCCTTAGGAAACCACTACACTAGACGGTACGTATCAAGTTTTTGGCGCCGTTGCTGGGGATTTATAATCTCCTACAATATTAGACAAAAACGTTTCATTGTTAGTTTAAGCATTCTTTTTGTATAAATTGTTTATATATACTTTTACTAACACTATTCTTTCCTGTTGATAATTCTTTTATACTTGTTTTACTTTATGCACACCCAATCTAAAAGTGATTCTCTCGTACCTATTGATCTCGAAATTGAACGTACTCTTTGTAGGTTACGTAGAGAAAGAATGGAAAATCTCAACAATGAAGCTAACCAGCCCGAGTTCAACCAAAGGGGGCCGGAACAACCCATGAATAACGACCGTAATGGTGAAGGCAACGACACACGTTCGATGTTGGAGATTCTTGCTCCACATCGCCCTCAAATCCGCCATGGAATCGTTGCCCCCACCGTTCCGGCCGACACATTTGAAATAAAGACTAGCATGATCCAATTAATCCAACAACTCGATCAATTCGGAGGGGAACCCCATGAAAACCCTAACGAACACCTTGATAAATTTCTTATGTGTGCCGAAACTTCACGGCAAAATGGTGTTCCGGTTGAGGCCGTCCAACTAAAACTATTTCCTTTCTCTTTGACAGGGCAGGCATTGGAATGGTTGCACTCGTTAGAGGCGGGATCGATCACCTCTTGGAAGGAACTTGAGAAGGAGTTCCTATCTTACTACTTCCCGCCCTCTAAAACGGTTAAGTTGAGAAAAGATATCACTTCCTTTCGGCAACTTGGATACGAGGCCCTCCATTCAACTTGGGCTAGGTTCCGAAAGTTGCTCCGAAGTTGTCCCCATCACGATATCCCTAAGCATGATCTAGTAAGTACCTTTTATCATGGTTTAACACCTACTAATCGTGCAACCGTTGATTCTTCCGCAGGTGGGGATTTGTTTCGCAAATCGGCAAGCGAGACATATGAGCTCATTCACGAATTAGCTAGGAAAAGCGTCCAATGGCAAGAAGATCGGCTTGCCGGACCCTCGCAACATCAAACCTTTGCCGTAGAAGAAGAGGCTCCCACAATCTTCATGATTGAAATGAATAAGAAGCTGGACGCTTTAATGGCGCAGATGAGCCTCCAAAATTCAGCACAAGTCCTAGTGTGCTCTCATTGTGGTGGTGGCCACCAAGGTAAGGATTGTCAAGCCGGAAGCCCTTTTGCCGGTGACACCGAAAGCGTAAGTTATGTAGGGGGACAACAAATGTATAATTCTCATTATAACTCCTATCCTAACACGCATGCTTATCACCACCATAACAATAATAATAACGGATGGAGGCTTCAACACACTCCATCTTATGATAACAAGCGGGATGTGTTGAAGTCCCCATCCGAACCCCATGGTAAATTTGTGGAACAAGGGTTGGGCCAATTTCCCCATGTCCAAGAAGGGCAAAAATCACAACTTCCTAGCAATGCACAAGACGCAATGGTAATTGATCTCCTTAAAGAAATATCTTCCCATCTTGCTAACAATGAAGCATTTTGCAGGGACTTGGGACAGCAAGTGGCCCAATTAAGTCGCCAACGACAAGGGAGACAACATGGGTCTCCCTCGATTAATGCCGAGCAAAACCCGAGACCAAAAGATTGGGAGACCGCACAAGCAATAACTCTCCGTAGTGGTAAGGGTTTGGAACCACCGGTTCCAAAGGCGACTCCACCCGCTCCACAGGTAAGTAATGAACCGGAAGTGGTAAGCAACCCCGGTTCGGATCCAAAACCCGCGACTTCCTTGGATAGGAATAAAAATGTGTGTGATCCAATTGGAGCTTACATACCGAAGCTCCCTTTTCCACAACGACTTAAAAAGGAAAAATTGGACCACCAATACGGCAAGTTTTTGGAAATTTTTAAGAAGCTTCACATTAACATTCCACTTGCGGAAGCATTGAAACAAATGCCCACATATGCGAAGTTTCTTAAAGAAATCCTCGCCAAAAAGAGGAAGTTGGATTATAATGAGACGGTAGCGCTCACGGAGGAATGCTCCGCGATTATAACAAACAAACTCCCACCTAAACTCAAAGATTTGGGTAGTTTTTCTATCCCTTGCACGATTGGTAATGTTGAGTTTAGGAGAGCTTTATGCGATTTGGGTGCTAGCATCAATCTAATGCCTTTATCTGTTTTTAGGAAGCTCGGCTTGGGAGAACCTAAGCCTACCAATATGACGCTCCAGCTGGCCGATAGATCCATTGTCCGGCCAAAAGGAATTGTGGAGGATGTCTTAGTGAAAAGAGACAAGTTCATTTTCCCCACCGATTTTGTAGTGCTCGATATGGCGGAAGACGATTCGGTACCGATCCTCCTAGGATGACCATTCCTTGCAACAGGTAGGACTCTCATTGATGTCCACGAAGGTAAGCTCATCCTACGGTTGCAAGACGAAGAGGTAGAATTTAACGTTTATAACTCCATGAAATTTCCGTCTAATACCATGGCGGATTGTAATTTTTTAAATTCCGTAGACTCTATTGATCTTTTTGTTGAAGAATTTTATGATAGGTCTTCTGCGGGAACCTCTTCGGAAATAGATGGTATTGAGCATTTGGATGAGGAGCCATTGAACAAGCCGTTTGAATACTCCTCCGAAATAGAACAATGTCTGTTGGCAAGGAGCCGGTTCGAGGGTTTAGACCGGGATAGCAGAGCAAAGCCGAAGACCTCTCTTGAGGAACCTCCAACTTTGGAACTTAAACCCTTGCCTCCTAATTTAAAATATGTATTTTTACAACCTCCTAATTTCTTACCGGTTGTTATTTCTTCGCTTTTGACAGCGGAAATGGAGGAAGCATTAATTGCGGTGTTACAAAAACACAAAGGCGCATTTGGGTGGACCATTCACGACATAAAAGGGATCAGCCCCACCATTTGAACACACCGCATCTTTATGGAGGATAAAGTCAAGCCCTCCGTGCAGCCGCAACGACGGCTTAACCCCAATATGAAAGAGGTAGTGAAGGCCGAGGTAATCAAACTCCTCGATGCAGGTATAATCTTTCCTATCTCCGATAGTCCATGGGTTAGCCCGGTCCAATGTGTTCCCAAAAAAGGGGGCACAACGGTGACGGAAAATGATCAGGGGGAATTAATCCCCACACGGAAAGTAACCGGGTGGCGAGTATGCATTGATTATAGAAAACTTAACGAAGCCACCCGAAAAGATCATTTTCCCTTACCGTTCATCGACCAAATGTTGGAAAGAATGGCGGGTCATAAATTCTTTTGCACACTCGATGGCTTATCCGGTTATATGCAAATTCTCGTCGATCCTTCGGATCAAGAAAAGACGACATTCACTTGTCCGTATGGGACATTTGCATATAGGCGGATGCCATTTGGGCTTTGTAACGCCCCCGCCACCTTTCAAAGGTGCATGACGGCTATATTCTCCGAAATGATTGAGGATTTCATGGAAGTCTTCATGGACGATTTTTCTGTTTTTGGATCGTCCTTTGAGATTTGTTTAGGTAATCTTGATAAAGTCCTCCAACGTTGCGAAGACACTAACCTTGCGCTCAGTTGGGAAAAATGTCAATTTATGGTTCAAGATTGCATTGTTTTAGGACACAAGGTGTCCGGGGAGGGGATCGAGGTCGATCCGGCCAAGATCGAGGTAATTGAAAAACTACCTCCACCAATCAACGTTAAGGGAATTCGGAGTTTCTTGGGCCATGCGGGGTTCTATAGACGATTCATCAAGGATTTCTCTAAGATAGCAACCCCCTTGACCCAACTCCTTGCAAAGGATGCGGAATTTAGTTTTTCCCCCGAATGTTTACTTGCATTTACTACGCTAAAGGAAAAACTAGTTAATGCACCTGTCATGGTGAAACCCGATTGGAACCTCCCCTTTGAACTAATGTGTGATGCGAGTGATTTGGCTGTAGGTGCTTGTTTGGGCCAACGGGTGGATAAACTCTTTCGCCCTATCTATTATGCGAGCAAAACGCTCAATGAGGCCCAACAAAACTATTCCATCACGGAAAAGGAGATGCTTGCCGTTGTTTTTGCTTTCGATAAATTTAGGTCATATCTTGTGTTATCCAAAATTATCGTATACACTGACCACGCAGCTCTCAAGTACTTGATGACTAAGCAGGATGCCAAACCACGCTTGATACGGTGGATCCTACTCCTACAAGAATTCGACATCGAGATCAAAGATAAAAAAGGAGTGGAGAATGTTGTGGCCGACCATCTCTCTCGCTTACAAGGCGAGCAAGGCGAATCTCCGGAAGCTATTGAGATTAAGGAGACCTTTCCCGACGAAGCACTCTATGCGGTAACATCTTTACCTTGGTATGCCGATATGGCAAACTACAAAGCCGGTAATATTCTTCCCCCGCACCTTACATATGAGCAGCGTAAGAAATTCTTTCATGATGCTAAGCACTATTTTTGGGAAGAACCCTATCTGTTCAAATCTTGTGCCGATAACATTATTCGTAGGTGTATACCGGAAGAAGAGGTTAATCATGTGCTACATATGTGTCATACCCAAGAGCCGGGGGGCCACTTTGGCCCTAGTCGGACTATGGCAAAAGTCTTACAATGTGGGTTTTATTGGCCTACTTTGTCCAAAGATTCCCAAGACTTCGTCAAATCATGTGACGCTTGTCAAAGGAGCGGAAACATTTCCCGAAAACATGAAATGCTCCAACAAGGAATCCTAGTCTGCGAACTTTTTGAAGTGTGGGGGATAGACTTCATGGGACCTTTCCCTAAGTCGCATAACAACGCTTACATTCTTGTAGCGGTTGACTATGTCTCTAAATGGGTAGAGGCCGTTGCCTTACCTTCAAACGACTCTAAGGCGGTAGGGAAATTTATAAAGAAAAACATTTTTACTCGATTCGGGACCCCTCGAACTATCATTAGCGACGGAGGTTCCCACTTTTGCAACCGACAATTCGATCAACTCTTACTTAAATATGGGGTTGCACACCGAGTCTCTACGCCCTACCACCCGCAAACTAGTGGGCAAGTTGAGGTTTCTAACCGAGAGCTAAAACGCATTTTAGAAAAAACGGTTAACTCCTCTAGGAAAGACTGGAGCTTGAAGCTCGATGATGCTCTTTGGGCTTACCGCACGGCGTTTAAGATGCCCATCGGGATGTCCCCTTATCGTCTAGTTTTTGGAAAATCGTGCCATTTGCCCGTCGAATTAGAACATAAAGCATATTGGGCGCTGAAATTTTTAAATTTTGACATGCAGGCTACAGGAGAACACCGCCTCCTCCAACTCAATACTCTTGATGAACTTCGCTTAGGGTCGTACGAAAATGCCAAACTTTACAAAGAACGTACAAAACGGTGGCACGACAAGCACATTCAAGTTCGGGAATTCACCAAGGGGGATCAAGTTCTCCTCTACAATTCTCGCCTCCGGTTATTCCCCGAAAAATTAAAAAGTCGGTGGTCGGGACCATACACCGTAATCAATGTGTACTCCTCCAGAGCAATTGAGATCCAAGGTCCCGACAATGCAACCCTCCGGGTCAATGGCCACCGTCTAAAGATATATCACGGCGGCGTTGTTCCACAACAAGGCGAAACCACACTCCTCGCCACACATGAGCTTGCGCATCACCAAGGAAAGTCGAGCTACTCCGACTATAAATGTAGCGCTGGTTTGATGCTCTCAAACCCTGTATATATCCATTCAATTTTTTCTTGTTTTCTTCATTTCGCTTCACTACCATGGAAAGCCAAATCCCAATTATAATCCGACATAATACGTGGGGCGTCTCCTTATGCACGCCCCGCTTCTTTGTGCCTTTGATCCAAAATAATGCAAGGGACACCTTTCACGCAGGGCGTACACCCTATTACGCCCCGCGTATGAGTTCCTTTCCGTGGTTCCCAAAGTTCAGACACTCAAACACGCGGGGCGCCCTGTTTCTGCGCCCCGCGTATTTGAGTCTCTGACTCAAAAAGCAATAAAAACGCTGCCCTACGCGGAGCGCCCCCTGGGCACGCCTCGCGTAGGGCCCCTGACCACTAAGGGTCTTCTTTTCCTTCCTTACCTTTATTTTTGTTTTTGTTTTAACTTCTTTTTGCGACGCCCTTGGAACAGGCGTCATTTTAAATAACGCGGAGGGCCGTGCAAGATTTGTATTTCAAGTACGAGCAAGGAGCAAAAATCTACTCAAATACGCGGGACGTATCATCCTTTACGCGGGGCGTGAAACATGTTGTCAGCAATAATTGCCTTATCCGCAGGCGCCATGTGGAATTGACTCAGCATACGCAGGGCGTATGCCACCCTACGCGGGGCGTATGCCACCCTACGCGGGGCGTATGCCACCCTACGCGGGGCGTATGACACATGTCGGAAATAATTGGCCTAATCCTGAAAGTCAGACTGCACTGTCTCCCTGAGTCAACTCTTCGTACGCGGGGCGTATAACCATACACGCGAGGCGTACTAGGCAATTCCTCAATGATAAAAACTCAGAGACTCTTTTACACGGGGCGTACTTCAGCTACGCACGACGTAAAAGCTCCAATTCAAGCAATAAAACTCCAGAGACTCAAACACACGAGGCGTACTTTAGCTACGCAGGGCGTGCTTGAGACAACAAGACACGGAATTGGTCCACATGCAGGAGATTTCTGATGGAATGGGCACTTACGCGGGACGTAGACCACCTCACGCGGGGCGTATCATGGGATTTCTGCACCAAATAATGTTGCTCCATACTTGTACTTTGTGAAGTTACAACATTGCCCTTGCTTGATGTCTATAAATAGGAAGCTCTTGAACTTCATTTGAAACACCAAGAACAAAGAAACAATTACACACTAGAGAGCAAACTATACTTGTTTTGATTCTTGTTGTAGTATAGATTCAGTTTTTGTAGCTAAACTCTCCACCTCGAGAGCTTGTTCGGTTGTTCCGGCATTTCAACGAAGCTCCGCTCCACCATTCGTCACCAAGCTCGAGAGTTCCACCTCCACGACCTAGGAGACGGCTTTGAGTCCGGTTAGCTAGTTTCAAGGGCGGATTCTACCCTTTTACGTGCTAATTAGCTTGTACTCTTCCTATGTACTAGGCTTGGTTGTAATCCATTTATATACATTTCATATTTATAATTTCATGATTTATAATCTCTATTTCCCTTTACGTGTTAGTGTTTGCTACTTGTTTTGATATTGATAATTGATTATTGTGTAGGAGAACGCGATTTCCGACGCCATTCGGGCTATCCTTAGGGAGTTATATAGGTGTTGCCCTACCGGAAGTGACAAACCGGAAACCGTAGGAATTGACAAGCCACGGAACTTACGGGCCCTAGTTTCTAATTCCCCCGCATTAAACACGCATTGACTAGGAATCACGTAGTCTAAGTGCTTCACGGGTCGGTCCTACTACACTTAGTCATCTTTGCAAGAGTAAACTATTATTCGTATACATTTAGAGTCGTTATTTATCGTGATTATAACTTATCGATATTCATCCCACTTCATAGGGTTTTAGCTACACAAATCTGAGTCGCCAATAGTTAGGGATAGTGTGTAGTTGTGTCTTACTTTACCCCAAAGTAATCGCCGCTTAAATAACATACGAAACCGAGTCGTCTAATACTTGTAATTATAAACCCCGTGGATTCGATACCCGGTCTTAACCGGATTATTACTTGATACGACGGGGTACACTTGCCCCTAAGTAGTCTTAGCGTCTAGTAGAGTTAAGAGCAATTTATAAAGATCACATCCATAGATATAGAGTCTGCACTCATAATATATATATTTCGTCCTTAGGAAACCACTACACTAGACGGTACATATCAGTAAGAAAACTTGAAAATGATAAAGACACTAGTACAGAAATGGCCTACGGCCACGCCTTTTTAGCTACGGTTATTTGCAAAACCGTGGCTACAGGTAATTAAAGTCGGTTATTTAAAAAACCGACTCAAATAGTTAGAGCATTGGAGTCGGTTTTTTGAAAAACCCGACTCTAAATGTGATTTTTAAAAATGGCGCACGGTTTGAACATTCATTGGTGTCGGTTCTTCTTAAACCGAGGCTAATGACCTAATAATTAGCGTCGGTTTAAATATAAACCGAGGCTAATAAGCCAGTAATTGGCATCAGTTCAGATAGAACCGACCCCAATTATTGGGGTTAATGGTGTCGGTTCATTGAAAACCGATGCCAATTACTCTTTAGAGTCGGTTAATTCAATAACCGACTCGAAAGATCCATTTATGAATGGTACGTATGGTTCTCCCCCTTTCTCTTTCTCTCCTTTGCGCAACCTAGGTATTAGCATCTTTCTCTCGTTTGCGTCGACAACCACCATTCTTTCGATTGTGGCAGAAGCAACAGAAAAGAGGTAAGTGAATGAGTTTGATTTGTTATTCTTCTGAGCTTCATCAATGGGTTAGTGTTCTATCTTCTGGGTTTCCTTTATGATTTCTTTTTCTGTGTTCTTTCTTATGGGTTTCGTTTATTATATGAGTTTTTTGGTGTTCGTGTTCCGACTTCTGGTTCCGTCCGTGTTCGTGTTCGTGTTCGCTCTTCTGGTTTCGTTTATCATATGGGTTTAGTGAAGCCATTAACTTAGGTTTGCTTAATGTGAAGCACCACATCCACATGTATGTCGCCAGTTTCTGAAAGCTCGAAACTATGAACTTGGGAAGGAACAGGGTTATATAGCAGCTAATAGAAGTAATTGGCTTACATTTACTTGTGAGTCTGTTTCGTACAATACAACATTAAGATTGAGCGTTATTATTGAGCATCTGAATAACTTCCTCAATATATGATTTATGATCTTTGGTTAAGGGTTATCTGTAAGCTTAAGATAAAAATTGAAGTTCAAGTTGAGTAATTTCATATAATTACTGCTCATGTTGGTTAAGATTTATTGCTCTAACTTATAGCTATGCCGATTGATGAGATTTTAACTGATTTGAATGCTTCTGTTGTAATTATTTTGAATATGTTTGAGATTGAAGGCAGAACCACTTCATGTATTGAAACTTCCAGTCACCGTGAAAGCTGGTTTTGTTGGTGAAGGTGGTTACTTTTATTTACTTAAGGCTCTGTTCCAGCATTGAAATTATTCTGTAAAGTGATATATTGGTGTCGTTTTATTTCCTTGCCTTGAAAACTTCTCCATTCAATCTCGACAGGTTTTCTCGTGAGTGAGCTGTCAGCAACAGCGAATCTCGGAATCTAAGATTATGAGGAATTCAGGTTCTAGCTTATAGATTGTTGATAAATTGCATCTGTAAATTTACTTCTTTAAAATTGATAAACTCCCTCTCATGGTAATTGTTGTGTTCTTTGTGCTTCAGTTTAGGATTCATTGGGGCCTTAACATGTTCAAACGTCTAAGAGAAGAGAGGATTGATCCTTTCTGCCAAAACCCGAAGGTCAGTTCATTTTCTTATATTAACCCTAACAGAGAGGTTACATTGTTGATTTACTTCAGAACCTGAGTGATGACTAATTAATTACAAGAATCAAACTTGAGTTATGAGTTAGGAGTTATAAAAAGATGGGGATTTTGGAAGGGATGGAAGTTTATCTTCAAGTAAGGAGTTCTGTAGTTGAATCCAATGGTCAAAGTAATGGTTTGAGCTCTGATAATAGTTCAGAGAACACTAAGTTTGAGATGAAAAAGTTCTCATTCCTTCCTAAGACAGTTTTTGAGAAACATGAGGAGTTCTTGTATCTGCAACTTGCTTAAGGTATCATCTCAGATGGTGTTATGAAGGATGACAGAACACCATCAATTATTACACAATAAACTTGCTCACTCGTGAGCTTTAATGTAACGAGTTCATTATTACACAATCAATTATGTTTTTTATTGCCTATACCTATTTGCTTTGTCAATCGGTAGTTTACTGTCTATTTTCAGTTTTCACACTGTGTCACCACTTTACTTTTATTATCAATTCAACAAAAGGATACTTGTTTCCCTGTACCTGTTCAAATTTTGATATTAAGCCTCTGAACTTCAAATATGGTAAGATTCAGTCCATGTACTGTTTATTTTGATCAAAATTTAGCCCCTTCATCAGCCGTGTGATACATGCTCCCTGAAGTGGAACATTTTTTATATTTTATATTCATAAATTGTCTATTTGATTTGGATCTGGTATTTTATTGTTCTAATTTCTTATTTCTTGAGCAGGTTCGGGAAACTTTCCCAAGAGCGACAAGCAGAGTGGTGATGGATGGATGAATCTGCTGAGGACAGAATGGGTAAATATGGAAACATGATTTTTGCATTAAAAATTGATTAAATCTTGATTATAATTTTAATGGCCAATCTTGTTTCATTATATTTTTTAATGCCAAACATATGAACTTGTTGTTGTATGTGCTTTTTTCCTTTACTGTATATTTCAAGTGTCATATCTGTGTTTTTCTAAATATTCATGTCTTTTATTCGTTGGTTTAGTGGGTGGTAATATCATACTTGTATTTGGCTATATGGTTTTATTTTCGGTTTTATATCATATTGACACATATAGATAACTTAACATGATTATGATAAGATAAGCCGAATTGCCACTTCAAAAATAAGCTAGAGAAATCATGTGTTCATCCATAAATTTAGCTGCTGTCTCAATGTATTTGCTTCTTACAAATTGAACTTTCAAACAATATTTTAAATAGTATATTCACAAAGCACAAACACACAGACATGTAACACAATAATTGAAATATTTCACCAACTTCCCCTATAAAAAGACAAACACTAATAATCAAATAAACCAATAGAACCACCATAAATACACCAATAATGTTCAAACCTGAGGATAGGAATCTAGCCTAAAAACATCCAAGGAGCTTCTTTAGAGCAGTTCCAGTTGCTCGGTACTTGGCAGCAATCTGTTCCGCCTTGAGAATATCTTCCCCGCGTTTAGCTTCAATCATTGCTCTTTGCTCTTCTGCTGCCTTGTGAATTAGTGCCACTTTTGTTTTTCATTTTCTCTGCATACTCTGCCTTTTTCTTCTCCAGTTTTTCCTAAACATACATAATTAATGTCAATTAGTAGCAGTGTCAACACCAAATATTTGAGGGTGAAACGATAGAAATTCATTAAGAAATACATTTTTTTTAGGAAGATAAAGAATTACTGGAGGCTATTGTTTTTCATATGTAATTTTATGTTTTCACTCCCTCTTAACCTCAAACTTTATGTTCACACAGTAAGGTTTGAAATTGCAATTTGTTGTTAATGAAAAAACTCATTTAGCCTTAACAAGAGGAGGCTCGAAATTACACTATTAAACGCTAAGATTAAAATTCATTGTTTTGTCCGTGAATGTTAAATCCCAAGTTAGGGGAAATTTTTAGCTTTTATCCTTTTGAAATATAAGGTTTAACTTGATACCTCAATTTGCTTCAGCTCAGCCTCTATGGCTGCTTTCTTGCTGTTCTCCTATGACACAATGGCAGATAGTTTTCTGTGAGCTCTGTTCAACAGATCATTAGCAAACTAAGTTAATCAAAAGCTTAATTGGTAAAAAAGGAACCATATGACTGAAAATGAAACTATAGAATATGATTATAGAGTTAAAAGAAAAGAAATCCAATATTGAGGATCTTACTTTACAAGAGGCATCAGTGTCAAGCTCTATAACAAAATATACAAAAGACTGTTTCTGCTAATCTGTGATGAACTGAAACCTCATCTACCTATCTTCTATCTGTCTGTTTCTTAGCAAAAAGAAAGCTTGGAATCCGGTAGTGTCTTCCCAGGTTTAGGTCATCCAAGTTCTATCCTTGTGGCCTTATCTTCTCACAATTCAAGAACACTACTTCTGAACAAAATAGGAAACTAGCTTGGTTTGTATGTCAAAAGGCAGGCAATACAGCAACTAGGCAGTTCAAAATCAAGCAGAAAGCTGGAGATAACAGTTGTAGTTGCATTGAAGATTGTAGAAGCTGGAAAAGTTTTCCCTCCCCTTCTAAGAATTCCATATCAAACCTTAATTTATGTGCTGTCTTAGTTTAGCAAAATGACAACTGATGAGCTTTTCAACAATAGGAGTTATCCATTTACAATTCGACAATGCATCTGTGTGAGCTACTATATATATCAATTCAATCACATTCTTCAATGAATAACTCGTCTTCTGTCTATAATTAATTTCGAGAAGGAGATCTATATTCTCCTTGTTCTGTTTCCTGCTACGTTGAGGGGATATGGCTAAGTTCCATGATTTGCAAACAGCTCGAGTATAAAGGTAAACGATCTTAATCAGTATGTTTTCTTACAATTTCTTGAAGGATACAAATAAAATGAACTAAAAAGTGATAAGTTATGGAATAATTTGATAGTATTAAGCAATGGTAAAATGAGTGATGATATTGAAATGGGGATGGAGACTCCAAGGAGCAGCACCGATGTGGGAATGGAAGCTTTCAATAAGTAGGTATAATTTTGTATTTCATGTGATTGATGTCCGAGCTAGCTAGGAAAATAAGGGTTGAGAGCCTAATTTATGGTGGTTTTCTGTGATTTCCTTCTTACACTTGTACTTCCCTTAGATACAAGAGGTGGAGAAATAGGTCGATAAGGTCTTAAGAACCTCAAGGTATGTTCACGTCTTCCAATTAGCATAGATTTTGCTATATTAAAAGATGGCTTGTTTAGAGAAACACAGTGATTCTAACTGTTAGATCATGATGCTTCATCACTTCAAATATAATTAATTTGGACAGGATGCTAATGAGGAATCCAAGTCTGTGATAAAGCACATGTCATGAAAGGTAAAATTATGGTCTATATCTCAAGTTATACATGTTCCACTTATATCTTTCCTTTCTATAAAAATAAATATAGCTATAAAGAAACGAACGGAGAAGGATATTGATGAAGTGGGCAAGCATAAGTTTTGAAACTAAAAATTATGCTATTTTGGATAAAAATGTAGCCATAACTGGAAACAGCGAGCAAATATTTCAAAAGGCAATTCAAGAGGATGGGTAGAGTTCAGGTATGAATGGAATTCTAATCTCTTATCTGTACCAATTCAACATTGAATTTTTCGATTAAGGCATTGGTTGTTGCAGGTGCTAAATACTGTGGAATAAATCCAAAAGAGGCATGATGTTGTAAAGGAAATAGAGAAGAAGCTCATTGACCTTCATCAGGCAAATGGAATTAAACATGAATTAGAAAACAAAAATTGTGTTGATGTGTGATATACTTAAACAGATATACCTTGATATGGCTGTTCTTGTTGAGGTCCAATGAGAGATTTTAGATAACATTGAAAGTCAGGTTTGTTTGTGCGTTTTCTGTTTGTAAATGAAACATTGAATTTCAGATGGATGATTCTTAAAAATGATGAGTACAGGTGACAAATGCAGTAGATCATGTTCAGAATGGTAGAGATGCTCTTCAAACTGCAAAGAATTTACAGAGGAAGTCAAGGAAATGCATGATGATTGCTATTATTCTGCAAACAATTTACAGATGGAGATTATCATTCTCCATGTTTAAAGCCAGAGATAATAGTTAAAAGGTGTAAAGAAAATGGTTACTCAGTAGTTACAGTTAGCTGCAAAGATAGAGCCAAATTGTTATTCGACATAGTATGTACTCTTACTGACATGATAATACTTTGTTTATCATTGAATCTGTCTTTTTTCTTATTTAATAAGTAAAAAGTTGTTTAATTAGCAAAATGTCTGCTTTAGCAATTTGTTGCTTATAGTTTGATGTATTATATTGCAAGTTTTATATTGTTTTTTTAGTTTGATGCATTACGTCAGATTTTATTGTTATAATATTTGTGTATATTTTTGTTGATTTTGCATTTAATTTCAGTAATATATCAGGATCAGTTTCGATTACAGTAAACGATTGAGGATAACAAATTTTGTTTACCGTTAATTACAGTAATACAAAAAAATAGAGCAGGTTTAATTTGAACCTGCTGATGTAAAATTGTTAAAAACAATAACATTAGCCATGGTTGCAGAACAACCGACTCTAATGATTAGAGTAATGGAGTTGGTTGTTACAACAACCGACTTCAATGCTCTTATCATTAGCCACGATTTTTCTACAACCGACTCTAATGATTAGAGTATTAGAGTCGGTTGTTACGAAAGACCATGGCTAAAGACCCTTTTAGCCACGGTTTTTCGCAACAACTGTGGCCGAAACATTAGGCATTAGAGTCGGTTATACTTAAAAACCGACTCTAATGCCCCTTTGGCCACGGTCGAACAACCGTGGCTGAAGATGTCAAGCATTTGCCACGCCTCCTTTGGCCACGGTCGTACAACCATGGCTAATGATGATAAACGACCATGGCCATAGGCCATTTCTGTACTAGTGAGACCTTAAGTTAGCTCACATCCGAAGTGATAATGGTGGAGAATTCAAGAACCAACAGTTTGTTGAATTCTGTGAAACCAACGGCATTGACCATAATTTCTCTGCTCCTAGAACGCCTCAACAAAATGGGGTTGTTGAAAGGAAAAACAGAACTTTGGTTGAAATAGCCAGGACAATGCTGAGTGAGCATAGGCTTCCAAAGTACTTTTGGGGAGAAGCTGTCAACACAGCGTGCTACATTCTTAATAGGGCTCTAGTTAGACCTATACTAAAGAAAACCCCCTATGAACTTTGGAAAGGACGGAAGCCCAACATTGGATACTTTCATGCCTTTGGCTGTAAATGCTTTATCTTGAATACTAAAGACAGCCTAGCTAAGTTTGACTCAAAAGCTGATGAGGCTATTTTTTTAGGCTACTCAACAAACAGCAAAGCATACAGAGTTTTCAATAAACGAACTCAAGTCTTAGAAGAGTTAGTACATGTTGAGTTCGATGAAACTAACCCTGCAGGAAGATACCAGCCGCTGACCGAGGATGATCCACACTCAGCACCCGCTGACCAAGAAAATGCCGTTGAGTCATTCCCTCAAGGGCTGACCAAAGGTAAAGCTGAAACTCAAATTACTTTCACTGACCAATCTACACCTGCAGAGATTGTTGAAACACAACCAGCGTAAGACATCAATCTACCAAAGGATATTAGGATACCAAGAGGTCACTCAGAGAGTGCCATTTTTGATGCTGCTGAGAATACCCTGATGACCAGAAATCAACTCAGGAGATACCTCAGCAACGTAGCATTCGTCTCAATCCAGGAACCAAAGAATTTTGCTGAAGCTGAGTATGACGAATACTGGATGAATGCAATGCAAAAAGAACTTGATCAGTTCAGGCGAAATGAAGTATGGGATCTAGTGCCAAAACCAAAAAGCCAGAAGACCATAGGAACAAGATGGGTCTTCCGCAACAAGCTGGATGAACAAGGGAACGTGGTCAGAAACAAAGCAAGACTTGTAGCTCAGGGCTACAGTCAGCAAGAAGGTATTGACTACGGTGAGACCTTTGCCCCAGTGGCAAGGCTAGAGGCTATTAGAATTTTATGTGCATATGCAAGCTATATGAACTTTAAACTATTTCAAATGGATGTTAAGAGTGCATTCCTTAATGGAGTTATAAACGAGGAAGTTTATGTTAATCAGCCTCCAGGGTTTGAGGATCCTAAATTTCCAAATCACGTTTATAAGCTCAAAAAGGCTCTGTATGGCCTCAAGCAAGCACCACGTGCTTGGTATGAGAGGCTGACCAGTTTCCTGCTGACTAGAAATTATGTCAGAGGTAAAGCTGATACAACCTTATTCATTAAGAGGAAGGGTAAAGATACCCTGCTGGCTCAAATATATGTTGATGACATTATTTTTGGTGCCACTAACGAGTCAATGTGCAAGGAATTTAGTAAGCAGATGCAGACTGAGTTTGAAATGTCAATGATGGGAGAACTCAACTTCTTCCTTGGACTTCAAATAAAACAAGGGAAAAATGACATCTTCATCAGTCAAACTAAGTATGCTAAGGAGATATTGAAGAAGTATGAACTTGAGAATTGTAAGTCAATATCTACCCCAATGGGCACTGACACTGTCCTCTACGCTGATGAGAATGGTAAGTCAGTAGACAGCAGATTGTACCGAAGTATGATTGGTTCTCTACTTTACTTAACTGCTAGTAGGCCGGACATTCAGTTCTCAGTATGTTATTGTGCTAGATATCAATCTAACCCTAAGGAATCTCGTTACATAGCGGTAAAAAGAATCCTTAGATATTTGCAAGGCTCAGTGAATGCAGGTTTATGGTATCCCAACACTCATGACTTCACACTCATTGGATACACTGACGCTGACTACGGACGAGACAAGCTTGAATGAAAAAGCACCTCAGGAGGACGCCACTTCCTTGGGAGCTGTCTTGTGTCCTGGTTCAGCAAGAAGCAGGCGTCAGTAGCCCTGTCAACCACTGAAGCTGAGTACGTTGCTGCTGGAAGCTATGTTGCTCAAGTCCTATGGATTAAGCAACAACTTGAAGATTTTGGCGTTCGGACTAAAACAATTGAAGTCAAATGTGACAACAAAAGTGCCATTGACCTATCAAAGAACCCAATCCAACACAGCAGGATGAAGCATGTCAGCATAAGACATCACTTTATTAGAGATCACGTACTCAAGGGAGAGATCAAGCTGACCTATGTCCCAACGGATGAGCAGCGTGCCGATATCTTCACAAAGCCGCTGGCTCGTGAGCAATTTAACATACTTAGAGAAGCCATTGGTATGTTTAATCCTCTTCGGTAAATTTCAAGTATAGTATGCATGCTGAGTGAATTACCATGCTGAATGATTTATGCTATTACATGCTGTGTGTTTATCTTAAGCTGAGCAACTAAGCATAAGAATTATTCCTTTGCATAACAATGACTACTCAGAATTTTAAACGCCTGAAATTCTTAACACTGAGTAAAGAGTCGTTGTAAACTTTAATGCAAAGCACGCGAATTAAATAGCCACCTAGGATGATGTATAGGCTATAATTAGAAAATACACGCGCCGTATGTGTCATAAATGCTAGAATCTTTGTCGATTGAGAATCTCGAGGCAAAACGAACTACTCAACGCCTTGGATTAACTCAACATCTCTATAAATAGTGGATGAATTCCCACTTTTATTTCTTTACGCTTAGAAATCTTTGGCATTTATACTCTCTCTCTCAAAAATTCACAAAATTCCTAAAACTTCTCTGAGAATATGACAAGAGTTTCTCTAAACATCTCCGGTGCCGGTATTTCCCATAACCGCTCCGATGACAATCCCACTTCTCCTACTCAGCACAATCTCGCTGGAGCTACTACGCCAAGCAAGAAAGCTCATGCTGCCCAAGCCACCTCTTCCAAAGGGAAACAGCAGTAAAAGGACAAGGGTAAGAAAGTAGTACAACGCACCTACACTCAAGTCTTCGAGAGTGTGAGGGGATGGAAGATTGACCACTCGCGATGGTTCTCACAAGGATTTGTGGATGCCGAGCAGCCTTTCTGTGAGTGGATCAAGAACAATGGCTGGACCGAGCTGTTCTCAATTCGGGATCCCACTTACCCTGAGTTGGTACGAGAATTCTACGCCAACCTGAGAGTCGCCAATGACAACAGGAACTACCTAGCAACTAATGTTCGAGGAAAGAACATCTCCATCAACCCAGCATATCTAGCCTCACTGTTTAAGCTGAAAAACGAAGGAGCTATACTTCGTAAATCTGGTGACCATACCAAAACCGACTACGTTCAGACCTTCTGCAAACCTGAGGGTCATGTAGGTGAAATTTCAAGCACTTCCATGGGTCAACATCAAAAGATGGCCCATTACATACTGACAAATTTCCTCTACCCTAAAATCAACTGCACCAACTCAGCAACCAACTTCGAGCAGTGTTTTATATGGCACATGCTGGCCTACACACCGATAAATATGCCTGTCTTCATAATCGGTGGGTTTCTACGAAGTATAGGAACCCTTAGGTTAGCTCCTTCATCACTCGAATCCTCCAGGATCACAAGGTGGACACGGTTGGGGAAATACAAGTTCAGGGAACCGAAATTACAGCTGCTGCCCTATTTGGTTTGGCACATGACCTACCAATCGTACTGAAGGAAGGAAGAGGAGAAGCTGTCCAGAACGCTGAGGGGACTACCGCTGAAGGGGTAGTAACTAGAAAAGGTAGAACACAAAGAAAGAGGAAAGCTGTGCAAAGCACCTCTAAAGCTGCTGCTTCTGCCCCGAAGAAGCTTAAATTTTTCTGCGGAGGAACCAAGCCTCAGATTCAACCAAGTCAGGGTGGATCTAGGTCAGCTGAGAAAAGACCTAGGCAAGTTGAGCCTGAGATAGAAGAAAGAGAGGTTGCTGACCAACCATTAAGAAAGAGGAAGAAGCTCAACTTTGAATTAAGACCTATTGAGGCCATGCCAACAGATATCGTCGTTCCTCCTAACTCACACTATGCACAGAGTCAAGGGATTGACGCTGAGCAACAGGATGAGGAAGAACAAGACCAAGACCAATTGGGTGGTCAGTTTGTTGAGGAAGAGTTGGATGACCAGTCAGAAGAAGAAGAACTGGATGATGAGTCTGAAGAAGAAGAAAGTGGTCATGAAGGAAATTAAGGCTAAGGTATAGCAGCGGAAATATAAAAATTTTAGCCTACTTCCTTTTAACCATAGGATCCATTAATCGTTATTTCATATAAAGAGGGATAAGAAGGAATACCTTTCGATGAACAATCTACCGTTGTTAAAGAAGCGCCCACAATTCTTCTCCGAGATTCCAACCACAAAGTTTAATACGGTGAGGCTAAGATGAAATCAACCCTTATGAGATGCAACCAAAATAGATTGCCTCTAATAAACCAACACAAGATCAAAGAGAAAGAGGGATGAATAAGATTAATCAATCGATGGAATGCCGTATGAATTCTTGTTCACAAACTTGGGAATAGAATTCTTTTCTCTCACTAATATAGCAATTTCGAAAATCACAAGTAGGGGGAGGGATAGGCTTAGTCGAAATTCACTATAGGGGGGGTATATATATTAGCTTGTATCTAAACCCTAGTTAGATAGGAATAGGTTACTTAATAGGAATTCCATTCGGAATAGGATTCCTAATTATTATCTTATAATATATCAAATACATTTAGGATAATAATAATAAATAACCTAATTGGATAATAATAGGAGTATATTAATCTAATTAAAACTCCTAATTAAATTATCTCTTAATTAATTTAATTCACAATCCTAATCTAATTAGGATTAATGGAATAAAATTAATTCTTTCCTAACATATATAAATTTCGGCCCCCTCCTAGTATTTGGGCCTTACTGGGCTTAATTGGGCTTCCATCTATTAATCATATCCATCTCTCTTTTGGTTCCAAGTCTTATGTGTGATCCATTAGGTCCTTACTACTTCTGGCCGTATGCAACCTATTAAATTAATTTCTTCAAGAATTATATTTAATCTCTTGCATAACGGAATGATGTACAGAGTATGTTATTGGCAAGTCCGTAATCATTCCCCCAGAGTCCGTTAAGAAGACAGGTTGATTCTGTCGTTAACCCTTCCGTATTAGTTACGGTATAATACGATCCTTTATCAACTACATCCTTGAACTGAATCTTATGACTATGGGTAATGTCAAGTCACATATAGCGAGACGTTCGTTTTACTTGTTATTGGCCGAGTCAACTCAAAAGGATAGGTTAAGTGAAATCTGTATTTCTACTCTTAGGCTATCACCTTGCAAGGGTTTAGAGTCAAGTCTTCCACAAGCGATCCTTGGATGTATCTCCCATTAATCGGGAGTGATAAATGCTCAATCCAATGTATAACTACCCTGAAATTACTTCCTGTGACACCCAACCTTTGCAGTTCACACCCCAGAGTCATCTCTGTTAAGGATCGTGGGACCACATGATCAAAGTCTCACATTCAGTAATTCAGGATGACCAATTAACATTCCTTTGAGTCTGAGGATTAGTTATACCTATTAATACCAATGAGATGAACAGTTGACAAGGATGAATCTACCCATCCTGTTATCTCAAGTCGGATCCCCAATCCTAATGAACAACGTTTCATCGGATCTATGTAACTGTCCAGATATCTGTATATATGAAGCTTGTGAGATCAGCTTTCTGTCGGATAGAAGACATTGTTATATACAAGTCTCAACAGTGATATATCAATCCTAAACATATCACTCGACTTGGGGTGGTTTTAAGTTTATTAGTTTATTATAAAGTTTTGTCTCACTTCATGCTTGTATGAACACTTTATAATCACTTTAAACAAACTTACGGATTTCCTTTTATTAGACTTTATTTAGTGCTTAAAAGGGATTGCCTTTATATAGTTATAAAACATATATCTCATTAAAACAAATGATATAAAGAACAATTCATTAACAATAAGTTTGTATCCCGCAACAATTGACTATAGGACACAAAACCCCAACAGGTTAGGATGACACTGAGGAACCAGCAGACGATGAGCATCTTAACCCAATAAACACTGAGTTGGTTGATGAAGAAACTGAGCACCAAGTAACTTCTCCTGCTGTTCAAAGGGAAGCCTCACCCACTGACTCCATTGAGTCTATTCCATATGACCCTACTCCTCCGAAGCTTAGGAGACTGAGAAAGAAGACAACCTTTAAAGCACCCGTTATTGACCTCATGGGTGACTCACCGCTGAGGGATGAGATTCCCGATCTTACAGATGTCCAACTTAAATACTTCTCCAACCCACCTGTACCTCAACCAGAGTTGCAAGAAAATCAAGCCTCTGTTTCTCAAAAGGAACATGCCGACTTAAATGCCTCCGCCAACCCAAGTAATTCCGAGCAAGTGCTCGAAGATTTCGCTCCTCAAACTGTTAAGCAAGCTAAGGAATTTCCTGCTCAGGTGGACACTGACCTTCCTCAAATTCCATCACCTAGTCAGCTTCAGCCTGGCACTAAGCAAGCAACTCTTTCTACCGATCCTTCACTTCCCCAACTAAATGAGCAGAATCAGATTCAGTCAGTTTCCACTGACAATACTAATTCTAGGCCAGCCGCTGACAATGCTGGGCCTTTCAATGACGAGCAGAATCAAACACTTCCCTTAGTCGGTTTTACTCCACCTCCGGCATCTGGGCAAACACAAGATGGATCCTTTAGCTACCTTAATGCCTCTGAGTCTGGTTGAAGAATCGTTGACTCAGCTCAAGCACTTATCCAGGACCTCCATCAAACAAGTACCAATGCCGCTGGGTCTGCTACTGTTGAGTCAACTCCATTTTCATCTGTCACTCAGCTTCTTACTGAGATCAAAGGTATGAAGGATCTTCTGAGTGTCATTACTACACCACAATCTCAACAGCCCAGGCAGGACTCCTTAACAAAGCTGGCCGAACTCCAGCTGACCATGGTTAACCATCTGAACTCACTGCAAGGGGAGATTCATCAATTGTCAGCTGCGAACTCAGCTTATGCCACTTCTGCCGAAGTACAACATATCTTTAGCCAGCTTCACACCAAGCAAGAGAAAACCAATCACCAGCTTTCCACTTCCTCTCAATGCTCCATTGTGCAAATTAGCGAGGATGTGCGTCTGCTGAACTTAAACAGACAAGAGATGGCAACTGACGAACTTAAAACCAACGAGATTCTGAAGTATTCTCGAGCAACTTTTAGCAATGTGCGCGAAATCAACGCTCAGCGTGAGTATTATGACTCCTCTTTGCTAAAAATGTTTCATCAAGCCTTTGCCATGCTCACTGAAAACATGCACTGGATTGGCAAGTCTCAAGCCGTTGTCTTAAGCATGCTGAGTGCTGCATCAATCGGAATTCCTCGATCCATTGTGGATGATGGTGTTCCCATTTTCGACGGAATGAATGAAAGCACGAGAAAGATGAAGGCATTTTCTCAGCGCCTCACTCAAGCTGCAATTGACTCCACCTTCATTCCCAAACCTGATGATGGCAAAACGGGGGAGAAAGAACCAGCCCCAAGAACTCAGCAAGCCTCAGTTAGTCAGCCGCAACACAAGGGCAAGGGCAAACAAAAGTAGCTAGGATAGCTAGTCTTTGAACCTTTATGTTTTATTTGTGAACTCTGTTGTGCTGACTTTAAAATCAAAAAAAATTATATGCATCTCTATCTCTTTCATACTGACTACTCTTTGCGATGCTTACTTAAGTGATTGATATAATTTGTTAAAACGCATCTTCATTAGATCAACTGTGCTACACTGTCTATATTAAATGATGATATGTCTGCTGTGTTGATCATACATGTTGACCACTTCTTATATGTCCACTTAACTAAAACTCATTGAACAAAGCTTACTCAGCGCTCTCTGATATTTAAACCTTCCGCGTAAAACTGAGTTAAATAGAATATGTTCCATGAGCTGACCTATCTCTGAAAACTGACCTTAGACTTACTCAACTAAACCTTGAAATGTTTTGAGTAAAACTAAGTCAGTGGCTCAACCCTTACGGGGAGTTATTTGATAAATTAAGGTCAACTATCATGGGGGAGCTCAACATTGAGTTCTTCGACTGAATATTTTTGCCAACATCAAAATGGGGGAGTTTGTTGAAACACCTTTCCACATGATTTTGATTTGACAAAATTATTTAAGTAATGATAAAAAATATTCTAACACATTAAATTTAAATGCTTTGATTTATTACACTAATGTGTTTGTTCAATGTTGAGTTTAATTGTGTATAAGACATTGAGATTAAAAAGCCCAAAGGCCCATAAAGTGGAAGTCAAGCCCAAGTCAACACATCAAGACCATTCGGCTCAAGAGTTCAAAACGAAGCTGTATCAACTAAAACGACGACTCAGCAAGAGAAGGATCGAGAAGCCTTCGTGGAAAAAGCTTCAAGAAGAAGCTGCTGAGTTGGATGACAAAGCAGTCTGGACAGCGGCAGGAAATGTTCAACTTCTAGACAAAGTATTTCTACTTTGGGAAAAGTTCAGAAGGCGCAGAAAGCTGTCTCGTGGACTTTTCCTTAAATGGCGAAACATTCTGCCGAAGACTGACGAAGACAGAAGATGCAAGAATTCTATTGGCCAACGACGCTGAGCACGCCCAGAGTGACAACGACAGGAAGCCGTTTCCCTCCAACGGTTATTTCGAAATATGAAATGACCAGGTGCCTCAAGTGTCACTATATAAAGGCCATCCATTTGCTTCAATCAATGCAGAACTTCAATTAGTCAAAACGCTGACCAAATTCATACTCGAAGATTCCACGAGAAAAGCAAAGCAAATACCTTACACCAATTTCAATATTATTGTGTAAAAGTCTAGAGTGATTTCCAATCATCTAAAGTGTCTTAGCAATCGTTGTTTAGGACAAACACTTTATCATTTCTAGAAGAATAGAAAGGAGAGGCTGAGTACTCGGTTATAGTACTCAGCATAGATATAGGAGTGAGTAGAGGTATAGAGGAAGGTACTCTTGTTATACTCAGCTTCTATTTGTAAAAGGTTTCGTGCTCTACCTTTAAAGAGCTCAATAGAGAATTCAAAAAGCTCGGAACGAGTTCCGGGGATTGGACGTAGGCGGAGAGACCGAACCAGGATAAGTTTGCTGAGTAATATCTTTCTAACCCTTAAACTCCTTTAATATATATTGCTTGCTGTGAAAAACTGACTAAGTAAAGAGCTCACGCTGAGTTAAGTTTACTAAGAAGGTGAGTTCAAGAATAGACTCTAAGTGGTATTTCCTGACTCAAGTAAAGAAGCAGACTTAGTCATAAGTTGACTAAGCTTGTGTCTTGAATCTACTTAGTGACGTTGTGTAATCCTTTTCATAAGAAAAGAAGTCAGCCTCAACGGACAAAATTTTAAATAGTTCCTATCCCCCCCCCTTGGAACTAACTTGTCACGTTATAAGGGACCAACACTCCGCACAGATAATAAAAAGATATGGTGACAGCGGATCCCCTTGACGGAGTCCCCTCTGTGGAACAATAGGGCCCACTACATGCTTCCCATGGACAACCCTATATTTAACCTTTGTAACGCATTGCATTAATAGGTTAACAGAGCTTGATGGGAAACCAAGTTTCGATAACATCTCCTGAAGAAATCTCCATTCCACCATGTCATATGCTTTAGACATATCAAGCTTAAGAGCAACCATACCACTTGAAACCCTTCTAGTCCTCTGATGGAGATAATGATTCACCTCAAATGCCAGCATAACATTATCAGTGATTAGTTTGCCTGGGATAAAGGCACTCTGGGTTGGAGATAGAAGAACATGAAGGACTTTCTTTAACTGATTAGCTAAGACTTTAGAAACAATTTTGTAGATCACATTACAAAGAGCTATCGGTCTCAAGTCAGAAACCATCTCAGGTTTTGATTTCTTAGGAATTAATACAATATTAGTTTCATGAATCCCATCAGGCAACACTCTAGAATTTAACCATACCAAACAAGCTTCAGTAACATGACCTCCTACTACATCCCAAAATTTCTGATAAAAACCGGGGTTAAAACCATAAGGACCAGGGCTTTTGTCAGGGTGCATTGAAAACAAGGCTTCTTTAATTTCCACAGCATTAAAATCACCACAAAGCATATCACAATTTTCCACAGACAACTTCGACTCCACATTTTCAATAATAGGACCCAAAACACAACCATTCGAGGTAAAAAGCTGGAAAAAGTAAGAGAGAATAACAGAGTCCAAACATGCACCCCAGCTGCGCCATTCTCCATCTGCATCACGAAGCCTCTCAAAGTTATTCTTTTTCCTCCTATTATTAGCAGCTGCATGAAAAAAATTTGAATTCATATCACCGCCAGCCAGCCACAATTGTTTTGCTCTTTACTTCCAATACAATTCCTGTTGGTACAGGATATTTTCCAGCTTTTCCCGAGCTTCTATGAGTAACGCCTGCTCAGCCCCGTCGACGCGAAGTGATAAAGAACATGGCCTTATTCATTTGTTTATATATTTTATTTAATTATTTTAAGAGGATAACCTTCCACTACTGAAATTAGAGGTGTATCAGCTGATACATGCTCATTTGATCAGTATTTAGTCACATAGCATCTTATGTACATCAAAGCAATAATATTCAATGTTGGGTTGCTTATTAATATATGCTTCACGTCCCAAATGATTTGGGGTGAGTCATATGATTTTTTATATGTGAGACAGTTCTCTTCTTTCGAGATACCAAAATTTTTAGGTCGAGTTAAACTTTTGTTTACATTATATTATAGACTTTTTAATCAAGTGGTCGTGAGTTCAAATCTTGATAACCTAATTTGTTTATAAATTTCAAAACATGTATCGTATACACTTCAAACTCAAAATACATTCACGTCTGTGAATGTATATGTATAAAAAATTTAATAATAAATAATAATAATAATTATTATTAACTTTTAACTATCCGCTTAATTTTTATTTTATTATTGTTTTTTTATATGGTTTCTTAACAATATGTTGGGTTTGGTTGGACCATAAATAAACTTTGAATAACAGAAATAAATAGTAAATGCTTTCACATATGAGGCTGGACCATCATTGGCTGGATTTGGATAAAGCTCAGGTTATATGACCTACTAAATATTGATCTCATAATACCCAAAAGCCCATTAAATGAATAAAAGCCAAATAATTCAAGGCCCTAAAAACCCATTTTGAATTGGGAAATTTATATATAAATTAACTTTTAAATACTACGTCATAATTTTAAATTACGTCAAACTAATAAAATTATTATTTAAATTTAGAAAAATCATTATTTTTTTTTGGTAGAAACAGGAAAAGAAAAGGACAAACCAAAACAAAGAAACCTAACCTGGGATAAGCCTAGGGAAGCTAACCCCAATCCTATCTTCTAAAAGAAGAGAAGAGAGAAAAATAGGAGGATCAGAAAGGGTTGTGACACCCAACATCCCCTCATGACCAGCCGCCGCCAAGCGATCAGCAACCCGGTTTTGCTCTCTGAAGATATGGCTGAACTTTATGAACTCAAAGGAAGAACAGAACATTTTAATAGCTTTGATAAGGTTTCGGCTATTTAAACAAATAGCATGATTATCAGAAATCATTTTAATGGCCTCCAGGTTGTCAGATTCAACAGATAACATCTTCAAACCCAGACTCTTGACAAGCTTTATGCCAGAGAGAATCCCCCAAAGCTCGGCTGAAAAGGATGAGCCCAACCCCAGGTTCTGGGTGAACCCAGACAGCCAGGTGCCCCCAGCATCTCTAAGAACTCCTCCAGCAGCAATCTTCCCATCATTGAGGCAAGAGTCATTCGTATTTAGTTTCACCACCCCTTCTCTCGGCCTGCTCCAACCAAGGAGGTGGACATCTTTCTTCTGGGTAGATCTAGCAAGGGAGTCCCCTTTGAAACTCTCATTGATCCTTGAAAGTTTTTCCGAGAAGAACTCAGCTAATCTATTTTAAGAATTATAAATTAGAAGTCTACAATATATCATCTATGGTTTATGATTTATGATTTATGAAAAATTTAGAATTTGTAAATTAAGGTATAAAACCATATTTTATCCATTCCATATATATAATAATAATAATAATATATTCAGAATTAAGTTTGATAATCTAATCATTTGTAATTTTGTAGTAATTAATTATAATTTTGTAGTTAGTTATGATATTAATGATGGAAGTCCAAATTATTATTGGGTGTAAAAGTTCCCAGCAAGTCCTACAAGAAACAATGAATCCAACTTCTCTGGAAAAGTGCAACTATTATTAATCACTTTGGAAACTGGTGTCACCATTAACCAAGTACATACAAATATATTTTTATTTTTCTAAAATCATATAGTAATCACTATTACTATATGATTATTCTGTTTTAAGAAAAGTTTAGCATGCATGCAATCCAATGTGAAGCTAAAACTCGAGATTGATCATTTACTAATAAAAAGGAATGATTTTTCAGGTTTCTTAAAGGTCATTGTGAAGTGAAAACTCGATACTAATCACAATTAAACCAATATTAAGCATCACAGATTCACATTAATTAAAAACTAATCATCAAATTCTTCTCCAGGAAATTTGGAACAAATGGGGTTTCTTTTCCATATTCTTAAAAATATATATAGGTTATTTTTCTGTCAATTATTTTGGTAGGGTTGTTATTATTCTTTTGCAGTCCACTTTTTATCCATAATCTCATTAAAAATAATATTAATAATTAATGGACGTGTTAGGTTTAGATTAAAACAACACAGTGAGAAATTACATAATTTAATTATAAAAAGAGAAAGGCAACAATAATTGATTGAATAATAAAGAGTTTGACTAGTAACACATTCCGGCACATATGGATCATGTGTAAATTAATACTATTTTAAACAGAATCATTATTTGTCTTCAATGTATAATTAACTGAATCTTTCTACTCTTTAATAAATCAAACTGAATCTTCCCCAGTTATACCTTCCCCCACATCCATTCTACAATTAGACAAATTGCAAAATTATATTCGATAAATTATAAATTTATGATTACATGGAACAATTTACCCGCAGATTTAACAACAGTCGGTTTTATATACGCCATGTAAACTCTATTCACATACTCAACGATCGACTTGAAGTTAATGTTAATATTACATTGGGCTGTTTTAAACTTTTTGGAACCCCTGTGTTAAATTTTTATCAAACCGTTAATATTTAATAGAATTTTTGTATTAAGAAAAATATAAAAATAAAAAAATAAATGATAAATTTGTGAATTTTAAATGGTGGAATATCTAAATCACATATGCACTTAATGCAGTGAAAGAGTGTAAATAAATTTTATTTTATTATTATTTTTTTTTTAATTTAAACTAATATCTATATTTGACTAAACACGTCTTTAATTTTATGGTCCTATAATTTTGAAGCCCTGTACGGTAAGGCTCCTTGCACACCCTCTTTTACCCTCTGATATTACATGGTTTTATACATATAATTTAAATCTTTTATACATTTAATCTGATTTGTATTAATAACAATAAAAACTAAATTTGTATTTTACTAAATTATCAGAAAATTAACATGCCAAAAATAAAATATCTACAAAACTTTAATGATAACAATTCACATATTTCATTTAAAAAAAACAATTCACATATTTTTATATATAGATTCTAAATGTATCAATAATTATAGAATTACATTGATATCTTATCTCTGATTATATTAATTTGACCAAATTTCACCTTTTTGTTTAATAATTATTACTTTTAGATCCAATTATGCATATATAGCACACGGAATTAGAATGCAAATTACCTGGCCACAACATGAACTTTCCTCCTCCTTTTTTTTATTTCTTTGTTTAATAATAAAAAAAGCTTTTAATTTTGCAGTGACACTTGTCTTCGGTTGTACATATGACATAGCTAATAAATTATTAATTTCATACTTTCAACAAAGTTACTAATTATTTTGGGTTATCTCTCAGTTTCAGCACACATCCTATAGGAAATCTTTTACAATGGTGACTATGCTCCGGTTAGAATTTCTCCATCCTAAAAATATGTTTTTCTTTTTTAAATATAAAGCAGGAAGTTTTTCTTTTAATTCGGAATTACTTTATGAGAGGATTTCAAAAATAGAAAAATTTACATTTAATTGTCAACTCATATATATATATGTAATGGATTTACACCTAATGCATATCATTAATATTCTTCTGGCCATACCCCGCGGTGTGGGTATTTTATTGACACTTCTCGTTATGTCTCTTGCGGCCACATGTCGTGTGGCTATTTGACATGTCGTGTAAGTCCCGTTGTTCACACGGCTTGTCATCATTTTTCTCTAGACGTGTTCAATTAAACCGTGAAACTCTAGATTTAGCCCAATTCCTATTTCTTCACTCGAATTAGGACTCTAACTCTTGAAAATCTCTGATGTGCAGCATCTTCATGCAGTGTGCAAACTTGGCACCAGGTAAAGCTTTAGTCAGCATATCACAGGATTTTCTTCAGTTGGAACTTTCATCATCTTCACTTTTTCTGAGTTCACCACGTCTCTAAAAAAATGAAGCTTCACACATGATTTTGTTTAGTTTGATGCATATTTTAATGGTTAATTATACACATTTGTATGCACTTTGGACATATCAATATATTGTTCGTGCTTTTAATTTTTAGATTTTAGTTGTTTGTTATTTGAAATAACAAAAACTAAACCCTAAAGACAGAAACACTAATAGCATAAATTTTGTTTATATATATATATATATATATATATATATATATATATATATATATAATAGGCTATACTAAAGCGCTTACAATAAAAAAGTAAACATAACGGGTATAAACTGTTGAAACACCTTTCCACATGATTTTGATTTGACAAAATTATTTAAGTTAATTCATAATTAAGACAATTAAATTTATGTGCTTTGATTTAATTGTACTAATGCGTTTGTTCAATGTTGAGAATAAATATATATATATATATATATATATATATATATATATATATATATATATAAGAACATGAATCAAAGGTAGACAGAACGTAGTCAGCATGATAACATAGCACGAGCTGAGTAAAGTATAACTCAGTATGAAAGAAGGAAAGTCTTCTTTAGAACTGAAACTTGCAGATGAAGCTGACCACAGAAGCTGAGGAGAACTTAACTCAGAAAAGTCTTCTTTGAAACAATATCTTGCACAACGAAGCTGACCATGGAAGCTGAGTAAAAAGCAACTCAGTATCGTAAATAGCAACGATCAAAGACAACGACTATCAAAGTAAAGTTGAGTGCTGTTGAGGACAGCACCAATGATCTGTTTGCTAAAAGACAAGATCCGACAGTGATCTGCGCCAATTCAGAAGCTTTGGAATCATGCAAGGATATAGTTTCGAGACGCATGGGTCAACTGTCCTCTAGCTAAAAGACGAAACTGGCGCTAGAAGACGAACCTGCGGGAAGAAAACAAGCCTGACGCCTACCAAATTCAGACGACAGGATTGGCCTGCAAATCTGAAGCTGACCAGAACAATGTCGCATGAAGAGTCGTTTGAATCCAACGGATAGATCCAGAGTCAAATGATTTAGTCTTCAGATTTCAACTATAAAAGGACAAGTTCATTCTTGGATCCTTTGTCGAATTACAAGAGAAAAACAATATACATACAAAGCACATCAAAACAAACAAGAAAAAGATCTTACACCAAATTTCCATTTCTGTGTAAAAGCTAGATTGATTTTGTAATCATCTAAAGTGTTCTTTGTCTGAGAAAAGAACAAATTTTTATCAATTGTAAAATTGAGAGAGTGGTGCTGAGTACTCGGTTTTAAGTGCTCAGTGGTAGAGAAAGTCTAAGTGATGGGTTGTAGCGCTTAGTGGAGTTGAGTAGACGAATAGAGGACGACACTCTTGCATATTCAACTGCCTTGTAAACGGTTTGTGCTCTACCTTTAAAGAGCTCAGTAGTGGATTGAAAAAGCCCGGAAGGATTCTAGGGACTGGACGTAGGCGGAGAGGCCGAACCAGGATAAGTCTGCTGAGTTATTTCTAACCCTTTCTCTCATTATATATCTGTATGTGTTGCTTGCTATATTTACTCAGTATATAAATTGCTTAAGCTTACACTGAGTAAATCAGAGTGCTGAATTGGAAGCTGACCACAAAGTGTCAATTCCCAACTCACAAGTAAAACAGTTCTAGTCATCCTTGACTAAAGCTGTCTTACGTCTCACTCGGCCGTGCTGACCAAAACTGAGTTAAGAAACTCAAATCATTATTTTAAGTCAACATAATTAAAACGAGAAAAAGTATTATATTTGTAATTGTAACGTCTTTATATAGGATTCCTTTACAAAAAAAATTATAATTTTATCCATTACAAATAATGTCTTTTTTTATGAGCAATGAGGGGTAAATTTCATCAATAGTGTATAATCTTTGCCTTATTTCACATTTTGGTGTACAACTTTCAATTTGTCTCATTAATATGTACGAACTTATAGGTGACCTCCCACTTTGGTGTATGGACGGTTAAAATGACCGGTCAACGCCAGTCAATGCGCCACATCACCCTTTTTTCACCTCTCACATTTAAAAATGTGGGACCCCTAAAATTAAAATGTCTAAAATACCCTTATTACTTTACCTTACCCCTCCATCTCTTCATCTTCCTCCTTCCATTTCTTTCTCTCTCATCATTTAATAAAATCTCCTTATCTTCTTCCTCATTTTCTCTCTCTACCGTATATTTTTTTTTGTCTCTCTACTTTCTTTGCATGAGTAATTTATTCTCTTTATTTCGTTGATTGTTTTTCATCATGGCAAAAAAAAAAAATCCCGTAGACCAAAAAATATTCTCAGGTTTTCCTTTGGATTTATGTAAGAACCTAGCAGATCTAATTGTAGAGGGAGTGAAAGGACAAAAAAAAATTATAAATTGAAAAAATAATTCCAAAACCTATTTTGCAACCCATTATTCATCCAGTATTCTAGATCCATCAATAAATGAATTAGAAAATTAGAATATGGTAAAAAAATTAATAAAATTAGAATAGGTAGATGGGAACAATCTCCATTTTCACCAACCATTAATTACACCCTCTTCTTCCTATACCTCATAGTACAAAAACCTCACATTCTCTCTCATTTTCTATTCAAACGAAGAAATTCCGAAGCTTTTTGCAGTCGCCGCGAATATTATTTCTCTCAAACTTCATCGTTTCCGATGATTCTTTTGTGTGAAATGACACTGCATCTCTTCCTCTCTTTGGTCTTGGAGACTGATAGAGATCAGAAGTTTCATTTTCCCTCCAAATAAGGAATGTCTTTGATTAAGACCAAACATTTCGCAACCTACATGCTTCTGCAGCGAAACTCTCAATAGATTCATTGTGAATCTGAACTAAGGATCTACGGTCGAAGAGTTCCATCGGAAAGAACCGTCTCTACAACGACCTCGCACAAGTGCCAATTGCCACTCCACAAAAAGTCTGCATCTTTGAGTTTACATTTGAAATGGGTCGTTTCTAGTTGAATTTTGGATTTTGGGTTTTCATCATTTAATTAAGAATAAAAAAAAACACAGTAGAGAGAGAAAGAAAATGAGGAAAGAAAATAAAGATGTTTATTAAATAACAATATTTTAGATATTTTAATTTTAAGGGTTCCACATTTTTTAATGGAAGAGGTAAAAAAGGTGATGTGGCGCGTTGACTGGCGTTGACCGGTCATTTTAACCGGCCATATACCAAAGTGGAGGTCACCTATAAGTTCATACATATTAGCGATGCAAATTGAAGGTTGTACACCAAAGTGTAAAATAAAGCAAAGATTGTAAACCATTAATAATATTTACCCGAGCAGTGAGCATATCTTGTAAGCTAAATCACTTAGCCATCAAGTTATGTTTCCCACACTGATTAAGATGGGTTATGTTTAACTTAGTTCCGTGTTTAGGGGAGCTTTAAGGCTATGAAGAAGTTGTCTTGTTAATAAGTTGAGCTACATATTAAATAGCAATATCTGCAATTATAAAATTGAAAGTCATAATTAACTTATTAATTAGCATTTAGCATGCTAAAAAGTATGATGATATTCACATAAATTTGACATCTAAACTAGATGTTCTTTCGAAATTCGAATGGGTAACAACCACAAGAACAAGAACAAGTATATATCACCTAAAAATGTTAGTTTGATGACATGTGATATCAACCACATGTAAATTAATTTCCTTTTAAGAACCGTTAGCAATTGCATGACGTCGTCCTTATATATAAGAGTTTGTGGCGACCACAAATTCATAGCTTATCATTAAAACCCAAACTATTTATCACAATTTAGTACCCATTAAACTATACAAATATTACTTCGGATTGAATTAATTAATTTTAACATAATTTGTTTTCTTCTAATAAAACCATTTCTTATAATTGTCATCTATCTTACACGTATGGACGTGATGAGATTCTATGTTTTACTCTCTCCTCTCTCTTCCATTATAGGATCTTTTTAATTAGAAAAAAATAACCAACCAATAAACCTATTTTAAAAAATTCTTTCTTTCATTTTAATATCTATAATTAAGCCACTTGTATTATTAAGAATGAGTGTTGGGTTGGTTTGACTTGGGTCGGTTTTATCAAAATCAAAATTGAACCGAATAAATTTAATAGTTGAATATGTAACTAAAATTTATACATTTTGTAACTTAACTGATACCTAATTAAAATTTATTAATACATTAAAAATAAAAATAAATATGAAAAAATAGTAGTATATTAGTCGTACATATATTAAATAACAAAATAAATTTTATATATATATATAGAAAAATTTGATATCATTGATCTATTTGATTCAGCTGTTAACTAATACATGTTGTTGTAGTTAGTTGTTTGCAATTTTTATTCACAGATCAATTATTAGTGTTTAGTATGGATATGTGTAATATACGAATTAATAAAAATAGTATAAATAACAAAATAATAATTAAAAATAATAATTTATTGAAAGAATTAAAATCTTATTCTTTAAGCAATAATATTATAGATATACGAATAAGGTTAAAAAAATGTTTTGTAAAAATAAAAAAGATAATTTTATCGACATCAAATAAATTCAGACAGTTGTTTATGAAAAACTCAAAAACGTTATTTTTTTAGTTGAAAAAAGCTAAAATCTGTTGTTGGATAAATCTAACCGAACATCATATTTCCTTAGGTTTTGAACGTTGCTCAAAAAAACTGAAACAAACATTCAGTTTGGGTTTACGTCCATTTTTTCTTCTGAAATAACAGAATCCATAACATATAACCAAAATATTTTTATTTTAAAACCCAACCGAAACAAAGTCTTTATGAGTTTTGGTTATAAGTTGTTTACAGATTTTGGTTACCCCTAAAAAGTAATATTTAAGTAGAATTAGTTGAAGATTTTGGCTTTTGGAGATCCTGAAGGAATATTGGTGAATATTATTTAGTTGAATCTGATCCATTTGATACATCTTAATTCTCTTAATCCAAACACATTATATATATAAAAATAGAATAAATTGCCTCGTCATGAGCCAACCAATTTATGAATTATGGAAATGGAAATTGACTCTAAAATAGTTAAATCTCGATCATGAGTCCAACTCCAATAAATAATAAATAATGAATTAGAACCGACCAATCAAAAGTCTTCGTTTAACACCTTTTTGCACCTAAACTAAACTTGTTTGTCAAGTCCTGCTTCCTAAATTAATTAGACTTAAAATGGAAAATTAAATAAAATAAATGGTGGAAATTTAATATTGTAGAAGGTGTCACGTGTTTCAATGATGGGCCATCCCATTATTGCATGGACTAACTCAAACCATTCACAAATTCTACTAAATTTTTGATTCATTTCTTTTTTAATAAAACTATTTTCTTTTGAGGCAATTTTAAATAAAAGTAAGAAATAAGAGCTTTCCTTTTCTGAAGCCGTCCACTTTGTTGTATGCTAAATTACCTAATAATTCCTTTGTGTCCACAAACAAATATTAGCTCCAACTTTACTCAATTTCTTGTTTTTATAGCTCATTATAAAAATGCTTGGAAATACAAATTTGGCAGTGTTTTAAATTTCCTCTAAGGAACAGAAAAGGATGACAATAAGTTATTGTGTCATTTTCCTATTTATTTATTTATTGTTGCTAGAAAATTGTAATTCTGAACTCTCAATTTCAGAGCATTATACTTCATATATAATGTTGTTTTGGTATTCATAAATATTCCTGAATTTGAACTTGAGTGACACTACATACAAAATTTAAAAAGAATATATATATATAAAGTTATTCTGAGCTCAAATAACTTCCAATCATAATAATTTTGAATCAATTTTAATAAAATAAATCTTTTTTTTTCTTATAATACTGATGAACATCTAACCTTTCAAATGAAAACTCATATATAATTCGAAATAGTGAAAAGGTGTTGGCACTCATTCTCGATATATATTATTATTATTATTATTATTATTATTTATGGTTGTCTAATTTCGGCCTCCATATTCTTTTTCCGTTTCAACCCATTAATTAAAAGAATATATGTATCTACAGTACACATGTTAAGCTGGGAATGAAAGTTTATGAGTTGACATAAATTAAATTTTTTTTTTTTTTATGATTGATTAGTTAAATTGGGTAAAAGCTAGAAGTGCAGGGGCTAAAAGAATAAATTTTATAAAAATATAAGAAAATAAAACGGGCCTTGTAGGCTTTATAGTCATAAAAGAGGTAGTGAGTGCAGTGTAAAGTTGAATGCAAAGCATAATTAGCTCGTGGGGAGAAAACAATAACCGCACGTGATATCAAACGTAATGGGTTTAAACCCAAGCTTTGTGCGCATTTGGGTTGGAGCATTAGAGTGCGATTATAATAGATGTAGCAATACATCTGATCTGATCCTATATTCAGTATGCGAAAACAGAAAGTGAAATAAATATTAAGTGGAATGCTCACCAAAAAAAACATAAGGGATAAAACTTTACAAGATCCATAAAGACATTAAAACGACTATAAAGAGTAAAAATAACCATAAAAGGTATTAAAAACATAAAAGAACAAGAAATTATATACTTCTCATAAATCCAAATCCGTAGAAAAGCATCTGTAATCCAATCGTCATCATTTAAGTCATTCTGAACATTCGGATGTAAATCTTTTCTTTTGTTGCAACCACGTAGATCCATTGATCCACGAACAAGATAAACCGTTTCCACTCGTGCTAAATTCAAAAAAGTATAAATGAACGAATAATAGAGAACTCATATAATTCAGACAAATAAAGAGATCAGATGAATATATGAACACAAACTGAAAAGAAAAATAACAACAATAAAAAAAAACACAGCAAATCTAACCCTGTGGGAGGAGGAAGAAGGAAGACAAACTTCCCTCTTCCTCTTCAAAGTAGATCCATAGAATAAGAAAAGTAAAAGTTGTATATTAGATAGATGATGGGATTTTGAGAAAATACGGAAAAGCTATGAGAAGAAGATCAGAAAGGAGGTTTGACAGTTTTTTTGAAAACCTTATTATGAGTTAAATCCTATTTTATTCACTCAATCTATTACTATCAGACATATTATTAGTAATATCAGTGTATCATCAACATAGAGTAACAAATGAACAAAGTAACCATTTATAAGTTTTGTGAAATAAATATAACTATCAAATTGCCATTCGGCCCAATCATAAGAGAATCAAACTGTTTATATCACTGTCAACAAGATCGCTTTAATCTATATATTGATTTCTCCAACAAACAAACAACAAACAAACAAGTATGGTCTTCTTTGCATTCGATTTCCAAACCTTCAAATTGTTGCATAGAGCTGTCATTGTATGTATAGGAGTAATATTCAGGACAATATCTGGCAGCAAATAAATAAATCACTCATAATTACAAGGTAAATCTTTTCCTAATTTGAAACCCAATCTATATATTTGATATTCCCTGTATATCTCTCCCTATCATAATATCTGTCTTGTTTTTTTTTTTTTTTTTAATTATGTTTCAAATTAGTTGTCCATATTACATATCAAGAAATTAACCATTTAATATATATTATTTTTCAAATATATCTCTTTATTTGGATGTTGTTGGCAATAAAGAAATGGATTTATATTTAATAAATTTTTATGGTCCTGATATAACAACTTCTAATGACATTATTGGAAAAGATTAATAACCAGTTACATCAGAAAGCTACTAGCTGATTAATATAAGAAAGATCCATAAGCGAAAAGAAAGGACAAACATAAAATCTAGCAGCTTTAGCTAATATATGAGCAAGAATTAAGGTTGGTTTAACAATGAACAAAAACAATATTGAGATCATTGATAGAATTTGCAATGGCTTGGCAATATTTCATAAGACTCCCAAATTCACTAAAATCTTCTTAAGGGTGGTTAATTGCATTGGCAACTGCCTGAGAGCCGGTCTCAGAATGACATTATGGATTTGCCTATTCAGCAGCCAGGGGAGAGCCTCTTTAACTCAAAGTGATAATATTGGCAAATCAAAGTCGTGCCTTCTCATTCAATTAACAAGTATTTATACAGCAAAACAAATCCTAATCCTTCTCAAACTAGGTAATTACGCCTATATGCTCTAAGAGGAGTAATTACAAGATTATCCCTAAATTCCTATTTAGATACAGAATATATACACAGTAATACCCCTCAAGTTGGAGCATGCAAATCACAAATGCCCAACTTGCTCAACAAAAATTCAAATTGTGCTTCTTTGTAAAAATATCTGCAAGCTGCACCTTTGTTGACACATACGAAGGATTAATGACACCATCTTGAATAGCATCCCGCACAAAGTGACAATCAGCTTCGATGTGCTTAGTCCGTTCATGAAAAACCGGATTGTTGGCGATGTATAAGGCCGATTGGCTATCACACTTCAACCGCATATCCTTGTAGTGAGTAACACCCAACTCTTGTAAAAGCTGTTTAAGCCATTTCAATTCACATGTAACTGTTGCCATCGACCTATACTCTGCCTCCGTGGACGAACGAGGAACCGTATGTTGTTTCTTGGTTTTCCATGAAACAAGGGAATAACCCAGCAAGACTAACCATCCTGTCAAAGAACGACAAGTAAGAGGACAACTCGCCCAATCAGAATCACACCAACCTTCAAGACTCAATTCACTATCGGAACGGAGAAGAATGTCGTGACCCGGACTCTTCTTTAAGTAACGAACAACACGCAAGGCCGCCTCCCAATGTTCTATCCTTGGTTGTTGCATGAATTGAGATAAAATATGCACAGAGTAAGCCAAATCGTGTCTAGTAACTGACAAGTAAATAAGACGCCCAACGAGCCGTCGATATTGAGCGACATCATGTAAAACCACACCCTTGGCCAAGGCTAAGTGTTAGAGAATAATAATAGTTGAGGGAGTTATATTGTAATTAGCCTTAGGGCTTGGATTTTCCTAATTGTATAAATAGCTGATATTTATCAGCAGCACATATATTGAAAATCCCTTTCTTCTTCTTTTTCTCTATTTCACTTATATGGTATCAGAGCAACAATGGCAGATCCTTTGATGCTCATCACTAAGATTTCTCATGACTAGAAAGCGCAAATCGTATGTTGATGCGTTGAATTCCAGTCAGAATATAAGAGAATAAGATTTGAGTGAATCTGAAGGGAGATCTGAAAGTAGCGATTCCAATAACAATCACAATTCAGATTCCAGAGACGGAGAAGGCGATTCAACGATGAATTCAAACTCGAATTCATCAACTGTCAACAATAGCAATGATAATCCCAGACTTGTTATTGTTAGCACGATTTTGAATGGATCTAATTACATACCATGGTGGAGATCGATGTTGCTCGCTCTGAGCGCCAAACGCAAGTCAAATCATATTCTTCAAGATGAAGAACCAGCAGATAAGACCTCAGATGCATACAAGAAGTGGAAATGGGAGAACGATCTTGTTTTTTCCTGGATTATAAATGCGATGTCCAGAGATTTAGCCGATGTGTTCTTGTACGCACCAACAGCCAGAAAATTATGGACGGAACTGGAGGAACGATATGGCGAGAGTAATGGACCATTGATTTTTCAATTGCGTCGAGAGATCTGTAGCTTGAATCAAGGAGGTATGTCTCTGGTTGATTTCTTCAATAAAATGAAACGAATGTGGGATGAATATACTATTGTGAAGCCTCCAATTGCTTGTTCTTGTGAGGCAAGGAAATTAGTACAGGAACAGGTCCAGGAAGAGCAACTTATGCAATTGTTATCTGGATTAAATCCAGAGTTTGATCATGTGAGAGATCAAATATTATTGATGGATCCTCTACCTCTAGTCAACAGAGCTTATTCGATGCTTATACGTATCGAAAAGCAGAGAAATCCTAATTCAATTGCTTCTATTCAAAATGATTTTGTGAATTTAACAACTGGAAATCGAAATTTCAGTAATAAAAAAACTGGAAATGTCAATCGTAATAATAATGGTGGCAATTACGGCAATCGGGGTAATAATGCTAATTCCTCGGTGAAAAGCAAGGAGGAGAAATTTTGTTCTTATTGCAGGAAAGGAGGACATGAGAAGAGTGAGTGTTTCCGTATTAAAGGATATCCTGATTGGTTTAAAGGTCCAGCTCCAGTTAACCATCAGGCACATATGTCTCATGAGCAACAAGAGTTTTCTCCAGTAGATGATTTTGAAGAAGGTGAAGGAAGTTCTGCTAAGAAAGAATCTGTACAAGAACTAGTGCAGAGAGAAGTACAGAGGATACTAAAAGGGAAAACAACACAGGACTATCTTCCACAAGAGTTTTCAGCATTTGCAGGGGCATGTGCAGGTAACAGTTCTTGCTCAAGTTCTCTTAGCATTGATGAATGGATAATTGATTCAGGAGCAACAACTCATATGACATATAATGCTGGTTTATTGAGGAATATGGTCAAATTAGATGTCCCTAAGAGAGTATTTTTACCAACTGGTGAGGCTCAAATAGTCAGTCATCAAGGAGAAGTATTATTTGCTGAGAATTTCAAATTATTGAATGTGCTTTATGTTCCCAAATTCAAATACAATTTGATGTCAGTTAGTAAACTGCTATAAGATCAAGGTGTCTCAGTATGTTTTTGGACCACATATTGTATCTTGCAGGGCCGGAATTTTAATCAACGATTAGCAGTTGGAAGATTGAAGAGAGGGTTGTATTATCTTGCTAAAGATTCCTTTGATAGGAATGTAATTCAAAAAGTTGTAAGCCAAACTGATTTGTCTTTATCTGTTATAGACAATAATGTTGATATCGAATTATGACATAAACGTTTGGGGCATATCTCACAGGAGAAATTATCATATGTTTTTAATTTGCCTAAGAGTTCTATTATTAGTTTTGCTGATTGTGATATCTGCTTAAGAGCTAAACAAATTAGAAATTCTTTTGGATTAATTTTCATTAAGACCTTGCAAGTGTTTGATCTGATTCATGTTGATTGTTGGGGGCCTTATAAACAAACATCTATTAGTGGTGATAGATATATATTGACTATAGTTGATGATTTTTCCTGTGTGATATGGACTATTTTATTCAAGCACAAAGACCAAGTGTCAAGCTTACTAGATGGTTTTATCACAATGGTAAATACTCAGTTTCATACTAAAGTCAAGACAGTTAGAAGTGATAATGGGACTGAATTTGTTGGGCATTCAACACAGTTAGTGTTTGCAAAACATGGGATCACGCATCAGAAAACTTGTGTGTACACACCTCAGCAGAATGGGGTGGTAGAAAGGCGGCATAGAAGTCTGACTACTGTGGCGAGGGCATTACTCAAGCAAGGAGGATTGTCTGTCAAATTTTGGGGTGAAGCTATGTTATATGCCACTACACTTCTCAATATCTATCCGACTAAGTTATTGCAGTGGAAATCTCCTCATTTTTTGTTATATAGAAAAGAACCAAGTTTGGCAGACTTGAAGATTTTTGGTTGCCAAGGATATGTGTTGAACAACAATCCTCGGAGAGGGAAATTTGATGACCGGTCGGAACAGTGTATCTATGTTGGGCTCTCAACTGGACAAAACGGATGGAAGATGTATAACATGGCAACTCACTGTTTGTGTGTGTCCAGGGATGTTCATTTCAATGAGCATATTTTTGCTTATTTGTCTAACACTATTGTTTCAGTATATGATAGGCCCTTAACATCCCCAATGTTGTTTCAGTCTTTGCTTGATAATGATCAAGGTCTCACTGATACTGAAGCAAGCACCTCTTCATAGCCTTCACAACCTCCTGATCCTCTTCATAGTGCTCAAAATGATGATTATTCAGCAGAAAATACACCACAAATTCCTTCATCAGCAATTACCAGAAATGACTCACCGACAACTAATCACAATATGCCAGTTGTTGAAAATGAAATTCCAGCAAGAAGATCTACCAGGGTCACTCAAAAACCTTCGTGGTTACAAGATTTTGTTGTCAATCAAGTGATTCATGATTGTTGGTCCCGTGTGATTAGTTCCAAGGGGGGGTTGGGAACTAATGTAACTTTTTTCGCTTAATTATGCTGACTTAATCAATTCTTTAAGTTACTTAACTTAGTTTAGGTCAGCACAACCGAGAGATGTAAGACAGCTTTAGTCAGATGCTGACTAGAACTGTTTTACTTGTGAGTTGGGAATTAACACTTGAGGTCAGCTCCCAACTCAGCACCAAGATCACTCAATGTCAGCTTTTACAATTTATATCCTGAGCAATTTAATCAAGAAACACATACATATATATATATTGAGAGAGAGAGTTAGAAATTACTCAGCAAACTTATCCTGGTTCGGCCTCTCCGCCTACGTACATTCCCCAGAATCCCTCCGGGATTTTTCAATCCAATACTGAGCTCTTTAAAGGTAGAGCACAACCCATTTACAAGGCAGTTGAATATGCAAGAATACCTTCCTCTATTCGTCTACTCAACTCCTACTGAGCGCTATAACCAAACACTCAGATTCTCTACCGCTGAGTACTAAAATCGAGTACTCAGCACCACTCTCTCAATTTTACAATTGATACAAACTTGTTCTTTCTAGATGAAGAACACTTTAGATGAATACAAATTCAATCTAGCTTTTACACAGAAATAGAAATTTGGTGTAAGATCTTCTTTCTTGTTTGAATATGCTTCGTATGTATGCTCTTTTTTTTTTGTATTTCGGCAAAGGATCCAAGAATTGTACTTGTCCTTTTATAGTTGATTCTGAAGCTCTAATCATTTGAATCCGGAAGTATCCGTTTGATTCAAATGGATCTATTGCGTCATTCCCTTGGTCAGCATTCAGAATTGCAGGCCAATCCTGCCGTCTGAAATTAGCAGGCGTCAGGCTTGTCTTCTTCCGGCAGGTTCGTCTTCTAGCGCCCGTTCGTCTTTTAGCTAACGGCCAGTTGACCCATGCATCTCGAAACTGTCTTTGTGTGTAATTCCAAAGCTTCTGTTATTGGTGCAGACAGTTGTCGAATCTTGTCTTTTAGCAAACAGATCAATCGCGCTGTCCTGACGAACACTCAGCTTGACTTTATTGACGTTGCTTTTGTTCTTTGTTTGTGAGTCATATTCATACTCAGCTTCCGTGGTCAGCTTCGTCTGCAAGCTTTAGTTAAGAGGAAGACTTCTCTTCTTTGATACTGAGTTGCGTTTCACTCAGCTTCTTTGGTCTGCTTCATCTTCAAGCGTTTGTTCTGAAGATGACTTTTCTTCTATTATGTTGAGTTGCACTCCACTCAGATTGTGCTGTGTTCTCATGCTGACTTCGTCCTGACTTAGTTTTATTTCTATTTTCGTTTATACTTATACTCAACATCGAACAAACATATTAGTACAATTAAATCAAAGCACTTAAATTTAATTGCCCCTTAATCATGGATTAACTTAAATAATTTTGTCAAATCAAAATCATGTGGAAAGGTGTTTCAACAAACTCCCCCATTTTGATGTTGGCAAAATATTTAATTGTGGAACTCAGCATTGAGATTCCCCATGATTGAAATTCTTTTTATACTTCTAAAGTTACTCCTCCGTAAGGGTTGCATCTATAGACTTAAATTAACTCTAAACCTTCTAAGATTTAATCGAGTAAAATTAAGACATGCCTATACTGACTTAGTTCAATTCTAGACCTTCCAAGATCTAATTCAGATGAGCCTAGGTCAGTTTTCAGAAGATTGTCAATGCTTGACACATATGTTTACTCAGTTTGATACATAGTCAGTTCAGATATCAGAGTTATGAAAAGATGTATCAGATCTAATGTGTACTGAGTATATTCCTTTTTAATTTTGTTTGTTTGTTCATTTAAGACAAATCAGCACAAAATACAACAAGTAAGTAAGCATCACATAAGATTTTTCAGTTTGAATAAAGGATGCATAAATATATATATATATATATATGGTCAGCATTAACAAAATAGAACACGCCAGATAAAACTACAAGTCAAGCACTAAGACTAGTCAATCTATTTCTTCCTGTTGACTTGAGCTTGGTTAGCTACTCCTTTGCCTTTGGCAATTCTTTGTTGCTGACCCTGATTCCCTAGCTTGAGTTGAGTTGCGAAACCAGATGCTTCTCCCATTTTCTGCTGAGTTCCAGCAGCTTGCTTTTCTTTCTCCCCCATTTTGCCAGCATCCGGTGAAGGAGGAGTAAATGTCTCGCGAAGAACAACACGAGTCAGTTTTGATGAGTACGCTTGGAGTTGACTTGTACTCTCCCGAAGACCGTCGAAGACTGCCATGCCATCGTCCAGAGTGGAAGCGGGTATCCTAATGGTGGCAATGAGCATACTGAGAAGATAATCTTGAGATTTCCTGATCCAAGTTATGGTGTCAGTCAGCTTTCCATAGGATTGATGATACATTTTGAGCAAGGCAGCATCATAGAACTGACGTTGAGCATTGGTATGTCGGACATGTTTAAATGTGGCTTGAGAGTACTGCAGAATCTCATTTGTCTTTACTTGGTCAGTGTCCATTTCTTCTTTACTCAAGTTGAGTAGGCGAACGGCTTTACTAATTTGCTCAATGGAACACTGGGAGGAGGAGGAGATTAATTCACGAGCTCCGGTCAGCTCATACCTTAGCTGGGTAAAGAGTTGATTAACCTCAGCAGAGGTTGCATAGATTGAGTTTGCAGCTGACAAATTATTGAGTTGGCCCTGGATAAAATTTATATGATTGACCATTGTCAGCTGGAGTTCAACCAGCTTCACTATTGATTCTTGCTTGGGTTGTTGAGATGCGAAGGATGTCATGACACTCATCAAGTCCTTGAGACCCTTGATTTCGGTTAAAAGTTGAGTGACAGAGGATATATGTGTTGGCTCAACATGGGCAGACCCAGTAGCATCATCATGAGGCTGATGAATATCCTGAAGTAGGGCTTGAGCTGAGTCAATGATTCTTCGTCCAGACTCAGTGGCATGCAAGAAAGCATAGGATTCATCAGTTTGTGGTTCAGAGACCGGCATTGGAATAGCACCGAATGGAGGAGGAGTTGGGTGCTGTCCAGAAGCAGATGTGCTAGCATGGTCAGCAGCTGGACTTTTATTCAGATCACCAGCAGGAACTGACTGGTTATCATTCTGCGATAAAAGAGTAGGAAGAGGTGGATTAGCACAGATATTGACCTACTCGGAGTCAGTCTGAAGCTGATTAGTTTCAGAAGGTTGAGGTAGTTCAGTGCTGACCTGAGCAGAAGTTTCCTTTGCTAACTCTTTGTCTTGAGTAGCAGGAACTTCGAGCACTTGCTCGGCAGAAACATGACCTTGAGGAGCTTTGGGGTCGGCTTGTTCCTCGGCTTGAGAAACAGAGGCTTGCTTTTCCTTAAGTTGATCTGGGGTTGGCTCAATGACGGTGGAGAAGAATTGAAACTGGAGTTTGGTGAGGTCAGTTATTGGTTCCCTTAGGGGAGAATCGTCCAGAAGGTCAATGACTGGAGATTTTTGAGCCTTTCGTTTGAGTCGTTTGCCTGTGCTGTTCTTATTTGGTGGAGGAGAGGGATCAGCAACAATGGAGTCAAGGGACTCAGAAGAGGAGTTCAGCCCAAGGTCAGTATTGAGATCTTTCAAAGCTTTGTCTTTCGCTGTGGACTCAGCATCAACGGTCTTACTTGGCTCAGTTGGATTCACAGTGTGCTCAGCATCAACTGTTTTATGTTGCTTAGCAGTAACTGTCTCACTTCGCTCAGCAAAGCCTATCTGATCAGCATGAACCTGACCGCCAATATCACCCAGTTCTTCTTCTTGGTCAGTAGGAGTTTTCTCAAGATCAATTTCTTGACTTCTCACGAAGTGTGAGTCTTCAGAGATTACGAAGTCAAGAGGAGGTGCATCAATTGGCATTAACCCAGAAGTCTTCTTCTTCTTTTTCAAAGGTTGCTCAGGGGTTTCCTCACTTTCTTCTTCAGGCTCAACTAGCCTTTTCTGTATTTCTGCTGACTTAGGTTCCTCCTGACCTTGCTCAGCATCAGCTTTCTTCGCACTTGATAGAAACCGAATCTTCTTTGGGGCTGAATTAATATCTTTGGGAGAGGTTTGGGCAGCTTTCCTCTTCTTATCATGTCTAGTGCGATCAACGGGTTCTTTGTTCACCATCACTTTCTTGCCTTTCTTGGTTGGTAAAATTGGTGCGTTTTCCTCAGCATTATCTTCTTCCACATTTTCTTCAATAACCCCCTTTCCTTTCTTAGACTTGATGGGTTGGTTGTATGCTAACCCGAACAGCAGAGCCGCTGTTATTTATGTACCCCAAATTTCTATTTCCCCGACAGTGCTCACCTGGTGGTCCTGGAGAATTTTCGTGATGAGAGAGCCCATCCTGAGTTTGCCAGTACTTCGTTGGAAAGCACCGATAAGAAACACGGGCATATTGAGTGGTTGATAGGTCAGCATGTGCCAAATGAAGCACTGCTCGAAGTTTGAGGCCGATGAGGCGGAGTTGACCTTAGGGAATATGAAGTTGGTCAGGATGTAATGAGCCATTTTTTGATTCTGACCCATACACGTGTTGGCTATTTCTCCTTTGTGGTCCTTCGATTTACAGAACTCAATAGGGTAGTCAAGTTTGGCGTTTGTGGTCCTGAATTCTTTACCTTTGGCCGGCAGCTTTAGCAAGGTTGCTAGATAGGATGGAGTAATCGTTATGTTCTTTCCTTTGACACTGGTTACCAGATGGTCAGCATTATCCTCGTCAACACATAGGTTGGTGTAGAATTCCCTTACCAACTGCGGATAGGTATTACCGGGGAGAGAGAAAAGTCCGAACCATCCATTTTTAGAGATCCACTCATAGAACGGTTGCTCAGCTGTTACAAAACTTGGGGAGAACCACCGATAATGAAGTACCTCACAATTCTTTACACTGTTGTAAACCTGAAGAAATACCTTTTCCTTAGGTTGTTTCTTCTTCTTCTGTTTCTTTGACAGAGTGGCCTGGTCAGCTTGGGGGTTTTTTCTCGGAGTGGTGGCTTTTGATTGGTCATGCTGACCATGTCCTTGAGACTCAGTTGAAGTCTCTTTATAGTCCTGCTGAGCAGGGGAAGGAGGATTTTCATCGGAGCAGTTGTCGTCGTAATCGGCACCGGAGATTTTTTGTGAATCGTTAGACATGATTCCTTAGGGATTTTTTGAGAAATTTTCAGAGGTTTTGGGATTCAAGAGAGAGAGAGATTGAATGCCAGAAATTTCAGATGTAAAGATGGATAAGTGGGAATTCGTCCACTATTTATAGAAATACCGAGATGATCTGATACGTTGGAGTGGCGGTTTGACCTCGAGATGATCAATCGACAGGAATCCTGGCATTTATGACACATTCGGCGCATGTGTTTTCTAATAATTGTGCTTACGTCATCCTAGGTGGCTATTTAATATGCATGCTAGCATTAATGGTGCAACGGATTCTTACTCAACGTCTAGAATATTAATCGTTTTTGTCTTTCTGAGTGCTCAGTTTTACGTAGACGAAATATTTGTGTGCTTAGTAACTTAGCTTAAGGTAATCACTCAACATGTATGTCTACTCAGCATAGGGTGATTTTCTATAATACATATTTAGCTCAGCATGCAACAGTTACTAATTTAGCACAGATCACTCAGCATGGTAATCACTCAACATTCAATTTAGCATAGAATTCTATTGAAGAGGATTAGACATACCAATAGCTTCCCTTAGTATGTTCAATTGCTCACGAGCCAGAGGCTTCGTAAAGATATCTGCAAGCTGTTCATCTGTTGGTACGTAGGTCAGTTTGATCTCCCATTTAAGTACATGATCTCTAATGAAGTGATGTCGAATGCTGACATGCTTCATCCTGCTGTGTTGGATTGGATTTTTGGATAAGTCAATGGCACTCTTGTTGTCACTTTGACTTTGATTGTGTCAGTTTGTACTCCATAATCCTCCAGCTGTTGCTTAATCCATAGGACCTGGGCCACATAGCTTCCAATAGCAATTTACTCAGCTTCAGTTGTTGATAGGGCCACTGACAATTGCTTCTTGCTGAATCAAGATACTAGACAGCTTCCAAGGAAGTGACACCCTCCTGAAGTACTCTTACGCTCTAGCTTATCTCGTCCATAGTCAGCATCAATGTATCCAATGATTGTGAAGTCATTTGTATTTGGATACCATAAACCTTCATTAACTGAGCTCTGCAAATATCTGAAAATTCTTTTTACAGCTATAAGGTGAGATTCCATGGGGTCAGCTTGATACCTTGTGCAATAACATACTGAGTACTGAATGTCAGTCCTACTAGCGGTAAGATAAAGTAGAGAGCCAATCATACCTCGATATAACTTACTGTCTACTGACTTACCTTTCTCGTCAGCACAAAGGACAGTGTCAGTACCCATTGGGGTAGATATGGGTTTACATTCTTCCATATCGAATTTCTTTAACATTTCTTTGGCATACTTAGACTGACTGATGAAGATGCCGTTCTTCCCTTGCTTTATTTGTAGTCCAAGGAAGAAGTTGAGTTCCCCCATCATTGACATCTCGAACTCAGTTTCCATCTGTTTGCTAAATTCTTTGCACATAGATTCATCAGTAGCACCAAAGATTATATCATCTACATAAATTTGTGCCAGCAGGGTATTTTTACCCGTTTTCTTAATGAACAAAGTTGTGTCAGCTTTGCCTCTGACATAGTTCATGGTCAACAGAAAACTGGTCAACCTCTCGTACCAAGCACGTGGTGCTTGTTTCAGGCTGTACAGGGCCTTCTTGAGTTTATAAACGTGGATTGGAAATTTTGGATCTTCAAACCCGGGAGGCTGACTAACATATACCTCTTCGTTTATAAATCCATTAAGAAAAGCACTTTTGAAATCCATTTGATATAGTTTGAAGTTCATGAAACTAGCATATGCACACAATATTCGTATAGCCTCTAACCTAGCAACGGGAGCAAAGGTCTCACCATAGTCAATGCCTTCTTGCTGACTATAGCCTTGGGCTACAAGTCGGGCTTTATTCCTGACTACATTGCCTTGCTCATCTAGTTTGTTTCTAAAGACCCACTTAGTTCCTATGATCTTTTGATTCCTAGGTTTTGGTACTAAATCACATACCTCATTTCTCTTGAATTGATCAAGCTCTTCTTGCATAGCGTTGATCCAGAATTCGTCGTGCTCAGCATCAGCAAAATTCTTTGGTTTATGGACTGAGACGAATGCAACATTGTTGAGATATCTCCTGAGTTGATTCCTTGTCATCAGGTTGTTCTCAGCAGCATCAAGAATGGACTTCTCTGAGTGTCCTCTTGGAATTTTGATTTCTTTGGGTAATGTTGAGTTGTCAGCAGCTGGTGTTTCAACAATCTCTGCAGTTTTAGATTGGTCAGCAAAGGTAATTTCGGGTTTGCTTTTACCTTTGGTCAGCCCATGCGATAATGACTCAGCGGCTTCATTTTGGTCAGCGGAAGCTGAGCTTGGGTCATCTTCGGCAGACTGACTTGATTTTCCTGCAGGGTCAGTTTCATCGAACTCTATATGGACAGACTCTTCTACAACTTGAGTTCATTTATTGAACACCCTATATGCTTTACTATTAGTTGAGTACCCTAGAAAGATCGCTTCATCGCTTTAGAATCAAATTTGGCTAGGTTGTCTTTCGTATTGAGTATAAAACATTTACAACCAAAAGCATGAAAGTATCCAATATTGGGCTTTCGTCCTTTCCAAAGTTCGTAAGGGGTTTTCTTAAGAATAGGTCTAACTAAAGCCCTATTGAGTATATAGCATGCTGTGTTGACAGCTTCACCCTAGAAATACTTTGGAAGCCTATTCTCACTCAGCATTGTCCTAGCTATTTCAACTAGAGTTTTGTTCTTCCTCTCAACTACCCCATTTTGTTGAGGAGTTCTAGGGGCAGAAAAATTGTGGTCAATGCCGCTGACTTCACAGAATTCATCAAACTGTTGGTTTTTGAATTCTCCGCCATTATCACTACGGATGTGAGCTAATTTTAAATCTTTGTCATTTTCAAGTTTTCTTATCAATGTTGAAAACATCTCAAAGGCTTCATCCTTGCTACTCAGCAAGAGAACCCATGTATACCGAGAGAAATCATCTATAATGACTAAGGAAAATTTCTTACCACCCAAACTGAGTGGTTGGATAGGTCCGAAAAGATCCAAATGTAGTAATTCCAATGGAAGCTTGGTTGAGACAATATTTTTACTTTGAAAAGACTTTTTGGTTTGTTTACCTTGCTGACAAGCATTACATAATTGATCTTTCTCAAATCTAAGTTTAGGCAAACCCTCAACTAGTTGCTTTCTTGCTAATTTGGCAAGGAGGTCCATGCTTACATGACCAAGTCTCCTATGCTATAGTCAGGAGTTGTCCTCCTTTGAACTAAGCATATATTTTTTGAAAAATTCTTTTCTAAACTCAACATGTATACATTATCAACACGAAGGGCAGTTAAAATCAAATCGTTCGTTTTTCCCTCGAGTATTCGACACTCAGTGGCATCAAATACAACCTTTCTATAGCTGTCACACAGCTGAGCCACGCTCAATAGGTTATATTTGAGACCGCTGACTAAGGAGACTGACTCAATAGTAGGGTTACCTCCGATAGTACCTGAACCTACTATCTTACCCTTTTTGTTGTCTCCGAAGCTTACACTTCCACCTCGTTTACGCTCAAGTGTGATGAATTGAGTTTCATCACCGGTCATGTGCCTCGAGCATGCGCTGTCAATATACCAAAGCTTTGACTTCTCCACGCATCTCAGGCTCACTTGCATTTTGAACTATTCATCTTTAGGTACCCAATTCTTTTTGGGTCCTCGTTTGTTAGCTGATGGCGTGCCGTCTAGTGTAGTGTTTTCTACGACAAAATATGTATATGATAAGTGCGTTACGACTATGGATGTGATCTTTCTAAATGCTCTATCTTTACTAGATGTCACTACTTAGGGGAAAGTGTACCCTGTCGTATCAAGTAATAATCCGGTTAAGACCGGGTATCGAATCCACGGGATTTATAACTGCAAGTATTAAACGACTCGGTTTTATACGTTATTTAAGCGGTGAATACTTTGAGGTTGATATGGGGACCAACTACAAACTACTCCTAACTACGGGTGAGGCGAATTTATATAACGAAACTCTGTGGAATGATACGGATGGCGATAAGTTATAAATATGACAAATAATGACTTCTAGTGTTTATACGGTTGATGGTTTGCTCTTGCAATGACGACTACGTGTAGTGTGACCGACCCGTGAAGCACTTAGACTACGTGGTTCCTAGTCAAGGCGTGTCTAATACTGGGGACCAGAAATTAGGGCCCGTAAGTGTCGTGGCTTGTCAATTCCTACGGTTTCCAGAGCGTCACTTCCGGTAAGGCAACACCTATATGAATCCCTAAAGATAGCCCGAATGGCGTCGGAAATCGCGTTCTCCTACACAATAATCAATTATGAATATCAAAACAAGTAACAAACATCAACACATATATAGAAAAGAAGATTATGAATCATAAATTATAAATATGGAAAATGTAAATATGAAGTACAACCAAGCCTAGTACATAGGATGAGTACAAGCTAATTAGCAAGTGTAAAGGGAAGAATCCACCCTCGGAACTAGCTAACCGGACTCAAAGCCGTCTCTTAGGACTTGGAGGTGGAGCTTTCGAGCTTGGTGAACGGAGGAAGAATGGAACTTTGACGGGATGCCGGAATCAACGAACAAGCTCTCAAGATGGAAGAGTCTAGCTACACAAAGCCTAAAATCTAAAACTACAATGACAAGAGTTTAATCTCAAGAAGGTATATGTTACAAGGTGTGTCAAAAGTGTCTGAAATGAGTGCTAGTCACTCTTATTTATACACATCAAGCTAGGGGTAAAATTGTAATTCCACAAGGTGCAAGCATGGAGGAACATGATTTTGTGCAGAAATCCCATGATACGCCTCGTGTATGGTGGTATGCGCCTGCGTGTTTGCCCATTCCGTTAGAAATCTCCTGCATGTGGACCAAATCCAGATCTTGTTGTCTCAACCACGCCCCGCGTAGTCTGGGATGCGCCTCGCGTGGTTGAGTCTCTGACTTTTTATTGCTTGAATTGGTCCTTTTACGCCGTGCGTAGCTGAAGCACGCCTCGCGTAAATGAGTCTCTGATTCTTTTAGGTTGAAGAATTCCCTCAAACGCCCCGCGTGTAAGGTGGTACGCCCCGCGTATGGATAGTTGACTCAGGGAGACCATGCAGTCTGACTTTCAGGATTAGGCTAATCATTTCTGACATATGTCGTACGCCTCACGTAGGGTGATATACGCCTCGCGTATGCTTAGTAGATCCCACGTGGTGTCTGTGGATAGGGCAATTATTTTTGACTTGGTGTTTCATGCCCCGCGTAAGGAATGAGATGCCCCGCGTATTGTGGTGGATTTTCACTCCTTGTTCGTACCTGAAATACAATTCTCGAGAGCTGAGTTAGCCTGACGTTTTATTTCCTAAATTAATCAAAAACAAGGAAAATTAACCGAAAGTGCGGAATTTATTTTTATTTCGTTATTTTATTAAAACACTCTATTTTTGCAATTAAACTTATTCATTTCTTCTAAAATTAATCCATAAATCACGCTAAAAGATAGGGGTAAAATACCCCTATCATTAGCGTGAACAGGTGAAGCATCATATTTTAATTTGTGACGACATATGTTTATGGTATGGCCAGCTTTACCACAGAAGTCACAATAGGTTACCCTTTGAGGGTAATTTTGTTTCTAGTCAGAACGATTGTGCTGAGCATGCCAACATACCTTAGTAGTATGGCCTTTCTTTCCGCAGAAGTCGCATTGGACATTCCGTCGAGTATACCAACACACACCAATGGTGTGCCCTCTTTTCCCACAACAGTCACACTGACTGTTCTACTGAGTGTACTGTCTATGATGACCAGTACCTTGAATCTCAGCATTGGGATAGAACCTTTTCTTGGCCGATGTACTCAGCTGGTTCTGTATAGTTGTGATGTCCTTTCTCAGTTTCTTTGACTCAGTTTGGACTTTCGAGACAAAACCATGCATGACTTTTAGATTTTCATCTTGCCTGGTGTTGTCTTGGAGAAGATATCGAAGATCACTTAGTTTGACCTCTTCAATCTCATCACACCACCTGCTGAGTGCTCTAATTTTCTTATTACACTTCTTGGTCAGTGTATAGAGATCACTCAGGGCATTTACCATTTCATTTCTCAGAAAAAGAAGAGATGTTACCTCATTGGAGTCTTCCTCTTGGTCAGATTCACCTGAGAGGTCAGCTTGCTCAGATCGGCAGTGATCAGCAGCGTCGTCGGCCATGAAGCATATATTTGCTGTCTCGTTTGCATCAACTTCTGATGAGGTTGACTCATCACTGTCACTCCATGTGGCCTCCATAGCTTTTCTGCTACCTTTCTTTTCTTTCTTCAGATTTGGACAGCTTGATTTAATGTGCCCAGTTTGGTGGCATTCAAAGCACGTGACAGGCTTGGAGCTGTCCTTTTTGTATTTGTCACTGGACTCAGCTTTGTATTTGTCACTTCGTCTGAATGGCCTTTTGATGTTCTTATCATTCTTTCTGAATAGCTTCTTCATTTTCCTGGTAAACATGGCCATCTCCTCATCATCTGATGAGTCAGCTTTGGTTGAGTCAGCTTTCATGACAAGTGATTTTTGTTTCTTGTCCTCTGAATTTTCTTTAGCTTCAAAGTTCTTCATTGAGATCTCATAGGTCAGCAGAGATCCGATCAGCTCGTCATATTTGTACGTGGTCAAGTCCTGAGCTTCTTCCACAGCTGTTTTCTTAGCTTGCCAGCTCTTGGGTAGACTCCTCAAGATTTTCTTCACCTGCTCTTCTTCAGTGAAGTTCTTACCAAGTCTCTTCAGCTCATTTATAATGTTGGTGAATCTAGCGTTCATTTCAGAGATGTCCTCATTGTCATTCATCTCGAACAGCTCGTATAATCTCATGTGTTGGTTCACCTTCGATTCCTTGACCTTGCTTGTACCTTTATAGGTCACTTCCAGCTTCTTCCATATTTCCTGTGCTGACTCGCAACCTGAAATTTTGTTGTACTCTGTAGCATCCAACGCACAATGAAGCATATTGATAGTCGAAGCATTATTTTGTAATTTTTTAAGGTCATCTTCTGACCACTCAGTTTCACTCTTAACAACTTTTTCGTTGTCCACAGTTTTGTAAGGCACATATGGGCCTTGAACTATTGCAAGCCACACACTCATGTTTGTAGCTTGAATAAAGTTTTTCATCCTGTTTTTCCAAAAAGTATAATTTGATCCGAAAAACAAGGGAGGCCGACTAATTGATAATCCCTCAGGGAGTATCTGTGTTGTTTGATTTCCAGGAAGGAAACGAGTGCTGTTCTCAGCCATTTATAAGGATCAGCTCAAGATAGTTATATCTTTGAGTAGTGAGCTACTGTGCTCTGATACCACTTGTTGGTCCCGTGTGATTAGTTCCAAGGGGGTTAGGAACTAATGTAACTTTTTTTCGCTTAATTATGCTAACTTAATCAATTCTTTAAGTTACTTAACTTAGTTTAGGTCAGCACGGCCGAGAGATGTAAGACAGCTTTAGTCAGATGCTGAATAGAACTGTTTTACTTGTGAGTTGGGAATTAACACTTGAGGTCAGCTCCCAACTCAGCACCAAGATCACTCAGTGTCAACTTTTACAATTTATATCCTGAGCAATTTAATCAAGCAACACATACATACATATATATATATTGAGAGAGAGTTAGAAATTATTCAGCAGACTTATCCTGGTTCGGCCTCTCCGCCTACGTCCAGTCCCCAGAATCCCTCCGGGCTTTTTCAATCCAATACTGAGCTAAACCTCGCCATGGGCCGATGAGCCCGCCCGCCCGGCCCGAGCCCATTCCCATTTAGTCGGGTCTGGACACATAAAATTAGTGTCAGGCCCGGCCCGGCCCAAGTCCGATTAAACCCGCCTAGTAAATGGGCGGGCCTGAGATATGTAAATACCCGGCGGGCCTGGCTCGGCTCGGCCCGGCCCGTTATATATACATATATATATTTATAAATTTAATTATATAAATTAAATGAGTCCATATATAAATTTATAGATAGTTAAATAAGTAATCCGTATTACAATTTACAATTAGTTTGTCTCCTTCCTAAAAACCCTTACAATTATGTTTATAATTTTTTATTAAAAAAAGTTAGTATTTTATTTTAATTGATTTTTTTTAATATAGATATGGGCTTGGACGGGCGGGCTTGGGATTCCTTATTTAGGTCCGAGCCCGGCCCGGCCCGAGCCCGATTCTAATTATTGTGGGCTTGGGCTTGTCAGGTTTTATCACAGGCCCGGCCCGAGCCCGGCCCATCCCGAGGTCTATACTGAGCTCTTTAAAGGTAGAGCACAAACCGTTTACAAGGCAGTTGAATATGCAAGAGTATCTTCCTCTATTCGTCTACTCAACTCCTACTGAGCGCTATAACCAAACACTCAGATTCTCTACCGCTGAGTACTAAAATAGAGTGCTCAACACCACTCTCTCAATTTTACAATTGATACAAACTTGTTCTTTCTAGATGAAGAACACTTTAGATGAATACAAATTCAATCTAGCTTTTACACAGAAATAGAAATTTGGTGTAAGATCTTCTTTCTTGTTTAAATATGCTTTGTATGTATGTTTTTTTTTTTTTTTGTATTTCGGCAAAGGATCCAAGAATTGTACTTGTCCTTTTATAGTTGATTCTGAAGCTCTAATCATTTGAATTCGGAAGTATCTGTTTGATTCAAATGGATCTATTGCGCCATTCCCTTGGTCAGCATTCAGAATTGCAGGCCAATCCTGTCGTCTGAAATTAGCAGGCGTCAGGCTTGTCTTCTTCCGACATGTTTGTCTTCTAGCGCCAGTTCGTCTTTTAGCTAATGGCCAGTTGACCCATGCATCTTGAAACTATCTCCGTGCGTAATTCCAAATCTTTTGTTATTAGTGCAGACAGTTGTCGGATCTTGTCTTTTAGCAAACGGATCAATCGCGCTGTCCTGACAAACACTCAGCTTGACTTTATTGACGTTGCTTTTGTTCTTTGTTTCTGAGTCATATTCATACTCAGCTTCCGTGGTCAGCTTCGTCTGCAAGCTTTAGTTAAGAGGAAGACTTCTCTTCTTTGATACTGAGTTGCGTTCCACTCAGCTTCTTTGGTCTGCTTCATCTTCAAGCGTTTGTTCTGAAGATGACTTTTCTTCTATTATGATGAGTTGCACTCCACTCAGCTTGTGCTGTGTTCTCATGCTGACTTCGTCCTGACTTACTTTTTATTTCTGTTTTCGTTTATACTTATACTCAACATCGAACAAACATATTAGTACAATTAAATCAAAGCACTTAAATTTAATTGCCCCTTAATCATGGATTAACTTAAATAATTTTGTCAAATCAAAATCATGTGGAAAGGTGTTTCAACAATGATGACAATATTATTCAATACAGCGATCATTAGTAAGCTTCTTTGGTCTCTATGAGTGTTAGGCATGAAATTGACTAAGTTTAACTTAATATTTTTAAGGGATTTGGGTGTTATTTATGCTATATTGCAAAGAATAAGGACTGATTAGTGTCTTTATGCAGATAAGTAAAGATAAATGCTAAACTCGCTGGAAACAGCTAGTTTCGCTACGGCCAAAGAGGAGTGGAGCCTTTCTTATATCCAGCGGTCAAACGCCGAATTATCCAATGACGGACAGCGACAGATCAGAGGTGGCAGAGGCAGAGCAGCAGGTGGAGAAGTGTAGAGGCGGCATCACCGAAAGAAGCATGATGATATGAAGTATCAACCCCTTGAGTGTTCAAGGGTCAAACGATCTTTAATCATTTCAGTTCTTTTGTCTTAGTTTTTAGTTGACTTATTTTTCTGGAAAGGTACGAAGGTTGTACCATTTTTGGCCCTGTCTTTCTCCTTTAAGTAGGCGTAGCAAAGGAAAGATAGGGAGCTCGGAACTTTTAGTAATTTTAGAAGTAGTATAGCCATCTGTAGAAAGAAAGAAGGAGAGCTCTAATGGAGTCTTTTAACGTTTCAAGAACTCTGATTTACTCACTGCTCAGAATGAGTGAGTAGTCTATTTTGAATGGGCAAGGCCAGGCCGAGTCGGTAATGTAAGTTTTACATCGTTTCAATGAATATTAGTATTTTGTCAATGCTGTGATTGATGAGGATTTAACTTTCATGCCTCAGCATTTATGCATGTGTTAGATGGATGTTAGGACACTGCTTACATCTTCACTGATATCTCTATTAATCTCCCAACCTCGAAGCTGACCAGTTAGACGGTTGTGTCAAGGGTTTTCTTAATCAGAAATGCAAGTTTTGTTCTTAATGCAAGAAAGAACGTATCTTTAGGACGCTAAAGGTTCTAGTAATCCTTAAGAGCTTGAGAACACACGAAAGTTGACTCAAGCTCACGTCAAAACTGATACTTTGGCTTCATTGGCATTATCTTGTATTCATTGGAATGTTGTAAGGCTTTGCACAACCTGCATCAGCCCTCTTACATCTTACGAAACCAACATCACACAATCAAATTAAAAAGGAGAAAACTTGTTTGACACACACACGCTGTTTAGCAACAATTTCTGATATACATTTGAATCTCAATCCCTGTGGAGACGATACTTAACTTATCACTTTATTACTTGTACCTAGTGCACTTGCTAGAGTCTCATCATAGGACAACAAGTTTTTGGCGCCGTTGCCGGGGATTGAAAGCAACAAAAATTTATCTGAAATTTCTGTGAAACAGGGTGTTTTTAATCCGTTTGCTAAGGCGTGCAGGAAACAAAGAAGTTCTTAACCTGTTTATGCGTAGAACTGGACCTCCTGTTTTTCCTATCGATCTCGAGTTAGAGAGAACGTGTAGACGAAACAGAGCGGGAGCTCGACGTGCTAGACTGAGAGAAAGACAACGAGAAATAAGAATGGCTGGAAGGGTACCACCCGAACAACCAGTTCAACCAAACCAAGAAGAAGAAGGAGAGAATAACAACCCTCTTGTTATGCGAATCAGAGATTATTCGAGGCCAACCACAGAGGGACATTCATCATGTATCGTGTTGCCCAACGAGGGGAACAATATGTTCGAAGTGAAGGGGTCTATGATACAGATGATCCAGGCCTCCGTATAATTTAATGGGTTGCAATCTGAAGATCCAAATGGGCATATTCAAGAATTCATCACGTTATGCAACACATTCAGATCGAACAGAGGTGTTTCTGATGATGTGATCAGATTGAAGTTGTTTCCTTTTTCCCCGAGGGATAAAGCGAAAAACTGGCTAAGAAATTTACAGCCAGGAACAATCACAAGTTGGGAAGAGATGGCGCGAGCTTTTCTGATGAAATATTTCCCACCCCGACAAGCCATCAAGCTGAGAAATGAAGTATCTTGGTTCATACAAGAAGAGGATGAGTCGCTGGCAGAAGCTTGGGAAAGATATAAAGAGTTGTTAAGAAGGGTGCCAAATCATGGTATCCCTATGTGGATGCAAGTGCAAAATTTCTACAATGGTGTGACCAACATTTACAAAATTCAAATCGAATCCATTGCTAACGGTAATCCAGAAGATCTTGAACTGCAGGCTTTGTATGACCTTATTGAGAAGGTAGTCAGCACAAGTTACAACTGGCACTCAGCCAGAAGTGAAGGGAAGAAGATGGGAAATGATGATGTTGTGTCAAGACTAACAAGTCAGGTAGAACAACTTGCTCGACAGTTGGGAAAGATCAACGTGTCTTCAATCCACAATGAACCACCATTCAATGATATTTGCGGAGGAGCTCATTTCAACATAAATTGTCTCGGAGATAAGCCAAGAAAGGGCACACAGGCTGAATGTGACTATGCATGATATAATCAAAGGAACCAGCCAAACCGTTATTCTAACACGTACAACTCTGAAACCAGGAACCATCCAAATTTTGGATGGACAGGGCAACCAGACCAGCTGGGCCACCCACGATATCAAGACCAACCAAGATATCAACAATAGCAAGGAGGACAGTACCAACGACAACCTCAGCAGCAATACAATCAACCTGTGCCACAAAAGGAAGATGTAGAACCAGATATGAAAACAATGATGATGCAGTTCATAAAACAGACACAGGCATCGATCAAGAATCTGGAGACACAAGTTCACCAGATAGTTGCGTCCACATCAAAAGGAAAGGGAATAATGCCAAGCAACACAGAACCAAATCCTAAAGGCGACATCATGGCAATCACCCTAAGGTCTGGTAAGGAAACTCAACCAATTGTTTTGACTGATAAGAACACTGAGTGTGCAGGAACGTCCAAAGAAGCTGAAGGGGAACAAGAACAGGCTGTTCATAGTAATGAAGAAATAAGAAAGGAAAACTATACAAGTAAGCCAGACCAAGAGGAGGGCGAAAGAATGTATAACCCACCACCACCGTATGTTCCACCTGTGCCATATCCAACGCGTCTAATCAACAAAAGGCTGGAAGAGCAGAATTTGAAAGTTTTGGATACCTTAAGGAAGTTGCAGATCAACATTCCTTTCGTGGAAGCACTGGCACAGATGCCGACATACGCCAAATTCCTCAAAGACATCCTGTCAAACAAAAAGAAACTGGAGAACATTTCCATGATACAACTCAACAGAGATTGTTCGTCAATACTCCAAAACAAGCAGTAACAGCCCAAGAAGCTAAAAGATCCAGGGAGTTTTTCGATTCCTTGTTCAATTGGAAAGCTAAATATTTAAAATGCACTATGTGATCTAGGAGCTAGCATAAACCTCATGCCATACTCTGTATATGCAAAACTTGGATTAGGAGAACCTGATGCGCCTTCGGTGAAGAAGACTCACTAAGGGATACGTGTACCCCGTCGTTATCAAGTAATAAATCTGGAAAGTCCAGGTATCGAATCCACAGGACTTATTTACCACAAGTATCGAATTACTAGGTCTCAAGTGTTATCTAGGCTTTGTGGGGTTTGAATTGGTTTTGATTAAGTTAATCTACTCCTAGGTTGAATTATGCTACTCCTAGCTAAGTTATCTAGTTCTAACTAAGTTATTCTACGCCTAATTAAGTTAAACTACTCCTAATTGATCTTTCACTAATGCAATTACCCGAAGGAACATGGTATGAACGATAATAATGAGGTTAGGTTATTAGGTCTATTGGTTAAAAACCTAATCTAAGTCACTTGTATTCAAGGCGATTAACACTACTTACCCTCCTGAAGTTCCTAGTGCGTGATTCCCTTGTAAGGCCGAAACTAGGTCTAAGGCTCAACAATTTGGGCTTAATCAACTAAAAGGTCATCAATCTCCTAGGCTCTGACTAGGTCAGATTCAGCTCACAATATGTGCCTACTCGATTTTGGGGCTTTTGAATGAGTTAAACCAATTGAATAAAGCGTAAGACAAAGATTAAACAATTAATCATAGAACAAAATAAGAGCTAAAATATTATTAAAGATGAATGATAATGTCACAGGATACAATTAGCCTAGGATTCATAGACTGTATCAAAGAGTAAAAACAAGGAAAAGTAAAAGGAGATACGAAAATCCCTTTCAAGGAACCTGTCTACTCTGCAATCGGCTTCCTAGGTCTTAAGGACGGACCTTGAATATTCCTCGAGAACAGCTTTGAAGGAGCTTCAATGGAGGTTGATGAAGATGGAGGAGATGGAGAGGAAATTCAAGGGGAAAGCTAAGATAATTTACAAATAATGAAAGATACTAATTTACATTGGAAAAACTCTATTTATAGGCGTGGCTCGGCCCTCTTTTTGACCTATTTCCGTGCCCTTATGCATGTAAGAAGTCGTGGGGTCCGTCGTGCAATCGTGGGGGAGGAATTGGTCTTTTTGACCAATTCCCACAGGTCTGCTCGCCGAGCAGGGCAAGCTGCTCGGCGAGCAGGCGCTACTCACGACGAGCAGCGCCCTGCTCGGCGAGCAGGCCTCTAGCGGCCTGCTCGGCGAGTAGGCATCCTGCTCGCCCGAGCAGGCCTCTGGTGGCCTGCTCGGCGAGCAGGCATCCTGCTCGCCCGAGCAGGCCTCCAGGGGCGTGCTCAGCGAGCAGGCATGGCCTACGGAGGCCCGCTCGTCGAGCATTCTTGCCCGGTATGCCCCCGTGTGCTTGCCGACTGCCGTCGATGCCTTTTTCTTCCGAACTTATACCTGCGCATGTACAGAAACTCCAGATAACATTAGTCCAAAGGCTAAATTGACCCGCCAATCGCTTATTTTGAGCAAACGCTTCATTTGGTGCGACTTTTGACGGGCCAATTAGCTTCAAAAGATAACGGAATTATACTATGCATGCTATTTTGGCCATAATTGCCTAAATTGGTTATAAAACGAGCCTAAACAACGAAAAATAAATAAAACGTTTCCAATTCCCAACTAACTCACACAAAAGCATTTAAATGCGAGAAATGCTCGCTTATTAACTAAATAATGCTAAAACCTGTCCTAAAACCGTACCCAAAGATAGGGGTTTTTGACCCCTATCAAACCTCCTCGCACTTAAAACTTTACTTGTCCCCAAGTAAACTAAAAAAACTAAACCCGCAATCACAAGCAAGCTAGAAAACCTCCCGGTTTGACTATGTGCTTGACACAATTTCGAGCATCTGTAATTACATGCATTCGGAAATACAATGTAGAGACACGATATCCAAAAGCCGCATTTCAATTATCGTAGGCCATAGTTTTAAGCAAAAGGACACATGTTCAATTAAACGAGCTTGAGGGGATCGCTAAGTAAAACACCTCACCATAGGTAGTTCACTCAATTCACACAATTTTGGTGGCTAAAGTGTTTACTCTCGGCTTATGTTCTTGCTTAGGATTACGTTGATTTTGCACGTTCATCCGAGTTCCTCTACTATGCTATATGACTCCGATGATATCAAAAACAGCCTCGAATTTGGGTTGTAATGTGGTTAGAGGGTTAAAGGTACAACAAGGGTTAATAGTTCTAGCGCTAAAAAAACAAAGTTCAAATGGCTTTAGTAAATATGAAGTGACTGAGCTTTTCATTCATAAAAAAAAAAAATTCTTTTTCTTTTTTTTTTCTTTGAGACGTTTTGATTTTAAGAACTGGGGAACGAAGTTCTCCCCTTTTTGTTCGTCTCTTTTCTTTTCTTTTCTTTTTCTGTTTTTCTTTTCCTTTTGGATAGTAATACTCATTCACTTCTTAGCCTTTTGGCTTGCTACTTTGATTCCATAAACAAAGATAAAGCGCTAGAAGAAAACAAAGGCTCAATTTGAGCTTTGCAAAAAATTTGGGTTAAGTAGCAAACCAAGTTGTGGTTTGCAAAAATAGGTTAGAACGAAAGAAAAATCTATAAACTACAAAAATATAGGCTCAAAGGGGCTTCCTAGAGTTGATGAAAAAGAGAAAATAAGGTAAAGAAAAAGGGTTAATTCTAATGAGGCTGATTCATCGTTTATCATTTCAAATCATTGCATGTAGGTTCAACACAGTATTAGGTGCAAAATCTGTAATCTTTCCACAAGTCAAAGCATTCACACAAAAATGTCAAAAAAAAGAGCTTTTTGATGTTCGCTCTTAGGCTCAAATTCAACTCACAATTCTTTGGGTTTCAATTTTGTGTTTACTAGTTTTCCCCAAACTCAAGTTCAACATCACATGCCTTCAATTCTTAAGTTATCTACCTAAGTAATGATTTTAGCATTTCTTCAAAAGTAGGGTCTAAATGCAAACTTTAGCTCATGCTCTTACAGATACAAGGATTGTGTCCTACACCTAAACTAGTTGTCATGCAATATTAGATTCGGTTCTCAGTCCTCAAGGATAAATAACGAAGTTTAGATTCGAAGGAGGTTCACGGTTTTAGGTCCTAAACATGCAAAACATAAATAAAACCCAAAAAACGCAAAACTAAACTAGACACGACGCAACAAAAATTAAAAAATTTATACAATTTTTGTAAGTTTGTCTACCCCTCCTCCTCACACTAAAAATATGCAATAAGTTCCAACATTGCATTACGAATCATAAAGTACGAGTGTAAAGAGTTAGGGTGGAGAAGACAACTTACTAATCGGCCGGGGGAGGTGGCCATGGCATGTTATAGCGCTCGCAGTAGTCTGACGCTACATATTCAAGGCCCGTGAGCCTCCGGTCCATGTTCTGTTCGAAGGTTGTGAACCGATGGTCCATTTGTTGAACAGTGTTGAATGTCCGAAGGTTCAGGTCTCGCATTTCTGCCATCATGGTGTTGATTGCTTGGAATTGGGCCTCCGTCCCCGGTGCTTGGTCTTCCATTTGGTCTCCTACTGTCGCAGGTTCTTCTTCCTCAGGTTCCTCATCCCTATGATGTGGTGGAATTCGTGCTCTTTTCCGTCCCCCTCTGCTAGAGCTTGCTCCTCCGGTTGGGTTCCTGTTTAAGACTTCATAAAAAGTAGATCTCCCCAAAAACTTGGAGTTAAGCAAAGTAGGGTAAAAAACAACTTCTTGAATGTCCAAATTTTTGAATTGGCTATCAAGCAACTTGGTAACTAAGTGTCCAAGGCCAAGGGAACCGCGTTTTCTACTCGTTTGGCTTGAGAAGCCCTCAAAGATGGTCTTGACATTATCCACGTGTTTGTGGTTGGCCACACACCACAGTATGAGCAATTCTGTCTTTGAGACTTTATTGCTCTCGTTTTTGCCCAACAAGTTGTGAGCCACAAACTTGTGAACAAGGTTGAGGAGTGGGTCCAAGAGAGCGACTGGGCTAGCAGTCCGGGAGTCAAAGTCCGATATGCCTGTTAATTGTTCCCAGGCCATATCTTTTGTCATGGGTTTCTCAAAATCTGAGATTGCCTCTGGGTTGTTATAGACTCCCATCAGGGCTGCTAGTGTGGTATCACTGAGACGGTAAGGTTTACCATTCAGTCTAAAAGAATGCTTACCACAGCCCGAGGGTAGCTCTTTTTTCCAAGTAGTAAAAAATTCCATAGTGAAGTTGTGATAAACTGGGGTCGGTTTTGTGGCTAGTCTATACCAGCCGTGGAATTTGAGGATTTCATTGAAATCCTTTTTCAAGCCTATAGACGCTAAATATGTTTGATCAACAACTATATGGGTGGCAAGTTCTTGCTTAGAAAATCTATCATACAATACCCCCTCACGTTCATTAACGAGCCCAAAAGGTGGGTCATACTTAGCTTGGAGTGTATCGCTGAACTCGACGTCAGACTCGGCTTCATTCTCAACTACGACCTTGGCTTTGCCCTTCTTACCCATAGTTCCTGAGGAATAGATCAAAAAAAATGGACAAGTTAGGACATATTTACAATTTTGAACATAAACCCCCAAATAAACCATTCATATGCATAAACCATAGTTTAGGAATTTAGGGACTAAAACCATAAGTATTCGGTCCCTAAGTGTTTTACCCGTAATTCACAAATTCATGCAAAATTAGAGATGCCCAATGACTAAAACATGGTAAGAATGCAATTCATAACTCTATTGGCAAGTTTTTAACTATAAATTGAATAGTTGAACTTTGAGCTAAAATGGAGATTTTACCCAAATTGAGCAATTTCTCCAAATATTCACAAATTAAGAACAGAAATCACACCCAAACCACAAATTAATCATGATGTTAACATATATTGCAAGGAAATCAAGAATTAAAAGCAAACAAGAGATTTATTTGTGAAAAAAGAGAAAAACCTAAAACTTAGGTTTTTCCTTAAATCTCAAAAATTATCACCCTAAGCTAAAATCTAAGCCTAGAAACATGTTAGAAATAAAAAATGGGTAAAGATTCATACCTTATATCTTGAATTCGGGTTAGTATGGTGGATTTGGGGGTTAGGTTTTGAAAGGGAAAGAAAGGAAGAAAGGAAGAAAGAAAGAATGAAATAAGAAAAAGAAAGAAAGAGAGAAGGGAAGAAGAAGGTGGGGAAGGGGATGATGAGTCATCCTCCCCCTTTTTCTTATTTTTCTTTTCTTATTTCTTTCTTCCTTCTCTTTTTTTGGGTTTGGGATTTTAAAATCCCGAACAGCCCGTGTTGGCCGAGCTGACTGGCTCGGCCGACCATCCCGGCGAGCTGGGCAGTGCCTAACTCGCCCGGGTTGGGCGAAATTCGTTTTTTTTTTTTGGAACAAAGTATGGGGGAACAAAACTTGACAATGTAAATAAGAAGGAAAAAAAATGAGATTAAAATTCAACAACCAAAATCAACAAAAAATAAAAGAAAAGGAAATGCAGAAGTAAATTGTTCAAGCTTTGAATTTAAACCGAGGAGAACTCGATTTCTCCCCCTTACTCAATCCTTTCTCAGGATCTTTGGATTCTTCTCCGTTGTGCTTAGGAGAGAACCCTGTGGCCTTTCCTGCCTGTCTCTATTGATCTGAGCTACCTGATTGCTCAAATCTTTGCAGAAGGCTTCATTGTTGGCAAGCCTAGCCGAGATCTCCTTCAAGAGAGTGACCACCTCGTCAGATTCCTTAGGAGGTTGCATTGGCCCTTGATTCTTCTGTTGATATGGGGGCATGCCAAGCCCCTGATCTCTATGCTCCTGAACAAAACCACTAGGAGGTCGAAGCACATTCTGATTTGAATTCCCGTAAGATAAGTTCGGGTGCTGAGGCCTCCTGTAGTTGTTGTTGTTGTAGGAGTTGTGGTTGTTGGGGTTGTAGTTGTTATAGCTCTGGTTGTACCTCGGTTGTCCCCCAACGTAATTAACCATCTCCATCCCGTCTCCAGCGAAAGGGCTACCTGCTTGACATTCCTTTCTATGGTGGTCGCCGCCACAGTGCACACAGGTGGGAGGTTGGCTGAATTGAGCCAACAGGACGTCCATCTTCCTACTTATATCCGCACACACTCGAATTTTGTTCTTGTTCTTCCACAGCAAATACCCGCTGCCTTGTGGGGCCAACGAGCTTCTGTTCTTGCCACTGCACACTCTTTCTGGCCAGCTCATTAATCATGTCTATGCCTCTGTTGTTGTCTTCCTAAACAAATCTCCACCCGCTGCGGAGTCTACAATAGCTCTGTTGGTGGGTGTCAGTCCGTGATAGAAGACGCTTACCAATTGATGCTTGGGTATGTCATGATGAGGGCACATGCGCAGCATTTTTCTGAATCGGGTCCAAGATGTGTGGAGCGCTTCGTGCTCGGGTTGGTGGAAGGATGTGATCTCACCCCTGAGCATTGCTGTCTTCGAGGGAGGAAAGTAGTAGGACAAGAATTCCTTCTCCAACCCTGCCCAAGTCGTGATTGATCCGGGCTCCAGTGTTCTCAGCCATTCCAAAGCTTGCCCAGTCAGAGAAAACGGGAACAATTTCAGCCTAGCAGCATCTTGGGGAACCCCATTTGTTCTTGCGGTGTCTACGCACATTAGGAAGCGATCTAGATGATCATTCGGGCTCTCATGTGCTTCTCCTCCAAACAGTCTGGTCTGTTGGATCAAGTGAATTATACCGGACTTGATTTCGTATGTATTAGCCGGAATATTTGGAGCGGCAATGCCGGACAAATGTTGGTGCCGGTGTGGTGCCAGGATCTCACTCATCAGACGAGTGTCTTTTTCTGGCCCGGTGTTCTCAGTGTTTCGTTCATTGTTCCGTTCATTGTCAGTCATCTTGATAGGCTCGATGATCTCGTCTTGCTTCAGCTTTCCGATTTGTTTGCTCCTGCGAAGAGTACGTTCAAGTTCAGGGTTAAGAGGGACACACGGTATTTTCGCTGATCTCGTAGGCATACGCTGAGAAGAGATAAATACAAGAAATAAATGAAAGCGGAAGGAAAATCATACACATCATACAAGGTTGCACAGCTTTGTACAAGTATTGGTTTATATTGATATTGACAAATATGGGTTGATGTACATGGCATAGGTTATTAGAGATAAACAAGTGTGCATATGAACAAATATAAATGTAAGAGTGTACTAGTATAAAAACGGTATAAACAAGTATAAGTATAAACAAGTATAACTATTATAAACAGGTATATATAAACAAGTATACATGATATAAACAAATTTGAGTATAAACAAGTATGACTATTATACACAAGTATATATAAACAAGTATATAAAAACAAGTATAAACGATATAGATACGTATAAACAAGTATCATGATTATAAACAAGTATATAAACAGACAATGATAAGTATAAGTATAAATAAGTATAGTTATTATTAACAAGTATATGTTATAGGCAAGTATGAATGATATAAACAAGGATATTCACAATGAATGCCTAAACTAACAAATCGACCTTTGGTTCGATATTGCAGAAGAAATAAACCCCCGGCAACGGCGCCAAAAACTTGATGCGCCTTCGCTGAAGAAGACTCACTAAGGGATAAGTGTACCCCGTCGTTATCAAGTAATAAATCTGGAAAGACCAGGTATCGAATCCACAGGACTTATTTACCACAAGTATCGAATTACTAGGTCTCAAGTGTTATCTAGGCTTTATGGGGTTTGAATTGGTTTTGATTAAGTTAATCTACTCCTAGGTTGAATTATGCTACTCCTAGCTAAGTTATCTAGTTCTAACTAAGTTATTCTACGCCTAATTAAGTTAAACTACTCCTAATTGATCTTTCACTAATGCAATTACCCGAAGGAACATGGTTTGAACGATAATAATGAGGTTAGGTTATTAGGTCTATTGGTTAAAAACCTAATCTAAGTCACTTGTATTCAAGGCGATTAACACTACTTACCCTCCTGAAGTTCCTAGTGCGTGATTCCCTTGTAAGGCCGAAACTAGGTCTAAGGCTCAGCAATTTGGGCTTAATCAACTAAGAGGTCGTCAATCTCCTAGGCTCTGACTAGGTCAGATTCAGCTCACAATATGTGCCTACTCGATTTTGGGGCTTTTGAATGAGTTAAACCAATTGAATAAAGCGTAAGACAAAGATTAAACAATTAATCATAGAATAAAATAAGAGCTAAAATATTATTAAAGATGAATGATAATGTCACAGGATACAATTAGCCTAGGATTCATAGACTGTATCAAAGAGTAAAAACAAGGAAAAGTAAAAGGAGATACGAAAATCCCTTTCAAGGAACCTGTCTACTCTGCAATCGGCTTCCTAGGTCTTAAGGACGGACCTTGAATATTCCTCGAGAACAGCTTTGAAGGAGCTTCAATGGAGGTTGATGAAGATGGAGGAGATGGAGAGGAAATTCAAGGGGAAAGCTAAGATAATTTACAAATAATGAAAGATACTAATTTACATTAGAAAAACTCTATTTATAGGCGTGGCTCGGCCCTCTTTTTGACCTATTTTCGTGTCCTTATGCAGGTAGGAAGTCGTGGGGTCCGTCGTGGCATCGTGGGGGCAGAATTGGTCTTTTTGACCAATTCCCGCAGGTCTGCCCGCCGAGCAGGGCGAGCTGCTCGGCGAGCAGGCGCTACTCGCGACGAGCAGCGCCCTGCTCGGCGAGCAGGCATGGCCTACGGAGGCCCGCTCGTCGAGCATTCTTGCCCGGTATGCCCCCGTGTGCTTGCTGACTGCTGTCGATGCCTTTTTCGTCCGAACTTATACCTGCGCATGTACAGAAACTCTAGATAACATTAGTCCAAAGGCTAAATTGACCCGCCAATCGCTTATTTTGAGCAAACGCTTCGTTTGGTGCGACTTTTGACGGACCAATTAGCTTCAAAAGATAACGGAATTATACTATGCATGCTATTTTGGCCGTAATTGCCTAAATTGGTCATAAACCGAGCCTAAACAACGAAAAATAAATAAAACGTTTCCAATTCCTAACTAACTCACACAAAAGCATTTAAATGCGAGAAATGCTCGCTTATTAACTAAATAATGCTAAAACCCATCCTAAAACCGTACCAAAGATAGGGGGTTTTGACCCCTATCAGAACGCCAACCTACTCGCATGTCTATTCAATTAGCTGATCATTCAGTATGTTATCCTAGGGGGGTTGTGGAAGACGTGTTAGTCAAAGTAGGGAAATTTATTTTGCCTGTTGATTTCATTATAATGGACATAGATGAAGACTTGCATGTTCCTATCATCCTAGGAAGACCATTCTTAGCCACAGGAAAAGCATTGATAGACGTAGGTGATAGCTCCCATTTGTATAGGGTTTTTAGGCCCCTTTTAGCTTCCTTTTGCTTTATTTCCTTTCAGTTTTATTATCGTTTTGTTATCTTTTAGTTAGAATTAGTAATTTCTCTTATTTTTGGCATTTTCTGTGTTTTCAGGTGTTTTTGGGCCTATTTGAGCATTTCTGAACCAGAACCAAGCCTATTGGAGCATTTCCGGATTCTTCAGGGACCATCAGAGCACTTTTAGGATTCATGAGGGACCATTAGAGCACTTTTCGGAAGCCCAGGGACCTAAACAGATAAAAGTCGGAGCAAAATCGCCCCATTTAGGACCTGTCTCGTCGAGACAGGCCCTCGTCTCGTCGAGACACTCATCGTCTCGACGAGACGAGGCAGGGAAAGGCGCACCAGCGCCTTCCCCCTTGCTGGAATGCGCGGATTTGGGCCTAAAAGCCCATTTGAACACTTTGTAAATGCCCTTGTTACCCTTGAGGCATTAGGGTTTCCTCCCTAACTCTATAAATAGGGAGCTAAACCTAATCCTTGGGGGGGGGGGGGATTAGCCATTGAATAAATCAGAGAGCCGCTAGGGCTTTCTCTCCTCCATTATGTAGGTTTATATTTTGTTTAGATTAGATTTCCTGCTTTCTAGATTAGGTTTATTTTCAGTTTTTATTTCTTATTCAAGAACAATTGATGGGAGAAGCTCCAGATCTTCTATTTTTGTAATCAGAATCGACAAGCGGGTTTTGGATTTCTATCTCTCCCTCTTATCTTTTCCTTTTATATTCAATTGAAGATGTTTTTCCATTATTCATGATTTCCTTCTATTTTGATTAGTTTGTCTATAAACTGATCTCCATCCAATTCGGGATGGGGAAGAAATTGGTTGTATGAAAATGTGTGATTAGGGATCTAGGACCTTTGATTGATCAGTTTATGCATGCTTAATGCCTAGAAATTGTTAGGAACAGGATTTATGCTAGAATGAACATTGATAATGATCAACTAGCCTGTTTATGTATATAATGTGCCTAATGCCTGTGACCCTGACAATAAATAGGATTATAGATAGATGAGAACCTGACCACGGAATCATCTATACTGAATCTGTATTAACCTGACTTCGCTAGAGACCACTAGGAATGAGGCTTTGTGGCTGGGCTACGACTTTAGCCTTAGTTGTCAATAAACCTAATGCTTTGCATGACCTAGGGTATATGCCTAATCAAGCCGTCACCCGAATGCATGTGAATAGGAAGGACAATACTGATCACATTAGTCTTTCACTTAGGACAATTACCTTCAATCATTGGTAAAACGTAAATCTGAACTCCCTAAACCCATACATAGGATTTAATCAAAGGATCCCTCAGTCTGGATTGTGCCATCCATTGATTCACCTTCTACCCTGTCAATTGTTCACTTTACTTTGTTATCTTTATTGCTTTCAATTAGTTAATTAGTTATCAAAAACCCAAACATTTATCCAACCCTCTAAACAATTAGATCATTCTAGGTAGATTTGCTAGTTGTAACAAATAGTCTTTGTGGTTCGATCTCGTGCTTAGCACAATATTACTTATTGCGATAGGATACACTTGTCCTATTAAATGCTATATACTTTACGAGCATCAGTAGGCGAGGGAAAATTATTTTTAAGAATTAATGGGGAAGAAGTCATCTTTAAAATGAACGAGGCAATGAGACGTGCAAATAATAATGATGACACATGCTGTTTCTTGGATGATTTTCAAAGTCTTTCTACTCTGCAGGAACAGGACACTTTAGAGACTTTATTGGGAGAAGAGGTGAACATATGCGAAGGAACAGGCTGTTCCCTTGAATCCAACCTACCAGCACCTCCTTTCGATCTTACTGTTCCTACTCATCAAGAACCACCGGAGGTGCCAACTGTGCCGGTGACTAAACCGGAATTGAAACCGTTGCCTGCACACCTTGAGTATGCGTTCCTGGAACCACCCAGCGGAAGTCCAGTCATCATATCCTCAAAGTTAACTCCTGGTCAAAAGGCGCAACTCATGGCGGTCTTGCGAAGAAACAAGGATGCAATCGCATGGAAAATTGATGACATAAAAGGAATTAGTCCTGCAGTCTGTGTTCACAGAATCCTGATGGAAAAGGAGCACAAACCAACTGTCCAACCGCAACGAAGGCTAAATCCCCACATGAAGGAGGATGTGAGAAAAGAAGTGATCAAGCTTCTCGATGCTGGAATTATTTACCCAATATCTGATAGTGTGTGGACAAGCCCTGTTCACGTTGTGCCAAAGAAGGGAGGAACAACAGTAGTCCTCAACGAGAAAGACGAGTTAGTGCCCACAAGAACGATTACAGGGTGGAGAGTTTGTGTTGATTACAGAAAGCTAAATGAAGCCACGAGGAAGGATCATTTCCCTTTGCCCTTCATTGATCAGATGCTGGAGCAGTTAGCAGGATATGCTTTCTATTGTTTTCTCGACGGTTATTCAGGATACAACCAAATCGCAATTCATAGTGAGGACCAAGAAAAGACAACGTTCACATGTCCATATGGGACTTATTCTTACAGAAGAATGTCGTTCGGGTTGTGCAACGCTCCAGCCACTTTTCAGCGATGTATGATGTCCATTTTTCATGACATGGTGGAGCGGACCGTAGAAATATTCATGGATGACTTCTCGGTTTATGGAAACTCTTTTGATAGTTGTCTAAACAACCTCGAAGCTGTGCCTGTGCGATGCAAGGAAACTAACTTGGTCTTAAATTGGGAGAAGTGCCACTTCATGGTCACGGGAGGAATTGTCCTTGGGCATAAAATTTCAGAAAAAGGGATGGAAGTGGACAAAGCTAAAGTAGAGGTGATTGAAAAGCTAGATGTGCCCACCAATGTAAAGGATGTGCAGAGTTTTTTGGGGCACGCAGGGTTTTATCGCAGGTTCATCAAGGACTTTTCAAAGATTGCGCTTCCTTTGTCGGCTTTACTTCATAAGGAAGCCGAATTCTCTTTCGATGCAAACTGTGTAAAGGCTTTTGAGCTCCTAAAGACCAAGCTGATCAACTCGCCTATACTGGCAGGACTGGACTGGGAGCAACCTTTTGAAATGATGTGCGACGCAAGCGATACTTGTGTGGGAGCTGTCCTTGGACAAAGGATTGAGAAGAAGTTTCGGCCCATTTACTATGCAAGCAAGACATTAAACGAGGCCCAGCAGAATTACACAACTACCGAGAAGGAACTTCTTGCAGTTGTGTATGCCTTCGACAAATTCAGACCCTACTTAGTGCTATCCAAGGTTGTTGTTCACACAAACCATGCTGCGTTGTGATACTTGTTCGCTAAAAAGGATGCTAAGCCGAGGCTGATCCGATGGTTATTATTGCTTCAAGAATTTGATCTAGAAATAAGGGATAAAAAGGGAACGGAGAATGTCACAGCTGATCATTTGTCAAGGATTGATCACCAAGGCAGTCAGGAACAACCAGAGATTGTTGAAAGGTTTCCAGACGAACATCTATACACTGCACAGACTGTGCCATGGTTTGCCGATATTGCCAATTACTTAGCAAGTTCGCTCAAGCCTCACAAACTGTCCACTAATCAGAGGAGAAATTTTTTTGCTGAAATTAAATATTACTTTTGGGATGACCCTTATCTTTTCAGGCTGTGCGTGGATCAAATTATTTGAAGATGTATATCGCAAGAAGAGGGATAGGATGTTCTAAGCCACTGTCATGACCGTGAAGCTGGAGGACACCATAGCGCTAGCAGAACTGCGGCTAAGGTTCTTCAATCAGGTTTTTTCTGGCCAACACTTTTTAAAGATGCCCATCTGTTCGTTAGCACTTGTAATGAGTGCCAGCGAACAGGCAACATCTCGGCTAGGAATGCTATGCCCCTCAACAACATAGTTGTGTGCGAAATTTTTGACATATGGGGCATAGATTTTATGGGACCATTCCCTACATCCTTAGGAAATAAATACATCTTAGTGGCTGTAGATTATGTGAGCAAGTGGGTCGAAGCAATGTCTAGTCCCACCAATGACGCCCGTGTGGTAGTAAAATTCCTGAAAAGGCTGTTTGCCAGATTCGGTGTCCCACGAGCGATCATTAGTGATCAAGGAACCCACTTTTGCAATGCCAAATTCGAGAAGCTGATGGGAAAGCTTGGAGTCTCTCATAGAATTGCCACAACTTACCATCCACAAACAAGTGGACATGTAGAGATTTCCAATCGTGAAATCAAAAGAATTTTAGAGAAAACTGTTGGCAATTCTAGGAGAGACTTGGCGAACAAGCTTGACGATGCTCTTTGGGCATATAGGACTGCCTATAAAACACCAATTGGAATGTCTCCGTTTAGATTGTTATACGGAAAATCGTGTCACCTTCCTGTTGAAATGGAACACAGGGCCTTCTGGGCATTAACTTTCTTAAATTTTGAGCAACAGGCTGTCGGAGATCAGAGAAGACTTCAACTCTGCGACATGGAAGAGTTCAGGTTGTTCTCATATGAGAATGCCGTGAATTACAAAAACAAGACAAAACTGTGGCATGATAGAAAACTCCAGACAAAAACATTCCAAGAAGGTCAGAGAGTCCTCCTGTACAACTCAAGACTCAGGTTGTTTCCTGGGAAGCTAAAGTCAAGATGGACGGGACCTTATACGGTGCACAAGGTGTTTAATCATGGAGCGGTTGAGATTGGCAGGGAAGGTCAGGAACCTTTCAAAGTGAACGGGCAGAGATGAAAGCCATATTTAGAGGACGATCACACAAGGAAGATTGATACCGTTCATTTCTAGGACCCCCCAAGCCAGTAAAAGCGCAAAAAGGGTGTTCGCTACAAACACCAATTGTAGCACAAGTAATTTTGCATTTTAATTATTTTAATTTAGTTAATTAGTGTCAATTGTAGTAGATTCATTTAACAAAGAACTGTGATTCGTAATAGGTATCTCATGAACAGGCACAGTGGTAAAACTCAAACCTTTTCCTAAAGGTATAGTTTTACGAATGTACCTGTTCCGTAGGGGAGCAGTCTCTTGGGAAAATTGGGCGGTAGAAAAGAAAAATTAAAAATCAGTAAAAGTGGAAACGTCCACTCCTATACCCATAGGCACTCATACCGCCTGTTTTTCCTCGATAAGATTGAACGGATAGGGTGAAATAAATTCTAAATTAAAATCATGACCGTTCGTCGCCCCTAGTTCCAATTCAAAAATGCGCGCCTTTCTGCCAATCTGTCCAGGTAGCATACTCTGAATCGACCTAATAATGACAGATTGGCAAGAGGACGTATCTGTTTCCCCTACTTAAAGAAGCTCTATCTCATTACGGTCAGTCGTTCACCATACTTCTTTCTTTTCTTTGATAGTTCTTTTCACAGAAGCAGTTCATGCTCTGTGCCCTGTACCACTGGAAAATCTTACTTAAAATAGAGAACGAAATGAGAACCCGTGGTTCAGGAAAACACGTAAAAGTTGAGGGCTCATCCAAGAAAGAAAAAGCGAAGGGGAAGATGACGGAACCAAATACTGTAGCCTTCGTTCCAGACGAGAAACTGGTGAAGAAACTGTCCAAATTCAAAGACGCAACCGTACAGGCTTACTACAAAGAGCTGGCTAAGCTGGAGTTCGGACCCATCCGAACAGTTTGTTGGGAAACCCTAAAGCGGCTAAAGCTTGAAGATCGTGTGCGCGTTCTCATGAAGGCAGGACACTTTGAATGCTTCTTTGAAATGAAGGAACCTGTCTATCGGGAACTGACACTCGAGTTCTTGGCCACTTTTAAGCACAACGTGGAGATAACCGATCCTGAGGAAGAGGGAAAGTTTAGCTTTCGACTCATGGGTCACTCCCACCGGCCGTCGCTCAACCTATTCAACCAGATGTTAGGTGCTGCCGATGACGATGACCTTGAATCGGAAAGCTACAAAGAGGCATTCACCAAGACACCAGATGTCTTTGACCCTTCGGCTTTCTGGGAGTCAATTTCGGGACAGAAATACTATGACGGTAGCGTGTCCAAGGCTTCAAATGTTGATGACTATGCAATCCGCTATTTGCACAAGCTAATTTCCGGCACAATATTTGCCCGAGAAAATCAAGCCACCATGCCACATGCAGATCTCACCGCCTTGTGGAGTATGGCAGTTGGACCGAGAATGAATCTAGGCTACTGGTTCGGAGAATACATCAGCGCTTTCTGCAAGAAGAACTCTTCCCTCATCTATTGTGGGAGCATCGTCACCAGGATTGCTGAATCGATCGGAGTCTTTAAACCCGAAGACCACTCTCGTCTCACGATTTTGAATCACCCGGACCCGATTGATCTCAAAAACCTACAGAAGATGCTGTTCGGAAAAATGGTGAACGGGAAGTGGGTATGGATGTCGGACTTTGTCACATCAAGGCAAACAGAAAGCCGTAAAAGGAAAAACGAACCAACAATGTCGGTCTCATCAGATTCTGAACAGGTCGAGAAACCAAAGGACCTGGCATTCTATCAGAAGTGTGCAAAGCTTTCCAGCGAGGATATAATGGATCGATTCAATGCCCTGTTTGCCCAAAATCAGGAAAACCGCGAAATTATATTCGCCCTGGAGCAGAAATATGAGTCTCAACAAGGGTCGATCGATATGCTCAAAACCATTTGTATTGAGGAGCATGGAAAGGAAAGTCCTTCTGGTTTTTCTGAAAAGAGTTCGGTAAGAAAAGTGCCTGAAACACCTGCTAGTGCTCATGTTAATGCTAATGCTAGTACGCCCTCGAAAGAGGATGGCATTCCTGCCACTATGGATAGAGAGGTTAACTCCTCTCTCTCCCAACCCGCCTGATCTGTCCAAATTGTCGTTGTCCTAGCATCTGGTAACCTCTAACACCCTTACTCTATCATGTTTTGCTCTGCCTGAATATTTATACTTTCATTTGTCTACACTCTACTGTCGTATTAATAACATTGAGGACAATGTTTGGTTTTCATTTGGGGGTGGGGATTGTGTATCACAATTTATGCGGGCATGATATGATAAATGTTTTAAATTTCGTTTGTTTAATTAGTAATTTGATGTAGAACAAATATCCCTTGAGAATCTCTGTTGCATATATCCTCGGTAGTTATTGTGATAATTGTGTTCATTTTCTCTTTTGCCTATTTATTCACCATCTAGTAAATTGTTTTGTGTCCAGCGGGAATCAAAGAACAGACTGTGCATGTTTCGATGTAGTAGTTTAGTGTTACTTGCTTGTTTACATTTTGTGTCCCCAAATCAGGAAGTTCCAAAAAAAAATTTAAATTTTTAAGTCCTCTTTCAAAATTAGTAACCCTTGCCTTACTACATTTCCCCAAATATAGTGAGAACTTGAGCCTAAGAATGCATCTATGATAAGCATTGTTTCTTTTCTGAGTGGGCCAGTGCTCACTATCTTTTGGGAGAATTTGCCTTGGTGCCCTGTTGAAATGGTGATTGGTTCTGACTCTCATAGGAGGAAAAAGGCATTTAGTTACCCTCTCCGCTACACGAAAGACACCTGTGCTTTGCACTCCAATGATTAGGATAACCAAGTTGAGCCATGACCTGATTTTTCTAAGGAACCACGAATGATAGCCCTCTCCCTTCACTTAAAACTCTAAAAACACCCCGAATTCTGTCTTATGCTTCGAAAAGCCAATCGTTTAAAATAGAATCACGCGCTTAATTTATGCAGAAATGAGCGGTTGAACAAATATTGCTTAGAAAAAGACTGAAAGAACTTGGAAATATAAGTGGGGAGGGAGGAACCTGAATGACTGTTCAGAAATAACAAAAAGAGCACTGGGTTATGAGGAAATAGGTTGTGTAGATAAGCAAAAAGGAGGAATAAAAGTAATCAATGTAGGGTGTGTAGGGTAAATAAATCGCAAAAAGACAGAGTTCATACACTGAAATAGCCTTTCACTGTCAAACCTGAACCTAAGCCTTACATTACAACCTTTATAAAGTCCTTTGGACTATGTCTGGAGGAACTTTGACCCTTAGATTCGGGACCGATAGGCAAACTCGCAACCTAAGGGTGTGGTGTCTGAGCTGAGGAGTGAAATCACATTCTTTTTCCTGTGGTAAGTAAATGCCATGCGAGAGTGAGTGAATTATTCCATTCCTTAGTAAGGCATGTCTGGCAAGTGGCTAACTCTTTGTGAAGGACGAAGTCTAAATTTTAAGATTTAAGGAAAGTCTTGAGCAAAAAGGACATAATGTTTACGACAAGCTTTAATTCGTCAATGAAATCTTAGCATGCATCTGTTCATTTCCTCATTACACAAAACAATCTTTGTTTTCCCTTCCTCATTCTCTGAAACAAATTCATTCCTAACTTTTCTTCTGATTCCTTCGTACAATTTGTTGCTTGAGGACAAGCAAAGGTTCAATTTGGGGGTATTTGTTAGGCATGAAATTGACTAAGTTTAACTTAATATTTTTAAGGGATTTGGGTGTTATTTAGGCTATATTGCAAAGAATAAGGACTGATTAGTGTCTTTATGCAGATAAGTAAAGATAAATGCTAAACTCGCTGGAAACAGCTTGTTTCGCTACGGCCAAAGAGGAGTGGAGCCTTTCTTATGTCCAGCGGTCAAACGCCGAATTATCCAATGACGGACAGCGACAGATCAGAGGTGGCAGAGGCAGAGACAGAGCAGTAGATGGAGAAGTGTAGAGGCGGCATCACCGAAAGAAGCATGATGACATGAAGTATCAACCCCTTGAGTGTTCAAGGGTCAAACGATCTTTAATCATTTCAGTTATTTTGTCTTAGTTTTTAGTTGACTTATTTTTCTGGAAAGGTACGAAGGTTGTACCATTTTTGCCCCTGTCTTTCTCCTTTAAGTAGGCGTAGCAAAGGAAAGATAGGGAGCTCGGAACTTTTAGTAATTTTAGAAGTAGTATAGCCATCTGTAGAAAGAAAGAAGGAGAGCTCTAATGGAGTCTTTTAACGTTTCAAGAACTCTGATTTACTCACTGCTCAGAATGAGTGAGTAGTCTATTTTGAATGGGCAAGGCCAGGCCGAGCCGGTAATGTAAGTTTTACATCGTTTCAATGAATATTAGTATTTTGTCAATGCTGTGATTGATGAGGATTTAACTTTCATGCCTCGGCATTTATGCATGTGTTAGATGGATGTTAGGACACTGCTTACATCTTCACTGATATCTCTATTAATCTCCCAACCTCGAAGCTGACCAGTTAGGCGGTTGTGTCAAGGGTTTTCTTAATAAAAAATGTAGTTTTGTTCTTAATGCAAGAAAGAACGTATCTTTAGGATGCTAAAGGTTCTAGTAATTCTTAGGAGCTTGAGAACACACGAAAGTTGACTCAAGCTCACGTCAAAACTGATACTTTGGCTTCATTGGCATTATCTTGTATTCATTGGAATGTTGTAAGGCTTTGCACAACCTGTTCGGTAGTGTCGAGCCTGTTCTATTTCCTAAATCATTACCAAGTTGTCTTATTTCTTACTGCATCAGCCCTCTTACATCTTACGAAACCAACATCACACAATCAAATTAAAAAAGGAGAAAACTTGTTTTGACACACACACGCTGTTTAGCAACAATTTCTGATATACATTTGAATCTCAATCCCTGTGGAGACGATACTTAACTTATCACTTTATTACTTGTACCTAGTGCACTTGCTAGAGTCTCATCATAGGACAACAATGAGTAAATAGCATGAACCAAGAAGTTATAAAGAAGAAAAAGGGCATCTCAATGGGAGAAAGCTATGGCAGAAGAGATTGCAGCCTTGGAGAAAAACAAAACCTGGACAATGGTGCAATTGCCGCTTGGTAAACGTACAATTACTTCCAGGTGGATTTGTAAGATTAAATATGCTCTTGATGGATCGGTTGCTCGATACAAAGCAAGATTAGTTGCTCGAGGTTATGATCAGCAAATTGGTGTAGATTATCATGATAGCTATTCTCCTGTCACTAAAATCACTACAGTAAGGGTGTTTCTTATGGTGGCAAATACGAATGGTTGGCCAATACAGCAGATTGACATCAAGAATGCGTATTTGCATGGTTCTATTGAAGAAGAACTATATATGCAACCACTAGAGGGGTATATCAATTCTAATTGTAACCTTGTTTGCAGGCTTGATAAATCCTTGTATGGCTTGAAGCAAGCCGGGAGACAATGGAACAAAGCTTTTTCAGAAAAGCTTTTACAGTTGGGATTTGTAAAGTCAGTTCATGATTATTGCTTGTTTACCAAACAAACTAGAGATGGGAATTTTTTGGCACTTATAGTCTATGTGGATGATGTGTTAATCACTGGCACTTCCATGATGCTAATTGAAGAAGTTAAAAAAGCTTTGGATGCAAGTTTTACTATAAAGGATATGGGGGAGGCTAAATTTTTCCTTGGTGTTGAATTGGCCAGGTCTGATAGAGGGTTGTTTATTTCACAGTCTAAATATATAAGGGATTTGATCAAGGATGCTGGTTTGAGTGAAGCTCACAGTGTTGATAATCCTTTCCCTATAGGGTTAAAGTTAGATGAAGAATCTCCTGCCTATGAAAAACCAGAGAGCTATAAAAGATTAGTTGGGAGATTGTTATATTTAGGCTTTACCAGGCCTGATATTGCTTTTGCTACACAACAATTGAGCCAGTTCATGAGTATTCCTACTTGTATCCAAATGGAGGCAGCCAAGCATGTCGTGAAATATTTGAAGGGCACTGTTACGGTGGGTTTGTATTACACAGACAATTCTGATTTATCTCAAATGAGAGGCTATTGTGATTCAGATTGGGGTAGGTGTTCAGTTACTAGACGATCGATGACAGGCTATTGTGTGTTTGTTGGAGATTGCCTTGTGTCTTGGAAATCAAAGAAACAAGGGCCAGTTAGCAAAAGTTCTGCAGAAGCAGAATATAGAGCTATGTCAATTACATCTTGTGAATTAAAATGGTTGACATACTTGTTGGCTGAATTTCATATTGCACCCCAATTACCAATCACATTGTTTTGTGACAGTCAAGCTGCAATATATATAGTAGTCAATCCTGTTTTCCACGAGAAGATGAAGCACGTGGAAATCGACTGTCATTTTGTTCGACAATATATGGAGGCAGGATTTCTATATACTCCGTATATTACTTCGGCTAATCAGCTTGCTGATTTGTTCACAAAGCCTCTTACAGGAGCTCAGATGGCTTCAGCCTTGAATCAAATGCATTTGTATCAAAGTGTTGATATTTCATCTTCTTTTACTGCAAATGGAAATAAACCCAGTAGCAACACAGTTGTGAAAGACAAGATGAAAAGTATTTCATCTTGAGGAGGGGTGTTAGAGAATAATAATAGTTGAGGGAGTTATATTGTAATTAGCCTTAGGGCTTGGATTTTCCTAATTGTATAAATAGCTGATATTTATCAGCAACACATATATTGAAAATCCCTTTCTTCTTCTTTTTCTCTGTTTCACTTATACTAAGTTATGATTCTGTTCCATTGGAAATCCTACAGGTTTCGACCCAAGCAACCCAGTCTCCGCCACAATCTCAAGCGCATATTTTCTTTGATTAATAAAGAAACCCTCTTTACTCCGAGCCACCTCTAAGCCGAGGAAATATTTAAGTGCCCCCAAATTATTCATGTGAAAACATTTACTCAAGTAAGCTTTGAAAGTCAAAGCCAATTCATCATTACCGGCAATAATCATATCATCGACATAAATGAGCACATTAATCTGAATTACTCCTTTATTGATGGTAAATAAAGAGTAATCTAAATATGATTGTGAAAAACCATACTCCTTCAACGCTTTAACCAATTTGCCAAACAAACACCGTGGAGCTTGCTTCAAGCCATAAAGAGACTTTTTCAACTTACACACATAACCAGGTTGAGTATGAACGAACCCAGGTGGCATCCTCATATACACCTCTTCCTCTAAATCGCCATGCAGAAAAGCATTTTGCACATCCATCTGATGGACAATCCAACCCTTGACAGCGGCTACAGCAAGAAACGTTCGGATAGTAACCATCTTAGCTACCGGAGCGAACGTCTCATTGTAATCAATCCCCTCAATCTGATGATTCCCAAAGCACACCAATCTTGCCTTGTATCACAACAAAGTCCCATTTTCATCTTGTTTTTCTATAAACACCCAAGTAGTACCCAATGCCTTCTTCTTGGGTGGCAGCCGTACTAATTCCCATGTCCCCTGATCCTCAAGAGCACGGATTTCCTCTGCCATAGCATCTCTCCATTCCGGTCGAGCAACTACCTCTTTAAAGTTTTTTGGAGTAGTTTCTGTATTAATTTCTGCAAGAAATTTCCGATGTTGTGCAGAAAAATTGTCACAATTAACAAAATATGTAATGGGATAAGGAGTACCTGAGGAAGATGCAGAAGTCGGTGACTTTGGGAGTGGACTATGTTTCCGTATGGTGTGAGTAACAAAATCTCGGAGCTTTGAGGAGGGTACCTTAGTTCGTTTTCCATGGCCCAACTGCTCTCCGGTGACACGAGCATGATTACTACCATCAACATTTTCAACTAGTGCTTCACCATCCATCCCCTGATTCTCCCCCTCAAAAAGGCCTGCGCCACTTCCACCCGTAGGAGCAGAAACTGCACGAGGCATGCCAGCAGTCTGCTGGGCCTGCTGGGCCTCGGTCCACATGATTTTGATTTGACAAAATTATTTAAGTTAATCCATGATTAAGAGGCAATTAAATTTAAGTGCTTTGATTTAATTGTACTAATATGTTTGTTCAATGTTGAGTATAAGTATAAATGAAAATAGAAATAAAAAGTAAGACATGACGAAGTCAGCATGAGAACATAGCACAAGCTGAGTGGAGTGCAACTCAGCATAATAGAAGAAAAGTCATCTTCAGAACAAACGCTTGAAAATGAAGCTGACCAAAGAAGCTGAGTGAAACGCAACTCAGTATCAAAGAAGAGAAGTCTTCCTCTAAACTAATGCTTGCAGACGAAGCTGACCACGGAAGCTGAGTAAGTATATGACTCAGAAACAAAGAACAAAAGCAATAAAGTCAAGCTGAGTGTTCGTCAGGACAGCGCGATTGATCCGTTTGCTAGAAGACAAGATCCGACAACTGTCTGCACCAATAACAGAAGCTTTGGAATTACACCCAGAGTCAATTTTGAGATGCATGGGTCAACTGTCCGTTAGCTAAAAGACGAACTGGCGCTAGAAGACGAACCTGCCGGAAGAAGACAAGCCTGACGTCTGCTAATTTCAGACGACAGGATTGGCCTGCAAATCTGAAGCTGACTAGAACAATGACGCAATAGATCCGTTTGAATCCAACGGATAATTCCAGATTCAAATCATTAGAGCTTCAGACTTCAACTATAAAAGGACAAGTTCATTCTTGGATCCTTTGCCGATTGTCGAAACAAAAAGAGAAAAAGAGCATACATACAAAGCACACTCAAACAAGAAAAAGATCTTACACCAAATTTCTATCTCTGTGTAAAAGCTAGATTGATTTTGTAATCATCTAAAGTGTTCTTCATCTAGAAAGAACAAGTTTGTATCAATTGTAAAAGATTGAGAGAGTGGTGCTGAGTACTCGGTTTTAGTACTCAGCGTAGAGAAATCTAGGTGTTCGGTTACAGCACTTAGTAAGAGTTGAGTAGACGAATAGAGGAAGGTACTCTTGCATATTCAACTGCCTTGTAAACGGTTTGTGCTCTACCTTTAAAGAGCTCAGTATTGGATTGAAAAAGCCCGGAGGAATTCTGGGGACTGGACGTAGGCGGAGAGGCCGAACCAGGATAAGTCTTGCTGAGTAATTTCTAACTCTCTCTCAATATATATTTGTATGTGTTGCTTGATTAAATTGCTCAGGATATAAATTATAAAAGCTGACACTGAGTAATCTTGGTGCTGAGTTGGAAGCTGACCTCAAGTGTTAATTCCCAACTCACAAGTAAAACAGTTCTAGTCAGCATCTGACTAAAGCTGTCTTACTTCTCTCGGCCGTGCTGACCTAAACTAAGTTAAGAAATTTCAAGAATTGATTAAGTCAGCATAATTAAGCGAAAAAGTTACATTAGTTCGTAAACCCCCCCCCATTGGAACTAATCACACGGGACCAACATAATCATCCACAATAGTCAAAAAATAAGTAGCTCCACAAGACGAACGAGTCCGATAAGAACCCCACAAGTCACAATGAATTAGTTCAAAAACACCACTTGCTTTATTTTCACTCAAGAAAAACTGTTTCTAGGCTGTTTGGCATCAACACAAATATCACAAGGCTTACTAATATTCCTATGCAAATTTCCCACACCAGGAACCAGCTTCACTATCTCTTCTGATGGATGCCCGAGTCTTCTATTCCACAACTCCAACAAGTCATTCCCAACAACTGCCAAAGCTTGAACTCTAAGTACCCCCCGAAAGAAATATATTCCATCCCTTTGATCACCGATTCCAATCACTTTCCTCGTCTTACGGTCCTGTATTACACATAAATGACTAGTTAATTGGACGATGCTACGAGAGTCTTTAATCAACTGATGTACATAAATCAAATTGCAATTCAATTTAGGAACAAATAAAACATTATGTAATTGCAATCCTCCTATTAACGTCACCGTGCCCTCTTGGCAAGCCTCTACCGATTTCCCATCTGGGAACCCAATGGGACATGTCACAATTTGGCGTACATTGGTTAAGAGTGAAAAATTCCCCGTCACATGGTGCGTGGCCCCTGTATGAATTATCCATTCAAGCTCATCAATCTTACCATGCAAATGATCAGAGGATTTTGCAGTATTGAGAAGATCAATTAACTGTTGCCATTGAAGAGGCCTGAGGCTCGCTGTTAGGCATGAAATTGACTAAGTTTAACAGATAATTTATAAGGGAATTCAGGTATTTTTATATCATTTTGTAAGGAATAAGGGCTAATTAATGTCCTTGTGCAGATAAGCAAAGAAAAATGCTAAACTCGCTGGAAACAGCTTGTTTCGCTAATGCCAATGAGGAGTGGAGCCTTACTTGTTTCCAGCAGTTAAATGCCGGATTATCTAATGACGGACAGCGACAGATCATTGGTGGCAGTGAAAGGAAAGTGGCAGGACAGCAGTTGAAAGTGTGTGGCGATGGGATTGCCAAAAAAGCATGATGATTTGAAGTCTCACCCCCTTGAGTGTTCAAGGGTTAATCTAAAAGTTATTCATTTTAGTTTATTTTAATTGTAGTATGTAGTTGACTTTGTTTGTAAAAAGGGTATGAAAGTTGTACCAATTTTGAATAGTCTCTGTCTTTTCCCTTTAAATAGGAAAAGCAGAGAAGGTTTTAGGGATCGGATAATTTTCTTAGTTTTAGTTTTTTTAACAAGTAGAATAGAAGGAAGAAGAGAGCTCTCATGGAGTCTCAAGTTGTAACAAGAACCTTCTTCTGCTCACTGCTCGATATGAGTGAGTAGACATTTTGAACGGGCACGGCATGGCCGGCCCGGTGATGTAAGTTTTACAACGTTTTTATGAATATTTAGTATTTTGCCAATGTTGTGATCAATGGGGGTTTAACTTTCTTGCGTAAGCATGTATGTATGTGTTAGATGAATGTTAGGACACTGCTTTCATCTTCACCGATATCTCTATTGATCTCCCAACTTCGAAGCTGACAAGTTAGAAGGTTGTGTCGAGGGTTTTCTCATCTAGAAATGCAGTTTTGTTCTTAATGCTAGAAAGAACGTATCTTTAGGACGCTAAAGATGTTAGTAAATCTTAGGAGTTTGAGAACACACGACAGTTGACTCAAACTCGCTTAAAAACTGATACTTTGGCTTCGTTGGCATTATCTTTTATTCATCGAATGTTGTAAGATGTAGCACACCGTGTTCGGTCATGTCAAGCCTGTTCTATTCCCTTAATCTTTGAAAAGTAACCTTATTTCCTTGATTTATTATTCTGCCTGAGTCATTAAACAACCAATATCAAACAAACAACCATAAAGGAAGGCACTTTTGTAACACACACTGTTTAGCAACGATTTCCCATATTTATTTGAATCACAATCCCTGTGGAGACGATACTCACTTATCACTTTATTACTTGTATCTAGTGCACTTGCTAGAGTCTGTTTCGAGGACAACAAGTTTTTAGCGCCGTTGCCGGGGATTGAGAGCAACAAATTTATAGCTGAAATTTCTGTAAAACAGGGTGTTTTTAATCTGTGTGTTAAGGCGTGCAGGAACAAAAAGGTCATTTTTCCGTTTATGCGTAGAGCTGCACCTCCTATTTTTCCTATCGATCTCGAATTAGAGAGAACGTGTAGACGAAACAGAGCGGGAGCTCGACGTGCTAGACAAAGAGAAAGGCAAATAGAGAGAAGAATGGCTGGAAGGGAAGGACCAGAACAACCAGTTCCAGTAAACCAAGAAGAGGAAGGAGAAAATAATAACCCTCCTGTTATGAGAATCAGAGACTACTCTAGTCCAACTACCGAGGGACACTCATCGTGTATCGTATTGCCTAACGAGGGAAACAACATGTTCGAAGTAAAAGGGTCCATGATACAAATGATCCAAGCCTCGGTGCAATTTAATGGGTTTCAATCTGAAGATCCTAATGGGCATCTTCAAGAATTCATTACCTTGTGCAACACATTCAGGTCGAACAGAGGTGTCTCTGATGATGTTATCAGATTAAAGCTGTTCCCTTTTTCACTAAGGGATAAAGCAAAAACATGGCTGTGGAATTTACATCCTGGAACGATCACGAGTTGGGAAGAAATGGCAAGAGCTTTTCTAATGAAGTATTTTCTGCCTCGACAAGCCATCAAGCTACGAAATGAAGTGTCACGCTTCATACAGGACGAAGATGAGTCGTTGGCAGAAGCATGGGAAAGATACAAGGAGCTGCTCAGAAGGGTGCCAAATCATGGTATCCCCATGTGGATGCAAATGCAAAATTTTTACAATGGCGCGACCAACGTTTACAAAATCCAGATCGAATCTATCGCGAATGGTAAGCCGGAAGATCTAGAGCCACAAGCTTTATATGACCTAATAGAGAAAGTGGTCAGCACGAGTTACAACTGGCATTCGTCACGAAGTGAAGGAAAAAGGACAGGAAACGAGGATGTCGTGTCAAAATTAACAAGCCAAGTAGAACAGCTTACCCGGCAGCTGGGAAAGATAAATGTCTCGTCCATTCACAATGAACCGCCATTTAGTGAACCACCATTCAATGAAAGTTGTGGTTTTTACGGAGGAGCTCATTTCAATATCAACTGTCCTGGAGTTAAGCAAGGAAAAGGCACACGGGCTGAATGCGACTACGCAGGGTACAATCAGAGGAATCAGCCCAACCGTTATTCTAACACCTACAACTCGGAGACCAGGAACCATCCAAATTTTGGATGGACAGGCCAACCGGACCAGCAAGGACAGTATCAAGATCAGCCGAGGTATCAACAACAGCAAGGAGGACATTACCAAAGACAACCTCAGCAGCATTATAAGCAACCTGTGCCACAAAAGGAAGAAGTCGAACCAGACATAAAAACAATGATGATGCAGTTCATGAAACAGACGCAGGCATCGATCAAGAATCTGGAAACACAAGTCCACCAGATCGCCGCATCCACATCAAAAGGAAAGGGGATAATGCCGAGCAATACTGAGCCAAATCCAAAAGGCGACGTCATGCCAATCACCTTGAGGTCTCGTAAGGAAACTCAACCAGTTGTTTTATCTAACAAGGATGCTGAGCGTGCAGGAACATCCAAAGAGGCTGAAGGGGAACTGGAACAAGCTGTTCCTGGTAATGAAGAAACGAGGAAGGCTAACCAAGCAAGTAAGCCAGATCAAGAGGAGGAAAGGGCATGTAAACCACCACAGCCGTATGTCCCACCGGTGCCATATCCAACATGGCTAATCAACAAGAAGCTGGAGGAGCAGAATTCTAAAGTGTTGGACACTTTGAGGAAATTGCACATCAACATACCTTTTGTGGAAGCACTGGCACAGATGCCAACATACGCAAAATTCCTCAAAGATATCCTATCAAACAAGAAGAAACTGGAGAACATTTCCATGATACAACTCAACAGAGACTGTTCGTCCATACTCCAAAACAAGCAGCAGCTTCCAAAGAAGCTAAAAGATCCAGGGAGTTTTTCGATTCCTTGTTCAATTGGGAAGCTGACTATTGAAAATGCACTTTGCGACCTAGAAGCTAGCATAAACCTAATGCCATATTCTGTATATGCACAACTCGGGTTAGGAGAACCACAACCCACTCGTATGTCTATTCAATTAGCTGATCGTTCTGTATGTTATCCTAGGGGAGTAGTAGAAGACGTGTTAGTCCAAGTAGGAAAATTCATTTTGCCCATTGATTTCATTATAATGGACATTGATGAAGATTTGCATGTCCCTATTATCCTAGGTAGACCATTTCTAGCAACAGGAAAAGCATTGATAGATGTAGGAGAGGGAAAGTTATTCTTAAGGATAAATGGTGAGGAAGTCATATTTAAAATGAATGAAGCAATGAGGCGTGCGAATAATAATGATGACACTTGCTATTTCTTAGATGATTTTCAGAGTCTTACTACTTTGCAGGAACAGGACACATTAGAAACTTTATTGGGGAGAGAGGTGAACATATGCGAAGGAACAGGCTGTTCCATTGAAAGCAACTTTCCGACACCTCCGTTAGACCCTGCTGTTCCAACTCATCAAGAACCACCAGAGGTACCTACTGTGCCTGTGTCTAAGCCAGAATTGAAGTCGTTGCCTGAACATCTCGAGTATGCTTTCCTGGAACCACCCAGCGAAAGTCCTGTCATCATATCATCAAAATTAACTCCTGACCAAAAGGCGCAACTTATGGCGGTCTTGCGAAGAAACAAGGCTGCAATAGCATGGAAAATTGATGACATAAAAGGAATTAGCCCAGCAGTCTGTGTTCATAGAATCTTGATGGAAAAGGACCACAGACCAACTATTCAGCCACAACGTAGGCTAAATCCCCACATGAAGGAGGTTGTGAGAAAGGAGGTGATCAAGCTTCTCGATGCTGGCATTATCTACCCAATATCTGATAGTGTGTGGACAAGCCCTGTCCACGTTGTGCCAAAGAAAGGAGGAACAACCGTAGTCCTAAATGAAAAGGATGAGCTAGTACCCATAAGAACAATAACAGGTGGAGAGTTTGCGTCGACTATAGAAAGCTTAATGAAGCCACAAGGAAGGACCATTTCCCCTTACCCTTCATTGACCAGATGTTAGAACGACTAGCGGGCTACGCATTCTATTGTTTTCTTGATGGGTATTCAGGATATAACCAAATCGCAATTCATTGCGATGACCAAGAGAAAACCACGTTCACATGTCCATATGGGACTTATGCTTACAGAAGGATGCCTTTCAGACTGTGCAACGCTCCTGCCACTTTTCAGAGATGTATGATGTCGATTTTTCATGACATGGTGGAGCGGACTGTGGAAATTTTTATGGATGACTTCTCGGTCTATGGAAGTTCATTCGATAGCTGTCTAATCAACCTTGAAGCGGTGCTCGCACGGTGCAAGGAGACTAATTTAGTCTTGAACTGGGAAAAGTGTCATTTCATGGTCAATGGAGGAATTGTCCTAGGGCATAAAATTTTTGAGAAAGGGATGGAAGTGGACAAGGCAAAAGTGGAAGTAATCGAGAAGCTGGCTGTGCCTGCGAACGTCAAAGATGTGAGAAGTTTTTTGGGGCACGCAGGGTTTTATCGCCGGTTTATAAAAGATTTTTCAAAGATTGCACTCCCATTGTCAGCCCTACTCCATAAGGAAGCCGAGTTCTCTTTCAATGCAGACTGTTTGAAGGCCTTTGAGCTCTTAACGACTAAGCTGATCAACTCACCTATACTAGCAGGACCAGATTGGGAGCAACCTTTTGAAATAATGTGCGACGCAAGCGATACTTGTGTGGGAGCTGTTCTTGGACAGAGGATTGAGAAGAGGTTTCGACCTATCTACTATGCCAGCAAAACATTGAACGTGGCCCAACAAAACTATACAACTACCGAGAAGGAACTTCTGGCGGTTGTGTATGCTTTCGACAAATTCAGGCCCTACTTGGTTTTATCTAGGGTGATTGTTCACACAGATCATGTAGCGTTGCGATACTTGTTCGCGAAAAAAGATGCTAAGCCAAGGTTGATCCGATGGTTGCTATTACTTCAGGAGTTCGATTTGGAAATTAAGGATAAAAAGGGAACGGAGAATGTTGCTGCAGATCATTTGTCAAGGATAGATCATAAAGGCAGGTTTGAACAAATAGAAATCATGGAAAGGTTTCCTGACGAGCATCTGTATGCGGCACAGTCTGCGCCATGGTTCGCCGATATAGCTAATTACCTTGCAACTTCGCTCAAACCACACAACCTATCCACGAATCAAAAAAGGAAGTTTTTCTCCGAAATCAAATATTATTTTTGGGATGACCCTTACCTTTTCAGGTTGTGCGCGGACCAAATCATTCGAAGATGCATATCGCAAGAAGAAGGACAGGATGTTCTCAGCCACTTTCATAACCGTGAAGCCGGAGGACACCATAGTGCAAGCCGTACCACGGCAAAGGTTCTCCAATCAGGTTTTTTCTGGCCCACTCTTTTTAAGGATGCTAATGCATTCGTTGGAACTTGCAATGAGTGCCAACGAACTGGAAACATTTCAGCTCGAAATGCTATGCCCCTAAACAACATAGTTGTGTGTGAAATTTTTGACATCTGGGGCATAGATTTTATAGGACCATTCCCAACTTCCCAAGGGAATAAATACATCCTAGTGGCTGTGGATTATGTGAGCAAATGGGTCGAAGCAATAGCTAGTCCCACCAATGACGCCCGTGTGGTAGTCAAATTTCTGAAAAGACTGTTCGCCAGATTCGGGGTCCCGCGAGCGATCATCAGTGATCAAGGGACCCACTTCTGTAATGCGAAATTTGAAAAATTAATGGGAAAACTTGGAGTCTCACACAGGGTTGCCACACCATACCATCCACAAACCAGTGGACAGGTGGAGATCTCCAATAGAGAAATAAAAAGAATCTTAGAGAAAACCGTTGGCAACTCTCGGAAGGATTGGGCAAACAAGCTCGATGATGCTCTATGGGCATATCGTACCGCTTATAAAACACCGATTGGAATGTCTCCTTTTCGTTTGTTATACGGGAAATCTTGTCACTTGCCGGTGGAAATGGAACACCGCGCATTTTGGGCGTTAACATTTTTAAATTTTGAGACGCAGGCTGTTGGTGAACAGAGAAGTTTACAACTGAGCGAAATGGAGGAATTCAGGCTGTTCTCATACGAAAATGCGGTGAATTACAAAGCCAGGACCAAGCAGTGGCACGACAAAAAGCTCATGAACAAGGTGTTTCATGAAGGACAAAACGTCCTTCTTTACAATTCCTGAATGAGGCTCTTTCCAGGAAAGCTCAAGTCAAGATGGTCAGGACCATTCATTGTGAACCGTGTATTTGGACATGGAGCTGTTGAAATTTTCAAATATGGGGGTGATCCTTTTAAGGTGAACGGACAAAGATTAAAACCATATTTAGAGAACGATCACACAAGGAAGATCGATACTGTTCATTTCCAAGATCCCCCAAGTCAGTAAAGGCTAGAGAACAGGGTGTCCGCTACAAACACCAATTGTAGCACAAGTAACTTTGCATTTTTTTATTTTTACTTTTTAATTTTTTTTTCTCTTGTGTAAATTGTGTTTGAATTTGACTTCATCCTGAGTAATTTCTGCCTAGGCACAATTGTAAAACCTAAAAAATCCTTCCAAGGGTGAGGTAGTACAATTGTACCTATTTTGTAGGGAAGGGAAAATCGTAGAAATTTGGGCAGTAGGAATTTGTTTATTAAAGCTAGGAAAAGTGGAACGTCCACTCCTATGCCAAATAGGCAATCATACCGCCTGTTTTTCTCCTCGATAAGATTGAACGGTTGGGGGGATATAAATGCTAAAATAAAATCTTGACCGTTCATCTACCCTCATTCTGATTCGAAAATACGCGCCTTTCTGCCGATTTGTCCAGGTGGCCGACTTTGATTCGGCCTCAAACTGACAGATTGGCAAGAAGACGCCTCGTTTCCCCTACTTAAAGATGCTTTATCTCAGTTCAGTCCGTCTATCACCATATTTCTTTCTTTTCTTTGAGATTTCTTTTCACAAAGGCAGTTCATGATCTGTGCCCTATACCACTGGAAAACCCTACTTAAACTTGAAAGCGAAATGAGAACCCGAGGCTCGGGCAAAAACGTGAAAATAGAGGGTTCTTCCAAGAAAGAAAAAGCAAAGGCAAAAATGGCGGACCCTAGCACGGTGGCGTTTGTCCCAGATGAGAAGCTGGTCAAGAAACTCTCCCAGTTTAAAGACGCCTCTATTCAGGCGTACTTTGATGAGCTAGCGAAACTTCAGTTCGGACCCATCCGAACAGTTTGCTGGGAATCCCTAAAAAGGCTAAAGCTCGAGGATCATGTACGCACCCTCATGAAGTCTGGTCATTTTGAATGTTTCTTTGAAATGACGGAACCGGCCTATCGGGAACTAACACTCGAGTTCTTGGCTACCTTTAAGCACAACGCTGAGATAACCGAACCTGACGAAGAGGGAAAATTTAGCTTCAGGCTCATGGGTCACTCCCAAAGGCCTTCGCTTAACTTGTTCAACCAGATGCTTGGTGATGCCGATGATGACGATCTAGAATCCGAGAGCTATAAAGAGGCATTCACCACAACGCCTGATGTTTTCGACCCTGTGGCCTTCTGGGAATCACTCTTAGGACAGAAACATTATGACGACAGTTCGTCCAAGGCGTCCAATATCGATGATTACGTTGTTCGGTATTTACACAAGTTGATCTCTGGTACAATCTTCGCCCGGGAAAACCAAGCCACCATGCCATATGCAGATCTCACCGCGTTGTGGAGTATGGCAGTTGGACCGAGAATGAATTTGGGATTCTGGTTTGGAAAGTACATCAGCGCTTTTTCCAAGAAAAACTCGTCGGTAATCTGTTGTGGAAGCATTGTCACCAGAATTGCGGAGTCAATCGGGGTTTTTAAACCTGAAGACCACTCTCGTCTCACGATTGTGAATCACCCTGACCCAATTGATCTCAAGAGCCTCCAAAAGATGTTATTCGAAAAAATTGTGAACGGGAAGTGGGTCTGGATGTCTGATTTTGTTACATCTCGGTAGACTAAGAGCCGGAAGAGGAAAAAGGAGCCTACTGTATCAGTGTCGTCAGATTCCGAGCAAGTCGAGAAGCCGAAAGACTTGGACTTTTATAAGAAATGTGCAAAGATGACCTGCGAGGATATAATGGATCGATTCAATGCCCTGTTTGCCCAGAATCTGGCAAACCGCGAAATGATATTCGCCATGGAGCAAAAGTACGCATCGCAACAGGGCGAGATCGATATGCTCAAGAGCCTTTGCATTGAGGAGCATGCCAAAGAAAGTCCCTCTGGTTTCTCTGTAAAAAGTCCGGTAAGACAAGTGCCCGAAACACCTGCCAGTGCCAATGTTAAGGTTAACGCTGCTGCCTCCTCGAAGGAGGAGGGTATTCCTGCCCCTGTGGATAGAGAGGTTAACTCCTCTCTTTCCCATCACGCCTGATCTGTCCCAATATTCGCTGTCCTAGCATCTGGTAACCTCTAACACCCTTACTCTATCATGTTTTGGTCCGCCTATTTTGTAATCACCTTATCTACAATCTGCTGCCGTAATTAATAACATTGAGAACAATGTTTTGTTTTCTTTTGGGGGTGGGGATTGTGTGCACCACAATTTATGCGGAAATAACATGATAAATGCTGTTAATCGGTTTGTTTAATTTAGTGATTTGATGTAGAACAAATATCCCTTGAGAATCCTTGTGCATATCCTTGGTAATTATTGTCTGCTTCCATTGTCTTCTTTCCGTTTATGTTTGTTCTATCTAGAGAATTGCTTGGTGTTATGTAGGAATCATAGAGCAGACTGTGCATGCTATTTGGTGTTAGGTCGTGTTAATTGCTTGTTTGTACTTCGTGTTCTTTAATTCAGGAAGTTCCAAAAATTTTGAAATCTTTAATTCCTCTGTCAAAATTAGTAATCATGGCCTTACTGCAATTTTCCCCGAAAATAGTGAGAACTTGAGCCTTATAATGCATCCATAGTATGCATTGTTTTTTTGAGTGGGCCAGCACTCACTATCTTTAGGGAGAATTTACCTTGGTGCCCTGATGAAACAGTGATTGGTTCTGATTTTCATAGGAGGAAAAAGGCATTTAGTTATTCCCTCCGCTACACAAAAGGCACCTGTGCTATGCACCCCAATTATTAGGATAACCAAGTCGAGCCATTACCTGCTCTTTCTGAATAACCACGAATGATAACCCTCTCCCTTCACTTATAACTCTAAAAAAACCTGAGTTCTGTCTTATGTTTCGAATTGCCAATTGTTTAAAATAAAAATCATGTGATTAAGTTATGCGAATATAGGCAATTGAGCAAACATCGCTCAAGGAAAAGATTGAATGAACTAGGGAATATAATGTGGGGAGGAAGGAACCTTTATTAATAGTCAAAAGAGTACTGGGTTATGAGGGAACAGGTTGTGTAGATAAAGTGTGTGTAAACTGCAATCATGATAGGCTGCGTATGTTAAATATCGTGCAAAAAGACAGAATTCATACACTGAAATAGCTTTTCACTGTCAAACCAGAGCCCAAGCCTAACATTACAACCTTTATAAAGTCCTTTGGACTATGACTGGAGGAACTTTGACCCTTTGATTCGGGACCAATAGGCAAACTCGCACCCTAAGGGTGTGGTGTCTGAGCTGAGGAGTGAAATCGCATTTGTTTTCCTATGGCAAAAAGATGCCATGCGAGAGTGAGTGAATTATTCCTTTCCTTAGTGAGGCATGTCTGGCTGTTGGTAACTCCTTGTGAAAGAGGAACTCTAAATTTTAAGATTTGAGGAATTTCTTGAGCAAAAAGGACACAACTTTTAAAACAAGCTTTTACTCTTTGATTAAACATTAGCATGCATCTGTTCATCTCCTAATTGTGCCAAGCGTTCTGTGTTTCTTTACTTGTCGTTCTCATTCATTAAACTAATTTCATTCCTAACCCTTTTTCTGATTCCTTCTTACAATTTGTTGCTTGAGGACAAGCAAAGGTTCGATTTGGGGGTATTTGTTAGGCATGAAATTGACTAAGTTTAACAGATAATTTATAAGGGAATTCGGGTATTTTTATATCATTTTGTAAGGAATAAGGGCTAATTAATGTCCTTGTGCAGATAAGCAAAGAAAAATGCTAAACTCGCTGGAAACAGCTTGTTTCGCTAATGCCAATGAGGAGTGGAGCCTTACTTGTTTCCAGCGGTTAAACGCCGGATTATCTAATGACGGACAGCGACAGATCGTTGGTGGCAGTGAAAGGAAAGTGGCAGGACAGCAGGTGAAAGTGTGTGGCGATGGGATTGCCAAAAGAAGCATGATGATTTGAAGTCTCACCCCCTTGAGTGTTCAAGGGTTAATCTAAAAGTTAATCATTTTAGTTTATTTTAATTGTAGTATGTAGTTGACTTTGTTTGTAAAAAGGGTACGAAAGTTGTACCAAATTTGAATAGTCTCTGTCTTTTCCCTTTAAATAGGAAAAGCAGAGAAGGTTTTAGGGATCAGATAATTTTCTTAGTTTTAGTTTTTTTTAACAAGTAGAATAGAAGGAAGAAGAGAGCTCTCATGGAGTCTCAAGCTGTAACAAGAACCTTCTTCTGCTCACTGCTCGATATGAGTGAGTAGACATTTTGAACGGGCACGGCATGGCCGGCCCGGTGATGTAAGTTTTATAACGTTTTTATGAATATTTAGTATTTTGCCAATGTTGTGATCAATGAGGGTTTAACTTTCTTGCGTAAGCATGTATGTGTTAGATGAATGTTATGACACTGCTTTCATCTTCACCGATATCTCTATTGATCTCCCAACTTCGAAGCTGACAAGTTTGAAGGTTGTGTCGAGGGTTTTCTCATCTAGAAATGCAGTTTTGTTCTTAATGCTAGAAAGAACGTATCTTTAGGACGCTAAAGATGTTAGTAAATCTTAGGAGTTTGAGAACACATGACAGTTGACTCAAACTCGCTTAAAAACTGATACTTTGGCTTCGTTGGCATTGTCTTTTATTCATCGAATGTTGTAAGATGTAGCACACCGTGTTCGGTCATGTCAAGCCTGTTCTATTCCCTTAATCTTTGAAAAGTAACCTTATTTCCTTGATTTATTATTCTGCCTGAGTCATTAAACAACCAATATCAAACAAACAACCATAAAGGAAGGCACTTTTGTAACACACACTGTTTAGCAACGATTTCCCATATTTATTTGAATCACAATCCCTATGGAGACGATACTCACTTATCACTTTATTACTTGTATCTAGTGCACTTGCTAGAGTCTGTTTCGAGGACAACACTCGCCAAACCTGCTGCCTCGGGATTCGTACCCATCTGTCCGCCAGAATTCACATCAGAACTGCCCGTGCCGTCGGTGGTCTTATTTGCACGAACCTGTCCACTCCCCGTGCCATGACCACACGCTACCCCGCGGTTGCCTCCTCTGCCCACAGCAGAACCACTGCGACTAGTGCCCCTTCCACCACGAGGCCAATCACCCCACCATTCGGGAAACCCTATAAGTTGAAAACAGCCGCTCTCTTCATGTCCTTCACGATTACAATGATTACAAAATTTCATGGAGTTGTCAGTAGATTTGGATTTTCCCTTTTGGTCATATTGAACTTTAAACGCCATCGCGGTCTCCCGATCATCCCGAGAAGACGAGTGTTCACCCTTGATCAAACGCTCCTCTTGAATAATCCATGCATAAGCTTTGTCAATGCCCGACAATGGATCGAGAGAAATTAAGGTCGAACAGACAGTACCGTACAACTTTGAATCCAATCCAATCAAAAAATGATGCTGCATATCTTCCTCTTGCTTTTCTGCAATTTTTCTCCCCAAATCACAGGTACAGCCATCACATTGACACATCGATAAAGTGATATAAGTTGTAAGGTCATCCTAAAGTTTTGAAAAATGCCCAAAGTACGCAGCAACATCTTCATTCTTCTCTTACCGGCACTCCCCAAGGGCTGATTTGTGTTGACAGATTTTGGTGCCGCTAACGAGACAAAACCGATTTTTAAGATGCTTCCAAAGCGTTTGTACCTCACTATAATATGACAGAGTTGATCAAATTTTAGGCTCGATGGTATTAAGGAGCCACACAATCAACATAGACTGGACAGCACTCCAATCTTCCAATTTATTCGCATCCGTCGGTTTCAGAATGGTCCCCTTTATAAAACCAAATTTCTTTTTGGCTTTGAGAGAAGTTTGAATCGCCCTTGCCCATTCATCGTAGTTGTCACCACGCAATTGAACCGGCGTAATTAGATTTCCTGGATTGTCATTGGATCCAAGAAAATATACATCCACCTTTCTTCCACCGCCGCTTCCTTTTTCACCGTCCTCTGTCGACATATCACCGAACAAAAGACGAAAAATTTTGCCGTTTATTAACCTGCTCTTGATACCATGATAATATTGGCAAATCAAAGTCGTGCCTTCTCATTCAATTAACAAGTATTTATACAGCAAAACAAATCCTAGTCCTTCTCAAACTAGGTAACAGCAAAACAAATCCTAGTCCTTCTCAAACTAGGTAATTCGGCCTATATGCCCTAGGAGGAGTAATTACAAGATTATCCCTAAATTCCTATTTAGATACAGAATATATACACGGTAATACAAAGTGCTACGGATGTCTTCACTTCCACATAGCCAAGAAAAAGAGTAGAGTAGCACTCAAGGACCGATCCAGTATGGTCACAAAGAATAAAACCACAGGCCACTGGTCCAATGTCATTAAATAGGGATGCATCCACATTAAGCTTTGATAACATTCAAATATTATCCAAGGGCAAATCCTTGAAGATCCCCATAATCAAAGGACCAAAAGGAGTATTTAAACCTCCCCGTCAGCCGAGGTCTACCAGCTAAGTAGCGTATAAAGGAAGCAATACGCCTCGAAGGAATCCCGACAAACACATACGCCTCGTAAAGATCAAAAGCCTTTATGAGGTCCGCATTCGCCAAAGATAGAAGATCCGCCAGTCAGCCTTGATCAGCTCAAGGATGTCGGCACTGACTTCTAGAGGAAAACTGACATCATTAATGACTAGAAACGACTCATTAAATGAGCTAATGGCAAGACATAAATAATGTAACAATCTTACATTAAAGGAACATTAAATGAAGGGTTTTCTAGTTACTAATTGATGGTTACAGAATTGTAGTATAAATAGTCATGCCCCAAGGCATCGAGGTACATTATTCTAAACCCTGCTTTGTGATTATTGTTTTATTCTCTAAAGAATATTACTGACTTTTGCATCGAAGTGTCCCTGGCCGATCTCAACAGCGCCTCACAGGGACGTATTCCGTTGGAGGAAAATCTACAAGATATCAATCTTCTTGACATTTGGAGGTGGTCTCTCCCACTTCTAAACCACATGGACATACTGCATATGCGCGGCACCCTAAGGCTGTTATCGCGAGTTGCATGGAAATCACCGAGGAAGGAGAGAGCTAGGTTAACAACAATGGCTAAGGTTTCACGAGAATTCTCTTGATAGTGTCGTTTCTATATTTCCAAATACACCACAGGACCATGCAACATTTCTCAATAGTCAAAGGATCAATGAAAATAAAAGAAGAGACAACCATTCTAAGAAGGAGTTGATAGTCGGAGGGGAGAAAGACAGAGCAAATGTGTTGCAATAATCTCGATTAATATCTCACAAGGGACCAACATCAATTTCAACTAATTCCTCAATTAATATTGAAACTTTTGGTTTCTCATAATTAGGGATCGTTTCTTCATTTTTAATGGGAAAAGATATTACATTGTCCTCGTGAAGCCATGCCATGTCGAACTTAAAGCTGCGTTTCCTAGTATGTTTCGAATGATAGGAAAAATTCAGCAACAACGAGGAGTGGTTCGAGTAGGAAGAAATCAGAGTTGTTAGTTTGTGCTCCTGAAATATCAATGCCCATGAGTGCGAGCAGAAAGCCTTGTTTAATTTTTCACGCATCCAACCTGACGTGCCCCGACCTCTTTCCCAAGTAAAAGGATCTCCGGATGACAAAACTTCATGTAAATGGCACTGATTTATTACTATAACAAAATTTTGAATAAGAGATAGAGGGTACTGGGGTCCCCCTTCCTTCTTGGATGTGTGCAAGATACAGTTGAGATCACTGATGAATACTACCGGTAGAATGGAAAAACTCGCAAGTTGGTGGAGGAGAGCCCAAGAAAGGCTATGGTCATGTCTATTTGCATAGCCATAAAAACCTATGAGCCTTCAGTCTCCCTTAATATGATCTGAAATGCGTACTTCCACATGGTGATCCGAGAAACCCTCAATTGCGACTTCTTTCGGATTTTTCCAAAAAACTGACAGGCCCCCGTCATGTCTCCGGCGACCAACAGAAAAGCAACCTTCAAACCTCAACCGCTGCTTTAACCATTCAATTCTATTCTTGTCACACAAAGTTTCAATAAGTATAATTACAGATGGGGAATGAACTTTCACAAGCTCCAAAAGACTTCGAATTGCCCGGGTATTCCCTAGCCGCCAATAATTCCAACTAAGGCAACTCATTAGGATCGGCGGACCTAAGAGATAGGCCTCGCCATTTCATAGAAAATAGAATATGTCGCATCAGTAGTAGAAAGAACTTCTTCTGGAATTCACCTGGTAATGGGACATTCTATAGTTTCAGTCACAATTTTCGAAGGCTACCCCTCCCTTCTCATTTTTCTGTCATCAGTCAACTTCATTCCCTCATCGTCATCATTTATCGTTAAAGTATCATTCTCTCCCTGGTTAACATTCATCGAAATTGAAGCTCCATGAGCGGAAACTAAGCTTGCACCCAGATTATCCCATAAACAGACATTTGTCTATTGAACACTAGTTGTTTGGTGTAGTGAACATCTGCCAGCTACAAGTCGACTGATGTTCGATATAATAGCCTTATTAATAAACTCATAATGGGGATTGTCAAAACCAGTATTCCCGCCACTGCCACCATTTTCCCCAATTCTACCACCACTCGTAGGTTGTAGCCATTTAGACTCACTTTGATCACCTCCTTGACATATCGGGGCTTTGAGCCATTCACCCTATTCTCGTTTTAAGTATTTTGCTCCCGATTCGAACACTCTCTCACAGAACCGTTCGGAATGGCCTAGTAAACCACACAGGTAGCAGAATAATCCGAGTCGTTCATATTTGAAGGAGATGAACAACCAAGTTTCCTTCGAGTGGAGAATTTTCTTTACACGTTTAAGAGGTTTCCGAACGTCAATCTGAACGTGAATCTGCATAAACTACCTACTAAAAATTGAGTCATTAAGTGGATCATATTCAACATAAGATCCAATGAAGTTTCCTAATTGTTTTCGACATGCTCCGACATTACACCAACAGACAAATCATGCACTCGCACCCAAATATCCATAAAATGAATTTGTACCGTATCCGGACTCGAACCCCACTTCCATACTTCCATGATCAGAGGTTGATTATCAAAAGACCACTGTCCCCTGCTAGTATGCATTCCTTATTAGCTTCATGGAAAAATCAAATGAGAATAATTTTTTTGAGAGTTCTTCATTGGCCACACCACGTCCAGGCCGCCATAAGTTAGCCATCTTAAGTTTCATGACATTCAAATTTACTGTTTTATCAGTAATGAATCTGCCAACGTAACGCAAACCCGAATCAGTAGTCGTATCGCTAGCCACTATGTTCCTCCAATCCAAACACTCGAACTCATCTCCTTCAATGTGAAGTCTGGCTAAACTCTCCTCCATACTTCACCCAAGGACTAGAGAAGAGGCAAGATGTACGATGGTAATAAAAGATGAAGAGAAAGGGAAAACAACAGGCAAAGCGGCGAAATTGATACGCCAAACGTAGCAAAACTCTGATCGACGAGAAGAATAGAGTCCCAAGGTAACAACAACTCTCACCAGTGAGAGACAAAAAAAAACGCAAAACTCTCAACATAGAGAGACAAGAAAAAACGGAAAACTCTCAGTCTCGAAGATTTTCCATAATGTATAATCTTTAGTTGAAAATAGAAATTATAAATAAATACAACATTATATAATGTAACTTAGGGTGTGTTTGCCTACTTGTTGTATGTTGTTCCTGTTTGCTGGTTGCTGCTCATATTTGTTGGTTGCCTTTAGAAAATGTTGTTTTTTTTAAAAATGAGAGATTCTCTGTTTTTGTAAAAAGCTACTTCTCAACATTAAAAGGAAAACAAGAGGTGTCTAACAAAAAACCTAAAACTCTGCCTTTTAAAGTGAAAAGGCAAACAAGCGGTGAAAAGTAGATAAACAAACACTATACTGGTATAAAATTATTTTTCTATGACATAAGCAAATACGGTAAGACAAATTTCATAGAAAAAAATCGGAAATAATATGTTTTAAAAAAAAATTCTTTACCTAATATTTTCGTGCATATAAATAAAGTCTAAATGGCATATATAATAAATAAATAAATAAATAAGAGTAAACAATAAATCAACAATTTTTTACGAATAATTTTATATCAAATTTGAAAATGATATAACATTTAGCTAGTGTAATTACTAATGATGTCATTTAAATGTTTATTGTAAAATATTCTCAACAAATATAAAATAATTTTTTACTATAACTTAAAAATAGAATATATTAATAAATTATTGATAGAAAAATATTTAAAAGAGGAAAGATGTGAGAATTCATCCTGTGGGCGACCGAAGTATCTATTTGTAAAAATGAATAATGAAAGAAACAACATATTTTGTCCGCAGTGATATTAATTAAACTACTTGGAATTAATATCTAAATTCTTTTCGTAAGGCTTCAATAAAATTGAAACTCCAAATTATTTAAGATTTTATCACTTTTTCAAATAATTTTATTGATATTATAATCATCTTATATACTACTCTCTCAGCAATAATTTCTCAATAGAGAAATATATCATGTGATGGTCCCCAGCTAGAAATATTAGAAATGAAGAAAATTAATCATATTTAAGTGAAAATTATTTGAAAAGTAATAAATAATTAATTCGTTTGATTACAAAATACTATTGTACTTTTAAAAAGGCACTATTTTAATTTTTTGTAAAATGTAAATTTTTTTCTGAAGTCCTGATTAAACAAATAACTTTTTAAATTGTTTAATTGAAACAAATAACTTCTTTTTTTGAAAAGAAACAAATTTATAAAGTATCAGTTGCTAGATCTAACCAATCTACTCATATATTAACTAAAGGGACAAAAAAACTTCCGAAATCATAAATATTAACCTATTTGAAAAGTTATTTTTTCAAATGAGCAAGTTGAAAGTGCTAGTTGTCTTCGCAAATCTAAATTTAGGGAGTCATGCAGTATTAGACCAATTTGGGGGTGGGAAAGTATTAAGCCAATAAAATATCATAAGTTGAATGGGGTAAAATGGAAATGTCTAGGGACCTTATGATATTTTGTTGGCTTAAAAAAATAAAGGTAATAGTTTTAAATGATAAAAAAATGGAAGCATCCTAGTATAAAAGGGTTAGCATCTTTCCATAATAATCATATCACACTCTCTTATTTTCTACATCTGTCAAACTTTAATTAATGGCTAACAATCTTCCCCAAACACAAGGCAAGACTCTCCCAGATGCCTGGGACTACAAAGGCCGTCCTGCCGAGCGCCTAACAACCGGCGGCTGGACCAGCGCCGCCATGATTCTAGGTCGGTCCTCTTCTTCTTCTTTTTTAAAAACTTTTTCTCCATCGTTAAAACAAGATGGATTAAGGTTTGATATGAACATACAGGAGTGGAAGCATGTGAGAGGCTAACCACACTTGGAATAGCTGTAAACTTGGTGACATACATGACAGCAACTATGCATCTTTCTAATGCTACAGCTGCTAATACTACTACTAATTTTCTTGGAACTTCCTTCATGCTTTGTTTGTTTGGCGGTTTTGTTGCTGACACTTTTCTTGGAAGGTACAATTCTCATACTTATCCTTTTCTTCGAGTTCGTTCACGTTTTTGTAATAATGCATCCGACCATTAAAAAAAAAAAGTATATCGTTATACAAAAGATAATTACTTTCAACTCACACAGTACAAAATGATTGTTTAAACTCTAAAATTGACCGAGAACTTCACGTTTATAGAAACTTTTAACTTTAACCAGTGCGGTTTGGACCAAAAAAAAAATAGACGTAAAAATGACATTAATTGATTGATCAGATTTATTATGTTCGAATTATCGTATAGTTTTTCTTATTATTAGTTTCGTTAGTGTGTTTTTTTTTTAAACTTTGTCTTTTTACATGTTAATTTTTCACGTGAAAGAATTCATGGCAAAAAAAATAAATGTATATAAATGATATTAATTGATTAATAGATTATATTACTCCGAATATGATAAAATCGGTTAGATATATTTGGTAATTGTGTTTGTTTTAACTTTTGTTTTTGTAAATGTTTAATTTCACAGGTATCTCACTATCGCCATCTTCGCCACCGTGCAAGCAATGGTAATTTGGACCACCATTTTCTAATTTTTCTTATCCACATAAAATGAATCCCAATAAATTAAATAAAATAAAGTGCAAGTACTAATTAGTAATTATTCATCCACTCTTCTTCCACCCCTTACCTGAACCCAAGTTTGTTGGTCCACGTTTATTAGCTCTTTCTATTTGAATTATATTTTCTTTTTTTTTAATAAATAATAAATAATTAATTTGCTAGGAAAAAAAAAATCAATTTTGGTCAAGATAATATTTTCTTTGCGTCTTTCTTTCTTTAACTTTGGTCATAATTTCATAAAGTGTTTCAACTTTTAACGTTTGCTGCCAAATAATAATTTGTTTCTTATTGTTAACTTTTTAGGGTGTCACAATCTTGACAATCTCAACAATAATCCCAAGTCTCCGGCCACCAAAATGCACCGGCGGCGACTCAGCTTGCATTCCGGCAACCGGAACCCAACTCACAGTCCTATACTTAGCCTTATATCTCACCGCCCTAGGCACCGGCGGTCTGAAATCAAGTGTATCAGGATTCGGGTCCGATCAATTCGACGACACAGATGATAAAGAGAAAAAACAGATGGGAAAATTCTTCCACTGGTTCTTCTTCCTAATAAACGTGGGAGCACTTGGAGCCGTTACAATTCTGGTTTACATGCAAGATAATCTCGGTAGAAAATGGGGATACGGTTTATGCGCTTGTGCTATCCTGTTCGGGATTATAGTATTCTTATCTGGAACAAGGAGATACCGGTTTAAGAAATTAGTGGGTAGTCCTTTGACTCAGATTGCAACAGTTGTTGTTTGTGCATGGAATAAAAGGCATCTTCAAGTTCCTTCTCATCCTTCCTTTTTTCATGATATTAATGATATTGAAGATGGAAATACCAAGACCATGAAGCAAAGACTTCCTCTCAGTGAACAATTCAGGTCAGTATATACTCAATTTTATATTTTAATTTTATTTTTTCTATCAGTCAGATAATATCACATCAGTAGTTGGGATGACGTGACATCATAGATATATACTGAATTAAAATAGTAATTTTAATTTTAATTATTTCTGATTAGATGAAATAGATTGAAAAGGACGGTGAATGAATTGAATATTCCAAGGATTCTATTGCATAGATGATAGTATTTTTTTTGTTTTGAGAGAGAGTAAAATAATAGGTGTGGAAAGAAAAATAATAATTAACCCTTTTATTATTGGATGGGAAAGATTCTAATTTTATAGTATATAGTTTGAAGAAGAAGTGCACAATAATTAAGGGTAGGCTAGTGGGGAGGATCAACTTAACTTCTCTATCCATGTGGATCACATGTTGACAATTATATATGCATAATTGTGGGCCATTTTAGTTAATTCCAGAACAAATTTATTTATCTAAGTTTCATAAATATTAGTACAGCCAGAAATTAGTTGTGACAAAATGGACGCCCAACTTGATTTTATTGGTTTGTGATGTGATCTAATAAATCTATCAAAAAAAAAAACAAAAAATTGTGCAATTTTCATATTTTTATCAGTAAAATTCAATGAATCAAGACCGTGTTAGATTTATTTATTTTTTTTTTATGTCGAGTCTGTGTGCTATTTTAGAAGGCAAAACCAGTTTCTGATATATATAAAAGATATACGTACCTGACCTGAAATATAATGTCATATGTGCAGAGATTTTTATTTTATTTTCTGTTTAGATGTTTAGAAGAAGACAAAAGTTTTAATTTAAGGGAACAGGACATATGCACGAAATATCAATGCCTAGTTGCTTCTGATTATTAATATTTTAATAGTATATATAATTCTTGATTAGGCAATAATTAGTATATAATTAAGGAATCAGATTAAGATTAAGAAGAAATCACGAGTCATAAATTAAACCAAGTTTGTCTCCCAAATGGTCCTCAAAGTTTGTTGTTTTTGCTGTAACTCACCGATATGTTTAATTTCTCTGTATGTTATCTGTTCATTTCTCGCATTTCATCATGTCTGCCTACTAATAGAAACCTCTACTTAATTATTATTATTTTTTTCAATTTTTTCGGCATGACATGGCACATGTGAGTCGATGACATCAAATTAGGAAAAAAAACATATCACTTACGATATAAACACTAATAACTAAATGAATTTGATCATTCAGTGTTAGATCTATACTCCTTAAATCTAAGTTTTATCTAAGATTCTAATAAATCTAGATCTAACTGTAAATAATCAAATACTACATGATCATTAAAGTTCATGTGATCAAAATTGAAACCAAGCATTTTGCTCCGTTCATAGATGTCAAATCTACCTATTAGCTATCTAAACTCAGATTAAGTAATACGTGATTCAACTTGTTCAAATCTTCTCTCCCCACGTGGCAATAAGAGATGAATCACAAGACTTATAAGATCTCCTTCAAATTTAAGAGGACAATCGGTTTTTTATCCACGAAAAAGTCTTATAGTGAGCCTTAATTTTAATAGATATTGTTAGAATATGTTATGCTTTACAGATTTAGGTAATTTTGAACTGGTTGAGTTGTTGTTGTATATTGTTGTTGTTAACTGTTTACCGCTTACTGTTACTCATAAATAACGAAAATATTAGTTCATTTTCTACTAAAAGCATCTGTTTTGAATTCTTACTGAACACTTTTTTATGAAAACGTTGCAGTTTCCTAGACAAAGCAGCAATCAAAGACCCAGAAACAAGAGAAGTAACAAAGTGGAACTTGACAACCTTAACAGACGTAGAAGAAGTAAAACTAGTAATAAGAATGTTACCAATTTGGGCAACCACAATAATCTTCTGGACAGTATATGCACAAATGACAACATTCTCAGTATCACAAGCAACAACAATGGATTGTCACATAGGATCCTTCAAAATCCCAGCTGCATCAATGACCGTCTTCTTCGTCGGAAGCATCCTCATTACAGTCCCAATTTACGACAGAATCATGGTACCATTCTTAAAAAAATCATTCAACAAACCACACGGTCTCACCCCATTACAACGCATAGGAGTCGGTCTCACTTTCTCAATCATCGCAATGGTAGCAGCCGCATTATGCGAATTAAAGAGACTAAACACAGCTAAATCACACGGTTTAACTAACGATCCGACAGCCGAGATTCCACTGACAGTGTTTTGGATAATCCCACAGTTCTTACTAGTTGGTGCTGGTGAAGCATTTACTTACATCGGACAACTTGATTTCTTCCTAAAAGAGTGTCCGAAAGGGATGAAAACGATGAGTACTGGGTTGTTTTTAAGCACGCTTTCGTTAGGGTTTTTTCTGAGTTCGGTTTTGGTGACAGTAGTTCATAAAGTTACGGGGAATGATCATCCGTGGTTAGCAGATAATTTAAATCAGGGAAAGCTTTATAATTTTTACTGGTTATTGGCGATTTTGAGTGCTTTGAATTTTGTGATGTTTTTTAGTTGTGCTAGATGGTATGTTTACAAGGACAAGAGGCTTGCGGCTGCTGGTATTGAAATGGAGGATGTTGATGAGCCTAATTTTCATTAAAGGGGGGTTTTGTTTTTATTTTTGGATTTTGAAATGTAATTTTATATAAAGTTTAGTTTAATTAAGGTGAAATTATTACTATGGCCTTTCTGTTTTATTAAGTTTGTAAGGCTTGTATGTACAAATTAAGATGGATATATCATATATACCACAAGTTTGACTTTGGATACTGATGCAAAAGGAAATAAAGAAATATTTTTCAAGTGTTCATGTATATGAATTGCCAATTGGAATAATTGCAAAGTTCAATTATTAATAGTATCATCTCCTATGCATTAATTTTGACTAGATGTGTTTTTTTAATTTATTAAAATCTTAGGGTGATGTCAACACTACTATATGTATCAATGGAGAGTAGAGTCGATAAGCAGTCCGTACTGAACTAAGCTTTATCAAATAGCTCGATGGACTAATAATCCTATTGTGTTAGGAATGTTTTGCGGTTTGGACTGTGTAGTCCGTATTAGGCTAGGATTGTGTCTTGGTCTAACAGTTGAGGTTGAATTGGTTTCATAGTTAACCTATAGGTTTGTATTATACGAGTTAGATAAGGATTTATCTCCTTGAGGGTTCGGTCACTTGATGTATAGATATAGTGGATATATTGTTGTTAATATATTGTGTGTGTGAATATTTCATATATATTATTGTTATATGATATTAGAGTCTTTTAAGGTTTAAATCACTAAAAGAATGTCTACCTCCTCAACTCAATTTTCTAATTTACCTTCAACTATATCAGCCTTTTCTCATTCTTCCTCATTCCCGGTTCAATTTTCTCAACCTAATCCCTCACACAATTTATTTGTGACACTCACCTCATCAAATTTCTCGCTACGGAAAGCTCGGTTAACCAATATTTTGATAGGTTGTCGTCTGTTTAACCATATTGAAACATCAACCCACCTCCCTCTCTTGATGTTTAGAATTGGGAATATTAGGGTTATATCAGGTTCTAGCTTTGATATTTGGTTTTGTATCCGGTAATATGGTGTCGTAGCTAATAGGCTTACATGCATGGGATAACCTTTATGTAACGTGGCCGGCTGCCTCTCATCCTCAAATTCAAATTTTATGAAATCAACTTCTTACTCTTTGACGATCCAATTTCTGATTGGGTGCAGGATTTTCTGATCAGTTTAAGGCATTTCAAAGTCCAATGAATTCGAAAGATTTTATTGATTGTATCTTGCAAGATCTAGGATCGTCTTATCGATTGTTTGTTCGAGCTTTAGAGACTTGTTACCGATTTCGTATGATGATTTATAAAATATATTTTTTTTCTTATTTTCTAGTGTTTGTAATTAAAAAGGAAAATATTTTCCTAGTCAAAGAATTTTATTTTTAAGTAAATAAGGGGAAATTATGTTCCAATAGACATGCCAATCTAACATTTCTCTTAGTGGTGTTCACATTTATTTTCTTATGATTACCAAAAAGAAATTATGAAAAAAAAACCCGGTGGGTGTTGCACAATATACAACACACGTAGATGGAAACAGTGCAAAATAAAGTGAGCATGGAAACATAATTTGGAAAGGCTTCTTCCAAGCAATAATGTTATTATTTGCATTAATTACACGTAGCATATGTTATCTATATAATATATGTTTCAAATTTCAAATGCTATCCAGAAAACATTAATCATGTATGTATATTTTAGAGAATCTGTCCCATTATAATAATTATTAATCATTTAATTCTTACTATAAGCTTTATTGACTTATATCTATCTTTGATTAAATGGTTGATTGAAGTTGTCAAAAAAAAAAAAAAAAAAAAAATTTGGTTGATTGACATCATTAAAAAAAGGAAAAATACAAATAATTATGTAAGATATTAATAGAAAGTGGATTTTAATTTTATGAAATTTTTTAAATCCTTTATTAATTGGATAGAAAGAAACAAAAATCTATATGTATACAGATAATTAATGTTGTGTATGTAACAATTATAAATCTTTAACTAGTTTTAATGTTTATCTATCAGCCAACAAAGATTAGTCTAGATGTAATATGGTTTACAAGTGCCGCGCCCGGTGCTACGGACCCTTTAGAATTAACTTTATGAACTTCAATTCCTTAATAAATTAGATTTAGTGACAAATACAGGAATACTCGGTTGGGGGGCCGATTTTACACGTACGTTCGCAAAAAAAAAAAAATTGCTAAATCGAACTTGCTCAACTTTTTTTTTATATATATGTGCGTGTTATAATTTGAATGAGTAAGAACCAATTTTTAAATATTAATGTACAGTTTCTCAAAATTAAGCTAGATTTCATTTAATAGTCCTAGCATGTAAAAAAATTAGATTTAGGGAGGGCTAAACAGGTAAAAAAATTAAAATTTTTGATTTCAGAGGGCCTACCAGACAAAAAAAAAATTAAATATTTGGATTTAGGGAGGCCTAACAGGCAAAAAAAAATAGAAATTTGGATTTAGAGAGACCTAACATGCCAAAAAAAATTAGAAATTTGGATTTAAAGAGGCCTATCATGCCCAAAAAATTAGAAATTTGAATTTATGGAGTACCTAATAGGTCCAAAATATAGAAATTTTGGATTTTGAACAAACCTAACACGTAATGGACCATTTTGGAGGCTAATTAAACACCCGTTTTTTTTTTTTTTTTTGAGATAGGGGGCAGAAATTACTCGGGGTCAAAGTGGTTCCGGCAGCCGGAAGGGTCCGGACCTCAGGCCCCAATATAGGCCCCTGATTAGATTCTATCAAGAAAAAAAAAAAAAAAACAATAGTCTGTGATAGCAGTTATATAGATAATTATGTGAACAGACAAATGACAGCAGGAGATATATAAATTAATGTGTAAAACGAACCAAAAATCATGTGAATTTTGGTTAAGAAAGATAAAAATTGTTCATTTTTGTGCAGTTGTTGTAAACTTAGGGAGCAGCCTTAATTGTGTAATGGAACAAAGAAAATTAATTAAGCCGACAGTTTAAACAAATACTACTATGAAGTGACCTTTTTTATTTGTCTTTTTAGCTCAATAATGCCCAAGTGGGCAATATGTTTGAAAAATATAGCTAATTATTTACAGAAATGACTGGTATTTCATATTCAAAGAAATTGGAATGCGATAAATAGGTTTTTTTTTATTTATTTTTTTTTGAAGAGAAGAATCATTTCATTATCAAATCGTTAAAGCATCATTACAAAGCATTGGCCAAACAATATCTGGACTATCATCGTGTAATATCATCGATGCCTGAAAATTCCGCACTCATCTTACAAGCTGGTGTGCTACCTTATTTCCCTCTCTCCTAATATATTTGAATGTACAGCTATTGAAGGTCTGGCTAGCTGCAGTACATCCAAATACAAGGAGTGAAGGGATGAGTCAGGAATAGGACCCCAGGTGAGGGCTTCAACCACTTTTTTTGCGTCAGATTCAACCCAAATGTTCTCTAATTCGTGATCCCGTGCCAGCTTAAGGGCTTCCCGTATGGCGTGCAATTCTGCAGCTTCCACCGAAATACACGGCAATGGAGGGATCCCCGCTGAAATTATCACATGAGCGTGGAGGTCACAAGCAATTACCCCGATGCTTGCGGAGAGGCCATTATCCTCCCATGCGGCATCACAATTAAATTTTGTAACGCCATCGGGAGGAGGATACCAAACCTTGTAAGCATCAAGAGGCGTATCGCCCGGACCACTTTGTTCTATCCCCATATTCCGCGTTTGCCATTCCGTGTGGAAACTTTTAGCTTTATCAATTAGTGCAGCCACTTCCATAAGCCTTGTCCTTCGTGTAATAGCAGGTTTCTGCTATACCAAATCCACCACAAAAGAATTAAACCATACTCGCTGTCCTCGGTAGACGACTTCGACCAACATTCGTGCAGCCAGCCTTTGAAGTTCCCCGCTGTAACTCGATCCCAACGCAACGATAAACCTGCAGCTCTCCAAACTGTTCCTGCAACTGGACAGTCGATAAACACATGCTTCAGCATCTCTCCCACAGCGTGACACGCCTTGCAACCTGCACTAGAATTAATACCTCGCAGCTGCAGAACGACAGAACATGGCAGGATATTATTCAGGAGGCGCCAGGCGAAGTGTTTAACTTTAGGTGGAACTTTAATCTGCCAGAACCTTTTCCACTGTGAGGTGCAGCTAACGGATGATGATGGAGTGCCTAATTGGGCTCGCCGTCGCTGTTCAATGAGGTAGTAACAAGATTTGATAGTGAATCTCCCATGCGTCGTGCCTCGCCAGTAGAATCCATCGCTGTATCGTGATTCACTGATACCGATTTTGCTAATCTCTGTCATTTCAGAAGGGACAAAGCAAGAGTTAAGCACACTAAAGTCCCAACCATTACCTGCATCATTTATCAGCTCCTGCACTAGTTTCAGACGTGGTGTAATCAGCGAAATTAGTGGTTTCCTAGCATTGAGGGTAGGCACCCAGTTATCATCCCATATGTTGATTTTTGATCCGTCCCCAACCCTCCACATTATTCCATTCTGAACTGTATCATGAGCTGCCCAGAAACTTCTCCATAGATAACTCGGGTTGTTACTTAACCTGGCCTCAAAGAGATTCGTGCTTGGGAAGTATTTCGCCTTTAGGATCTATGAGCATAGGGAATTAGGATATTTCATCAACCGCCACAGCTGTTTAGCTAGTAAAGCCATATTGAACGAGCAGAGCCACCTGAACCCTACCTCTCCCTCTTCTTTAGCCTGGCACATCGCTTCCCATGCCATCCAGTAGATCGGTCTGTGTGTATCAGAGCCTCCCCACCAGAATTTACTAATTAATCCTTGAATCTCGGAACAAAGGGTATCAGGTAGGAGGAAACATGACATTACATATGTCGAAATTGACTGGATAACGGACTTTATCAAAACTTCCTTTCCCCCTGATGATAAAAACCGCTCTTCCCATCCTTTAAGTCGTCTGTGAATTCGGTCCTTCGGCATTGAGAACACAATTCTCTTATTTCGTCCGATGAGGGTTGGTAAACCAAGATAACATGGAAGTGCCCCCGTTTCTCGGACCTCCAATGTCTGCACTATCAGATCTCGTCTATCCACTGGAACCCCTGAACTGAAAAAACTGATTTATCGAAGTTGATAGCCTGCCCAGAACACCTTTCATATTCGTGCAAGATATATCGAAGCCCTGCAATTTCAGACAAAGTAGCCCGCCCAAAGATAAGCGAATCATCAGCGAAAAACGGGTGGGTTATGCTCGGACTTCCTCTCGCCACTTTCAGACCATGCAATTCTCCCATCCGTTCAGCTTTACTGATATTTGCCGATAGAGATTCAGCACAGACCACAAACAGATAGGGCGACAATGGGTCACCTTGTTTGAGCCCCCTGGACGGTTTCAGCCATCCTTTTGCATGTCCATTGATAAGAAAAGACATAGAAACGGAGGTAACACACATCATTAGAAATTTGATAAAATGATCAGGGAAGTTCATCTTGGTAAGCACCCTTTCAAGGAATTTCCACTATATTCGGTCATAAGCTTTGCTCATGTCGAGTTTAAGAGCAAAGTTCCCTCTATTTCCTTTTATCCTAGTCTTCATACTATGAAATGCCTCGAAAGCAAGAATAGCATTGTCTGTTATCAATCTCCCCGGAACAAAAGCAGCCTGCGTGTTAGAGATAACACTAGACAACACTAGTTTCATTCTATTTGCAAGAACTTTGGATATAAGTTTATATAGAACGTTACAAAGCGTTATGGGTCTGAGGTCTTTCATTGTGGTCGGGTTTTTAATCTTTGGTATAAGTGTAATGAAGGTATGGTTTAGCTGATCAGGGAGGGTTCCTGACTGTAGGCAATTTAGCACAAGATTCACTGCATCATCACCAATTATGGACCAGTATTGTTGATAAAAGATCGGGGACATTCCATCAGGGCCCGGGGCCTTTGTCGGGTGCATTTGTTTCAAGGCATGTACAACCTCCTCCCTCGTAAAGTTGGCTGATAGTGTCATTTTCTGTTCAGTTTGCAGGTTTGTCTCAATTACATCAATGAATTCCTCACAGGTGCCTCTATCAGTACTGTCAAAAAGCTCAGTAAAGTAGTCCATCACTACATCAGATCAGGCCTCCGCTCCTTCCCTCCATATGCCATTCTTATCCTGTAACCATTGTAGTCTGTTGTTCCTGCGCCTGGCCGTGCATCTCGAGTGAAAATAGCCTGTATTGCAGTCAACCAATTTTAACCACTCAACCTTTGCTCGCTGTTTCCACTTTAACTCTTCCCTCGCTGTAACTCGACAATGCGAGTAGCTAACCTGCTTTCTTGCTCCTTTGTAGTGGGATCTGCGCATTGCTGAATAGCTAGTAAATCTGCCCCTAATCTCTTTAGTTCCGCGCGGCAATTTCCAAAAGTTCTGGAGCTCCAATGGGTTAATTTTTGAGACACAGTAGCAAGTTTCTCGTGTACCGTCTGACCCGACCTCATATGCTGCCACCAGGTTTCAATCACGTTTCTGCACGATTTGTCCCGTGTCCACATCAATTCGAACTAAAAGAGTTTTCTCCTTGGGTGCGATAGCCTTTCCTCCTCCTCCCCACAAATTAGAATTGGGTTATGATCCGAAGAAATCCTTACCAGTGTATGAATTGTTGCTGTCGGAAAGAGACCGATCCAATTTGGATCCGCTACGGCTCTGTCGAGTCTCTCCCATATAGCCCCTTCACCCTACCGTCGATTGTTCCAAGTGAATTCTGAACCGATATGCCCCAAATCGACTAGGTTACAACTGTCCAAGCAATTGTGGAAGTCCGCCATTAACGGGCTCTCTCTAGCTCGGCCTCCTTTCTTCTCTGATAACCACAAGATTTTATTAAAATCTCCAAAACCAATAAGTGGCAAGTTGTCAAGTCCGCTGATATATGTAATTAACTCCCATGTGAGTTTCTTGTTTGCACGTTCAGGCCATCCGTATACTCTTACCCCTCTCCAAAGTGGCACATTATTTATTCCTACAATAAAGTAAACACAGTGCGCCGAGTATCGGGTTATTAAAACATCAATATCTTTCTTCCATCCAAAAATTAGGCCCCCACTTAAACCAACAGCATCAATAATAAAGAAGTTTTATTCTTTAAAAGTTTGGTAAAAGTGAGAACAATCGCTTTTCTTTAATCTGGTCTCCATCAAGAAAAGCATGTCTGGGTAATTTTCCCTCATTAACCGTTTGAGGGTACAGAATGTCCACGAGTTACCCAACCCCTGGACATTCCAGTTTAGTACTTTCATAATGTAGGGTGGGGCCCAATGATGGCCTCCACCCTCTGGTCAGTACTAATGCTAGCTCTCTTTCTTCCTGTCTCCAGCCCCTCCCTTATATCCTCAAGTGATTCTGAGTCCTCTCTTGCCCTTTTTTTATCCCACTGAGATTGGTGCACTGATCCGAGGAGCTACGTGTGACTGCTGTCCTCGTGCAAGCTTCTTCAATTTTGTCCTTTTTGGGCCCTTTCCCGTACTGGTATGCCCCACTGCAGTAAATACAAGACCTGTGTCTTTTACCGTTCCTATATCCCCATGTGTGATTGCCTCCAATCTATCTGCACAACTGGTACCTTGCCCATACTGGTGTTGCACTATCACTGCAGCAGAGCCTGACCCATCTGCTTCCATCTCGTCGGCTGGTTCTATATCTTCCTCCATATCTGTGGGGGTGCAATCAAGCTTATTCAGATTGCCCGAATCATCCAGCTGGTTCTCAGTATGTGTCGCTTGCCCAGCATCGTGCCCTGGTCTTAGGATTCCAACATATCTCATTCTTCTTTCTAGGTGGGATGTCAATTCCTAAATTCACAACACGAGATATTATTAATGGTTAGTAATTACTCCTTCCGTTCCATATTATTAGACATTTTAGAGTATTTTTTATTTTCCAAATTAATAGACGTTTTACAATATTAATACAATTTTATCCATTTTTTTCTTTTTATACCCTTTATTCCATTTAACCATTGAACTACCTCTTAAATGTAACTTTTAGTTCCCAATAATACCTTTTTAGTGAATCTTTCCATTTCCAACTGTAATTAATTGTAATTTTAGTTTCCACGTGGACAAAACTACAATTGGTGCCATTAGGGGCAAGTTTGCAAGGGTTTGTGTTGATGTTGATCTTGCAAAACCTTTGTTGTCAAAATTCTGTGTTCAAAACAAGGTGTTTTTTATTGAGTATGAAGGTTTACATAACATTTGTTATGATTGTGGCATGTATGGTCATTCTCAGGAGGGGTGCCCTAAAAGGGAGAAGGTTGTAGAAGAGATTGTTAAGGATGGTGTGGAGAGAACTGAAGTGAACCAGGGGAATGGAGGGAATTTTGGACCCTGGATGGTGGAAAAAATGACTGCTAGACGTAGAACACAACCTTCAGTGGTGCAGAATCGTCCTCCTGATATTAGCATCAATTTGAAGTCTTCCCTATCTAAGCCTATTGCCTTTCCTAGTGTCAAGGAGAAGCCTATCCCCAAAGCAAGGGAGGAGTCTGGAGCCGTTTCAGCTTTCATATCAGGATCTAGATTTGGGGCCCCGACGATTGAGGAAGTTCATGATCCTGACCAAGGGGATGAGCATATTGTTCAAAGCATGCCAGGTTTGGAGTTTGTTGAACCATCTGAGAAGGTGGTTGAATTTGTTAATCCCCTCTTTGTTTCCAAGGACGAAGCCCAGGGGGGGACCCTGGCCCTGGCTGCTCGAAGGATGAAGAAGATAAATGAGGTTAGTATTCCTATTCTTTGTGGTGATCCTGGGATTGGGAAGTCGATGGGAGTTAATAAAACTAGTTTGAAAAAGCTAAAGGGTAAACAAAAAAGTATTCAGAATACTTTGGCTTTACCAGAGAAGAGGGGGCCGGCGGGTACCTCGGCGAGGCTCTCAGGAGCCCCTAATAAATACCTGGCTTAGGTGTGTTGGTGCGGTCAGTTATCCTCCTTTCTATGGATTTGTTGTGTTGGAATGTTAGGGGTGCGGCTAGCAAGGCTACCCGTATCCATGTTAATGATCTAATTAAACATTTTAACCCTTCTTATTTTGCTTTAATGGAAACTAAGATTAGTGGAGATAAAGCAGATGAGGTGGTTAAAAAGTTTAGGAGCTGGAACTGTGTTAGATCGGAGGCTACTGGCCGAGCTGGGGGGATTTGGCTTTTCTGGAAGCCAGATCGGGTTCATTTCGATATTATTAGCATGGACAAGCAGTTTATTCACTGTAAAGTGAGTGTCTCCGGTAATAATTCTTTTTTAATTACCCTGCTGTATGCTGACCCTATTTTAGCCAATCGGAAACGGCTTTGGTAGGTTCTTTACTCTATGAGTGTCAGCATATCTGAGCCCTGGTTTGTGGCGGGTGACTTTAATGATATTGCTTTTATGAGTGATCAGAGAGGGGGTTCGCATCATTATGTTAATCGCTGCCTTCACCATAAGAATAGTATGGATTTATGTGGGCTTTCTGATATTGGGGCCTCCGCTCATAAGTTCACTTGGAAGCGCAACAGTACCTTTGTTCGGTTGGATAAAGTTTACGCTAATGTTTTAGCTCAGACTTCTTTCCCTGAGAGTTCTGTGTTAAATCTTCCGTTCCGCCATTCGGATCACTGTCCTATTTTATTTAGGCTGTTGAGAGGCAATCATCCTAGGGGTGAGAGACCGTTCCGTTATCAATTGGCTTGGGAGTCTCATCCTAAGTTTAAGGATTTCGTTCATGATAATTGGAAACCTCACTCGAATGTCCTTCAAGCTGCTGAAGGATTCAGGAATAATGTGCTGGGGTGGAATAGAAATGTCTTTGGACACATTATTAGAAGGAAGAATAAGTTATTGAATAGGATGGAGGGTATTCAGCGTAGGTTGGAGGTGAGGTTTGATCACGGTTTGGATGGCCTCCTCAGAACCCTTCAGAAGGAGTTGGAGGCTGTGCTCAGGTAGGAGGAGCTTCTTTGGTTTCAAAAGTCTAGGAAGTCTTGGATAAGAGGTGGGGATCGTAATACCAGGTATTTCCATCTTTCTACCATTATTAGAAGGCGGAGGAATAGAATTGATGCCATTAAGGACTCTAATGGTGATTGGGTGTATGAAGATGAGGAGATTCGGAGATTGGCCCTGGAATTCTATAAGGATCTGTTTAAAGAGGAGCCTGTTTATCTGGAGAGGGCTCACTCTGTTGCTACCTTTCCTATGATTGGAGAGGATAGCATTCAGGATGCCTTTCACCCTATCTCCCTGAATGAAATAGACCAAGCCATTTTTAGTATTGGGGCTATTAAAGCTCCTGGGATTGATGGTCTGCCTGCTGGTTTTTACCATAAGCACTGGGAGGTTGTGAAGGAAGGTATCTATAATTTTATCATAGGTGTTTTTAATGGTTCTCAGGATATAGAGCTGGTGAATAGAACCCTTCTGGTTCTGATTCCTAAAATTGAGAAGCCTTTTTCCTTTTTGCATATGAGACCTATCAGTCTTTGTAATGTTCTTTATAAGACTGTTACAAAGATTGTGGCTAATAGAATCCGTTGCATTCTTCCTGAGATCATCTGCCAGAATCAGGGAAGTTTTGTGCCTGGTAAACAAATGATGGATAATGTGGTGATTGCCCAAGAGATGGTCCACACGATGAAGATCAGGAAGGGGAAGAAAGGCATTGTGGCTCTTAAGTTGGATTTGGAGAAAGCCTATGATCGCATCAACTGGAGTTTCCTGATGGAGAGTCTGGAAAGAGCAAGGATCCCTGACAGTTGGAGAAGGTTAATTAAGGTTTGTATCTCTTCTCCTGTTTTTCAAGTTATGATTAATGGTGATATGTCGGAGGAATTCTCTCCGGGCCAGGGTATCCGTCAGGGTGACCCAATGAGTCCCTTCCTTTTCGTTATTGCTATGGAGAGGTTGTCTCATCTGATTCAAGATGCTATTGATAATGGGAATTTCCACCCAGTGGCTATCAATAGTTTCTATCCCCAGGTTACATACTTATTCTTTGCAGATGATGTCCTAATCTTCCTAGAAGGTAATGAGGAGCAGTTGAGTGTTATTATGGATATTCTTGATTGTTTCTGTTCGGCCTCTGGGCAGAAGCTTAATGTCCAGAAGTCTAGGATGATGTGCTCTAAAAATATGAACCAGAGAGTCTGTAAAAGGTTAAGTGATCTGTTGGGTATTCCTCTGATTGGCTCCCTAGGGAAGTATCTGTGTATTCCCCTCCACAATGAGAGAGTGTCTAAGGTGTCTTTTAAAGATACTTTGGATAAAGCTAATATGAAGTGTGCCACGTGGAAAGCCAAGACTCTCTCTCTCGCTGGCCACCTTACATTAATTCAATCTGTTAATTGTGCGACTCCCAATCACATTATGCAGGCTTGTCATCTTCCGGATCCTGTGCTTAAAGATCTTGATAAAATTAACCGTAGGTTCCTGTGGGGGGAAGCTGAGGAGGGGAGAAAGATCCATCTTGTGCCTTGGAGTGAGGTTTGTCAGCCTAAAGATTCAGGAGGTCTGGGCATTAGGAAAGCTAAAGATAATAATAAAGTCTTATTAATGAAACTCCTGTGGCGAATGTGGCAGTATCCTACAGCTCTTTGGGTCCAGCTCTTATGCGGGAAGTACCGGAAGGATAAGGTGTTGGGGGGCCTAAGGAGAGAGTGGTTAATTGTTCCTTTCTTTGGAAAGGCATTAGTGCTGTGTTTGCTGAATTTTGTTCTGGGATTGGGTGGAATGTGGGTAATGGCAGGTCCATCAGTTTCTGGAAGGATATTTGGGTAGGTAAGAAGCCTTTATTGGAGGTTTGTACTTCCTTGCCTCCGTTGGACGTTCAGGACTGGAGGATTGCTGATGTTGTGGATTCTGAGGGTGAGTGGATTTGGGATAAATTTGATTCATACCTCAGTCTGGAATCGCTTCTTTCTATTAGAGGGGTTCACATTAGTAATCAAATTGAGGATCAGGATAGTTACTGTTGGACGCTGACAAACAATGGGGCCTATTCGTGTAAATCTTCTTTTCAGGCATTCTATCAGGGTTTGGATTCTTCTTCCCCAGGGGTGTGGAAGACGATTTGGGGCTTGAAAGTACCATACCACATTAGGAGCTTCCTGTGGCTTGGGGCTAGGAATAGGTTGCTTACTAACTCGGATAGAAAAAGGAGGCACCTGGTGGATTCTGGAGCCTGTGGCAGATGCAGAGGGTTTGAGGAGACGTTATGCCATGCTCTCAGGGATTGTGAGAAAAGTTTAGAGGTTTGGAGAAGAATTCTCCCTAGGGATGTGCTTCCTTCCTTTTTAGCCCATTCTGAAAATAATTGGTTTGTTGATGGTATTAATGGGATTCTTCTGCCTGGGAATCAAGGTGTTCTTCTTTTTGTGGCGGTGTGCCATCGGATTTGGAGGTGGCGGAACGAGGAGATCTTTGGAGGAGGAGTGGTTTCTATGCCAAATGTCCTTGATTTCTTTTCTAAGAAGATTAGTACCTGGGTTGAGAGTTTTGGTGAGGATCCCTTAGCTAGGGTGGTTCAGAGGAAGGAGGTCAATCTTTTAGGCTGGTGTAGGCCGAGTGAAGGTGTGGTTAAGCTAAACACTGATGGTTCTTATCTGAGAGATGGGAGAATTGCTACAGGAGGGGTCCTTAGAGACGATGGAGGCAGGTGGGTTTCTGGCTTCTCTCAGAATTTGGGTATTGGTTCTTCCTTTTCTGCAGAGCTTTGGGGGATTCTCTCTGGCCTGAAGCTGGCTAAGGATCTAGGGGTGAAGAAGCTTCTGGTTGAGTCAGATAACCAAGAAGCGGTTAAAATGATTTCTGAGGGCAAGTCTGTTTGCCGGAATAGCTTGAATATTATTAAAGGCATTAAAAGGATTGGGTCCTCCTTTGAGTCTATTAAGTTTGTTCATATTTATAGGGAGCAGAACCGCGTCGCGGACCGTTTTGCAATGGAAGGGCACTCTGGTTTGTTGGGTCTTTCTACCTTTTTTTCTCCATCGGGCTTCATTTCTTCTTTGATCTTGGAGGATGTGGTGGGGGTCAGTTTTCCTAGGCTGATCCCGGGTTGAGTTGTTTTGTTTGTTTGTTTTTTTTCTTTCCTTTCCTACCAAAAAAAAATTGTAATTTTAGTTTCCAAATAATTTTTTAATTGTTTTTAAAAGTGCATTTATGGAGTATATTAACGTGAACCATAAGAGAAAGAAAGATTAAAAATCTTAGTGGAGAAAAATTAAAAAGCAATTAATTTAATAATAAATGTGAATTAACATTTATTAAAGGGTAATTTAATCATTGTTAGCTTTACTAATATTTTTTTTAATTCGTGTGAAATCCTCCAAAGCGTCTAATAAAATGGAATGGAGGGAGTAGATTTAGATGCCTAATTATAAGTAATCTACTTTTAGTTCCTATCGAAATGATACTTGCATTTTATCTGGTTTTGGTGTTATTAATTGTTAACTATTTATTGTTTTTATAACCGCCAGGAATTAACTAATTTTCTTTCAGAAATAACTAACATTAATTGTTTTTTTATTCCAACATTTAGAGTAAAAAATAAAAACTAAACAAACGCATGATTTGTAAAAAAAAATGTAGTCTTTATAGACAAAACCAATGTATTTAATGTTAGGGATCCAATAGATTAAAGCTCCAAATCTAAAGGGTCCTAAGACTCTCTAAGAGGCTCCTCTATAGACATAAGAGTATCACATCGACTCACCACCACCTTATTGATCCCGTGTAACGTGAGAGAATTAGTTTCAAGGGGGGTTAGGAACTATTTCAAAATTTTCTCTTTAAGGCTGACTTCTTTTTCAAATAAAACTTTTACTTAGTCGTTTAGCACAGTGGTGCTGAGTGGGATCAGAGACAGGTTTAGTTAACTAGTAACTAAGACTGCTTCTGTCGTTGAGTCAGGAGATAGCACTGAAGTCTATTCCCGAACTCAGTACTCAAGCCACACAACTCAGTATATATATTTTAACGTTTTACTAGGCATAGTTCAAAAGCAAGCATATAAGGAGTAAGAGTTAGAAAGTGTTACTCAGCAGATTTATCCTGGTTCGGCCTCCTGCCTACATCTAGTCCCCGGAATCCTTCCGAGCTTTAATCCACTACTGAGCTCTTTCAGGTAGAGCACAAACCTCTTACAATAGTAAGTGAGTATACAGAGTACCTTCCTCTATATCCTATACACAATACTATTTCTACCACTGAGTGATATAACCAAGCAACTCTACGCTAACCTAAGAGTCGCTGATGATGATCGGGACTACATGGTCACCAAGGTTCAAGGGAAAGATATCTTCATCAACCCTCCTTACCTTGCCAAACTACTAAAATTGAAAACCGAAGGAGCTAAACTTCGAAAAAGAGGTGACCACGAAAAAATTGACTATCCCACTGAGTTTTGCAAACCTGCCGGTCATGCCGGGGAAATCTCGAGTACCTCCATGGGTAGGAATCAAAATATGGCCCATTACATACTAACCAACTTCCTCTTTCCAAAGGTCAACTCCACTTCCTCAGCGTCGAACTTCGAGCAGTGCTTCATATGGCACATGCTGACCTACCAGCCGATCAACATGCCACTCTTTCTAATTGGTGGTTTTCAAAGAAGTACTGGAACCCTTAGGTTAGGCTCCCTTATTACCAGAATCCTCAAAGACTATCAAGTGAGTTTGGTTGAGGAAATTAATGTCTGGGGGACTGAAATTACCGCAGCTGCATTGTTCGGCTTGGTTTACGACTAACCGATTGTGCCCAAGAAAGGAAAAGGGGCCGTTGTTAAGGAAACTGAGGGGATGGTGACTAGAGAAGGAAAGAAAGTAAGGAAAGCTCAAGCTGATAAGCAAGACAGAAAGAGGAAAGCTGTTCAAACCTCTTCCAAAGACGTTGATGCTCCACCGAAAAAGATTCGGTTTGTGTCCAAAGGAATAAAGCCTCAAGTTGCACAAGGTCAGGTTGGGCCTAAGTCAGCAGAAAACCTCAAAAGGCAAGCTGAGCCTGAGGAAGAAGAAAAAGAGGACACTCCTGAGCAACCACTGAGAAAGAAGAAGAAGATCTCTTCTGGGTTGAGTCCTATCGATGCACCCCCATTTGACGTTGTCATCTCTGAAGACTCACATTTCATGAGAAGTCAATGCATTGATCTTGAGAAGACCCCCACTGACCAAGATGACGAAGAATTGGGTAATCACGGAGGTCAGTTTGATACTGAGGAGACAGCAGATGTTGAGCAATATGAAACAACCAACACTAAGTAGGTTGAAGAACAAGCTGAGCCAACAGCAAAGGATCATGCTGATCTAGGGGTAACTTCACCTTCTGACTCAATTGACTCTATTCAAGCTGACCCCTCTCCTCCAAAGACCAAGAGATTGAGGAGACTTAAGAAGATGGCTCATAGATCCCCAGTTATTGACCTTCTAGGTGACTCACCTCTACGGGATCCCATAACTGATCTCTCTGATATACAGTTCAAATTCTTCTCCAATCCCACTGAGTTTTCTCCACCAGAGCAACAGAAAAAGCAAGCCTCTGTTTCTCAGCCTCAGGAACATGCCGACTCAATTGCTACTCAAGGTCAAGTTGATACCGAGCAAGTACTCAAAGTTGCTGCTCCTCAACATACTAAGATAGCAAAGGAAACACCTGCTCAGGTCAGTTCTGAAACTCCTCAACCTCCTCAAACTAGTCAGCTTCAGCCTGACTTTGAGCAAGTAAATGACTCTACCGATCAACTTCTTCCACATCCTCAAGTGCAGACTATCAACCAGTCAGCTTCTGCTGGCAATCTGAACTCAAGTCCAGCCGCTGATCATGCTGGCACTTCCAATAATGAAAGGAACCAAACACATCCACCTTCCGGTTCTACTCATATTCCGGCAACTGGGCCAAACCATGATGGATCCTATACTTATCTGAATGCCACTGAGTCTGGTCGAAGAATCATTGACTCAGCTCAAGCCTTACTCCAGGACCTTCATCAAACTAATGCCGACGTCGCTGGGTCTATTCCTGTTGAGCCAACTCAACTTTCCTCTGTCACTCAGCTTCTCACAGAAATCAAAGGTCTTAAGGATCTTCTGAGTGTCATGACATCACTCCAGTCTCAACAGCCCAAGCAGGAATCAATAGTAAAGCTGGCCAAACTCCAGCTGACAATGATCAATCACATGAACTCTCTCCAGGGTCAATTTCAAAACCTGTCAGCTGCGAACTCTATGTATGCAACTTCTGCTGAAGTTCATCAACTCTTTACCCAGCTTCACTCTGAGCAAGCCAGAACCAATGCTCAACTCTCTTCCTCCTCACAATGCTCCATTGAGCAAATTAGTGAGGTTGTCCGTCTACTCAACTTGAGTAAGGAAGAGATGGAAACTGACCAACTCAAGACAAATGAGCTTCTGTAATACTCCCAATCCATCTTCAAACATGTACGTCACACGAATGCTCAACGTCAGTATTATGACTCGGCTCTGCTTAAAATGTTTCATCAAGCTTATGCCATGCTGACTGACACTATCACCTGGGTTGGGAAGTCTCAAGAATACATTATGAGTATGCTCAGTGCCTCGATCAGGGTTCCCCGTTCTGTCTTGGATGATGGTGTTCCTGTTTTTGATGGTATAAATGAAAGCACGCGTAAGCTTAAGGCATTCTCTGTATAGTTAACTCGTGCTGCCCTCAACGACACCTTCATTCCTCCTCCACCCGATACTGGCAAAACGGGGGAGAAAGAACAAGCTAGTAGAACTCAGCATACAGGAGAAGCATCTGGCAGTCAGCAGAAACAAAAGGGAAAAGCCAAAGAGCATTCTGCCCAAGGCAACTACAAGAAAAAATAGCTTGACTAGAATTGCTAGATATGTATTTTGTTGTGCTGAACATTAATCCAAAACTATGTATGCATCTATTTTTCAAATTAACTAATCTTATGTGATGCTTACTTGTGTTTTGTGCTAAACATTAACGTATCTTCATCAAATCAATTATGTTAATTGTTCACATTGCTTTATGACTGTCTGCTGTGTTGATCTATTCGTTGACCTCTTTTACATGTCCTCTTAACTAAAACTCATTGAACAAAGATATACTCAGCGTACTCTGATATCTAAATCTTCCGCATAACCTAACTGAGTTAAAAAGAAAATGTTCCATGAGCTGACCTAATTCGGAAAACTGACCTTAGACTTACTTGATTAAACCTTGAAATTTTTAAAGTAAAACTAAGTCAGTAGCTCAACCCTTACGGGGGAGTATCTTGAAAAAAATAAGGTCAACTATCATGGGGGAGCTCAACACTGAGTTCCTTACTGAATATTTTTGCCAACATCAAAATGGGGGAGTTTGTTGAAACACCTTTCCACATGATTTTGATTTGACAAAATTATTTATGTGAATAATAAAAATATTCCAACACATTAAATTTAAATGCTTTGATTTATTCACACTAATGTGTTTGTTCAATGTTGAGTTAATTGATTTATAAGACATTAAGATAAAAAGCCTAAAGGCCCATAAGAGGAAGTCAAGCCCAAGTCAACAGATCAAGACCTCACGGCCCAGGAAGACAAAACGCAGTCGTATCAAGTAAAACGCCAGCTCAGCATGAAGAAGGATCGAGAAGCCTTCGACCAAATAGCTTCAAGACGAAGCTGCTGAGTTAAGCGACAATGTAGTCAGGTCAGCGGCAGAACAGAACCAACTTAGAGACAAAGTATTTCTACTTTGGGTAAAGATCAGAAGACGGAGTAAGCTGTCTGGAAGACTTTACTATAAATGTCTAAACATTCTGTTCATCTGACGAAAAGCTGTTGAGCACTGCCGTAGACAGAAGATGCAAGAATCTCATTGGCCAACGACACTGAGCACGACCTGAGTGAAAGCGACAGGAAGCCGTTAGCCTCCAACGGTTATTTCGAAATTCAAAATCACCGGTGCTTGAAGTGTCACTATAAATAGGCCTTTCAAATGCTTCATTCGATGCAGATCTTCAATCAAGTCGAAACGCTGACCAAATTCATACTTGAAGTTCTGTGAGAAAAGCAAAGCAAATCTTACACCAATTCCAATCATTGTGTAAAAGTTTAGAGTGATTTTATTCATCTAAAGTGTCTTAGCAATTGTTGTTTAGGACAAACACTTATCATTTCTAGAAGAATAGAAAGGAGAAGCTGAGTACTCGGTTATAGTACTCAGCGGTAGTTATAGGAGTGAGTAGAGGAATAGAGGAAGGTACTCTTGTATACTCAGCTTCTGTTGTAAAAGGTTTCGTGCTCTACCTTTAAAGAGCTCAGTAGAGGATTCAAAAAGCTCGGAACGAGTTCCGGGGACTGGATGTAGGCGGAGAGGCCGAACCAGGATATGTCTGCTGAGTAACATATTTCTAACCTTTAAACTCCTTTATATATTGCTTGCTATAAAACTGACTAAGTAACGAACTCATGCTGAGTTGAGTGCACTAAGAAGCTGAGTTCAGGAATAGACTTGAGTGCTATCTCCTGACTCAAGGAAAGAAACAGACTTAGTCACCAGTTGACTAAGCTTGTGTCTTAAAACTACTTAGCGCCGCTGTGTAAACCTTTTCTCAAGGAAAAGAAGTCAGCCTTAACGGACAAAATTTTAAATAGTTCCTATCCTCCCTCCCCCCCCCCCCCCCTTAGAACTAACCTTGTCACGTTATACGGGACCAACAATATTTAGCAAGCAATAAATAAATATATATATATATATATATATCAAAAGATAAAGGGTTAGAAGTTACTCAGCAGACTTATCCTGGTTCGGCCTCTCCGCCTACGTCCAGTCCTCGGAGATCCTTCCGAGCTTTTTGAATCCTCTACTAAGCTCTTTAAAGGTAGAGCACAAACCGTTTACAATAGCAACTGAGTATGCAAGAGTACCTTCCTCTATTCCTCTACTCAATCCTATCTCTACAATCGAGTACTATAACCGAGTACTCAGCCTCTCTCTACCACTGAGTACTATAACCGAGTACTCAGCCTCTCTTTTATAACCTTTTACAAATGATAAGAAATTGTTCTTGATACAACAAAGAACACTTTAGATGAATAAATCAATCTAGACTTTTACACAAAAATAGGAGTTGGTGTAAGAGCTTGCTTTTTCTTTTCAGACAGCTTCTACTTTGGATTTTCCAAATGAATTGACTTAATGAAGATTTTGCTTGTCTGTCTTGTAATGATTCAAGTATGAAGTGGCCTTTTTATAGTGATGTTTGAGGCATCAATTATTTGCATCCCGACATAGCCGTTGTGGGGAAACGTTCTTCTTTCGTCATCACTTGGTTAGCACTTAGTGTTGCAGGCCAATCCTGTCTTCTGTCTTCGTCAGACGCCAGGTTTGTCTTCTTGTAGATGTCAGATGGTCCATGCTCCTTTTCGAAAAGTCTTCCAGACAGATTTCTGTGGCTTCTGAATATTTCAGAAAATGGACAGACTTTGTCTTGCCAGTTGAACGATCATTGATGCTGACCTGACGACCATTTATCTTGACACAGCGGCTTCGCCTTCAAGCTTTTTAGAAGAAGACATTTTATTTCTCAAAGCTAAGTTATATTTTACTCAGCTCCGGCTGTGTGACTTGCATCTGCTGACTTTGTCTTGACTTATACATTTTTAGTTCCTATTCTTATGAATCAACTTACTCAATATTGAACAAACACATTAGTACAATTAAATCAAAGCAATTAAATTTAATTGTAATGGAGTATTTTTATCATGGAGATTAACTTAAATAATTTTGTCAAATCAAAATTATGTGAAAAGGTGTTTCAAGCAACTCCCTCATTTTGATGTTGGCAAAAATATTTAACAAGGAACTCAGTGTTGAGCTCCCCCATGATAATTGACCTTTTCAAAACTTCTGAAAATACTCCCCTGTAAGGGTTAAACTACTGACTTAGTTTTACTCTAAACCTTTTAAGATTTAATCAAGTAAGCATAAGGTCAGCTTCAGAAGTAGGTCAGTACTTGGAACATTTTGTCATTACTCAGTTTTAACACTTAGTTAAGTTGAAAATAAGGTTCAGGTATCAGAGTTAAGGTAAGTTGAGTATATTAATTGGGGCTGAGTAGTTTTACTCAATGGCCAAGTACTTGTGTAATTTTTTATGTTCACAAGTTTTAGTTAATTGTTTTCAATGAGTAGTTATATGAGAAAGGTCAACATTTAACACAACATATAAAGCAACATAAATAGAGACAGTATGTGGAACGATGCTTTTATAAATACCTAGCTCAACAAGAAACACATCAACAACAAAATATCTAAACAAACAAGTTAACGAAAAAAAAATTCTATTTCTTAATGTTGACTTGAATTTGTTTGGATTTGGATTTGGTTTGCTGAGTTGTCTTCGATGGTTCTTGTGGCTGCGCAGCAGAAGTTGAGCCAAGATTTTGCTTTTGTTGAGTTCCTTCTGCTGGGTGCTTATCTTTCTCCCCCGTTTTGCCAGCATCACCAGACTGAGGAGCAGAAGCATAGAACTGGCCTCTTTGAACAGCACGAGTCAGTAGGTTTGAATAGTGTTGCATTTGACTTGTACTTTCTTTGAGACCGTTAAAGACCTCGAGACCACCGGCTATGCTGGATGCGGGAATTTGCATATGGGCACTAATGACACTGAGTATGAACTCTAGTGACTTCCCCATCTAGGTGATAGAATCGGTCATCCGTGTATATGATTGATGATACATCTTGAGCATTGAGGCATCATATATGTGGCACTGAGCGTTCAGATGATGGATGTGCTCAAGAGTTGATCGGGTGCAGTGCAGGATGTCGTTGGTCTTAACCTAGTTAGTCTCCATCTTTTCTCGGCTCAAGCTGAGTAGGCGCACAGCCTCAACAACTTGTTCGATTCTGCATTGAGAGGTGGAGGAAATGAGGTATCGAGCTGTTGTGAGTTCAGTGCTCAGTTGGGTGAAGTGCTGAGTAACTGCAGCAGAAGTGGCGGTGGTTGAGTTGACAGCGGATAAGGCATTTATTTTCCCCTCGATGGAATCCATGTGATGGATCATCATTACTTGAAGGTCAGCCAACTTAACAAGTAGTTCCTGTTTGGGCTGCTGAGAGACTATGGAGGTCAGGATGCTCATCAGCTCCTTAAGACCCTTGACTTCGGTCAGAAGTTGCGTGATGGAGGAAATTGGAGTTTGCTCAGCAGAGGCGGATCTAGCAGCATCAGTTTGAGACTTATGGATTTCTTCTAAGAGAGCATGGGCTGAGTAGATGATCCTTCGACCCGTTTCAGAGGCATCAATGAAGTTGAAGGGATCAGCTTCAGTATGAGTCTCAGAGGTTGTATGCTGGTTAGCAGCAGGTGTTTGGACATGAGGGAGCTGACCAGAATTGGAAGTACCAGCTTGATGAGTTGCAGATTGGTCAATGGGAGCTTCCTGGTCAGTATTGAGTCCAGCAGCAGGAGCTGACTGGTGTACTTGCTGCTCAGATGAGGTCGGAAGAATTTGTTCAGCAAAAGTGTTTACCTGCTCAGTGTCAACTTGAGGCTGAGTTGAGATTTAAGGATGAGTCAGCTCATAGTTGTCTTTAGCAGGAGCATTTTCCGGTACTTGCTCATTGAGCTGAGTAGTAGGAACTTCGAGCACTTGCTCAGTAGAAGGTGGAGCAGCGGTGTCGGCAGAAGTTTGACCCTTTTGGATTGTTGGTTCAGCATGTTCCTAGGTCTTAGAAACAGAGGCTTGATTTTCCTTATCCTGACATTGAGTGGGTTCAGTTATGTTGGTGAAGAAGTTGAACTGCAACCCAGTCAGGTCAGTAATGGGATCCCTAAGTGGGGAGTCATCCAAAATGTCTATCAGATTGGGTATGCGTGACTTCCGCTTGAACCGTTTTTCCATGCTTCCCTTGGATTTTGTGGATTGAGTAGATGGGTCAGCAATGACAGGTTCAGGGGACTCAGGAGAAGTAGTGAGGCCAAAGTCGGCATAAAGGTCTTCAACGACCTTGTTTATTTCTAGAGACTAAGCTTCTTGTCCATCAGCATGCTCAGCAACAGCTGAGTTGTTGGGTTCAACAGATGCTGTTTTGTCAGCTGCATGCTATTCCTCAGCTAGGATTGGTTCTTCCTCCTGATCACCAGGAGTTTTCTCAAGATCGATCCCCTGAGCTCGCAAGAAGTGTGAATCCTTTGAGATGACGAAGTCAAGTGGAGCAGCATCCAAATGCGTCATTCCAGAGGTTTTCTTCCTTTTTAGGGGTTGCTCAGGTTCACCTTCACTTTCTTCTTCAGGCTCAGGTCTTTTCTTCTTTGCCTCAGCGGGTTCAGATTTCTTCTTTGCTGACTCAGCAGGGTAAGGTTTAGTCAGCACTACCCGGATCTTTTTGGCATCCTGAGCAATATCTTTGCCTTTAGGAGTTGAGGATGTTTATCTTTCCTCTTCTTCCCTTTGCTGGGCAACTCAGTTTCCTCTTCTTCTTCCACAGTTTCCTTTCCTTTCTTAGACTTTTACTTGAAAGGAAGGTTGTGTGCCAAGCCGACCAGAATACCCAAGGTGATCTCAGTGCCTACTACGCTTGCTTCCCCTTTGAAGCTGATCTTGTGATCTTGAAGAATTTTGGTGATGAGTGAGCCCATCCTGAGAATTCCAGTGCTTCGTTGAAAAGCCCCAATTAGGAATACAGGCATGTTCAATGGTTGGTAGTTGAGCATATGCCAGATGAAGCATTGCTCAAAGTTTGAGGCTGAGGAGGAGGAGTTGACCTTTGGGAAAAGGTAGTTGGTCAGGATGTAGTGTTCTTACCTTTGAGGCTGACTCAGACATGTGCTAGAGACTTCTCCCACATGGTCCTTGGGTTTACAGATCTCAGCCTCATAATCGACGTGCTTGTAGTCATTGGTTCTCCTTAGTTCCGATCATTCTTCTTTTAGATCCAATAGTATAGCGAGATATGAAGGGGTGATGGTAATCTGCTTTTTGTTAGCGTGAGTTACCATATAGTCAGCGTCATCGTCAGCCATTGTTAGGTTAGTGTAAAACTCAGTCACTAGCCTTGGGTAGGTCATTCCAGGGAGTGAGAAGAGGGTAGTCCATCTGTTCTTTGAGATCCACTCGCAGAAGGGTTTCTCAGCTTCAACGAAGCTCTTAGAGAACCAGAGTGAATGGAAGACGTTGAGGTTCTCAACACCGTTGAAGGCAGCAATGAACTTTCTTTCCCTGGGTTTCTTATTCTTTTTCTGCTTCTTCTTTTTCGAAGGAGTTGAGTGCTCAGTGCAAGGGTTTTCACCGAGGATGCTGACCTCATCCATTGGTTGGTCATGCTGACCATGAGGTTGATGAGACTCAGAGGAAGAACAAGTTCCCTCGTATGTCTGTTCCGGTGGAGAAGGATGGTTGATGTCCGATCTATTATCCTCGTATTGGTCACTGGAGTTGTTCTGGGAATCATTCGACATGGTGTTCTTGAGGAGTTCTTGAGAAATGTAGAAGATTAGGGATTTGAGAGGGAGAGAGAGATCAAGTGTGAATATTAAGCGTAAAGATGAATAGTGAGAAATCGTTCACTATTTATAGCCAGTGCGTGTTGATCTGATAGGTCAGGATAACGGTGGGAATTTGAACCACTCAGAGTCATTTAATTCTGACATTAATGACATGTTCGGCGTATGGTTTTTCTAATCATGACGCTTACGTCATCCTAGTTAGCTACTTGAATACGCGTGCAAGCATTAATTACGCAAGTTGTTTTACTCAGTATCTAAGGTACTCAACATTTGAAGTTCTGAGTGTAAAATAGAGTTATATATTTGCATAGTGAATCACTCAGTATGCATATCAACTCAGCGTGTAGTACTTACTCAGCATGCATAGTAACTCAACATTTAATAATCACTCAACGTACTTAGCCATTCAGCATATAGTGATTATTCAGCATATGCAATAATCACTCAGCATTTATTGTACTTGGAAATTTATTGAAGAGGATTCAACATACTGATAGCTTCCCTTAATATGCTAAACTGTTCACGAGCTAGTGGCTTCGTGAAGATATCTGCAAGTTGTTCATCCGTTGGAACATAGGTCAGCTTGATCTCACCATTGAGTACATAATCTCTGATGAAGTGATGCCTAATGCTGACATGCTTCATCCTGCTGTGCTAGATTGGATTCTTTGATAAGTCAATGGCACTTTTGTTGTCACATTTGACTTCAATTGTTTTAGTTTGAACTCCATAATCGTCCAGTTGTTGCTTGATCCATAGGACTTATGCAACACAGCTTCCAACAACAATGTACTCATCTTCAGTTATTGACAGGGCTATTGACGACTGCTTCTTACTGAACCAAGACACCAGACAGCTTCCAAGGAAGTGACATCCTCCTGAAGTACTTTTTCGCTCAAGCTTGTCTCGTCCATAGTCAGCGTCAGTGTATCCAACGAGTGTGAAATCATTTATGTTAGGATACCATAAACATGCATTTACTATGCCTTGCAAATATCTAAAGATTCTTTTTACAGCTATATAATAAGATTCTTTAGGGTTAGATTGATATCTTGCACAGTAACATACTGAGTACTGAATATCTGGCCTACTTGCTGTTAGATAGAGTAGAGAGCCAATTATACCTCGATACAATTTGCTGTCTACTGACTTACCATTTTCGTCAGCACATAACATAGTCTCAGTACCCATTGGGGTAGATATTAACTTACAGTTTTCAATTTCAAATTTCTTCAATATCTCCTTGGCATACTTAGTCTGGCTGATAAAGATGCCATTTTTGACTTGTTTGATTTGAAGTCTAAGGAAAAAGTTGAGTTCTCCCATCATTGACATCTCAAACTCAGTCTGCATCTGCTTACTAAATTCCTTGCACATAGACTCATTAGTAGCACCAAAAATAATATCATCAACATATATTTGTGCCAGCAGGGTATCTTTACCCTTTCTCTTAATGAATAAGGTTGTGTCAGCTTTTCCTCTGACATAGTTTTTGGTCAGCAGGTAACTGGTCAGCCTTTCATACCAAGCACGTGGTGCTTGCTTCAGACCATACAAAGCCTTTTTGAGTTTATAAACATGGTTTGGGAACTTGGGATCTTCAAACCCTGGAGGCTGACTAACATAAACCTCTTCATTTATAACTCCATTAAGAAAGGCACTTTTGAAATCCATTTGGAATAATTTAAAGTTCATAAAGCTAGCATATGCACACAATATCCTTATAGCTTCTAATCTAGCCACGGGGGCAAAGGTCTCACCATAGTCAATACCTTCCTGCTGACTATAACCTTGAGCTACAAGTTTGGCTTTGTTCCTGACTACATTTCCTTGTTCATCTAGCTTATTTCGAAATACCCATCTTGTTCCTATGATCTTCTGACTTCTTGGATTGGGCACTAAATCCCAGACTTCATTTCTTTTGAATTGATCAAGCTCCTTTTGCATTGCATTTATCCAGAACTTATCGTTCTCAGCTTCTGAGAAGTTTCTTGGTTCAAGAACTGACACGAAGGCTACGTTGCTGAGATATCTCCTGAGTTGATTTCTGGTCATAGGGTGTTCTCAGCGGCATCAAGAATGCTACTTTCAGAGTGTCCTTTTGGAACCTTGATCTCTTTTGGCAATGTAGTGTCTTCAGGGGTAGGTGTTTCAACAATCTCTGCAGGTTTATGATGGTCAGCAAAGTTAATTTGAGGTTCATTTTTACCTTGGGTCAGCCCTTGAGGTAGTGACTCAGTGGCTCCACTTTGGTCAGCAGATGCTGAGTATTGGTCATCCTTAGTTGATTGATTTACCTTTCCTGCAGGGTCAGTTTCTTCGAACTCAACATGTACAGACTCTTCTAGGGCCTGAGTTCGTTTATTGAACACCATATATGCTTTGTTGTTTGTTGAGTAACCTAAGAAGATAGCTTTGTCAGCTTTTGAATCAAACATAGCAAGGTTGTCTTTAGTATTTAGAATAAAACATTTGCAACCAAAGGCACGAAAATATCCAATGTTGGGTTTTCGTCCTTTCCAAAGTTCATAGGGGGTTTTCTTAAGTATAGGTCTGACTAAAGCCCTATTGAGTATATAGCATGCTGTGTTGACAGCTTTGCCCCAGAAGTACTTTGGAAGCCTATTCTCACTCAGCATTGTCCTGGCTATTTCAACCAAGGTTATGTTCTTCCTCTCAACTACCCCATTTTGTTGAGGATTTCTGGGAGCAAAAAAGTTGTGGTCAATGCCGCTGGCTTCACAGAATTCATCAAATTGTTGATTTTTGAATTCTCGACCATTATCACTTCGGATGTGAGCTAATTTTAGGTCTTTATCATTTTCAATTTTTCTAACCAATGTTGAGAATATCTCAAAAGCTTCATCCTTGCTACTCAGCAGGATGACCCAAGTGTACCGAGAAAAGTCATCTACAATGACCAAGGAAAATCTCTTACCACCCAAGCTCAGCGGCTAGACTGGTCCAAAAATATCCAAGTGTAGTAACTCTAATGGACGCTTGGTTGAGACTACATTTTTACTTTGAAAAGATTTCTTAGTTTGTTTTCCTTGCTGACAAGCATTGCATAATTGATTCTTCTCAAACCTGAGTTTGGGCAATCCCTCAACTAATTGCTTTCTTGCTAATTTGGCAAGGAGGTCCATGCTTACATGACCAAGTCTCCTATGCCATAGCCAGGAATTGTCTTCCTTTGACACTAAGCATATATTCTTTGAAAACTTCTTTTCTAAGTTCATCATGAAAACGTTGTCAACACGAGGGGCAGTTAAAATCAACTCATTTGTTTTGCCCTCGAGTATTTTACACTCAGTGGCATCGAATACAATCTTTCTACCGCTATCACACAGCTGAGCTACGCTCAGTAGGTTATATTCAAGTCCTCTAACTAGGGAGACTGACTCAATAGTAGGATTACCACCAACAGTTCCTGACCCTACTATCTTACCCTTTTTGTTGTCTCCAAAATTTACATTTCCACCTCGTTTATGAACAAGTGTGATGAACTGAGTTTCATCACCAGTCATATGCCATGAGCACGCGCTGTCAATGTACCACAATTTTGACTACTCGGCACACCTCAGGCCTACCTGCAATATAACTAGTTATCTTTAGGTACCCAAGTCTTTTTGGGTCCTCGTTTGTTAGAGTCAGCAGGGGATACATCATACTTAATTTTATGACGACACACATTGATAGTGTGGCCATTCTTCCCATAGAAGTCACAATAGACCTTCCATTGGGGATACCTTACTTGCTGGTCAGCACCTTGGTGCAGAACATACCAACACACTTTTGTGGTGTGTCCTTCCTTTCCACAGAAGTCACATTGACCTTTCTGCTGAGTATTCCATCTCCGCTGACTAGTGCCGAAGTACTCAGCGTTTGGATAGAACCTTTTCTTAGCTGATGTGTTCAGCTGATTCTGTATGGATGTGATGTCCTTCCTCAGTTTCTCAGAATCTGATTGGACTTCAGAGACAAACCTATGCATGATTTTTAAATTTTCATTTTGTCTGGTATTGTCCTGGAGAAGATGTCGAAGGTCACTGAGTTTGACCTCCTCAATTTCATCACATCGCCTGCTGAGTGCTCGTATTTTCTTGTTACACTATTGGATAAGTGTGTAGAGATCACTCAGGGCATTTATCATTTCATTTCTGAGCAAAGGTAGAGACATTACCTCAGTTGAGTTTTCCTCATGATCAGACCCACCAGAGAGGTCAGCTTGCTCAGAACGGCAGAAGTCAGCAGACTCATCAGCCATGAAACAGATGTTCGCTGATTCAGTGGCATTAGCTTCAGACGAGGTTGACTCATCACTGTCACTCCATGTTGCCACCATTGCCTTTCTACTGCGCTTCTTATCTTTCTTTAAGGTAGGACAGCTTGACTTGATGTGTCCAGTTTGATGATATTCAAAACAGGTAACGGGCTTTGAGCTGTCTTTCTTGTGTCTGTCGTCGGTTGACTCAGCTTTATATTTGTCATTTTTCTTAAATGACTTTCTGCTATGTCTGTCATTCTTTCAAAACATCTTTTTCATTTTTTTGGTGAACATGGACATTTCCTCATCATCTGATGAGTCAGCATCAGTTGAGTCAGCTTTCATGACAAGAGATTTTTGCTTCTTGTCCTCAGACTTTTCTTTTGCTTTGAAATTCTTCATAGAGATCTAATGGGTCAGCAGGGATCCAATAAGCTCATCATACTTATAGGTGGATAGGTCCTGAGCTTCTTCAACAACTGTTTTCTTTGCCTGCCAGCTTTTGGGAAGACTCCTTAGAATTTTCTTCACCTGTTCTTCCTCAGTGAAGTTCTTACCGAGTCTCTTGAGCTCATTGATTATATTAGTGAACCTTGCATTCATCTCAGAGATGCCTTCATCATCATTCATCTCGAACATCTCGTATAAACGCATGTGTTGATTCACTTTGGATTCTTCAACCTTGCTGGTTCCTTCATAGGTCACTTCCAACTTCTTCCAGATTTCTTGTGCTGGCTCACAACCTAAAATCTTATTGTATTCTGCAGAATCTAAAGCACATTGAAGCATGTTTATAGCCGAAGCATTATTTTGCAATTTCTTAAGGTCATCCTCGTACCATTTAGCCTCGCTTTTGACAGTTTTTACACCGTCAATGATTTCATAAGGAACAAAAGGGCCTTGGACTATAGCCAGCCATGCACTCATATTTGTTGCCTGAATGAAATTTTTCATCCTGTTCTTCTAGAAGGTATAGTTAGCTCCGAAGAACAGTGGAAGCCTTGAAATAGACAATCCCTTAGGGAGTATCTGAGTTGTTTGATTTCCTGGAAGGAAACGAGTGCTGTTCTCAGCCATTACAGGGATCAGCTCAAGATAGTTTTATCTTGGTTAGTGAGCTGTTAGGCTCTGATACCACTTGTTGGTCCCGTGTAACGTGATAGTGTTAGTTCCAAGTGGGGGGGTTAGGAACTATTATAACTTTTAAAACAATAATGCTGACTTATTTTAATGTTTAAGGTTTTAACTCAGTTTTTAGGTCAGCACCGCTGAGTATGATACGAGACAGCTTTAATCAGCTGCTGACTATAGCTATTTCAATCGTGAGTTAGGAAATAATGTTTAAGTTAATTCCCAACTCAGCACTCAGATTACACAACTCAGCATTTAGATTACTCAACACAGCATATATTAGTTATTGTTTTGTTGAGTGATATTTAGCAAGCAATATATATATATATATATATATATATATATATATATATATATATATCAAAAGATAAAGGGTTAGAAGTTACTCAGCAGACTTATCCAGGTTCGGCCTCTCCGCCTACGTCCAGTCCCTGGAGATCCTTCCGAACTTTTTGAATCCTCTACTGAGCTCTTTAAAGATAGAGCACAAACCATTTACAATAGCAACTGAGTATGCAAGAGTACTGATAGCTCCCATTTATATAGTGTTTTTAGGATTAATTTAGATTGTTTTTATTAGCTTCTAGTTAAGTTTTTGTATTAATTTGTTAGTTTTTAGTTAAATTTAGTATTTTCCTTATTTATGGCATTTTCGGTGTTTTCAGGGATTTTCAGGGACCTTTCGTGCATTTCTGAACCAGACCCAAGCCTATTGGAGCATTTTCGGATCATTCAGGGATCATCAGAGCACTTTTGGGATTCGTCAGGGACCATTAGAGCACTTTTCGGAAGCCCATGGACCTAAACAGATAAAAGCCGGAGCCACAGTTCCTCAAATATGACTTGTCTCGGCGAGACATCACCTGCCTCGTCGAGACAGGCCCTCGTCTCGTCGAGACATGCCTTGTCTCGACGAGACGAGGCGGGGGAAGGCGCGCCTGCGCCTTCCCCTTTGCTGAAATTGGCGGATCAGGGCCTTAAAAGCCCATTTAACACTTTGTAAATGCCATTTTTACCCCTGAGGCATTAGGGTTTCCTTCCTAACTCTATAAATAGGGAGCTAATCCTAATCTTTCAGGGGGGGATTAGCCACTTAATAAATTGGAGAGCCGCTAGGGCTTTCTCTCCTCCATAATGTAGATTTATATTTTTTAGATTAGATTTCCAGCTTTCTAGGTTAGATTTATTTTCAGTTTTTATTTCTTTCAAGAACAATTGATGGGAGAAGTTCCTCATCTTCTATTTCTGTAATTGGAATCGGCAAAACGGGTTTTGGATTTCTATCTCTCCCTCTTATCTTTTCCTTTAATATTCAATTGAAGCTTTTTTCATTGTTCCTATTTTCCTATTGCTATGATTGGTTTGTCTATGAACTGATCTCCATCCAATTTAGGATGGGGATGAAATTGATTATAAGAATATGTATGATTAGGGATCTAGGACATTTGATTGATCAGTTTATGCATGCTTAATGCCTAGAAATTGTTAGGAACAGGATTTATGCTAGAATGAACATTGATAATGATCAACTAGCCTGTTTATGTATATAATGTGCTTAATGCATGTGACCCTGACATTAAATAGGATTATAGATAGATGAGAACCTGACCACGGAATCGTCTATACCGAACTTGTGTAAATCTGACTTCGCTAGAGACCACTAGGAATGAGGCTTTGTGGCTGGGCTACGGCTTTAGCCTTAGTTGTCAATAAACCTAATGCTTTGCATGACCTAGGGTATATGCCTAATCAAGCCGTCACCCGAATGCATGTGAATAGGTTAGACAAATCCCGTACAAATTTGTCTTTCACTTAGGACAATTACCTTCAATCATTGGTAAAACACAAATCTGAACTCCCTAAACCCATACCTAGGATTTAATCAAAGGAATCCTCAACCTATATTGTGCCATCCGTCAATTCACCTTCTACCCTGTCAATTGTTCACTTTGTTTTGTTATGTTTATTTCCTTTAATTCAATTAGTTAGTTATTAAAAACCCAAATCTTTATCCAACCCTCTAAACAATTAGATCATTCTAGGTAGATTTACTAGTTATAACGAATAGTCTTTGTGGTTCGATCTCGTGCTTAGCACAATATTACTTGTTGCGATAGGATACACTTGTCCTATTAAATGCTATATATTTTACGAGCATCAAGTACCTTCCTCTATTCCTCTACTCAATCATATCTCTACAACTGAGTAATATAACCGAGTACTCAGCCTCTCTCTACCACTGAGTACTATAACCGAGTACTCAGCCTCTCTTTTCTAACCTTTTACAAATGATAAGAAATTGTTCTTGATACAACAAAGAACACTTTAGATGAATAAATCAATCTAGACTTTTACACAAAAATAGGAGTTGGTGTAAGAGCTTGCTTTTTCTTTTCAGACAGCTTCTATTTTGGATTTTCCAAATGAATTGACTTAATGAAGATTTTGCTTGTCTGTCTTGTAATGATTCAAGTATGAAGTGGCCTTTTTATAGTGATGTTTGAGGCATCAATTATTTGCATCCTGACATATCCGTTATGGGGAAACGTTCTTCTTTCGTCATCACTTGGTTAGCACTCAGTGCTGCAGGCCAATCTTGTCTTCTGTCTTCGTCAGACGATCATTGATGCTGACCTGACGACCATTTATCTTGACACAGCGGCTTCGCCTTCAAGCTTTTTAGAACAATACATTTTATTTCTCAAAGTTGAGTTGCATTTTACTCAGCTCCGGCTGTGTGACTTGCATCTGCTGACTTTGTCTTGACTTATACATTTTTAGTTCATATTCTTATGAATCAACTTACTCAATATTGAACAAACACATTAGTACAATTAAATCAAAGCAATTAAATTTAATTGTAATGGAGTATTTTTATCATGGAGATTAACTTAAATAATTTTGTCAAATCAAAATCATGTGAAAAGGTGTTTCAACACCTACGTGGATGGCCAATGTGGTCCTGGTAAAAATGTGTGTGGACTTCACTAACCTTAATAAGGCATTCCCCAAAGACTGTTTCCCACTACCCAACATCAATTAGTTGGTCGATCAAACGACAAGACACTAGGTGTTATCTATCATTGATTGCATAACATGATATCACCAGATTCCTATGAACCCGAATGACAAAGAGAAAATAGCCTTCACTGCCCACGTGGGCACCTTCTGCTACAAGGTGATGCCCTTTGGTCTCAAAAACTTTGGAGCCACATACCAGCACTTAGTTAATAAATTTTTTGTAGACTAGATAGGAAAGACTATGTAAGTGTACATAGATAACATGGTAGTGATGAGTGCTCGAGCAAAGGACCACCCATCCGATATTAAAAAAGCAATATCATCTTCTACAAGTATTAGATGAGGCTGAATCTATAAAATTAAGTTTTTGGAATGAAGTCGATAAAATTCATGGGATTTGTGAACGGAATAGAGCCTACCCTAGATAAGGTTTATATTATGCTGGAAATGGAGCCGTAAAGGGCACTACATAAGGTATAAAGACTAAACGGGAAGCTCACTACACTAGGAAGATTTCTATCATACTCAGCTAGAAATGCCTACCTTTTTTATAAGCTCCTAAAGAAAGATCACCCGTTTAAATGGGATGATAAATTCCAAGCTTTCGAGGGAATCAAAATGATTTTGCTTGACCCATAGTTACTTAACGCTCCATATGAGGGGGATGTCCTTGAATTGTATCACACGGTTGTCGAGGAAGCAATAGCCACGGTCCTGCTAAAAGTAGAGGAGGGAGAAATCTTTCCCATATACTACCTTATATCAAGGTTCTAAGAGGGGAAGAACTATGGTGTTTTATGGTAGAGAAGGTGTTGATCGTGGTAGTGCATGTGATAGCATGCCCCTAGCCCTACTTCCAGGTCCATACAATGATTGTACGCACAAATCTCCCTCGAAAAAAGGTTATCCAGAAGTCGGAAGTCTCTAGATGAGTAACTGAAATGGTTAGTGAGAATATCATAGTTCAACATCTTATTCAAGTCAAGGAAAGGGATGAAGGCATAGATTTTATGTGGAGCAAGGTTTGATATTGATGATGATCGCACGAAACACTTGATATTGATATCCATTTTATTCGTGATTATGTGGAGCAAGGTTTCTTAACTACCCCTCATGCAAATTCAGAAGATCAACTAGCATACCTCTTCACTAAACCATGGATTGGTTCAAAACTTGCAGAATTATCAGTCAAGCTTGGAATTGTTTCATCACCAATTCCAGCTTGAGGAGGGACGGTAAGCTTAACAGCTATTAAAAGTTATTGTAAGGTACTGTTATAGTCTATTAAAAGAGAAATTTTAAAATAATAGTCAAGATAAAACGATGACATGTTCTCAAACGATAAAAAAAATTCAGTAATATTAATGACTTGAAAGAAAAAAAATATCATCCAACATCAACAATATTATAAAAAAAAAATATTGTTTTTTTACGTTCTAAACCAGATTGCCAATTTTTTTTACAAAAATCAGTCTTCAAAATTCCACAGCACAAATTTATTTTATTTGTTTTTTTATTACTTTTCTCTAATATTTATGGAAATGAATTTTTTAAACAAAACATTGATTTTCTTTATTTTGAACATGGAGTGCTTTATAATGTGTACTGTTAAAGCTAGCGTGATGATTATTTAGAGTTTAGTCCATTAATTGAAAGGTAAATAAATTTGAACAAATATTAAAACTTTAGAACTAAATTTCATGAAATTCAACATTAAGAATTTAAACTAAAAAAAAAAAAAAAGGCAAGCGCCAAAACTATTATTTTGGTATTTATTCCTGAAGCGTAATTCAATAATATAACCTCTGATTGAACAGCAGCCCAATTATTTAAGCCCAGTTTATTTTAAAAGTGATGATGAAATTTCAACCTCCACATTAATAATAATAATAAAAAAGCCTAATTGAAAGTAGATACAATTAATAGTAGCTTTTCTTTTAAGTACGGCCATATACGTGTTCTAATTCAGATAAACCAAACATCTTACTAATAATTTTGGCCCAATTTTCACACTTGGCAAACCTGAATTAGTTACATATAATCATTAATACTATAATTCAAACTTAACATTATTGGAAGATTGAATTTTTCCTTAATATCAATCTACAGCTTTCCACATTCACATTTCTTTTCACTCCTTCATCATTATAACTCTTTTACATTATTCATCCGGGCCGGATTTTTCGTTTCCCTCAGAAATCGAATCAGAAATCTCAAAAAAGTTCCTCACATGATGAATTTTTTTTATTTACGAAGTTAGAATAAAAACATACATGGGAATACCTTTTCCACCGCGTGATAATCTTATCATAGACTCTATAAAGATTCTCAAAATTAGTAACAAAATTATATAGGTATATATCTAGTTGAAGGCCCCGTGATGCATGGATATGATATTTTCGACATGTTTAAAACATATTTATAAAATTCAAATCTTATATTCAATAAAATTTAAAAAATTCATTGTTGATGTAACATGCAAAAGGGCAAGCACAATAAAAGATAACACTTATAATTTATTACACGGTGAAACCCATATTTTTAACAATCAAAATTGAGAACAAAAATATAACTAAAGAAATCAAAAGTTGAGAAAAAGAAATATCTAAAAACGTAAAAGATAGAAATGAAATAATAATAATAATAATAATAATAATAATAATAATACGTTTCATTGATTTCTTTACATTTTATCACACCTAGATCTGATATCTACTTCTATATTCAAACTTGCGCACAATTTCATATATAGTTGTTTTGTAAAAAATATATTATAAATAAAAACCAATTTTTTTTTTTTTAAAAAAAAAAGTTGATACAGAAACGAAACATATCATATTTCTCATCTTTAACTGTGTCACTAATTATTCTACTAATTAAATAAAATAAGATAATGAATTAAATAAGACTCGTCATTGAATTGGAAATTAAGGTCGACATTTACACTAAAAATTTGGCTTAATTTGTCAATTTGGTGTTGATGGTTAGTGACAATGACGGGACAGAGCTAATAGTTTTCCTTTTCCTTTCAATTCAAGCATTCTCACAATAAAATCTAGTTTCTCTAACATCCTCTCTCATTGCTCTTCTTCCTCCGTGATATTCTTCCTCCTTTCTTTGAACAATTATACAATCTTTCATTTATATTTTACCTATCTCTTTCACATCAAATCTTCAACTATATAAAGCTGATTTAGAAAATGTTATCAAGAAGAAACTGACCTAAGAAGTCAAGAACTTCAATGTCATCTCTTTACATAAAAAACGAAAATAATTAGCCAAGTTGCTCAAAATTGAAGCAAGATTATCAAGAACATACCAATTATTTGTAAACATAATATATATCATCAATCAAGAAAACTTATCACAAATTCATCATAATATATAAAGTTAATAAAATGGATCAGAAGATTGAGATAGAAAGAACATGATTTTTTTCTTAAATTGATACTTTAGGTTTGAACTCTAAATATGAGATAGAGAGTTTATTATGTGGAAAACTGAAGAAGTTTTATGAGAGAGAATATAAAGATTTTTTTAGACTTACACGCAAAATTCCTTGAGGGTGCATAGTTGAGTTGTCTCCCATTATTTGTTAATATGGCATGAGGCACCCCATATCGAGTTATATAATATTGTATTGCACAAATGTTATAGCTCTATTTTCTGTAATAGATGCCATTATTTCTGCCTACACACACTTTGTGAAGTGGTCGATGGCTACTATTATAAACGTCTTTTATGAGAGGTTCACACGAACGGGCCTAAGATACCAATCCCTTATAGGGAAAAGGGCTAGGGAGAGTCGATCCCCTTCATATCTATGAGGGTAAATTGTATATGTTAACATGGAGCTGGCAATTGGACAACGGTGCACTAATTTTGCAACATCCTTGTCCATAGATTGCCAATACAATCCCTCTACTCGTGCCTTCTGTGTTGTCATTTTTTCTCACTGGTGTGATCCATAAAGTCCCTCATGTATTTCTTCTAAACATTCTAATCCTTTGTCTCTAGAGATGCACTTGGCCCACTTGTGGCTTAACGACTTCTTATACATAGTCCCCCCGCACCACATATAGTTAAGACCTTCGAACTATTTCCACCTCCTCGTTTTTATTCTCGAGGAGCTATGACCTTCAAACTATAGCCGAACTTTGGGGCATTTTTTCTGGTTTAAAAATGGCCAGATTTGGGTATTAATAATCTGATTATTGAGTTTGACAGTATGGAAGTAGTGAACTTCATTTTACACAAGTGTCCCTTACATCATCCCTCAAGATCCTTAACTCGACAGATGCAAATGTTGATGTTCGGTTTTAGAGATGCTCGTGTTCTGCGAAAAGATAATCAAAGTGCAGATTTTTTGACAAAGAAAACTTATGATTTTCCAGTTAACATCACATGTCTTTTTGTGTTCTGCTGATATACAAAAAATGTTGTCAATGGACTTGAGGGGTTATACCTTACCCAATCATGTTGCTGCTCAAGGCAGCCTTTTTGTTTGAGTTTTTCCTCTTTCATTTTGTTTCGGGTTTTTTTTTTTTTTTTGCTGCGGTGTGTTTTTTAGTTCAATTGTTCACACAAAAAAAATGACTTTCAATTTTAATCAACACTAATATATGGGAATAAATTCAATTATTGATATTATTTTAACAACTCATCAAAAATATTTTTAAAACTTTTCTTCATCATTTGTCAATGAATAACTTTTCAATTTTGATCCAATACAAATACATGGAAAATAAATTCAATTTACTATAAATTATAAATAATAAATATATATAAATGACTATTCAATTTTTCTTTATTGTTAATACTTTTAAAACTCTTCTCGATCATTTCTCTCTACTTTTGTTATACATTAACAACTCATCAAAAATACTTTTAAAACTCTTCTCTATCATTTCTCCCATACTTTTGTTATTATATATATATATACCCTAAAACTACTTTAAAATGCATAAAACTGCTTAAATTATTGATAAAATTATTATTCAATTCAAAATATGATATAACAATTAAATAATTAATCAAATAACCATCAAATCCACTTGTTTAAATAGAAATGAAACTAGTCTTACTTTTAAAACATTATAATTAGATCTTTATTATTTCATATGTTTTTTTAGATATAATAATAATAATAAGAGTTTGATTGCATGAAGTCTTGTAAATTAGAAAACCAAAGAAGTTGAGGTGCAGTATGCAATACTGTGATCAATTTTTGGATGTTAAATTCATGGTACATATTTCTTTTTCTCTCTTTTTTTTTTCCTCCCTTATTTCTTACAAAGAAATAAAAACAAAAGGCAGAATATGACTTTTACAGTTGAAGGAACAAACCAACATTACACAAACAACAACAACAATACGAATGCTAATAGAAACTTATAAAACTATCTTATCCTCTTATCCTATTATCCCTCTTCTATATTCTCAATAATATGTTCAATCAAATCTCTTCTCTCGAATATTTGCACCCTTCATATTATCATCCATTTACCACTTATCCTGTAATACCAAATAGTCGTGTCAGTTCCGTTATCACCTCGTGATCAAGGGTCTTATGTGTTTAAATAAAAGATCAAGAGCTCAATCTGCCAAAGTCAGAAGTGGTTACCTAAGTCAAGTCAAGATGCTTCAGAGGATTCTGCTAAATCTTCATTAAATTCACCGAAAATATCTGGACAACCGCCCCAATTTTGCTGCTCCCGTGCTTCCCAATAACCTCCTGTGTAGCGGAACGGTCCGTTTTCACCCTCCCTCTCAAACCACTTGGGCTTCCATCCATGTTCTTGCAATTTTCTTGACTGCACAAGATGCACAAGTGTAAGATCAAGATGATTACTGATAATAGATATGACAAGAGAAGATATTCTAATCCATTTTTTTACCATTCTCTGCCGCTTCTCCAACCGCTGTTTCTCTCCATTTGCCTTCTCATATTCCCCATTCTCCAGATGTCGCTGGTCCGGTCTCAGCCTGGAATCCGTAGGTGGAAGTTTCTCCTTAATCCGTGATCAAATACCCGGGATCAGACATGGCTATAAGAAACGATTAGACATGCATAAGAGAAAAATGAAATGCACATTGCAAAATTGATATATTACATCATCTCTACCTGAAGTCCTGGTGTTAATTCATTTAGAGTGATAGCAAATGATGTTAAGTTGTACCGAGTCAGATTAGGAATCGGCTTAGTACTTTTCCATAGCAAGGTAGCATCATTGCAATCTTTTGTCTTGCTGCTCCCATCGCCTTTAGAATAATACATGCTGTCATCCCACTTCCCAAATACCGTAGCAACTTTTTTCCCCGAAATGTCTTCAACAAATCCGTTAACCTTTATAAAATTAATAACAATGATTAACATTTGTTTAATAACTTAATTGCAGCAAAGCTTTTATCAAGCCAATAAAGTGAGATTTAGCTAGATTAAAATACTAACCTGGTGAGGATTTCTGTCAAGAATAGACTGTTCTTTAAACCTAAGTTTGCATGAATACTGTCGATTTCCGTTTATATTCATCATTCCATGGTGATCACAATACACTTTACCAAGAATAAGATTGTAAATTGTTGTTGTCACCTGATGGATCACAAAACCGATGTTAATAGAAAACACATCCTAAGAAAAACAATACAGAAGATCAAAAGAATTAAGCGATCACATTCTGCATCAGCAGTAGTATATACCTTGCTCCATTGGAATACTTCACCATCATCAAATTCCAAGGTTAGAACTCCAACAGGGTCAAGCTGAATTGACCGGCCCCAAAATTTTGTGCGAAGATTGCTGTCACCCCAAAACTTCCACCCTTTGCCTTCACTATGGCAGGCAATAAGAGTTGGGTGATGACTAACCTGTACAAACAACATAGAATGATTGAAATGCATATTCTGCTAGAAGAAAATAAATTATGACAAATATTTTCAATTCCAACTCTATTCCATGCCACATCTTAAGTACAAAGAGAAATTCCAATCTTTAGGTAATATCTACGTTTTATTCTGCAAAACCTGGGATAAATCTTTCAGATTCTTTTGCGAACAAATTATTTTCCTAAAGGCTGAAAGCATGAACACTATATTATTCTCCCCTCGACAAAGGCCACTCTTTTCCCTATCAGAATCACCCAGGTCCACTCTTTTCCTTATCAGAAACACCCAGATCCACTCTTTTCCTTATCAGAATCACCCAGAGAATCAAAACCCAAGTTAACTCGACATTTTTACATTTCACTTAGTTACGGTTCCGTCTCTGCAAAAGAATCTTCCATCATGATTTTTGGCATTGGAAAACTAAATTTTACTTCCATCAATTGAAAAAAATATGGCTTGTTTGGGCTAATATCAAAATCCAGGAAACTAAAAAGTAGTATTGGGACAGAAATAAAAGACATGGAACTTTTATCGAGGCATTTTGCAAAATTGCACCTCTTAGCATGAGTTTTAGATCTCTCATTTCTTTAGGAATTTGAATGGATGAAGGTTTTGGTGAAGTCTATTACTTCAGTCATTATCTGTCTAAACAAAACAAGAACTTTCATCCAAATTCCTAGATTCCAGTAATTCCTGCATTTAGAATTCTCCAAAACAAAGTTTGGCCTTCGTTTATTGTAACGAAATAAGAAATAATCTAGCATCATAGTTATTAAAGGCGCAAGGGGGGTCCTAGAGCCTTGGCGCAAGGCGCAACTTAAGGCGCGCGCCCAAGCGACTCGAGGCGCACCAAAAAAAATCATAAATTCATAATACTAGTCACAAATAGTCAAATACCAACAATAAAACCATAAAATGCATGAGTTAAGTTCTAGTTAACTACTCAGGCATAATGTCTGCTGCTATATGTGTAGTAAAAACTTTCGATCTTTGTCTGTCTCTGTTTTTCTTTTATTTTCTGAACTTAAAAACCCCTAAAATACCCTAACCCTAAAACACCCTCAAAACCCTAAAATACCCTCAACCCTAAAATACCCTAAATTACCCTAAAGTAGCCAAGGCGCTAAGGCTGGAGCCTTAGCCGAGGCGTGCCTTTAATAACTATGTCTAGCATAATCACCAAAAATAAATATCAATTTAAAATTTCAAATAACTGCTGCATGATTATATCATGAATCTTGTATGACTACTGACCTTCTCAGAGAAGAAGCGAACTCCCTTATCAGGAAAATCAGCTTCATATGTTTCTCCTAGCAAAGGATTGAAGGGTTTACAATGCCGGCCTTCAGATGAAGCATATCCAGATACAGCAAATGCAGCAACATTTAAGATCCTCAGAAGACTATTTCCCTTTACAAAACCAGAAAATAAACTATCAGAAATATATGACACTCTGAAAGCTTAATATAGAGGACTATGCGCACAAAAATAACAACAAATATAACAGGGTTGAAAACACAAGCAACAAATACACTAGTGACATTAATTCTGTAACAAAACAAATGCAAACATGTCACGTGTATCATGACCACATTTTTCAAACCTAAAAGTTTATAGAGAAACATTACTTCTTTCCCATGCTGATAGGCTCGGTCCAAAAGATAAGAATACTCCAAATCCTCAAAGCACTTCTGAAGAGATGATATTGGCTCATTAAAATAAACAGGGAGACAAACCCGAGTAAGATCCTTCCCCACATTGTCTTTGATCATAGACCAAAGACTTACCCCTTTCTCCTTCTCAACCGGGTCAGGAAGCTTCTTTCGCCTTTCAATATGTGGATATCCAGAATTACAAAGTTGCTTCTTGGCCGGCATTTTGTCTTCATTATCAGATTGATTGTGTTTAGCGTGTTTCGCTTCTTGACTGGAAGCTTGTTTCATTGACCCGTGAATAGAAATAGGTTCAGTGAAAAATTCTTTTGTATCATAAAAGAACGCTTCCTCTTCATCTGAAGCTTCCTCAAGTTCTTGTTTCTCAATATCGTCAGAAGATTCTGTTGTGCTACATTCTGAAATCCAAACAGATAATCGAGAATAAGAGCACAGCAAATAAAAAATCATTAAATATTATGATAAATCTAGGAGAATGAATTGGTTAAAAATTACAAAGAACTACCACAAATATTATGGGAAAAAAAATGAATATAAATTAAATGTGATGAGGGATCAAAGCAGAAAGCGAAAAAGAGATTATGCTCATTTTCTGCTTTTGAATCGGCTGAGCTGCAAATAAATAAGACAAAACAACTATTGACCCTTTAAATTTTCTGTCTGATATAAGACTGATAAGGAAATGGATAGGTTCCAAATTAATAACAATAATAAAATAATGATAAGCTCAAGTAAACAATAACGGTACCACTAAGTTTTCCTCGCCTTAAACTTGAAAATTCATGCTTTGTCAATTGAAATTCACCATCAGCGATTCCAGATGTTTCTGCTTCAAGGTTAGCTGCCTGCACAAGGAAAATATAAATTTTGATGTCCAGTACATAGAATGCAAGTATTTCAGAAGTGGAATACAATCTATAAAATGAAAGCCCCGAGAAGTGAATATTCCTGAGAACATCACAACCGAAAACATACAATTTATATAATAATCAATATATAAACAACTATACTTCACAAGAGCATCTAAATGCACCAATCATTACAGTGCTGGACACTTCCAGACAACCTTTTGTGCCAGTATGTTCATTACTTGGAATTCCAGCACAAAAATTTATATTCACCCAATTGCTATCCAAAACACTGAGGCAACTAAATAGTTACCCTTGTTTTTCAGCAGAATCAGTAGTGAATCCCCAAGACCAATTGATAAATATGATAAAGATAATAATTCCTTTGGCATTGTTCACTTCTTTCCAAAGATAATAACAGCAGCTAAAACAACATATATCAAACACAATTTATCCAAAAAGAGGGCCAGCTGCTTAGTTCGAAATCTGTTTGCATGATGTGGAAAGTGAACCCAAATAATATCTGTCTTCTCTTAATTTATCCATCTAGCCAATTAAGGACCTTAATAGTAAGTAAAACCAAAAGAACGTCCTAAAGAAACCAGACCAAATCTCAAGAAAATTTTACCTGATGAAGCTAAGAAATAATTATGAATGCTAAAGATATAATATGTATCAGGCAAATCTAAAATAAAATAAAAAAAATTCCTTCAATGTTGAATTATCAAGGCATAATTGGCCAAAATTATCTTTCTTCCGTTTTTGTTTGTCAAATTCGCGTCAACTTGCTATTTTGGTCAATTTAGCCTAAATCTCAAGTTGCTCAACCCCAACTAGACAATTTCAGAACACTTAATCGCTCAAAAATTTGGCTGAATCAGCCAAATTTGCAAGTGGCGAGAAAATTTCGCCAGAAAAAGCTTATTCATTCCAATTTTTTGATCAAGTACAAAACCAGGAATCAACTTTCAGCTTATAAGGAAAACGTTGGATTTAATTCACTATATATGGCCAAACTTGCTGGACTTCAAGATACATCTAACTGAAGAAGAGAAAAAGAGAAGAAAGGAAATGCATTCTTTGATTCCTTCTAGGACTTCTAAAGAGTAAAGTGAACACATCTAAAAGTTCATTTGCAGGGATTGGAATTACAAAAGGCTCCACTTAACTTGTAAATAACAATGAAATATCAAGACACCGTTATTAAATAAACCATAATGAACAATAATAGCCATCATTATATCCTTATGAAGCTTAAAGCAAATTAACTAACAATTTATCAAACTTAGTAGTAATGTTACCTCTAATTGTCTCAATGTGTCTAGCAAATTGGACCGTTCCTCGCAAATTAATTTAAATTGTCCTTGTATTTCAGAGAATTCAGACAGCATAATCTGCTCGCAATCCTTAACAAGGCTTTCACTGATGCCGTCTTCCAGCAATCGATTCTTAAGCCTTTCAGTTGAAATAGAAAAATCTTTTGGTATAATGGGAAGACTATCATTCAATGGTCTCAAGGGATAGATGCTCCTAGTTGAGACCAATGCATGAATCCAAGCCACCCTATCTCTCTTTGAATCGGTTCTCAGATGAAGTGTCTTTGTAGCTGTGAATATGTAAAATTTCCTATCATCCGATTTGCTCTCACGAAAAGATGAAATCTGCAACAAAATTAAGATAGGATCCTCATAAATAAATAAATAAAAGAATTGCAGTAACTAACAAACATATAATTGAAACAAGATGAAGTTCAAATCTTTGTTTACTATCAAAAAAGTTGCATCTGAGAAAAGGTAGAGCTAGGAGTTTATCCACAAGTCAGCAGCATGAAAGTTAACCAAACAGAAAACAAAACCATTTCCTTAGCCGAAAACAGCTTCTCCTACTAATAATGGCAAGAGAACACTGTAGAAACCCAAAAGCAGGAAACAAAATGTAGAAGTGAGATCATGACTAGTCAAGAGGATTGGGGTCGGTATTTGGGATCTAGTAGTAATTATAGAAGGATATGCTTAAAATGGGAGAAGAAAATCCTAATCAGTTTTTGCAGACATCCTAAATAGATAGCGGTATAAAGTCCTAATAAATGTAAAGCACAAAGTCCCCACAAGCTTTATTCTTTGTTTATTTCTTGACGTTACCACTAATGATAAAAGTAAGAATAAAACCCACAATTAAAGAAAAGTTCAACTATGTAACCAAAAAGAAAAGTCAACAGAATTTCTAGATTTTAAGTAGAGGAACTACCCTGCTAATTGATAGACTCGCTGTTCATCATTTATCTACGCTACCCACAAAGAAAACACAAAAATACATAAAGAATTAAAAGAGAGCAGAAATACACAAAGTTGAAGTAAGAAATGATACCCACAAGAAATTGACCAATCAATAAAATTTAGATCAGATAGGAAGGAAAAAAGAGAGAAAAACAAAATGAAGGATGATCTTGAAAGAAGCTCAAGTCCATCGATTTGATAAAAATGGTGGTGACCACTGATGAGTACACAGACCTAAAACGTACCGTATCATAGCTAACCTACACATATACACACAAATACACAAACCCACCTGTTGATGTGACCTACTCTAGTTAAAACTGTAAAAAAGAAAAGAAGATAAGGAGGAGAGAACAAAGATGAAATTGAAATCATCAAAAACAAGAAGAAAAAAGGGGATAAAATTGAAAACTCATTTGGCTTTTGGGCGCTTACAGAAGAACAGAACACAGTAGTCTCTGAGCATTGCGAGGGACCTATGCTTCATAATCCACATAAATTTTCTCTTTCTAAAAGCTCAGATATCAATGGCACTTTATTGTTTTCCACAGACATTATCAGAACTCTGAATTCAGATATATATACAATTTTGACCAAATTGGTAAAAAACGCAAGGTTAATTTTTTGAATCAAATTTTTGCCTGAATTAGCAAAACTTTTCACCAATACCGCCAAAAAGAAAAAAACAACATTTCCATACATACCCAGATCCCACTTCCCTTGCTCCGATCATTCGATTTTCCTTCGAATTTCAATTTTTATCTTTCATTTTGATTTTAGCTATTTCGTTTACCTTTAACTGAACAATGCCAACACTTTTCGGCGGTTTCCGGCGAAAACTGCCGCTGTCCATCCTCGATAGCCGATTAGTTGTGATTTCTCCGATCAATCTGACGTCATCACTGGACGATAATAGATTAAGATTCTCCGACCGGCGAATCTTAGAGTAAGAGAGCACACCGTTTTTAAGTAAGAACCAACGTGATCTCCATCCCTTGCCGTAATTCGTCCACTTGTGGAGCACACCAGCTACAGTAGCCTCCGGTCCAGCTATGATCCGCCCTACATTGCCATCAGATCCACCGGAAAACCCGGCCGGTAAGGATCTAGCCCTAGTTAAAGACGCCTCCGGAGACTGGTCTCCGATTCCAGGACTCTCCAAGGAGATGCAACAGAGAGGGTGCATTTCCTTGACCCTCATTTTCATTACCATTAAGAAAAGACAAAATCTCTCAGCGGAATATTACTTCACATCAAAGAATCATCAACGCCTGCAAATCCAACCAAATCCGAAAAAAGAAATTCAAAAATAGGAAAGCAAAAATGTACCCCAAAACAAACATTGATTCACATAAAACCCAATATTTAAAAGAAAAAGGGGCTGTGTACCTAAATAGACAAACTGAGTACAGAAACTGAGAGATTCTGTTGAAAGAGAAAGAAGAGGGAGATTGGTAAAAAGAAGAGAGCTTTTTTCCCTTCTTATTCAACAAAACACAAAACGAATAATAAAAAAAAAAGCCTATATATAGTATTAGAGTATCAGTACATGCTGTGTGTGTAAATATATATATATATAGATATAATATGCGAGAGAGTGTGAGTGCAGCAATGGTGGATGATGGAAGGAGGAAGAAGAGAAGGTGGGGTAGAATGGTAAATAGAGAAAAGGTGGGGTTGAATCTGAGAATGAATTGATGGATAGAGAGAGGAGAAGAAGAAGAAAGTGAATTACAGGTGAGAAATCGTGAAAATGGAAAGTAATTTATGGTAAAATATTAAATATGGTGCGGTAAAAGCAAAAGACACGTATTTATGATGGGATTTATTGCATGATCACCACGTTTTATCTCTTCGAACAATTTTTTCATTTTTTATTCTTTTCTTTCCTTAACGCCAATGCTTTCCTATATTTATTTACTATCCGTTGAAAGGTCCGTTTGTTTTACCTACTGTTTACTGTTATTGTTTGTTGTTATGGTTTATTGTTTACTGTTACGGTTTATTATTGCTATTTGATGTTGAAGTTACGGTTTATTTTTTGATTGCTCTGTTAGTGGGGTGTCTGGATTGAGATTAGTGGTAAGTGTGATGTACCAAATAATCTACCATAGAGAAGACTTATAAGTTGGTTGTCAAGGAAAGCTGCTGGAAAATCTCTTAAATCTTCTATCAGAAGAGTTGTTTTTGCAGCAATTGTGTATTGGGTGTGGTTGACTAGGAATAGAATTGCTTTTGATAATTGTCTTTTTTGTAAGGATCAAATTGTTAGGCAAATGTCTTTAAATGTAAAAATGAGATTATGTAAATCTCAATCTTCCAACTTGCTGTGGAACAATTGGACCTAGATGTATGAGTTGTCCTTTGGTCATTGTATAAGTTTTTTTGCGCTTAATAAGATTTTTTGATATTTCCATGGAAAAAAACTGTTTTTCCAAAAAGCATAGATTCTCTGCTTTTGTAAAAGTCTGCTTTTCGGGTATAAAATGCAAACAGGATATCACTAACCAAACACCTAATATTGTTTTTCAGATGTAAAAGGAAAATAGGAGGTCACTAACCAAACACCTAAAAATCTCCCCTTTGAAGTGAAAAGGCAAAAATGAGTATGAAAATGAGCAACCAAATACCCATAATTCTTCGTTTCTAATATATTTCTTTTTACTTCAAAAAGTAATTTTTGAATAGAAATATAAAAGCTTTAAAAATAATTTCATCTACTTAATAACTATTTTAAGCAATTTATGAGTAGTTGGCGTTTTAATGAATCTTTTTCAAAATTATAAATCATTTATTATTTTTCGTTTTCATATTGCTGGAAACTTTTCGGTTAGGTGGATCAAACTCAAGGGTTTGGATGGTGTGGATATAGGTTCAGATGTATTATCAGTGGTGGAGCATATTCATCGAGAATACTTTCGTTCTTCTTATGGTTCAATTGTAGACGATTATAAAAGTCTTATTTCTAATATTAATGATATTTCTATCAGATTTATAGATCGTTCTGCAAATAGGATGATTCATGTTTTAGGTTTTCTCATTCTTTGTCAGAACTTGTAGAATAAGATACTATCACTTTATATGTTATTTTACATTTCTTATATGATGATTCTATTCAAGTTCTTTTTCTTAAAAAAAATATTCTTTCAAAAAAAATATCTACCATCACCAAACATCTATGATATATTAATCAAAGTCATGTAATACAGACATAACATATGAATCGATATATCATCGTTTTAAAACGCACTAAATAAACTTTATTTCATTAATTTTAATTAATCTCTCAATCATATAATATATAGGATCCAGTTTCAATTTAATAATATTACTTTAAAAAAAACTGAAGGAAAGATCAAACTTGTATTAAAATCAACTAAGAGCTAAACACATGAATTCCTGAACCGAACTTGGGCAGTATCCCGTAAAAACAAAAGGGGACTGAGAATGCTTGGCCCATTTAGCTAAATTATGTGCAATGTTATTTCCGCTCCGGTAGATAAAATGAAAAGAGCAGCTAATGAAGGATTGTGATAGATTGATCACATCCGTATAGAGATAGTGTAAATGCGACAGAGGTGGGTCTCCCTGGTTAATCGCGTCAATTATTCCTTTCGCATCTGATTCAATCCATATGTGGGTAAGTTGGAATCGTCGTGCCAGTAATAGACTTTCCCAGATGCCGTGTAGTTCTTCTTCGTCAACAAAGGAGCAAATTTTAATGGGAATTCCAGCAGAGAAGATTCTTGTGCCTACTTTGTCTCCCGCGATCACTCCGACTCTTGCGGATAGGCTGTTGCCCTCCCATGCGTCATCATAGTTTATTTTTGTAACACCAGCGGGAGGGGGACACCACACCTTGTAAGAGTCAAGAAGTGAATTACCAATAGGAAGATTAGGCGTTGTTGCTCGAGCTTTAATCCAATCTGCATAAAAATCATTTACCTTTGGGAGGATTGTATCAGGTTCCAGAATTCGTCCTTCATAGACAAGTAAATTTCTTTTGTACCAAAGCCACCATAACAGTATCAAGCCAGATGCTCTTTCGTTCTTGGTCGAAGCAGATAAACACTCCGAAAGCAAATTCTGACAATCCACCTCCTGAACTCGATTCCATCGAGCTATCGCTGGTGATTTATTTCACACCGCCATTACCGCGGGGCATTTCATAAAGACGTGATGTGCATCCTCTCTGAAGAAGCCACACGCACGGCATCGCATATCCACTGGCCATCCCCGAAGGCTGAGATTCCGGAAAGTTGGCAGTATGTCCTTTGCTAATTTCCAACCGAAGTGAAGAACTTTAGGCGGAGCGTCTATATTCAAGAGTTGTCGCCATAGCATCGACTAGGAGGAGGACGGTGAGGGGATAGCCTGCACTTCGTGACATCATCGTTCTGCCAGGTAATAACATGATCTGACTGAAAAACGTCCATGCTTTCCTGGTCCCCAATAAAAGACTTCTGTGGCACCTGAAACAGAAAGCAAAGTGTTAATTAACGAGTTATTCCATTCAGTACCTTCCGGATTCATCAATTCCCTAACAAGCCTAGGTGGGGTAGTAGTCAAACAAGACAGGGGTCTTCGGGCATTTAAGGTCGGGACCCAGTGGTCCTCCCAGATCTGAATATGTTCGCCGTCCCCCACTCTCCACATCAAACCGTCCCTTCGTGCGGACATAAAACTCTTCCACACATAGCTTGAGTTTTGGGTCGGTTCTGCTTCAATAACACTTGTATGGGGAAAGTATTTGCCCTTCAGGACTCCAAAACATAGTGAACCGGAGTGACGAGCCAGCCTCCATAGTTGCTTAGACAAAAGTGCTGAATTAAAAGAACAGAGCCATCGGAAACCAATACCACCCTCATGCTTAGCTTGACACAGGGCCTCCTAAGCAAGCCAATACACCGGGCATTTTGTATCGGATCCGCCCCACCAAAACCGACTGATAAGCTGCTGGGTATCATGACAGAGCCCATCTGGTAACATAAAACAGGACATCACATAAATGGGAATGGATTGAATAACAGCCTTAATTAGTACCTTTTTACCACCTGCGGAGAGATGTCTTTCTTTCCAACCTCGGAGCTTTCGATGTATTCGTTCTTTGATTGTAGAGAACACAACTTTTTTATTTCTCCCAATGATTGTTGGGAGCCCCAGGTATCGAGGGAGAGCACCTGTAATACTGACATTTAAAAAAGTAGAAATTAAGGCCTTCCTAGTGTCCGACACCCTAGCGCTGAAAAAAATCTCGGACTTGTCAAAATTAATAACTTATCCTGAATTGCTCTCATATTCATGGAGGATGGTGCGTAGATAAGTAACTTTAGTCAGAGTGGCACGACCAAAAATAAGAGAGTCGTCAGTGAAAAATAAGTGTGATATTCCCGAACTCTCTCTTGCCACTTTCAGGCTATGCAGCTTCCCTATGGACTCAGCTTGTCTGATGTTGGCTGATAAGACTTCTACACACATCAGAAATAAGTATGGAGATATGGGATCTCCCTGTCTCAAGCTCTTAGTCGGTTTAAGCCATCCCTCAGGGTGTCCATTAATCATGAAGGACATTGATACAGACGAGATGCATAACATTACAAGATTAAAAAAGGAGGGTGGAAATTGAATACGTAACATAGATTTTTCCAAAAAAGGCCATTCAATTCTGTCGTAAGCCTTACTCATATCCAATTTTAGAGCAAAATTACCTCGATTCCCTTTAATTCTAGTTTTCATACTATGAAATGCCTCGAAAGCGAGTATAGCATTATCAGTAATGAGCCTTCCAGGGACAAAAGTCGATTGTCTGTCGTGAATCAAACTAGGTAATACTACTTTCAATTTGTTCGAGGGACTTTCAAGATAATTTTATAGATTACATTACATAAGGCTATGGGTCTTAAATCTTTCATTACAGAGGGATTTTTTACTTTAGGAATCAGTGTAATAAGAGTATGATTCAGACCATTAGGTAAAGAGCAAGAATTCAAACAATCAAGCACTAGATGAGTGACATCAGGACCAATAAAATACCAGCATGACTGATAGAATAGAGGAGACATACCATCATGCCCTGGGGCCTTGTTTGGGTGCATTTGGTGAATCACACGCTTGACCTCCTCACTTCTAAAAGGAGCCGATATATCCAATTGTTGTTGAGGAGACAAACTCGAGTCCACTGCTTCTATGAAGGAAGTATTAATCTGCGGGTTTTCTGATCTAAACAGCTCAGAAAAGTAATCTGTAATTATGGTGCCAATAGTCAGGGGACCCTCTCGCCAGCTTCCCCCCGAATCCCGTAAGCGCTGAATCTGATTTGTTCGTCTTCTGGCCGAGCACTTTGCATGAAAGTAGCCTGTGTTTCGATCTCCACCGAATTAGCCAATCGAACTTTGCCCGTTGTTTCCATTTCAGCTCCTCACACCTTTCTAATTCTGCAATTCTTGCCGATATCTCCCTTTCACGCTCAATACTCATGTCAGAAGCGGACCTCTGTATCCTCTCAAGTTCCCGCGACAAACGCTAAATCTGCCCACGCGGATTATTAAAAGATTTTTTTCTCCAGACCGTTAATCAGTGCGCAACTGCTTCAATTTTACTGACTACCATATTCCCAGAAGTCGGACTTACCCAGCACTGTTCAATGAGTGGTTTACATTCGTTGCTGCGCGGCCACATGGATTCGAATCAGAAGATTCGGCGTTGGTTGTACCGGTCGCTGCTGGGCGAGCAGTTTATGAGAAGCGGGTTATGGTCCGATGCAATTTGTGCGAGGGTGCTAACACGAACCGTGGGAAATAAATTAATCCACTCAGCAGTTGCAACAGCTCGATCGAGGCATTCCCCAATTGTCGCTGAGCCCGAGCGCTTATTACACCAAGTAAAACTGTCACCAGACGTATCGATGATGGGATTTATTGCATGATCACCACGTTTTATCTCTTCGGAACAATTTTTTCATTTTTTATTCTTTTCTTTCCTTAACACCACTGCTTTCCTATATTTATTTACTATCTGTTTAAAGGCCCATTTGTTTTACCTACTGTTTACTATTGCTGTTTGTTGTTACGGTTTGTTGTTTACTGTTACAGTTTACTGTTGTTTTTTGATGTTGTTGTTACGGTTTGCTGTTTGCTGTTGGAAAAAGCTGCTTTTCCAAAAAGCAGAGATTCTCTGCTTTTGTAAAAGTCTGTTTTTCGGGTGTAAAAGGCAAATAGGAGGTCACTAACCAAAGACCTAAAACTCTCCCCTTTGAAGTGAAAAGGCAAAAAGAAGTATGAAAATAAGCAACCAAACACGCCCTAATTCTTCGTTTCTAATACATTTCTTTTTACTTCAAAAAGTAATTTTTGAATATAAATATAAAAGCTTTAAAAATAATTTCATCTGCTTAATAACTATTTTAAGCAATTCATGAGCAGTTGGCGTTTTAATGAATCTTTTTCAAAATTATAAACCATTTACTATTTTTCGTTTTCATATTGCTGGAAACTTTTCGGTTAGGTGGATCAAACTCAAAGGTTTGGGTGGTGTGGATATAGGGTCAAATGTATTATCAGTGGTGGAGCATATTCATTGGAATACTTTCGTTCTTCTTATGGTTCAATTGTAGACGATTATAAAAGTCTTATTTCTAATATTAATGACATTTCTATCAGATTTACAGGTCGTTCTGCAAATAGAATGATTCATGTTTTAATTAGGTTTTCTCATTCTTTGTCAGAACTTGTAGAGTAAGATACTATCACTTCATATTTTATTTTATATTTCTTATATGATGATTCTACTCAAGTTCTTTTTCTTAAAAAAAATATCTACCATCACCAAACATCTATGACATATTAATCAAAGTCATGTAATACAGACATAACATATGAATCGATATATCATCGTTTTAAAACGCATTAAATAAACTTTATTTCATTGATTTTAATTAATCTCTCAACCATATAATATAGGATCCAGTATTAATTTAATAATATTTTTTTAAAATTAAAAATGAAATAAAATAATTAAAAGTGTCATCTGCAGCACAAAATGACGGTGGCACCTCACCAAGCGATTATTCCATTAACTTTACCCCCATTGAAAAGATTATTAGAGGGGATTAATAAGCTTTTTCGTTAAACTCGTGTACTTTTATTTATTTTGCATTATCCAATACTTCTTATATCTTTGTCTATCTTTTTCTTTTTAATTTCAATTTCATAAACATTGTTATTTATTTTTTCTTTTAGTGCTAACCTATTAAATAGGTTTAACACAAATTAAGGTTTACTTAATAGTTAGAAAAAGTTTTCATAACTTTAAATCTTTAAATTAGAGACTTCGAATTCCAATCCTACCACCTATTTAATTAGGAGAAAAGTTAACAAAAACTACAATATTTTTCAACAGTCTAAAATTATTAATTTAAATAATACGGGTATCCAATCGATTAAATAAGAAGGGATAAGTGGTGGAAGAAGCCGGATTGTGAAATTATACCCTACATGTCGTGTGGATTACTGAAATAAACCTCAAAGGTTCAGTAGTAGTTCCACACGCAATGTGGGAATCTCACACACCGTGTGGACTTTAAAAACATCAGCTATTTTTTTGATATAAAGTCCGCACGTTGTGTGGCTATTCCCACACGTCGTGTGGACTTTTAAAAAGTCAAACAAGACCAATCTTGGCCCTCACTCTAGGTCTCTTCTAATTACAATTTTGTCACTCATTAATTACAACACACGTCACTCCTTATTTACAACTCATGACACCCTTGTACATCTATCCCATTTTACCCTTTAAGTTTCATCTATTTTAATTGTATGCATTTAACATTTATGTAATTTCATATTTAGGTTTAGAGATGATATAAATTTATCTCTTTCATTTATAACACTCGACTTTTTATCAATAAACTTATTATCTTTCTTTTTGAGAAGTATTAGGGTTCATCCCTTTTACCAATGAGGATCTTTCACTCCTATAGGTTTTAGCTTGTAAACCTTGGGATTAACTCATTCTAGTTTAGCTAGAGAATAAACTCTTTGTTAGTTTATGATCAAAACTAACTCACTCGTCATTAAATCCGTGTCAGTTGGGATCAGAGCCGAATCGTTTTCCTTTCCGGAGACTTCTTTCTTGCAATAGTTCAACCCCGACTACCCCAAAAGGTGATGGAATCCATTGATAAATGATTTGAAGATATGGCAGCTACTATGAAAGGATTTAGAGAAGCTCTTATGGAGCAAAACAGAAGGCGCAAGTTAGGAATGAGAAAGTTGATAGTCTCTATGGAGAGCTTCAAGCTAGAAATCTGAAACAACTTCCAACCAACTTTGGGAGTCCCTCCTAGAAGAAATGAAGAAAACCCATGTTGCCTCCTAATGATTCATCACCAATCTTTTCTCCATTGCACATCCATGAGGTAATTCCTACACTTTCAATTTCTCATGTTGGAGTTATGGGTAATTAAATTATTAATGAGAAGTTGGGTGTTTGTGATGTGGATGGTGATTTAGATTCTCATATTGAGCTTGTTGATAATGAAATTGTGAATGAGGATTTAAATTCATGTATAAATGAGGAGGAATGAGTGTTAGTATGTGGGAACATTAAGGAAGCTCAAGTTGCAAAGGGTGCACACTATATGTTTGATGAAATGCCTCATAGGCAAACTTTCACTTGTATACTTAAGGAAGGTGAGAGCCTTAATCTTGAAGAAGTGGAGAGTGACTTTGGACTTGATGATCTCTTAGGCAAAAATGATGACATTGTTTCCCACAAGTTTTCTAAATTCTCCTATTATTATATTATTTTCAAATATACCATATAAAAGTTAAACTAATAAAGTGAGACATCATCATATGCAGTTTCAACAGAGCAGAGGACGTGTTGCCTCAACTGTGGAATGCTACGTGAAGCAACATGGTTTGTTGGAAGAGGCATATAATGGGATTAAAAAAAACTAGTGGAAAATGCATGGAAGGACATCAATGATGAGATCCTGAAACCAGGTGATGATGCAGCTGTAATGCCTATGCCTTGAGAAGCTGTATTTTCAACTTTGCAAAAGTCATAAATGTTTTCTACGTAGATGAAGATGGTTATACTGATTCCAATGATTCCTTTAAAAAAATAATGCAACCTTGCTACTCAAACTCTTCCTTTACTGCTACTATTTAATTAGTATAGATTATCAATGTTAATATAAATAATACACCCAAAAACTTAATTACGACTGTTCTCTTGGCTTTGGCTTGCCAATTTTACATATATATCAGTAAGCAAACTAGAAAAGCATATCCAAAAGTTCCCAAAAAAACTAGCATGACTATTTAAAAGATGTGGTTTTAGATAATGCAAAACTCAAAATAAGTTACACGTAATTAATTGTATGTGTATATCTAGTAGCCAAAAGCTATAAATTCATGCACATAATAGTGCTATTTTTCTCATGCATAAATGAAACCCACATGAGATAGTCCATAAAATAGTAAAGTTGTGTATAAATGCATTGGCTAAGAACATGAATATTACCACATGATAAGGAATTTGAATACTTACTATTTGTAATACATGCACAAAACAGACCTGATATAACCATAACACACGTAACCCATTATCTGCTTAAATAACCGTACCCACGTTCAGTACGGTATCTTCCTCCCTTATTCCTATAAATAGGTTTAAGTTCGAAGGAGAAGGGGTTGGTTTTTAGAGAGAAAAAAGAATATTATATTTTAAGATATCTGACTTAAGCATCGGAGCGTTTGTGGGAAGATCGCTTCCCACACTGTAACAGGCTTGATCCTCAAAGAAGACGTTCAACCTTCATCCAGGGACATTCAACCTTCATCCAGGGAAGTTCAATCTTCATCCAGGAGGTTCGATCCTCAAAGAACGCGGACGGTCATCATCCTGATTGGAAGGACCGCCTTCCTTCAAAAGTTCAACGATTGGTCTCCCGTCTTACAAATTTATTGTTTAGTTCAGGCTACAACAATTGGCGCCGTCTGTGGGAAATATCGATCAAAAAGCCATTCATTCTATGTCATCTACTTTTCGTAATCAAAAGGGATGCCTCCCCAGAGATCTCAAGTTCCACCTTCTCAAACATCTCATATTCCGGACGAGCACGATGCACGCCAAGCCAATGAAGAAGAACATGTGGAACACGTTGAAGACCAACATGGTCCATCAAGAGCTAATCCGCCCACCGTTCCCTTAGCGAACTATGAGGAGTTGAAGAAAAAATTTGAGGAAAACAATAATCAACTCCAGGAGTTAATGCTTTTTGTTCAAGAAGAGATGCGGGACAAAGAATTTCGGAACAAGGAAAAGCGTCCTGAAGTCGAGTTATCACACGATGAAATCTCAGAACCACGTGAAGGAGGAAAGCGTAAGGGAAACAACTTAAAGATCCATGAGGTTGTGGAGAGTTCTTGTAAAGAAAATTGGAAAGCACGTGAAAAAGCCGGAGAAGAATCCATGTTCAGCGCGAAAGAGACAGTAGATCTTAAGAGGATGATCGAGCAGGTATTAGAACAAAAGAAGTTGGTTCCAAACAGTGACGAACAAACAGCAAGAAAAGTCCCCTTTTCAGGAGAGATCATGAATAAACCTCTCCCTCGAAAGTTCAAAATGCCACAACTCATCACTTACTCCGAAAAAGGCGATCCTTATGATCACATGCAGAATTATGAGGCAGTAATGCTATTACATGGATGGGACGATGCTATAATGTGTCGAGCTTTCTCACTCACTTTATCAGATCATGCCCGTACTTGGTTCAATAGCTTAAAGGAAAGCTCCATCTCCAACTTTGATCAGTTGAGAAAAGAATTCATAAAAGCATTCATCATCAACACCAAAAGGAAGAAGGATGCAACGTATCTCCTTACAATAAAGCAAGATGAAAGAGAAAGCTTGAAAGATTATGTAGAAAGGTTTCGCGCTGCAACTCTCGAGATTCATGATCTCCAAGTTGGAATGGCAGTTGCGGGAGTACTTCAGGGAACAAGATCGTGGGATCTCCAAAAATCTCTTTCCTATGATCAACCTTCAACCTTGGGCGATTTGTTCAGCAGGGCTAATAAATTCATTCTTTCCGAAGATGTGATGAGGAATATAGGGGCGAGAGGAAATCAAGATAAAAAAAGGAAGGAGAGGGACGAGGTTGATGATGTAAAAAAGGGAAATGGAAGAAGAAATGAAGCAAGACATGCTCCAAAGTTGAGATATGAAAATTTCACACCTTTACTCCAACCACGTTCCAATATCCTGGCAGCCATTGAAAGATCCGGACTCCTTACATTCCCTCCCAAAACTGACAGAACTATGGGCAAATTTACGGATGCTTATTGTGGATTCCACAAAACTCATGGTCATTCAACTGATCGATGTAGACAATTGATGAATGAAATAGAATCATTGGTACGACAAGGTAAGCTTGAAAATTTTGTCTATGCAGAAATGTGGAGAGGGGAAAAACCACGAAACTTAAAGGAAGAAAGATACATGGAAAACAGAGAAAAGGATGGTCGAATATATGCCAAAGGAAAGGAAGACAAAAAAGATAAAGCCATAACTCTTGATAACAAGCCTGCGTATCCAGCAATAAATGTTATCTCTGGAGGGGAAACTTTGGCTGGTGAATCCTCTTCATCAAGGAAAGCTTATGCTAGACAAGCTTATGAAGTCAATAATGTGATGAAAGTCTAAGAAGAAGAGTCCATAATTTTTACCCCTGCGGATCAAGGAAATGTGGTTATACCCCATGATGATGCTTTAGTGATTTCCGCTACCATAATGAAGTTCCCAGTAGAAAGAATTCTCATTGATAGTGGGAGTTCGGTCAACCTCCTCTATTGGAATTGTTTTAAGAAGATGAACTTGTCTTTGGATAGATTGAAGAAGGTGTCGGCTCCACTCTTTAGCTTCTCAGGGGAAGCTGTCCAGGTGGCAGGGTCTATCTAATTACCGGTCACGTTGGGCGAGGAGCCTTGTAATGTTACAAGGATGGTGAATTTTATGGTAGTAAAATCTATATCTCTAGCCTACAATGTGATACTAGGAAGACCATTAATTATTGGCATGGGAGCCATGATATCGCCAGGATACTTATTGATGAAGTTTCCTACACCAAACGGCATAGGGCAAGTGAGAGGAGATCAAAAGAAAGCTCGTAATTGCTACGTTTCTTCCATTAAAGGAAAACATGGTGTAAGTGCAGAAACAATGGCAATTTCAGAAGAATCTGATAACAAGCCAAAACTGAAGCCAGTTGAAGAAGTTGAAGCAATAAGGTTGAATAAAGATGATCCGGAAAAAATAACATATGTTGGGAGTAAAATGGCAGAAGAAGTGAAGGGTGAAGTAATCGCATGCCTTAGGAGAAATGTGGACGTGTTTGCTTGAGTTTCTGCAGATATGCCTGGCATAAGTTTGGATGTAGCTTCACACCACTTGAATGTTGATCCAAACATCAAGCCCATCAAGCAAAAGAAAAGGAGAATCGCTCCGGAGAGGCAAAAGGCTTTAGAAGAAGAAGTTGATAAGTTACTGGAGGCAAACTTTATTCGAGAAGTTTACTACCCGGATTGGCTTGCAAATGTTGTGATGGTGAAGAAACCCAACGGAAAGTGGAGAATATGCATAGATTTCACCGATTTAAACAAGGCTTGTCCAAAGGATTCATATCCTTTGCCTCCAATTGACAAAATGGTGGATGAAACCTCTGGATACGAGTTATTGAGCTTCGTGGACGCATACATGGGATACCATCAAATCAAGATGAATCCATCTGATGAAGAAAAAACTGCATTTATCACTGAGAAGGGCACATACTGTTACAAGGTTATGCCTTTTGGACTTAAAAATGCAGGAGCAACATACCAAAGGATGATAAAAAAAGTTTTCAAGCCTTTATTGGGTAACACCATGGAAGCCTATGTGGACGATATGATCATTAAAAGCAAGAAAGGAGAAATGCATGCAGAGAAGCTCGACAAGGTGTTCGATGTATTGAGAACCCACAATATAAAGTTAAATCCTAGCAAATGTACTTTCGGAGTACAATCAGGAAAAATTTTGGGGTATATGATAACTGAAAGGGGTATTGAGGCAAATCCAGAAAAAATCCAAGCCATTTTAGAGATGAAGCCTCCCACCTCCATTAAGGAAGTTCAACGTTTAACAGGAAGATTAGCATCATTGAATAGATTTCTGTCTAAATCTGCGGAAAAAAGCCTACCTTTCTTCAAAACCTTGAGAGCATGGAAAAATTTCCAGTGGATAACGGAATGTGAAAAGGCTTTTGAAGAATTAAAGGATTACTTAAAGAAAATACCACTTTTGACTAGGCCAGAACCAGGAGAGATATTGTTTGTATATTTAGGAGTAAGCAATATGGCCTTGAGTGCGGTTCTGTTGAAAAGAGAAGGAAAAATTGACAAGCCAATCTACTACGTCAGTAAAGAACTTCAAGGAGTAGAACCTCGATACCCTTCTGCAGAAAGAGTTGCACTTGCACTAGTGATGGCCTCCAGGAAGTTAAGACCTTATTTTCAGGCTCACTCCATAGTGGTATTAACTGATCAACCTTGATAGGGGTATTTTACCCCTATATTTTAGCGTGATTTACGGGTTGATTTTGGATAAAATAAATAAGTTTAATTATAAAAATAAAGTGTTTTTGATAAAATAAAGAAATAAAAATAAATCTCGTACTTTCAGTTTATTTTCCTCGTTTTTTATTAGTTTAGGAAATAAAAACGTCAAGCTAACTCGGCTCTCAAGATTTGTATTTCAGGTACAAGAAAGGAGCAAAAATCCACTCCATACGCGGGGCGTATAATCCTCTACGCGGGGCGTGAAACATGGTGTCGGTAATGATTGCCTTATCCGCAGAAGCCATGTGAAACTGACTCAGCATACGCGGGGCGTATGCCACTCTACGCGGGGCGTATGACACATATCGGCAATAATTGGCCTAATCCTGAAAGTCAGACTGCATTGTCTCCCAGAGTCAACTCTCCATACGCGGGGCATATCACCATATACGCGGGGCGTAAAAGGCAGTTCTTCAACGTAAAAAGATCAGAGACTCTTTTACGCCGGGCGTACTTCAGCTACGCACGGCGTAAAAGCACCAATTCAAGCAATAAAACTTCAGAGACTCAAACACGCGGGGCGTACAATCCTTTACGCAGGGCATGCTTGAGACAACAAGACAACGAATTGGTCCACATGCAGGAGATTTCTGACGGAATGGGCACTTACGCGGGGCGTAGACCACTTTACGCGGGGCGTATCATGGGATTTCTGCACCAAATAATGTTGCTCCATACTTGTACTTTGTGAAATTACAAGCTTGCCCTTGCTTGATGTCTATAAATAGGAAGCTCTTGAACTTCATTTGACACCAAGAAATAATTTACACACTAGAGAGCAAACTATACTTGTTTTGTTATTTGTTGTAGTATAGATTCAGTTTTTGTAGCTAAACTCTCCACCTCGAGAGCTTGTTCGGTTGTTCCGGCATTCCATCGAAGTTCCGCTCCACCATTCGTCACCAAGCTCGAGAGTTCCACCTCCACGACCTAGGAGACGGCTTTGAGTCCGGTTAGCTAGTTTCAAGGGCGGATTCTCCCCTTTTACGTGCTAATTAGCTTGTACTCTTCCTATGTACTAGGCTTGGTTGTATCCCATTTATATACATTTCATATTTATAATTTCATGATTTATAATCTTTATTTCCCTTTACGTGTTAGTATTTGCTACTTGTTTTGATATTGATAATTGACTATTGTGTAGGAGAACGCGATTTCCGACGCCATTCGGGTTATCTTTAGGGAGTTATATAGGTGTTGCCCTACCGGAAGTGACAAATCGGAAACCGTAGGAATTGATAAGCCATGGAACTTACGGGCCCTAGTTTCTAATTCCCCCGCATTAGACACGCCTTGACTAGGATTTACGTAGTCTAAGTGCTTCACGGGTCGGTCCTACTATACTTAGTCGTCTTTCCAAGAGTAAATTATTATCCGTATACATTTAGAGTCATTATTTATCGCGGTTATAACTTATCAATATTCATCCCACTTCATAGGGTTTTAGCTACACAAATCTGAGTCGCCAATAGTTAGGATAGTGTGTAGTTGTATCTTGCTTCACCCCAAAGTAATCGCCGCTTAAATAACATACGAAACCGAGTCGTCTAATACTTGTAATTATAAATCCCGTGGATTCGATACCCGGTCTTAACCGGATTATTACTTGATACGATGAGGTACACTTGCCCCTAAGTAGCCGTAGCATCTAGTAGAGTTAAGAACATTTAAAAGATCACATCCATATTCATAGCACATTCACCACAATACACATTTAATCGTCATTAGAAAACTCTACCTAGGCGCGCACGCATCAAGTTTTTGGCGCCGTTGCCGGGGATTTATAATCTCCTACAATATTAGACAAAAACGTTTCATTGTTAGTTTAAGCATTCTTTTTGTATAAATTATTTATATATACTTTGACTAACATTATTCTTTCTTGTTGATAACCTTTTGTACTTCTTTTTACTTTATGCACACCCGATCGAAAAGTGATTCTCTTATTCCTATTGATCTCGAAATTGAACGTACTCTTTGTAGGATTCGAAAAGAGAGAATGGCAAACCCCAATGCCGAGGTCAACCAATCCGGCGGAAACCAAAGGCCACACGTGAACAACATCCGCGGGGGAAATGATACGCGTTCGATGATGGAAATCCTCGTTCCGCATCGCCCCCAGAATCGTAATGGCATAGTCGCTCCCACGATCCCGGCCAACACATATGAGATCAAGACCGGAATGATCCAATTGATACAATAATGTGGTCAATTCGGAGGGGAACTCCATGAGAACCCCAACGAACATTTGGATAAATTTCTTATGTGTGCCGATACCTCTCGGCAAAATGGTGTTCCCGTTGAGGCTGTGAGACTGAAATTGTTTCCTTTTTCATTGACAGGACAGGCGTTGGAATGGCTACACTCATTGGAGGCGGGATCCATCACGTCATGGGAAGAGCTCGAAAAGGAGTTCCTTTCCTACTATTTTCCGCCGTCCAAAACAGTCAAGTTACGGACCGATATCACATCCTTCAGGCAGTTGGAATGCGAGGCCCTTCACGCAGCTTGGGCTAGGTTCCGGAAGTTGCTCCGAAACTGCCCCCACCATGACATCCCAAAGCACGACTTGGTAAGCACTTTTTACCACGGGTTAACTCCCACTAACCGTGCGACTGTCGATTCCACTGCAGGTGGGGATCTATTTCGGATGTAAGCTAGTGAGGCCTACGAGCTCATTCATGAGCTCGCAAGGAAAAGTGTGCAATGTCAAGAGGATCGGCTTGCCGGCCCATCGCGACACCAGACATTCGTTGTGGAGAAAGAGGCTCCGAAAAGCTCCATAGCTGAAATGAACAAGAAGATTGACTCGTTGATCGCCCAATTGAGCCTCAATAAAAGTGTGCAGGTCCTGATGTGCACTCACTGTGGTGGAGACCATGATGCGTTTAATTGCCAAGCCGGCAGCCCTTTTGCCGGCGATGCCGAAAACGTAAGTTATATAGGAGGCAACCAAAGGTATAATTCCCATCCGAACTCCTATTCTCACCACAATAATAATAATAATAATGGCGGATGGAGGCCTCGATACCTACACCCGAACTTATCATATGGCAATAATAATAACGTGTTGAGGCCCCCATCCGGCTTTGAGCAAGAATTTCGGGAAAACAGGCTCGGGCAATCACAAGCCACGCCCGGTAATCGGAACGCTCCACCTTCCAACAATGTACACGACCAATCGGTCACGTCCTTGTTGAATGACATATTAACCCGTCTTTCCGATAGCGAAGTGTTTTGCAGGGATCTTAGCCGCCAGGTGGCCCACCTAAACCGTCAACAACAAGAAAGGCCACTAGGAACCCTCCCGGCAAACACTGAACAAAATCCGCGGGGTAAGAATAGGGAATCCGGACAAGTGATAACGCTCCTCAACAATAGGAGTTCGGACCCGTCAAGCTCCAACGCGGACGTCTTGCAATAAGCCGCCATATAAGAAAGTCGAGCTACTTCGACTTAAAACGTAGCATCGGTTTGAATTCCTCGAACCACTTGTCTATATGTATTATAAACGTTATCTCTTTTCTTTATTTTGCATTATTGTTATTTTATTTTCATCTTCATTTTTACTTTTCCCCACTTTCTTTTATTTTCATAAAATCAAAAGAAAAACAAATCCCACATTAATCCAAAACCCTTAAAATACGCGGGGCGTACAACCCCTTGCGCCCCGCGTAGTTGTGCGTCTGCCCTTTTTGCTTAATAAAGGACGCACTACACGCGGCGTACCTGAATTTGCGCCCCGCGTACACGATACTCATTGACGCTTTTGTTTAATAAGTTCCACGTAGAGGACACGCGGGGCGTACCATAGGGTACGCCGCGCATATCCTCGGGGAGTTGTGAATCACAACTCCCCATGGCAACTCCCTCTCTCTCAAACTTCCCATCACTCCTCTTCCCTATACAACTTTTCCACTTCCACACTCCACCTCCTCTTCCACCCAATCAACTTCCACCCTTTCAAATTCAAATTTTCAACTTCCCTCCATAATAAATTTTCATTAACTACCTCCTTAATTACAAATAAATAAAAATTAAAAAGAGTCATAAATAAAACATAAAAATCATAAAATCAATTAAAAATCATTAAACAATCATAAATCCAAAAATCAAAAAAATCAGAAAATTACCAAAAACCACAAAAATCCTTCATCTTCCGTCCTCATACGCGGGGCGTAACCCCATTTACGCCCGACGTCTCCACCCTTTTTGTCATAAAAAAGGAGCAGGAGGTCCGATACGCGTGGCGTAACCCTATTTACGTCGCGCGTATCTCACCATTCTTGCGTAAAATAACATCAGGGGGAGGGATACGCGTGGCGTGGCCCCTTTACGCCCCGCGTACCCCTCTGGGAATCCGAGCTTTGCTTGGATTCCCCACTTCTCCCCTATATATATCCTCCCTTTTTCTCCCTTTCCTTCCTCACAACTACCCCAACTCTTCACCAACATTCATCTCCTACTCCCTCTTCATTCCTTCTCCATTCTTCCTCATATAATCATGACCCGAAGCAAACGAGCCGCCGTTAACACCCCCCTCGACCAACAAATGCAAGCTCGTCGACCTCGCACCACACGCTCCTCCCGCTCCGCCCAAAATCAACAACCACCACCACCCGACCGGGAGGAAACGCCTCCACTTACACGGCAATACCGGGTCCCTTTTCACCTTCTCACCGAGGAGGAGGCCACCCGGTACGAAGAACTTTGCGCGACTACGGTCCAAGAACTTCCGTACATCCCGCGTAGCGTGCTCGATCAACATGATCTCGGCACGCCTTTCAAAGCCCATCTCCGTGCCCTCGGGTGTTATGACATTTACAGTACCGAATACCATGTGTACCCCTCCTTAGTCATTGAATTCTTCACCACCCTCACCTCCAATAATGTACCCGGAGCCGCGCTTTTCAATTTCCGCCTCCAAAACCGTCCCTTCACCATTGACACCCAATGGCTTCGCAACCACTTCACTCACCAAGTGGAGCCCAGCGTCGCCCATTGGCCCGACGGTGTCTCCGCTCCCGAATTTTGGGCTTCCATCACCGGGTCCGATGACTATCACGTATCCAACCTCCACTCGACCTCTATTCGTGACCCTATTCTCCAACTCCTTCACCGCTTTATCTCCTTTTATTTCATGGGGAAATCCGAGTCCACCAAGGTCAACAAACATGAACTGTTGGCCCTCTACTGTTGTGCCAACGGGCTCACATACGACCTCGCCTACCACGTGGCCGTCCACCTCCGCGCCACACCCATCCGAAAACGGGCCAAGCTCGGGTTTGGCCACCTCGTCACCATCTTCACCCTCTCCACTCTCGGTTCCGACGCCATTGAGCACCTCCCACGCCTTGTGCCTAGGCCGTTGGACAAAAACGCTTTCAAATCCTTACAACGTCCAACTTTCAGCCCGGGCGAGACTTCGGGGGCGGCTCATGCCAATGCGGAAGGTGACTCGGACTCGAGCTTGGGTCTCAATTTTAGTCCTCCACCCCTTCACGACTTCAATGCCCTTTATGCTCGGTTGGATATCTTGGAGGATAACCAACGTCGTGATCGGGCCCATTTTGACACCCGCTTCGACACCATTGAGGCACAACAACATGAGGATCGGGCTCATATCGACTCTCGTTTCGATGCCCTCACCGCTTCCTGCGCTTCCTACTTCAACCTCCATGGCAATCCACCTCTACCTCAACCATAGTTCCATTTCTTTTTGTTTTCCATTTTCTTTTGATGTTTTAATGTTTTGATGTACTATCCTTTTATTTTCTAATATATTAGTAATTTCCGTTTATGTTTCGTGCTATTTTTGTGTTTATTTTTGCTGTTTATACCAACTACACGCAGGGCGTACCCCATAGCATGCCCCACGTACTCTTTATTTTCATACACAAAAAGGTTCAGAACCTCAAACACGCGGGGCGTCCCCTACTGCGCCCCGCGTATTTGAGTCTCTAACTCCACAAACAATAAAAACGCCAACTTACGCGGGGCGCCCCCCTGGGCACGCCTCGCGTAGGCCCCCTAACCACTAAGGGTCTTCTTCTTTCCATTCCTTAGCTTTATTTTTGTTTTTGTTTTAGTTTCTTTTTGCGACGCCCTTGGAATAGGCGTCATTTTAAATAACACGGAGGGCCGTGCAACCCCGCACTTTTAGTTTGGTTTGCACTACCAAAAACAAAAATAAAAATTTAATAACAACAAAATAATTAGACTCATTTATTCACTCTCTTAAATTTTCCCGACACGTTATCCCTCCTTCGAAAATTAATTAAAGTTCTGTTATTTGTCATCAAAAATAAAAGTGTCGGAACATAAAGGAATGATTCGATTAAGAAATTTTAGTCTCGATCTTAAAGTTAGGGAATTTGTGCAAAACTTAGGATTGGTACTAAACTAAGACATTGAGTCTTAACCCAAATGTTACCTCCATTATAAACTTTAAAAAGGAAATAAAAACGGGATAGTTGAGAATTTAGCGAAAACTTGGTAGTACACAATTTAAACCCGAATCTTTGTGAGGTATTTTTTAGCCTAAAAGAGTTTGTACAAGAACTCTAATTCTTTCACAATTTTTCGAGAGCTTTGACTTCACTCGAATCATAGAATTTGCATCCAATACCGGGTTAAGTACACTTATTGTGGTAAAAAGGCAATAGATGATAAACCGAACCCACTTAGGCTAATTTTTCCTAATTTATTTTTCTCTTTTTCATTGAACATTAGGAAACCCCCTCGAGCCTATTAACCAACTTTTTTTTGTTAACACCCTCTTAACATTTAACCCTTTTTCCTCTTGTTCAAATACCGACATAATCAAGTTGCACCCGAATTACCCGAAATAAGTCACGGCCTTAGCAAATGAGCACCATCAGTTCTCAAAATATTGTTTTTGTGCCTCTATCAAAACGAAGGATACAATAAAAATAAAAAGGCATTCTCAAGCTCCACCCGAGCAATTTTGAAGTATATCTTGTAAAATTCGCCAAGGCCGAAATAAGCAATGATGCGGTGCAATCACAAAACAGTATTTTTGAACTCGAGTTTCTTTAAAATAACCACTAAAGAAGCCACCCACATTACAACCCCCTTCCGGGTTCATTTTTAATATTGCCTAACCATATTTCAGAGGAAAAACCCGGATAAAAATGCAAATTCAACATGATCTCGAGTAAGTGCAAAGAAGAGTGCTAAAACACCGACCCACCTAAAATTGAGCGTAAGAGCGAAATCCCTTGGTGAGGTACTATCGGGTTCTCGAAAGATAATCAACCCCCGTTAATATTGCCTATTAAATCTTGATCATGGAGGTTTCAAACGAGTTTTTGTACTCAATTATTTGCGTAGGTACTTACCAAAACCTTTGCACAAAACCATAACTTTGAAATCACGCACTTGGCAAAACCAACCTTCGGTTTGTTTCTTAATTTTCTCAATCCTTTGTCTTTCGATTTCTTTTACTTGAGGACAAATAAAACTTTAAAGTCCGAGGAGGTTTGATAGGGGTATTTTACCCCTATCTTTTAGCGTGATTTACGGATTGATTTTGGATAAAATAAATAAGTTTAATTATAAAAATAAAGTGTTTTTGATAAAATAAAGAAATAAAAATAAATCTCGTACTTTCAGTTTATTTTCCTCGTTTTTTATTAGTTTAGGAAATAAAAACGTCAAGCTAACTCGGCTCTCAAGATTTGTATTTCAGGTACAAGAAAGGAGCAAAAATCCACTCCATACGCGGGGCGTATAATCCTCTACGCGGGGCGTGAAACATGGTGTCGGTAATGATTGCCTTATCCGCAGAAGCCATGTGGAACTGACTCAGCATACGCAGGGCGTATGCCACTCTACGCGGGGCGTATGACACATATCGGCAATAATTGGCCTAATCCTGAAAGTCAGACTGCATTGTCTCCCAGAGTCAACTCTCCATACGCGGGGCGTAAAAGGCAGTTCTTCAACGTAAAAAGATCAGAGACTCTTTTACGCGGGGCGTACTTCAGCTACGCACGGCGTAAAAGCACCAATTCAAGCAATAAAACTTCAGAGACTCAAACACGCGGGGCGTACAATCCTTTACGCAGGGCGTGCTTGAGACAACAAGACAACGAATTGGTCCACATGCAGGAGATTTCTGACGGAATGGGCACTTACGCGGGGCGTAGACCACTTTACGCGGGGCGTATCATGGGATTTCTGCACCAAATAATGTTGCTCCATACTTGTACTTTGTGAAATTACAAGCTTGCCCTTGCTTGATGTCTATAAATAGGAAGCTCTTGAACTTCATTTGACACCAAGAAATAATTTACACACTAGAGAGCAAACTATACTTGTTTTGTTATTTGTTGTAGTATAGATTCAGTTTTTGTAGCTAAACTCTCCACCTCGAGAGCTTGTTCGGTTGTTCCGGCATTCCATCGAAGTTCCGCTCCACCATTCGTCACCAAGCTCGAGAGTTCCACCTCCACGACCTAGGAGACTGCTTTGAGTCCGGTTAGCTAGTTTCAAGGGCGGATTCTCCCCTTTTACGTGCTAATTAGCTTGTACTCTTCCTATGTACTAGGCTTGGTTGTATCCCATTTATATACATTTCATATTTATAATTTCATGATTTATAATCTCTATTTCCCTTTACGTGTTAGTATTTGCTACTTGTTTTGATATTGATAATTGACTATTGTGTAGGAGAACGCGATTTCCGATGCCATTCGGGTTATCTTTAGGGAGTTATATAGGTGTTGCCCTACCGGAAGTGACAAACCGGAAACCGTAGGAATTGATAAGCCATGGAACTTACGGGCCCTAGTTTCTAATTCCCCCGCATTAGACACGCCTTGACTAGGATTTACGTAGTCTAAGTGCTTCACGGGTCGGTCCTACTATACTTAGTCGTCTTTGCAAGAGTAAATTATTATCCGTATACATTTAGAGTCATTATTTATCGCCGTTATAACTTATCAATATTCATCCCACTTCATAGGGTTTTAGCTACACAAATCTGAGTCGCCAATAGTTAGGATAGTGTGTAGTTGTATCTTGCTTCACCCCAAAGTAATCGCCGCCTAAATAATATACGAAACTGAGTCGTCTAATACTTGTAATTATAAATCCCGTGGATTCGATACCCGGTCTTAACCGGATTATTACTTGATACGACGGGGTACACTTGCCCCTAAGTAGCCGTAGCATCTAGTAGAGTTAAGAACATTTAAAAGATCACATCCATATTCATAGCACATTCACCACAATACACATTTAATCGTCATTAGAAAACTCTACCTAGGCGCGCACGCATCAAACCTCTAAGGCAAATATTGCAGAAACCTGAATGTTCTGGACGTCTTACGAAATGGGCGATTGAGTTAGGAGAATACGACATCAACTTCGAGCCTAGACAAGCAATCAAGGGACAAGTCTTAGCCAATTTCATTGTGGAATGCACTGGAGAGAGAATAGTGGCAAGAGAGAATGAGCACACATGGAAATTATTCGTTGATGGAGCATCAAGTTCAACAAGGAGTGGAGCCGAAATAGTATTGATATCTCCCGAGCAAGAAACAATCGAATACTCCTTGCGTTTTGCTTTTCCAAGTTCAAATAATATTGCAGAGTATGAAGCCCTTATAGGAGGAATGAAACTTGCCAAAGAATTACAAGTTCAAAAGATAATAGCTCATAGTGACTCACAGTTGGTGGTTCAACAATTCAATGGAGAGTATGAGGCGAAGGAACCTATCATGATTAAATATCTACGAAAGGTCAAATCTTTATCTCGAGAGTTTAAAGATTTCCAATTGCTACAAATCAATAGGTCTTCTAATAGCCACGCAGATGCTTTATCAAAGCTTGCATCATCAATGGAAACGAAAGGAAGAATGGTGCATTTGGAGGAACTTAAAAGGCCGAGCATAGAGGAAAAAATTGTAGCATGTATTGAAGAAATACAAGATTGGAGAACACCATTTGTAAAATTCTTGAAGACGGGGGAGCTTCCCGTTGAAGCTACAGAAATAAAGAAACTGAAGATAAGAGCAGCACGTTTCACTTTGATAAATGATGTCCTATGTAAGAAGGGTTTCTCGATGCCACTTTTGAAATGTTTGGGTCCACAAAAGGCAGATTACGCTCTAGCGGAAATACATGAGGGGATATGTGGGCAACATTTAGGAGCAAGAGCTTTAGCAAGTAAAGTGTTGCGTAGTGAATTCTTCTGGCCTACCTTGAGGGATGACGCTTTAAAGAAGGTTAAAGCTTGTGATAAATGCCAAAGATTTGCAACCATTCAAAGTGCTCCAGTCTCGCTTTTGAGAACCTCAATCGAACCAACTCCATTTGCAAAATGGGGATTAGATTTATTAGGACCTTTTCCCCAAGCAACCGGAGGAAGGAAATTCCTGATAGTAGCAACAGATTATTTCACGAAATGGATAGAAGCAGAACCCTTAGCTACTATTACTGCGAAGAAGATAGAAAATGTGGTATGGAAAGATATCATATGCAGATTTGGGCTACCAAGGGTGATAATTACAGATAGAGGGAAGCAGTTTGATTGTGATTCATTCAAAGGTTTTTGTGAAAGGCTTTATATCCAACTCAGCTTTGCTTCAGTAGCATACCCACAAGCCAATGGGCAAGTAGAAAGAAGCAATCGAACAATCCTAGAAGGTTTAAAAATGCGCCTGGATAAGGCAAAAGGAGCATGGGCGGATGAACTTCCATCAATCCTCTGGGCCTATAGAACAACCAAAAGAGTCCCAACTGGAGAAACTCCATTCAGTCTAGCTTATGGAATGGAAGCTTTGATTCCTGTTGAGATTGGAGCAATTCCTCCAAGAATGGTTGATTTTGACGAAGAATCAAATTCTGATGCACTACAGGATAACTTGGATTTGTTAGATGAGCATAGAGATCAAGCGTGCATACGGTTAGCAGCATACCAACAAAGAGTCTCTTGTTACTACAACTCAAGGGTGAAGGAAAGAGTGTTAGTAGAAGGAGATCTGGTTCTGAGAAAGACAGTCATAACCAATGCACATTTGGAATAAGGGAAGCTTCGTCCAAATTGGGAAGGACCGTATCGGGTAAGAAGGATAGTTGGACCTGGAACTTGCTTACTCGAAATGATGGAAGGAAAAAAGATTCATAAGACGTGGAATGCAAATCACTTGAAGCTCTATCTCCAGAGCAATTGTATTAACACTTATTATGAATAAAGATAACTCAGGCCGTAATTACGGTCCCGTGGTTTTTCCCCACATTGGGGTTTCCACGTAAATATTGTGTGTTTATCTTTATCATTTGTTTATCAGCTTATTTTATTCATGCTTTTAATTTATTATATAACGCTGAAGGAAAGCTAATAAATCTTTAAAGATTATCATTCTATGCTAATAAGCTTTAGCATATTTTCCAAATGTGTTTAAGGAAAATGGTAAAATAAAAGCTGGTAAAATAAAAGCCCATCTTCTACGAGGGAAGATACGCTCTTTACCATGGCTCTTTACCATGATGCACACAATTGTGTTCCATTAAAGCTGTTAAGACACATGGTATAGATAGCTCTTTACCATGATGCACGCAGTTATGTTCCATTAAAGCTGTTAAGACACATGGTATAAGAAAAGCTCATGCTTTTACCATGATGCACGCAGTTGTGTTCCATTAAAGCTGTTAAGACACATGGTATAGATAGCTCTTTACCATGATGCACGCAGTTGTGTTCCATTAAAACTGTTAAGACATATGGCATGGAGAAAATACAACTTCTATGGGGGAAGACATGTTTTTTGCCATAATGCAAGCAGTATAAATAAGTTCATCAAAATCACATTTAATTCGGATTGAATTCCAAGTGATTGGGGAGCAGGAAAGATTAAATAAATATAACTCAAAAAGGTTTCCAAAACAAAAGGAAATGATAAAGTTTTCTAATAAAATGAAAATGTATCTCTAAGAAGCAGGGGTGGCAGAGGCATCATCATCATCATTAAGATCCTCATCAACTCCATGATCTTCATCTAGGTTTTGCAAAACAGCTATTTTTTCATCTTCGGTAATCCCATTCTTCTCGTGAAATATCCAAGGCCCGCTAAGATTCTCCAAATCATCATAGAGACCTTTATTAAAAGAGGCGGTCCTCTTCGTCGGGGTCGAAACTTTGCCATGGACGGGAGTCAGAAACTGATGCAGTTTTTGAGAACACTAACTCAGGATACGCTCGACCATGTTCTTCCTCAAGAATTTGGCGAGCTAGATAGAAACCTGTCTTGCTAAATGAGACCCCTACGGCACATTTCCTTTGGTAATAATCAAAAGATTCTCTGTATGATTGAACGCTGGTAGGGTGCACCGATTTAAGTTCTCCTTTCAGCTTTTGAACCATCTCACGCTCAACGTTTAACTCGCTTTGGAGTAAAGTAACATCATTAAGAAGCTTACAAGTCTTCTCTCCCAACTTCTTATTATCATCAACCATGGCTGAATATTTAGAAGCATCCTCTTTAAAATGGTCACACTCAGATTGCAGCTTTTTGTTATAATCTCGAAGATCTCTAATGGTTTGCTCCATTTTCTCTTGATGTGTATGATAACTCTCTAGCTTTTGGTTCCGCTCTTGAAGATCTTTGATAGTCTGATCCATTTTCTCATTGCGAGCAAGACAATCGTCGAGTTTTTTCTTTCATGATCTTGCAAACCCAAAAGCAAGAGAAGCACGATGAGCTCCCTGTAACAATAAGAAGAGGTAAAGAGACATGTTTTTTATATATATAAAAGAAAACAATATATATATATAAGCCTATCACCTCAACGATCCGACGCTCGGCTAAATCCATGTTTTGTTGGATATCTTTAAAATATGTTTCTTCATCTCGAGGAAGAATGGAAGAATACATTAATCTTGAAGCTACCCCAGGAAGAAAAACAGAATCTGTATCAAGCAACCCAGGATACACTCTAAAATCATCGCCGTTTAAAGAACGAGACATGGTAGGTTCATCCCTATATAGCTTCCAGAATGATTTAGGTCTATCTAACAAGGGAAAAGATGGACGAATATCATTTAAGGACTCTGATCGAAGTGTCCTCCTTGAAATGCGTGGGGTTTTAGGGTGTGAAAAGTCTGAGCCACCCTTGTCAGCATGGAAGGTGTTGTGTGTAAATTGGAAATATCTTTCTCAACTCCACTCTCAAAAGCAACTTGGGGATCTCCCATCTTTGATGAGTCGGCTTTAGCTTCCTTACAAGGATCTGTATCGGCAGATGCATCAATAGGTTTAACCTTTTTAGAGGTTAAGGTATCATCTCTAGAATTTACTGAATCATGAACATTTTCTCTGCTACGTTTCTGGTTGCCCGTCTTCAAAGCGATGAGAGCAAATTTTCCAGGCGTGGAAGTCATACCTATAAAAAATAAGAGAAGCATTAAAGTTAACAAAGCTACTTTATTTTTAGAAATATAATTTGCTATATCAACTTAAGTCATTCACCAAGCTCAAATATGGTGTGTGTAGGAATTTTCGACATTTCAGACATTGAAGAAACGCTAAATTTCTCGACCAAGGATGGATCATCTACGGAGTCGGATGCAGATGCCATATTTATAAATTTAGGAGCCATATTTGTCTCTTCCGATGAAGAATTAAAACTCAAAGTCTTGCCATTTTCCACATGTATCAAAGATGTAATTCCCCAACCAGTCGTGATACGGCGGAAAGCATTTAAAGCGTGGCTGAGAGGACTTTTCGCATATTGAAGAACAGGAATCTCGAAAGAATATCTATCTAAAACCTTGGGATACGATGGCCGTGAGACACCTCTTCTAATCCAACACCAACTCCATGGAAGAGGAATATTCCATGCCATTTTAGGAGGAAACACGAGGATCCATCTATCTTCATATCGCTCGATAGGAGGAAGATCGTCAATAAATAATCCATCATTGCACATATCAGTCCTCCGAAGAGAAAATCACCCGGATTTGTCTTTGAGAGGTCTAAGAATGTAAAAAAGATGAAAAAGGTTGACGGCTGGAACTACTCCTTTTTTATTACAAAGAGCATAAAACGCTACAAGCAATCTCCATCCTTGAGGATGAAGTTGAGACGGAGACAATTTGTTGCTTTTCAAAAACTCCATGAAAAAAGAAGGTAAAGGAAAACGAACTCCCATCTCTAGTAGAGCCTTATGTATGGCGAATGATTCTGAAGGAACAAAGGCAAATGAGGTCTTCGGGTTTGGAGGGAGGCGGCCCTCCCAACCAGACGGAAACGAGAATTTTGTCTTGAAAGTATGAACATCATCTTTTGATAGGCGAGTAGGAACACACAAAGCTAAAACGTCCAAGGAATGAGGCCCCAATGCTTCGGATATGTGTTTTGATGTTTGCTTGGTACGAACCATGATAATGAAACAAGCCAACTGCGAAAGAAAAAGCTCAAAAACGATTAAAAACAAAGGCGATTAGCATCGGACAAACGGGTTTTTTCGTCATTCCGAGGGTAAAATCGAACCAATAACACAACAACTTTGATTGCTTCGAAACCACTGAATTCAAGGCCATGAACTCATTAAATATCCAAGACAACAACTGAAAATTAATTATTTCAAATTCAATCATTTTGACAAAATGGACATAAAGATATATAAATCAAAGGATAATGTCTTGTCTGTCTGGTATAGCTGAAGTTAGGTTCTTTTAAGTGTTATTGAGATAATATTATTATCTTAATTAATCTTTTTTTTGCTTGAGGAATTATTCTGGTTGGTGTTTGATTAAGGGATTAAGCCTATCTTAATTTAGATGAGGTTTTTTCTCACCAACCCAAGTAAAAAAAAAATTATTAATTAAAAACGACATCATTGTAATTATATATATTTATTCTTTCTGCTTTTTATGAAAAAAAAAGAAAAAGAAAAAAAGGCTTCTACCATTAAAAAAGCGACTGCATTATTAGGCTATGTATATGATTTTTGATTAAATAAGTTAGCTTATAGTAATTAATTAAGAAGGCTGCCAGAAGTATCAAATTGGTAGGCGAATGAAATCTTCACCGCTGTGACATATATAATTTATTTTCCTTCATTGAACGAAAATCAAGGCCAACCTCACATGTTTTTACTTATTTTATATTTGTTGTGCATTGAATCAATCATCTATATGTATGTTAATGATCGTATGAACTTGGAGAAAAGCAATGGTGGTGGTGAGATCGTAGACATTGAGGTAAACAGGCATAACCAAGGTTCATCCATTCCTTAGTCTAGTTTTCATGTTCAAGTGTGAAAACAGGAGGGAGTCTACCTAGTTATAACCCACAAATACAAAATTTCAGAATCAATGGTAAGGATAACCTGAAAACGGAGCTTTTCCCGAGCCAAGAAATCGAAGGCAGGAGCAGGATGAAGAAATTCCACAAATACACCAAGATTAGATACGAAGGAGAGAAAATGGGTATGCTTGAAGAAGCTTGGCAAAATCGGTGCACGTGAGGAAGAGGGCCGACGCGGGTCGGAAGGCTTGAAAAAGCTTGTAAAAATCGATATACTTGAGGGAGCTGACTGGTGCAGAAAAGCTGTGCCGTGGAGGTAAAAAATAAATCCTGTACCGACATCCTTAAATACCAGAGTTGCCTCATGGAATCCTAAACGAAATAGGATTCTAATATTTATTATAATTCTATTTTATCTCATAAAATCCTAAATAGAATAGGATTTCGATTCCTACTAATATTCTAGGTTATCTCATGGAATCCTAAACGAAATATGATTCTAATATCTATTATAATTCTATTTTATCTCATAAAATCCTAAATAGAATAGGATTTCGATTCCTACCAATATTCCAGATTATCCCATGAAATCCTAAATGGAAGAGGATTCTAATATTTGTTATAATTCTAATTTATCTCATAGGATAGAGTTCTGAACCTATTATTATTTTAATTAGTGGAGATAGAAATTAGAAAAATTATCCTTATCAGAATAAACAGGCCAAGCTTTATCCTGTGAAAATACGAAAACGGGAGGAACCCAATTTTTTTTAATTCAACAGGAGGAACCCGATTTTTTTTAAATTCAACGGAAGGAACTCGATTTTTTTTATTTCATTGTTCTAAAAAACTTCATTTTACTTCCCATGCAAAATTGATAATCCTGATAGAAGAATTCATGCAACCATTTTTTAAAATCATTTTTTAGGTGGTTAAGAAAATCTCTTTCTCACTCCTATTTTTGAAAATAATCCAAAAATAACAGTGGGGAGCAATTGATATAACCATAACACACGTAACCCATTATCTGCTTAAATAACCGTACCCACGTTTAGTACGGTATCTTCCTCCCTTATTCCTATAAATAGGTTTAAGTTCGAAGGAGAAGGGGTTGGTTTTTAGAGAGAAAAAAAAATATTATATTTTAAGATATCTGACTTAAGCATCGGAGCGTTTGTGGGAAGATCGCTTCCCACACTATAACAGGCTTGATCCTCAAAGAAGACGTTCAACCTTCATCCAGGGACGTTCAACCTTCATCCAGGGACGTTCAATCTTCATCCAGGAGGTTCGATCCTCAAAGAACGCGGACGGTCATCATCCTGATTGGAAGGACCGTCTTCCTTCAGAAGTTCAACGATTGGTCTCCCGTCTTACAAATTTATTATTTAGTTCAGGTTACAACAAGACCCACATCCCATTTAAAGCACGGGAATGGGGCTAAGTCTATGCCTAATATTAAGTCATGATTTAAGTTGAAAAATAAACCATTTTTTTAGGACTTATAATACTTATTATTCATAGTAAGCCATCATGCCATAAATTTTAACCATTTTCTCTTACCTAATTTGCTGGTTAGTTACTATTATATAACAATGGTAAAATATTCAAACATAAAACCAACTTGGCCCTAAAATGAAAAAAAGGAAAAATTAAGCTAGCGCAAACACGTGTGGATCCTAGTTTTTAGTTTATTAAGTTATCAATCATGGTTTTGAGTCTTAATGAAGTTCATACTAGGTTACCATATAAAACAATTCTTGTGCTTATTTTGAAAAAGGAACTCAAGAATAGGTTTAGCATGATATCTGCTTATAATACCCAATCTTTAAACAGAGTTACCAAAAGGAAGGAACAAAAAAATGTTTAACAAAATGTAAACCAATTCCATCCTATGTGTCAACCAACATAAACTTGGGCCATATAAAAGTTCAGGTGTGGAACTTCTGACCTTCCGTATAGACACCCCCGCACATAAAAGTTAAGGTGTGAATTCTATTATTTAAACTATAAGTATATCGCCATTAAGGATTTGACCAATGGAAGAAGAACCTCGATGTTATAAAATATAAAAAACAAATTAACAAACAAAATTACAGAAACCCTTACACATCACTGGAATTGAAAATCGAGGTCACCCTTTATCGGAGCCTAGAAATAGATCGCCTATGTATGTTGGGGACAAGTCTAGAGAAAAGGAGACTGTTGTACTTGTTGCAAACTGAAATCCAAAAGAGAAAATGGGTTTAGCTCATATCCCATTGGAAATTGATTCTGATTCCGACACCGAAGAGCAAAGAGTGATTCGGTGAAATTTCAGACAAAATGATTGAACATAAGAGAGATGGATGGGGTTTATGGTTTTTTATAGATGGGTTTTCTCATTTCCGACAAATCAAAACATGTATAAGAGGAGAGATAAATTTACATCTATATATATATATATATAATGAGAAGTGAGAATGAGTTTTTTTACCCTAAATTATAAGCGCCAAAGTTTTGCGCTTTTTTACCTTCAAAAAAATTTGCGCTTCTTTTTTGGTCAATCAATGGGGAATTCTTGTAGTTCTCCACTAATATATATGAATATTAGTGGGGAAATATGAAATCCCCGCTAATTTTTTAATATTTTTACGCATCAAGATTCAATAATTAGTGGGGATTTGCTAAGTTTCGCCATTAATATGTCTTAAATTTAGTGGGGAACTACAGAATCTTCATAATATGCCTGAGAATTTGTGGCGAAACACCAAATCCCCACAATATATTATATTAACTGTGGCAAAATCGAACGTTCACCACAAATCCCCACAATATATTATATTAACTGTGGCACAACTTTCACAAATTACACAAAAACCTAAAGTAATACAAAAAAAATGACATTATACCCCTTCGTTCTTACTTTGCAGACCAGCCTAATGATACCAACAAAAAAATGATATTCGCCCTAATCCCTTCATCATGATGACAAAGTAGGAAAAGTTCATTAAATGAAACTGAATTTTGATTTTTCTTCCTTCCTAGCAAGGAATGAGCAAAATATCTCTATACTTACCTAAGTGAAAGCACTTTAATATTGGCATACTTGGAGACACTAGTTTGGAACGACTTTAAATCTCTAACATTGAAATTTGGTTGATGGTCGTACATGGAATTTAGACATGGTAGTTCCATCAAATCGGTTTCTCTCATAAAACCACAGTTTATATTTAAACTCATCAGTGTGTGCTCCGCTATTATACTCATAAGCTTTTATATGTAAATGTCCATTTGTTTGTCAATGAACTCCTTTATCATGCTAAAGGTTGTGAAAACTACATAATGAGCTCGTAATGAGTCAGATTTCTTATCTCTACAAACCTTTCAAACCCTAAAGTCATCAACTTTTTCATAACATCCTCAACTAGCCCCAAACTTGCTCGTGGATTAATATCCATATATCTAGCAACCATAAATTAAGAGGGTTGCAGAAATTAAACCTTATGGAAGAGGCAGTTTATAGGGTATCTATCTGCCAACCATTCTTCGTCGACATCCAGCATTAGTTTTACATTGTTGATTGAGATCGCCATGCTTTGCATGCAAGATCGGGTTTGTGTTTTTCCCATTCCCCCAGCCACGTTGGAAGGTGTGGAAGTTAAGAAAAAAAAAATAAAGACAAAAGTGGTGGAAAGGTTTCTCTTTTTTTTTTTGTTACATGAGAAGACAAAGGAAGAGAATAAAGTGAGAGAGAAAATTATAGTCTTTTATTTTAATTGTGTGAAGTGAGTGGTTGAGATTCTAACCATACTAAAATAAAACAAAAATACAAGTGAGAGGAGAGTGTGGAAGACGAGCGGTTAAATGGGCGATATTAAAATAAAAAAATGAACTTTCTCCTTCTACTACTCGATTTTCGATTCATGGAAGATAATGCAGGTCTTTCAAATTTTAAATCCAAAGACAAAACAAATATTAAAATAAAACTTTTATGCCATTAAAATAAAGAACGTAAGAAAAAAATATTGATGCACGATGTGGGGCTAACAATCAAGGCTAGTTTTTTTAAATAAGTATTTCTTTTTTTTTATTATTATTTTTCTTTTACATTGACACCTTGCAAGAAAGACGAAACATGCAAAACACAAAAAATTAAATAAGACATTACGAGAGACTAAAATGGTAATTAAACTAAATTAATAACAAAAGCTTAAATTAACACTTTAATATAATAAAGATAAATAATTTGCTTACCTTAATACATATAGAAAATGAATTGTAAAAAGGTAATTAGCCAACTAGCCAAAACTAGTAGAAATAAATTTATGTAAGGTTGAGAAATTTTATGTAAAATTATTGGGCTAAAAATTATAAAATTTTGAATTAAACCGTAAAAATGCAAAAATTAGATGCAACTTTCAAAAATTACACAATTTTCTCAAATAATAATAAACAAAAATGACATTTTATCCCGTCTGTTTTTACTTCGCAGACCAGCCAAATGAAAAAAAAAACATCCACCCTAATCCCTTTATTAATGCACCAAAGTAGGAAAACTTCATTCACTAATACTGAACTTTGATTTTCTTCCTTCCCCGCAAAGAATGAGCAAAATACATTTATAGGTATGTAAGAGAAATCACTTTAATATTGACAAACTTAGAGATGCTATCTTATAAAGGCTTCAGGCTAGTAATTTTGGCCCAAAAAGCCTATGCATTATTATTAGGATGTTGAATGTCCATGGAATTTAAATATGGTAGTTTCATCAACTCGACTTCACTCGAAAAACCATGGTTCATACTTAAACTCAACAAGTGTGTCCTCCATTACCATATTCATCATATTGTAAGTGTAAATGTCCATTCGGTTGCCGGTGAGATCCTTTTCACACTAAAGGTTGATAAACGTCATAATGAGCTTGTAACAGATCGGGTTTCTGATCCCCACAAACCTTTCAAATCCCTTACTCTTCAACTTTCTCAAAACATCCTCCACTAGCCAATTGCTCAATCTCCATAAGTCTACCACCTGAGATTTTATATCAAGGTCCAGGAGTTCCAACTCACAAAGAAGACCTTCCATTCATCTCATGACATGTGTACTCCACTCTTAAAATTAAAATCCAATTAATATCATTTATATGCATCTCCATCCATGTCGACCGCACATATCCATTCCTCTGCTGATCTCTTCCATGCTAATTGCTATCTTCTGGTTAGAATTAAGAGCAATCAAAGCTTGAATAAAATGAGTAATGAGGCAGCATAGATTTTCTAATTGAAAACATCAGAGTAAATTATATAAAACACACAGTCCGAAAATCATAAATCACTGAGTAAATTAAGCCTCAAATCGCCAAAACAATGATGAGAAATCTTATTTGATGGTTAATCGAAGATCAAAAATGAAATTGTTAGGGAGAAAATCGTTTTGGTGTAGCTAAAATCTTTAATCGCTGATCTATAAGATCTATAAAAATAATTGATTTCATCTCTAGAAAATCTAGTCGTGAGAACAGAGTGAACGAAATGAAGTGCAAAATTCCATTTCAAAGAATAGAGCTTATGAAAATTGAAAATTGCCTTGAATGAGGAGATGATGAAGAAGAAAGACGAGATCATGAGATGAAGAAGAAAATAGGTCTTGTAGATGAATCCACTTGTAGAGGAGGCATTTTACATGATGAATGCAGATGGGACTGAAGGGCATGATCCCAATATTTCTTTTAAGAATATGAATTCATTTTAATATTTGCGGACTTGGATATGCTAGGTTGGAAAGGCTTCAGGTCTTTAGCAATTTTGGCCTAAAAAGCATCAACATTGAATTTAAGGTACTGGTCGTTTATGGAATTTCGACATAATAATTTCATCAACTCGACTTCACTTATGGGAGGGATGATTTTCAAGAATGAGAAAGGAGTCGTGTGCTACTCCATGCTCACCGCACTAAATAATAGGGTTATGGGATTTCCGGACAAGGTCTTCCTTTGGTTCTCCTCTTGCACCGGGAACGAGCCATGTGGACACTCCAACGATAAATTCCATATAGATGAATTAAAGTGAAGTAAGACAAGAGCATCTAAAAGAGACTATTAGTCTACTCTCCAAAAATAATATAAACAACTTACTCTTAGTGATTTGAGAAGTGACTAATATAGTCATCTCCAACAATACTCTTCATAATCATTCTTTATTTATTTTTTATCATTAAAATTAGTAATGTATTGATATATTTACCAATAGTGAAAGGAGAGAGAGTATTCAATAATAAATTATTCATAAAAAAACAATTTGAGGAGTTAGTAAGAGTGGAGAGAGACTCCTCAATAATTAGGATGAAAGAAAGATGGTTAATAATTTGAGAAGCCATTAGGAGATTGTTGAAGTTGATTTTTAATTTTCACTCCTTAAATTTTAATTTAAGAGTCCAAGAGAAGAGACACTTGGAGATGCTATAAGTAATTAGCAAAGAGTTCTAAAGAGGGAGCGCAAATCTAGAAAAAGTTTACTAAGTATCCTTCTACATGTGGCCAAGTGGGCTTGATCTGTGTTAAGCAACGCGGAAATGAATAATAATTTCTTTCATTACTCTCTTAATTTCACATTTCAAATAAATAATATTAACATTTCAAATTTATTGCTGATAAATCTACATTATATTATTGTTAAACATTTACTTTTGTAATTATATGAGAATATTTTACATCTATTTAATATCATAATTAATATATGCATTTTGATATATTTTTTTTATATATATGTTAAGCAATAAAATGGATATAATGAATATCAATCGAATCAAAATAATACAATTTTTTTTTAAAGAGAAAAAAAATGTAATTGAAAAAAGAACTAAAATTATAAGTATTTTAAATTTAATAATATTAAGTGCCTTTTATGTTTACTTTGTTTTTTCCACCATTGAATGGTGATGAACTTTGATAAAATAAACTCATTCAATGATAGAAAAAATAAAGTAAAACTACTTTGTCAAAAACAAATAAACATAGCCTAACTCATAATATTATATTGGTTTATAAATTTTTACAAGTATAATATTTTGATCCGTGCAAAGAAAAAAAAAAAAAACGGATTTGAAGCTAATTATTTTCTTAAACCAATTGTTTACGAAAGACTTTCAGTTGTCAATCTTACATGTTGAAAAAGATGTGCGAATTTTCTGATTTCGCAAAATTAAATTGATTTGGATTATTTATTGCTGCCTTTTAACAATTGGGACATGACATCATGTCATCTCAGCTTAACACATAATATTGTTTTTTGAAAGTAAAATAGTTAAGACAACACATTAAAGCATCTATATATCTCATTCTATTAGTCACATCCTTTTGATACATCATTAAAATATTAATTACAAATTCTTTATCTTGATTAAACTAAACTTAATTGGTCTATTTTTTATTTTCTGAAATATCGTTAGAATGAAGTTAAATTTCTATATTTTTACATAGTATTAAATTCATTTAATTTCAATCAGCTAGATTAAAAAACATTGAACCGATAAAAAAATTTAATAGAATTTTAGAATATTGTAAAACTAAATCTAAATATGGTTCTAGAATTTTTAGTTTGGTTGGATATTATCCTCTAATTAAACAAAAAGATCCTTAAATTTCTCAACTCAAACATGTTGTGCTAGTTTTGATCCAATGTGGAGAACCAAATAGTCAGGCTCTTGTATTAGGTGTATAAGTATAACTAGGGTAATTGTATTGAATGTAATAATAACAAGTTACAAAAACTTTATATAAACCTAGTATATTATAGTGACTAGGAGATGAGAATAAGAGATATCTTTGTTACAAAGTGAGATGGAGAGAAATGAGGTATAATGTTTGTATTTCACTTAATTGTATTTTACAGATAATAAGGAGTATAATTATTATTTGTTTAAAACAATTATCATTAACATGCCCCCTCAAGCCGACGTCGAGATGATAGACAAAGTCACTCTCGAAGAGGCTAAAAACGAGTTGTCGATAGAGGTTTGGTTAGAATATCAGCAATTGATCATCTGTAGATATAAAGCGGATGTTGAGAGACCCAGACTGAACTTGCTCAAAAACAAAGTGATAGTCCAATTCAATATGTTTAGTTCGAGCATGAAACACTGGATTGATAGTTAAGTAGAAGACCCCAACATTGTCACACCAGAGAGTGCGTGGTCGAGGGATAGGATATCCCTAAGTCATTAAGAAGAGAGCAAAGCCACAAGAGTTCAACAGTGGCATTAGGTACATCTTTATACTCAATTCTCAGTGGATGACCGAGCAATGGTCGCTTGTTTCTTGGTATGCCAAGAAATAAGACTCCTTCCCAAATATATGTAGTAAGCTCATGTCAAGCGTCGATCGTCCGGGCAACCACCCCAGTCACTGTTAGTGCAGTAGTGCACTTGACAGATGGGATCGACATGAAACGTGAAACGAGTATCAAAGGTGTCCTGAGTGTAACAGAGAATGCATTTGGCTACTTTCCAATGCTCATCAATCAGGCAATGAAAAAACTGATATAACTTATTGATTGAGAAGGAAAGGTCTAAGCGAGTAATGGTGAGATATGGAGTGTACTAACCACATTATAGTATTCAGTTGCCGAGGCAAGATGTTTCCCAAACTCCTTAGACAGAGGCAAGGTAGTTTCCATATGAGTCACACATGGTTTGCTATCAACCATTTTAACACGACCTAAAATGTCATTAACATACTTGGATTGAAAGATATGAATGCCTGTTTGAAGATATCGAATCTCAAGACCCAAAAAGTATGATGCCCTACCAAGATTTCAAACAGGGAATTCGTGTTCAATTTCAGCAATGATTTACTGAATGAGAGTAGGGAATGTGCCGGTGATGAGAATATCATCGACATATCATAAAATATAGATCTTCTATGCACCATGCTTTTTAATGAATTAAGAACAGTCTGCCAGGGACATGACGAAGCCAAGTTGAATGAGAAATTCCTTTAGCGTGTAAACCATTCGGGCGGAGCCTGTTTAAGTCCATAAAGTGACTTTTTAAGGCGACACATAAAATTAGGACGATTTATGTCTGTGAACCCCTGCGGTTTCTCCATATAGATGGTTTCATTCAAATGACTGTGGAGAAAAGCGTTGGATATATCAAGCTGGTTAACAAACGAACCATTGGACGCGGCAATAATGAATACTGAATGGTTGTTGCTTTAACAATCGAGCTAAAAGTTTCCTTATAATCCAAACAATATTGTTGTGAAAAACCACGAGCAACCAGACGTGAAGGAAATAGGCAAAATACAGGGCAGCGGAAATATAAATTTTTTTACCTATTTCCTTAAACCAGGATCCGTTAATCGTTATTGCATATAAAGAGTGATAGAATGAAATACCTTGAATGACGTACTATCTACTATTGCTAACATAGTGCCCACAACTCTTATTCCGAGTTCACGAACACAAAGAAAAACAGAAGATCAAACGAGTTAGAATCTCAACCAAAAGAAAACAATCAATAGAGATTGTCTCTAACAAATCAACACAAGATCAAGAAGAAGAGAAAAGATAGAATTAATCGGATGGAAGCAAAAGGAGTGAATTCTTCCTCAACCAGGGTGGCCGAAATTTCTCTCTCCTATTGTATTGGGGTTGGCCGAAATTCAATAATAAGGGGGGTATAAATAGCCTATTGTATCTAAACCTTAGTTAGATAGGATTAGGTTATTTAAATAGAGTTTTATTCCAAATAATACTCTATAAATATTATCTATAATTATATCTAAATATAAAGATAATATTTAGTTGTTTAATAGAATAATAATTAGAAGATATATAATCACATTAAACCTTCTAATTTATTTATCCTATAATTAATTTAACCACAATTATAATCCAATCACAATTGTCTAAATAAATTAATCAACACATTTGTCAAACACATGTATATTTCGCCCCCCCCTTTCTATTGGGCCTCAAAAACTATTTTGGGCTTCCATCTATTAATTACTATCAATTCCTCTTTTGATTCTAAGTCTTATGTGTGACCCATTAGGTTCTTATTGCTACTAGCCGTATACAACCATTAAATTAATTTTCCAAAATTATATTCAATCTTTGTATAACGGAATGAGTGCGCGGACTGTGAATAGCAGAACCGTAAACATTCCCCCAGAGCTATAAGAAGACAGGTTGATTTCGTCGTTGACCTTTCCGTATTAGGTCCAGTATAATTCGATCCTTCATCAACTACATCCTCGAACTGAATCTTATGACTATGGATTATGTCAAGTCACATATAGCGAGACGTTCATTTTACTTGTACATGTCGATTTAACTCTGAATAGATAGATTAAGTGAAATCTTTATTTCAACTCTTAATCCGTCACCTTGCAAGGATTTAGAGTCAAGTCTTCCACAAGCAATCCTTGGACGTATCTCCTATTTATCAGGAGTGACAAATGCTCAATCCAATATTAACTATTCTGCAATTACTTCATGTGATACCCAACGCCTGCCCGCACACACCCCGGGGTGTTGGTCCCGTGTAATTAGTTCCAAGGGAGGGTTAGGAACTAATGTAACTTTTTCGCTTAATTATGCTGACTTAATTTAATTCTTTAAATTACTTTACTCAGTTTTGGTCAGCAAGGCCGAGCGAGATGTAAGACAGCTTTAGTCAGAGGCTGACTAGAACCGTTTCACTTGTGAGTTGGGAATTAACACTTAAGGTCAGCTTCCAACTCAGCACTCTGATTACTCAGTGTCAGCTTATACAATTTATATCCTGAGTAATTTAAGCAAGCAACACATACATATATATATTGAGAGAAAGAGTTAGAAATTACTCAGCAGACTTATCCTGGTTCGGCCTCACCGCCTACGTCCAGTCCCCAGAATCCTTCCGGGCTTTTTCAATCCACTACTGAGCTCTTTAAAGGTAGAGCACAAACCGTTTACAAGCAATTGAGTATGCAAGAGTACCGTCCTCTATTCGTCTACTCAACCCTACTGAGCGCTATAAACAAACACTCAGATTTTCTCTACCACTGAGTACTAAAACCGAGTACTCAACACCACTCTCTCAATCTTTACAATTGATACAGATTTGTTCTTTCTAGATGAAGAACACTTTAGATGAATACAAATTCAATCTAGACTTTTACACAGAAATAGGATTTGGGTGTAAGAATTTGCTTTTTCTTGTTTGTATGTGCTTGTATGTATGCTTTTCTCTTTTGTATTTCGGCAAATGATCCAAGAGATGAACTTGTCCTTTTATAGTGAAATATGATGCCTCAATCATTTGAATTCGGATCTGTCCGTTGAATTCAAACGGTCTTCTTGCGTCATTCACTGGTCAGCATACAGTTTTGCAGGCCAATCCTGTCGTGTGAATTTATCAGGTGTCAGGCTTGTCTTCTTCCGCCAGGTTCATCTTCTAGCGCCAGTTTCGTCTTTTAGCCAAAGGCCAGTTGACCCATGCGTCTCGAAACTGTCTCCTTGCGTAATTCCAAAGCTTCTGTACTGGCGCAGACTTATGTCGGATCTTGTCTTTTAGTAAACGGATCATTCGCGCTGTCCTGACGAACACTCAGCTTGACTTTATTGACGTTGCCTTTGTTCTTTATTTATATCGGAGACTGAGTACCATTCCACTCAGCGTCTTCGGGTAGCTTCGTCTTTAAGCATTTGTTCTGAAGAATACTTTTCTTCTATAATGCTGAGTTACACTTCTACTCAGCTTGTGCTGTGTCCCATGCTGACTTCATCCTATCTTACTTTTTATTTCTGTTCTCATTTATAATTATACTCAACATTGAACAAACACATTAGTACAATTAAATCAAAGCACATAAATTTAATTGTCTTAATCATGGGGTTAACTTAAATAATTTTGTCAAATCAAAATCATGTGGAAAGGTGTTTCAACAAACTCCCCCATTTTGATGTTGGCAAAAATATTTAATTATGGAACTCAGCATTAAAGTTCCCCATGATTGATTTATCTTTCATTCTTCTGAAGTTACTCCCCCGTAAGGGTTGCATCTATTGACTCAATTTAACTCTAAACCTTCTAAGATTTAATCAAGTGAAATTAAGACATGCTTTTACTGACTTAGTTCAATTCTAGACCTTCTAAGATCTAATTCAGATGAGCCTAGGTCAGCTTTTCAGAACATGGTCAATACTTAGAACATATAGTTATTACTCAGTGTTGCACATAGGTATCAGAGTTATCATATAGGTGTCAGAGTTATGTGTGCTGAGTATGTTTTACTTATATTTTCCTTATGTTCACAAGCTTTAATTTGTTGTTCAATGGATAGTTAAGTATGACAGATCAGCATATAAGCATAACAGGTAAGCATCACATATAGATAAGTCAGTTTGGATAAAAAGATGCTTATAATAGATAGTCAGCATAACAAAATGGAACATGCCACATATAAAGTTATAAGTCTAAGACTGTTTCTAATCTATCTCTTTATATTGATTTGAACTTGGTGGGATTTGCCTTTGCCCTTTGCAGTTCTTTGTTGCTGACTTGGATTACTTGGGTCAGCAGAAGTTGAACCGGGCTTCTGGTGAGTTCCGACGGCAGGCTTGGTTATCTCCCCCAGTTTCAGCTGAGTTCCAGCAGCTTGCCTTTCTTTCTCCCCCGTTTTGCCAGCATCGGGAGTTGGAGGAGGAGGATAGAAGGTTCCCTGTTGAACAACACGAGTCAGTTTTGATGAGTACATTTGAAGTTGACTCGTACTCTCCCGAAGACCTTTGAAGACTTCCATGCCATCGGACATAGTGGAAGCGGGGATCTTAATGTTGGCACTGAGCATACTTAACAGATACTCTTGAGATTTCCCGATCCAAGTTATGGATTCTGTCATCTGGGCATATGTACAGACCTTTGATTTTGTGCAGAAATCCCATAATACGCCTCGCATAGGGTGTGGAACGCCCCGCGTGTTTGCCCATTCCGTCAGAAATCTCCTGTATGTGGACCAATTCCAGATCTTGTTGTCTCAAACACGCCCTGCGTAGACTGGGATGCGCCTCGCGTGTTTGAGTTTCTGAGTTTTTATTGCTTGAATTGGGTCTTTTACGCCGCGCGTAGCTGAAGCACGCCCCGCGTAAAAGAGTCTCTGAGCTTTTTACATTGAAGAACTTCTTTACACGCCCCGTGTGTAAGGTGATACGTCCCGCGTATGGATAGTTGACTCAGGGAGACCGTGCAGTCTGACTTTCAGGATTAGGTTAATCATTTCTGACACATGTTCCACGCCCCGTGTATGGTGGTATACGCCTCGCGTATGCTGAGCAGATCCCACGTGGTGCCTGTGGATAAGGCAACTATTTCTGACTTGGTGTTTCACGCCCCGCGTAAGGAATGAGACGCCCCGCGTATTGTGGTGGATTTTCACTACTTGTTCGTACCTGAAATACAATTCTCGGGAGCCGAGTTAGCTTGACGTTTTATTTACTAATATTAATCACAAATACGGAAAATTAACCGAAAGTACGGAATTTATTTTTATTTTGTTATTTTATTAAAACACTCTATTTTTGCAATTAAACTTATTTATTTCTTCTAAAATTAACCCGTAAATCACGCTAAAAGATAGGGGTAAAATACCCCTATCAGACATCCATTTGATATAGTTTGAAGTTCATGAAACTAGCATATGCACATAATATTCGTATAGCCTCTAACCTAGCAACTGGAGCAAAGGTCTCACCGTAGTCAATGCCTTCTTGCTGACTATAGCCTTGAGCTACAAGTCAGGCTTTGTTCCTGACTACATTGCCTTGCTCGTCTAGCTTATTTCTAAAGACCCACTTAGTTCCTATGGTCTTTTGATTCCTAGGTTTTGGTACTAAATCCCATACCTCATTTCTCTTGAATTGATCAAGCTCTTCTTGTATAGAATTGATCCAGAATTCATCGTGCTCAGCTTCGGTGAAATTCTTTGGTTCATGGACTGAGACGAACGCAACATTGCTAAGATATCTCCTGAGTTGATTTCTTGTCATCAGGTTGTTCTCAGCAGCATCAAGAATAGACTTTTCCGAGTGTCCTCTTGGAATTTTGATCTCTTTGGGTAATGTTGAGTTGTCAGGAGCAGGTGTTTCAGCAATCTCTGCAGTTTTAGATTGGTCAGCAAAGGTAATTTCAGGTTCGTTTTTACCTTTGGTCAGCCCGTGTGGTAATGACTCAGCGGCTCCATTTTGGTCAGCGGAAGCTGAGCATAGGTCATCTTCGGCAGACTGACTACTTTCCTGCAGGGTCAGTTTCATCGAACTCGATATGGATAGACTCTTCTACGACTTGAGTTCGTTTATTAAACACCCTATATGCTTTACTGTTAGTTGAGTACCCTAGAAAGATCGCTTCGTCAGCTTTAGAATCAAATTTGGCAAGGTTGTCTTTCGTATTGAGTATAAAACATTTACAACCAAAGGCACGAAAATATCCAATGTTCGGTTTTCGTCCTTTCCAAAGTTCATAGGGGGTTTTCTTAAGAATAGGTCTAACTAAAGCCCTATTGAGTATATAGCATGCTGTGTTGACATCTTCACCCCATAAATACTTTGGAAGCCTATTCTTACTCAGCATTGTCCTAACTATTTCAACTAATATTCTGTTCTTCCTCTCAACTACCCCATTTTGTTGAGGAGTTCTAGGAACTGTTGATTTTTTAATTCTCCGCCATTATCACTACGGATGTGAGCTAATTTTAAATCTTTTTCATTTTCAAGTTTTCTGATCAGCGTTGAGAACATCTCAAAAGCTTCATCCTTGCTACTCAGCAAGATGACCCAAGTGTACCGAGAGAAATCATCTACAATGACCAGGGAAAATCTCTTACCACCCAAGCTGAGTGGCTGGACAGGTCCGAAAAGATCCAAGTGTAGTAATTCCAATGGACGCTTGGTTGAGACAATATTTTTACTTTGAAAAGACTTTTTGGTTTGTTTACCTTGCTGACAAGCATTACATAATTGATCTTTCTCAAATCTAAGTTTGGGCAAACCCTCAACTAATTGCTTTCTTGCTAATTTGGCAAGGAGGTCCATGCTTACATGACCAAGTCTCCTATGCCATAGCCAGGAATTATCTTCCTTTGACACTAAGCATATATTTTTCGAAAAATTCTTTTCTAAACTCAACATGTAAACATTATCAATACGAGAGGCAGTTAAAATTAAATCATTTGTTTTTCCCTCGAGTATCCGACACTCAGTGGCATCAAATACAACCTTTCTACCGCTATCACACAGCTGAGCTATGCTCAATAGGTTATATTTGAGACCCCTGACTAAGGAGACTGACTCAATAGAAGGGTTTCCTCCGATAGTACCTGATCCTACTATCTTACCCTTTTTGTTGTCTCCGAAGCTTACACTTCCACCTCGTTTAAGCTCAAGTGTGATAAACTGAGTTTCATCACCAGTCATATGCCTCGAGCATGCGCTGTCAATATACCAAAGCTTTGACTTCTCCGCGCACCTCAGGCTCACCTGCATTTTAAACTATTCATCTTTAGGTACCCAATTCTTTTTGGGTCCTCGTTGGTTAGCATGAATAGGTGGAGCGTCATATTTTATTTTGTGACGACATACATTTATGGTGTGGCCATTTTTACCACAATAGTCACAAAAGATTACCCTTTGAGGATATTTCCTCTTTTGGTCAGCACGATGGTGCTGAGCATACCAACACACTTTTATAGTGTGTCCTCTCTTTCCACAACAGTCACACTGACTGTTCTGCTGAGTGTACTGTCGATGCTGACCAGTACCTTGATACTCAGCATTGGAATAGAACCTTTTCTTAGCCAATGTACTCAACTGGTTCTGTATAGTTATGATGTCCTTTCTCAGCTTCTTAGAGTCTGATTGGACTTCAGAGACAAATCTATGCATTATCTTTAAATTTTCATCTTGCCTAGTGTTGTCCTGAAGGAGATGTCAGATGTCACTCAGTTTGACTTCCTCGATCTCATCACATCGCCTGCTGAGTGCTCTAATTTTCTTGTTACACTTTTTGGTCAGTGTATATAGATCACTCAGGGCGTTAACCATTTCATTTCTAAGCAGGAGAAGAGATGTTACCTCATTGGAGTGCTCCTCTTGGTCAGATTCATCTGAGAGGTCAGCTTGCTCAGAATGGCATTGGTCAGCAGATTCGTCAGCCATGAAACATATGTTTGCTGACTCCGTGGCATCAGCTTCTGATGAGGTTGACTCATCACTGTCACTCCATGTTGCCACCATTGCTTTTCTGCTGCCTTTATTTTCTTTCTTCAAAGTGGGACAGCTTGATTTAATATGCCCATTTTGATAACATTCAAAGCATATGACAGGCTTCAAGCTGTCCTTTTTGTATCTGTTGTCGCTGGGCTCAGCTTTGTATTTGTCGCTTCTTTTGAATGACCTTTTGCTGTTCTTGTCATTCTTTCTGAACAGATTCTTCATCTTTCTTGTGAACATGGCCATTTCCTCATCATCCGATGAGTCAGCTTTCATGACAAGAGATTTTTGCTTCTTGTCCTCTGACTTTTCTTTAGCTTCAAAGTTCTTCATTGAGATCTCGTGGGTTAGCATAGATCCGATCAGCTCATCATATTTGTATGTGGTCAGGTCCTGAGCTTCTTCCACAACTGTCTTTTTAGCTTGACAGCTCTTGGGTAGACTTCTTAAGATTTTCTTCACCTGCTCTTCTTCTATGAAGTTCTTGCCGAGTCTTTTCAGCTCATTTATGATATTGGTGAATCTAGCGTTCATTTCAGAGATGTCTTCATTGTCATTCATCTCGAACAGCTCATATAGTCTCATATGTTGGTTCACCTTTGATTCGTTGACCTTGCTGGTACCTTCATAGGTCACTTCCAGCTTCTTCCATATTTCTTGTGCTGACTCACAACCTGAAATTTTGTTGTACTCTGCAGCATCTAACGCACAGTGAAGCATATTGATGAAGGAAAATAGACAAGCCTAGGCATAGCGGAATAATAAAATTTTATCTATTTTATCTATTTCCCTTTTCCAAGATCTGTTAATTGTTATTTCATATAAAGAGGGATAGGAAGTAATACCTTTATCGAAGAACTATCTACCGTTGCAAACGAAGTGCCCACAACTTGTTATTATCAACTCGTGAACCACGAACGTTTGATTCAACACAAAAACAAAACTAATCAGTAATCAACCTTTAATAAATAGCAATCGCAATGATTGCTTCTAACAGAAATCGATACGAGATCAAAGAGGGAGTAAGAAATAAAGTAAATTAGCCGAGACGACGACGGAACAATTCCTTCTCCTTCTGTATGTTGTGTTGGCCGAAATACTGAGGCTAGGGGTCTATTTATAGACTTCCGAAACCCTAATCCTAGTTGTGTTAGGAATTTAATTAATTGGAATCTTATTCTGAATAGGATTCCTAATTAGATAATTAAATAAACACTTTAATATTATCTAAACAATAACTAATTATATTTAGATAATTATTATTAATCAAATTAATAATTAATTAATGTTAGGAATAATTAATTAGAGTTTTAATTGCATAAAACATCCAATTAATATTATCAGATAATTCTTTAGTTTAATTCATAATCATAATCTAATTATAATTATTAAACTAAATTAATATCCCTAACAAATATGTAAATTTCGGCTCATGTGTCCGTGTCCTGCTAATTACGTTTTCGTCCTCCGATTCCAAGTCCCATATGCGACCCATTAGGTTCTTTATTGCCACTAGCCGTATATATCCTTTGAAATTATTCATCACGATTAATTCCAACATATATATAACGGAATACCGTCGCGAGCTGTTACTAGCAGAACCTATGATATTCCCCCCAGAGCAATTAAGAAGTCAGGTTGATAACTGACGTTAACCTTTCTATATTAGGTACTGTTGAGCGATTTCCGCAAGTGCACGGTTTCGCTTGTAGTAATAAAAATATCGATCCCACAGAGATACGTTTTTTAACGAAAAACTTATTTTTGAATCTTTAATTTCGAACTTGTTAGATTTATAAAATGTAAATAAAAAGTGAAAATTGGATTAATTGAATTTAGAAAATTTATTTGATTGAATTTGTAAACTTTGAGTATTTGAAAATGCTGGAATAAGATTATATATTTAGAATAAATCGATTGTTAGAAAGATCTTCTGATTTTAAGGATGAATTTTACAAAACAGGAACATTTAGAACTTATTAGAAAAAGGAATGAATTTGTTCATTTGCATTAAGCAAAGAAAACAACTTAAACTTTGTATTATTATGATGATGAAATAAATGACGGAACCTCTAATTAATTGGCTTTGAACGCGACAAAACCCTTTCGGGATAGTTGCCCTTACTCAAATTAACACTCTTTCGAGATGATAATTTGCCTAAGTGTTCAACAAAGTTTCCTTTTAATGATTTTGAATTCAAGTGCATATTAATGAAAACACCAGCCTCACTTATATTGGATTGGTTACCATAAGTGCTGCATAACGATTTGTCGAATAGAACGGACTTTATTAGATGAAATGTAAATTGATACAAGTTTACAGAGAATAAGGAGCATCGAGTTCTTCGAGGGCGTGCAAGTGAAGGGCTTGATCGGTTCCACTTCCTTGGGTTTCCTAGGAGGTTGTCAGGCTCGGGGGCGAACACTTTACTCAATCTTCTTGCTGTAACTTCGTAATAGGGATTCGGTCGGCCACTACCATGATGCAAACTAAAACTGGAACAATGTCTAAACGCTACTGAGTTGTAATTAAACTATAAACAATATGTGTACCTCATCTTGTTTTGTACAGAATCTAATTTCTAACTCTCGAAATGTTTTTACTTAGAACTTCGACATAAGTTCTACGCTCTGATTTCTATATCTATATTATAGCATTTCATTACACTTTTTCTCAACATCAACTCTTTATTTATAGATGTTGAAGGGTTGTGTTTGAAGTGATGTATCCGTTGGTTAAGAGTCGTGTCCGTTGTGAAAGGACGTCTTTATCCACTTGAACGAACGCGTTTCTTGGATTTTCAGCATGTGTTAAATGCTCTTGGTGAATTTCTGCACTTACCGAGGATAGTAATCCGCGACCGTGAATGACGTAGCACTGAGCTTGAGCGACGGATGAAGGGGAGAATTGGTTGTACCGCGCGTGTCGCGGCCGCGGGTCTGGGATCCACTGTCGCGGCCCGGCAGGTTTTCTTACTTCTTGCTTTCGTTCGTGTCCTCGACTTGGCGCTTTCGATTTACGTCGTCTTTGACTCCTTTTGTAGGGCTTTTCTTCTGTTTTAGATCCTTTTTCGTTCCTATTTGGATTTTACCAAATATTCAAGTACCTTGCAAGAAAGAAAGATATTCGAAAGTAAAAGTAATCTAAACAGATATAAATAACACAAATTCGTAATAAAAATGATGTAAATGTTAATGATATTTTAGGTATATTTTGGGCTTAACAAATCTCCACACTTAATCTTTTGCTAGTCCCGAGCAAAATTTCACTGAATTTATTCCTTAACTAATCTCTTTATAAAAAATAAAACATATATCTTTGTGTTTACCTTTTAAATTAGTTAAGCCGAAAAGACTAACTTCACATGGCAAATTTATACGCAAAATATCAAACTAACTTAGTATAAATACGATATATCATTCGTCTTGTATTTCAATTTTTAAATTGAAGTATTCGGGACGATGTAAGCACGCACGTTATTGAGTTTTCCATCTCAAGGCATTTCAAAGCACCAAACTTCCTTTCCCAAACTTGAATTATTATATATGATTTATTAAGTTTAATTTATTTGCTTAGTTACGCCCGTGATAAGGGTGGTCTCGATCGTAACTTTATATGCATTTGTTTTGTGTTCGCTTAAGAGGTACCGACCATGCCATGGGTGGACGCAATCGTTACTTTAAACTTTAAATACGCTTAATTTTTCTAATTTAAACGTTCCTTCTATACCTCGATTGTGATAAGGGTGGTCGCAACCGTGGCCAAAAGTACGCTTTACTTATTAATTTCTTCCCTGTCATACCTCGATTGTGATAAGGTTGGTCTCAATCGTGGCCAAAAGTTAAGAATACGATTTATTGATTATAACTTGGGAAAAAGAAAATTAGCACATTCATCCTATATTGACTTAAAATTCAACATGTATTATGGCTATAGTTTCCTTAAAAACTTCAATTGGTGTTAATGTAAGACAAAATCAAAACCGAGCTAAAAATTGTTAGTTCAAATTTAATGCCTATAAACCTAATTGAAAATTTAAAATAAGATTTATTGTATCATGAATTTCATGATATGAAATAGAGATTAAAAATAAAGAATTTTTACTTAAATACATTCACTCGAGACAATTTTACTTAAAATCGTGTCGAAGATTTGTGAAAAATATATTTTGAAAAATATTACCCGTATAGAAATATATTATTTCTATCGATAATGATAACCTAAAAATAATCATAAAAATTTTAACTTATGATATTTATAAATGTAAAAATGATATTTCATAAAAAAAAAATGTTAAGTTTTTTCATTTGTTGCAATATATTTAAAAGTGTTGCAATATACGTTGCATTTGTATTTTGAAAAACAAGCGATGCATACATTCATTCATTCATTTGCATACATTCATTCATTCGTTTGCATAAAATGATATATGTATATATCTCCTCCCACACTTAAATTGGACCATGTCCTCATGGGGGCAAAAATGGAGATAAAACACTAAAGATAAAACAAACGGAAATAAACGAAAGATATAGCAAAAACATGCATCATAAAAGTAAAGTGAAATTAGAAATTGTACGAAACATAATAAATATAAAAATATACGAAATTGAAATTGAAATAAGATAAGATAAAAATCAAAGATAAAACCTAAGCATGTGGCGGGGAATCCGGAGGTGTTGGTGAAGTTTCCACATTTCGGCGCACGCCTCAAAGTATTGAGGTTGTCATTCATCACCATATTGTTCTCCACCAAATCATCAATTCTTAAATTCATTTGACGATTATTTGCATTGATTTGGTTCAAAATCCGCCTTAAATCCACCGGATCATTATCTTGTGTTGCTTGGGCTTGTGGTGCAGCGTCTCCACCTTCCTCCGCTCCTTCTTCATCGGTACCTACATTATGAGAACTAGAAGCACCTCCACCCATAGTGCCACGAAGATGTGCAATACGGGTAGCATACGAAATAAAAACATGAGGAGCCGCAGAAACCAATAAATGAGCCCGCTCAAGAGCCGCAATGTCCAAAACTGGAACATATCCATGGTAGGCGGACATATCAAAATCAGTCAATTCATCCCGTGCTCCCAAAACAATAGCGGTGATTAAATTACCGAGAGGGACTTGAGTGGTATGAGCCCTCGAAGCACGATACAAACTATCAAAAAGCATTCCAATGCTATCCACCTGCAAACCCTTGAACAAACAATCCCAGACAAACAAATCCCGGACTTGAATCTTGGAACTCTCAACACGACCAAAAAGTGAAAAGCTCAAATACTTGTGAAAGAAGAACACACAATTATCCTTAATCAACTTGCTCGAAGTGTTCTTAGAATCAAAAGAAGTTTGGTCAGACAGAGTTTGCCAAAAAGAGTTATTATCAAAATCCCGAGGCTTATCATAAAAGTCACTAGTAGGGAAACCAAACATATTACCCATAGCCGCATAATCAACTGTATAGGTAATACCCTTATTCCGAAAAGAAATTTCTGTCCTCTTTTTGTTCATCGTCAAAGTAACCAAAAACTCAACCACATACTCTTGAATTTGTGGAAAACGCATAGAAGCAAAAGTTTCCCATCCCAAAGTTTCAATAAAAGCAGTAATTTGTGTAGTGAAGTTCAACTTCCTTACCGAATCAAAGTCAAGAAACTGCATATCCACGAACTTGCGATTGGCGTGTGAAAAGTGCTTGAAACGTCCAACTTCTTCTTCAGAATGAATGTCGAAATAAGCCCCGCATCTAACCCTAAGGCGATTAGCCTCAGTGACAGCCGGCTTGTGTCCAACACGCTTTGCTCTAGGCATGGTTATGGTGTTTATGTGTTATGAATGTTAGGGTTTTAGAGAAAAAGATGAAAAGAGAGAAAAGCTTAAGGTTGAAGATGAAGTAGAATGGTTGTGAATTCTTGGAATTGAAAGGTGTAGGTGATTGAAAAGGGTAATGATGAAATTGGGAAAAGGAAAAGTAAGGTATTGGGAAGGGGTAAGAGTAGGGGATTGGTTAAATTTGGAGGTGATGTAAGGTTTGTGTAAGTAATAGGTATATATAGGGTTTGAGTAGGAAGTTAAATAGTTAGAGTAGGAATAGGAATTGGAATAGGTAGAGTTGAAATAGGAAGAGTAATTAATATAGTTAGAGGTTGAATATGAAAAGGTGTAAATAGAGGATGAATAGGAAGAAGAATAGGTATAGATTAAATAGAAAAGGAAAAGGTATAGGAAGAATGGAAAAATAGGTCGAAAACCGGACCTGGAGTGCCTGAATTATGCGTGTCGCGGTCGTGGATGTATATCCGCGGTCGCGGATCGCGTTTTTCAACCAACATATCCTCTGAAATTTGAGAAGAAAAATCTGAAATTACCGAGAATCCAACATTCGCGGCCGCGAATCGCGCTGGGCAGCGAATCTTGTGTCTGAAATTTTCTGGATTTTTTCTGATGTTACCGTGGAAGCGCATCCGCGGTCGCGGATCACCTCGTGGCTACCCAAATTCAGCTTATTTACTTCATTTCGTGCATTTTCTTGATAAATTATATCCTGAACTTCTTGAAAAATGAAATCTGTACTTAAAACATAAATAAACCAAAGGTTTATCCTTATTAATGAAAGAAAAAAAAAAAATGAAAATGCTTTAATTAATGAATGTTAAAATTAGAAATATGAAAGGGTTGGAACTAAAATTAATTGAAACATTTATGTGCATTCATTAAGTTAAGTTAAATGAATCTTATGTTAGGAACTTGAAATTTAATTATTAATCAATTAATTAGTTAATGAAATGATTAAGTTTGCATTTAATTGATTCATTGGTCTAAATTTATGAAATTAAAATGTAACCATATAATCAAAAACAAAGTATAATGCAAAAGAGAAATTTTTATTTATTAACATTTATTTACAAACAAACAAAACACAAGCTATGCTAAAAATTCGTCCCCTTCAATCGGGATTTTCTTAGCCCTATATCGTTCTATTTTCAACTGCACGAAGGCTTGTCGTTCTTGTGCAGAAAGAAAATTTGGTCCTGATCGAAAAACTCGCTTCACTAGACCTTCAAATTCTAAAAATTCATAGTCTAGCATCGGGAAAGATTCAGCATCACTCCAAGGAACAGAAATACTTCCCTTGGTCCCTAGAATTATTCCACATATAATATTCCCGAACCCAACCTTCTTAGCCTTAGATCTAGATGCGGCAACAAGACCCTCCATCAGAATTTTTGAAGAATCAACCACGTTGCCTTGAAATATATCGCCAAGGACATAAAGATCAGATTCTTGGACGACACTACTGAACGTGCGACCGAATAGGCTGTGACTCAGAAACTTATGCAAATATAGCATAGAGTTGGAATAGAAAGACTTATTATAGGCAAGTTTTGGGTGGAAAGGCCAGATACCGGTGAGCATTCGCCAAATATCAGTGGACGTCATATCTCTTCCATGATGGCGTTTGGTAGCATCCTTCAAAGGAAAACCAAACCAAGCATGCAATTCAGGATATCCAAAAGTGAAAGTTTTGTCATCCCGACGAAAACTGAGACGCACACGACGCTTGTTAACAAAACGCACAGTGCAGAAAAACTCTAACACCCAGTCTCCAATTATAGGAAACTTCATATCGACAAATCTGGTCCATCATAGTCGCTCCATGTAACGACTCATATCTTCCTTAATTCCTAATTGATCATTAAGAAAGTCATCCATGTATAGCATTCCGACAAAGAAAGTGTATCAAAGTTTCAGGAAGCGCCTTCCCTCATCGTGATTGAAGATGGGAAAGTTACATCCATAACGCTCTGATATATCCACATGTTTATTGCGTGAAGCAATAACTTTCTTAGATGAAGTGTTTGAGGAAGCCATGATTTTTGGAAAGAGTAAGGAAGAAAAGTTCTGAACTTAGTGTTTGGATTTTATGAATGGTAAGAAAATCAGAGATAGTTCTGATAGAGATGAAAAAGAAAGTGACAGAAAACTGGACCTCTAGTACCTATATATAAGATCCTAGGACGAAAAGAGGTGTTGTTTCGAAGTGAAAAGGCATGAAACAAACCGTTTAGAAATGAGAAAAACTTAGTGTTTCATTCTGAATAGTTACAACTGCTGAGAAAAGGTTCAATCTGGGCAAAATTTCCCCCGTGTCGCGACCGAGGATGCTGACCCGCGGTCGCGACACGCTGATTTTCCTGCAAAAATCAGTTGTCAAAACTCTAAACTCCTGATCCTCTACCGAGAATCCTCATCCTCGGTAAGTTCAGAAATTTTTCCCTTCAATTTTCAATCAGAATTCTCAACTGAGAATCTGAAATCCTCTACAAGTCCAGAAATTTTCCTGACTTCTAGCCATGCCTAAATTCTCAACTGAGAATTTGAAATTCTCTATAAGTCCAGAAATATTTCTACCTCATTAAGAATTTCATATATGTGAATTCTCAACTGAGAATCTGAAATTCTCAACTGAGAATCACTGAATTTTCTAATTTTTATGAAATTCCTAAAAATTAATCATGACTCGAATATATATTTCTATATCTAAAATTCTAAAATGATATAATCTAAAACAAAACAAAAATAAAAATAAAAATAAAAATAAAAATAATAAAAGAAAAATGAAATGATTTAAATGTCAGGAAATCTTGTTACGAAACTAGGTCCTATTTCGGAAATATTTTCGTAATAGATTTTACATCGATTACCGTTAACTTTGAAACGCTTACCATTAGTTTCCTCAAGTTCCAAAGAACCATAGTCGAACGTTTTGACGACTAAATATGGTCCGTCCCATCTAGACTTAAGTTTTCCCGGAAATATACGAAGCCGTGAATTGAATAACAGCACCTTATCTCCAACATTAAAGTGTTTGACTTTAATCTTGGCATCGTGCCATTTTTTCACTTTTTCTTTATAAATCCTCGCATTTGCATACGCTAGATGACGTAACTCATCTAACTCATTTAAATCGAGCAAACGTTTCTTTCCTGCTTGTTGTAAATCAAAATTAAGTTTTCTAATAGCCCAATAGGCTTTATGTTCTAATTCAACTGGTAAATGACATGATTTTCCATACACCAAACGGTACGGAGTCATTCCTATTGGTGATTTAAATGCAGTACGGTATGCCCATAGCGCATTATTGAGTTTTTGTGACCAATCTTTTCTTGATGACGAAACAGTTTTCTCTAGAATCCATTTGAGTTCTCTATTTGAGATCTCCGCCTGACCATTTGACTGGGATGGTATGGCGTTGACACGCGGTGGCGTACTCCATATTTTTTCATAAGCATATCGAAATTCCGATTTATGAAATGGGTACCGCCATCACTAACAACGTACCTAGGACAACCGAATCTACAAAATATATCGTCAAGAAAAGTAATAACTACTTTAGAATCATTCGTAGGGGTTGCAATTGCTTCAACCCACTTTGAAACATAATCAACGGCTACTAATATGTAAGTTTTGCCATTGGAAGGCGGAAAAGGTCCCATGAAATCAATTCCCCACATGTCGAAGATTTCGACTTCCAACACGTTTGTGAGGGGCATCTCATCTTTCCTTCCTAAGTTACCCGTTCTTTGGCATTTATCACAACGAGTAATAAAGGAACCAACGTCTTTAAACATTGTCGGCCAATAGAAACCACATTCCAATATTTTAGCTACCGTTTTATTAACTCCATTATGTCCTCCATACGAGCTGGAATGACATTCTGTTATTATAGATTCATATTCATTTTCTCCAACACATCTCCTAATTATCCCGTCACCACATGATTTGAATAGAAAGGGATCTTCCCAAAAATATTGTTTAATATCGAAGAAAAATTTCTTCCTCTGTTGGGGAGATAATCCTTCCGGAACGATATCGGTTGCAAGATAATTAGCAAAATCTGCATACCATGGTGACATGATACTTTCTACATGATAGAGATGTTCATCGGGGAAATCATCTCGTATACCGACAGTTTCACCTATAGGACCGTTTTCATCTTCTAGTCTTGATAGATGATCGGCGACAAGGTTTTCTACCCCCTTTTGTCTTTAATTTCTATATCAAATTCTTGTAACAACAAAACCCATCTAATCAGATGCGGTTTTGCATCTTTCTTAGCAAACAGATAACGTAAAGCTGCGTGATCTGTATAAATAATAACTTTAGATCCTAACAAGTATGACCTAAACTTATCACATGCAAATACTACGGCTAACATCTCTTTTTCTGTTGTTGTGTAATTTAACTGTGCACCGGACAATGTATGACTTGCATAATAAATAACATGTAATTTTTTATCCTTTCTTTGACCTAAAACACATCCTACTGCTAGGTCACTTGCATCACACATGATTTCAAAAGGCAAATCCCAATCGGGTTTAGCAATTATGGGCGCACTGACTAAGGCTGTTTTCAATGTTTCAAAGGCTTTAATACAATCTTCATTAAAGTCGAAGGTTGAATCCTTCATAAGTAAATTAGTAAGTGGTTTGGAAATCACAGAAAAGTTTTTTATAAATCTTCTGTAAAAACCTGCATGTCCTAGAAAAGATCTTACTCCCTTGACAGTTGTTGGTGGGGGTAATTTTTCTATTACTGAAGTTTTTGCTCTATCCACTTCTAATCCCTTTTCAGATATTTTATGACCTAAAACAATTCCTTCGTCGACCATGAAATGACATTTTTCCCAATTTAATACCAAATTCGTTTCTTCGCATCTAGAAAGAACTCTATCTAAGTTTTTTAAACATGCATCAAAAGAATCTCCATAAACTGAAAAATCATCCATAAATACTTCCATGATATCTTCGATGAAATCATTAAAAATTGCAGTCATGCAACGTTGAAAAGTTGCTGGTGCATTACATAAACCAAAAGGCATTCTTCTATATGCAAATGTTCCATAAGGACATATGAAGGTTGTTTTATCTTGGTCATCCGGGTAAATATATATTTGAAAGAATCCGGAATAACCATCGAGAAAACAATAAAATGCATGACCGGCTATCCTTTCGATCATTTGATCGATGAAAGGTAAAGGAAAATGATCTTTCCTAGTTGCCTTATTTAGGTTCATATAATCTATACAAACCCTCCAACCGGTGGTGGTTCGCGTAGGTATTAATTCACCTTCATCATTCCTTACTACAGTTATACCTCCCTTTTTGGGTACACAATGGATTGGACTAACCCATTCACTATCCGAAATAGGATAAATGATTCCATTGTCTAAAAGTTTAGTAATCTCATTTTTGACTACTTCTTTCATGTTCGGATTTAAACGTCTTTGTCTATCCGCTTTAGGTGGCTTATCTTCTTCTAAGTGAATCCTATGCATTACAATACTAGGATTAATCCCTTTAAAATCTGAAATCTGCCATCCCATACTTCCTATTCTATTTCTAACAACTTCTTTCAATTTTTCTTCTTGATTTTCTGTTAATTTGTTAGAGATGATTATAGGTAGAGTGTCACTTCCGCCTAGGAAAGTGTATCTCAGATGGTTTGGTAGTTCTTTAAGTTCTAATTTAGGTGGAACTATTACTGAAGGCGGAACTGGTCCATCTTCTCGAATCAAAGGCTCTGGGTCCTTATCTTCTAATTCTTCACCCATTATAGGTTCTATTATTTCTTCTCTTTGAACAATGTCATTAACACATTCTTCAATTAAATCAAGCTTCATACAAGCGAAATCCTCCATAGGATATTTCATCGCTTGATTCATATCGAACTCGATCTTATCGTCACCTATTCGTAAAACTACTTTTCCTTCCGACACATCAACTAGAGCACGTCCCGTGTTCATGAATGATCTACCAAAGATTAGCGGACAATTAGCATCATAAGCAAAATCTAAGATAACAAAATCAGTAGGAAAAATAAATTTGTCAACTTTTACCAAAACGTCTTCAATTATACCATATGGTCTTTTAGTGGATTGATCCGCTAATTGCAAAACCATATTGGTACGCTTGATGTCTTCTTCTAATCCTAATTTCTCAAAAATAGACAATGGCATCAAGTTTATACTAGCTCCTAAATCGCAAAGACAGCTTGGGAATTCCATATTTCCCAAAGTACACGGAATGGTAAAGCATCCTGGATCTTTGAGTTTAGTAGGTAATTTGCTTGATACTATCGAACTACATTCTTCAGAAAGTGAAATGGATGAAATTCCTTCCCAACTAATCTTTTTTGAAATTAAATCTTTCAAGAATTTTCCATAGTTAGGGATTTGCGTAATCGCATCCATGAATGTTAAATTTATATGTAAATTTTTAAGTTTGTCTAAAAATGATAACAGTTGTTTATCATGGTCCTTATTTTGGACCCTGTGTGGAAAAGGTGGCTTTGGTACAAAGGGTTTCGGATTAGAGTCAATTGGTGTATCTTTTTGTTTTAATGTATCTTCTTTGGATTTTGGTAAATCATTTCCAGGTAAAGTTGAAATTCCGGGCATTTCCGGACCTAAATAGTTTTTCCCCGAACGAAGAGTGATAGCCTTAACATGCTCTTTCGGATTTTCTTCCGTTTGGCTGGGAAGACTTCCCTCTTTGCGGGATGGAATTGATTTAGCAAGTTGTCCAATTTGAACCTCCAAATTATGGATGCTAGATGATTGGTTTTTGATAAGCTGATCGAATTTATTTTCGATCCGTTTAAAACCATCGTCTTGATTACTTACCTTTCCATTCATAGCATCTATAAATTTGTCGATTTTTGAAGATAAAGTGCTAATCGTATCTCTTGTTTGATTTTGATAATTGTTTATACGATATTGATTAGCATTTGCATTATTATTATTATTACCATCTTTCCAGTTAAAGTTAGGATGATTTCTCCATCCAGGATTATAAGTATTAGAATAAGGATTAGTAGTTTGGTTTTGTCCTTGGACAAAATTTACCTGTTCTATCTCATTCATACCTTCGTAGTCAATGTCTCTCTGGATCGGATCATTAGGATCACATGGTGCCATAAATTTATCAATTTTGTGCGATAAGGCAGAAAATTGGGCTTGTAACATTGCTACAGGATCAAGATTCATTATACCTTTAACCGATGATGTACATGAGGATGATGGTTTCGCCGTTGGTATATGTCCACGCTCTGCGGGCCACATACTGCTGTTGATTGCCATTTCCTCCAAAAGTTCTCTTGCTTGGGCGGACGTCTTCTTCATAAATAACCCTCCAGACATAGCATCTAATGAACCTCTAGTCGTAGGATTTAATCCATTATAGAATGTCTGCATTAAAAGTGCATCTGGCAATTGGTGGTGTGGGCATAAACGTTGAAGTTCTTTAAAACGTTCCCAAGCTTCATAAAGAGTTTCATTATCATTTTGTGTAAAAGATGTCAACTCTTTGATGACTCTTGCGGTTTTTGCTAAAGGAAAATATTTTTGTAAAAATGCTTGGGCTAATTGGTCCCAAGTTTCAAATGTTGCAGCAGGCATAGAAGTTAACCAAATTTTTGCCTTATCCTTCAAAGTGAAAGGAAAGAGGCGAAGTTTGATTGCTTCAGCTGTTACATCAGTAATTTTAAAAGTGTCACAAATTTCTAAGAAATTTGTCAAATGTGCATTAGGGTTTTCGTTAGGCAATCCGTAAAACGTTACGTTGTTTTGCAACATATTAAGCAAAGCAGGCTTAATTTCAAATTGATTTGCGTTTATACGGGGTCTAACTACACTATTAGTTACACCGGCCATTCCTGGCCTAGCGTAATCCATAAGTGTCGGTGGATCGGCCATAATTTCTGGCTGGTCTACTTTTGTTTTTAAGGGTGTTTTGTCTTTTTTGTTGTTTTTCTTGTTTTTCTTAAGTGTTCTTTCAATTTCTGGATCAAAAGGATCTGGTGGCGTGCCCGAATTTCGTGAACTGCGCATCAACTTGAAATTGTAACACGAGCCCAACTACCTTCAAAACAAAATTGAAAGCAAATATGTTATAAAACTGAAAATAAATAAAATATAAAAGTTGTATAAAAATAATGTATAAACCTAGATTCGAAAATAAAATGCGAAAAATAAAAATTTTGTCAAAAATTTTGGCGTATCCCCGGCAATGGCGCCAAAAACTTGTTGAGCGATTTTCGCAAGTGCACGGTTTCGCTTGTAGTAATAAAAATATCGATCCCACAGAGATACGTTTTTTAACGAAAAACTTATTTTTGAATCTTTAATTTCGAACTTGTTAGATTTATAAAATGTAAATAAAAAGTGAAAATTGGATTAATTGAATTTAGGAAATTTATTTGATTGAATTTGTAAACTTTGAGTATTTGAAAATGCTGGAATAAGATTATATATTTAGAATAAATCGATTGTTAGAAAGATCTTCTGATTTTAAGGATGAATTTTACAAAACAGGAACATTTAGAACTTATTAGAAAAAGGAATGAATTTGTTCATTTGCATTAAGCAAAGAAAACAACTTAAACTTTGTATTATTATGATGATGAAATAAATGACGGAACCTCTAATTAATTGGCTTTGAATGCGACAAAACCCTTTCGGGATAGTTGCCCTTACTCAAATTAACACTCTTTCGAGATGATAATTTGCCTAAGTGTTCAACAAAGTTTCCTTGTAATGATTTTGAATTCAAGTGCATATTAATGAAAACACCAGCCTCACTTATATTGGATTGGTTACCATAAGTGCTGCATAACGATTTGTCGAATAGAACGGACTTTATTAGATGAAATGTAAATTGATACAAGTTTACAGAGAATAAGGAGCATCGAGTTCTTCGAGGGCGTGCAAGTGAAGGGCTTGATCGGTTCCACTTCCTTGGGTTTCCTAGGAGGTTGTCAGGCTCGGGGGCGAACACTTTACTCAATCTTCTCGCTGTAACTTCGTAATAGGGATTCGGTCGGCCACTACCATGATGCAAACTAAAACTGGAACAATGTCTAAACGCTACTGAGTTGTAATTAAACTATAAACAATATGTGTACCTCATCTTGTTTTGTACAGAATCTAATTTCTAACTCTCGAAATGTTTTTACTTAGAACTTCGACATAAGTTCTACGCTCTGATTTCTATATCTATATTATAGCATTTCATTACACTTTTTCTCAACATCAACTCTTTATTTATAGATGTTGAAGGGTTGTGTTTGAAGTGATGTATCCGTTGGTTAAGAGTCGTGTCCGTTGTGAAAGGACGTCTTTATCCACTTGAACGAACGCGTTTCTTGGATTTTCAGCATGTGTTAAATGCTCTTGGTGAATTTCTGCACTTACCGAGGATAGTAATCCGCGGCCGTGAATGACGTAGCACTGAGCTTGAGCGACGGACGAAGGGGAGAATTGGTTGTACCGCGCGTGTCGCGGCCGCGGGTCTGGGATCCACTGTCGCGGCCCGGCAGGTTTTCTTACTTCTTGCTTTCGTTCGTGTCCTCGACTTGGTGCTTTCGATTTACGTCGTCTTTGACTCCTTTTGTAGGGCTTTTCTTCTGTTTTAGATCCTTTTTCGTTCCTATTTGGATTTTACCAAATATTCAAGTACCTTGCAAGAAAGAAAGATATTCGAAAATAAAAGTAATCTAAACAGATATAAATAACACAAATTCGTAATAAAAATGATGTAAATGTTAATGATATTTTAGGTATATTTTGGGCTTAACAGGTACAGTATAATACGATCCTTCATCAACTATATCCTGTCGGTCAATTCCTTATAACCATGGAATGTGTCAAGGTTACATATGACGAAGAGTCCGGTTTTACTTGTACAGGTTGAATTCACTCTGAAAAGATAAGTTAAGTGAAATGTTCATTTCTACTCTTAACTGTATCACCTTGCAAGGATTTCAGTCAATTCACCACAAGCGGCCATTTGGATATATCTCCCACTTACCGGGAGTGACGAATGCTCAATCTGACATTAACTATTCTGCAATTACTTTGTGTGATACCCAACCCTGCTCTCACACACCCTAGGCTCTCACCTATTGGATCGTGCTCGCAGGGAATCAAAATTTCAGACTCCATAATCCAGAATCACTAATTAACGAATGTTTGAGTCTGAGGATTAGTTATACCTACTAATACCAATGAGATGAACAGTTGACACATTAGATAAATCAATCCATTCTGTTATCTCAAGTCGGGTCCCAATCCTAATGAACTCCTTCATCGGATCCATGTAACTGTCTAGATATCCGAATATCTAAAGCTTGTGAGATCAGCTTTCTATCTCGACAGAAAACACTGTTACATGCAAGTCTCAACAGTAATATGACAACCCCTATAACATATCACTTGACTTGGGTTTACTTTAAGTTTATTGGTCTATTATAAAGTATAGTCTCACTTCATGCTTGTATAAACACTTTATAACTACTTAAATAAACTTAGGGTTACTTTCTTTACGAAAGATTCTTGCCTTTATATATAGTTATATTTTAATGCTATATATCTGATTAAACAAATGATCAAATAAACAATTTATTCATTAATATTAATATGCTAAAACAATTGTCTTTAGGACACTAAACTCCAACAATTGATAGCCGAAGCATTATTTTGTAGTTTTCTAAGGTCATCTTCTGACCACTCAGTTTCACTCTTAACAACTTTCTCGTTGTTTACCATTTTGTAAGGCACGAACGGGCCTTGAACTATTGCAAGCCACGCACTCATGTTTGTAGCCTGAATAAAAATTTTCATCCTGTTCTTCCAAAATGTATAATTTGATCCGAAGAACAAGGGAGGCCGACTAATAGACAATCCATTAGGGAGTATCTGTGTTGTTTAATTTCCAGGAAGGAAACGAGTGCTGTTCTCAGCCATTTACAGGGATCAGCTCAAGATAGTTTTATCTTTGAGTAGTGAGCTACTATGCTCTGATACCACTTGTTGGTCCCATGTAATTAGTTCCAAGGGGGGGGGGGGGGTTAGGAACTAATGTAACTTTTTCGCTTAATTATGCTGACTTAATTTAATTCTTTAAATTACTTTACTCAGTTTTGGTCAGCAAGGCCGAGCGAGATGTAAGGCAGCTTTAGTCAGAGGCTGACTAGAACCGTTTCACTTGTGAGTTGGGAATTAACACTTAAGGTCAGCTTCCAACTCAGCACTCTGATTACTCAGTGTCAGCTTATACAATTTATATCCTGAGTAACTTAAGCAAGCAACACATACATATATATATTGAGAGAAAGAGTTAGAAATTACTCAGCAGACTTATCCTGGTTCGGCCTCACCGCCTACGTCCAGTCCCCAGAATCCTTCCGGGCTTTTTCAATCCACTACTGAGCTCTTTAAAGGTAGAGCACAAACCGTTTACAAGCAATTGAGTATGCAAAAGTACCGTCCTCTATTCGTCTACTCAACCCTACTGAGCGCTATAACCAAACACTAAGATTTTCTCTACCACTAAGTACTACAACCGAGTACTCAGCACCACTCTCTTAATCTTTACAATTGATACAGATTTGTTCTTTCTAGATGAAGAACACTTTAGATGAATACAAATTCAATCTAGACTTTTACACAGAAATAAGATTTGGGTGTAAGAATTTGCTTTTTCTTGTTTGTATGTGCTTGTATGTATGCTTTTCTCTTTTGTATTTCAGCAAAGGATCCAAGAGATGAACTTGTCCTTTTATAGTGAAATCGGATGCCTCAATCATTTGAATTCGGATCTGTCCGTTGAATTCAAACGTTCTTCTTGCGTCATTCATTGGTCAGCATACAGTTTTGCAGGCCAATCCTGTCGTGTGAATTTAGCAGGTGTCAGGCTTGTCTTCTTCCGCCAGGTTCGTCTTCTAACGCCAGTTTCATCTTTTAGCCAAAGGCCAGTTGACCCATGCATCTTGAAACTGTCTCCTTGCGTAATTCCAAAGCTTCTGTATTGGGGTAGACTTATTTCGGATCTTGTCTTTTAGTAAATGGATCATTCGCGCTGTCCTGACGAACACTCAGCTTGACTTTATTGACGTTGCCTTTGTTCTTTATTTATATCGGAGACTGAGTACCATTCCACTCAGCGTCTTCGGACAGCTTCGTCTTCAAGCATTTGTTCTGAAGAATACTTTTCTTCTATAATGCTGAGTTACACTTCTACTCAGCTTGTGCTGTGTCTCATGCTGACTTCATCCTGTCTTACTTTTTATTTCTGTTCTCATTTATAATTATACTCAACATTGAACAAACACATTAGTACAATTAAATCAAAGCACATAAATTTAATTGTCTTAATCATGAGATTAACTTAAATAATTTTGTCAAATCAAAATCATGTGGAAAGGTGTTTCAACACGGGGTCCTCCCTGTTATGGATCGTGTTTGAACATAGTCAAAGTATCACATTCCACAATCTAGAATCACTAATTAATATTCCTTTGAGTTCGAGGATTACTTATACCTACTAATACCAATGTGATGAACATGTGACATAGGATAAATCCATCCATCCTGTTATCTCAAGTTGGGTCCCCAATTCTAATAAACTCCTTCACCGGATCCATGTAACTGCCCAGATATCCACATATCTAAAGCTTGTGAGATCAGCTCTCTGTTCACAACAGAAGACATTATTACATGCAAGTCTCAACAGTATTATGTCAATCCCTATTCAAACATATTACTTGACTTGGGGTGGTTTTAAGTTTATTAGTTTATTATAATGTTTTGTCTCACTTCATGCTTGTATGAACACTTTATAATCACTTTAAATAAACTTAAGAATTTTCTTTTATTTGACTTATTTAGTTCTTAGTGATTGCCTTTATATATAGTTGAAAACTATATCTTATTATAACAAATGATATAAAAGAACAATTCATTTACAGCTGGTTTATATCCTACAACAATTGACTATAGGACACTAAACCCCAACAAGACGCACTTTATAGCTTTCAACCGTACTATCCGCATGGCGCTTCATTTGAAATAGCAAACAACATGTCACAATATTTCTATCTGGTGGATGTGGAACAAGTTTCCATGTATTATTGTCGAGCAACGCCTTAATCTCATTAGAAATGGAACATCTCCACTCAGAACTCTTATTCTCTTTGGAAAAGCATATGGAACCAATGACACCATGCTCATGCGTGGTAGTTAGCACCAAAAATTGTCCCAAGGAATGGCGAGTGAAATCACGAAGATGCATCGTGTGATTTCAAGTGTTTATGAAAGAGGTTATGGAGAAGTTACGGTCGATGTGTTCTGGGCAACTACTTATAGGGGGGCTGCTAAGATAAATATTATATAGTTAGTTAGAGTTGATAATATTTATCATATTTATCTTGTTGGTTAAGTTTACTCTTATCTTATTTGTTATGATCATTCTGATCTCCTAGTAATTATTTTTATACTAGGACTTTGATGACTAGTGGAGAATTTCCGATTGACTTCCGTCCCTGTGGGGGCGTCGTTGGGTTCGACGGGAGGAAGCTCCGATGCCAAAGTTAGTATAGAGGAACAAGTGAGCAAACTGAATTGACAAAGGGTGAGCGAATATGTACCTTGATAGCTCGAGATACTAGCTATATATAGTCATGAAGTTGTAACCTTTAGTAACTTAGAAAGTCTCCATTAATGCTCCATTAATGGTGGTTACTGATTCCCTTTAAGCATGTCCGTTTAGGAAATTGATTGCTTATTAATGGTCTTTAGTGCGGGATAGGCTCAACTGTTTCAATAGCGAATTGGGCGGTTATGGTGATTCGCCTCTTAAGTTCGCCCGCGGATCTCTTGTGGTGAGATGTTGGTGATCCGCCTGTCGGATCCCTCTGCTCAATACGCTATGATACGCCAGTATCAGGTGATCAACACGTGGCCGTTTTAGGCGAATATCCTTTTTGATCCTTGGGATAATATCACAATGTTATCAGACTTTTCTTTACATAGGGTTTGTTGAATAATTTATATATAAGGATAAATTGAAGAGAAAAGTGAAAAATAAACTTTGTGATTTTGTCCATTTTAAATATAGTCTCGTGGTTTAAAACTTGACAAACATGTACCTTGAAAATTTATTTCATTAGCAAATATAGTAAAAATATTAACACTGCTAGAAAATGCTTACATGGCAAGTTTTGGTGAAATGGTCCAAGAATAATTTTATCTTTCTTGTTATTTATTTTTGTAACATGAATTTTATACTTTTTCTATCCCTAACTTCACGCTTTCTTATCATTTTCTCCTCTCCTTCACTGGTTCACTCTCATTTTGAAACTAGTAAAATGAAATTGCGTTTTCACTCTCATTCTTCTTTAGTTCAACCAAGAAGGAAGGATGATTCTTCGCTGCTATAGAAAACGACGATGTTTTATTCCCTGAAAACGACAACACTTTCTTCTCTAGGAAAGAATGAAGAATGAATGAGTTGTTAAATTTGAGGAGAAGAAATCGTAGAGGGAAAATCAAAGGGGGATTCGAGACTCATGCATTAATATTTTCAATTGAATCTTTATTTAATAAGAGAACACCTTTTTAACTGATTCAGTTGAATGAGTTTTGTAGATTAATGGTTTATCTGTAAGTCTATATTCAATTGAAACACTTTAAATTGGATGGAATTTTTAACTGATTGTAGATTCAATCGAAAACACTTTAATCTACCTTATTTTTAGGTGGGACGAAGATGTTTAGGATACCTTAAAAGAAGGTACCATGTTAGTTTCAGAAATAAAAATTCATTCATATATGATCTTTTTCGTAAAACATTTTGGAAGAGATCGTTCCAGTGGCTCTTTCAATTAGAGATCGATTTTAATGGTGGCTTTTCTAGTGCAGTTCATTAATATATTGACACAGTAAAAAGCGATTTTAATCTCTTCTAATTTGACCAATGTTGGAATCCTTTCTCTAAAATTGAACAAATCGGAAAGCCGATCCTTCTTTATCAACAGAGGATAGAGGATAAATGATAAAAGAAAAAAAGAAGAAGAATCTCATGTAAAAGTGTATAAGATTTATGATAGAATGATAGAGATAATTAGAAATGGAGAGTGGGAGATAAAATAAAAGTTCATACAATAAAAATATCCTTTTATTATTTGATTAAAAATTGTCATATCATTTCTAATAGTGTTTTTTTTTAACAAAATGAACCTCGAAATAGATGTTTGTCAAATTTTAAAATGCAGAATTACGTTTGAACATAATTGGAATCACGTAGTTTATTTTTATATTTTGTTTTTCTTAATTGAATTTTTTAAGTAATCAATAATATTCAAATCTTATTACACTTAAACAGTTACTTATAATAATGTAGTCTTTTTTTTATTATTATTATTTTAGTATTTTGGGTATAAATTTCATGATTAGAGATTTAGTGAATTTCATGGTTAGAGTGTTGTTGAATCCAAGGAAATTGCTATAAACTAAAAAGATGCTTTTATTTATATGTAGGGTAAATTACACCCATGACCATTAAACTTTATCCATTTTAATATTACGACCATTGAACTTTAATTCTTAACAATATGATTACTGAACTTTATACTTTTTAACGCCGGTAACAACTCAACTTTAACTAACTTATCAAAATGACTGTTAACGACTTCAAAAGGAAAATATTCAAGAATTAAAGTTGTTCAGAACGATATTTACCATGAAACCATGTTCTTGAGATGAAACCATATTCTTTATTTTCTAAAATCACATTTTCTGAAGCTCTCTCCAACTCTAAAAATTCACTTTGTCTTTCCTAACCAAAGAACACCTAAATGACTTCAAAATGAAAATTTACAAGAATTAAAATTTCTTAGAATATAATTAACTCTTCGGATTTTTTATTTTGATACCGTCAATGTCATTTTGAGACATTGAGTGATTACATATGTTAAAAAGTGTTAAGAATTTAGTGACCAGAATGTTAAAATGGGAAAAGATCAGTGACTATGGATGTAATTTACCCTCTACATGTATGTACGTACGTATACAGATACTTCTAGTAATTCTCATTGATCTTTGCTCAAACTACCTTTTACGTTATACCCACAAGCTAAAGTGCATTCTCTTAATGAAGTCCTAATTTTTATTAATTAAATTAATTTTGTATTTTTGAAACAAAACTTTATTAATTAAATAAATAATTTACGAAGAGTTTTTTTCTATTATAACTTTTTATTATATCAAAAAACTCAATATCAAAACAACTTCTAGGTGACTTTTCTCTGAATGGTTTTCTCTCGACTTGTGCTCTTCACAAGATTTTTCTCGTATTGATTTTTTGGTAAGTTTTTTTCTTGTTGATTTTCAGTGACGGTTTCATCGAGTAATTTGGAACTGTCCTATGCGAATCTGAGCCTTAAATTAATGTGGAGGATCCATATTTGAATGTTGATTGTTTGGATTTTTGCTAATATTTAGTTGAAAGATTTTTAACAGATAAATCAGTAGATTTTCAGGCTATGCGTGATCTCACGGCTTCTATATGGAGACCGGGTAAAAGAGTTTATATCAGATCAATTAACCCAAATTTGTTCATTTTCCAGTTTTTTCGTGAGTTTTATATAAGGAGAGTTATGGAGTACGGTCTGATAATAAATTTTGACAATTCAGAGATTGTCTGCGGATAAATTACCAGGTGAAGTACCTTTATTTCACATGGATACGGGTGTTCATTATGTCTAGTGGATTCATGTAAAAAAAATAGTTATGACTATTGGTAATCATATATGGAAGTTTATTGTCTCTTAACTTCCAAGGGATTTGGAGAGTTCATGCACATTAGAGTTTCGTTGGATATTAGGAAGTCGCCGGTGAGTAGAATGAAGTTAAAAAGACCAATTGGGGAATGATTTTGGGTTGATTTCAAATACGAGAGAATTGAACGCTTCTATTTTATTTGTGGATTGCTTGATCATACAGAAATCACTTGTTCTAAAGTGTATGAATCAGATAATCGGGAAGTTGTTAAGCCATATGAGATTGTAATGATAACACAGGCTGGTCGGAAGCATGCACCCAAGGGTGCAAGGGTGAGTGATGTTGGTGCTAGGAGCGGCAGACGATGACTAACGGTTCAACAAGGTTGAATTATAACTACCAATTTGGTAGCGGCGTAATTAGTGGAGATGTTAACTTGAATTAAGGAGATGAGCGGGAGGTTACTCAAATGGTAGTTGACAAAATAAGTGGGAGAATATTGAAAATGATGAGACAATTAATACTGTTTTAAACGAGGAGGTGGTTATATTGTACCCAAAACGTAGAAGAATGGAAAAATCATTAAAGAAGTGACGATTTCGAAAATTAAAAAAGAAATAGAAGTGGGCTTAAAAAGTGGGCAAAGGCATGATCTACTCGACAGGTTCACTTATCATCATGAATATCCTTGTTTGGAACTGTCGCGAACTGGACAATCCACAGTCAGTTTGTGGTCTATTAAATCTTGTCCGGGTTAATAAGCTTGTGAAAAGAAATTATTTGCCTCGTGTTGGAGAAGTTCTTGGGATCCGAAAAGGCTTAGTTGGTTAAAGAACAAGGGAGTTGATGGATGTATTATTGGGACAAATGTTGAAGTTGTAGTAACTGATACTCCATCCATTCTCAAATAAGTGTCGTTTTAGAATTTTCACACAAATTAAGAAACATAATTAATATACACTTAAATTAATAAATTTACATGGATTAACTAAATAAAAATTCTCTCTCCTATAATGATTGGAGAAAAAACTTTAAAAACTTAAAAAACACATAAATGAAGACAAAATTTAAATGCTTAGACCAAAAAATTATACTAAATTTTATTGAAAAATGAAAACGACACTTAAAAAAGAACAAAAATAATTATCTAAAACGACACTTATTTGAGAATAGAGGGAGTATTGTACAATCTTCTTTTCGATCTCCTTATGACTTATTATTAAATGATTGTAGAAGTTATTAGGTTCTTTTAATAATGTTTATGTTAGTTTTGTTAATCGCTCTGCGGATAGAATCACTAATGATCTTATTAGAGCTTCCTATTTTAACTCAGAACTTATGAAGTGGTGTTCTTAGACTTCCAGATTTTATTGTTCAAGTTTTATGTTTTGATTCCGTTTAATGTATGATTTTTTTAAAACAAAAAAACTCAATATCATATATATTTTTTATAGACTTAATATATCAAGAACTCCTGGATTTGTTTCAAAAAGTTTGATGGACTCACAAACTTATAAAGTTTTTCTTAGCCTTTCAATTTGATTAAAGGCCACCTGAATTTGTTTTACGGCAATGAAAATAGGTTTATATTTTTCAGTAAAAAATCATTTGAAGTAAAAAAAGATGTAGAGTAATTAGTTGAGACAGAGTATAAGGGAAGTAAACAAAAACATTAACAAAAAAAAAAAACATCAAGAGAGAAGAACAATGTTTTGAAAATTAATAATATTCTGTAAAAAAAGATTAATAATAATGTAATAGGAAATAAAATAAAAAGAGAATATTAACATATATAACAATATCTAACAAATGTGACACATGTAAAATCAATTTTTAAGGCCACAGTTAAATTAACCATTCGTTAGTATTAGAAATACAATGAAAAATAGATATAAACTAAATAGAAGGTACATGAGAGACAGTAAAAAGAAGAGGTGAAAGATTAGATTTGTAGTTTCAGGTGGAAATTGAAACTCATATCTGCTTCTTGTGTTGTGTCAGCACTGAACAACCTGCCACCACTAACCCCTATCTCTCAATTCTCTCTCTATCTCTCTTAATTACCTTGCATATATTTATTTAACCAGCTTTGGAACTACATCATCTAGTAAACACTAGACTTAAAATTCGTCTTGAATAGGTCCAGATCCACTTCTCACACTAGCCGAACATCTCATCCGTGCTTCCAAAAGGTTCAATTTTCATAACGTCTGTTCAACGTGAATAACACCAACTTATAAGAAAAACCTACATTCTCGGTTCTTTTTTCAATATCTAACAACTTCTATGAGAGAAGTTATCAGGGCCGATCCTGAGATTTTAGAGGTCCAAGGGTGAGTTATCAAGTGGGACCCTAATAGATAAGTACAAATAAAAAATGAGTCAATTGTATAAAAGAATATTACTTAAAAATGCATTTTTTTACATTTAACAAACGATCTAATAAAAACATTTCATATGAAAAAACATTTTATATTGCTTTAAGTATCCAATTTCTTATAAAAAAAATGATTTCTATGAGCATTTCTAGATTCAAAATTCTCAAATTAATAAATTATAAAATAGTTGTAATAGATTTTATGCTTTTCAGGACACAAAGCGTGATAACAGAAAAATGAAAAACCAAATCTGAAAATCATCTCACTTAACGGGTTTTAAGGGCTAAGTTCTTGAAATTGGAAGATTTTGATGCGTTCCTCCCAAATTACCTCTGAAGACCAAGTAAATCAGAATCTGATAGAGTTTTTCAAACACAAAAAAGAAGGATATTAGAAATTGAAAGTTTCACAATGAGGTGATTAAAGAACAAAATTTATTATATATAGCTGATGAATTGAAGATGAAGGATAATATTACCGTTCAATATTCTTTGGGATTGGAGTGTGATTAAAGAATGGAGAGATAAATTAAAAATTTTGTTAGGATTGATGGGTGAGAGAGATAATTATGGAAAGACTCTGAGATAAATTAGGGAATTGATTTTCGATATTTTTATTAAGAAATTTGGAAAGAATTTGAGGTAAAGTAGAAAATTTGTTAACTGATGTTCATATTTTTAATCAAGTATAATTTTTTTTTTAATTTAATCCAATACCAATGTTTTTTGAATTTTTTTAAGGCCTAATGCATCAACAACTCACTGAACTTGTCCATAATAGTAGATTGACTCCCTGAACTTTGCAAGTGTTCTCCCTAAACTTGCTTATTTCGTATCATCAGCTCCCTAAACTTGTCCATAAAAACTTATTAGCTCCCTGAACTTTGCAAATGTCTCACCAGCTCTCTAAACTTGCTTATTCCGTAACAACTAAATACAAAAATCATAATACTAACTCGGGTTGAGGTACAAAAATACCCCTAATATTTTGGGTCAAGATAATTTTACCCCTAACATCTAAAATGACGCAGTTTTACCCCTAACTTTAGTAGCCAATAGCAAATTTATAAATTTGGTGAATTTTTTGATTTTTTTATCCAATTCGTACAAAAGATAGTATATTTTTTTCACATCCCAACATGTGTTTGTGATTTGTTACTGATAAAATGACGCACATGTGAAGTGTAGATGACAAAATTCATGACCGATAAGACAGTTTGATGAATTATTTCTCAAATTAACCCAATTTATCAATGTTAGGGGTAAAATTGCTTTTGGCTTCCAATGTTAGGGGTAAAATTGCTTTTGGCTTCCAATGTTAGGGGTAAAATTGCACAATTTTAGACGTTAGAGGTAAAATTACTCCTGATCCAAAATGTTAGGGGTATTTTTGCACTTTAACCCGGGTTAGTAATATGGTTTTTGTATTTAGTTGTTACAGAATAAACAAGTTTAGGGAGCTGGTGAGGCACTTGCAAAGTTCAGGGAGCTAATCAATTTTTATGGACAAGTTTAGGGAGCTGGTGATACGAAATAAGCAAGTTTAGGGAGCTGGTGGGGCACTTGCAAAGTTTATGGAGCTAATCTACTATTATGGACAAGTTCAGAAAGCTGGTGGTGTATTAGGCATTTTTTTTTAATTTAACCAATTATAGTTCAAAAGCCTTAGTACTATACATTAATATATTTGGGCCCCTTCTTATCCCTGGACAGACGCCTCTCCTGCCCAGGCTCAGCGAAGTTATCTACTCAACCCCCAAATCTTTGATGTGTGAAGCATTCGGACTTTCAACAATATATGTATAGTCAATTTTCATAGGTTTGGACCGAACCTTTAATCCTTATTCGTTGATAATCCTGTCTAGATTTATATTTATTTTCTTACATTTGGAATCTGAATTCTGTTTCCATATATAATAAAACTTCTATATAGAAATACTCTATATATGAATAACTTCTATTTTGTTATAAAAAAACCCGGTCTCAACTTGGTAATAACCTCTATTTAATAATAACCTTTCAATTGTCATATAAATACGTCGATTCCAAGTATATTTCTATATAGAGATTTCCTCTAGTTAATTTTTTTCTTGGTCAATTTTTTTCACAAAGATGTTCCCATTACATCGTCTTTTGAATTGTGTTATAATATGTAAGTTATATTGCCAACTAAATGATCCTAAATATTTCCATATATGAACGGCATTGTGTCAGAATTTAAGTGGACTAAAATTCTACACAAATGGAAAATGACCAAAAATGTCACACCTTTGTATTTTATTTTATGTAGGACCTTCCTTCATTATTGTTACATTTTTCTTTCTTTCTTTCTCAATATCTAATTTATGACCTTTTAAGTGAACGGGTTTATTGTCGGTCCAAATGCTACTTGTAATTAAGCTCTCTCTTTTCCAAATAAAAACAAGGTTTATTTTTGTATCTTGTGTTTTGATTAATTCCTACAATTTTTTCGTTATCCTTTAAGACAATAAAGAGTTTTTGTATTGCATTTGGTTTGCCCAAACCGTGTTTTCTAGGTCGGTCAATCCAAATCACCAATTGTCCGATTTTTAATAAGTTTTTGGTCTCCCATTAAGATACAAATTGTAATTCTTGTTTAGTATGAGATTATGTTTAGGATCTTAAGCCTCTAAATAGAGCTCGTGACAATTTGTAAAATAGATTTGGGAAAGTGGGTTACTAAACTCAGCCACTAATTTATACTTCTAGCCCCGTGAATAGACCGAACTACCATTTGCACTAAATTTGAAAAAACCCAAAACCTCTCAAGAACCCTATACGATTTTTGCTCAAATCCGGACAAATTAGTGAACCGAATCATGGACGGTGACAGAAACCGTAAAGGAAAAGCTAAAGTGGTAAGATTTACCGTTTTATTTCGTTGATTTTTACATCGAACTGAAATCTGTGGGGGTGTTTTTGTATTCGCCGGAATCGCAGTCGGTCGTATGAGAATCACGCCCGACCTGCGGTTCGGACGTATGAGTATCACGCCCGACCAGTGGTGCGGGCGTGATAGCCACATGCCCGCACCAATGGTAGGACGTGATACGCATACGCCCGAACCGCAGGTCTGTCGTGATTCTCATACGCCCGCACCACTGATCGGGCGTGATGTTCATACGCCCGACCAGTGGTTCGGGCGTGATTCCCTTACGCCCACGGTTTTTTTTTTATAAAAATTTACATTATTTAAAATTTTAGTAATTTAGTGTAATTTTATAATTTTAGTTTAATTTTAGTATAAATTTAGTATAGTATTAGCATAATTTTTACAATTTTATTAATTTAGGGTAATTTTATAAATTTAGTATAATTTATTATAATTTTATAATTATAGTATAATTACAATTATTTACACTTTTATTAATTTAGTAGTATTTTAGCATAATTTTATAAATTTAGTATAATTTACATTATTTACAATTTTATGAATTTAGTGTAATTTTTTTTGTAGACGGAGCGGCCTACTAGGGGTGGGAAATCCATCTCGTCATCTGCTCGTCGTCTAGATATGGACGGCGAGGATGATACACCACGCCATACGAGATTGCGTGGTATTGATATATCCGGTCGTAGGCGTAGAGGGGCTGCGACGGACCAGTTGAGGAGGGGACCGATTGTGGAGCAGCCCGATATTGATGGATCGGAGGGGACGACAGATTTTGATGACAGAGAGCCTGATAGCAATACTTTTGAGGACTACCTGGATGTGGCAGCCCGGGCAGTGCGACAGTCTGCAGTTGCACATGATCGCGAGGTTGAGGATAGCGAGGTTTAGTATATTAGTATATTTTATAATTTTAGTATAATTTTAGTATATTTTAGTATTATTTTAGTATATTTTAGTATTTTTTATAATTTTAGTATAATTTTAGTACAATTTTAGTATATTAGTATATTTTAGTATATTTTATAATTTTAGTATAATTTTAGTATAATTTAGTATTTTAGTATAATTTATAATTTTAGTATATTTTAGTATAATTTTAGTATATTTTAGTATAATTTAGTATTTTAGTATAATTTAGTATTTTAGTATAACTTAGTATAATTTTAGTATATTTTAGTATAATTTAGTATAATTTAGTATTTTAGTATATTTTAGTATTTTAGTATAACTTAGTATAATTTTAGTATATTTTAGTATTTTAGTATAATTTTATAACTTTCAGGGACAAGCAAACGTCCCAAAGCTAGTGAGGACGAGAGCTGGCTAGTTACTGCATCGGTGGATGGTGGCCCCGTTGATGGTTCCGTGATTCCTAGTTTTCTAGGATATGTTGCCTCACGGATGTTGGGAGGAGAGATTCGGTCGTTTCTGACATGCTACAACAGATCATCAACATATCGAGATTTGTGTCAGTGGTTTTCTGGTGCGTCACCCGAGGTAAGAATAATATAGTGTGTCAACATTTATTGTAATTTGTATTTTTAACTATAAACATAAAAAACATTCAGTAATTGTATAAATTGTATATGTGTCATTTTACAACTGAGGGAGATGATCGAGAAGACTGGTTTGTCTCACCTTCCACATGCCATGTTTAAGAACCTCGACACTCCGCTGTTGACTGCGTTCGTGGATCGGTGGCAGCCCGATACGAACTCCTTCCACATGCCATTCGGGGAGATGACTATCCAGCTGCATGATGTGTGGCAGATTCTTCGGATCCCGATCGACGGTCCGATGGTGTCCGAGTCTCCCCCTACTGACGGGCTTCATGCCATGTGCATGATGATGTTTGGGGTGAGTCAGGCTGAGCTTCTGTTGCCCGGCCGACATTTATGGGGTGGTGGAGGTGTATTTGTTGGGGCTGTACACGGGCTTCTCACCGAGGGTAGGGATGACGCTACTCGGGCCACATCGTGGATGTGGCTTATGCTTGGATCCACTCTGTTTGTTGACAAGAGTGGAGATAGGATTAGGCCTGCCCATCTTGCTGAGGTTTACAGCGGTGTTAGTGGGGCAGCTGGACTATCATGGGGGTCTGCTACACTTGCCATGTTGTACCGACAGCTGGGGATAGCGAGGAGAGGAGACTATTCAGGTATATACGGATGTTTGACCCTACTGCAGGCATGGATATACGAGTATTTTCCGGTGTTCCGGCCGCATAGAGGAGCTCACTTGATCCCAGCTGACCATGCCCGTGCACTGAGATGGGAGGTCGGGGTACCAGGCAAGACGACCACCCGACTAGATACCATACGCGGGCAGCTAGACCGTATGACGGCGGCAGAGGTATTTTATAAAATTTTAGAATTAATTTAAGTATTATTTATAGTATATTATTATTTTTTATTGAGTATTATTTTTTTTCAGGTGACGTGGTTGCCTTATGGTCCTATCCCCGATGATGATCGGCTTCGAGTGTCCTACGCCGATTGGATACGGTGTAGAGACATCGTCGAGCCGTATATGCCCGATCGAGCGCTGCGACAGGTCGGATATACTCAGCCTATCTCAGCTGAGCGTATTAGACCTGATAAAGCAGTACGACCATGGAGATCTATAGCGTATAAGCTCACGCATTCCTTAGTCACAGTTGAGGATACCTGGAGGAGATTTCCATCGGCTCGGGGCATTGATCGGAGGAGATGCCGACCAGTTGGATACGATCCCACTGCATGTGATCCTGCTTATATGGACTGGTATAGGCGATATTCGCATCCTCATCTCCTTCATGCACCACAGGCTGGACCGGTACAGCATGCTCGCGCCAACAGCGAATTTGTAAGTTTATTATTATTTAATATTATTATTTAGTATTAGTTTATATGTGTTTAATTTTTAATATTTATTTATTAATTTTTTTTTGCAGTGGGTTAGCTGGTTGTGGCGTGTCACCCAACTATCGGCTACCCACCGATCTGACGAGGATGTTCCACGCATTAAGAGGGAGATGAATGAGTTTATGGATGCGTGGAGTCGGGCGAGCTGAATTTTTGTTGTAGAAATTCATACATTTTAACACTTTTGATATTATATTTACTCTTTTACGTTTATAAATTTTTATGTTTATTAATGTTTATTTTAATTTTTATGTTTTTAAATTTTATTTGTTAAAGGGTAATACGAGTTAAAATGCCATAATTTTTATTAATTAACTTATATTATTTTTACTGATTTTAGGACTAAATTGTATGGTATTTTTAGGTTTTAAGTACAATTCTGTAGTTACGGATTTAACGGCCTATTTATGGGTTTAACGGCCTATTTACGGGTTTAACGAACTATTTACGGGGTTAAAAAGCTATTTTTTTGCCAATCCGACACGCGGGCGTGTGGCTATCACGCCTCACCGCGTGGTCGGACGTGATAGACACACGCCTCACCGCGTGGTCGGACGTGATAGACACACGCCTCACCGCGTGGTCGGACGTGACAGCCAACTGCCCGACCTTGCGGTGAGGCGTGGGGCTATCACGCCCGACCACGCGGTGAGGCGTGATATCCACACGCCCGCGTGTCGGATTGGCAAAAAAAAAAATAGAAATTCCCCTCCCAAAACCCATGAAAGGGTATTTTCGTCCTTTCACGGGGCTAGGAGTGGGAATTTGGGGCGGAGTTTAACAACACCCTTTGGGAAATCATGGTTGTAGCTTATGAGAAAAAGATTTGTTTATGGATCTTATAAAATAATTATATATTTATTTTCATTATTATTATTACAACTACTCCTTAAGGAAGTAATGCAACATGTATCGTACGGTAGAGAATAGATACAATGTTAATCTTAAGATGCCGTAATATTCACATGGATCTCAATAATCAAATATTGTTTGATCTAGATTTGTTAGAATTATAGTCTAATAAGTCTAGATTTAACGATGAATGATTAAATACTACATGATCATTAAAGTTCATTTGATCAAAACCGTCTTTAAGATGACTAAACCCTAATGGTTGACTAATTATACAATTAGTACATATAGTATTCTATCCCCTTCTCACAATTTGAGTAGGGACAGCATAAATGCTCAACTTAGAACACAACAATAGAAATCAGTATTTTAATAGAGGTTTAGTTAAAATATATACAACTTGTTTAAATGTTGGAATGTATTGCACCTATAGCAAGCGTTTGGAAACACGGACTTCCACAAAAAAAAATCAACCTCAATGTGTTTGATACGATGACGAAAGATAGGATTAACAATCAAATATGTTGAAGAAAGATTGTCGCATAAAAGTTGTGGTGGTTGAGAGAAGGAAAAATCAAGCTCTTGAAGAATAATGTGCAGCCAACCAAATTGAGAAGCATCTATGGCAAGGGCTTGATATTCAGCCTCAGTAGAAGACCGAGCAATAGACTGTTGCTTTTTAAAACTCCAAGATATCAAGGATCGGTCCAAATAGATAGCATATCTCGTGGTTGATTTTCTATCATCAAGAGTATTCGCCCAATCAACATCAATAAAACCATGTAGGAATATCGGAGATTTACGGTGAGAGAAAATGTCATGATCTCGAGTATGCCTAAGATAGCGAAGAATTCGTTTGACCCTTGCCAATGAACTTTTATTGTGAAGAAACAAATATGTTTAAGCGAGAAAAATATTTGAAATTTGTATAGTTGAAGTGGTTGTTAAGTGTGTCTTGATATCAGCAGTGTTCACAAGGATCCTAAATTAATCAAATGAATTTGGTCAATCACTATTAGATATAGACTTATTAAAATCCTAGATAAAAATTAAAATGATCCTAAGACTTAGATCTAATAAGTTTAGATCGATTGATGATCTACCAAAATTTATTTGATCAGTTGGGGTCCATATATAAACATTACTTGTCTTGATATATTCTATACATAGAGCCATCATCAAGGGACAACCTAAGAGTAACAATTGATGACGAAACGAAAGAGAAACATGGATAGAAGAGTTACTACAACACAAAGATATATATTTATGGCTTGACCAAACCAAACTCAAACCATGTAGTTAAAAAAGTGTTTTTATCTTTCGTTTGGTTGAACCGAACCACGAATGGTTCGATTTCAAATTGATTTTTGGCCTCCTAAGTGGGCCAAAACTTTAGCTTTTATTTGGGAGAAAATTACATCCATGGCCATTCAACTTAACTTTATTAATATTATGGCCACTCAATATCAAAACTTCACATAAAAGCCACTAAACTTTGATTCTACTAATATAAAAGTCACTCAATCTTGACCACTATAATAGTAAACTTTGTAGAGCTAATAATTAAAATGTTGTTGTAAACAACTTTGATTCTTGATCTTCTTATTTTTATGTTATTTAGATTGTTTGATTAAAAGAGAGAAAATTAATATTTAGAGAGAGAAACCTCCAAAAATAGAGATTTGAAAAATCAAAATATACTGGTTCTATGATAAATATGGCTATCGATAACATCAAAAATTACACATGATGTTATCCTCCACTAGCGAATGAACAAGAAGATGGAAGATAAGAAGCGAAAAGAGCCTAGAAGTAAGACAGACAGATCTAAACATACGATACACCTCCAAATACCTTATCATGTTAGATACACCATCTTAATGACACGCTAAAAGGCTATGCGTATATTGAATTATAAGAAGGATCAGCCATGAGGAACAGATCTCCATTGTTATATGTCACTTATGCGGTTATTAAGAAACTCAAAAGAACCATCATTCCCTCTAGCGAAGAATAATGACCCTTAATAGAGAATAAATAGCCATTAATAAGAGTAATGGTGCAAAGTCTCAATTAAGTCTCATTAAGTCAAGAACGTCATAGAAAGTTGTATATATGCCCACCCAGGGGATATCTTTCCAAGTAAACTAACTATCACTTCCATAAATACTTTTCATATTCTTATACTTTTCTATATGGTACTAACTTTAGCATCGAAGTGCCCCCGACCGAACCCAACGGGGCCTCCTAGAGATGAAATACATATCATTAAAGGTAGGGTAGTTATCAAATTGGTTCGGTGAGCATGGAACATCATAAATAGAGTTTTGTAACGATGGAACCTGAAAGGACTATACCAATACCAGTTACTACCTCGGGTCCAATTTCAGACGAAGTGCTGGTGGAAAATCTGGATAATGCATCCCTAACCATTTTCATAAGTGAAGTAGGAGCAGTTCTTGCTGCCCACATGAGTCAATGTTCAAGGGATCGATTAATTGAAATTTTGACAGGCTTTGTAGCAAGGATGGAAGCACTCGTCCCAATTCCTTCTCCACCACAACCTAGTGGTATCTCAGTACACACAAGTCTTCTACCAAGGAGTGGGCTACATGTATCTAACAGTTTGCATCTCATACGAATGGTAAGTGAATCTATTACTTATTCCTCACAACCTTCTCTTCATGATGGACATGGTATTACAAGCGCTCTCCTGGAATGTTTCCTCATATATGCCTCACTAGTACAAAAATGATTTTTTGGCAACTGTTTTTTTCCTTAGGCAACAGTTTTTAAACCGTTGCCACTGTAAGTGATGCTAATAGATGGCAAAGGTTTTGAAAATCATTGCCAAAGATCTGACTTTTGGTATGGTTTTTTACGAAAACCGTTGCTAAAACCCACTCCAACGACCTTTGGCATCAATTTTTTTTACAAACTGTTGCCAATAAGGCGTCACCAAATGCCATTTTTATACTATGCCTCTAGGGATGGCGAATCCTCTAACATCTGAGACAACGGTGCATGTCGTATACCCGATTAGACATTCAGAAGTGCCAAAGATCCGAAGAGAGCAAATACTTGTGAGACATTCAGAAGTACTAGAGATATGCAGATATCAGACAATGGTGCCTATCATGGCCCTGGTACGAAAATTGGAGGAGATCCAAAACGAACCGACAATAACGCATGTCGTAGCCCCGATAAGATATGCAAATAAACCTAAGATCCGAAAGGAGCCGTGGTTGTTTGATCCACTTACGGGGCAACAACTATCACTAACCGTGGAGACTCCAAAGCCCGAAGTCAAAACGATATGCCAACTTACTAGAGGAAGAGCTGGAAGAGAATAAATCAATTCATTTCTCGACCTCCTAGTACTGAGAGGACATATGAAGACATGGAAAGGTGGGTGTTAGATAACTTACAGAGATATGGGTATAAAGTAAGAAAACCAGCTCCATCTCTGAAAGATTCTCCTTTATCCTTATGGATCTTGAGCTATGAAAAAGACTGACGGTTCAAACCTCCAATGTTACCCCATTACAAGGGTGAAGGAAATCCATAGGTACACGTTCGGTAGTATAAAAAGCTTATGGATGTCTGTGACACAAACGAATGGATCATCTGTCAAATTTTCTAAACAACTCTACTAGGATCGGCATTCAACTGGTTTCAGTCCCTGACCCAGGATCAATTGATTGATGGCATCAGTTGAGTGGAGAATTTTGTGCGAAGTTTTTCGGATGCATACCTCCAATGATTGCATGTAGAAAATTGTACGACCTCGTACAAGAAAAGGATCAAACTTTACGAGAATATATTGATCAATTCAATAAATTGTGTGTACAAATTAAACGATTCGACCTTAATACAACGATTGAATCAGTAATCCGTGACATAACTTGCAAAAGGTTGAGGGAAGGCTTGGTCACGAATCACCCAGAGACTCTAATGGAACTTATCAACATGTCCAAAAATTTCATGGATTTGGATGATGTCTAGCGGGAGTAGGAAGTGATGCTGAAAACTCAAAACACTGAACATAAGGGGTAAAGAAGTTCATCGGAATGTACCTCAGAAGTACTCATGAATGACCCATATATGCACCCCTGAATACTCCATACACACCTATGAATGCTCCTAAAAGGGAAATTTTGATATGGATTGAGAAGAGTCTTTACAAACGGGATATACAATACCCCATTATGAATCTAGGAGAAAACTTTGGGAGGCACATTATGTTGAAACACGATTTCCACACTGACTTTTGATTATGACAAAAATATTAAATAGGAAATCAAAATCCCATAAATGGTTTAAGTATATAAATTAAATGTTAATTTAATTTAACTAATGGTTTGTTAATTATGTTTGATTAAATAAGAGAAAGAAAAGGTATTAAAGAAAGGCCTTAAGGATGGGCAAAAGCCCAAAGCTTCAATCCGTCCCAGAAGCTGGAAGAATCAATAAGTTTTTTCTCTCAGAAGATTGATTCTACCAGAAGACAAGAATTAAAGAGAATCAAAGAAGATTAATGTTGACTTCCCTAACTGACATTGCGCTCCTAAATGTGGAAAGAAGTACAAGTAACATGCTACTTGTCCCCCAGGACAATTTGGACTCTTTGCCATATTTGTCCAAACTGACAGACTGCCTTCGGCAAAAATCAGAAGCATATTGTCTCAAGGAGACATAAGGAAAAGCTACTTCAACGGAAAGCTTTTGTACTGGAATCAGAAGGTGAAAGCGACAGAAGGAGCTTTCCCTCCAACGGGTCATTTCGAATTTCGAAATGATCCTCCTCCAGGCTTCACTATAAAAGCATTTCATTTGTACTTGATCATCAATGCTGAAATCAAGAGAATCATCTTTTAAGTGCCAAAAATGAAAAGCAAAAAGCTTATACACATTCATTATTTTCATTCATGTAATAGCTGAAAGTACAGTCCTTTACACACTACACTCAGCAATCTATCTACCTCTCAACCTATTCACTTATAACCGAAGTGAACATAAGAGCTTTTAAACTAACGGAATGAAGAACTTCATCCAAGAACAAAACATGAGTGCCTGGTTGGCAATTGGAAAAGGCCCCTATGAACCATATGAAACAGATGAAGGAGTGAAACTCTCAAACTGAAGATAAATGGCCAGAGGATGACTTAAAGAAGCTTCAAAATAATGCCTCAGCTATCAATATGCTTCACTGTGCTCTGGATGCTGCAAAGTACAATAAGATTTCAGGCTGCGAATCAGCATAGGAGATATGGAACAAAATGGAAGTCACCTACGAGGGAACCAGCAAGGTCAAAGAGTCGAAAGTAAATCAGAATATGAGGCTTTATGAACTATTTGAAATGAAAGAAAGTGAAGGCATCTCCGAGATGAATGCCAGGTTCATTAACATAGTAAATGAGCTCAAGAGACTAGGAAAAGTCTTTTTAGAAGAGGAGCAAGTTAAGAAGATTCTCAAAAGCATTCTGAAAGGTTGGAAAGCTAAGAAGACATCTATCGAGGAAGCTCAGGACTTAACAAAATACAAGTATGATGAGCTAATCAGGTCCCTTCTGACTCACAAAATTTTCATGAAGAATTTCGAAGCAAAAGAAAAGTCAGAAGATAAGAAACAGAAATCAATAGTGTTGAAAGCCAATTCCTCAGAGGAAAGTAGGACTGATAATGAAGAGATGACAATGTTTACTCGCAAGATGAAGCAGATGTTCAAAAAGAATGATCAGTACAAGAAGCCATACAAAAGGTCTGAACGACTAATAAGGGAACATGGTGATAGCAAATTTCGGAAGGACTCTTCCAAACCCATTACCTGTTTCAAATGTCACCAGCCTGGGATATTAAGTTAAACTGCCCAATGCTGAAGAATGATAAGAAGTCTGGCAAGAAGGCAATGGTAACTACATAGAGTGACAATGATGAATCTTCCTCCTCTAAATGTGACATTGCTGAAACAGTCAATGTATGTTTTATGGCTGTGGAAACAGTTGAACAAAGTGGTGATGAAGCAGAGATATCAAATGCTTCCGATAATGAAGATCAGAACCTTGAGGTAATATCTCTTCTTGTCTTCCAAAAAGAAATGATAAATTCCCTATGTGATGTCTATGCACTTGTTAAGAAGTGCAACAAAAAGATAAGGGCAATAGGAAGGAGATGTGATGAAGTTGAGGAAGTAAAACTCAGAGACATCCGACACCTCCTTCAGGACAATACTAGGTAAGATGAAAACTTGAAAATCATGCATAAGTTTGTCACTGAAGTCTACAAGGAATCTAAAAACCTTCGGAAGGATATCACATCGATTCAGAATCATTTGGCTCTGAAGCAATATAGCCAACATTGCATGTACACTAGTACACTGGCAATAATACTTCCAGTAGTGGTTCAATTGATGATATGAAGAGTACTTCAGGTTACTGTTTTACTCTTGGATCTAGTATTTTCTCATGGTGATCCAAAAAGCAAGATATTGTGGCTCAATTCACTGTTAAAGCAGTTGTTGCTGCAGTGGCTACTGTTAGTCAAGCTTTCTGGCTAAGAAAGATTATAATGGGTTTGAATCTTGAGCAGGAAGTAAGCACCAAGATTTTTATTGAAGATCAGCTGGCGGATTTGTTCATAAAACCACTTCCAGTCAACAAGTTCGAGTTTCTAAAACAGAAAGTTGATGTTTGCGGTTCCTAAAGCAAGGCGAAGTGTTACAACATGTATAAGACTCCTATATCTTTCTTTAATTGGTTCCTTATTTTTAAGAATTAGTTTTACTATGTTATGTATTCATGTACCACTTTTTTCGTGAGTAGTTATTTTTCTAACTTTAAATCATAATATTTTCAACCCTAATTTTTTCTATGAATTTTAGTTCAATTAAAACTCAAAAGTTCCTCTCTCATTCTTAATAACAACATAACCAAAGAGTTTGTGGGTGAATCTTATACTACAATTATTGTAGTACTCCTTTGTATCAAAGTAAGAACTCCTTTTCGTCCATGAATTTAGGTGCAATTGGCCAAACTGCATTAAAAGAACATATTGTTGTGATTAAATTTGACTATTATGAAGCATTTTGAATCCAGAAGAAGAGATCTGAAGATGCATAATAGTAGGATAGTATGGCTTGCAATAATAAGATAGCCCATAATGCACAGAATCAATAAAATTAAAAAAAGATAATTGATGGGCAAATCAAATCAAGAACACCCACCCCAAAAAATAATGGTGTCAGCCCTTTGTGAGACCAAACAATGTGTGGTATCCCTTAGCCATGTGTCTCTATTAAGATGTGTTAATACCCCATTATCAATGGTCCCATAAACTCAATCTCAATCTCAAGTCTAATCCTTTGTTCCCTTTTGTTAAAAAAAGGGTTATTAATGTTTAGTCCTCAAAAGTGTCAATTGGGATCATTTTAGACATCCTACACTAATCTTAAGTAAACTACCTTCTTTTTTCCTTGATTTGATTGCACAAACTATATTTTATTATTTTGATGCACCGATTGAGATGGGCACATTTATTAAATTGAAATTAGTGAAGCTTGTGATGAAATTCACAAAAGTGTGAGAGGGCCAAAGGGATCCACATGGTCTTTTCATTTGTTGAAGGTGAGAGGACGCATTCTATATAATATAAGTATAAAATACTTTGGCTAAATATGGTATAGAACTTCAACTATTCCTATTTGAAGAAAGAATAGATTTAGATTTTATGTGTGGAAGCGTGAAACTTTGTGTAGATATAGAATAATTTTAGATTAAATTATGGATTATACGACCACTAAGTTAGTGTAAAATATTGTACAGTTTTATACATGATGCAAATGTAAAACTAAACTAACGAAAATTTAGATGATGGAGAACATCTCATATGAAGAGATATGATAAAGAGAAGAAAAGCCTCGTATGATTGGATCCGTACACCATAAGGGTGGATATCCGTGTAAAGCAATGTCATTTGACCAAGAAATGAGGATGGAATGTTCGGTCAAAACGTTCAAATAATGATCATGAAGGTTAGGATACATGAGGGGTCGAATGCTTTGCTCATGAAAGATACATGAGGGGTCGAATGCTTTGACCAAGGGTTGTTAGGGTATTGTGGTAATTTCACGATTTACTTGCCCATGAAGTATTCAGGTTTTCTTATAAATGCTTTTGTCTTTGTTAGTCCATTTTAGTCCTTTCAGGTTTGAGCCTTGTCAGAACAATCATCTTTTTTCAACCAAAACTTATCTTTAAAAGTTCAACCAACATCGTTAAACCAAGACATATTAATTCTTGCTTAACTATCCTCCCTTCCGACATCAGGTTTCCACCGAATAAAGGACCTAGTCCCAATCCCAAAAACTGTCCCCTTCAAAAGTTTCATGGCGCGATTTATTGGCGAACAAGGACGTTCCGTGAGACACCTGAGTCCTTGAACACTTAAGAGCTACTGGTGATGTTACAATTGAATTTCTAATAAGAATCCTCCCAGTCCAAAAGTAACTTTAGACCCTAACTTAGAAAAACGCTTGATGATTCTGTGGGAGAGTGCCTTGTTGATCAAGTTATTGGAGAGAGATTTAGGATATGTGGCATTACAAAAGAGAGCAATCAAATTGCTAAAGTCCATTGGTGATTTTGATATAATGGATTTGAGTCATGGATTCCATATTCTGAAATTTGACAATGACTTTGACATGGACCATGTGATGATGGACGGATCTTAACTTGTATGAGGATATTATCTCACAATTAGAACTTGGTCGACTTCTTTCTCCTTGTCTAATGCCCTAGTTGAATCGATCATGGTATGAATATGATTAACTAAAACTTTACTTAGATGAAGATATTCTTCTTGTTGTTGCACAAGCAGTTGGCAAACTAGTGAAAGTCGATGAAAATACTACGATAGTAGGGGTCGCTTTGCTAGTGTTTGTGTTGGAGGTAGATTTAATGAAGCCCATGTTGCTAAATTTGAGTTAGAAGGCTCATAACAACGAGTAGAATATGAAGGTCTCAACACTGTCTGCACCAATTGTGATAAATATGGTCACCTCCGGTAAACATGCCTTGGACCGAGGATAATTCCTCGCAATAGGGGACCCTCCGCGGGCATGGAAGTTCAAGTGCAATTAAATAATATTTGTATTGAGCAAGTGGTGGATGAGGTTGTTGTCTCTAAGATTTTGATAATTAACACTCAAACTCTGAATATCGAATACGGACCTTGGATGATGGTTCTGAGATGCTATTGAAAGTTGAGTATATGTCAAGTTGAGCTCTAGATTTGTATAGAAACGTCAAGTCGATAGCCTACATGCTAATTAGAGGTGCTTTTGTATAGTGGGATCAATGATAAGTCTCCAATTCAACGTTCAAATGTCCACTTTAGTACTAGGTTATTTAATTAATTTGGTGTTATTTTGGGTATTATTGCTTGTTTTCGTTTGATTTACCTCCACAGGACTCAAATGATTAAAAGGGGCAGAATTGGACTTAATTGAAGAAACTTTGGACCAGAAAGGAATTTGGTGCTGAATTAAAGGAGCTGAAACGAGAATGGAGTTAGTCTTGCCCAAGACTAAGGACCTTCGAATCTGCTGATGTTCAAATTGACCAGGACCTTTTCCTACTCGAAAAAGAAGGCATAAAATCAGGGATTTGAAATTTGTAAAAGAGGTTGCTGATTCAGATAGATATTATTTGGTTACCTAACTTTTAGGAGAGGGGTTTCTCTATAAATAGATAAGGAACGAAAACTTCTTCTCTGAAGTTTTTTTCTTTTTGGGTTATTAGTTAGCTTTATTTATTTTTATCGTCTTTAATGGTTATCATAGTCGAATTCATGACTATGTGTAGCTAAACACTTTATTCGGTTAAGGGATTAATCAAAGGCGAGCATTATTTTCTATCGTGAGATTGTTACTCCTTAATTTAGAAATCTGAATTTATATGAGCTATTTGCATGTTTATTAATCTATAAAATCAGACCATCATTGGAGGTTCAGGTGACGGTTCGGCCGGACTTTTGCTTTTTCATTCATTGAACAACGTTAGAAAATAGGATTTGTAATCATCTGAATATCTTAACAACGATTAAGCGCATGAACATGTGATTTGGTTTAAATCGGAGTCGCTAAGAATTCGGTTAACTTAGATTGGGTCTTTCTAATTCATAATGCATTTGATAGATTAAATTCTAACGCTAAGTTAGAACTGTTTAATCGAATAGGGGCTTATCTTTAGGAGTACTTGGATTTGCTTTACAATTCAGGAAGGATTAGGTCGGGAATGAATAAGGAACGACTATAACCAATCTAGATCATGTTAATTAAGATATTGTCTTACCGTCAATGATCGATGACAAATAATTGTTTGGCCTGCGGAATCTCCCTTAACTGAAATTCCAACATATAATTTTACATTCAATTTCAATTCGATTCTGCAATTTTTATTTATTCATTAATCAACAATTTCAATCCCCCCTATTTACTTTTTGTTAATTGCTTGGTTATATTAGTGATTAGATCGGTATTAATCCCTTGGATACGACCTCTACTTGCTCTATCTACTAATTATTTTATTAAGGAAAAGTCGAGATTATCTTTGGTGGATTCGACACCTATCAATCAACGTGTCCAAGATCGAAGATGAAATGGAAGGGAACCAATCAAATCCTGACAAATGATGAAAGTCATGAGCAAAAAGGTTCTTATTACCGGAGTATGAGCACTATATTTCGAAGCCTATTAGAGATGCATCCAAGGGAGTACAACGTGCATGAGTATACCACCAAGTTTTGTTAAGAATATCCGTCCAAGCACAATTAACTGATACAACAAGTCCAACAAACATCCTAATACCTAAGAGGACTACGAGCAAACAACAAAAAGAAATTTGACTTTAAAACGTATTCACATTATATATTAAAAATATACCTTATATAATAAGTCTAGTCACTCTCTCTATTTTGTTGTGAAACTTTATAGCACTCTAAAATTTTTCCCTCCTTTCTCGGTCCTTCCATCTCGAAGTTATTTAGTAATATATACAAAATTCATCTTCAACCTAACAATTCACTGATTTATTTACAAATCCATTATCTTATTCTATCATAATTCCAAACTTATCCAAGATGAATTTCGTTTTCATTGCTTCCACTTCAGCTTGAGAGAGGATGTATTAGTTAATATATATATACGGTATACTTGTAACAATAACAAGAATACACACATATACTGTATAGAAAAAAAAAAAGATTTGGTGGTATAATTTGTGAAGGTGTGGGTCTAATGTCCACAACATGAATCATAATGCACTAGTTAATTAGTTATTATGTTATATTAATATCTAACCAAAGATAACTTATTTTATATTTAAAAGAATTACCCATTGGTCTTCTGTTGACTCATATGATCATAGCTGTTCTTTGTCATATTTGTCCCCCAACTCTCTTTTAAATAAAAAATAAAACTATTTGTGTTAAAAGTGCAAAAAGGAAAAAAAACTAAATATATGGTTTTTGTTGCACACTTGGAGGCAAACTTAATCTAATTAAAATCAAATATCCAACTAAATATATACTTTATACATGCCTTCTTGTAACATGCTAGGGTGTCTAATCATGGAACTGCCCACTCAAACCATATGTAAAAGGGAACAAAAGAACATAAAAAACTAAAAGTTTAAAATATTTATTTTAAGGTTTTTAAATTTTCTCTTATTTTTATATATAAAATTACAAAATTTCTTTTGGTTTTTTTTGATAGAAATTAGGACGAGACAAAACTTGGACGGAGTGAGCACCCATGGCCCAAGAACTGTCAAACCTGCAATATATTAATAAAAGAAAAAAATGAGTGTTTGAACAAGAGAAGAGGAACGAGAACAAACAAAAAGAAGGGGGAGGAGAAAAGTTTAGGAAAAGTCAAGAAAAACGCAAGTGTGAAATACTACAAATGTCATCATTGATGAACTTGTGGCAAAAAGCAGGAGCTGAAGGCCATCAATTGATCACTGAGGAAGAGACTCCAAACTTTGCCGATGCATCAGCAATTCTATTTCCTTCACTAAAGATGTGTGAAAAGAGAATGTTCATCCGAGAACAAATGCTGAGACAATGCAACCACTCTTGTCGAATACTCCAAGGAACATCCATGGAACGATGTCTAAGCAGATTAACTACGTACATTGAGTCTGACTCAAACCAAAGCTGATGCCAATTTTTCTCCCAAGCAAGTTCAATTACGAAAATAGCGGCTCTCAATTCAGCCATATAAGCAAAAGAATGAGGGGTAGAAAAAGTAAAACAACCTTTGGGGAAGCCTCGATAGTTGCAAAAAATACCTCCCGCTCCTGCCTCGCCAGGAGTGTCAAAAGTAGAGTCGTCCATATTGACTTTAACCCAGCCCGGAGGAGGTTTAAGCCAATGGACCAGAATAATATTAGGAGCAGGAGGCGGCCTAGGAGAAGCCAGAAGATAACAACATCTCTCCGCAAAGAGCAAAAACCTTTAGAAGTGGCAAAGGACTCTCGAATCATTCGAAAGAGAGTGATCTTCGAGTGCTGAATAGAAGGAGAAACTTCCTTAAAGATTGCTTCATTCTTATAATACCAGATTAACCAGATGCAAGTGACAGCGGCAACAAGCCAGATCATCGACACATGTGAGCCAAAATGAATGCTACGAAGAGTGCTGAAGAAGTGGATGAATTGGGAATGACGAAGAGCAGTCAAAATAAATCTCAAGGGCCCTCCAAAGAGAATCTGTAAAAGAACTGCTAATGAATAAGTGGTTAATGGACTCAGCATCCCTACCACATAGAACACAACAAGAGGCAATGGAGAATCCAAGACGCTGTAGGAGGTCGTGGGTCAGAACCCGACCATGCAAAACTCTCCAGAAAGTGAAGGAACGAGAAGGGGCAGTGTGAGTATTCCAAACAAATTTATACCAGTCCACCGAGGAGGAACTAGGACTGATAACCGAATAGTACTTTTTGGCAAAGAAAATACCCTTCGTAGAGGGCTGCCAAGTGCAGAAATCATTATCATCTCTACCCCGGTGAATAGATCGAATACTGTCTTAAAAAACCGAAGGTAGAGTACCTAAGTCAAGCCACTCTGAATTTACCAAAAAATCATCAACAGAATTATAACGAGAACGCTTATCTTGATGATCAAGATCCAACCTGTCCGCCACCGATGGAATGATCCACCTATCTGTCCAGAAATTGAGCGTTGAAGACTGGCCAATCCACCAAAAGGCCTGGTCTCAAATGGATGAATAAACAAACTTACAAGAAGACCAAATCGAGGAAGGAGCAATGGTAGCTTTAAGCAAACCAGAGACAGCTAGAAATCTAGACTTCATCAGAGAAATAGCAAGCCTAGTGCCTTGAATTAATTCCCAACACATCTTACCCAAGAGAGTCTGGTTAAAGATCCTAAAGTCCTTAATACCCAAACCTCCACCCTCCAAACTTTTGTAACAAGTCTGCCAAGGAACCGTGATTAGCTTCCTCTGACCAATACAACCCGTCCAGAGGAAATTCCTAACACTTCTATTGAGCTTATTCAACAATCCCACTGGCCACTTATAGATTAAGAATGAGTGAACTAGAGAACCAGTAATAGCAGACTTAATTAGAGTTAAATGACCTGCAAAGGAGAGAGAGCTACCTTTCCACTTGCTAAATTGAGAGAGAAATTTGTCTGCAAGGCTGCTGAGATGACGAGCCCTTGGAGCTCCTTTAAATAGAGGGACTCCTAAGTAACTGAAAGGGAGAGACTCCAAACAGATGCCAAGATAGTGACCAAGACTAACCCTCCTCAGAGGACTCACCTGAAAACCAAAAAAGACAGCATATTTGTCCCAACTAACCTGCTGACTGGAGATTTGTCCATAGAGTAGAAAGAAATCCTTGAGTGCATGCAAGTTTCTCAATGATGCCACTCCAAAAAAGAGCATGCCATCAGCAAAAAGAAGATGAGAGGGAAAAGAATTTCCTCTAGAATAATACATAGGAGAATAAGTACCCTCCCTCACCATCTTAGCAAGCTAACGAGAGAAAAAATCCTCAGCAATGTCAAACTAAAGAGGAGAGAGGGGGTCCCCTTGTCTAACCCCTCTAGAATAAGAAAAGTAACCCTTTGGAGAACTATTAATCATCACAGAAATACGAGCAGATGCCAGAATGTTTAGGATCCAATCCCTAAAAGTGAGAGAAAAACCAAAGGAATCCAACATAGCCAATAGGAAGTTCCAATCTAAAGTATCAAAATCCTTACGAATATCAATTTTTAAGGCCATGTGTCCACCAAAACGTTTTCTGTCAAGCATATTAACTCCCTCAGAAGCTAAGGCAATGCACTGATGAATGCTTCTACCTTTAAGGAAACCATACTGGTTGGGAGAGACAATCCTTGCTTCAATAACTGCAAGGCGATCTGCAAAAAAATTTTGTTGAAACACCTTTCCACATGATTTTGATTTGACAAAATTATTTAAGTAAATTTCCATGATAAAAAATATTCCAACACAATTAAATTTAAGTGCTTTGATTTAATTGTACTAATGTGTTTGTTCAATGTTGAGTAAGTTGATTCATAAGAATAGGAACTAAGAAATCTATAAGAGAAAGTCAAGACCAAGTCAGCTGATGAAAGTCACACAGCCGAAGCTGGGTAAAATGCAACTCAGCTTTGAAAAAGAAAAAGTCTTCTTCTAAAAGCTTGAATGCAAAGCCGTTGAGTCAAGCTGAGTGATTGTCAGGTCAACGTTAATGATCGGTCAACTTGGAAGACAAAGTCTGTCCATTTTCTGAAATATTCAGAAACCACAGAAATCTGTCGGGAAGACTTTTCGAGAAAGAGCATGGACCATCTGACGTCAACAAAAAGACAAACCTGGCGTCTGACGAAGACAGAAGACATGATTGGCCTGCAGCACTGAGTGCTGACCAAGTGATGATGAAAGGTGAACGTTTCCCAACAACGGCTATGTCGGGATGCAAATAATTGATGCCTCAAACATCACTATAAAAAGGCCATTTCAATACTTGAATCATTAAGACAGACAAACAGATCTTCATCAAGTCAACCTTTGATAAAATACAAAACCGAAGCTCTGTCTGAAAAGAAAAAGCAAGCTCTTACACCAACTCCTATTTTTGTGTAAAAGTCTAGAGTGATTTATTCATCTAAAGTGTTCTTGATTGTACTAAGAACAATTTCTTATCATTTGTAAAAGGTTAGAAAAGAGAGGCTGAGTACTCGGTTATAGTACTCAGTGGTAAAGATAGGATTGAGTAGAGGAATAGAGGAAGGTACTCTTGCATACTCAGTTGCTATTGTAAACGGTTTGTGCTCTACCTTTAAAGAGCTCAGTAGAGGATTCAAAAAGCTCGAAAGGATTTCCGGGGACTGGACGTAGGCGGAGAGGCCAAACCAGGATAAGTCTGCTGAGTGACTTCTAACCCTTTATCTCTTTATACATATATTGCTTACTAAATACTACTCAGCAAAACAATAACTTGTATATGCTTAGTTGTGTAATCTGAATGCTGAGTTGAGTAATCTGAGTGCTGAGTTAGAAATTGACACAAGTGTTGCTTCCTAACTCACGGTAGAAATAGCTCTAGTCAGCAGTTGACTAAAGTTGTCTCTATTCTACTCAGCTATGCTGACCTAACGACTGACTTAAAGTCTTAAACTTAAAATAAGTCAGCATTAATATTAAAAAGTTTATAATAGTTCCTAACCCCCCCCCCCCTTGGAACTAGTACTGTAACGTTACACGGGACCAACAAGTGGTATCAGAGCCTAACAGCTCACTAATCAAGATAAAACTATCTTAAGCTGATCCCTGTAATGGCTGAGAACAGCACTCGTTTCCTTCCAGAAAATCAAACAACTCAGATACTCCCTGAGGTATTGTCTATCTCTCGGCCTCCGCTGTTCTTCAGGTCTAACTATACCTTTTGGAAGAACAGGATGAAAAAATTCATTCAGGCAACAAATATGAGTGCATGGCTAGCTATAGTCCAAGGATCTTTTGTTCCATATGAAACCATTGACGGTGTAAAAACTATTAAAAGTGAGGCTAAATGGTCAGAAGATGACCTCAAGAAATTGCAAAATAATGCTTCGGCTATAAACATGCTTCACTATGCTTTAGATGCTGCAGAATACAATAAGATTTCAGGTTGTGAGTCAGCACAAGAAATCTGGAAGAAGCTGGAAGTGGCCTACGAAGGAACCAACAAGGTTAAAGAGTCCAAAGTGAATCAACACATGCGTTTGTACGAGCTATTCGAGATGAATGATGATGAAGGAATCTCTAAAATGAATGCAATGTTCACTAATATAATCAATGAGCTCAAGAGACTCGGCAAGAACGTCACTGAGGAAGAACATGTGAAGAAAATTCTAAGAAGTCTTCCCAAAATCTGGCAGGCAAAGAAAACAGTTGTTCAAGAAGCTCAGGATCTGTCCACCTATAAGTATGATGAGCTTATTGGATCCCTGCTGACCCATGAGATCTCAATGAAGAATTTTGAAGTAAAAGAAAAGTCTGAAGACAAGAAGCAAAAGTCTCTTGTCATGAAAGCTGACTCAACTGATGCTGACTAATCAGATGATGAGGAAATGGCCATGTTCACCAGAAAAATGAAAAGGTTGTTTCGAAAGAATGACAAACACAGCAGAAGGTCATTCAAGAAGAGTGACAAATAAAAAGTTGAGTCAAGTGACAGCAGACACAAGAAAGACAGCTCAAAGCCCATTACTTGTTTTGAATGTCATCAAGCTGGACACATCAAGTCAAGCTGTCCTACATTGAAGAAAGACAAGAAGGGCAGTATAAAGGCAATGGTGGCCACCTGGAGCAATAGTGATGAGTCAACCTCATCAGAAGTTGATGCCACTGAGTCAGCGAACATCTGTTTCATGGCCGACGAGTCTGCTGACCTCTGCCGTTCTGAGCAAGCTGACATTTCTGGTGCGTCTGACCATGAGGAACACTCAACCGAGGTAATGTCCCTACCTTTGCTCAGAAATGAAATGATTAATGCCCTGAGTGATCTCTATACACTTATCAAAAAGTGTAACAAGAAAATACGAGCACTCAGCAGGCGATGTGATGAGATTGAGGAGGTCAAGCTCAGTGACCTTCGACATCTTCTCCAGGACAATACCAGGCCAGATGAAAATTTAAAAATCATGCATCGGTTTATCTCTGATATCCAATCAGATTCTAAGAAACTGAGAAAGGACATCACATCCATTCAGAACCAGGTGAAGATTTCGACTAAGAAAAATTACCATCCGAACGCTGAGTACTCAGGTACTAGTCAACGGAGATGGAATACTCAGCGGAATGGTCAGTGTGACTTATGTGGAAAGAAAGGACACACCACAAAGGCATGTTGGCATGCTAAGCACCAACGTGCTGACCAGCAAGTAAAATACTCCCAAAGGAAGGTCCATTGTGACTTTTGTGGGAAGAATGGCCACATTACTAATGTATACAACAACAACAACAACAAAGCCTTAGTCCCGAAATGATTCGGGGTCGGCTAACATGAACCATCATATAAAACCGTGAAAATCAAGTCGTGTCAGCGACACAGATTCGCTCCCTCCACTCCGTCCTATCCACTACCATATTTTCCTCAATTCCCAATAAACTCATATCACTCTCGATCACCCTCCTCCAAGTTTGCTTAGGTCTTCCCCTACCCCTCACCACTACATCCCTTTGCCACTCTTCGGTTCTCCTAACTGGTGCATCAAGCGATCTACGTCTCACATGGCCAAACCACCTTAGTCGGTTTTCTCTCATTTTATTCTCAATAGATGTGACCCCTACTTTTGTCCTAATTATTTCATTACGCACCCGGTCCTTTCTCGTGTGACCACACATCCATCTCAACATACGCATCTCCGCCACCGACATCTTATGGATGTGGCAGTGTTTCACTGCCCAACACTCCGTACCATATAACAATGCTGGTCTAATTGCCGTCCGGTAGAATTTTCCCTTCAATCTATTAGGCATGCCGGGATCACAAAGGAAACCCGTAGCACTCTTCCACTTCGACCAACCAGCTTTAATCCTACGAGCAACATCTCCATCTACTTCTCCATCCGTTTGGATAATAGATCCTAAATACCGGAAGCAATCCGAGGCCTGAACAACTCTCCCATCTAGGGTGATTGTCCCTGCCTCCCTACTCCTACGGCCGCTAAACTTACACTCCAAATATTCTGTCTTACTTCGACTCAACTTAAAGCCTCTAGATTCTAGAGTTTGCCTCCATAGTTCCAACTTCATCTCCACTCATTCTTTCGTCTCATCAACCAACACAATATCATCTGCAAACAGCATGCACCATGGTATACCATCTTGAAGTCAACTTGTTAGTTCATCCATAACGATGGCAAAAAGAAATGGGCTTAGTGCGGAACCTTGATGCACTCCAATCGTAATAGGAAACTCTTCAGTCTTCCCAACACTAGTACGTACACTCGTGCATACTCCCTCATACATGTCCTTTATGATGTCAATATATTTCCGCGAAATGCCTTTCCTTATCAAGGCCCACCAAAGTACTTCCCTTGGTACCTTATCATATGCTTTCTCCAAGTCAATGAAAACCATATGCAAGTCTTTCTTCTTATTTCGATAGTGCTCCATTAATTGTCTCATTAGATGGATGGCTTCCATAGTTGATCTTCCCGACATAAAGCCAAACTGGTTTTCCGAGATCTTCACCGTCCTCCTTAGCCTTTGTTCAATCACTCGCTCCCAAAGTTTCATAGTGTGACTCATTAATTTGATTCCCCGATAGTTGGCACAATCTTGGACATCGCCTTTGTTCTTATACAAAGGGATTAAGGTACTTTTCCTCCATTCTGATGGCATTTTATTGTTTCTTCAAATTTTGTTGAAGAACGTCGTCAACCATTCGATTCCTCTTTCTCCCAAACATCTCCAAATCTCAATAGGGATGCCATCAGGTCCTACTGCTTTCTTCAACTTCATCTTACTTAATGCCATTTTGACTTCACCCTTTTGAATCCTCCGCAGGCATTCATGATTTATCATATCGTGATGGATACTTATATCTCCAACATCTTGTTGGCGATCTCCATTAAATAAGTCATCAAAATAGGACCTCCATCGTTCCTTGATATCCTTATCTCCAACTAGGACTTTCTGGTCCACATCCTTCACACATTTAACTTTTCCGAGATCTCGCGTCTTCCTATCTCTCATCCGATCAATTCTATATATGTCTCTTTCCCCTTCTTTCGTATCCAATCTTGTATACAGATCCCGATTCACCTTTGCTCTAGCATCTCGTATGACCTTCTTTACTTCCCTTTTAGCCTCTTTGTATTTTTCGTAGTTCTCGTCACTCCTACATTTCCCCAATAGTTTATAGGATTCTCTCTTACTCTTTACTGCTTGTCGTACTTCTTCTGTCCACCAAGATGTGTCCTTACCCGGTGGCATGCTACCTTTAGATTCCCCTAGAACTTCCTTCGCTACTTCCCTTATACTATGCTCCATCTTATTCCATATCGAATCTATATCTGAATCCATATTGCAAGTCCAAATATCTTTTTTGGTCATCTCATCCACAAATTTTTGTTGATTCTCCCCTTGCAATTTCCACCACTTAATTTTAGTCTCTACTTGAGGTGTTTGTTTTCTTATACATTTCCTACTTCGAAAATCTAGCACCACTACTCTATGTTGGGTTGTCGTACTCTCACCAGGGATCACCTTACAATCAATATAACTCTTTCTCCAAGCACTCCTTACTAAGAAGAAGTCAATTTGGCTCGCATTACCGCCACTCTGATAAGTCACTAAGTGGGATGTTCTCTTCATAAACCATGTGTTCATGATACTCAAGTCATAGGCTGATGCGAATTCCAAAATATCATTTCCTGCTTCATTCTTATCTCCAAAACCATACCCTCCATGAACACTCTCAAACCCATCTCGCCTAGAACTCACGTGTCCATTGAGATCACCCCCTAGTACCATTTTTTCATCCCTAGGAACCTGTTGCACCACTTCCTCTAAGTCATCCCAAAAAGCTTGTCTTATAGACACATCTAATCCTATTTGTGGCGCATATGCACTAATGACATTCACAACCTCATCCCCTATCACTAGCTTAACACTCATAATTCTATCGCTCTTCCTAGACACCGCTACTACCTCATCAATATACTCACTATCAATAAGAATACCTACTCCATTTCTACCCTTATCCTTTCCTGAGTACCAAAGCTTATAACCCCAAGGAGCTATCTCTCTAGCCTTGGCTCCAACCCACTTGGTTTCTTGTAGGCATAATATATTTATTCTCCTCCTCTTCATAACATCTACAATTTCAGCTAATCTTCCTGTCAAAGAACCTATGTTCCATGTCCCAAAGCGTAACCTACTACCCTTACCCCTACCCCTACCATTACCGTGGACTAGCTTATTTACCCGCAACCCTTGCATATTTGACACCACCCCCGGGTCCTGGGGTGGCACGCCGCTTCGGGGCGACGACCTAGCAACCCTTGCATATTTATCACTACACCCGGGTCTAGGAAGTGCAGCGCGTCGCTGAGTAGGGAACGCCCCAACGGTATTTATATTATGGTTCATGTCATAAGATGTGGCTAAGTTTTACGCTGGCCGCCACATTACTAATGTATGTCGCCATAAAATTAAATATGATGTGTCACCTGCTCAGCCTAACAAACAAGGACCCAAAAAGACTTGGGTACCTAAAGATAACTAGTTACATTGCAGGTGGGCCTAAGGTGTGCTGAGAAGTCAAAACTATGGTACATTGACAGCGCATGCTCAAGGCATATGACTGGTGATGAAACTCAGTTCATCACACTTGTGCATAAACGAGGAGGAAATGTAAGTTTTGGAGACAACAAAAAGGGTAAGATAGTAGGGTCAGGAACTGTTGGTGGTAATCCTACTATTGAGTCAGTCTCCCTAGTCAGAGGACTTGAATATAACCTATTGAGCGTAGCTCAGCTGTGTGACAGCGGTAGAAAGGTTATATTCGATGCCACTGAGTGTAAAATACTCGAGGGCAAAACAAATGAGTTGATTTTAACTGCACCTCGTGTTGACAATGTTTTCATCCTGAACTTAGAAAAGAAGTTTTCAAAGAATATATGCTTAGTGTCAAAGGAAGATAATTCCTGGCTATGGCACAGGAGACTTGGTCATGTAAGCATGGACCTCATTGCCAAATTAGCAAGAAAGCAATTAGTTGAGGGATTGCCTAAACTTAGGTTTGAGAAGGATCAATTATGCAATGCTTGTCAGTAAGGAAAACAAACTAAGAAATCTTTTCAAAGTAAAAATATAGTCTCAACCAAGCGTCCATTAGAGTTGCTACACTTGGATCTCTTCGGACCAGTCCAGCCGCTGAGTTTGGGTGGTAGGAGATTTTCCTTGGTCATTATAGATGACTTTTCTCGGTACACTTGGGTCATCCTGCTGAGTAGCAATGGTGGAGAATTCAAAAATCAACAATTTGATGAATTCCGTGAAGCCAGCGGGATTGACCATAATTTTTCTACTCCTAGAACTCCTCAACAGAATGGGGTAGTTGAGAGGAAGAACAGAACCTTGGTTGAAATAGCCAGGACAATGCTGAGTGAGAATAGGCTTCCAAAGTATTTCTGGGGAGAAGCTGTCAACACAGCATGCTATATACTCAATAGGGCTTTAGTCAGACCTATACTAAAGAAAACCCCCTATCAACTTTGGAAAGGACGAAAACCCAACATTGGGTACTTTCGTGCCTTCGGTTGCAAATGTTTCATTTTGAATACTAAAGATAGCCTTGTTAAGTTTGATTCAAAAGCTGATGAAGCTATCTTCTTAGGCTACTCAACAAATAGCAAAGCATATAGAGTTTTTAATAAACGAACTCAGGTCTTAGAAGAGTTTGTACATGTTGAGTTCGATGAAACTGACCCTGCATGAAAGGTAAATCACCTAACTGAAGATGACCCATGCTCAGCATCTGCTGACCAAAATGGAGCCACTGAGTCACTACCTCAAGGGCTGACCAAAGGTAAAAATGAACCTCAAATCATTTTCACTGACCAATTTAAACCTGCAGAGATTGTTGAAACACCTACCCTTGAAGACACTACATTGCCAAAAGAAATCAAGGTTCCAAGAGGACACTCTGAAAGTAGCATTCTTGATGCCGCTGAGAACACCCTGATGACCAGAAATCAACTCAGGAGATATCTCAGCAATGTGGCTTTCGTGTCAGTTTTTGAACCAAGAAACTTCTCAGAAGCTGAGAACGATGAGTTCTGGATAAATGCAATGCTAGAGGAGCTTGACCAATTCGAGAGAAATGAAGTATGGGATTTAGTGCCCAATCCAAGAAACCAAAAGACCATTAGAACAATATGGGTATTTCGTAATAAGCTAGATGAACAAGGAAACGTAGTCAGGAACAAAGCCAGACTTGTAGCTCAAGGTTACAGTCAGCAGGAAGGTATTGACTATGGTGACACCTTTGCCCCTGTGGCTAGATTAGAAGTTATAAGGATATTGTGTGTATATGCTAGCTTTATGAACTTTAAACTGTTTCAAATGGATGTCAAGAGTGCTTTTCTTAATGGAGTTATAAATGAAGAGGTTTATATTAGTCAGCCTCCAGGGTTTGAGGATCCCAAGTTCCCAAACCATGTTTATAAACTCAAAAAGGCTCTATATGGTCTGAAGCAAGCACCACGTGCTTGGTATGAAAGGCTGACCAGGTTCCTGCTGACTAGAAACTATGTCAGAGGAAAAGCTGACACAACCTTATTCATTAAGAGAAAGGGTAAAGATATCCTATTGGCACAAATATATGTTGATGATATTATTTTTGGTACTACTAATGAGTCTATGTGCAAGGAATTAAGTAAGCAGATGCAAACTGAGCTTGAGATGTCAATGATGGGAGAACTCAACTTCTTCCTTGGACTTCAAATCAAACAAGGCAAAAATGGCATCTTTATCAGCTAGACTAAGTATGCCAATGAGATATTGAAGAAATATGAAATGGAAAATTGTAAGTCAATATCTACCCCAATGGGTACTGACACTCTGTTATGTGCTGACGAAAATGGTAAGTCAGTAGACAGCAAATTATACCGAGGTATGATTGGCTCTCTACTCTATCTAACGGCAAGTAGGCCAGACATTCAGTACTCAGTATATTACTATGCAAGATATCAATCTAACCCTAAGGAATCTTATTACATAGCTATAAAAAATCCTTAGATATTTGCAAGGCTCAGTGAATGCAGTTTTATCGTATCCTAACACTAATGATTTCACACTCATTGGATACACTGACGCTGACTATGGACGAGACAGGCTTGAGAGGAAAAGCACCTCAGGAGGATGCCACTTTCTTGGAAGCTGTCTTGTGTCTTGGTTCAGTAAGAAGCAGTCGTCAGTAGCCCTATCAACCACTGAAGCTGAGTACATTGCTGCTGGAAGCTGTGTTGCCCAAGTCCTATGGATCAAGCAACAGCTGGATGATTATGGAGTTCAAACGAAAATGATTGAGGTCAAATGCGACAACAAAAGTGCCATTGACCTATCGAAAAATCCAATCCAGCACAGCAGGATGAAGCATGTCAGCATTAGGCATCACTTCATCAGAGATCATGTACTCAAAGGTGAGATCAAGCTGACCTACGTTCCAAAGGATGAACAGCTTGCGGATATCTTCACGAAGCCGCGGGCTCATGAGCCGTTCAGCATATTGAAAGAAGCTATTGGTATGTTTAATCCTCTTCAATAAAATTCTAAGTGCAATGCATGCTGAGTGATTATTGCATGCTGAGTGTTTATTATATGCTGAGTGAATATACACACTGAGTGATTACTACATGCAGAGTTGCTATGCATGCTGAATGTCTTTACTACGCAAAATTATAAACCTGGTTTATAAACTCAGCACTTCAACCGCTGAGTACATTCGTTGCTGAGTAAAACAAACCTGCACAATTAGGGTTTGCACGCGCATTTAAGTAGCTAACTAGGATGACGTAAGCGTCATGATTAGAAAACCCATGCACCGAACTTGTCATTAATGTCAGAATTAAATGGGATTGAGTGGTTCAAATTCCCACTGTTACCCTGACCTATCAGATCAACCCCTCTCGGCTATAAATAGTGAACGATTTCTCACTATTCACCTTTATGCTTGATAATGTCGCACTCGATCTCTCTCTCTCTATCTCTCTCAAATCCCAAATCTTCTGCATTTCTCAAAAACACCATGTCTCAAGATTCCCAGAACCTCACAAGTGACCAATACGAGGACAATAGATCGGGCATCAACCCTCCTTCTCCACTAGAACAGGGATATCAGGACACTTCTTCTTCTTCGGAGTCCCAGCAAACTCATGGTCAGCATGACCAACCAATGGCTGAGGTCAGCATCCTCGGTGAGAACCCTCGCACTGAACACTCAACTCCGTCTAAGAAAAAGAAGAAGAACAAGAACAAGAAACCCAAGGAAAGAAAATTCATTACTGCGTTCGATGATGTTGAGGGACTCAACGTCTTTCACTCACACTGGTTCTCAAAGAGCTTCGTTGAAGCTAAGAAACCATTCTGCGATTGGATCTCTAAGAACGGATGGACTACTCTATTCTCTCTCCCTGGACTGACCTACCCAAGACTAGTAACTGAGTTCTACACTAACCTGGTAGTCGCTGACGACGACGCTGATTATATAATGACTCATGTTAACCAGAAGAAAATCATCATTAACCCCTCATACTTAGCCGTACTGTTGGATCTGAAGGAAGAAGGATCTGAGTTAAGGAGAACAAATGACCATAAGCGCGTCAAGTTCGTGGCTAAGTTCTGTAAGCCCAAGAACCACGTTGGTGAAGTCTCAACAACCTCACTTGGTCAGCCTCAGAGACAAGCTCATTACATACTGACCAACTACCGTTTCCCAAAGGTCAACTCCACCTCCTCATCGTCAAATTTCGAGCAGTGCTTCATCTGGAACATGTTGAACTACAAGCCACTGAACATGCCATTTTTCCTCATAGGGGCATTTCAACAGAGTACTAGAATTCTCAGAATGGGTTCCCTCATCACCAAGATTCTCCAAGATTATAAGATCAGCTTCGAGGGTGAGGACAGTGTGGTAGGCACAGAGATAACCGCTGAGATCCTAGCTGGGTTAGCACACATCCTTCCTTTTAAATCCAAATCTAAGAAAGGAAAGGAAACTTTGGTAGAGGAGGAAGAGCAAGCTGAGCTACCCAGTAAAGGGAAAAAGAGGAAAGATGACTCCTCTGCTGAACGGAAAGCCAAGCCTGCTGTTGAGGCTGCAAAGAAAATTAAGTTTGTGCTGACCAAATCGTCTGTTGCTGAGTCAGCAAAGAAGAAATCTGAACCCACTGAGCCAAAGATGAAAAGACATGCACCGGAAGCTGACAGTGAGGGTGAACCTGAGTAACCCCTAAAGAGGAAGAAAACTTCTGGGATGACGCCTTTGGATGCAGCTCCACTTGACTTTGTCATCTCAAAGGATTCCCACTTCCTGCGAGCTCAGGGAATCAATATTGAGGAAACTCCTCGTGATCAGGAGGAACAGTCGATCTTAGCTGAGGACCAGCATGACGCTGACAAGACAACATCTGCTAAACCCAGTAACTCACCTGCTGATGAGCAAGGAGCTGAGTCTCTAGAGAAAGATAAGGTTGTTGAGGACCTTAATGAAGACTTCGGTCTAAATGCTTCCCCTGAGTTCACTAAACATATCATTGCTGACCCTTCTCCTCAATCCAAAAATCTCAAAGGCAGTGCGGAAAAGCGGTTCAAGCGAAAATCACACAAACCCAATGTGTTTGATGTGTTGGATGACTCTCCAATCCGCGAATCCTTTGTTGACCTGACCGGCTTGGAATTCAACTTCTTCACTAATCCAACTGAGCCAACTTAACAGGTCAAGGAAAAACAAGCCTCTGTTTCTGGCTCACAGGAACATGCCGCTGCTCAAGCCCAAACGGCTCAACACTCTGCCAACACCGCTGCTCCATCCTCAACTGAGCAAGTGATCGAAGCTTCTGGTACTCAACCTAACGAGCAAGTACCTGAAGACACTCCAGCTAAAGACAACTCTGAATTGACTCCACCCCAAGTCTCAACTCAGCCTCAAGTTGACACTGAGTAGGTAAATACTACTGCTGAGCACACACCTCCTCCTCCACCTAAGTAGTTAGTAAATCAGTCAGCACCTACTGCTGGCATCAACACTGAGTCTGCCACTCCCATCGCTCAACCTTCCATACTTAATCAAGCTGGCACCTCAACTCTGGACAGCAAACAAATCTCCAAACACCTGCTGCTAACCAGAATACAGTCCCTGAGACATCTGCAGCTGACCCACTGAGCTTCCTTACCACTTCCAACTCTGGAAGAAGAATTCTTCAAGCTGCCCAAGAGCTGATCGCTAACATTCAATGAACTCACGCACCTGGTGCTGAGTGTTCATCTGAGCCTACTCAACTGACCACCATTACGCAACTTCTGACTGAGCTCAAAAGTCTAAAGGAGCTAATGTGTGTGCTCACTAATATGGTTGCTTAGCAGCCCACACAGGAGTTTGCAACTAGAATGGTCAACCTTCACTTGTTTATGGTTCATCACATGGACACCATTGAAGGGAAGCTCAATGCTCTAAGTGCTGCAAACTCAGCGATCGCCCAATCTGCTGAAGTGACCCAATACTTCACACAGCTGAACTCTGAGCTGACTACCACTCGGGACTTAGTCGCCTCCACCTCTCAATGCACAATTGAACAAGTAGCTGAGGTTGTGCGCCTACTCAGCTTAAACAGAGAAGAGATGGAGACTGGCCAGGTTAAGACCAATGAAATCTTTAACCTTGCCAAATCAAGATATGAGCACGTCCGGCATCAATCATCAGTCTTTTTCCCGGATGACTGACTCTATTACTTGGATGGGGAAGTCACTTGAGTTCATACTCAGTGTCATCAGTTCCCACATGCACATTCCGGCATCCAACATGGCAGGTGGTTTAAAGGTTTTGGACGGTCTAAAGGAGAGTACGAGTCAACTCCAATAATACTCAACTCTGCTGACTCGTGCTATTCTTCGAGGGCAATTCTATGCTTCCGCCCCTCAGCCTGGTGATGCTGGCAAAACAGGGGAGAAGAATAAGCACCCAGCAGAAGGAACTCAACAAAAGACTCATCCAGGCTCAACTTCTGCTGCCCCGAGCAAACAAACCCAGCAACAAGGAACAACCAAGCCTAACCAACAAACCAAACCCAAATCCAACCAAGTCCAAGTTAACATCAAGAAATAGAATTAGCTTGTAACTTGTGTTTTTTAGATGGTTGTAATTGGCATGTTTCTTTATTGAGCTGAATATTTATAAAAAGCATCTTTTCACATACTGTCTTTTATATATGATGCTTTATCTGCTGTGTTGATCTAAATGCTGACCTTTCTCATATAACTACTCATTGAACACAATAAATTAAAACTTGTGAACATAAAAATTATACAAGTACTTGGCCACTGAGTAAAACTACTCAACACCAATTAGTCTACTCACCGCAACTTCCACTTCAATAACTGAATAAAGACAAAATGTTCCAAGTACTGACCTCTCTCTGAAGCTGGCCTTAGACTTACTTGATTAATCTTAAAAGGTTTAAAGTAAAACTAAGTCAGTGGTTCAACCCTTACGGGGGAGAATCTTCTAAAGTTTAGAAAAGGTCAACTATCATGGGGGAGCTCAACACTGAGTTCCTTACTGAATATTTTTGCCAACATCAAAATGGGAGAGTTTGTTGAGAAACCTTTCCACATGATTTTGATTTGACAAAATTATTTAAGTAAATTTCCATGATAAAAAATATTCCAACACAATTAAATTTAAGTGCTTTGATTTAATTGTACTAATGTGTTTGTTCAATATTGAGTAAGTTGATTCATAAGAATAGGAACTAAGAAATCTATAAGAGAAAGTCAAGACCAAGTCAGCTGATGAAAGTCACACAGCCGAAGCTGGGTAAAATGCAACTCAGCTTTGAAAAAGAAAAAGTCTTCTTCTAAAAGCTTGACGACGAAGCCCTGAGTCAAGCTGAGTGATTGTCAGGTCAGCATCAATGATCGGTCAACTTGGAAGCCAAAGTCTGTCCATTTTCTGAAATATTCAGAAGCCACAGAAATCTATCAGGAAGACTTTTCGAGAAAGAGTATGGACCATCTGACGTCAACAAAAAGACAAACCTGGCGTCTAACGAAGACATTATTGGCATGCAGCACTGAGTGCTGACCAAGTGATGAAGAAAGGTGAACGTTTCCCCACAACGGCTATGTCGGGATGCAAATAATTGATGCCTCAAACATCACTATAAAAAGGCCACTTCAATACTTGAATCATTAAGACAGACAAGCAGATCTTCATCAAATCAACCTTTGATAAAATACAAAACAGAAGCTCCGTCTGAAAAGAAAAAAGCAAGCTCTTACACCAACTCCTATTTTTGTGTAAAAGTCTAGAGTGATTTATTCATCTAAAGTGTTCTTGATTGTACTAAGAACAATTTCTTATCATTTGTAAAAGGTTAGAAAAGAGAGGCTGAGTACTCTGTTATAGTACTCAGTGGTAGAGATAGGATTGAGTAGAGGAATAGAGGAAGGTACTCTTGCATACTCAGTTGCTATTGTAAACGGTTTGTGCTCTACCTTTAAAGAGCTCAGTAGAGGATTCAAAAAGCTCAGAAGGATTTCCGGGGACTGGATGTAGACGGAGAGGCCGAACCAGGATAAGTCTGCTGAGTAACTTCTAACCCTTTATCTCATATATTGCTTGCTAAATACTACTCAGCAAAACAATAACTTGTATATGCTTAGTTGAGTAATCTGAATGCTGAGTTGAGTAATCTAAGTGCTGAGTTGGAAATTGACACAAGTGTTGCTTCCTAACTCACGGTAGAAATAGCTCTAGTCAGCAGTTGACTAAAGTTGTCTCTATTCTACTCAGCTGTGTTGACCTAACGACTAAGTTAAAGTCTTAAACTTAAAATAAGTCAGCATTAATATTAAAAAGTTTATAATAGTTCCTAACCTCCCCCTTGGAACTAATACTGTCACATTACACGGGACCAACTTTTTTGAGATGATTTTAAAACCAAAGTTACTCATCACAATTGGACGAAAATTCTCTATTCTATCAGCTTTAGCAACTTTAGGAATTAGAGCCATAATACCAGAGTTTAAACCAGGCAGGATGCAACCATGATCAAAGAAAGCCTGAACCATATTGCAAATATCCTTCCCTATAATATCCCAAAAGAAACGATAAAAAGTTCCCCCAAAACCATCAGGGCCAGGGGCACTGTCAGGATCAATGGAAAAGACTGTGTCTTTAATAGCTTCAATGGAAGGTTTAGAAATTAATTCCTCATTTTCCAAAGAAGTTACTAAGTTGGAAATTACCTCATTAATTGGAGAAAGATCAATATGCTCCCTAGAACTACGAAAGAGATTAGAAAAATACTCAATTACATGATCAGATAATCTTACCGTGTCAAAAGTGGGACCCGCATCGCCGATCCTCAAATGATGAATGTCGGCCCATGTCTTTCTAACTCTAGCAGACCTTTAGAAAACACTAGTGTTCCTATCACCTTCTTTAAGCCACTTAACACGGCTTTGCTCTCTGTACATCATCTCCTGCCGAAGAAGTTGTAAATCAAGGTTGGAGCAAGCGGCAGAAGCAACACTACTCAACTCCGGAGAATCTCTTTGCTCTGAAATTTACTTTTAAAATTTAAATTTAATTAATAGAAATAAATAGTTTTTTTAAAATTTAAATTTAATTAATATATTCCTAATCAGATTTTTATAGGGTTAATTACAAAAATGGGCCAAATGGGAGGTCCATTTACATATTTAACCCATTTACTCAACCTACTACATATCTAGACTGATTTTGCGTAACTTTTCCATAATACCCTCAATATTTACGCGCGACTGTCTTCCTCCCGTCTGACTTCGCAGATGTTAGCATATGCGAACCCTGCGAAGCTAAATATGTGAAGCCTGCGAAGCTAAATATGCGAAGCCTGCGAAACTAATGTTTGGTTTAGTTGATGATTTTAGTTAGCATTTGTGAAGCCTGCGAAGCTAATGTTTGGTTTAGTTGATAATTTTAGTTAACATATGTGAAGTCTGCGAAGCTAATGTTTGGTTTAGTTGATGATTTTAGTTAGCATATGCGAAGTCTGGATGTGTTTTTAACAAAATTCGCTAAGTGGTATATAACAACAAATGGCAAACAACAATAGATTCTAACATTATTTAACAAAAAAAAGCAGAACATAAATGAATACACCAATAATAATTCAGTGAGATTTATAGAATTAGGCATTTTCTCTGCGTTTCTCAATCTTCCGCATCACGGAACGAGGTTGCCGTTCGCTCTAAAATCGCCCTCTTTCTTCCATTTTCTCTGTTGTTCGCCTTCTTCCTCGTCTTTTCTCTCACTGTTCACCTTCTTCTACCGTCTGTTCGCATTCTTCCTCTTCTTTGCTCTCACTGTTCACCTTCTTCTACCATCGTTCACCTTCTCTCACCGTCGTTTGCCCTAAAATCGCCCTCTCATTTTTCCTCTACCGCCGTTCTCTTCCCTTTTCTCTCACCGGAGTAGGAGTTTCTGGAGAACGCCGTCGAACAACAACAGATTTGGCAGGTTAGATCCCCGTGGAAGGAGGAGGAGCCATTTTGGGTGAAGAGAAAACCGTAAGGAAGAGGAAGAGGAAGAGGAAGATGAAAGATTAGGGGTATTATGGGAAAGTCACACAAAAACAGTCTAGATATGTAGTAGGTTGAGTAAATGGGTTAAATATGTAAATAAGCTTTCCATTTGACCTAGTTTTGTAATTTTTCCATTTTTATATACCAAAATCTCTATACTTAAATATTACTAAAAAAATCTGTCTTGAATTTTTTATTCTCGTTTCCTTTAATAGTTAATATAATATTTTCAAGCTAACATAATATTATTTACTACTTGATAAGTTTTCAAATTTGTATTTTTATTTGATTTTATTCATAAAGTTTTTTTTATCTTATTTTTATTCATAAATTTTATTAGAGATAAAACGTTTAAATTTATATTTTAAATAATTCTACTCTTAATTTTATAATTTTAAAAATGTTTTTCATTCATTTTTTAATGAAATAAATTTTACGTTACTAATTTAAAGTTTTATAATTATGTTAAATTGAACAAATCATATATTATATATTGGAGAGATTATAATAATGTGAGAAACAAAATACAATAAACATAGTATAGAAAAAATAATATTGTATCATTATTTTATTTTTTTGGAGAACAATATTGTATCATTATTTTTTTTTTGGTAAGAAGGGAAGAAAAAAACAAACAAACAAAAACCTAACCCGGGATCAGCCTAGGAAGACCGACCCCAATCCTATCCTCAAGAAAAGAAGGTAACAGAAAAGAAGGAGGAACGGAAAGGGTAGAAACACCTAACATACCCCCATGCCCAGCAGCTGCCAAGCGATCCGCCACGCGGTTTTGCTCCCTATAAATATGGGAGAAGGTAAGAGAATCGAAAGCAGGACGAAGCCTCAAGATGGCTTTAATGAGATTCTGACTCTTAAGACAAACAGCCTGTCTATCCGAAATCCTGTTGATAGCCTCCAAATTGTCAGACTCCACCGAAAGTCTTTTAACATCCATGCGAATGGCGAGTTTAATGCCAGACAAGATCCCCCAGAGCTCCGCAGTAAAGGAGGAGCCCGTACCTAAGTTATGGGTAAACCCAGCCAGCCAGGCACCACCAGCATCCCGAAGAACTCCACCAGCAGCAATTCTGCCATTACTAAGGCAGGAGCCATCCGTATTCAACATGACAACCCCTTCCCTGGGCTTCCTCCAACCAACTAACTGGACCTCTTTAACCGGGGAGGGGTGAACCAGGGGCTCTCCTTCAAAACTCTTTGTAATAACAGAGAGTTTTTTCGAGAAGTAAAACCAGAGGTCAGGAATAAAGACAGTCTTCTCAGCAAATAACTCTTCATTCCTCCATTTCCACATTTGGTGACAAATAATAGCGAAGAGAATAGCCCCGTGCTCCATACTGGCCAACAAATTCCCATTAACGCCTTCAGAGAACCAGTCAATATCAGAGAACCCCATAAAGGAAGGAAGGATGTGGTGATGAAGGACCCCTTCCCAAACCTTTCTACTATTCGGGCAATCCCTCAAAGCATGGCACAAGGTTTCCACATGGCCGCTGCATCTGCTACAGGCACCAGATACAGCCAAGTGCCTTCTGTGTCTATCTGCATTCGTGAGGAGCCTGTCTTTGACTCCCAGCCATAGGAAACTCCTAATGCGGTAGGGGACTTTGAGGGCCCAAATGGACTTCCAAATTTCCAAGGGAGGATCAGCCCTATTAGGGGTAAAAGCTTCATAGGCTGATTTGCAAGAATAAGAACCATTATTAGTCAAGGCCCAGCAGTGTCTGTCCTTATCCTCCTCCTGATTACTAATCTTCACACCTCTAATATTAAAGAGGGTCTCCAGGCTAAGAAAGGAGTCGAACTTAGACCAGATCCAGTCTCCCTCCGAGTCCACCACATCAACAATTCTCCAGGAGAGGAGATCATTCGGCGGAGGGGCGATGCACACCTCAATCAACGGTTTGTCACCAATCCAGGTGTCATACCAGAAACTAATGGATCTCCCACTACCCACCTCCAAGCCAATCCCCGTACAGAACTCAGCAAAAACAGCACTAAGCCCTTTCCAAAGGAAGGAACAGCTGACAACCCTCTCCTCCGGGCCACCAAAGATTCTATCTTTCCTATACTTGCCGCACAGAAGACGAACCCAAAGGGAGGAGGGGGATTGCCACATTCTCCAAAGAAGCTTCATTAACAGGACTTTATTATTGTCCTTAGCTTGCCTTATACCAAGACCCCACCCTGCTCTTAGGCTGGCAGGCTTCCTTCCAAGGGACCAGGTGAATCTTCCTCCCATCCCTAGACTCTCCCCACAGAAAACGCCGATTAATTTTATCAAGGTCGTTGAGGACCGGCTCAGGGAGCTTACAGGCTTGCATGATGTGATTTGGAGCAGCGCAGTTGATAGACTGGATTAAAGTAAGGCGACCTGCAAGGGAAAGAGAATTAGCTTTCCAGCTAGCACACAAACTGTTAGATTTGTCCAAAATGTCTTTAAAAGAGGCTTTGGACACCCTGTCACTATGAAGAGGGACCCCATGGTATTTCCCAAACGATTGAGTCAGGGGAATGCCAGACATCTCACTCAGTCTTCTACACAAGCTATTATCCATATTCTTGGAACAAAGCATACGGGATTTATGGATGTTAATCTTCTGGCCAGAAGCCTCACAAAAGCAGTCGAGGATATCCATCACAGCCTTAATTTGTTCCTCATTACACTCCACAAAAAGCATGACATCATCAGCAAAGAGTAAATGGGTAACAGGGGGGCAATGTCTGTTGGGAAACAGGGTGGAGAGTCCCTTTGATCACTGTTAAGCCCAAAATATACCTAAAATATCATTAACATTTACATCATTTTTATTACAAATTCGTGTTATTTATATCTTTTTAGATTACTTTTACTCTCGAATATCTTTCTTTCTTGCAAGGTACCTAAATATTTGGTAAAATCCAAATAGGAACGAAAAAGGATCTAAAACAGAAGAAAAACCCTATAAAAGGAGTCAAAGACGACGTAAATCGAAAGCACCAAGTCGAGGACACGAACGAAAGCAAAGAAACGGAAAACTCACCAAGCCGCGACCGCGAATCCACCACCCGCGACCGCGACACGCGTGGTTTAGCCATTTCTCCCCTTCGTCCAACGTTCAACTTAATGCTACGTCATTCACGGCCGAGGATTCCTATCCTCGGTAAGTGCAGAAAATTTACCAAATGCATTTTACACATGTTGAAATCCAAAAAACGCGTTCGTTCAAGTGGATAAAGACATCCTTTCACAACGGACACGACTCTTAACCAACGGATACATCACTTCAAACACAACCCTTCAACATCTATAAATAAAGAGTTGATGTTGAGAAAAAATGCAATGAAATGTTATAATATAGATATAGAATCAGAGCGTAGAACTTATGTCTAAGTTCTAAGTAAAACATTTCGAGAGTTAGAAATTAGATTCTGTACAAAACAAGATGAGGTACACATATTGTTTATAGTTTAATTACAACTCAGTAGCGTTTAGACATTGTTCCAGTTTTAGTTTGTATCATGGTAGTGGCCGACCGAATCCCTATTATGAAGTTACAGCGAGAAGATTGAGTAGAGTGTTCGCCCCTGAGCCTGACAACCTCTTAGGAAACCCAAGGAAAGGAACCGATCAAGCCGTTCACTTGCACGCCCTCGAAGAACTCGATGCTCCTTGTTCTCTGTAAACTTGTATCAATTTATATTTCATCTAATAAAGTCCGTTCTATTCGACAAATCGTTATGCAGCACTTATGGTAACCAATCCAATATAAGTGAGGCTGGTGTTGTCATTAATACGCAGTTGAATTCAAAATCATTACAAGGAAACTTTGTTGAACACTTAGGCAAATTATCATCTCGAAAGAGTTTTAATTTGAGTAAGGGCAACTATCCCGAAAGGGTTTTGTCGCGTTCAAAGCCAATTAATTAGAGGTTCCGTCATTTATTTCATCATCATAATTGATACAAAGTTTAAGTTGTTTTCTTTGCTTAATGCAAATGAATAAATTCATTCGTTTTTCTAAAAAGTTCTAAATGTTCCTGTTTTGTAAAATTCACCCTTAAAATCAGAAGATCTTTCTAACAATCGATATATTCTAAATATAAAATCTTATTCCAGCATTTTCAAGTATTCAAAGTCCACAAACTCAATTAAACAATTTCCTAAATTCAATTAGACAAATTTCACTTTTCATTTACATTCAATAGTAAATCTAACAAGTTCGAAATTAACAGATTCAAAAATAAGTTTTTCGTTAAAAAACGTATCCCTGTGGGATCGATATTTTTATTACTACAAGCGAAACCATGCACTTGCGGAAATCGCTCAACAAGTTTTTGGCGCCGTTGCCGGGGATACGCTAAAATTTTTGACAAAATTTTTATTTTTCGTATTTTATTTTCGAATCTAGGTTTACACATTATTTTTATACAATTTTTATATTTTATTTATTTTCAGTTATATAACATATTTGTTTTCAATTTTGTTTTGAAGGTGGTTTGGCTCGTGTAACAATTTCAAGTTCATGCGCAGTTCGCGAAGTTCGGGCACACCACCAGACCCTCTTGATCTAGAAATTGAAAGAACACTTAAGAAAAACAAGAAAAACAACAAAAACAAAGACAAAACACCCTTAAAAACCAAAGTAGTCCAGCCAGAAAATATGGCCGATCCACCGACACTTATGGATTATGCTAGGCCAGGAATGGCCGGTGTAACTAATAGTGTAGTTAGACCCCGTATAAACGCAAATCAATTTGAAATTAAACCTGCTTTGCTTAATATGTTGCAAAACAACGTAACGTTTTATGGACTACCTAACGAAAACCCTAATGCACATTTGACAAATTTCTTAGAAATTTGTGATACTTTTAAAATTACTGATGTAACAGCCGAAGCAATCAAACTTCGCCTCTTTCCTTTCACTTTAAAGGATAAGGCAAAAATTTGGTTAACTTCTATGCCTGCTGCAACATTTGAAACTTGGGACCAATTAGCCCAAGCGTTTTTATCAAAATATTTTCCTTTAGCAAAAACCGCAAGAGTCATCAAAGAGTTGACATCTTTTACCCAAAATAATAATGAAACTCTTTATGAAGCTTGGGAACGTTTTAAAGAACTTCAACGTTTATGCCCACACCACCAACTGCCAGATGCACTTTTAATGCAGACATTCTATAATGGATTAAATCCTACGACTAGAGGTTCATTAGATGCTATGTCTGGAGGGTTATTTATGAAGAAGACGTCCGCCCAAGCAAGAGAACTTTTGGAGGAAATGGCAATCAACAGCAGTATGTGGCCCACAGAGCGTGGACATATACCAACGGCGAAACCATCATCCTCAGGTACATCATCGGTTAACGGTATAATGAATCTTGATCCAGTAGCAATGTTACAAGCCCAATTTTCTGCCTTATCGCACAAAATTGATAAATTTATGGCACCATGCGATCCTAATGATCCAATCCAGAGAGACATTGATTACGAAGGTATGAATGAGTTAGAACAGGTAAACTTTGTCCAAGGACAAAACCAAACTACTAATCCTTATTCTAATACTTATAATCCTGGATGGAGAAATCATCCTAACTTTAATTGGAAAGATGGTAATAATAATAATAATGCAAATGCTAATCAATATCGTATAAATAATTATCAAAATCAAACAAGAGATACGATTAGCACTTTATCTTCAAAAATCGACAAATTTATAGATGCTATGAATGGAAAGGTAAGTAATCAAGACGATGGTTTTAAACGGATCGAAAGTAAATTCGATCAGCTTATCAAAAACCAATCATCTAGCATCCATAATTTGGAGGTTCAAATTGGACAACTTGCTAAATCAATTCCATCCCGCAAAGAGGGAAGTCTTCCCAGCCAAACGGAAGAAAATCCGAAAGAGCATGTTAAGGCTATCACTCTTCGTTCAGGGAAAAACTACTTAGGTCCGGAAATGCCCGGAAATTCAACTTTACCTGGAAATGATTTACCAAAATCCAAAGAAGATACTTTAAAACAAAAAGATACAAAAATTGACTCTAATCCGAAACCTTTTGTACCAAAACCACCTTTTCCACACAGGGTCCGAAATAAGGACCATGATAAACAACTTTTATCATTTTTAGACAAACTTAAAAATTTGCATATAAATTTAACATTCATGGATGCAATTACGCAAATTCCTAACTATGGAAAATTCTTGAAAGATTTAATTTCAAAAAAGATTAGTTGGGAAGGAATTTCATCCATTTCTCTTTCTGAAGATTGTAGTTCGATAGTATCAAGCAAATTACCTACTAAACTCAAAGATCCCGGATGCTTTACCATTCCGTGTACATTGGGAAATATGGAATTCCCAAGTTGTCTTTGCGATTTAGGAGCTAGTATAAACTTGATGCCATTGTCTATTTTTGAAAAATTAGGTTTAGAAGAAGACATCAAACGTACCAATATGATTTTGCAATTAGCGGATCAATCCACTAAAAGACCATATGGTATAATTGAAGACGTTTTGGTGAAAGTTGACAAATTTATTTTTCCTACTGATTTTGTTATCTTAGATTTTGCTTATGATGCTAATTGTCCGCTAATCTTTGGTAGACCGTTCATGAACACGGGACGTGCTCTAGTTGATGTGTCGGAAGGAAAAGTAGTTTTAAGAATAGGTGACGATAAGATCGAGTTCGATATGAATCAAGCGATGAAATATCCTATGGAGGATTTCGCTTGTATGAAGCTTGATTTAGTTGAAGAATGTGTTAATGACATTGTTTAAAGAGAAGAAATAATAGAACCTATAATGGGTGAAGAATTAGAAGATAAGGACCCAGAGCCTTTGATTCGAGAAGATGGACCAGTTCCGCCTTCAGTAATAGTTCCACCTAAATTAGAACTTAAAGAATTACCAAACCATCTGAGATACACTTTCCTAGGCGGAAGTGATACTCTACCTATAATCATCTCTAACAAATTAACAGAAAATCAAGAAGAAAAATTGAAAGAAGTTGTTAGAAATAGAATAGGAAGTATGGGATGGCAAATTTCAGATTTAAAAGGAATTAATCCTAGTATTGTAATGCATAGGATTCACTTAGAAGAAGATAAGCCACCTAAAGCGGATAGACAAAGACGTTTAAATCCGAATATGAAAGAAGTAGTCAAAAATGAGATTACTAAACTTTTAGACAATGGAATCATTTATCCTATTTCGGATAGTGAATGGGTTAGTCCAATCCATTGTGTACCAAAAAAGGGAGGCATAACTGTAGTAAGGAATGATGAAGGTGAATTAATACCTACGCGAACCACCACCGGTTGGAGGGTTTGTATAGATTATAGGAACCTAAATAAGGCAACTATGAAAGATCATTTTCCTTTACCTTTCATCGATCAAATGATCGAAAGGATAGCCGGTCATGCATTTTATTGTTTTCTTGATGGCTATTCCGGATTCTTTCAAATATATATTTACCCGGATGACCAAGATAAAACAACCTTCACATGTCCTTATGGAACATTTGCATATAGAAGAATGCCTTTTGGTCTATGTAATGCACCAGCAACTTTTCAACGTTGTATGACTGCAATTTTTAATGATTTCATCGAAGATATCATGGAAGTATTTATGGATGATTTTTCAGTTTATGGAGATTCTTTTGATGCATGTTTAAAAAACTTAGATAAAGTTCTTTCTAGATGAAAAGAAACGAATTTAGTATTAAATTGGGAAAAATGTCATTTCATGGTTGACGAAGGAATTGTTTTAGGTCATAAAATATCTGAAAAAGGATTAGAAGTGGATAGAGCAAAAACTTCAGTAATAGAAAAATTACCCCCACCAACAACTGTCAAGGGAGTAAGATCATTTCTAGGACATGCAGGTTTTTACAGACGATTTATAAAAAACTTTTCTGTGATTTCCAAACCACTTAGTAATTTTCTTATGAAGGATTCAACCTTCGATTTTAATGAAGATTGTATTAAAGCTTTCGAAACATTGAAAACAGCTTTAGTCAGTGCACCCATAATTGCTAAACCCGATTGGGATTTGCCTTTTGAAATCATGTGTGATGCAAGTGACCTAGCTGTAGGATGTGTTTTAGGTCAAAGAAAGGATAAAAGATTACATGTTATTTACTACGCAAGTCACACATTGTCAGGTGCACAGTTAAATTACACAACAACAGAAAAAGAGATGTTAGCCGTAGTATTTGCATGTGATAAGTTTAGGTCATACTTGTTAGGATCTAAAGTTATTATCTATACAGATCACGCAGCTTTACGTTATCTGTTTGCTAAGAAAGATGCAAAACCGCGTTTGATTAGATGGGTTTTGTTGTTACAAGAATTTGATATAGAAATTAAAGACAAAAAGGGGGTAGAAAACCTTGTTGCCGATCATCTATCAAGACTAGAAGATGAAAATGGTCCTATAGGTGAAACTATCGGTATACGAGATGATTTCCCCGATGAACATCTCTATCAGGTAGAAAGTATCATGTCACCATGGTATGCAGATTTTGCTAATTATCTTGCAACCGATATCGTTCCGGAAGGATTATCTTCCCAACAAAGGAAGAAACTTTTCTTCGATATTAAACAATATTTTTAGGAAGATCCCTTTCTATTCAAATCATGTGGTGACGGGATAATTAGGAGATGCGTCGGAGAAAATGAAAATAAATCTATAATAACGGAATGTCATTCCAGCTCATATGGAGGACATAATGGAGTTAATAAAACGGTAGATAAAATATTGGAATGTGATTTCTTTTGGCCTACGATGTTTAAGGACGTTGGTTCATTTATTACTCGTTGTGATAAATGCCAAAGAACGGGAAATTTAGGAAGGAAAGATGAGATGCCCCTCAAAAACGTGTTGGAAGTTGAAATCTTCGACATGTGGGGAATTGATTTCATGGGACCTTTTCCGCCTTCCAACGGTAAAACTTACATATTAGTAGCCGTTGATTATGTTTCGAAGTGGGTTGAAGCACTTGCAACCCCTACGAATGATTCTAAAGTAGTTGTTAATTTTCTTGACGATATATTTTGTAGATTTGGTTGTCCTAGATTCGTTGTCAGTGATGGCGGTACCCATTTCATAAATCGGAATTTTGATATGCTTATGAAAAAATATGGAGTACGCCACCGCGTGTCAACGCCATACCATCCTCAGTCGAATGGTCAGGCGGAGATCTCAAATAGAGAACTCAAATGGATTCTAGAGAAAACTGTTTCGTCATCAAGAAAAGATTGGTCACAAAAACTCAATAATGCGCTATGGGCATACCGTACTTCATTTAAATCACCAATAGGAATGACTCCATATCGTTTAGTGTATGGAAAAGCATGTCATTTACCAGTAGAATTAGAACATAAAGCCTATTGGGCTATTAGAAAACTTAATTTTGATTTACAACAAGCAAGAAAGAAACGTTTGCTCAATTTAAATGAGTTAGATGAGTTACGACATCTATCGTATGAGAATGCGAGGATTTATAAAGAAAGAGTGAAAAAATGGCACGATGCCAAGATCAAAGTCAAGCACTTTAATGTTGGAGATAAGGTGCTGTTATTTAATTCACGGCTTCGTATATTTCCACGAAAACTTAAGTCCAGATGGACCGGACCGTATTTAGTCGTCAAAACATTCGACTATGGTTCTTTGGAACTTGAGGAAACCAACGGTAATCGTTTTAAAGTTAACGGTAATCGATGTAAAATTTATTACGAAAGTATTTCCGAAATAGGAACTAATTTCGTAACAAGATTTCCTGACATATAAATCATTTCATTTTTCTAATAGTTAGTTTTTATTATTTTTATTTTTATTTTTTTGTTTTGTTTTAAATTATATCATTTTATATTAGAATTTTAGATATATAAAAATTTATTCAAGTCATGATTTTAATTAATTTTTAGGAATTTAATGAGAATTAGAAGAAATTTAGTGATTCTCAGTTGAGAATTTGAAATTCTCAGTTGAGAATTCAAATATATAGAATTCTTGAGAAGGTAGGAAAATTTCTGGACTTATAGAGGATTTGGGATTCTCAGTTGAGAATTCTGACTTCAATAGGTTTCAAATTGACAGGAAAATTTCTGAACTTACCGAGGATGAGGATTCTCGGTAGAGGATCAGAAATTAGGGGTTTTGACAACTGATTTCCGCAAGGAAATCAGCGTGTCGCGACCGCGGGTCAGCATCCTCGGTCGCGACTCGGGGAATTTGTGCAGTAATTGACCCTTGTTCTTTAACTTTTCAGCAGACACAACTTTTCGGAAACGAATAATTGCGTTTCTTCATTTTTTTTAAAAGGTCTGTTTCATGCCTTTTCACCTCAAAATAACACCTCTTTTCATCCTAGGATTTTATAAATAGGTTCTAGAGGTTCAGTTTTCTGTCACTTTCTTTTCATCTCAATCAGAACAATTCTCTGATTTTCTTACCATTTACCAACCCAGAAATTAAGTTCAGAACCTTTCTTCCTTACTCATTCCAAACACCATGACTTCCACAAACACTCATCCTAAGAAAGTTGTTGCTTCACGCACTAAAAATACAGATATATCAGAGCGTTATGGATGTAACTTTCCTATCTTCAATCATGATGAGGGAAGGCGCTTCTTGAGGCTTCGATACACATTCTTTGTCGGAATGTTATACATGGATGACTTTCTTAACGATCAGTTGGGAATCAAAGAAGATATGAGTCGCTACATGGAACGCTTAGGATGGACCAGATTTGTTGATATGAAGTTTCCTATAATTGGAGACTGGATATTAGAGTTCTTCTGTACGGTTCGTTTTGTTAACAAGCGTCGGGTGCGTCTTAGTTTTCGTCGGGATGGCAAAACTTTCACTTTTGGATATCCTGAATTGCATGCTTGGTTTGGTTTTCCCTTGAAGGATACTACCAAACGTCATCATGGAAGAGATATGACATCCACTGATATTTGGCGAATGCTCACCGGCATTTGGCCTTTCAACCCTAAACTTGCCTATAATAAGTCTTTTTATTCCAACTCTATGCTATATTTGCATAAGTTTCTGAGTCACAGCCTGTTCGGTCGCACGTTCAGTAGTGTCGTCCAAGAATCTGATCTTTATGTACTTGGAGATATATTTCAAGGCAACGTGGTTGATTCTTCAAAAATTCTGATGGAGGGTCTTGTTGCCGCATCTAGATCCAAGGCTAAGAAGGTTGGGTTCGGGAATATTATATGTGGAATAATACTAGGGACCAAGGGAAGTATTTCTGTTCCTCGGAGTGATGCTAAATCTTTCGCGACACTAGACTATGAATTTTTAGAATATGAAGGTCTAGTGAAACGAGTTTTTCGATCAGGCCCAAATTTTCTTTCTGCACCAGAACGTCAAGCCTTCGTGCAGATGAAAATAGACCGCTATAGGGCTAAGAAAATCCCGATTGAAAGGGACGAATTTTTAGCATAGCTTTTGTTTATTTTGTTTGTAAATATGTTGTACATATTTCTATTTCAATAAAACTTTCTCTTTTGCATTATATCTTGTTTTTGATTATATGGTTACACTAACATTAAAACTCATTATTCTACACTTATGAATCTATTAAATAAAACTTTAAAGCATTCATTACTAATTAAATGTTAATAACTAAGTTTCAATTCCTTAAATAAAGATTCATTTAACTTACATTAATAAATGAACATAAATGCTTCAATTAATTTGAGTTCCAAACTTTTCCTATTATTAATTTAACATTCGTTAATTAAAGCATTTTCATTTATTTTTCCCATTAATAAGGATAAACCTTTGGTTTTCCTTATCATTTAATGTTTTCCATTTATGTTTTTAAGTACAGATAACATTTCCAAGGAGTTCAGGATAGGATTTATCAAGAAATTACACAAATAGGAGTTACTATGCAGAATTTGGGTGACCATAGGGTGATCCGCGACTGAGAATTATTGAATTCTCGGTAACTTCAGCAATTTCCTTCAAAATTCAGAGAACAATTCGCTGCCAGACGTGATCTGCGGCCGAGAATGGTGCGATCCTCGGTAACTTCAGTAAAAATCCTTCCAAAATACAAAGGAAAATTGGCTGAAACACGCGATTCGCGGCCGCGGATGCGCATCCTCGGTCGCGACACGCGTGATTCTGCAACACCTAGTCCGGATTTTTGGCCTATTTTTCCACCTTTTCCTATTCAACCTCTACCTATTCCTACTCCACCTATTAATCTTCCTATTCAATCCTATATATACCTATTACTTACACAAACCTTACATCACCTCAAATTTTAACCAATCCCCTACTCTTACCTCTTCCCAATACCTTACTTTTACTCTTCCCAATTTCATCATTACCCTTTTCAATCACCTAACCCTTTCAACTTCAAGTCTCCATACAACACTTCTACTTCTTCTTCAACCTCAAGCTTTTATCTCTTTTCATCTTTTTCTCTAAACCCTAAACACCATAACCATGCCTAGAGCAAAGCGTGTTGGACACAAGCCGGCTGTCACTGAGGCTAATCGCCTAAGGATTAGTTACGGGGCTTATTTCGACATTCATTCTGAGGAAGAAGTTGGATGTTTCAAGCACTTTTCAAACGTTAATCGTAAGTTCGTGGACATGCAGTTTCTTGACTTTGATTCGGTAAGGAAGTTGAACTTCACTACACAAATTACTGCTTTTATTGAGACTTTGGGATGGGAAACTTTTGCTTCTATGCGTTTTCCCCAAATTCAAGAGTATGTGGTTGAGTTTTTGGTTACTTTGAAGATGAACAAAAAGAGGACAGAAATTTCTTTTCGGAATAATGGTACTACCTATACCATAGATTATGAGGCTATGGGAAATATGTTTGGTTTCCCTACTAGTGATTTTTATGATAAGCCTCGGGATTTTGACAATAACTCTTTTTGGCAAACTCTTTCCGACCAAACTTCTTTTGACTCTAAAAACACTTCGAGCAAGTTGATTAAGGACAATTGTGTGTTCTTCTTTCACAAGTATTTGAGTTTTTCACTTTTTGGTCGTGTTGAGAGTTCAAAAATTCAAGTCCGGGATTTGTTTGTTTGGGATTGTTTGTTCAAGGGTTTAAGGGTTGATAGCATTGGAATGATATTTGACAATTTGTATCGTGCTTCGAGGGCTCACACCACTCAGGTCCCTCTCGGTAATTTAATCACCGCTATTGTTTTGGGAGCACGGGATGAATTAGCAACTTATGATATGTCCACCTACCATGGATATGTTCCGGTTTTGGACATTGCGGCTCTTGAGCGAGCTCATATATTGGTTTCTGCGGCTCCTCCCGTTTTTATTTCTTATGCTACCCGTATTTCTCATCTTCGTGGCACTATGGGTGGAGGTGCTTCTAGTTCCCAAAATGTAGGTACCGAAGAAGGAGGTGCGGAGGAAGGAGCGGAAGGTGCACCACAAACCCAAGCAACACAAGATAATGATCCGGTGGATTTAAGGAGAATTTTGAACCAAATCAATGCCAATAATAGACAAATGAATTTGAGAATTGATGATTTGGTGGAGAACAACATGGTGATGAATGACAACCTCAATACTTTGAGGCGTGCGCAAAGATCGACTCGGCATCGGATGCTTTCGTTTTTCCGCCGCCGAAATGTGGAAACTTCACCAACACCTCCGGATTCCCCGCTGAATGCTTAGGTTTTATCTTTTATTTTTATCTTATCTTGTTTTAATTTCAGTTTCATACATTTTTATTTTCTTATGTTTCGTCCAATTTCAATTTTAATTTAATTTTATGATGCATGTTTTCTTTGCTATATCTTTCATTTCTTTCCGTTTGTTTTATCTTTAATGTTTTATCTCCATTTTGCACCAATGAGGACATGGTCCAATTTAAGTGTGGGAGGAGATATATACATATATCATTTTTATGCAAACGAATGAATGACCGAATATATGCAAATGAATGAATGAATTGATGCAACACTTGTTTGTTTTCAAAAATACAAATGCAAACGTATATTGCAACACTTTTAAGTAAATTGCAACAAATGAAAAAACTTAACATTTTTTATGAAATATCATTTTTACATTTATAAATTAATCATAAGTTAAAATATAAGTTAAAATTTTTTTTAGGTTATCATTATCGATAGAAATAAATATTTCTATACGGGTAATATTTTTCAAAATATTTTTCACAAATCTTCGACACTATTTTAAGTAAAAAATTGTCTCGAGTGAATGTATTTAAGTAATAAATTCTTTATTTTCAATCTCTATTTTCAAATCATGAAATTCATGATACAATAAATCTTATTTTAAATTTTCAATTAGGTTTATAGGCTTTAAATTGAACTAACAATTTTTAGCTCGGTTTTGATTTTGTCTTACATTAACACCAATTGAAGTTTTTAAGGAAACTATAGCCTTAATACATGTTGAATTTTAAGTCAATATAGGATGAATGTGCTAATTTTCTTTTTCCCAATTTACAATTTATAATCAATAAATCGTATTCTTAACTTTTGGCCACGATTGAGACCAACCTTATCACAGTCGAGGTATGAAAGGGAAGAAATAAAAAGTAAAGCGTACTTTTGGCCACGGTTGCGACCACCCTTATCACAATCGAGGTATGAAAGGAACGTTTAAATAAGGAAAAATTAAGCGTGTTTAAAGTTTAAAGTAACGATTGCGTCCACCCACGGCATGGTCGGTACCTCTTAAGCGAACACAAATAAAATGCATATAAAGTTACGATCGAGACCACCCTTATCACGGGCGTAACTAAGCAAATAAATTAAACTTAATAAATCATATATAATAATTCAAGTTTGGGAAAGGAAATTTGGTGATTTGAAATGCATTGAGATGAAAAACTCAATAACATGCGTGCTTTAATCGTCCCGAATACTTCAATTTAAACATTGAAATACAAGACGAATGATATATCGTATTTATACTAAGTTAGTTTGATATTTTGCGTATAAATTTGCCATGCGAAGTTAGTCTTTTCGGCTTAACTAATTTAAAAGGTAAACACAAAGATATATGTTTTATTTTCATAAAGAGATTAGTTAAGGAATAAATTCAGTGAAATTTTGCTCGGGACTAGCAAAAGATTAAGTGTGGAGATTTGTTAAGCCCAAAATATACCTAAAATATCATTAACATTTACATCATTTTTATTACAAATTCGTGTTATTTATATCTGTTTAGATTACTTTTACTCTCGAATATCTTTCTTTCTTGCAAGGTACCTAAATATTTGGTAAAATCCAAATAGGAACGAAAAAGGATCTAAAACAGAAGAAAACCCCTACAAAAGGAGTCAAAGACGACGTAAATCGAAAGCACCAAGTCGAGGACATGAACGAAAGCAAAGAAACGGAAAACTCACCAAGCCGCGACCGCGAATCCACCACCCGCGACCGCGACACGCGTGGTTTAGCCATTTCTCCCCTTCGTCCAACGTTCAACTTAATGCTATGTCATTCACGGCCGAGGATTCCTATCCTCGGTAAGTGCAGAAAATTTACCAAATGCATTTTACACATGTTGAAATCCAAGAAACGCGTTCGTTCAAGTGGATAAAGACGTCCTTTCACAACGGACACGACTCTTAACCAACGGATACATCACTTCAAACACAACCCTTCAACATCTATAAATAAAGAGTTGATGTTGAGAAAAAATGCAATGAAATGTTATAATATAGATATAGAATCATAGCGTAGAACTTATGTCTAAGTTCTAAGTAAAACATTTCGAGAGTTAGAAATTAGATTCTGTACAAAACAAGATGAGGTACACATATTGTTTATAGTTTAATTACAACTCAGTAGCGTTTAGACATTGTTCCAGTTTTAGTTTGCATCATGGTAGTGGCCGACCGAATCCCTATTACGAAGTTACAGCGAGAAGATTGAGTAGAGTGTTCGCCCCTGAGCCTGACAACCTCTTAGGAAACCCAAGGAAAGGAACCGATCAAGCCGTTCACTTGCACGCCCTCGAAGAACTCGATGCTCCTTGTTCTCTGTAAACTTGTATCAATTTATATTTCATCTAATAAAGTCCGTTCTATTCGACAAATCGTTATGCAGCACTTATGGTAACCAATCCAATATAAGTGAGGCTGGTGTTTTCATTAATACGCAGTTGAATTCAAAATCATTACAAGGAAACTTTGTTGAACACTTAGGCAAATTATCATCTCGAAAGAGTTTTAATTTGAGTAAGGGCAACTATCCCGAAAGGGTTTTGTCGCGTTCAAAGCCAATTAATTAGAGGTTCCGTCATTTATTTCATCATCATAATTGATACAAAGTTTAAGTTGTTTTCTTTGCTTAATGCAAATGAATAAATTCATTCGTTTTTCTAAAAAGTTCTAAATGTTCCTGTTTTGTAAAATTCACCCTTAAAATCAGAAGATCTTTCTAACAATCGATATATTCTAAATATAAAATCTTATTCCAGCATTTTCAAGTATTCAAAGTCCACAAACTCAATTAAACAATTTCCTAAATTCAATTAGACAAATTTCACTTTTCATTTACATTCAATAGTAAATCTAAGAAGTTCGAAATTAACAGATTCAAAAATAAGTTTTTCGTTAAAAAACGTATCCCTGTGGGATCGATATTTTTATTCCTACAAGCGAAACCGTGCACTTGCGGAAATCGCTCAACAATCACCGCCTCTTGGATCAGGTGAGACAATCTTTCCATGGCAATAACAAAAAGGAAGGGGCTCATAGGATACCCTTGATGAATACCCCTGGATGGAGAGAACTCATCCGACATATCCCCATTGATCATAACCTGGAAAACAGGAGAGTAGATACACTTTCCAATCAAATTCCTCCAGTTCTCCGGGATACCAGCTTTGGCTAAACTATCCAGAAGAAAGCTCCAGTTCAACCTATCATAGGCTTTCTCCAGATCCAGCTTGAGAGCCATGATCCCTTTCTTGCCTTTCTTAATCTTCATAGAATGGACAACCTCCTGGGCAATAACAACGTTATCCATCAATTGTCTTCCAGGAACAAAGCTCCCTTGATTTTGGCTGATAATATCCGGAAGGATCTTCTGGATTCTATTAGCCACAATCTTAGTAATAGCTTTATACAAGATATTACAAAGACTGATGGGTCTCATCTGGAGAAAGGAAGAAGGCTTGGCAACCTTAGGAATCAAGACAATGAGGGTTTTATTAACCAAACTGATATCGTTCGAACCACCAAAGACTTCTAACACAAAGTTGTATATACCCTCTTTAACAGTGTCCCAGTGTTTATGATAGAAACTAGCGGGGATACCATCAATACCAGGAGCCTTAGTGGAACCGATGCTGGAGAAGGCCAGATCAATCTCTTTAAGCTCAATGGGATGGAAAGCATTATTAATAGCATCCTCCCCCAAACGAGGAAAGGAAATGCCAGAGTGGGCACTCTCTAGGTCCACAGCTTCCTCTCTGAACAGGTCTTTGTAGAAATCAAGGGCAAGGCGCCGAATGTCCTCCTCCTCAAAAATCCACTCACCACTGGCGTCTTTAATAGCCTCGATCCTATTTCGCTGTCTCCTAATGATCGTTGAGAGGTGGAAAAACCTGGTATTCCGGTCCCCGTCTTGAATCCAAGCCTTCCTAGATTTCTGGAACCACAGAAGCTCTTCCTGTCTAAGCACAGCTTCCAACTCGTTCTGAAGAGCTCTTAGGTGACCATTCAGGCTATGATCAAAACGAACCTCCAAGCAACGCTGAACACCTTCCATTCTCCTCAAGAGTTTGTTCTTCCTCCTGATAATATGACCAAAAGTATTTTTATTCCAAACAACCACATTCCTCCTGAATTCCTCAGTAGCGAGGAGAACATCAGAGTGGGGATGCCAATTGCTTTTAACGAAATCCTTAAACTCGGGGTGAGACTCCCAAGCCACTAGATACCTAAAAGGTCTATTACCTTTCAGCCGATTTCCTTTGACCAAATTAATGAGGATAGGGCAATGGTCTGAGTGACGGAAAGGGAGATTAAGTACCTTGACCTCAGGAAACCTATAAATCGCTGCAACATTAGCGTACACCTTATCCAACCTAACAAACACACTATTCCTTTTCCAGGTAAATTTGTGGCCAGCAGCACCCAGGTCCGAAAGCCCGCACATATCCATACTTTGCTTATGATTAAGACACCGGTTCACATAATGATTACCCCCTCCTCTCTGATCACTCAAGAGGGCAATGTCATTAAAATCCCCGGCAACCAACCATGCCTCCATCATGTTAGAGCTAAAAGAATGAAGGATCTCCCACAGCCTTCTTCGGTTAGTCGAAACAGGATCAGCATAGACGAAGGTAATACAGAAGGGTTTATTACCCGGGTAACACACCTTACTATGGATGAATTGACTGTCCATAGTAACAATATCAATATTGACTTGACCTGGCTTCCAAAAGAGCCAAATCCCCCCTGCCCGGCCAGTAGCCTCCGACCTGACGCAATTCCAATTCTTAAACTTTCTAACCACCTCATCTGCTTTGGCTCCACTAACCTTGGTCTCAAGAAGGACAAAGCAGGAAGGGTTAAACTGTTTAATGAGATCATTGACATGAATGCGGGTAGCCTTGCTCGCCGCACCTCTAACATTCCAAATGAAGAAGTCCATCAAAGGGGGAGACTACAGACGCAGGCCCAAACCCTAGATCAGGTATTTGTTCGGGGCTCCAGAGAGCCTAGAGGCGGTCCCAGAAGGACCCCTTTTATCCAAAGAATTCAAACCATGAAGGTTCTTTTTAGGTTTCCCTTTGGGATTCTTCATGTTTAACTTACTCACTCATATAGTCTTACCAATAGTATTAAATAGCGTAAAATGAATTTCTTTTTTCTTTTTTTTATTTTATTTTATTTAGTTTGATTTAATTATTAACCCTTAACTCTAATAAAGGGATTATTTGATGTTTCTAAAATACAAAGACTAGCTAATATAATGTGTAAAAATATAAACACTAATAAATTGTTTGCCCAAAAACCAATAATGGTGATGATGATTTGCACATACATTACATATATAATTCGTGTTAATTAAATAAACTTATATATACTTAATTTGATTAACTCCCCCTATATTATATTGCTAGGGTTAGAAATATAGACTGTCATTCTACTATGATGAGGACATCTAGGGGCGTAGAAAGGGAGGGGCTTACGGTCCAGACCCCTCCGGCCGTCGGAACCATCTTGATCCCTGGTAGTTTTGGTCTCATGTCTTAAATTTTTTTTTATTGGAGTGTTGTATTAGCTTTCCCAAGATAGCCCATTAATTGTTAGGTTTGTCCAAAATTCAAAACTTTAATATTTTGGACCTATTAGGTACTTCCTAAATCCAAATTTTTAATTTTTCTGGGTCTGTTAACTTCTCTAAATCCAAATTTATAATTTTTATTGTCCTCTTAGGTGTCTATAGATCCAAATTTTTAAATTTTTTTTTTGCCTGTTAGACCTATTTAAATCCAAATTATTAATTTTTTTTACCTTTGGTAGGCCCTCTCAAATCAAAATTTTTAATTTTTTTACCTGTTCGGCCCTCCATATATTTAATTTTTTTTATATGTTAAGAATTTTAAACAAAATGTAGCTTAATTTTGAGAAATTGTACATTAATACTTAAAATTTGGTTCTTGACCACTCAAATTATAATACGCACATGTACATACAAAAAATTTGAGCAAGTTCAATTTAGCAAAAAAAAAAAATTGCAAAGCCACGTGTAAAATCAGCCTACCAACCGAGTAATCCTGTATTCACCGACATCAACATAAGGGATCTGGACGAAGTCTGAAACATGACTCACATGAAGTGTAGAGACATCAACATATCGCGTGAGCCATCAAAGAAGTCTGAAAGTTGCGAAGAAAAAATCACACGACATGTGACCTTACCCACACATCGTATGGACATGCTAAAAAGTTTATGTTTGTGTTACAAATTGAAATCGAAGTGAGGATTTTGATCTTAAATCCACAAAGAAGTTCTTTACAAGTCAAAGCTTGAAGGAGTAAATCCCAAATAGTAAGAACAAGCTCTCAATGGAGGCTATGTTTTTTATTAAATTCATAAAAGTTACCCTTCATTACAAAATAGGAAGTATTTATACCTATCTCTAATTGAAGGTAACAGACCAAAATGATAGACTAGGGTTTTCACCACAAGTGGGAGCCCTAGGGACAATTAAGGAACAAAATAATAAGGTGGCAGTAGTGTACATAAAAATAGTGGCAAAACAGTAAATTGACGGATCTTGTCCCCATCTCCTGAACTTGGTGAGGAAGTCTTCTTCCCTTCCTCCACGCTCCGTGTGAGTGACGTTCTGCTCCGGATTACTAATTTGGCCAAGCTCTTCCCTCTTGCGATCCACGGACCCACGCTCTGCGTCGACTGAGGCACCCTCCGCGTGAATGGATCTCTGCTTTTGATCAACCAAGGCCCGTCCTTCTTCTCTTTCAGCAACGGATCCACGCGGAGCTTGATATGTCAAGCGCTCCGTGTGGGTGACTGCTAGTGCAGCCCTTCCTTCCGCTCCCATATCATTGTTGTCCCTAATAGTTTGTATTTTGCTAATTCATACGATGTGTCACTCAAACCACACGTCTTGTGAGTTATAAGGTGTTGACTCCCAACTCAGTGCGAAGAAATACCACATGGTAAGTCCATCACACCACTTGACGTGTGCATATGACTCGAACAACAGCCACACGACGTGCCACTTAGACCACATGCCATACCTAACTTCGTGGCCAAGTTCTGCAATTCTGTCATAATTCCTTCCATATGATATTTACTGTTTTGCCATTATATAATTGCTATTTTGCTATTTGGTCTTATTTACTTATTTATCATTACTTATTTCTCCTCATTTTACCCTAGTATTTAGATCAAACTTGTAATATTTAGTAGGGTTATTTACGTCTTTTAATATCTAGGGTTCGGATGTAAGCTTAAATTTTTGTAAAGATAAATAACTTTTATTAATCAACTATATTTTCTTCCATTGGAGCCAAGGTTTTACATTGAATGAGATTATTCCTTACTAACTGAGTAATGTTAAACCTTCCTTATGGCAACTTATCTGTATCAAACTATTCATATTTTAATTAGGAAATTAAACTTTAATTTGTCTCATCAACAAATAAATGTAACTGAAGCACACAGTTGGGTTAATTGGGTGTTTGTGCTGATGACGTCAAATACATAAATCTTTTATTACAAAAACATACTTTTTTTGGAAGAGATAAAATATACTATTAATTAGCATGATTTTATATTTTATTTGACAAATAAGTACTAATCATGCACTTCATAACATATAATGTTATAATTGTTTTGGAAGAAAATTTGTTGAACTCATATTTTCCCTATTCTTTTATTTATTTTCCATCCAATTTTTTGATATGTATACTTTAACTAAGATTAAAGAAAGTTAATCAAAATTAATAAAATTGAAGTAAGATACCTTCAAAAAAAAAAAAAATATAAGATAAATATGACTTGTGTCAAAAATTGAATGCCTAAAGAAATAGAGAAATGAAAATAACGTATTTTCTTTCAATTCTTTTGATACCTACAAGGAAACAATTTTTAAAACTTCAATCTAACACCAATATGTTAAAAGAAAAGCATAGCCTAATAATACATCTTAACCCTTCAATTTCATCTTAACCCTTCAATTTCTTTCTATACCTGAAAATGTCTTATTTATTCTTTCAACTTGTTTAAATTAGTATATTGACTCTCTAAAATTTAATTGGCAGATTACACAAGTTTAAATATGTACATTCAAGCAAGTTTATGAGCCAATATATCAATATAAGCAACTTCAGAAGATCAATAGACCACTTTGAAAGAGTCAATAGTCATTTTAAGTAAATTCAAAAGATAAATATGATGTTTTCGATATATACGAAACCTTCGATTTTTTAGAATATATATAGTGTTCACATGGATCCTGATTCATCAGTTACCGTTGTTAGAGATAATGTTCTATTATCTCTGTAAATAGATTCTTATCTAGTTAGACTTTCAATTTGTCTATATCTCTAGCTAGGTAGAGTTTCAATACTATTATACTTGTGTATTGTATTCCTATATAAACTACGATTCGCTCACTATAAATACAAGGCCTCTGAGCTATAATCACTAAGGTGATTCAAATCAATATTGTGCCTATTACTTATCTCTCTCTATCTCCATACTATTCCTATATATCAAACTATACATTCAACATGGTATCAGTAGTCTCAACTTCCGCATCCTCCGAATCCTCTGATAATCCGCAATCAACAACATACACCCAATATCAAGCTGCTGCCACCGCCGTTGCATCTGCCGCCGCCACCACTGCTGCCACTGATCAAAACATGAACGATGTGTCTGGCGGTCCGATCGCACCAAGCTTGGGTTGGCGATTCACCTCGCCTGTCACCGACGAATCGTCATTCCTCGCGGCAACCTCGGCAGCGCATCCTCCACCGCAAGCGCAGCAGCCGCCCATGCCGACAGTAGCCGACGCGCTACCTCAGGTGGTTCGCGATGCGCTTGCCGCGTACCAGGCAGCCAGCCTTCATGGTCCGCCACAGCAGGTTCCACCGCACCACCCGCCGCAGCCGCAAGCGCGCTCTGCCGCAACCATCGCCAATGCACAAGGTGCGCAATTCCTGACTCCGATGAACTCAACCGCGGATGTTGCGGTTTTAGCGGCAATCACAGCGTATCAGGCAGCAGTTCCTCCTCCGTTGTGTTGAAACACCTTTCCACATGATTTTGATTTGACAAAATTATTTAAGTTAATCCATGATTAAGAGACAATTAAATTTAAGTGCTTTGGTTTAATTGTACTAATGTGTTCGTTCAGTGTTGAGTATAATTTTAAGTAAACAGAAATAAAAAGAACGACAGAATGAAGTCAGCATGAGGCACAGAAGCTGAGTGAAACACGACTCAGCATATTAGAAGAAAAGCCATCTTCAGAATAAACGCTTGAAGATGAAGCTGATCAAAGAAGCTGAGTGGAACACAACTCATCATAATAGAAGAAAATTCTTCTTCAGAACAAATGCTTGAAGACGAAGCTGACCGTAGAAGCTGAGTAGAATTTGACTCAGCCTCGCCAGAGACAAAGATCTAAGGCAACGTCAAAGAAGTCAAGCTGAGTGTTCATCAGGACAACGCGAATGATGTGTTTGCTAAAAGACAAGATCCGACAACTGTCTGCACCAATACAGAAGCTTTGGAATTACGCACGGAGACAGTTTCGAGATGCATGGGTCAACTGGCCGTTAGCTAAAAGACGAAACTGGCGCTAGAAGATGAACCTGGCGGAAGAAGACAAGCCTGACGCCTGCTAATTTCAGACGATAGGATTGGCCTGCAAAATCTGTATGCTGACCAGTGAATGACGCAAGGAGCCGTTTGAATTCAACGGATACTTCCAGGTTCAAATGATTGCCGCATCAGGAATTCACTATAAAAGGACAAGTGCTTCACTTGGATCCTTTGCCGAAGTACAAAAAGAAAAGAGCATACATACAAAGCACATTCAAATACGAAAAAGATCTTACACCAAATTTCTATCTCTGTGTAAAAGCTAGATTGAATTTGTATTCATCTAAAGTGTTCTTCATCTAGAAAGAACAAGTTTGTATCATTTGTAAAAATTGAGAGAGTGGTGCTAAGTACTCGGTTTTAGTACTTAGTGGTAGAGAAAATCTGAGTCTTTGGTTATAGCGCTCAGTAGGAGTTGAGTAGACGAATAGAGGAAGGTACTCTTGCATATTCAACTGCCTTGTAAACGGTTTGTGCTCTACCTTTAAAGAGCTCGGTATTTGATTGAAAAAGCCCGGAAGGATTCTGGGGACTGGACGTAGGCGGTGAGGCCGAACCAGGATAAATCTGCTGAGTAATTTCTAACTCTCTCTCTCAATATATATATATATGTATGTGTTGCTTGTTTAAATTACTCAGGATATAAATTGTATAAGCTGACACTGAGTAATAAGAGTGCTGAGTTGGAAGCTGGCCTAAGTGTTATTTCCCAACTCGCAAGTAAAACTGTTTTAGTCAGCACCTGACTAAAGCTGTCCTACATCTCTCTCGGCCGTGCTGACCAAAACTAAGTTAAGTAATTTAAAGATTTGATTAAGTCAGCATAATTAAGCGAAAAAGTTACATTAGTTCCTAACCCCCCTTGGAACTAATTACACGGGACCAACAAGTGGTATCAGAGCTCAGTAGCTCACTACTCAAAGATATAACTGTCTTGAGCTGATCCCTATAAATGGCTGAGAACAGCACTCGTTTCCTTCCTGGAAATCAAACAACACAGATTCTCCCTGAGGGATTATCAATTAGTCGGCCTCCCCTGTTCTTCGGATCAAATTATACATTTTGGAAGAACATGATGAAAAACTTTATTCAAGCTACAAACATGAGTGCGTGGCTTGCAATAGTTCAAGGCCCATATGTGCCTTACAAAACGGTTGACAACGAGAAAGTTGTTAAAAGTGAAACTGAGTGGTCAGAGGATGACCTTAAAAAACGGCAAAATAATGCTTCGGCTATCAATATGCTTCATTGTGCGTTAGATGCTGCAGAGTACAACAAAATTTCAGGTTGTGAGTCAGCACAGGAAATATGGAAGAAGCTGGAGGTGACCTATGAAGGTACCAGCAAGGTCAATGAAGCAAAAGTGAATCAACATATGAGACTGTATGAGCTGTTCGAGATGAATGACAAGGAAGACATCTCAGAAATGAACGCAAGATTTACCAACATCATAAATGAGCTGAAGAGACTCGGTAAGAACTTCACGGAAGAAGAGTAGGTAAAGAAAATCTTGAGAAGTCTATCCAAAAGCTGGCAAGCTAAGAAGACAGCTGTAGAAGAGGCTCAGGACTTGACCACATACAAATATGACGAGCTGATCGGATTTCTGCTGACCCACGAGATCTCAATGAAAAACTTTGAAGCTAAAGAGAAGTCAGAAGACAAGAAACAAAAATCACTTGTCATGAAAGCTGACTCAACAGAAGCTGACTCATCAGATGATGAGGAGATGGCCATGTTCACAAGAAAGATGAAGAAGCTGTTCAGAAAGAACGACAAGAACAACAAGAGGTCTTTCAGAAGAAACGACAAATACAAAGTTGAGCCCAGTGACAGCAAATACAAGAAGGACAGCTCGAAGCCTGTCACATGCTTTGAATGTCATCAAACTGGGCATATTAAATCAAGCTGCCCCACTGAAGAAAGATAAGAAAGGTAGCAGAAAAGCTATGGTGGCAACATGGAGCGATAATGATGAGTCAACCTCATCAGAAGCTGATGCCACTGAGTCGGCGAACATCTGTTTCATGGCTGACGAAGCTGCTGACCTATGCCAATCTGAGCAAGCTGACCTCTCAGATGACACTGACCAAGAGGACCACTCCAATGAGGTAACATCTCTTCTCTTGCTTAGAAATGAAATGGTTAACGCCCTGAGTGATCTATATACACTGACTAAAAAGTGTAACAAGAAAATTAAGGCACTCAGTAGGCAATGTGATGAGATCGAAGAGGTCAAGCTAACTGACCTCCGACATCTTCTCTAAAACAACACCAGGCAAGATGAAAATCTGAAAATCATGCATGGTTTTGTCTCGGAAGTCTAGTCAGATTCAAAGAAACTGAGAAAGGACATCACAAATATACAGAACCAGCTGAGTACATCGGCTAAGAAAAGGTTCTATCCCAATGTTGAGTGTCAAGGTATTGGTCAGCATCGACAGTATACTCAGCAGAACAGTCAGTGTGACTGTTGTGGAAAAAGAGGGCACACCATTGATGTGTGTTGGTATACTCGACAGAATGTCCAATGCGACTTCTGCGGAAAGAAAGGCCATACTACTAAGGTATGCTGGCATGCTCAGCACAATCGTGCTGACCAAAAACAAAATCACCCTCAAAGGGTAATCTATTGTGACTTCTGTGGTAAAGTCGGCCACACCATAAACATATGTCGTCACAAATTAAAATATGATGTTTCACCTGTTCATGCTAATAAACGAGGACCCAAAAAGAATTGGGTACCTAAAGATAAATAGTTCAAAATGCAGGTGAGCCTGAGGTGCGTGGAGAAGTCAAAGCTTTGGTATATTGACAGCGCATGCTCGAGGCATATGACCGGTGATGAAACTCAATTCATCACACTTGAGCGTAAACGAGGAGGAAGTATAAGCTTCGGAGACAACAAGAAGGGTAAGATAGTAGGTTCAGGTACTATCGGAGGTAACCCTACCATTGAGTCAGTCTCCTTAGTCAGGGGTCTCAAATATAACCTATTGAGCGTGGCTCAGCTGTGTGACAGCGGCAGAAAGGTTGTATTTGATGCCACTGAGTGTCGGATACTCGAGGGAAAAACAAACAATTTGATTTTAACTTCCCCTCGTGTTGACAACGTTTACATGTTGAGTTTAGAAAAGAATTTTTTGAAAAACATATGCTTAATGTCAAAGGAGGACAACTCCTAGCTATGGCATAGGAGACTTGGTCATGTAAGCATGGACCTTCTTGCCAAATTAGCAAGAAAGCAATTAGTTGAGGGCTTGCCCAAACTTAAATTTGAGAAAGATCAATTATGTAATGCTTGTCAGCAAGGTAAACAAAACAAAAAGTCTTTTCAAAGTAAAAATATTGTCTCAACCAAACGTCCATTGGAATTACTACATTTGGATCTTTTCGGACCTGTTCAGCCACTCAGCTTGGGCGGTAAGAAATTCTCCTTAGTCATTGTAGACGATTATGGGGAATCTCGATTATGAGTTCCACAATTAAATATTTTTGCCAACATCAAAAAGGGAGAGTTTGTTGAAACACCTTTCCACATGATTTTGATTTGACAAAATTATTTAAGTTAATCCATGATTAAGAGGCAATTAAATTTAAGTGCTTTGGTTTAATTGTACTAATGTGTTTGTTCAATGTTGAGTATAATTTTAAGTAAACAGAAATAAAAAGAACGATAGAATGAAGTCAGCATGAGGCACAGAAGCTGAGTGAAACACGACTCAGCATATTAGAAGAAAAGCCATCTTTAGAACAAACGCTTGAAGATGAAGCTGATCAAAGAAGCTGAGTGGAACACAACTCAGAATAATAGAAGAAAAGTCTTCTTCAGAACAAATGCTTGAAGACGAAGCTGATCGTAGAAGCTGAGTAGAATTTGACTCAGCCTCGCCAGAGACAAAGATCTAAGGCAACGTCAAAAAAGTCAAGCTGAGTGTTCATCAGGACAACGCGAATGATGCGTTTGCTAAAAGACAAGATCCGACAACTGTCTGAACCAATACAGAAGCTTTGGAATTACGCACGGAGACAGTTTCGAGATGCATGGGTCAACTGGCCGTTAGCTAAAAGACGAAACTGGCGCTAGAAGACGAACCTGGCGGAAGAAGACAAGCCTGACGCCTGCTAATTTCAGACGATAGGATTGGCCTGCAAAATCTATATGCTGACCAGTGAATGACGCAAGGAGCCGTTTGAATTCAACGGATACTTCCAGGTTCAAATGATTGCCGCATCAGGAATTCACTATAAAAGGACAAGTGCTTCACTTGGATCCTTTGCCGAAGTACAAAAAGAAAAGAGCATACATACAAAGCACATTCAAACAAGAAAAAAATCTTCCACCAAATTTCTATCTCTGTGTAAAAGCTAGATTGAATTTGTATTCATCTAAAGTGTTCTTCATCTAGAAAGAACAAGTTTGTATAATTTGTAAAATTGAGAGAGTGGTGCTGAGTACTCGGTTTTAGTACTTAGTGGTAGAGAAAATCTGAGTGTTTGGTTATAGCGCTCAGTAGGAGTTGAGTAGACGAATAGAGGAAGGTACTCTTGCATATTCAACTGCCTTGTAAACGGTTTGTGCTCTACCTTTAAAGAGCTCAGTATTGGATTGAAAAAGCCCGGAAGGATTCTGGGGACTGGACGTAGGCGGTGAGGCCGAACCAGGATAAATCTGCTGAGTAATTTCTAACTCTCTCTCTCAATATATATATGTATGTGTTGCTTGTTTAAATTACTCAGGATATAAATTGTATAAGCTGACACTGAGTAATAAGAGTGCTGAGTTGGAAGCTGACCTAAGTGTTATTTCCCAACTCGCAAGTAAAATTGTTTTAGTCAGCACCTGACTAAAGCTGTCCTACATCTCTCTCGGTCGTGCTGACCAAAACTAAGTTAAGTAATTTAAAGATTTGATTAAGTCAGCATAATTAAGCGAAAAAGTTACATTAGTTCCTAACCCCCCCCCCCCCCCCCCCTTGGAACTAATTACACGGGACCAACACGTTGCACCATCAATCAAACCCGGTTCAGCAGCCACCAATCCAATCACAACAACCATCGGTCACCACGGCCACTCAAACCCTATTTTCTCCATTAGTTCTTGCTGCCCTAGCCGCCTATCAGGCAGCCGAAGCCAATAATAAACAACAGGTTATTTCTGAATCCAATACTTCACCGTTTCTTTACAATACCCAATTAACCCGTGATCCCTCTCCATCTTTTTTCTCCAATTCGTTTCACAATACTGTAGATGCACCTTCAAATAATTTTAGACCTAATTTTATTCCTTCCTCAAATCCTCCTATTTTAACCAATCATGTCTATACAGAACCTGTTTCTACCCCTGTCAATCAACCACGACAACCACCCACAAACATCACCATTAACATCAAATTAACCCCACACAACTACAAAGCATAGAGAATGTCCATGGAATCCACCCTCAAAACCTATCATCTTTTTTCCCATATTACCAGTTCAACACCTCCTCCACCTCAATTTATCTCTAGAACAGGTTTTGTAACATCTGTTGCGGATTTAATCATAAATCCATCTTTTTCCCAATGGGATTATTTAGAAAATATGGTTAGGACTTTGCTCCTAAATTCCATCACCGAAGAGGTTTTTCCTGATATTGCATATCTAAAATATTCACATGACATTTGGCTAGCTTTGGAAGATGCCTATGGGCTTATTAGATGAACTAAGCAGTTTCAGTTAGGAGTTGAACTACATGAGCTTGAGCAATGGGGGATGTCAGTTACTGCATACATGCAAAAAGTGAAGTCTATTCTTGATGATCTGGCTGCCTCGGGGAACCCTTACCCTCGACACTTACTACCGTCAGTTCTTTACAAGGGTTTGGGAGAAGAGTACCGCTCTACTGTTCAGAATCTTGTCACTCAGCGCGACACAAACATCAACTATCAGGAGATTTTGAACAATTTGAAAACAGTTGAAGGCATGATCCAATCAACCAAAAAGACTACTATGCTTCAATCTGATGGTATACCAGCGCACCGAGAAGCTAATGTATCCACCATGGAAACAACACAATCAAAGAGGCAGAATCCAAAGAAGAGAAGAAGTGGCAAGTGTTACAATTGTGGTGATCCAAGCCACTAGGCTGATAAGTGCAAAAGACCAAAGAACAATTCACAGTCAAACTACAATCCTGGACCACAAGCACACATGACGTGGCAACAACCACCAAATCCATTCATGGGTCCTAATCAGTCGTGGTATCCTGACACCGGAGCAACAAACCACATGACGGCAAATCCAGCTCAACTTCAACAAATACAGCCATATCCAGGATATGACACGGTTCAGTTTGGCAATGGTCAAGGTTTGCAAATTTCTCACTTTGGAAATTCAAATATCAATAATTTGAAAATCAATGATGCCCTACTTGTTCCTAAGCTCACCAAATCTTTACTATATGTTCAAAAATTTACCCGTGACAATTCATGTTTCTTTGAATTTTGGTCTAACCATTTTCTTGTGAAGGACCAAACAACTGGAGAAATCCTGTTACGAGGCCCGAGTAAAGATGGGCTTTATGTGCTTACACCCACCCCGAAGGAGGCGCTAGTAGGAGAGAAGGTGTCTTTTGAAAGGTGGCATGCACGGCTTGAACATTGTCAGAATCAGACAGTCAGCACAGTTCTCAAAGGAAACAATTTATCCTCTTCAAAGTCAGTTAGCAATTGTTCTTTTTGTCCATTAGGCAAACTTGCTAGAAGCTCTTTACCCTCTATTAGTCGCTCTAGCACATTTATTTTTGAGAACTTACATCTGGATGTTTGGGGACCAGCTTTAGTTGTTTCTTGTCTTGGTCACTGTTATTTTTTAATAATCATTGATGAATTCAGTAGATTTGGATGGGTTTTCTGTTTAAAGAACAAAAGTGATGTTTTCTCAACCTTTTGTGATTTTTATGCCATGATCTCTAATCAGTATAGTGCAAGAATATTTATTCAGATCTTGGGGGAGAATTTCAAAAACTACAACCTTTTTTCAAACGACATGGCATTATACACAAAATTGCGTGCCCTCACACTCATGCACAAAATGGTATAGCTGAGAGAAAAATTAGACATGTCGTTGACACTTGCCTTACTTTGTTAGCCAATGCATCTCTGCCTCTCAAATTCTGGAACTATTCCATGATCCACAGAATTAAGCTGATCAACTATCTACCCACCAAAATATTGAACAACAAATCACCCTATTTCCTGTTTTACAAGAAACAGCCTGCCTATAAGGCATTGCGCATCTTTGGCAATGGTATTTATCCTCTTCTTCGTCCTTACAACCAGCACAAATTTGATTTCCGTTCTAAGTTATGTGTCTACATTGCTCCATCGAAAAATCATTCTGGGGATATTTGTCTTGAGTATGCCATCGGACGCATATACATCTGCAAATTCGTGCAGCACAATGAAGAAGTATTTCCTGCATCAACAGTCACTGCATCATCACCTTCATCTAGCAACTTGGGGGTAAGCACATCTTGTCAACTACCATCTTTACTCGGCCCGTATCCAGGTAATTTCTTTAATCCCAATCCTATATTATCTCCTTCTAACTTGGTTCCATGTTCCCAACCAATCACACCTGTCCATTCTGGGCCTCATCCTGGTACCCCAATTATTCCCCCTGACTCTGAAGCAACAAACACTGCTTCACTAGCTCCACGCCAATGTTTGTCACCAATAGTCACGGCTGCATCAACACCAGTTCCTCAGAATGACCCCACCACACCAGTTGATTCTGTGGGCATAAACACACCGGAGATATTGATTGCAGTACCTCAAGAAGAGCATGCCATGCCATAAACACAGTCTCCTCATGAAACTGCACCACCTGCTCATGTTCCTACTACAAGACCCAGACCTTATAATGCATCAATGATTGGTCCACGTCAACATTATATGCAGCTTCGACAGTCGTCTCTTCACTCGAGGGGACGGTTTGAGGGACTTCTAGCTACACATCCAAATGGCACAATGGACCGCACGTGCTTCAGCAAAGCCAACAAACAGCCCGAATGGCGCACGGCAATGTCTGACGAGATTCAAGCTCTTCTTGACAATGGCACCTGGCAACTTGTACCAAGACCACATGATCAGCATGTCATCACCTCTAGGTGGCTCTTTCGTACAAAGAAGAAGTCAGATGGAACCATTGATCGATACAAAGCTCGTTTAGTAGCACGGGGATTTACTCAGAAAGCTAGGATTGACTACAAAAAGACATTCAGTCCAGTAATCAAGGCTACAACCATTCGGTCTGTCTTTGCCATTGCAGCAGCAAACAACTGGTTCATCAATCAACTGGACGTCTCTAATGCGTTCCTTCATAGAAACTTATCGGAGACAATCTATATGGAACAACCGCAGGGTTTTCAGGATAGTGACCGACCGGATCATGTCTGTCTTCTCAAAAAGAGTCTTTATGGATTAAAGCAAGCACCGCAAGAATGGTTCATACGGCTTCGCACATTCCTCCTCTCACTTGGGTACAAGATGTCACAGGCTGACAACTCTCTGTTTATCAGACGCACCGACACTGAAAAGACTTACATTTTGTGCTATGTTGATGATATACTCATAACAGGTAACCACCATGCACACATCACTAACACAATTGCAGCCATTAAACATGAGTTTTCCATTCACAATCTTGGTAAGGCATAATACTTGCTAGGAATTGAGATCAGATATGAGAAGGATGGCATTCACCTGTGTTAGGCCAAGTATGTGGCTGACATCCTAGACAGAGTAAAGATGATTGACTCTAAACCAACACTGACTCCCATGGCCACCACGCCAACACTTTCAAAAGAGCTAGGCACTAGTTTAACCTCTGGAGATGAATATCGAAGCATTGTGGGAGCACTTCAATACTTAACATTCACTCGTCCTGACATTGCATTTGCAGTTAACAAATTATGTCAATTCCTGCACTGTCCGACTGATGAGCACTGGAAAGGAGTCAAGAGGTTCTTACGCTACATTCAAGGCACATCAGACTTTGGGATAGTCATGTCCATCAAACCAATATATCACATTCATTGTTACTCCGATAGTGATTGGGGAGGGTGTCCTGATGATCGAAGATCCATGGGTGCTTTCTGTGTCTATCTTGGATTCAGCATTGTATCGTGGCAGACCCGCAAGCAACCAACAATAGCCAGATCCTCCACAGAAAGTGAATACAAGGCAGTAGCAAATGCCACGGCAGAACTTCTATGGTTCAAATCACTTCTCTCGGATCTGGGCTTTCCTTTACCCACCCGGTTCAGTTATGGTGTGACAATGTTGGAGCAATTTATCTCACTTCAAATCCAGTTTTTCATGCCCGTACGAAGCCCATTGAGCTAGATTATCACTTTGTTCGCGAACAAGTTCACAAAGGATTTCTCAGCATCAGATTTATTCCAACCGATCATCAAGTTGCAGACATACTCACCAAGCCGCTAACTCCTGCTCGTTTCACGATGCTACACTCTCGCCTCTTTGTTCGTGCCCGCCATCGGCTTGAGGGGGGGTGTTAGAGATAATGTTCTATTATCTCTGTAAATAGATTCTTATCTAGTTAAAGTTTCAATTTGTCTATATACCTAGCTAGGTAGAGTTTCAATACTATTATATTTGTGTATTGTATTTCTATACAAACTACGATTGGCTCACTATAAATACAAGGCCTCTGAGCCATAATCACTAAGGTGATTCAAATCAATATTGTGCCTATTACTTATCTCTCTCTATCTCCATATTATTCCTGTATATCAAACTATACATTCAACAACCGTTAGATCTAGATTTATTATAATCTTATGGTAGAGATTAAAATCATACCAAAGCTTAGATCTAAAAGGTTTATATCTAATAGTTACCCACAAAATTCAGTCAGTCAGTCAATCAAGCTACTTGTGAACAATGTGGTATATAGTAACTATATATAAGAAATATTCTACTACTTTCTATTTACATTGAGAAGGTAATTCTAAACATCTGAAATATGAAGTTGTGAAAATTGGACATATTAACATCTATTAAGGGAATCGTACTGGACCCATTGCTAAACATAACGTCATTAGTAATACTATATTTGTAACGGACTCATAGGCGTACCATTACAAAAAAGATTATTTGTATTGGTTTTTATAAAATCACGTTATAAATTATAACTGGTCCAATCCATCTTACTAGACTTTTGTAACGAGTGCAGTTCGCGTGCAACAAAAGATATATTTTTTAACAGGCACAATTCTTGCACGTTATAAATAGCTTGGTCAACATACAATTGACCAAGTATTTCTAACGTTTTCATTAATGTTATTTTTAAAAAGCTAAATTTATCATGCGGTAAATATATTTTTTGAAATTAAAAATCCTCTTAAATTTACGCATAGGATGTGCTTTTCATGCATTGCATTGGCAATTGTTTATTTCTCTTTGTTTTGAGCGAGACCTTTCAAATTCTACAGCTTAGAATTTCATAATATATTTACGCAAGTTCAAGAGGCTAACTAAACATTTTATGCAAGTTTAGGGGGCTATCGAGACACTTTGAAAGTTCAGGGGGCCATTCAACCTTTTTGGACAAGTTCGGGGGGCAACTGATGTATTAAGCCTATATTTAAACTTTACCTTTGATGATACATATTGGTCCTGTTTGACAAATTGTTATTAGCTACATATTGGTCCTGTTTGACAAATTGTTATTAGCTGTTAACTGATAGCTGATTATATTAGCTATTAGTTGATTTGACTAGTGGATTGTGTGAAATTGTTTGGTAAAACTTAGCTGATTGTTAATATTTGTTTGTGTAAAATGACAAATAAGGACATGGTAAAACATTTATTTGGGATTAAAGAATATTAATTAGGGAGTAAAAATGTCTATAAAAAGAGATGGAGCAATAAGCTAATTGAAAAAACTCATAAAATGAGCGTTTTGAAAATTACTTTTTTGGATCCTATAAACTCTTTCAAACCTCTCTTCCCCTAACACCACTATTACTAGTCAAAACCTTTAATGTGGCTTAAACCTCTATTTTTTTTTTTTTCAAAAAGCTTGTTACCAAAACATTATTATTGAACCATTTAACCAATAAGTATAAGTTGGTAGTTAAAGTACCAGAATAGTTTTTATTAAGAATTTTTGTCATAATATTCTATATGTTCCTAATTTTCTTTAAACACTCTTACATAAACGGTTGTAGTTTTGTTGGTTAGCCAAAAAAATCTAAAGGTGATCTAGGATTATCTATTATGATGATAGTTAAAAGACTAATGTTCGCCTACCTCGTAGGAAAATGACCATCATTGTAACACAAATTGATAATTATTCGAAAGAACCTAGAAGAGAGAAGTAAAGTTTTAAAGATGAAAATTTGTTGAGAAAGACTCAAAATTCTAATTTAACTTTTTAGTTTTGAAGTGATTTAGCTATATAGTAAAACCTCTATATAGGAATACGATTGGGACCAGACTATTTGTATAACAATTGGGAGGTTATTACTAAATAGAGTTTGATAATAGAGGTTATTATCAAATTGGGACCGCGTTTTTTTTATAACAAAATAGAGGTTATTCCTATATAGAATATTCCTATACAGAGGTTTTACTGTAGTTTGAGGGCCCGTTTGGTTGCTCCTTTTCATGCTCCTGTTTGCCCTTTCATTTTAAAAAGGAGAGTTTTAGGTGTTTGGTTAGTGAACACCTCTTTGCCTTTTAAATCTGAAAAGAAGCATTAGGTGTTTGGTTAGTGATCTCCTGTTTGCCTTTCATACCTGAAAAGCAGCCTTTTACAAAAGCAGAGAATCTCTGCTTTTTGGAAAAGCAGTTTTTTCCAACAGCAAACCGTAACAGCAAACGGCAACATCAAACAGCAAACCGTAAGAGCAAACAGGAACAGCAAACAGTAGGTAAAACAAACAGACCCTAAGAAAAGAAAGATAAAGTAAATGTTTAAAATTGTAATTTTGAAAACTAAAAAACATAGGCATACGATAAATATGATACTAAATAAACTTAATTCTTAAATTTTTTATTTTGATGTCACAAACAGTAAAATTGGTAATATCAACTTAAAATTTCTTGATTTATTTAGCACTTATTGGTAGGTGATCTGTAAATTCCACTATAAACCCTCATTGAGATCTGTGGTTTGCCCTGACCTTGGGAGTGGTAGACCTACCTTTACCTAAACTTTTATGTTACCAAAAAAACTTAAAATTTCTTGATTTGTAAATGAAAATAACTTCCATAGTCTATTTTTAACCAAAAAAAAAAAAAAGAAGATAAGTATCCATCTGCAGTGAAACCTTTTTTTTTTTTTTGTATTTAAACTTTCTAATTACGATCTGTTTGGTGAAGTTAATAAATCTATGCAATATTAATTAATTTTCAATTTCAATTTGAATTAGTGTTTAAAGCGTTTGTATTTATTTCTCTGAATTGGAATTGATGTTGCATGTGAAATTCTTTCCAATGAAAAAGGATAATATAAATAAATATATAGCTTAGATAATGATTACACATATTTATGTCCCTCCAACCTATTTTTTTAATTAAATACCAATAAATATCACATATCTCTTTGCCCTTCACTATATCATACAAAATTAATAAATAAAATTTCAAATCGACAATATATTTGCTTCAATATAACTTTTCTAAGTTGGAACATAAATATTAAATAAAGACCAGACATGAAGTTAATTCCTTTATTTGACACTCTAGTTCTTATTCATAAATTTGAAAAATATAAAATAAAAAGTGAATTACTTATCATATTCAATAAATATATATTTATAGGTTAATGAAGGAAGAGAGGTGGGTCGAGGTTTGCAAAGAAAGAAACAAAAATTCAATCAAATCCATGTTTCTAATGTACTCAAAATTCAACAAATTTAAATGATTTTTTTTTTTTTTTTACCAAATTCAATTCCAATTCCAATTGGGAAACAACTCATTCAACCACTAATAAAATTTGGCCCCCTCCCCTTAATGCCATCTATCCATGGACCAAATATATATTTATTGGGGTTTTTTTCTAGAATTCAATTGAAAAGAAAAATAAACATAAGAAAAATTCTTTTGAAATTTAAATAAATTAGAATTATTTATTTTGGAAATGTAGAATTGTATGACCCACAAAAGAAAAGAAGATATAAAAATGAAATAAAATTATTGAGAGTGGTAGATTGATTGATGACAAATTATCCACAGATCCCTATATTAATTATTGAGGGGGAAAATGATTATTTTGGACTTCCTCTTTGGCTTGCTTTTGAAACTAAAAGAACCATTGAATTGAATTGAATTATATATGTCTGATTTTAAATAGAATAGTATATATTATGTGATTTTGTTCATTAAATAAATCATTCCCCTATTAATTAGTTAGTTGCAACTAACAACTGATTTTCTAACTCATAATACTATCTTTTGTGTGGTTGCAAAACTTTTGTTAATAAACCACATTTAATTAACTTCCTTTGTAGGGTATGCAAATATTAGCACCAGAAATTTTAGTATATACCCGACACACTAATAACGTGGTGTGTTGGATGAATAATTTAATGACACGATACATATTTTAGAATTTATGTATGATAGTATATAAATTAGAATTAAAAGACAAAAAAAAGTTTCAAAAAATGGAATATTAAACACCACCCTAGCTCTAAGTTATATATTTTGGCTAGATGGACTTCACCAGCCCGTCCAGTAGGATTCTTCATCCAAATACATTAATAAACATAAACAATTTCAAACATGTTTATCATTATACCTACGAATTGTAGCTTGGATGATACCATGAATTTGTAGAAAAAATAAATCAGATTAAATACATTAAGGGTGGGGAGCTATATAACTGTAGCTAATTTTTAATCAGGATTATCTCGTTAAGAATACATAAGTTTAAACAAAAATAAATGAATGAATATTGCATTATATTTTGTGATATATTAATTGAGTGGTAGGATCTCTAACCACTTAAGTTAGAGATATAATGTATCCAGTAAATTTGAATTGGAGGTACTATCTAAAAAAAGTAGCTAAATCATTTCAAACCGATTGATCGGAACTACATATGTATATATACACTATACAATGTAGTACAGTGGTACTTATAAAAAAAATTATGTTTTTATATACTAGAAAAATATGTTCTGTTATAACATCCTTAATTATTAAATAAGAAAGGAAAAAAAAGCGGCAACCGTAATTTCCATACGACAGAAACGATGCTTTTATAATTTTCCTGTAAATAGTCCTTTTTTTATAAAAAAAAAAATCAGTATTAGAATTTCATAATTATAAGGATGAGGTCAATTTACCTCTATTATTTTGGGAAGTATAGATTTATCCATACATATAAAATTTAAACATACTGGTTGATAGTTATTTAACTGTTGTATCGGATATTCCAAATAAATTTGTTAATAAACCGAATTAGTTTTATAAAAAAAATTGTTCATCATTGTTTAGGGGGACTAGAAAAAGCCCATACAACACCCAGAGAGACAACTTGAAGAAAATCGAAACAGGATCCCGCTTTCAAGTGCTTAAACGAGGCCAGTACGGTCTAGACAGCTTTGTTTTTTTAACACTGTTTATTTGTAATTATTAATAACAGAATAAATATTTAGACACTTATATAACAATCAAACTAACTATATAACAATTAAACTAACGTTGTCAAAACAAGTAAAAAAAATTACATCCCTTTGTACTTTAAAAGTAAACTACACTACTCCAATGATAAAAGCAAATTTTGACTTATCCCTAATTATAAAAGTTAGGAAGTAAATTCATTGTTTTCGTTGCATCTTATCAGCAACAAGAATTGGATATGAGAAAGGCAAAAAAGCAAGTCCGGAAATGAATTGCTCCAGAAAATCATTAAACTTGTGCAATAGTAATCCACTAGTATTAGCTTTACTAATGATTAGGAAGCAATAGATTACATTAAACTTGTGCAGGCTTCATCATTAGTTGCGGTCTTCCTAAATTGACCACAATATTAACACTCAAATCAAATAATTAAAAACATTTAATTAACAGTGGTCAAGAGCTAGGCTGAAAAATGAGACCTCAAGTCGTTCTCAATATGAAAGCAATGATCACGGGATTAAACCATACAAAGAATCTTCATCATGTTAGGTAATAGGTTAGTAAAAGGAGAAATTTCAAAAGAATACAAAACTTTCATCATGCAATGCAATCAAAATCTAATTTTATATATCATTTCTTCCCATCTTTTGACTCCCTGTCTCTTTCACTTCTAAGTAAATAAATACTATACATTATATTTTATTGATCAAACGCTAATTACATTTATAAATGACATGCAAGGAATATTCTTTAGAACAAATGCTGCTCATTCTCCCATGTATATAGTACATACTCCTTTCCCACTCTTCAAGTGCCCTTACCCTTGCTCCAATGGTTTATTTATAGTACACACAATTCAACTGTTGCTAACTAGTTTAACCTTTCTCAACATAACCCTTCTTGGGGGAAAACGATAAGCTGTACCTGTCAACATTAATAATTAGCTTAAGCATCTTAATAACAATGTCAATATATGATTATTAGGAAAGACATCAATCAATGTTGAAATAAAAGGAAAAATAAATAAAAACAAATATTACAGAGAGAAACGCAGAAATAAACGAAAATATGCATTAATTGATGGGGTCACTGAAAGTCTGAAAAGGTAAGTGTAAAAGGGGAAACATAAAAATCTCTTTTGATAGAAAACATGGATAAATTAGTACATGGATAGCTTAAATTTTTTTGACACACATCAACCCTCAAATTTGATCTAACCGTCCGTTATAGAACCAATTGAACTAAAAATGATAGTTAAAATCTACTTCATATTAATATCTACATACCACCACACACGAATACCCACTGGGCTTGAAGTGTGCACAGCACATGCCCATATTATCATGTCCTGCAATTAAATCAACAAATGGAGCTAACAGGAATCGAACCTAAACCACTTAGTCAACCTGACTATAATACCATACTATGGAACCAATTGAACTACAAGTTTAAAGCTTAAACTTTTAGTTCATTGGTTACATGACACTATCAAAATCAAACATTATTGCCCATGAGCTTTGAAAAGAAAAAGTGGTTGTTTAGAAAAAAAGAGAGAGCTTTGAAAATGGTAATTTGAAAAATAAAAAAATAAAAAAAAATGTGGTTCAATAGGAAATATATAGTTGTAAATAATTTTAATTCTTGAATTTTTCCATTTTTGAGGTAAAAATAGTCATTTTATTAGTAAATGCAAAATTCAAGGGCCATAGTGAAAATAAAGATAAAATTCAAGGGCATGGATAATAGTTACCCCAAAAAACATCATAGTAAAATTTTAGAAGGATCCTGGTCTATATAGAACCAAGCAATAAAAAATGAACACAAAAAGATGAAATTCTATAATGATCCGGGTCCATATAGAACACACCAATGAAAAATGAACACGTACTCAGTGTATTGTTTATGTATTCATTTCAAATTGGTTGGGGTTGGGGACAGAAACCTTTAAAATATTAATCTTCCATTTTGTGTCAGTCTTTAGCTTCTGTAAAAATCTGCCCAGGTTTGCCTATGTCTGCCACTGATGAGTGATGAACTGGGTAAATTATCGTGTACCAAAACCACAGAACTAAAATAGAGAAGAAAAGGTAAAAAAGAATCCATCTTTAAAAACGTATCTACATTAAAAAAATAAAAATCCAACCATCAGTACCCGATATCCAATTAAACTACAAAAGCCAAGTGGCCTTTAACCTTATTGGAAAAAGGAATGAGCATTTCTGGGTTAGAGAGAGAGAAAAACTATGTCCAAAATTCAGTTGTTGCATAAATAATTACCAATCACAAGTGCGCCATGCCACTAACTCCCAAAACAATAAAATTAGAAAAATTCTTTTAATTTTTGGGTACAAACTATCCTATCACATGTCTGCAAACATCAACACATAGTGGTAACTTTTATTTAAAATTGCAGTTTCTCACTTATCCAAAGATAGCTACTAAAGATGAAGAAAATGTGACAGTCAATCAGTTAAAAGCTTTAATCATAAGTGTTACCTCATCAAGTCTGGATGGTCCTAATCATAAATGAAAAGTCTTGGTCTGGTCTAGTCTAACATTTCTGCTGCTTCAGCTTTCAGGTCGGTCCAAATAGTAGGCATTCTTCCTTTTCTCGTTTCTTTTACCTGTATGCACTCATGCACCCTTTGGGCCCCGCACGTAAATTTTCTGCATGCAAATTACCCTAACAGTGACAATGGCTCATTCATTTACCTTAGCTACACCCTGCAACTTTCAGCTTATGTGGTTGCGGTCCAAAGCTGCATCATTGTTCAGCCATAAATAGAAAAGTTCATGCATAGGTCACATTCATTTTCAGGAAAAGTTATAACATTAACTCTCACATATCATGCAGGAACAAAAGAATAGATTTACAAATTCTCGGGATAATTTTAAATTAATTTCAATAATAAAAAGATTTAATGGTAGTTGGTGATTGCTATTTCTATTGGTAAATAAAATTATTCAGCATATGAGAGATTGCTACAGAGGTCTAAATAAAGTCCCCTACAATTATTACCACAAACATATAAACATGTTGACAATAGTGACTATTGAATAGTCACAAGGCAGATACATGGTTTATTCAGAAGTTGTGCAATAATAGAGAATCATATAATCTGCAACCTAAGTTTTCTGATATGGTAAATGAGAACTTACACATGATAATGAAATATTATGGACAATGACAGAGCTACTTGTTGACTTGATGACCAGGCCCTATATCCCACATTTGTGAAAGAGCTATAATTGACATTTGACAGCAAACCTAAAAGCTTTTCTGTCTGAAAACTATTGCAAAGACAGCTTAGCATTGGCACATGACATGATGAATCTCAGTAAAGCATATATAATTGGCTGTTAGCGGCTGGACCAGTTCTTTTCTCCAAAAGAGTTTGGAGCTGATCTCTAAGACATGCATGCAGCTGTTTAGCAAATAGACAAACTGCAACAATAAATTTCCACAGCTGGGATAAAAACCAAATTAGTAATCATCCATATCAACCCTCACTCTGAACCTAAAAGGAAAAAAGGCTTCATATTCAAAAGTTCAATATCCATGCTACAACAACCTCTACACTGGTGGGGTTGACAAAGACCATCCATCCCCAGTTTCAACAGGAATATAATATTAATTAATCTAATGCAGTGTGAACACAATCACAATTCAAATTCAAAATGCCATATGCATCTCCTTTTCAGTAACAATAATCACAAACCATGTCAAACTCTATTTCCACTAAGGCAAAAAATAAATAAACATGTATCATGGCATTATTATTTTATTCCCCTTGATGCCAACAGATGTCAGTATCACATGTTAGCTATATGAACTGAAGCAAAAAAAGGGGGGGGGGCTCAAACTCTTTTTGCCCGATGTGCTCCACATTTTCCATCATTATACTATACCAATGATGGAACTAACCAATTTGGGTAATCAATGTCAGCAACTCAGCGCTAACCTAGCAAGTTTACAATGTCTCTTTCCAAATTGCTTTCAAGAGTAGGTCATTAATCAATCAACTTTACCTTATCGGATAAAGCTTATCACATGCTATCAATATCCAAAGAAAAAGCACACATTGCAACAATAATTGTGATTAACACGCCCTTTAAGTTGACTATTTACTAGAATAGTAGCCACAAATAGAGGGATACTATCATGGAAGTGTACCAGTGTCCATGTATTGCAATACACTACGCGAATCAAATAAATTCCACAAACAGAAGTGTCCAACCTAACAATTCTACAAATAGTTAAACAAGGAAAACGGTTCATAATAATAATTCTCTAAATTTTCTGTCCTTGTGGCAATGAATTACAATTGACAACAGAGTCCCTTCCTAGAGCAAGTCCGCCTCTATACAGCAGTAAGAAAAATTCCAGTGAAATAATAAGTGGCTGCCACAAGGGACACAAGTCTTTAATACTTATGAGTAAAACATTTATTAGAATGAATCTTGCTGTCAATCCGCAGTGCAATTTTACCAGAACTGGGCCTGGGCTCAGCATCACAATTAGGATAAGCAAAAACTGGTGACCTTTCTTATCATTTACAGGACAAGGCCCACAATGTTTCTCTAAATGATCACATGAAGATCCGAGGCCTCCACTAAACCCATTTATGCAGAAGTGTTGCAGAGTCTGCAAGTGATAGGAACCATTGGGTCCTAGATGATTTCTGCGTCAGCACATAGCAGAGAAAAGACAGGATTTACCAGCAGCAGATTGCACATGCTTCTATTAAAACAATAGAACAATTTACTAGAATAGCTAAAACAAAAAGCCCAAAGTAAGACACCTTTTAAGGACTTCATATCATATTTAATCAAATTGAGAAACCAGAAACTCAGATTTTTTGTGACTGTCAACATTACATATTATACAAATTGGAACAAATAATCAGTGCTCAGTCACTTTTGCCAAAATCTGTAATACACAAGTAAGAATCAAAATAGCAAAGTTGTTTGCTCCAATATTTAATGTGTTTAATGATCATTGAAACAGTCACCCAAATTTTTTGGGTTTCATTCAATAAAAAGTGATATCCTAAGCGTGAATCTGATATGTGGAGATTTGAGAATGTCCATCCAATATGTTGCAAGAGAAACATCTCCTATTGCCTGCACCCCAAAGCACTTAACTTCTACCTTGGCCAACTCTCAGATAAAGCAAGAAGCTGCATATAGGGAAAAAAGAAAATATTGTTTAATACTTTTATTTTTCCTTCTAACTAATCTGGCAACCCAAAAATCATTATGTTAAAAAATCCCAAATATATACCTTAAAGAAGAGAACCAGTTACGGAAGACATTTACTTTCTAATACCGAAGCGCACACAACAGACTCCTTTTTCTTACATACAAGTTCAATTTTTTTGAAAAGAAACAAAGAAAAAGAAGATTACCATATGGTGGAGAATGACGATCCTCCTATAATACTCAACAAAACAACAACAAATGAAAACATAAAAACAAAGCTGAAAAGCAAAGCCTTCCAATTAAAATTGGCGTAGACTTGAAACCACCCCAAAAGCTACGGAAGCATATATACACTGCACAAAGAGGGCAAAAGCAGCTTTTCAAACAATAAATTGAAGGCAAGCTATAATTTTTTTTTTTAAATGCATTTCTTTACATCTCAATTGTAGCATGAAGAACATAACCCCAATGAACTTCAGCATCTCCGAAAATTTGAACACATCCAATATGATCCTAAAAAAAATGCCCGAAGGGGCAATTTCCAAATTGTCCATGTCAGGTTTGCACTTCAAAGTTTACAAACAGATAAAAATGACTCTAGGCACACCCAATATGCTCCTAAAAAACTAAAGGGAAATTTTCAATTCATAGAAACATGCGAGTGGAATCTGGACTCGCACATTGTACTCCTAAAATTTGAAGAACAGATGAATTCAAAATTGTCGAATGAACTTTCACTGTGCTTATGTTATAACACATAACACATCAATGAAGAGATAAGGCCTCAGCAGTACTGTAAAGAGATTAGAATCTAAATAGATAAACTAGCAAGGAAGCACTGAATTAAGGAGTTATTTATTGAAAATTCAATTCAAGATTGGAATTCATAACCAAGAGATCAAGACCTCAAAATCTATACAAGAACAGCAAAAAAAACAGAGAAAATGAACCACATCTCACAGTGCCAGCCCCTTTTCCATGCTTCCAGACCAGACCCAGAATTCCCAAAGCTACCATCTACTCCTTAAATAACTACCCTTTCCTCTCTCCCTATTTCCCATCCCAAGGTATAACAAACCCTGTCCATTCGCACCATGAGGCTCACTATTCCTTCTAGAATAAACCTTCCACACCTTGGGTTGACGAGGCTTTGTATCATATCCCTTGCAGTTTCTGTTAAGGCCATTATAGAAGCTGGACCATAGACTATTGGGAGTTCAAGACGTAAAGGAAGCCAAAATCAGCTCACGCAGTGAATGAGGGAATGGGCTGGAAGTGAGATAAGGACATCGACAATGTAACAGCCTGAGCTATTTGTGGAGAAAACCCTTTGCGCTCTGGGCTGAAATCAGTCCGTCTTAACCTGACTTCGAAGCTCTGAGACTAATCTAATTCCTTCAAATCATTTCTGGCGCTGAACTCATGTGAATTTGTGAAACAGTGAATTCTACATTAGTCAACATGCACTAAAAACATCATGTATAAGTTCTTGATTCTATCCATGATGATATATTTGATTCATCGATTACACAATGGTTAAGATAGAAGGCATGACAAGGACAATGGAGGTTGCAATTTGCAAATATACCAATGTGTGATCTTCCGGCTTTCCCTGCTGCACATTTTAAGGATAAAATATTCATATATTACAAGAGAAGATGAAAGCCAAAGTCCTTGACTAACCAAATTATTGATCTCAGAGGTTATTTCTCGCTCTTTTGCATAATAACCAGTTGGATATATAAACTAACAAGCACAAATAAATAAAGGCTTGCTACCATGCAAAGGAATCCAAAAGAGACTGAATAAAGTTAAGCGACATATCTGCTTATATTCTATTCAGTGACATGGATACATAAAAATTATCAGTCGATCACAAACAAACTCTCCTCTTACTCATAGAGATAGATTGCTCGTCCCATCACTCAAAGCAATGAACATGAAATTTCTCAGTTCTTCAACCACCTTACTGTTTTTAATTGCCGAAGTGCTAATAGCTACCACACTGGGACTGCTAGTTACAAAATTCTAACAATTGTACAGTATCCCATTACAATACAAACAAAGCATCCATGCACTTAATATTTTAAAGGTTATACGACATCATGAATCCACTGAACAAGAGGCCCTAAGGATGAGTGGCATCTTTGAACATAGGCATACACAGGAATACAGGAAATATGCAGATTACCTTCATACTTCATCTGCTGTAAACAATGTGTGCCTGATCTCATCCTTAATCTATGTTGAATCCCTCTCAGCAACTTATGATTTGGTCTGACTGAACATTTACTAGAAACCCTTTCATTGTAGTATTTATCCATTCAAGTGCAAGATACAACCATATGTTAGGCTGGGCAGTGTCTTCTAATGTTTCATGTTTATAACAGGCGAAAGAACGCAACTAACAGTTACTCCGACCCCCACCATGCTTTCACTAACTGTTACTCCACATAATTTCTCTCGATAAAGATTGTCAGTGTAACAATTTTTGTTGTTTATCAATTGGGTTTGTTTTCTAATTCTAAAGTTGCTAAAACAGTGAAGTTTCAACCTAAAATCATCCAAGCTCTATATAGGCAAGACAACATCTAAATCAGGCGATATGTCGATCCCCTTATCATAAGTGTGAAAGTAAATCCATAGTACGTAGTTAAAGCCACTTCGGAGTATTAGTCAGACATTAATCAGCCAGTCTGTTCAATTTTTTCCTTTGCTAACTTGCAATTTTTCATATTTCCACTACAAGAAGTAAATGCTAAGGTAATACTATTGCATAATTAGCTCAATAATATCCATCTGGAACATTGAAAACAGGCATACAAACCCTGCTTTATTTACCTCAAAAAATTCTCAAATTGCAGGAATCGAAATGCAATGAGACCTTCAAAGACGCCCAAACACGCTCCAGCCAAAACGTCAAGAAAAAAATGTCTGCCGAGTAAAACCCTGGAAAACGCCGTCATTATCGCCCAGGCACGAACCACCAACACCAAACTGCTCACCAATTTGGGGTCATCCCCGACAATCCACCGGTCAACGAACCCGCCACCAGCTCTCAACTCCACCAAAGCCGCCGCAATCGCGTCCGCTGTTAGGGAAACCAATGCAGCTACAAAGAAAACACGAGAGGCGTGGCCGCTAGGGAAGGAGAAGTTGTCAGCAGAAACGACAGCCGACATATGAGGGTTGTAAGGAGGGCGACGTCGACGGAAAATGATCTTGATGAGGCCAACGAGGGCTAGGTCGAGGAGGAGACCGAAGAGGAGGGAGGAAAAGAAAGGGAGAAGGGAGGAGGGAAGAGGGGAAAGGCAAAGAGCAAGGGTAATAGGGAAAGAAAATCGGAAATCGGCAGAGAGTTCAAGGACGAGGAGAACGGAAGAGGGAAGGTATGAATGGAAAAGAGAGTGAAGAAAGTATGATAAATCAGTATCAAATTTCAAGAGTTGCCGTAGGGGTGGAGGTGGTGGGACGGCCACCGCCATGGCGGGGACAGTGGTGGAGATCGGGGATTAACGGTTTCGATGTGGCGGTTAACTGTACACTTGGTAACAGTTAAGCCGTACACGAAAGAAAACAGGAATGTAAAAGAAAGGGAAAAAATACCAGTTCTATTTTCCTTCTGATGAACAAACCATTTGCATTATAGCAAAACATAAGATATTCTCACAAAGAAATACAAATAAAAGATGGAAAATTTTGGATAAGAATTTCCATTTAAGAAAAAAAAATCATCTAATTTGTTTTTGATATTTAAAAGTTTAGGTAAGGGTAGGTCTACCCACTCCCAATGAGGGCTAAATTTTAACGGAATGGGGAATCGAACCTCAAACCTGTCAAGCAGAAACGTCTCACCACTCGGACCAACCATCATTAGCAAAATCATCTAATTTGTTAAATTAAGAATAATAAAATTTGTTTGACAATTTTCATTAATAAATTCCAAATTAGTATAAAGACAATATCTATTCTATAATACAAATGATACGATTAACTAAACATTATAATAAACCTTCATTGTAATGAGTATTCCATTACAACGCCCATTGCAGCATATTAAATAGAGCCTTAATTAAAGTTATAATACAATACTTCAACGATATGATTTTGAAATTTTTGCAAAAATTATGTTATTAAATTCAAAATGTGAACTTGTGTAAAATTTTCATGAGCTAAAAATACATAAAAGAATTAAATAAATCTTTTTAAAAAAATACATTCTATGACTAATTTAGAAATAGTAAAATATCTTACTATTTCCCTTGCAATTGTCTCGTGGCTTTGGCCGAGTGGTTAAGGCGCTTGCCTACTAAGTAAGTGGGGTTTTCTCGCGTGAGTTCGAATCTCACAGGCCACGAATCCTTGCAATATTTTTTATATTATTCTTTAATTCCATTGATTAATTGCACAATGATATTAACAAGGGTATCCAATTGAACCCTTACAATCCTCACCATGCTTTCTATTTAGCTGGTTTTATTGTCTTTTGGGCATCTTTTTCTAAATTTCCAATTGAGCCCTTATCATTTTCTCCATCATCAACTGGTTTTATTGTCTTTTCAGCAAGTTTTCTAATTGATTTCGTATGTTGTCCCTGGAGTTTCTGAAAAACTGCTCCTCATTTATCTAAAACGACATCGTTTTTAAAGTCCCTTTCAGTAAATTAGACCTTGGTAGGGTTGCATTCTCTTTACTCCACTCATTCCCTATCATTTTCCAGTTGCTTCTCTTATCTTCTTCCCTCCCTAAACTGTCGGTTCTCTCATATCTCTTTTCCCCTTTTTGCAGCCGATATACATGATTTAATCGTCTAGCTTCTTCGGTTTCAGATTACTTTCCCATGTCATTTCGTAAGATTTAAGCGGCTCTAAATCGATGTTAAATTCGTTGTTGTATCAGGCATCATTTTCGGATCGCCTCTTTCCTCTCAACAGTAAGTTTTCTCCTCCGATTACAGTTGCTGTTATTTTTTCCAGTGGTTTCTAGGTTCAAGAGTTATCTTTCCCTCTCTATGTCGAGCTTAGTATATGATTTTCGATGAACCCTTTTGTTTAGACAGCTGCTATCATTTAAATCCATATCATTACACTCTTTAATCCTTCAAATGATTATGTATTATGATCCTTCGATTTTCAGATTGTAGCCCGCCTTCAATCCTTTTCTGCAACTCCAAGAACCTGCGACTCCAAGAACGGGTATTTAAGTACGGTTCAGGTATGGTTTTATGTAGCTCTAATTTTCATTGCTTTTCACTTTTCTTTTTTTCCCAGATATGTTTATTTAGTTTTTTGATTAATGATATTTAGCATGTATTTTCTTATAAATAGTGAAAATAGAACCATTTCAAAGGTTGAAATACACAGATCTATGAGCTCTTTGTTTCTTTTCTTAGAGTCAAATTGAAGCCTTTATGTGTTACATGCTAAATTTGTATTAAAATATGCTTAAATTACAAGGAGGCTACTAGAAAATATGATAAAAGTTTTATTTATATTTGTAAAATCATGTCATGGATAATAGGAGTAACATGTGTTCATGCTTTTGGATTTGGGTGAGATATTTGGGGAATTTAGTCAATTAGGTTATGACTTATGGAAATTTCTCATTTTAGTTAGTAGGGAAGAGAATTGAAGGTTTTGATTTTTTCTTGCAACTTTCAAATCTGGTGCTTTCGTTTTTTATTATTTTGCACTTTTTGAAGTTCATATGCATCTTAATTTATTTGTTTCAGTATCGATTAACCCTCATGTTTAAGCTGTAACGCTGATTCGATGTTAAATTCTTCTAGCTTCTTCGGTTTCAGATTACTTTCCCATGTCATTTCATAAGATTTTATAAATAAAGAGGTCGAAAAAGCGGCTCTAAATCGATGTTAAATTCGTTGTTGTATCAAGCATCATTTTCAGATCGCCTCTTTCCTTTCAACAGTAAGTTTTCTCCTCCGATTACAGTTGCTGTTATAGGTAAATTTCATAATTTTTCCTGAAGTAAAGCATTCATGGGAGGTCATATAATGTTGAATATGCAATTTTTACTCTAAAAGGTTTTAAGATTGTCAATTTGATTGATGAATAAGGTTATAGAGTTATTTAGGACAGTTATGTGTTTTATTAAATCACATGTTTTTCTGAAATTAAAGAGATTGTTCTTTAATTCTATTATCAAATCATAACGCTTATTATTTTTTAGCATAAGGTACCAAAATAGGTCTACGTTTTTTTAGTGAAGTATCAATTTAGGCTCCACGTACAAAATAGCACCAATATAGGCTCAACGTTAAAAAAATGTCCAATTTAGGCCTCGATAATATCCCTTATTTCAAGATAAGAATAAAGAATAAAGAATATTTCAAGCTAGGACCAGGTTAGAAACAATGATTGAAAGTTTTGGAATTTTCGTTTCTTCTCTATTTTGGTTTTTCTGTTTTATATGAAAAAATATTATTACTAGATTTGCATATGTGCCCCAATTCACTGTACCATTTTTTTATGAAATTATTGCCTTTTCATGTTTATATTGCGAAAACCAAATGTTTGGGATTTCTGTTCTAACGTTGGATATTTTGCCATTCGCGTTTTAATGGAATTGTTTCATGAAATAATGTAGTTCCTTTCATCAGGCTGTATCACTACTAAGGAACTGGAGGCTGTGATGCGATCATTGGGTCAGAACCCAACTGAAGTAGAGCTACAAGACATGATAAATGAGGTGCAAGTGTTTTTCTATCCATCAATCGTGAGTTTGGCTAATTCTTTTCACAAATACTTGAGAAGTTTTCAATCATGTTTTGAGAAGTAATTGATAACACACGGTTACAATCTCAGGAAACGAATTTGAGAGGGCAGATGGAGCAACTTCAATGGGAAATGTATGAGCTGAGAAAAAGCAATGCAAGCCTGCTTGGAAATGCAGACACAAATGCACAACTCCGTCGAGGAAGTAGCAGTTCAACCAGAACGAGGTGAGCTAGATAATGAAATTCTGTTAAAAAAGATAAAAAAATTTAATGCTTTTGGCTGAAATTGTTATTATTTACTGAATGAGCAGCAAACTATTTGATAAAAAAAAGGAACTCCAATGCTGCATCTGCTATGATAAGCAAGCCGACACATTTTTTTATAGGTAAATTTCATAATTTTTCTTGAAGTAAAGCATTCATGGGAGGTCATATAATGTTGAATATGCAATTTCTACTCTAAAAGGTTTTAAGATTGTCAATTTGTTTGATGAATAAGGTTATAGAGTTATTTAGGACAGTTATGTGTTTTATTAAATCACATTTTTTTTTTTTTGAAATTAAAGATATTGTTCTTCAATTCTATTATCGAATCATAAAATTTATTATTTTTTAGGATAAGGTATCAAAATAGGCCTACATTTTTTAGTGAAGAATCAATTTAGGCTCAACGTACAAAATACAACCAATATAGGCTTAACGTTAAAAAAGGTCCAATTTAGGCCTCGATAATGGAATGATTCACGACGTTTATATTATTCCATTAAGTTCTTCCAGTTGTACGTGGAGTGAGAAATCAAAACTTAACGGAGTAATAGGAATGACGCGTCCACTCTGTTATCGATGTCTAAATTGATACTTTTTTTTAATGTTAGCCTCATACTGGTTCTATTTTATACGTGAAACCTAAATTAATATTTTTCCAACACCATAGTCCTATTTTGGTATCTTATCCCTTATTTTTTTTATAAACAATGTTTATATAAATGGTGCAGAATAGAGAAAAAAACATTTGTTTGTTATAATAGTGTCGGTAATCGATTTAATTTATTAATATAAGGGGTGAAATTGTTTTCACTGTCGTTATAGGTCAAATTGTACCATTTTAGACTTTATGTTGGCTCTAACCGTTAGAGGTTATTTTTACACCTTATTTCATTTTATTTATCTATTTTCATTAAAGTCATACATGTTTTTACTAATAAAAAGAAAAAATTGTCATTGTTTTTTTTTATTATTAGTGAAATAATTAATAATATATATATTTGTGTGTATAACTACAAAATGAATAAGGTATTTACTACAAAAAAAAATCTGTTATTATAAAAATTTAATATATTATTGCATTTTTAAAGTTTTTTTCTTAATGTATAACTTATTAATAATGGATTCTAAATAAAGTAAGCATTCAATTTAATTGATATGATTTAATAATTTAGTTGTGTATAGAAACTCAATTACATGTTTTTGAAACTTAATAAACAAATATTCCATAACCAAGGAAAAAGTTTAAAATGATATTATTTATTTATTTTTTAATAATTGAATTTAAAATAGTTTGATATTTAACGTGGATTGTATTTAAACAGGTATATGTTTAATAATTTAATTTAATTTTTTTAAAGCAAGCATTTTTTTCAATCATACAAACAATAAAAAAAAATTAACATTTAATATGAGTTCAGAAATTGTAAATGGTGCAGATAATTAAATAATATATAGTTGAAAAATAAATAATTCAAACATAATTTTTGGTCAGTTTTACTTTTATATGGTCTTACTTTTTTTTGAGTTTTTTTTACTTTTTAAATTTCTTAACAACCGAATTATAGAAAAGATATTATTTAATATGATTGAAAACAAATTTATTTATGAAAATAGAAAAATAAATAAAAATGAAAGTTTAAAATAAAAATTTCAAATTCAATAAGCATTTTATTTGGAACATTTTTTTTTCAACCCACAATACATTTTTTAAATAATTTAGTAATTATTGAATTAAAAAGAAAATATGTATTTAATGTTATTGATATAATTTGATCATTTATTTAGCTATTAAATAAATTAATATAGAAACAGTATTAATCCTCATTTATTTTTAAAAAATTAGAACTACAAAAAATTCAAGCCTTCAAAAAAGTTTTTTTTGAATCACAAATATTTTTTCTTTCAATTAAATATATATATATATATAATTACAAAATAACAAGGCATCTATTATAAAAAAAAATCTATTATCATTTCTATAGATAATTTTTGATATATTATTACATTTTTAAATTTATTTTTTTAGATTTTATAACTTATTAATAATAGATTTTGAATAAAGTTATAATTTAAATGATATGGTTTAATAATTTAGTTGTGTATTGAAAATACAAAAAAAATAATAAAAAAACTCAAACTTTATTGTATGTACATTTTGAAATCCATGACATATTTTTTATAAACAATATATATTTGTTTCATTTAGTATTTTTTTTTAAAAATATTTATCATTATTACAATTAATTAAACAATATATGTATAATCGCAAGAATGCATAACACTTTTGATATTTTTTACTGAGAAACTGTAGGGATAAGCATATATTCACAATATATATATTTATCCGAGCGCAGATCCCGTTCTTGATTTGCAGCGGAAGGATTTCGGATCAATCACCCGATCTAGTATCACCGGTCAAGCCTTCAACCATGCCAATAGAATTGGAAGAGGAAGACAATTGGTTCACGAACTAAAGCGACGACGAATCCCAAAAATAAAGAGAGGGGCGGCGACTTAGGGAAAAAGAGGAGAGAACCAAAGGTATAATTCCCATCCGAACTCCTATTCTCACCACAATAATAATAATAATAACGGCGGATGGAGGACTCGGTACCAACACCCGAACTTATCATATGGCAATAATAATAACGTGTTGAGGCCCCCATCCAACTTTGAACAAGAATTTCGGGAAAACGGGCTCGGGCAATCACAAGCCGCGCCCGGTAATCGGAACGCTCCACCTTCCAACAATGTACACGACCAATCGGTAACGTCCTTGTTGAAGGACATATTAACCCGTCTTTCCGATAGCGAAGTGTTTTGCAGGGATCTTAGCCGCCAGGTGGCCCACCTAAACCGTCAACAACAAGAAAGGCCACTAGGGACTCTCCCGGCGAACACCGAACAGAACCCGCGGGGTAAGAATAGGGAATCCGGACAAGTAATAACACTCCTCAACAATAGGAGTTCGGACCCGTCAAGTTCCAACCCGGACACCTTGCCCTAAGCCGCGGCGTGAGAAAGTCGAGCTACTTCGACTATAAACGTAGCATCGGTTTGAATTACTCAAACCTTTTTGTTTATATGAATTATAAATTTTTGTTCCTCTCTCTTCTCTTTATTTTTCCTTTTTAAGTTATTGTTCTACATTTTATTTTCGTTTGTGTTTTAATTTTTGCTTTTATTTTATTTTTAGCCTAGTTTTTATTATTTTTATAAAACCAAAAGAAAATCAAATCCCACATTAATCCAAAAAAAAATAAAAAATTTAAGGTACGCGGGACGTATAACCCCATACGCCCCGCGCATCTTACGATTAATCCCAATAAGTGCCACATAGAGGACACGCGGGGCGTACCCTAGGGTACGCCGCGCGTATCCTCGGGGAGTTGTGAATCACAACTCCCCATGGCAGCCTTTCTTTTGTCATAACTTCCCATCACTCCTCTTCCCCAAAAATCTTTCCCACTTCTCCACTCCACCTCTTCTTCCACCCAATCAACTTCCACCCTTTCAAATTCAAATCCTTAACCTCCCTCCACAATAAATTAACATTAACTACCCTCTTAATTTCAAATTAAAACACCTAAAAACATTAATTAAACATAAAAAAACATTAACTCCTCATTAATAATATCATGAATTAAAACTCTAAAAAAAAAATTCAAAATACAAAAAACAGAAAAAGATTCTTCACAATCCGTCTTTACGCGCGGCGTACCCCCTTGTACGCCCCGCGTCCCTGCCATTTTCCTCCATCCAAAAGGGCAGGAGGTGCACTACGCGTGGCGTACTCCCATGTACGCCCCGCGTACCGCACCCTATTGTGTAAATTAGAGCTCAAGAGGTGGGATACGCGTGGCGTGGCCGCTTCACGCCGCGCGTACCCCTCCTGGGGATCCGAGTTTCACTTGGATCCCCACTTTCTCCCTATAAATATCCTTCCTTTTTCCCTCTTTTTCTCTACTTATTAACCCAATTCTTCCCCAACACTCATCTCCTTCTACTTCTCCTCCCTTCCTTACTATTGTCATGGCACGAAAAAGAGCCGCCGACATACGCCCCCCACGGTCCACTCGGGCCCGATCCTCCCGTTCCGCACAAAACCAACAATCACCTCCACCTCCCGAACGGGAGGAAACACCCCCCCCCCCCCCACCCACCTATACCGGGCTCCTTTTCACTTTCTCACCGAGGAGGAGGCCACCCGGTATGAAGACCTTTGTGCCGCCACTGTCATGAAGCTTCCCTATATCCCACGTAGCGTGCTTGATCAACACGATCTCGGCATACCTTTTGAAGCTCGTCTCCGTGCACTCGGGTGGTATGATATCTATAGCAAAGAATACCATGTGTACCCCTCCTTGGTCCTTGAGTTCTACACCACCCTCACCTCTAACAATGTCCCCGGAGCCGCACTCTTCAACTTCCGCCTCCACAACCGCCCCTTCTCCATTGACACTCAATGGCTCCAACACCATTTCACTTTCCAAACGGAGGGGGGGAGATCCAGTTGGCCCGACGGCGTTGCCGCTCATGAGTTTTGGGCCTCCATTACCGGTTCCGATGACTATCACATCTCCAACCTCCGCCCATCTCTCATCCGTGACCCTATCCTCCAACTTCTCCACCGTTTCATCTCATTTTACTTCTTGAGGAAGTTCAAGGCCTCTAAGGTCAACAAACACGAACTGTAGGCCCTCTACTGTTGTGTCAATGGGCTCACCTATGACCTCGCCTATCACGTGGCTGCTCACCTCCACTCCACACCCATCCGGAAGCGGGCAAAGCTTAGTTTTGGCCACCTCGTCACCATTTTCGCCCTCAACGCTCTCGGTGAAGCTGCCCTCGAGCGCCTCCCGTGCCTTGTGCCTCGGCCATTGGACAAAAACGCTTTTAAATCCTTAAAGCATCCAACTTTCGGCTCGGGCGAAACTTCGGGGGCGGCCTGCTCGGTTGGATATTTTGGAGGATAACCAACGTAGGGATCGGGCTCATTTCGACTCTCGCTTCGATACCCTAGAGGCTCAACGGCTAGAGGATAGGGCTAACTTTGACGCCTTCACCAACGCCTTCTACACCCACTTCAACATCCGTGACAATCCGCCTCCACCACAACCATAGTTTCCCTTTCTTTTCTTTTCATGTTTTCTTTATTTTCTTTTTGATGTTGTTTTTATTATTTCCTATGTTGTTTTTATGTTTTTAATGTAGGATGTTCTTTTTAATTGAAATTGTTAAGTTCCGTTTATGTTTTGTGCTTTCGCTATTTTCGTTTTATTGTTTAGAATAACACCACGCATGGCGTACCCCATGGCACGCCCCGCGTGCCCATCATTTTTATGCTTAAAAAAGTTCAGAAACTCAAACGCGCGGGGCGCCCTGTTCCCGCGCCCCGCGTATTTGGGTCTCTGACTCCCAAAACAATAAAACCACCGCCTTACGCGGGGCGCCCTCACTATTACGCCCCGCGTATTTGAGTCTCTGACCCCAAAACGCACTATAAATGCTACCCTACGCGGGGCGCCCCCCTGGGCACGCCTCGCGTAGGGCCCCTGACCACTAAGGGTCTTCTTTTCCTTTCCTTACTTCATTCTTACTTTATTTTTGTTTTTGTTTTAACTTCTTTTTGCGATGCCCTTAGAATAGGCGTCATTTTAAATAACACGGAGGGCCGTACAACCCCGCACTTAACGTTTGTTTTGCACTAACAAAAACAAAAATAAAAATCAAATAAATACAAAAAAAAAATAATAATTAAACTACTTTATTGAATCTTTCAAATTTTTCCCAACACGCTATCCCTCCTTCGGAAATTAATCAAAGTTCCGTTATTTGTCGTCAAAAATAAAAGCGTCGGAACATAAAGGAATGATTCAATTAAGAGATTTTAGTCTTGATCTTAAAGTTAGGGAATTTGTGCAAAACTTAGGGTAGTACTAAACTAAGACATTGAGCCTTAACCCAAATGTTATCTCCATAATAAACTTTAAAAAGGCAATAAAAACGGGATAGTTGAGAATTTAGCGAAAACTTGATAGTACACAATTTTAAACCCGAATCTTTGTGAGGTATTTTTGAGCCTAAAAGAGTTCGTACGAGAACTCTAATTCTTTCACAATTTTTCGAGAGCTTTGACTTCACTCGACTCATAGAATTTGCATCCAATACCGGGTTAAGTACACTTATTTTTGGTAAAAAGGCAATAGATGATAAACCGAACCCACTTAGGCTAATTTTTCTTAATTTATTTTTCTCGTTTTCATTGAACATTAGGAAACCCCTTCGAGCCTATTAACCAACTTTTTTTGTTAATACCCTCTTAACATTTAACCATTTTTCCTCTTGTTCAATTACCGACATAATCAAGTTGCACCCGAATTACCCGAAATAAGTCACGGCCTTAGCAAGTGAGCACCATAAGTTCTCAAAATATTGTTTTTGTACCTCTATCAAAACAAAGGATACAATAAAAATAAAAAGGCATTCTCAAGCTCCACCCGAGCAATTTTGAAGTATATTTTGTAAAATTCGCCAATGCCGAAATAAACAATGAAACAGTGCAATCACAAAACGGTATTTTTGAACTCGAGTCTCTTTAAACTAACCACTAAAGAAGCCACCCACATTACAACCCCCCTCCGGGTTCATTTTTAATGTTTCTTAACCATATTTTAGGAGGAAAAACCCGGATGAAAATGCAAATTCAACATGATCTCGAGTAAGTGCAAAGAAGAGTGCTAAAACACCGACCCACCTAAAATTGAGCGTAAGAGCGAAATCCCTTGGTGAGGTACTATCGGGTTCTCAAAAGATAATCAACCCCCGTTAATATTGCCTATTAAATCTTGATCATGGAGGTTTCAAACAAGTTTCGTACTCAATTGTTTGCGTAGGTACTTACCGAAACCTTTGCACAAAACCATAACTTTGAAATCACGCACTTGGCAAAACCAACCTTCGGTTTGTTTCTTAATTTTCTCAATCCCTTGTCTTTCGATTTCTTTTACTTGAGGACAAGTAAAACTTTAAAGTCCGAGGAGGTTTGATAGGGGTATTTTACCCCTATCTTTTATCGTGATTTACAGGTTGATTTTGGATAAAATAAATAAGTTTAATTACAAAAAATAAAGTGTTTTAATAAAATAAAGAAATAAAAATAAATATCGTACTTTCAGTTAATTTTCCGTACTTTTGATTAGTTTAGGAAATAAAAACGTCAAGCTAACTCGGCTCGCAAGATTTGTATTTTAGGTACGAGCAAGGAGCAAGAATCTACTCGAATATGCGGGGCGTATAATCCTTTACGTGGGGCGTAAAACATGTGTCAGCAATAATTGCCTTATCCGCAGGAGCCATGTGGAATTGACTCAGCATATGCGGGGCGTATGCCACTCTACGCGGGGCGTATGACACATGTCGGCAATAATTGGCCTAATCCTGAAAGTCAGACTGCATTGTCTCCCTGAGTCAACTCTTCGTACGCGGGGCGTATAACCATACACGCGAGGCGTACCAAGCTATTCTTCAATGATAAAAACTCAGAGACTCTTTTACGCGGAGGGTACTTCAGCTATGCACGGCGTAAAAGCCCCAATTCAAGCAATAAAACTTCAGAGACTCAAACACGCGGGGCGTACAACCTTTTACGCAAGGCGTGCTTGAGACAACAAGACAACGAATTGGTCCACATGCAGGAGATTTCTGACGGAATGGGCACTTACGCAGGGCGTAGACCACCTTACGCGGGGCGTATCATGGGATTTTTGCACCAAATAATGTTGCTCCATACTTGTACTTTGTGAAATTACAACTTGCCCTTGCTTGATGTCTATAAATAGGAAGCTCTTGAACTTCATTTGAGACCAATCGAAGAAATAATTACACACTAGAGAGAAAACTATACTTGTTTTGTTACTTGTTGTAGTATAGATTTAGTTTTTGTAGCTAAACTCTCCACCTCGAGAGCTTGTTCAGTTGTTTCGGCATTCCATCGAAGTTCCGCTCCACCATTCGTCACCAAGCTCGAGAGTTCCACCTCCACGACCTAGGAGACGGCTTTGAGTCCGGTTAGCTAGTTTCAAGGGCGGATACTCCCTTTTTACGTGCTAATTAGCTTGTACTCTTCCTATGTACTAGGCTTAGTTGTATTCCATTTATATACATTTCATATTTATAATTTCATGATTTATAATCTCTATTTCTCTTTACGTGTTAGTGTTTGCTACTTGTTTTGATATTGATAATTGATTATTGTGTAGGAGAACGCGATTTCCGACGCCATTTGGGCTATCCTTAGGGAGTTATATAGGTGTTGCCCTACCGGAAGTGACAAACCGGAAACCGTAGGAATTGACAAGCCACAGAACTTACGGGCCCTAGTTTCTAATTCCCCCGCATTAGACACGCCTTGACTAGGAATCACGTAATCTAAGTACTTCACGGGTCGGTCCTACTACACTTAGTCATCTTTGCAAGAGTAAATTATTATCCGTATACATTTAGAGTCGTTATTTATCGTGGTTATAACTTATCATAATTCATCCCACTTCATAGGGTTTTAGCTACATAAATCTGTGTCGCCAATAGTTAGGAATAGTGTGTAGTTGTGTCTTACTTTACCCCAAAGTAATCATCACTTAAATAACATACGAAACCGAGTCGTCTAATACTTGTAATTATAAATCCCGTGAATTCGATACCCGGTCTTAACCGGATTATTACTTGATACGACGGGGTACACTTGCCCCTAAGTAGTCGTAGCGTCTAGTAGAGTTAAGAGCAATTTATAAAGATCACATCCATAGATATAGAGTCCGCACTCATAATATATATATTTCGTCATAGAAACTCTACCACTAGGTGTCGCGCTATCAGCAGCCCCCTCCGTCTGATTGGACTAAAGCTAACACTGATGCCTCCGTGATCTCGGGTAGAGCTGGTTGCGGTGTGGTTTTTCGAAATAGTCATGGGCATCCCCTTGGGTCATTTACCTTCCCCCTTGATTGTGCTTTGGTACACATGGCGGAATTGCAAGCCGCTATTTTTGCAGTTTCAATTGCGAGGTCACGTGGATGGACTCGCCTCTGGATTGAAAGTGACTCGACTTACGTTATTCGAATTTTTCGTGCCCGTGCGCAGATCATTCCCTGGACAATGCGTGTGGATTGGTTAAATTGTTTAGATTCAATGACACATATTCAGGTGGTTGTCTCTCATGTGTTCCGTGAGGAAAATCAAGTGGCGGACGCTCTTGCTAATTACGGACGTCTGGCCTCAGATTTACAAATGTGGAATACCCTTCCAGATTTCTGCTCCCTTCTTGCTAGAGATAATGCCCTTGGTAGGGATATGTTTAGATTTTCTTAAAACATTCTTTGTACTGGTTTCATACTTTTTTCATCTCTTCATTTATATATTTGGTTCTTTGCCTTTTCGGGGATGCCAACCTGGTTGGACTTCCCATTGGGCTAGATCCGTATTTCAATTAAAAAAAAAAATTAATGTGGATGGTATGATTTAACCACCTATATATTTAATAATTGAATTCATTTTTTTTAAGTATGCATTCTTTTTCAATCATTTAAAACAATAAAAAAAATTACGAAATAATACGAGTTAAACAATTATCAGTAGTACAAATAATATAGTATATACTTAAAAACAAAAAATTTAAACATATTTTTTTGGTTAACTTTGCTTTCATATGATTTTGCATTTTTTGAATATTTTTCTACTTTTTAAATTTATTAACAATAGAAGTATGAAAAAAAATATCACTTAATTTGTTTAATATTGTTAGAAAATATATTTATTTAAAAAAATATAAAATAAGTAGAAAAAACTAAAACAATTTTTTCTAATTGAATAAGCATTTTATTTGGAACAATTTTTTTTTTTGTTTTTGAACTTATAATACATTTTTTAAAACTACTAAATTAAAAAGAAAGTGTGCATTATATGTAATTGATATGACTTAATTACTTATTTATCTATTAAATAAAAAATAAATAAAAGTAGAATTAATAATAATCCTCATTTCTTTTTGACATTTTTTAAGACAAATAATTTAGAACTAAAAAAAACTTTTCAAACTTTTGTTAAAATTTTTCTGGAAAATCATAAATTTTTTTTATTTAATTTTAAAATTTAATAAGAAAAAAAATAGTTATTATTATTGTAAATTTTATGTTGAATATAATATTAGTATTTATTAAGACTTTATATTTTCTTTTGGAAAATAGTAACTGTAATATATAGTGTATTAAATCTAACTTCTTTAAGAAGTTTATCCATATCTTGAGTCATTTTTAATGAGTAATGTTTAATATTATTTAATTTTTGGATCTTAGTAAAATTAATTAAATAATACATATTGTTTGAAAAAAATATAAAACTTTTACTATAATTTTTTATTAAATAATTCTTTCATACATTCTTGCATTTTTTTAACATTTTTCAAGTATTTCAAATTGTTAGTAATTGAATTTAAAAACCATAACATTTAATGTGGTTGGTATGGTTTGATAACATATTTGACTATTAGGATTAAAAATATATAAAAAAAAAAAGTCTAAAACAAGTATGGTGTTCATGTCTTGAAACTTCCAAGAAATAATTCTTTTTGGCATCATATGTCATTTCATGTGTTTCCCAATTTGTCATGTTATATGTTTCTTTTGTTTGACATTATTTATAGGGATAAGCAAAAAAAAAATGCCTGTGATATACACTTTTTGCAAACTCGAACCTGTGGTATTTTTTTTTTTTTTGCAAACAGAGGTATGTGTTACAGGCCGTTAGCAAACAGAGGCTAAATTGACTAACGGTGTTAAAATTCAAAGAGAAAATAGTTAATTTGGTCCTTATATTTATTTATTTTATAAATTAACCCCCTAATTATCTAACTATCACAAATAAACACAAAATCAAAAATAAAAATAAAAAATACCATCTTTTCCATCTCTTTTTCATTTTTTATTTTCCTTCTTTCTTCTTCTTCTTCTTCTTCTTCTTCTTCTTTCTCTCTTATTCTTCTTCTTCTTCTTCCTCCTCCTCCTCTCCTCTTCTTTTCTTCTATTTTTTTTCAAAATTTTGATTCCAGAATTTTTGGAATTTTCCAGAAATTCTAGAAATTTTCCAGAATTTCTGGAAATTTCCAAAAATTCTGGATGTTTGAAATCCAGCTGTTCATCACGTCTGGATTTTCTAGACGTTGCGTCTGGAAAATCCATACCTGATGAATGTCTGGATTTCAGACGTTGTCCATAATTTCTGGAATTTTCCAGAATTCTGGAAAATTCCAGAAATTCTGGAATCAAAATTTAAACAAAAAAAAATAGAAGAAAAGAAGAAGAAGAGGATAGGAGGAAGAAGAAGAGAAGAATAAGAGGAAAGGAGGAGGAGGAGGAAGAAGAAGAAGAAGAAGAAGAAGAAGAAGAAGAGAGAGGAGAGAGAAAGAAGAAGGAAAATAAAAAATGAAAAAGAGATGGAAAAGATGGTATTTTTTTATTTTTGATTTTGGAGTTTATTTGTGATAATTAGATAATTAGGGGGTTAATTTATAAAATAAATAAATATAAGGACCAAATTAACTCTTTTCTCTTTGAATTTTAACACCGTTAGTCAATTTACCCTCTGTTTGCTAACGGCCTGTAACACATACCTCTGTTTGCAAAAAAAAAAAAAAATACCACAGGTTCGAGTTTGCAAAAAGTGTATACCACATGCATTTTTTTTTTGTACTTATCCCTTATTTATATACAATTAATGCACATAAATTATTAAAATATAGTTTTGTTTATTTTACATTATCTACATACAATAATGCAAATATATTATTAATATAGAGTTTTTTTTCCTATACATATACTTTTGGTGTTTTTTTTTTGTTTTGTCTTGGATAAATATAATAAATTTATATAACTTTGTATCAAATTGTTTTAAAATTATTTTCCATCAATTGCTTTATTTTTTTAAGAGTTTTAAACTAATTTGTTAACATTTTTTTATCTATTTTGTTACAAATCTACTTATTTTTAATATTTTAAAAGTAATAGTTACATTTTTTTTAAAAGTAATAGTTACATTTAATATATGAGACACTATACAATGCTATTTTTACAAGAAAATTTTAAATTTATACTTTTTTAAAATTTATTAATAATTATATATAAAAAAACAAACTAGCATTTAATGTCATTTAATATGTCCCCACCTTCCATACAATAACTTTTCAAGATAAAACAAACTAGCATTTAATGTCATTTAATATCTCCCCACTTTTCCATACAATAATATTACTATTTTCTTTCCTATTATTTGAAACTCATATGTCATTTAATGTGTGTCCCAAATTATCATGTTATGTTTCTTTTGTTTTATCTTATCTACATACAATAATCCATATATATTATTACTATAGAGTTTTTTTTGTTATACATGTAGTTTTGATTTTTTATTGGTTTTGTGTTGGATAAATATAATAAATTTATATAACTTTGTATCAAATTGTTTTAAAATTATTTGCCATCAATTGCTTTATTTTTTAAGAGTTTTAAACTAATTTGTTAATATTTTTTTATCTATTCAGGCGACGATTTCAAATGATATTTCTGAAAAGTTCAGAACACTTCTTCTAGAAGGTAGTGTGTATCACATTTCAGGATTCCAAGTTATTACTTCACAGTCGAAGTATCGAATTTCCAGCAATCCTTTTCGTCTGCGTTTCCCTTACAACACCTACGTTAGGAAACTCGAAACTACTATAACGGACATTTCATATGACATATTTAATTTCCTTTCTTTTGAGACGGTTGTAGAGCATACTGGTTTGTTGGACTATCTAATCGGTATGTTTTTTTATATAAATAACAATGGTTTATAATTTTTTCTTTAATTCAATTTTTTTTAAAAATGTTTCAACTAACATAAATTATGCATATTAGATACCTTCGGTTTAATTACAATGGTTGGAAATTTAGAAGATATCCGAGTTAATGACCAAATTAAGAAGAAACGAGACATAAGCCTCAAAGACTCCAAGTTTTAAATTAATATATAAATTAAGCGCATGATTTCTATATTGGAAAAAAATAATAAAATTTGACATTTTTATTTGTAAATAAGTGGACAAGAAATGAACGTTGTTTTGTGGGATAAAGAAGCCATCACTTTTCCTGAAGATTTAATTTTTTCTATTGCTCAAGACAAGCCAATTGCAGCAGCCTTTGTGTCCATGATACCTAAGGCTTTCAATGGTATTATTTTAAACTATATATATATATATATATATATGGAAGAGTTCTCAATGGAGAGTCTTCATCCATGGAGACTATCATATTCTAAATAAATGACCTGCTATAGCAGGTTACCAATAAGTTATCAGGTTACCTAAATGCATATTTCTCTTTCTATAATAAATGATTGTCCACATTTTCCAAAAATACTTACTCTTTCTATAATAAATTCATAAAACATTAAAAATAAAATAAATAAAAATCATTTTCTTCAATGTCTTTTGGTGAAGGATGTTTGGGTAAATTACACCAATTGTCATTGAACTTTACCAATTTTCACATTATGACCACTGAACTTCAATTCTTCCTGGTATGGTCACTGAACTTTACACTTTTTAACACCGGTGGCCACTCAATTATTAATTGAGCTTACAATCCTAAGGATTTCTAAATTGAGCTTATATTTATTACATTACTTTACTTACGTTGCGTTGGGTTACGATGTGTTAAGGATTGTAAGCTCAATGATTGTTTATAAATAAAAGTTGGGATAAGGTACCAAAATAGGCCTAAGGTTTTTGGGAAAGTACCAATTTAGGCTCAATGTTCAAAATAGCACCAATATAGGCTTAACGTTTACAAAATAATACGAATTTAAGCTTAACGTTTTACAAAATATATACAATTTAAGCTAAACGTCATAATTAAATTAATCATATTATATTCTTTCCCTATTAACTTTATATGTTATCTTTTATTTAGTTCTATATTCTTATTTATTATAATACAATTAATTAGTATTCTTGTCCATTAAAATCTTATATTTGTTTTTCATAAATGATTCCATGACTACTAAATTTCATTTCTCATGTAATATATGCAAACTAAAAGTAATTGAATATCCACAATATTTTGAACACTGGTAATATTTTGAACACTAGTACATGTCAGTGTTCAAAATATTGTGGATATTCAATTACTTTTAGTTTGCATATATTACATGAGCCATAGAATTTCGGAGTCATGGAATGGTTGATGAAAAACAAATATAAGGTTTTAATGGGCAAGAAAACTAACTAATTGTATTATAATAAATAAGAAAATAGAACTAAATAAAAAGAAAACATATAAAGTTAATAGGAAAAGAATATAATATGGTTAATTTAATTGTGACGTTTAGCTTAAATTAGATATATTTTTGTTTTCTTTGGAGAATGTGGCAATGCCCCTCCTCCCTTTGGGTCCGTCTCTTGTGCGGGAAGTATCGGAAAGATAGAATCTTTGGTGGCCCGAAGGAGAGGGTTGTTAGCTGTTCCTTCCTCTGGAAAGGGCTCAGTGCCGTGTTTGCTGAATTCTGTACGGGGATTGGCCTAGAGGTGGGTAATGGTAGATCTATTAGCTTCTGGTATGACACCTGGATTGGTGATAAACCGTTGATTGATGTGTGTAATGCCCCTCCGTCGGCTGATCTCCTTTCCTGGAAAATTGCTGATGTGGTGGACTCGGGGGGAGACTGGATCTGGTCAAAGTTCGACTCTTTCTTTAGTCTGGAGACCCTTCTTAACATTAGAGGAGTGAAGATTAGCAATCAAGAGGAGGATAAGGATAGACATTGCTGGGCCTTGACGAATAATGGTACTTATTCTTGTAAATCGGCCTATGAAGCTTTTACCCCTAATAGGGCTGATCCTCCCTTGGAGATTTGGAAGTCCATATGGTCCCTCAAGATCCCTTACCGTATCAGGAGCTTCCTTTGGCTGGGTATCAAAGACAGTCTCCTTACGAATGCGGATAGGCACAGAAGGCACTTGACTGAGTCTAGTGCCTGTAGTAGATGCAGAGGCAATGTGGAAACCTTGTGCCATGCCTTGAGGGATTGCCCAAATAGTAAGAAGATCTGGGAAGGGATCCTCCCTCATCACATCCTCCCTTCCTTCATGGCCTTTTCTGAAAGGGACTGGTTCTCTCAAGGAGCCAAGGGGAACTTGCTGGCCAACATGGAGCACGGTGCCATCCTCTTTGCTATTACTTGTCACCAAATCTGGAAGTGGAGGAATGAAGAATTATTTGCGGGTAAGGCTGTCCTTATTCCTGATTTACTGTTTTTCTTCTCGAAGAAGCTCTTTGTTATTACTCAAAGCTTTGAAAGAGATTCCCTTGTTCGCCCCTCCCCGGATAAAGAGATCATGCTAGTTGGCTGGAGTAAGCCTAGAGAAGGGTTTGCTAAGTTGAATACTGATGGCTCCTGCCTTAGCAATGGCAGAATTGCTGCTGGAGGAGTTCTTCGGGATGCTGGTGGCAATTGGATGGCGGGGTTTACCCATAACTTGGGGACGGGCTCCTCCTTTTCTGCGGAGCTCTGGGGTATCTTGTCAGGTATTAAACTCGCCATTCGCATGGGTGTTAAAAAGCTCTCGGTGGAATCTGATAATCTGGAGGCTATTAACAAGATTTCAGATAGCCAGGCTGTTTGTCTGAAGAGCCAGAATCTCATCAAAGCTATTTTGAGGCTTCGTCCTGCCTTTGAGTATCTTAATTTCTCCCATATTTTTAGGGAGCAAAACCGCGTGGCGGATCGCTTAGCAGCTGCTGGGCATGGGAGAATGTTAGGTGTTTCTACCCTCTCTGTTCCTCCTTCTTTTCTTTTGCCTTCTCTCCTAGAGGATAGGATTGGGGTCAACCTTCCTAGACTGATCCCGGTGTAGGTTTTTTGTTGGTTTTGTTTTTTTTCCTTTCCTTTCTTACCAAAAAAAAAGATATATTTTTGTAAACGTTAAGCTTAAATTCGTATTATTTTGTAAACGTTAAGCTTATATTAGTGTTATTTTGTACGCGAGGCCTAAATTGATGCTATATTGTAGACGTTAAGCTTAAATTGATATTATGTTGTAAATGTTAAACCTATATTGGTGCTATTTTGAATGTTGAGCCTAAATTGGTACTTCCCCAAAAACCTTAGGCCTATTTTGGTATCTTATCCCATAAAAGTTTAAAGAAATAAAAAAAACCTAAGGATTTACAAATTCAGCTTCCAATCCTAAGGATTTATAAATTGAGCTTATATTTATTATGTTATGTTACGTTACTTACATTATGTTACGTTACGTTGCATTAAGGATTGCAAGTTCAATGATTGTTTATAAATAAAAGTTTGAAAAAATAAAAATAAAAACCGAAAGATTTACAAATTGATCTTACAATCCTAAGGATTTATAAATTGAGCTTACAATCCTAAAGATTTATAAATTAAGCTTACGTCACGTTACGTTACGTCACGTCACCTAAACATATAAGATTTACATAAAATTCAAATGTTTTACGTAAAACTTGATTTTTTGCAATGTTATTGCTTTTTTTTGTAAAAATACAACTTTATGTTAATTAAGTCCAATTTTACGTAAATTATCTCTAGAGAAATGAGATTTACGTAAAGTCCAAATTTTTTACATGAAAGTAATATTTTTCGTGAAAGTTAGTGATCTACGTTATGTTATATTACGTTACGTTACGTTATGGTATATGTTGCGTTACATTATGTTACGTTACATCACATTACGTTATGTTACATCACATTATGTTACATTACATCATATTATGTTACGTTACGTTACGTTATTCACGTTATGTAACATTATATTATGTTATGTTATGCTACGTTACATCACGTTATAATATGTTATGTCATGTCAAGTTACATTACGTCGTGTCAAGTTACGTTGCGTTACGTTATGTTACGTTACGTTACGTTACAGATTGACAGCTTAATGACTATTTATAGATAAACTGAGCTTACAATCCTAAGGATTTACAAATTGAGCTTACAATCCTAAGGATTTATAAATTGAGCTTATATTTATTACGTTATATTATGAATTATAAGCTCAATGATTGTTTATAAATAAATGAAGGCTTAAAGAAATAAAAAAACTAAGGATTTACAAATTGAGCTTACAATCCTAAGGATTTATAAATTGAGCTTACAATCCTAATGATTTATAAATTGTTTATAAATCATTAGGATTGTAAGCTCAATTTATAAATCCTTAGGATTGTAAGCTCAATTTGTAAATCCTTAGGTATACTAAACTGAAATATTACTAAACTGAAATATTACTAAACTGAAACATCACTGAACTGAAATATTACTAAACTAGTACATCACTGAACTGAAACATCACTGAACTGAAATATCAATGAACTGAAACATCACTGAACTGAAACATCACTGAACTGAAATATTATAAATCTGAAACATTACTAAACTGAAACATCACTGAACTCAAACATCACTAAACTGAAATATTACAAAATTGAAACATTACTAAACTAAAATATTACAAAACTGAAACATCACTCAACTGAAACATCATTAAACTGAAACATCACTGAAGTGAAACATTACTAAACTGAAACATTATTAAAATGAAACATTACTGAACTGAGATATTATTAAACTGTAACATCACTGAACTGAAATATGTTGAAACACCTTTCCACATGATTTTGATTTGACAAAATTATTTAAGTTAATCCATGATTAAGAGGCAATTAAATTTAAGTGCTTTGATTTAATTGTACTAATATGTTTGTTCAATGTTGAGTATAAGTATAAATGAAAACAGAAATAAAAAGTAAGACAGGACGAAGTCAACATGAGAACACAGCACAAGCTGAGTGGAGTACAACTCAGCAAAATAGAAGAAAAGTCATCTTCAGAACAAACGCTTAAAGATGAAGCTGACCAAAGAAGCTGAGTGGAACGCAACTCAGAGAAGTCTTCCTCTAACCTTAAAGCTTGCAGACGAAGCTGACCACGGAAGCTGAGTAAGAATATGACTCAGAAGCAAAGAACAAAAGCAACGTCAATAAAGTCAAGCTGAGTGTTCGTCAGGATAGCACTATTGATCCGTTTGCTAAAAGACAAGATCCGACATCTGTCTACACCAATAACAGAAGCCTTAGAATTACGCACAGAGTCAATTTCGAGATGCATGGGTCAACTGTCCATTAGCTAAAAGACGAACTGGCACTAGAAGACGCACCTGCGGGAAGAAGACAAGCCTGACGCCTGTGAATTTCAGACGACAGGATTGGCCTGCAAATCTGAAGCTGACCAGAACAATGATGCAAGAAAGAGCCGTTTGTATTCAACGAATAGATCCAGATTCAAATCATTAGAGCTTCAGACTTCAACTGTAAAAAGGACAAGTTCATTCTTAGATCCCAAGCCGATTGCCGAAAAAAAAGAGAAAAAGAGCATACATACAAAGCACATTCAAACAAGAAAAATATCTTACACCAAATTTCCATTTCTGTGTAAAAGCTAGATTGATTTTGTAATCATCTAAAGTGTTCTTCATCTAGAAAAGAACAAGTTTGTATCAATTGTAAAATTGAGAGAGTGGTGCTGAGTACTCGGTTTTAGTACTCAGTGGTAGAGAAATCTGGGTGTTCGGTTATAGCACTTAGTAGGAGTTGAGTAGACGAATAGAGGAAGGTACTCTTGCATATTCAACTGCCTCGTAAACGGTTTGTGCTCTACCTTTAAAAAGCTCAGTATTGGATTAAAAAAGCCCGAAGGGACTCTGGGGACTGGACGTAGGCGGAGAGGCCGAACTAGGATAAGTCGTACTGAGTAATTTCTAACTCTCTCTCAATATATCTATATATGTGTTGCTTGATTAAATTGCTCAGGATATAAATTGTAAAAGCTGACACTGAGTAATCTTGGTGCTGAGTTGGAAGCTGACCTCAAGGGTTAATTCCCAACTCACAAGTAAAACAGTTCTAGTCAGCATCTGGCTAAAGTTGTCTTACATCTCTCGGTCGTGCTGACCTAAACTAAGTTAAGTAACTTAAAGAATTGATTAAGTCAGCATAATTAAGTGAAAAAGCTACATTAGTTCCTAACCCCCCCCCCCCCTTTGGAACTAATCACACGGGACCAACAAGTGGTATCAGAGCTCAGTAGCTCACTACTCAAAGATATAACTATCTTGAGCTGATCCCGATAAATGGCTGAGAACAGCACTCGTTTCCTTCTAGGAAATCAAACAACATAGATACTCCCTGAGGGATTATCAATTAGTCGGCCTCCCTTGTTTTTCGGATCAAATTATACTTTTTGGAAAAACAGGATGAAAACTTTATTCAAGCTACAAACCTGAGCGTGTGGCTAGCAATAGTTCAAGGCCCATATGTGCCCTACAAAACTGTTGACAACGAAAAAGTTGTCAAGAGTGAAACTGAGTGGTCAGAAGATGACCTTAAAAAATTACAAAATAATGCTTTGGCTATCAATATGCTTCACTGTGCGCTAGATGCTGCAGAGTACAACAAAATTTCAGGTTGTGAGTCAGCATAGGAAATATGGAAGAAGCTCGAAGTAACCTATGAAGGCACGAGCACGGTCAAGGAGTCAAAGGTGAACCAACATATGAGACTGTATGAGCTATTCGAGATGAATGAGAATGAAGATATCTCGGAGATGAACTCAAGGTTCACAAATATTATAAATGAGCTTAAACGACTCGGCAAAAACTTCACGGAAGAAGAACAGGTGAAGAAAATATTGAGAAGTCTACCCAAGAGCTGGCAAGCTAAGAAAACAGCTGTGGAAGAAGCTTAGGACTTGACCATGTACAAATACGACGAGCTGATCAGATCTCTGCTAACCCATGAGATCTCTATGAAAAATTTTGAAGCTAAAAAAAAGTCAGAAGACAAGAAGCAGAAATCACTTGTCATGAAAGCTGACTCAACCGAAGCTGACTCATCAAATGATGAGGAGATGGCCATGTTCACAAGAAAGATGAAGAAGCTATTCAGAAAGAATGACAAGAACAGCAAGAGGCCATACCAAAGAGGTTATAGGTACAAAGCTGAGTCCAGTGACAGCAGATATAAGAAGGACAACTCAAAGCTTGTCACATGCTTCGAGTGCCATCAAACTGGGCACATTAAGTTAAGCTACCCTATCTTAAAGAAAGAAAAGAAGGGAAGCAAAAAGGCAATGGTGGCCACATGGAGTGACAGTGATGAGTCAACCTGATGCAAATGAGACAGCAAATATATGCTTCATGGCCGACGACGCTGCTGACCAAAGTCAATCTAAGCGAGCTGACCTCTCTGACGATTCTGACCAAGAGGAACATTCCAATGAGGTAACATCTCTACTTCTGCTTAGAAATGAAATGGTTAACGCCCTGAGTGATCTATATACACTGACTAAAAAGTGTAACAAGAAAATAAAGGCACTTAGCAGGCGTTGTTATGAGATCGAGGAGATCAAACTAAGTGATCTCCGACATCTTCTCCAAGACAACACCAGGCAAGATGAAAATCTAAAAATCTGAAAATCATGCTGGTTTTGTCTCGGAGGTCCAATCTGAGTCAAAGAAGCTTAGGAAGGACATCACAACTATACAGAACCAGCTGAGTAAATCGGCAAAGAAAGAGTTCTATCCCAATGCTGAGTATCAAGGTACTGGTCAGCATAGACAGTACACTCAGCAGAACAGTCAGTGTGACTGTTGTGGGAAAAGAGGACACGCGATTGATGTGTGTTGGTATACTCAGCGGAATGTCCAATGTGACTTCTGCGGAAAGAAAGGCCATACCACTAAGGTATGCTGGCATGCTTAGCACAATCGTGCCGACCAGAAACAAAATCACTCTCAAAGGGTGACCTATTGTGACTTATGTGGTAAAGCTGGCCACACAATAAATATATGTCGTCACAAATTAAAACATGATGTAGCACCTGTCTATGCTAACCAACGAGGACCCAAAAAGAATTGGGTACCTAAAGATGAATGATTCAAAATGCAGGTGAGCCTGAGGTGCATGGAGAAGTCAAAGCTTTGGTATATTGACAGCACATGACGGGTGATGAAACTCAATTCATCACACTTGAGCGTAAACGAGGTGGAAGTGTAAGCTTCGGAGATAATAAAAAGGGTAATATAGTCGGTTCAGGTACTATCGGAGGTAACCCTACTATTGAGTCAGTCTCCTTAGTCAGGGGTCTCAAATATAACCTATTGAGCGTAGCTCAGCTGTGTGACAGTGATAGAAAGGTTGTATTTGACGCCACTGAGTGTCGGATACTCGAGGGAAAAATAAACAATTTGATTTTAACTGCCCATCGTGTTGACAATGTATACATGTTGAGTTTAGAAAAGAAATTTTCAAAAAATATATGCTTAGTGTCAAAGGAGGACAACTCATGGCTATGGCATAGGAGACTTGGTCATGTAAGCATGGACCTCCTTGCCAAACTAGCAAGAAAGCAATTAGTTGAGGGATTGCCCAAAGTTAGAGTTGAGAAAGATCAGCTATGTAATGCTTGTCAGCAAGGTAAACAAACGAAAAAGTATTTTCAAAGTAAAAATGTTGTCTCAACCAAGCGCCCATTGGAATTACTACATTTGGACCTTTTCGGACATGTCCAGCCACTCAGCTTGGGCGGTAAGAAATTTTCCTTAGTCATTGTAGACGATTTCTCTAGGTATACTTGGATCATCTTGCTGAGTAGAAAGGATGAAACATTTGAGATGTTTTCCACATTAGTCAAAAGACTTGAAACTGACAAAGACCTAAAAGTAGCTCATATTAGAAGTGATAATGGCGGAGAATTCAAAAACCAACAGTTTGACGAATTCTGTGAAGTCAGTGGCATTGACCATAATTTTTCTGCTCATAGGACTCCTCAACAAAATGGGGTTGTTGAAAGGAAGAACAGAACAATAGTCGAAATTGCTAGGACAATGCTGAGTGAAAATAGGCTTCCAAAGTATTTCTGGGGTGAAGCTGTCCACACAGTATGCTATATACTAAATAGGGCTTTAGTTAGACCTATACTCAAGAAAACCCCTTATGAACTTTGGAAAGGACGAAAGCCCAACATTGGCTACTTTCGTGCCTTTGGGTGTAAATGTTTTATACTCAATACACAAGAAAACCTTGCCAAATTCGATGCTAAAGCTGACGAAGAGATCTTTCTAGGGTACTCAACTAACAGTAAAGCATATAGGGTGTATAATAAACGAACTCAGGTTGTAGAAGAGTCTGTACATGTTGAGTTCGATGAAACTGACCCTGCAAGAAAGATAACTCAGTCTGCCGAAGATGACCAAGCTCAGCTTCCGCTGACCAAAATGGAGCCGCTGAGTCGTCACCACAAGGGCTGACCAAAGGTAAACACGAACCCAAAATTACCTTTGCTGACCAATCTGCTCCTGCAGATATTATAGAAACACTTATTCCAGACAACTCAACATTACCTAAAGAAGTCAAAATTCCAAGAGGACACTCAGAAAAGTCCATTCTTGATGCTGCTGAAAATAAGCTGATGACGAGAGATCAGCTTAGAAAATATCTCAGCAATGTTGAATTCGTCTCAGTCTATGAACCAAAGAACTTCACTGATGCTGAGCACGACGAATTCTGGATCAATGCTATGCAAGAAGAGCTTGATCAATTAAAAAAAAATGAGGTATGGGATTTAGTACCAAAACCTAGGAATCAAAAGACCATAGGAACTAAGTGGGTCTTTAGAAACAAATTAGATGAGCAAGACAATGTAGTCAGAAACAAAGCCCGACTTGTAGCCCAAGGCTATAGTCAGCAAGAGGGCATTGACTATGGTGAAACCTTTGCTCCCGTTGCTAGGTTAGAGGCTATACGTATATTATGTGCATATGCTAGTTTCATGAATTTCAAACTATACCAAATGCATGTCAAAAGTGCTTTTCTTAATGAATTTATAAACGAATAGGTATATGTTAGTCAGCCTCCTGGGTTTGAAGATTCAAAATTTCCAAACCACGTTTATAAACTCAAGAAGGCCCTATACGGCCTAAAACAAGCACCACGAGCTTGGTATGAGAGGTTGACCAATTTTCTGCTGACCAGGAACTATGTCAGAGGCAAAACTGACACAACCTTGTTCATTAAGAAAAAGGGTAAAAATACCCTGCCCGCACAAATTTACGTAGATGATATAATCTTTGGTGCCACTGACGAATCTATGTGCAAAGAATTTAGTAAACAGATGCAAACTGAGTTTGAGATGTCAATGATGGGAGAACTCAACTTCTTCCTTGGACTTCAAATCAAGCAAGGGAAGAATGGCATCTTTATTAGTCAGTCTAAGTACGTGATGCGCGTAGGATCTAGGTGTAGAGCTTTTCTAATGACGATTAAATGTGTATTGCGGTGAATGTGCTATGTCTATGGATTTGGTCTTTATAAATTGCTCTTAACTCTACTAGACGCTACGACTACTTAGGGGCAAGTGTACCCCGTTGTATCAAGTAATAATCCGGTTAAGACCGGGTATCGAATCCACGGGATTTATAACTACAAGTATTAGACGACTCGGTTTCGTATGTTATTTAAGCGGTGATTACTTTGGGGTAAAGTAAGACACAATTACACACTATTCCTAACTATTGGCGACACAGATTTGTGTAACTAAAACTCTATGAAGCGGGGCGTGTATGATAAGTTATGACCATGATAGATAACGACTCTAAATGTATACGGATAATGGTTTATTCTTGCAAAGACGACCAAATGTAGTAGGACCGACCCGTGAAGTACTTAGACTACGTGATTCCTAGTCAAGGCGTGTCTAATGCGGGGAACTAGAAATTAGGGCCCGTAAGTTCCGTGGCTTGTCAATTCCTACGGTTTTCGGTTTGTCACTTCCGGTAGGGCAACACCTATATAATTCCCTAAAGATAGCCCGAATGGTGGCGGTAATCGCGTGCTCCTACACAATAGTCAATTATCAATATCAAAACAAGTAATAAACATTAATACGTAAAGGGAAATAGAGATTATGAATCATAAATTATAAATATGGAAAGTGTATAGATGAAATACAACCAAGCCTAGTACATAGGAAGAGTACAAGCTAATTAGCAAGTAAAAAGGGAGAATCCGCCCTTGGAACTAGCTAACCGGACTCAAAGCCGTCTCCTAGGTCGTGGAGGTGGAACTCTCGAGCTTGGTGATGAATGATGGAGCGGAACTTTGATGGAACGTCGGAACAACCGAACAAGCTCTCGAGGGGGAGAGTTTAGCTACAAAAATCTGAATCTAAATTACAAGAAAAGAAAAGAGTATAGTATAGCTCTCTAGTATGCAATTGGTGTCTAATGAAGTTCAAAAGCTATCTATTTATAGACATCAAGCAAGGGCAAGTTGGTAATTTCACAAAACACAAGCATGGAGCAACATTATTTGGTGCAGAAATCCCGTGATACGCCCCGCATAAGGTGGTTTACGCCCCGTGTAGGTGCCCATTCCGTCAGAAATCTCCTGCATGTGGACCAATTCCGTGTCTAATTGTTCCCAAACACGCCCTGCGTAGCTGAAGTACGCCCCGCGTGTTTGAGTATCTGAAGTTTTATTGCTAGAATTGGAGTATTTACGTCGTGCGTAGATGAAGTACGCCCCGCGCAAATGTGTCTCTGATGTTTTTACATTGAAGAACTGCCTTATATGCCCCGCGTATGGATAGTTGACTCTGGGAGACAATGCAGTCTGACTTTCAGGATTAGGCCGATTATTGCCGACATGTGTCATACGCCCCGCGTAAAATGGCATACGCCCTGCGTATGCTGAGTCAGTTCCACATGGAGCCTGCGGATAGGGCAATTATTTCTGGCATCATGTTTCACGCCCCGCGTAAGGGTTACTACGCCCCGCGTATGAAGTGGGTTTTTTGCTCATTTCTTGTACCTGAAATACAACACTTGAGAGCCGAGTTAGCTTGACGTTTTTATTTCCTAAACTAATAAAAAACGAGGGAATTAAACTAAAAGTACGAGATTTATTTTTATTTCTTTATTTGTTCAAAATACTTTATTTTTGCAATTAAACTTACTTATTTTATCCAAAATCATCCCGTAAATCACGCTAAAAGATAGGGGTAAAATACCCCTATCAAACATCCTCGGACTTTAAAGTTTTACTTGTCCTCAAGTAAAAGAAATCGAAAGACAAGGGATTGAGAAAATTAAGAAACAAACCGAAGGTTGGTTTTGCCAAGTGCGTGATTTCAAAGTTATGGTTTTGTACAAAGGTTTCGGTAAGTACCTACGCCGACAATTGAGTACAAAAACTTGTTCGAAACCTCCATGATCAAGATTTAATAGGCAATATCAACGGGGGTTGATTATCTTTTGAGAATCCGATAGTACCTCACCAAGGGATTTCGCTCTTACGCTCAATTTCTAGGCGGGTCGGTGTTTTATCGCTCTTCTTTGCACTTACTCGAGATCATGTTGAATTTGCATTTTTATCCAGGTTTTTCCTCTTAAAATGTGGTTAGGCAATATTAAAAATGAACCCGGAGGGGGGTTGTAATGTGGCTAGCTTCTTTAGTGGTTACTTTAAGGAAACTCGAGTTCGAAAATACCGTTTTGTGATTGCACCACATCATTGCTTATTTTGGCCTTGGCGAATTTTACAAGATGTACTTCAAAATTGCTCGGGTGGATCTTTGAGAATGCCTCATTATTTATTGTATCCGTTGTTTTGATAGAGGCACAAAAACAATATTTTGAGAGCTAATGGTGTTCATTTGCTAAGGTCGTGACTTATTTCAGGTAATTCGGGTGCAATCTTGATTATGGCGGTAATTTGAACAAGAGGAAAAAAGGGTTACATGTTAGGAGGGTGTTAACAAAAAAGTTGGTTAATAGGCTCAAGGGGGTTTCCTAATGTTTAATGACAACGAGAAAAAGAAATTAAGAGAAATTAGCCTAAGTGGGTTCGGTTTATCATCTATTGCCTTTTTACCAAAAAATAAGTGTACTTAATCCGGTATTGGATGCAAATTCTATGAGTCGGGTGAAGTCAAAGCTCTCAAAAAATTGTGAAAGAGTTAGAGTTCTCGTACGAACTCTTTTAGGCTCAAACATACCTCACAAAGATTCGGGTTTAAATTGTGTACTATCGAGTTTTCGCTCAATTCTCAACTATCCCGTTTTTATTGCCTTTTCAAAGTTCATTATGGAGATGACAATTGGGTTAAGACTCAATGTCTTAGTTTAGTACTAACCTAAGCTTTGTAGAAATTCCCTAATTTCGAAACCAAGACTAAAATTTCTTAATCGAATCATTCCTTTATGTTCCGACACTTTTATTTTTGACGACAAATAACGGAACTTTAATTAATTTTCGAAGGAGGGATAGCGTGTTGGGAAAATTTAAGAGAGTCAATAAATTAGTTTAATTATTTTTTCGTTTATTTTATTTTTATTTTTGTTTTTGGTAGTGCAAAACAAACGTTAAGTGCGGGGTTGCACGTCCCTCCGCGTTATTTAAAATGACGCCTATTCCAAGGGCGTCGCAAAAAGAAATGAAAACAAAAACAAAAACAAAAAAAAAGAGGACCTTTAGTGGTCAGGGGTTACGCGGGGCGCGCCCATAGGGGCGCCCCGCGTAACCACTATGTTTTGTGGTGTTTTTTAGGCAGAGACTCAAATACGCGGGGCGCAGTAACGGGGCGTCCCGCGTGGTTGAGTTTCTGAACGATTTTTAAACATAAAAACGAAGGGACGCGGGGCATGCCATGGGATACGCCCTGCGTGGTTTTATTACAAGTCGAATCCACCAAATAAACAGTTATTTACTGACTGACTACTGATTTGTAGATAGGGGTAAATAGAGATCGTACCCTAAGGATTAATACTGACTGTTCGTATAATAATTAAATCGAAAAGAATGTGAAATGGGGGTGAATGGTTGATTGATTGATTTAGATTAACTTTGTAAAGTTGAAATTGCAATTAAAAGAAAAGGGTTGTATACTTATCAGATTTGAAACCGATTAAGGGATAACCGTGGACTTAGTAATTATTTCCTTTTGATCACTGAAAGTATGAAAACATCATAATTAACATTATCCGGGTTAGTTATAGCCGTTCCTTATTCATTCCCGGCCTAATCCTTCCTTAGTTGTAAAGCAGATCCTAGAGCACCTAAAGATAAGCTCCTATTTGACAGATAGTTCTAGCTTAGCGCTTAGAATTCAATTTGTCAAAAGCATTAGGAATTAGAAGGACCTAACCTAGGTTAACCGGATTCTTAGCGATTCCGATTCAAACCAAATCACATATTCATACGCTTAATATAAGTTAGGAATTTAGATGATTACGAATCTTAAGCCCTAACATTGTTTCAATGAATGAGGAGACCGAAGTCCGGCCGAACCAAGGTCTAGACTTTCGTTGAAGGTATGGTTTTATAGACCAATGAACATGTGAACGGATAATAGAATTAGATTACTGAACTTAAAAGTGACAATCTCACAATTGGAAATAACACTAGCCTTTGATTAATCCCTAAATCGATAAAGGAGTTTAGCTACTCATAGCCATGAATCGACTATGATAGCTACAAAATAATGAATGTAAAAAGGAAACAAGAAATTCTGCAAAGAGCTTACAAAAACCCTAATAAGGAACTATCAAAAATAAAAAGTATCTCCAAAAGCAAAATGTGGGTTTCTTTTATAGTGTTGTTCCAAGAATCTTCAATCTCTTGGGTTCTCTCCTTGATTTCAGGGATTTCTTTCGTTCAAAACATGTTGTTGAAACTGTGGAGATAAGTTAGTTTCTGATTCTGCTGACTTGGCGATCTAAATAAGTCGACCCTCTTAGTCTTGGGCAAGACTAAGCATGTTACGCCCGCAAAGCTGAGCTTGAGTGAGAAAAGGTCCAAAACAGCCTTCCAAGCCTTCTATTCTCCAATTTGATCCCTGAAATCACTTATGCAACAAAACAAGTAAAAAGGGCCTAAAACGACATAATTAAGAATGGAATATTCACAAAATGAACATAATAAACTTGTCGTTTTGGACGCTTATCAGGATTCAAACCGATGCTACGTTTTGAGTCGAAGTAGCTCGACTTTCTTATATGGCGGCTTATTGCAAGACGTCCGCGTTGGAGCTTGACGGGTCCGAACTCCTATTGTTGAGGAGCGTTACCACTTGTCCGGATTCCCGATTCTTACCCCGCGGATTTTGTTCAGTATTTACCGGGAGGGTTCCTAGTGGCCTCTCTTGTTGTTGACGGTTCAGGTGGGCCACCTGGCGGCTAAGATCCCTACAAAACACTTCGCTATCGGAAAGACGGGTTAATATGTCCTTCAACAAAGATGTGACCGATTGGTCATGTACACTGTTGGAGGGCGGAGCGTTTCGACTTCCGGGCGTGGCTTGTGATTGCCCGAGCCCGTTTTCCCGAAATTCTTGCTCAAAGCCGGATGGGGGACTCAACACGTTATTATTGTTGCCATATGATAAGTTCGGGTGTTGATACCGAGGCCTCCATCCGCTGTTATTATTATTATTGTGGTGAGAATAGGAGTTCGGATGGGAATTATACCTTTGGTTACCTCCTATAAAACTTACATTTTCGGCATCGCCGGCGAAAGGGCTACCGATTTGGCAATTGAACGCATCATGGTCTCCACCACAGTGAGTGCACATCATGACCTGTACACTTTTATTGAGGCTTACTTGGGCGATCAACGAGTCAAGCTTCTTGTTCATTTCAGCTATGGAGCTTTTCGGAGCCTCTTTCTCCACAGCGAATGTCTGGTGTCGCGACGGGCCGGCAAGCCGATCCTCTTGCCATTGCACACTTTTCCTTGTGAGCTCATGAATGAGCTCGTAGGCCTCACTAGCTGACTTCCAAAATAGATCCCCACCTGCGGCGGAATCAACAGTCGCACGGTTAGTGGGGGTTAACCCGTGGTAAAAAGTGCTTACCAAGTCCTGCTTTGGGATGTCATGGTGGGGGCAGTTTCGGAGCAACTTCCGGAACCTAGCCCAAGCTGCGTGAAGGGCCTCGCATTCCAATTGCCTGAAGGATGTGATATTGGTCCGTAACTTGACTGTTTTGGACGGCGAAAAATAGTAGGAAAGGAACTCCTTTTCAAGCTCTTCCCATGACGTGATGGATCCCGCCTCCAGTGAGTGTAGCCACTCCAGCGCCTGTCCTGTCAATGAAAAAGGAAACAATTTTAGTCTCACAGCCTCAACGGGAACACCATTTTGCCGAGAAGTATCGGCACACATAAGAAATTTATCCAAATGTTCGTTGGGGTTCTCATGGAGTTCCCCTCCGAATTGACCGCATTGTTGTATCAGTTGGATCATTCCGGTCTTGATCTCATATGTGTTGGCCGGAATCGTGGGAGCGACAATGCCGTTACGATTTTGGGGACGATGCGGTGCAAGGATCTCCATCATCGAACGCGTATCATTGGCCCCGCGGATGTTGTTCACGTGTGGCCTTGGGTTTCCGTTGGGTTGGTTGACCTCGGCGTTGGGGTTTGCCATTTTCTCTCTACGTAACCTACAAAGAGTACGTTCAATTTCGAGATCAATAGGTACGAGAGAATCACTTTTAGATCGGGTGTGCATAAGGTAAACAAGTATAAAAGAATTATCAACAAAAAGAATAATGTTAGCAAACGTATATATAAACAATTTATACAAAAAGAATGCTTAAACTAACAATAAAACGTTTTTGTCTAATATTGTAGGAAATTATAAATCCCCGGCAACGGCGCCAAAAACTTGATGCGCGTAGGATCTAGGTGTAGAGCTTTTCTAATGACGATTAAATGTGTATTGCGGTGAATGTGCTATGTCTATGGATTTGGTCTTTATAAATTGCTCTTAACTATACTAGACGCTACGACTACTTAGGGGCAAGTGTACCACGTCGTATCAAGTAATAATCCGGTTAAGACCGGGTATCGAATCCACGGGATTTATAACTACAAGTATTAGACGACTCGGTTTCGTATGTTATTTAAGCGGTGATTACTTTGGGGTAAAGTAAGACACAATTACACACTATTCCTAACTATTGGCGACACAGATTTGTGTAACTAAAACTCTATGAAGCGGGGCGTGTATGATAAGTTATGACCATGATAGATAACGACTCTAAATGTATACGGATAATGGTTTATTCTTGCAAAGATGACCAAATGTAGTAGGACCGACCCGTGAAGTACTTAGACTATGTGATTCCTAGTCAAGGCGTGTCTAATGCGGGGGAACTAGAAATTAGGGCCCGTAAGTTCTGTGGCTTGTCAATTCCTACGGTTTCCGGTTTGTCACTTCCGGTAGGGCAACACCTATATAATTCCCTAAAGATAGCCCGGATGGCGGCGGTAATCGCGTGCTCCTACACAATAGTCAATTATCAATATCAAAACAAGTAATAAACATTAATACGTAAAGGGAAATAGAGATTATGAATCATAAATTATAAATATGGAAAGTGTATAGATGAAATACAACCAAGCCTAGTACATAGGAAGAGTACAAGCTAATTAGCAAGTAAAAAGGGAGAATCCGCCCTTGGAACTAGCTAACCGGACTCAAAGCCGTCTCCTAGGTCGTGGAGGTGGAACTCTCGAGCTTGGTGATGAATGATGGAGCGGAACTTTGATGGAATGCCGGAACAACCGAACAAGCTCTCGAGGGGGAGAGTTTAGCTACAAAAATCTGAATCTAAATTACAAGAAAAGAAAAGAGTATAGTATAGCTCTCTAGTATGAAATTGGTGTCTAATGAAGTTCAAAAGCTATCTATTTATAGACATCAAGCAAGGGCAAGTTGGTAATTTCACAAAACACAAGCATGGAGCAACATTATTTGGTGCAGAAATCCCGTGATACGCCCCGCGTAAGGTGGTTTACGCCCCGTGTAGGTGCCCATTCCGTCAGAAATCTCCTGCATGTGGACCAATTCCGTGTCTAATTGTTCCCAAACACGCCCTGCGTAGCTGAAGTATGCCCCGCGTGTTTGAGTCTCTGAAGTTTTATTGCTAGAATTAGAGTATTTACGCCGTGCGTAGATGAAGTACGCCCCGCGCAAATGTGTCTCTGATCTTTTTACATTGAAGAACTGCCTTATACGCCCCGCGTATATGATGATACGCCCCGCGTATGGATAGTTGACTCTGGGAGACAATGCAGTCTGACTTTTAGGATTAGTCCGATTATTGCCGACATGTGTCATACGCCCCGCGTAAAATGGCATACGCCCCGCGTATGCTGAGTCAGTTCCACATGGTGCCTACGGATAGGGCAATTATTTCTGGCATCATGTTTCACGCCCCGCGTATGAAGTGGGTTTTTTGCTCCTTTCTTGTACCTGAAATACAACACTTGAGAGCCGAGTTAGCTTGACGTTTTTATTTCCTAAACTAATAAAAAACGAGGGAATTAAACTAAAAGTACAAGATTTATTTTTATTTCTTTATTTATTCAAAATACTTTATTTTTGCAATTAAACTTACTTGTTTTATCCAAAATCATCCCGTAAATCACGCTAAAAGATAGGGGTAAAATACCCCTATCAGTACGCCAAAGAAATGTTAAAGAAATTCGATATAGAAGAATGCAAGCCCATATCTACCCCAATGGGTACTGACACTGTCCTTTGTGCTGACGAGAAAGGTAAGTCAGTAGATAGCAAATTATATCGAGGTATGATTGACTCTCTACTTTATCTTACTACTAGTAGACCCGACATTCAGTACTCAGTATGTTATTACGCAAGATATCAAGCTGACCCCAGGGAATCTCACCTTATAGCTGTAAAAAGAATTTTCAAATATTTGCAGAGCTCAGTTAATGCAGGTTTATGGTATCTGTTGGGGTTTAGTGTCGTATAGACAATTGTTCTAGGATACAAACTTAATGTAAATGAATTGTTCTTTATATCATTTGTTTAATGAGATATATGTTTTATAACTATATAAAGGCAATCCCTTTTAAGCACTAAATAAAGTCTAATAAAAGGAAATCCGTAAGTTTATTTAAAGTGATTATAAAGTGTTCATACAAGCATGAAGTGAGACAAAACTTTATAATAAACTGATAAACTTAAAACCACCCCAAGTCAAGTGATATGTTTGGGATTGACATATCACTGTTGAGACTTGTATATAACAATGTCTTCTGTCCGACAGAAAGCTGATCTCACAAGCTTCATATATACATATATCTGGACAGTTACATAGATCCGATGAAACGTTGTTCATTAGGATTGGAGATCCGATTTGAGATAACAGGATGGGTAGATTCATCCCTGTCACCTGTTCATCTCATTGGTATTAATAGGTATAACTATTCCTCAGACTCAAAGGAATATTAATTGGTATTCGGGATTACGGAATGTGATGCTTTGACTCTGGTGTAACATGATCCTTAACAGAGATGACTCTGGGGTGTGAACAGTAGATGTTGGGTATCACAGGAAGTAATTGCGGAGTCGTTATATATTGGATTGAGCATTTATCACTCCCGATAAATGGGAGATACATCCATGGATCGCTTGTGGAAGACTCGACTCTAAATCCTTGCAAGGTGATAGCTTAAGAGTAAGAAATACATATTTCACTTAACCTATCTTTTTGAGTTGACTCGGCCTGTACAAGTAAAACGAACGTCTCGCTATATGTGACTTGACATCACCCATAGTCATAAGATTCAGTTCAAGGATGTAGTTGATAAAGGATCGAATTATACTGTAACTAATACGAAAAGGTTAACGACAGAATCAACATGTCTTCTTATAGCTCTGGGGGAATGATTACGGACTTGCTAATCACATACTCTGTACATCATTCCGTTATGCAAAGATTAAATATAATTCTTTGAAAATTAATTTAATAACGTTGCATACGGCTAGAAGCAATAAGAACCTAATGGATCACACATAAGATTTGGAACCTAAAAGAGAGATAGATGTTAATTAATTGATAGAAGCCCAATTGAGCCCAATAAGGCCCATGGACATAAGGGGGTCGAAATTCATGTAGTGATATACATGAATAATTAATTTGATTTTGTTAATCCTAATTAGATTAGGAATATGAATTAAATTAATTAAGAGATAATTAAGTTAGGAGTTTTAATTAGATTAATATACTCCTATTATTATCGAAAAAGGTTATTATTATTATCCTTAATATATTAGATATATAGTGAGATAATAATTAGGAATTCTATTCCGAGTGGAATTCCTATTCAGTAACCTAATTCTATCTAACTAGGGATTACATACAAGAGATTATAAATACCCCTTCCCTTGAGATTTTCGAGATCCAAGCAAGCCATACCCTACTTGTGATTTTCGAAATTCACCTAGTCCAAGAGAGAGAAAATTCGACACCCCTAGTTCGAGGACGAGATTTCTCTACGGCTTCGTTTGATCAATTAATTTTCATCTATTTCTTTTATCCTTGATCTTGTGTTGATTAGTTAGAGGCAATCTACTTTGGTTGCTATTCAACGGTTGATTCCAAATTAATCTTCCCATGTTTTATTTCGTGTTTGGGAACTCGAAGAAGAAAAACAAACAAAAGGGAGAAATTCGTTTTACTACTCCTACATCAGGTCAGTTCACGATTTCGGAAATTCCCGGAAATTTAACCGTCGGATCGTCGCGATTTTTGGACAGGAGCTTCTAGACATATTCTTCCACGTTTCCACCGAAGGGATTGTCATTCGGAGGTCTGGAAGGTCTGTTTCGGATAGGGGCAGATTGGTAGATAGTTTCTATCTCTTTTGAAGTTGTGGGCACTTCGTTTGCAACGGTAGATAGAACTTCTAAAAGGTATTTCTTCTTATCCTTCTTTATATGAAATAACGGTTAACGGATCTTGTGGTTAAATGGAAATAGGTTAAAAATTTTATATTTCCGCTGCTATACCTTAGCCTAATTTCCAATAGTGGTATCAGAGTCATCGTTAAATCCGTTATTTCATATATGAAAATTTAGAAGTTTTCAATAGGATTGAATAAATATTTATAGTTAGGATTAATTAACAAATTGTTTTGATTAATTAATTCTAAAGATAAATAAGTTTTAATTAATTGTTAATTAAAACAGATTATGCGTATGTTCCTAATTATTTTGGTTGATAATCATTATAACAAAATCTATTAGTTTTATAGTTAGATTGATAAAATCAGTTTTATTAATTGTAAAGATAAAACGGAAATCTATAGTAGTTTTTCCTATTTTCTGAAAATCGTTTTAAAACCGTTTTAGAACTGATATATATATATATATATATATATATATATATATATATATTTAAAATCGTTTTTATATTTAAATATATATGTTTCAGAAATTGATAGTTTTCTGTTTTGATTATCGAATGAAGATCTGTTTAAAAGTTTGTTTTACCAATTTGTAAATCAAAATGTGAAATGAATTAAAATCAAAATAATTGGGACGTGCATAATTAAAGTTTTATATAGTTATATTAATCTAAAAATTAATATAAAAGATACGAAACTATTAGAAGTAAAATTGGATGAAAGTTAATTTGATATGTTAATGTGATTAACATAAATATTACATAAGATAGTTATGTAATCAACCAATTAAATTTATTTAATTGAGTCTATGCATGTTTGGAGTTATGGACATATTTGGACCCTCTTTAGTCTTTTGGTATTTTTGAAATAGGGCCTGCGAGTCCTGCCTTTCTACTATCTATTGTAATTTCTCATCTCATCTGATTCCCTTCAATTCAATTGAAGTTTTCTTTAGTAGTAAAGAAATTAATATGTAATTTCAAGGCGTCATGGAGAAGACGGAGGACCTAAAGAGAAATATGTAATAGTTAGTATTTCCTTAGGTTTGCCCTTTTATTCCGTCTCTGGCTCGACGGAATAATTTAGATGATATGTCCATAACACCAATGTATGTGAATGTATGTGTCTGATGTATGCTAAAGCAAATCAAGACTAAGTTAGATTATGAGACCTAAAATAAAATCTCTCATTAAAAAGTTAAGTAAATAAACAAGTTATTAAAATCGGTTGCCCCTCCCTAATATTATAATTCAGCCGGCAGTGCTGAGGGCCTTTGGGTTGTTGAGTAAACTCAAGCTCGGGGTCCTTTCGGTAACACCTGAATTATCGAAAATCATTTTTCATGAATATGGGGTAATACTTAAATTAGATTATGATAATTGGATGAGTAAACTCATGTTGTCATAAACTAATGGGCAAGATGGTTGGGATTAATATGAATAGCATATTAGTTACTAATGTGGTTAGTAACCCAATAACCTAGGAATCACATTAAAGATGTGATTGATTACATGAATCTGCCTAATGAATGAGACTAGCTTGTTGAGTAAACTCAAGGCGAAATCTCAGGAGTTAGGGTCCTAGCTCACTAAAGGATTTGTGAAATTCTTCGAATTAATATGAAGGGCTATTAATTTGGCAAAATAGTGGGAGCAATCTAAAATAAACTAAAAGGCTATAATTTTAGATTGATATACTTTAAGCAAATGAATGACATACGTTTACTCTTTCTCACTCTCAGGTTTAATTAAACCCACTCTTATAATCATGACTAAAACCAATTTGCAAAACATTCTTACCGATAACAAATTGAATGGTTCAAACTTCACCGACTGGTTTCGTAACCTCAAAATTGTTTTGAAGTTCGATAAAATAGGGTATGTACTTGATACATCGATACCCCCTCTCCCTGCTGATGATGCTCCCATTGAGGAAATTGATGCTTACCAGAAGCATAAGGATGATGATGATCATGCCGGATGCATCATACTTGCATCGATGACACCGGAATTACAAAGGCAACATGAGGAAATGGATGCCTATTCCATCATCATGCACCTAAAGGAATTGTTTGGGAAACAAACCAGGTGCGAACGCTACGAGATATCCAAGTTGCTATATCGTAGTAGGATGCAAGAGGGCACATCTGTCATGACACATTGTGTCAAGATGATTGGCTACACTACCAAACTTTCTAGTATTGGATTTGCGATGGATAACGAATTAAGTATAGACTTAATTCTTCAATCCCTCCCAGAAAGTTATTCACAGTTCATTATGAACTATCAGATGAATGACTTGCAAACCTCTCTTGAAGAGCTTGCAAATATGCTCAAGTCAGTTGAGCCCAATATGAAGAAAGACAAAGCCATACCGGCTCTTGTCATTGAGGGATCAAAGAAAAGGAAAGGGAGCTATCCCAATCCTAATTATCCCAAGAAAGGTAAGAAAGCCGTGCCCTACAAAGCTAAGGGAAAGGAAGTGAAGAAGCCCAAAGGAGAGTGCCACTTCTGTGGTAAAGACGGGCATTGGAAGAGGAACTGCAATGAGTACAGTTTCACTGTCTGAATCTTGGGTATTAGATACCGGATGTGGATCTCATATTTGTACAAATATGCAGGAGCTAAATCGGACTAGGGAACTAAAGAAAGAAAGCATAAGCTTGCGAGTAGGAAATGGAGCAAGAGTTGCCGCCCTCGCAATTGGAGATTATGTTTTAAATTTGCCCTCTGGGCTTGTAATAGAATTAAGGAATTGTTTATACGTTCCTCAAATGTCTCGTAACATTATTTCTATTAGCCGTCTTGTTGACGACGGTTTTCATATTTCAATAAAAGACAAGAGTTGCAATTTTTATAAAGATTCGATCTTTTATTTTTCAGGAATTTCACAAAATGGGATTTATGTGTTAGATAACAAAATTCCTGCTTTTGCAATTGATACCAAAAGACATAAGCTAGATAATTCAACTTACTTGTGGCATTGTCGTTTAGGCCACATAAACAAGAGACGCATGCTAAAGCTACATTCAGATGGGCTTATAGATCCAATCGATCCCGAATCATTGAAAACATGCGAATCATGTTTAAAAGGTAAAATGACAAAGACACCCTTTAGCAATAAAGGTGAGCGTGTATCAGACACTCTAGGACTCATTCATTCAGATGTATGTGGTCCTATGTCAGTCCAAGTAAGAGGAGGATTCAGATTCTTCATAAGCTTCATAGATGACCATACCCGATATGGTTACATCTACTTGATGAAGCACAAGTCAGAAGCTTTTGAGAAATTCAAATGCTTCAAGAATGAAGTAGAAAATCAATTAGGAAAGAAAATAAAGACGCTTCGATCTGATCGAGGTGGCAAATATCTTTCAGATGATTTTCTAAATTATCTAACTGAATGTGGGATATGCTCACAATGGACACCTCCCTATACACCACAACACAATGGTGTGTCCGAGAGGAGAAACCGTACCCTATTAGATATGGTACGCTCCATGATGAGCATGGCCTTACTTCCAAAGACGTTCTGGGGCTATGCCTTAGAAACTGCCCTCTTCACCCTAAATCGAGTACCAACTAAATCCGCTAGTTCCACACCATATGAATTGTTCGTTGGTAGGAAACCCGTGTTTTCATTTATGAGAATATGGGGTTGTTCAGCCTTTGTCAAACGCATTGCGTCCGACAAACTAGATTCGAAATCTGATAAATGTTTCTTCATTGGATACCCTAAGGAAACTATGGGATATTACTTCTATCATCCAGATGATCAGAAAGTAATCGTATCCAAGCATGCAACCTTCTTAGAGAAAGAGTTTCTCGAAGAAACACAAAAGGGAAGCATGATTGAACTTGACGAAGTTCAAGAAGAAGAAACACCGACTGAAACAACAGAGGTGGTTGAGGTACCCGAAGGAGTCCCATTAGATGAGACTCCAGTGCCACCTATTCGTAGATCACAAAGAGTTCATGAACTCCCAGTTAGATATGGTTTTCTAGTGGGAGATGATAATGAGGTTCCCGTGTTAGACGACGAACCCGAAAACTACGAAGAGGCTCTTACTAGTCCAGATTCTAAAGCATGGCTTGAGGCCATGGATTCTGAAATGGATTCCATGTATACTAACCAAGTGTGGACTTTGGTTGATCCACCCGAAGGGATAATACCCATTGGGTGCAGGTGGATCTTCAAAAAGAAGACAGACATGGATGGAAAGGTTAGCACCTACAAAGCTAGGTTAGTAGCGAAAGGATATCGTCAGAAGCAAGGAATTGATTATGATGAAACTTTCTCTCCTGTGGCTATGTCCAAATCAATCAGAATCATGCTTGCAATTGCCGCTCACTATGATTATGAGATTTGGCAAATGGATGTGAAAACAGCTTTCCTAAACGGAAACCTGCTTGAGGATGTATATATGATGCAGCCTGAAGGTTTCATATCGAAGGATGCAAATAAAGTTTGCAAACTTCAGAGATCCATTTATGGACTCAAGCAAGCATCTAGAAGCTGGAATAAGCGTTTTGACGAAACCATAAAACAATTTGGTTTTGAACAAAATTGCGAAGAAGCCTGCATTTACAAGAAAGCAAGTGGGAGCTCTATAGCATTTCTCATACTATATGTGGACGATATATTATTAATGGGAAATGACGTTGCTCTCTTACAGTCAGTGAAAGTATGGTTATATGGTAACTTCTCAATGAAAGACCTTGGTGAAGCAGCTTATATACTTGGTATAAAGATCTATAGAGATAGATCGAGAAGACTGCTTGGTCTTTCACAGGCTACATACATTGAAAAGGTGCTAAATCAGTTTAGCATGCTTGAATCGAGACGAGGTAACTTACCCATGTTACATGGAGTAAAGTTAAACAATCATCAATGTCCTAAAACCGATGATGATAAACGACGCATGGCTGTAGTCCCGTACGCCAGCGCAATCGGTTCGATTATGTATGCTATGCTATGCACTAGACCTGACGTAGCGTTCGCATTATCTGTAACGAGTCATTACCAAGGGAATCCAGGAGACGAGCATTGGATTACCGTCAAGAACATTCTTAAGTACTTGAGAAGAACTAAAGATATGTTCCTAGTGTACGGAGAAGGTGATCTGAAAATAGAAGGATTTTCAGACGCAAGTCATCTCACAGATGAGAATGATTATAAATCCCAATCAGGATACCTGTTTATCTTGAATGGGGGCGCAGTCAGTTGGAAGAGTTCCAAGCATGGAAGCGTAGCTTTCTCTACGACCGAGTCAGAGTATATCGCAGCTGTGGAAGCAGCAAAGGAAACGGTTTGGATTAGAAAGTTTATTACAGAACTAGGTGTGGTGTCTGACATTGTCAATCCCATTACACTGTACTGTGATAACAATGGAGCCATTGCGCAAGCAAAGGAACCACGGTCTCATAATGCATCCAAGCATTACCTTAAGCGATACCACATCATTAGAGAGATTGTGGCTAGAGGAGATGTGAGAATAGAAAGAGTACCTACAGAGGACAACGTTGCAGATCCGTTGACAAAGCCTTTAACCCAGAGAATACATGATCGTCATTTAACTTCTACTAGGATAAGTTTTAGAAACAATTGGCTTTAGTCCAAGTGGGAGTATGTTGGGGTTTAGTGTCCTATAGACAATTGTTCTAGGATACAAACTTAATGTAAATGAATTGTTCTTTATATCATTTGTTTAATGAGATATATGTTTTATAACTATATAAAGGCAATCCCTTTTAAGCACTAAATAAAGTCTAATAAAAGGAAATCCGTAAGTTTATTTAAAGTGATTATAAAGTGTTCATACAAGCATGAAGTGAGACAAAACTTTATAGTAAACTGATAAACTTAAAACCACCCCAAGTCAAGTGATATGTTTGGGATTGACATATCACTGTTGAGACTTGTATGTAACAATGTCTTCTGTCCGACAGAAAGCTGATCTCACAAGCTTCATATATACAGATATCTGGACAGTTCCATAGATCCGATGAAACGTTGTTCATTAGGATTGGGGATCCGATTTGAGATAACAGGATGGGTAGATTCATCCTTGTCACCTGTTCATCTCATTGGTATTAATAGGTATAACTAATCCTCAGACTCAAAGGAATATTAATTGGTATTCTGGATTACGGAATGTGATGCTTTGACTCTGGTGTAACACGATCCTTAATAGAGATGACTCTGGGGTGTGAACAGTAGATGTTGGGTATCACAGGAAGTAATTGCGGAGTTGTTATATATTGGATTGAGCATTTATCACTCCCGATAAATGGGAGATACATCCATGGATCGCTTGTGGAAGACTCGACTCTAAATCCTTGCAAGGTGATAGCTTAAGAGTAAGAAATACAAATTTCACTTAACCTATCTTTTTGAGTTGACTCGGCCTGTACAAGTAAAACGAACATCTCGCTATATGTGACTTGACATCACCCATAGTCATAAGATTCAGTTCAAGGATGTAGTTGATAAAGGATCGAATTATACTGTAACTAATACGGAAAGGTTAACGACAGAATCAACCTGTCTTCTTATAGCTCTAGGGGAATGATTACGGACTTGCTAATCACATACTCTGTACATCATTCTGTTATGCAAAGATTAAATATAATTCTTTGAAAATTAATTTAATAACGTTGCATACGGCTAGAAGCAATAAGAACCTAATGGATCACACATAAGACTTGGAACCTAAAAGAGAGATAGATGTTAATTAATTGATAGAAGCCCAATTGAGCCCAATAAGGCCCATGGACATAAGGGGGTCGAAATTCATGTAGTGATATACATGAATAATTAATTTGATTTTGTTAATCCTAATTAGATTAGGAATATGAATTAAATTAATTAAGAGATAATTAAGTTAGGAGTTTTAATTAGATTAATATACTCCTATTATTATCGAAAAAGGTTATTATTATTATCCTTAATATGTTAGATATATAGTGAGATAATAATTAGGAATTCTATTCCGAGTGGAATTCCTATTCAGTAACCTAATTCTATCTAACTAGGGATTACATACAAGAGATTATAAATACCCCTTCCCTTGAGATTTTCGAGATCCAAGCAAGCCATACCCTACTTGTGATTTTCGAAATTCACCTAGTCCAACAGAGAGAAAATTCGACACCCCTAGTTCGAGGACGAGATTTCTCTACGGCTTCGTTTGATCAATTAATTTTCATCTATTTCTTTTATCCTTGATCTTGTGTTGATTAGTTAGAGGCAATCTACTTTGGTTGCTATTCAACGGTTGATTCCAAATTAATCTTCCCGTGTTTTATTTCGTGTTTGGGAACTCGAAGAAGAAAAACAAACAAAAGGGAGAAATTCGTTTTACTACTCCCACATCAGGTCAGTTCACGATTTCGCGGATTCCCGGAGATTGAACCGTTGGATCGTCGCGATATTTGGACAGGAGCTTCTAGACATATTCTGCCACGTTTCCACCGAAGGGATTGTCGTTCGGAGGTCTGGAAGGTCTGTTTCGGATAGGGGCAGATTGGTAGATAGTTTCTATCTCTTTTGAAGTTGTGGGCACTTCGTTTGCAACGGTAGATAGAACTTCTAAAAGGTATTTCTTCTTATCCTTCTTTATATGAAATAACGGTTAACGGATCTTGTGGTTAAATGGAAATAGGTTAAAATTTTTATATTTCCGCTGCTATACCTTAGCCTAATTTCCAACAGTATCCAAATACAAATGACTTCACACTCATTGGATACACTGATGCTGACTATGGACGAGATAAGCTAGAGCGTAATAGTACTTCAGGAGGGTGTCACTTTCTTGGAAGCTGTCTAGTATCTTGGTTCAGCAAGAAGCAATCATCAGTGGCCTTGTCAACAACTGAAGCTGAGTATATTACTGCTGGAAGCTGTGTGGCTCAAGTCCTGTGGATAAAGCAACAGCTTGAGGATTATGGTGTAAAAACAGAAACAATAGAAGTCAAATGTGACAACAAGAGTGCCATTGACTTATCCAAAAATCCAATCCAACACAACAGGATCAAGCATGTCAGCATAAGGCATCACTTCATAAGGGATCATGTACTCAAGGGTGAGATCAAGCTGACCTACGTTCCTATAGATGAACAGCTTGCGGATATCTTCACAAAGCCTCTGGCTCGTGAGCAATTTAACATACTAAGGGAAGCTATCGGTATGTCTAATCCTCTTCACTAAAATTCTATGTTTAAATTGAATGTTGAGTGATTACCATGAAGAGTGATTTGTGGTAAATTAGTAACCATTGCATGCTGAGCTAAAAATGAAGTATATCACCCTATGCTAAGTAGATAAACATACTGAGTGATTAACATAAGCTAGGTTTCTAAGCATAACGAAATTCTTCTACGTAAAAACTGACTACTCAGAATATCAAACGTTTAGAACTTCAGATACTGAGTGAATCCACTTGCACAATTAATGCTAGCACGCGTATTAAATAGCCACCTAGGATGACGTAGGTGCAATAATTAGAAAACACATGCACCGATTGTGTCATAAATGCCAGAATGATTGTCGATTGATTATCTCGAGGTCAAACCGCCACTTCAACGTTTCAGATCAACTTGGCATCCTTATAAATAGTGGATGAATTCCCACTCATACCTCTTTACATTCAAAATTTCTGGCATTCTATCTCTCTCTCTCTCTCTCTTTGAAATCCCAAAATCCTCTCTAAGTCTCTCAAGAAAATCATGTCTGATTCTCAAAATATCTCAGGTGCCGATTATGACCAAAATCGCTCCGATGAAAATCCTTCATCTCATACTGAGCTGGAGCATGAGGAGACTTCTACTGAGTCTCAAGAACTTGGTCAGCATGACCAGACTAAGGGTTCAACTCCAAGCAAAAACCCCCAAGCTGACTAGGCCACTCCGTCGAAGAAGCAAAAGAAGAAGAAGATACCTAAGGAGGAGGTATTTCTTCAGGTTTACAATAGTGTACAGAATTGCGAGGTACTCCGGTGCCACTGGTTCTCTAAGGGATTCGTTGAGGCTGAGAAACCGTTCTGTGAGTGGATCTCCAAAAATGGCTGGTCTGAATTCTTCTCTCTCCCTGGAAATACCTTCCCACAGTTAGTAAGGGAATTTTACACAAACCTTAAAGTTAACAGGGACAATGTTGACCATCTGGTAACCAGTGTTAAAGGAAAAAAAATAAAGATTACTCCATCCTATCTAGCAACCTTGCTAAAGATGCCAGCCAAAGGTAAAGAACTCAGGTCCACAAGTGCTAAACTTGACTACCCGGTTGAATTCTGTAAACCGAAGGACCACAAAGGAGAAATAGCCAGCATGTTGATGAGAATGGAAATCAGAGTTCAAACTTGGGATCTCACAACACTCAATTAAAGCTTCCCGATGGACCCATTACCCGAGCAAGAGCCAAGCAGTTTGAAGAGGAGCTTCAATCATATGTGGTCCAAGTGATGGACGTCGCGGATAAAAATGGAGTTTCTGAAATTAATGGTCCATTAACCGTCGTATCTCTTTCAAGTTGCATGGGATGTGAATACGGAGGTCAATTGGAGCATTCGGATTCACATGAGAATGTTTAAGATTGACTGGCTTTCTTCTCAAGGATTTAATAACAATTTCAGAAGTTTTCCTAAGGCGTGGGCACGGCTTAGACGACTTTGGCTTCTGTTTCTCTATGACAAAAGTGGCGTGGGATTGACGTGGGCACGGCTTAACAGATTTTGGCTTCTGTTTCTCCATAACAAAAATGGAGGGATTGACGTGGGCACCGCTTAACAGATTTTGGATTCTGGGCACAATTTGGATTGACGGGAATGCAAAGCTTAGTTGGCCCACTTTGTGCTTTATTATTATTTTAGGTTTTTGTTTACCTCCCCTATTTTAGTTAAACTTCCATTTTTGCCCTTGGTTTAATGTTTAGTGTTATTGGGCTTGTAAGGACATATTAAGTCTGATTTAATTTACTAGCTTAGGTATTTATAGCTTTCTCTTTTATTGTAACCGGCAGACATCGATTATCATTGAAATTAAAGTTCGGAATTTCTTCTCTTGAGATTCAAGCGAGGGTTTCTCTTGTGTTCTTTGGAGCACTACAACTGAACAATTTGGAATCGAATCCTTGTTAGTTAGACTAGGGATTGGGTCTTTGCAACTTCGTTTTGCAGGGGTTTTCTTCCGTCTCAATTTATCATTCGGGTTTTATTCTTGGTTGTTGGAGATTGGAATTGGGTCTTTGCAACTCTGTTTTACAAAGGTTCTTTTCTATCCAACCCTGATTCGTTAGCTTTCTTGGGGATCAAATCTAGTTGTTGGGTTTTCGAGGCACTGTTCCTCGTGGGTTCGCATCAGTTTGGTATCAGAGCCGAGCTCTAACTCTTCAGGTTTATTCTATCCGTAGTTTTCTTTGATTATTCTTATTATGTTTTTTTTTTGTTTTGTTTTTTTTTATTCTTTTTTTTCTTCCTCTTTCGAATTGTCAAATTGGAAAGTAGGTTACAACCTAATCAAAAAGGTTCACGAATACACATGGTAGTATCCTTGTTTTGTTTGTAATCCATTATTCTTCACAGAACCCTTCCCAAAATTGATATCCTATTCAATTCAATTTAAGAATTATAAAAAAAAAATCGAAAAAAAGGTCAAGAAGAAAGAAGGATATTTTCAATTCAAATTACAACACAAATTTAGGTGCTTTCAACATTAGAGTGAAAAGAAGACATTGCACAATAAATTTTGAACAGTGTCGTTCGTATTTTGATTATCATTGTCTCGTGTTATACTTCCATATCGTCACAGTATTTTTGGTCATCGACTTGCTATTCTGCGATCCGTTCTTGTTTATCGTTTTACTTCTTAGGTTGTAGGATTTAATTCCGGTTTGGACTTTCAGGGTTTTGAAACTGAATTTTATTCTATTGAGTGCTTTAAAGAGCACAATAAGAGAAATCGAGCGGTAAAAGGCAACGAGTGGTGAGCGTATCAGAGTGAAAAGCCAAAGAATTGAGCGAAACACCGAGAGGATTGTGAGCTTGGATTAATTTTTTTTCTTGTGTTTGTTCAACGTTATCTGTTTGGTTGTGTTTCTTTTTTGTGTAGAAAAAAAAATGGCGGAGGAACGAGTATTGACCTTGTTAAACCGGTTGATGGAGCGTATGGATGTGATTGAGGAGAATCATAGAGTTGCTGAAGAAGCACGCAACGCCGAAGAACAAAATCGATGTGATAACCGGAATAGACGAGTTTGGGAACATGAGGGACAAGATAGAGAAGACAGAGGTCTTGGAAATGTGAAGCTGAAGATTCCTTCATTCAATGGTAAGGATGATTCTGAATCTTACCTAGAATGGGAGAAAAGAATTGAACTACTATTTGAGTGTCATAATTATTCTGAGGAGAAGAAAGTGAGGGTAGCAGTGATTGAGTTCACAGACTATGCATTAGTTTGGTGGGATCAGCTTGTCACCTCTAGATTTAGAAGCAGAGAGCCACAAATTGACACGTGGGGTGAGATGAAAGCCATTATGAGGAAGCATTTTGTTCCTAATGATTACTATGATGGCTTATACAGAAAATTGCAATCCCTTCGACAAGGCTCTAAGAGCGTAGATGCTTACTATAAGGAGATGGAAATGGCAATGTTGAGAGCCGAAGTAGTGGAAGATCGGAGAGCTACCAAGTCTCGATTTTTTGCTGGCCTTAATCAGGACATAGCCAATATTGTCGAATTTCAGCATTGTGTGGATTTGGAAGACATGGTGCATGCATCAAAGACAGCAGAACGCCAACTTAAGGAGAGGAAGGAAGCTAGAACCTACAATGGGGGTTCCTCATCTACCAACTCTAATTGGAAGACCCGATGGGGAAGTCAAGAGAGGGGAAGCATAAATCCATCCAAGTTTGATAAACCCACACCTAAGACAGACTCCACTGACAAGAACAAGCAGAAGGTAGAGGAAAAGCCGAGAGCAAGTAAAATTCAATGTTTCAAATGCTTAGGCTTCGGGCACATAGCTTCTGAATGCACGAATAGAAGAGCTATGGTGATGAGAGGAGGTGCAGTGGTCACTGATAGTGAGAGTGAGTGTGAGGTAGATGAAGATGAAGGGAAATTTGATTCTGATGAGGCAGACGGCTACACTAAAGCCGAGAGGGGAGAATCACTAGTCATCTTACGACTATTGAGTGCTCAAATGAAGATTGCCAAAGATAAGAAACAACGGGAAAATATTTTCCACACTCGATGTCTCGTGCAAAGCAAGGTATGTAGTGTGATTATTGATAGTGGTAGTTGTGCTAATGTAGCTAGTACTACTTTGGTAGAGAAGTTAGGATTGCCAGTAGCAAAGCACCCACATCCTTATAAATTGCAATGGTTAAATGATTGTGGGGAAATAAAGGTTAATAAGCAAGTTTTAGTGTCACTCAAGATTGGGCAATACCAAGATGATTTGCTTTGTGATGTAGTTCCTATGCAAACCGGTCATATTTTGCTAGGTAGACCATGGCAGTTTGATAAAAATGCTATGCATTTAGGGAGAAAGAATCAATATAGTTTTATGCATGATGGAAGGAAAATTATTCTCGCTCCTTTGACACCAGAAGAGGTCTATGAGGACCAAATTAAGCTCAGAGACTGCAGTGGGGCTGTTTCTAGCAAGGCACCTGAGTTGATTGATAAACAGAGAGATTTCAGAGAAAAGCATAATCAGAAGAGTGATGGTAAGGGGGACTTAGGGAGAGAAAAGCCAAATCTGGAAAAAAGAGAGATAATTGATATTGATGTGGCCAAGGAGTGAGAGAGTCGAGGTAAAAATAGTTCTGAGAGTATAAAAGGAGAGGGGCCACATGCAAAAGGAGAGTCAAGAGAGAATAACAGTGTGGGGCGAAGTAAGGTCAATTTCTTTGCAAAAACCAGTGAGGTTAAGTATGCTCTTTCTATGAATAAGCCTGTGGTATTACTTATTTATAAAGACACGTATGTAAATCAAGCTGACAATGTCTTGCCTAGTTCTTGTGTTTCTCTTTTGCAGGAGTATCAAGATGTGATGCCTGAAGACTTGCCTGAAGGGTTGCCACCCATTCGAGGCATCGAACACCAGATCGACTTAGTACCTGGAGCAGTTATCCCTAACCGTCCAGCTTACCGGTGTAACCCTGAGGAGACTAAGGAATTACAACACCAAGTGGAAGAGTTGCTTGCTAAGGGATACGTGAGAGAGTCGATGAGTCCATGTGATGTTCCTGTGCTTCTTGTGCCTAAGAAAGACGAGAGCTGGAGAATGTGTGTTGATTGTCGAGCTGTCAACAACATAACGGTAAAGTATCGTCATCCTATCCCTAGGTTAGATGATATGTTGGATGAATTACATGGAGCTGTAGCGTTTAGTAAGATAGATTTAAAAAGCGGATACCATCAGATTAGAATGAGAGAAGGGGATGAATGGAAAACTGCTTTTAAAACTAAACACGGTTTGTATGAATGGCTCGTTATGCCTTTTGGTCTAACTAATGCACCATCAACTTTTATACGCTTAATGAATCATGTGTTGCGTGCATTTATAGGCAAGTTTGTGGTAGTTTACTTTGATGACATATTGGTGTATAGCAAGTCATTAGAAGAGCATATAATTCACTTGAAGAGTGTCTTTGATGTGCTTAGAAAGGAAAAATTCTATGCTAACATGTCTAAGTGTTCTTTTTGCACGGATCGAATTATTTTTCTTGGTTATATTGTGACTGCTAAGGGAATTGAAGTAGATGAGGAAAAGGTAAGGGCAATTCGTGATTGGCCTGCACCTAGTAATGTGTCTGAGGTCCGGAGCTTTCATGGCTTAGCATCATTTTACAGACGATTCGTGAGGGACTTTAGCACTTTAGCTGCTCCCCTCACAAAGGTGATTAAAAAAACAGTTGGATTTTTATGGGGGGTAGCACAAGAGAATGCTTTTAATATTCTGAAAGATAAGTTATGTTCTGCTCCTGTCCTTGCATTACCTAAATTTGAGAAAGCGTTTGAGATTGAATGTGATGCCTCTAGCATAGGTATTGGTGCTGTTTTGATGCAGGATAAACGACCGATCGCTTTCTTTAGCGAAAAGCTGAGTGGGGCTGCACTTAATTACCCCACATATGACAAAGAGCTATACGCTCTAGTGCAGGCATTGGAGACATGGCAACACTACCTCTGGCCCAAAGAGTTTGTCATTCATTCTAACCATGAGTCCCTGAAGCATCTCAAAGGGCAAGGGAAATTAAACAGGCGGCATGCCCGATGGATGGAATTCATTGAGACTTTTCCTTATACCATCCAGTACAAGCAAGGTAAGGAAAATGTGGTGGCTGATGCACTATCACGCAGGTATGTTCTCTTAACTTCATTAACTACCAAGCTCTTGGGATTTGAACATCTTAAAGAGTTGTATCATGGTGATGTTGATTTTGGCGACATTTACTCTTTGTGTGGTAAGTCTGCTGTGGACAAGTTCTATATATGTTGAGCGATTTCCGCAAGTGCACGGTATACGCTTGTAGTAATAAAAGATATCGATCCCACAGGGAACATTTTTCGAACAAAACTTACTTATAATCGGTTAAATTTACTTTTAGGTTTATAGTATGGAAAAATCGTTTAATCGGTTTTGGTTTTGAAATTGCTAGGATGAGAATTAGATTAGAGTATGAAAATGTTAGAAAATATTCTGATTTAAGAATGAATTTGCAAGATAGGAACGTTCAATATTTTTTAGAAAAGTAAACAGATGTATTTGTTTGCATTAAGCAAAGAAAACAACTTTAAACTTTGTACGAATTATAAAGATGAAATAAATGACGGAACCTCTAATTAATTGGATTTGAACATGACAAAACCCTTCCGGGATAATTGCCCTTAATCAAATTAAAACTCTTTCCAGATAATAATTTGCCTAAGTGTTCAACAAAGTTTCCTTGTAAAGATTTTGAATTAAATACGTTTTAATGAAAACACCAGCAGTCACTTTAGTGGATTGGTTATCATAAGTGCTGCATAAAAATCTATCGAATAGAACAGACTTTATTAGATGAAATATAAATTGATACAAGTTTACAGAGAACATGGAGCATGGAAACATTCGACGACGTGCAAGTGAACGGGTTGTCAATCCTTTCCTTGGGTTTCGTTAGAGTTTGTCAGGCTCAGGGGCGAATCCTCTACTCAATCTTCTCGTTGAATCTTCGTAATAGAGACTGGATCGGTCTACTACCAAAATGAAAACTAAACTGGAACAATGTCTAAACGCTACTAAACTTGTTATTATTGAATAAACAATGTGTGTACAACATATTGCTTTTGAACAGAATCGAAATCTAACTCTGAATCACTTGATTCGGAATTTCTGCATAAATTCTATACTAATCTCTTTTTTCTACATATCTTCAACTCTCCATCAACTCTTTATTTATAGATGTTGAAGAGTCTTGATTGAAGTGTCGTTTCTGTTGTGAAGGATCGTGTCCGTTGCGAAAGGACGTCTTTATCCACCCGAACGATCGTGTTTCGTCGAAAACGAAAGTGTGTAACTAGGCTTCTACAAACTCCTGCTCGTACCGAGAATATTAAATTCTCTACCGAGAATGGGGGAGCATCAATTGGTCTTCAAACGAAGGGAAGGAAAAGCTGACGAACGCGTGTCGTGACCGAGAATGTGGGGGCCGCGGTCGCGGCATGGAACGTTTTTCAGTTCTTCTGCTTTCGTTCGCGTCCTCGATTTGGCGTTATTAATTTTCGTCGTCTTCGACTCCTTTTGTAGGGTTTTTCTTCTGTTTTCGAGATCTTTTCGTTCCTATTTGGATTTTACCAAATATTTATGTACCTTACAGGAAAGAAACATATTCGAGAGTAAAAGCTTTCTAAACAGTTATAAATAGCATAAATTCGTAGCAATATTGATGTAATTATTGATGATATTTTAGGTATCCACACTTAATCTTTTGCTAGTCCCGAGTAAAATTTCACTGAATTTATTCTCTAACTAATCTCTTTATGAAAATAAAACATATATCTCTGTATTACCTTTTGAATTAGTTAAGCCGAAAAGAATAGCTTCGCATGGCAAATTTATACGCAAAACATCAAACTAACTTAGTATAATATACGATATATCATTTGTCTTGTATTTCCAATTTTGAATTGAAGCATTCGGGACGATATAAGCACGCATGTTATTGAGTCTTTCGTCTCAAGGCATTTCAAAGCACAAAATTTCTTTCCCAAACCTAAACTAATATATGAGATATATTATACATTTAAATAAGTACTTGGGTTAATTATTGCTTAGTTACGTCCGAGATAAGGGTGGTCTTGATCGTAACTTTATACGTATTTTATTGCTTGGTGTTTGCTTAAGAGGTACCGACCATGCCATGGGTGGACGCAATCGTTACTTTAAACTTATACACGCTTATAATTTTTGCTTTAAACGTTCCTTCCATACCTCGATTGTGATAAGGGTGGTCGCAACCGTGGCCAAAAGTAAATGGTACTTAATTATTCTTCCCTTTCATACCTCGATTGTGATAAGGTTGGTCTCAATCGTGGCCAATAGTTAAGAAGTCAACTAATTGATTAATTAATATGAATTATAAAATTGAAATTGGGAAAAATAAAGATAGCACATTCATCCTATATTGACTTAAAATTCAACATGTATTATGGCTAAAGTTTCCTTAAAAACTTCAATTGGTGTTAATGTAAGACGAAATCAAACCGAGCTAAAATTGTTAGTTCAATTTAATGCCTATAAACCTAATTGAAAAACTTAAAATAAGATTTATGGTATCATGAATTTCATGATATAAAATAGAGATTGAAAAGAATTTATTTACTTTAATACATTTACTCAAGACAATTTTTACTTAAAATCGTATCGGAGATTTGTGAAAAATTTGAAAAATATTACCCGTATACGTATAAAAATATTCTTTCTAACGATAATGATAACCTAAACAAATAATCATATTAACTTATGGTTAATTTATGAACATATAAAGAATCAATATACGTATATGTGGAAATGAAAATTATTCGTTGTATTTATTCGTTTTGCAAAATAATATTTTCGTAGCATGTATTCGTATATGTGGAAATGATATATGTATATCTCCTCCCACACTTAAATTGGACCATGTCCTCATGGGTGCAAAAATGGAGAAAACATAAAAAATAAATACGAAATAAGGCATACGAAACAAAGATTGAAATTGTAGCAAATGAAATAGTCAACATAATATTAAAATGGAAAATTGTACCAAACATAGGAAAAATTAAAGTTGTACCAATTTATAACAAGATAAAAATAAAATGAAAGGAAACAACCTATGCTCGAGGCGGGGAATCCGGAGGTGTAGGTGAAGTCTCCACATTGCAGCGTCGGAAAAAGGAAAGCATCCGATGCCGAGTCGATCTATGCTCATGCCTCAAAAGGTTGAGGTTGTCATTCATCACCATGTTGTTTTCTACCAAATCATCAATTCTTAAGTTCATTTGACGATTGTTAGAATTGATTTGGTTTAAAATCCTCCGCAAATCCACCGGATCATCCGCTTGAGGTGCTTGGGGTTGTGGTTGAGCTTGGGGTTCATCTTCCTCTCCTTCCGCCTCACCGCCGCCTTCGGTACCTACAAATTGAGAACTTGAAGCGCCACCACCCATAGTGCCACGAAGGTGGGCAATACGGGAGGCATACGAAATAAAGACGGGGGGACCTTGTTGAAGCAATAAATGAGCCCGCTCAAGAGCCGAGATATCCAAAAGGGGAACATACCCACGGTAGGTGGACATGTCAAAATCAGCCAATTCACCCCGAGCTCCCAACATAATAGTGGTGATAAAATTACAAAGAGGGATCTGAATGGTAGTAGCCCTCGAAGCACGGAACAAATTATCGAACAACATGCCAATGCTATCAATCCTCAAGCCTTTAAACAAACTATCCAACACATACAAATCACGAACTTGAACTTTTGAACTCTCAACACGCCCAAACAAGGAGAAACTCAAAAATTTGTGAAAGAAGAACACACAATTGTCCTTAATCAACTTGCTTGAAGTGTTTTTGGAATTAAAATAGTCTTGGTCCGAAAGAGTTTGCCAAACAGCATCATTATCAAAATCTTTAGGCTTATCATAAAAATCAGAAGTAGGGAAACCAAACATGTTTCCCATGGTTTCATAATCAATGGTGTATGTGGTACCATTATTCCTAAAAGAGATTGAGGTTTTCTTCTTGTTCATGGTCAAAGTGACCAAAAATTCCACCACATACTCATTAATACGTGGAAAACGCATATTAACGAATTCTTGCCAACCCAACGCCTCAATAAAAGCATCAATTCTAGTAGAGAAATTCAATGCTCTTACCGAATGGAAGTCTAGGAAGTGCATGTCCACAAATTGGCGTTCGGCTTGTGAAAAATGTTTGAAACGAACGGCTTTCTCCTCCGAAGCGATGTCAAAATAAGCTCCATATTGAACCCGAAGGCGATTAGCTTCCGTAACAGCGGGCTTATTACCAACACGCTTAGTCCTTACCATGGTAATGGTGTTTAGTGTGTTTAGGGTTTGAGAAGAAGAAGAAGAAGAAAAAGGAATTGAGAGAAAGAGTAAAGCTTGAAGATGAGTTTGGGGGTTGAAATTGGAAGTGATTGAATGGAAAAGAGGATAGAAATTGGAGTGAATAAATTGGGAAGAGTAAAAGTAGGTTTTTGGGGAAGAGTTTGGAGTAAGGGATTGGGTAAAAAGATAGGTGATGTGAGGTTTGTGTAAGAAGTAGGGTTATATAGGGTGATTAGGTGAATGTAGAGGTAGAATAGGAATAGGAATAGGCAAAAATATTGGCAAAATCGGAATCAAAAGGGCATATATCACGCGTGTCGCGACCGCGAATAGCAAAGTCGCGGCCGCGGCACGCGACTTTCAGGGAATTTTACCCCTGAAATTCGTCCATTGTTGCTGCTCATACCGAGAATTATTAATTCTCGGTAGAGAATTAGTCAAAATGGCCTATTCGGATGCCTAATGACTTGGTTTGTGCAATTTTTATGATGGATTGGTTCCTGAATGTAATATAAAGTGTCCCTGCACTTAAAAACTAAAATAAATGAAATTAATGGCAAGGAAAACCAAAGGTTTAACCTTAATAAATTGAATTAAAGTGTAATAAATTGGTTTATGAAGAATTAATGAAACTTAAATGTTCATTTCTGCATATAAGTTAAAAGAATTATATTAAGTGGATAATAAGTGCATATAAATATATATTAATGATATGAATTTAATCAATTGAATGAAGTAATGTTTCAAACTCAATGAATGAAGTTTGGGAAAGTGGATTAAGTGTGAATATATGTGTTAATTAAGAAAATCATGATTGTTCAATATTATTGATTTTATATAGATTTAACCATGATTATATAAGAAACAGAACAAACATATATCCAACCTTTATAAAATTAATAAATGAATGAAAATGAAATAGAAACTTTATTGAATAAAACAAAGTAGAAAAACAAAGAATGAACACAAAATACACAAATATTTACAAAAAAAAAAAACTATTAACCTAAACTATTCTATATACTCATCCCTATCAAGCGGGATATTTCTAGCCTTAATACGATCAATTTGAAACTGCACGAAAGTTTCACGTTCCGGTGCAGACAGAAAGTGAGGCCCTGCTCGAAAGACACGTTTCACAAGTCCTTCGTGCTCGATAAATTCATAGTCAATTTTTGGGAAGAATTTATCATCACTCCATGGAACATCAATGGTACCCTTGGTACCGAGAATTATTCCACAGATTATATTGCCGAACCCAATCTTCTTATCTTTGGATCGAGAAGCGGCAACAAGACCCTCCATCAGAATCTTTGAAGAATCTACTGCATTTCCCTGGAAAATATCTCCAAGAACATAAAGATCTGTGTCACGAACCACACTACTGAATGTGCGACCGAATAGACTGTGACACAGGAATTTGTGCAAATACAGCATGGAGTTGGAGCGAAAGGAGTGATTATAGGCGAGTTTTGAATTGAATCGCCAGAAACCGGTGAGCATTCTCCAAACATCCGTGGATGTCATGTCTCTTCCAGGATGACGTTTGATTGTATCCCTCGGGGGAAAACCAAACCAAGCATGCAACTCGGGATAGCCGAAAGTGAAGATTTCTCCATCTCGACGAAAACTGAGACGTATTCGTCATTTGTTAGTGAAACGAACGGTACAAAAGAATTCGAGTATCCAGTCGCCAATTATTGGGAACCGCATTTGGGCGAATTTTGTCCACCCTATGCGTTCCATATACCGGCTCATGTCATCACTAATGCTAAGTTGGTTGTTAATAAAGTCATCCATATACAACATTCCGGTGAAGAATTTGTAACGGAGATTCCAATAACGCCTCCCTTCATCGTGATTGAAGATAGGAAAGGGCGCCCCATATCGCTTGGATAAGTCTGGGCGTTTGTTGCTTGAGGCAGCATTGTGCCTTGAAGGTTTGTATTTGGTAGGCATGGTGTTGGTTTGAAGGAAACAAAGTTTCTGGTACTAAATGAAAAATGATGTTTTGAAGAAATCAGAAATCTGACAAAGATGAAAAGAATTGTAACAGAACTTGAATCCTCTAGGACTAATTTATGAGAGTTTTAGATAAAAAGAGGTGTTGTTTTAATCATGATAAGGTATAAAATTACACCTTTCAGAAATGAAAAAACTTAAGGTTTCGTTTGTCAAAAGGTTCGTTGAAAGGTTTAGGATGATTCAGACCTGAATGTGCAGGAATTACACGTGTCGCGACCGATAATTCCGAATTCACGATCGCGACACGCTGATTTCCTTGCGGAAATCAAGCGTCGTAAGCAATGTCCTGATTCACGGTAGAGAATTTATTATTCTCGGTAAGTTCAGAGAAAATCTAACCTATTTGGACAAATCTGAAAAATAGAATTCTCGGCAGAGAATTGCCTGAAACTTCAATTTCATTCTAATTTCCTAAAATTAATTCTAAAATCATGAAATAAACATATTTTATGTACTTAAATCATAACATAAAGTCATCTAATCACAAAAATGGCATGTGGAAAAATAAAAATAAAAATAAAATAAAATAAAATAAAATGAACAAAAATATAAAAAGAAATAAAACAAAATAGACTGTGATCGAAAACTGAGTGATTTATACGTCAGATAATCTTGTTACGAACGGAATTTCTATTTGTGAAATATTTTCGTAATAGATTTTACATCGATTACCATTAACTTTGAAACGAATTTCGTTAGGACCTTCCAGTTCTAGAGAACCATAATCGAATGTTTTGACGACTAAATATGGTCCTATCCATCTGGACTTAAGTTTTCCTGGAAATAAACGAAGTCGTGAATTAAATAACAGCACTTTATCCCCAACATTAAAGTGTTTGACTTTAATTTTGGCATCGTGCCATTTTTTCACTTTTTCTTATAAATTTTTGCATTTTCGTAAGATAGATGGCGTAACTCATCTAACTCATTTAAGTCGAGCAAACGTTTCTTACCTGCTTGTCGTAAATCAAAGTTAAGTTCCCTAATAGCCTAATAGGCTTTATGTTCTAATTCGACTGGCAAATGACATGCCTTCCCATACACTAAGCGGTATAGAGTCATTCCTATTGGTGTTTTAAATGCAGTACGGTATGCCCATAACGCATTATTGAGTTTACAAGACCAATCTTTTCTTGAGGATGAAACTGTTTTCTCTAGAATCCATTTGAGTTCTCTATTTGATATCTCCGCCTGACCATTTGACTGAGGATGGTATGGCGTAGACACGCGGTGGCGTACTCCGTATTTTTTCATAAGTGTTTCAAAACTTCGGTTTATAAAATGAGTACCGCTGTTAGACGAGGTGCCGCGGCCTAATCTCCCGGGCGGACCGGGGGTGGACAACCTCATGGCGACGTAAGCGGTGATTGGCGCCGAAAGCAACCAATCGTGGAATCAAGCTGCTCGGCAGGACCGGAGCTCGGAGATATGGAAGAGTCGCCACCCACGAATGGGAAAATGAACACCGATCCCTTGCGGGAGACCGGTGTGGGTTCGGGAAACTTAGGTACGAGCCGAGAAGGCTAGCTCCTTTCCGGAGAAAGACTACTAGGCACCCCGACATCGCCCGGTTATGAACCACCGGCCTCCTACTCAGCATGTTAGGCGATAACGGACTAATCGTATACTTCCTTAAGTTTAAAATTCATTTGAAACCCTTTTCTTTCTCTTTTTAGAAACCGTTTTGAGCATATGATATTGAAACGCCACATCAGTAAAGAATCACCCATTTATGTTTATACATACAGAGAGAGGGGGGAAAAGAAGTGATTTATTTACAACCGTATTTAAATGTTATGTTGTGTGTTTATTCTATACCAACTTATTTCCCCAAGACGAGTTTATTTACATGGTTCGCACCTTAATCGTCGTTGGAACGATTAGGGTGCGTTTTAAAACCCCGTTTGATGAAGTTTACCCGAATCGTCGTTGGAACGACTCGAGTATTTGAAAACGTTTGAGATGAAAACCTTTTAATGAGAAAACATGGTTAAACATACAAGTCAATTTTATTTTGTACAAATTCTTTAAGAAAATGATTCAAAAATTCTATTATTCATGAAGAAAACGATGTTATTTACAATGTTCGCTTAATCCGTCGTTGGAACGGACTAAGGTTTTAAAACGTGGTGTTTTGAGAAACGATTTGAAATATTAACAAGAATGACTCTATTTATTTACATTAGAAATCTAAAAAAAAACTCATTAATTTAAATAGTTCAATTGAAAACTCTCTTTTTTGTGATTTATTTTCCCCTTTTTATTTGATGCAATCTTTACCCATTGTAATTATAATAATAACCACATTTAAGCCCAAAATTAATTTTTCAAAGTGAAGCCCATTAGAAACATGGACTCATAAATGGACTCATAATATAGTTGAGTCGAAGTAAGACAGAATATTTGGAGTGTAAGTTTAGCGGCCGTAGGAGTAGGGAGGTAGGGACAATCACCCTAGATGGGAGAGTTGTTCAGGCCTCGGATTGCTTCCGGTATTTAGGATCTATTATCCAAACGGATGGAGAAGTAGATGGAGATGTTGCTCATAGGATTAAAGCTGGTTGGTCGAAGTGGAAGAGTGCTACGGGTTTCCTTTGTGATCCCGGCATGCCTAATAGATTGAAGGGAAAATTCTACCGGACGGCAATTAGACCAGCATTGTTATATGGTACGGAGTGTTGGGCAGTGAAACACTGCCACATCCATAAGATGTCGGTGGCGGAGATGCGTATGTTGAGATGGATGTGTGGTCACACGAGAAAGGACCGGGTGCGTAATGAAATAATTAGGACAAAAGTAGGGGTCACATCTATTGAGAATAAAATGAGAGAAAACCGACTAAGGTGGTTTGGCCATGTGAGACGTAGAGCGCTTGATGCGCCGGTTAGGAGAACCGAAGAGTGGCAAAGGGATGTAGTGGTGAGGGGAAGGGGAAGACCTAAGCAAACTTGGAGGAGGGTGATCGAGAGTGATATGAGTTTATTGGGAATTGAGGAAAATATGGTAGTGGATAGGACGGAGTGGAGGGAGCGAATCTGTGTCGCTGACACGACTTGATTTTCACGATTTTATATGATGGTTCATGTTAGCCGACCCCGAATCATTTCGGGACTAAGGCTTTGTTGTTGTTGTTGTTGTTGTTGTTGTTGTTGTATATATTTACACATTTTAGCCCAAAAGACATAAAATAAGAGAAAGAAAGTATACTATCCAATACATATATAAGAAAGAGTAATGAAAATAATATATTTATACTTTAAATATATGAAAATAGCATTTATCACTCAAAATAACTCTATTTATCAATAATTAACATAACCCAAATATACTCCGAAACTATATATATATACATAACTAATATAATCTTAATGTCAAAAAGACTATATGTTTATCCCCTAATATCTACTAATTGTCTCACAAAATACCCAAGTAAATAACGTTTAAAATAGATTTTAATGTGACTTAAACAAATAATAATAAAAAAAGAGAAAATAATACATACATAAAAATAAAATGGAACACCACTCTTCTAAAATAATTATATATGTTAAAATTCTAAAACAATTTGAAAATCATATATTACATAATTATATATATATATACTAAGGATTAAAAGTCTAAAAGTTAAGAAAAGGGGACCGAAATGACATTTCTTACATTTTGGCAGATTTACCGACGGAAAATCCGTCGGTAAACAGCCTTTACTGACAGAATTGGCAAATTACAGCAGCACTCCAACATTTTTCAGATTTGTTCAAAAGCATTAAATTAAATCTAATTCAATCGTTTTGGACTTCCGAACTACCAAAGATGGATCATAGTCGAAAACGGAAGTTCCTAAAACGATGTTTTTATTTTAAAACGTTATTTGGCAACCTCTTTTAAATAAAAAAACTTATAATTACAACATTTTCGATACCCGAACTACCTTTTTATCGGATCACGGTTCGTATTGGGATATCCAAAACGAGGTTTTTATTTTAAAACAAAACAGAATTTTATTTAACACGAAACGAAAATTAAATAAATACGCTAACTAAATAAAACGTGACAAAATAAATAAATGACTAAAGGAATAAAAACTATAGCATAAAAAATAAATAGAAGGAGAGAAATAAATTAAATAAAATAAAGAGTCTAGTCCTCGGATAATACCTTTGATTCGGTATCTGACAGTCGAAGCCGATTGATTCCACGAACCGCGAGCTCCCGATTTTAATAAAAATTTAGTAAAAATTGAACTTAGGAAATTTGGAATTTTTGAGAAAAAAAATATTTTTCTCAAAAAAATCCACTCTCTCTCTCTCTAAAAATGTTTAGAGTGAGAAAGTTTTCCTCCAAAAAAGGCCCCCTTTCACCTTGGGATCCGTGCCCTTATATAGGGAAACGGATCCCGGAACAATGGGCGACGCCCAAAAAAAATTGGGCGTCGCCCATTGTGGTTGGGCGGCCGCCCAACCTAGTGTTGGGCTACCACCCAACCTTGTTGGGCGGCCGCCCAACAATGTTGGGCGATCGCCCAACTTTCGTTGGGCGATCGCCCAACGGCGTTGGGCGAGCGCCCAACGCGAGGTTGGGCGCCCGCGCCCAATCCTCATCGGGCATCCGCCCGACGCGTTGGGCGTTCGCCCGACGTGGTTGGGTGCCCGCCCGGCGACCCTCGGGGCGTGCCCCGCGCCGTCGGACGCGTGCACTCCGTGGCCACTGAGCGCGCGTTCCGCGCAGCCAGACGCTCGCACGTCGCGGCCGCCGAACGCGCGCCTTACGCTGCCAGGCACGTGCGCTCAACGGCCCACGAGGGTGCGCACCGCCAGCGGTCCCAGGCATTGCTCGGACGTCGAGAGCGTGCCACTCGCGGTGCGTCCGACGGACACCGCGCGCACGTCTCGAGCCGTCAAGCGGGCGTTCGACCATCGTCGTCCGCGTGCGGGATGCCGTTGCGTGCCCGTGCCGTGCCGTTAATTTTCCTCAGCTTATTATTCTTTATATATTTTTCAAAACTTCCGGAATCAATCGCTTCGACCGTCTTGTTTCAGGTTTTCGTCACAGGTCCTCCGACTCGGTGTCTACAGTTGCCCCTACTTTTCTATTTTGACAGTGATGTGTGTGGTTCGAAAACGTTTTTTGCTAACGTAACACATGCAATGTAAAACATATAAAAGTAAAAGACACGTAACGAGTAGGAGGGAACATACCTGACCTTTGCGCTGCGCGCTCCGGCGTTGTTCTCTGACCTTTTCAGACTCTGCTTCGAGCTGCACCCTAATTCACGACTGCGGGGATAATGGCTAAACAGCTACCCTATTTCAAGATTGCGGGGATAATGGCTAAATAGCTACTCTATTTGTGACTGCGGGGATAATGGCTAAACAGCTACCCTATTTCAAGATTGTGGGGATAATGGCTAAACAGCTACCCTATTTCAAGATTGCGGGGATAATGGCTAAACAGCTACCCCATTTCAAGATTGCGGGGATAATGGCTAAACAGCTACCCTATTTCAAGATTGCGGGGATAATGGCTAAACAGCTACCCTATTTCAAGATTGCGGGGATAATGGCTAAACAGCTACCCCATTTCAAGATTACGGGGATAATGGCTAAATAGCTACCCTAGTTTGTGATTGCGGGGATAATGGCTAAATAGCTACCCTGATTTTACGATTGCGGGGATAATGGCTAAATAGCTACCCAATTTTACGACTGCGGGGATAATGGCTAAATAGCTACCCTAGTTTGTGATTATGAGTCAGATGGCTCAAAAGCAACTCCGATCTGCGACCGTGAGTCAGATGGCTCAAAAGCAACTCCGATCTACGACCATGAGTCAAATGGCTCAAAAGCAACTCCGGTCTGCGGCCGCGAGTCAGATGGCTCAAAAGCAACTCCGATCTACGACCGTGAGGCAAATGGCTCAAAAGCAACTCCAGTCTGCGATCGTGAGTCAGATGGCTCGAAAGCAACTCCGGTCTGCGACCGTGAGTCAGATGGCTCAAAAGCAACCCTGGTCCACGACCGCGGGTAAAATGGCTCAAAAGCAACCCTGGTCTCTAAATCGACCGCAGGCATAATGGCTCAATAGTAACTCCAGTCTGCGACCGTGAGTCAGATGGCTCAAAAGCAACTCCGGTCTGCGACCATGAGTCAAATGGCTCAAAAGCAACTTCGGTCTGCGACCGTGAGTCCGATGGCTCAAAAGCAACTCCGGTCTGAGACCGTGAGTCAGATGGCTCCAAAGCAACCCTGGTCCACGACCGCGGGTAAAATGGCTCAAAAGCAACCCTGGTCTCTAAATCTACCGTAGGCGTAATGGCTCAATAGCAACTCCGGTCTGCGACCGTGAGTCAGATGGCTCAAAAGCAACTCCGGTCTGCGACCGTGAGTCAAATGGCTCAAAAGCAACTCCGGTCTGCGACCGTGAGTCCGATGGCTCAAAAGCAACTCCGGTCTGAGACCGTGAGTCAGATGGCTCAAAAGCAACTTCGGTCTGCGACCGTGAGTCAGATGGCTCAAAAGCAACTCCGGTCTGCGACCGAGAGTCAGATGGCTCAAAAGCAACTCCGGTCTACGACCGTGAGTCAGATGGCTCAAAAGCAACTCCGGTCTGCGACCGCGAGTCAGATGGCTCAAAAGCAACTCCGATCTGCGACCGTGAGTCAAATGGCTCAAAAGCAACCCTGGTCCACGACCGCGGGTAAAATGGCTCAAAAGCAACCCTGGTCTCTAAATCGACCGCAGGCAAAATGGCTCAATAGCAACCCTGGTCTCTAAATCGACCGCAGGTAAAATGGCTCAATAGCAACCCTGGTCTCTAAATCGACCGCAGGTAAAATAGCTCTTTCTAGCGACCCTAGTCTCTAAATCGACTGCAGGCGTGTAGTGATGCATATAGATGGGTGAATGTAGCCTAGTCTATGGATGCATGTAAACACCTATGTGTGTGTGTGCAAGTGACTGTGCGTGTGTTTGAATGTGCATAAGTGTGGCTTATGTGTTTTGCTTTATGCGGATGTATGGACATGTGTGTATGCAAACTATGTATGTGTGGATGAGATGGTCGAATGGATTCCCTTTTCATAGGCTGGAGGATTTCGGTAGCTTTAGATCGATAAATGATGCTTCGGGCCATCCCCAAGGTGTGCAAGGACGAGGGTGAGGATAAGTTTGAAACCAAGGGTTATAAGGATGGGAATTTGGTTTCGATGAGCTTGTGTCAAGGAAAGGTATGTGGCGATGCATAGAGATGGGTGGATGTAGCCTAATCTATGGATGCATGTAAACACTTATATGTGCGTATGCAGGTGACCGTGCGTGTGTTTGAATGTGCGCACGTGTGGCCTATGTGCTTTGCTTTATATGGATGTATGGACATGTGGGAATGCAAACTATGTACATGTGGATGAGATACTCGGATGGATTCCCTTTTCATAGGCTTGGAGGATTTTCGTAGCTTCAGATCGAGAAATGATGGTTCGGGCCGTCCCCAAGGAGTGCGAGGATGAGGGCGAGGTTAAGTTTGAAACCAAGGGTTGTAAGGATGAGGATTTGGTCTTGATGAGCTCATGTCAAAGGGGCTCTCGCTTTTAACCAGAGTTTGATGTATTCATTTTCTCCCTAATTTTTGCTTGAGCTGCCCTTTTCGGGTTTTCAACTCAACGGGATCTCTCTGATATTCTCTATCTCTCCTTTTGCATGAACTGCCCCTAGGGGTTTTCAATTCATCTTTTCTATACCTCACTGATTTTCTCTATTTCTCCTTTTGCTTGGATCGCCTCTTTTGAGGTTTTCAATCCAACCTTTTTGTTCAATTTTTCTTCTCCTTTTCTTTCTTTCTTGATTGTGAATGATACCGGATAGCACAGGGGGCTTATATCCACGGGCCATTTCTATGCTTATCATTTGACGATGAGTTCATGCCCGATGCCTTCGTTAATGGAGAAGCTTCCGAAGTGAGATGGACGTTGATCTGATTGTAGGGCCGTGCCCCCGATTAAAGTTACCATCTTGGCGTAGGTTAGAAGTTGATGCTAGCGTATGCCCCTGCCAACTCGAGGTGAGATTTCATGTACGCCAAACTAGGGATACTGCCGTTGGGAGTAGCTATGGAGGAGAGACGCTTCGGTCGAAGTTTGACCCTTGAGAGGACCACATAGGAGCAGAGGAACCAGACTTCATGGAGCATGAGAGAGAGGAATAGTCTTTTTTTTTTTTAGTTTTTTTTTTTTATAGATTTTGGATTGGTTTATGGGTGTTGGGGTGATTTCAGTTGAGATGGGGTGTTTATTGATGCGGGTGTTTTCATTACAAATGCAACCGTCTAGCTTAAATAAAGCACCTGGCAAAGATACATTGAATTGTTTACTGCTCAGTTTATTAACCACTGTCACCAAAGCATGCCCTTTCGGGTTTTCACACTTCAGTTATTTTAACTCTCTCCTTTTACCCCAGAATTTTCAAATAAGCGCCCCGTGGGGTTTTCACTTATTGGGGTGTCCCTTATTGTTGCATAGGCCGTCCTTTGCGGATTTTCAACCTATCGGGATTTTCTTTCTTTCTTTTTTTTTTATTTTCATGAGAAGGATTCCTCGGTTCCCTCGAGATTGATTAAAGTTCTGAACTTTGTTGCCGCCTTCGGCTTCCCTTGACTACGCATTTGATCTTTCTTTGTTACAGTGAGATTTTCTCGTACATTTGATTACACATTTGTTGGACAATGTCAACTGCTCTTGCCACCTTGACGCCTCTTGGCTGATCACGTCCGCTTTTGATTTATTTTCTTTTACTTCCGATTGACTTGACTTTGCCCCAGGGCCCTTTTAGCATCATTTTTTTTCTTTTTTCTTCTTCCTTTGTTTAACTTTGAGTCATCATAAGTCTAACCCTTTCGTTGATCCTGGAACAAAATACCTTATCGCTGATAGGTTAGTTGCCCCCGCCTCGTTCTAAATGGCGCACTCCTGTACTTGTGTCCCCCTTTGGGGGGAGAAACCTTTGTCGGTGCCTCAGTGTAAGTATGGCTCTGAGGGCTTGTTGCTTGCTCCATATTTTCTTTTCTTTTTCTCTCTTTTGGACTTTGTTGATTGTCGCTCAATCTTCTTTTTGGCAAAAGCCGGTGAGAACCCTTCGTTTGATGGGTCTACGCCCGACTTATCATCGTAGAGTCAGGGAATCGCTTCTCATGACTTATTTTGTTTTTTTTTTACCCTCTTAATTTTCTCTCTTCAGTGGTTAAGTATTGAGCAATAAGTATATTCTAGATCTTACGTCCGTGCCATGATAGAAGCGGGAATATCTCAATTGAGTAGATGTCAAATGTAAGTACGTATGTTTAGGATAAATTTGCGGAAACGAAATTTCATTGAATTCAAAAGGAGGTTAATAACATCTTGTGGAATAGAAGATAAAATAAAAGACAAGGATAAAGACTACAAGTGCAATCCTCTCTCTCATACTACTTCAGGAAGCTTCAAGTTCTCCTGCTTCATAAGTGTCCTCAATCTAGAGAACCTCTTCTTTCGTTTATCATGATCCGTGGTAGACCTCACCGTTCAAGGAACAAGTCGAAGACTTCATCTGCTGAGAAGGATCTGGGTCACTTATCTTCCCAGCTTCGATGAGATCTTGGATTTCATGCTTCAACTTCATGCAAGTGCTTGTTTCGTGACCATATTTCTGGTGGAAGTGGCAGTAGCCCCTACGTTGGACTAATTCAGTGGTTGGACCTCCCGTGGCTGGTAGGGGATGAAATATATCATGCATTTGTAGGCCCTCCAATACTTCTAATAAGGGTTGAGTGAAAGTGGAGAATTCCCTTCCCTCCTTTCTATACTGAGTGGGCGACGGAGGGCGAACAACCTTGGTAATCTCATGTCCCCGATGGCGTGGATCTGGTTGTGTTCGTGAAATATGGTGTGAGACTACCCTTGGTGGAGTGAATATTTGTGGATTAACTTGTGACGCAAGCTGGAACATAGGTTTCTCCATAGCAGCTTTCGGGATCTCCGCAACCAGTGACTCGCTCAGGACCTCCCTGACCAACCTTTTCAGCTCTATCTTGAATTCATCTGAAGCAAGGATATCGGGAAGAACTCGCTCGATTTCTGCTCTGAGATTGAAATCTCCTATCGTCTCTTGGGAATTTTCAACCCCCTCATGCTTAGTATTCTCCGGATCATTAAGAGCACGTTTGAACTCATCAGAAAAGATGTATTTGGCTAAAGCCCCTTGCACACGGCTCTCAAGATTGTGGTTTGAATTGCTGGACTGGGCCATGAGTTGGGTTTCTAATAAGGAAAGAGAAAGGATCGGTGAGTGGAGCTTTTTAGGCATTATGAATTTTGATGATGCACGTGCGATGCGAATGCTAAAGCTATCTACTTGTGCCTCCTATAGATGGATGTATGATTTATGCATGATTCGTGGTCTGCGCTTTATTTCTTACAACATAAACACGATTTGACTGGAGCTAAACCCCTTCTTCTTTTTTCTTTTTTTTTTCTTTTTTTTTTACCAGAGCCGTCGGCAGTACTTTGGTCGTTTGTGCAAACTTACCTGTTTGGAAGTGCCGATGCCTAAAACCATTTCAACTGTTATACACACATTAGTACGAACCCTACAAGTTCACCTTGCAATGCTTTACAAGATGTACAATGTTGAATGACGCTTGACACGACTGACACTTATGAGATTGAGACAACCCTCATGATGAGTAAAGTTCCCTAGGACGCTAGGTATTGGAGGGGTAGCGACATGAGTGGTGGGAATGACATACTTGGTACATTGATACGACTCACGATCTAAAAAGAACAACCTAAGTGACCATGCATGAGGTGTATGTGAGGGATTGCCATCCTTGGTGGCAATGACGTACTTCGAAGATAGGCGGTGTTACACGGACTGATGTGACGCTCATGGTATGTCCGAGACTCAAACAGACCGTGATGGAGGCATGCGGGGCATTTGTCCATAGTTTACTTGGTATCGATACTGATAACAGGGAACCGTCTTTCTGGGAAACACAAGTTTCCTAAAACAGACCGACGTAGAGGGCGTGTCCTAAACTAGAAGCAAGCGGGATGAGACCACCGCATATGGGGTGTGGGTCAAGGGTTAGTTTAAACCCAAGACGCGAATACGTAGGTGTGCCAACGGAACCTTGGCGTGTTATGCAGAAAGTGGTGATGCACGGGACATGCCCTCAATAGGTTAAGGCATAGGGGAGGCTCGAGTGACATATGTGATGTGCGCTAATCGTCAGCTTCTCCTGGAAAGCAACTATTACGATGATGGGTATTATCTGACGGGATAACGAACACAGAATTCCCGACACTCGAGGTACGAATAGGATGCATATGTCAACGTACGAGGTACGTGTCAATTATTAACTCCTACTTGGCTCACTAGCATCTTGACATAGTGGTTTGAAACGTGGTGCGTTCAGGAAATACGATGACGTACTTGGTATGCCTTAGAGGTAGCCAAAAGGCATGATGGGAGTCCCACTTGATATGCCCCCACGATTGACTTATACACAACTCACGAACGATGTGATGGCTTGATTTTGGAATTTTGACCGTCGCGGGGGAAATCCAACATGTTAGGTATGATACACGAACACGGTACGCATACGACACACGTATTATCTGACCAACTTTGGGTATAGATGAAGCACACCTCCTAACAACATTGGAGGTGTCAACTAGATACGATACCAACATGCAGGATGCGGTCCAAGGATTAACTCAAGATAGAGACACACATACCTCGATGAATTCACGGACATCGGTGCATCTGGTAGAATAAGAGGTGTCCTAATCCTATCGAGGTACCAACGAGATGGAAACGACGACTTACCTGGGATGTGTCAAAGGTCAATTTGTTTCATAGCACAAACCCGATGACAATATGTTTTATGAGAATCCCTAAAGATCTTATGTGGATATTTACGACGTATAGGATTCATCACCGATATTTGAGATGACTAGGACCTATTACTATGAACAACTCGAGGAGCAACGGGGACGCACACCAAGACCTTCGAGGTAAGTGCCAAATGTTGGATTCAGCCGCGGTATGAACAACTCGATACTACTGATGCGAGTGAGACCCAAATAGCGACACATAGGGCATATGTCTCCGACTCGTGGAGTTTGGGGGCACATAGACAACGGTACCAATGATGTAGGGGGAGCGTGTCGAGGGTTTGACAATATAAACAAACCGCTGTTTGAGGCACACTCAAAACATGAGTGACGACTTACAGGGCGTACGTCAAGAGTTTGATAGGAGCCTCACGACATGAATGACTCAGTGTGTCAAGGGATGAGCGGGATCCTCGAGACAGCCCATAGGGCACATGCCTAAGAGTATGACTTGGACTCGATGACATGAATCACTCTATACGACAGGTACGGGCCAAAAGTTCAACTTGAACTTGTCGATACAAATGACTCGACATTGGAGGTGCAAGCAAGATGCACATGATGACATATATGAACTTTCCCCAGATTCGACTTGAACTTAAATGACATGAGTGACTCGACATTTGACATGCGAACCAGACGTACCAAACCGCGTATGTGGGTGTGTGCTATAAGCTTAACCCTGACTGGACGGTATAAATGACTCAGTCTTCGACATGTGAGTAAGGTGCGAGGGATGACATACGGAACGTGTGTCAAAGGCGGATCCAAAATTGGATAGCCTAATGACATATTCGTGGACTGCAAATATTTCTGATGACAAGGCGACATGTGGGGCGCGTTTTGACAAGGCCCGTCCAGCGACCAAAGCGTAAGCGGTGACATACGGGATATGCACCGAAAGCCGATATGTGTTTGAAGCACTAGTGTCACATGTTTTGGAATACTGACGTGTTACGATATATGGTGACACACCTGTTACGTCTCATATTGATTTGGCTGTTTTGAAGATGTGACGGGGCATCTCAAGAAGACCAAGGATGCGTGGGTTACCTTAGTACAATGACGTGTTGATATACAAGGTACGACTGAGAGTACCAATGGGGTGTGGTGATGACCTACTAGCCAAGCGGTTAGTACAATAACGCACAGATTCATTAGATGTGACGAGGCGACATATAAGGCGCCACTTAAAGCGCGAATGTGACGCCGCGACTTCGTGTGAAGCGTGCATCAGAGGGTCAATGTGAACCTGGGGTCCGGACAGTGGGATGACGTAAATACGAGGGGACGCTATGACGACCCACATGCCGCACCTAAAGGTACAAATGGGAAGCATGGACAACACACCAGCCAAGGGTTCATTTCGAAGTTCAGGGTATTGCCCATAGTTCTGAAATACGGAGGTGCTACGTATGGGTTACCTCTCCAGATGCGAATGGCGACGGGTAAACGAGATTCATACGAAACAGTTCACTCGACCCTAAGTTTTCGATCCTACAACCACGTAATTTTGGAGTATAGGTTCATGGCACACCGACACACGTGGCATGTCTTAGCGTACGAAGGTCATGATGGAAACCTACGAGGTGAGGGGCATGGATAATACAACAACGTAATTTGGAATCACCTGGGCATTATGTATAGCGCGGCGACATCCGTGGGTATGTCTTGAGATACGAAAGGGAGGTGACGACGACCCGTGAGATTATGGTTCCATTTGAGATCAAGGTACCAGTCATAATCTTGATATGTGTTGGCTAAGGCGTAGCGACATACATGGTATGTCTTGTGGCGTAAGTAGGACGTGTGTGAGACATGTGACGAATGGTTAATTCGAGTCTCGGGGGGAACCGATGCCATGACAATGTTTTTTTTTTTTTTGAACTATCGATAAGTTGTAAGTGACGTGGCGACACACATAGTATGTCTCGAGTCGACCATGCGGAAAGTGAACGGAATTTTCCCCACGATGTGAATGTTAGGACAACAAGGTACGACCACCAAGCAGTTTGGTATTGTTAACCATGACAGAGGGAGGCGGAGTACGTCACGACATATGGGATATGTCTCCGGATGACTTAAACACGATGGCGAAGGTGCGTGTGGTAGGTCACGATGCAGGCGGTATACCCCCTAATGGTATGAACGGGATGATAAAGATATGTCCGACCTATCCCACGCAAAGTATAACCTGGCGAAGACGTAGAGAACACCTCGGGGTCTAGAGGTAGACCACTTGACGGGTATGCAAGACCTGGTAAAGACGTGCGAGATTCATCATGACATACGGGGTATGTCTTTCATTAGGCACCTAACAAGGTGAGAACTCAAGTCGTGACATGTGGGGTATGGCTCTGGACTAGTGTATCTGATATGGACGACGCATTTGTGACCTATCACGATGTGCGACCTTGACAATGCCTGAATGTACGCGGTGCACGGTGGCGTATCGAGTACACGTCTTGACTAGCGTATAGCTGACGTGATGGAGACGCATAGGACATTCCACGATATGGAAGATGGGACGGGGTAAGGATGTCTGGGCTACGCCACAGCTCAAATGGTATGCCTTCCGTCTAACATACATAACATGGTGAACAAGCACCGGATATGCCCTGACATATGGGGTATGCAACTCATGCCCCTTGCTTGGCGCAAGGAATGAGGCGAAGATGTACATGATGCGTTATGACACACATGGTACCCCTTCTGGCCGGTGTGTAATGACGTGGTAAAGACACCAGGGATGGATCATAATATACGAGGCACGACAGGGAAAGGACATGTGGTATACATCATAGCATAACGGGTACACCCCTTGATCAGTGTCTGAATGATTAATGGAAAATGCATGGGGGTGCGTTACGTCCTCAGGGGTACGACAAAGTAAAGATGTAAGGAATACGTCACCACATGACAGGTGGGACTTCTGACGGGTGGACGCGTGATGACACAACACTGCAAGGACATAGGGGATACGTCACGAGAGAACAGTACGCCTCTTGACAGGGTAAGGACATATTGGAGGTGCCATGACATACGGGGTATGCCAAAACCAAGGCGTAGGGGATACGCTATGACATAATGGTTGTACCTTTTGACTGGTGCCTACGATACTGGAAAAATGTACGAGGTACGCTACCATACACATAGTATGCTAAGGCAAAGACGCCTAGGATACGTCACGACATAATGGACATGCCTCCTAGCTAGCCTACAAACGACACGGTGAAGACGCGCGAGACGTGCCAAGGTCGCATAGGATGCGTCCCAACACATAGGTATGACAAGGCAAAGACGTATGGGATACGTCACGACATAACTAGTATGCCTCCTGAATGACACGCGACGCTGGGGTCGACTCTTTCTCACTTTCTTAATAAACACGTCCTAAATCTATGAAACCTAGAATGGCTGCACGCAATGCGGTTAGCATGCAACGCTCTATATGGTATGATTGCAATGATTCATTGAGCATAGAACGCATTATAACTTAAATCTGACTCGACTGATGTACAACAATATATAAATCTATACAAACAAACTAGTTAGCGAAAAATCGTACATAACGCGTAAGTAGATCGCAATAAGAGAAAGAAAACGTTAGATAACAATCACATTCATCACATTATCTCTCTTCCATCCTTATTCCTCCACACACTCGTTGGTCCAAGTCTCTTTCCTAGGATTTTGGTATGGGCTCACATCGTGGTCCAGAGGACGCGTGATGCCGTCGATTATTGCGGGAAAGTAAATCATTCATCAGACAATACAGTTCGTTTTGACGTATCAACATTCAGTGACTAAGAAATCGACCAAGTTGGATTGTTCTTTCAGAATAACTCGTCTTTCGTCCTTTCGTGAGACGCATTAGTTCGGGTTTTGATTCCCTTTGAGCGCATCTCAGTTTTTAGACGTGGTACGAGTTATTCTTCTAGTTCAATCGTTTGTTATTATCAATGACTCGTTCCCTTTTGTTCGCGTGGGTTCGTGTCTCGATTTTTGGATTACAACGGGATCTTTTGGATCTATCGAGAGACGTAACCACGTGTTTATTTAGTGATGGAATCACTTTTGGATTTTATTTTAGGGAACGGACTCATCGCGTAACGCGTTTGTTCTTAGCGTCGAGGATCCGTTTGCTCATTTTGCTACGTGAAAAGACGGCGAGTCTTATTTTGAGCGCACGATAATCTTTCGGCTAATTACAACTCTTTGTTCCTCCCAATCCACGGGATATATCATCTTAGTGTGGTTATAGAAAATCAACGTTTCGTTGAATCGCATGTTTACTCGAAGCGAGGATATCACCGTTTTCCTTCCTTTAGGCGCGAATTTAAGCAAACACGTATATCGGGCCATATTTCTTGCAGTTTTGGTAACGGTCGAAATGATCGAGTCGTTAGTCAAAACCTGCAGTCTCGTCCATATGGCGCAATTATATGGTTTGGCTTAATTCGGCTTCGAGATTTTAAACGGGGTATACTCTCGTCCGAGGCACGTATTCAACGATATTGGTTTATTTTCTTTAACTACTCGCGGGATTTAACATATATCATAGATTCAGAATGATTTTGGTCGATTAGTTCATTTTTCTTTTCTTTATTTTCTTAGTCATCTGTACGGGCACATCCATTTCTCTTAAGAACGACACGAGGCATAACGTAAAAGCTCGTCTTTCATTCGGAAGGGACGGGCTACTTGTGCGAAACTTTTCACGTTACGACAGGGTCGTTCGAAACAGAAATGTTCTTCGTTTTCGTTTCGTCATGATCTCGTTTTATCCTAACTTATTTAAAGAATGTGAATAACGGCTACCGTTAATATATTCTTTTGTATCGAAATGTAACTATCCTTAACACCGAACTGATTCATACTAATACGTGCTTACGTCATAACGTATTTCCTGAACACGTGCCTTCGTCGGGACACCGAAAGGGACAAGGCGGGTCGCACATGTTCATTCATATGAGATGACTAAGTCATCTTTAGTTCAAATCGTTTCGATGTTTTAGGGTAATTAGTATGTCGATTCATGAGTATATATTAACGTATCGTCTCATTTTCTTTACATAATTTAGGATTAGACACGTATCATGGCGGTTTGAAAACACGAACTGATTCATTTATCACATCAAAAATAGTAACGGGTAATCCTATGGAAACTTCTAAGGCTACTATATGCTGACACGGCTGACCGCGGGACCTCACAAGACCGCACAGATTCGCCCCTAACGAATGGATGGGGACCCTCTGGAGCCTTACTGTAAGGGGGAACTTACGCTAGCCTCTTTCGAGCGACGAATGGACTCTCGCTAGAGGTTTCGCGGAAATTACCCAAAGGGTTTGCAATAATGCTCGTGAATGCATACGAAAAGAAGTAAAACGATCCGTCCCCGTTAAGGGCTTAGTGCATGCCTTCCGGAATCAAATTTCTCGCTTCCCTAGCAGAGTCGCCACTTGTTAGACGAGGTGCCGCGCCTAATCTCCCGGGCGGACCGGGGGGTGGACAACCTCATGGCGACGTAAGCGGTGATTGGCGTCGAAAGCAACCAATCGTGGAATCAAGCTGCTCGGCAGGACCGGAGCTCGAAGATATGGAAGAGTCGCCACCCACGAATGGGAAAATGAACACCGATCCCTTGCGGGAGACCGGTGTGGGTTCGGGAAACTTAGGTACGAGCCGAGAAGGCTAGCTCCTTTCCGGAGAAAGACTACTAGGCACCCCGACATCGCCCGGTTATGAACCACCGGCCTCCTACTCAGCATGTTAGGCGATAACGGACTAATCGTATACTTCCTTAAGTTTAAAATTCATTTGAAACCCTTTTCTTTCTCTTTTTAGAAACCGTTTTGAGCATATGATATTGAAACGCCACATCAGTAAAGAATCACCCATTTATGTTTATACATACACAGAGAGGGGGGAAAAGAAGTGATTTATTTACAACCGTATTTAAATGTTATGTTGTGTGTTTATTCTATACCAACTTATTTCCCCAAGACGAGTTTATTTACATGGTTCGCACCTTAATCGTCGTTGGAAGAGGGTGCGTTTTAAAACCCCGTTTGATGAAGTTTACCCGAATCGTCGTTGGAACGACTCGAGTATTTGAAAACGTTTGAGATGAAAACCTTTTAATGAGAAAACATGGTTAAACATACAAGTCAATTTTATTTTGTACAAATTCTTTAAGAAAATGATTCAAAAATTCTATTATTCATGAAGAAAACGATGTTATTTACAATGTTCGCTTAATCCGTCGTTGGAACGGACTAAGGTTTTAAAACGTGGTGTTTTGAGAAACGATTTGAAATGTTAACAAGAATGACTCTATTTATTTACATTAGAAATCTAAAAAAAAAACTCATTAATTTAAATAGTTCAATTGAAAACTCTCTTTTTTGTGATTTATTTTCCCCTTTTTATTTGATGCAATCTTTACCCATTGTAATTACAATAATAACCACATTTAAGCCCAAAATTAATTTTTCAAAGTGAAGCCCATTAGAAACATGGACTCATAAATGGCCAAAAGAGATAAAGAAAATAATATAGATATATATTTACACATTTTAGCCCAAAAGACATAAAATAAGAGTAAAAGAAAGTATACTATCCAATACATATATAAGAAAGAGTAATGAAAATAATATATTTATACTTTAAATATATGAAAATAGTAGATGAAATTCATAAATAAGAAAACAACATTTATCACTCAAAATAACTCTATTTATCAATAATTAACATAACCCAAATATACTCCGAAACTATATATATATACATAACTAATATAATCTTAATGTCAAAAAGACTATATGTTTATCCCGTAATATCTACTAATTGTCTCACAAAATACCCAAGTAAATAACGTTTAAAATAGATTTTAATGTGACTTAAACAAATAATAATAAAAAAAAGAAAATAATACATACATAAAAATAAAATGGAACACCACTCTTCTAAAATAATTATATATGTTAAAATTCTAAAACAATTTGAAAATCATATATTACATAATTATATATATATATATATATATATATACTAAGGATTAAAAGTCTAAAAGTTAAGAAAAGGGGACCGAAATGGCATTTCTTACATTTTGGCAGATTTACCGAGGGAAAATCCGTCGGTAAACAGCCTTTAGTGACAGAATTGGCAAATTACAGCAGCACTCCAACATTTTCCAGATTTGTTCAAAAGCATTAAATTAAATCTAATTCAATCGTTTTGGACTTCCGAACTACCAAAGATGGATCATAGTCGAAAACGGAAGTTCCTAAAACGATGTTTTTATTTTAAAACGTTATTTGGAAACCTCTTTTAAATAAAAAAACTTATAATTACAACATTTTCGATACCCGAACTACCTTTTTATCGGATCACGGTTCGTATTGGGATATCCAAAACGAGGTTTTTATTTTAAAACAAAATCGAATTTTATTTAACACGAAACGAAAATTAAATAAATACGCTAACTAAATAAAACGTGACAAAATAAATAAATGACTAAAGGAATAAAAACTATAGCATAAAAAATAAATAGAAGGAGAGAAATAAATAAAATAAAATAAAGAGTCTAGTCCTCGGATAATACCTTTGATTCGGTATCTGACAGTCGAAGCCGATTGATTCCACGAACCGCGAGCTCCCGATTTTAATAAAAATTTAGTAAAAATTGAACTTAGAAAATTTGGAATTTTTGAGAAAAAAAATATTTTTCTCAAAAAAATCCACTCTCTCTCTCTCTAAAAATGTTTAGAGTGAGAAAGTTTTCCTCAAAAAAAGGCCCCATTTCACCTTGGGATCCGTGCCATTATATAGGGAAACGGATCCCGGAACAATGGGCGACGCCCAAAAAAAATTGGGCGTCGCCCATTGTGGTTGGGCGGCCGCCCAACCTAGTGTTGGGCTACCGCCCAACCTTGTTGGGCGATCGCCCAACGCGAGGTTGGGCGCCCGCGCCCAATCCTCGTCGGGCGTCCGCCCGACGCGTTGGGCGTTCGCCCAACGCGAGGTTGGGCGCCCGCGCCCAATCCTCGTCGGGCGTCCGCCCGACGCGTTGGGCGTTCGCCCGACGTGGTTGGGTGCCCGCCCGGCGACCCTCGGGGCGTGCCACGCGCCGTCGGACGCGTGCACTCCGTGGCCACCGAGCGCGCGTTCCGCGCAGCCAGACGCTCGCACGTCGCGGCCGCCGAACGCGCGCCTTACGCTGCCAGGCACGTGCGCTCAACGGCCCATGAGGGTGCGCACCGCCAGCGGTCCCAGGCATTGCTCGGACGTCGAGAGCGTGCCACTCGCGGTGCGTCCGACGGACGCCGCGCGCACGTCTCGAGCCGTCAAGCGGGCGTTCGACCATCGTCGTCCGCGTGCGGGATGCCGTTGCGTGCCCGCGCCGTGCCGTTAATTTTCCTCAGCTTATTATTCTTTATATATTTTTCAAAACTTCCGGAATCAATCGCTTCGACCGTCTTGTTTCAGGTTTTCGTCACAGGTCCTCCGACTCGGTGTCTACAACCGCCATCACTAACGATGACTCTTGGACAACCAAATCTACAAAATATATCGTCAAGAAAATTAACGACAACTTTAGAATCGTTCGTCGGGGTTGCAATTGCTTCAACCCACTTTGAAACATAATCAACTGCAACTAATATGTAAGTTTTACCAAAAGAAGGGGGAAAAGGTCCCATGAAATCTATTCCCCACATATCGAAGACTTCAACTTCTAATACAGTAGTGAGGGGCATCTCATCTTTCCTTCCTAGATTTCATGTTCTTTGGCACTTATCACAACGAGTAATAAATGAACGGACGTCTTTAAACATCGTAGGCCAAAAGAAACCACATTCAAATATTCTAGCTGCTGTTTTGGTAGCTCCATTATGTCCTCCATAAGAGCTAGAATGGCATTCCGACATTATGGATTCAAATTCATTTTCACCAACGCATCTCCTAATTATCCCGTCACCACAGGTTTTGAACAAAAAAGGATCTTCCCAAAAGTACTGTTTAATGTCGAAGAAAAATTTCTTCTTTTGTTGGAAATTTAATCCTTCCGGAACAATATTGGCTGCAAGATAATTAGCAATATCCGCATACCATGGTGACATGAAGGTTTTCATTTGATAGAGATGTTCATTAGGGAAATCATCTCGTATACCGTTAGTCTCACCTATAGGACCGTTCTCATCTTCAAGTCTTGATAGATAATCGGCGACAAGGTTTTCTACTCCATTTTTGTCTTTTATTTCTATATCAAATTCTTGTAACAATAAAACCCATCTAATTAGACGCAGTTTTGCATCCTTTTTAGCAAATAAATACCGTAATGCTGCATGATCAGTATAAATAATAACTTTCGAACCTAACAAGTATGACCTAAACTTATCACATGCAAAAACTACAGCTAACATTTCTTTCTCAGATGTGGTGTAGTTTAATTGTGCACCGGAGAGTGTGTGACTTGCATAATAAATGACATGAAGTTTCTTATCCTTCCTTTGACCTAAAACACATCCGACAGCTAAATCACTTGCATCACACATAATTTCAAATGGTAAATCCCAATCGGGTTTAGCAATAATAGGTGCACTGACTAAAGCTGTTTTTAATGTTTCGAAAGCTTTAACGCAATCTTCATTGAAATCAAAAGTGGAATCTTTCATGAGTAGATTAGTGAGTGGTTTGGAAATTACAGAAAAATTCTTAATAAATCTTCTGTAAAAACCGGCATGTCCTAAAAATGATCTTACTCCCTTAACAGTAGTTGGAGGGGGTAATTTTTCTATTACTGAAGTTTTTGCTCTGTCCACTTCTAACCCTTTTTCAGATATTTTGTGACCTAAAACAATTCCTTCGTCAACCATGAAATGACATTTCTCCCAGTTTAATACCAAATTTGTTTCTTCACACCTAGACAAAACTTTATCCAAGTTTTCTAGGCATGAATCAAAAGAATCTCCATAAACTGAAAAATCGTCCATAAAAACTTTCATGATATCTTCAATGAAATCATTAAAAATCGCAGTCATACAACGTTGAAATGTTGCAGGTGCGTTACATAGACCAAAGGGCATTCTCCTATATGCAAATGTTCCGTAAGGACATGTGAAGGTTGTTTTGTCTTGGTCATCCGGGTAAATGTATATTTGAAAGAATCCGGAGTAACCATCTAGAAAACAGTAGAAAGCGTGACCAGCTATCCTTTCGATCATTTGATCAATGAAAGGAAGAGGAAAATGATCTTTCCTAGTTGCTTTATTTAGATTTCTATAATCTATACAAACCCTCCAACCAGTGGTGGTTCGCGTAGGTATTAATTCACCTTCTTCATTTCTTACAACTGTTATGCCTCCCTTTTTAGGTACACAATGGATTGGACTAACCCATTCACTATCCGAGATAGGGTAGATGATTCCATTGTCCAGAAGTTTAGTAATCTCATTTTTTACTACTTCCTTCATATTGGGATTTAGGCGTCTTTGCCTATCCGCTTTAGGTGGCTTATCTTCTTCTAAGTGAATTCTGTGCATTACAATGCTCGGATTAATACCTTTTAAGTCTGAAATTTGCCAACCCATACTTCCTATCCTATTTCTAACAACTTCTTTCAATTTCTCTTCTTGGACTTGTGTTAATTTGTTAGAGATAATTATAGGTAGAGAATCGCCTTCGCCTAAGAAAGCGTACCTCAAATGACTTGGTAATTCTTTAAGTTCTAATTTAGGTGGAACTATAATTGAAGGCGGAACTGGTCCATCTTCTCGAATCAAAGGTTCTGGGTCCTTATCTTCTAGTTCCTCACTCATTATAGGTTCTATTATTTCTTCTTTTTGAACAATGTCATTTACACATTCTTCAATCAAATCAAGTTTCATACAAGCGAAATCCTCCATAGGATATTTCATCGCTTGATTCATATCAAACTCAATCTTATCATCGCCTATTCTTAAAACTACTTTCCCTTCCGACACATCAACTAGAGCACGTCCCGTGTTCATGAACGGTCTACCAAAGATTAGCGGACAATTTACGTCATAAGCAAAATCTAAAATAACGAAATCGGTAGGAAAAATAAATTTTTCAACTTTAACTAAAACATCCTCAATTATATCGTATGGTCTTTTAGTGGTTTGATCCGCTAATTGCAAAACCATATTGGTACGTTTGATGTCTTCTTCTAAGCCTAACTTATTAAAAATAGATAATGGCATCAAGTTAATGCTTGCTCCTAAATCACAGAGACAATTGGGAAATTCAATATCTCCCAATTTACACGGAATGTTGAAACATCCGGGATCTTTGAGTTTTGTGGGCAAATTGCTTGACACAATCGAACTGCAATCTTCAGTTAGCGAAATGGATGAAATTCCTTCCCGACTGATTTTCTTTGAAATTAAATCTTTGAGGAATTTACCATAATTGGGAATTTGCGTAATTGCATCCATAAACGTTAAATTAATATGCAAATTTTTAAGTTTGTCTAAAAATGTTAAAAGTTGTTTATCATAGTCCTTATTGCGGACTTTGTGTGGAAAAGGTGGTTTGGGTACAAAAGTTTTTGTACTAGAGTCAATTGGTGCATCTTTTTGATTTAATGTATCTTCTTTGGGCTTCGGTAAATCAGTTCTAGGTAAAGTCGAATTTCCGGACATTTCCGGACCTAAGTAATTTTTTCCTGAACGAAGAGTGATAGCCTTAACATGCTCTTTCGGATTTTCTTCCGTATGGCTTGGAAGACTTCCCTCTTTGCGGGATGGAATTGATTTAGCGAGTTGACCAATTTGAATCTCCAAATTATGGATGCTAGACGATTGGTTTTTAATAAGCTGATCGAATTTATTCTCGATCCGTTTAAAACCATCGTCATGATTACTTATTTTTCCGCTCATAGCATCAATAAATTTGTCGATTTTAGAAGATAAAGTGCTAATCGTATCTCTTGATTGATTTTGATAATTAGTAGTACGATTTTGATTAGCATTAGTATTATTATTATTATTATCTCTCCAGTTAAAGTTAGGATGATTTCTCCACCCAGGATTATATGTATTGGAGTAAGGGTTATTATTTTGGTTTTGCCCTTGGACAAAATTTACCTGTTCAATTTCACTCATACCTTCGTAATCCACATCTGTTTGGATTGGCTTACCATTAGGATCACACGGTGCCATAAACCTATCAATTTTTTGCGATAAGGTAGAAAATTGGGCTTGCAACATCGCTACTGGATGAAGATTCACTATACCTTTAACTGATGATGTTGTTGAGGATGATGGTTTCGCTAATGGTACGTGTCCACGTTCCGCGGGCCACATACTGCTGTTGATTGCCATTTCCTCCAAAAGTTCTCTTGCTTAGGCAGATGTTTTCTTCATAAATAACCCTCCAGACATAGCGTCCAATGAACCTCTAGTTGTAGGATTTAGTCCATTATAAAATGTTTGCATTAAAAGTTCAACGGGCAATTGGTGGTGTGGGCATAAATGTTGGAGTTCTTTAAAACGTTCCCAAGCCTCATAAAGAGTTTCATTATCATTTTGAGAAAAAGATGTTAACTCTTTAATGACTCTTGCGGTTTTTGCTAAAGGAAATTTTTTTGATAAAAATGCTTGGGCTAATTGCTCCCAAGTCTCAAATATTGCGGCTGGCATAGAAGTTAACCACTCTTTGGCTCGATCCTTCAAAGTAAAAGCAAAAAGGCGAAGATTGATTGCTTCTGCAGTCACATTTGGTATTTTAAAAGTGTCACAAATTTCTAAGAAATTTGTCAAATGGATATTAGGATTTTCGTTAGGTAACCCGTAAAATGTTACGTTATTTTGCAACATATTAAGCAACGCATGCTTAATTTCAAATTGGTTTGCATTAATTTGGGGTCTAACTATACTGTTTGTTACACCGGCCACTCCTGGCCTAGCGTAATCCATAAGTGTGGCCATAACTTCTGGCTCGGTAATTCTAGTTTTTATTGGGGTTTTGTTTTTGTTTTTTCTTTTCTTTCTTGTTCTTTTTAAGAGTTCTTTCAATTTCTGGGTCAATAGGATCTGGTGACGTGCCTGAACTTCGAGAACTGCGCATGAACTTGAAATTTCGCACGAACCAAAACTACCTACAAAACAGAATTTGAAAAATAAATATGTTAGTAATTGAAAATAAAAAATATAAAAGTTTGAATAAGTATGAATAAACCTAGATTCGTAATAAAACACGAAAATTTAAAATTTTGTCAAAAAATTTGGCGTTCCCCGGCAACGGCGCCAAAAACTTGTTGAGCGATTTCCCCAAGTGCACGGTATACGCTTGTAGTAATAAAAGATATCGATCCCACAGGGAATGTTTTTCGAACAAAACTTACTTATAATCGGTTAAATTTACTTTTAGGTTTATATTATGGAAAAATCGTTCAATCGGTTTTGGTTTTGAAATTGCTAGAATGAGAATTAGATTAGAGTATGAAAACGTTAGAAAATATTCTGATTTAAGAATGAATTTGCAAGATAGGAACGTTCAGTATTTTTTAGAAAAGTCAACAGATGTATTTGTTTGCATTAAGCAAAGAAAACAACTTTAAACTTTGTACGAATTATAAAGATGAAATAAATGACGGAACCTCTAATTAATTGGCTTTGAACATGACAAAACCCTTCCGGGATAATTGCCCTTAATCAAATTAAAACTCTTTCGAGATAATAATTTGCCTAAGTGTTCAACAAAGTTTCCTTGTAAAGATTTTGAATTAAATACGTTTTAATGAAAACACCAGCAGTCACTTTAGTGGATTGGTTACCATAAGTGCTGCATAAAAATCTATCGAATAGAACGTACTTTATTACATGAAATATAAATTGATACAAGTTTACAGAGAACATGGAGCATGGAAACATTCGACGACGTGCAAGTGAACGGGTTGTCAATCCTTTCCTTGGGTTTCGTTAGAGTTTGTCAGGCTCAGGGGCGGATCCTCTACTCAATCTTCTCGTTGAATCTTCGTAATAGAGACTGGGTCGGTCTACTACCAAAATGAAAACTAAACTGGAACAATGTCTAAACGCTACTAAACTTGTTGTTATTGAATAAACAATGTGTGTACAGCATATTGCTTTTGAACAGAATCGAAATCTAACTCTGAATCACTTGATTCGGAATTTCTGCATAAATTCTATACTAATCTCTTTTTTCTACATATCTTCAACTCTCCATCAACTCTTTATTTATAGATGTTGAAGAGTCTTGATTGAAGTGTCGTGTTCGTTGTTAAGGATCGTGTCCGTTGCGAAAGGACGTCTTTATCCACCCAAACGATCGTGTTTCGTCGAAAATGAAAGTGCGTAACTAGGCTTCTACAAACTCCTGCTCGTACCGAGAATATTAAATTCTCTACCGAGAATGGGGGAGCATCAATTGGTCTTCAAACGAAGGGAAGGAAAAGCTGACGAACGCGTGTCGCGACCGAGAATGTGGGGGCCGCGGTCGCGGCACGGAACGTTTTTCAGTTCTTCTGCTTTCGTTCGCGTCCTCGATTTGGCGTTATTAATTTTCGTCGTCTTCGACTCCTTTTGTAGGGTTTTTCTTCTGTTTTCGAGCTCTTTTCGTTCCTATTTGGATTTTACCAAATATTTATGTACCTTACAGGAAAGAAACATATTCGAGAGTAAAAGCTTTCTAAACAGTTATAAATAGCATAAATTCGTAGCAATATTGATGTAATTATTGATGATATTTTAGGTATATTTCGGGCTTAACAATATACTTGATGGATTTTTGTTTCGTGAGAATAGACTTTGTGTCCCACAATGTTCATATAGAAATTACTTGTTAGGGAAGCTCACAGTGGTGGTTTAATGGGGCATTTTGGGGTTAGAAAAACTTTAGATATTCTGCATGAACATTTCTTTTGGCCAAAAATGCGTAGGGATGTCAATAGGTTTTGTTCTAGGTGCATCACTTGTAAAAGGGCCAAGTCTAAGGTTTCGTCTCAAGGTCTTTACACACCATTACCTGTACCCAAGGAACCCTAGGTAGATATTTCCATGGACTTTATTGTAGGGTTACCTAGGACAAAGAAAGGTCGCGATTCTATCTTTGTCGTAGTTGATACGTTTAGTAAGATGGCACGTTTCATTCATTGTCATAAAACCGATGATGCTATTAATGTTGCCGATCTTTTCTTTCGTGAGGTTGTTAAGTTACATGGAGTCCCTAAGACTATAGTATCCGATCGAGATGCCAAGTTTTTGAGTCATTTTTGGCGTGTTTTATGGAGTCGACTGGGTACTAAGCTTTTATACTCTACTGCTTGTCATCCCCAAATGGATGGACAGACTGAGGTCGTTAATCGAACCCTTGGTCAAATATTGCGTACGGTAGTCGGTAAAAATCTTAAGAGTTGGGAAGAGTGTTTGCCTATGGTTGAATTTGCATATAATTGTAGCATTCATTCATCTACTTTATTTTCTCCATTTGAGATTGTTTACGGACTTAACCCTCTTACTCCTATGGATTTGTTACCTTTACCTGTGGATGCAAGGTCTAGCACAGACAGCGTTGAAAAGGCTGAGTTAGTGAAATCCATTCATGAGAAGGTCCGCAAGCATATTGAAGAGAAAAATCGACGGGTTGCTTCAAAAGTGAATCCACATCGTAAACGAGTTGTGTTTGCTCCCGGTGATTTAGTGTGGGTGCATTTTCGAAAGGAGCGATTTCCTGGACTCCGTAAAAATAAGCTCCAACCTCGAGGCGATGGACCATTTCGAGTTTTGGAGCGAGTGAATGATAATGCCTACAAATAGACCTACCTGGTGATTATAATGTTTCTGCTACTTTTAATATTTCTGATCTATCCTTCTATGATGCAGATAGTGATTCGTGGGCGAATCCTCTTGAGGAGGGAGGGAATGATGAGAATGGAAATCAGAGTTCAAACTTGGGATCTCACAACACTCAATTAAAGCTTCCCGATGGACCCATTACCCGAGAAAGAGCCAAGCAGTTTGAAGAGGAGCTTCAATCATATGTGGTCCAAGTGATGGACGTCGCGGATAAAAATGGAGTTTCTGAAATTAATGGTCCATTAACCATCGTATCTCTTTCAAGTTGCATGGGATGTGAATACGGAGGTCAATTGAAGCATTCGGATTCACATGAGAATGTTTAAGATTGATTGGCTTTCTTCTCAAGGATTTAATAACAATTTCAGAAGTTTTCCTAAGGCGTGGGCACGGCTTATACGACTTTGGCTTCTGTTTCTCTATGACAAAAGTGGCGTGGGATTGACGTGGGCACGGCTTAACAAATTTTGGCTTCTGTTTCTCCATAACAAAAATGGAGGGATAGACGTGGGCACGGCTTAACAGATTTTGGATTCTGGGCACAATTTGGATTGACGGGAATGCAAGGCTTAGTTGGCCCACTTTGTGCTTTATTATTGTTTTAGGTTTTTGTTTACCTCCCCTATTTTAGTTAAACTTCCATTTTTGCCCTTGGTTTAATGTTTAGTGTTATTGGGCTTGTAAGGACATATTAAGTCCGATTTAATTTACTAGCTTAGGTATTTATAACTTTCTCTTTTATTCTAACCGGCAGACATCGATTATCATTGAAATTAAAGTTCGGAATTTCTTCTCTTGAGATTCAAGCGAGGGTTTCTCTTGTGTTCTTTGGAGCACTACAACTGAACAATTTGGAATCGAATCATTGTTAGTTAGACTAGGGATTGGGTCTTTGCAACTTCATTTTGCAGGGGTTTTCTTCTGTCTCAATTTATCATTCGGGTTTTATTCTTGGTTGTTGGAGATTGGAATTGGGTCTTTGCAACTCCGTTTTACAAAAGTTCTTTTCTATCCAACCCTGATTCGTTAGCTTTCTTAGGGATCAAATCTAGTTGTTGGGTTTTCGAGGCACCGTTCCTCGTGGGTTCGCATCACACGTGTATGGGTCAGAATCAAAAGATGGCTCATTACATCCTGACCAACTTCATCTTCCCTAAAATCAACTCTACCTCATCAGCCTCCAATTTCGAGCAAAACTTCATCTGACACATGCTTACCTACAAACCACTCAATATGCCCGTATTTCTTGTCGGTGCATTCCAACGGAGCACAGGGAAACTCAGGATGGGCTCCCTTATCACGAAAATTCTTCAGGACCACCAGGTGAGCACTGTCGGGAAAATAGAAATTTGGGGTACAGAAATTACAGCGGCTTTGCTGTTTGGGTTAGCATTCAACCAACCCATCAAATCCAAGAAAGGGAAAGGCGCAGAAGAAAATGAAGAAGGGGTTGATGCTGCCAAGAAAGGAAAGACAGTGGTGGTAAGCAAGGAACCTGCTGATCGCACTAGGCAGGATAAAAAGAGGAAAGCTGACCAAACCTCTTCCAAAGATATTAACTCAGCTCCAAAGAAAATACGGTTTGTATCACGTGGAAAGAAAGTTGATACTGAGCAAGGTCAGGAGGAACCTAAGTCAGTAGAGAAACAAAACAGGGATGTTGAGCCTGAGGAAGAAAGTGAGGAAACCCCCGAGCAACCCTTGCAGAAGAAGAAGAAAACTTCTGGGTTAAAACCAATTGATGCACCTCCTCTTGATTGTTTGGTCTCTGAAGACTCACACTTCGTGAGAAGTCAAGAAATTGATCTTGAGAAAACTCCTACTGACCAAAAGGAAGAACTGGGTAATGATGGAGGACAGTTTGATGTTGAAAGGACAGATGATGCTGAGCCAAGTAAGGATGTTGCTGCTGAGCAAAATCAAACAATTGATGCTGAGCAGACTGAGACTCAAACTGAGCAGCTTGTGCAGGACAAGGTTGTGGAAGGTCTCAATGCTGACCTTGGACTGAATTCCTCTTCTGAGTCTCTTGACTCCATTCCTGCTGATCCCTCTCCTCCAACTCATAAGAACAGCAGAGGCAAATGACTTAACCAAAAGGCTCACAAGTCTCCTGTCATTGACATTCTGGATGATTCTCCACTAAGAGAACCGATTACTGCCCTCACAAAACTCCAGTTTCAATCCTTCTCTGAACCAACTCCAGATCAACTTAAGGAAAAGCAAGCCTCTGTTTCTCAAGCTAAGGAACAAGCTGACCCCAAAGCTCCACAAGGTTATGCCGAGCAAGTGCTCGAAGTTCCTACTACTCAAGACAACGAGTTAGCAAAGGAAAATCCTGCTAAGGTCAGCTCTGAACTCCCTCAACCTTCTGAAACTACTCAGCTTCAGACTAGCTCTGAACAGGTCAATATCTCTGTCGATCCACCTCTTCCTACTCCTTTATCGCAGAATGATAACCAGTCAGTTCCTGCTGGTGATCTGAATAAAAGCCGAGCTGCTGATCAAGCTGGCACCTCTAAGTCTGTACAGCACCAAACACCTCTTCCATCCGGTGCTATTCCAATTCCGGCCTCTGAACCACAACATGATGAATCTTATGCTTACATGCATGCTACTGAGTCTGGACGAAGAATCATTGACTCAGCTCAAGCATTACTTTAGGAAATTCATCACTCTAATGCCGATGCTGCTGGGTCTATCAATGTTGAGCCAACTCAACTCTCTTCCCTCAGCTCCTAACTGAAATCAAAGGTCTCAAGGACTTGCTGAGTGTCATGACATCTTTTCAATCTCAACAACCCAAGCAAGAATCTATCGTGAAGCTGGCTGAACTCCAGCTGACAATGGTCTATCATATGAATGCTATCCAGGGCCAACTCAACACCTTGTCAGCTGCGAACTCAATCTATGCAACCTCTGCTGAGGTTAATCAGCTTTTCACCCAGCTAAATTCTGAGCTGACCGGGACTCATGAATTAGTCTCCCCCTCCTCCCAGTGTTCCATTGAGCAAATCAGCGAAGTTGTTCGCCTACTCAACTTGAGTAAAGAAGAAATGGATACTGACCAAGTAAAAACAAATGAGATTCTGCAGTATTCTCAAGCCACACTTAAACATGTCCGGCATACAAACGCTCAACGTCAGTTCTACGATTCTGCGTTGCTCAAAATGTACCATCAATCATATGCCAAGCTGTCAGAATCCATAACTTGGATCGGGAAATCCCAGGAGTATCTCTTGAGCATGCTGAGTGCTAACATTAGGATCCCTGCTGCCACTCTAGACGATGGCATGGCTGTCTTCGACGGTCTTTGGGAGAGTACGAGTCAACTCCAAGCCTACTCAGCCAAACTAGCTCGTGATGTTCTTCGCGAGACATTTATTCCTCCCTCTTTCTGATGATGGAAAAACGAGGGAGAAAGAAAAGCAAGTTGCTGGAACTCAACAGAAAATGGGGGAGGCATCTGGTTCCGCAACTCAGAGTCAGCAACAAAGAAACGCCAAAGGAAAAGGGCTAGCTAACCAAGCTCAAGTCAACAGGAAGAAATAGATTGGCTAGCCTTAGTTTTTAACTTGTAATTTTTATCTGGCGTATTCTATTTTGTTAATGCTGACCATCTATATATATTTATGCATCTTCAAAATTGACAAATCTTATGTGATGCTTACTTACTTATTGTGCTTTGTGCTGATCTGTCTTAAATGAACAAACAAACAAATCTAAAAGGACTATACTCAGTACACATTAGCTCTGATACATCCTTTCATAGCTCTGATACATCCTTTCATAGCTCTGATACATCCTTTCATAACTCTGATACCTAAACTGACTATGTATCAAACTGAGCAAACACATGTGTCAAGTATTGAACTCTTCTGAAAGCTGACCTAGGCTCATCTGAATTAGATCTTGGAAGGTCTAGAATTGAACTAAGTTAGTATAGGCATGTCTTAATTTTACTCGATTAAATCTTAGTAGGTTTAGAGTTAATTTAAGTCAATAGATGCAACCCTTACGGGGGGGGGGGGGTAACTTCAGAAGTATAAAAAGAATTTCAATCATAGGAAATCTCAATGCTGAGTTCCATAATTAAATATTTTGCCAACATCAAAATGGGGGAGTTTGTTGAAACACCTTTCCACATGACTTTGATTTGACAAAATTATTTAAGTTAATCCATGATTAAGAGGCAATTAAATTTAAGTGCTTTGATTTAATTGTACTAATATGTTTGTTCAATGTTGAGTATAAGTATAAATGAAAACAGAAATAAAAAGTAAGACAGGACGAAGTCAGCATGAGAACACAGCACAAGCTGAGTGGAGTACAACTCAGCAAAATAGAAGAAAAGTCATCTTCAGAACAAACGCTTAAAGATGAAGCTGACCAAAGAAGTTGAGTGGAACACAACTCAGAGAAGTCTTCCTCTAACCTTAAAGCTTGTAGACGAAGCTGAGCACAGAAGCTGAGTAAGAATATGACTCAGAAGCAAAGAACAAAAGCAACGTCAATAAAGTCAAGCTGAGTGTTCGTCAGGACAACACGATTGATCCGTTTGCTAAAAGACAAGATCCGACATCTGTCTGCACCAATAACAGAAGCCTTGGAATTACGCACAGAGTCAATTTCGAGATGCATGGGTCAACTATCCATTAGCTAAAAGACGAACTGGCACTAGAAGACGCACCTGCAGGAAGAAGACAAGCCTGACGCCTGCGAATTTCAAACGACAGGATTGGCCTGCAAATCTGAAGCTGACCAGAACAATGATGCAAGAAAGAGCCGTTTGTATTCAACGAATAGATCCAGATTCAAATCATTAGAGCTTCAGACTTCAACTATAAAAAGGACAAGTTCATTCTTGGATCCCAAGCCGATTGCCGAAAAAAAAAGAGAAAAAGAGCATACATACAAACCACATTCAAACAAGAAAAAGATCTTACACCAAATTTCCATTTCTGTGTAAAAGCTAGATTGATTTTGTAATCATCTAAAGTGTTCTTCATCTAGAAAAGAACAAGTTTGTATCAATTGTAAAATTGAGAGAGTGGTGCTGAGTACTCGGTTTTAGTACTCAGCGGTAGAGAAATCTAGGTGTTCGGTTATAGCACTTAGTAGGAGTTGAGTAGACGAATAGAGGAAGGTACTCTTGCATATTCAACTGCCTTGTAAACGGTTTGTGCTCTACCTTTAAAAAGCTCAGTATTGGATTAAAAAAGCCCGGAGGGACTCTGGGGACTAGACGTAGGCGGAGAGGCCGAACCAGGATAAGTCGTGCTGAGTAATTTCTAACTCTCTCTCAATATATCTATATATGTGTTGCTTGATTAAATTGCTCAGGATATAAATTGTAAAAGCTGACACTGAGTAATCTTGGTGTTGAGTTGGAAGCTGACCTCAAGGGTTAATTCCCAACTCACAAGTAAAACAGTTCTAGTCAGCATCTAACTAAAGCTGTCTTACATCTCTCGGCCGTGCTGACCTAAACTAAGTTAAGTAACTTAAAGAATTGATTAAGTCAGCATAATTAAGTGAAAAAAGCTACATTAGTTCCTAACTCCCCCCCCTTTGGAACTAATCACACGGGACGAACAAAATATTACTGAACTGAAATATCATTAAACTGAAACATTACTAAATTGAAACATCACTAAACCGAAAAATTACTAAACTGAAACATCACTGAAGTGAAACATCGCTGAACTGAAACATTACTAAATTGAAACATTAATAAATTGAAACATTATTGAACTTAAACAGTACTAAACTCAAACATCACTGAACTCAAACATCACTGAACTCAAACATTACTAAACTCAAACATCACTGAACTCAAACATTACTAAATTGAAACATTACTAAACTGAAACATTACTGAACTAAAACATCACTAAACTGAAATATTACTAAAGTAAAACATTACTAAATTGAAACATTACTGAACTGACACATCATTAAACTGAAACATCACTAAACTGAAACATTAATAAATTGAAACATAGCTGAACTGAAATATCACTGAACTGAAATATTACAAAACTGAAACATCATTGAACTGAAATATCACTGAACTGAAACATCACCGAACTGAAACATCACTAAACCGAAACATTACTAAACTAAAACATCACTAAACTGAAATATTACTAAACTAGAACATCACTGAACTAAAACATTACTAAACAGAAACATCACTGAACTGAAATATCACTGAACTGAAACATTACTACACTGAAATATTAATAAACTGAAATATTACTGAATTGAAATATTATTAAACTGAAACATCACTAAACTCAAACATCACTGAACTCAAATATTACTAAATTGAAACATTACTAAATTGAAACATCACTAAACTAAAACATTACTAAACTGAAACATTATTGACCTGAAACATTACTAAACTAAAACATCACTGAATTGAAATATTTTTAAACTGAAATATTACTAAATTGAAACATTACTAAAACATCATTGAACTGAAACTTTACTAAACTGAAACATCACTGAACTGAAACATTGCTAAACTGAAACATTACTGAACTGAAATATTACTGAACTGAAACATTACTAAACTGAAGCATTACTGAACTGAAGTATTATTGAACTGAAACATCACTGAACTGAGATATCACTCAACTGAAATATTACTGAACTAAAACATCACTGAACTAAAACATTACTGACTTAAAACATCACTGAACTTAAATATTACTAAACTGAAACATCACTAAACTGAAACAACATCACTGAACTGAAACGTTATTAAACCAAAACATTACTAAACTGAAACATCACTGAGCTGAAACAATACTAAACAGAAACACTGCTAAACAGAAACATTACTAAACTGAAAGGGCATACCCAAATATTTACCAAGATTGGTAGTTCTCCTAAAGCCCAACTCCGAACAAAGGTGATTTTGAAGCTTGTTAGAAGTATTAGTAGAAAAGGAAACATGAGATTTAGATAAACTGACCTTTTGCCCCGAACTATTAAAAAAATAATACAAAACATGCTTCAAAACATGCGCCTAAGTTAAAGACGCTTCACATATAGGATAATATCATCCATAAAAAAAATATAGGACAACCTTGTCCCATTTCTAGAAACTTTGATAGGTGTTAAGCCCAAAATATATCTAAAATATCATTAATATTTTTATTATAAAATCGTGTTGTTTATATATATTTAGAGTACTTTTACGTCTGAATATGTTTATTTCATGCAAGGTACCTAAATATTTGGTAAAATCCAAATAGGAACGAAAACAGGTCAAAAACGAAAGAAAACCCCTAAGTTACGAGCCAAAAGAAGAGGAAAATCAGCGCAACAACACGAAGGACGGGAACGAAGCCGGACCCGGGAAATAAATCTCGTGTCGCGACCGAGATTCCCTAATCTCGTTCGCGACATGCCTTTTCCTGGCGTTTTTCCCTTGCGTTCCGAAGACCAAAAATCTGCTCCCTAATCTCAGCAGGGATTCCACAATCTCGGTAGCATCAGCAGGTCTTCCAGCATAACTTTCACATGTTTTAGTTCAAAGAATCGCGTCTGTTCGGGTGGATCGAAACGTCTCTTCGCAACGGATACGACCCTTAAACACGACTCTTCAACATCTATAAATAAAGAATTAGAATATATGAATTATAGAGATTTTAAGTTTAATTATTGTTTATAAATAAATGAATGCTTAAAGAAATAAAAAAATTTAAGGATTTATAAATGGATCTTGGAATCATAAGGATTTATAAATTGAGCTTACAATCCTAGAAATTTATAAATTGAGCTTACAATTCTAAGGTAATAAATAGGGAGACAACACCATTAATTAGAACATCATTAATGTTATATTTGGTTATGATAAATAATGTTGTACATTCGCAATGACAAGGTTTTAGTGTTTCCAATGAATAATCATTTATTAAGATTTAATGCATATAACATTGATTACACGGATACAAAATTACTTAAAAGAAGACGTCTTCTTATGTAAAATAAAAACATCCGGGAAAAAAATAATTTCTTGGAAGTTGGTTATATCTTGAGGAAAGAGAAAACGTTTTTCAAAGCACAATATTCCAAGTTACAACTGACATGTCATCAGGTAAAACCTATTTTAATATTAAATCACAACTTAAATTATGGACCATTAGATCTTGATCCAATGGATATTAATCACTCACCACCTATGGAGATAATTTAGTGCTCACCATTGAAAACAACCCCATATATATATATATATATATATACACATACATATATATATATATATATATATATATATATATATAAATGTTAGATTTAATACGAATATTGACATTTCTATTATTGTAGATGAAGTTACCTTAAACAGTTCGCCCGCCACCAGATGCTACATAAATCCAGAAATCCCAGAAATCATTTCATTTTTGGAAAAGTAACTTTTGTTTATCTACTTATAATTACAATACACACACACAAAATATAAATATAATATTTTAGTTGCTAATATTTATTACACCCATTTTAGTGTTGAAAAACCTTACCCTTTGCTGGAAAAAAGCACGTTGAACTTCCCAAAAGTCATGACTATAGAGGAAGAGAAAGAAGCAAATCGAAAGACAATTGCTGAGTTACTGCAAATAGATATTCACACCGACAAGGTTTTGTTTAAGATTATATTTGATCAGTTTATATATATGAGTTTAAGCATAAAAATTAACACTACCAATCTCAATTTCATTTTTCTTAGGAAATCAAATTCACATGCAAGGCAAAAATCAAAGAAATTGACCCCATTGATGGTTGGTGGTACCGAGCATGTCCTACATGTAAAAGTGGTATTCAAAACTTTAACGATAAATTGTGGTGTAAAAATTGCAGATTCATTGATGATTTACTACTGCCATGGTAAAATTTTGAATTCTTTATACTATTCATACATATTTAAATTATTTCCTACTAAAATTATTGTTGCTTATTCTATAACAAATATTACAGGTATAGAGTGAAATTGGTTGTTGAAGATGCTACAGGTACAAGTACATTTGTAGTTTTTGGGCATATGGCAGCAAATTTAATTGGCATTCCTGCAACTACTCTTGCAAATAGTTTTAAAGAAAGATATGAGGTTCCACCTGTAATGACAAAGATTTACGGTGTCAAAACTGTATTTCAGATTCAAGTCAGTCATTTAGTTGATGATCCATTCAACATATCATTTAAAGTAATTTATATTTTTAAGGACACTCTGGTAACACCTAAAAAAGAAGTTCCAAGTCCAAATTCAACACCTTCTACTCATTTGAAGTCACCCATATCTCGATGTTCTTTGTCTCTAGTAGCAAAACGAAAGTTACCAATTGTTGAAAACCAACCAGATGTTCATCAATCATCAACAGAGGTTCAAAACAAAAGAAAGCGTAATGAGTAAGTACATAAGTAATAGTTAATTTTGTTTTGTGAATCACACTTTTGATATTAATAAGCTTTTTCAGGGTGGCCTCAACTTCATCAAAAAAAAAGAAGTAAACAATAGATCAAAAACGATTATTGCGGTTAGTTTTTTTTAAATATCTTTTCCAAATACATTCTTGGTTTATTTTCATCATGACTATTTAATTTTTTTTACAGGGCAATTGAAGTTGCAGCCACTTCTCAACTATCTTTCCTAATTGTTTCTTTACGATTATTTATGAATTGTACCTGAATTTATTTATTAAAAGATGTTTAGTCAGATTACCTCCTTTTTCAAATCCTTTAGCTTATCTTGAACTCTTTCAAACAATGAAGTTAATGCAATGTATAATAAATTCATGGATAATATACGGCTTCGCAGTTCAGTATTTTCAGTCACTTCTATAAGTCCCAAAATAGATAATAATATAGATAAAACATCAGATCCATATGTTTTTAGACTTTACAGACAAAATCACAATCTAATTGGTTATTTATTACCTTCAGATCATCAAACATCTGGATTTCTCCAGTACATCTTTACGATACAGTTACTGAAATTACAACAAAACTTCTAATTTCAACTCATAATCAAACGACAATTTTATTGCTAAACATATTACCTTCTCTTAGGTAATGAGGACCTAGGACGATCTCGGGAAGAAAAAAGGCAAATAATATGAGGAGGATGACAAGCAGTAGTATCTCTGTGATGATGAGGTAAGGGATTTCGTCCATGGATTCACGCTCTTCCGGATTTGCCATTTTTTTGTGTGGATGAAGAGAGACGGAAAGATAATGGATATGCAGTTGGTTTAGCAGCGGCGTGGAGTTAGATCTATATAAGTGACATTATATAGTGTGCAATTTTTAGGGTTAAATATGGACCATCTTTTTATACGACGTCGTTTTTTATACGTACGTATATTATGACAAAATTATGACGGTATGCTAACGTTATAATGACGTATTTGATACAAAAAAAATAATTATACACTTTAAATATATTATAAATATTTATAAAAATATATTCTTTATTATATTAGGTAATATTCATAAAAAATATATTAAAAATTTATTTACTTTTTCCTACTATATTATTTAATTTTTTTTTTTCCGAAACAAAGCGAGGGTATCTTTTAGTTTGTGTTTAAAAAAAACAAAACAAAAATAGATAAGTAGAATAATAAGATTCCTTCAATTGACAAAAACATAAATTAGAAATCAGATGTATTATCAAAAGTTTAGATTCCGTATTTAAGACATAACACTAATATTATTTTTAGACCTTAGGTATAAGTTCAGTTTAACTTTATTTTTAGTCAAGAATTCAATGTATATTGTATTACAATGAGATTGTGTTATACATGCTTGAAATCTAAAAGGTGATATGATTGAAATAATAATAAGAAATATTTTTGGATCTTACTTATTGCGAGAGATAATAATAAAGTTATTATTAGATATTCTTATATTCAATTTAACCTTTTGATTTAATTGATTCCAACTTCATTTGAAGTGGTATGTTTTAACCCAAATAACTTAAGGGAGCATTTGGTTCAGGGTCTTTAGAAATGAAAATGGGAGTGTTTCATTTCATTTGTACATGCAGGAGCGGAGTTAGGGAAATTTTTCTCTTTCCATCCCTGAACTTAAAATAAATAAAAAGAGGCTCTTTTCTATTTTTCTAATTTGGGGAAATTTCCCAAATCACTCCATATTTTGTTTCAAATTTCAATTACTCAATTATTTTCTATTATCACTCAATTCAATTCAACTTCCAACTTTGTCCAAGTAAGTTTTTTATTTTTCATTCTTTATTTTATTTCTAGGTTTAGGTATATGATATTTTTGATAGAAATTGGGACGAGACAGATCTTGGACGGGGTGAGCACCCATGACCCAAGAACTGACAAACTCGCAATATATAAATAAAAGAAAAGTGAGTTTTTGAACAAGAGAAGAGGAATGAGAACAAATAAAAGAAGAGGGGAGGAGAAAAGATATGAAAAGTAAAAAAAATGCAATTCTGAAATACTACAAATGTCATCATTGATAAACCTGTAGCAAAAACCATGAGCTGAAGGCCACCAATTGATCACGGAGGAAGAGACTCCAAACTTTGCCAATCCATCAGCAACTCTATTTCCTTCCCTAAAGATGTAAGAAAAGATAATGTTCATTCTAGAGCAAATGTTGAGACAATGCAACCACTCTTGTCGAATACTCCAAGGAACATCCATGGAGCAGTGTCTAAACAAATTAACTACATACATTGAGTTTGACTCAACCCAAAGCTGATGCCAATTTTTATCCCAAGCAAGTTCAATTGCGAAAATAGCGGCTCTCAATTCAGCCATATAAGCAAAAGAAGGAGTGGTAGAAAAAGCAAAACAACCTTTGGGAAAGCCTCGATAGTTGCGAAAAATGCCTCCTGCTCCTGCCTCGCCAGGAGTGCCAAATGCAGAGTCGTCCACATTGACTTTAACCCAGCCCGGAGGAGGTTTAAGACAATGGACCAGAATAATGTTGGGAGCAGGAGGCGGCCTAGGAGAAGCCAGAAGGCGGGATAAGATAGCAGCATCTTTTCGAGAAGAGCAAAAACCTTTAGAGGTGGCCAAGGACTCTCAAATCATTCGAAAGAGTGTGATCTTTGAGTGCTAAATAGAAGGAGAAACTTCCTTAAAGATTGCTTCATTCCTGTAATTCCAGATTAACCAGATGCAAGTGACAGCGGCAACACGCCAGATCATCGACACCTGTGAGCTAAAATGAAGGCTACGAAGAGTGTTGAAGAAGTGGATGAATTGGGAATGACGAGGCAAAGAGCAGTCAAAATGAATCTCAATGACCCTCCAAAGAGAATCTGCAAAAGAACAACTAATGAATAAGTGGTTAATGGACTCAGCATCCCTACCACATAGAGCACAACGAGAGGCAATGGAGAATCCTAGACGCTGCAGGAGGCCATGAGTTGGAACCCGTCCATGTAAAACTCTCCAGAAAGTGAAGGAACGAGAAGGGAGAGTGTGAGCATTCCAAACAAATTTATAGAAAATACCTTTCGTAGAGGGATGGCAAGCGCAGAAATCAAAATCATCTCTACCCCGGTGAATAGATTGAATAATGTCTTGAACAACTGAAGGTAGAGTACCTAAGTCAAGCCACTCCGAATTTACCAAAAAATCATCAACAAAATTATAGCGAGAACGCTTATCTTGATGATCAAGACCCAATCTGTCCGCCACCGATGGTACGATCCACCTATCTGTGATAGGGTTTTAACTCATAAAAATTAAATTGATAATGTGATAGGGTTTTAAGGATTTTGATTAAATTGAATTGGTGTATTAAATTGGGTTGGATTGTATTTAAATGGTGATATTTAGGGATTTTAGTTTATAGATTTTGATTAAATTAAATTGGTGAATTGAGTTGAATTAGTGATATTTAGGGATTTTGATTGAATTGAATTATTGATATTTAGGTATTTTTAGATTTTAACTCAATCAATTATTAGTGAACAATGAATATATAATTCAAAACAACTTTTCTATACAAATACATTTGCTATAGGAATCAAATTATTGAATCGTCGTAGCGAAAAAAAAATATTCTACACCATGAGGTTTCAGTCCTAGCTTCGCCACTGCCTACATGTGATTGAATATCTGAACTAAACGTGAAACCAGGAATACGTTTTGATATCATGAGTGAGGCTATAGAGAGGGACTCTCTTACTTTCTATTCTAAGGGAAGAATAGACTTAGTCTAGTTACCAAACACAAATTTAATTAAATAAAATCTTAAACAATTCAACTTCCTCCCTCTTTCTTCACCGTTCTCTCTCTAACAGGTCTTTAAATTATTCACCTTCTCTATCTCCCTACTTCGTTAAATCCGAACTACAGCCAGCCATAGTGAGTTTCCGTCAAAAATAAAGTCCCCTTTATCGGTTGTTTAAGCAATAATGTTAAAAAACATGTGGATCGGAGAATGTAATCCGGTTTTACATAAGTTGAAGAATTTGTTTTAATACATGCTCTTATAACCCCTACCATTTCTCTTCTTTCACCATATTCAACCACCTGTAAATGTTCATTTTATCTTTTTAATTAATTAACTTGATTCAAATTCTAACATTTGTAATGTTTAATTACCAGCGTAACATTCTTCAAAAAAACAAATTACCAGCATAAGACAAATTGCCTTCCTTCTTCATATTTATCTCCCATATGCCTATTGCCTTCCAATATATAGTAGTGTTAAATAAGAAGTTTAAGGAACTATCACTGAAAAATAGAACGATTGCTGAAAAATTATTAGGATTTTTAACACTATTGCTGAAATAATAGATAAAGGAGATTGTTTTTTTTGACGGAAACTCACCATGGCTGGCCGGAGTTCAGATTTAATGAAGCAGAGAGAGGTAAAGAGAGAGATAGAGACCGTGAATAGTTTAAGGATCTGTTAAAGAGAACGGTAAAGAAACAGAGATGAATGTGAATTGTTTAAAATTTTACTTAATTAAATTTGTTTAATTAAATTTGTGTTTGGGAACTAGACTAAGTCTATTCTTTTCTTAGAATAGAAAGTAAGGGAGTCCCTCTTTATAGCCTTACTCTTGATATCATATTTAGTAACATTTTGGAATTACCTTTACTTTTAGAAGTATTGATGTATATCATGAATTATGGCTTATGATTTCAAATGTTTTCAATGTATTTCATAGGCTTAATACATCATTTGCTCCTGAACTTGTCCATAAAACTTGATTGGCTCCTGAACTTTCAAAGTATCCCAATAGACCCCTGAACTTGCATAAAATGTTATCAATTGATCAATCGGTTGTAAAAAAGTAAGTTAAATGCGAAAAATGTATCGCACGCGTCTTAAAAAAAAGTAAAACAATCAAGATCGAGGTATTGCGGTTGTAATATTAGAGAATACAAAGTTTATAGTTGAGCAAATAATAACTTCATTTTTACTTCCTTCTTGAATTATGTAATAACATTCTAAGACATGTGGAATACATATTCCGCATTTAACTTACTTTTTTGCAACCGAGTGATCAATTGATTACATTTTATGCAATGTAGATGGCTAACTGAATATTTTATGCAAATTCAAGAAGCTATTAAGACACTTTGAAAATTTAGGAAATCAATAAAGCTTTTTGAACAAATTCAACCGAAGAAATGATGTATTAAGCCTGTTTCATAAAATGTGACGAATGATTTCGTCGTATCATTGTGTGATTTCAATGTATCAAGAGTTTCAAATATATTGCTGCATTACGTATATATGATGTGAAAATTATATGGTTGATGATCTAATTTATTAGAAAAGTTAGTTTTTAGATCTTCCAAATAAATCTATCATCAAATAAGATGAAACACTTTCCTAAATTTTAAAAGTTGGTTATTTGTAACTATTGGGGTCTATGTTTAAAACATTAACGGGGTGTTTGTTAGAAGGGATATAAGAGGTGGGATACAACAACAACAACAAAGCCTTAGTTCCGAAATGATTCGGGGTCGGCTAACATGAACCATCATATAAAACCGTGAAAATCAAGTCGTGTCAGCGACACAGATTCGCTCCCTCCACTCCGTCCTATCCACTACCATATTTTCCTCAATTCCCAATAAACTCATATCACTCTCGATCACCCTCCTCCAAGTTTGCTTAGGTCTTTCCCTACCCCTCACCACTACATCCCTTTGCCACTCTTCGGTTCTCCTAACCGGCGCATCAAGCGCTCTACGTCTCACATGGCCAAACCACCTTAGTCGGTTTTCTCTCATTTTATTCTCAATAGATGTGACCCCTACTTTTGTCCTAATTATTTCATTACGCACCCGGTCCTTTCTCGTGTGACCACACATCCATCTCAACATACGCATCTCCGCCACCGACATCTTATGGATGTGGCAGTGTTTCACTGCCCAACACTCCGTACCATATAACAATGATGGTCTAATTGCCGTCCGGTAGAATTTTCCCTTCAATCTATTAGGCATGCCGGGATCACAAAGGAAACCCGTAGCACTCTTCCACTTCGACCAACCAGCTTTAATCCTATGAGCAACATCTCCATCTACTTCTCCATCCGTTTGGATAATAGATCCTAAATACCGGAAGCAATCCGAGACCTGAACAACTCTCCCATCTAGGGTGATTGTCCCTGCCTCCCTACTCCTACGGCCGCTAAACTTACACTCCAAATATTCTGTCTTACTTCGACTCAACTTAAAGCCTCTAGATTCTAGAGTTTGCCTCCATAGTTCCAACTTCATCTCCACTCCTTCTTTCATCTCATCAACCAACACAATATCATCTGCAAACAGCATGCACCATGGTATACCATCTTGAAGTGAACTTGTTAGTTCATCCATAACGATGGCAAAAAGAAATGGGCTTAGTGCGGAACCTTGATGCACTCCAATCGTAATAAGAGGTGGGATAGGGATAAAAAATACGATCTCGTGTTTGTTTGCGAGATAGAAGAGTGAGACGGATGAGGGATAAGCGTCTTATCCCTCAAATCCTATACCCAGGAGGGGGGTGGTATAAGGATGTGGGATACGCTTCTGCGATTTTAATAGGATGGAAAAGTCCATCTTATCCCTCAAATTAATGTTATATAGTTTAAATAAGGTTAAAATAGTAAAATGTATTATTTTATCCCCATCTCTATCCCACATACCAAACATTGAATAATAATTCTCGACTATCATATTTTTATCCTTATCCCAACCATTTATCCTTATCTCTGTCCCAACCTTTATCCCAATAGAATACCAAACGTCCCGTAAACACACAAAAAAAATATTTATTTATTTATTAGGAGCTGAATAAGTATGTGTTTATTTCCATTTTTTGGAGCTTCTTTTTGCTTTTCAATACTAAACATGAGATAAAAAGTTTTTGGTAAAATTCCGAAAAAACAATTACTCCATCCATTCCAAAATATAAGTCATTCTACGTTGTTTCACACAAATTAAGAAATATAATTAATACAGAATAAAATTAATGAATTTACATTGGTTAACTATAAAAAAATTCTCTCTTATATAATGGTTGGTGAATAAGACCATCTTTAGTGGTGGTAATTGGGTTGTAAGTTACCCATGTGGAGTAATAACCCACAACTAGAGTGGTTATAACCAAATAAAGTTTGTAACTTTATTTGGTAACAAGCTTTCAACACTCCCTAAAATCCAAACTTTTTATAATTTCAAGCCACGGAAGGTGCTAGAAGCGTCAGATCTGGTGCGTGGCTGACACACGCCAGATCTGGCACGTCAGGCGCCCTCCACAGTTTTTAAAGTTGCTTTTAAAAAGTTTTTAATTTACATTTTAATCCTTAGATAATTACAGTTTTGATACCTATAATTAATTATTATTATCTTTTTGTCCCCATAAAAATTTAAAAGTAACAATCCCTCTAATGGGTTGTTACTAAACCTTGTAACTATCTTTCCAAAAACCACAATGGTTGTAACCAACCATTGTGGATGCTAGGAAGACTATATAAAAAAACACATGGACCAAGATAAAAAAAATTAATTATTTGACCGAACAACTATACTAAAAGTTATTAAAAAACTAGGAAGACTTATATTTTGGAAAAAAAACTATATGGCTAGAATGATTTATAAAAAGGAATGGAGGGAGTAATATCTACTGTCTATCATCAGCAAATAGCAAACCGGAACAACTGAAATAAACGGATCCTAAATTTTTAAACCAGTAATAAAATAAAAGTTAATTATTTTGATTCAGAAAAGTAATTTGATTCGAACAAGTTATAAATAATCAAATGAAATTGTAATCAAAATTGTTCTTTTCAACTCAACTGATCAAAACAATTAGATTCCGAATTTAATATGTAATCACAGAATAAAACTCTATAACAGCTAAGCTATCTATTGCGGTAAATAGTATGAAATATGATTATAAGAAACCAAATATTTTTAAACAGAATGTTTTTTGTCTAGGTAATAATAATAATAAAAACTATATTTAAAGTTAGAATTATAAATATTTTGTGTATATATATAATAAAATATTAGGGTTAAAATTTTATTATATATATTGATCCTTGTATTTGCAAGGGTTTAAAACTAATTATTTTAAAAATGCTCAATAATTTTTAATCGTAAGATTTTAAATTTTAGGTGTAAGCTATTATTACTTTGTTTTTGACACAGTAATCATTACTTTGTTTTTTTCACCGTAACAAAGTGATTGAGTTATTCAAATACCCAAATAAACTCCAAAACCGGCCAGTCAAACTACACACTAATCCCTAATAACCCCCCTACTGAAGCAGCCCCTCAGTTGCCCTTGGTCGCCTCATCCATGTTTAAACGGACCCAACCTTCCGTAGGTGGACTCTATGAAATCCAAATAGTGGTCTTGCTCAGACCTATGAAGCACGGACACGGGTGCGGACACGACAAACGGCATTTTTAGAAAATATGAGACACGGGTGCGGCGGGGACACGGCGAATTTTATATAATTAATTATATATATTAGATATAAAAATATATAAAAATATATAGGCTAGTTTGTTTCTTTGTGTTGTTTTTTCTACCCTCGACTAGACAAGTTTAGTAAAGAGAATTTTATTGTAGAGATGATGGCCGTTAGATCGAAAAAAATGTATTACAAGCTACGACACACAGTTGAAAACAAAGGTAGTTGGGGCTTCGCCATCACCTGACTTACTGAACACACTCAAACTTTGACTAAGAAAATAAGAAAGTACTTTACAACAGCTAGGTACCGGAGCCCCAGAGTGAAGGCGCGTACACCATTTTTGTATTATTCTTATTCGATGAACTTCAAGCCAACTGAAACATCGAAGTAAACCTAGAGCTAGAGGCGGAAGGAAAACTACGCTTCAAAATCAAGCTCAAAAACCGATTCCTTTGACCCTGAACCCGGACTTAGAGTAGCTCCTGTCTTTCCCTACCGTTCCCCTCAACATCCTCACTATCAGCAATCAGCAGCTGCCGGTCGGGGCGGGGATAAGCTTATATAAAAATATATAAAAAACTTGATAAATCACAGATAAATCATTCTCTAATCCATAAAAAAACATCCATAATAAGATAAGTCATTAATTTATCACAAAAGCAATATCTATTACAAATCAAATCAAACCAAAAACTAAACAAGATCGCAGCGCATGAGAAGGAAGAACCCAAGAGAGAAGAAATTGTTTCTGATTATTCCCCAAACAAAAACGAAATCGTGATGTTGATTTGCGCAGGAAGGAGATGGAATCGCGATCTGCGCAAGAAATGAGAGAAGACCTAATTTAATTCGTGCGATACATACACAGGTGAGATTATGATTTAGGTTTTTTGGTAAATTGTATAATTGATCCTTAAATTTAATAAAAAAAATTTAAAAAAACCCTAATCTTTAACTTTTTTTTACCCCAGCCGAGTCCAGATCCGAGTCCCCCTGTGTCCCGCCGTGTCACCGCCGTGTCCGGCCGTGTCCCCCTGTCACACCCGACCCTAGACGACCTCAATTGGCATCGGGCGTGAAATAGAAAGATCATAATCAATACTTAAGAGTCTCCAAATTATCCAACGCCATTATATTACAATTGAACTACCAAAGTTCTAACCATAATTCTCACAATAAGCAGCCAACTTTCAAACCCCGCCTAAACGGTCGGTAACCTTCTCTATATCCTGTACTTTCTCACCTAAAAACATTAAAACATTTAAAAACGTGAGACAAAATTTTTAGTAAGAAACTATCAGCCATAAAAACCAATTTTACTTAACATAGCTACATATATACATTTATAAAGGGATTTAATCAAAACCTTATAAAATATACTCAAAACTTAAGTTCATAATATAGTCAAAGTAGTAAACCAAAACCATAAAAATATATAATCTTGTATCCATTCTTGAGTTCAAAATCTTATAAAATATTGTAATCAAATAAGTGTTTTATCAAATCAACTCGTATTTAATCAAACGTAAAACCTTATATCAAAACCAATCATAACCGAAAACATAATCCAAATGAAATTAAAACATTGTATCCATCCTCGAGTTTCTCCCCTTAAGTATCAATCCATAACCACATATATAGTCGAGACGTCTCTTAACATTGCCTATCCCATATGGTCTTACCCGACACTTCTTTGCCATACCCAATAGGTCTTCAGACTGTGTACACAGGCCATGTCCCTCACTGAACATGGTCTTCAAATATAAAACCACCGATCCGGATTACTCTAGATAGATATAAAATCATAAAATCATAACGTATTCAAATTTCCTTTCACAATCAAATTCCAAACTATTTTATAATCATAAATCATTTGGCTTCAATTAGCCCTTTTGTATCATAAAATTCATATTTGGACCTCAATCCAAAATAATAACAACAATAACCACAACAGATTTCTCAATCCAAAAACAATTCGTAAGAAATCATCAAATTCATTTTGTTCAATGTAGATATATATTGAAACCAAAAACATATATGTATATATGTAAATCAACCAAATTAAGCCTTAAATCAACATAATCAAGTAAAATCTGAAATTCACATAGAAGCATAGTCAATAGCTTCATTTGAACCGTAATTTCACAATAAAAAGCAAAATCATGAAAAACCCCAATTTTACAAAATTCCTGCATAACCCTAAAATATCAATTTCTGAAACTTCTTTGATTATATATATATCTATATACATAAAACTCAAAATATAGTTGATAGTTACTTACCTTGGTCACTAATTGAAGAAAACGGACCCGTTCAATTCTCCTATAAATTCTGACTAAGACATTTCCCTCCAAACACTGCCGAAACTCAAAAACCCTTTGGTTAGGACTTAGATCTATGCATAAGAATGCTATGGTTTTAATTTTGAGTGATTCGGACGGTCAAATCTTCGTAAATCAAAGAAACGGTGGAGAAACGGTTCAGAGAAAATTGATGATAAATATAAAAAGAAAAGAAAAAGAAAAGGAAATATATAGATGATCATCGATATTCTCTGGAACATTTGAGAATAATTTGACAAATATCATATTTGATCCTCCATCTTTCTATAATCTTTTAAAATTTACTCTAAACTTTTAATTTATCGAATTAACTTCAAACTTTTCCTATAACACTAAATTAAAAATCACATACCTAATAATTATCATATATATTACTATCAAGGTATAAATTCTAGAAATTTAGACACGGACGTGACACCCCGAGTCCGGCGAGTCCGACTCGGCCACAACGACCCCGAGGAAGTGTCCGTGCTTCATAGGCTCAGACTAAAGTTAGACTCATGAGTCTCAAAGGCTTGAGCAATTTCAAGAGCTCTAAAGATAAGAAAATCATCCATAACTGTTCTGTTAATATTAGTGGTATTAAGCCCTATTCTTTATTACTTAATTTCAGTAACAATCAGTTCAGTTCAGTTCAGTTCAGTTCAATAACAATCAGTTCAGTTCAATTCAGTTCAATTCAGTTCAGCATTCAGTTTCAGCATCCAGTTTCAACATTCAGTTTCAGTATTCAGTAATTTATCATTATTTATTATATTATAATTATTTATATATAATTTATTATAATAATAATTATTATTTATCTATAATTTATCATTATTTATTATTATTATTATTTTTAGTTTATCATTATCTATAAATTGGGTAAAAGTCAAGAAATGATAGTTTATTAAAGTATATATCGTTTAATAAAAAAATTACAAATTTACATTTAATTTCATAGACTTTAAATTATATGTAAATTTGTGTTTGTATGTAATTTGTATTTTTAATTTAAATTATACTCATTTTTAATTAATTTCATATACTTTTATCGAGCCAAGATTTTATCAACCCGAGCTTTTATTTGGTATTCAATTTAGTTTTATCTTTAATAATATATTTATTTATTATTGATATTATTAAATTTATTAGAACCATTATTATTATTATAAGTTTATTAATGTCCAATATTATCATTAAAATTATTTTAAAGTCTAATATCATCATTATTGTTAAGTTCGGTTAAGTTTGGTAGTATTCAGTTAAGGCTCTGTTTGGTAAAGAGCGTTTTGGGATAAAAAGAGCGGTTTTGACCAACTTTAGAGGTTTGACCACTGAAACCGCTGATTGGAGTGTTTAGTGGAGAGAGTTTTGGGATGAAAACGCTAATTTAGAAAAAGCTCTTAAAAGGAGCTTTTTCAATTAGCGTTTTGCAATATTAAAATTAATGGACTTCTTTAACCCTAATAGATAGACTCTCTCTTCTCCTGCGCCAAAATTAATGCCCTTATTCGTCTTTTTGCACAAACCGCTATTATCAATTAGCTAATTTTTACCAAACAGGTCTACACAAACAGCTAGTCAAATCAGCTAATGTAATAAGCTAACAACTAATGTAATAAGCTAATCAGCTAACAGCTAACTCCCAAACAGGGCCTAAGTTCAGTAGCATTCAGTTAAATTAAGTTCAGTTCAGTTTAGTATTCAGTAGCATTCAATTCAGTTCAGTAGCATTCAGTTCAGTTCAGTTCAGTTTTTTTCAGCGATAAAGAACAGAGCGTATCAAATATTAATAATTAGATTTTTATACTTTTTTTTCTGGGCCATCTGTTCATCAGCTCGTTTGGAGTATAACTTCTGAGCAAAAAGAAGTAGCCCACTAAACATTTACAATCATATGCTTTAAAAACTCGAGACACGGTGCTTGAAATTCAAAGATTGAACAAAAAAAGAAGAAACAAAAAATTAATAAAAACTATTGTCTCAAACACCAAACTAAATTCAGAAGATGCAAATAAGAACACTGCAACCCAATTAAACAAAAAGGTAGTGGTGAATACAGGATGAGTCTTACACGTGTGTATCATTTTGCGTATGTATAAATTAACATTTGAGAGATCCAAAATTAATTTTACGTATCATTGTACAACTACTGAAAATTAAGTTAGATTTGGACAATAAAAATAAGATTGAGTTATGTTGAATAAACTTATAAAATTTTATCGTTTATGATATATTAATTAAGTTAAATATTATAATTAAATACAAACTCAATGAATTAATTAACCACCTAAATTTTATTTTGCCGAAAACAGAAAGCCAAAACATCATAGTACAAATAGTTCTAATGGCCGGAGGACAAAACCATCAGTAGGGTGGTTCCGGCGCCAGGGGCCTGGAGTCTCTACCCCTGGTTGAAGGTAATAGACAGATTCCAAATATGTTATCGTTGAAGAAGAGAATTTTTTTTTATCAGGAAGTTCAAATTTGCAGAAATTGAATTCGCATAAAGAATAAAAGTTGGTAATCGTCCTGTGGAAGTCAATATGTTATTTTGGAGTCTATTTTGGGCTCAAGCTTGCATGGGAGAGTGGTTATCGTACCGTGGAAGTCGATATGGATCCACATGTGGGAATTAATTTTATGAATAAAGAGCTTGAGTTAAATCACTCGTTTTCTTGGTTGGTCTAGCAGCGTTATGGGTTGCGAGATCGGGACTGGACTGTTCGATTTTTTCATTGTTATTGGGAGGGTAATAGGGCACCCGATTGGATGGCGAACTTTGCTATCATTACCCTTAGATTATCACGAGTGTGATGAGCGTTTTGCAGAAATTCAAGATATCATTTGAAATGATAGTTTGGACACTTGCTTGAAGCCGAATTGTTCTGTTGGACTGCTTAGCCTTCTTCCTTATTAAAAATAATAATAATAATAAAACTTCTATGTTCATATATCACCAAACAATACCAATTAATTTTTTTTTCAAAATTCTCATAAAATAATCTAATTAATATTTTTGTCAAATTACATCTATCATATAAGCTCAACAATTTTGTTATCTTACCTTCCCTTATCCAACTAATGACGAGTTCAGTTTTACATTAAATATTTATATTGGATAATTTGCATGTAATTAATTAAAAATAAAACGATTAATTAAAGTTTGTTTAAGTTTTTTTTTTAAAGCTTGGTTTGAGTAGTTAAAAATCTTAAGTCGTCCAATACAAAAAAAAAATTAAATGGAAGAGAATCAACTTAAAAAATGTATATGGAATTTTGATTAGAGTAATTGGATAATCTATAAAAATTTAAACATGTTAAATAATTTGGATATAATTATTTTAATTTGGGTTATATTTTTTATAAATAGATCTAAGAAGAAGGAAGAAGTTAGAAATTTGAAACTAAAGAAGGAGAATTGTGGTTGAATTGGGTTGGGTCCAATAATATTGGGCTTAAGATTTATGAAGAATGGAAGTTAGTGAAAGGAAAGGGACCACAATGCAAACAAACAAGTCCAAATTTGATATTTAAAACTCAATTTCGTCCGATAATCACTCCTCTATTCTTCTTCTGCCCCACTTTCCTTTTCCACCAAAATTAAATCGTTCTTCACCTTTTTTTTTTCTTATAAATAAAGCATCAAAATTTAATTTTTCATCCTAACAAAAAGAGTTTGATTCAAAACAAATTTTATTTGATAAATTGGTCTTTTAAATTAAATGTACCGGAATAAGATATTTTGTCAACACAGTTTTTGTTTTTGGTACCATATACCTTTGTGTGAGATCAAAATTGAGAATTAAGTGTTAGCGAAAATCGACTTCTGCTGGGTGTGTCTGCCATTCATGTATATGACTTTTTTTATACTCAATTATGCGAGTTTGTGAGTAAAGATTCCAAGGGACATTTAAGGTAATAAAAATCAACAACACAGTGGAATGGGAAACAACATTATTTAAGATGAATTTATGTTTTTATTATACGTGTTCACGGGTCAGGATACCCGTCCGGCCCGTGTTACTTGGGCCGGATTTGGACATAAAAAATTATCTTTAGCCCAGATCGGTCCAGGCCCGTTAAAGCCCCCTTTTTTTTAGCAAATTTGGGATTTATAAAAATAGCACGGGCCAGTCCAGCTCGGCCTACCTATTAATAATAATTAATAAATTTATATATTTACATATTAATGTTTATTTAAGTGGGTTTATATTGGCTGGACTTGGGATTTAATTTTAGAACCTTAGCCCAGTCCGGCCCATGAACAGGTCTAATTATATGGATATGAACAAATAAAATGTACATAGATATACGAGTCGAAAACTTGTGTGATACGGGATGTGAATGTCCATATTATTTAAATAAAATAATAAATTCATATATATATATATATATATATATATATATATATTTTAATTTTTTTTTTTGTAAAATTTTCACAAATGCGTTTACATTAAATAATACATAAAAATCAACATCTCATTCCATGTGGAGATGTGATTCAAACCCATGACTTACCTAATCATAATCATAGGTAAGCTTTTAGCCTCTAAGCTAAGACCTTCACCATTTTTATTTTAAAATAATTTTATGTTAAAAATATTAAAAATGTATTTTATTTTAATGATATAACTCAAATAAAATAAAAATGTTTTTAAATGATTAATTATTTGTATTCTCTAGCCACTTTCGTAATGATTAATGATTTGTAATCTTTAACAACTTCATTAATAATAATAATTATCCCTATTTTGTATTTTTTAATCTTATAATAAATTTTCATTTTCTAAGTAAGAATTGTTTTTAAATTAATAAATTTGTGAAGAAATGAATTAAGAAATAAAAAAAATTATTTATATTTATTATAATATATAAAATTATTTAATGGTTAAATTTAAAACAAATTTAATTTTTTTATGAGAATCATTATCTTCTATATTTCGACACAACATCAAATTTTATGACATCATATAAATATAAAGTTTTGATTATATATTATCATATTATTAAAGTGTATATGGTGATTTAAAATGACAAGAAACATAAATTGACTTCTCTCCTTTGTTGCGGGCTTCCTTCTCTTTTCTCCTTCGTTGGGAGCTCTTTGCCTTTGTTCCGTCATGTGATTCCATGGTTAGAGTTGAGCGTATCCTATCATGATGATAAAGAATACTTGATCCTGTAAATATTTGATGGTGTACCTATGACTGAAAAATTATCGAAGTAAGCCTTGTGGGAAGGCTTTTGACGTTAATTTCGCCGACATGTGCAAAAGTTTAACCATCATTTGGCACCCTAAAAAAGGGTTTTGCATTAAAGAAAGGAGAACCAGATATTTTTATTCCAATTTTTTTGTGAAACTCGTATGATTAGGGTTTTTTATACGGGACCTTGGTCCTTTAAGAACCACTTACTCCTTCTACAGGGTGTTCATTATGGAGAAGCTCCTTCACATGTTCCTTTATTTCATGTGCTTATATGGACTCATATCTATGACTTACTAGCCTTTTCATGTTTGAATCACTAGGAAAACAAATTGGCTTTCATAAGCGAATCTGTTAAGTATGATCCATCACACAATTCCAGCATTTGAAATACCTATATGCGGATTAGAATGAGGATTGATGTTTGTATCTTACTAAAACGTTATAAGAAGATTAAAGTGAGTATGAGTAACAATAGTATTTTCCAGTTCAAATATGAATGTGTTAATCTCTTTTATTTCATGTGTGGACGACTAGATTATACAGAGAGTTTTTGCAAATTTGATGTTCGTATCCCACTAAAACGTTAGAAGAAGATGAAAGTGAGTATGAGTAAAAATGGTATTTTCCAGTTCAAATATAAATGTGTTAATCTCTTCTATTTTATGTGTGGCTGACTAGATTATACAGAGAGTTCTTGCAAATTTGTTACTAATGGAGATAGTGCTTCATTGAGTAGAGAGTAGGGAGTATAGCTGAAGGCCCTTTCAGGCACGTAGTGGATGACGAAGCTCACATGTGTTTTTGCAACCCTATGGAGGTGGATGTGCAAGATGTATTTCTGGAATCACAAGCGAGTTCATAGAGGAAATCCCAAAACTGTGGGACGGGAACACCGAGGAATCTTCTATGAGCCTCGAAAATCAGAGTCATGGAAATTCAGCTATGAGAATCTTAAATAACAAACTCTCTTCCCATCCTAAGTTAATATCTAAAGAGGTCAAGGCTTGTTGGAGGCTAGATGGATCCTACTCTAGTGTGTATGTACAAAAATCAAGACCAACGTCTTTTGGAACTTTAGGTCTCTTACTCCTTCTAAGTTCATATACCACACCCTCACTATGAACTATACTCCTAATAACAGGCATGTTACTAGTTGATGTGTCCCCGTTATTTCTCAATTTAAAAGGAAATTTATCTTCATAAAAATCAACATCATATGATTCCAAAATAACATGTGCATTTAAATCATAAAACCTATATGCTTTACTATTCACTACAAATCCAATAAACACATGTTCATATGCCCTGGTAGCAAGTTTGATCCTCTTAGGATCATAAATCCTAACATATGCCAAACAACCCCAAGTTTTAAAATAGACTTAATATCTTCCCAGCCCACTCAAGTTGTCCCAATACTGCAGATGGGGGAACTTAGACTTGTGACAACTAACCTCCTCAACTTGCTTATTTGAAACAAATAACCCCTCAAATTGCTCAATTGGAACAAATAACTCCTCAAGTTGCTTATTTAGAACAAATCTACTGATACATCTCAAAAAAACATTCAACGTAATATTACATAAGAAATAAAAGATTTCAAAATATCGGTTGCTACATCTAACTAATCTACTGATACATTAACTAAAGGGCAAAAAAAACTTCTGAAATAACCTAATTAAGGGGTTATTTGTTTTAAATAAGCAAATTGAGGGGGTTAGTTGTCACAAGTCTAAATTCGGGGGGTCATTTGTAGTATTGCGATAACTTGAGGGGGACTTGGAAGGTATTAAACCTTTAAAATATGGCAAGTTTGACGGTCTATTTTTCAGAATCTCATAAGGACAGATTTTGCGTCTTGACTTGGGGTCTATATTGAGCACATAACATATAGTTCACAAAATTTCCCTCTATCAGTGAGAGGCATCACCGGAACTAAGCATAATAAGAACAACAGACTCAATGAGTGTCCTTTTTTTTTTAGCTTTGCCTTTATTCTGAGATGGATAAGGTGCAGTAGTTTTATCTATGGTTCCATACGAGTTATAAAAATCAATAAACATGCTAAAATCATATTGTATGCCTCTATCACTATGAAGTCTCTTAATCTTTATATTGCATTTATTTTCAATCTCAACCACAAACAATTTAAACATGTCAAGAGTATTAATTTTTTTCATCAAATATACAAGAGTAAAATGAAAGCAATCATTAATGAAAGTGATTAAATATCGTTTACCATTTCTAGTCAACATTCCATCAAGTTCACAAATATCAAAGTGAATTAAATCTAGATGTTCATATTTCCTAGTCACAGATTTATAAGGTGCTTTTGTAATCTTAGCTTGACTACAAGATTCACATTTATCAAACTCATTAATGATAATTTAAGAATTAGGCCAAAGTTACATATGTTCTTAATGATATGTTTGTTCGCATGGCAAAGACGAATATGCCAAGTATTGAAATCACACAACATATAAATAGAAACATTCACTTTATTAATTTCAACATTCAATTTCAATATCCAATTTCAACATTCTAGTAGTGGCATATCCTTTTCCTACAAGCATTCCATTCTTAGTTAAAACAAACAAATCAACACTTATAGTTTGAGTGAACCCATTATTTAGAGGATAAACGACATTAGATTCTTCCTCATCTCTGGAGTGTGGGTCACATCCTTCGAAGCCATTATTTTTTCAGAGATGAATTTCAATTCCACACTTCCAATTCCAACAATAATAACGATGTGGGAGTCACCTAACAACACTTTCTTATCCTCGGTCATAACAGTTTATGTTTTGAACATATATAGCTCGGTCATATCAGACATAGGGAGAGGCAACATTGTCTACCCACCGCCCTTTTGATCAAGCCACAAGGTTGATTTCAGTTATCATTGCTACCAAATGCAATTCTTCAGTCATGTTAACACCATGAGCATTGTTTGGCCTATTCCGGCACTTTCAAACCATATGACTTGGTTTCCCACAATTAAAGCAAGGAAAAATAATATCATTCTTAAGTGGCCGATGTGGCCTATTTTGGTTCCTTTGTTAGTTCTAATTATGATTGTTCTAAGTGTTGTAACTCTGGTTCTGTTTGCGTATTTGATTCTTGAAAGTTTTTTTATTAGGTTTCAAAACAAATGTGGATCTTTCAGTGTTGTTTAAGACAATTAGCATCTCTTATTTTTTTGTCCTATTTTCGAGCTTCCTCCTTAATATAAAGATGAGTAATCAGATTTTTCAGTGAAAACTCCATGGTCTTATACCTAAGAACATTCTTAAAATCCTTCAGAGAATGAGGTAACTTGTCAATAGTAACAACTTGAAATTGTTCATCAAGAGACATCCCTTCCGAGATAATCTCGTCATAAATTTTCTAGAGTTCATGAGACTTTACCTCCATGTGTTTTTCGTCGCTCATCTAAAATTTGAGGCAGTGACTGATAACATACTTCTTTGTTCCAACGCATCCCAAATGCCCTTGACAGATTTGTTCTTAGCATTATAGTAATCGTATAATTCATCATCCAAACCATTCATGATGTAATTTTGATAGAGAAAATCAGTCTCTATCCACTTATCAACAGCATGCTTTTCGGCCTGAGTGGCAGTTTCAGTATGAATGGTTTTTTCACTACAAGAAAATGGTCTTTTAATGATCAAAATTTAATGTGGGTTAAAAATACACTCATTAGAAATTGGCGTTCAATACATTTAATGAGTGGAAATATACTACTCTACTATTATTAACTAAAATATGTTTTTTTCTTCTCAATTTCATTAAAATTGTCCGCTCATTATTTGTTGTTTTTACCGATTATTTTACCGCTCTTTCCTCCCCCCAAAATTTTCCCAAATTTTCAAGGGTTACAGATTTGGTCTTCCCTCCAATATTTCACTTTACGCCAAATTGAGACCTTGATGGTTCTCCTTTACTTGACCTAATCATCCATTCACACCATCTCAGACCTACCTCCTCCCCTACAACGGATTCCGCCGTTCACCACCATCTGCAATGGAAGGAAAAATCTCCAACTGAATCTTTTCTTCTTCTTTGCCTTGTCTTCTCTGCGACTTTTATGGTGCAGCTCCTTGCACAACCATTGTATTATCTCAAGTATCTTTTACTTTTTAGTTTCTAGGAAAAAAATTGATGCTTAACATCACCAGCGCTAAAGCCCCTCTTACTTGCTCTGTCGATCTTTCAGTCACCGACCTTCATTACTCAGTTTGAGTATTTATCTCTTTTTCTCTCTTGGAGGGATTGAATTTTGGACCGCAACATCTGCATTTCGAGCTCTCTGTGCCATCAAGTGCCTATTTTTACATCATATTAGTGCAAGAACTTCTTAATTTTGACTTTGTTTGCTTTAATTTTAAATGGGTTTGCTTTGATTTTTAATTGGTTTAGGGATTTTTTCCTTGGTCATATATTATGTTTCTACAAATTTCACTCTAGGCTCCATCTAGGCTCCAAACTAAAACAGAACTATGATGATTAAAAAACGGAAGTAACTTTGATTGAAATGAAGACTCGATAAATCTATGGAGTGCACAAGGAATGCTAAAGATGATGATGTCCCTATTAAAACTTACTTAACATCCCTCAAACTGAAGACAAATGTCGTCTGTTCGAATCTCTCTTCTGATTGAAATAGTTAGGATAGGAACACAATACGTGTATCTAGAATAATTCAATTAGCATCATTAGTTCTGTCCTTGGGTTATCAGTATAATTGAAAGACTGATTTTTTCTCTCTAGATTAATATAGATGGGATGTGTATTATGTACTCTTGCTTTGTTTCATTGAAATTGCATGATTGGATTGTTTTGCTTAAGCATGTGGTTATTACAAAGCTCGTTTAATATCTTTTTGCAATTTGTTACCTTTCTATTAATTTAGTCTTCCATTGGATATTCTAACTTAGTGGTTGGTGTGAATCATTGTTATTTAATGTTACAATTCTAATTTTGGAAATTTGAGTTCCTGAATTGATTGATTGGAATATGTGAGAAATTTGGTTGAGTAATGCAATTAGCTTGGCATATCTTGAACTATTATTGTAAGTCTGGTTGTTATGTGAATTATCTAGTTCAATTGTTCAGTTGAGATTAATGTTACAATTCTGATTTTTGCAATACCAATTGCTGGTTGAAGTTTAGTTGATTAGTTGAGATTTAATATTGAAATTCGGTAAATTCTTTTCAATAAATGCTTTTTTTGCAGAGGTTGAACAAAAGCTCTTTGAGGAATTGGAAGGAATGGATTTGCTAAAGGCATGGGCAACCAGGGCACCTCATTCTTCTGGTAAGGTCATCGGAACATAATTCTTTTATGGAGGTTAGAAATTGTATCACTAGTTGCGGATAAGACTGGAATAATCATGTACTTTTGGTACAAGGGAGTTCTTTTGGGAAATGGATTAATTTAGAAGAATCAACAATGCTTTTTAGAGTTCTTTTGAATATCATCAATGTTGTCTGAGAGGAAGGTGATTGTGCAAATATTTAAATTGCAAGTCTCTGTATATTAGCATGAGCAACATGTTGAACCAGTAATCTAATTGACATGCTTTGTATGCACATATGTTTTTGAAGTGCTATGTTTCCGAAGCTTTTGCTGCATAATATGTAGTTCTTATTTATTGAAAACATATCCTTGTGAACTTGTTGACTTATTACAACTTTTTAGGTGATTCTTGATGGTACTTGTATGCTTGTTATATGATCAGATAGTTTGCTTTTCTTGGGATGTAAGACACGACCGTCACACATATGGTATGCCTTTCTTAGGATGAATTGTTTTTTAAAGAAATTTTGTTGCTCGGGTATGTAGCTGTTGCTTTGCTTGATTTCTTTCATATGAAGAGAGTTGGTACCAAAGTGGTCATACTTTGTGCTTATTTGATAACCTTAGTGGTTCCTTGTAACTTAAAGTTGAAATTAATTCTTCATTCTCGCCATTGATACATACAACCTAGATTTACTATGATAGCTTGAACATTGCAAAGATTAAATGACCTTTTTTCTACTCTTCCTTTTTTTGGAGTGGGAAGTAATTAGTTACTGCTTTGTTTGGAGGACAGTGGCAGCATGTTTATTAAAGGCCTTCCAAAGTTGGTTTTAGTGCAAGGGCATTTTCAATTATCTGAAGTTTAATTAAGGACTCAACTAGAACGTAGTGTTCTGTTTTTTATGTTCTTTATTTAGGAAATGTTATTCTTTTAAGAAGGGCATTTTCATACTTCTGTTTTCTTATTCATTCGAATCATTCTAGTGATTGGTTTATGAAGCACTAACCCTCTTTTTTGTATGATTAAGAGGATTATCACTAGTTTTCAGAGTCCATGAAGAAGTTTATAGGATTATTTTTTGGTCTATAAATCCTTATGATTGGTGTGCTTATAGTTGATTCTTCATTATAGTTGTTGCCTCTTAGTGTTAGAATGTGTGTTGTAATCATATTGTACGCTCCTGAGTCCTGATGCCTAAATTTTGTTAATATGTATCTATTGTTATTCTCATTAGACTGTATAATCTATAAAACGTTGAGTGTCATTATTAACCACAAATACTAACCACTAATCTGTATAATCTATAAAATGTTTATAAATATTTGTTAATCAGGAGAATGAAGGTATTATATTCTCTATATCGCAGTGATTTCTACAAAATTTCATCAAATATAGGAGCCATGTAGCTTAGGAAACAGAGCATTTAACAGTGTTAGTGTATTTGTTAGGGATGTCCAAAATTTGACCAAGTTACTAACTTTAGATCCTTAATTGTAGCATTTCTAATGTTAGGGGTAATATTGTCCTTGGTTGACAACATAGAGATATTTTTGCACCTTATCTCGATTCTGAAATGATGCTCTAACAACTTAAAAGGAAAAACAATATTTTCGAAAAATCTAATAGTTATAGACTAGCCCTTGGTTTGTCGTTAACCTGGCAAAACATGATAAAAACTTCATAATTTCATCATCAAGTATTTTATTTAGGAATTTAAAATGGAGGAGAATAATGATATGCTAGATTATATATTATTCATATTGGTTTCAAATTTGTCCTGCATCACCTGTAGAATGATATGCTTTTTATTATTTGCCATTTGATTCAACATTTTTTATGCTCACCTGGCTTTCTCTTTCATGTGACTTGGATTATACTTTTTTCACCATCATTAGAAAAATGGTTAAAAGTTTTAATTAGATGTTCATGTGCCAACTTGTTCTTTTTTTCACTTCAAATTTACTTATTTTTATGTGTCCTATATTTGCTTTTATCTAATAGCTAACCGATCCTCTTGTTGAGTTTTTAGTGTGTTTTGTTTTATATAGTCTTTAGGGCTTGAATATTTTATGACTGGCTTTTGAATCTCATTTGTTTGCTTGCAGGGCAACAAAACTTTTAATGGAGATGAAAAACACCTTTGGTTCAAATGACTGTCATGTACTATGATTGTTATAAGTGTATGTAGTTCCATCCAGAAATAAAATATACTCTCTTCATCTCACTCTCTGTCTCTCAGTTTGCTTTTCACTTTCGATTGCTATCCCTTTTGTAATCTGTATTTTGTGGAAGAAGAGGAAGCCATTGATTGTTTTCAACATATTTTGTATCTGAATCTCACCTACTTATTTTCTTGGATTTCAAGGGCAAGTGAAGCACTGATACATAATACTTTGTGTTGAGGGGCTGCTGAGTCTGTTAATGGTTTCTATTTGCTCTACATTGAAATGGGTATGTACTATTTTTCTTTATTCAGGAAGAAATTTCAAGTTCCTAATTCTTTGATTGCATAATGCTTTTATGCATTCATTTCAATTTTTGTTTTACCCGTTTGATATTTTTGATCAAAATATATGGTTCTTTAATTTGGGAATTTGCATCTTCAAATTGACCCCCCAGTGAATCAAAGGAATGGAGATTATGCAAAGTTATTACTTTTGATTCATTTAAAGTAAATTGATACTGTTTGATTCCTCTAAAAGGTTAAAATAATGAAAAAAAGAGAGAAGTGCTTCCTTTTGGAAAAAACAATTGTCTTTTCCTTTGTTATTATCTTGTTTTGGGGAATCAAATGAGGCCTTACTATTCATTACTTTTGATGGTACTTGCATGATTGTTACATGATGAGGTGGTATGATTTTCTTGGTATGTACGACACGGTTGTCACTCATGTTAAGTCCCTGACCTGTAGCCATCAGTTGAAGACAACACATGAGTTGTTCTTGAGAGAGTTTCTTCAAATTATTAAGGTGACTGTTACTTCCAATTGTAATTCTTGATAGAGATTGTCTTAAAGGAGTGAGGTTCCATAGACTGAGTTAATCTATAATTCCATGTATCTTGGATCCACATTCCGTTATATGCTCAATGTCTATACAATTAGGTTGCATATGGAATACTTTTTGATTTTTTTTATAGTTTATGTTAATATGCTATGGCATTTAATCTGAGTGAGCTACAATTTTATTTCCTTTCCTCTACATATACATTTAACTCTATATATTATCTCCTTCAATGCTTTCACCTTCTAAAATAATGATTTGTTTTCTTTTGATATTCTGAACTTTTTGTTTTCCTTTATTGTGAAATTTTGGAGCATTTTTATGTGTCATTGTGGCAAGTTGCCAATCCTAATTTATCTGAGCAATATGAGCTAAGGGTCAGATCATGGTCGCTATGATAGTAATATAACTTGTATTCTTAATATTTACCACTATGATAGTCATTTTCAAAATTTTGTAATGTCTTATTATTAGTGAGATGATTTCACCTGAAATTGTTTATTCATGTGTTTTTAATAAAAAGTTTAATGTTATTTTAATTTATTTGAGAATTGACTATATCAAATTAGAGTAGGTCCATTCAATCCAAATCATTATAATTATTTTATTGAGACAATTTTTAATTATTATAAATACTTTTAATGAGTGTATTTTTAATAAATATCAATACTTTTAATGAGTGTATTTTTAATCATTATACATAGTTTAGTGAGCGTAATTGTCCACTCATTGTAAGTTAATAATGAGCGAAATTATTCCGCTCATTAATACTTTTAGTAAGAAGGGCTTCCTCAAGGGGAAAATTCCACTCATTAGAAGTCTTTAATGAGTGGAATTTGACTTTTAATGATTGGTTTTCTGTCATTAAATCCCCTTTTTCTTATAGTGTTTTTCCAGAACTAAGAGCAGAAGCAACCTTTTTATGGTAAGATAAAACAACATCTTGTGTTTCCATCTTCAGAAGTAAGCCCCCTCAAATAGAAGCGACTTGTTGATATTAGTTAGCCCAATTATCTAATCGATAGTCATGCGTCAAGAATAATCTTAAAATTGTTGTCGCATAGTAAAAGGAAGATTTGAAATACTGAATCAAATAATTTGGGTTGATTCAGGGACGAGGTCACTCTCTTTAAGACATTCGCACACTGCCTCTAAGATGTGTAAGCAGACTATCAGCTGACCACCTCCATGATAAACAACTCAATCACACTGTAATTGATTATGATATGCACGATTCAGAATCGTTCAATAACTAAACTTAAAGAAAATAGATTGCTTTGGATTTTTTCGAAACTGAAAATAATTTTTTTTTATTTTGTTTTCTCTGAGCTCAATTTCTATATGGAAGAGAAGAACTTGCACTAAAGATTAATTCGTGTGAGAGATATGATTTGAGAAAACACAACTTGTTACAAAGATTGATTTATAAAGAAAGTCGTTCAGAAGACTCATTTAAAAAACTTAATTAAATAACTAATAAAAAAATTAATAATTTAATTAAATAATGGGAAAATTACAAAACTAGGTCAAATGGGAGGCTCATTTACATATTTAACTCATTTACTCAATCTACTACATATCTAGACTGATTTTGTGTGACTTTTTCATAATACCTTCAATATTTACGCGCGTCTCGCTCCCTCCCGTCTGACTTTGCAGATTCAATATTATGCGAAGCCTGCGAATCTAATGTTTGGATTTAATTGATGAATTTAATTAGCATATGCGAAGCATGCGAAGCTAATATTTGGTTTACTTGATGAATTTAATTAGCATATGCGAAGCCTGGATGTGTTTTAAAGCTAATTCGCGAAGTGGTATATAACAAAAAATGTCAAACAACAACGGATTCTAACATTAAAATCATAACATTATCAAAATTTACAATAAGATTGCCACAATAACAACATTAAAATCATAATATTATCAAAATTTACAACAAGATTGCCACAATAAACTCCTAACAAATCACTTCAAAGTGAACCTAACTAATCTGGTACCAATTTTGAAGTGGATGAGTAATTTCTCTCTCTATAGGAAGTCCAGACCTTTTGGGATGAGAAATGGAAGTCCAAACCTTTTGGGATGGACGTGTCCCATGGTGCATACCAAGATTGGCACAATCTCTCCTAACCAGCCATTTTAAAGTGAATGTGTCAATCTTGAGGGAAATTTCTCCCTATACAGGAAGGAAAGTTATCTCCCCTGCATCCGAGGACGCCGCCTTCTAGAAAGGGATGTTATATAATCAACCACCTTCAGAAAAAATTAATCGTGTTAGGCAGGGAAAAAGACGATTTTGGCTTCGCGAAATGAGGATTAGCGAAACATGCGAATGTAAATGTGCAGGGAAAGAGGTGATTTTACTTCGTTAATCGATGTTTTCGCGAGGTATGCGAGGTCCGAAATGTGACGATCTACGTCGCATGTCGATGCTTTCGCGAAATCTGTAAGGAAAATCATGAACTTTTCTACTCGCAGACTTCGCGAACTAATCGATTCACGAAGTAGATCGTCACGTTTCAGGCTCTTTCTCTTCGCAGATCTTCACGAAATCATCGACTACGAGAAGTGTATTCATAAAAAAACGCAGAAAAAACAGCAGATACTTACATTTTTCGCGCCTTTCACCCTTAAAAGCGACAATAACAATATGATAAACTGGGAAAAACGATGGAAATAACGTAGAATAACCATTTCTTTGATGGTAACAAGAAGAAAGAAACCAAGTAACGAGCAGGAACAGGAACAGGAAGATGAAGAACCATTGTGATGTGGCGAGTGCAGATTTCGTGCAATTTAAAGGAAGATCGGAAGATCAAAAGTCTTGGAATCATTAATGGATGAGCCAACTTTTTGCGTAACGAAGGAGCAGGGGGGAGCGGTCGTTCGCATTGGGGGAAGTGGGAAGGTTAGGGGTATTATGGGAAAGTCACACAAAATCAGTCTAGATATGTAGTAGGTTGAGTAAATGAGTTAAATATGTAAATGGGCCTCCCATTTGACCCATTTTTGTAATTTACCCTTAAATAATTTTGTTTTCAAAAAAAATATAAGTATACACACCACACTAGCTCAACTAGATCGGTCATCGGCGATGATTGGGTGTTCAAACTTGGGTTGGGTGGACTATAATTGAATTTTTACCCAACCCATATAAGGAAACTATTTCATGGGTTGGATGGGTTATGGTGAGTTATGTGGGTTGGATGGGTTATGGTGAGTTATGTGGGTTGGAATAATTTTTTTTAGATGGTTTGGGTGGGTTGGGTTATATGGGTTGGATGTGTTATAGTGGGTTAAAATTTGTTTTCTTTACTATTTTTCTTCTATTTTTTTATCTCAAATTATATAGGTTAAATACTAAAAAAGTTAAATTGACATTATGTGGTTTAAAATATAATTTTGTTCTTTTTACTTTTATCGAACCATAAATTTCAAATAATAAATAATAATAATAAAATATAAGGATATAGATTAAATTTGATCCCAACGTTTACAGAAAAGTGTAGATTCGATTCTAATATACGAAATAATGTATATTTATCTCTAACGATTCTAAGCAATATCAATTTTACTCTTACATTACTTAAAATTTGGACATCCTGATTTAACTGTTATTTAAATGTTACATCGAACCTTCTAAACTTTAATTATGTCTATGATATATAGTGCGTTATAAACATAACTATAAAAACTTGTTAAAGTTTTAAGGGTTAATACACATATTTGCCCTTGTATTATCACGAAAAAACAGATATGCCCTTATATCAAATAAACCTACAAAACTATCCTTGAATTTTCCACGAACCTACAATTATACCCTAATCTAACAGACTTACTTTTTTTACTTAACACCATTAGTCTATTCATCAAATTAATGACATACCACCAATTACCACACTACACATCACTGTCTTTTTCTTATTTCTCTCAAAATTAAAAAGCTTAGAAAGCCTTCACCCAGCCATGTCCTTCATTCTCCTTTCTTCCCTCACTTCATCTCTTACATTTCTCTCCTAAGTTCATTAAGTTTGTTAAAGGACACACTCATACAGAAATTTGACATAGGATTTGTATATACAGAAAAATTGACCTACAGAAAAACGACACACTTCACCTGGAACTGCTCCATGACTCTTCCTAGTTCCACCCATGTTTTCAATGTCACAGTTATAAAAAATTTGGCAATTAATCATTAGTTTTAAGCATTGGTATCAAGCCTGATTCAAACGATCCAATAATTTAATCCAATCTGTAATTTAAACATTCAATTACTGATGAGAGCTTTTTTTTTGTTTTAAAGAAGCCTGTTAAAAAAATCCACTGCCTGGTGGGCTGAACAGATTTCTTTACAAAAATGTATCTCTTGAATATTAAATTTAGTTTATATTTATTATTCTAAAATTAAAGAAAAATCATCCTGAATTTTAAGAGCATAGGGAGAAAAGCATGCGCAAAAAACATCACAAGAACCCACCCAGTGAAGATACCATACTTGAAATTACACTTGTTCGTTGCTTCTTCTCATCAATGGTAGGAGATGAAATGATAGGAGATGAAGTGAGGGAAGAAGAGAGAAGGAATGAAATGACTGCCATTGACGAAGGTTTCTTAAACTTTTGAATTTTGAGAGAAAGAAGAAGAAGGTAGTGTTTACAAGGATGACACCGTCTATGCCAAATAAGTAAGTCTGTTAGATTAGAGTATAATTGTAGATTTGTGAAAAATTCAAGGATAGTTTTGTGGGTTTATTTGATATAAGGGCATATCTGTTTTTCCGTGATAATACATGGGCAAATATGTGTATTAACCCAAGTTTTAATAACTAAGTTTGTTACCTATAACCAAATTAAAGTTGACTTGAACAGTTAAAGGCCTCAAGTAGAGAAAAAACACATAAAAAAGTTAAGAATTGAAAGTAATAAAATATATAGTTTTTAATTGCAACGTAATCGAAAGAGTCTCCTAGTTTTTTTTTTCAAAACTCTCTTTAATTAAACCAACGTTTTTTTATCCATTTAAAATTCAAAAAACATTTTTTAATGGAGTACATGAATCGGCACAATCGGTGGACTCGCCGGATTCACCACCGATTCGGGTGTCATGTCCGATTAAGGTACGAGTTTTTTCCGTTTTAGATTTATTTTATTATTGTTGTTTTCTCAATTCTCCGGTTTTACAATTTCATTTTTTTCAGTTTAAAAAATATCAAATTATAATAACCACATTTTTTAAATTTTAAATGAGATAAATAAAAAATAAAGTGAAGATATAGAGAATTATACGGGTTGAGTGGATTAGACAGGTTATTAAGATGAGTTATGATAAACCATCAAATATAAGATTTATAACACATTCAATCCATCTAACCCATTGTAACCCACTTAACACCATCTTCCATGGATTGGATGGGTTGAAATTTGGTGGATGATAATAATCCAATCAAAATGATCAAAAGCCAACCAAACATCATGTATGCTCTCTCCCTTACACAAAAGTGGGCGTATCCAAGAGACACCAAGTCTTCTTAACACTTATCTTTTTTGGTATATATTGAATTTTAAGGTGACTTCTATGGTTACTTTGTTTTTGACAAAGTAAAGCTTACTTTATTTTTTTAATGATGGTGGATTTTAACAAAGTAAATTCATCCAATGGTGGTAAAAACAAAATAAGCATAGCCTAATCCTGAATTTTAAACCCTTAATCAAATTTGATCAAGCCTCAAATTTGAACCAAACCTAATATAACCTTTTTATAAATTCACAATATAAGGCCAAATCTAACATTATACACTTCAATCGTGATTCCTATAATAAGCAAAAATCGTAAATATTCGAAATCGTAACCAAATATATGAAAATATTTTATTTTCTAATAAAAAATTCACTTACTTTATATGTTCTTCCAAACAAAAAGACTAATTTAATTAAAATTGTAAAATTATGAATTAAATTATAGGTATATTTTGTTATAAAAACTTATACATCAAATGTATCTTTAACAATATGGATATTTTATACCATATGTTTGGGGGCAAAATAAGAAAAAGGAATGTGTAAAAGGATGGGTTGGTTTCATATGGTTGGGATGTAGTGGTAATTAATGAGAGGTTTGAATGGAGTTTATAGATCAATAAATGTGCATGAAAATTGACAAATTTATGATTATTATGCTTTTATTAAACTGATTAGCATTGATTATCCCATGGCTCGAAGTGTTTAAAATGTCCAATCAGCCCTCTTTTTTTTTTTTTTTTTGGTAGAAAAGGAAAAGAAAAACGAATAACAACAAACTACCCAGGAATTAACCTAGGGAAGCTAACCCCAATCCTATCTTCTAAGAGAAGATGAGAGATGAAACTAGAATCAGCCCTCTTTTATTAATACTACTCTTTTTCTTTTTTTTTTTTGGAGATTGGATTCTTCCATGCTTGCATTAACTAAGAGAATCACCAACCTATAAAAGAATCAAGGCAAAAAGCATATTTAAGCCGCTGAACTTTATCTGTTTTAAGGATCAAGCCCTTGATCAATTATTTTTCCACATTGAACCCCTGAACATTGATTTTGTTATGGTTTAGGCCCTTATTTAACTTTTTTTCGAGTTTAGGAGATGAGAAGATCGATTTGACAATTCTAATGTTGAAAATTACAAAATGGGAGAGAAGAAAATCGAGTTTGGAAGAATATACTGAAAATTAGTTTCTATAATTTCGTTTTAATTTTTAATTTTTATCTCTCCTAGTCAAAGAAATCTTTTTTTTATTTGTCCATGTCAACAAGCCGAATCGCCCTAACGATGTATGCAGTTCAAACTCGGCAGAAAAGTTAAATAAGGGCCTAAACCATAACAAAATCAATGTTCAGGGGCTCAATGTGGAAAAATAATTGATCAGGGGCTTGATCCTTAAAACAGATAAAGTTCAGGGGCTTAAATATACTTTTTGCCAAGAATCAATAATAATAATAATAACAGCATATCCAGTGGTTCGTGCAAACGAGTCAGTATAGTTTGTAAACTGATCAAGTTTGGTTCGGACAAAATTTAAATGGGTAAATTATAAAAATGGGTGTAATGGGAGGCTCATTTATATTTTCAGACCCATTATCAATCAACTTACATATATAGACTGATTTAATTAGAAATACCTACAATACCCTTCATATATATAAGTTGCTTAATCAGAATTTCACCCCCTCTCTCTTATTTCGAAAAGTAGTCTCACAGCTCTCTCTCTCTCTTATTTTGTCCTTAAGATCCTTCATTGGAACACATCAATCCAAGCCCAAGCCTTGTCATGTAAGTATGATGTTAGTTTCATATGTTTAAATCGCTTTTAACTTGTTGATGTTGTTTTTGAGGTTAGAAATTTGTAAATCTGAACTTGATTCGCGGAAGATCGCGTGCTTCGCAGATTATGATTTCGATTCGCGAAATCTTAATATGCGAAGTCGATTGAATGTTGTGTATGAGTTTGTGATTCGTATACTTCGCGGAATTCGCATATGGAATATACGCGAAGTATGCGAAGATATGGTGTTCCATTATTGGATTCGCACACTTCGCATATTTTACGTATTTGCGAAGTATGCGAATGTATTTGCGATATATGCGAATTCGCATATTCGAATAACTGCGAATTATGCGAATTATGCGAAGTGTATGTTATTTCATGTTGTTATTTCATTCTGTTATTTCATTCTTTTTTTGTTTATTATTGATAGAAGCATGTCAGCCCAGTTTGTATTGTGTGTGATCATGTGGAATGGCCGGTGGAAAACAGTTGGTAAGAATATGACATACGAGGGGGGTGAGAAGAAATTGCTGAAGATGTCTCCGGGAATGAGCTTGGAAAGGCTGCAGGAGATAGTATACACTACTGCTCATGTTGATCTAATGTCATTTGATCTGCGTATGACTATGCAGTTAACTTATGGTCGAAAGCAACTACCTGGGGCAGTAGTTCCGATTGTTGATTCAAGTGATGTTGAGTGTTTTTTAGATTATTGTCGGATGAAAACTGACGATGTTACCCAACTATATGCTAATTTTGAGTCACGAACAATCAACCCGCGAGTCATGAAGGTAGAGAATGTTATTCATTCAAGTTGTGATCCCAATGCCACAGTTGTATTTGAAACAGCTCCTGAAGTAGACAACACAACTGTTGAACTCCCACCTCATAGGCCAGGAAAAGAACTAATCACTGAGTGCAATATTGCATCCCACACTCCTGGTTTAGATGATATTAGCTCGAATCTAGTTTATCGTCCGGAGGACCAGATGTACGATGATGACATTTGGGGTCATGATGACACAGAGGAAACGGTAAATGATGGACAACCTACCCCTCTGAGACAATCGCATTGCGAAGCTGTTCCCCAAAGCAAGGTATTGGCAGAGAATGTAGAAACAATAAGGAAGAGGAGTGATCCATTTCGATGGCTACCTGAGATCCATGATGCACCTAAGTTTACTATTGAAGATAGTTCATCGAAAGGGGTCGTCGGTTTAAAGGTACACGACATGTTCTCCAACAAACGAGAATTGCAAGATGCACTAGGTAAATACGCAGTGAATAACAGGTTCGAATGGAAAGTGTACAAGTCTAACAAGTCCATGTTGGAGGTTAGATGTAGACATTCGGATGTATGTAAATGGCGTGCTAGAGGAATTGCAATATCCAATTCAAGTTTGTTTAGGCTCCGAAGAATGGATACAATGGACAGCCACACATGTTCTAGAGATCAAATGTTACCACATCACAGACAAGCGGGGAAACGAGTGGCTGGCATACTACTTTCGGATAAGTTTGATATCCAGGGGTAGAGTGTTTAGACCAAAGGACATTGTGAAAGATTTTGAGACCCACTATAAAATAAACTTGTCGTATATGCAGGCTTGGAGAGCAAGGAATTGGGCGATAGAAGAAGTGATGGGTTCACCGGAAGAGTCATACATGTTGTTGCCGGACTACTGTGAGACGTTGAAAGCATGCAACCCAGGTACGGTAACACATATTCAAACTGACGATGTTGATCATTTTCAGTACTTCTTTATGGCGTTTGGTCCTTCACTTAGAGCTTTTAAAGAACACATTTGCCTTGTCATTTGCGTTGATGGAGCCTTCCTAAAAGGTAAGTATCCAGGACAATTGTACATTGCAGTTGGGAAAGATGGTAATAACCAGATTTATCCTATCGCTTTTGGGGTTGGACCAAACGAGAGCAACGAGGCTTGGAGTTGGTTCATGACCAAGCTCAAAGAATGTATTAGGGACAGAGAATTTTGCCGTCATCTCTGATAGGCACAAAGGAATTGACTATGCTGTGAATTTGGTGTTTCCAAATGCAATACATGGATGTTGTTGTCGCCATTTGAAAATGAACCTGTAGGCCAAATTCAGGTTAGTTAGAAAGATAGACGATGTGTACTGGGGAGCTGCTAAAGCTTACAGGGTTTCAGATTTTATCGAAGCATTCGCTCGACTACGTGAGCTACATGGCCCAGCAGCAGTATATCTAGAGCAAGCTGGTATCCAGAGATGGTCGCGTGCATATTTTCATACCCGTCGTTATAACATAATGACAACAAACATTGCTGAATCATGGAACGCGGTAATGGTTGAAGGAAGACGTTTGCCCATCACAATGTTGATAGAGTACATTAGAAGTACTGTCCAATGATGGTTCTACGAAAGACAAACAACGGCTGGTAAATATTTTATACGTTGTCATTTTTGGTAATTTAGATGATACATAAATACATTACCTTCATGTTTCCATTTCCAGGAGCACGAGAACATTATCTGTCATTGTACGGTGAACGGAAGATGAAGAAACATGTTACGAAAGCTATACCATGTACATTCAATAGAATAAACCAACACACATTTGAGATTGGGGACCGAGGGAAAGGGGGTATTGTTGACTTAAATGCAGGTACTTGCATGTGTAGGCAATGGCAACTTTCTCAATTTCCTTGTAAACATGTATGTAAAGTTGCATGTGAGAATCAACTAAGTAACGCATACCGATGGGTTGATAAATACTACACCAACAACGCAGTTAGATTAGCTTACGCAGAGTGTATCTACCCACTCGGACCCCAGATAGAGTGGACAAACAGTGACCCTCCAAGGAATGTGCTTCCCCCTGTAAGAGGTTCTGCCCCGGTTGGACGACCAAGAAGTTAGAACAGAAGACCGTCACAAGGTGAAAACCCATTGCCAATGGTATGTAGTCGATGTGGGAATAACAGGCATAATAGGTTGAATTGTCACCGACCGTTGCCAAATACAATTCAAACTCCAAGTACAATAGCCAGTTCACGAAGTTCTAAGACTTCGAACAATTGATGCGGCTTGAGCAAAATTTATCCTTAAGTTTTTGTAAGAGCAAAATTTATCCTTATGTTTTTGTAAGAACATGTATCCTTATGTCTTGTGAGATTAATTATTCTAATGAATTTGTACGATGAAGCTTTATTATGTTTTGTAAGATTATGTTTACTAATTCAGTAGATAGCACATGGGATAGTGGGGTCTGTAATGATTCAGTAGATAGCACATGGATTGTGGGGTCTGTAATGATTCAGTATATAGCACATGGGATAGTGGGTTCTGTATAATGATTCAGTAGATAGCACATGGGATAGTGGGGTCTGTAATGATTCAGTAGATAGCACATGGGATAGTTCGTTTTATGCTTTCTATAAGACCCACACATCTCAGTCTCCATTATCACCCACTTGTGAAAATGGATCCATCCAACTTCCCCATGGAATATAGCATCATCACAACGCGCAACCAGTCTGAGTGTACTCAAAAGATGATTGAATATCAATATGATGTTGTTCGCTCTTACGGACAAACATTTATTCAACCGGAAATGTTTCATCCCGATTTCCCGTTTATGTCTTGTTTCAAACTTCCAATAAGGGGAGAGTTCCCCAGGAGCTCAATGCACATGTGTTGGTTCTTATGCTACATGCATTACATACCAATGGAATTTTCTTTATCTGAATGGTGTGACAGTCTATGTGGAGGTACTATTCCTGCAAACGTACAAACATTTATGAAATGGTTTATGCCACTTGATGCATGGAATGCGTATTTTTCTCGATTGTTTTTTGAAAACACGAGGGTTTTTAGAGCAAACTATACGCAGAGGAATTAATGTAGTTTATGTGTTGTTGTACTAGTCAAATAATGTGTGTTTTTAGATTGTTTGGTTGTATCGAAATAATGTGTGTTTTAGTTTGTGTAAAACAACTTCGCGAATAGATGGACAACTTCGCGAATTCAGTGATATGCGAATTCGCGAATATATGTGTTTGCGGATCAGGAGGTATGTTCGCGAAGTTGAAGTTCGCGAATATACCAATTTGCGGATCAGGAGATATGCTCGTGAAGCTGATGTGCTTCGCATATGCATGGTTACCTTTGCGAATATTAATACTGCGAACTAATGGCTACGCGAATAAATGTTCAACTTCGCAAATATCTGTAAACACAAAAATGGGCACAATTTATAACAAAATATATAACACGTACAAAAAACACCAATAGTACAACTCAAAATTTATATAGTTTGCCATGGAAAATTTCAAGGACAACACGTAATCTAAGGAAATCTCCATCATCTGGGTCTAATTCATGCACCTTCCGACCAGCTGTTAAAAGTTGAGAAAAAATGCACACCAGCATCCCACAATCGTTCGATGTTGTTCTCTGTTGTGGAGTGTCCGGTAGCCTAGTACACCCTATCCGGTTGTCCTGATTTTGACCATTCCACCCTATGGTTTTGCTAATAGCATATGCAAGTACGGTCATGGGCCTCTGGAGTACTTGACCAAGCTTCTCCTCACTGTCATTAGAAAGACAACTATCATATATGTACATGTGCATATTCGTTGTATTTAGCACTCCTAATATCCAGTGGTTTCCTTTTATGTTGAATGGCATGAATATTCGCTTCAAACCCTTCCATGGTCTCATAAACATGTCATCTCTACCATTGATCGTATTACACATGTGGCCCATATCCAGATTGTGTGACAACTGTATATATCCGGTGAATTGGCTATCACTTGTAGTCCAGTCCGCATCTAAACCATTCTCAAATGACTGGCGCCGCAACAGATACAGGAATGCATCGATGTGCTAATTAAAAAAGAAATATAGACATAAGTCAAACACATGCTTCACAAACATATGCATCACAAACAAACAAACCATAATATTTAAAAGCAATACCTCCCCGTCCCAATATTTTCCCGGTGTCTTAGCTTGTATGAACCACTGGATTTCCGGCTGTAGTGGTTATGTCCCTTTAACGAGCCTTGACGACTTTTTGTTGCAAAAATTCCTCCATACCTCATACGTAGACACATCATCCTTATCAATCCGGACTGACCATGATGTAGGTACAGGAGGTGCTCTAGGAAAGGCGGGACTCTGTGATACGACAATATCCATGCACTGATCTACCTTCTTAGTTCCCTTCTTGGCTACCTTTTTAGTTCCCTTCATAGCCACCTGCTTACACCTTTTTCTTTTCTTTTCCTCGGTGTATGGTGTTGTCACATGATGTGATCGCTTCCTTTATCGCACCGCCCTTAACGGCTGAGGCTTATGCACATCATCTATCACGGCTTGTGTGTTCTCGCTTAAAGTGATAATTGCTTCCTGTCAAAACATAACGATCGAACACACTGTAAGGAACATATTTAAAAAAAATATATAAAACTACATGTATATAAACTATCATATACCTTTTCAGGGAGCATCTCTTGTGGTTCCGTGTCATCACCGATTTCAATCACCTCCCCACACTGCTCCTCCTTCCTCTCACCCTCTTCTTTCTTATCCTCTCCACACTGCTCTTCCTTCCTCTCACCCTCTTCCTTCTTATCCTCTCCACACTGCTCTTCCTTCCTCTCACCCTCTTCCTTCTTATCTACTCCACTCTGATCTTCTTTTTTATCCTGGTCTTCATTCTTCTTTTCTTCTTCACTATATTCCGCACCATGCTCTTCTACAACGTTCACCTCCCCCACATACCCACCTATTTCCCCCACAAAGTCGAAATTCATATACATATCACATCCAAGACGCTCTCCCATCCGATCTACCTTACTCACAGCCCGTAGCTCCGCCATCAACTCCTCCTTCAACTCCACCTTCAACTCTGCCCTCAACTCCTCCTTCAACTCCACCCTCTCCCGCCTATTAGACTCACTGAACTCCGATCTCATCTTCCGCACCAATTCATCTGCCAATGAATCTTTAAGTTCCACCTTCAACATTTCAAATCTCTTCCGCATCCTTGCCTTCCTTTCTTCTTCCTCATTTGCCTGTACATTCACTTCATTCTTCTTCTTACACCTCTTCTCGTTTCTAATTCTGTCCTCCTCATCTATATAAACATACACTTCCTCCTCATTTTCCACATCCTCTTTGCCCTGATTACCTACAACATTCTCTTCCTCACTCTCTACCTCATGCTCTTCCTCATTATGTACCTCATTCTCTTCCTCATTGTTCTCCTCTTCTTGACTTAGCTCAGACCCCTTATAAGGTTCAAATAACACATCAAGGTCAAGGTGTATGGCTTTCCCATCAAAATAATCCTTCATTGGCGCATACCAATCGCACTTTGCCTCGTCTTCTTGGATAACAAGTTCATATGCTTGTACATCAGCTGACTGAAAACATGAAAAATCAAACCCAACTCCATAAGCACATGTTACTTACATCCAAAGCACACATTAATTATGTACACAAGACATATGTACTTACCTTAAATATTTCTTCAGCTTCTAAGAAAGTTATATTCTTTGCACTTATCCACCGACATATACGAGGGTACACGGTCTTTGGTCTCCTCAAATAGTATTTAGGGGGTGCACGCAATATCTCCAGTATCCAAGCCTACAAAGTATTAAATAAAAATCATTACAGTTGAAATCTAACATGAAGTAAATCACATGAATATAGGAAACATACATGAAACGCTTGTGCTAATCCATGAAGCTGATATGGGATGGCCTTCTTCTGTCCTTCTTCCTCATTGTACGCGTCAAATGCCTTCTTCCTTCCTGGGATACCCCATTCCATCATCTTGCACAGCTCATCCCAAGCAGGCACACCCCATGGAAACGAGTTAAATACAGTGGGGAAATCAGTTAGGTTGATGATATTATCATCAACCTTTTTCAATGGATCAGTTGTGAGTAGGAACCTATGTATAACGAACAACATAGCCATTGTCACCGCATCATCGTTATTTTTTTTTCCAATTAGTCTCTAAGAATGTATCGAATATATTTTTGTGATTTATGCTCTCTCTACCTCTAAAGTAGAGATTCCTCAATCTGTTTTCCCTTTTATAATTGCTCATCCGTTTAAAAATTGGTAACGGATCACCTAGTCTCAATCCGGTTATAAGTGCGAATTCACGCTGACCGAATTTCACTTCAACACCATTGATTTTGAACCACATTTCTCCGGATTTACCCTCTTTCGGATTGATCTCCATTGTAAGAACCCCATGGCATAGAGGAGAGGACAACGAATACACTTCGAAGTCCACTAAATGCCCAAAATATGTTTTCCTGAACATGGCCAACTGCACTGTGGATAATCTTTCTTTCACTTTCTTCATCACCTCAGCATCAGAACGAACTGTGATAGTAGCTCTCGTATCATAGGCGTACGGGTACCTAAAGGTGTCTTTGATACTCTTCTTAAGTGTCTTTGATGTCCTCTTCCGCTTTTTGGAATTAGACTTAGAATGATCACCCTTCCAAATCATAAAGTAGATCAAATTATTCAAGTAAATACTCACTTCGCGAATATGAAATTCGCGAACTGACAAGAGCATTCGCGAATTCGCATATGCGGAACAATAGCATATGCATCGACTGCTTCGTGGACATGAGTTTACTTCGCAAATCGCGATGTTCGCGAAGTAAACTCATATTCGCGAACTGGTCGATTCTGTAAAATTTCGTCGCCACAACTGATTTTAACTATTTCTAAGTATCATTCTAACAAAACGAAGCTATGAACCAACGAAAAAACACAATAAATTTGTAAACCCTACTTCTAAATCGCATGAGAATTAAAATCACCGTAGTATAGGAATAGAAGAGTTAAAACCTAATCAAAAATCACAAAATAACATACCTTCTTGCCGGTTCTTGCCATTGGAATCGGTTGGACGTCGCTGGAAGAAGAAATGTAAAGATTGGAGGTGTTGAAGATGTTCGTCGTTCGAGTTTTTGGTGTTCGTCGTTCGAGTTTTCGCGAATGGTTAGGGGTGAAATGCATAAGTTCTTATATATATATGAAGGGCATTTCGGAAAAGTATTCAGGGCATAGTCTATATATGTAAGTTGGATGATAATGGGTCTGAAAATGTAAATGGGCCTCACATTTGATCTAGTTTTGTAATTTTTCCAATTTAAATTGATTGCGCTCGGTTCGAGTTTGAGATCGGTTCAAGCATTAATGACCTCAATGTCTGAGCTTTTTTAGGTTCGGTTAGAAAGTTTCTGACCAGACTCGAGAGTTTTTTTATTAATATTATATATATATATATATTATTGACTTTTATTTTTTAATTTACATACATTTTAATTTTGTTATTTTTTTATTAGTTTTTGTAATTAATAACTTGTTTGGTCTAGTAAAAAAAAATTTGTTTGGTATTCATTCACTATAAAGCTGATTTTAAATAATAAAATGGTAATCAGATACAATTAAGTTTATGCAAAACTGTTCAAGAAAAATTCAAAATGAGCTGCTCGATGAGCTTCGAGCTCGAGCCGAACTATATCAAGCTAGAGCTGAGCTCCAAATTCCCAAGCTCGGTGAGCTTCGAGCTCGAGCCAAGCCCAGTCTCTACGCTGCTCGAGTCGAACCGAGTCTGTCCATGTTCGGTCTCGGTTCGGCTCGTTTGCACCCTTACTTTTACAGGTGCAATGAATAACAGTCTGTTAACCGAATTTTATGTTCAAAAATTATCTTTTTTTGGTCATCAAGGGCTTAATGAGACCAATAGTAAATAATCATGGGTTTAATGTATCCAAATAAAAGATCGAGGGCTTAATGAACTAAAAAATGAAAGATCAGGGTCTAATAATGCTTTTTACCAAAAAAAAACTGTATACTCACATTTTATTATACAATTTGCATTTTGTAATATTTTTATTCTTATAAATATATTTAAATATAGTATTTAAAATTTTTTGTTACACAGTCAAACCCGAAGTTTGGGTTCTGTCTCTGCCACTAACTAAAGAGAAAGAATGAAAAAGCAAACAAACTGGCCAAAGAAACCATAAACACTCACCATTGGAAACACCTTATCATTTTTAACGTGTCAGATGCTTTACTACTATAAAACCAATTCGGCGTTTGGTTCGCACATGGGTAACAGAATGGAATCAAGAAAATGAAACAAAGAGAAATGAATGGAATGACTCTGAATTCTCTTCTTCGTTTGTTTCAGTTCCACAAAGGGAATGATATACTCATAATTCTCTTTGTGGATGTTTGGTTCAAATGAGGTAATAAACTAGAGTTGTGTTTTTAACAATAATTTTTATACATACATGTGTCTATATTAATAAATTAATCACATGTAAATATAAGAATGAAAATCAATTTATTCAACCATTAAAATCAAAAGACGATGAAACTGACGAAACTGAAATAAAATACATAAATATTCTATTTTAAAAAAATTATTTTAAAATAATTAAAAATAAATACCAAAGCCGAATAATATGATAAAAGAAAAATATTTGTCAAAAATATTTTTGAGGATAAAAAAGTTGTCACGTCCGTGTCTAAATTTCTAGAATTTATATATTGATATTAGTATATATTATAATTATTGAGTTTGTGAAGTTAATTTGGTGCTATAGAAAAAGTTTGGAGTCAATTCAATGGTTTTATGTGTAAATTAAAAATTAGGATAATTTTTAAAAGATTGTATAAAGATGGAGGATCAAACTGGATTTTCTCCAATTTTGGATATATATTCGAATTGAAAACAGATGATCATCATCAACTTTGTTTTTTTTCTTTTTCTTATCTTTCTTTGCCTCTTCGTCTTTTTTTATCGTTCCTGAACCGTTTCTCCACCGTTTCTTTGATTTACGGAAATTCGACCGTCCGAATCACTCGAAATTTAAAACATAGCATCCTTATGTATAGATCTAAGTCCTAACCGAAGAGTTTTTGAGTTTCGGCAGTGTTTAGAGAGGAAATGTCTTAAACAGAGATTAGAGGCGAATTGAACGGGTTTGTGGTTTTCAATTAGTAGCCAAGGTAAGTAACTATCAACTATATTTTGAGTTTTATGTATATAGATATATATATAATCAAAGAATTTTCAAAAAGTGATATTTTAAGGTTATGCAGGAATTTTGTAAAATTTGAGGTTTTCATAATTTTGCTTTTTATTGTGAAATTATGGTTCAAATGATGCTTCTATGTGACTATCAGATTTTACTCGATTATGTTGATTTAAGGCTTGATTTGGTTGATTTACATATATACATATATGTTTTTGGTTTCAATGTATATCTATATTGAATAAAATGAATTTGATGATTTCTTACGAATTGGTTTTGGATTGAGAAATCTGTTGCGGTTATTGTTGTTATTATTTTGGATTGAAGTCCAAATATGATTTTTATGAGTTGTGATATTTCAAAAGATTAAATGGTTTTGTCCATCTAGGATTGCCCGGGGTAGGACTTGTATTTGTAAGACCATATCTAATGGCGGTATGGCCAGAGTGCACGGCTTGTAGTCCTAACTGTTAGGTAAGGAACGAGATATAAATGAGATATCTCGATATTGTTATGATTGATGTTATGATCTACACGGGTGGAATTCGAGGATGGATACACATACACAAATTTTATCTTATAAATTTAAGTTTTGAGTATATTTTATAAGGTTTTGATTAAATCCCTTTATAAACGTATATATGTAGCTATGTTAAGTAAAGTTGGTTTTTATAGTTGATAGTTTCTTACTGAGATTTTTGTCTCACGTTTTTAAATGTTTTAATGTTTTTAGGTGAGAAAGTACAGGATATAGAGAAGGTTATCGACCGTTTAGGCGGGGTTTAGAAGTTGGCTGCTTATTGTTAGAATTATGGTTAGAACTTTGGTATTTCAATTGTAATATAATATGGTATTATGATATTGAGATAAATTGGAGACTCCTAAGTGTTGATTATGATCTTTCTATTTCACGCCCGATGCCGATTGAGGTCGTCTAGGGTCGGGTGTGATAGTTTGGTATCAGAGCTCTAGGTTAAATTCTTCGGACCTAAGGTTGATAGTAATTGAGGAATATCGATATTTGGTGATAGCTAAGACATAATCGATAATCATTGAGGAATATGAATATTTGGTGAAAGCTAAGAAATAATTTGGAATTTTTCGAGGATTGAGTAACTATGGTTAGTAAAATATTGGGTGTTTGAAAATTAGTAAATTAGTTGATATTTGGCGACATGAGTTACATACATGATATTAAGTATGATTTGGAGGTGATATTTGAGAGTTTAATAGTTAGCTTACAACCATATATATATGAGATATGAGTAAATTATAACTTTGAGCTAGAGATAATAGAGAATTGTCTATATAGGTGCTGCGGGAGAATCATATTCGTATCTGAATCTTATGATGCATTTTTCGACTAGATATAGGTCGAATCTATCATGGAGTCCTAAATGAAAGTTCTTTATTATTATCTTACGTTTCCAAGGGTTTTTGAATCGCGTTAATCGGACTCCGTATGAAAAAGTTATGCTGAAACCGGCATATGTTGGTCATTTTAGCGTTAAACCAGAATTTGGTTTTTGCTTTGATTTTTCTCCTTATTTGAGAGACATTGCTACTGGTTTACATGATAAGTTGGTCTTTTTAGGAATATAGGAAATTGAGGAAATGAGAAAGTGATAAATTGAAGATAATAGATATGAGATTGAGAAAGATAAAGTATGGAGGTTTTATTTAATGGGTTTGGAAGTTGATTAATACTTGGGAGATTATAACATGAATTTAGTGTATTATAGAATCTTAAGTTGAATAAATGAGATCTGAAAGTTAAATTACTGTTTTATTGGTGAACTTCATTGGGTTGAGGTTTAGAATTATTGAGAGTTGTATAAATGATATTTAGAGAGATACCGATGTTAGTGATCAATAAGAAGTAAAGTGAAAGAATATATTAGAGTTCATGATTTGATGATTAAATATGAAAATTTGGTAAGCTTAAATAGTGTTTGAGGAAATAATTAAGATATGAATTTTGAGGACAAATTTTGCTGATCTTAAGCACAGTTTGAGGTAGAAAATTAAGAGATAAATATGTATAAGAGGATATATATGTTGCTAATTGAAATTTTGTAGTACATATATTGTTAATAGAAGCTATTTTTAGTTGAAGTTTGTGTGATTATAGTGTAAGTTTATATAATGAGGATCAAATTAAGAGTTTATAGGTCAAATAAGAAATTGGATGACATTATAAATTTTATTGACTCTATATGGGTAACGATATCATTTGGAGTTTGGAGGAAAAAAAAACAAAAGTAATTATCGTAATTTAGGTATTCTATCTTCATTGGTTATATGATTTGGAGAAAAGATTGAAGTTTCTTTAGATTGATAAATGATATATATAGTGGTGATAAAAAAAATAGCATATTAGCTTAATGGATTTTGAGGAGTTAAATGGAGAATTACAAGAGTGATGTTGGTATTAAGATTCTATGAAATGACTCTTATTGATAGGTAATGAGGTTTATATTGGTGATGTTGATGTTGATGTTTATGAAATGACTCTTATAAGAGTGATGGTGATGTTGATGCTAATGATTGAAGATTATAATATAAATAATGATGAGAGTGAAAAATTATAGATATAAGTATTATTATTATGATGAAGTAAGATTATACGCTGATGCAAATCATTGATTCAGATTATTTAAAGGTTAAGGAAAATATAATATCGTACATATTAGTGGTTCAAAAGTGATTTTTTTTAAGTCTATAGAACTTGGAGATAGGTGAAATATATCTGATATATATGCAATTGATGGAATCAATTGTGATTTAAATCTAGTAAAGTGAGATTTGGTTTAAGGATAGGAAGATATGAATATAAAATGTATCATATTATATAAAATTGAATATATGATATTTGAAGTTTTATTGTGGATTATGGTGATGGAATTAACTAGGTTGAAATTGAGAGTTACTAAGAGTTATCAGTGATGTGGATATGGATAAATGATGAAGTTAATGGAAGGAAACATTAGAATTTGTGGTTTTATGATGATTATGAGGAATCATGGTTTCGGAAGAAAATTAAGATAGATTAGAGAATATGAATTTCGAGGATGAAATTTTCTTAAGGTGGGGAGAAGTGTCACGTCCGTGTCTAAATTTCTAGAATTTATATATTGATATTAGTATATATTATAATTATTGAGTTTGTGAAGTTAATTTGGTGTTATAGGAAAAGTTTGGAGTCAATTCGATGGTTTTATATGTAAATTAAAAATTAGGATAATTTTTAAAAGATTATATAAAAATGGAGGATCAAACTGGATTTTCTCCAGTTTTGGATATATATTCGAATTGAAAACAGATGATCATCATCAACTTTGTTTTTTTTTTCTTTTTCTTATCATTCTTTGCCTCTTCGTCTTTTCTTATCGTTCCTGAACCGTTTCTCCACCGTTTCTTTGATTTACGAAAATTCGACCGCTCGAATCACTCGAAATTTAAAACATAGCATCCTTATGTATAGATCTAAGTCCTAACCGAAGAGTTTTTGAGTTTCGGCAGTGTTTAGAGAGGAAATGTCTTAGACAGAGATTAGAGGCGAATTGAACGGGTCTGTGGTTTTCAATTAGTAGCCAAGGTAAGTAACTATCAACTATATTTTGAGTTTTATATATATATATATATATATATATATATATATATATATATATATAATCAAAGAATTTTCAAAAAGTGATATTTTAAGGTTATGCAGGAATTTTGTAAAATTTGAGGTTTTCATGATTTTGCTTTTTATTGTGAAATTATGGTTCAAATGAAACTATTGACTATGCTTCTATGTGACTATCAGATTTTACTCGATTATGTTGATTTAAGGTTTGATTTGGTTGATTTACATATATACATATATGTTTTTGGTTTCAATGTATATCTATATTGAATAAAATGAATTTGATGATTTCTTACGAATTGGTTTTGGATTGAGAAATCTGTTGCAGTTATTGTTGTTATTATTTTGGATTGAAGTCCAAATATGATTTTTATGAGTTGTGATATTTCGAAAGATTAAATGGTTTTGTCCATCTAGGATTGCCCGGGGTAGGAATTGTATTTGTAAGACCATATCTAATGACGGTATGGTCAGAGTGCACGGCTAGTAGTCCTAACTGTTAGGCAAGGAACGAGATATAAATGAGATATCTCGATATTGTTATGATTGATGTTATGATCTACACGGGTGGAATTCGAGGATGGATACACATACACAAATTTTATCTTATAAATTTAAGTTTTGAGTATATTTTATAAGGTTTTGATTAAATCCCTTTATAAACGTATATATGTAGCTATGTTAAGTAAAGTTGGTTTTTATAGTTGATAGTTTCTTACTGAGATTTTTGTCTCATATTTTTAAATGTTTTAATGTTTTTAGGTGAGAAAGTACAGGATATAGAGAAGGTTATCGACCGTTTAGGCGGGGTTTGGAAGTTGGATGCTTATTGTTAGAATTATGGTTAGAACTTTGGTATTTCAATTGTAATATAATATGATATTACGATATTGAGATAAATTGGAGACTCCTAAGTGTTGATTATGATCTTTCTATTTCACGCCCGATGCCGATTGAGATCGTCTAGAAGGTTATCGACCGTTTAGGCGGGGTTTGGAAGTTGGCTGCTTATTGTTAGAATTATGGTTAGAACTTTGGTATTTCAATTGTAATATAATATGATATTATGATATTGAGATAAATTGGAGACTCCTAAGTGTTGATTATGATCTTTCTATTTCACGTCCGATGCCGATTGAGGTCGTCTAGGGTCGGGTGTGACAAAAGTAAAAGCAAATAAGTATAAGGATCAAAAGTGAGATTAGTCTAGGAGTAAAAAAATATAAAGAAATAAATAAATATAAAGATCAAAATAAAAATCAAAAAGTAAAAATTAGTCACGAATATTTTTTGAGAATAAATAAATAAATATATAATATATAAGTATAATCATCAAAAGTGAAATTAATCCAAACTTAAAATAAATAATATATATATACCAAAATAAAAATTAAAAACAAAATAGAGAGTAAAATGAGATTTTATAAGGAGAATAGACGTTCAAATTAGTGAGAGAGAGATGGAAAATGGAATGAAAAACCTTAAGGGCTTGATTGGATGAAGGGTTAATAAAGGAAGGGTAGAGAAGGGTAGGGAAAGGTAAGGAAAGGGAACGAAGGGTAATTTCTAACCCTTCCAAACCCACCAAATTGGAGGGTTAAAAATTGGATGAAATTTCTTAAAAAGAAACCCTTCAAAACCCCACTCTTACCCTTCTAATTTTTTTGTGTTCCAAGCATTGGTTTGTAGAAACCCTTACTAACCATTCCCCCTCCCAAACAAGGGTTTCTATCAACCTTTACTAACCCTTCCCTTACTAACCCCTCTAAACCCTCCATCCAATCAAGCCCTAAGGGGTTGGGGGAATGAGATTAGAGGAGTTAGGGGTAAACTCAAAACTAAAAGAGGGTAAAGAGAATGTTTAAATTGATAAAACAAACACCAACAAAATGAATAAAACTTTCTATTTCTCTTACCTTTTCTGAAACCCCCAAAACAAACGATATATTTTTTTTTTGTACTAATTCAATTCAGTTTTAGTTCATTTTGTTAATAAGATGATAATCTGACTAACTCATTGGAGATTGATCTGAAATCTAATTAGAATTTTCAATTAATTTTTGGGTAAAGTCTAAAAAAAAATATCGTGCTTTCATTTTTTTTTTTTTGTTAAACTGGTATTTGTAAAAAAAAAATTGTTCAAATGGGGACTATAGTTTTTGTTTGCGACTAGAAGATGAATGCGGTTTTTCACTTTATTAAAAACAAGGACTTCAAAATTAAAATGAACGTTGACGACTTCAAAATTGAAAAGTTCAAAGACTTAATGTTATTCTAAACAACTATAATTTTTCAACATTATAACCTTATTTTGAGGTCATTTGGGCATTGTTTGGTGATGAGAGAGAAAGTGAATGTTTAGAGATAGAAAGTGAATGAAAATGTTGATTTTGAAAAATAAAAAATTTGGTTCCATGCGTATTGATATGGTATGAAATAGTAGAATGGACCTAGACATACAAGCCCATGCCCACTATTTCATAAGTTCATATAGGCGGCTAGCCCAAAAGGGTCTTTCTGGAATTAAACATAAGGAGGAAGCTTCGAACTCCAAACATCACGCTCAACTAACTATATTGTGGAAAGATAGGTTCCAAACCAATAGGAAGTTGACACGTGTAAGAAGGTACAAACTCTAAAATCTATAAATAGCACGAGAATAGAGAAGGCATGTACACAATTCTCTTAACTACTACATTCTTGAATCCTTACTAGATTACGTATCCTACATACTAATTTAGGCATCAGAGATGGTTTGTCGGTCTCTGACCCCCTATTTGACGCTTGTTTATCCTTCAAGGGTGATCAGAAGTTCGTTGTTCAGAATTAGAAGATAGCCCGATATCAGGTACTAAACAACTTTATTTCTTATAATTTTTCATTTTGAGGTCGTTAACGGTCATTTTTATAGTGTCAGACTAAATGATTATCGTTTTTAGCAACATGAAAACCTCATTCCCCGTTTGAATAAAAATATTACATGTACTAGTTTGATAAAAAGTGAAATGACATGTTTTTTTAGAGTTTTCCCTTAATTTTTTTTATGTATACACTAACAGGGGCAGAGACAGAGGGGGCCTGAACGGGCACATGTCACCGACCTTTGGAATCACCCCTACAATAGATGATTTTGGTCTCCCTGTTCCCGACAAATTAAGGTTCCGAGTGGTTAATTAACTCATTGAGTTTGTATTTAATTATAAAATTCAAGTTGTTTGATATATAATAGCGGCAAATTAACTTAAGTTTATTTAAAACGACTCAATCTTACTTTTATAATTCAAAACTAGCTTAATTTTGAAAAGTTTCGTAGTGATACGTAAAAGTTGGTCCTGCACCACTCAGATGATAACATGTATATATACATAAAAAAGAAAATCGAGCAAATTCGATGTATTAAAAAAAATTACACACGCATGTGTAATATTAGCCTTCCTAACGGACCTATCTTATATTCACCACTATACACTAGGAATCCAACATATGACTTATAATTAAAAACGACATAATCCTCATTTGGTTCTCTAAACTAAGGTTTTCAAAATCAATTAAGACTTTAAACTATAAAAATCATCAATGAGATTCCTGAACTAACAAAAAATCATCAATCGAGTCCCTATTCTAAATAAAAATCATCAATTGGGGTCTCATCGAATATCATTCCGTTGAACAGTTTCAGACCCTATTTCCCAAACTCATTTTGAACCAACACAGAGATTATTACAGTCAATGTCAAATATTCACAATTTCTGATTTTAGGATAGAATGAGGATTCAATTGATGGGTTTTGCTTAGTTTAGAGACTTAATTAATGATTTTGATAGTTTAGGTCCCTACTTGACTGTGAAGAGTTTGAGGACTAAAATGGATGTAATGCGTAATTAAAACGCTTGTGACCATTTATATCATATTGAAAGAAATATATATTGTATTTAAATTTATCTTATTAGGAACTAAGTGGAAGTAAAAAAGTTTTGGTGGTCAAGTAGAAAGGCAAGAAAGGGATCGTGGCTCTCAAGCTGGATCTGGAGAAAGCCTATGATAGGTTGAACTGGAGCTTTCTTCTGGATAGTTTAGCCAAAGTTGGTATCCCGGAGAACTGGAGGAATTTGATTGGAAAGTGTATCTCCTCTCCTGTTTTCCAGGTTATGATCAATGGGGATATGTCGGATGAGTTCTCTCCATCCAGGGGTATTCGTCAAGGGGATCCTATGAGCCCCTTCCTTTTTGTTATTGCCATGGAAAGATTGTCTCACCTGATCCAAGAGGCGGTGAGCAAAGGGACTCTCCACCCTGTTTCCATCAACAGACATTGCCCCCCTGTTACCCATTTACTCTTTGCTGATAATGTCATGCTTTTTGTGGAGGGTAATGAGGAACAAATTAAGGCTGTGATGGATATCCTCGACTGCTTTTGTGAGGCTTCTGGCCAGAAGATTAACATCCATAAATCTCGTATGCTTTGTTCCAAGAATATGGATAATAGCTTGTGTAGAAGACTGAGTGAGATGTCTAGCATTCCCCTGACTCAATCGTTTGGGAAATACCTTGGGGTCCCTCTTCATAGTGACAGGGTGTCCAAAGCCTCTTTTAAAGACATTTTGGACAAATCTAACGGTTTGTGTGCTAGCTGGAAAGCTAATTCTCTTTCCCTTGCAGGTCGCCTTACTTTAATCCAGTCTATCAACTGCGCTGCTCCAAATCACATCATGCAAGCCTGTAAGCTCCCTGAGCCGGTCCTCAACGACCTTGATAAAATTAATCGGCGTTTTCTGTGGGGAGAGTCTGGGGATGGGAGGAAGATTCACCTGGTCCCTTGGAAGGAAGCCTGCCAGCCTAAGAGCAGGGGGGGTCTTGGTATAAGGCAAGCTAAGGACAATAATAAAGTCCTGTTAATGAAGCTTCTTTGGAGAATGTGGCAATCCCCCTCCTCCCTTTGGGTTCGTCTTCTGTGCGGCAAGTATAGGAAAGATAGAATCTTTGGTGGCCCGAAGGAGAGGGTTGTCAGCTGTTCCTTCCTCTGGAAAGGGCTTAGTGTTGTTTTTGCTGAGTTCTGTACGGGGATTGGCTTGGAGGTGGGTAATGGGAGATCCATTAGTTTCTGGTATGACACCTGGATTGGTGACAAACCGTTGATTGAGGTGTGCATCACCCCTCCGCCGAATGATCTCCTCTCCTGGAGAATTGCTGATGTGGTGGACTCGGAGGGAGACTGGATCTGGTCTAAGTTCGACTCCTTTCTTAGCCTGGAGACCCTCCTTAATATTAGAGGTGTGAAGATTAGTAATCAAGAGGAGGATAAGGACAGACACTGCTGGGCCTTGACTAATAATGGTTCTTATTCTTGCAAATCGTCCTATGAAGCTTTTACCCCTAATAGGGCTGATCCTTCCTTGGAAATTTGGAAGTCCATTTGGGCCCTCAAAGTCCCCTACCGCATTAGGAGTTTCCTATGGCTGGGAGTCAAAGACAGGCTCCTCACGAATGCAGATAGACACAGAAGGCACTTGGCTGTATCTGGTGCCTGTAGCAGATGCAGCGGCCATGTGGAAACCTTGTGCCATGCTTTGAGGGATTGCCCGAATAGTAGAAAGGTTTGGGAAGGGGTCCTTCCTCACCACATCCTTCCTTCCTTTATGGGGTTCTCTGATATTGACTGGTTCTCTGAAGGCGTTAATGGGAATTTGTTGGCCAGTATGGAGCACGGGGCTATTCTCTTCGCTATTATTTGTCACCAAATGTGGAAATGGAGGAATGAAGAGTTATTTGCTGAGAAGACTGTCTTTATTCCTGACCTCCGGTTGCCTCAACCAAAATTTTTGGAATTGGACCTAAAAAAGCCATTCAGGTTCGTTATCGATTAGGATTTTACTTCTCGAAAAAACTCTCTGTTATTACAAAGAGTTTTGAAGGAGAGCCCCTGGTTCACCCCTCCCCGGTTAAAGAGGTCCAGTTAGTTGGTTGGAGGAAGCCCATGGAAGGGGTTGTCAAGTTGAATACGGATGGCTCCTGCCTTAGTAATGGCAGAATTGCTGCTGGTGGAGTTCTTCGAGATGCTGGTGGCGCCTGGCTGGCTGGGTTTACCCATAACTTAGGTACGGGCTCCTCCTTTACTGCGGAGCTCTGGGGGATCTTGTCTGGCATTAAACTCGCCATTCGCATGGGTGTTAAAAGACTTTCGGTGGAGTCTGACAATTTGGAGGCTATCAACAGGATTTCGGATAGACAGACTGTTTGTCTTAAGAGTCAGAATCTCATTAAAGCCATCTTGAGGCTTCGTCCTGCCTTCGATTCTCTTACCTTCTCCCATATTTATAGGGAGCAAAACCGCGTGGCGGATCGCTTGGCAGCTGCTGGGCATGGGGGGATGTTAGGTGTTTCTACCCTTTCCGTTCCTCCTTCTTTTCTGTTACCTTCTCTTCTTGAGGATAGGATTGGGGTCAGTCTTTTTAGACTGCTCCCGGATTAGGTTTTTGTTTGTTTATTTTTTTTCTTCCCTTCTTACCAAAACAAAAAAAAAAGAAGAAGAGTTGGGTGATGGGGGAAATTCAAATAGCAAAGAGTTTGAAAGAAAAAGGTCAAAAAGTGAAAAAGTATAAAATATTGGGGTTCGTTAAGATTGAGCACGCTAAATTTGGGGGTGCTAAAAATGTTTGAATCTGCAGGCGTGACTCCAAAGCCTGCGCCCCACCATTTCCTAATTTGTTTTTCAAAAAATATTATACTGAAAAATAATTCTTGATTTTTGCATAATCGTTTACTTAAAAAAAAAAATCAATGAAAAATTTTAAATTCATCAAAATACATGTGTATATATATATAAATTTTCTATACCACTTAGAATTTCTCCTTCATTTTTTCTTGCTTTTTTAAAACTAGCCATCATCAATTTTTTTTTTCATTTATTGTGTTACAGTCAATATCAAAAAATATTTTATTTAAAAAAAAAAAAATTGTATCCGAAATTTTTTAAAATACAATATTTTTCGGAAAACAGCCGATATTTAGGTAACAATTTTATACTTACTAGCTAGAACCATAAAATTATTTTTGTAACAGTATAACACTTTTATTTTATATTTTAAATATTTGTTAGGTTAATATAATACATATTTGAATTTATAACGATTTGTCATTTGGCATATTATATTTATATTTTGATCTATTCTAGTATATTAGAATTTGTGAATCTATTAACTTGTCAATTTTGGTACTAATTTGACATCAAGATTTAAAAAAAAAAACAAATTACATGACATGCCAAATTTGAAGTTTGACATTAAATAAATTTATTTGTCATTAAATAAGGGTGTCTGATTTCTAAAATTGACAAATTTAGGTTTCCAAACTAAATTGACAAATTTAAATATAGATAGATTCAAAGATTAAAAAAACTTATGTGGATACATTGATTTACGGATAAAAGATTTTGATTTTTTTGTTGTAAAAAACGATGATTGTTTTTGTCAATTTGATCATTGACAATCTCAAAATAAAAAATTTTAAGAACTACAATTGTTTAGTATCACATTTATTATAGAACCACATTTTTTATTTTCCAAAATCATCATTTTTGGAGTTTTCTCTATTTAAACATTAACTTTCTCTCATATCACCAAACAACGTATAAATGATCTCAAAGCTAAAAGGTTAAAGAATTAATGTTGCTTAAAATATCATTAAATTCTTGAAAGTTTCTATTTTGAAGTTATTAACGATCAAATTGGTAGTGCAAATCCAAAAACCATTGATTTTACAAATGACAATAAACACATTACTCATTTTGACAAAAAAATAATAATTAAAATAATGAAATAAATGAAAAAGAGTGAAGTCGGTTCTTTCCGAGATAACATCCACAGGAATTTTCACATGCACCTTAATGAGCAAGTGAATTTGCTCATTCACCATTAGATATAGACTTATTAAATCTAAGTCTCGGGATACTTTGAATCTTCATCTTAGAATTCTAATAGGCCTCTATCTAACGGCGAATGGACAAATTCTACATGCTCATTAAGGTGCATGTGATCAATACTGTAACATCCAAAGCTTTTTTCAAGAATGTGCGCTTTGAAAGGGGCCATATCAAACAAAGTAATTCTGATACCAATATTTTTATCTACAAATTACAAGTTTTTATTGAACTAACCCTAGATTTAAATATAAAAACTTAGCAGCAAATGATAAAAAAGTTAATAAATTTGTAATTATTTTATTATATTAAGCTAATATTTGTTAAGCAATGAGTAAATGGCGCCGCTCATTTCGTAATATAATATTTATTTGGAAGTATTTCTTAGTAGAATTAAGAGAATGGTCTTCTAAAAAAAAAAACAAAAGAATGGTCTAATTGTAAGAATAATAAATGATTTGACCATCCTTATCAAATCAATGATGTTTCTTTTGTGATCCTCGTGATTTTACATATTAATTTCATAATCTTTCAACAGCGGCTCAGTTGGGGGCGATTTTATACGTGGTGTCTAAAAAAAGTTTGTTAAATCGAATTTGGTCACTTTTTTTTCGTATGTATACATTTTATAATTTGAGTGGTCAAGAATCAATTTTTAAGTACCAATATAAAACTTCTCAAAAGCTATATTGTGTTTAAAATTCTTAACATGTAAAAAAATTTCGTATCTAATAGAAAAAATCGGATTTTGTGAAGGCTTAATAAGCCAAAAAAATTAGAAAATTGGATTTAATAATAGCCTAACATGCCAAAAAAAATTAGAAATTTGGATTTAAGAAGAGCCTAACAAGTTAGAAAAATTAGAAATTTGGATTTAGAGGGCCTAACAGACCAAAATAAAATTGGAATTTTAGATTTAGAAAAAACCTAACAGGACCTGAGCCAATTTTTAGGTGCTAATATTCAGCATCCGATCTAAATTTCTTAAAAACATGGGGGCCGGAACCACCACAACCTTAAATTTTATGGAGACAGAGGGGCCGAAACTACTCGTGGACATGGTAGTTCTGGCGGCCGGAGGGGCACGGGCCCCTCTTGTCTCCGCCCCTGTCTTTCAACATATAAGTCATCAGTTAATTATAAACACGTATTTAAAATTTCTGGTTAATGCAAAACTTGATTAAAAGCGGGTCACATTTAATTAACATGTCTTGCATTTCACTTTTAATATATATAGGCAATGTTTTCCATTTGGAAAGAAAAAAAAGCCATAGGACGGGATGGAGATATTTCTGTCTCCCATAGCAGGGATGGGGAATGATATCCCTGACTTTAAGGGCGGAGCCGAAAACTCCCTAGTAGGGAGTTTTCAACCCTGGCTCTCCAGCCATGGCGACTGAAGAAGAAGAATGTATATCTTCTTCTTCATTTGGCCAAATGAGAATATGGAAAGGGCAAGGGTAATTTCACCATTTCCATTTTTATTTTTTTAACCTAAACAACAGGTGGAGAATGGATGCAGGTCCTACCCATTCAACTCCGTATGACGCATGTCTTAACAAGGCGTATCCTACCCATGCCACTTGGCATCGCATAACGCTGGTGAACCATTCCTTACTCTTGTTATTACGTTTTTGTCAAAGGGTAATATACAGATGTTATCATATACTGAGACCAAAAGGCGGCACATTTAAAGCAATCATCATCACACCCTACTTTGAAGGCAACTTAAAGGTCTAAAAATAGCAATAATAATCCTAAATAAATGTAGCAATGCACAAAAGCAACGTCGGTTGAGGATACAAACAGTCAACGAAAAAAATGATATCAGATGACCTAATCCAATAGAAATATGCTACATCATTCCTAAAAAATGACATCATCATTATGTGATAGGTCAAAAAATTAAATGACGTCATTTCATACGTACATTAGGTGTCATATAACATACCTACTTACTACTTCGTACAGAAAAAACAAACAAAAAAAAGTGATATGTCATGCACTAGAAATAAACCAAAAAGAGACGGAGCTCACCATCAATCTCAAATCAATCCAAATTTACACCGAATCAAAATTCAATCTTCGGCACAATAGTAGAACGAAGCCCTAAACCACTTCGAACTCAAAGCTTCGGGGGGCATCTGATCTCATACTATCATAAAGGGAATACACGTGACTAATGAGGTCACTTCGCCCAAAAGTATAACCACTAGACACGTAGCCCAATCAAATGATAACCTTAAAAAAGCACATGCATCCCTTCCCCTTATTCCCTGTTGGAATAAATGGAAGCAGCAGGTACCTCCAAATATAAACGTAATTAATACATCCACTAAAACATTGCCATATGGAAATCTACTAAAATCTAGTGTACCCCTCAAATCTACTATAAATATCTGGTACAATAATAAAAAAGTATTCACTCACCTACTCACCTCTCTTAGCTACTTCAAACGTATTTCTCATTTAGTACTACTTTTTCACTGACTTAGCATCAAAGTGGGGTCGTCGGTCCCTAACCTCTCTGACTATTTTTCTACTCATTTCATATTAGTACGATCAACAAACTCAATTTGAAAATTCAGACATCGTTCATTATTCTCAAAAGCACATTCCCCTCATGTAAATTCTCATCGTGAGATCTTCGAGAGAGGGGGGATTTCTGATACAAAAGGATCCACTTAAGGCCCATCACAGGCTTTCAGCCGAGTTCTTACTTCACACGTGAATGGTATGCGTGCAACTCCAAACTGCCTCGTGAATGGTATGTTGGTATTTTCCATTGGACCTACAAAAGCCTATAAAAGAGGTATTTTTCCACAATTAAAACACGTTGATTACAACTTTTATTATCTCTACTTTCTCTCTTTAGATTATCTACTAACGTTAACATCAGAGCTTCTAGTTAGAAACAACCCCAATACTCATATCTACAAATGAACCTTCTTTTTTGGCATTTTCGATCATTTATTAAAAACTCGGTTCATTTCTTTGTTAAGAAAAGTGAATGGTAAATGTGGTAGAAATAGGCTTAATACATCATTTACCTCCTGAACTTGTCCAAAAAGCTTGATTGGCCCCATGAACTTTCAAAGTGTCCCGATAGCCCTTGAACTTGTATAAAATGTTTAGTTAGCCCCCTGAACTTGCGTAAAATGTAATCAATTGATCACTCGGTCGCAAAAAAAAGTAAGTTAAATGCGGTAGATGTATTCCACGAGTTTTAGAAAAAGTAAAACGACCAAAATTGGGGTATATAATTCTAATATAAGAGAAGAAAAGTTGTATAGTTGAGCAAGTAATAACTTCATTTTCAATTTTTTTTTAATTATGTAATAACATTCTAAGATGCGTGAAATACATATTCCGCATTTAACTTACTTTTTTGCGATCGAGTGATCAATTGATTAGATTTTATGTAAGTTCAGGAGGCTAACTAAACATTTTATACAAGTTCAGAGGGCTATTAAGACACTTTGAAAGTTCAGGAGGTCAATCAAACTTTTTAGACAAATTTAAAAGGCAAATGATGTATTAAGCCAAATATTTAAAAGTAAAAACATGAAATGGGTTGCCTCGTGACAAACACACAGAAATGTTGAAGATTTGGTTAATTAGTGTTTGGTATGGGAAAAAGAGAGTTTGTTCAAAAAATGAAATAAAATAGTTTTACAATTATCAAAGTTGTCGGGTCCTAATGAATTGAAATTATCTCGGGTGGATGAATGACCACCAAACTTTGGTAATATTAATGGTGACTTACTAACTAATAATACTAATATCATAGAGTAGATATAGGTAGGCTTTATTTAACTATTTAAGATGAATTTTTTAATTGTAAAGAAGAAAAAGAAGGTGATGGACAAATTGTCGTTTTATAGTTATAATTTCTGTGCTGTATGGCTGCCAGTTTCCATTATTCTCTTTCTAATTCTTCTATTCCCACTTTCAAACTTTCATGAAACATGAAAGATAAAAAGATTCCACCATTACCTTCCTCTCCATTTTTATATTATGCATAGAATTTTAAATATATTACAAAATTCAACTACTTCCTTCATATAATGACAGAAAATTAATCTGAATTATTATGGTTTCATCATGCCCAAATTGAACTTTTTTATTATTATAAGTAATTCTCCCCATTTGCTATAGTTTTCTTTTTAAGTAAATGACATGCATTATTGACATTTTGCATATACTATAACTAATTCCACCAAAAAGCAATCTCATTTTGTTTTATAAAAATAATACTATTTATATTGTTGTCTTCCTAATTAATTATTCACCATGATATGAGTAGCATTCAATCTTCCATCTTTCATGTTACTTATGCTATTATTTTTCTACTTTGTTGGCTTAATTAGTTAGCATTGCTGATGATTGAAATCAAATGGCTAGAATTTATATTTTCCAAATTTAAGTTTTCTTTTTTAAATATACTGTTTTAGAAGTTTTACTAATATTTAACTTTACATATTAAAAAGTAATTAAAAAATAACGAATGATATGGAATGAAATTAGTTCTCGACTAATTAAATGATGACACGTCCATATTACTATTAATATATATGTCATCTTCTAAGTGATTAAAGATCAATTAATTTCGCACCACTCTAATTTTTTCTAAAAGAAGTATATCTATCCCAATTGATCTCATTTAACTATTTTTTCTCTGAGCTTATGGTCAATGAATATATTCATTGTTATGAAGGTGAGCTTATAACCGCGGGGAAAAAACTATTGTGGCCGCACTTCTACATGGATTCGATTGCAACTATAATTTTTGGACTACTCCTATGTGAAGCAATATGTAAATGCTCTTATAAACTCTTGTGTGATATGAAGGTTTTCTCTTATCCTGGACTAGAGAGTGGAGAATTGATTACATTCTGTTGGCCCAAAATAATAAATTTTATTTTATATATATATAATGCTTGTTTGTCAATTTTAGGATATAGTTTTCATTGTATCTAGAAAATAATAATGATAAAATAAAAATAATAAATACATTCGTAAATTCATCCCAAATACGCGAGGCGTACATCTTCATACGCGGGGCGTACTCCACACATCCAAAGGCGTTTCAGGATCAGGAGCACGTTTACGCGGGGCGTGCATTTCCATACGCAGGGCGTATACCGTGCATCCGAAGACGTTCCACTTCAGAGACTCGTTTACGCGGGACGTACCCTTCCATACGCCACGCGTAAACGTCATCGACAGAACGCGCAAGCTTTAGAAGCCCTGATACGCAAGGCGTAACCGACATTACGCGGGGCGTATCCTCTCTTCCGGCAGCAGTTGGAAGCAGTCAACAGCAGTTAGTGGGAGTTGAAGAAGTTAAGTTAGTTGGTGATGTGGCAAGTTAGTGGGAGAGAATTTCAAGGGGTAGTTGGTGAATAATTACCAAAATGCCACTGAATAATTACCAAAATACCACTCCAAAATACTATAAATAGACCCCCTCCTCTTCATAAAAAAAGGACTCAATCCAACACAACAAAACCCCTTCCTAAGGTCTCTTCCAATGCTCTCTAGTTCTTAGTTCTAGTTCTTAGTTTTAAGTCCATTTGTTCTTAGTTCTTCGTTCTTTCTTTCGTTCTTCGTTTTTTCTTAGCTTCGGTTCCTCTTTTAGCTCTTCTTTAGCTCCAATTAAAGTTCCAATAGCCTCTTTCCAAGTTTTTCTAATTCAATTTAGTATTCCAAGTCTTTAATGTGCTCAATTCCTAGCTAGAGCTCTGTTTTCAAATCAATTTTCCAGATTCGTCCAATTACTTTCAAAGCCCGATTGCATCTATTTAAAGTCATTTTTTGCTTTCAATCCCTTCGACAAAGTTGTTCCTGACGTCTTGAAGTTCAATCTAGTATATTTATTTGCCCAATTCCATGCCCAGAAACTCTATTTACAAGCCGATCTGTCCAGCCCAAATCCTTTTAGACATTCTGTTTCCAGAATTTTCCAGATTCGTCCAGTTATTTTCAACTCCCAATTTCGTCTACTTAGCATCCGTTTTAGCCTTCGATCCCTTATAGAAGTTTGTTCCTGACCTCCTGAAGTTAAATTTAGCCTATTTACTCGTCCAATTCCGTGTTCTTAAGCATCCAAACGAGCCTTCCGAAGTTGAGGGTTAAATCTGTCCCATTTGCCTACCAACGTTTTGCCATTGCCAAGATCACATACCGTACGGGCCCGACCGGTTGCAGCTCTCCAAGGACCTCGCACCGACACCAAAATTCAACATCAATCCGAGATAGCTATTGTGGCTCCGAGTTTGTTGTTGAATTCCAATTTATTTTAATTGCATTTCAATTCCTTGTATTTGATTTGTTCTTCCAGTTCAATTGAATTAGCTATATGTTTAGTATAGAAGTTCTTCAATTGTAATTCATTTTCAATTTCATGCTTACCTCAAACACATGTATTCAAACCTTGATTTACATCAATAAAATACCGATTTTTCACCAAATCTCGTATTAATTTCGCACCTTCAATTTCTTTACTTTTCCTGTCTTCAATCTATACGCTTAGCTTAAATAAAAACAATTTATCTCGCAAAGTTTCTATAACGGCGCGAGAGACCCAAGAGGGACTTTTTCAATCCTTGCGTCCCTCGCCAATCGTTTCGTTTAGAATTCAAGTTTTGGCGCGCAAATTCCATAAACTTAACCATTTTAATTGAGAGGTAATCTTCTCTGGCACGCCCGCACCCTAACCACACGTGACAAGGTTGAAAATTAGCATATTCGCAAAATATCGCTAACAATTTTTGGCACGCCCAGTGGGACCTTTTTTCTTAGGCTTTGCCAAAAATTTCAATACCCATCACACACAATTTTTCCACACTCATTATCCCACTTCCACTTTACCAAAATTTATTAGCTAACGCTAACAATTTTTGGCACGCCCAGTGGGACCAACTACTTTTTCTTTAGGCTTCACCAAAAATTTTAGAACTCGTTTTTGTGCCTATTTTCTTCCATAACCCTTTTTCATATCATATTTATTTTTCATTCAGTTTTAAACCACTTGTTTTTCATGCTTTGTTTTTATTCCATTAATAAGTATTTATTTATTTTCTTGTTCTTTCTTTTTCAATACTAGATTACTAACTTGATTTCATCATTTTTACCTATAAGTACTCACGAAGGATGCCGCCTAGGAAGAACACCGGGAAAGATCCAATTCCATCGGACTCCGAAGATAGTCAAAATCAGAACCAAGACCGTAACAATGAGCCCGGAATGCCCGAAGGCTTTGTGGCCGAGACTGTGAGCCATAGTCGCGATACAAACCAACAACTACCTCAAGGCCCGCCCATATTCGACTTGGCACCATTTATAGCAAATATGGAGAAGTAAATCAACCAATTTCTACATGGGTTTTCACAAACCATGAGAGAGAATAATGAAGTTATATACAGCGCAATGCAAGCTAGCAATGAGGCCATGTTTAAAGTTAACAGCGAGACGATAAACGATTCCAACAAGGTTCCGGCCCTCGAGGAGAGGATTGTCGATTTAACCGGAGAAATCGGTAAAATCCCAGAGAAATGCGCCGAGCTTTTCTCACAAAAGTCAAGATCCCAAGGGCCGGCAAGCAATGGAAAAGGAACGCCGATCTCAGGTGCCAGTGAAAGATATACCCCTCCACCAATCCGGGAAGAAAACCTCAGGTTCAATGAGCACGGCGATAGGATCAGCCCAGAACACGTCCAAGTCCCACCACCTCAACAACAGTTTAGATCTCATACCGGGCCTAGTAACCATGCCGAACATTACGAGGAGAGCTATACTCGTAACTCGGGGGGCAATGGGAGAGGAAGTAACTTTCACCCACAATAGACGACGCATACACGCGTGGAACCCACCAATAACGTAGGGGAGGCCCAATGCATAAAGAACATCATCCAAGAGATTTATGGGCCAGCCGTGAGGGAGGTGTACCGGCCCGAATTCCAAAAACCGTACCCACGGCAGTATGACCAACTCTATCCCTTACCTCATAATTTTAGAGTCCCTGATTTCACTTTATTTTCAGGAGAGGAAGGGCTATCCACCGTAGAACATGTGGCACGCTTCACCTTTCAGTGCAGTGGTTTGAGCATGGATACGAACTTCGACATGTTGCGCTTGCGACTATTCCCAGGATCACTAACGGGACCAGCGTTCTCTTGGTATGCCACTCTGCCATCAGGGTCCATTCACGTATGGGAGCAAATGGAAAGGTTTTTCCACAACCAATTCTACCGGACGGAGCCCGAAGTTTGCGTGGCAGAACTGTCCCGAATGACACAGCGACATGGGGAACCGGTTGAAAATTTTATCAACCGATTTAAAAAGATGCGACATCGATGTCGAATCAATATCCCCGAGGTCGAATTCGTAAAGATTGCCCAACGCGGACTAGAATTCGAGAACCGGAAGAAATTTCAGGGGATTGATTTTCATGATTACTATGAGATGGTGGCCAAAGTTTCGGAGTATGAGGAACTAATGAGAGAAGATCATCGACGTAAGAAGAACTCGATGGGAAGCTATCAAGGGGATGTACAAACACATGAGGTAGCCATCGCCGATTTAACAAACACCGGATCACGAACATGTCCCGTGTTGTTAAAAAATCCCAAAACCCTAGAGGTAGTCAAAAGGGTTCCAACCACCCAATATACTTTCGACGTCTCAAAGATGGAAGAGATCTTCGATTACTTGCTAAAAGAGCAGTTCATCACATTGCCTCCTAGACATGTGATCCCATCCAAAGATGAAATACGCGGACGAGATTACTGTAAGTATCACGACAACTGGAGCTATAACACTCAAGCTTGTTTTGGTTTTAGAAACGCCGTGCAGGATAGGATTAACTGTGGGATACTCCAATTCCCGGAAAAGATGGAAAGCATGCTGATTGATGAGGACCCATTCCCAATAGCCAACATGATCAATGCCACTTCACTAGTGTGGGGGGGCAAAGGAAAGCAACGTTGCGACCTAAAAACCCGGCAGATATGGGTACCAAAAGCGACGCCATCTAAGTTGGAGGAAAGCTCAAGGCAATCGCAAAATACAAAGAAAAGAGACGTGCAACAACGACGACCACGTTTCGTGACACCTTCAAGCATGTCGCCCGTCAATCAATGGCAATTGAATAGCCACAAGAAGTTCCCAAGACCTCTCTCCAAAAATGCGAAAAGAAAATTAAGGAAGAGAGAGGCAGAAAAGAGGAATGATCGAAAGGAATCATCCAGCGTTAACTCTAATGACGCGAAAGGAGGAGGAAAAAACCAAGAGAAAAACCTCCAGATCCGGGTTGGAGATTTCATCATACGAATAGATTGTGCCGCTACCTCTTTAATCTTACCTTCGGATTTTAGAGGTGAAGACACCAAGAAAGAAGTCTCCAAACTCGAGCACAAAAAGCAAGAAGACACAGTACCGAAGGCATCAGGTGAAGAGGGCATGAAGAGGGTTTACTTTGACAAGCCCACTCCAAGGATGACTCGCCATATTAAACCTCTATACGTCAAGGCTCATGTAGATGGAAAATCGATCTCTAGAGTGCTCATCGACAATGGATCGGCCGTTAACATCATGCCTATGAAGATGGTCCTAGCCTTAGGAAAATCAGAGGAAGACATAATCTCGTCAGAAGTGTCGGTTTTAGCTTTCACGGGAGAAATTGCGAAGACTTACGGTGTCCTACCTTTGGAGCTCACTATTGGTTCTCACACCGCCATGGCTGCTTTCTTCATAGTAAATTCAACTGCGAGCTATCAGGCGCTTTTGGGGAGAGATTGGATTCATTCCAACTCATGCATCCCCTCATCATTACATCAACTCCTTCTATTTTGGAAGGGAGACGATGTGGAAATTGTTCGAGCAAACGAGAAGCCGTTCGAAACTTACTCCGATGTGGTCGAAGCCAGACTCTACGAGGAATCTGTTGGCCCAATCTGAATTGGGACCAACCACAAAGAACAATCATGTGGCGAAGAGATTAAGAATATCCTGAAACCAACGGTAATTGCGCCTCATCGAAGGCCATTCCATAACGAATCAGTAATTGAAGAAATTCCATGATTAAGACAACATCGAGAAAAGAAGCGGTAGCTTCAGCCGCTATATCAAAACTGAATGCACAACAACTAGTGGAGAAACTGTACCAAGAAAACGACATGAGGGTCTCAGAAGTTGAAACCCCCGAAGGAATAACAGAACTGAATCCTCAAGGAGAAGAAATCCAACTACAAGATCTGAAGAGGGCAAACCCAAAGTTAGAAGATGAAGGTTCCATGGCAGTCGATCCTTTGGACGAAGTAAATCTAGGAACCGAAGAGGAACCTCGAGTTACATTTGTCAATAACCTACTATGCCCAACGTTGAAAGAGGCCATTATCAGTTTGCTTCAGGAGTTCAAAGACTGTTTCACTTGGAATTATGATGAAATGCCCGGGTTGAGCAAAGACGTTGTGGAACATAGATTGCCAATCAAACCGGAATTCAAACCCTTCAAGCAACCAACAAGGAGAATGAGCAAAGAAGTGGAAGGCAAGGTGAAGGAGGAGATAGAAAAACTTTTCAAAGCTAAATTCATCAGACCAGCAAAGTACGCTGTATGGCTATCTAACGTCGTGCCTGTAGTGAAAAAGAACGGTAAACTACGCGTATGCGTAGATTTCCGCGATCTAAATTTGGCCACGCCAAAAGACATCTATGTAATGCCTATAGCCGACATGTTAGTAGATGTTGTGTCTAAGAATGAATTAATATCTCTGTGTGATTGCTATGCGGGATATAACCAAATCCCCATTGCCGAAGAAGACATTGCAAAAACGGCATTTCGATGCCCAGGGTCAATCGGCACATTCGAATGGGTCGTCATGCCATTCGGTTTAAAGAATGTCGGCGCCACATACCAAAGAGCAATGAATGCCATTTTTCACGATTTACTCGGCACCTCTATGGAAGTATATGTGGATGACATTGTTATCAAGTCCAAGCGAGAAGCAGAACATGTCGGTCATTTGAGGAAAAGCTTCGAACGAATGCGGAAGTATAACTTGAAGCTCAATCCTCTAAAGTGCGCCTTCGGAGTCAAAGCGGGAAACTTCCTCGGATTCTTGGTCCATCAAAGAGGGATCGATATCGACGACCATAAGGCAAAAGCAATCAAAGAAGCACAACCTCCGAAGAATAAAAAAGAGTTACAACGATTTTTGGGCCAAGTAAACTATTTGAGACGATTCATATCCAACTTGGCTGGGAAATCCAGAGCATTCTCAAATCTGTTGAGGCTCAAAAACGAAGAAAGTTTCAAGTGGGATGACAAGCATCAAGCGACGTTCGAGGAAATCAAAACTTACTTGAGTAATCCACCTGTCTTGATGCCACCAAGAGAGGGCACCCCACTCAAGCTCTATATATCAGCAACCGACGAGTCGATTGGGTGTCTACTCGCCCAAGATAATGCAAACCGCCATGAACAAGCCATCTACTACCTAAGCCGAACATTGTTATCAGCAGAGACAAGATATAGTCCAGTTGAGAAAACGTGCTTAGCCCTCTATTTCGCTTGCACGAAGTTGAGGCATTACTTGCTCAAAGCAAGAGTTTACGTGATCGCCAGCACAGACTTGATCAAGTACATGCTAAACCAGCCTATCCTCTCGGGAAGAATAGGGAAATGGTCACTAGCATTGGCCGAGTTCACCTTAACATATCTCCCACAATCCTCAGTAAAGGGGAAAGCAATTGCAGATTTTGTAACCGATCACCCAACCGGTTTCCAATATCCCGAAGAAGCAGAACTCCCAATCTATCTGACACATAAAGAACCTTGGCAGTTAAAGTTCGATGGTTCGAGTACAAACAGCTCCAGCGGAGCAAGAGTAATCATCATAGCCCTATCCGGGACTAAGACGATATTAGCTGTAAACTTGGACTTCGAATGCACGAACAATCAAGCCGAGTATGAAGCTCTGATCATTGGTTTGGAAATCTTAATCGACCTAGGAGCAAAAGAGGTCAAGATTTTCGGAGATTCACAATTGGTCATCCGGCACCTAACAGGAGAATACAAATGCTCAAGTTTATCTCTGTTACCTTACTTCGCGTTCGCAATCCAACTTCTGGAGATGTTTGACAAGGTTAGTTTGGAGCATATTCCAAGAAATGACAATTGGGAAGCTGACGAGTTAGCCCAAATCGCTTCTGGAATGAAGATCTCTAAAGAGACAGCATACAAAGTCGTCATCATCAGAAGACAGGGTCATCCTTCCGTGACAGATAGAGGTGTCCAGTTCGAATCATTCGACATCGATATCAACTTAGCTCAGGATTGGAGGAAACCGTTCGTCGAATACCTCAATGACCCAACCAAAAAAGTAAAATATTCACTAAGCATTCAATCTCGAAATTACATGTTGATGGCAGGTGATTTGTACCGTAAGAGCTACGACGGAATGCTACTTAAATGCCTCGGCTTCCCAAAAGCAATGGAGGTCATGAAGCAAGTCCATGAGGGCATATGCGGAGCTCATCAGTCCGGAAGGAGAATGCGGTGGCTTATTAATCGTCATGGGTATTTCTGGCCCACGATTCTACGAGATTGCATCACGTATGCGAAGGGTTGCAAGAAGTGCCAATTGTATGGCCAAGTCCAACGGGTGCCCTCAGAAGAATTACACTCAGTTGTGAAACCATGGCCTTTTAGAGGATGGGCCATCGACCTAATTGGGAAAATATTTCCAGCTTCATCAAAAGGCCATTGTTTCATCATAGTTGCCACAGATTACTTTTCCAAGTGGGTAGAAGCAGCACCAATGAAGCAAGTCGGCCAAGCACAAGTGATCCAATTCATCAAAGAAAACTTAATTCATAGATTCGAAATTCCAGAATCCATCACCACGGATCAAGGAACCATGTTCACAGGCGAAGACATGAATGAGTTCGCAGAAGAGTATGGGATTAAATTGATTCATTCCACTCCATTTTATGCACAAGTGAATGGTCAAGCTGAAGCATCCAACAAGATCCTGATCCAAATCTTGGAGAAAATGCTAGAAAAAAATCCTAGGGAGTGGCATAAAGTTCTCTCAGAAACACTTTGGGCTATGCGAACATCTAAGACTCGAGCGACTGGAGTGAGTCCGTTTTTTCTAACGTTTGGTCATGATGCAGTAATACCATTAGAAGTCATCGTGCCTTCATTACGAGTAATGCGTCAGAATGACTTGGAGCCGGACAATTATGTGCAAGCCATGACCATGGAACTAGAAGATTTGGACTACGAAAGGCAGAAAGCGCTCGATTGCATGATGGTCCAAAAGAAAAAGGTGGAGGACGTGTACAACAAGAGAGTAAAGAAGAAAAGCTTCAAGGAGGGCGAGCTAGTATGGAAACTAATCCTACCAATCGGGACGAAAGACTGTGAGCTTGGGAAATGGTCACCCAACTGGGAAGGACCATTTCAAATCCACAAGGTGCTTCCTGGGAACGCATATTGGTTGAAGAGCTTGGGCGGAGAACCACATAGGAGATACATCAACGACAAATATTTGAAGAAATATTTTCAAAGTATGTGGGACGTAATTAGCATATGAACCAACGAAAGCGTCTTGCACCGCACGGAGCAACCAGCCCGCGAGATGTAGAAGAAGCGCAAATACGCGTGGCGTAACACCAGAAACGCCCCGCGTAGTCATCATCGATAAGACGCTTCAGGGCCAGAGGCTCTAATACACGGAGCGTAGCTGGACCTACGCGGGGCGTAAACCAAGCACGTGTGAAAGTCATACTCTAGAAGCTCAACTACGCGCGGTGTAACACCAGAAACGCCCCGCATAGTCATCATCAATAAGACGCTTCAGGGTCAGAGGCTCTAATACGCGGAGCGTAGTTGGACCTACGCGGGGCGTAAACCAAGCACGCGTGAAAGTCATACTCCAGAAGCTCAACTACGCGCGGCATAACACCAGAAACGCCCCGCATAGTCATCATCGATAAGACACTTCAGGGTCAGAGGCTCCAATACGCGGAGCGTAGCTGGACCTACGCGGGGCATAAACCAAGCACGCGTGAAAGTCATACTCCAGAAGCTCAACTATGCGCGGCGTAACACCAGAAACGCCCCGCGTAGTCATCATCAATAAGACGCCCCAAGATCAGAGGCTCCAATACGCGGAGCGTAGCTGGACCTACGCGGGGCGTACCATTCTTCTTGACACAAACAGGAAAATAGATGAACTAGCAAATATTCAAGCGGCAATCAGCTCGTAAAATAATGTCCATTTGTGCTACATACATAAACGAATGAAAGAATGAGCATACATAGTCGCAAACACAAAACAAAAGGGAAAGCACAAGCAACCCATGAACGTACCTTACGGAAACAAACAAAAATCAGGCTTTGGGTATTTCGCCCAAGATTCACAAAGTTTGGAAGCAGCCTCTTTGTGTTGCTCGCTCTGTCGGTGCCATTCTAACATCTCGTCATAATGATTGGCCAATCGATCTTTCTCACGGCCCAGCTCTTCCTCCATCCGCGGGAAACAAGCTCTAAACCCGGAACTGGCTCTAACCATTTCCGCTTTAGACGCTCGAGCTTCAGCTACCTCCTTCTCTAAGACCAAAAGGCGCTCCTCTACAGCTACAATCTTGGCTAACCGCTGCCTATCCACTTCTTCAGCATCAACCAAAGCATTAAATTTCTTGCTATAGGACTCAAGCTCCGCCATGTTTGATCTAACCCGAGCTGCAAGGCCCGCTGCCACGTTTTTCTCAGTAACGTAGGACTGATAGAAAAACAACACATGGTTCTTGGCGGATTTCAACGGTTCAGTTTTGAAAGGATGAGCGCACGCACCCATCATGAGATCAAAATCGATCATTGCCCTTTCAATACGGGTGGGAGTCCAGGAATCAAGAGGAGAAGCAATGAGCTTACTAAGATTGGCACGAGCGTCACTCAAGGAGTCATCATTAGGCAAGGATGAATCAGCTGCAACAGTAGACGGTCCTTTCAAAAATGAAAAATCCAAGCCGGTAAAAGGATTATCAGCTTTAAGACCGACAGGGACCAACAACAAAGGATGCACAAGAGCTGATTCCTGCCATATTTCAGCAATTCAATCAATCAATCTAGACAATTCATCTCAAGCATAGCTCATAGATAACAGATTAGCAAGATCACACAAATAAGCAAGGAATTGATTATGACGAAACTTTCTCTCATGTGGCTATGTCCAAATCAATCAGAATCATGCTTGCAATTGCCGCTCACTACGATTATGAGATTTGGCAAATGGATGTGAAAACAGTTTTCCTAAACGGAAACCTGCTTGAGGATGTATATATGATGCAGCCTGAAGGTTTCATATCAAAGGATGCAAATAAAGTTTGCAAACTTCAGAGATCCATTTATGGACTCAAGCAAGCATCTAGAAGCTGGAATAAGTGTTTTGACGAAACCATAAAACAATTTGGTTTTGAACAAAATTGCGAAGAAGCTTGTATTTACAAGAAAGCAAGTGGGAGCGCTATAGCATTTCTCATACTATATGTGGACGATATATTATTAATGGGAAATGACATTGCTCTCTTACAGTCAGTGAAAGTATGGTTATCTGGTAACTTCTCAATGAAAGACCTTGGTGAAGCAGCTTATATACTTGGTATAAAGATCTATAGAGATAGATCGAGAAGACTGCTTGGTCTTTTACAGGCTACATACATTGAAAAGGTGCTAAATCGGTTTAGCATGCTTGAATCGAAACGAGGTAACTTACCCATGTTACATGGAGTAAAGTTAAACAATCATCAATGTCCTAAAACCGATGATGATAAACGACGCATGGCTGTAGTCCCGTATGCCAGCGCAATCGGTTCGATTATGTATGCTATGCTATGCACTAGACCTGACGTAGCGTTCGCGTTATCTGTAACGAGTCGTTACCAAGGGAATCCGGGAGACGAGCATTGGATTGCCGTCAAGAACATTCTTAAGTACTTGAGAAGAACTAAAGATATGTTCCTAGTGTACGGAGAAGGTGATCTGAAAATAGAAGGATTTTCAGACGCAAGTCATCTCACAGATGAGAATGATTATAAATCCCAATCAGGATACCTGTTTATCTTGAATGGGGGCGCGGTCAGTTGGAAGAGTTCCAAGCAGGGAAGCGTAGCTTTCTCTACGACCGAGTCAGAGTATATCGCAGCTGTGAAAGCATCAAAGGAAGCGGTTTGGATTAGAAAGTTCATTACAGAACTAGGTGTGGTGCCTGACATTGTCAATCCCATTACACTGTACTGTGATACAATGGAGCCATTACGTAAGCAAAGGAACCACGGTCTCATAATGCATCCAAGCATTACCTTAAGCGATACCACATCATTAGAGAGATTGTGGCTAGAGGAGATGTGAGAATAGAAAGAGTACCTACAGAGGACAACGTTGTAGATCCGTTGACAAAGCCTTTAACCCAGAGAATACATGATCGTCATTTAACTTCTACTGGGATAAGTTTTAGAAACAATTGGCTTTAGTCCAAGTGGGAGTATGTTGGGGTTTAGTGTCCTATAGACAATTGTTCTAGGATACAAACTTAATGTAAATGAATTGTTCTTTATATCATTTGTTTAATGAGATATATGTTTTATAACTATATAAAGGCAATCCCTTTTAAGCACTAAATAAAGTCTAATAAAAGGAAATCCGTAAGTTTATTTAAAGTGATTATAAAGTGTTCATACAAGCATGAAGTGAGACAAAACTTTATAGTAAACTGATAAACTTAAAACCACCCCAAGTCAAGTGATATGTTTGGGATTGACATATCACTGTTGAGACTTGTATGTAACAATGTCTTCTGTCCGACAGAAAGCTGATCTCACAAGCTTCATATATACAGATATCTGGAAATATAAAATTTTTAGCCTACTTCCTTTTAACCATAGGATCCGTTAATCGTTATTTCATATAAAGAGGGATAAGAAGGAATACCTTTTGAAGAACAATCTACTGTTGTTAAAGAAGTGCCCACAATTCTTCTCCGAGTTCCCAAGCACGAAGTATAACACGTTGAGGTTAAGTTAGAATCAACCGTATGAGATGCAACCAAAATAGATTGCCTCTAATTAACCAACACAAGATCAAAGAGAAAAGGAGATGAATGAAATTAATCAATCGACGGAAGCCATATGAATTCTTGTCCACGAACTAGGGGATGCGAATTCACTTTCTCTCTCTAATTGTCTATTTCGAAAATCACAATAAGGGGAGGGGTTAGGCCTAGTCGAAATTCACTTAGTAGGGGGGTATATATAATAACTTGTATCTAAACCCTAGTTAGATAGGAATAGGTTACTTAATAGGAATTCAATTCGGAATAGGATTCCCAATTATTATCTTATAATATATCTAATATATCTAGGATAATAATAAATAACCTAATTGGATAATAATAGGAGTATATTAATCTAATTAAAACTCCTAACTTAATTATCTCTTAATTAATTTAATTCACAAACCTAATCAAATTAGGATTAATGGAATTAAAATATTTCCTAACTTATTATATATAAATTTCGGCCTCCCCTAATTAAATGGGCTTTACTGGGCTCATTTGGGCTTCCATCTATTAATGACATCCATCTCTCTTTTGGTTCCAAGTCTTATGTGTGATCCATTAGGTTCTTACTACTTCTGGCCGTATGCAACTATTAAATTAATTTCTTCAAGAATTATATTTAATCCTTGCATAATGGAATGATGTACTGAGTATGTTATTGGCAAGTCTGTAATCATTCCCCCAGAGTCCGTTAAGAAGACAGGTTGATTCTGTCGTTAACCCTTCCGTATTAGTTACAGTATAATTCGATCCTTTATCAACTACATCCTTGAACTGAATCTTATGACTATGGGTGATGTCAAGTCACATATAGCGAGACGTTCATTTTACTTGTATAGGCCGAGTCAACTCAAATAGATAGGTTAAGTGAAATCTGTATTTCTTACTCTTAAGCTATCACCTTGCAAGGATTTAGAGTCGAGTCTTCCACAAGCGATCCTTGGATGTATCTCCCATTAATCGGGAGTGATAAATGCTCAATCCAATGTATAACTACCCTGACATTACCTCCTGTGACACCCAACCTTTGCAGTTCACACCCCAGAGTCATCTCTGTTAAGGATCGTGGGACCGCATGATCAAAGTCTCACATTCAGTAATTCAGGATGACCAATTAACATTCCTTTGAGTCTGAGGATTAGTTATACCTATTAATACCAATGAGATGAACAGGTGACAAGGATGAATCTACCCATCCTGTTATCTCAAATCGGATCCCCAATCCTAATGAACGACGTTTCATCGGATCTATGTAACTGTCCAGATATCTATATATATGAAGCTTGTGAGATCAGCTTTCTGTCGGGCAGAAGACATTGTTACATACAAGTCTCAACAATGATATATCAATCCTAAACATATCACTTGACTTGGGGTGGTTTTAAGTTTATTAGTTTATTATAAAGTTTTGTCTCACTTCATGCTTGTATGAACACTTTATAATCACTTTAAACAAACTTACGGATTTCCTTTTATTAGACTTTATTTAGTGCTTAAAAGGGATTGCCTTTATATAGTTATAAAACATATATCTTATTAAAACAAATGATATAAAGAACAATTCATTTACATTAAGTTTGTATCCTAGAACAATTGTCTATAGGACACCAAACCCCAACATACTTCCACTTGGACTAAAGCCAATTGTTTCTAAAACTTATCCCAGTAGAAGTTAAATGACGATCATGTACTTTCTGGGTTAAAGGCTTTGTCAATGGATCTGCAACGTTGTCCTCTGTAGGTACTCTTTCTATTCTCACATCTCCTCTAGCCACAATCTCTCTTATGATGTGGTATCGCTTTAGGTAGTGCTTGGATGCATTATGAGACCGTGGTTCCTTTGCTTGCGCAATGGCTCCATTGTTATCACAGTACAGAGTAATGGGATTGACAATGTCAGGCACCACACCTAGTTCTGTAATGAACTTTCTAATCCAAACTGCTTCCTTTGCTGCTTCCGCAGCAGCGATGTACTCTGACTTGGTCGTAGAGAAAGCTACGCTTCCCTGTTTGGAACTCTTCCAACTGACCGCGCCCCCATTCAAGATAAACAGGTATCCTGATTGGGATTTAAAATCATTCTCATCTGTGAGATGACTAGCGTCTGAAAATCCTTGTATTTTCAGATCTCCTTCTCCATACACTAGGAACATATCTTTAGTTCTTCTCAAGTACTTAAGAATGTTCTTGACAGCAATCCAATGCTCATCTCCCGGATTACCTTGGTAACGACTCGTTACAGATAACGCGAACGCTACGTCAGGTCTAGTGCATAGCATAGCATACATAATCGAACCGATCACGCTGGCGTACGGGACTACAGCCATGCGTCGTTTGTCATCATCAGTTTTAGGACATTGATGATTGTTTAACTTTACTCCATGTAGCATGAGTAAGTTACCTTGTTTCGATTCAAGCATGCTAAACCGATTTAGCACATTTTCAATGTATGTAGCCTGTGAAAGACCAAGCAGTCTTCTCGATCTATCTCTATAGATCTTTATACCAAGTATATAAGCTGCTTCACCAAGGTCTTTCATTGAGAAGTTACCGGATAACCATACTTTTACCGACTGTAATAGAGCAATGTCATTTCCCATTAACAGTATATCGTCCACATATAGTATGAGAAATGATATAGAGCTCCCACTTGCTTTCTTGTAAATGCAAGCTTCTTCGCAATTTTGTTCGAAACCAAATTGTTTTATGGTTTCGTCAAAACGCTTATTCCAGCTTCTAGATGATTGCTTGAGTCCATAAATGGATCTCTGAAGTTTGCAAACTTTATTTGCATCCTTCGATATGAAACCTTCAGGTTGCATCATATATACATCCTCAAGCAGGTTTCCGTTCAAGAAAGCTGTTTTCACATCCATTTGCCAAATCTCATAATCAAAATGAGCGGCAATTGCAAGCATGATTCTGATTGATTTGGACATAGCCACATGAGAGAAAGTTTCGTCATAATCAATTCCTTGCTTCTGACGATATCCTTTCGCTACTAACCTAGCTTTGTAGGTGCTAACCTTTCCATCCATGTCTGTCTTCTTTTTGAAGATCCACCTGCACCCAATGGGTATTATCCCTTCGGGTGGATCAACCAAAGTCCACACTTGGTTAGTATACATGGAATCCATTTCAGAATCCATGGCCTCAAGCCATGCTTTAGAATCTGGACTAGTAAGAGCCTCTTCGTAGTTTTCGGGTTCATCGTCTAATACGGGAACCTCATTATCATCTCCCACTAGAAGACCATATCTAACTGGGAGTTCACGAACTCTTCGTGATCTACGAATAGGTGCCACTGGAGTCTCATCTAATGGGACTACTTCGGGTACCTCAACCGCTTCTGTTGTTTCAGTCGGTGTTTCTTCCTCTTGAACTTCGTCGAGTTCAATCACGCTTCCCTTTTGTGTTTCTTCGAGAAACTCTTTCTCTAAGAAGGTTGCGTGCTTTGATACTATTACTTTCTGATCATCTGGATGATAGAAGTAATACCCTACGGTTTCCCTGGGATATCCAATGAAGAAACATTTATCAGATTTAGAATCTAGTTTGTCGGACGCAATGCGTTTGACATACGCTGAACAACCCCATACTCTCATAAACGAGAACACGGGTTTCCTACCAACGAACAATTCATATGGTGTGGAACTAGCGGATTTAGTTGGTACTCGGTTCAGGGTGAAGAGGGGCAGTTTCTAAGGCATAGCCCCAGAACGACTTTGGAAGTAAGGCCATGCTCATTATGGATCGTACCATATCTAGTAGGGTACGGTTTCTCCTCTCGGATACACCATTGTGTTGTGGTGTATAGGGAGGTGTCCATTGTGAGCATATCCCACATTCAGTTAGATAATTCAGGAAATCATCTGAAAGATATTCGCCACCTCGATCAGATCGAAGCGTCTTTATTTTCCTTTCTAATTGATTTTCCACTTCATTCTTGAAGCATTTGAATTTCCCAAAAGCTTCTGATTTGTGCTTCATCAAATAGACGTAACCATATCGGGTATGGTCGTCTATGAAGCTTATGAAGTATCTGAATCCTCCTCTTGCTTGGACTGACATATGACCGCATACATCTGAATGAATAAGTCCTAGAGTGTCTGATACACGCTCAGCTTTATTGCTAAAGGGTGTCTTTGTCATTTTACCTTTTAAACATGATTCGCATGTTTCCAATGGTTCATGATCGATTGGATCTATAAGCCCATCTGAATGTAGCTTTAGCATGCGTCTCTTGTTTATATGGCCTAAACGACAATGCCACAAGTAAGTTGAATTATCTATTATCTTATGTCTTTTGGTATCAATTGCAAAAATATGAGTTTTATCATCTAACACATAAATCCTATTTTGTGATATTCCTGAAAAATAAAAGATCGAATCTTTATAAAAATTGCAACTATTGTTCTTTATTGAAATATGAAAACCGTCGTCAACAAGACGGCTAATAGAAATAATGTTACGAGACATCTCAGGAACGTATAAACAATTCCTTAATTCTATTACAAGCCCAGAGGGCAAAGGTAAAACATAATCTCCAATTGCGAGGGCGGCAACTCTTGCTCCATTTCCAACTCGCAAGTTTATGCTTCCTTTCTTTAGTTCCTTAGTCTGATTTAGCTCCTGCATATTTGTACAAATATGAGATCCACATCCGGTATTAAGTACCCAAGATTCAGACAGCGAAACTGTATTTATTTTAATATAAAACATACCAGATGCTGAAGCACCGTTATTTTCCTTCTCGTGGAAGGTTAGGTACTCCATGCAATCCCTCTTCCAATGCCCTAAGTCACCACAATAGTAGCACTTTCCTTTGGGCTTCTTTGGTTCCTTTCCCTTCGTTTCGGTGAGCACAGCCCCCTTGCATTTATCAAGATGGTTTGGATTGGGAGCGACCCCTTTCCTTTTTCTCGATCCTTCAATAGCAAGGGCCAGTATCTCCTCGTTTTCTTTTATAATGGGCTCGACTGACTCGAGCATATGCGCAAGCTCTACAAGAGAGGTTTGCAAGCCACTCATTTGGTAGTTCATTATGAACTGTGAGTAACTCTCGGGGAGGGACTGAAGAATTAAGTTTTCACTTAGTTCACGGTCCATCGCATCTCCAATACTAGAAAACTTGGTGATAAGGCTGATCATCTTTGCACAATGTGCCATTACAGATGTGCCCACCTGCATCTTGCTTTTATATAACTCCTTGGTTATTTCGAAGCGTTCGCACCGAGTTTCATTCACAAATAACTCTTTGAGGTGCTTGACCATGGAATAGGCATCCATATCAGAATGTAGTTGCCTTTTGACTTCCGGTGTCAGAGATGCAAGTATGATGTCCCCCATTTGATCATCATCAGATTTATGCTTCAAGTAAGCATAAAATTCTTGGAGCATCATCAGTTGGGTAAGGGGGTATCGGTGTATCAAGTACATACCCTTTCCTTTCGAACTTCAAAACAATTTTGAGGTTACGAAACCAGTCGGTGAAGTTTGAACCATTCAATTTGTTATCGGTAATGATGTAACACAGATCGGTGTTAGTCATGATTTTAAGAGTGTGTGTTTAAACAAAACCTGAGAGTGAGAAAGAGTAAACGTACGTCATTCATTTGCTTTAAAGTATAACAATCTAAAATTATAGGCCTTTTAATTTATTTCAGATTGCTCCCACTATTTTGCCAAATTAATAGCCCTCCATATTAATTCGAAGAATTTCACAAATCCTTTAGTGAGCTAGGATCCTAACTCTTGAGATTTCGCCTTGAGTTTACTCAACAAGCTAGTCTCATTCATTAGGTAGATACATATGATCAATCACATCTCTAATGTGATTCCTAGGTTATTGGGTTACTAACCACATTAGTAACTAATATGCTATTCATATTAATCCCAACCATCTTGCCCATTAGTTTATGATAACATGAGTTTACTCATCCAATTATCATAATCTAATTTAAGTATTACCCCATATTCATGAAAGAACGATTTTCGATAATTCAGGTGTTACGATAAGACCCCGAGCTTGAGTTTACTCAACAACCCACCCCCAGTACTGTCAGCTGAATTATAATATTAGAGAGGGGCAACCGATTTTAATAACTTGCTTATTTACTTAACTTTTTAATGAGTGATTTTATTTTAGGTCTCATAATCTAACTTAGTCTTGATTTGCTTTAGCATATATCAGACACATACATTCATATACATTTGCGTTATGGACATATCATCTAAATTATTCCGTCGAGCCAGAGACGGAATAAAAGGGCAAACCTAAGGAAATACTAACTATTACATATTTATCTTTAGGTCCTCCGTCTTCTCCATGGCGCCTTGAAATTACATATTAATTTCTATACTACTAAATAAAACTTCAACTGAATTGAAGGGAATTAGATGAGAGGAGAAATTACAATAGATAGTAGATAGGCAGGACTCGCAGGCCCTATTTCAAAAATACCAAAAGACTAAAAGAGGGTCCAAATATGTCCATAACTCCAAACATGCATAGACTCAATTAAATAAATTTAATTGGTTGATTATATAACTATCTTATGTAATATTTATGTTAATCACATTAACTTAACAAATTAACTTTCATCCAATTTTACTTCTAATAGTTTCGTATCCTTTTATATTAAACTTTTAGGTTAATATAACTATACAAAACTTTAATTATGCATGTTCCAATTATTTAGATTTTAATTCATTTAACATTTTGATTTACAAATTGGTAAAACAAACTTTTAAACAAATTTTCATTCGATAATCAAGAACAGAAAACTATCAATTTTTGAAATATATATTCAAATATAAAACGATTTTAAACCATTTAAAATCAAGTGGGTATCGGACCGGGCCCGAGAGTGGGCCGCTGCCTTGCGGCAGTGGCGCCCCAGCGCCGCACGCAGCTGCTGCCGCGAGGCGCGACTTGGGCTGCTGTCGCGTTATTTTATATATATATATATATATATATATATATATATATATATATATATATCAGGTTTTTAAAACGGTTTTAAAAACGATTTTCAGAAATAGGAAAAACTACAATAGGTTTCCGTTTTATCTTTAGTATTAATAAAACTGATTTTATTAACCTAACTATAAAACTAATAGATTTTGTTATAATGATTATCAACCGAAATAATTAGGAACATACGCATAATCAATTTTAATTAACAATTAATTAAACTTATTTATCCTTAGGATTAATTAATCAAAACTATTTGTTAATTAATCCTAACCATAAATATTTATTCAATCCTATTGAAAAACTTCTAAATTTTCATATATGAAATAACGGATTTAACGATGGCTCTGATACCACTGAAGGAAATTAAGGCTAAGGTATAGCAGCGAAAATATAAAATTTTTAGCCTACTTCCTTTTAATCATAGGATCCGTTAATCGTTATTTCATATAAAGAGGGATAAGAAGGAATACCTTTTGAAGAACAATCTACCGTTGTTAAAGAAGTGCCCACAATTCTTCTCCGAGTTCCCAAGCACGAAGTATAACACGGTGAGGTTAAGTTAGAATCAACCGTATGAGATGCAACCAAAATAGATTGCCTCTAATTAACCAACACAAGATCAAAGAGAAAAGGAGATGAATGAAATTAATCAATCGACGGAAGCCGTATGAATTCTTGTCCACGAACTAGGGGATGCGAATTCACTTTCTCTCTCTAATTGTCTATTTCGAAAATCACAATAAGGGGAGGGGTTAGGCCTAGTCGAAATTCACTTAGTAGGGGGTATATATAATAACTTGTATCTAAACCCTAGTTAGATAGGAATAGGTTACTTAATAGGAATTCAATTCGGAATAGGATTCCCAATTATTATCTTATAATATATCTAGGATAATAATAAATAACCTAATTGGATAATAATAGGAGTATATTAATCTAATTAAAACTCCTAACTTAATTATCTCTTAATTAATTTAATTCACAAACCTAATCAAATTAGGATTAATGGAATTAAAATATTTCCTAACTTATTATATATAAATTTCGGCCTCCCCTAATTAAATGGGCTTTACTGGGCTCATTTGGGCTTCCATCTATTAATGACATCCATCTCTCTTTTGGTTCCAAGTCTTATGTGTGATCCATTAGGTTCTTACTACTTCTGGCCGTATGCAACTATTAAATTAATTTCTTCAAGAATTATATTTAATCCTTGCATAACGGAATGATGTACTGAGTATGTTATTGGCAAGTCTGTAATCATTCCCCCAGAGTTCGTTAAGAAGACATGTTGATTCTGTCGTTAACCCTTCCGTATTAGTTACAGTATAATTCGATCCTTTATCAACTACATCCTTGAACTGAATCTTATGACTATGGGTGATGTCAAGTCACATATAGTGAGACGTTCATTTTACTTGTATAGGCCGAGTCAACTCAAATAGATAGGTTAAGTGAAATCTGTATTTCTTACTCTTAAGCTATCACCTTGCAAGGATTTAGAGTCGAGTCTTCCACAAGCGATCATTGGATGTATCTCCCATTAATCGGGAGTGATAAATGCTCAATCCAATGTATAACTACCCTGACATTACCTCCTGTGACACCCAACCTTTGCAGTTCACACCCCAGAGTCATCTCTGTTAAGGATCGTGGGACCGCAGGATCAAAGTCTCACATTCAGTAATTCAGGATGACCAATTAACATTCCTTTGAGTCTGAGGATTAGTTATACCTATTAATACCAATGAGATGAATAGGTGACAAGGATGAATCTACCCATCCTGTTATCTCAAATCGGATCCCCAATCCTAATGAACGACGTTTCATCGGATCTATGTAACTGTCCAGATATCTATATATATGAAGCTTGTGAGATCAGCTTTCTGTCGGACAGAAGACATTGTTACATACAAGTCTCAACAGTGATATATCAATCCTAAACATATCACTTGACTTGGGGTGGTTTTAAGTTTATTAGTTTATTATAAAGTTTTGTCTCACTTCATGCTTGTATGAACACTTTATAATCACTTTAAACAAACTTACGGATTTCCTTTTATTAGACTTTATTTAGTGCTTAAAAGGGATTGCCTTTATATAGTTATAAAACATATATCTTATTAAAACAAATGATATAAAGAACAATTCATTTACATTAAGTTTGTATCCTAGAACAATTGTCTATAGGACACCAAACCCCAACACCTGAGACAATGGTGCAAGAACCAATCGGTTCAGGGAAGACGCAGAAGGAAGATGGGTTCGTGCCGGAAGTTGTAATGGAGTCATAGCTACCTCAGTCGAGTCCTCATCAAGGGACAAGGTGCCAAGCGAAGACGTCAAGTTCCAACGTGCCCCTAGTTGATCCAGTGTCTCATCCTCAAAACCGAAGTATATGCCTTCGTCGGAGTCCTCTTCTTCTTCCCTTTGTCTCACAGAAGGCCCTGCTGCAGCAGCCGCCCTCTCTCCCTCATCCATCATGACTGCTTTTCCTTTTCCCTTGTCGTTAATGTCAAGCACATTCGAGGCTAGGAGAGTCGGATTGTTGTCTTTCCCTGAGCTACCGCTTGAATCTAAATAAAAAAAAAATAAAAACAAAGATATATAAATAATATATATATATATATATATATATATATATATATATATCTAAATAAAACAAAAGAACTTACCAACAGGTGGGATACAATGTTGGAAAATGGTTTCCCACCAAGCATCAAACGAAGGTTGATCCGATCCAAGCAGAAGTGGTCCCTGATCGTATCCCGCATCCAGAACCGCAGCCGCTATATCTTCATCACTAGCCCCACACCGCTGAGAAGGGGTAGGAAATGGGAGTTGCCCTGGGATAGATTGGAAAAAGCTTAACTGACGTGTCCAAAGACATGGTGCATACAAGGTCAAACCAGGGTTTGATGAGCGAGAGATTCTATTTCGGTTCACCCCATGGTGTAACTGACGTGTCGCACATACCGTCATCCACCATTCAGCACCTTCATGGGGGGCAGCAGACAAATAAGAGCGAGCCCAAGATGGTAGACACAAGTTATTCTTTTCCCAAAAAAGAAACAGCGTGTTATGAGTAGATGGCACCAAAGTACGAAGAAATCTCACAACTACACTGACAGCCAAACTCGAAGAGCTGTAGCAAAGGTCCACGCCAAGATGCCCCGAAGTCTCCATCGACGATGCGGTGGCCAAATGAGGAAAATAGATAAAAAGCCACAGCTGCAACAGCCACAAACCACCTCTAGGTTTTATGAATGGCCTATCCTCAACAATGAGAGCCAGGCGATGGAATGTTGAGACCAACAACATGGTGCCAAGAGCTAAACGACGGCCCGAAGCCAGAGCCTTAGCAATGATCAATATTTCTGCAGTAGGCCTGAGGCCTAACGGCTCAAAGATATAATTGCTAAGCATCATCCACAGAAAATGCACATGATCCTCATCATCCAATTCCCTCTTGTCCAATTTCCTTCTGATCATTTGGACATACGTCCCAGCCTCTTTGGATAAGATAGCCTTCACTTCAGGAAACACATTCGTCTCAACACAACTCGGGACCTCCTCTCCGATAATAGGCAACCCCGTCAAAGCCACTACATCACGTAAGGTGATAGACATGGGACCCAGCGGAAGGATCAACGAATTATACACCGACGACCAATAATTCAGCACCCCCTCCAGTACATTCACACAAGGAGTAATTTCATGACGGGTCAGACGAATAAAATCCCTAATGCTAACTTGGTTCCAAATACTCGCATATCTCGGCTCTAGGCGATCTACAAGGTCATTCCATCCAATGTAACAGCGAGGAAATATCAGCCCTTTCTTACTTGCAGGGAATTGATAAGTTTTTCTATGGAGGGCCAATTCGGTAGAACTGCTCATGGGATATGGGGGCAAAGGGGAATTATTCGCAGCAACCGGGCTAATAGTAAAGACACTATCCTGAAATTGAAGTATAAACACGATCAATTAAAGCCTATCGATGCTACCTTCAAACACATGATCAGGAAATTGCAAAGTTCATTGAAAATTACCTCCTGCAAGCCAAGTGTTATGCCTAAGCGAGAATCAGCGCGAATGGTGTCAGAATAGGAACACGCAGCTGAGACAGACAGACACGAAATTTCAGCAATACAATCCCATTCACACATGGTAGTTCTAAAAATTCTCACATTAAATTTCAATTCAATTTATCAGCTTTTCAATGAATATAATTCTACATATACAAAAGCAAAAGAAACAGAGAAAGAAAATATAGAAGGAAAATAGCTTGCATACCCATGTTTGAAAAGATTGAGAGCTTGATTCTGAATGCTTCTTGAGCTTTGGGGAAAGAAAATGGTAGAAACAAAAATAACAAAAGAGGAAGAAGAGTTGTAGATTGATTAAGATGGAGAGAGTTCCTAGGCAATTCAAATTCTAAAAATCCTGCAGGATTCTCTCTCTATTATCTTGATAATATAAAAAAAAAAGAGAAAAAAGATATTTAATAAAACTTCTTTTATGCATAAATTTTATTTTTGTTAATTCATTTATGCACAAAAGAGGGGGGCAATTGTTGGCCCAAAATAAATAAATTTTATTTTATATATATATAATGCTTGTTTGTCAATTTTAGGATATAGTTTTCATTATATCTAGAAAATAATAATGATAAAATAAAAATAATAAATACATTCGTAAATTCATCCCAAATACGCGAGGCGTACATCTTCATACGCGGGGCGTACTCCACACATCCAAATGCGTTTCAGGATCAGGAGCACGTTTACGCGGGGCGTGCATTTCCATACGTAGGGCGTATACCGCGCATCCGAAGACGTTCCACTTCAGAGACTCGTTTACGCGGGACGTACCCTTCCATACGCCACGCGTAAACGTCATCGAAAGAACGCGCAAGCTTTAGAAGCCCTGATACGCAGGTGTTAGACGAGGTGCCGCGGCCTAATCTCCCGGGCGGACCGGGGGGTGGACACCTCATGGCGACGTAAGCGGTGATTGGCGCCGAAAGCAACCAATCGTGGAATCAAGCTGCTCGGCAGGACCGGAGCTCGGAGATATGGAAGAGTCGCCACCCACGAATGGGAAAATGAACACCGATCCCTTGCGGGAGACCGGTGTGGGTTCGGGAAACTTAGGTACGAGCCGAGAAGGCTAGCTCCTTTCCGGAGAAAGGCTACTAGGCACCCCGACATCGCTCGGTTATAAACCACCGGCCTCCTACTCAGCATGTTAGGCGATAACGGACTAATCGTATACTTCTTTAAGTTTAAAATTCATTTGAAACTTTTTCTTTCTCTTTTTGGAAACCGTTTTGAGCATATATTATTGAAAAGCCACATTAGTAAAGAATCACCCATTTATATTATACATACACAGAGAAGGGGGAAGAAAGAAGTGATTTATTTATAACTTTATTTAAATGTCATGCTGTGTGTTTATTCTATGCTAACTTATTTCCCCCCAAAACGAGTTTATTTACGTGGTTCGCACCTTAATCGTCGTTGGAAGGATTTAGGTGCGTTTTAAAACCCCGATTGGTGAAGTTTACTCGAATCGCCATTGGAACGACTCAAGTGTTTGAAAACGTTTGAGATAAAAACCTTTGGTAAGAAAACGTGGTTAAACATACAAGTCCATTTTATTTTGTACAAATTCTTTTGAGAAAATGGTTCAAAATATTCGATTATTCACAATGAAAATGATTTTAATTACAAGGTTCACTTAATCCGCCTTTGGAACGGATTAAGGTTTTAAAACGCGGTGTTTTGAAAACGATTTGAAATATTAACAAAACAACTATATTTATTTACATTAGGAACCTCTAAAAATTCATTAGTTTAAATAACTAAATTGAAAACTCTCTTTTTGTGATTTATTTTCTCCTTTTATTTAATGGACTCTTTACCTATTATAATTACAATAATAAACCTATTTAAACCAAGATTCACTCCCAAATAAAGCCCATTTGAAACATGGACCCATAAATGATCCAAAAGAATAAAGAAAATAATTTAAGCATATATATATATATTCAAATCAAAAAGAGAACATGAAAATAAAAGTTAATAAAAAGAAACTATATAATACATATATGAAAATACTAGATATAATACATTTATACTTTAAAGAGGTGGAAATAGTAAATAAATCTCATTAGATAAGAAAATAACATTTATTCAAAATGGTTTCATATAATAAACAATAACATAACCCAAATATCCCAAAACTATATATATACATAACTAATATAGTTTTAAATACCAAAAATAACATATATCCATATACTAATACTTACTAATTAGTTCCAAAATGCCCAAATAAATAACCTTTTAAAATAGAATCTAATATAACTCAAATGAATAAAAAAGGAGAACATATATATACATATACCTATGCTAAAAAAATTGAATAAAAAATGATATACAAACATCCTAAATAATTATATACACTAAATATCTAAAATGGTTTGAAAATATATATTACATAACTATACATATATATATTAAGGATTAAAAGCTTAAAAGTTAAGAAAAATGGACTGAAATGGCATTTTTTACGTTTTGGCAGATTTACCGACGAACAATCCGTCGGTAAACAGCAATTAGTGACAGAAACGGAAAATTACAGCAGCACTCCAATTGTTTCCAGATTTATTCAAAAGCTTTAAATTAAGTCTAATTCAATCGTTTTGGATTTTCGAACTACCAAAAATGGATCATAGTCAATAACGGAAATTCCTAAAACAACGTTTTTATTTTAAAACATTATTCGGAAATTCTTTTAAATTAAAACTTATAATTACAATGTTTCTAACACCCGAACTACCTTTTTATCGGATCACGGTTCGTATTGGGATATCAAAACGAGGTTTTTTATTTAAAAACAAAACCAAATTATATTCAACACGAGACGAAAATTAAATAAATACGCAAAATTAAATAAAACGTGTTAAAATAAATGAATAACTAAATAAATAAAAACTATAACATAAAAATAAATAAAGGGAAGAAATAAATTAAATAAAATAAAGCGAGTCTATTCCTCGGATAATACCTCAAGTTCGGTATCTCACAGTTGAGCCGATTGATTCCACGAGTCGTGATTTTCCAGTTTTTTGTGTTTTTTTAGTAAAAATTTAACTTTGGAAAATTAGGATTTTTTTTGGGAAAAAAATATTTTCTCCAAAAAATTGACTTTCTCTCTCTAAAAATGTTTAGAGTGAGAAAGCTCCAAAAATTCCTCCCCTCCTTAATGCATGGGGATCCGTGCCTTTTATAGGCAAACGGATCCCCGACGGAATGGGCGACGCCCGAAGAGAATTGGGCGTCGCCCAAGGGGGTTGGGCGGTCGCCCAACAGCGTTGGGCGTCCGCCCGACGCGGTTGGGCGCCCGCCCAACGGCCGCCGGGGCGCGTCTCGCACCGTCGGGCATGCACGCCCCGCGGTCGTCGAGCTCGCGTTCCGCGCCGTCGGGCGTCCACGCGTCGTGACCGCCGAACGTGTGTTCCGCACTGCCGGGCGCACACGTCCAGTGGCCGACGAGCACGCGCCTCACGCCGCCAAGCTCGTGCATTGCTCAGACGTCGAGCGCGTGCCATCCGGGGTTGGATGCGCGCGTCCAACGGACGTCGAGCGCTCGCTTTGCGTCGTCGAGCGGGCGTCCGACTGTCGTTGAACGCGCGTCGGCTGCCGCTAAGCACTCGCACCATGTCGTTAAGCATTCACGAGCCATTCAATCAACAGCAGCGACCCACCGTAACTTATTTATTTTTTTTCGAAACTTTCGGAATCAATCGCTTCAACCGTCTTGTTTTCAGGTTTTCGTCACAGGTCCTCCGACTCGGTGTCTACAGCAGGGCGTAACCGACATTACGCGGGGCGTATCCTCTCTTCCGGCAGCAGTTGGAAGCAGTCAACAGCAGTTAATGGGAGTTGAAAAAGTTAAGTTAGTTGGTGATGTGGCAAGTTAGTGGGAGAGAATTTCAAGGGGTAGTTGGTGAATAATTACCAAAATGCCACTGAATAATTACCAAAATGACACTCCAAAATACTATAAATAGACCCCCTCCCCTTCATAAAAAAAGGACTCAATCCAACACAACAAAACCCCTTCCTAAGGTCCCTTCCAATGCTCTCTAGTTCTTAGTTCTAGTTCTTAGTTCTTAAGTCCCTTTGTTCTTAGTTCTTCGTTCTTTTTTTCGTTCTTTGTTTTTTCTTAGCTTCGATTCCTCTTTTAGCTCTTCTTTAGCTCCAATTAAAGTTCCAATAGCCTCTTTCCAAGTTTTTCTAATTCAATTTAGTATTCCAAGTCTTTAATGTGCTCAATTCCTAGCTAGAGCTCTGTTTTCAAATCAATTTTTCAGATTCGTCCAATTACTTTCAAAGCCCGATTGCGTCTATTTAAAGTCATTTTTTGCTTTCAATCCCTTCGATAAAGTTGTTTCTGACGTCTTGAAGTTCAATCTGGTATATTTATTTGCCAATTCCGTGCCCAAAAACTCTATTTACAAGCCGATCTGCCCAGCCCAAATCCTTTTAGACATTCTGTTTCCAGAATTTTCCAGATTCGTCCAGTTATTTTCAACTCCCAATTTCGTCTACTTAGCATCCGTTTTAGCCTTCGATCTCTTATAGAAGTTTGTTCCTGACCTCCTGAAGTTAAATTTAGCCTATTTACTCGTCCAATTCCGTGTTATTAAGCATCCAAACGAGCCTTCCGAAGTTGAGGGTTAAATCTGCCCCATTTGCCTACCAACGTTTTGCCATTGCCAAGATCACATACCGTACGGGCCCGACCGGTTGCAGCTCTCCAAGGACCTCGCACTAACACCAAAATTCAACATCAATCCGAGATAGCTATTGTGGCTCCGAGTTTGTTGTTGAATTCCAATTTATTTTAATTGCATTTCAATTCCTTGTATTTGATTTGTTCTTCCAGTTCAATTGAATTAGCTATATGTTTAGTATAGAAGTTCTTCAATTGTAATTCATTTTCAATTTCATGCTTACCTCAAACACATGTATTCAAACCTTGATTTACATCAATAAAATACCGATTTTTCACCAAATCTCGTATTAATTTCGCACCTTCAATTTCTTTACTTTTCCCGTCTTCAATCTATACGCTTAGTTTAAATAAAAACAATTTATCTCGCAAAGTTTCTATAACGGCGGGAGAGACCCAAGAGGGACTTTTTCAATCCTTGCATCCCTCGCCAATCGTTTCGTTTAGAATTCAAGTTTTGGCACGCAAATTCCATAAACTTAACCATTTTAATTGAGAGGTAATCTTCTCTGGCACGCCCGCACCCTAACCACACGTGACAAGGTTGAAAATTAACATATTCGCAAAATATCGCTAACACATTCTTCTTAACTTTCTCAGTGAGGAATCAATGAAAATAAATGAATTATATAAATTACTCAGGAAAAAAATGTCTGACAGCTAGTGATGAAAGCAAGACTGCTAATTACAAAATAACAGAAAAGAGGAAGATGTAATGGCTAATGATTACATCGAATGGCATGGACATCGATTATCTAGAAGGAGGTGAGTGTGTTCAAATTAGAAAGTAACCATTGGATATTTTCTTATTGTTATGTAGTCTATTTCAACTTGGTTAGGAAAGGGTTGAAATGCCAATTTAGAAACAATAAAGCAAAGTTGTGTAGAATGTTGAGCCTATGTGAATAGATCGACGAGTTGAAGTGCTAAAGGTATAAACATTATGAATCCAGCTTGATTGAATATGCTCACGAATTACTTGACAATCGATATTAATGTGTTTGGTCCTCTCATGAAAAAGTGAATTATCGGCGATGTAAATAATAGAGGTCTTATTGTAAAAGAGAAAGGTAGATGCTAGTTGTGACAAAGTGAGATCTTTTAAAATATTCAAAAGCCATGTCTATGTATTTTGCGTCAGAGGATGAGTGAGAAACTGTGCTATGCCTTTTGGACTGCTAAGATATTAATGAAGTGCCTGAGAAGACATCATAACTAATGATTGATCTTCTGGATTCAGGGCACGAGGCCTAGTTAGAGTCAGAGTAGGCCTGAAGTTGAAGTTTTTTGTTGCAGGAAAATGAAGTCCAAGTCCTTGTGGGCCTTTTAGGTAGCGAAGCACTCTATGCGTTTGATGAAGATCATCCATTGCTGGTTATGAGAGAATGCATTGATTATCTAGTATAATTCCAATTTGATATGTGTGAGGTGAAGTAATTTCCTAATTAGTCTACAATAAATTGAGATATTAGGTAAAGGTGCGACATTATGGGTAGGTTTAAAATTGGGAATTCCTGGTGTTGACACTACTTTGCACACTAAAAAGTGTTGATCGCTCAATAGCTCTCAAATGTATGTGCATTGATGATTGTGAATGCCTATAGATGTTCTAAAAATTCAAAACCAATGAAGTAATGAAGGGGACCTAGGTCATTGATGTTGAATAACTGATGAAGATATTATTTGATGGTAGTGATTTGTGTGATGCTTGTGCCATCCACTATGACATCATCCACATAGACAAGGAGGATAGTAAATTGATTAGTAATATGTTTAAATAATTAAGGGTCTGAGGCAGATTGGTGAAATCCATAATCTATGATTGCTTTGATGAGTTTGATGTTTCACTGCCTCCCTACCTATCAAAGGCCATATAGAGATTTCTTTTAGCCTGTAAACGTGGTTAGGTGTGGTTGCTTGAATTCATAGAGGCATGGCCATATAAATTTCTTTATTCAACTCCTCATGTAAGCATATATTCATTGGATGCATCCTTTTGTCATTGCAATCTTAGTGAAGTTCTAATTGTGGTGAATTTTGCTACATGTGCAAAAGTAATTATGAAATCGACCCATTCCTGTTATGTGAAACCTTTTGCCATCGGGGAGGATTTGAAACTTAATATTCTTCTATCTGCCTTATGCTTGAGCTTTTATACCCATTTGCATCCAATGGATTTCTTTCCTACAAGTAACTCTACAAGATCCTATTGTGAGAAAATAGTGTTTATCTAAAAATGAATCTTTAACAGGACCCCATATATCAACATGTATTATATCAAACAAATATTTTTCTATATTGATACGTAAAGAAAAAGATTGTTTCTTCTAGTTAGCCCTTTGGTAGATATCACAAGGCAAGTTATCTGTAAAATTACATGATAAAAAGGCAATTCAAATTCTATAATCTCTTATGTGAAGGGTGACCAAATCCGAGGTGCTATATATTTCTCTTAGATGAAACATACATGGATGTTGAAAAATGAACATATGGGTATTCTATGTAGTAGAGCCCTCATCTTTCATTAGTTAAGCAAATCCTCTCTCATCTTTTAAAATCTTATAGCATGCATAATGATCCATTTATAATATCACTTAGTTGATTTTCTTTAATAAGTTTACTAATGGAGATAAAATTATATTCAAACCGTGGTACACATAACACCTTATGCAGAGTAAGTTTAGGTCATAGCACCACTGTACCAATGTAAGGAACTAATAACTTTTCACCATTTGGAAGATTGACATTGTAACTTTCTATCATAGTATATGAACTGAAAAATCTCTTATCACATATGATATGTTATGCGTTCCAATTCTATTATCCAAGTTTCTTGGGCATATTTATACAAAGAAGCGCTTAGAATTATACATGATGACTTTGTTCTCACAGATACATTGCTGCTTGAGGTTGAGCCTTTAGATACAGATGCTTGAGGTAATAAGACATTAGCTGGTGATATTGAGTTTTGATGAGAAAAAATTGTTCTAATGATGGTGTGCTGGAGCTGTAATCCTCTTATTCTCTTAAGTCTACCTCACTTTTTCAACTCCTTGATTTGCTGCATAATTCACCTTTATTGGTGTATGTCTTTTATGATGCTTAGAACAATTTCCAAAACTTGGAGGATATTTATGTTTTTTTTACAGATTTCTTATGTATAACCAAAACCTCCACAATAGGTGCACATAGATGTATTTTTTACTGTTATATGGCCTTCGGGATGAATTAGTGTTTTTGGTGTTGGGTCTATTATTCTGAAATTTTGCTTGTGTGTTTGTGAATCCAGCAAAAGGTGTGGTATCTTTGTTTATGATATGTTTGATTAATTGGCTCATTGCCTCTCATATTGTATGGAGAACGAAAAAACTTTATTGAGGGATGGAAGAGGTTCTAAGAGAATGATTTGTGAACAAACTATAGAACTTTGACTAAGGCCTTGAAGGAATGTAATTACTTGATATGCATCTTGTTGTTCCCTTAATGTAACAAGGCATGCTGGATCATAACTGCATTTTGATAATGGCCTTAAGTTGAGTAGGTTATCATATGAGATATTGAGCCTAATGTAATACTCAGTTACACTTAGCTCACATTGCTTGAAGTTTTGGACGTCCTTCTTCCGAAATTCGTAATAAATCTCCTTGGGAAAACTTGTCATGCAAATCCTTCTAAATATGTGAGGTTTTATCAATCTATATGATTCTCTATGAGATTGATAAAAAGACTGTTTGAAGCAGCCAATAAATGACCATTGTATCGCAATGTTGCTAAGTTGCATATAGAGATTCCTCTTGATTAGGTGTTCTAATCTTTCCATAAAAAATCAGTACTTGTTTTTGGAGATTAGAGCCACCATCATGGAGTGCAACCACTGGTGATAATTTAGACCGGTGAGAATGTGAGCAACCAATGATAATGTTGGTGTGTCATTAGGCAGAAGGAAATACGGGTTACATGGGGTGTCTTCAACCCTTAATTGTGGTATGTTGTTGTTTGGATTGGCTATGAAAGAGGAATAGGAATGAATTTGAATTTAGCAGAACTTTCTCTCTGAAACTATCATAAGATTTGACTGAGTGAAGAATTGATTACGTTCTTCTTAACTTTCCCATTAAGGAATTAATGAAAACAAATGAGCTATATAAACAACTCAAGGGAAAATGCATGTCAACTAGAGATGAAAGTAATAATCTACTTGTTACAAAATAACAGAAAAGAGGAAGATCGAATGGCCATGTTTGCATCGAATGGTATGTACGACTTGATTTGTGATTGATCCAAACTGCTGGTAGATGATTAATGACATGGAATACAACTTTCTAAAAGGAGTCAAATGTTCTGTACATTGATGGAATTTGATTCAAATGGTCGAGGATTCGAATTCAAAACTTGACAATTTATTGATGGAATTTTTTTTTTTTAATTGAAATACGGATCTAGCCCAATGGGAAGTCCAATCAGGTTGGCATCCCCGAAAAGGCAAAGAACCAAATATATAAATGAAGAGATGAAAAAAGTATGAAACCAGTACAAAGAATGTTTTAAGAAAATCTAAACATATCCCTACCAAAGGTATTATCTCTAGCAAGAAGAGAGCAGAAGTCTGGAAGGGTATTCCACATTTGTAAATCTGAGGCCAGACGTCCGTAATTAGCAAGAGCGTCCGCCACTTGATTTCCCTCACGGAACACATGAGAGACAAGAAAACACCTGTGAGGTATATCTGTGAGGTACACGTTATAAGCCAAGAGAACATCTGTGAGGTATATCAAAGCTAGTAATAAAAATTATTTTTAAGAGTTTACTACCAGTTTAAACATAAAATTGGTTGCTTGACAATAGGCATACATAGGATGATGGCTTAGATTTGAAGGAGCAAATAAAATTAAAAGCCATTCAATTCAAAACATTCAGATATCTATCTGTAGCCTTTAATGGAAAAATGAAGCTTGACCACCTTCCATTTTAATGTTTTATTTAATATTTATATTCATTCTGACTCCCTTATTAAATACAAACAAATATAACAATACGAAACCACATTTCTATCGCAAAATATGACAAAATTGGAACTTTTTTTATGAGAAAAAATAAATATTGCAATGAGATTATTCTCGTTGACTTTCGTAGATATTCATCAGAGCCAACTATTTTATATAAAATATCAAATATTACAATTAACAGTCTATATGTTTAGTTTACAGAGCTATATACTTATAGTTTAATTAATCGCATATAATTAGAGGAAGTATATCGGACCGACGCAGGATAAAATCATAAGGAAGATTATAATTTTAAAGGGATTGCTAGTTAGATTAGAGGGTCAATTAGGGGTTGTTAGTTGGGGTTGCTAGACAGGAGTTTGATCCCCGTCTTTCACGAATCCTGACATTTTGTCTATTTCAGTATTTACCGTATAGTGTCGGTCATAATGTCGGCCCGCCTCTAAAGTATATGGTTCAAAATGTTTTTTTGTATCAATTTAATTTGTTTCTAATTTGTAATTTCATGTAAATCACAATTTACCTAGTTCGAGTTCTAGCGTACATAGAAAGTTTTAATTAGAAAATGATCCATCTAAAGAATACATGATGAGACTCGAACCAAAAAATCGGATAAACTATTAAAAAAACCCATAAGTAATACTACTAAATTGTGTCTATTACACGATCATATGTAGCACAATTTAATTAACACATACACATTAATTAATTCTTCTGACATGTTTTAGTAACTTTTTTTAGCATTTAAAATTAATATATTAAGTATTTATTATTTTTAAATTTGTTTGATAATACTACTTAAAATTCTAATGAAATCTAAAATTTATTTATTATCGTAGGTTAAAATATTTGTAGTAATTTAAAATTTAAAATTGTATATTATCAATAATATTTTTTACTTCAATATTCTTTTTAAAAATTGAATGTTTATTTTTAATATTTATTAAATAGTCACACTATTTAATAATTTAAACATCTATAAGATTAAAATCTTAAAATTTAATATATATATTTTGACAAATAAAAAAGGATGACTATATAATGTACTTCACAAAAAAAAAAAAAAGGGAGTAGTTATTATCATGAAATATATCTGAAAAAGAAATATTATTACTGTGTGTTTGATTTTTCTCCATTATATTATGTACTTTTTACTTTTTATAATGGCTGCTCATTGATTTTCTTTACCTTCCTTTCTTTTAGAGCAAATACTCAATCATGGTTTAAGTTTTTTTTTTTTTTGAAAGAAGTTTTTTTTTTTATTATTATTCATGTAATGATATATATATAAAGTTTTTTATATATAAAAATGTCCATTTAAGGTTTTTTTTTTGAAAACATGTCATTTAAGGTTTCGACATATGAATGAAATTTTCTATAAGTGTCTTATTTATAGCATTAGTGTATTAAAATATTTCTATAAATATTCTGAGAGTATTAGTGTTTTTTTATTTTATTGTAATAAATGTTAAATGAAAGAGTATATTTAGCAAAAAAATTATCAAATATATTAGTATTAATTTTTGAGGAAAAAAATAGAACTTATTTTTTAAACCAAATAACATTATATAGCATTGTTTTTTTAAAGAAAAAGAAAATCTTTTAACGTATTTGTTAAATTGATAATTAAGACATTAAATGTTTGAAACCTCCAAATTAATTATTTTTAAAATACATTTTAATTAACATTTTGATTGAATTCCAACAGTTGAACATACGTTATCAAAAATATGGAAATAGACCCCTTTTGATTTTCGAATTTCCCTATTTTCTTAGAAAAAAAAATATCTTTTTTGTTTTTTTGTTTCTCTTAAAATAATATTAAACATATAATTCTAAAAAATTTATACGATGCAAGAAAAAAAAACAGACATAATAAATCTATGTTGGGTGGTGTAATGTAAGTTCCAAAAACCACCTTATCATTATGTGGCAATTTCGTCATTTCACATACGACCCCCATTCAATATGGCGCCATCTTCCTTCCACTCTTCAACAACAATACATAAACCCAAGAGAAACATTAAACAAAAAAAATAAAAAAAAACTTTTCAAAATAAAAGAAAATGAAATCCCCAATTTCTAGAGAGAGAAACTCCAGAACTTGAAGAAGATAGAAAAACGGCAATGGTAGAGCAAATATCAGAGAAGACGATACCTTTATTCAGAGTTTAGATACAGTAAAGCTGCGACCTTTTATATATTCAAAAGAAAAAGAAAGATCTGATTGGCTTATTTCCCCCTTTAATGGCGAGCGGCTGGATGAAGTCATTGCAATGTAAATCAAGAGCTGTTGAAGATGTTCTTAGCCCTAACCCTAAATACCTAATCCCTAGCTCCAGTTGCAGAAAGAGTGCTCAAAGCATCAAAGACGTCATCGACACGGCCACAGCCACCGCTTCTAAGCACCATAGACCGACCACCGCCAAGCACCACCGTGAATACCGACGGCATAACCACCAGAAACCGATTCCATTTTCCCCAAATCACACCAAATCCAAGACGAAACCCGAATCCGTTTCAGCTCCTCCTTCTCGTTCTCATTCTACTCGTAACCCGGACCCGCTCTTCCCAGCTCTCACGGAGGTTCCCGACGGCCATCCATCGCGTAATGTGGTGGAGATTATCTTTCATACTAGCTGGAGCAACAAATCTTTTCCGGGTCGGATCGAGATGATATTCAAAGTCCATAACGGGTCGAGAACTGTTTCCAGATTCGACGAGTATCGCGAGATGGTTAAAACCCGAGCTGCATTATCCGGTGGTAGTACGTGGGAGGAGAATGCGCGGTGCGTCGCGGACGGGAATGAGATGATGCGGTTCTACTGCTTGGGACCTGCTGGAGGAGTTCATGAAACGCGCGGCGGCGCGTGGGTTTTTCCTGCTGGGAAAGGAGCTGCGATATGTACGTTTTCCGGGAGCGGTCCGGCGCACGAAAGTGCTGGCGGTGGGAATGGACGGAGGGCGATGTTGGTGTGTCGAGTGATAGCGGGTCGGGTTTCGAAGCAAATAGAGTTGGAGTCGTTGATGGATGGACGGGTCGGGTTTGACTCGGTGAGTGGGGGTAATGGCGAGTTGCTGGTTTTTGATCCTCATGCTGTTTTACCGTGCTTTCTTATTATCTATAAATTGTAAAAATACGTGGAAATTATTTTCCTATCATTATTTGCCTTTTTTTTAATTTTCCCTGGTTTGTTTTTTGCTTTATTTTTCTTTTGTCAATTTACATTCTTTTTACCGCTAATAATTTCGTAAATGCTAATTAACATGGTAACCATTTCTTCAAATTAGTAAAATCATTATTAGTTGTGCATAAATTTTTATTGTTATAATTGTAGTAATTTGAAATTAATAACCATTTATATTGAATATTTTACTTTTTTTTTTTTTTTGAATGAAAATATTTTACTTTTTTAAATATGAAGAAAGCTTGTTATTTAGGTGTAATACTAATTCAAAGATTCAATTAAAATTAATAACGACAGAAACTCCATTAAACAAAAGTAATTATTAAATTACTGTGACAAGAAATTAGAAAATGAAGCCTCATTTATGTAGGCAATAATTACTTTGACCGTTTGACCATATGTATATGTATCTGAAACTGTGAATGTTTATTAAAGTATATAAATATTTCTATATATAAATTTCAATTATCCTCTTCTAGGTACTTTTATTATTATTATTTAATTTTGATACAATTAATTTAGGTTGAAAATTAGGCGGAAATTTTCTGATCCCGTAGGGGATAGAGAATTCTCTATTACGATCCCGTTAGGTGGGAATTGGATTGTTTTGTTCTTCGCATGTGGGAACAGAGAAAGATATTTCTAACCAGCATATATTTCCATGCCGTCTCTGATATCTCTCATAGGGTTCCCACATATTTTCCGATTAATTCCCCATTTAATATTTATTTTTATTTTTATATATTTTGTATGTGATTCTTTTTAAAGTTACCAAGTTAGGTCAATTTTATTCACTCTTTCTATCACTTAACTTAAACTGAATCTTATTCTTTATCACTAAAGCTATGCAAAATACTAAGATGGAAAGAAATAGAATAAAAGTTATATGTGTACATATATAATAGAATAAAATGGGGGAACACATAGGGTGAGAGCGGAGGCGGGACAAAATTGTTCCCATTTAGATTTCGAAGATTGGAAACTATCCAGTACATTCGGGAGTGGGGATGGGGAATGTAATCTCATCCCCACTTCGTTTACATCTCTGGATAGAATATATAATTTTTTATAGTTGGATCCTCAAAACTTACTCTTATAGTCTCACTTGAATCTGCAAAATAAAGGAGTTATCGGCTCATCGGCATAAGCATTCTGATGACAAAGTCAATTTCAATCTTACATCAAGAGAAGAGAAAAAAAGAAAAAAATACTAAGGTTTTTTTAGCATACCTGGTAGGTCTATATAAATCTTGTATTTATAGATTGTTACATATTCTATTATGTTGTCTGCTATTACTGTTTGAGGTGATATACCTTTATTGGAACAAACGGTCTTCCAAAGAGAATCTAGTATGTGTAAAGTTCACTTGTTTTATGTTCACATGTGATACTCAATTTTTACAACATGAGTCGACCTCTGCTATATTTTTTATTATAAAAAAGTCATGTCTTTCTTGGTGTATCAACATGTTCATAATTTTGCTTGCATGTCTCGGTCTTAAAGAGGCTACCTATGGGCTCAAGACTCAATGTCGATAAGATAGTTCCAGGAGATGACTTTTCGCTTGTTATAAGACCCCCCTAGTAAGAGTAAATTGCCTTTTAAGTAGAGAACCTTTCGTCTTATGTACTTCTTTTTGGCTTAAACTCAATTAGAGATTATCATATCAGAGTTTTAGGTGACTTAAATTATCTATTTATAGCTCAAGGATTAGGGCAAATCTTAACCCTAATCCTTCATCTTTTTAAATGAATCTGACCCATTATTATTATAGTTATTACTACTATTCGGCCTATAACCTAAATAATACTAACAATGTCAACAGTTGTAAGAATTCAATATTTTCGATCTTCTAAAATATAATTTACACAAACAATTCTAACTGGATATACAAAATTTCCATAGATGTAGTACAAATAGAAAAATTAGTCAAAAATATATATTTTAATAAAATTATAAGTAACATCATTTAGTTTTAAAAAAAATATGGGGTTACAACTTCCTAATCTTGAACAGAATTTAACAAAGAGTTTTTGATATTTTTTAGTAGTTAACCTTTCTATCAAAAAGATAAAAAAAAAATCTCTATCAAACTATTTTGTTCTTGAAATCAATTTTAAAAATAAATTAATTTTATTGACATAATTTTTCATCAACGTCGAAAAAAAAAACATAAATCTTGTAGTGTCTCTCTTTATATATATGCTACCATATCTGAAAATTGGTACCTTGAGTTCCTCAATATAACTAAAAAGAGAAAAAAGAAATAAATGAAAATAAGATGTAATGTCTTTTCTCTGATCAAAATGAAATTAATGATGTCTACTAGTACTTCACATAAATATTTTGATCATTATGTGATATTGGATTTGTTAAATTAGATTTGCCAAAAGGGAATCTTTTGTTAATCCCCTAATACACAAATAACCTCCTGAACTTATCTAAATATTACAACTGCCCCTTCCAACTTTCAATTGTAACAACTTACCCTTTAAACTTATCCAATTGTAAAACATAACCCCAAATTGGGATTTTTTTTACCCCGTACTTGAAGCAACCGTAAAAACGTTTCCCCGGATTCGTATCACGCCAAAGATCTTATTATCACATTTCATGAGCGTTGCAGCTTTTGTATTTTACGTGTTTCTTCAATTGCAGTCCATGTCAGCAATTTGGGGTTATATTTTACAATTGGACAAGTTTGAGAGGTAAGTTGTTACAATTTAAAGTTTGGAATGGCAATTGCAACATTTGGACAAGTTCAGAGGGTTATTTGTGTATTAGGTCTTTCTTAATTTATTCAGTGTCTATGATTTTATCTATAAAATCTTTATATAATTTATCTGGTTATTCGGTTCGAGTCTTATTAGATATCCTTCAGTTGGATTCTTTCTCGGTTAATGTTTTCTACCGAACTCAAAATTTCTAGTTTTAATAACTTCACACTTATAACCGCTCAAATCAACCTTAATTACTATTCGTACTTTTCTTTGTTTGAAGATTTGGTAATCATTACAACATCTTTTATGGTTGGAAACACTACCTCTCTCCAAAAATGTCACCTAATCTATTCTCACAACTCACCATTCAAAATACTCTTTTACAAAATCTCCAGTTATTAGCCATTTGCATATCTATTTTAATGAGTCACACAAGTCACCAAATATTTTATACTCATTTCCCTTATTCAATTAATATGTACAACATAAATATTATTTCACTATCAATCATTAATTGAATAATAAATATTAATTTTATATTAATAATAATAAAATAAATATGAATAATTTGATTAATCTTATTTAAATGGATTAGAAATTTAAAATCGAATTTCGATATTTGTTGTCCAAATATTAATATATTGGATGAAAAATAATAAATTAAAAATAAATAATTAGAAAAGAATATATTAATAACGAGATATATATATAAAAAACATATTGAAAAAAATGATAAAACATAATATAATAAATTAACAATTTAACATACATAATAGAAAGAGCGAGATTACATATATAAAATTAATGTCATTTAACGATGATCAATCATTAAGGTCAATGATCTCGAAACATTTCCGAAATGCTTTATTAGATCCAATTTGAGTTGAGCGTGTTTTTCTCTAAGATGTTTAAATCTCTTGCTAGATAACCCGCAAAATTCAAAACATGTCCGCGTTGAACATCTTCAAGAATTTTTTATTGATAAACTTCTCCAGAAAAGTTCGTGGAGTATATGTGTCACTCATCTTGCATAATCATGTTATGAATACCTGACTGATTCATAAGCGGGTACTAGCTTTTGGGATGAAAGTACATCTGAGGGTTCGGAACATATGGCATATTTTGATCATGTTGATAACTCTGGGGCGTTGGTCAGATCAAAGATATATGAAGATTATATATATTTCCAGATGGAATTCAAGAGTTCTGATTTTCAGTTTCGACATATAATATTGGCTTAATTGACTCTCAATGTTATCTATTTGGAAAAAAAAAATAGAAAAAATGATTGAAGATGAATTTTTTTATGCTTTTTGGATATAAAAAATGATATGTACGTATAAAGTTTCAGGATACATTGTATTAAATTAAAAAATATATATTTATCAACCTTTTCTGATATATTTCTAGATTGTAATATTTATTTATTATTTTTAACCACGCTGATCACACATGTGAGGTCAGATTCAAATGTCTCTTTCCACTCGAGTGACACGTTTCTATCGTGTGCATCTGTCACACATGTCCTTATCCTTCTCCATGTGTTGCGCTCAATGTCTCCTACACAAGTGCGTCTTGTGTTGTCGAAAAGCTCTTTCTCTCTTGGAGAGTCTCCAAATCTAGACATTCCCTAGGATTGGTGACTTCCAATAATTTCTCTCTAATGGTTGATTGAAGGATGGTTTCATATTTTCAGAAATTGCTTGATGGTTCTCATTAACACTACTAGAGTTGATCTTAGTTAATATTAAATGTATAAGAAGTTTTTGGAAAATATCAATTTAATTCAATGTATAAAATAATTTTAGCCTCAACGTTTGTGAAATGAAGTAATTATAGGTATAGGTAACATAATTTGACACCTCAAAGATACATTTCATTATCCAGATCTATAAGTGTATCTTTTCACAAACATTGAGATTAAAATAGTACTATTTTATACGTTGTGGCCAAATCGGTGTTTTTCCAAAAACTTTAATGCTATTTTGGTTCTTTATTCCATAATTAGACTTCATTAAAAAAAACTTAATTAAGTGGAACATAATTATGAAAAATAAAGAGGATTATAAACCAAGTGAATTCATTACTATATCTAACAGCCCAAAACCCATGCCATCATTAACTTGCAGTCTTTAGATCATTTGAGCTTTAACTACTTCATCCTTAAGCCTTACCCACTTAAAAAATAAAGATGATTTCTTATTTTTTTTTAGGTTTAACTTTTTTTGTTGTTGTATTTGATTAAAATTTTCAAAGATTTGATTTAAAATACAATAAGTATATATTCCAAAATGAGCATATATTCTTCACGATTTCTTTAAATTATATGAAACATTTCTTTTTTTCTGTAAATGTATCAAAGCAGTTGGTTAAAAGCTTATTACTACATACATTATTGGCCAGTTTGGAATTGTACCATGGAAAATTGCTATGAGAAAAAACTGATAAATGTTATTAAATACATAATAAAAGTTTTAAAAGTATTCATAAAAAATTCAGTATGTTATTTTGAAATTAAATTGAAAGTTAGGATTATATTTATCAAAAGCTGAATTCTTCAAAATAATAAATCGCGGCTTTTCCTAAAAATTGATTTTTATAGTTTTCTAAGTAATGAGGAAAACAAATTTGAATTTAACAAACGCTACTTTTAATTAAAAAGACTGTTTTTTAAATAAAAAGAAGAAGCAATGTTAAATGTGCACTAAGTATAGGAAAATTATCATATTTGAGATAATAGAGTAGATAATTTGAAAAGATTGAAGTGTTTATAATACGAGTTATTAAGCCCTAATACAATTACTAATTTTAAGGTACTAAAGTTTGTATGATTTAAAATGAGTAAAGTTTGATAATTTAAAAACAGTAAAACTTAAAAAGTGTTTTTAGAGAATGACAGAAGGAATTAGAAAAAAATGACTTAACTTAGGGGACAATGAAAGAAATGCAAATAGAAGGTGTAATGTCACCTGTGAAAGGAACTTCAAATCTAAATTCCATTCCTAAACTATTAATATTGGAAAACCTTAAATCAAAAGGAATGTTTAATGAACTTATATGGATTTGGAATTCATCTTATGTTGTAAGGAAGGACAAAAACATAAGAATCTTCTTTCCATATAGTAAATATAAATATTTTACTGTAAGTAAATCAAGGAGATAAAGGAAGATCATTCCTACAACCAATTTCCTTTTTCTCCAAATCCATCCATTCCTTCCCAATGTTTCTAAGCTACTAGGTAAATTAAGAATCTCAATCAACCACCATTGTTTCTCTAAATTCACTAATGATGGAAAAATAATGGGTGCCTAACACACAATAACCACATTCCGCCCGGATCATCATCTCTTAGTGTGACTCAACCAACACATACAACGCCTTCCCGTTCAACCTCTCCCGCCCCTGCACAATTTCAGAACCATATATTGTCCGTGTCTAAGCATATATCAGATTGAAAATGGGATTTCAAGCTTTGAATATTGGTTTAAAGCAACATATGTAGGTACCTTTAAATCTGGTAATTCAATAACACATGCACATTCCGCAACTTCAGCTCCAGCGCGTTCTGATAATAACATAAAAACAAAACTTTTTTATCGTTAGAGATTGATCTTATCAGCAAACATGTTTTCAGTAAATGATGAAGCCAAAGCTGTGAAAGAAAGTTCAATGAGAAAATGACAATTGCAACATTTTATCCTTGGCAAATTCACTTATAATCTAATGAACCGTTTGAAAATTATTACATGACAAAACTTCACTTATGTTGCTATTAAGACCAGAGTGGATGGTTGCTAATCAAAGAAGATGGGACTTGCAAGTATAAATTATTAACTCAAATGTGCAAGAAGTGCGCGATTTTTAGCTAATTACCAAGCAAACTCATAGCAGCACACAAAGTACCGCCAGTGGCAATCAAATCATCAACCACCAAAGCACGTTCCCCAGATTTGACTGCGCCAACATGCATCTCAATACAATCTCTTCCATATTCCAGAACATACTCTTGTGATATAACTTCACCTGAAACATAGCCAAATATTATTACGACCGATGTATATGGAGTTGAGGTAGCAAGATCCTTACATATCAAGGGCTTGCTTAGACACTAATGACATTGATATTTCATGCATTCCGATAAATTCTCAAACACTACAACATCATTTGTATATCACTATATACAAGTTCTCATATTGCAATGCTGAAGTTGGCATATCATTGTCAGGTCTTACTATAAGGCAAAGAATTTCAGAGATGTGACAATGTTTTTTACATTAGAATAAGGCATAAATCAAGAAAAAACTCCCCATCTTGGGAAACGGAGACATGGACGGGATATATACTTCATTAGCTTCATGAATCAGTATAAGTTCTAAAACATTAAAGCTTTCATAGATGAACAAAATTCAGCAAAGAGATCATAGTTTTATGCAACATGTACATTAGAAATACAGGTCATCTTGAGAGGTAGCATAGAGAGCATTATTACATGGTTTGAAGAATTACCAGGCAATTTCTTTGGTTTTCTTAATGGAACAAACTTAGCTCCAATTGCCAATGCAATAGGAGGCCCAAAAATAAATCCTCGCGCCTCTATTCCTGGAAAAGAAATATCCACTGTATTTTAGATATACAATACATACTTCCTGAGGAACATATACAGTTACATTTTGTTTTTAACAGAATAATCAAGTCTCTTTGTATACACCTTTAAATTTGTTGATATATATCGGTCAGATGTTGAAAGAGAAAAAGAAGGATAGAAGAGCACTTATTTAATTACATAAAATTTATACATTATATAGCACAACACAACCATAATTATACAGAAGTCGTGCCGCATTATATAGCAAACCAAAAAATCAGGCAACAAATTGAAGGAATGCCTTGAATTTTCAGAACCAGATAATTACGTGACACAGGTGAGAATCCTTGTACTTAAAGAGAGATAGACGAAACACAACTATCATAAACTGTACTCGAATGCCCAATACCACCCCGTCCAAAGACCAGGAAAGAGACAGGAACCCTGATTCACTAATTCAATCTCATAAATCATCACTCAGGTTGCAACAGAAAAAGGCACCATCCACAAAGGGCAGCTAAAGGTCCATTTGTTCCTTATAATCAAATATAGTAATGAACTGATAATTCATCAAAAGCATATTAAGCAGATTAGCAAAATGTTGATACATCAACTTGTTTACTCCACGCGTTACAGAAAGCATTCAGAGTGCAATAACCAAGGCAAAATATTTGAAAAAGCAGCTGCAACCGGAAAATGTACATACACCAATGGCTAACCTTGCAGAAAATACTCTGAATATACAGAGTTTAGCAACTAGAAGAAACAATTTAACATGTTTTAAATGTCATGGAACCGTTTGAACTAAAAGCTCAAGCGGATAGTTAAGGCCCAATCATAGATCTTATATTAATCTTTGACATTAAACACCCATTTTTCAAGTCAAGACTTCCTAGAGTCTCTGCCAGCATCACTGCTACTTAATTTGTTGATGCAAGTTAGCTTTATGCACTATGCAAAGGGGGATTTATCTTTTCATAGCAGAGCATCTTATTAGAGCTTTTGTCCAGCACACAGAGCTACATTAGAAGCAAACTAATATTCCACATTAATTTGAACAAAGTATAATTAAATATATTTGAAATTCAAAACAAGACCAAAAGATCACTTTGCAAAAGACAACAATGACTGTCAAATGTGCTTATCTTATGCTAAATAGGGTAGGATATAGCCCTCAATAATGTGTGTGACATATGCTTGTGTGTGTGACATCAACCCTAATATAACGTACATTGTACTCCCTATATTACTGAACAGTACTGCAAGCACATGCTCTGGGCCTAATCCAGTGGATAGCATCAACTAGGCAGACAAAACACGATAAGAAGATGCAGAAGATCTTCATCTTACAACAAAAAGAAAAATCCTTTTTTCCATTTTAAACTAATTTTAGGAGAAGATTCCACTTGTTGTAGAAAAGTTTCTTATAAAACACAACAAGACAACATAAATCCAGATGAGCACATAAAGAGACAGATTCTAATGCCGCACATTAGGACAAAAAAAATGTAATGCTAAATGTTGACCGAATCCATTGTAATCCAAAATTATAATTAAATGAGGACCAAGCCCACTGTAATGATGAGATCATGAAAACTTTTCACCCATGATAATAAACAAGTTATTGTTAGCAACAGCATTATCTTTGGAGTTTTGCTACTAATTGTACAAAATATTGTGGAATGCAGATTAGCTGGTACAACATCATTACTGAAGTAGAAATTCAGACACCTCCAACTTCAAAATCAACTTAAGCAAGCAACAATCAATAAAATCATGAAAAGCCTATAGTGAAGACAATAATTGATCATGAATGGTACTGAAATTTAAACCAGATATTAGAGTTAAATGAAGAAAAGGTTGGTGATGATAATAGAGCCAAAAGAAACTAGCATGAATTGGGTCCACCCCTTTAGAACAAGGTGGGCATCCATCACCAACCACCATCAATCCCAGCACATGACAATAGAGAGAGAAGGAGCAAATAATAGCCGCTCAAAGGGGGGAAATTGAGCAGAGAGAGCAATCAATGGCGCATTCCACTAACAAAACCCATTAGTCAAACAACAAATCACTCTGTACCCCAATTTGTTTTTAAAATAGTCACAGATAGATAGATAGAGAGAGGAACAATACACATCCATGCACAGTCACTTCCTATTTCCACAACTTGTTTTTGTTTTGTTCCTCAGAATTTTTTAATAACCAGTGCAATTTGCTCATTAAGCAAATGGGTCCCACCACCTTCAATCCCAATTCAAAGTTGATACAAAAAATATAAAAAAACCCATTAAATCAAATTCTTCACAATTCAAAAATGAAACCTTGAAAAACAAAAAACACAAAAACAAGCACACACATATGAAAAGAATAGGGGCATTTGTTGTGCTGCCTACCTGCAACAATTGAAATATTTTTCCCTTTGTAGCGCTCAACAAACAAGTCAATCGTGTCCTTGAACGCTTTTGGATCGAGTAATAGAGTTGTTATATCCTGAAACATTATACCTGCCAAACACCCACATAAACCAGTCAATAAAAACTTCGTTCAAATTGGATGCAAACATTTCTGAAAAAATAAAGCAAAATTCTGAAAGCATTTAGCATAAACATTCTCACAGAAAATCCGGAAACACTAACGAGCTGTCCGTCTTTATGATCGAAGTCACGATACGGAATCTTAGGGGGAAAAAGTTCAAAGGAAAAAGAGGGCATTCTTTTTCTCGGTTACATTTATGATAGAAACTAGCCAAACAGAATAAACGAAACAAAGAAAAAAAGGGGGAGGAAAGGAACCTGGTTTGGGGAAATCGGGGACAACGCGAATCTTAGTTTGGATGCCATGGATACGAGGATCTTCAACCCTGGAAGCCGACATTGTATGTAATTGTGTATATAGGAGAAGAGTATATCATAGAAAGCAATAATATTGGATATAGAAAAGAAAAGAGACTGTAAAGTCTCTTAAACTTTTCTCCTCTTGCTCTTGCTCTTGCTCTACGTATAGGTAGCTGATGCTTGCTGCTAAGTTCAAAATGAATAATAAAGGGAGAGAGAGAGAGAGAGAGGGAGAAAGTGACGTATTTATAGAGGGGGAAGAGAAGGGGGCTCTCTGCACAAGAAAGAAAGAAAAAAGGAAACGAAATCTTTGGTTTCGGATATTTACAGAGAAAGGGAGGCAGAGAAGAGGGAGGAAGGAGAGACAACCAACATTATAGTGGCTGAAGCTCGTGATTCTACTTTTCTTTTTTTTCACAGTTTTACAGTCTTCCTTCTTCTTGTACGGTTTATGTTTTCGAAATTTGGCTACTTTTCTCCGCCACTTGTGCACTTTTATTATACTTTGGATTTCACCTTTATCTAAGGGTTGCCAACATGGAGTCGTGCGGCAAGTAATTTATAGTTGGGGTCTAATTTTAACCGAGCTGGCGATTGTTGGATTCCGTTTTATCTAGTTTATTTACTAGTCTTGAGATGTTATAATTTTGACACTACCGTAACTATAAAACAACAATCTAGGTAAATCAACCTTACAGAGTATTGAAGATTAGTCTTCTCCTCATGTTTGATAACTTGAGGATTCGGATCGGGACCGGTTTCAGTAGTTTAGAGGTCCGGTTTTGAAATTTTTATGGGCCTTATGCGAAAAAGAGATAAAGAATCTCTTATTAAAAAAAATATACTTAAAAGTGTAAGATAGAAATTATGGTCTATTTTAGATCTAAAATATCATATTATTTGGGTATTTTCTAGGTATAAATGAGTATTATAAGTTCATTTAAAAAAATTACGATATATACAGTAAAAAAACAATTTGGACCTCTTTTGGCTCAGACCCTAGGCGGTCGTATTTCCTAACCTATGCTCAGAGCCGGTCCATAAACATTTGGGTTGAATTATTGTTATGCTAGATTATAATTTTCATTTTGAATTTGTAAAAATACTCAGCATAAAATTTTTGATCTGCATAAATTGTTATGTTATATTACAAAAAAAAATCATTTTTTATTGAATCACGTCATAAAATTCAAATACCGAGCCCATCCCATATAAAACCACAAAAAATACATATATTATTTATAAGGATAAGAAATGGTTTGTGGTGGTCTATAACATTTTGCGGTGGTCCATAAATATTCTGGCCTTCTTATAAATTGTTGTCCTACTAGATTATAATTTTCATTTTGATTTGTAAAAATACTCACCATAAAAAAATTTTGATCGATACAGGTTGTTATGTAATTAACTAAATAGTATAAACAAATTAGTGAAAATTGATTGTGTTCTAAAATATATTGTAACAAATAAATCAATATATATTAGTTAATTTTAGATTGAATATATATTAATATTTTGGTTTAAGGTTAAAATTAAGATTATAAAAAAATAATTATTAAAATTATATAATATTAATAATAAAAAGTAAAAATAAAACATATATTAAAAATGAAGAGAAACGAATTTTATATAATAATAAAAAAGAAAATCATGAATAAAAGAAAATGCGAACCAAAACATATAAATCCAAGGATCAAACTCTCATCCTCTTAAACAACCATACTATATCTTTACCAATCAAGCTACCACTATATTTTATTATAAATCTAAATCTACATAATTTTTAACCACAACAATCTTAATAATTATCAAATTTGAAAGAAATTCCAATCTGAGGCCCGCGTAAATCGGAGGCTCTAGGGGGCCGTCTGTGCCGGATGCCCCTAGAGCCGGCCCTGATCGGGATAAGTAAAACTATGAGACAATAAGATACCATTATAAAACATCACTAATCTATTAAACATTAAGCACTCGATAAGAACATCACATAGTTACAATGTTCAGGACCGTCATAAACATTTTTGGGACCTAGTGCTAAATGAAAAAAAATTAAGCTGTATTCATGAAAAAATTTAGGGTTTTTTACATAAACATCAGCAATGATAATAATATTTTGGCAATAATCAAATTGATAATTTGTATTTGTATTATATCATATAGGTTCATTTTTATCTTAGAAATGTCATAAACTAAAAAGTAACCATCATCTTTTAACCTTCTTCAAAATAATTAGTTATTGATAACCAACTTATCATTAAATTGACAGCCATTAATTTCATCCTTTGGAAGGCTTAGGCGCTCTCTGCAATCTGTGGTAGCGGATTGGCACACCATATTGACTCCACTAAACCTCCTCCACCGACGCTACTACCCGATAGTTCCAAAAATCCCAATTTTGTAATTTGGGACCAGAAAGACCAACAGGTTCTCAACATCGTGCTAAGTTCCATTTGAGAATCTCTCCTTCTACACAATTCCAACGTCAGGACAACTTTTGAACCTTGGAAAAATTTAACAAAATCTTATTCATCCAGTTCTATATCACACATTTGCAATCTCAGAGCATAGTTGCATGCTCTTTCTCGGGGCACTGATGACATATCTACTTATATGATGAGAGCAAAATCTCTATATGATCAACTGGCTACATATCAACATTTTATTCCTGAGGATGACCTCGTTGATGCCATCTTAATGGGGTTTAGGCAGTCATATCACTCTTTTGTTCGTGCAATTGAAGCAAAAATGAAATCAATCACATTCGATGATCTCTATGGTATTGTTCTCTCCGAGGAACCTCGTATTTCTCGTGACATTATCACTGAGCCTATTCAGCCCACAACTTTATCTCGTTCATCTTATGGACAACAGTTTTGTAGTAGAGGTCGAGGCATAATTCATAGAGGGGGCGGTCATGTTTTGCAGTAAGACAACAACAGTATTCAAGTTCTCTAGTTCTAACAGCCAAAATTTTTCCAACTCCCATAACTCTATACTCAGTCGACCCAACCAAATACCAGAGAGCATTTAACTTGTCACAACTATATATAAAGGACTTGGTCATATAGCCTGCAACTGCTCATCTCCAAAATTTCACCGTGATCGTAATTTTTCCCTATAATCACACATTGCCACAAGCCCCACGGTTAATCAGCATTGGGTACTAGACTCCGGTGCAACTCACCATCTCACCTCTAATCTTGGAAACCTCAATCTTCACTCAGAATATACTAGCCTTGTTGAAGTTTAAATTGGTAATGGTTCTAAACTTCATATTGCTCGTAACTCTATCATGTCTTTTCTAAAAAAAAACATTATTTCTAGTTAATACCATTTTTATAAATATTTTTGTAATTTTTGGAAAATTAAAAAAACATGTTCTTTTATTTTTAAATAGTTTTTAGAATAATAAATAATTCAAAATTAAATACTCTGATTATCCAAAAATATATTAGAAAATCATAATTCCAAAACACATACTTGAAATAATTGGGTCATAAATGGGTTTGGGAAATCCCCCCACGCATCGCACACATGTGTAGGCTCCACGCACGCCATGTGGTTGGTGTTGGTCCCGTATAACGTGACAATGTTAGTTCCAAAGGGAGGGGGGGTTAGGAACTATTATGAATTTTTTTTTTGTTAATGCTGACTTAATTAATATTTAAGACTTCAACTCAGTCTTTAGGTCAGCACGGCTGAGTAGGATCTAAGACGGCTTTAGTTAATGGCTTACTAGAGCTGTTTCTTCCGTGTTTATTTCTAACTCAGCTCTTAGATTACTCAACTCAGCATATACAAGTTATTGTTTTATTGAGTAATATTTAGCAAGCAATATATGTATAAAGAGATAAAAGGGTTAGAAGTTACTCAGCAGACTTATCCTGGTTAGGCCTCTCCGCCTACGTCCAGCCCCAGAAATCCTTCCGAGCTTTTTGAATCCTCTACTGAGCTCTTTAAAGGTAGAGCATAAATCGTTTACAATAGCAACTGAGTATGCAAGAGTACCTTCCTCTATTCCTCTACTCAGTCCTATCTCTACCGCTGAGTACTATAACCGAGTAACTCAGCCTCACTTTTCTAACCTTTTACAAATGATACAATAGTTGTTCTTAGCAAAATAAAGAACACTTTAGATGACTTAGTCACTCTAGACTTTTACACAAGAATAGGAGTTGGTATAAGAGCTTGCTTTTTCTTTTCAAGACAGAGCTTCTATTTTGTACTTTATCAATGAATTGACTTAATGAAGATCTGCAATGATTGAAGGGTTGAAGCCGCCTATTTATAGTGATGTCTGAGGTATCAATTATTTGCATCCCGATATAGCCGTTGTGGGGAAACGTTCTTCTTTCGTCATCACTTGGTCAGCACTCAGTGTTGCAGGCCAATCATATCTTCTATCTAAGTCAGACGTCAGGTCTGCCTGTCTGTTGACCTCAGATAGTCCATGCTTCTTCTGGAAAAGTTTTCCTGACAGATTTCTATAGCTTCTGATTGTTTCAGAAATGTACAGACTTTGTCTTCAAAGCGGATCAACATTGCTGCTGACCTGACGATCATATTGCTCTATTCAGCTGCTTTGTCTTTAAGCTTTTAGAGAAGACTTTTTCTTTTCAAAGCTGAGTTGCATTTTGCTCAACTTCGGTCGTGTGACTTTCATTTGCTGACTTTGTCTTGAGTTTCTCTTATGAGCTTTTAGTCCTTATTCTATTAATGTCTTATAAAACCAATTTACTCAACATTGAACAAACACATTGGTACAGATAAATCAAAGCATTTAAATTTAATGTGAATGTGTTTTTATTATGGGAATTTACTTAAATAGTTTTGTCAAATTAAAATCATGTGGAAAGGTGTTTCAACAGTTGGGTGCGGGCTACCACCCATCGCAACGTGATTGGTGCACACGCCACACGTTGCAACGTGTGGCGTGTGCCTACACACAAACGCGTGATTGCCACGCCTCGTCTTCCTGTTGTCTGTTGCTCTAAAAATTTGATTCGATCTAATTTTGATGGTCCATGGTCGTGATAGTGAAGTCCGTTTATCCATACGATGAACGAAAAATAGGGTTTGAGACTCAAACACTCTCGATTGACACTGGAATTTCTATAAATCCGAAACAGAAAATTCTCAAACGCCAACTAACCCAATTTTCTACAATTTTGTTACTGTTTTGCACCAAAAATAGTCTGAAAAACACGTATTAATGCCCATATAACACATATTTAATACAAATATTAATCATAGCATGCAAAAACTATGTTTTTCTTCATATTTGCGGATCAAAACAGAAAGAACACGAGATTTGTGGCTATGATACCAAAGGGATTATCCTGACAAATAATCCTAATACCAACATTGGTTTAAGGCTTACCTCTTGTAAAGTAGAATCCATAGATAAGATAAACAACGAATAGATAGAATTAACCATGATTTTGTATCACCGGTGATGAATCATCCACGTAGATATTAGTCCTGAGGTGAAAACGGTGGATCTAGGAATAAACAAGATATTAGAGACGGCGAGAGATGATGGCGCAAGAGGAGGGAGAGTCACATGAGAATTGTGTATGCTCTAGGATCAACTCTGATTAACCTTGTACTTGTGATTAGGGTTAGGTAGCTATCTATTTCTAGCCTAGATTTAACTTAAACTCTAACCCTAATCCTATATCCCTTTAAATGGGCTTGGCTGGTTTCACTTACGGACGGATAAATATTCAATCCATAACTCGAATATTCCTAACAGAAGTTTTATTAATAGAAAATATTTTTTTTGTAAGAGAAAATATTTTTTTTATTAACAGAATATATGCAATTTCAAATCTTACTGATGATTAGAACGATGAAAGTTTGGATAGTGATCAAAATATGAATGTCAATGAAAAAAACAAATATTCTATTAATGAAACTTGCAATTACACTATTAATTTTTTTTGGTAGGAAAGGAAAGAAGAAAAACAAACAAACAAAGCCGCTTCACCCGGGATCAGCTTGGGAAAGCTGACCCCCACCAAATCATCCAAGATCAGGGACGAAATGAACAACGGAGGAGAAGAAAAGGTTGAGAGACCCAACATCCTTGTATGACCTTCAGCCGCGAGATGGTCCGCCACCCGATTTTGCTCCCTATAAATATGGCCGAAGCTAAGAAAATCAAAGGAAAAGCAAATCCTTCTAATACCTTTGATTAAATTTTGGCTATTCAGGCAAATAGCATTATTCTCCAAGATCATTTTGCAATTACACTATTAATAAATGTTAGATTTAAAATTACACTTTTTCTTAATAAAGGATAAATTAGTACATTGTTAGAGAGTGTTTGTTTACCTATTTTTCACCTTACGTTTGTTTTTTCACTTTAAAAAGTAAAGTTTTAGATGTTTGGTTAGACTCCTATTTACCTTTTACAGCTGAAAAATAGTTTTTTTACAATGAAAAAACAACATTTTCAAAAAGCAACCAGCAAACAGTAAATAGCTAAACAGACCATTAATAAACGTTAAACTTAATATTACACTATTTTTTTTAAATAAAGAATAAATTAGCTACCGCTCCATAACTATATAACAAAATTTATAAGTTATCCAATACGAGAAAGACAATTTTTATTTTTATCCATTAGAGGGAACATAGAATCAGTCTAGAAGATTATGAAACAAAATTCATAGGTAATTTGTCTGATGTGGCGGTACAGCTGGTGTTTTGTTGTTTTTGTTGTATGTATATTATGTGTATTATACATAAATTTCTGACTATTTTATATTGTCCCAAACCGACACGTTTGTGTTTGTTAGAAATAAGTAATTATCTTATATGTGTATTTATCCATGTTTGTACGAATTTTATTTATGGATAATACATTCTTCATTATCCGTAATTGACCTTTTTATTTAGCAAAATATAATTAGGGAAACCATGTGCACTACATGATTTGATTTGTTTCTTGTTGGTTGTTAGTTACTATGGGCATTCTAACAAACACTTAAGGCTCTGTTCTTTATTACTGAAAAAAACTGAACTGAATGTTACTGAACTGAACTGAACTGAACTGAATGATACTGAATACTGAACTGAACTGAATTTAACTGAATGCTACTGAATTTAACTGAATGATACCGAACTTAACCGAATTTAATCGAACGTAACAATAATGATGATATTAGACTTTAAAATAATTTAATGATAATATTGGACATTAATAAGCTTATAATAATAATAATAATAATATTTCTACCAAAAAAAATAATATCAAAAATAAATAAACATATTATTAAAGATTAAACTAAATTAAATATCAAATAAAATCTAGGCTCGATAAAATCCTATGACATTAAATAAAAATGAGTCTAATTTAAATTAAAAATATAAATTACATACAAACGCAAATTTATATATAATTTAAAGCCTATGAAATTAAATACAAATTTTTATATGAATACACACTCTTAACTTTTTATTACAATTAAGTATTAAGGTACAAAAATACCTTTAACGTTTTGGGTCCGGGGTTATTTTACTCCTAACGTCTAAATATGAATTTTCATATGAATACAAAATCTTGACTCAATTTATCAATGTTAAGGGTAAAATTGCTATTGGCTTCTAATATTAGGGATAAAATTGCACTATTTGAGATATTAAGGTAGTTGAGCCAGTTAATTTTTTAGAGCATTGTAATGTAAACGTATTAATATAATATTTATTTACTTTTCGCAAAATTTGCAAATAAGTTGCACCAAATAATTATAATTATAATAAATCACTACAAGAAAAAAAGCTATCACCGACGGCATCAATCCGTCGGTGATGGGCCAATTTGCGTCGGTGATCGTTATCACCGACGGAATTCCGACAGATTCACATGTCTCGGCGTTGACCTCGTAGGTAAGCTGCTGCGACAAATTTTTACCGACACAAAAATTTCACCAACACAAATTGTAGTCAGTATTATGTGTCGGAAATTCCGACTAATTTTAGTAGGTGACTTGCATCGGAGATTCCGACAACATCACCAACCCACATGTGTCGGTGATCTATTTTTCGAAATACTGATTTAAATAATTCACCGACGAATAATGCGACAGAAATGCGTCGGAATTTGTAATTCATTTTGAATTAATTTTATATTTTCTTTTAGTCACTTTATTTGGATTGAAGGGAACTCAAACATACATTAAAATACAAATCAAAAGATGTTCTACGAAAAACAAATATATCTAAAACAAAATGCAACTATAACAAGAATATATAAACCTGCAAGTTGGATAAAAATTAGAATTCTGCAACATTTCAAATAAACTTGCAATTTTACATTAGTAAATTCTACCATGAGTTGAAACATAAAGCTAAACATATAAATAAAAGCACAATGATAAGAGGCAATCTTGATACATCAAAATGGAAGCAGGCATGATTTCTTAGGTTTTAAGAAGAGTTCCACTAAAAAAGAAACAGAGGCATGACAGCTAAAGAGGTTTCAGGTGCAACAATATATATAAAGCTTGGTATTAGGGACGGCAAATTTTGATAGAAGTCAAATATCAGGATCACCAAATAGATATGGTCCTTCTAGGTGAGATCATCAAGGTAGGCCACGAGATTGTCAGACCCTGGTACATCTGGTCTTCCGGTTTAGGCAGTAAGCTTCATCAAAAAAAAAGGCAATTGGCTTCAGGCTTCAGGCTTCATGGATCACACTCAGGTTATATCCTAAACTGAACAGCTCTACATTATAACTGAAAATAGAGGAACCATGTAAGGCCAACAAATGAAGGACGAAGAAATTAAACAACAATCAGATTTGGGTAATGCTTTTATGTTGAGATGGAAACAAATCCATTGTTCTAAGCAATATAGAGTATTGGAAGAGAGCAGATTTGTACTAATACTAACAAATTGACATTATCCACCTAATTAATGCAACATTAATTTACTTCAAGTCCAACCAGCTCCAAAGAATGGAAGCATACTTATAAAAGAACAAAGTTGCTAGCATGAATACTGTGAAAACTAGATGCAAACATGAGAGACCTAACCTCTTCTTCCTTATAACATATATTCAACTCATCTCACTAATGCCTCAATTCTAATGTTCCTCGCTCCATTTGGTAAATAGCTAACAAAATAATTGTGTCAACAAGAAGTTCATTCTGATGTGAAAAAGAGTACATGAAAATGTAAACTATATGTACAAGGATTCAACTACTGCTTTTATAGTATTACCGTGATCATAGGCACACATGGAAAACATAGGAATAAGCTTAATTTGTACCTTCCATAAGCAAAATAGAGGTCATTCTCACCCATAAGCACTAGTTCGACCTAGAGAATAACTTCCATAAGCTGCACCAGATAGAGGTTTAATCATATCATACGCTTATTGACTCGTTTTTATTCTAAAATATCATATATAAGCTCTTTAACAAAGACCAGATAACTGAAAGCTATGAAGATGAAAGTAAGAATGGCAATGGTCTATAATTTGATTAATTAGCTTTTCAAAATGCTACCAAAAGATTTAAAATGCTTAAAAGGCTGCAGCTCAATGTGTAGATAAACCATCAACAAACATTGTAAAATTCGGCAGTTATTAAAGTTGAAACCTATAAGAAAAAGTATCTATAGACAATTAACCACGAGACTTGCAAATTTATGCTATTTTCAAGCTGTAACTGAGTTCTGGAGAAGCTTACATGGTCTCTTTTTGCCAAATGCCGCATTGCTCTTCGCTCTAGAACATCCGGAAACAAACCAACCTACAGGCAGAACAATTGCTTCGCAAACTGCTTTCACTGAAGATTAAAGTTCCATATTTATCACTCGTACCTTTTTTATGAGATACACGTCTAGGTCAGAAATCTTTGACTCGGCAAAGTCGCCCATGGTATAAAGATTCTCCCCAGCATCAGCTGCAGCACATAATAGCTCCTCCTTGCATTTTGATGTCATTTTGGCATCTTCCTCAACTAGAATTCTGTGGATAAATTGATCTACCTATCATAGAATTAGAAATTAGGATAAGTATTCCCTTCAGAGATATTAAGGCATATGAGGAAATTCCAATTTAACACACACTGAATGAGCACACTACCTCTCGCAGGTCGGAACAGATCAGAACCTACCCAGCTTTAGACAAGCAATTAAGTGCCTATGAAATAAGCTATAGCTTAGCTGTGTGTAAGAACCCATGGGGCTTACCTTCACTGGCTCTTATCCCATCTTTTTGAGTTGTGCAGTCGCACTTGACCCTGTGGTTAGCTTGGAGGCTTTCATAGACCCTCCAGTTTATTGCCTAACAGCAAATGATTTGGGGGTTTCCGGCGCAAATGAATAGTAGAAAAGGCGATTCCTTCTGCTTCCTCTTTCGAACCGAACCAGAAAGTTTTCTTAAGCATATAGTTACTTTTTTCTTGAAAAAAGAGTTCGCCTGCTTATGAGCCCTAGGCTTTCCCCCCGCAAACTAGTTGGTTTGGTTCCCGCATGGCATAGCACAAAGCTGAAAGGGCAGGTATTTTCAGGAAAGAGATATTACAGTCTTTGCAAGAAGCCAAACTCCATGTTTATGAACCTCCACCACTGGCATTTCCATTCTGCTCATATGAGAAAAAGAGCAAAAACTCAAGCTAAAGAAAATTAATAGTAAAATCCAGTGTTAGTGAACTGTCTTACCCAGCTGGTGCTGTTGGCCACCTTAGTAGTCCAATTAAGGCACCTAGTCACACATAACAAAATCATACATGAAAACTACAACTCAATTACTTCTCACTTTTTAGCCATGAAGAAGAACAATATAATTTATCCTTACCCGGGCTATTTTTGGCCAATGGAATCACAAGAGGGATTAATCCTTGCTTAAGCCCTGGAGAAATGATGTACTCACCTAATCCGATGAATCAAATGAGGAGTAAATTATATATATAATGATTCTATAAATGAGACTTATGAACAAAAATGGGAATGCCATATTAGGGACGAGAGGGACTAAATTTTATTAGTAACAATGAGGCATTACTTGAATCAATAAGTACAGTTTTAAGTTTTTATTTCAAAGCAGATTTAGTTTTCTGGATGGCAATTTGAAATGAGTACTTCATTCCGCATCAGTAGTTCATGGCAAATATCAAACAGGTAAAAGACACAAATTCGGTTTTAGGATTCATCAATTTGGCTTCTGGATGGCAATGCTTGGGAGGCTCAGTTGCAGCCAATCTTAGTAAATGAGGCAAATGCTTGGGAGTTTCCACTATAACTATTACAATACCAACTATAATATTGAAGTTACCACTTCTTTTTATCCAACTACCTGAAAAGGTACACATAAAAAGCCAAAAGCCAAAAAAATAGTAATTCGTCTTCAACAAGCAAACTTTCATTTTGTACCAAAAACTATACCAACTTACAACCCTTTCATTATTTAGTGTGGCCTTCGCCTAATTTGGTTCCATAAAGTTTCCTTTCTGGTAACCATAGAAAAATTTAAATATATATTTCAGGGTATGATTATCAGTTAAAGGTTAGACAAAAAGTCAGTTAGAAAGGACTTTGATTTCCCAAGATTACTCAAAATCAAACTTAAAACTCAACAAAATAGAATTGCAAGATTATTTCAGTTTGTACATTCAAAAATTGTCTCTTGGACATTTTATCGAACAAGAAGAAAGCAAAAACTTAATTAAACATAAACTATCCTGTGGCTGCAACATCAAAGCAAGAAGGAAAGAGTTTCTTTACTTTACCTTCTGGTTAGCAGTTGAACTCGTTTGCCCTAAAGACTTGAAGCTGCTGCTGCTGCTGACTTCCTTCCGTTTGGAGTTGTAGAAGCAGAGCAACCTTCTTCAAAAACAATAAAGAGTCTTCGTTAGATAAGATTTCTTTTGAAGAACAAGAACAAAGAAAGAAGAAGTCTTACCTGGAGAATATGGCAGAAATCCGACCGAGGAAAGCGGCGCCAGCGGCGGTGAAGATAGCAATGAGAACGTTTAGGAAGAGAGGAGGATATTAGGTTAGGACTTCTTTAGGTTCAAAGTTTTGTAAAAGGCTTAAACCTTCTATTTACGTGTGTATATATATATATATATATATATTTTTTTTTTTTAATCAATTTTTTTTTGTGAATATAAATAAATGTGATGAATTGTAATTAATGTTTTTTGGGGCTAAAACGTACATCATCATCAGATTGGGTTAGGCTATGATTTCATTTTTATTTCTTAGTTAATTTTTTAATGACTAATAATTATTTTTAATAACCAATCGTTGGTTGGCGCAGTGGTAGCATGAGGCTGTGCTTGGTAGGACGGTCTTAGGATCGATCCCCCACAACGACGATTGGGAGGGGTTTAAATACCGTAATTCTTGGACCCGCCCCGAATCCGGATTAGTCGATTTTAATAATAGTTGATTTTTTTTTTGAGAAAATAATAGTTAATTTTTTAATTTATATTAAGAATGGACAAATGACTAATAATTATTTTTAAACACATTTTATTTCTTTTTTGGTAAGAAACACATTTTATTTCTTAATTATTATTTTAATTTACTTATGTTTTAAACTAAGTATGAACATATATATATATATATAACTTTTTTTTTTATTTAAACTCCTACACATTTTATTGTCGGTGATTAATCTCATATGTTGGTGATATCACCGATATTAAAAATCACCTACTAAAGATGTTGGTATTTGTGGGGGAATAATCCCGCCAAAAATTCCCTACACATTCCCCGAATGCGTAGGTCTATGTGTAGGTGATTTCCGAGGCATAATTTCCATCGGTGTTCCGTCGGTGATTCCTACACAAAAAATTCCGTCGGTCGATTGTGTCGGTAATAACGTTTATTCTTGTAGTGAATAATGATAATATATATAATGACAAAGCATAAATTATATATAAATATAATTATAATGAAAATAGATAAATTAATATATAATAAATTATAATAATTATAATAAATTGCTGAAATTATAAATAAATAATGATAATAATAATAAATTATATATAAATAATAATAATAATATATAATAATTATAATAAATAATGATAAATTATTGAATACTGAAACTGAATACTGAACTGAACTGAACTGAACTGATTATTACTGAAATTAAATAATAAAGAACAGGATCTTAATTAGCATTTGTTTTATGAAAATACAGAGACTTCTTAATTCAGCTACCAAAAAAAAAAAGCAACAATCAATATTCCATGTCATATAAAATTTTCAGAGTTTTAGCCAGCTCATCAATCCGTGTGACATTGTGAGAAATATAATAATAATAATAAAGTATTATTAATTCATCCCAAAAAAATAATAATAAAGTATTATTAAGCCTCAAATATTAAGTTTTTAATTTTATGATATGTATCAGAATCTTTTTTATGTATTTTTTTTTTTTTTGCACATCCTGTGTAGTGTTAATATAAATTGGACTTTTAACTACCAATTTAAACTTAGTATTCAATCTTATTGTTCAATTAATGTATTGATGTGGTATGGTCTAATGCTCATCCAGCCCCTTAACTTGTTCAAATTGGTTTTTTTACATTTCCAACTCATCAAATGTCTTATTTATCCTCTTAACTCCATATAAATGGTATTTCCCACACCCTTAACTTGTGCAGATTAGTCATTTTACCCCTCATCAACTCATCGAATGTCCTATTTACCTCATTAACTCCATAAAAGTGATATTTCTCACTCCTTATGATCCTATTTACCCATTTAACTCCATACAAGTGGTATTTCTTACCATTTGATAGTGCAAAATTAATAGCATTTATTCAAAAGAGTTTGAAAATATATATTTTTAATATCAATTTTTTATTTTATTTTAATTTGATAATTATATTGATCCTTCATGTGTTTATTATAATAATATTGTATTACAATAATTAGATAATCAAAATTTAATTAGCAAAAAAAGTTGAAAAGAGAAAAAATAAATAAAAGATACAAATAATAAGAACATTTTTTTTTTATAAAAAAAACAAGAACTTTAATATAAACAAGTTAAAAACATTATATGTAGGGATAAGGTACCAAAATAGGCCTATGATTTTGGGAAAGTATCAATTTAGGTTCCACGTACAAAATAGCACCAATATAGGTTTAACGTTTAAAAAATGTATCAATTTAGGCCTCGATGATGGATTGTAAGGGGTGAGAAATACCACTTTTATGGAGTTAAAGGGGTAAATATGACATTCTATGAGTTGGGGAGGGGGTAATGGACAAGTTGAGAGGGTGAGAAATACCACTTTTATGGAGTTAATGGGGTAAATAGGATATTCTATGAGTTGGGGGGATAAATGGACAAGTTGAGGGAGTGAGAAATGCCACTTTTACGGAGTTAAGAGAATAAATAGGACACTTGATAAGTTGAGGGGGTAAAATAATCAATTTGGATAAGTTAAAGGGGCTGAAGGAATATTAGACCATGTGGTATCAGAACCTATTTAGTTATAATGATCCAAAATTCGAATCTTCAAGTTGTTGACTAAATTTCAACATATGATAAGATGGATGTGCATTGTACACACTTCCGCCCAAAAATATTCGCAGAGATAAGAATAAAACTATTATTGGACTGGACTTCAACTGCCAGTTAAAATTTTAGTTAAATTGTTCCATATAATCACTGTTGATTATGGATGAGATGTACAATATTGCAACACTAGATTTCAGAAGTTAGTTAGTCATTTTTTTAAACTACAAAAATAAATTTTATAATTTGACCAATTTGTAACAACAGTTTCCATGGTTTAAAAGTTTATAAATAGAAGTTTGTATTTTGTGCATTTAGCGGTTAAAGTATTATTAGTCAATTTTTCAACCAAATAACACTTGTGGTTTAGTTAATTTGCAATATAAAGTCCGTCTTTTTAATTGTTCCAAATCGCTCCATTTTGGGGTAAATAGTCACGAAAATAATTTTTGAACGAATGACTGAATTTATAAACTACAAAAGGCACATACTGTACCATGTTTAAACCATATGTATTGTCTCTGTAAATCGGTCAAACTATAAAATTTATTTTTATATTTACTTTTTTTTTTGTAATGTAAATATTAAAAGCAAAAAACATCATTAGGCCCCTGATCTTTTATTTTTGGGTAAATTTCAAAAAAAAACCTATGTGGTTTCACTTTTTTATAGAAAAATGACTGTGGTTTTTTCTTTTCAAATACATGACTATGATTTATTCCGTTACACTATTTACGGATTTGGTGTAGATTTCGTTTATTTGCTGACGTGGCGGAAGGGCAAATATGAGTTTTTAAAAAAATTGGAGTAAATTTTTTTAAAAAAACCCAGTGGTTTCACTTTTTTACAGAAAAAAGGACTGTGAGTTTTTTCTTTTCAAATACAGGGATGTGATTTATTCCATTACACTATTTACAGATTTGGTGAAGATGTCATTTATTTGCTGACGTGGCTGAAAGATAAATATGAGTTTTAAAAAAAATGACTATGAGTTCATAATGGCATCAATAACTTTTAGCTCCCTTCTTCTTTTGTATTTTCATGTTGTCAAAGAAAAAAAAAACATAATTAAACTCTTAAACTTGACATGTTTTAATGATGAAACCCCTTATTAATTATTGTTACACATTGAGTAATTGATCATTGATTCTGTTATGAATTATGCCTTTATTTAATTTTTCCGTCGAGTTTGGGTTGGATACATCGTTAAGGCAATTCAGCTTGACATGAACAAATAAGAGTTTCTTGATTATGAGAGATAAAAATTAAAAAGTAAAAAGAAATTATAGAAATTAATTTCCAGTAGATTCTTCCAACCTCGATCTTCTCCTCTCTAATTTTGTGATTTTCAACACTAGAATCGTCAAATCGATCTTTTTCCCTAACACCAAAATCTATTTCCAGCAAGTTCTTACAAGCTCGATTTCCAGCTTAGAAAAACCTACTGGAAATTGATTTTTGTAATTTCATTTTACTTTTTATTCTCTCTCCATTAATCAAGATTTTTTTTATTTGTCCACATGGAAGTAAAAATGTCCACGTAGGTTGAATTCCTTAGTAGGTATTGTCGTTCAAACTCTATCAAAAACTTAAATAAGAGTTCAATCTATAACAAAATTAATAATTAATGGTTCAATATGGAAAAATAAATGATCTGATGGTTGATCTTTAAAATAGATAAAATTCAGTGATTTAATTATATTTTTTGCCTTTCAATTATAACACCTAGACTTTTATGGCGACAATAAAACCTCCATTAAGATAAGAAGATATACCGTCCAGTCCATATATCTTACATGCGAATGAAACTCCCTCTTTGGTGTTAGTTACATCAATCTTAATAGGTTCATTGAGATCACTGAGAATGACTTTAATATCAAATAATTATAGTAAGGATTATTTTGATAAAAATCTAAAAAAAAAAAATTAAACTGGCACTGAATTACTTCTTCCATATTTAATTTTACAGTATTTTTTTTGTTGACATAATAATTCAATATAGATATATTTTAAAAATAATTTTAATTTTTTTTATCAAATATAGTGATTCTTATTTGTAGTTTTTTTTAACTAAGTTCGATTTATTCGGTTTAATTTAATACCGAACTGAACCGAATATTTTATTTTAGTTATATTTCCGTTTTACATATTTTACATATTACTCAGTTCGATATAAAACCGATCCACATCACACATACAACCATGTATGGTGGGAGTTCTAGAACTCAAAAGGTTGCGAATAAGATCGAGTAAAAGGGAGAGGTGGGTGGGGTTGGTTGGTAATAGAAATTGAATAGGGCTATCTACAGGAGATCTTGATGTCCCCATCTATTATCTACTTCTATTCCCTACCCACATCTTTCAATGCCGACCTTTCTCATTTTAGATCCTACAATCTACTCTTTTTTCTTATAAAAAAAAAAAAATTACCTATTTTTTACATGATATTTTTAATTTTGTAAGATTAAGTTTCCATAATTTCGTAGATGGAAATACATTTTAAACAATACAACATAGTATTGTTTATACATAGGTTAAAAGCCCAAATTACCCACTAACCTATATTTAGAAAATCAGTTGGATTCATATGCTTCAAATATCTAAGTGTTAACTTCTTATTTCCCTTTATATTATTCTGAGAATTTCTAGACACACGAGTTAAAAATTGATCCTATAATGGAGTACCCACCGTTTTATTTACGTATTGTCTGTTGTTGTAGGTTTTCAAAAGCAGTGATTATCTGTTTTTTAAAAAAACTATTTTTCATGTATAAAAGACAAACAACAATTCACTAACCAAATACTTAAAACTCTCATTTTTAATATAAAAATACATACATGAAAAGAAAACGAAGTAAACAAACAATTCATTCGAATAAATTAAAAACCGAACTTGCAGAAGATGAAAATAATAATACAAATTCTTGAAAGGTGAGTTAGTTTTGATCGTAAACTAACAAAAAGTTTCTTCTCTAGCTAAACTCGAAGGAGTTAATCCCGGATTTCACAGATTAAATCCGTAGGAAATAAGAATCCCTCATTGTTGAAGGTACGAAACCTTAACAAAACTTTAAAGAGAAGATAATAGTTTTTTATTGATAAAAAAATTAAACATTACAAATGAAAGAGATTAATTTATATCATCTCAAAACCTAAAATTGAAATTACATAAAAGGGCAAATGCATATAATAAAAATATATAAAGTTTAAAAGGTAAAAAGAGACAGGGGTAAGGGGTGACATGATTGTAAATAAAGAGTGAAATGAGTTGTAAATAAGGAGTGACAAAATTGTAATTAGTAAGGAGCTGGAGTGAGGAAGCAAGACTGATTTGTAAGGCTTTTTAAAGAGCCCACTCAACGAGTGAGAATAGCCACACGGCGAGTGGGATTCATTTTGAAAGTCCACACTACGAGTGGGATTCCCACATGGTGAGTGGGATGCATGGTGAAGCTTCTAATGTCATTTTAATAATTCACTCGGCTAGTGGGAATAGCCACACGCTGAGTGAGATCTATTTCTTCACACAAAGACCTCCTCTTTGGCTCTGATTGTTGCCCCTTTGATTCGGTTTCTTCCACCACTTCTCTCCTCTCATCTAGTCGACCAGATGCCCGCATCATGCACCCCCTATTGAAAAGAACTTGACCTCAAGTTACTTGTTGAGTATGTACGAAGCTTGTGACCTTGAACGGACTCAAAGTTTTCAAATCGAACCCAAGTGTTGTTCGAAAGATATTTATGAAGCCCATTCCACAAACTTTTGTATTCACCTTCTTCCACATACTTCATCCCATATTTCGACTTGTGACTTGCCCCTGGTTCTCATCCCTATTGACATTCGTCATCCACTTTCTACCGATATCAAACAGAATATCTCGTCGAATTTTATCGAACCACTTCCCCATAATTTCTTGGATGCCCTTCGAAACCCCCCACTTTATGTCGAACGACCGAGCTCGGGCCTTCTTGATCTCCATTTCACTAGCTTGAAGACTCTCCACAACCTTCTTCCGCTCATAACCTACTTCAAATGGAATGTCCCGGCGAAACATATCAACCCAATTTGGAGCGATCCCTTTAGCACTTTTCAAAACCCTAACATGATCTTGAGTTGAATATTCCCCGACTTTTCTATCACTCACTTCACTTACTCGATTACTACGCTCAACCTCTACTCGTCCATTGCCGATATCAAATGGAATATCTCGACGACACTTGTCAACCCACTTTATAATGATCCCAAGAACACTTATATCAACTCTTTCATTGTATTGGGTTAACAAACTAATGACTTCTAGACCCGCCTCTTCACTAACTTGGCCACTATCCCGCCATTCTGGAGTTTCTCCCATCTTCTCTATATCACCCAAGAGGCCATTTCCATTTACCTAGTACTCCATAAAGCTCACTCTCTTCATATATCCCAACACATACATTTCAATAAACCACAAAATCACGAGTTTAGAATTTACCAAGTGGGAGACTTGATTCGTCCATAATGTGCATATGCTAGGAGTCTCATTTCTTCCTAAAAGCGTCACAAAGTACCCTTCATCCATCTCCTTAAAGTTCAAGCTATTATGAGGAAGACTTATCATACGATCTTTGGGATCCTATGCAATATCATGCGGTATCTTCCCCAAAGGTAGAATGCCCTGAGGTTTTTCATTGAATGACACGTACTTCCCATCCTTGGACGTTCGTCCCACGTTATCACTTTCCTCAATTCCCTTCCGGAACTCACTCTCATAATAGTCAAGTTCATCATTGTGTTCTAGCTCATTCTCGGAATTGTTCCCCTCTTCATCAATCTCCTCTTCAAGTTCATCTCCTTCATGATCATGTTCAAATTCATTACCCTCTCTGTCAACAACCCATTCTTTCCCATGACCTATCGTTTTCATTCTTCTCCCCATAGTCTAAGCCGGCTAATCCCTTTGACAAGTTACCCGACTCGAATGACATACTACATCCCAACATGGTTAAACCACCAACAACTCTCCCATCACCATAGCCATCGACCTCCACACAACAACTGATTTTCTCATTCTCCTCAAAGAGTTGATTAAACCCCAAATCTCTCTTCCCTTCTTCAAGATAAATGCCTTCACTTCCCTCAAGCATACTAATGAAATTATGTTCAAAGGGAATTTTATCAAACACATAGAGAGCACCTTTTTGCATATGAGCTTCCTCACACATACAAAATCAACCTCCCAAATGTTCTCACATACAAGCATCCATTCCTCCTTATTGAAACATAAATTTAAATGCTCATCCACAATTTCATTATCAACAAATTCACAAGGAGAATCTAAATAAATTTCAACATCACAAATACCCAACTTCTCACAAACAATTTGATTATCCATAACTTCAGCATGAGAAGGTGAAAATTTATGATTTACCTCTTGAATGTGCAATGGAGAAAAGATTGGTGATGAATCTTTAGGAGGTAATGTTGGGTCTCTTTCATTCCTTCGTTGAGGACTCCCAAAGCGTGGTTGCATGGTATTTCAGATTTCTAGCTTGAAACTCTCCATAGAGGGTCTCAACTTTCTCGTTTGCTCATCTTGAGCCCGATTGCTCCCTAAGAGTCTCTCTAAACCTTCTAATGCTAGCTTCCCCACCTCCAAAATGTTTATCTATGAGTTCCCTCGCTTTTTTAGGTTGAACCTTCCTTTGCCCTCTCAATACTATTAGGAAATCTTCCCATCGCTTATTGGCGTCTTCTTTGGATTCTTGAGATGAACTTGGTTGAACCATTGTCGAAGAAGTCTCCATTAGGAAAATGATCGGCTCTGATACCAATTGATACAGATTCTTGATGGGTGAGTTAGTTTTGATCGTAAACTAACAACGAGTTTCTTCTCTAGCTAAACTAGAAGAAGTTAATCCCGAGTTTCACAAACTAAATCCGTAAGAAATAAGAATCCCCCATTGTTGAAGGTATGAAACCTTAACAAAACTTCAAAGAGAAGATAATAGTTTTTTATTGATAAAATATTAAACAATATAAATGAAATAGATGAATTTATATTATCTCAAAACCTAAAGTTGAAATTATATAAAAGGGCAAAGGCATACAATTAAAATATGCAAATGTTAAAGGGTAAAATGGGATATAGGTACAGGGGGAAAATTACATACGTGGTGTACAACCTTTACCCGTAATCACACTTTGGTGTACAACCAAAATTTTGTTACACTAAACTGTACAGCCTTCTAGTGACCTCCCACTAAAGTGTACAGCCGGTAAAAATGACCGGTCAACCCTGTTAATTACTTGGTCAACGTGACACCTCATCATTTTTTTTTGAACACCTCATCAATTTTTACTCTTTAAAAATTAAAAATAGTCCCTATATATCTAAATTATTTTTATACCCTTAATAAAAAAAAAGTATTCCCCAATTCTCTCTCCTTAAAAACTAAAAGTGGCCCCACATATTATTTTATCCCTCTCTCTCCACCATTCTAGCCTCTCACCGTTGTCACTACCACCGCCTCCACCACTGTAACTGCCGCTGCACCAACTAAACCCTCCACCAAGGTAGATGGAAGGGGAATAGTTAAGGAGAATAGATTCAGACTACAACAATTTTCTGAAAAGGGATGAGAACAATTTTTTCTTTTTATTAATTTTTAATAAAAATTAACAATGGACTGCTCTCCCTCACTTCCATGCTTATGACATAGAAAACGTTCGCTCTCTCACCTCCATGCCTACAACATCGAAAATGTTTGCTCTCTCTCACCTCCATGCCTACAACACAGATCTAACGCAGGTCGGAGCGGCTACAGCAGATGAACGGCGACCGACGAGTCGCGACGATGAAGACGGAGGTGGAGCCATGATGAATACCGACCAGAAAAATGGCAGAACTAAAGACGGAGAAGATGAACGGCGGAAGGGAGAGAGAGAAAATGGCGGAACGGCAAATGAATTCCAACCCTTGATTTTCAATCTTAATTTCAAGTTTAATCCAAATATTATAATCTATTTTATGTTTCTGTTTTTTATTTTGGTTTTGATTTTACAGTTTATGGTTTTTCTGGATTCATGTAGTAGAGAAGAAGGAGGAGCAGTGGAAGGGTTCGGTGGAAGGGAGATTAATATTAAAAAAAATAAAAAATAAAAAGAATATATAATTAAGGGTAAATTAGTCATTTAGGATTAGGTGGGATCCACTTTTATTTGTTAAGAGGTTCAAAGTGATGAGATGGCGCGTTGACCAGGCGTTGACCGGTTAAAAATACCTGCTATACACTTTAGTGGGAGGTCACTAAAAGGTTGTACATTTTAGTGTGACAAAATTTTGGTTGTACACCAAAGTGTGATTACGGGTAAAGGTTGTACACCACGTATGTAATTTACCCTAGGTACAGGGGTGGTATGATTGTAAATGAGAAATGACATGAGTAAAATTATATTAACCGATCTAGATTTGGGACTAAATTGAAATATACATTAGAAAAAATAATCTCATCGTAACATATTCTTATCATACCATGTTCTTTAGATGAATCATTTCTCAATTACAATCTATTGTATACATTAAAATCCAAACTTAAATTTCTCACTAAAGCGATTATATATATATATATATATATATATATATATATAGAGAGAGAGAGCTCTTGTGAGAACCATTTTTTAGGTGAGGACACTTCCTTATGGTGACAACACTCAAAACTATGTCGTTTTGAGTAGAAAAATTAAAAAAAAAACACTGCTACTTAAAGGGATCAAACCTAGGACTCTACATCTACACTCCACACTACTTACCACTGAGCCAATTGCTTTTCTTGTGTATTATGTCGCGCGCTGCTTAATATACCACTGTCTTTTTAGCTTCTATTGTTTAATATTTGATGAATGCACTTATTAATATCGATTAAATGTGAATAATAAATTATTAATAGAAAAAAAGAAATGTGCATAATAATGAATTATTAATAGAAAAAAATCCAAGAACATGCTCTAATTTCTTATTTATTTAATTCTTTTATATTTTTGTAATTTATATTTTAAAATGTTAAGGACGATGTTCTAAATATTGTTACATATGTTCTAAACTTTATAATTTGTGTTCTAAAAATTAAGTATAATGTTTTAAAAAAATAGTAAATATATGGACCATTTTTACATTTGTTCTATAATATAATTTATAACTCATATTCTAAATAACATAACGGAATTAGGAATATCCAAGTTGTGAAATTTCTCTCTCTCTCTCTTTTCTCTCTGCTAGGGTTTTATGGTGAAAAGGGTTAGGGATAGATCTAGGGAAAGGGGGGCGGCGGCTGGCGGTGAGGGGGTGGTGTCGGCATCGGCGGAGGCGGATCTGGTTGGAAGTGGCGGTAGGGCTAGGGTGGGCGCTCGGGAGGAATGGGGCGCAAGGGGAGAAGGGGGACGGGAGGATGTGGGGCGAGTCGGGGAGATGGGGGCTCGGGAGGGGCAGGGCGGCGCGGTAAGGAGGCTGGGGGTTGAGGGGCGTGAGGGCGTGCTGGGGGATATGGGTGTGCCGGGTGTCCAGGCCGTGCGGCTTGGGGATGGCGCTCGGGCAACTGGGCCGGGCTTGGTGGCCATTGCTGGGGTAAGGCGCCACCGCTGGTGGGAGGTGCCGCTGGGCATTGTGAGCAGAGGGTAGGCGCTGCCGGCGGCGCTGTTGGGCACTGCGATCTGAGCGCCGGCGGCGCTGCTGGGCACTGCGGGCAGTGGGCAAGGAACTGCTGGGCATTGTGAGTGGAGCATCGGCGGCGCTGCTGGGCACTACAAGTTGAACGTCGGCGCTGTTGCTGGTATGGGTAGGGTTGTTTCTGTGTAGGATGGGGATGCGGTTGTGGAGCAGGTGGTCTCGGGCCAGATCCAGGAGGGGAAAGGGATCTTAGGTAGGTTTGGCGATGGTTGTGGGAATCAGTTTCAGGGGAGTGCAGATTCCCCTAAGTCGATGGTTGGTATAAATGGTTATCTCAAACCTGTTGGAGAGTCGGTAAAGAATTTCAGTGCTATTCCTAGATTAGGGAAAAATTCATGGAAAGATACGGTTATGGGAGTGGTCGAGGAGGAGCCTTGTTTGGAGGAAATGTTGATGGAAGGGGAGTCGGATGAAGTTTATTCTGAGTCTGATGAAGAGGATGGTGAACAAGATGATCCTTTTTGTCCTGTGATTCGTCTCTCCTCTGCGGAGAAGCGGGAGCTCAGGGATAAATGGAGGATTTCTCTAATAGTTATGGTGCTTGGGAAGAGAATTAGCTTTAACTATTTTGCTCAGAGGATCCAAGCTCAGTGGGCAAAGAAAGGAAAAGTCAGTATTACTGACTTAGAAAATGACTACTATGTCATTAAATTTACTCGTGTTGAGGATTATAATGCTGTGATCAATGGGGGTCTGTATATTATTTCGAATCATGTTCTGGCCTTACGGCCTTGGGTTCCTAATTTTAATCCTCATGATTGTTCGGTGAACAGGATTTTAACATGGGTTAGGTTCCCGGGCCTACCTATCGAGTATTATAATGAAGGTTTTCTTAATAAAATAGGAGGTCTGGTTGGGAAGGTTCACCATGTGGACAAAACTACAATTGGGGCTATTAGAGGCAAGTTTGCAAGGGTTTGTATTGATATTGATCTTGTTAAACCTCTGTTGTCAAAATTCTGTGTTCACAACAAAGTATACTTTGTTGAATATGAAGGGTTACATAATATCTGTTTTGATTGTGCAATGTATGGTCATACTCGGGAGGGTTGCCCCAAAAGGGAGAAGGTGGTAGAGGAGGTAGGTGTGGGAGTTATCGGAGGAGCTGAAGGGATCCAAGGTGATGGGGGGGATTTTGGCCCCTGGATGGTGGCTAAAAGGTCTGCTAGACGAAGGACACGTCCTCCGGTGGTTCAAAATCGTCCCCCTGATTTCAACATTAATATGAAGTCTACCCGGCCAAATCATATTGCCAATCCTATCTTCAAGGAGAAGCCTATCCTTAAAAGTAGGGGGGACTCTGGGGCTGCTCCAGGCATCACTTCAGGTTCCAGATTTGGGGCTTTGTCTATTGAGGAAGTCCATGAGTCTGACCAGGATGACGAGCATATTGAGCAAAGCATGCTAGGCCTAGAATCTATTGAACCATCAAATAAAGTTGCTGAAAATGTCAACCCCCTTTTCGTCTCCAAAGGTGAAGCACAGGTGGGGTCCCAGGCTTTGACTTCTCAAGGGAAGAAGAAGATAAATGAGGTTAGTATTCCTAATCATAGTAGTGATCCTGGTATTGGGAAGCCTATGGTGTTAACAAAACTAGTATGAAAAAGCTCAAGGGGAAGCAAAAAAGTGTCCATAATAATATGGTTTTGTCTGAGAAGAGAGGGCCTACGGGCACCTCGGCAAGGCTCTCAAGAGCCCCTAAAAAATACATGGTTTAGGGTTGTGGGTGCGGTCAGCTGTCCTCCTTTCTATGGATTTGTTGTTTTGGAATGTTAGAGGTGCGGCTAGCAAGGCTACCCGTATCCATATTAATGATTTAATCAAACAGTTTAATCCTTCTTGCTTTGCTTTAATGGAAACTAAAATTAGTGGGGTTAAGGCAGATAAGGTGGTTAAAAAGTTTAGGAACTAGAACTGTTTAGATCGGAGGCTACTGGCCGAGCTGGTGGGATTTGGCTTTTCTGGAAGCCAGATCGGGTTCATTTTGATATAATTAGTATGGATAAACAGTTTATTCATAGTAAAGTGAGTGTTTCTGGTAATAAAACCTTTTTTATTACTCTGGTGTATGCTGATCCTGTCCTGGCTAATCGGAAGCGGCTCTGGGAGGTTCTTTACTCTATGAGTGTTAACATATCCGAGCCTTGGTTTGTAGCTGGTGACTTTAATGATATTGCCTTTATGAGTGATCAGAGAGGGGATTCTCATCACTATGTTAACCGTTGCCTTAATCATAAGAATAGTATGGATTTATGTGGGCTTTCTGATCTGGGTGCCTCTGGTCATAAGTTCACGTGGAAGCGCAACAGTACCTTCATCCGTTTAGACAAGGTTTATGCTAATGTTTCAGCTCAATCTAGATTTCCTGATGGGTCTGTGTTGAATCTCTCATTCCGTCATTCGGATCACTGTCCTATCCTTTTCAGGCTGATGAGAGGCAATCGGCCTAGGGGGGAGAGACCGTTCCGGTATCAGGTGGCTTAGGAGCCACACCCTAAGTTTAAGGATTTCGTCCAAGAAAATTGGAAACCTCACTCAAATGTCCTTCAAGCTGCTGAGGGTTTCAGAAAGAATGTGCTGGGGTGGAATAAAAACGTATTTGGGCATATCCTTAAGAGGAAGAATAAGTTATTGAATAGAATTGAGGGCATTCAGCGTAGGTTAGAGGAGAGGTTCGATCACAGTTTGGATGGTTTTCTCAGGACTCTTCAAAAGGAGTTGGAAGCTGTGCTATGGCAGGAAGAGCTCCTTTGGTTTCAAAAGTCTAGGAAGGCCTGGATCAAAGATGGGGGATCGGAATACTAGGTATTTTCATCTCTCTACCGTCATTAGAAGACAGAAAAATAGGATTGATGCTATTAAAGATTCTAATGGTGATTGGATTTATGAGGACGAAGACATTCGGAAGTTGGCTCTGGACTTCTATAAGGACCTTTTTAAAGAGGAACCTGTTGATCTGGATAAGGCGCATTCTGTTGCTACTTTCCCATGGTAGGAGAGGATAGAATTCTGGAAGCCTTCCACCCTATCTCCCTGAGAGAAATTGATCAAGCCATCTTTAGTATTGGGGCTACGAAAGCTCCTGGGGTTGATGGTCTGCCTGCTGGGTTTTACCATAAACACTGGGAGGTTGTGAAGGAAGGCATTTACAATTTCATCAAAGGTGTGTTTAATGGTTCTCAGGATATCGGGCAGGTTAACAGAACCCTTCTTGTTCTGATTCCTAAAGTTGAGAAGCCTTCTTATTTCTTACATATGAGGCCTATCAGTCTTTGTAATGTTCTCTATAAGACTATTACTAAGATTGTGGCTAATAGAATTCGTTGCATTCTTCCTGAGATCATTTGTCAGAATCAGGGGAGCTTTGTGCCTAGTATACAAATGATGGACAATGTGGTGATTGCCCAAGAGATGGTCCACTCTATGAAGATCAAAAAGGGGAAGAGAGGTATTGTGGCTCTTAAGTTAGATCTGGAGAAAGCCTATGATCGAATTAACTAGAGTTTCCTGATGGAGAGTCTGGAGAGAGCAAGAATCCCGGATAATTGGAGAAGTTTAATAAAGGTTTGTATCTCTTCTCCGGTTTTTCAAGTTTTGATCAATGGGGATATGTCGGAGGGTTTCTCTCCTGGCCGGGGTATCCGTCAAGGGGATCCTATGAGCCCTTTTCTTTTTGTTATTGTTATGGAAAGGTTGTCTCACCTGATCCAAGATGCTGTTGATAATGGGAAATTCCACCCGGTGGCCATCAATAAGTTCTGTCCCTAGGTTACTCACTTGTTCTTTGCAGACGATGTGCTAATCTTTCTAGAGGGTAATGTGGAGCAGTTAAGTATCATTGTGGATATTCTTGACTGTTTCTGCTCGGCCTCGGGGCAAAAGCTCAATGTCCAGAAGTCCAAGATGATGTGCTCGAAGAATATGAATCAGAGAGCCTGCAAAAGGTTGAGTGATCTGTCTGGAATTGCTCTTACTTGCTCTCTTGGTAAGTACCTAGGTGTTCCCCTACATAGTGAGAGAGTGTCAAAAGTTTCCTTTAAAGATACTTTGGATAAAGCTAAAGTGTGACATTTGGAAAGCTAAGACTCTCTCCCTCGCTAGCCGGCTTACGTTAATCCAATCTGTCAATTGTGAGACTCCCAATCACATTATGCAGGCTTGTCATCTTCCTGAGCCAGTTCTAAAGGATCTTGATAAAATTAATTGTAGATTCCTGTGGGGAGAAGCTGAGAGGGGAGGAAGGTCCACCTAGTTCCTTGGAATGAGGTTTATCAACCTAAGGACATGGGAGGTCTGGGCATTAGGAAAGCCAGTGATAATAATAAAGTCTTATTAATGAAGCTTCTGTGGCGAATGTGGCAGCGGCCTTCAGTGCTTTGGGTTCAACTTTTATGCGGAAAGTATCGGAAGGATAAGGTGTTTGGGGGTCCTAAGGATAGAGTGGTTAACTGTTCTTTTCTTTGGAAGGGAATCAGTGCGGTTTTTGCTGAGTTTTGCACAGGGATTGGGTGGAATGTGGGAAATGGTAGATCCATCAGCTTCTGGAAGGATATATGGATTGTCACGTCCGGATAAATTGTAATATAATGGCGTTGGATAATTTGGAGACTTTTAAGTATTGATTATGATCTTTCTATTTCACGCCCGATGCCGATTGAGGTCGTCTAGGGTCGGGTGTGACAGATTGGGAATAAGCCTTTATTGGAAGTTTGTACTTCGTTGCCTCCTTTGGATATCCAGAACTGGAGGATTGCAGATGTGGTGGATTCTGAAGGTGAGTGGATTTGGTCAAAATTTGAGTCCTACCTCAGTATGGATTTGCTCCTTAGAATTAGAGGAGTTCAGATTAGTAGTAATATTGATGACAAGGATAGTTACTGTTGGTCTCTGACGAACAATGGGGCTTTTTCTTGTAAATCAGCTTATCAGAAGTGCTGTCAGGATTTGGATTCCTCGTCCCCTGGGGTGTGGAAGACGATTTGGGCTTTAAAAGTGCCGTACCGTATTAGAAGTTTTCTGTGGCTACGGGTTAAAAATAGGTTGCTTAATAATTCGGATAGAAAAAGGAGGCATCTGGTGGAGTCTGGAGCTTGTAGCAGATGCAGAGGCAATGAAGAGACTTTGTGCCATGCTCTCAGGGACTGTGAGAGAAGTAAAGAGGTTTGGAAGAGAGTTCTCCCTATGAATGTTCTTCCTTCTTTTTTAGCCCACTCTGAGAATGATTGGTTTGTGGATGGGGTTAATGGTAAGTTGCTAGTTGAGGTTAATTAGGGTGTTCTTTTATTTGCGGTGGTTTGCCATCAGATTTGGAGGTGGAGAAATGAGGAGGTGTTTGGAGGAGAGAAGGTGATTTTGCCAAATGTCTTAGAGTTCTTTTCCAAAAAGTTTAGCGCCCTGGTTGATAGCTTTGCTGAGGACCCCTTGGCTAGGGCTGTTCAGAGAAAGGAGGTCCATCTTTTTGGCTGGTGTAGGCCGAGAGAAGGTGTGGTTAAGCTTAACACTCATGGCTCTTGTCTGAAGGACGGGAGAATTGCTGTTGGAGGGGTTTTGAGAGATGATGGCGGCAGGTGGGTTTCTGGTTTCTCTCAGAATTTGGGTATTGGTTCATCCTTTTCCGCAGAGCTTTGGGAAATTTTCTCTGGTCTGAAGCTTGCTAAAAATCTGGGGATCAAGAAGCTTATTGTTGAGTCAGATAACCTTGAGGCGGTTAATATGATCTCGGATGAAAATGTTATTTGCCTAAATAGCCAGAACTTAATTAAAGGCATTAGAAGGATTGACGACTCCTTTGAGTCTATTAGTTTTGCTCATATTTATAGGGAGCAAAATCGTGTTGCGGACCGTCTTGCGGTTGAAGGTCATTCTAGATTGTTGGGGCTTTCTGTTTTTGCTTCTTCTCCGGTCTTCATCTCTTCTTTGATCTTGGAGGATGTGGTGGGGGTCAGCTTTCCTAGACTGATCCCGGGTTGAGCGGTCTTTTGTTTGTTTTTTATTTTCTTTTCCTACCAAAAAAAAAATAACATAATGTATGTTCTAAAGTTTATATTTTGTGTTCCAAAATTAAGTATAATGTTCTAAAAAAATCAGTAGATATCTCGATCGTTTTTTCATTTGTTCTATAATATAATTTATAACTCATGTTCGAAAAAACATAACACATTTTCTAAAAAACATAACGTATGTTCTAAAAAATATGTCGTACGTTCTAAACTTCATAGTTCGTGTTTTAAAAGTTAAAATATATGTTCTAACGTTTGTTTTAAAAAATATATAGTTTGTGTTCCAAAAATTAAGTATAATGTTCTAAAAAAATCAGTAGATATTTGGATCGTTTTTTATTTGTTCTATAATATAATTTATAACTTATGTTCGAAAAAACATAACACATGTTCTAAAAAACATAACGTATGTTCTAAAAAATATGTCGTACGTTCTAAACTTCATAGTTCGTGTTTTAAAAGTTAAAATATATGTTCTAACGTATGTTTAAAAAAATATATTTTCTTATATAACATAAATTACAAAAATATAAAAGAATTAAATAAATAAGAAATTAGAGCATGTTCTTGGATTTTTTTCTATTAATAATTCATTATTATGCACATTTTTTTTTCTATTAATAATTCATTATTACACATATTTCTTTTTTTCCTATTAATAATTCATTATTATACATATTTAATCGATATTAATAAGTGCATGCGTCAAATATTAAACAATAGAAGCTAAAAGGGCAGTGGTATATTAAGCAGCGCGTAATTTAATATATAAAAAAAGTAAGCAATGTGGAATGTAGATGAAGAGTCTTAGGTTCAAATCCCCTAAGCAACCGTGTTTTTTTTTAATTTTCCTACTCAAACGACGTAGTTTTGAGTGTCCTCACTTGATCCATCCTATATATATATATATATAAAAGGTCACGGTTCTCTACTTAATTATAACAAAGTAACCATATAGCTTGCACCTATAGCAAAGGTAGACATTATGGTTACTTTGTTTTTAATAAAGTAACAATTACTTTGTTTTTTTCTATAATCATCCAACGGTAAAAAAAACAATGTAGTCATACAGTTGTATTCACATGGACCCTGATTACCACGTAAATTTTGTCATTCACTGTTAGATCCAGACGGATTAAATATAAGTCTTATGATGTTTTGAATCTCCACCTTAAGATTTTAATCCGCTTAGATTTAACGATGAATGGCCATATTTATGTGCTTATCAGGATCCATGTGAACGCAATTGTGTAACCATAACTTGCACCAAACGTAGCAAAATATTTATTTGTGGTAACCATTTATTTATTTTGGTTATACAAATAAATTTTCACAATATCCGCGCATTTTGCGCCAAAATTCCAGTTTGATACTATAGTTTTTAAGCCAAGTTGGTGTTAGGATAATATTATAAGACCTCGTAAGTTTTGAAAAATTAAAGTCAAACCACATTTTCATTTATGCTACACTACTTCTACCAAATTTGGAAATAATTTCAAATTCACACCATACGACACCGAATATCAATTTGCCATTTCCTATCATATCAGTATTTCATTTGATGTTACTCCCAAAAAAAAAAGTATTTCATTTGATAACAACGTCAGCATGCATTCCATTTAAAAGCTTTTTTCTTTTTAAATAGTTAATCCGATATTACTTGGATAACACCCTTTAAATAAATTCTTTCTTAGTTAAACTTATTGCATAAATTGGAATTCAAACATGAAACCATTAACCTATGCTTAAGTGACGTAGATAATCAAGTCAATATTTTTGTTAAACAAAGAAACATTAAATTATGCATTAGGTTCCTAATAATATTAGGTTTACAAAAAGTGATACCGAAATTATTAAATATATTTTCAAGCTAAACTTGAAGGGGTCGTGAAACCCAAGATTCACGGACTAAAATAGTAGGATTATAAATTCCTCATTTCGAAGGGATGAACTCTAACAAAAGCTCTCAAAAAGAAATTATATTTGGATTGATAAAAAGTTGATTCATTACAAAGAAATGGATGAATTTATATCATCTTCAAAACCGAAATGACATATTACATAAAGACCAAATAATAACTAATTGGCTAAATACATCATTTGCCCTCTGAACTTATCCAAAAAGCTTGATTGGCCCTCTGAACTTTCAAAGTATCACGATAACTCCCTGAACTTGCATAAAATGTTTAGATAGCCCCATGAACTTGCGTAAAATGTAATTAATTGATCACTCGGTTGCAAAAAAGTAAGTTAAATGCGGAAGATGTATTTCACGTGTCTTAGAATGTTGTTACATAATTCAATAATAGAATAGAAATGAAGTTATTACTTGCTCAACTATAAACCTTGTATTCTCTAATATTACAACTGCAATACCCCAATCTTGATTGTTTTACTTTTTTTTAAGACGCGTGCAGTATAATTTCCGCATTTAACTTATTTTTGTACGACCGAATGAGCAATTGATTACATTTTATGCAAGTTTAGGATGCTAAAATTGAACATTTTATACAAGTTCAGGGGGCTATCGAGACACTTTGAAAGTTCAGGAGGCCAACCAAGCTTTTTGAATAAGTTCAGGGGGCAAATGATGTATTTAGCCAATTAGTTATTATTTGGCCTTTATGTAATATGTCATTTCGGTTTTGAAGATGATATAAATTCATCCTTTTCTTTGTAATGAATCAACTTTTTTATCAATCCAAATATAATTTCTTTTTTAGAGCTTTTGTTAGAGTTCATCCCTTCAAAATGAGGAATTTACAATCCTACTATTTTAGTCCGTGAATCTTGGGTTTCACGACCCCTTCAAGTTTAGCTTGAAAATATATTTAATAATTTCCGTATCACTTTTTGTAAATCCAAATCCGTAGAAAAGAATCTGTAATCCAAACTTCATCATTTAGGTCATTCCGAACATTCGGATCTGAGTCATTTCTTTTGTTGCAACAACGTAGATCTATTGATTCACGGATAAGATAAACTGTTTCCACTTTTGCTAAATCTGAAAAAGGTATAAACGAAAGAATAATAGAGAACAAATACAATTCAGACAGATAAAGAGATTCAATAAAATATATGAACTATGACTAAAAACAAAATAGCAACAACAAAAAATACAGAAAACCTAACCGGTGGGATGATGAGGAAAGAAGGCAAATTTAATGTCACATTATATTTTAATTAATAAATATTAATAGTATATTAGTAATTAATTATTTTTTAATGCATTAAATTATTGATTATGTGACATTAAATATTAATTTAATGTGGATTAAGGATATAATAAAACAATAAAGATAGATGGAAAGAAATTTTGAGGATAGAATAGATAGAAATTTTTTTGTTAATTAAATAGACTATGCTAACCTTAAGTGATTCTATATGGATTTTTTTACTTTTTCTTTAATTTTTATTGTTAAAAAAACCGTGCAACATTTAATACAAATTGTTTTTCGAAAGAATGATTAATTAAAATTATAAAATGCTTAACAATGAAAGGAAGCATATACTTTGAATTTTTTTCTTAAGTTTTCTTTTATTATTTACTCCTTTGAATTTTAAAAAAGTCTAGTCTAATTCGTTCTTTCATTTTTTTTTTAAAGAAAACATTCTTTTCACTTATTAGTGGTTTCAAAAACAAAATGGCTTAATATTCCCCCAACTCTCTTAACTTATCTAAATTAGTCATTTTACCCTCAAACTCATCGAATGTCTTATTTACCCTTTTAATTTTATAAAAGTGGTATTTTTCACCTTTCACATTTTTCCATTTACCCCCAACTCATAGAATGTCCTATTTACCCCATTAACTCCATAAAATGGTATTTTCACCCCTTACATTCCGTTATCGATGCCGAAATTGATACCATTTTTTAAACGTTAAACCCATATTGGTGCTACTTTGTACGTGAAACTTAAATTGATACTTTCCCAAAAACTATAGGTCTATTTTGATACATTATCCCTACATATAATGTCTTTAACTTGTTTATATTAATGTTCTTGTTATTTGTATCTTTTTTTCATTCTTTCTTTTTTCAACTTTTTTTTGCTAGTTAAATTTTGATTATCTAATTATTGTAATACAATATTATTGTAATAAACACATGAAGGGTCAATATAATTATCAAAGTTAAACAAAATAAAAAGTTGATATTAAAAAAATATATTTCCAAACTCATTTGAATAAGTCCTATTAATTTTGCACTATAAAAGGATAAGAAATACCATTTTTATAGAGTTAATGGGCTAAATATGATCATATGGGGTATGAAATACCACTTTTATGGAGTTAGATAGGTAAATAGGACATTCAATGAGTTGAGGAGGGGTATGACCAATTTGAACAAGTTAAGGGGGTGATAAATACCATTTTTATAGAGTTAAGGAGATAAATTGGACATTCAATGAGTTGGAGGGGTAAAATAATTAATTTGGACAAGTTAACGGGCTGGAGGAGTATTAGGCCAAAAAAAATCTATGTTTCTTCTTCTGTTATTTTTCTTTGGGTTAAGGTGCAAAAATACCCCTAACGTTTTAGGCCAGCCCTAACGTCTAAAATGGTGCAATTTTACCCCTAATGTTGGAAGCCAAGAGCAATTTTACCCCTAATGTTAATAAATTGGGTCAATTTAAGAAATAATTCATCAAACTGTCTTCTCGGTCATGAATCTTGTTATCTACACTTCATACGTGTGTCATTTTATCAGTAACAAATCACAAACATTCGTTGGATGTGAAAAAAAAATATACTGTCTTTTTATACGGATAGACAAAAAAAATGTAAAAAATCCACCAAATTTATAAATATTAATCTCAAATTCTATTATTAAATTATAAAAAACATGAAATCTTTTTTTAGAACAAATTATTATGTAATTGGTGCAAAATAATAAACAAAAATATCTAGGTTTTATAATAGTGTCTGAAATTGACATAATTTATCAACGTTAGGGGTCAAATTGCACTATTTTAGACGTTAAGGATAAAATTGCTCCTGGCCCATAAAATTAGAGGTATTTTTACACCTTAACCTTTTTTCTTTATTCTAATTATTTTTTCGGTTAAATTTATTTAATTTTTCTAACATACTCATATTTTTGTTATATCTATAATTTAACATTTAGAGATATACTTCACATGAATAAAATTTTATGTTTGAAATTTGAAGCTTAACATATAAATTTAAAGTAAAAAATTAAATTTTGAAGATTTACAATTTAGCCTATAGGATTTAAGAGATTACTCATTTTCATTCTTTTTTTTTCAGCCCATAAAAACTCAATTTTAAATATTTTTATTTTGTAATTATTTTAATTACCTAAAGGTTTAATTTGTTGCAATTTTATTGTTTATATTTATAATTTAATTTTAATTAATTTTTTAAATATTTTTTAAATATAAATATATATTAGTTAGTGGACGGACTGAGGTGGGCTGGCCTTGAAAATCAGTTTTCTTATATTGGTCTAGCCTTAATCGAGTCCAATGTAAATATAATACAGTCCGACTGGGGTTGGATAAGATAATTTAGTATAAAACTCAATTAGACCTGATCTAGCTTACCCATGAACAAATCTACTCATGAGTAACATATCGCAATGAAAAAAAAGAATAGCAAAAAATAAAAAATAAAAAGTATAATGTGTTTTGTGTGTTGGACAAAAGAAATTAAAAAGCCAAATGTTTCATCAAATTTAAAAAAAATTATGTATTTGAATCTATTTTAAAATTACAAAAACATGTAAAAAAAGAAAATCTAGAACCAACTGATTTGCAATTGGTGCGAACATATGAACATAATTGAGCCAAGCCGAGCTTTGGCATGCTCAAGCTGGCCCAACTCATTAGAAAATAAACGAGAGTTCGAACCGAGTTTCGAGCTTGTTTCGAGTCCAAAATCCTTTTTGAACTTGGTCCATTAAGAAAATTATCTAACCATAAATTGTTTGTGAGTAAATCGTTAATTATATTTATAAAGTTTGTTCGCAAATAGCTCTTTAATTGTGTACATAAACAGACTTACAAGCAAAGTTCATGAATAAATAAACAAGATGCTGATTAATAGTTCGTGTATTACTCATTTATTATGTTTGTGAATGAACTCATCTAATAGCAAACGAAGTAATATTAAGTTTAGATATTTGTGAGCTAATACAAAACTAAAATTCATGAATATTCCAATCGAGCCTGCTCGCGAGCTTTCAAGCCGACTTTTGGTCTGCTCAAACTCGGCTCGTTTACGAATCGAGACAGTAAATCATACTCACGAGCGGCTCGTTTACAAATCGAGCTGAGTCGAACTGAGTTTTTATCGAGCGGACCACCAAGTCGCTCATGAGCGGTTCGGCTCAGCCCTATCTATACATTTTAATGATTTTTGAAATTGACTTAACTTATTTATTTTAGGAATACAATTATTTTTGGTTGTCAATATTAAATATTACATTGTATCGTTCTAAATGTTAAAAATAAATTTTCTCTTTGTTACTGATATTAGGTGCATTTTACCTTATTTCTATATTTTATAACTAAATAAAAAAATAAAAAAAAAACCTTAAAGAAAATAACAGTAATTAAAAAGAACATGATTATAAATATTTAGTTAATATTTAAATTGTAATTTATGTTTGAAATGTTAAATAATAAAAGAAAAATTTAGAAAAAAAAAAATCAAAGTAAATGCTTTTTTTTTATTGTTAGGCATTTTATGATTATTAATCATCCTTGGGAAAGACAATTTGTATTAATTTGTATTAAATGTTATAAATTTACGATTTTGTAAAACAATAAAAATTGAAAAAAAGGAAAAATTCTATGTAGAAATAGTTAAGGTTAAAATTGACTTTTTAACTAATAAAAAAAAATTCTAGCCATTTTATCCTTAAAATTTCAATCCAAATAGCAGTGTCCATTAAGTAATTGCATATTTATTTTACTTAATTATCTATATAAATTTTGTCAATTAGTTTTTTTTTATAACAAATCCTACCTAAAAAATAAATTTTATATTCTAACATACGGGAATTGGTAACATATTTATTAAATTAGGTTAATTAATGAAGAGCTAAGCTTCCAAATTGAGAAATGCATTTGTAACACTATCAGCTTTTCTTTCTAGATGGAAGATTAGGGATCGCACATGTAAAGCACTCACGGTATGTCAATTTCATACTCTTTATTCATTTACTTTTTAAATTACTTCTCCTTTCTTAACGAGTAAATTTAGTAAATTTTATTTCTGTTCTATTTATTTTGCGGATATCTACTGATATCTTTATCTATTAAGAATCAGCATATAAAATAAATAAATTAAAATTTAACAACTCATAAATTTAATAAACCATCCACACATTTAACAGTTTAATTTTTTTTAAAGAAAAATAAGTTTCACTAAACAGAATCAACATACAAGAAATGTAAAATAAAATCTGAAGGGACAGTACCTCATTCCACAAGTTCTGACAAGGAATGAGAAGACCTAGCTAAAGCATGAGCCACCTCATTCGCAGAACGACCTATAAATCTGACAGAAATGTCATTGATATTAGAAATATGACTTTTACAATCGTTTATAATTGAACCATAAGAATAACGAAAGTATGTTTGATGAATATGCTCCACCACTAACAGCGCATATGACCCCACCTCCACCTCCACACCACCCAAATCCTTAAGTTTGATCCACCTATGTCACGTCCGTGTCCAAAAATATTAATTATAATTTGATATTAGGTTTATATAATATTTTTAGTTTAATAATTAACTAATTTGTGTTAAAAAGGTAGAATAAGAGTTATTTTTATGTTAAGGAGTTATATCAATTGTTTAATGTTGGAAAAATTCTTATAATTAAGATAACTTAATATAATGGAATTAGATTTAAAAAAAATTAATTAATTAAGGGTTATAATATTAAGTTAATATGTATAACATCATAATTAGATAAGTTTGGGGTACAAAAGGAAAATATATAGGAAAAATGTGGTAGGAAAATGACTGATTATTTTGTTAAGGATTATTTTGGATTTTAGGGAATTGGAATTAAAAAGGGGAGTTTCTCTTATCCGGGTATCCTCTCTTTTCTTTGTCTCTCTCTCCCTATCTCGAGTACACGAAGGGATTCTAGAAGGTCCGATTCTTTTTCCTCAGATCATGGTTGCCTATGAAATAGACCTTATAACAACTAGAATGACTTACCTCCTTACCTGCATGCCCAGATCCGACCAGAGGAGATCTAGAAAAATTCACCGATCTATAACCAATCTCTCCTGAAAAGGGTCATAGAACCAAGAAAAACAAGGAATCTAAGCTAGAAGCTTAATTTCCCACCGGTGAAAGCAAGTGAAACTCACTGAAACCATTCGAAACTAAAAGGAACCGTTCAAATTAGCCGGAACCAAACAGAGATCGACACAGACCGAAATAAAATCCCTCTATGAATGAATAATAAGGTCTATTTCATAGGCAACCATGATCTGAGAAAAAAGAATCGGACCTTCTAGAATCCCTTCGTGTACTCGAGATAGGGAGAGAGAGACAAAGAAAAGAGAGGATACCCGGATAAGAGAAACTCCCCTTTTTAATTCCAATTCCCTAAAATCCAAAATAATCCTTAACAAAATAATCAGTCATTTTCCTACCACATTTTTCCTATATATTTTCCTTTTGTACCCCAAACTTATCTAATTATGATGTTATACATATTAACTTAATATTATAACCCTTAATTAATTAATTTTTTTTAAATCTAATTCCATTATATTAAGTTAGATCGGTGAATTTTTCTAGATCTCCTCTGGTCGGATCTGGGCATGCAGGTAAGGAGGTAAGTCATTCTAGTTGTTCGGGTTCTATCTGTTTTTCTTTTGGTAATTTATGACTTCTTTTTATGATTTTTGTGGATTAAGAGCTTTAAGGGTCTGATTTGTGGGGATATTTAGTTCAAGGGTTTCTACTACCTTCTTTATTATAAATTGAAATCAATATTTTATTTCCTTATAGGAATTTCTATATGATTTGCATTGAGGATTACTATAGTTCATATATGAACTTATGTGTTCGTTATCTCGTCTTTTTGTTCTGCCCGATGTTGTTTAGGGTCGGGTTTGATAACCTAAGAGCCTCTCGAATACTAATAGTTTCACATTCCCTAGCCGAAAAGTTTCCAGCAATACGAGAACGAAAAATAATAAATGGTTTGTAATTTTGGACAAAATCCATTAAAACGGCAACTGCTCGTGGGTTGTCAAGTCCACGACAGTTCCACGCTAATAGACTCATGGTGATGGGTGGACCTGTCCAGACAAGTATTTTAAATTCAAACATTATAAACCACTCATATTATCAAAAAAAAATTTAACAACATATAAAAATATCTATACATATTATAAAGGTAGCGGGTAGGGTAAATGAAAACGGATATTTGGGGGATAATCTCATACTCTTCTCATATACGTCATAGATTTTTTTTTCTCAATCTCATCCAATGCCATTTTACACCTAATTTGAATAATCCTATTAAAATTGGATAGTGCTCGATACCCGTGAATCCCATATCCGTTACTATCCCTATGGAGAACCGTTTGAAACACCTCTCCAGAACTTTTCGTGCACTCTCTTTCCGCCTATTCCGTTAATAGCTATCTGTGAAAATGATTTTTTTTTTTTTTGGTAAGTGATAGGTAATAAAGGAAATGTTTAAATGATTTGTATTGTTAGTGTCATTTAGGACATTGATTAAGAATTTTATCCAATCATCCTTAAAATTAATCTTGTTAACCAAACATACCCATACCCATACCCTGGTCTTAGGGGATTAAAGAGAATTAATGTCTTGAGATATGCGTATCTTACGGACACAAAAATTGAAGGGGAAATGGATTAATTGGATTTGGATGTTACTATTAAATTATATACAAATATGAAGATTTTTGAATTGACAGCAGAGTGAGATATTAATATAATGACAAAACATTATTCACTTTCAAATGTCATTCATTTATTATCAACTGCATGCTCCTTTACTTTTCTCAAAAAAAAAAAAAAAAAAACACTGCATGCTCCTTTATTTATTTATTTATGTAAAAATACTTTGTCATTTAATTAAATGAAAAACCTCTGGTTAAAATCTAATACAAAGATCTATAAAAAAAAAACATATTATAAAAGCTAAACTAAAACAAAAGGACGACAAATCTCGTATTTTTTTTTAATTCAAATCCGCCTGAAAACAGCTGCAAACAAATCGTCATCATTTAGTTTATTTTGGCCAATAAGATCTAAGTCATTTCTGCTGATGCAACTCCGTAGATCTATGTATAAGATAATATGTTTCCGCTCTTACTAAACCCGAAAAAAGTGTAAGTGAAAGATTTATAGCTGACAAATGTAAATTAGACGGAAAAAAATCCAATAAAATGTATGGATTTCAACTGAAAAGAAAATGTTGATAAAGAAAAGAATACTAATGAGTAAATCTCATGAATCAGAATACCAGAAGAATGACAGAATTGGTTATTCCCAATGATTGTTTATTTCATCATGAACCCAAAAAAAGGGAAAAACAAAGGCTATAAAGCCAAGAGCAAAACGAAATAGGACAAAAGAGTAAAACAGAAAACCTTGACATCCTACACGTGTCCAATACAAGGACATAAACCAACCGTAATAACAAAAAGAGCCAAGCAGGACTACAAGTAATGAAAATAACCAAATTGGTCCAAAAAACAATTCAACAACATATTTCAGTAAGGTTCTTCAACACTCCCCCTCAAGCTTGTGAGGTAGACAAAGGGAAAGCTCCAAGCTTGGCAATATGTTTTTGATGAGCCTTCACTGGAAGAGCCTTTGTCAGAATATCAACAATTTAATCAGAGGATGAGACATGAGATGGAACAATGTTACCAGATTTCACTTGATCACGCACATAGTGACAATCAATCTCTATGTGTTTTGTGCGTTCATGCAGCACATGATTAGAAGATATGGATAGGGTTGCTTGGTTGTCAAAATACAGAATAGTTAGAGGTAAATTCTTGATACCTAAATCCTTCAGCAGAGAAGATAGCCATGTAACTTCACACGTAGTCAGTGCCATAACACGATATTCTGCCTTTGTAGAAGACCTGGCCACCACAGATTACTTCTTGGCCTTCCAAGAGACAGGAGATTGACCAAGAAAGATACAGAACCTCGTAGTTGACCTCCTGGTAATAGGATAGCTTGCCCAATCACTATCATAGAAAGCAGTCAATTCAGTTGCAGAAGAGGAAACAAGTAGAATTCCTTTAGAAACTGTGTCAATTAAGTATCTTAGTATACGTTTGGCAGCTTGAAGATGAGTGGAGGTTGGCTGATGTAGAAATTAAGTGAGAAATTGCACTGGGAAAGCAATGTCTGACCTGGTGATATAGTGAGATAAATGAGTTTTCCTATCAATCTCTGATACACAATTGGTTATGGCAAAGGATCTCTTTTATCAACTGTTAGTTTAAGAGCACCATCAAGTGGAAGTTGCAAGGGCTTAGAATGCAACATACCAAACTCCTTAAGAATATCTTGAGCATATTTCTTTTGAGATACAAAGAACCCTGTTGTTGAGCTATCAATCTCTAAACCCAAAAAATACCTCAAAGATCCCAAGTCCTTCGTGTGAAAAGAATGAGACAACATGGATTTAAGATGCTTAATGGACTTAAGGCAATTTTCTGAAATTAACAAGTCATCAACATATACGAGTATCATAGTAATGATTGATGAAGTTTGCAAAACAAATAGACTATAGTCTGATTTAGATTAAAGGTAGCCCAAAGCAATAAGAGTGTTATACAATTTGTGAAACCGCTATCTTAGAGCTTGTTTAACTCCATATAGAGACTTTTTGAGCCTGCAAACAAATGGATTAGGTGCTTTGTGATTTGTAATCACAGAATGTTCAGAAATTCTGCAACCATAATGAGTATACCCTTATGGAATTTTCATGTACACCATCTCATTTAGATCACCATACAAGAATGCATTGCTAACATCCATTTGAAAACAATACCAATCTTCAATTGCAGCAACAATTAATAGAGCTCTAACTGTAGTCATTTTTGCAACAGGTGCAAATGTCTCTGTGTAATCCTCTCCCTATTTTTGTCTGCATCCTAGAATCACCTATCTTGCTTTATGTCTTTCAATGGTCCTATCAGGGTTTAACTTTGTTTTGAACAACCATTTACATCTTCTGGCCATTTTTCCTTGAGGTAAAGCAGCCACATCCCCAGTCCCATTTTCCTCTAAAGCATTTAGTTCAGTGTTTATTGCATTCACCTAATGTGGACATTTGACATCATCTTTAAAATAAACAGGGCCAGATTGAGAGGTTAGAGTAGCAAGGAAGCATGAGAAAGTCTGATTAATTTATGTACTAGCAAGATTGGTTACATATGGAGTGGTGTAATCTTTGAGCCATGATGGGGCATTGTGTGTTTTTGAAGATCTTCTCACAATAGGAGGGTTGGATGTGTTTATAGGTGAACTAGCTTGAGAATTGGCAGGTGAACTAGGTTGAGTAATAAGGGATTGATCACTATCTTGAGTAATGTCTGTAGTGGATGTAGGTTCAGATTCATCTATGGTGTTTAAAGGTGACAAATACAGGTCATCTAATATAGCAGGTTATGGTTTGGTAGAGTTCAGAATAGGAGTAGGATGCATATAGGAGTTTTTAGATTCATAATGAAAGGGAAAGACTTTCTCATGAAACATGGCATCTCTAGAAATGAAAACTGTGTTTGTAGTTAAATTGAGCAATCTGTAGCCTTTTGTGTAGGTGGGTAACCTAAGAACACACAAGGTATTCCCTTAGGTGACATTTTATCAGGAGGAAATTCAAGGTTGATTGAAAAAACCAAACATCCAAACACTTTTAAATGACTGTATGAAATGACCTTTTTATGCAACGTTTCATACGGTGTTATTCAAAACTGGTGAAGGTAGCCTATTAATCAAATGAACTGTAGTGAGAACATAGTCTCCCCAGTAAGACAAAGGTAATCCTGCTTGAAAATGTAGGGTCATGGTTATTTCAAGTATGTGCATATGCTTCCTTTCTACACACGCATTTTGGTGTGATCTCCTCACACAAGATGTTTGATGTACTATTCCATTTAGAGAGAAGAAACTTTGACAATGAATGTCATCGAATTCCAGGGCATTATCTGACCTCAAGTTTTTTTATAGGCTTGTCAAAATGTGTTTTGACATAGTTTGTAAAGGCAATTAAAATAGAAAGAGACTCGGATTTCTATTTTAGCAAATATACCCAAGTGTTTCTGGTATGATCATCCATAATGGTAAGAAAGAACCTATATCTACCCCTGGTTTGAACTTTATAAGGCCCTATATGTCAATGTGAATAAGATCAAAGGAATTATCAGCATGAGATTTGCTTAAATGAAATGGAAGTTTAGTGAACTTGGACAAAGGACATGTCACACAAATTTTAGTTGGAGAGGTAACAAAAGGCTTGATACAAACTATATGTTGTAGTGTTGTTGTGGAGGCATGTCCTAGTTTATGGTGCCATAATTCAAGAGCATTTTGAGAAATTTTAGAGTCAACAGCAAGACAAATTGAACCACTATCAATATTAACATCATTCAAATATTCCAAGGCATCAACATCATTAACATGATCAACCAAGTACTATAGACCATTTATGGCCTTTCCAACCCCAATCAATCTTTTTGTGCTAGATTCAATAATAGTGTAGTGAGTGGGATGAAATAATACCTCACATTTGTTATCTCTGACTAGCTTTGGCACAGACAATAGATTGTGCCTGAAATAGGAAGCACATAACACTCTTTTCAGCTCCAATCCACTAGGCAGCTCCATAGATCCTATATGAGATATGGTTGTTGTATGCCCATTAGGAAGATGAATTTGAAGAGCATTTAGCGACATGACTGGATGTTTTAGGCTTTGCAGAGATGGTGTCATATGATCAGATGCATTAGAAATGTTGCTCAATTTCTTCATCTGTCTCAAACTCCTTCTGTTGTTGATACTGAATTTGAGGCAACAACTTTGCCAATTGTTCGAACTACTATGGTGTGAATTGAGTAGTGGCAACCACTTTAGCACCATGGTTGAAGTTTGAACTAGAAGCACCTTGATTCCATTTGGAGTTTGATCCTTGAAAAATAAGTGAAAGACTGATTCATAGTCTTCAACTTTGTTTTAGATTTGGAATGCCATTTAGGATATCCTACAATGGTACAACATCTATCAATGCTATGATTTTTACCTCCACAAGCTGAACAGATCTGGACTTTGTGTACTTGAGTTTTACTAAATATTACAGACATTTCAGTATCAAACCTTTGAGGGTTTAAAATTTCACGTTGAGCTTCTTCTTGTTGTAACGCTGTTGAGGCAGTTTCAGCAGAAGGAAGAGGACTTTGCAAAAGAAGCTGACTTCTCTGAGCATTATAAGTCTCATTAGGGCCATTTAGAAATTGAAATAGTGTTGCCTCTTCCCGATATGTATCTATGGCTTTTAGAAGGGCTTTAATCTCATCAGTGGGTTTTGTTATCATTAGCAACAAATCCAGGGTATCTAGTTCCTCCCATAACGATCTCATAGCAGTATAATATTCACCTATGTATTTGTTGTTCTGTTTTTCATCAGACAGCTCCTTACTACGTCTGTATTTCCTAGATCTATTAGTAAGTGAAAACCTTTTTTCAAGATTAGTCCAAATATCTTTAGATGTAGTCATAAACATAACAGACTTTTTTTAATACTATAAGAAACATTATGAGCTATCCAGCCAATTACCATATTGTTGCAGGTATCCCACATCCCAACTTTGGTGTCATCATCAATTGATCTCTTCACAGTACCAGTGACGAAACCCAGCTTACATTTTGATGACAGATTGATTTCCATGCTCCTTCGCCATGTTCTGTAATCATAGCTACAGTGCAACTTATCAACAGTTATCGAGCTCGCACCATCTGAAGGATGTAGAAACAGTGGGTTTAACATATCTTAGTGAGTAATCTTGCCGTTTGCCATGGTTAAGGATAAAAAAGAGAAATTTTTGATTTTTTGGTTAATCATGGAATTTTCAAATCTGCAGATAAAATGAAGAGATGTTTTTTTTTCTTGGAATGAATCGCGTATGATTGATGATGAACAATTGGGGATTTCTGACTTTTCTATGTATCGACCCTGGCTCTGATACCATAATGAGTAAATCCAATGAATCACAATACTAGAAGAATGACAAAATTGATTATTCTCAATGATTGTTTATTTCATCATGTACTTAGAAATAAGGATGAGTAAAACTGAACCAAAAACTAAAAAACCGAACCGAACCAAACCGAACCAAAATTCAGTTTAGTTCGGTTCTTGTTTTTCAACTATTTCGGTTTTCGGTCTATTCGGTTTGGTTCAGTCCAGAACCGAAAAAACCCGAACTAATATAATGTTTTAATTTTATAGTTTTTGTTCCCTGGTTACTTCTGCCTCCCTCCCTATTCTTGTATTTTCACAAGCCTCTATATTCGTATTGTAAGTGAATATAAAACTTATATGTTTTTATTCCCTGTGCTTCCGCTTCCTTATTCTTCCAATTATATTTGCATAATTGCATTGTGAACTTGTAAACCTGTATGTTTCAATTTATTTTCTGTTGTATTTTTGTCCTTTATACTTGTATAATCTAATATATTATTTTGTTGGATTAATTGTTATTTTTTTTTTCATCTTGTAATGTCAATTAAAGTTGTTTTGATTTGGTTATATTTATTATTTTTTTAAATATGATTTAAGTTTGTCTAAAAAAACTATATACATAATATACAAGTTTTATTGTAGGATTGTTATTTATGTTTGATTATTAAATCTATATTTAAGTATTTTGATTGAATGAATTTAGAAAGTTTATAGTTTTGTATACATATATTATGAGATATTTCCAATTAAAAATTTCATACTATAACTATAATTAACTTAATGTGTTTACGAGATGTTATTTTATTTTATAGTTGAGAACAGTATAATAAACAAATGACACAGTTTTGTTCGGTTTTAACATAAACCAAACCGAACCAAACTGAATTAGACCGAACCAAATTAAAATTCGGTTTGGTTCGGTTCGGTTTAGAAAAATTAAGGTTATTTGGTTCGGTCCTATTTGATTTGATTCGGTTTTTAGATCGGACCAGACCATACTCACCCCTACCTAGAAAAAAGGGAAAAACAAAGGCTATAAAGCCAAGAGCAAAACGAAACAGGACAAAAGAGTAAAACACAAAACCTTGACACCCTACACGTGTCCAATACAAGGACATAAACCAACGGTAATAACAAAAAGAGCTAAACAGTACTACAAGTAATGAAAATAACCAAATTGGTCCAAAAAACAATTCAACAACATATTTGAGTATGGTCCTTTAACAAATACTAAAAAAACGAGGATAGAAACGTAGATGAGAGGAGGAAGAATGAAGACATTCTTCCTTTTCCCTCATCTAAGTAGATCTAGTTACTTTTGGTGCTAATTAGACTTTAAATCTATGGTTGAGGCATGGTTTGTTAGAAAGAAAGAAGAAAGGAGAAAAATGGGGGATGGGGTTGGTAGGATTTAGAAAAGAAACGAGAGACTTGTGCTTCAGGAACTTGCAAGAAAGAGAGGTTGGAGGTTATGGTCCTTCACATTAGGTACATATATATTTCATCAATTCTTATATCTTCTAAACAATCTTGTTTTTGAGCTTATTAACATAACACACTTGATTGTTGTATAGTTTGAGGTAAAAGTATATTCACGTCGGTTGTCACATTTTATGAGTCCGATACAAAATATGAATTAAGGACCTTTCAATAATAAAAAATTTGACATAATACAAATAAATTCTAATATTTTCATGGATTTGAAATATTTTTATATTCTTTTATTTTTTCATAAGAAAACATTTGTTTTACATAATTAGCAAAAAAAAAAAAAAAAGAATTTGATTAAAGTTATTAGTATTAGATGATGTGACACATTAATTTTAATGATGTGACATAATGAAATGATTTTTGCTAACATGACATGTTGATATGATGATGTGTCATGTTGACTAAATAATTATTTTTTGTTAATTATTAGTATTACTTAAATTATTTTTTGTTAATTATATAAACATATGTCTTCTTTTGCAAAAAATAAAATAAAAATAAAACGCATTACTCTACATGCAAATCAATGAAATCATATGCTTTTTTTTTGTATTTTTCCATAAAAAAAATGAACTTAAAAGTTTAAAAATAGCTTCCAATAAAGAATAAAAAAATATTCCATTAAAAATTGTACGGTGTATATTAGATTACATTCATAAAATACCCTAATTTTAACCAATGTGATATTGATTGAGAGTGCGTTGAGTGAAACAAGTGTACAAAGGTCCATAGACAACAAAGATGAATTCTTAAACATAACTTGAAATAATATGTTAGAATTCCCAAAGAAGAAAAAAAAAACTTCATTCTTTAAATAAAGGTTGAAATCTTAAGATAATATTTGATTGGCAATAAGATTGATTGCTCTTTTACAATATGAAACTACATATTTATAGGTTAAAGATAAAAAATCCTAGATTCTTCTTCTAAGAATAGTAAAATCTTATTTTCGACAAAAGTAACGGAAGTGGTCTTATTTCACTAAAAAGGAAAATAATAATGAAGAGAAAGAAAATTGAATCCTCACACTCTAATGATCCACATGCCTGATCTCCACGCTTGATCTCCCTAACCTTATTAGGTTCGGTCCCTCATGGCCTCTTTGGAGCTTGAGGTTTGCAACTTTACCTCCTCCATATTAATGTTTTCGATGTATATGTCCTTCCATCGGTATTCAAGTTCGCGATTTTACTTTTCTCTGGGGCTAAACTCGATCTTATTGGCTTAGTTGAATCTCATCTTCTTTATGACCGAATATCATTTAGACCGAATCATAACTTTCAGGTCGCATCCTTTCTTCCTTTGGATGAACCTTCTCTTCCTTTTTCGGAATTTAGATGAATTCTTGGTCGAATCTTCTTTGAGATAAGTCTTTGCTTTGGGGTGGATCTCGTTTAAGTTGAGATGTTTGATTCTCCCAACTAACCCTCTTGATTTTGCTTTCACAAACTGAACCCCTTTAGTTTCTCCATTTTTCCTGACTAAATCTTTGATGAAGCTTTTTCTTAGACGAACCACATTATAGGAGTTGCCTTTGTCATCACAAATCTGCATGTTTGATATTCCTCTTTCCTTAGTCAGATCCCTTCATAAAGTCAAAACATAGGTAGAAAAATGATTCAAATTCCCTTATGAACCAAATCTCCACGATTCACCCTTTGTTTTGAGACAAACTCCTTCCCTATAATTGACCAAATGCAAAATCTAGACTTGTGGAACCTTCTACTTCCATAAAAAAAATTGGTTTAGCTCTTTCTACCTATTTAGGAGAACTAAACAGGGCACATAGATGGTGCACACTAACTAAGAATCATGAGGTTTTCGAGATCCTTTCTTAGTTAGATACAAAGTCAGTTTCTTCATATTTCGATTAGAATTCTCACTCATATATAAATGGGTCCAACTCCCATTCAAAAGCTATTTTTATAGGTCAATTCTTAGAGTTGTTTTATTTCTCTTGAATTATTTTATTTTTCTCTCTAGACTAGAACCGAGTTGAGCATCGGAGTATCCTTATTAAGGTCCAACCAAGTCTGTTACTTTTTTTTTTGCACAACATCCGCTTAGAGGACGACCCCTTGCCTTACCTTCACTAAGTCATCAGAAGAACATAGAAGGATCCCTAACAAGTTTAGACCGAATCCTAGACATAACAAATTTTCATACATTGTCATCATTAGTGTAGTGAACCTGGACTTGAGATAGATATCACGACTTATTAAGACATCGCTTAAATGAGCCATGAATACGTTTATTTGATCTTCACCGCACCAATTTGATGTGGGATAATCTGTGATAGGCTTTGCGGAATCATTCTGGTGCTTGAGATAAGGCAATACCAAGAAACAATGACCCCACTTTGATGCTTAAGTTAGCAAAATGAAAGGAGAATAGTACCGATGAGTACGAAATTAGGGTGTGCAAAGAGAATGCACCTTAGCACACATTATATACATTTCTATTTATAGTGTGACAAGTTACATGTCCTAAAAGAACTTGATTCTGCTTATTGACTTTCAATTAAAGAAGGTCTGCTGGTAACGTAGACCGGTTTGTGTCAGCTCTACAGTTATCTTGTAATTCTAGATATAGAAGATATAGAATTAGATATTTGGATGTGATTTGCTTGCATATACATGACATAATTAAATTATTAGTTAAAATTAGACAATATCTAGAATTACAAGATGACTGTAGAGCTGACACAAACCGGTTTACGTTAGAATTAGATATTTGGATGTGATTTGCATGTAATGATCTTCCCAGTAGTTTATATAGGAGCTATAGCCGTTTTATTCCTATTCGTTGTTATGATGTTCCATATTCAAATAGCGGAGATTCACGAAGAAGTCTTGCGCTATTTCCCAGTGAGTGGTCAAGGAAGGTCTCTAATCGACAACAAAGAGATATGCCAATTAGCGGCACACTTACTATAAACCTCTTTTCGTTAAATCATATAGTAAGATAGAATTCTTATCTTAGTTACTCTTATCCAATTTCTTTATTTAAGATTTAAGGAGGACATAATTAAATTATTAGTTAAAATTAGATAATATCTACAATATTTAGAGTTGCTATACTCATTGTGACAAATGACAATAACGACAAACCATCTTGGTGAAATCTAGATTGTCGAATTATATTTATATAATTGAATTGAAATTTTATTAATTAGTTTCATCTCTTTTCTTTCTCTCCATTTTCTAGTTCTAATCATGAGTGTTGGGAGAAAGCCCTATGGCTTGGCTTGAATACAATAAACTACGTCAAACAAAGCTACTTTCTATTCCAAAACAAACATAAATAATTGGCAGACAAAACTACACCCATTCTTTATAGAAAATTTTCCTAATTAAATGATGAAAAACATTGAACAACATTGCACAGATTATGGATTAGATTTTATAAATAATATTCTATGGAGTTATCATTGTTTGGGAGAAAACCCATATTTAGTGTAAAATCTTTTCTTTATACTAACACAAATCTCATTTGTACACTTCTATGGTGTTTCATTTTTCCTTAGATTGGGGTGGCCACCGGCCCAGAATGTCATAAAAAAAAAAAAAAAGCAAAACAGTTGATAAACAATGTAACTCCATTATATATGGAGTGCTCATTTATTTACCGAACACTTATCAAAAAATTTCAACAGTATTTTCCTCCACAACAAATTATTTTGGTCACAGTAATGCTAAAATGGCTCTAAAACCAATCTCCGTTAGGGATGGATAATCTTCTCGCGATGTATGAGATGAGATTAATGGATAGGGTCAAATACATGAATATCATAATTAAGTAAAAAAAATCAACTAATTCATATCACTAAAATTAATTCTTAATATGTTATTATTCTCTATATATTATGATTTTATACTATAATTTAAAAATTCTAGACTCCAATTCATAAATCATAAACCCTAGAAAATATATTCTAGACTTTAAATTTATAAATTTTAATCCTTAAAATATATCAAAAATACTGATTTTACTAGTTTGATATAACCTAAAATTATGACTTGATATAGTTGTAAATAGTTTTTAAAAGATGAATTTCTGTGTAATTTTTCCTAATGGATATAAGAGTTTTGTCCCATTTTTCACAATGAGAACTGGGTGGACTCTTGCTGGATCAGGATGTTCTGGGCTTAATGGGCCGAGATCTTTGGGCCCTAATTCTGACACCCACATCAGAACTTATTGACTCCAAGTGATAAAATTAACATTAAGATTAGGACTCTTAACTCTTCAAAAGAAAAAAAAAAAAAAAAAGATTAGGACTCTTTTTTTTTTTTTTTTTGAAAAGATTAGGACTCTTAATTTATGACATGAATCATAATTCGCTTGATACAACCTGTTTGATATGATTATTTTTTTTTATTATACTTATATTACATTAAATCATATAGATGACATAACAACAAAATTATGAATCGGAAAACTGTTTTGATATTTCTAATTAAGAAGAATAAACATGCATACAAGAGAGGGATTTGTGCCTCTCCTTTTTTTTTTTTTACTAATAATCCCTAGGAAAATAATTACTGACATAGTTGCATAATAATTATTGTTAATAATAATAAAAAGAAATGATAGAGTATGATATTTAATTATTTATATTGGACCTACCACTCAAAGAAAAAAGAATTATGAATGAGCTGTGGATGAAAAGAAATTGTGTAAGTATTTAATTAGTGATGGTGGTGGAGAACAACCCTTCATTATATAATTAAATATTTTTTAATGTTAAAGGAATTAGCAGTTAATTTAAATTATAGACAATGTAAACTCACTCATTCATCAATCATTAAAAAAAGACATTGTGATTTGTTTCCATAAATATATAAATTAGAATAAGAATAGAATGATAATGATGGTATTTCAAACAATGGTGATTAAACTGAAAAATAGAAACTTTAATTGCATCTGGATTCGCTGGATCCCTCCGGATCCGAGCTGGGTTAAAGTGAACACAGATGGCGCTTGTAAAGGCAACCCGGACAAAGCTTCTGCCGGGGCACTGATTCACGATGATCACAGAGTCTGGATGAGTGGATTTGGGGTCAACATAGGGCACTGTACGGTTACTTTGATTGAACTTTGGGGCCTTTTCTTTGGCCTCCGGCTCACGTGGAAGAAGGGCCACCGAAAAGTTGTGGTGGAGCTTGATTCGCAAACGGTTCTACATATGATGGATGTAATTTGGGATCCTCATCATCCATATGGTTGGTTGATTCGTCGCTGCCATGAGTTAAAAGCTAGGGATTGGGCTATTAAGTTTACTCACACCCTTAGAGAAGGCAATAAAGCTGATGATTGGTTGGCGAACTTCGCAGGTTCTTGTTCCTTAGGTCATCATGAGTTTGATGCACCTCCTGTAGACCTCCAAGAAATCATGTCTTCTGATAGCAGAGGATCGATGCTTAGCCGCTTTGTTCGTTCTTAGTTTCCTGTGTTTTTGTTGTTTTCCTTTCCTGTTTTTTTCCCCTGGGCCTTGAGCCTTCCTTGTCCACAAAAAAAGTAAATAAAAGTATGATTTGGTGTGTCAAACTCGAGGGTCTGGGTATTAGACAAACACGTAAAGCGAATCTTGCGAATGTTGCAAAACTAAGCTGGCGAATGCTAATGGAACCTGAGTGTTATTGGGTCAGAGTGCTAAAGGGTATTTATTCAGGGGAAATGAAAGATTTCGATATGTTCCGGAACAGAAGCCCGAGAAGCGGGAATTGGAGAAGTATAGTGAAGGGAGCTGCGTGTTGAAACACCTTTCCAATATGATTTTGATTTGACAAAATTATTTAAGTTGATCCATGATTAAGACAATTAAATTTAAGTGCTTTGATTTAATTGTACTAATGCGTTTGTTCAATGTTAAGTATAAAAATATTTATAAGAACAGGAATCAAATTAAGATAGAACATAGTCAGCATGACTACATAGCACGGGCTGAGTAAAGAATAACTCAGTACGAAAGAAAGAAAGTCTTCTTCAGAACCGAAGCTTACAAATGAAGCTGATCACAAAGGCTGAGTAAAAAGCAACTCAGCATTAAAGAAGAAAAGTCTTCTTCGGAACTATATCTTGCAGAACGAAGCTGACCGTGGAAGCTGAGTGAAAGGTAACTCAGTATCGGCATTAGCAACAATCAAAGACAATGGCTATCAAAGTCATGCTGAATGATTTTCAGGACAGCACCAATGATCTGTTTGCTAAAAGACAAGATCCGACAACTGTCTGCACCAATAATAGAAACCTTGGAATTACGCAAAGAGTTAATTTTGAGATGCATGGGTCAACTGTCTGGTAGCTAAAAGACGAAACCTGTACAAAAAGACAAATCTGCGAGAAGAAGACAAGCCTGGCGCCTGCAGAATTCAGACGACAGGATTGGCCTGCAAATTTGAAGCTGACCAGAACATGTCGCATAGAAAAAGCCGTTTGAATCCAACGGATAATTCCAGATTCAAATCATTTCTGCTTCAGACCTCAACTATAAAAGGACAAGTACACTTCTTGGATCCTTTGCCGAATTACAAAAGCACATCAAAACAAGAAAAAGATCTTACACCAAATTTCCATTTCAGTGTAAAAACTAGAGTGATTTTTGTAATCATCTAAAGTGTTCTTTGTGTGAAAAAGAACAATTTTGTATCAATTGTAAAATTGAGAGAGTTGTGCTGAGTACTCGGTTTTAAGTACTCAGTGGTAGAGAAATCTAGGTGTTCGGTTATAGCACTTAGTAGGAGTTGAGTAGACGAATAGAGGACGGTACTCTTGTATATTCAACTGCCTTGTAACGGTTTGTGCTCTACCTTTAAAGAGCTCAGTATTGGATTTAAAAAGCCCGGAGGGATTCTGGGGACTGGACGTAGGCGGAGAGGCCGAACCAGGATAATTCGTGTTGAGTAATTTCTAACTCTCTCTCTCTCAATATATATCTGTATGTGTTGCTTGTTATATTTACTCAGTATATAAATTGTTTAAGCTAACACTGAGTAAATCAGAGTGCTGAGTTGGAAGCTGACCACAAAAGTGTCATTTCCCAACTCACAAGTAAAACAGCTCTAGTCAGTATCTGACTAAAACTGTCTTACGCCTCACTCGGCCGTGCTGACCAAAGCTGAGTTGTAAAACTCAAAGAATTATATTAAGTCAGCATAATTAAAACGAAAAAGTTAGATTAGTTCCTAACCCCCCCCCCCTCGGAACTAATCACATGGGACCAACAAATGGTATCAGAGCCAAATAGCTCACTACTCAAAGATACAACTATCTTGAGCTGATACCGATAAATGGCTGAGAACAGTACTCATTTCCTTCCAGGGAACCAAACAACACAGATACTCCCTGAGGGATTATCAATTAGTCGGCCTCCCCTATTCTTTGGATCTAAGTATACATTCTGGAAGAATAGGATGAAGAACTTTATTCAAGCCACAAACATGAGTGCATGACTTGCAATAGTTCAAGGCCCATATGTGCCTTATAAAACTGTTAACGATGAGAAAGTTGTTAAGAGTGAAACTGAGTGGTTAGAAGATGACCTTAAAAAATTACAAAACAATGCTTCGGCTATTAATATGCTTCACTGTGCGCTAGATGCTGCAGAATACAATAAGATTTCAGGTTGCGAGTCAGCACAGGAGATTTGGAAAAAGCTTGAAGTAACCTATGAAGGAACAAGCAAGGTCAAGGAATCAAAGATGAACCAACATATAAGATTATACGAGCTGTTCGAGATGAACGAAAATGAGGACATCTCTGGAATGAACGCTAGATTCACCAACATCATAAATGAGCTGAAGAGACTCGGCAAGAACTTCACTGAAGAAGAGCAGGTGAAGAAAATCTTGAGAAGCTTACCCAAGAGCTGACAAGCTAAGAAAATGGCTGTGGAGGAAGCTCAAGACTTGACCACATATAAATATGATGAGCTGATCCGATCTCTGCTGACTCATGAGATCTCTATGAAAAACTTCGAAGCAAAAGAAAAGTCAGAAGACAAGAAACAAAAATCACTTGTCATGAAAGCTGACTCAACCGGAGCTGACTCATCAGATGATGAGGAAATGGCCATGTTCACAAGGAAGATGAAGAAGCTGTTCAGAAAGAATGAAAAGAACAGCAAGAGGCCATTCAAAAGAGGCGATAGGTACAAAGCTGAGTCCAGTGATAAATACAAAAAGGACAGCTCCAAGCCTGTCACATGCTTCGAGTGCCATCAAACTGGGCACATTAAGTCAAGCAGTCCCAACTTAAAGAAAGAAAAGAAGGGAAGCAAAAAGGCAATGGTGGCCACATGGAGTGACAGCGATGAGTCAACTTCATCTGAAGCTGATGCCAATGAGTCAGCAAACATATGCTTCATGGCCGATGATGCTGCTGACCTCACTCGATCTGAGCAAGCTGACCTCTTAGAAGAATCTGAACAGGAGGAATACTCAAATGAGGTAACATCCTTACACTTGCTTAGAAATGAAATGGTTAACGCTCTGAGTGATTTATATACACTGACTAAAAAGTGTAATAAGAAAATAAAGGCACTCAGCAGGCGATGTGATGAGATTGAAGAGGTCAAACTTAGTGACCTTCGACATCTTCTCCAAGACAACTCAACTTTGCATACCAACATGGAAATTATGCACAAGTTTGTCTCGGAAGTCCAATCAGATTCAAAGAAACTGAAAAAGGATGTCACAAACCTACAGAACCAAATAAAAGATTCAAATAAATCCCATGCTGAGTACTCAGGTACTGGTAAGCGTAGACAGTTCACTCAGTGTGACTGTTGTGGGAAAAGGGGACACACAACAGATGTGTGTTGGTACAACAAACGGATTGTCCAATGTGACTTCTGCGGAAAGAAAGGGCATACCACTAAGGTATGTTGGCATGCTCAGCACAATGGTGCTGACCAAAAACAAAGTCACCCCAAAAGGGTAACATTTTGTGACTTCTGTGGTAAAGCTGGCCACACAATAAAAGTATGTCGTCACAAATTAAAACATGACTTTGCACCTGTCTATGCTAACCCACGAGGACCCAAAAAGAATTGGGTACCTAAAGATGAATGATTTAAAATGCAGGTGAGCCTGAGATGCGTGGAGAAGTCAAAGCTTTGGTATATTGATAGCGCATGCTCGAGGCATATGACGGGTGATGAAACTCAGTTCATCATACTTGAGCTTAAACGAGGTGGTAACGTAAGCTTTGGAGACAATAAGAAGGGTAAGATAGTAGGGCCAGGTACTATCGGAGGTAACCCCACTATTGAGTTAGTCTCCTTAGTTAAGGGTCTCAAATATAACCTATTGAGCGTAGCTTAGCTGTGTGACAGTGGTAGACAGGTTATATTTGATGCAACTCAGTGTCGGGTACTCGAGGGAAAAACAAACAATTTGATTTTAACTGCCCCTCGGGTTGACAATGTATATATGTTGAGTTTAGAAAAGCAGTTTTCCAAAAATATATGCTTAGTATCTAAAGAGGATAACTCCTGACTATGGCATAGGAGACTTGGTCATGTAAGCATGGACCTCCTTGCCAAATTAGCTAGAAAGCAACTAGTTGAGGGATTGCCCAAATTAAAATTTGAAAAATATCAATTATGTAATGCTTGTCAGTAAGGTAAACAAACGAAAAAGTATTTTCAAAGTAAAAACATTGTCTCAACCAAGAGACCATTGGAATTACTACACTTGGACCTTTTCGGACCTGTCCAGCCACTCAGTTTGGGCGGTAAGAAATTCTCCTTAGTCATTGTAGACGATTTCTCTCGGTATACTTGGATCATCTTTCTGAGTAGCAAGGATGAAACATTTGAGATGTTCACAACATTGATTAAAAAGCTTGAAAATGACAAAGACCTAAGAGTAGCTCATGTTAGAAGTGACAATGGCGGAGAATTCAAAAACCAACAGTTTGACGAATTCTGTGAAGCCAGTGGTATTGACCACAATTTCTCTGCTCCTAGAACACCTCAACAAAATGGGGTTGTGGAAAGGAAGAACAGAACAATTGTCGAAATTGCTAGGACAATGCTGAGCGAAAATAGTCTTCCAAAGTATTTCTGGGGTGAAGCTGTCCACACAGCATGCTATATACTCAATAGGGCTTTAGTTAGACCTATTCTTAAGAAAACCCCATATGAACTTTGGAAAGGACGGAAGCCCAACATTGGCTACTTTCGTGCCTTTGGGTGTAAATTTTTTATACTCAACACAAAAGATAACCTTGCTAAATTTGATGCTAAAGCTGACGAAGCGATCTTTTTTAGGGTACTCAACTAACAGTAAAGCATATAGGGTGTATAATAAACGAACTCAAGTTGTAGAAGAGTTTGTCCATATCGAGTTCAATGAAACTAGCCTTGCAGGAAACACAACTCAGTCTGCCGAAGATGAACCAAGCTCAACTTCTGCTGACCAAAATGGAGCCTCTGAGTCATCAGTGCAAGGGTTGACCAAAGGTAAACACGAACCCGAAATTACCTTTGTTGACCAATCTATTCCTGCAGAAATTGTAGAAACATTGATTCCAAACAACTCAACATTGCCAAAAGAAATCAAAATTCCAAGAGGACATTCGGAGAAGTCCATTCTTGATGCTGCTGACAACAAGCTGATGACAAGAGACCAGCTTAGAAAGTATCTCAGCAATGTTGCATTCGTCTCAGTACATGAGCCAAAGAGTTTTGCTGATGCTGAGCACGACGAACATTGGATCAATGCTATGCAAGAGGAGCTTGATCAATTCAAAAGAAATGAGGTATGGGATTTAGTACTAAAACCTAGAAATCAAAAGACCATAGGAACTAAGTGGGTCTTTAGAAATAAGCTAGATGAGCAAGGCAATGTAGTTAGAAACAAAGCCCGACTTGTAGCCCAGGGCTATAGTCAGCAAGAGGGCATTGACTATGGTGAGACCTTTGCTCCTGTTGCTAGGTTAGAGGCTATACGTATCTTATGTGTTTATGCTAGCTACATGAATTTCAAACTATATCAAATGGATGTCAAAAGTGCTTTTCTTAATGGATTTATAAACGAAGAGGTATATGTTAGTTAGCCTCTTGGGTTTGAAGATCCAAAGTGGCCTCTTGGGTTTGAAGATCCAAAGTGTCCAAACCACGTTTATAAACTCAAGAAGGCCTTGTACGGCCTGAAATAAGCACCTCGTGCTTGGTATGAGAGGTTGACCAATTTTCTGCTGACCAGGAACTATGTCAGAGGCAAAGCTGACACAACCTTATTCATTAAGAAAAAGGGTAAAAATATCCTGTTGGCACAAATTTACGTAGATGGTATAATATTTGGTGCTACTGACGAATCTATGTGCAAAGAATTTAGTAAACAGATGCAAACTGAGTTCGGGATGTCTATGATGGGCGAACTCAACTTCTTCCTTGGACTTCAAATCAAGCAAGGTAAGAACGGCATCTTCATTAGTCAGTCTAAGTACGCCAAAGAAATGTTAAAGAAGTTTGATATGGAAGAATGTAAGCTCATATCAACCCTAATGGGTACTGATCATGTCCTTTGTGCTGACGAGAAAGGTAAGTCAGTAGACAACAAGTTATATCGAGGTATGATTGGCTCTCTACTCTATCTTACTGCTAGTAGACCTGATATTCAGTACTCAGTATGCTATTGCGCTAGATACCAAGCTGACCCTAGAGAATCACACCTTATAGTTGTGAAAAGAATTTTTAGATATTTGCAGAGCTCAGTTAATGCAGGTTTGTGGTATCCAAACTAAAATGACTTCACATGTATTGGATACACTGATGCTGACTATGGACGGGACAAGCTAGAGCGTAAGAGCACTTCTTGAGGATGTCACTTCCTGGGAAGCTGTCTAGTGTCTTGGTTCAGCAAGAAGCAGTCATCAGTTGCCCTGTCTACAACTGAAGCTGAGTACATTGCTGCTGGAAGCTGTGTGGCCCAAGTCCTATGGATTAAGCAACAACTTGAGGATTACGGAGTTAAAACAGAAACAATTGATGTCAAATGCGATAACAAGAGCGCTATTGACCTATCGAAAAATCCAATCCAACAGAGCAGGATTAAGCATGTCAGCATAAGGCATCACTTCATTAGAGATCATGTACTCAAAGGTGAGATCAAGCTGACCTACGTACCAACAGATGAACAGCTTGCGGATATCTTCACTAAGCCTCTGACTCATGAGCAATTCAGCATATTAAGGGAAGCTATCGGTATGTGTAATCCTGTTTAATAAATTCTTGATCAATATTGAGTGATTATACTATATGTCGAGTAGTTATTGCATGCTAAATAACTTACTCAAACTGAGCTAAACTGAATAACATAGAATCACCCTATGCTGACTAGACATACATGCTGAGTGATTAATGTAGGCTGAGTTACTTCTGTGTGAAAACTTCCTCTACGTAAAACTAAGCACTCAGTATTTCAAACGTTTAGAATTCCAAATACTGAGTAAAATCCATTTAAACATTAAAAGCTAGCACACGCGCCATAAATAGCCACCTAGGATGACGTAATTGCAATAATTAAGAAAACCAATGCGCCGAACATGTCATAAATGCCATATTATTGTCGTTTGATCATCTCGAGGTAAAACGACTACTTCAACGTTCCTGATCAACTCGACCTTCTATAAATAGTGGACGTATTCCCACTCACAACTCTTTACACTTTGAAATCTCTGGGAAATTGATTTCTATCTAAATCCCTAATCTTCAAATACTCTCAAAGAATCCTCAAAAATCATGTCGGATTCCCAAAACATCTCCGGAGCTGGTTATGACGGCAATCACTCCAATGAACACCCTTCATCTCCTGCTCAGCAGGAATACGTCGAGTCTCCCACCAAGTCTCAAAGACAAGGTCAGCATGACCAAACTCCAAGCAAGAGCCCCCAAGCTGACCTCGCAAACTCTTCGAAAAAGAAGAAGAAGAAGGAAAAGAAAGAACCAGAAAGAACCTATTCCCCAGTTTTCGGTAGTGTTAGGGGATGGAAAATTGATCGCTCCCGCTGGTTCTCTGAAGGGTTTGTCAAGGCCGAAAAGCCCTTCTGCGAATGGATCTCTAAGAATGGCTGGACTGGGTTGTTCTCTATCCGTGAAGCCACCTATCCTGAGTTAGTAAGGGAATTCTATGCCAACTTACGAGCTGCTGACGATGACAGTGACTACATGGTCACTGAGGTCAAAGGGAAGAGGATCTTTGTTAACCCTCCTTATCTCGCTAAACTACTAAATAGGGTATGTACTTGATACATCGATACCCCCTCTCCCTGCTGATGATGCTCCCATTGAGGAAATTGATGCTTACCAGAAGCATAAGGCTGATGATGATCATGCCGGATGCATCATACTTGCATCGATGACACCGGAATTACAAAGGCAACATGAGGAAATGGATGCCTATTCCATCATCATGCACCTAAAGGAATTGTTTGGGAAACAAACCAGGTGCAAACGCTACGAGATATCCAAGTTGCTATATCGTAGTAGGATGCAAGAGGGCACATCTGTCATGACACATTGTGTCAAGATGATTGGCTACATTACCAAACTTTCTAGTATTGGATTTGCGATGGATAACGAATTAAGTATAGACTTAATTCTTCAATCCCTCCCAGAAAGTTATTCACAGTTCATTATGAACTATCAGATGAATGACTTGCAAACCTCTCTTGAAGAGCTTGCAAATATGCTCAAGTCAGTTGAGCCCAATATGAAGAAAGACAAAGCCATACCGGCTCTTGTCATTGAGGGATCAAATAAAAGGAAAGGGAGCTATCCCAATCCTAATTATCCCAAGAAAGGTAAGAAAGCCGTGCCCTACAAAGCTAAGGGAAAGGAAGTCAAGAAGCCCAAAGGAGAGTGCCACTTCTGTGGTAAAGACGGGCATTGGAAGAGAAACTGCAAGGAGTACCTAGCCTCCCTCAAGAAGGGAAATGGCGGTGCTTCAACATCTGGTATGTTTTATATTGAAATAAATACAGTTTCAATGTCTGAATCTTGGGTATTAGATACCGGATGTGGATCTCATATTTGTACAAATATGCAGGAGCTAAATCAGACTATGGAACTAAAGAAAGAAAGCATAAACTTGCGAGTAGGAAATGGAGCAAGAGTTGCCGCCCTCGCAATTGGAGATTATGTTTTAAATTTGCCCTCTGGGCTTGTAATAGAATTAAGGAATTGTTTATACGTTCCTCAAATGTCTCGCAACATTATTTCTATTAGCTGTCTTGTTGACGACGGTTTTCATATTTCAATAAAAGACAAGAGTTGCAATTTTTATAAAGATTCGATCTTTTATTTTTCAGGATTTTCACAAAATGGGATTTATGTGTTAGATAACAAAATTCCTGCTTTTGCAATTGATACCAAAAGACATAAGCTAGATAATTCAACTTACTTGTGGCATTGTCGTTTAGGCCACATAAACAAGAGATGCATGCTAAAGCTACATTCAGATGGGCTTATAGATCCAATCGATCCCGAATCATTGGAAACATGCGAATCATGTTTAAAAGGTAAAATGACAAAGACACCCTTTAGCAATAAAGGTGAGCGTGTATCAGACACTCTAGGACTCATTCATTCAGATGTATGTGGTCCTATGTCAGTCCAAGCAAGAGGAGGATTCAGATTCTTCATAAGCTTCATAGATGACCATACCCGATATGGTTACATCTACTTGATGAAGCACAAGTCAGAAGCTTTTGAGAAATTCAAATGCTCCAAGAATGAAGTAGAAAATCAATTAGGAAAGAAAATAAAGACGCTTCGATCTGATCGAGGTGGCAAATATCTTTCAGATGATTTTCTGAATTATCTAACTGAATGTGGGATATGCTCACAATGGACACCTCCCTATACACCATAACACAATGGTGTGTCCGAGAGCAGAAACCGTACCCTATTAGATATGGTACGATCCATGATGAGCATGACCTTACTTCCAAAGACGTTCTGGGGCTATGCCTTAGAAACTGCCCTCTTCACCCTAAATCGAGTACCAACTAAATCCGCTAGTTCCACACCATATGAATTGTTCGTTGGTAGGAAACCCGTGTTTTCATTTATGAGAATATGGGGTTGTTCAGCCTTTGTCAAACGCATTGCGTCTGACAAACTAGATTCAAAATCTGATAAATGTTTCTTCATTGGATACCCTAAGGAAACTATGGGATATTACTTCTATCATCCAGATGATCAGAAAGTAATCGTATCCAAGCACGCAACCTTCTTAGAGAAAGAGCTTCTCGAAGAAACACAAAAGGGAAGCATGATTGAACTTGACGAAGTTCAAGAAGAAGAAACACCGACTGAAACAACAGAGGCGGTTGAGGTACCCGAAGGAGTCCCATTAGATGAGACTCCAGTGCCACCTATTCGTAGATCACAAAGAGTTCGTGAACTCCCAGTTAGATATGGTTTTCTAGTGGGAGATGATAATGAGGTTCCCATGTTAGACAACGAACCCGAAAACTACGAAGAGGCTCTTACTAGTCCAGATTCTAAAGCATGGCTTGAGGCCATGGATTCCGAAATGGATTCCATGTATACTAACCAAGTGTGGACTTTGGTTGATCCACCCGAAGGGATAATACCCATTGGGTGCAGGTGGATCTTCAAAAAGAAGACAGACATGGATGGAAAGGTTAGCACCTACAAAGCTAGGTTAGTAGCGAAAGGATATCGTCAGAAGCAAGGAATTGATTATGACGAAACTTTCTCTCCTGTGGCTATGTCCAAATCAATCAGAATCATGCTTGCAATTGCCGCTCATTTCGATTATGAGATTTGGCAAATGGATGTGAAAACAGCTTTCCTAAACGGAAACCTACTTGAGGATGTATATATGATGCAGCCTGAAGGTTTCATATCAAAGGATGCAAATAAAGTTTGCAAACTTCAGAGATCCATTTATGGACTCAAGCAAGGATCAAGAAGCTAGAATAAGCATTTTGACGAAACCATAAAACAATTTGGTTTTGAACAAAATTGCGAAGAAGCTTGCATTTACAAGAAAGCAAGTGGGAGCTCTATAGCATTTCTCATACTATATGTGGACGATATATTATTAATGGGAAATGACGTTGCTCTCTTACAGTCAGTGAAAGTATGGTTATCTGGTAACTTCTCAATGAAAGACCTTGGTGAAGCAGCTTATATACTTGGTATAAAGATCTATAGAGATAGATCGAGAAGACTGCTTGGTCTTTCACAGGCTACATACATTGAAAAGGTTCTAAATCGGTTTAGCATGCTTGAATCGAAACGAGGTAACTTACCCATGTTACATGGAGTAAAGTTAAACAATCATCAATGTCCTAAAACCGATGATGATAAACGACGCATGGCTGTGGTCCCGTACGCCAGCGCAATCGGTTCGATTATATATGCTATGTAATAACCCTAATTTTGGTTATATAGCTATAATTATTGATTAGTTCCTTATTTAATATATAACCTTACTCTTTTTAAATATGACCTTTATAAACTAATTACTTTTACAAATATACCTTTAGCCTTTTAGAAACAATTTTTAATATCTCTATAGGTCTATCTTTCCGAAACCTAGTTTACTTTTACAAAAAAAATAGTTTTATCTCGCACTCATAGAGGAGCCGCCGCCCTCCATTTTTCTCTCTGAGGTTCCAAATTTTTTAGCTGCTAGATCATCATTATTCGAGTAAGTATATTCATTTTCCTATGTCTACTATGAACAGTAGTTTTGTAAAGTTCATCATAATAATAACTTTGAATCAATATTTTATTCTTATATTCTTAGTGCTTTATGACAATTTCCACTTTCTTCAACTCCTTCCCTGCACAAAGCCTTATTAATATTAATATAAAATCCAAAATACATTAGTTAATTAGTGAAGGGAGGTGTATGAGTATTTTTTAATACATATAATATATATATATAGATAAGTGGACCTTGTGAATTTTAATTTTGGTTTCTTTGTGTCTGGAACAAAAACTATGGTTTAAAGTTTACAAATTGCTTTATCAATCAGTAGTTGTCAATTCATCTCCCAAGCCTCACCTGCTTATTATTTTTCGCTGGTCTTTGTTCGGTTTTCTTTTAAGTCTTCCAATTTTTGCAAATTACTTATTTAATTTAGATTTATACACATAAATAGGAGGCTTGGAGTTATGTTTTATTTATTATTAAGTGAACCGTTTTACTACGAACAATTGTTTAATGGGTGTTATCTGTACCCATATTTCATATGGGTAATTTTAAAAATGCCTAATCTAATTAAGTATGAAGGTTATTACTTGTTCCCCTAAGTTGTTAATTGTCCCCACTAGCTTTCATTTATTTACGGTTAGTTAATTCACTTCGCCTCTTCCCTTGAATCAATAGGAAATTCCGATAATTCGCAAGTTGATTGAGTCGGACTTTTAGTGCGCTCGCGTCTGCTCGAATATTCAGGTGAGTGGTAATTATAGTACACGACACTGTTTGATTGAAATATTAGACTGAAGAACTGTTTATCAAAAATTAGCGTTTGACTGTATATTTTCGTTCCTAAAAACGTATAGCTTAAACCTTATGTTTACTAAATATCCTTAGTATTAAAGCGTATATTCTGGGAACAGGCCCTTATATTGAATTGTTTTATTATCAGGTACAATGAATTTATTAAAATCTGGTTTGATATGATTTGTAGTTTCTGATACGCGAATTATCGCAGTTATTACATTTGTTTAGGAAATCTGATAATTCGTTCAATCAGTTATGATTTTCTGATTTATATATGTATACTATATGTTTTCAAACTGGTACAAGTGCTCAGTATATCTGTATCTGTTATCTGGCCTCTCACCGATCTTCATAACATTAGGTCCTTGCATTTGTCTTTGAGTCAGGTTATCAGTTGTCAGTTTGTCGTCAGTTGTGTCAGCATTAGAATCATGCATAAGATCGGTGAGGGCGATTATCTGTTATCTGTATCTGTTATTGGTAGCGCTTACCATTTATCTGGCCCTGGTGGTGTGCAGTATCACCACTCTGTTACACTGTACCATGTGTTTTAAAGCTTTTGTCTTATTTTCTGATTATTCTAATATCTGATATTTTGAAAGGCTTCAGTATTATTTTTGACAATTGATTACCAGTACTTTGATTTGATTATCTAATATTGACCATTTTGTTTAGCTGATTTTGAATTCTATATTTGAAACTATATTCGTCATAATTTAAAAGTATCAGCTTATCTGCCTGTTCCTTTCTGCTGTGTGCTATAGCTACTGCTCACTGAGGTTTTCGCTCGTATAGACGAAAATCTCATACCACGTTGAATATTTCTTTTTCAGATTAAGGTCTCTGTTCGTGAGGTAACCCTTGGATTGATGTTGAAGGAGACTGCTTAATGATTTAGCTTTATCTTATTTTTGGAGACTTTTGATTATTAAGATTTGACTTGAATAGTTTGATTCTTTTAAGGTTTATTGATGTAATTGAGATGACTTTGATATTCTGTTAGTAAATTTTGGAATTTCTATTAGTTCAGAATTAAGGCTAGCATAGATTAAAGATTACTTAATTTATGCGCCGGTCATGGCCTGGTTTGGTTCGTGACAAAGGTGGTATCAGAGCCTAGGTTTAGGTTCTTATGGACTTACTGTATAGGATTCACATGTTCTGTTCGTATCCCTTATCTTGCATATCTATCTGAGTCTTCCTATTTACTCATTTTCAGTACCTCATTGCTAAAGTGTCTAATTCTGCTGCATGGATAGGTAATCATGCCTCCTAAAGGAAGAAAAAGAGGCAAGAATACGGTTAATGTTAGTACTAGGAGTAGGGTGACCGTTGAGAATTCATCTCAGCTTGATGGGGGAGCTTCACACCCTATTGGAGGAGCAGCTCCAGCATCTGAACCAATATTCCAACCAGCTGGAGGGTCATCTCAGCCCACTCGTACAGCTTCAGCCTCTCAGCCTGCTCAAATATCTAACACTGATTTGGCTGCTGGATTGCAAGGGGTCTTTCAAGCAGTTGAAAGACTAACAAATGTGGTAGGTGAAAACAGACAACCAAGAACTACAGGATCTGCTATACCTAATGATAGAGCTCAATTACAGGATCTAAGTGACTTCTTGAGGTTACAACCTCCAAAGTTTTCTGGTGAGGATTCTGTAACAGATCCTATGGATTTTCTGGATGCTATGGACAGATGTTATGAGGTCTTGGGGTGCACCAGTGCTAGGATGGTATTGTTAGCAGGGAATCAGTTACAAGGAGTGGCGCGTAGTTGGTATCTTTCCAAGAGAGGGAATGGACTTGATAACGCTTTCCTTTGGCCACAGTTTCGTGATTCTTTCTTAGAGAGGTTCCTTCCTCCTAGTGTTAAGGAAGCTAAAGCTTTAGAGTTTGAAGTGCTGAAACAGGGTGGTATGACTGTGAGTGAATATGAAATGAAATTCACTCGACTTGCTCGTTTTGGAGAGCATCTTATTCCAACTGAAGAGAGGAAGGCAAGGAGATTTGAAAGGGGACTTCGGGACAGACTGTTAGATCGAATTGCTCCTCTATGATTATCTAGCTTTGAGGAAGTGGTGGATCGATCCAGGCAGATGGAGATGTTTGATGATCAGCGTAGGGCTCGTGATCAGAACAAACGTGCTCGATATGACAACCAGAGTGGTCAACATAGTAGGGGAAGTAACTATTCAGTATCTCATGGGTCCCATTCCTTACCTGGTCAAGGAGGGCAGTACTCCAAGAATAATCAGAGATATGGTCAGAGAGCTCAGTCCACTGGTACTCAGAATAGTCAAAGTTCCTCTAGATCACATTCCCTACTTGTCAGCTTTGCGGTAAATTCCATGGTAACTCTCCATGCCATCGAGCAACTGGGGCTTGTTTTGGTTGTGGTCAGGTGGGACATAGAAGAAAGGATTGCCCAAGCAGTAAAACAACACTAGCAGTGAGTCAGGACACAGGTTCTGCTCCTTTTGTTACTCAGCCATCTTCTCAGTATGGTGGTAGAGGCCAGAGTTCAGGAGGTCGAGGTCAGGGTGGTCGAGGTCCCAATCCAGCTCCTAATCATGCAACAACAGGTCGAGGTCAGTCTAGAGCCTTTGCTCTGACACAGCAGGATGCTCAGGCATCTAATGCAGTGGTGACAGGTACCATTTCTGTATGTTCATTTGGTGCTAGAGTTTTGATTGATCCTGGTGCTACACATTCCTTTGTTTCTCCTTGTTTTTCTATGAAATTTGGTGTACCACCCACTATGTTAGATTGTCCGTTATCTGTGGCAACACCTATAGGAGATGTCCTTGACATAAATCTAGCTTTTAAGAATTGCTTAGTAAAAGTAGGGGAAAGGGAACTCTTAGCTGATCTTGTATTACTTGAAATGTTAGATTTTGATGTGCTTTTGGGAATGGATTGGTTAGCCTCATATCATGCCTCTTTAAACTGTTATAGCAAGTTAGTAACTTTCAAAATTCCTGGGGAGATAGAATTTCAATTTCAAGGAGATCGTAGCATGGCTCCTCATAGTCTTATTTCTGCTATTACTGCAAGAAGATTGTTGTATAAGCACTGTGAAGGGTTTCTAGCTTATGTTAAGGATACTCAAGCCAAGGGTATCGAGTTGGAGAATGTTGATGTGGTGAAAGAGTTTATTGACGTCTTTCCTGAAGATTTGACAGGTTTGCCACCTGAGAGAGTAATCAATTTCTTTGTTGACTTAGCACCCGAAACAAGACCCATATTTATGCCTCCTTACCGAATGGCTCCTGCTGAACTAAAAGAGTTAAAGGAACAACTGCAAGACTTGCTTGACAAAGGGTTCATCCGCCCTAGTGTCTCTCCTTGGGGTGCTCCTGTGTTGTTTGTGAAGAAGAAGGATGGATCAATGAGATTGTGCATTGATTATCGACAGTTGAACAAGGTCATAATACGTAACAAATACCCTCTTCCTCGAATTGATGATCTATTTGATCAGCTCCAGGGTGCAATGTACTTTTCTAAGATCGATCTGAGGTCTGGTTATCATCAGTTGAGGGTTAAAAATGTTGACATACCTAAGACAGCTTTCAGGACCAGGTATGGTCACTATGAATTTCTGGTGATGCCTTTTGGTCTCACTAATGCTCCTGCAGATTTTATGGATCTAATGAATAGGGTGTTTAAGCCCTTCCTTGATCGTTTTGTGATAGTGTTCATAGATGACATTTTGGTGTATTCTAAAAGTAAAGAAGAACATGAGCAGCATCTGAGGCTTGTTCTTCAGACTTTAAGAGAGAACCAGTTATTTGCTAAGTTCTCAAAATGTGAATTCTGGTTGGATAGTGTCGCATTCTTAGGGCACGTGGTATCCAAAGATGGGGTGAGTGTTGATCAGAAGAAGGTTGATGCCGTTCTTCATTGGCCAAGGCCCAGTTCAGTGTCGGAGATTCGAAGTTTTCTTGGGTTAGCGGGTTATTATCGACGTTTTGTGCAAGACTTTTCTCGAATAGCTTCTCCTTTAACCAAGTTAACCCAGAAGAATGTGAAGTTTCAGTGGTCAGAAGCGTGTGAGAAAAGCTTTGAAGAATTGAAAGTTCGTTTGACTTCAGCACCAGTGTTAGCTCTTCCATCTGGATCGGGGGGCTACACAGTGTTTTGTGATGCTTCAAGGGTTAGTCTGGGTTGTGTATTGATGCAACATGGTCATGTGATTGCGTATGCTTCTCGCCAATTAAAGCAACATGAACAGAATTATCCAACTCATGATTTGGAAATGGCAGCAGTGATCTTTGCCCTGAAAATATGGAGACATTACTTGTATGGGGAGACATGTGAAATTTTCACTGACCATAAAAGTCTCAAATACATCTTTGATCAGCGTGATTTAAATTTGAGGCAGAGAAGATGGGTGGAGTTTCTCAAGGATTATGATTGCACAATTCAGTACCATCCAGGAAAAGCAAATGTTGTAGCAGATGCTTTAAATAGGAAATCTCTGGGTAGCTTAGCTCATCTTTCCGTAGTGAGGAGACCTTTGATTGGTGATATTCATGAATTGGTTGATCAAGGAGTAGAATTTGAGGCAACATCTGAAGCGTTGGTAGCTCATTTTCGTGTTAGACCTATTCTATTAGATAGAATCAAAGCAGCGCAACAAGAAGATCCTCAATTGTGTAAAGTTAAGGATGATGTTTGTCAGGGTAAGGTTCAAGACTTCATGATTGGTGATGATGGAGTTCTTCGTTATGGGACTAGACTGTGTGTTCCTAGTGTTGATGATTTAAAAAGGGAAATTTTGGAGGAAGCACACTGTTCGGCTTATACAGTTCATCCTGGTTCCACTAAGATGTATAGAGATTTAAGAGAGTTATACTGGTGGAGTGGAATAAAAAGAGATGTTGCAGACTTTGTTGCTAGATGCCTTACTTGCCAGCAAGTCAAGGCAGAACATCAGAAACCGTCTGGGTTGCTCCAACCATTACCTATTCCTGAGTGGAAGTGGGAGAACATTGCTATGGACTTCGTGGTAGGATTGCCTCGTACTAGGGGAGGGTATGATTCCATTTGGGTGATAGTCGACCGTTTAACTAAGTCTGCTCATTTTCTTCATGTGAAGATAACTTATGATTTTTCTAAGCTTGCTCAGTTATACATTGATGAGATTGTTAGACTTCATAGAGTTCCAGTCTCTATCGTGTCAGATCGTGGTGCTCAATTTACTTCTCGATTTTGGAAGAAATTTCAAGAAGCGTTAGGTACAAGACTCCAATTTAGCACAGCGTTTCATCCTCAGACCGACGGTCAGTCAGAGAGGACTATTCAGACTTTAGAGGATATGCTTCGAGCTTGTATCTTTGATTTTGGCCAAAATTGGGATCATCATTTGCCTTTGGTAGAGTTTGCTTATAACAATAGCTATCAAGCTAGCATTGAGATGGCACCTTACGAAGCCTTGTATGGTCGTAAGTGTCGGTCGCCAATTTGTTGGGATGAGGTTGGAGAAAGGAGACTCACTAGACCTGAATTGATACAGTTGACTTCAGATAAAGTTCGTGTTATCCGTGATAGACTCTTAACAGCTCAGAGTAGGCAAAAGAGTTATGTTGATCCGAGGCGCAAGAATGTGGAATTTCAGGTCGGTGATCTTGTATTTCTGAAGGTCTCTCCGATGAAAGGAATCATGCGTTTTGGCAAGAAAGGAAAATTGAGTCCGCGTTATGTAGGCCCGTTTGAGATTCTTGAAAGGATTGGTGCAGTCGCATATCGTTTAGCTCTTCCACCTGATTTCTCTAAGGTTCATCCGGTATTCCACATATCGATGCTTAGGAAATACATTCCTGATGCGTCCCATGTCTTACAACCGCAAGCTATACAAGTTAGAGATGATCTGTCTTATGAGGAGCAACCTATAAAGATTTTAGATAGTCAAGTTCGCAAGCTGCGTTCAAAAGAAATTCCTTTAGTTAAAGTTCTTTGGCAAAACCACTCTAGTAGTGAAGCCACGTAGGAGACTGAATCTGAAATGCGAATCAGATATCCTCATTTATTTGATATCCCAGGTTAGTGTCCTTGTAGTTAAATTCGGGGACCAAATTTTTTTTTAGGGGAGAAGAATGTAATAACCCTAATTTTGGTTATATAGCTATAATTATTGATTAGTTCCTTATTTAATATATAACCTTACTTTTTTTAAATGTGACCTTTATAAACTAATTACTTTTACAAATATACCCTTAGCCTTTTAGAAACAATTTTTAATATCTCTATAGGTCTATCTTTCCGAAACCTAGTTTACTTTTACAAAAAAAATAGTTTTATCTCGCACTCATAGAGGAGCCGCCGCCCTCCATTTTTCTCTCTGAGGTTCCAAATTTTTTAGCTGCTAGATCATCATTATTCGAGTAAGTATATTCATTTTCCTATGTCTACTATGAACAGTAGTTTTATAAAGTTCATCATAATAATAACTTTGAATCAATATTTTATTCTTATATTCTTAGTTCTTTATGACAATTTCCACTTTCTTCAACTCCTTCCCTGCACAAAGCCTTATTAATATTAATATAAAATCCAAAATACATTAGTTAATTAGTGAAGGGAGGTGTATGAGTATTTTTTAATACATATAATATATATATATATAGATAAGTGGACCTTGTGAATTTTAATTTTGGTTTCTTTGTGTCTGGAACAAAAACTATGGTTTAAAGTTTACAAATTGCTTTATCAATCAGTAGTTGTCAATTCATCTCCCAAGCCTCACCTGCTTATTATTTTTCGCTGGTCTTTGTTCGGTTTTCTTTTAAGTCTTCCAATTTTTGCAAATTACTTATTTAATTTAGATTTATACACATAAATAGGAGGCTTGGAGTTATGTTTTATTTATTATTAAGTGAACCGTTTTACTACGAACAATTGTTTAATGGGTGTTATCTGTACCCATATTTCATATGGGTAATTTTAAAAATGCCTAATCTAATTAAGTATGAAGGTTATTACTTGTTCCCCTAAGTTGTTAATTGTCCCCACTAGCTTTCATTTATTTACGGTTAGTTAATTCACTTCGCCTCTTCCCTTGAATCAATAGGAAATTCCGATAATTCGCAAGTTGATTGAGTCGGACTTTTAGTGCGCTCGCGTCTGCTCGAATATTCAGGTGAGTGGTAATTATAGTACACGACACTGTTTGATTGAAATATTAGACTGAAGAACTGTTTATCAAAAATTAGCGTTTGACTGTATATTTTCGTTCCTAAAAACGTATAGCTTAAACCTTATGTTTACTAAATATCCTTAGTATTAAAGCGTATATTCTGAGAACAGACCCTTATATTGAATTATTTTATTATCAGGTACAATGAATTTATTAAAATCTGGTTTGATATGATTTGTAGTTTCTGATACGCGAATTATCGCAGTTATTACATTTGTTTTGGAAATCTGATAATTCGTTCAATCAGTTATGATTTTCTGATTCATATATGTATACTATATGTTTTCAAACTGGTACAAGTGCTCAGTATATCTGTATCTGTTATCTGGCATCTCACTGATCTTCATAACATTAGGTCCTTGCATTTGTCTTTGAGTCAGGTTATCAGTTGTCAGTTTGTCGTCAGTTGTGTCAGCATTAGAATCATGCATAAGATCGGTGAGGGCGATTATCTGTTATCTGTATCTGTTATTGGTAGCGCTTACCATTTATCTGGCCCTGGTGGTGTGCAGTATCACCACTCTGTTACACTGTACCATGTGTTTTAAAGCTTTTGTCTTATTTTCTGATTATTCTAATATCTGATATTTTGAAAGGCTTCAGTATTATTTTTGACAATTGATTACCAGTACTTTGATTTGATTATCTAATATTGACCATTTTGTTTAGCTGATTTTGAATTCTATATTTGAAACTATATTCGTCATAATTTAAAAGTATCAGCTTATCTGCCTGTTCCTTTCTGCTGTGTGCTATAGCTACTGCTCACTGAGGTTTTCGCTCGTATAGACGAAAATCTCATACCACGTTGAATATTTCTTTTTCAGATTAAGGTCTCTGTTCGTGAGGTAACCCTTGGATTGATGTTGAAGGAGACTGCTTAATGATTTAGCTTTATCTTATTTTTGGAGACTTTTGATTATTAAGATTTGACTTGAATAGTTTGATTCTTTTAAGGTTTATTGATGTAATTGAGATGACTTTGATATTCTGTTAGTAAATTTTGGAATTTCTATTAGTTCAGAATTAAGGCTAGCATAGATTAAAGATTACTTAATTTATGCGCCGGTCATGGCCTGGTTTGGGTCGTGACATGCTATGCTATGCACTAGACCTGACGTAGCGTTCGCGTTATCTGTAACGAGTCGTTACCAATGGAATCCGGGAGATGAGCATTGGATTGCCGTCAAGAAAATTTTTAAGTACTTGAGAAGAACTAAAGATATGTTCCTAGTGTACGGAGAAGGTGATCTGAAAATAGAAGGATTTTCAGACGCAAGTCATCTCACAGATGAGAATGATTATAAATCCCAATCAGGATACCTGTTTATCTTGAATGGGGGCGCGGTCAGTTGGAAGAGTTCCAAGCAGGGAAGCGTAGCTTTCTCTACGACCGAGTCAGAGTATATCGCAGCTGCGGAAGCAGCAAAGGAAGCGGTTTGGATTAGAAAGTTCATTACAGAACTAGGTGTGGTGCCTGACATTGTCAATCCTATTACACTGTACTTTGATAACAATGGAGCCATTGCGCAAGCAAAGGAACCACGGTCTCATAATGCATCCAAGCATTACCTTAAGCGATACCACATCATTAGAGAGATTGTGGCTAGAGGAGATGTGAGAATAGAAAGAGTACCTACAGAGGACAATGTTGCAGATCCGTTGACAAAGCCTTTAACCCAGAGAATACATGATCGTCATTTAACTTCTACTGGGATAAGTTTTAGAAACAATTGGCTTTAGTCCAAGTGGGAGTATGTTGGGGTTTATTGTCCTATAGACAATTGTTCTAGGATACAAACTTAATGTAAATGAATTGTTCTTTATATCATTTGTTTAATGAGATATATGTTTTATAACTATATAAAGGCAATCCCTTTTAAGCACTAAATAAAGTCTAATAAAAGGAAATCCGTAAGTTTATTTAAAGTGATTATAAAGTGTTCATACAAGCATGAAGTGAGACAAAACTTTATAGTAAACTGATAAACTTAAAACCACCCCAAGTCAAGTGATATGTTTGGGATTGACATATCACTGTTGAGACTTGTATGTGACAATGTATTCTGTCCGACAGAAAGCTGATCTCACAAGCTTCATATATACATATATCTGGACAGTTACATAGATCCGATGAAACGTTGTTCATTAGGATTGGGGATCCGATTTGAGATAACAGAATGGGTAGATTCATCCTTGTCACCTATTCATCTCATTGGTATTAATAGGTATAATTAATCCTCAGACTCAAAGGAATATTAATTGGTATAATGGATTACGGAATGTGATGGTTTGACTCTGGTGTAACACGATCCTTAACAGAGATGACTCTGGGGTGTGAACAGTAGACATTGGGTATCACAGGAAGTAATTGCGGAGTCGTTATATATTGGATTGAGCATTTATCACTCCCGATAAATGGGAGATACATCCATGGATCGCTTGTGGAAGACTCGATTCTAAATCCTTGCAAGGTGATAGCTTAAGAGTAAGAAATACAGATTTCACTTAACCTATCTTTTTGAGTTGACTCGGCCTGTACAAGTAAAACGAACGTCTCACTATATGTGACTTGACATCACCCATAGTCATAAGATTCAGTTCAAGGATGTAGTTGATAAAGGATCGAATTATACTGTAACTAATACGGAAAGGTTAACGACAAAATCAACCTGTCTTCTTATAGCTCTGGGGGAATGATTACGGACTTGCTAATCACATACTCTGTACATCATTCCGTTATGCAAAGATTAAATATAATTCTTTGAAAATTAATTTAATAACGTTGCATACGGCTAGAAGCAATAAGAACCTAATGGATCACACATAAGACTTGGAACCTAAAAGAGAGATAGATGTTAATTGATTGATAGAAGCCCAATTGAGCCCAATAAGGCCCATGGACATAAGGGGGTTGAAATTCATGTAGTGACATACATGAATAATTAATTTGATTTTGTTAATCCTAATTAGATTAGGAATATGAATTAAATTAATTAAGAGATAATTAAGTTAGGAGTTTTAATTAGATTAATATACTCATATTATTATCCAATAAGGTTATTATTATTATCCTTAATATATTAGATATATAGTGAGATAATAATTAGGAATTCTATTCCGAATGGAATTTCTATTCAGTAAACTAATTCTATCTAACTAGGGATTAGATACAAGAGATTATAAATACCCCTTCCCTTGAGATTTTCGAAATCCAAGCAAGTCATACCCTACTTGTGATTTTCGAAATTCACCTAGTCCAAGAGAGAGAAAATTCGACACCCCTAGTTCGAGGACGAGATTTCTCTACGGCTTCGTTTGATCAATTGATTTTCATCTATTTCTTTTATCCTTGATCTTGTGTTGATTAGTTAGAGGCAATCTACTTTGGTTGCTATTCAACGGTTGATTCTAAATTAATCTTCCCGTGTTTTATTTCGTGTTTGGGAACTCGAAGAAGAAAAACAAACAAAAGGGAGAAATTCGTTTTACTACTCCTACATCAGGTCAGTTCACGATTTCGCGGATTCCCGGAGATTGAACCGTCGGATCGTCACGATTTTTGGACAGGAGCTTCTATACATATTCTTCCACGTTTCCACCGAAGGGATTTTCGTTCCAAGGTCTGGAAGGTCTGTTTCGGATAGGGGAAGATTGGTAGACAGTTTCTATCTCTTTTGAAGTTGTGGGCACTTCGTTTGCAACGGTAGATAGAACTTCTAAAAGGTATTTCTTCTTATCCTTCTTTATATGAAATAACGGTTAACGGATCTTGTGGTTAAATGGAAATAGGTTAAAAATTTTATATTTCCGCTGCTATACCTTAGTCTAATTTTCAACAAATCTCAGTCGCGACATACGAACACCAGTCGCCGTAAATTCGAAGTCTTCAGCTCGCCCCTTCACCCCCTGTCGCGACTGAGATTCTCGGAATCTCATATGAGACAACGAAGAATTCTGCACAGATTTCACATGTTTAATTCCAAAAAACGCGTCTGTTTGTTTGGATAAAAGCGACCCTTCACCAGTGGACACGGCCCTTCAGTGACAACCCTTCACCAATTATAAATAAGTGGTTCATTTCAGAAATCAATGTGGTTGGCTAAGTTAGAAAAGTTAGAGAAATCAGAGAGTTATTATATTGAGTTTCTGATTCAGAAAGAGTCAGAAAGTTAGATTTCATTTATGTATAAACAAACTTGATGTACACAAGTTGTTATTAGATTAGTTATAAACACAGTAGTATTAGTTTAGTTTCAAAGATTGATCAGAGATAAGTTTTCATTCTGGTAGTGGACTGACCGGTCTCTATTCCGAAGATTCGGCGAGAAGAACTAACGGTTGAAGCGCAAAGAGGTCTGACAAACCTACGGAGTTTGAGGGAAAGATTGACAACCCGGATCTCAAAGTTTTCGTCAAAATGCTATCCATGTTTCTTCTTCTCTGTTAATTTGTGAAGATTCACAATTCACTAATGATATATTTATTTTATTCAATACATTCTTCATGTTGTTATTTTGATATTGTTCTGACAAAATGATTTTCAAAATGATAAATTTGTGTTTTTATTAAAACGTTTTATACAATCATATTTATAAAGAAACTTTGTTGAACACTTGAAAGAATTAGTTTTTACGGATGATATGATCGTGACCGCGGCTTATCGGATATAAAATACTAATTTGATTAAGGTAGGAATCTGCTCCGATCCAGAGAGATTTCTACGGTTCAAAGCCATTTAATTGCATAAATTCTTGTATTATTACATGTTCATAATCTTACCAAAGTTATAGTTGCTTTCTTTGCTTAATGAAAATAAGTTTTATACCTTCTATTTATTCCAAATACGAAAGCGTCTGTTTTATAATCAAAATCTCAAGATAGAATTGTTCTCTAAGTTCAATATAATATTCTTATCTAATCCTAATTTATCCGAACCAATACAATCAATTAAACGATTTTCTTTAGTTAAATCTAAAGACGTGAATAAAACTGAATTAAACAAGTTTTTAGTTAAAAAGCGTTCCCTGTGGGTTCGATATCTTTTATTACTACAAGCGTATACCGTGCACTTGCGGAAATCGCTCAACAAGTTTTTGGCGCCGTTGCCGGGGAACGCCAAATTTTTTAACAAAAATTTAGATTTTTCGTGTTTTATTTCGAATCTAGGTTTAAACATACTTATTTTAATTTTTGTAATTTATTAATTTTAATTTACTAATTTATTTATTTTTCAAATTCTGCTTTGTAGGTAGTTTCGGTTCGTGCAAGTTTTCAGGTTCATGCGCAGTTCTCGAAGTTCAGGCATTGTACCAGACCCTATAGACCCAGAAATTGAAAAAACCATTAGAAAGAACAAGAAAAACAAGAAAAACAAAAATAAGACTCCAGTAAAAACACATACCGAGCCGGAAAAAATGGCAAACCCACCAACACTTATGGATTACGCTAGGCCAAATGTGGCCGGTGTAACCAATAGTGTAGTTAGACCCAGAATCACCGCAAACCAATTTGAAATTAAGCCAGCTTTGCTTAATATGTTGCAAAATAATGTAACATTTTACGGGTTACCTAACGAAAATCCTAACACCCATTTAACAAATTTCCTTGAAATTTGTGACACTTTTAAAATCCCAGATGTGACTGCCGAAGCAATCAAACTTCGAATTTTTCCTTTCACTTTGAAGGATAGAGCCAAAGAGTGGTTAACTTCAATGTCAGCCGCAACTTTTGAAACTTGGGAACAATTAGCCCAAACCTTTTTATCAAAATATTTTCCTTTAGCAAAAACCGCAAGAGTCATAAAAGAGTTAACATCTTTTTCTCAAAATGATAATGAAACTCTTTATGAGACTTGGGAATGTTTCAAAGAACTTCAACGTTTATGCCCACACCACCAATTACCCGCTGAACTTTTAATGCAAACATTTTACAATGGACTTAATCCTACAACTAGAGGTTCATTAGATGCTATGTCGGGAGGGCTATTTATGAAGAAAACATCAGCCCAAGCAAGAGAACTTTTGGAGAAAATGACAATCAATAGCAGTATGTGGCCCGCGGAACGTGGACATATACCGATGGAGAAACCATCATCCTCAATCACATCATCAGTTAAAGGTATAGTGGAACTTGATCCAGTCGCGATGTTACAAGCCCAATTTTCTGCTTTGTCGCACAAAATTGATAGGTTTATGGCACCATGCGATACCAATGGTAATCCAATCCAAACGGATGTGGATTATGAAAATATGAGTGAGATCGAACATGTAAATTTTGTCCAAGGGCAAAACCAAACTAATAATCGTACTAGTAATTATCAAAATCAGTCAAGAGATACGATTAGCACTTTATCTTCTAAAATCGACAAATTCATAGATGCTATCAGTGGAAAAATAAGTAATCACGACGATGGTTTTAAACGGATCGAAAATAAATTCGATCAGCTTATTAGAAACCACTCATCTAGCATCCATAATTTGGAGATCCAAATTGGTCAACTTGCTAAATCAATTCCATCCCGAAAAGAGGGAAGTCTTCCCAGCCATACGGAAGAAAATCCGAAAGAGCAGGTAAAGGCTATCACTCTTCGTTCAGGGAAAAATTATCTAGGTCCGGAAATGCCCGGAGATGCAACATTACCAGGAACTGATTTACCAAAGCCCAAAGAAGATATCTTAAACACAAAAAGTTCACCAATTGACTCAAGTACAAAAACTTTTGTACCCAAACCACCTTTTCCGCACAAAGTCCGAAATAAGGACTATGACAAACAACTCTTAACATTTTTAGATAAACTTAAAAATTTGCACATTAATTTGACGTTCATGGATGCAATTACGCAAATTCCTAACTATGTTAAGTTTTTAAAGGATTTGATTTCGAAGAAAACCAGTTGGGAAGGAATTTCATCCATTTCGTTAACTGAAGATTGTAGTTCAATTGTGTCAAGTAATTTGCCTACTAAACTCAAAGATCCCGGATGTTTTACTATTCCGTGTAAGTTGGGAGATATTGAATTCCCAAGTTGTCTTTGTGATTTAGGAGCAAGTATAAATTTAATGCCGTTGTCTATTTTTAACAAGTTAGGTTTAGAAGAAGATATCAAACGCACCAATATGGTTTTGCAATTAGCGGATCAAACCACTAAGAGACCATATGGTATAATTGAAGATGTTTTAGTCAAAGTCGATAAATTTATTTTTCCTACCGATTTTGTTATATTAGATTTTGCATATGACGTTAATTGTCCACTAATTTTTGGTAGACCGTTTATGAACACAGGACGTGCTCTAGTTGATGTGTCGGAAGGGAAAGTAGTTTTGAGGATAGGAGAAGATAAGATCGAGTTTAATATGAACAAAGCGATGAAATATCCTATGGAGGAATTCGCTTGTTTGAAACTTGATTTAGTTGAAGAATGTGTCAATGACGTTATTCAAAGAGAAGAAATAATAGAACCTATAATGGGTGAAGAATTAGAAAATAAGGACCCAAAGCCTTTGATTCGAGAAGATGGACCAGTTCCGCCTTCGATTGTAATACCCTCTAAATTAGAACTTAAAGAATTACCCAGTCATTTGAGGTACGCTTTCTTAGGCGAAGGCGATTCTCTACCTATAATTATCTCTAACAAATTAACGAATAATCAAGAAGAAAAATTAAAAGAAGTTGTTAGAAATAGGATAGGAAGTATGGGTTGACAAATTTCAGACTTAAAAGGAATTAATCCTAGTATCGTAATGCATAGAATTCACTTAGAAGAAGATAAGCCACCTAAAGCAGATAGACAAAGACGCTTAAATCCGAACATGAAAGAAGTAGTAAAAAATGAGATTACTAAACTTTTAGACAATGGAATCATTTATCCGATCTCGGATAGTGAATAGGTTAGTCCAATCCATTGTGTACCTAAAAAGGGAGGCATAACTGTTGTAAGGAATGACGAAGGTGAATTAATACCTACGCGAACCACCACCGGTTGGAGGGTTTGTATAGATTATAGGAACCTAAACAAAGAAACTAGGAAAGATCATTTTCCTCTACCTTTCATTGATCAAATGATCGAAAGGATAGCCGGTCATGCATTTTATTGTTTCCTAGACGGTTATTCCGGATTCTTTCAAATTTACATTTACCCGGATGACCAAGACAAAACAACCTTCACGTGTCCTTATGGAACATTTGCATATAGGAGAATGCCTTTTGGTCTATGTAATGCACTAGCAACATTTCAACGATGTATGACAGCAATATTTAATGATTTCATTGAAGATATAATGGAAGTTTTCATGGATGATTTTTCAGTTTATGGAGATTCTTTCGATGCATGTTTACAGAACTTAGATAAAGTATTGTCTAGATGTGAAGAAACGAATTTAGTATTAAATTGGGAAAAATGTCACTTCATGGTAGACGAAGGAATTGTTTTAGGTCATAAGATATCTGAAAAAGGTTTAGAAGTGGATAGAGCAAAGACTTCAGTTATAGAAAAATTACCCCCACCAACCACTGTTAAGGGAGTAAGATCATTTTTAGGTCATGCAGGCTTTTACAGAAGGTTTATAAAGAACTTTTCTGTAATCTCCAAACCACTTACTAATTTGCTTATGAAAGATTCAACTTTTGATTTTAATGAGGATTGTTTACAAGCTTTCAATACATTGAAAACATCTTTAGCCAGTACACCTATAATATCGAAACCCGATTGGAATTTACCTTTCGAAATTATGTGCGATGCAAGTGATTTAGCTGTAGGATGTGTATTAGGTCAAAGGAAAGATAAGAAACTTCATGTTATATATTATGTGAGTCACACATTGTCCGGGGCATAGTTAAATTACACCACAACTGAAAAAGAAATGCTAGCGGTAGTTTTTGCATGTGATAAGTTTAGATCGTACTTGTTAGGATCTAAAGTCATTATTTATACAGATCATGCAGCTTTAAGATATTTATTTGCTAAGAAAGATGCAAAACCACGTCTTATTAGATGGGTCTTATTATTGCAAGAATTTGACATAGAGATTAAAGATAAAAAAGGGAATCGAAAACCTTGTCGTCGATCATCTATCAAGACTTGAAGATGAAAACGGTCCCATCGGTGAAACATTAGGCATTCGAGATGATTTCCCCGATGAATATCTCATGCAAGTACAAAGTGTCATAGCACCATGGTACAGTAGAACCTCTATATAGGAATACTCTATATTAGAATAACCTCCCAATTGTTATACAAAAGTTTGGTCCCAAGTGCTGAGAGTCTTTGTTATACCAACCTCTATATAGGAATAACCTCCCAATTGTTATACAAATAGTCCGGTCCCAAGTGTATTACTATATAGAGGTTTTACTGTATGCGGATATTGCCAATTACTTAGATGCACATGTTGTGCCAGATGGATTAAATTCTCAGCAAAAGAAGAAATTCTTTTCGGAACTTAAGAAATATTTTTGGGAAGATCCATTTTTGTTCAAAACATGCGGCGATGGAATGCTTAGGAGATGTGTTTGTGAGTTTGAATATGACTCTATAATGTTGGAATGTCATGCAAGCGCTTATGGAGGTCATAACAGCGTAAGCAAAACAGTAGCTAGAATATTAGAATACGGTTTCTTTTGGCCTACCCTGTTTAAAGACGTCCGTTCATTTATTATCCGTTGTGATAAGTGTCAAAGAACCGGGAATTTAGGAAGGAAAGATGAGATGCCTCTCACAAACATGTTGGAAGTTGAAATCTTCGACGTGTGGGGAATCGATTTCATGGGTCCTTTTCCTACTTCTTTTAGCAAAAATTATATATTAGTAGTCGTAGCTTATGTTTCAAAGTGGGTTGAAGCAATTGCAACCCCGACAAATGATTCTAAGGTAGTTGTTAAGTTTTTGAATGAAATATTCTGTCGATTTGGAATCCCTAGAGTTATGGTAAGCGATGGAGGTACTCATTTCGTAAATAGAAGCTTTGAGTCGCTTATGAGGAAATACGGAGTACACCACCGTGTATCTACGCCATACCATCCTCAAACGAATGGTTAAGCGGAAATATCAAATAGAGAACTCAAATGGATACTTGAGAAAACAGTTTCGTCTTCTAGAAGAGACTGGGCACATAAACTTAACGATGCGTTATGGGCATACCGTACTGCATTTAAAACACCTATAGGAATGACACCTTATAGATTAGTCTATGGTAAAGCTTGTCATTTACCAGTAGAGTTAGAACATAAAGCATATTGGGCTATAAAAACCCTTAATTATGATTTGCAAAGCGCAGAAAAAAAGCGTTTGTTCGACTTAAACGTGTTGGATGAATTACGCTATTTATCCTACGAAAATGCAAGAGTTTATAAGGAAAAAGTTAAAAAGTGGCATGATGCAAGAATCAAAATTAAAAGCTTTAATATTGGGGATAAAGTTTTACTTTTTAATTCCAGATTAAAGTTATTTCCAGGTAAGCTCAAGTCTAGATGGAATGGACCATTTGTGGTTGTTAAAACATTTGATTATGGAGCTTTAGAGCTAGAAAAGTCCAATGGCGATCGATTTAAGGTTAATGGTAATCGATGCAAAATTTATTACGAATGAGCTCCAATTCAATCAATTGAATTCGTGGACGAATTCTATGACAATTAATTTATTTAGTTTTCATATTTTTAGTTTTTCTTATTATATGTTCATAATTTTTATTTTTCTTTCTTTTTAATTTAATTTATTTTTATTTTTATTTTTAGGTTAATTTATTTTTGTTTTCATTTTTATTTATTTTTATTTTTGAATTTGTGTACAAATAAGGTTTTGTAAAATTAAATTCTAATCTAGTCATGTTTTGAAAATTTTCATTAAGTGTTAAGTGTTTTTGAAAATATATATCCAGAAATCTCAGTTGAGATTCTCCATGTTTCAGGATTTGGAAAATCTCAGTTGAGATTCCGAAAATCTCAGTTGAGATTTTTAGTATTTTAAACATTTTGATGTAACTGTAAGAGATTACAGACATCACATTTCAAAACTTCAGTCAGTTAAATCCAAGAGGTATCACTTTGACATCTTTTATTTTTAAACAGACACAACCTTTCACTTATGTATCTTATATATTCCTGTAGGTTCTGAATTCTTTCATTTCATTTCATCTCTTTCAGATTTCTGAAATTCTTTCTTCAATTCTAAAATCCTACAGACACCATCTTATTTCACAAACATGACCAAATCTCTGAAAAATGTTAGGAAGAACACTTCTGCTCGAAGCAAGAGAGTTGATATCTCTTCTCGCTATGGAGCATGGTTTCCAATCTACAATCATGACGAAGGGAAACGTTATTTGCAGTTTAGATATGCACAATTCTGTGGCATGTTGTATCTAGATGAGTTCCTGAATGAAGAACTCGGGATAAGCGATGACATGAATCGCTATCTGACAAATTTGGGATGGACCAAGTTTGCTTCCATGAAGTTTCCTATAATTGGGAATTGGGTTCTAGAGTTTCTATCTACCGTTCGGTTTATCAATAAGAGGCGTGTTCGTCTCAGTTTTCGTTGTGAAGGGAAGATGTTCACTTTTGGATATCATGTACTTCATAATTGGTTTGGTTTTCCACCACGGGACACCACTCCGCATCATCCTGGCAGAGATATGACTTCTATAGATATCTGGAGAATGTTGACGGGATTTTGGAGATTCAATCCACGTCTTGCCTACAACAAATCAATAACTTCTAGTCTGAAGCAGTGACTAATTTCCAACAAATCTCAGTCGCGACATACGAACACCAGTCGCCGGAAATTCGAAGTCTTCAGCTCGCCCCTTCACCCCCTGTCGCGACTGAGATTCTCGGAATCTCATATGAGACAACGAAGAATTCTGCACAGATTTCACATGTTTAATTCCAAAAAACGCGTCTGTTTGTTTGGATAAAAGCGACCCTTCACCAGTGGACACGGCCCTTCAGTTACAACCCTTCACCAATTATAAATAAGTGGTTCATTTCAGAAATCAATGTGGTTGGCTAAGTTAGAAAAGTTAGAGAAATCAGAGAGTTATTATATTGAGTTTCTGATTCAGAAAGAGTCAGAAAGTTAGATTTCATTTATGTATAAACAAACTTGATGTACACAAGTTGTTATTAGATTAGTTATAAACACAGTAGTATTAGTTTAGTTTCAAAGATTGATCAGAGATAAGTTTTCATTCTGGTAGTGGACTGACCGGTCTCTATTCCGAAGATTCGGCGAGAAGAACTAACGGTTGAAGCGCAAAGAGGTCTGACAAACCTACGGAGTTTGAGGGAAAGATTGACAACCCGGATCTCAAAGTTTTCGTCAAAATGCTATCCATGTTTCTTCTTCTCTGTTAATTTGTGAAGATTCACAATTCACTAATGATATATTTATTTTATTCAATACATTCTTCATGTTGTTATTTTGATATTGTTCTGACAAAATGATTTTCAAAATGATAAATTTGTGTTTTTATTAAAACGTTTTATACAATCATATTTATAAAGAAACTTTGTTGAACACTTGAAAGAATTAGTTTTTACGGATGATATGATCGTGACCGCGGCTTATCGGATATAAAATGCTAATTTGATTAAGGTAGGAATCTGCTCCGATCCAGAGAGATTTCTACGGTTCAAAGCCATTTAATTGCATAAATTCTTGTATTATTACATGTTCATAATCTTACCAAAGTTATAGTTGCCTTCTTTGCTTAATGAAAATAAGTTTTATACCTTCTATTTATTCCAAATACGAAAGCGTCTGTCTTATAATCAAAATCTCAAGACAGAATTGTTCTCTAAGTTCAATATAATATTCTTATCTAATCCTAATTTATCCGAACCAATACAATCAATTAAACGATTTTCTTTAGTTAAATCTAAAGACATGAATAAAACTGAATTAAACAAGTTTTTAGTTAAAAAGCGTTCCCTGTCAGTTCGATATCTTGTGGAAATCGCTCAACATGATGCTGCCCCTCTTGGCTTTGTCATTTCTGACGATTCCCACTTCGTGAGAAGTCAAAAGATTGATCTTGAAAAGACACCCTCTGAACAGGAAGATGATTTGGGAGATTTTGGAGGACAAGTTGATACTGAGCAAACAGCCAATGTTAATGATGAGCAAGAAAAGTGTGCTGCTGAGGGAACTTAGTTAGTTGATGCTGAACCAACTGAACTACAAGCTGATCAAACAGAAAAAGTGCAAGCTGAGGGAAGCCTTCATGATGACCTAGAGTTAACTTCCTCATCTGAGTCTCTTGACTCAATCGCTGCTGACCCCTCACCTCAAACCAACAAGGTCAGCTCTGAAAAGCGTTTCAAACACAAAGCTCACAAGTCCAACTCCCTAGACCTACTCGCAGATTCTCCACTTAGAGAACCTATTACTGACCTGACTAGGCTTCAGTATGAATTCTTCTCCTCCGTCATCGAGCCAACTCCAGAACAATTTACACAAAAGCAAGCCTCTGTTACTCATACTGAGGAACAAGCCAAGAACCCTGAAAATCCAATCTCTGCCGAGCAAGAGCTCGAAGTTCAAGCTGCTCAAGAGGGTGAGCAAGCAAAGGAAAATCCTGTAAGTTCTAAAGTACCTCCTCCTGTACCAACTCAATTTCAAACCCATGTTGAGCAGGTCAACATCTCTGCCGATCCACCTCTTCCTAACCCAGCATCGCAGAATGTTGAACAGTCAGTTCCTGGTGCTGACTTGAACACAAGTCCAGTTGTTGATCATGTTGGCCCATCTGGTACTGGAAAACAATCTACTCAAATACCGGCTTCTGAGCGAACTCCTGAGGCAAATTATGCCTACCTAAATGCTACTGAGTCTGGACGTCGCATCATTGACTCAGCTCAAACCATTCTCCAGGATTTGAATACATCTCATGCCGATGCTGCTGGGTTCGCTAATGTTGAGTCAACCCAACTTTCTTCTGTCACTCAGCTCCTGAATGAGATCAAGGGTCTCAAAGATCTTGTGAGTGTCATGACCACTGTTCAAACTCAACAACCCAAGCAAGACTCCATTGTGAAGCTGGCTGAACTGCAGTTAATGATGGTGAATCACATGGATTCCTTCCAAGGCCAAATAAATGCTCTGTCTACAGTCAACACGGGATATGCTACCTTTGCTGAGGACAATCACTTCACCAAGCTACATTCTGAGCTGACTGACACTCGTGCGATAATTTCCTCCTCTTCCCAGTGTTCGATCGAGCAAATTAGTGAAGCTATCCATCTACTCAACTTGAGTAAGGAAGAAATGGATACTAACTTGGTAAAAACAAATGAAATCCTGCAATACTCCCAAGCCACCTTCAAACATGTGCGCCACATGAATGCTCAACGTCAGTTCTACGATTCGGCTTTGCTCAAGATGTATCATCAAGCTTATGCCCTGCTGACTGATACTATCACCTGGGTAGGGAAATCCCAAGAATACATTCTAAGTATGCTCAATGCCTCTATCAGAATTCCCGGTTCCGTCTTGGACGATGGTGTTCTCGTTTTCGATGGTCTAAGGGAAAGCACGAAAAAGCTTAAGGCGTACTCCGTGAGATTAACTCGTGCTGCTCTCAACGACACTTTCATTCCTCCTCCGCCCGATGCTGGCAAAACGGGGGAGAAAGAACAAGCTGATGGAACTCAGCATAGATCAAGAGAAGCATCAGGTAGTCAACAACAACGAAATGCCAAAGGGAAAGGCAAAATGAATCCTGCTCATCAAGCCCAAGTTAGCAAGAAGAAATAGCTTAGTCAATCTTAAAATTTGGCTTGTATTCTATTTTTGTATGCTGACTCACCATCTATCTATTTTAAGCATCCTTTTTACTTAAACTGACTTATCTACATATGATGCTTACTTAAATGTGTTACATGCTGAACTGTCTTAAAAGAACAAACACACTAAAATCAAAAGGGAACATGCATGAGAAAAATACTCAACACACATTCACTCTGATACGTGAATACACCTTGCTCTGACACATGAATTCATAAATATAATCTCTCTCTCTGATACCTAAAACTGACCGTGTATCAAACTGAGTAAACACATGTTCCAACATATTGACCTCTTTTGAAAGCTGGCCTAGGCTCATCTGAATTAGATCTTAGAAGGTCTAGAATTGAACTTAGTCAGTACAAGCATGCCTTGATTTTTCTCAATTAAATCTTGGAAGGTTTAGAGTTAAATTAAGTCAAATAGATGCAACCCTTACGGGGGAGTAATTTCAGAAGAACGAAAAAAAATTCAATCATGGGGAACTTCAAAACTGAGTTCCATAATTAAAAATTTTGCCAACATCAAAATGGGGGAGTTTGTTGAAACACCTTTCCAACATGATTTTGATTTGACAAAATTATTTAAGTTAATCCATGATTAAGACAATTAAATTTAAGTGCTTTGATTTAATTGTACTAATACGTTTGTTCAATGTTAAGTATAAAAATATTTATAAGAACAGGAATCAAATTAAGACAGAACATAGTCAGCATGACTACATAGCACAGGCTGAGTAAAGAATAACTCAGTACGAAAGAAGGAAAGTCTTCTTCAGAACCGAAGCTTACAAATGAAGCTGATCACAAAGGCTGAGTAAAAAGCAACTCATCATTAAAGAAGAAAAGTCTTCTTCGGAACTATATCTTGCAGAACGAAGCTGACCGTGGAAGCTGAGTGAAAGGTAACTCAGTATCGGCATTAGCAACAATCAAAGACAACGGCTATCAAAGTCATGTTGAATGATTTTCAGGACAACACCAATGATCCGTTTGCTAAAAGACAAGATCCGACAACTGTCTGCACCAATAATAGAAACCTTGGAATTACACAAAGAGTTAATTTCGAGATGCATGGGTCAACTGTCCGGTAGCTAAAAGACGAAACATGTACAAAAAGACAAATCTGCGAGAAGAAGACAAGCCTGGCGCCTGCAGAATTCAGACGACAGGATTGGCCTGCAAATCTGAAGCTGACCAGAACATGTCACAAAGAAAAAGTCGTTTGAATCCAACGGATAATTCCGGATTCAAATCATTTCTGCTTCAGACCTCAACTATAAAAAGACAAGTACACTTCTTAGATCCTTTGCCGAATTACAAGAGATAGCATACATACAAAAGCACATCAAAACAAGAAAAAGATCTTACACCAAATTTCCATTTCTGTGTAAAAGCTAGAGTGATTTTTGTAATCATCTAAAGTGTTCTTTGTGTGAAAAAGAACAATTTTGTATCAATTGTAAAATTGAGAGAGCTGTGCTGAGTACTCGGTTTTAAGTACTCAGTGGTAGAGAAATCTAGGTGTTCGGTTATAGCACTTAGTAGGAGTTGAGTAAACGAATAGAGGACGGTACTCTTACATATTCAACTGCCTTGTAAACGGTTTGTGCTCTACCTTTAAAGAGCTCAGTATTGGATTTAAAAAGCCCGGAGGGATTCTGGGGACTGGACGTAGACGGAGAGGCCGAAGCAGGATAAGTCATGTTGAGTAATTTCTAAGTCTCTCTCTCAATATATATTTGTATGTGTTGCTTGTATATTTACTCAGTATATAAATTGTTTAAGCTAACACTGAGTAAATCAGAGTGCTGAGTTGGAAGCTGACCACAAAACTGTCATTTCCCAACTCACAAGTAAAACAGCTCTAGTCAGTATCTGAATAAAACTGTCTTACGCCTCACTCAGCCGTGCTGACCAAAGCTGAGTTGTAAAACTCAAAGAATTATATTAAGTCAGCATAATTAAAATGAAAAGGTTAGATTAGTTCCTACCCCCCCCCCCCCTCGGAACTAATCACACGGGACCAACACTGCGGTCTTGAAGAAAAGGTTAATTCGGCCAGTGAAGAATGGCAGGTACACTTTAGTTCTGGAATGAGAAATGGCTTGGGGACTTCGTCCTTAAGGATAAAGCGCTAATCCTGTTGACGAAGGAGGAGCGGTATAAATCCGTCGCGGACTACTTGCTGAGCAACTGAAGTTGGGATTGGAATCAAACTAATATGTTCCTGTCTCATGAGGTGATTATGCAACTTGCTTCAGTGGCTCTGTTATGTAATGATGAAGAGACGTATAGCTGGATATGGGACCGACGACATCGGGTGGGTTTACGGTTAAATCAGCGTATTCAATCCAAAATACGCACGTAAATGAAGGGACAACAGCGTGGAGGAGTGCGGATTGGAAGGAAATCTGGGGAATCGCTGTGACGGAAATGATTCAGATGTTTTTATGGACTGTCGGCCATGAGGCGGTGCTCACACATGTCAATCGAACTCAAAGGCACCTATGTAGAAACGAGAAGTGTCAAAGTTGTGTGGATCGGGAGACGCTTATCCATCTCCTTAGGGATTGTCTAGAAGCAAGGAGGTTCTGGCTTTTCTTTGTTATGATTAACAAGCAAATGAAATTTTTCGCAGGGGACCTGCATTCATGGATAATAAAGAACATCCAGTCAAAGGAGCGTTGGAACGGGAGTGAGTGGTCAGTTGTGTTTTCAATCGGCTGCTGGGCCCTTTGGAAATGGAGGAATGAACTGAATTTTGAGGGTGTAACACAAGAGTTCGGAGGAAAATTTGATTGTGTAATAAACCAGGTGAAAGAATGCTCGGTGAGTCGGGTGAATCGAGAAACAGACCTCCCTGCGAACCTGAGCTACTCGAACAGGGTGGTAAAGTGGAAGCCGACGATGGACGATTGGAGGAAGATCAATAGTGACGGGGCAAGTAGAGGAGGTCCGGGTTGGGCTTCATGTGGTAGATTAGCTCGGGATAGCCAGTGGACTGGTTGGGGGGCTTTGCATATAATTTGGGGATTTGTCCGGCTCTACTAGCAGAAATTTAGGGGCTGTATTATGGAATCGAGTTAGCGTGGAGAATGGGATAGAGGAGAGTGGTGTTTGAAGTGGATTCCATGTCAGTCGTACGTTTAATAAAGGAGCCGGCTCAGAGCCATCATAGGTATTATTGGTTTATTGAGGAATGTCAGAAACGTCTGAAAAAAAATTGGGAGGTCATTGTTGTCCATATCCTTCGTGAGGGTAATAAAGCAGCAGATTGGTTGGCGAATTTCGTAGGTTCTTTGAGCTTAGGGCATCACGAGTGTGATGATCCCCCTGCATGCCTTCTTGACTTCCTACATGCGGATATGTACAGTTCGGGAACTCTTAGGAGAGCTCGAGCTCGAGCTTAAGCTTTGTTCTTGTTTTCTTTTCGAGGCTTAGCGCCCTTCCTACTAAGCAAAAAAAAAAAAAAGGTATGAAATTCTGACATACTTAAAAGAAAAAATATGGAATGATAAAATACATATTTTTATTTAATTTCTTCTATAATTAATTATAACTAATTTATTAGTCTTTAAATTTGTGCATGGTATGCTACTTAGTCTTTCTATTTTTTAGTAACGAATTACAAAGTTTCTGAATTTTGGCAAAACTAGCTATTTAGTAATACTATTAATGAAATTAAATTATTATTTATTGAATTTTTAATTATTATATAATGTGCATGTAGTATTTATTTGGGTAAATAATTATAAGGTCCCTGAGTTTTTACTTAATACACTAGTCAATCCTTCTGTTTATAGAAATAATTATATAGTCCCTCAGTTTTTGTGTTCATCAACTCCTTAGTCCTTATGTTTGAGTCAATGGTCAAATTATACCAAATAAATTTTAAAATATCAAAATTACCCTTTACTCTATGTTTTAATAATAAAACATCCATTTTTCCTATTTTATTTTTCTTCTTCTTCTTTTTTCCTACATAATCTCTACAATATTAAGTAATTAATTTATTGAATTTTATATAATTATAGAACTTCAATTCAGTAGCCTAAAATTTATTAACTAAAAAAATGAATGAAAAATATTTCAAAAATTATCAAAATAGGAGTAAAACTATATAAATTTGTAAAAAGTAATCTTTATTTCTCTAATAAATTTTATAAATGAAGAAAAAAATATGAGTTTTTAAATTTTTTATTAATACTTAATGCTAGTTTAAAGACATTATATTAAAAAAATAAAAATTTAAGAGAATCAAAGTATATTTTTAATGATTAGTATATACAATTATATAAATTTTGGTTATATATACTTCATAAGCTTTATCAAAATTAAATTTTGCATTAAAAGATAAGTTTTTTTTATGTAAATAACTAGGGGTAATTTGGACTTTCATCTATAAAAACAGGTAAAAGGACTAAAGAGTTGATTAAAATAAAACTTAAGGACCTTATAATAATATGATGGACCTACTAGTATGTTAAGTAAAAACATAAGGACTTTATAATTATTTACCCTATTTATTTTATGCAATGCATGTAATTTACGTATTATTAAATTTTTTAATTTTTTTAATTAATGTGAATATAAATTGAACACTTATTAAAAAAATTACTTGTTAAATTTTTTTTGTAACCTGATTAGTAAAATTAAAATTTATAAAATACTTAAAACGTAGTAATTTTAATGCAAACTATTTTTGAAATATATATATATATATATATATATATATATATATATATTTAATAATTATGTGATTGCTCTCTGAGACTCGTCAAATAGTGAATTTTCTAATTAAAGGTTTTTGTGTATACTAGTTTTGAAATTCAAAATCTCTAGTTGAAGGAACTTGAAACTCTTAGCCGCTCAAGTCAATAATAATTGGTTGAATAAAAATTAGTTAAATGTTACATCGTTGATTTGTTTTAATGTAATATGTAAAATTTATTTATTTTTAATATATTAATTTATAAAAATATTTATGCAACACTGAAGTAGTTAATGACAGATATTAAACTGATATATAAATTTTTAAAGGAAAAGTACGAAAAAAATGTCTGTGGTTTGCCCAATTTGCAAAGAAAAGCATGTGGTTTAAAAGTTTACAAATAAAAGTTTGTTGTATGTTTTAGTTACAAAACAAAGTATTGCAATTACACAGTTAAGTTCTAATTACAACTAAAGACATTTTTATCTTAAAAAAAATTATTCTTACATATTAGTAAAACACAACCTCCGAAAAAAACAGCTTGCTAAATCGAAACAATAAATAATATGGTGGAATTTTACGTTTTTTTACTAATCTGACAGTTTATGAACTAAATTGATATTTAAGTTCATTTACACAGTTGCAATTTGATTTTGGGATATGTATTTTGTCAATATATAAATGTAATTGAAAAAAAAATAAAAAAATGCTCTTATTATCATCAATTACTTAAAGTTTAATTTTAAATACTTTGTTTTGTAAAAAAATCATACCACATACCTCTATTTGTAAACTTTTAAACCACAGACTTCTATTTGTAAATAAGGTAAACCACGAGCATTTTTTTCGTACTTTACCCAATTTTTAAATATATTATTATTGTATATAAATTACAAACACTGAAAAAGAATGATTGATTCATTATTAGTCAAATTAACATATTATATTATTATAATATGGAATAATTATTTTTAATTAAAAATAAATATAATAATAATATAATTTTTATTACTAATATTACTTTTCGCATATATATTAAAAATTTGGTAAAGGATATGCTTATTTTGTTTTTTATAAAATAAGTCTTACTTTGTGTATTTTTACCATTAGATTAATTTTATATTCCATCATTCAATGGTAAAAACACATCAAGTAATAGTATTTTGTCAAAAACAAAGTAACCATAGAAGGCAATTTATATAGAACTTGATATATATTTAAATTAAAAAGTTATATAAACTTGTCGATTATATATAATTCAGTAATTAGTTTGATTTAGGTCATTTTTCCGAAAATGGGCTTTTTCCTTATAGCTCACTTTTTATATTCCTTTGTACCCATCCCATGAACGGCCCAGTTTTTGTTGCTTTTCTCCATTAATGGATTCACATTTACCTAAAATTTGATTTAAATACAGGATAAATTTTGAAGAAGAAATTAAAGACGGTTTGCAATTGCAAGCACAAGAGTTCAGAAATACATTTACATAATGTGGAAAATGTCATGTCCAATGTTCACATTCAATTTTCGCAGCTTAATCTAAACGTTCGGTAGGTAAATAATTATAAGGTCCTTATATTTTTACTTAACAAACTAGTAAGTCCATCATATTATTATAAGGTTCTTAAGTTTTATCTTAATCAATTTTTCAGTCTTTCTATTTGTTTTTGTAAATGAAAGTTCAAATTGCCCTAGTTATATACATAAAAAATTTATCTTTTAGTTTCAAATTTAATCTAATTAATTTTATATGCACCAAAATTAATACTAGAAAAAATATATATTATTAATTTTCTTAAATTATAATTATTTTTTTCTTTATTTTTTAATATAATATCTTTAAACTAACATTAAATATTATTATAATTTTTTAAAAATTATATATTTTTTCTTCATTCGTAAAAACTTTTTACAATGATAGTTTTACTCCTATTTTAATAATTTTTGAAATATTTTTCATTCATTTTTTTAGTCAATAAATTTTACGTTATTAAATTAAAGTTGATTAGTCTTTTGAATTTTCAAATGACCCTGATAATCTTCTTAAATTTGTTTAAAATGTCTCAATTTATTTAAAGCGTAATCAATCATGATGAAGGTATATTGCGATTGTTTTGAAAAAGTCAAATAAATTGATAAAGAAACAACATATGGAACTTGGATTGATACGGAAACTCTAATATCTCATGTTACTTGTACAAACGCAGCGTTTGGTATTCTATTGGGATAGAGATAAGGATCAATGTTGGGATAGAGATAAAAATAAATGATTGGGATAAGGATAAAAATATGATAGTCGAGAATTATTATCAATGTTTGGTATACGGGATAGGGATAAATTAATACATTTTACCATTTTAACCTTATTTAAACTACATAACATTAATTTGAGGGATAAGATAGACTTTTTCATCCTATTAAAATCGCATGAGCTTATCTCATCTCCTTATACCACCCCCTCTTGGGTATAGGATTTGAGGGATAAGAGGCTTATCCCTCATCTGTCTCACTCTTCTATGTCCCAAACAAACACGAGATAAGTTATCTCGTATTTTTTTTATCCCCATCTCACCTCCTATGTCCCTTCTAACAAACACCCCGAAAATGAATTTACGTCTCTTACTCCAGTTGTAACAATTCTTCCTCCTGATATATCGGACTATTAGGCTCAATCCCTTATTAAGAAAACGATTCTATTACATTTTAATCAAGTACAAGATTTATAAGGGTAAATTATAAAAATGGGTCAAATGGGAGGCTCATTTACATATTTAACCCATTTACTCAACCTACTCCATATTTAGACTGATTTTGTGTGACTTTCCCATAATACCCTCAATATTTACGCGCGTTTGTCTCCCTCCCGTCTGACTTCGCAGATTCTATCTTATGCGAAACCTACGAAGCTAATGTTTGGGTTTACTTGATGAATTTAATTAGCATATGCGAAGCCTGCGAAGCTAATGCTTGGTTTAGTTGATGAATTTAATTAGCATATGCGAAGTCTGGATGTGTTTTGAAGCTAATTCGCGAAGTGGTATATAACAAAAAATGCCAAACAACAACGGATTCTAACATTAAAATCATAACATTATCAAAATTTACAACAAGATTGCCACAATAAACTCCTAACAAATCACTTCATAATACATAGGCTCATATTCACTACCGATGGATGGATGTGTCTCACGGTATAGAACAAGATTGCCACAATAAACTCCTAACAAATCACTTCATAATACATAGGCTCATATTCACTACCGATGGATGAATGTGTCACACGGTATAGAACAAGATTGTTGTTGGTCCCGTGTAACGTGATAAAGTTAGTTTCAAGGGGGGTTAGGAACTATTTAGAATTTTCACGTTAAGGCTGACTTATATTTTTAACTAAGACTTGGTCAAGTCCTTTAGCACAGTGATGATGGGTAAGATCAGGGGCAAGCTTAGTCAACTGCTGACTAAAACTGCTTCTATCGTGAGTCAGGAGATAGCACTTAAGTCTATTCCTCAACTCAGCTCTCAGATCACTCAACTCAGTGTATCTTCTTTTTAGCGTTTTACTAGGCAATACACAGCAAGCAATATAAATGAGTAAAGGGTTAGAAAGATATTACTCAGCAGACTTATCCTGGTTCGACCTCTTTGCCTACGTCCAATCCCCGGAATCCTTCCGAGCTTTTTGAATCCACTACTGAGCTCTTTCAGGTAGAGCACATACCTTTTACAATAGCTACTGAGTATACAAGAGTACCTTCCTCTATTTTTCTACTCAATACTATATCTACTGCTGAGTGCTATAACCGAGCAACTCAGCTTCTCCTTTCTAATCTCTAAAAATGATAAAGTGTTTGTTCTAACAAAATGAAGAACACTTTAGATGAATAAATCAATCTAGGCTTTTACTCAAAAATGAGAATTGGTGTAAGAATTGCTTTGATTTTCAAGACAGAAACTTCAAGTTGCTATTTGGTCAGCATTTCGACTTGGTGAAGATCTACATCGAATGAAGCATCTGAGAGGCCTATTTATAGTGACAGCTGAGACTTCTGTCATTTCGAATTTCGAAATAACCGTTGGAAGAAAACGGCTTTCTGTCGCTTTCGCTTGGTCAGTGCTCAGCGTCTTCGGCCAATAAGAACGTTGCATCGTCTGTCCTCGTCAGGGATCAGTTGCTTTTGCTCAGGCTCGTCAGAGTGTCTCCACATTTACGGAAAAGTCTTCCAGATAGCTTTTTGCTTTGTCTGAATATTTCCTTAAGTGGAAAGACTTTGTCTCCAAGTTGTTCAGGCCAGCTGCTGACCTGACTTCCTTGTCTGCTTGACTCAGCAGCTTCGGCATGAAGCAATTGAGAAATTCCTTCTCAATTTTTCCTTCTGCTGGGCCGCAAGGCTTGAATATGTTGACTGGGCTTCTGACCTTCTCTTGTGGGCTTTTGGGCCTTGATCTTTTAATGTCTCTATTTCTTATAAATCAATTAACTCAACATTGAACAAACACATTAGTATGAATATTTCAAAGCATTTAAATTTAATGTGTTGGAATATTTTATCATGGCATTTTAAATATAATCTAAATAATTTTGTCAAATCAAAATCATGTGGAAATATGTTTCAACAATTACCACAATAAACTCCTAACAAATCACTTCATTATACATAAACTATTATTCACCACCGATGGATGGATGTCTCATGATACAGAGGCTCTTATTCACCACAGGGATGGACGTGTCCCACGGTGTAAGCTCTTATTCACGACCGATGGTAGGAAGTCCAGGCCTTTTGGAATGGATGTCTCTCATGGCACCCTAACACGCCGGCTTCCAGGAATGAATATTATGTATTCAACCACCTTCAGAAAAATTTAATCGTGTTAGTCAGAAAAAAAGAAGATTTGGCTTCGCGAAACGATGATTCGCTAAGTATGCGAACATAAATGTGCAAGGAAGATGGTGATTTTACTTAGCGAAACAATGATTTCGCGACGTCTGCGAGGAGGAATGTGACGCTCTGACTTTGCGAAACGATGATTTCGCGGAGTCTGTGAGGAGAAATGTGACGTTCTGACTTTGCGAAACGATGATTTCATGGAGTCTGCGAGAGAAATTTATCGAATTACCTTGCAAACTTCGCGTAATCATCGTTTCGCGAAGTGAAATCGATAAATTTCTCTCCACAGACCTCGCGAAAACCGCATATGCTAAGTGGATTTATGGGGAAAACGCAGAAAAAACAGTATATACTTACATTTTTCGACGAAACCAATATGATAAACTGGGAAAAACGATGAAAATAACGTAGAATCACCATTTCTTCGAACGAGCAGGAAATGGAAGATGAAGAACCATGGCTTCGTTTTCTAGGATTAGGAAGTTGCAGAATCAAGAGATGAAGAGAGGAAGAGAAATACATTGTGATTTGGAGAAATGGTGCATATTTCGTGTAATTTAAAGGAAGATAGGAAGATCAAAAGTCTTGGAATCATTAATGGATGAGTTGCCAATCGTTTCACGCAACCAAGGAGAAGAGGGGAGAGACCGTTCGCATTTGGGAAAGTGGGAAGGTTATGGGTATTATGGAAAAGTCACACAAAATCAGTCTAGACATGTAATAGCTTAAGTAAATGAGTTAAATATGTAAATGGGCCTCCTCCCATTTGATCTAGTTTTGTAATTTTCCCAATTTATAATGGAAGTGTGTCTAACTAGTTAAAGAATGCAAATGTTCGTAGGCAGTCGCTATATATATATATTTTTTATATCGTTTTCCTTATTTAAGTTATGGTACTTAATTAATTGATATTTTTAGCTATTTTTATAGAAAAATTAAAATTCAATAAATAACTTTCCATTCAATTTTCGGCATTTTCCTATTACCAATAGATGCTCAGACTTCTCAATTGGTATTTTAATTGTAAGAATTTGGTTGGATACTAAGTAGATATTTTACGTTTTCTTCTAAATCCAACATTTTAAAATCACAGTTTTAAAAAATATCTACATGTATTAGAAATCTATCTTACAAATAGACACATGTCAATTCCTCTCTATTTTTTTTACGGTTTTGATATATGCAGCCCTTAGGGCTGCATATAAGCATTAAATACAATAGGATATTCTTTTGTATTTTCAAGATGTATATTTATTATGCATTAAACTTCTAAATACACCAAAAATCATTTAATGCAATCGTAAATTCTTTTATATTTTCTATATCTGCATTTATTTTTTATTTTTTATTTTTTGAAAAGATATCTGCATTTATTATTTCGACATGTTATTTGTAACTGTGTTAGTAACAGAATAAAAGTTACAAATAACTCGTCGAAATAACACAGTTACGAATAACCTGTCGAAATGATAATGTTTAAGTCTGACAAATAAAAGTTACACACAAAAAACTGCATACAACCCGTCAAAATACAATTAACTGCTTTATTTTATCGACGAACTTCTTTGGAATATCTGATGTGATAGTCAAATAACTGTCAAATCAGTAAGTTCAAATTTTCTGTTGTGTAAGGATAAAATTGAATTTACTTGACATTGTTAGGGGTAAAATTGCACAAATTCATAATTACGAGTAAATCTGCACTTTTTAGAAAACGTTAGAAGTTCAATGTATAATAAATTTAAATATATTTTCAAAAAATATTATTATTTCGACAGGTTATTCGTAATTGTGTTATTTCGACAGGTTATTTGTAACTTTTATTCTGTTACTAACACAGTTACAAATAACCTGTCGAAATAATAAATGCAGATATCTTTTCAAAAAATAAAAAATAAAAATTTAATGCAGATATAGAAAATATAAAAGAATTTATGATTGCATTAAATGATTTTTGGTGTATTTAGAAGTTCAATGCATAATAAATATACATCTAAAAAATACAAAAGAATATTCCATTGTATTTAATGCTTATATGCAGCCCTAAGGGCTGCATATATCAAAACCGTTTTTTTATGTGGGATTTAGTTCACTTCTTCTCTCATCACTATCTTTTAAGAGTGCACATTGTTTAACCTTTTTATCTAACACCACCCACTCACGATCGAGTTCGGACTGGGTTGTTACTTTAACACTACCTCAATCTCCATACTTGAAAACATGTCATTTGGTTAAGTGAGCCAATTTCATTGAGTGAAAATATGACATACAATATCCCATAACTAATTTGATTAGTGTTTCTAAACACTTTCAAAATGTTAAATTTTGTTATTAAGGATCAAAATATAATTTTCCTATTAGTCATTCCGTTATAATTAGTTAATGGAGGAAACTCTACTGTACTCTTGATGTTATACACTCGTCCAATCAAATAATGTCACGTGTACATGTTTATTTCTTAACATCAATCATCTTTTATGAGGATATCAATCACTCTTTTGATTGGTCGGATGTATTATCCTTGTATATAGTAGAAGTTATCGTTAATAATAAATTGTTATGATTAGTCATGGTATTTTGTCTTAGCCAATTCTTGTTTTATGGGGTGGAAAATATGTGGCAATTCATGAAACCATTATATGAAAAGAAGAAACTAGTTCATGAAATTGCACATCTCTTAAGACAAAAGTATACACGGTAAGAAGGTTCTATGACCCTTTTGAATGAAAGGTTATCCAGAAATACACAAGTAACGCCTCTATGAGGGAGTTTAATGAATATATAGTAAAAATTTAGGTTGCAACTGTTTGGATTTAATGAATTCAAAAAGTTTCATTATTATCATACTCATTATATTTATCCAATAATTCTCGCTTGAATAAAATTAAAAGCAAAAAAATTCAACATATATCTATATAAAATAGGTATGCAACGACCTTTAAACGCTATCGTGTGAAAATATATTTATTTTATTGACTAATTAATAGACGCAGTCTTTGAACTATTTTGTTGGTTGTTTAAACGATGAATACTTCACTTAAATACCAACATAGCACATTTTTTTAATTCTTATGGTTATATTCGTTATGGTCGTAAATATCTCCCGGTTCAGAGAACTAAGTCTTATTAGTCTCATTTCAAGCGATCTCAATTCACTCTCATGTAGGTGATTTCTTTTGCTCAAAATTATGATGCACAAAGAATCATTAAAAGCGTAGCTTAATTTTTCCCATTTCATATCATTGTTTACATCATACGAACGGGTTAGGGTTGACCCCACAATGACCTTACAATGTTTACCCAATTAGGTTATTCCTTACCTAGATCTTAGGATCTCAAGTTAACAATATTAGATTTTCCTTCACATAAACCTTAAATTCTAATAGACTTTAGTCTAATTCCTTTCGATATCTTTCAACTTGATCTCGGTTTAACCATTTGGTTAGCGGATCCGCGGTATTATCCTTTGATCCAATAAAATCAATAGAGATAACGCATGTTGAGATCAATTGTCTAACACGTTGTATTAACAACGCATGTGTCAATATTTACCATTATATATTGCATTATGTACTCTATTAATCATTGCTTGTTTAACACAATGTATAAAAATTGTGGGTACATGCTTTGGTCATAAAGGAATATCCTCCGAGAAGTTTCATAGTCACTCAGATTCTTCTCTAGTTTTATCCAAGGCTACAAACTCAGATTCCATAGTTTATCTGGTTATTCAAGATGGAATCAATTTCACTCCTTATAACATCTTTCTACAAAAGGCTTTCCGTTAAGCTTTCAACTTCTTTGAAGGTGTAAGGCTCAACCTCTACCACATGGATTAGAAAATATTGTCCTGCAGATTTTTCCACCATTTCTCTTTCACTCCTTCTAGCATATACCTCTTCTTCAACTTAACCTCAACTTTTTGTTGAAGGTGTTGACTGTTTTCATCAATATTTTCTAAAATTCGTTTAGGTTTGGAACCACCATCGTTTTCCTTGTATGGAAATATGTTTTTAAAAAATGAGGCATTTCTTAACTCCATTATGGTGTTCTTAAAGCATGTCTAGTGGTTGGGGTGGCTAAAAAAGCTACCTCATCCTTTCTAGCCACTCTCCATTCTAGAGACAATGCTCTATAGTGGTTAACAATTATTATTATTAGATAAATATTAATAATTTGGTTATATTTATCAAAACTAAAAAAATTTCAACTATTGCTATATAAATATGACAGTTGATTTTTAATTGAGAGTAGTTAATTGGCAAAGCAACTGTTTTTGTGGTTATTGGACCCCACAAAACTGTCCCATAAACACACATCTTCAAGTGTGAGACGCACGTCTTTGGCATTTGTAGAAAACACTTATGTGCTATTCATCCATCTCATGCGCGTCGTTCTCATAGTTTCTTCGATGCATGATTTCTTCAATTGCAAGAAATAATCCCAGCGAGTCTCCAATTCTAGCGACTCGGACTCGCTAGCTTCTAAGGACTTCTTTGATGGTATCTCTAGTGGTTGGTAACTGATCAGCAATTTTTTATAATTACAAATCAGTCCCAGACCACTAGATATGCTCTTATGAATCCCAGAATTTTTATATTCATACACAAGAATCAAGTACACAGCCTATGAAAATATAACCGCCTTTAGACTTTTTTTTTTTTTTTTTTTGCAAGGAAGTCATTGCTTTAATAAGATACACCCTACACTTTTAAGTAAATATAAAAAGGTTTTATTCATTTCCATAATTCATGTGATGTCTTGTCTAATTTTTTATTGTTAACTTTATTTGAATGGTAATTAATTGATAAAACAACTCTATAGTAACCCAACATTTCCTTCAAAGTACGATTTGTTAAACTCTATCACTTCATTAGATTAAAGATGATACAATGGTGTTACTTGTAAACAATTTCATATTAAGAGCAAAATTTGACAAATAATTCAACATAAGTAAACTTTTCTACCTCAATTTTCAAAACTCAATTCAAAACTAACCCGTTTCAAAGAGAGTAATATTCTTCATTTAATACAACAAAGAATGATTCTCGGTTTGACTAAGGGTGATCTAGAACCATAACAACACTAAGATACTTGGACTCAAAAAGGTAGATAGACCAAATTTGAAATGAAAGGACCATGTGAGAATTTGATGATTAAAGTTTCATAATATCATATTTAAAATAATACTGTAATAAAGAAAAAGATATCCAACATGTAATAAATGCCCTGAGACAAAATCAGATGTTAATGGACCACTTTCACCATGAATTCTTTCAATTCCAGCAAAGAAAAAAACTGATGCCTTAACCGAAACTACCAAATGAATACATGCTATTAAAAATTAGATTTATTGCCATTTGATGCTTTACCAAATGCGAACCCCATGGTTTTTCTGACAGAAAAGATCATGACATGCTTTTCATATAAATGACTAAATTATCTCAAAGTTTGTGCATTTTCTTCTAACTTGTCACTTTTCACAGATCCACAAATGCCTGCCATAAACAGCTTCATTTAACATTATTACCATCTTACAACAAATTCATTTATATAACAACTCTGTATTACATGTAAAGATTCAGAGTTTTGAAACCCCTTAGACGCGCACACAAAATGCACAAGAAAAACATATAAAATTATAAATAATAAGATTTAACATTTCTAAAATGACACAAATAGTCAAATAATATAATTTTAATCATAAAAAGCATGAGATTTAAATCTAAGATAGAATTCAAAATAAAATTTAAATCTAAACTAAAATTGAAAATTCAACTTCAACTAAACACTAAGTAAACTCAACCAAGATTTGTAAACTCTTTAGTTTTTGTAGTCCCTATTCAACACTAAAGTCATCACCATCATCACTGTCATCTCCTCCATCAACATATTCTTCTTCAAGATTCTCAATCTCATCTCGTCATCATCTTCTTGAAGAAGGTACTCATCATCTACAAAGTCAGTTCCCTCTTTATCCCTAACTAATGGTGATTTACCCTTATCTTTGACCTAGGCCTAGCACTTGAACTAAAGGCATTCAAAACATTTTTAATTATTATCTTCAACTCTAACAACCCTACTTATATCAGCCCATGTTAAATTCATTTGGAAACACTAGCTCATCTTCACCCGATCCCTCTCCATCCAATCCATCCATCAACCATCCATTGGTATTATATGTATCTTGTAAAGAAATGGGATCAATAGTGTGTCACGAGCTTCAAAGGAGAAGAAGATGCTACCTTTGCGTTTTTTCCTTAAGAGTCGCAGTTGCTACTTTTTTTTTTTTTCTTTTTTTTTTCTAATTTATCTTAGAGCTTCAAAGGAGAAGAAGATGCTACCTTTGCGTTTTTTCCTTAAGAGTCGCCGTTGCTACTCTTTTTTTTTTTCTTTTTTTTTCTAATTTATCTTAGCCCTTAATCCTAAAGATTTCTCATGGCTATAATTAAAAGTTGAAAAAATCCTAAAAACCCCTCAAAGTCCCTTAAAACAATGCCTAGAGAGCCTTGACTCAAGGCGCACGCCTTGCTGACATCGCCTACCTGAGACCTAATGAGGCACTAACCTATGTGCCTTGAGTTTGGCGCGCCTTTAACAACTATGGTTATGGTTAGTTTGTTAATGAAGCATCCATGGATCCTTCACAAGGATGGAAATTAAGCAAGGGAAGATCAATTATATTTCTGAACTAGTTTATTTTAAATTTATAAGGGTTAAAGTGAGATCAAACCGAAACTAATATGCAAAAGAAGGTAACCAGAATGGACGAATGATTCTGTTAGAATGCTACTTTCAGCTTTCATGAATAATTTCTTCTTCCGCCATAGTTAACCCTTGACCTTCTACTTCTTATTGGTGGAGACCAGTTTTCTCCACAAGTTACCATCTTCGCTCGGTTCTTTCGATATTCTCTTGATCTTAAAACTCCGTCCATGACGTTTATATCCTCAAGAATTTCTTGTCTAGAAAGAGATGCAAGACTTGGCAATATCTCCTTCTGGAAATCTTTCATTCTTCTTCCCCGTCTCAACTTAAGTCCAAACTTTTTTGCCTCAGTGTTGTCCACTTCGAACGGCTTTGATGAAACAGCATCGTCATCCAGACTGCTTTCAGTTAGATTTAAAGTATTTAATTCAAACGAATCAAAAGAATACTGTGGTCTCTCTCTCTTCTTATTTTCCGCCTCCTTGGATCCCAACTTGGCGTTGGAATCTTGACCACATGCTGAATCCACCAATGACATATGGATGAGCAATTCAGCTGCTTGCTGGATCGAAAATTCTAATTCAGCTGCTTCTCCTTTGCTGTTGTAGCATTCATTTTGCAAGTGACTGCTGTCTGAAGTTCTTTGATCATGCTCACCATTGACGCCATCAGCAACTTGAGATCCTAAGTTGGTTTTTGTATATTTATCGGAAACATCAGATGTAATGCCAGACTGCAGCGTCTTCCCATTGGTCGAATCATTATCAGAGATGCAATAGGACCTGCATGAGGCCGGAGAACTGTTTCCTTGTCCTACTTGCAATGAATTTTGACTTTGATCCGCACATGAAAAAGGTGCATCCTCCTCACTCCTCTCGCAACTGACTTCTCTAGCTCGTTTTGGCTTTAATCCAACAGTGTCATTCTTGTGACCATCACTGAAGCTACCAAGATCTTCACGCATGCCTGCTGAGAACCTGAGAGTGGGCTCTGGACCTACAAGGGTCACCACGCTATTGCACGCACTATTGTTCTCAGAATTTTGGGTCCTTATGTCTTCGTCCATATATTCGCAGTTCAAATCCAGAAGAGCAAGATTTACAGTCTTACCTTTTTCAAGTAGGGGAGAAGTTCCATTTCGAGGCTCACTGACTTCCCTTTTCTGGAACATGGTTGGACAAGTTCCATCCGTGATGCTTCCATTTACTCCACCTTCTGAGCTTTTTAATGATGGATAGGCACACACACGATCATCCGAACAACAAGAAGAGTCATCCTGGTGAACTTTGTTAAGGTCCAATAGACCTTGGCATGAAACCAACTGGTGCATTTTGGACGAATGATCATTAGATGGAACCTCATCTCTAACTGCTGCATAAAAGATCGAATAAAACAGAAGAACTAAATCACTATATTTAAGCATATGCTTAAACGCTTAAATTACATTAGCAAAATCTGAAGAAAATATTCAAGCTGCAATTACTTTAGTGCAGATGAGTGATAAGGTACCTTCATTCGAAGAGTTTGTCTGCTCTTGACAACATTCACTGTATTCTTGAAAAGAATTACTTTCTGCAATATCAACTGATGGAATTTTCTTCACGCCAGTTGGAAGAAATGGTTCCGAGATGGCCAACTCTTGCATTTCATGCTCACCTTTGGGACAAATTTCTAGAAAAGCAGAGTCAAGAGAAGGTCCAGATTTTGCATAACCCGATATCCTGTCATCTGATTCTTCCAAATCGATCACATTATGAGAGTAGGAATAAGTTTTCTTCATCAAAAAATTCCTCGTTGAACCTCCCACCTTATTGCCATCCCCACCAATGCTGAGGGAAAGCTTCAGGTCCTCTAGACCTCTAGGATCTTCTAAGCAATTCCAAGCATTTCCGTTTTTTGGAAGCTCCTCAACATGGTTAATAAATTCATCAGCGGAAAGTTGAAGATCAAGGGGCCTCTTCTGAAGCTTATAATGTTTACCCGGGCAATCTCTTGACAACTTATGGCTCATTAAATGTGTAAAGTTCACCTGAAAGACAAGCTTATCCCCATCAAAACTACGAAAAGTGAAATGAATAATCATTTTTATGTCATTTATTTAAGTCATGAAAGGAGGATAAACACAAAATCTAATGCCTCTGTTCTTTGACTATGTACAAGTTGCATATGTTCTCTTAAGGACAAAATAACCTCCATAACAAGGTCTCTGCTAATGGCATTGACAAGGTGTTCTTTAATAACAACACAAATCACGTATAATCGTAGATTCAGGTTGCACATACACTCACCCCAGCTCAAGCATATAAATACAAGCAAGCATTCTACCAAAATATTCTTTCTATATAGATTAAGGTAACTTAAAAAAATAGGGGTTTCAAAGCCATGTAAGCATATTTTGAACTCATCAAGTCTTTTCTCCAATTGTTCATCAAACACTTTCTAATTTAAACATCATCACGGACACATGAAAAAGAGATGATTGGACATTCTGAATGGTATTCTCAAAAACGATTTTTGACTTACGTTGGCATTCGATTGGAACCTAGTTTCTTTTGCCAGTGGTTCATATCTTGTAGGATGTGTAACACGAAAAAGAGAAGATTGGACATTCTGGTTCCATGGATTGTATCTATTACTCTCTTCCCACCCAAAATTCATGGTTAGTGATTCTTGAATGCCGTACAGCCGATGGAGTTTATGGACCTGAAAAAATATCAGCAACCGTAAAATAAATCCTTAAAACAGAGGCCTCATATGTTTGTTGTCCAAAAGCCAATGCCTCAAGAAAATCTAATGTCTTGTTTGACAACTATACTCAACATTACTTCAAAAAAAAAAAAAGCAATTAACTACTAAACAATTATCACTGCATAACATTAATGAACCTAGTAAGTTTTTCCTTACCATATGAAGCACTTAATCAAAATACAATAAATCATGCACGCAGAAAGCATGAGGAATACCATTTACACTTACAATTGAAAAAGATGTACAATTCCAAACCTCAAAATTTGACAGTTATATACCACATTCTCCACTACATTGTGCTTCCTCATCAAATTGCTACCAGCACCACGTAACATGACCACCACAGTTTTCCATATAAATTCATACAATTCTTATTACTTCTAATTTCTAAACCAGTTTCTATAGCGTGAAAAGGCATAATCTAAACCTCTTGATGCCCATTCCACATTCCCCTAAGTGAATTCGAACATGTTTCTTCTTATAAATGCAACTACATTCCATACAGATTCTTATAGATTTAATAACTTCAAGCATTGAATCTAACTTGTATGCTTACTCAGACAATATATTCATAAAATATCTTCCAAGATACTAATAAACAAAGCCAAAAAAAAAAAAAAAAAAAAACTACAGTGAACAGAGAGATTATCTGAAAGATAGTACATTACAGTATATTATATATGATGAACAAAAAGCCAAAAGGATAAAGAACTTTGAAAACGACAACAAAAGAAATATATAAAAAAAATAAAAAGGAAAAGCCTAGTAATACGGCAACATAAATCTGAACTTGTTATTCAGGAAATAATGAGTTCTAAACTCCAAATACGATACAATTCATTCAATCGGATCATCGAATTCCAGTTCCAGTTCATACGTAAGAGATACTAATATATAAAGAGCGACAGAAATGAAAACAACTATATATAAAACAAAAACACGAGTAAAACTAAAAGAAAAAACTCGAATCCCAAGAAAAATAGAGAGAGAAGCAATACCGAGAGGCGAAGAACCCAGAATCTCAATATTCTTATGCATCAGATGAGTGAAAGAGCAGAAGATAGAAGATTTCTCTGTCTCTCTCTATCTGAGAAGAGGGAGAGGAAGAGGAGGCGATGATATATGTTATGTAATGTGTTGTGAGATCATAATTTCCTTTTTATGCGGTTCTCTCTACTGTATTTTCTCTGTTTTTTTAATTTAAATAAATAGATATTTTTGGGCTTTAAAAAGAGATGACAGTTTCAACTGCAAAAGCACAATGGTGGTTATTTAATATGTCCTTTTCTTCTATTTATTTACTATTCTGTCCTTACTTTTTCTACGTTTTTTCTCTTCTGTCCTATCACTCACTCTGGTCCCCCTTCACTATCGCCACCACTACCCCTATTACTACTAACTAATTACCAATTACTTTTCTTTATTCGTCAGCCCATTTTCATTTCCTTTTTCCATAAAAAAAATCATTCCATTTCTTCTTTTTTCCCCTTAAAACATCAATTTATTTCTTCAAAAAGAAAACATCAATTTATAATCACATTTAAAAATTCATACTATGTTTCTAAAAAATCAACCCCTTCAAACAAAAAAAAAATTGGGCCAAAATCAATTTTTTTCATAACATTAATACAACATTAAATTTTTTTACCTTTATAAATTTTGTAATAGGCATAGCATGTACTTATGTAAGGTTTTATTCCTTACTTTTCTTGTTGTACTTGATATTTTCGTATCTATAAAATGATGTATGCATTTTTATCAAAAAAAAAAATAATACAACATTAATTTTTTAAAGTACATAAAACCTCTATATAGGAATACACTTGGAACCGGACTATTTATATAACAATTGGGATGTTATTACTAAATAGAGTTTGGTATAATAAAATTTCTCAATATATAAAATTTTAAATTTGTAACAATAACAAGAACTCTCTAATTATTATCATAGGCATGGATGGTTTATAGACAATGTATAACAATAGACATTAATAGAACAAATTAAATATTTAGAATTTCAATTTAGAGTTTAGGTTTTCAATATATAGATAATTGGAAGAGTTTTATGGGAAAAATATAAACATCAATGAGAATACTAAATATTTATAATTTCAAGTTGTAGTTTGTGTTTCCAACTCATAAATAATTTCAATAGTTTTTTTAATATTTTATAATTTAGTTTGAATTCTTAATATATATATATATATATATATATATATATATATAATTATTACTATATAAAGACACAATTTCTAAATGTGAGACTTAAAAAGTGCATAACAAATAACGTTTGAGAGGTTATTCCTATTTATAACTGGCCCAAGTTGAGACTGAGTTTTTTTATAACAAAATAGAGGTTATTCATATATAGAATATTCCTATATAGAGGTTTTACTGTATATTTAAAATCATATTTAATTTTGTTTTTTTAATTAGAATAGAAATTCAAAACTTAAATTCTATTAAAAAAAAACTAGTCGAATTCCCCCATGTCATTTTTAAAAATAATAAATAATTAGATCATTTTATAATTTAATTAAGTCACCATGTTGTATAGTATATATAATACTCTGCTTTTCTTGAAACATATATAATACTCCGCTTTTCTTGAAACATATATATTTAATTTTAGTTAATAAAATTTTAAAATTTTAAATTGTACCAATTAAGGTTTTTTTTATTTAACATAAATGGATAATACATTAATCATGTACTATTTTATATTTATTTTGTATATAATATAATTATCAAGATTATCAAATTTTAATATTTTGACTATGCGTACAAAATTTTCGTGACAATTTTTATAATCTAATTTCTAAAAAAAGTAATTTTAAATTCACCATTAATTGAAGAACAAAATAATAATTTTATTAAATTGAAGAGCGGATATAATAAATTACAATAAATTTGATATAATAAACATTTCGATGAACTGAGTGAACAGAAGACAGAGATTTTACCGCAGTCCACAATCGTCTTCCATGCTGTAACAAAAGCGTGAATCAAATTCTAAATGTGTGTGTCGAATTATCACAAGAAACCAAGAAATATGATGAATGGATTGAAATAAAGGTTTTGGAAGTTGAACGAATGAGCAAACAATCACTATGATCATATTGTTGAAATATTTTTTTCTCAATTAGTTCACTTATTTAATAATTAATCTTCCTGAATTAACTCACATTAATGATACTTAAAAATATTATAACCACTAAAAAGCTTTATATAATTAATAATGAATGTTAATCTTACTAAATTAATTCATATGAGTGTATGGTTCAAAAAAAAATGTAACTACTAAAACATTTCAGAAAATTAATAATATTCGTTAATTTTATTAATGAGATTTAATCATCTAGCTTTTATTAAGGGAGGGTGGTGAAAAAATAGTGAAAATATGTGGTTTGACATGTCATCGACTCTTGATGTGACAGCATATTGAAAGATTTAGAGAGATATCACCTGCATATTGAAAGTTGAAAAGTTCCTTGACACATTTCATGTTTTTGAGAGTTGCCCTGCCGAAAATTAACATATCATCTGCATATAATAGGTGAGAAGGAAAATGAGAAGAATTGTGATAAACTATGGGTTGAAATTTTCCTTCATCCACCAACTTAGCCAGCCAACGACTAAAAAGTCCTCTGCAATACCAAATAGAATTGGAGAAAGAGGATCCCCCTGACGAACCCTACATGAGCAGCTAAAATAACCCTTACTACCACCTTTAAAAGCAATTGACATACGAGCAGACCGAAGAATCTCCAAGATCCAACCTCTAAATTGCAAAGAGAAACCAAAAGAATCAAGAACAGCCAAAAGAAAATACCAGTCAATGGTGTCAAAAGCTTTCATGATATCAATCTTTAGAGCCATATTTCCGCCAAAGCAATTTTATTTAACATATTTACCCATTTAGAGGCCGCTGCAATGCAATGATGAATGCTTATGCCAGAAATGAACCTGAATTGGTTATCCGAGACAATGCGTGTGGCAACAGGAACCAGCCTATCAGCAAGGATCTTTGAAATGATCTTATAATTAAAATTGCTCATGGCGATAGGCTGAAAATGGTGAATTTCATTGGCTTCAGCAACTTTGGGGAGAAGAGTCGTAATACTAGAATTCATACCTGGAAGCATACAGCCAGAATCAAAGCAACTCTGAACCATCTTACAGACATCTAAACGAATTACATCCCAGAAGTGCTGGTAAAAGAACCCCCCCCCATAGCCATCTGGACCCGGTGAGCTATCACGGCTAAGACTGAAAACCGCAGCACGGATCTCTTCTATCGCGGGCCAACGCGTGCGCTGATCATTATCCACAACGGTAATCGAGTCCAGAATAACCGCAACAGTAAAAGCTTGATTGATAGATAGCCTATTGCTTGTAAAAAGAGTGGAGAAGTATTCCACAACATGTTGAGAAATGATATTCTCATCATCAACCAGAGCTCCGTTAATGAGAAGAGAGTCCATTGATGATTGAATTTTTCTACCTTTAACCGAACGGTGAAAAAAGTTTGAATTCCGATCCCCCGCCTCAAGCCATTTTTCTCTGCTTTTATCTCAGAGAAGCAGTTCTTGCCGGTAAAGTTGAAGATCGAGATCGCGCTGAGCTTCCGTCTCAAGTGTTCGCCAATTTTCATTCAGACCATGTAATGAGATGTCTCTTTGGATATCAGTAAGCCTTGACTGAGCAGCAGCAATATTCACTTCCACCCTTACAAACACTTCTCTATTCCAGATACGCAATTTAGGCTTCAATGTTTTAAGTTTATGACAAAGCAGCTGCGCCGGGGGAAGTGAAATATGGCTGCTACTCCAATGTTCAGCAACCAAACCCCTTAGGGAGTCATGAGTAGTCCACATAGAGAGAAATCGGAACCGGACCTGCCGATCCAAGCCATTTTTGCATACCTAAAGTAATGGACTGTGATCAAATTGATGATGAGGGAGAACAAAACAGCTGATTGAACCCCAGGAATAAACAAAATCATCAGATACAAGAGCACTGTCAAGTTTACATTCAACATGATCAAAGCCAATACGACCATTAGACCATGTAAATTTCATACCAGAACTATCAATTTCCGAGAGGCCGTTATTATTAATAAATCCGCAAAACTCCCTACAACTAATGGCAGAAGGGCTACGACCCGTCTTTTCATGAGCACCGATGACCGCATTGAAATCACCGATAACCAACTTTTTCTCGCTGCCTACAATAGCACTGATTGAATTCCAAAGCATACGTCTTCTGCCAAAAAAATTACTGCCATAGACAAAAAAGAGTTGAGTGTAAACCGTGGCATTACCATAATTGATCGAGATGTGTTGATCTTGATAAAGAATTAGAGAGCAGAGATGAAGAGTACCAATTTTACAAAAAAGCCAAAGAGAATTACAAGAATTCTCCGCAACAAATTGCAAGGCAATAGAATTCCAAAAAGAAGAGTGAATCATATTCAAAGCAACCATAGGTTCAGAGATACATACCAGATCCGGATGATTGACAGAACAAATGAGTTTCAGAGCCCTCTGTATACCAGGGTTATTAATACCCCTGTAATTCCAATAAAGAATGATCATTTAGGCGGTGAAGAACTGCCCTGCCCTTTAGAACGGGAGTCTGCACTAACATGTTTTGCCTTGGACTTAGCTTTCTTCCTAGTGGCAGTCCATTCGGTATTCACCTCATGGATGCAATTGATATCAACCATTGGTGTAACTGGCACTGGGGATCCATCAGAGCTTGATACAGAACTGGCATCTTCCTCATTACACTCACCCCAACTTTTCTTTTCTTCCTCGTGTCCCAAACTTTCGTTGTTAGCCGAATGGTTCAGAATGAGTTGCAGAGGAGCAGCAATTTCGCCCTCCTCAACTTCCACCCGATCCTGAACAAATGTTTGAGGAGCCATCTGAACCTTATCCTACTCAGGATTAGGCCAGGTCACCCCCCTTCCCCTTTCCTGAATGAAATGACCTCTGAGTCTTTGGCCTAGGTTCCCTGAGATTTCTCCTGCATTGAGCCGAGGTGTGTCCAATTGATGAACAAGTTCCATAAAGCACTGACAATCGCTCATACTCAAGATAAACCCATTGCTTCTGACTGTCAGTATCAACTCTAAGCTTTGATTGAATATCACAGGAAAGGTCAACATCAACCAACACCCTACTATAATGCCCAAATTCCCCATTGACAGTATTATGATCAAAGTGAATCGGAACCCCAATCACCCGAGCAATACTAGCAATAATTTGAGTATCCCAAAATTCCCAAGGCAAATTATATAATCTTACCCATACTTGTGTAGACGTGGACTTATGTGTGTCAGGATTGAATCCCGGGGTTAATAGTGAATATGGATTCTGAGAAATCAAAACAAAACTTATTGTGAAATTGAAAGAACCTACTTTGTTTATCATGTACCTTACAACTTGCATTTTCATTTCATATGTCCCATTCATACAAGACTCTTTTATTTTACAATCTGTAAATCGTCTGGCAAATGGTGCGACCCGACAGAACGAGCAGGCGTGAGAGAAAAAACCTTTTGGTGGAGTCCCTCGAATAGGACTATTTAGTGAATTTCCAACCTCTGAAGTCCTAATTTACAGGATAGAAAATGGAAACTTTACTAACTGATCAGGGATCTTGGAGTTGTTGACGTATGGTAGAATAAGTGGTGATAGTCACAGTGACATCCCTCATCTTAGCATCGGTTGGTTAGGCAGAAAGTTATAGGATTGAAAGGGGAAGCTTTACCAACTGGTCATGGATCTTGGAGATATTGACGCATGGCATAATAAGTGGTGGTATTCGTTGTAACGTCCTCCATCTCAGCATCGTTCAACTAGGCAGAATGTTGGGGGATCGAAAGAGGGAAAATGATGAAACAAACCTCAAGGTTAAGAATGTTATTTATGCATATATTACATTCATAAATGGAAGGGAAGATGAAGGGTTTGTAAACCTGAAATTGAAATAACAAATGTCGGATGAAGAGACAATGTGGGAGAATCACTAAGGGAGGTTTTTTTTTTGAGAATTTTGTAGCTTTGTCACGTGAAATTAAGCTGATTTGGAAGCATAATAATAGGTTTTCTTATTTCAGCTATTATATATATACTAGTCAAACACTCTCGTGTTGCTCATATCATATTACATTGTTTAACTATTTTGATAATGAGTTATATTAGCATATTATATTTTTTGTGATTTTTATTATTATTTTATTTAATAATAATATCTGGATTATTATAAAAAATTATTATTATTTAACATTATTTTCAATATTATATATATAAAAAATACAAAGTACACATAAAAAAAATAAATATGTAATAAAATAAATATATTTATAACAATAAAACAATAATAAAATAATCATATTTTACATTAAAAAAAACTTATAAGATCTATGAATCATGTTTATTCATATAAACATATACTACCATGAATAGATCTTTCATAATGTCAATATGTTTGAATTAACAGTAAATCAATTGAGCAAGTGAATACAGTCGCAGTTCTGTAAAACCCAAGATCAAATGAACAACCACTATGCCAAAAACCCTTCAGATGACGGTTAAAAACCGTCATCACGCAAGATATAAAACTGTCACAGGGCTCGCTGCCGTCTATTGATGCTTTAGATGACGGTCACGTTCTGTCATCCGTAATAGCCTCACATGAAAGCGACTAAATAGCGACTTGTCATCTGGCCACTAATTATATGACGAATTATCTAATAACAACTGTCACTGAATATATGTTCTCATGACATCATTTTTAAATAATCTGTCAAAATATTAAGTTAAAATGAGGTTGTTATGACAGTTTTTGTTTTCAGACTGTCATCATAACATAATTCACATGACATAAATTCTATTAAATTATGTCAAATATTAACGTTCAAATGACAATATATCTAGACATATCTGTCAAGTTAAGGAATGTCACATGACAGTTTTAGTACCAATTTTATGTCATATATACCGTTTTTCTATTTTTTTACCTCTTTCATAAACCTGTATATATAACCAAAGTGCAATCCCAACATAATGCAAATAATATATAAATAACCTTTATATATGACATTAAACTTGTACATACACAAAAATGTGCACAAATCGCACATATAAAACTTTACATGTACGCAATTTGACTTAAAAACAACAAAATCACCAATTGTTAAAAATTCTTATTTTTTATCGGGAGAAGTATCAAATACATTAATAAAAAAAAGTAAAACGAATGATTATAATCTGATTCTAAAAGTAATATGAGACTACATACGATATGTCTCTATACACGCACACCAATATCAACATACTTATTGTACCTCATTTGTTTCATTTGTAATTTTCAAACTAAAATATCAAAATATAAAATGTCAACACTACTTGTTCTATTCGGAATTTTGTACCTAGTTGTGTAGAGCGGACATATATGATTGAAATTGAAATTAAAAAATTAAGGCCATGTTTGATTACAGAAAATTATTGGGTAAGGAAATTTTTTGTTGGAAAATGAAATATTTTTCGGTGTTTGGCTACAACACCAGAAAACGATAAGAAGCGGTGAGTGGTTATTGTTTTAAAAAATGATAAGATGAAATGGAGTATGGTTCCAAAAAGATAAGGAAATATTTTACTCTTTCTAAAATGGTAAAACATACATTTTCCTCACGTTCTTCATATATTTTTCTGTTGACTAACTTAAAAGTTTATATTGATTTATTTTTCTAAGCAAACAAACACCGAAAAATCAGGAAAATATTTTTCTACACAATGTTTTTGTTCGTCAAACAAACAGGGCCTAAACATAAAATAAACTTCAAACCATCTCTCAACAACATCACTTATATTAAAAGACAATAAATGAAATGGATATGATGATCCAATTAAATAGTTTTCATTTGAAATAAATAAAAATTACAATTAATAAATTTAGAGAATTGAAGATATAAGTGAATATATGAAGATGTTACAATTTAAGTTATTCTCATTTATGATACACATTAAACTGTTCTAAAAAATTAATTATTAAACCATTAATTTACTAACGTGAGAAAGTCTTTCTGTTCTTCTTCAAGTGTATTGTACACTTACAATCTCTCTGTCCAAAAGATTGGGCAAATGACTTAACTTCTTGTGATAATAATAATATAGAATCCATGACTAAAAAATGAGAAAAGAACTTAGAATGATAATCATAACAAAACATAATTTATAATTGAAATAAACTTCATTGTAAGGTTTACTTTTCAATACCTTTTTAATTATTTTGTTCAATATATCTCCAACTTCAATGAATAACTATTGTGTAAAACTTTATATCTATTCGTACCAAAATACATAAAAATAAAAAATCCAATCCATATTAGTTAGATAAATTCAAATTTAAAAGGGTTAATACACATATTTGCCCTTGTGTTTTCTCGAAAAAACAGATTTACCCTTAAATCAAATAAACCCACAAAACTATCTCTGAATTTTTCATAAACTTGCAATTATACCCTAATCTGACGGAGCTGCTAAACGGCGATGACATCAAACCTTCTTATCTCCAGAAAAACTTCAGAAAAGAACAACCAATCACAAACAGAAAAAATTATGCACATTTAATTTCGATTAAAAGCAAGTTAGAAGAATAGATTGGTCAAAATTCATTTTCATAAAATCTCAATCAACCTAATAAAATGGCGTCTAAACCTCCTAATTAATCCAAAAGCAATAGCAATAGAAAACAATAAGAAATCAAATGAATTTTGATTGTCGTCATCCAATTTTTTTTGGAGACAAGAAGGTTTGATGTCATCGCCGTTTAGCAGTTCCGTCAGATTAGGGTATAATTGCAGGTTTATAGAAAATTCAGGGATAGTTTTGTGGGTTTATTTGATTTAAGGGTAAATCTGTTTTTCCGCGAAAACACAGGGGCAAATATGTGTATTAACCCAATTTAAAATTTAATTGACGTCACCAGAATTTGAATTTAGAAAATTTATCTAACTTCAGTTAAACATAACAATTGAATTCATATAAAGCCAAAAATCTAAATTTTAGTTAGAGCTAACAATCGAAACGATTACACCTAGAAACATATACTAAAAAAGAATGCAAATGTAAAAAAATCTTTATTTTAGTCGTTTTGAATAAAAAAAGACAAATAAAAAAGAAAATATGGATAAGGTAGCGAGATGTGTGGAACCTGTGTAATGAAAGAAAGAGAATTTCATCTCTCAAAGATTGAACTATAACAACTATTGTTTTATAAAAATAAAGCAACAACAAAATTGAGAACAAAATAACTACTACACTACATATGAAAAAATATTGAATAATTACCTTAAAAAATATAACGATTTCCTACCATTTTTTGACACCTCTGCGTTTCCCGATTTCAGTTGTCCACATCTCTTATTTCCATCAGATTTATTCAATTGGAGATATGAAAGTCTGAATTCTTAAAGAAAATGCTACTAATACGATTATCAATTGAATCCGCTCCAAAAAAAAAAATTAGATCTCTTCATGAGGATGCTTATATAGCTAAAAGGAGAAAATATTTTGTATAACTTTGAAAGTAAAAAGATCAAGGAGAAAAGGAATAGGCACTGAGAAAATGGAGGAGGATGAGAAGAGGGAATCAATGAAGACATATAAAAAAGGAGAAATATCAAAATTAGTAGAGTATATTATGTATTTTTATGTGTCAATGTAAATGGTGGCTGCAAATATATGCATATATAAATCAACTCAAAAACTAATGTCGACACTTTATTCATATATAACATTGCATCTCGTTTATGAAATGGAAAAAAAGTTGATGGAACAAATCCTTCTCATTATCTCGTTGTAGGAAAAAAATGCATTTATAGCTAGAGTTATGTTGAGAGCATTAACCAAACATAGTACTTTGCTAGTTAGCATTTCAAACAATAGTATTCTCACACTCTACCAATCAACATCGATCTTTATTGTAAGTAAAAATAAAACTATATTAGTATATTATAAGAGCATATATGGTGGTAAGTAACAAATTTTGTACTAATTAAGGTTGGTTTAAGTGGTTAAGGGTCTCAAATCATTTAAGCTAGTTCTCGAGTTCGAGTCATAGCATACGCAGAAAGCTTTAATTGTGAGAGGATCCACCCAAAGGGTATCTGTCGTGTCACGTCTGTGTCCAAAATTTTCGAATTTTTATAAGTTGATATTAGATTATATAAAATCTTGAATTCATTATTTGAAATTTAGACCCGAGATAACATCTTTGGTTATATATGATGCATTTTTTGTAGTCGGGATAATAAATAAAGGTTCAATTTGGATACCGATTAGTAGTGACGTTTCGACAAAGGAACGGAAAATGATACACAAATATAAATAATGAAAATTTAAGTATCGGAATTGTTAACAAGTATTAATTGGTTATTTAGACTTATAAATAATGGAGACTTAGTATGCATCAATATCAATATAAAGTGAATTAATACTTCCTAAATAATGTTGGTATGAACCAATTCTAAAGTTTCATGGAAGTATAAGTAAATAAAAAAAATATAAAACAAAAACTAAGTTCATTTAGGAGTAAATTTAGTATACGTCCCGCATACCACTGATGTGGTATGCCAAACCTGGCATGTAATAATTTTATTATAACTATATTAATTAATTGCAGATTTGGTTTACTCTTAAAAATCTAGTCGTGTCCTTTTCTGTTTTCACCTTCCCCATAAAACATTTAGCTTTCTCTAATTGCTGTACCGACCACCACCGCTTCCGACCTTTTTCCTCCGTCCAACCACCATCATATTTGCATGTATGAGTTAGTTATAATTTGGTATATGGAGCAAGCAAATTAATTAATTGGGTATATAAAGCAAGCAAATTAATTATTATTTAGTCAGATATATAAAAAAGAGGGGGATGATGTAGGTCCCAGTAGTGGAGGAGGAGATTAAGGAGGTGGCGGAGTCGAATAAGGTAGAGACAGAGCCTGCTGCGTTCGGTCAGATATAGTGATTGGGACTGGACAAAATTATCAAGGAAATTGCTAGAAGTCCTGTGATTAGAAGGGAATCAAACAAATCAACTAAATTTGTCGTCTGGATTTGAACTCAAATGTTTAAACTCTGATTCATTTTCCTTTAAATTCAAGCCATCTGAGTGTTGATTTTTTTTTTCTGGGTTCAAATCTGAGTTTTGATTTACGCCGTTGTTATTAGCAGTTGAAAGGATGGAACAAAATAATTGGCTAATTGAAAAAAACAAGAGACCTGCTTCTTCAATTCCATTAATCCAAAGGATAATTAAAAATAAAAGTTAGAAATCGAACGGAGTTGGTGGTGGTCGGCGGAAGAGAACTGCTGAAGGTGAGATGGTCGGGGAAGATAGTGGAAAAAGCAGATCTGAAAAGTTGTATTTCTTATTAATAATTAAATTAATTTTTTTTTACAAATGTTTCATTTTGATTGGCTGAGGCATACCACGTCATGCCGGGCGTATCATAAAATTTCTCGTTCATTTAGTTATGAACATCTGATGAGTTTGGGTAAACAAAAACCCTTGATTAAAGCTGATCACTCAAAACCTTATCATCTTGAGCATATACCTAAGTTTTAATTAACCAGCTTGGGCTTTTATTCATTTTCTTTTTGGCGGTGAAACAAAATCTTTCAGCGGCCTCTCTTTCTCTCTCTTCCAGATAATCCTTACTTTTCTCTCTTTCTCGGTTGGAAAAATAGAAAAGCTCCCATGGGTTTAATTCTTTCGTTCTTATCCTCGATCACCGAAGAGACGAGCTCTCTATCTTTGTTTTCGGTTAGTGGTTCGTATTCTATCTCTTCCAGTAAATCACCTTGTCGGTATGTTTCTGTGCATGATTTCTCCTTTTACGAATTTTTGCTTATAGTTGCGTATGGGTACTGTTATTCTCTGGAATTTTTACCTGAGAGTGCAGGTTAGTGACTGTTCCGTTTGGGGTTCGGATCAAATAGGAAGGAGGAAGATGACCTCCTATACGGGTTTGCTGAGCGTGGTTTTAACGATATTATTTTCTCTAGTTGGTTCTGTTTGGTAGGAGGAGTCGACGGGTTCTGAATCTGATTTGGTCAGTAGAAAGAATCATTTCAGAAGTAGACTTTGAGCGGGTTTTTAATCTGACTTTTCGGTAGAGATAGTCGTTTCAGACTTAGACTTGGAGTAATTTTGAATAAGAGCCCTTTGAGACTTAGATGTTTAAATTGGTTTAAATTTGATAAAATTGATAAAAATGGATTCATTGTTGTGTTAGGCGTTTAACTCGGTTTGTTTGGTAAAAGACTCGTGTTAGACTTTGGGTTAATTTGTTGGTAAAAATGACTCGAGTAATAAAAATAGTCGGGTTAGACTTATAGTTTGACTCGTTTGCCATCATTTTTAAGACTTACGAAAATCATCCAGTTTGTTCGTTAGAACGAGCAGTTTAGACTTAAATTTTTTTTGTGTTAAAGAGACGATTGGACTTGAATTGAATGTGGATGGTAAAAAGAATCATTTGGATCTTACGTTGAATTGGATCGAGAATTGTCTATAGAGTAATTGAATAAATGGATCTTACGTTGAATTGTCTGTTTAATCACTTGAGAATAGCAAGTATTATAAATAAAATAAAAACAGTATAAAATTATATATATATATATATATATGAGAATTGTAATTGAATATATAAATGGCATTAATAAGTTTATCAATTGCTCTAAAATTGTTAGAACTACGTGGCTTTGATTCCCGATTTAAAGATTGCAAGATGACTCGGGATACGTAGGAAGCTTGATAGAATTATCGAGTTCAAGCTAAATAATTAAATAAACTTGAGGTAGTCCACATAAATTGTTATCTATTAACAATCAGTTTAGTTTTTGAACTGTTAGAAGTTGGTTACCCTATTTTCCGTTCATACCCGGTGCCGTTTAGGGTCGGGTGTGACATGTCGAGCCTCAAACCGAGAAATCAGATAAACTATTAAAAAAAATTTGTTACTTACCACTTCCACCTAAGCAAAAGTAACACCTTTAAATAACACATTACTAAAAAGGTTTGTTACTTCTACTTTTAGTAAGAACCACTTGTCATAAAACAATATACATTCATTCAATTAATATACAATTAATAACAGATTGAAGGACTAAAATAGACTTTTGAGGCATTAAGACACACTTTTGAGGAACAACAAACATACTTTTAGGGACTAAACTAATTGTTTGAAGAAAAGTAGCAGAGAGAAAAACTTGTTACAAAATGTAGTAACAAAATAAAATTAGTAATAATCCTGCTTTAAAAAAATAGTAATAACCCCCGTAATGTTTGGTTACAACCAAATTTGTAGTAACAACAAAGTAACCCTCCACTAGAGATTGTTTAAGAGTATGAAGAACAAAATTAATACATTATTAAAATTAAAGGTCAATGAAGACTTTGATTTTTTTTAATAATTGATTTTCGGTACCAGTGAATATAATAGTGGAATATTATATATCATGTTTTATATAAATGTTTATTTGTGACTTTTGGATTTCATTTTCTTTCTTTTGTCTTTTCATTTTTTTTTGTAACACTTATTGAGCTAGTAATTGATAATAAATAATAAATATTGTGTTAATGTAAAGTATTATTTGTGATTTTTTTTAGCTTGACACCTCATCTTTTGATGACATAGATGCTTGATAAAGGGCTCTAAGAGTTGGAAAAGGGAAAAAAATTACAAAAATCATGACACATCATCTTTTGATGATATGGATACTTGATAAGAGGCTTTAAAAGTTGAACTTAAATATATATATATACACACTTATATGCTTTTTCGGATAATTCCTTAAAAAAAATGTCTATTTTGAAAATAATTTTAATAAAAAGGTCCGGTTAAAAAAAATTCTTCATGTAATGCTATATAAAACTCTGATATGGTTATTGAAACCGGTGAATAAATCATCGGTTTCATTTTTGTGAAGAATCCGGTGTGCTATTCACCGACTTCACCAACTTTGGACTGCTGCAGCAGCCAACAACTCCCATATATCAAAATAAAAAAAATATAATATAAATACACATGTCTTCTATATTTTTGTATAATTTTTTTTTTTATTCTCCAAAGAGTTGATTTTATAAGGTTATAGGTAAATAATTTATGGATATTTCTTTTATATTAGATTGGGTAAATGATTTATTAGTCCCTGTTATTTACTTAACACACTGTTTAGTCCTTCTATTTTGAAAAACACATTATAAGATCTTTATCTTTTGTTAATATTAACCATTTAGTCACTTTGTCTAGTTTTTTCGATTTTTAACCGAACATATCTGCTTTTACGACATCCATAGTAGATACAAAAATGACCACGTTACTCTGTTATTTTCTGTTTGTCTGTTTATGTCAAATATAACGGTTAAAAATCTAAAAAAGATAAAGTAACATTGTACAGAAAATGACCATGTTACAGAAAATAACAAAGTAACATTGTCATTTTGTATCGCATTATGGTTGTCCTAAAAGTTATGACATAACTTTTAGGACAACCATAATGCGACACAAAATGACAACGTTACTTTGTTATTATTTGTCTGAATGTTTATACCGAATATAACGGTTAAAAATCTAAAAAAGAAAAGATGATCAAAAAATTAATAGAGATAAATGATTAAGACTTTATAATATGTATTTTTTAAAAATACAGGGACTAAATCTAATAGGATAAATAATTGATTAGTCTCTTACTTTTACTTAACACACTGTTTAGTTCCCCTATTTTGAAAAACACATTAGAAGATCTATATCTTTTGTCAATATTAATCATTTGGTCATTCTGTCTATTTTAGTTTAGAATTAGCCGTTATATTTGACATAAACAGGTAGACAGAAAATAACAGAATAACATGGTTATTTTTGTATCTACTATAGATGTTGTTAAAGTTAAGATATGTTCGGTTAAAAATCGAAAAAACTAGACAAAATGACTAAATGGTTAATATTAACAAAAGATTAAAAACTTATAATGTGTTTTTTAAAATAGGAAGACTAAACAATGTATTAGGTAAATAACAAGGGACTAATAAATTATTTACCCAATCTAATATATAAGAAATGATTAATTTTATCCATAAATTATTTACATATAACCTTATAAAATCAAGTTTTTGGAGAAAAAAAAATTATACAAATTAACTATAGAAAACAAATGTACTTATATTTTATTTTTTATTTGGATATATGAGAGTTGTTGGGCTGCTGCAGCTTTTAGTGCTGCAGCAGTCCAAAGTTGGTGAAGCCGGTGAATAATACACCAACTTCTTCACAAAAATGAAACTGGTGATTTATTCACCGATTTCATTAACCATATCAGACTTTTATATAGCATTACAGGGAGAAATTTTTTTAACTGGACCTTTTTATTAAAATTATTTTCAAAACAGATATTTTTTAAAGGAATTATCCTACTTTTTCGTTGTATATAAACAAATAAGTAAATATTATTTGCTTATTTATTTGCACTGAAGTTTTGAAGATTATACTTTTGGAATATTTATACTTACGGGGATTGAATAAATTGGGTTTTATGAATTGAGATTAGAGATTATTATTTTTGGTAATTGGAGGAGGGTGAAAACCCAAACAAAACAAGGAAAAGAAACTAATTAACGACCTATCCTATGTGAGTGTCGGTCAAGCCGATCCTCATAAAGAATAGCTTGGTGGCCTATAGGAGGCACATCACACTCGTGATGACCCAAAGAAAATGACCCTGCGAAATTTGTCATCCAGTCAGTAGCCTGATTACCTTCACGAAACGTATGAATCAGACTCAGCTCCCAATCTTGACTCCTGTACTCCCTGCATCTCGTCAACAACCATGCTAATCGGTGGTGCCTTCCAGTGTCCTCATGTATCATTGTCAGGACAGTCTGTGAATCAAGCTCCACTTGGACCCTTCTGTAACCTCTATCCCAAACCATTTTAAGCCCAAAATAAAGACCCCAGAGCTCAGCTAATACTGTCGTACAAACGTCGAGATTAACCATGAATCCACATCTCCAGCGTCCCTGCTCATCCCTGATTAAGCCTCCAGCAGATGCTTGGCTTGGGTTCCCTTTACTAGCACCATCAGTATTTACCTTAATCCAAAACGGATTCGGAGGGTACCATCGAATCCAAATATCCCTACTTTTTGCACATGCAGCATTAACTAGCAAAAGTTGTGCATTTATGACTTCCTTTGTTCGAGCCATGACGAATACCGCCTTATCTCGTACCCACTCCGCATCTCCAAACACCAATTGACAACTCCAGTTCCAAATCCACCACAAGCACATTGAGAACAGACACGACCAGGGGATACTATCATACACAGCTGTATACGTTAAGTTTTTCCAAAGCCAATTTTGCAATCCATATTGAAAAACCGGGTACAATGAGTAATTGGAATGAATTTGAGCGAAATTTCTGCCATTTTTAGGTAAATGATTTTCTCACTATTATTTATCACCACCATTACCCTCTATTACTACTAATTAACTATGAATTACTTTTCTTTATTCATCGTCCAACTTTCATTTCTTTTTTCCATAAAAAAATCATTTCATTTCTTCTTTTTTTTTTTCTTAAAACATCAACTGATAATCACATTTAAACATTCAAGATATGTTTCTAAAAAAATCAAGTTATGAGCCAAAATCAATTTTGTTCATGCATTATTAGTTTTTGTTAAAGTATATTTAAAATTGTATTTAATTTAGTTTTTCTAATTAGAATAGAAATTCAAAACTTCATCTTATTGAATTTTATTAGAAAAAAATATATATTTTTTTCGTTGTATATAAACAAATAAGTAAATATTATTTGCTTATTTATTTCCACTAAATTTTTGAAAATTATACTTTTGGGATATTATATTTGTGAGTGTGTGTGTGTGTTTTTTTTTTTTGATAATATATTTGTGAGTGTTGAATAAGTTAGATTTTATAAGATTTTAGATTATACTTTTGGAATATGTATATTTATGAGCATTAATTATATTAGATTTTATAGTATTTGAGCTCAGAGATTTAGGTAAATGATTTTCTCATTGTTATTTATCACCACCACTACCTCTATTACTACTAACTAATTATGACTTTTCTTTATTCATTGTCCAATTTTCATTTTTTTTTCCATAAACAAAATAATTTCATTTCTTTTGTTTTTTTAAACATCAATTGATAATCACATTTAAAAATTCAAGTTATGTTCTAAAAAAATCAAGTTATAAACCAAAATCAATTTTGTTCATAACATTAATAGCGATTTTTTTTTCCGTTAAAGTATGTTTAAAATCATATTTAATTTAGTTTTCTAATTAGAATAGAAATTTAAAACTGCATCTTAAGTGAATTCTATTAGAAAAAACATATACTTTTTCGATGTATATAAATAAATAAGTAAATATTATTTGCTTATTTTTTTTTTTGGTAGAAATTTGCTTATTTAATTACACTAAAGTTTTGAAAATTATACTTTTAGGATATGTATATTTATGAACATCGAATATATTAGATTTTATAAGATTTTGAGATTATACTTTTGTGATATGTATATTTATTAGCGTTGAATATATTGGATTTTATAGGATTTGAGATTAGAGATTTATGTAAATGATTTTCTCACGGTTATTTATACTAACTTGTTATTTACTAATGAACTATGGTCATCATCTATAGATGTAGATAAAAATAGTCGAACCATCTAATTTCTAGTTCTTTTAATTACATGTCTAATTTCATGTTCCGCATATCAAGCTTATTATAACCAATAATAGATTCAATTCCTAATAAAACTCAAATATTTTTATTCATGGTTTTACACTAGTTGCATATAAGTTGGTTCAAAAAAGCAACGATCATGTGTTTTTTTTTTTTTTTTTTGCGATTTAATAATAAAGTGGATGGAATGACTTTGATAGATTCTTTATTTCTTTTTAAATTAACCAATACGTGCAAAACATATGGTAAGAATCCAAATAAGACGAGATCTACATGATGTCATGGGTGTACATGTCTTTTATATTTTACTAATTGGTGATAACATAGCGTACATATAGAGTAGAATAACGAGATGAATGATTTAAGAAGTGATATTTAAAATTGATTTACCTTGTTAATGTTGGGTATTTAATGGTACCATTTATGGCATTAAGCCGGATGAGCAACTGGTTATCAACTATACAAATATTTTTATACATTATCTCCAAATTTTAATAAATACTTCTTTCTCAATATTTTAAATACCTCTACTTATTTTCTTGCCTTGTATTATAACTATTTGAAACCACGACAAAACTTAATTTTGTAATATTTTTAATTACGTTTTATATTATTTTTACATGTATCTTATTATTTTATGGAGTGCTTTCTATTCTCTTTTGCGCGTAATACCTTCACATCCCCTTCAAATAGTCCTTTTTTTTTTAATTTCCCCCCTCAATTTAGGGGACAACCTATTAGCCCCCTTAACCTAACAATCGTAACACTTCGGTCTTTTTATGTGCCCACATGACATTGAGTACTTCTTCCAAGACACATTCTACATTCATTCCAATACACCTTCTACATCTTGGCGTGAACTCTTCCTTCATTTCTTTGAAATAGGCATATAAATCTAAAGGGCATGAAGTGTTATATTTAGTGAGTTGAGGGGGCTAATAGGATGCACAAAGTGAGTTGGGGGGGATAATCGATGTCATGTACACATATAAAGGGGCATAAAGTGTTACATTTGTAGAGTTGATGGGGCTAATAGGTTGTTCCATAAGTTGAGGAGGCAGATTGAAAAAACGGAAGTTTTAATGTGGTTGCAAATGTATTAAACCTCTCTTCTTCATTACATTGTATAAATCATTATTTTTCTTTATTTAAAAGAATAAACAAAATATGAATAATAACAAAAAAATATATCTAAATATCTGTAAAACAAACAATAACATTGCCTAAAGCATTTGAAATATTTGCTGAATATTTTAAAAACTTTCGGCTTTATTTATTTATTTATTTACTAAATACCATACACAATTAATCATATTACATGTGGTCCAATGAGGTATTCCTTTTCACTCTAAAGAGTAATTGCCAAATGCCATGTGGACCACTCAAGGAATATCCCGGGGTCATGCACATTCTACTCGGGTCTTGTGTCTTGATTTACGAGGCCATAATTACGGTTGGTACAATCGTTTCAGATTGATAGTGAACTTCCACCATTGGTTAATAACCTGCCGATCTAGGAATCGTATAGGGATATGAGCAATTATAAGAATCTACCTAATTAAAGTAGGTGTAGCTTGTTGAGTCACTCAAGGTGAAACTTACCTATATGGGATCATGGCTCACTAAAGGGTTTGTGAAATTCCGGGTTATTAATTTGTTTAAAATAATGAGAGCAATTTTACATTAAAGTCATATGTAATAAATTGGACTAAATCAAATAAATAACATAAGATCTGTTTTATCTCTCAGGTCATAAAGCTCAATTTACTATTATCATATTTAAAATGGATCTCTGCACCATTCTATCTGATAATAAACTTAATGGATCTAACTTCATCGACTGGTTTTAAAGTCTCAGAATTATTTTGAAGGTTGATAAAATTGCCTACGTGCTTAATACCCCCTTGCCTGAAAACCTTGTTGATGGTGCACCTCTAGAGGTCATCACTGAGTACAAGAAACATAAAGATGACGATGACATGGTAGCTTGTATCACGTTAGCATATATGATTCCTGAACTACAGAAGCAGTATGAGAATATGGATGTGAACTCCATGGTTGTGCATCTTAAGGAACTTTTTGAGAAACATACAAGGACCGAAAAATATATATGAGATATTGTTAGGCATGAAAATGACTACAATTAAACATACTATTTGTGATGAATTAAGGGTGTTTTAGGCGTAATATTACTTAAAAGAAGGACTTATAAGTGTTTTATGCAGATTTGAAAAGATTAAGTCAAAAAGGCTGTTAAGCAGCCTGTTTTGCAGCAGCCATGAGGAGACGTGCAACCTTTGATCCAGCGGTTAAATGTTGTGTGCCTGATGACGGATAGCGACGTGACAAGCATCAGAAGCGGCAGGAAAGAGCAGCTAAAGTAACATGATGACAAGAGTGATCGACCCTTGAGTGTTCAAGGGTCAAAATATTTGAACCACTTTTAGTAATCCAGTATCGGTTGAACAATCTTTCTGTTTTGTAATATATTAAGAATATTTTGTGTACCGATTCCTTTTTCCTCCTATTTATAGACGTAGTGGAGGAAAAGGAAAGGTACCTTTTTTATAGCAGAAGATAGAAGTTTTTGTGAACAATAGTAGAGAGAGAAGCTCTCTAAGAAGATTATGACTCCATTGATGGAGTCTTATAGATGCTATGCAGGCTGTTCACTCAGTAGTATGAGTGAGTAGTCGTTTTGAACGGGTTCGGCCAGTTAGGGCCTGTTATATAAGTCTTATATTTTCTTATTTATGAATGAATGTTGATATATTATGATGTGTTTGATAAAGCTTTCACTGCATTGCGGTATGCATGTATGTTAGTGTTATATGAATGATAGGGAACTGCTTTCATCTTCACGGAACTATTTATCAAACGTCCAACCCCGAAGCAAGAATGTTAGGAGGTTGTATCAAGGGTTTTCTTCATAGAAATCCTGTTTCGATCATAATGCAAGAAAGAACCAACCTTAGGGACGCTTACGGTTGTAGTATATCTTGGAATCTTAAGAACACACGAGAGTTGACTTAAGTGAGCATTAAAGCAGAAACCTTGACTTCACTTTGCATCATTCATGAACAAATATGATGCTTAGAGACTGAAAGTAACAAGTTCCGCTGTGGCCTAGCCTGTTCCACCTTTTATCATTATCAAAAACTCTTTTCAATACGCTGAATCATTCACATAGTTACCACTTCACAATATTTCTCAAGATTAAGAATTCACACATCGCGAACACCTTGTTCTGCAAGGTTTTTCTAGTAAAGTTTGATCATCAATCCCTGTGGAGACGATACTCTATTTATCACTTTATTACTTGTATCTAGTGCACTTGCTAGAGTCTGTTCAGAGGACAACAGATATCAAAGTTCATCTTTCGCTCTAAGATGTAAGAGGGAAACTCTGTCATGTCGCACTCCATAAAGATGATAGGATATATCAAGAAGCTTTCTGATATTGGGTTTGTCATGGATAATGAGCTAAGTATAAACTTAGTCCTTCAGTCTCTACCTAACAATTATTCACAGTTCGTCATGAACTACCAAATGAATAACCTATGGACCTCCAAGACTGAGCTTTTAAACATGTTAAAAGTTGTTGAACCCAATGTCAAAAGAGAGATTTTGTTATAGTTGTAAAAGGATCTAAGAAGAGGAAATGAAAGTTTCCTTCTCCCAAGATCCTTAAGAAAAACAAGGTTGATTGTCCTAACCAGAGGAAAGGGAAACACGTCAAGAAGCCTAAGAGTGAATTCCACCATTGTGGCAAAGAGGGGCACTACAAGAGAAACTGCAAAGAGTACCTAGAGTCTCTTAAAAAGAAACCTCTACTTCAGGTATATTCTCCATCGAAATGAATTTAGTTCAAATGTCTAATTCTTGGGCATTGGACATTGGATGTAATTCTCATATTTGTACAAATATGCAGGAACCAAGAAGGACTAATAGCTTGAGGAAGGATGAGATGATTATGTGAGTAGGAAATAGAGCAAAGGTTGTTGTCTCGCCGTTGGGGATTACTCTCTTGTTTTTCCTTTTGGGCTTATATTGAATTTAAAACATTGTTTATTTGTTCCTGACATGTACATGAATATTATTTCTGTTAATTGTTTGGACAATGATGGGTTTTTTTCGATTAAGGATAATTGTTTAACCTGTCGTAATGATGTGATTTATTATATTTATGGTATTTCAAATAATGGTATTTACATGCTAGAAAATAATTTTCCCGTTTCACCATAGATACCAAAAGACCTATGTTAGATAATATAGATAGTCCAACCTACTCGTGGTACTATCGTCTAGGTCACATTAGTGAGAAATACATGTCTAAATTACATGCAAATGGATTCTTAGACTCTTTTGATTATGAATCAAATCAATAGGGATATGTGAATCTTGCTTGATTGGCAAGATGATAACGACACCTTTAACAGAAAAGATGAATGTGTGATAGAAGTATTATGACTAATATATACAGATGTGTGTGGTCTTATGTCTACACAAGCTAAGGGTAACTTTAGCTACTTTATTAGTTTCATAGATGACTATTCAAGGTTTGGATATGTGTGTTTGATGAAACATAAGTCTGAAGCAATTGAAAAGTTCAAACATTTTAAGAATGGAGTAGAAAACAAATAGGAAGAATGTCAAAACATTACGATCTGGTGAGTAGAGTCTTTAGATTATCTAAAAGAGAATGAAATTCTCTCACAATGGACTCCACCTTTTACACCATATTATAATGGTGTTGAAGAAAGGAGGAATCTTATTAGATATGGTGTGATCCATGATGAGGTCTAGTACTCTCCCTAAATCATTATGAGGTTATGCCTTAGAAATTGCTCTTTTTATCTCCAATCGCGTTCGAACTAAATCAACATCTGCTACACCCTTTGAATTATTCATAGAAAAGAAACCAAGTTTCGCATTTATGAGATATGGAGATGTTCATCATACGTTAACCATATTGTATCAGACGAAATATAACCTAAGTCTGATAAGTGTATATTCATTGGATACCCACAAGAAACTATAGGTTATGATATCACGTTGATTTCATTACACCGAATAATGTCCCTGTGGGGTGTCGTTGTACTCGGTCGGAGGCACTCCGATGCCTAAATCAGTAATGTACTTGAGAGAATAATCTGTAATCACAAGTAGGGTTTAGATAGTGTGTACCTCTCGACGCCTTATTACAGGGGTATTTATATAGGATTAAGTGATAACCATAATGGCTCCCCTTTAATGCCTTTTAATGAAGTGTAATGCCCTTTTAATGCAACTTAACTCTAATCTTTACCTCTGAGTTGTTATTGCCTTTAAGGCATCATTAATGTTTATTAATGATGGTGATTCCGCCGTGTAATAGTTTACTGTCATGTCTTGGCGGATCATGTAAGGACGTATTCTTTTATGTGGCGGACCTCAGATGGCCAAGGGCGTGTCACCGTATACGTATTATTCATCCGCCCTTACGTTAGACGTACGCTGTATATCCTGAGCTAGCGGGCCCCTTATGGCTTTTTGATATTCTGTAGATTAATCAACACCGTAAAGCGTCCCTGTGAGGCGCCGTTAGGATCGGCCGGGGACACTCCGATGCCTAAGTCAGTAAACTTCTCGGAAGAATAAACTATAATGACAAATTAGGGTTTAGAATAGTGTGTAAGTGTACCTTTGCCGTCGTGTTACAAGGGTATTTATATAGGTTTGAGTGCTAACCGTAATAACTCCCTCTTAATGCCCTTTTAATGAAGTGTAATGCCCTTTTAATGCAGCTTAACTCTAGCTTCTAACCTCCAAACTTTTACGGTCTTTAAGGTATCATAAATGCTGGCTTAATGACGGTGAGTTCCGCCGTATACCTGCTTAGCTTTCTTTAAGGGAGGATCGCCATGTGAGGCGGATCACCATGCGGGCGGATCTCATATTCTTCTCAAAGGGCGGGTCTCGACATGGACCCATGATACGACACCGTATTTCCAACTAAGCATTTGTGGGCGGATTGTAGGAGAGATTTATGGCACGACACCGTATTTCCAGCTGTACGCCATAAATACCAAGAAGGCAGATCTTCGTTTTGTCTTTTCTCTCTTCAAGTCCTTTCCACAAGGGAATACTTTTAGCTTGATCCTCCATGTTTTGTGGCGGATGTTATCACTTTTCTTCCTTTCGATCATTCTTTCAGGGAATATTCCCAGCGAAGTCCTAACGATAACATTGCAGATGTTATCAGGTTATTACTCTTATAATTCATATAAACAAATACTTTCTATTATTGAGGAGCTCCCAGTCTCTTTTTGTTTCATTTTATTTCATTTTTTATTAATAATTTATTATTGAGTACTCTTTTCTCTAACTATTAGTAAATATAATACTTAATAATTTTAATGATAAAATAATAAATAAGGACCGAACATGAGAACTATTATTGGATAATATGTATTAGCCACTTTTCAAATTATTAAGAGTAGTAGATTAAGGCCCTGTTTGGGAATTAGCTGTTAGCTGTTAGCTGATTACATTAGCTGTTTGATGTTAGCTGATTACATTAGCTGATTTGACTAGCTTATTTGATTAGCTGTTTGTGTAGATCTGTTTGGTAAAAATTAGCTGATTGATAATAGCGGTTTGTGCAAAAAGACGAATAAATGCATTAATTTTGGCGCAGGAGAAGAGGAAGTCTATTTATTAGGGTTAAAGAAGTCCATTAATTTTAATATTGCAAAACGCTAATTGAAAAAGCTCCTTTTAAGAGCTTTTTCTAAATTAGCGTTTTCATCCCAAAACTCTCTTCCAAACATCTCTCCACCAAACACTCCAATTAGCGGTTTCAGTGGTCAAACCTCTAAAGTTGGTCAAAATCGCTCTTTTTATCCCAAAACGCTCTTTACCAAACATGGCCTAAGAGTTTTTTTTGGAGATCATCTTAGAACCTCATACCCGACCTTGATCGTTTTACTTTTTCGAAATGTGTGCAACATACTTTCCGCATGTAACTTACTTTTTTACATGTCAATGATTAATTGATTATATTTTACCCAAATTTAAAGGATTATCCAAGTATTCTGCAGAAGTTGAAAGAGCCTAGAATATTTTAAAAGTTTAGAAGATGAATGAAACGTTTTGTACTGTTAAAAGTTTAAATGATGTATTAATTAAGCCTTGTTAAATCAACAACATTGGAGATGCAAAGTAGAATCTTATCAACAGTGTGTCCTGTCCTAGATATTCAGCCAACTCCACAAAATGTCAGTCACAACAACATATGCTAAAATACACAAATCAAATCATCCAATTCTCTCTCTCTTCAATACTTCCAATGATCCTCCCGGCTGTACTCAATCCCTTCGCGACAATGTCCACACCTCTCCACTCTCGTCATGTCGCCGTGATCGGGGCAGGAGCCGCCGGTCTCGCCGCTGCACGTGAGCTCCGTCGCGAGGGTCACGAGGTCGTAGTCTTTGAACGACAATCCCAAATCGGAGGTACCTGGGTTTATGATCACCAAGTTGAACCAGACCCATTAAGCCTCAATCCAACCCGATCCATCATACACACCAGTCTCTATAGCTCCCTCCGCACCAATCTCCCCAGGGAAGTCATGGGTTTCCGCGATTACCCGTTTGTTCCGACGAACGATGAAACGAGAGATCCGAGACGGTATCCGGGTCACAGAGAGGTTTTACTTTACTTGAAAGATTTTGCCAAGGAGTTTGAGCTGGAGGATATGGTGAGGTTTGAGACTGACGTGATCTATGTTGGGTTGGTGGAGGACTGTAAAAAGTGGAGTGTTAAATCGAAGAAGAAGAAGAGAGGTGGTGATGATTGTGAATTTGATTTTGATGATGAAATTTATGATGCTGTGGTTATCTGCAACGGGCATTACACTGAGACTCGTGTTGCTGAAATTCCAGGTACTCGATTGATTGTGCTGACTTACTCTTTTTATTCTATTTGAGAACACTCGATTTTAGTTGATTTGTTTAACACCGTTTTACAATTGAAACAAGTGAAGGATGAACTAGTTTCAATTTTTGTTATTTGATTTAGATTTTTGCTAAATGAGATGCTAAGATGATCTTTCAGGCATTGATTTACTGAACCTGGTTTTGCTGACATATCAGATAGCCTTTTCCTCTGCTGAATTTTAGGCTTTTACTTTCTTTCTCTTTTTTTTTTCCATTGAATTTGGTCAGCTTTTTTAGGAACATTCAGCTTTGTTCCTTGGGGTCTGACCTGCTTTTTATCTTCTTTTTACTTTTTTCGTTTTTTGCTTCATATTTGTGGTAAAATGTTGGAAGGATGTTTATTTTTACTTTTTGTTATTGGTTTCAGATTTTATGTTAAATAATGAATAGTCACTATTTTGGTCCTGGAAGATATGATGATGATAACAAAATTATGATTTAGGCATCTGTTCTTGGCCAGGGAAGCAAATCCATAGCCACAATTACCGTGTTCCTGAGTCATTCCGTGATCAAGTATGTATTGAATCCCACCTTTCCTTGTCTTCAATTCTCTACATTTTGATGTATTTGCTGCATTCAGGCACCAGCTTTGTAAACCTTCTGTTTTTGCATTAATGTGAAGCAATACAAATTGGATTTATTTTGCTTTACATAGTCAACTTAGTTTAGCTATCCAGGATGTTATCCTATCAGAATCTAGAACAGCCCTAAAAAGTATTCAGGAAATGTAAATGATGCATCACGCCCCATGGAATTCGTAAGGAAAACAAAGATCATATTCATCAAGTTCATGCCTTTTTTCTTGATAAATGTATCGAAACCTTGTGTGAAGATACCCGAACTCTTTTCCTATTTCATCTCCTTCCAACTTACAAAATTTCCAAGCTTGTGTCTTGTTCTATTGAGTAGATATGCTATGTGCTCATAATGTTCTCCTCTTGCGTAAGAGTTAAGCGACTTTCTTTCTAATGCATTATCACCTATTCTTTTTTCGATGTCAATTATATTTATATTTATTATCTGCGTTCGTGCGTTTTTTGAATGATTAGGTGGTAGTGTTGATTGGCAGTGCAGCAAGTGCTACTGATATATCCATGGAAATTGCTGGGGTTGCAAAAGAGGTCCATATTGCATCGAGATCAGTTGCAGCTGAAACATATGAAGAACGACCTGGATATGATAACATGTGGCTTAATTCTATGGTAAATCATCCAGCATAGAGTGAGTGGCTTCTCATTAGATGTTTGTTCAGGTATACTATATTATTCGACCTGAAGCTGCGAGAATTACTTGATCCAAATCGATAGTATTTGAACATTGCAGATAGAAAGCTTACATCAAGATGGTTCTGTGGTTTTTCGAAACGGGAGAATTGTCCTCGCCGATGTCATTTTACACTGCACTGGGTAACTTGGATTTTGTTTGTTTTAGAAATAATTTGCACATTCATAGTTGCAGAAGTTGGACTGAAATTGTACTTCTTCTTATCTTTAAGGTACAAGTATAGCTTTCCTTTTCTCGAGACCAATGGCATTGTGACCGTTGATGATAACCGTGTAGGACCATTATACAAACATGTTTTCCCACCAGTTTTGGCCCCTCATCTTTCATTTGTCGGGTTGCCGTGGAAGGTTCTACTCTATTTGATGTAGTAGTGCATTGATCTGACTTAACATTCTGGTTCTTGATAAAATTAGTTATATATTTTGCCTGTAATTGATTCTAGGTTGTCCCTTTCCCAATGTTTGAATTCCAAAGCAAGTGGATTGCTGGTGTTTTATCTGGTAGAGTTCCGCTTCCATTACAAGAGGAGATGAAGGATGACATTGAAGCCTTTTACTTGTCACTCGAAGTTTCGAACATTCCGAAGAGATACACTCATAGAGTGGGTGAATCTCAGGTAAGCCTTATTTTTGGTAGTTCCCTACAAAACATACTTGACATATCACATACCTCCATTTATCATCAGAGAAGTTTTGAACTGTTCATTCAATGTTGTATAATTTTTGCAGTATGAGTATGACAACTGGCTTGCTGCTCAGTGCGGGTGTGAAGGATTTGAAGAATGGAGAAAGCAAATGTACTGCGTGAGCAGCGATGGCAGGCACCTCCGACCATCTACCTACCGTGATGAATGGGAAGATGATAGCCTCACCGCGGAAGCTTACCGGGACTTCTCCAAATACACATCCACTCCTTTTCAATCGCTCAACAAATTGTAACATTATTCTTGGCTTTGCTTCCGATTCTGCTACATTGGACTGCTAAATTTATGTAAAAGGAATAAAGCACAACAAATTGTAACATTATTCTTGGCTTTGCTTCCAATTCATCTGCTACATTGGACTGCTAAATTTATGTAAACGGAATGGACTGGAATATATGTACTCTTTGCATTTTTTCTTCTTGAAATTTTATGGTTAAACATATAATTACAAACCATTGAAGTTTTAGTATTTTAAGGATTGAGTCCTAATCATTTATTATCAAATTAAGTTTTTGAACTTTCACGGTTTTAAGGAATGAGCTTTTGATTTTTACTTTTTATACACATTGAGTCATTCACTAAGGGTTTTATTAGCTAAACTATTAGTGAACGTTTCAATGCATGTGAAAATTAAAGATTAAGGGCAAAAATTAAATTTAAGTCTCTTTATCTTTATAATTTTTCATAGTTAATGGAGGTGCGAAGAGTTTTATATTGATCCTTTGTCTTTTACTTTGCAATTTTGACAGTTTTCTAAGATGATTTTTTTAAAATAAAAAATAAAAATCAATTACACTATCTTCTCTATTTCTTTTTTTTTTTTTCCTTTCTCTCTCCTTTTTTTCAGTCCTTTCTCTGGTTTCCAATCACTTCTTCTCTCAACCATAATCCACTCCATCTCCATTTCCATCAATCTTTACTTTCTCTGATTCCTAATTTTCCAGCGATTTCGATTTTATTGTTCATTGATCAATTTTTCCATCAATAAAACAAAATCTCATCAAACTCCACCATGGGAGATGATGGGTAGCTTTATCCCTTACCGGAACCCCAGATTTATCCCATTCAGCCGCTTCCATCAATGCCTCCAACAACAGCTCCATCAACACATCACCGCTTCTTCTACCACCATCGGCGATGCTAACCCTCTCCACATTCTATAGCAGTACCAAATCCTCGATCCAGACAATGATATCGTTACGTATTGGAATTACGTCTTCCTCATTACCTCCATTATTGCTCTTTTCATCGATCCTATGTTCTTCTTCCTTCCGTACATGAATTCGGATGGTGTTTGTTTGACAAACGACAACCACCTTGTTGTTTTGATCACCTATTTCAGGTTGATCGCTGATGTGTTCTTCGTGCTGCATATATTTTTGAAGTTCCGTACGACTTTTGTTGCTCCTAGTTCTCGAGTTTTTGGAAGGGGTGTATTGGGGTTTAGTGTCCTATAGACAATTGTTCTAGGATACAAACTTAATGTAAATGAATTGTTCTTTATATCATTTGTTTTAATGAGATATATGTTTTATAACTATATAAAGACAATCCCTTTTAAGCACTAAATAAAGTCTAATAAAAGGAAATCCGTAAGTTTGTTTTAAAGTGATTATAAAGTGTTCATACAAACATGAAGTGAGACAAAACTTTATAATAAACTAATAAACTTAAAACCACTCCAAGTCAAGTGATATGTTTAGGATTGATATATCACTGTTGAGACTTGCATGTAACAATGTCTTATGTCCGACAGAAAGCTGATCTCACAAGCTTCATATATACAGATTTCTGGACAGTTACATGGATCCGATGAAAAGTAGTTCATTAGGATTGGGGACCCGACTTGAGATAACAGGATGGGTAGATTCATCCTTGTCACCTGTTCATCTCATTGGTATTAATAGGTGTAAATAATCCTCAGACTCAAAGGAATGTTAATTGGTATTCTGGATTACGGAATGTGACGCTTTGACTCTGGTGTAACACGATCCTTAACAAAGATGACTCTGGGGTGTGAACAGCAGACGTTGGGTATCACAGGAAGTGATTGCAGGATCGTTATATATTGGATTGAGCATTTATCACTCCCGATAAATGGGAGATATGTCCATGGATCGCTTGTGGAAGACTCGACTCTAAATCCTTGCAAGGTGATAGCTTAAGACTTGAAATACAGATTTCACTTAACATATCTATTTTGAGTTGACTCGGCCTGTACAAGTAAAACGAACGTCTCGCTATATGTGACTTGACATTACCCATAGTCATAAGATTCAGTTCAATGACGTAGTTGATAAAGGATCGAATTATACCGTAACTAATACTGAAAGGTCAACGATAGAATCTACATGTCTTCTTATAGCTCTAGGGGAATGATTACGGACTTGCTAATCACATACTCTGTACATCATTCCGTTATGCAAAGATTAAATATAATTCTTTGAAAGTTAATTTTAATAGTTGCATACGGCTAGAAGCAATAAGAACCTAATGGGTCATACATAAGACTTGGAACCTAAAAGAGAGACAGATGTTAATTAATTGACGGAAGCCCAACTGAGCCCAGTAAGGCCCAGTAATAGAGGGGGTCGAAATTTATGTATATAAATACATAAATAATTAATTTGATTTTATCTATTCTAATTAGATTAGGATTATGAATTAAATTAATTAAAGGATAAATGAGTTAGGAGTTTTAATTAGATTAAATTACTCCTATTATTATCCAATAAGGTTATTATTATTATCCTTTATATATTAGATATATTAATGGATAATGATTATGAATTCTATTCAGAATAGAATTCTTATTTCAATAACCTAATTCTATCTAACTAGGGATTAGATACAAGAGATTATAAATAACCCCCTTATAGGATTTTCGAAATCCACCAAGCAAAAACCCTAGTGTAATTTTTGAAATACACAGTGCAACCGGGAGAGAGAATTTCGACACCCCTTGTTGAGGACGAAACAATCCACCGCTTCCTACCGATTCAATTGATTTCATCTTTCTTTCTTTATCCTTGATCTTGTGTTGATTAATTAGAGGCAATCTATTTTGGTTGCTATTCAACGGTTGATTCTAACTTGATCTTATATTTGTTTTGTTCTATGCTCGGGAACTCGAAGTAAGAGTTGTGGGCACTTCACTTACAACGGTAGATAGAACTTCAGAAATGTATTTCTTTTATCCCTCTTTATATGAAATAACGATTAACGGATCATGTGGTTTATGGAAATAGGTTAAAATTTTTATATTTCCGCTGCTATACGTTAGCCTATTTTCCAACAGGGTGAACTGGTCATGGATGCGAAAATGGAGAAATCAGAGGGTAAACAGTACGGAAGTGATTTTGATTAATCCAGAGATGGGGATTCAATATAAGGGTGATAATTAAATATAAGGGTGATAATTAGATAATAAGTGAGATTAATTTATAAAAATCAAATTAGATTGGAGATTGGAGATTGAAGATTGATTAATTTTGTATTCTTAGAAGGAGAAAGAAGAAGAAAAATAAAAAAATTAGAGAGATGGAGAAGAATGTGTATTTGATTTTTATTTTTAATTTTGGGGTTTTTTTGTGATAATTAGATAATAACGGGTGTTAATTTATAAAATAAATAAATATAAGGACCAAATTAACTCTTTTCCCTTTGACTTTTAACACCGTAAGTCAATTTTGTATGTGTTTGCTAACGGAATGAAGTACATGGTACCACTTTGCAAACTTTTAAACCACATGAGTGCAGTTCGAAAATGGGCCAAACCACAAGGTTTATTTTTATACTTTTCCCTTCTTTTTATTTCTCTCAATTCAAGATATATCAAAGCATATAATAGTTCTATTCTACCTTCTTTTTTATGTCGTTTAAGGCTTTGATTGGATGAAAGGTTTTGAAGGCAATTAAAGGGAGAGTATGGAAGAGTTAGTGGAAACCCTTGTTTGAAAGATTAAAAAAATATGAGGATAAAGGTTTTGAAAGATTAATAAAGGGTTTTGAAGGGTTCAAAATCAATAAATTTTTAATAGAATTTCAACCCACCAAATCGGTGGGTTTGGAAGGGTTTTGATGAACATTTCCCTTTCTCCTAAATAAGGGTAAGGGTAATACCCTTTCTCCCCCTCCTTCCCCTTCCTTACCATTCCCTACCCTCCCTTTAATTACCCTTCAAAACTAGGGATGGCAACGTGTAGGGTACCCGCGGGTAATGTCATTCCCAAACCCTTACCCTTTTATTTTTTAATTACCCGTACCCGTCCCATTACCCTAACGGGTATACTTTTTGCATCTTATACCCTTCCCATTTAATTCGCGGGTACCCGCGGGTATCCTTACCCGTTAAGAATCAATAAATAAAAAAATTATTACAAATTTAACAAACTATAAATTTAATAAATCATCAATCTAAAATTTGAATAAATTGAACCTTAATTGATAAGAATAAAGTAGCTTAGTGGTATCACTCAATTGTTGAAAAATAAATGGTTGGGGTTTAAATTTCACGTCTTACATCTAAAAAACAATGATATTTATTAATATAAATTTTTTTATGACGGGTAACGGGTACCGGGTACCCTAGGGAGTATTCCCATACCCGTCCCATACCCTTTTATACAGGATACGAGTAGTCCCATTAGGGTCGGGTAGTGCCGGGTACCCGCGGGTACACTACCCGTTGCCATCCCTATTCAAAACCTCTCATCCAATCAAAGCCTAAGTCGCCTTTAGACACTTTGGAAGCAACCCAAGGACTGTCAGGATGGCGAGCAAAACAAAAAATACTTTCTTTTCATTATTATTTTGATTTTTTATTTTATTATAATTCATTTCCCTTGATTTTTTATTTTTGGCAAATTACGTTTATTATTTTCAAATATTTTTGCTTAATTGCGTCCAATACTTGTTTTCATGATATAATTGAAGAATTTAATGACATTGTTTCAGTTTTCAGTTAATTAGTATTACTTATTGACATTATTTTTTAGTTGTTTCAGTTGATATTTTAGTTGAATTGCTTTTTTAACGTATGTTACAAATATACATATTTTTAAATATTAAACCATTTCATATTATTATTTTTAAATAGTATAATAAATATTTTAATTGCATTTACATAAAATAAAAATAAAAAATACAAATCCGATTAATTTACGACATATCTCATGCTAATCTCTGGCCTGTCTTCCCAACTAGTACTAGCGTTTTTTACAACCATGCTCTTGACAGATCCAAAGATCTTCAATCCCTGATTAACTTTAAGTAGCTATCATTTATCTTGATTCAACATCGATCCAGCATCGTGTTAAGTATGACATTTGCTTTTACTTTATATTCGCTTGGAAAAATATTCTCAAAATCAATCTTCTGTTTTAGCTTTATTAGTATTTACACATTTATCAATACAAAGTTTTTATTTTAACATTTTTAACCCACTTCTAATTAAATCTCATACCAAAAAACGGAATCTATAAATAATACTAAATCAGTAGAACAAATGCTGATGTGTCCTTATATGTATACACTGAAGCTGATGTGGCGTCTCTATAAAATTTTAAACTTTTTTATATTTCTATCTCCAGCATAATTCAAATCTACAGATTACGCTTAACTCAACTTCTCATTCCCACTTCTTCCTCAATCTTCGCCACTCTCAATTACTGCTTTTCAACTGCTGCTTCTCTAATCTGATTCTTATATTCATCTCTAACTCCTGGCTCCATTGTCCATGTTCTGTTCATCCGTCCATCTGTTCCGCATCTTCAGTTCCTTCGTCTGTCTGTCTGTTCAAACATTTCACGCTAGAGTGAAAATATTTCAATTTTCTGACGATCTTTGCAATTAGGTGTTGTTATCTTTGTCTAAGTTAAAGTATGAATTTTGTAACTTTATCAATTGAAATTTTATGTTGTAGCCATGGTTTGGCATCTTCCCTTTATTTTTTTTTCCACTTCAATTGGTTACTAAACCTTTCCTTTTTTTTCTTTTTGAAACGTTGCTAATAACAGAAACTGGAGAAACTTGATCAAATAGAGAAACCATTTCAAAGAAAACAAATGAAGATCAGGATCCTTGCTATTAATGTTTCATTTTTCCGTGGATGATATGAAATTAGGATCCTTGGTGGTGGTAGTGGTGGTGGTGGTGAGTTCTATGAGATTATGAGATGTTGATTAAGTGATGGTGCTTACCTCTTATTCATACTTTAAGTGCCTGGTAATAATTTTGTCATTGTTTTTTAATCTTGAAACTCTACTTATGTTGTTAACTATCTTTTGCATTCCTTCTTAGACGCCTTTCAATTCACATCTCTACTCTTTTTCCGTAATCCATCTTGTGTAATTTCATTAGAATATGTTTTAAGTGAAAAAACAAATATTACTATTTCAATATAACAACATCAGTCTATTGGAACACTTTAGAATATTATGATTTTAAGACAACTAAATCATGTCTTTTAGACTATTATGATTTCAAGCATGTCTATTATGATTTCAAGATGTTTGCTAAATCTTTTGCTACATGACATTGCTTAGATTGTAAGCTTCTTAAACTAATAAAACCATTATCTCACAAATGGCATATCTTTCTTTCAAATTAATAAAAAAAATTAATTCATACATAAAAATTATCATAACCATGAGAAGTTATTGGAGTTTGTGATGCACAAGTTTTATCGTAACCATGAGAAATATTTGTGTACATATATTGTTATTTCTAAATATAAATCAAGTTTTTTTGGATTGAATAATAATAACTTAAATGGTGAAATATAAACTGAAATAAATATTCATTTTAATAATAAACACAATTTTCGTTCTGTCTTACTTTGACATCATCAAGTTTATTGGGATAATGTTATTTGTTAATCATTCATGATAATTATCAACATATTAAATTTAAATTTTTTATTATTTATTTAAATATATTTATATCTGAATCAATGAAGAAAATTTTCAAACATCTCATGCATTGCACGGGTGTTCATGCTAGTTAATTACTAATCTTATATTATTTTCTTCATTTCCACATTATTCATTGAATCAAATTTTTATTTTGCCTTACTTTTACATTTTAGAAAGTCATTCTCATAATGAAAGTTGGAATCATTTACCTTTTACAACAAATTTACATTAAAAAGACATTGCCATAATCAAATTTCATTACAAGTAAGTTTTCAAAATTTACAGTAAACCGATAATATTTAAATTATTTATTATATACACGGATAAAATTCATCTTTGTTTGGAAACATTTCCTTTATTAGAGGGGAAATTATATCTGGACTTCCGTTTTTTTGGAGGGAAATTTATCAGTTATACAAAAAGTCAACTGTACAAAATGTCAGTCACCGATTATCGATTCAATCCATCTCTCTCTCTTCAATACTTCCAACGATTCTCCCGGCTGTACTCAATTGCTTCACGACAATGTCCACACCTCTCCACTCTCGTCATGTCGCCGTCATCGGGGCAGGAGCCGCCGGTCTCGTCGCCGCACGTGAGCTCCGTCGCGAGGGTCACGAGGTCGTAGTCTTTGAACGACAATCCCAAATCGGAGGTACCTGGGTTTATGATCACCGAGTTGAAGGAGACCCATTGAGCCTCAATCCAACCCGATCCATCATACACACCAGTCTCTATAGCTCCCTCCGCACCAATCTCCCTAGAGAAGTCATGGGTTTCCGCGATTACCCGTTTGTTCCTACGAACGATGAAACGAGAGATTCGAGACGGTATCCGGGTCACAAAGAGGTTTTACTTTACTTGCAAGATTTTGCCAGGGAGTTTGAGCTCGTGGATATGGTGAGGTTTGAGACTGAAGTGATCTATGTTGGGTTGGTGGAGGACTGTAAAAAATGGAATGTTAAATCGAAGAAGAAGAAGAGAGGTGGTGATGATTGTGAATTTGATTTTGATGATGAACTTTATGATGCTGTGGTTATTTGCAAGGGGCATTATACTGACACTCGCGTTGCTGAAATTCCAGGTACTCGATTGATTGTGCAATTACTTTTTCAATTCTATTTGAGAACTCTCAATTTTGGTTGATTTGTTTAGTACCGTTTGCAATTCCTCTTTCTTTTACTTGCAATTGAAACAAGTAAAGGATGAACTAGTTTCAGTTTTTGTTATTTGATTTAGATTTTTGCTAAATAACTATGTTAAGTTGATCTTTCAGGCATTGCTTTTCTGGTGATGAAATTTATGATGCTTTCATTGTTTACAATGAGCAAAATTTTAACTGAACCTGGTGTCGCTGGCATATATAGCATTTTCCTCTACGGAATTTTAGGCTTTCACTTTTTGTTCCCATTGAATTTGGGTCAGCTTTTTTAGGAACATTCAGCTTTGTTCCTTGGGTCTGACCTGCTTTTTATCTTCTTTTTACTTTTTTTGTTTTTTGCTTCACATTTGAGGTAAAATGTTGGATTGGAAACTGGAATCTACTTTGAAAGGATGTTTTTGTCAGTTGTTTCAGATTTTATGTTAAATCATGAATAGTCACTATTTTGGTTCTGGAAGATATGATGATAACATAATTATGATTCAGGCATCAGTGCTTGGCCAGGGAAGCAAATCCATAGCCACAACTACCGTGTTCCTGAGCCATTCCGAGATCAAGTATGTGCCAAATTCCACCTTTCCTCTTCTTTAATTCTCTACATTTTGATGTATTTGCTGCATTCAGGCACCAGCTTTGTAAAACCTTCTGTTTTTTTTTATCCATGTGATTCATTTTGCTTTACATAGTCAATTTAGTTTAGCTATCCGCGTGAACAAGGATGTTATCCTATCAGAATGTAGAACAGTCTTCAAAAACATTCAGGAAATGCAAATGATGCATCACGCCCCATGGAACTCGGGAAAAAAAAGATCATAATTATCAAGTTCATGCTTTTTTTCTTGATAAATGTATTGACACTCTGTGTGAAGATGCCCGAACTCTTTTCCTATTTCATCTCCTTCCTGCTTACAAAATTTCCAAGCATGTGTCTTGTTCTATTGAGTAGATATGATATGCTCATGATGTTCTCCTTTTGCTTAGGATTTAAGCCAGTTTCATTCTTTTTTCGATGTCAATTATATTTATATTTATTACCTGCATGCGTGGTTGTTTCAATGATTAGGTGGTAGTATTGATTGGCAGTTCAGTAAGTGCTACTGATATATCTGTGGAAATTGCTGGGGTTGCGAAAGAGGTCCATATGGCGTCGAGATCAGTTGCAGCTGAAACATATGAAGAAAAGCCTGGATATAATAATATGTGGCTTCATTCTATGGTAAATCATCCAGCATAAGAGTGAGTGACTTCTCATTAGATGTTTGTGCAGTGCAGGTATTATTTGACCTGATGCTGCGAGAATTACTTGATCCAAATCGATAATATTTGAATAATGCAGATAGAAAGCGTACATCAAGATGGTTCTGTGGTTTTTCAAAACGGGAGAATTGTCCTCGCCGATGTCATTCTACACTGCACTGGGTAACTTTGATTTCGTTTATGTTGAAATAATTTACACATTCACAGCTGCAGATCAGGTTTTCCCAGAAGAAATGGGACTGAAAATGTACTTATTCTTCTTATTTTAAGGTACCAATATAACTTCCCTTTTCTCGAGACCAGTGGCATTGTGACTGTCGATGATAACCGTGTAGGACCATTATACAAACATGTTTTCCCACCAGCTTTGGCCCCCTGTCTTTCATTTGTGGGGGTGCCAATGAAGGTTCTACTCTATTTGATGTAGTAGTGCATTGATCTAATTTAACATTCTGTTTCTTGGTAAAAATTAATTACATAAATGTTGGCTGTAATCAATTCAAGGTTGCCCCTTTCCCAATGTTTGAACTCCAAAGCAAGTGGATTGCTGGTGTTTTATCCGGTAGACTTCTGCTTCCATTACAAGAGGAGATGATGGAGGATACCGAAGCCTTTTACCTGTCACTCGAAGCTTCAAACGTTCCCAAAAGATACACACATGTAGTGGATCTGGTAAGCCTTATTTGGTAGTTCCTTACATAACAAAGTTAACATATCTCCATATCATCTGGCAACAACAGAGAAGTTCTGAACTGTTCATTCAATGTCCTATAATTTTTGCAGTCTGAGTATAACGACTGGCTTGGTGCTCAGTGCGGGTGTGGAGGATATGAAGAATGGAGAAAGAAAATGTTCTGCGTCAGCCTACCAGGATTTCTCCAAATGCCAGATACCTACCGTGATGAATGGGGAGATGATGGCCTCATTGCGGAAGCCTACCAGGACTTCTCCAAATACATATCCATTGCTTTTCAATCGCTCAACAAATAGTAACACTATTCTTGGCTTTGCTTCCAATTCATCTGCTACTACTCATGCTACATTGCTCCATTGGACTGTTAAATTTATGTTAAGTGAATGAACTGGATTGTCTTTGCATCTTTTCTTCTTTTGAAGTTTTATTATTGATAATGTATGTTCAGGCCCATCCCATGAAGGGCGGGCTTGGACGGGTCAATGGTCTAAATTAACATACCTTTAATTTCTCTATCTTCTTTAACTCATGTTATGTATGTGAAACCATGTTGAATTCCAATTTACAACAACAACAACAACAAAACCTTAGTTCCGAAATGATTCGGGGTCGGCTAACATGAACCATCATATAAAACCGTGAAAATCAAGTCGTGTCAGCGACACAGATTCGCTCCCTCCACTCCGTCCTATCCACTACCATATTTTCCTCAATTCCCAATAAACTCATATCACTCTCGATCACCCTCCTCCAAGTTTGCTTAGGTCTTCCCCTACCCCTCACCACTACATCCCTTTGCCACTCTTCGGTTCTCCTAACCGGCGCATCAAGCGCTCTACGTCTCATATGGCCAAACCACCTTAGTCGGTTTTCTCTCATTTTATTCTCAATAGATGTGACCCCTACTTTTGTCCTAATTATTTCATTACGCACCCGGTCCTTTCTCGTGTGACCACACATCCATCTCAACATACGCATCTCCGCCACCGACATCTTATGGATGTGGCAGTGTTTCACTGCCCAACACTCCGTACCATATAACAATGCTGGTCTAATTGCCGTCCGGTAGAATTTTCCCTTCAATCTATTAGGCATGCCGGGATCACAAAGGAAACCCGTAGCACTCTTCCACTTCGACCAACCAGCTTTAATCCTATGAGCAACATCTCCATCTACTTCTCCATCCGTTTGGATAATAGATCCTAAATACCGGAAGCAATCCGAGGCCTGAACAGCTCTCCCATCTAGGGTGATTGTCCCTGCCTCCCTACTCCTACGGCCGCTAAACTTACATTCCAAATATTCTGTCTTACTTCGACTCAACTTAAAGCCTCTAGATTCTAGAGTTTGCCTCCATAGTTCCAACTTCATCTCCACTCCTTCTTTCGTCTCATCAACCAACACAATATCATCTGCAAACAGCATGCACCATGGTATACCATCTTGAAGTGAACTTGTTATTTCATCCATAACGATGGCAAAAAGAAATGGGTTTAGTGCGGAACCTTGATGCACTCCAATCGTAATAGGAAACTCTTCAGTCTTCCCAACACTAGTACGTACACTCGTGCATACTCCCTCATACATGTCCTTTATGATGTCAATATATTTCCGCGAAATGCCTTTCCTTATCAAGGCCCACCAAAGTACTTCCCTTGGTACCTTATCATATGCTTTCTCCAAGTCAATGAAAACCATATGCAAGTCTTTCTTCTTATTTCGATAGTGCTCCATTAATTGTCTCATTAGATGGATGGCTTCCATAGTTGATCTTCCCGGCATAAAGCCAAACTGGTTTTCCGAGATCTTCACCGTCCTCCTTAGCCTTTGTTCAATCACTCGCTCCCAAAGTTTCATAGTGTGACTCATTAATTTGATTCCCCGATAGTTGGCACAATCTTGGACATCGCCTTTGTTCTTATACAAAGGGATTAAGGTACTTTTCCTCCATTCTGATGGCATCTTATTGTTTCTCCAAATTTTGTTGAAGAACGTCGTCAACCATTCGATTCCTCTTTCTCCCAAACATCTCCAAATCTCAATAGGGATGCCATCAGGTCCTACTGCTTTCTTCAACTTCATCTTACTTAATGCCATTTTGACTTCACCCTTTTGAATTCTCCGCAGGCATTCATGATTTATCATATCGTGATGGATACTTATATCTCCAACATCTTGTTGGCGATCTCCATTAAATAAGTTATCAAAATAGGACCTCCATCGTTCCTTGATATCCTTATCTCCAACTAGGACTTTCTGGTCCACATCCTTCACACATTTAACTTTTCCGAGATCTCGCGTCTTCCTATCTCTCATCCGAGCAATTCTATATATGTCTCTTTCCCCTTCTTTCGTATCCAATCTTGTATACAGATCCCGATTCACCTTTGCTCTAGCATCTCGTATGACCTTCTTTACTTCCCTTTTAGCCTCTTTGTATTTTTCGTAGTTCTCGTCACTCCTACATTTCCCCAATAGTTTATAGGATTCTCTCTTACTCTTTACTGCTTGTCGTACTTCTTCTGTCCACCAAGATGTGTCCTTACCCGGTGGCATGCTACCTTTAGATTCCCCTAGAACTTCCTTCGCTACTTCCCTTATACTATGCTCCATCTTATTCCATATCGAATCTATATCTGAATCCATATTGCAAGTCCAAATATCTTTTTTGGTCATCTCATCCACAAATTTTTGTTGATTCTCCCCTTGCAATTTCCACCACTTAATCTTAGTCTCTACTTGAGGTGTTTGTTTTCTTATACATTTCCTACTTCGAAAATCTAGCACCACTACTCTATGTTGGGTTGTCGTACTCTCACCAGGGATCACCTTACAATCAATATAACTCTTTCTCCAAGCACTCCTTACTAAGAAGAAGTCAATTTGGCTCGCATTACCGCCACTCCGATAAGTCACTAAGTGGGATGTTCTCTTCATAAACCATGTGTTCATGATACTCAAGTCATAGGCTGATGCGAATTCCAAAATATCATTTCCTGCTTCATTCTTATCTCCAAAACCATACCCTCCATGAACACTCTCAAACCCATCTCGCTTAGAACTCACGTGTCCATTGAGATCACCCCCTAGTACCATTTTTTCATCCCTAGGAACCTGTTGCACCACTTCCTCTAAGTCATCCCAAAAAGCTTGTCTTATAGACACATCTAATCCTATTTGTGGCGCATATGCACTAATGACATTCACAACCTCATCCCCTATCACTAGCTTAACACTCATAATTCTATCGCTCTTCCTAGACACCGCTACTACCTCATCAATATACTCCCTATCAATAAGAATACCTACTCCATTTCTACCCTTATCCTTTCCTGAGTACCAAAGCTTATAACCCCAAGGAGCTATCTCTCTAGCCTTGGCTCCAACCCACTTGGTTTCTTGTAGGCATAATATATTTATTCTCCTCCTCTTCATAACATCTATAATTTCAGCTAATCTTCCTGTCAAAGAACCTATGTTCCATGTCCCAAAGCGTAACCTACTACCCTTACCCCTACCCCTACCATTACCGTGGACTAGCTTATTTACCCGCAACCCTTGCATATTTGACACCACCCCCGGGTCCTGGGGTGGCGCGCCGCTTCGGGGCGACGACCTAGCAACCCTTGTGATGTGATATTGGTTATGAAAAAGAGATAATAACCAAATCAACAAGTTTTCCCGATCTATCTTAAGGAATTAATAGAATCAAATAACAAACATAAATTGGTGATAACAAACCAATCCCAAAGAATTAAAGACAATGAAAGGAGATCTGACCTTACACCTTCGAATAATTAAATTGGAACCTGAGTGTTTGACGATTCACAAGTACCTTACCAAAATACTTGTTCACGATCAAGATAATATTGCAAGAATGATGACCCGGTCTCTCAAGCTCACAATAAAGAATTCAATCCCGGATTGAAAATAATTCCCAAAGGAAAAAAAAGAACTTTTGTTCATAAAAATATTGATTTCTGATTGATGAAAATAATGAAGAATACAAGCCTTTATATAGGCTACAAAATAAACCTAAACCTAAACTAAAAAGAAAGTTGAATCCTAGTGCATCAAGGTAAAAGAAATCCTAATTAGACAAGGAAAAACATTAAATTCGTTTTTGTCCTTTAGAGCCCAATTTCAGCCCATTAATTAACATTATTTGGGCCTTTTAATTAGCTAGAAATAAGCCCAATCAAACCTATAAGGTTATAGCATTAATTTTAATGAGTCCCAATGGGTTTTGCACATGCCAAACACATGCAAGTCCAAAGCTTCTCTTAAAATATGATCAACCTTTTTACATATCACTATTATGGGCTTGGGCTTGGATACAACACAAAAACACACCATCTTTAATGACTTCGCTAGAATTCATTCCTTGTTTAAAGAAGCTCAAGATGAGTCCATTAAGCATTTGTTGGTCTTTCTTTGCACGATTCTTCGTCATAGGTCCAATTGACAGCTCCAATGGATCCCTCATGCTTCTACTAGGCTCCTTAACTCCAAGCTCCTTTGTTCCATGCTCTTGTGCTTTTGATATCACATCATTCCCTCTCTCTTGAAAAGGATTTGTCCTCAAATCTTCATCTCCTACATCAAACAAAGATAAATCAGCCACATTAAAAGTTGCATGCACACTATACTCACCTGGCAAGTCGAGCTTGTAGGCATTATCCCCAATTCGTGCGACTACTTGAAATGGACCATCGCCTCTAGGATGTAGCTTTGATTTTCTCTGAGCGGGGAACCTTTCCTTGCGCATATGCAACCACACCCAATCACCGGGTTCAAATAGAACACATTGTCGACCCTTGTTAGCTTGCTTTGCATAATGCTCATTCTTCTTCTCCAGTTGTTGTTTCACTTGTTCATGTAACTTAAGCACCATTTCTGCCTTTTTCTTTCCATCTAAACTTTTCCTTTCATCAACAGGCAAAGGGATCAAGTCTAATGGTGTCAAAGGATTAAAACCATAAACAATTTCAAATGGTGAGAAGTTAGTAGATGAATGTATAGCCCTATTATAAGCGAACTCAATAAATGGTAGGCATTCTTCCCATGACTTAAGATTCTTTTGAATAACTGCCCTAAGAAGTTGTCCTAAAGTTCTATTTACTACTTCGGTTTGACCATCAGTTTGAGGGTGACAAGAAGTAGAAAACAACAGTTTAGTCCCCAATTTATTCCACAAAGTCTTCCAAAAATAGCTTAAAAACTTAGGATCTCTATCACTAACTATACTCTTTGGCATCCCATGCAGACGAACAACCTCTCTAAAGAACAAGTTAGCAATATTAATAGCATCATCAGTTTTATGGCATGGTATGAAATGTGCCATCTTAGAAAAGCGATCTACAACCACAAATATGGAATCATTACCTCTCTTAGACCTAGGTAAAGCCATCACAAAATCCATGGATATAGCAGTCCAAGGTTCATTCGGCACAGGTAATGGAGTGTATAAACCATGAGGCATAACTCTAGACTTAGCTTTCTTACAATTAATACAACTAGCACATATTCTTTCCACATCACGTTTCATATGAGGCCAAAAGAAATGTTCAGAAATCATGTCCAAAGTCTTAGCAACCCCAAAATGCCCCATCAAGCCTCCACCGTGGGCTTCCCTCACAAGAAATTCTCTATGTGAACATTTAGGCATGCATAATCGATTATCTCTAAATAAGTAGCCCTCATGTCTATAAAATTTTCCAAAAGCAGTAAGTTCACAAGCTTTATAAATAGATGCAAAGTCTAGATCATCAACATATAATTCTTTGATATACTCAAATCCTAAACACTTAGCATGCATCACATTCAATAAGCTAACTCTCCTACTTAATGCATCAGCAACTACGTTTTCCTTCCCTTGCTTATACTTAATCACATAAGGAAACGTCTCTATAAATTCCACCCACTTGGCATGTCTTCGGTTCAATTTTTGTTGACCCTTAAGATGTTTCAAGGATTCATGATCGGTGTGGATCACAAACTCTTTAGGCCATAAATAATGTTGCCACATTTGCAAAGCCCTAACTAATGCATAGAGTTCTTTATCATAAGTGGGATAGTTTAAGGTTGCACCACTAAGTTTTTCACTAAAGAAGGCTATAGGTCGACCCTCTTGCATTAAAACAGCACCAATCCCTACTCCCGACGCATCACACTCAATTTCAAACGATTTATCAAAGTTTGGAAGTGCTAAAACGGGGGCAGAAGTTAGTCTTGCCTTAAGCATCTCAAAAGCATCCTCTTGTGCTTTGCCCCACTTAAAGCCAACATTCTTTTTTATTACCTCGGTTAGTGGTGCGGCAATGGTACTGAAGTTCTTCACAAACCTCCTATAGAAACTCGCCAAGCCATGAAAGCTCCTCACCTCGGTAACTGAATTTGGCGTTGGCCACTCTTGAATGGCTTTCACCTTTTCAATATCAACAGAAACTCCTTGTGCTGAAACAATAAAACCCAAAAACACAACTTTCTCCATGCAAAATGAGCACTTAGAAAGGTTAGCGTATAATTTCTGTTCTCTCAAAACATCTAATACAACATTAACATGTTCTATGTGTTCTGCCTCAGATTTAGAATAGATAAGAATGTCATCAAAATAAACAACAACAAATTTACCTATAAACTCTCTCAAAACATGATTCATTAATCTCATGAAAGTACTAGGTGCATTTGTTAAACCGAAAGGCATAACTAACCACTCATATAAACCATGCTTAGTCTTAAAAGCCGTTTTCCATTCATCTCCTAATGACATGCGAATCTGATGGTACCCACTCTTAAGATCTATTTTAGTGAAAATAACAGCCCCATTTAATTCATCCAACATATCATCTAACCTAGGGATAGGATGACGATACTTTACCGTGATTTTATTGACGGCTCTACAATCGATGCACATCCGCCAAGTTCCATCTTTCTTTGGTACTAGGATGACTGGTACAGCACACGGACTCATAGATTCACGAATCAACCCTTTTGCCATTAGTTCCTCGACTTGCCTTTGTAGTTCTTTTGTCTCCTCAGGGTTACTTCTATAGGCTGGTCGATTTGGAATTTGTGCTCCGGGAACAAAGTCAATTTGATGCTCAATTCCTCGAATCGGGGGTAACTTATTAGGCATCTCTTCGGGGAATAAATCCTTGAATTCCTGCAAAAGAGGGGAAATACTAGAAGGAAGGTTAGACTGACTTACAGAAGATAAACAAAAACTCTTACAATAAAATAATAATAAATTTTTGTTTTCAAAATCAGCTTGCTTTACATCCCTCAATTTAGCATATAAAGATAGATTTTGGCTTTTGTTAATGCTCCTCTCTTTTTCTCTCCTCTCACCCTCATTTCTCGACCTCACTAATGCCTTTTCACTCACCTCTTCTCTCTTCACACCCTCACTGATTTTATCACTCTTATTTTCTCTCGCCTTAACCTTTTCCCTTCTCACAGATTGTTCTTGTAACATTCTTTGCATGTAGAGCTGATCTTCAAACACTTCAGCAGGTGATAAAGGTGGCAAAATATACTTCTTCCCATCCTTAGCAATAGTAAATTTATTTGTTCGACCATGATGTAGTGCTGATCGATCGAATTGCCAAGGCCTCCCCAATAACACATGACATGCTTGCATAGGTACTACATCACATAATACCTCATCAGAAAAAGAACCAATAGAAAAGTTCAGAAGCACCTGTTTAGTAACTTTGAGTTCGTTACTATCATTCAACCATTGTAACCGATAAGGATTGGGATGTGGAATTGTTGATATCCCTAATCGGCTTGCTAACACATTGCTTACCACGTTGCAACAACTTCCTCCATCAATAATTAGTAAGCATGTTTTTCCAAGTATGTTGCAATGAGCATGAAAGATGTGCTTTCGTTGCTCAATGTCACCACTCACTCCCATCTTCAATGTTCTACGAGTGACTAAGTTAACTCCATGTCCTCCTTTACTATCCACCTCTTCTATATCACTACAATCTTCTAAGGTGGGCATATCATCTGATTCATGTTCGGACTCACTTTCGGATATTAACTCACCATGCTTCATAACCATCGCCTTTTGATTCGAACACTCTCTTGCATAGTGCCCTCTCCCTTGGCACTTAAAACACACAATTTCACGAGTTCTTGTGGGTTTTTCAGTAGTTTTGTATTTTGGAGTAGTTCCACCAATTTGCAACTTCCCAAATGCTTTTGAATCAACCTGAGGCGTTTGGTCACTTTTAGAGCTAAATTCAGATTTAGTTTTGAAATTACCTCTTGGATCTGACTTCCATGGAGTGGAAGTAGTGCCTTTGAACTTTGATCTCCCTTTCTCAACCTCTTGAAGTTGTCTCTCAATTTTTATCGCTTTATGGAGCATCTCGTCCATGTGGAAATAAGTTTGTAGCTCAAGAGGGTTGCGAATCTCCCTCTTCATTCCCATGAGAAATCTAACCATGGTAGCTTCCTCATCTTCTTGTATATCAGCTCGGATTAGTGTCATCTCCAATTGTTTGTGATAATCTTCAACAGATTGGTTACCTTGAGACATGGATTGGAGTTCTTTCAACAACTCCTTATAATAGTGAGCCGGCACAAATCTCTTTTTCATGACCTTCTTCAATTCACCCCATGTTCTTATGGGTTCATCACCATCTCTTTTTCTTGTGCGCTTTAATTGGTCCCACCAAACAGCCGCATATTCAGTTAGTTCGGATACTACAAGTTTCACCTTCTTCTCCTCGGAATACTCATGTATGTCAAAGATTGTTTCAACCTTTCGTACCCAATCAAGATACGCCTCTGGGTCACTAGCTCCTCGAAAAGTAGGCATTTTAAGTTTGATAGCATTAAGATTACTATCTTTTCGATCGTTACCCCTTTTTCGGTATCCAAACTGCTCCTCCTCTTCAGACTCGGATAGTTCATCATCAAAATTCAATCTCCCGCGTCCTCCTTTCTTTTGGCTTGATTTCTTTTGGTTTGAAACCAAATCAGCCACAATAGCCCCTAACCTCTTCATCTCACCTACAATAGCTTGTTGCCATTCTTTAGAATCAACATCGTTAACGTTGTCCTTTTTAGGTTCGTTAGACATGACAAAATATATAAAGAATGAAAGAAAAGTGAAATCTAGTCTAAAGCAAGAAAAGAAGAAAAAGAAAGTAAAAGAAGTACCTCACAACCGGTTCAATCACTCTTTTATATTATCTTGATAGATCACAAGGATTATCTCGGGTAATATAAATGCCAATGAAGCAAAAGAATGACAAAATAAAGTAGAGCAGAAACTAGAAGCAAAGAAGACTAATATTGTAACGATAACCAAAGTTTAGCACACTAAGAATAGAATAAAAGACGATTTTCGAAGAAGAGACAAATGTTTGAAAGAAATTTTAAGAATGTGTGTTTAGCATGCAAATTCTAGAAAACTTGTAACTTTAGTACAAACAATGAGCCGAATTTTTTTTTTTTTTTTCCTTTTTTTTTCTTTTTTTTTTCCCTTTTTTTTTTTAAACTAGATTGGAATTGATTAACAAATTAAACTTGCACTAATGATTTAGCATGCAAAAAAAAATTGAAGAAATTCACACACATAAATGGGTTTGGCTAGTAAGAATAGAATCCAAAAATAATCAGTTCGCTACAACTAAGAACCTAAATAACTAGATGCAAAGATATGAGGAACTCGATCAATAATTAAAGACTCTAGATTGGGGTAATTTTTTTTTTTTTTTTTTAATTTCGACAAACAAAACAAAAACAACAAATTCCTTAAGAGCCAAAGCTCTGATACCAATTGATGTGATATTGGTTATGAAAAAGAGATAATAACCAAATCAACAAGTTTTCCCGATCTATCTTAAGGAATTAATAGAATCAAATAACAAACATAAATTGGTGATAACAAACCAATCCCAAAGAATTAAAGACAATGAAAGGAGATCTGACCTTACACCTTCGAATAATTAAATTGGAACCTGAGTGTTTGACGATTCACAAGTACCTTACCAAAATACTTGTTCACGATCAAGATAATATTGCAAGAATGATGACCCGGTCTCTCAAGCTCACAATAAAGAATTCAATCCCGGATTGAAAATAATTCCCAAAGGAAAAAAAAGAACTTTTGTTCATAAAAATATTGATTTCTGATTGATGAAAATAATGAAGAATACAAGCCTTTATATAGGCTACAAAATAAACCTAAACCTAAACTAAAAAGAAAGTTGAATCCTAGTGCATCAAGGTAAAAGAAATCCTAATTAGACAAGGAAAAACATTAAATTCGTTTTTGTCCTTTAGAGCCCAATTTCAGCCCATTAATTAACATTATTTGGGCCTTTTAATTAGCTAGAAATAAGCCCAATCAAACCTATAAGGTTATAGCATTAATTTTAATGAGTCCCAATGGGTTTTGCACATGCCAAACACATGCAAGTCCAAAGCTTCTCTTAAAATATGATCAACCTTTTTACATATCACCATTATGGGCTTGGGCTTGGATACAACACAAAAACACACCATCTTTAATGACTTCGTTAGAATTCATTCCTTGTTTAAAGAAGCTCAAGATGAGTCCATTAAGCATTTGTTGGTCTTTCTTTGCACGATTCTTCGTCATAGGTCCAATTGACAGCTCCAATGGATCCCTCATGCTTCTACTAGGCTCCTTAACTCCAAGCTCCTTTGTTCCATGCTCTTGTGCTTTTGATATCACATCACCTTGCACATTTATCACTACACCCGGGTCTAGGAAGTGCAGCGCGTCGCTGAGTATGGAACGCCCCAACGGTATTTATATTATGGTTCATGTCATAAGATGTGGCTAAGTTTTACGCTGGCCGCCACAAACCTACCGCAACCCTCCTCCTTTGTCCGGGCTTGAGACCGGCTGTAAAGGCCACCAAGTGATCCTCACAGGCGGAGTTGTTGAATTCCAATTTACACAAAAAAAAAACCATAATTTACAAGTCTGTACCGTGGCAGGGTACTATTCTACCACTGGTGCTGTTATTGGAATATGATAGAATATTGAAATTAAAAAGGACAAAAACTATTTCAACAATAAAAGCAACGAATTAATAAATATTGTTGTTGTCCAATTATTATGATGTGATGAAACCCACCAACTGTATTACCAATATAGGTTTGTCCTTAAGTTATGCAGTAAATATTGGCCAACGGTTTTCTTGAAATCCATAAATATATATAACTACAAGTTTTTCCTTTACATAAGCATATGTTTAATAGCTGGATATAGTAGTTGGTTATTGTACACAATGGAACCAGTCTACCAAAAAGGTAAACACCACATCTTTGTTCTGATTTTTTGAGAGAGAACATCTTTGTCGTTTTTAATAGGGGGTTTAAGTAGTATTTGGTCTCTATCCTAAAAAAAAAAAAAATGTGATATTGACTTTTAAGTATAACAATCAATGACATTTGATCTGATGTAGATAGAAAATTGTATATACATATAAAAAGATTCATAAATCGTGTGATCGGGTGGAGAAGAATTGATAAAATATTATAACAATTATGTCACGATTAGCTTTCATCAAACACGTTATTTTTTAACTAAACTCGATCAAATGTGTTTGGTTTTTATACATCGGGAAGTTAATTTAGTAAGATAATATATCCAGAAGAAAAACACAAATATTTGTTAAGATCAACAAAATGAATGTAAAAAAATAATAGGTAAGAGAGAAAATGCAAATAGTGTTTAAACTTTTTCTCCGTTACACTTGCAAGGTGTTCATAATCTAAAGATATGAGGTGAATGATTTTTAACCTCTTCAAATATTTTAGTTTTTTTTTCCAGAAAATATTTCATGATTTTATAATCTTACCAATAACTAAATACTCCAATTGCGACTTTTAACCTAAAATAAGGACTTAATTAATGATTTCAAGAGATCGAAGACTCAGTTGAATAAGAGCTAAATTGAGCTTTTTAAGCCATTTATTTATATATGTCTTTTTAATTTATTATTTGGTTCATCTTTATTTATATTTATATATATGTATATTTTTTTTGTTAATTGATTGAAGAGAATGTAATAGGACTGTTTGGTACAGTTGTTAGCTAATAGCTGTTGCGGTTGCTATTAGCTGTTTGCAGTTGCAGTAAACTGTTAGTTGTTGCTGTTATTAACTGTTTAATTACTAGTGTTTGCTAAAATTATATTGAACTGTCGTTGTTCGGATTTAAAATGTCTAAAATGGACATGTTTTAAATTAATCAATAATGAACTTATAAAAGGGAAAATGTGAAAAAATGCCCATAACGTTTACAACTAGGAATATTTTTACTCTTAACGTCTAAAATGGTACAATTTTACCCATAATACTGGCAGCTAAAAGCAATTTTACCCCTAACATTGGCAAGTTAGGTCGATTTCAGATATTATTAGAAAACATAGATATTTTATTTCTTATTCTACACCAATTGCACGTATCAGTAGTTCTAAAAAAGAGACTTTATATCTTTTTTTTGTGATTTAATAATAAAATTGAAAATTAATATTTATAAATTTGGTGAAATATTTGAATTTTTTTGGTCCAACTCGTACAAAAGGTAATATATTTTTTTATTTTCTTAAAAAAAATTCACGTCTAATCATATGTATGTGATCTGTTACTAACGATGATAAAATAGTGTGTAGATGACAATATTCATGACCAAAAAGACAGTTTGATAAATTATTTCTCAAATTGACCCAATTTGTCAATGTTAGAGCTAAAATTGCTTTTGACTGCCAATATTAGGGGTATAATTGCACCATTTTAGACGTTAAGGGTAAAATTGCTCCTAGCTATAAATGTTAGAAGTATTTTTGCACTCTATCTTATTATAAAATAAAAAATGTGTTACGTAAATTAATAAAAATAATCTATATATAAAATAAAAAAATTATTGAGCACAACAAAACCTTGTTCTTCCGGTAATTATGTTGTAGAAATATAAATAACGTTAAAGAATAAACATATTTTATGGAAATAAGAAGGATAATTTTGTCAATAACATATAACTATAAACAACTATTTATGAAAAGCTCCAAATAGAAGCTTTTCGTGAAACGCTCCAGAACGCTGCAGTTTCCAGATAAAATGCTAAACGTTGAGGTTATATAAACCTAACCAAACGTTATATTTCCTGCGGTTTTGAGTGAAACGTTAAACGCTCATCCGAAAAGCTGAAACAAACACCCTCTTAATTAGGAATACAGAATAATACGTATAAATAGATTTACAAAGTAGAGTCTAATGAGATTAAGAGTAAAAGTGATTAGGATAGAAAGTATTATCCTAAATACAAATATTATCCTAAGTAGAGAAAGGTAAATACAAAACAAAACAAGATAATTACAAAAGAGGAAAATATTAGCACTAACATGCCCCCACAAGCCGAGACCGAGATCGAGACCACAACTACAAGTGTTGGCAAAGTCTTGAGAATCGGGCACTCAAGACCGGCTTGGTAAGTATATCCGCCACCTGATCTTTGGTAGGGATGAACCGAACAGAGAGAAACTCTTTGGTCACTTGCTTCTATACAAAATGGTAATCAAGCTCAATATGCTTAGTCCTAACATGGAAAACTGGTTTAGCTATGAGATAGATAGCTACCACATTGTCACACCACAAACTGTATAGGCTTTAGAATAGGAAACTGAAGCTCATGAAGAAAAGACTGTATCCAAATAAGTTTTACTATGACATTAACCACGAGCTTATATTCACTCCGAGTGGATGAGCGAGCAATGATCAACCGTTTGTGGGTGTGCCAAGACACCAAATCCTTATCGAGATAAACACAAAAGACACTAATTGAAATGATGATTGTCTGGGTACTTATCTCAATCACTATCTGAGTAGCAATGGACATCGCGAACGAGATATTGGAAAATATAATTCCATAGTCATGTGATGCACGAATATAGCGAAGGATATGTTTAACACCTTTCCAATGCATTATCATTTTTAATTTCGTATCACCGAAGAATCAAGATAATAGTAATTACAATTCATCCATTTTTTTTAAAAAAATCGACAGCGAAATATAATAATGAAATCACTATTCTATTGCATTACATTACGATTTTAATTGTATTACAATTGTGATTATATTATAGGGTAAATTAAAAAAAAATGGGTCAAATGGGAGACCCATTTACATATTTAACCCATTTACTCAACCTACTACATATCTAGACTGATTTTGTGTGACTTTTCCATAATACCCCTAACCTTCCCACTTCCCCCTTACGCGAACGTTCTCTCCCATCTTCTCCTTGGGTGCGTGAAACGGTTGTTGGCTCCTCCATTAATGATTCCAAGACTTTTGATCTTCCTATCTTCCTTTAAATTGCACGAAATCTGCACCATTTCTCCAAATCACAATGTATTTCTCTTTTTCCTCTCTTCACCTCTTGATTCTGTAACTTCCTAATCCTAGAAAATGAAGCCATGGTTCTTCATCTTCCTGTTCCTGCTCGTTACTTGGTTTCTTTCTTCTTGTTACCATCAAAGAAATGGTTATTCTACGTTATTTCCATCATTTTTTCCAGTTTATCATACTGTTATTGTCGCTTTTAAGGGTGAAAGGCGCGAAAAATGTAAGTATCTGCTATTTTTTGTGTGTTTTTCCATGAATACACTTCGCGTAGTCGATGATTTCGCGAAGAGAAAGAGCCTGAAATGTGACGATCTACTTCGCAAATCGATTAGTTCGTGAAGTCTGCGAGTAGAAAAGTTCATGATTTCACTCGTAGACTTCGCGAAAGCATCAATATGCGACGTAGATCGTCACGTTTCAGACCTCGCAAATTTCGCTAAAACATCGATTAGCGGATTAAAATCATCTCTTTTCCTGCACATTTACATTCGCATGCTTCACTAATCCTCATTTCGCGAAGCCAAAATCGTCTTTTTCTTTGCCTAACACGATTAATTTTTCCTGAAGGTGTGATTACATAACATCCCTTTCTGGAAGGCGGCGTCCTCGGATGCAGGGGAGATGACTTTCCTTCCTGTATAGGGAGAAATTTCCCTCAAGATTGACACATTCATTTTGAAATGATTGGTTAGGAGAGATTGTGCCAATCTTGATGTGCACCATGGGACACGTGTTGGTCCCTTGTAAGGTTGCAAATATAGTTCCAATGGGGGGGGGTTAGGAACTATTTTACCTTTTTCAAAAAAAAATAATTAGGGCAGATTTCTTTTCTTTGAGAAAAGATTATATAACAGCTGCGCTTAGCAATCAGCAAGACACTGGCTTAGTCAACTAGTGACTAGGACAGCTTCGTTGCTTAGGTCAGGAGATAGCACTTAGAGTCTATTCCTGAACCAACTCGTTGGTAGTGCACAACTCAGCTTGACCTCTTTTACTTGGTCAGTTTTAGTTTGTTTTAAGCAAGCAATGTAAATAAGGAGTTAAGGTTTAGAAATACTTCACTCAGCAGATTTATCCAGGTTCGGCTTCTTCTAAGCCTACGTCCTGTCCCCGGAACACTTCCAAGATTTCAAATCCTCTACTGAGCTCTTTAAAGGTAGAGCCTCAAACCTTTTACAATATCAGCAATTGAGTATGACAAGAGTACCTTCCTCTATACTTCTACTCAATCCTAATCTCTCCACTGAGTACTTAAAACCGAGTACTCAGCCTCTCCTTTCTACTTCTAGAAATGATAAAGATTTGTCCTAAACAACAATTGCTAGAACACCTTAGATGATTGAAGATCAATCACTCTAGACTTTTACACAAATGAATAAACTTGTAGTGTAAGAATTTGCTTTGCTTTTGATGGAGAACTTTTGTACACGTTTGGTCAGCGTAACGACTTTTGCTCAAAGTTCTCTCTTGTGAATGTGGATTCTGAATGCTCTATTTATAGAGAGCTGTGAGAGCTTCTGGTTATTTTGAATTTCGAAATAACCGTTGGAGGGAAACGGCTTCATGTCGCTTTCACTCAGTCTGTTCAGCAGTTCTCCTAGCCAATCAGATTCCAGCATCTTCTGTTCTTCGGTCAGTGTGGCAGTATGTTCCTCCAAATCGGGTAATGTCAAACAGACAGCTTTCTGCGTCTTCTGTTCTTTACCAACAGAGGAAATACTTGGTCTGGAAGTTGCTTTGTAGTCAGCGGCTGTCTTGTACGCTTTGTCGAGACAGCTCAGCAGCTTCATACCGAAGTTGTCTACGTGGATCTTCTCGATCCTTCTTTGCTCAGCATGCGTTTCATTACTTCAACGGCAGCGTTTTGGAGATACGCGGGCTGAGTGATCTTGGGCTTGTTTGACTTGGGCCTTGACTTCCATATAGGGCTTGGGCCTTATGATCTTTATGTCTTATAACAATTATAAACTCAACATTGAACAAACACATTAGTAACAATAAATCAAAGCATTTAAACTTAATATGTTATAGAATATTTTAATTTCACTTAATTAATTTTGTCAAATCAAAATCCTGTGGAAAGGTGTTTCAACAAACTCCCCCATTTTGATGTTGGCAAAACTAATCAGTAAGGAACTCAGCGTTGAGCTCCCCCATGATAGTTGACCTTTTTGATTAAGTGAACTCCCCCGTCAGGGCTGAGCTACTGACTTAGTTTTATTCTAAACATTCTAAGGTTTAATTGAATAAGTCTAAGGTCAGTTTTCAGATATAGGTCAGCTTATGGGACATATTCTATTTTACTCAGTATTCAGCGGAAGTAATGTATAGTGACAGAGCGCTGAGTAAATTATTTGTTCAATGGTTTATATTTGACAAGTTCAAACATTTATACGCAGCATGCATTCATATAGTTAAATAGTAATGCAAGTATTCCAAAAGTAACAGAAGCTAGGCATATTGAATTTTTTAAAACAGAAAAGAATAAGGACAAGGCAAATAAAAAAATTCTTCTTCCTAACTTCTATCTTCTAACTCTCTAGTTTCTAACTTAGAGTTCCTTCTCCTTAGTTGCCACTTTTATCCCCCGTTTTGCCAGCATCAGCAGTAGGCAAATTGACGGTAGGGGCAGGAGACTTGGATTGTTCTTGCAGCAGACGAATTTGACCCTCCAACGAATTCATGTGATTGACCATAGTCAACATGAGTGCGGTCATCTTGGTCATCTGAGCTTGTGTTGGTTGCTGCGTCTGAACCGAAGAGAAGTGGGTGATCAGGTCATGAATTTCACGGAGAATTTGGTGAGTTACAGGTGGATGAGAGGACTGGTCATGATTTGGTGGGGGATGAGCTTGTTCTTGAAGCAGGTTGTTAGCTGAGGCAATGACATGCCGTCCTGATTCAGTAGCACCTAGGTGTGCAAATTTGGCAGGAGTGGGCTCGCACTGAGTGCCTTGATTAGCAACAGGACTACGGGGTGTGTTGACTTCAGGTGCTGAGTTGCTGTGAGGTGGGAGTTGAGCTTCTTTTGGACTAGCAGGGGTTTTGGCTTGTTTCTCACTTTGAGGAACAGAGGCTTGTTTTTGTGGAGACCTCCCTTGAGTAATGTTGGGCTCAGCGACAGTTTCTTCTTCTGTTCTCATTTTCTTCTGAGCTGACTCAGCTAGGTCCTGATCAGCTTTCTTCTTGTTTCTTTCCATTAGCCTTACCTTTCTGGGGACAGTACGAATATCCTGATCAGTGGATTTTAGGTTTGGAGAGAAGGTACTTTTGTTGAAGGACGTTTTTGAAGTTCTGAAGCTGTTAAGTGCTTAAGGAAAATTCTGAAGCTTTCTAAAGTTCAGTGCGCATGAAGAGAGGGTAGTGGGTTAATATTCACTATTTATGGATTTTTAGTTTAGGGTTCCGTTTGAATTTAAGCCGTTTTTGCCCTTGGGTTGTCCAATCGGCAGAAACCCTGACACTTATGACACTTTTAAGACGTATTCGGCACATGCGCAGTACAGGTGTCATTTCACGTGTAGTGGCATTGAATGCTAATAAGTGCTTTTACTCAGCGTTTGTTGATATAACCGTTTCATATTCTGAGTAGTCAGTTTTGTTCAATGGATAGTCATAGAGGTTAGTTACTCGACATGAGATAACTCACTCAGTGTGCATTTATTTCTAGGCATGTGATTTTGAATACAATCTTTAGACACACAGCATGGTATCACTCATTCATAGTGCATCATATCATATTTTTACTTAGGAATTTAAGACAGTGGATTAAACATACCAATGGCTTCTCTCAGTATGCTGAATTGCTCTCGTGCTAGAGGCTTTGTAAAGATATCAGCGAGCTGCTCATCTGTTGGTACATAAGTCAGCTTAACTTCTTTCTTGAGTACATGATCTCTGATGAAGTGATGTCTTATGCTGACATGCTTCATCCTGCTGTGCTGGATTGGGTTCTTTGAGAGGTCAATTGCACTTTTGTTGTCGCATTTAACTTCAATTGTCTTTGCTTGAACACCATAATCTTCAAGCTGTTGCTTAATCCATAGGACTTGAACAACACAGTTTCCAGCAGCAATGTACTCAGCTTCATTTGTGGATAGGGCTACTGACGCCTGCTTCTTGCTGAACCAAGATACAAGACAGCTTCCTAGGAAATGGCATCCTCCAGAGGTGCTTTTTCTTTCCAGCTTGTCTCGTCCATAGTCAGCGTCAGTGTATCCAATGAGTGTAAAGTCATGAGTATTTGGATACCACAAACCTACATTTACTGAGCTTTGCAAATATCTAAGGATCCTTTTTACGGCTATGTAATGGGATACCTTAGGGTTAGCTTGATATCTAGCACAATAACATACTGAGAACTGAATGTCCGGCCTACTTGCTGTTAAGTAAAGTAAAGAGCCAATCATACCTTGGTATAACTTGCTGTCTACTGACTTACCATTTTCATCAACACAAAGGACAGTGTCAGTGCCCATAGGAGTGGATATTGGCTTGCAATTTTCCAAGTCATATTTCTTTAAGATCTCCTTGGCATATTTGGCTTGACTGATGAAGATGCCATTCTTTCCTTGTTTGATTTGAAGACCGAGGAAGAAGTTGAGTTCTCCCATCATAGACATTTCAAACTCAGTTTGCATTTGTTTGCTAAACTCCTTGCACATTGATTCATTAGTAGCACCAAATATAATGTCATCTACATATATTTGTGCCAGCAGGGTATCTTTACCCTTTCTCTTAATGAATAAGGTTGTATCAGCTTGACCCCTGACGTAATTTCTAGTCAGTAAGAAGTTGGTCAGCCTCTCATACCAAGCACGTGGTGCTTGCTTGAGGCCATACAGAGCCTTTTTGAGTTTGTAAACGTGGTTTGGGAACTTAGAATCCTCAAACCCTGGAGGCTGATTGACGTAGACCTCCTCGTTTATTACTCCATTAAGAAATGCACTTTTAACATCCATTTGAAACAGTTTAAAATTCATATATGATGCATATGCGCATAAAATCCTAATTGCTTCTAGCCTTGCCACTGGGGCAAAGGTCTCACCGTAGTCAATACCTTCTTGCTGACTGTAGCCCTGAGCTACAAGTCTTACCTTGTTTCTGACTACGTTTCCTTGTTCATCCAGCTTGTTCCTGAAGACCCATCTCGTTCCAATGGTCTTTTGGCTCCTAGGATGTGGTACTAGCTCCCATACATTATTCCTCCTGAATTGATTGAGTTCGTCTTGCATGGCATTCATCCAGAATTCGTCATTCTCAGCTTCGGCAAAGTTCTTCGGCTCCTGTACTGAGACAAAAGCTACATTGCCGAGATACTTTCTTAGTTGATTTCTTGTCATCAGCGTATTTCCAGCTGAGTCAAGAATTGCATTTTCTGAATGCCCTCTTGGGACTCTTATCTCCTTGGGTAGATTTATGTCTTGTTCTATCTGTGTTTCAACATTCTCTGCAGAAGTAGATTGGTCAGTGAAAGTAATTTTAGGTTCACTCTTACTCTTGGTCAGCCGTTTTATGAAAGACTCAGTAGCTGGTTCTTGATCAACAGATGCTGAGTTTGGTTCATCTTCTATCAGCGGCTGGTATCTTCCTGCAGGGTCAGTTTCATCGAATTGCACATGTATAGATTCTTCTAATACTTGAGTTCTCTTATTAAAAACTCTGTATGCTTTACTGTTTGTTGAGTAGCCTAGAAAGATAGCTTCATCAGCTTTTGAATCAAATTTGGCTAAGCTATCTTTGGTATTTAAAATAAAGCACCTACAGCCAAAGGCACGAAAGTATCCAATGTTGGGCTTTCGTCCTTTCCAAAGTTCATAAGGGGTTTTCTTAAGTATAGGTCTAACTAGAGCCCTATTCAGAATATAGCATGCTGTGTTAACAGCTTCTCCCCAAAAATACTTTGGAAGCCTATGCTCATCCAGCATTGTCCTGGCAATCTCAACCAGAGTTCTGTTCTTCCTTTCAACAACCCCATTTTGCTGAGGCGTTCTAGGAGCAGAGAAATTGTGGTCAATGCCGCTGGCTTCACAGAATTCAACAAACTTTTGGTTTTTGAATTCTCCACCGTTATCACTACGGATATGAGCTAATTTTAGGTCTTTCTCATTCTCAATTTTTCTAACCAAGTTTGAAAATGTCTCAAAGGTCTCATCCTTACTGGTCAGCAGGATAATCCATGTGTACCGTGAGAAATCATCTACAATAACCAAGGAAAACCTTCTTCCACCCAGACTCAGCGGCTGGACTGGACCAAAGAGATCCAAGTGTAGCATTTCTAACGGACGCTTAGTTGAGACAATGTTTTTACTTTGAAAAGATTGCTTGGTTTGTTTTCCAGCTTAGCAGGCATGACATAATTGATCTTTTTGAAATTTGAGTTCAGGCAGTCCCTCAACCAATTGCTTTCTTGCTAATTTGGCCAGGAGGTCCATGCTTACATGACCAAGTCTCCTGTGCCATAGCCAGGAATTTTCTTCCTTTGTTACTAAGCACACAGTTTTTGAAAACTTTTTCTCTAAGTCTAGCATAAAGACATTATCTATTCGAGGGGCAGTTAAAATTAACTTATTAGTTTTACCCTCGTATATTTTACATCCAGTAGCATCAAATATAACTTTTCTCCCATTGTCACATAGCTGAGCTACGCTGAGTAAGTTATATTTGAGTCCGCTGACTAGGGAGACAGATTCAATAGTAGGGTTACCTCCGATGGTTCCTGAGCCTACTATCTTACCCTTCTTGTTGTCTCCAAAACTTACACTCCCTCCTCGTTTACGTTCAAACGTGATGAATTGAGTTTCATCACCCGTCATATGCCTTGAGCATGCGCTGTCAATATACCACATCTTTGACTTCTCGGCACATCTCAGGCTTACCTGCATTGTAACTAGTTACTTTTAGGTACCCAATTCTTTTTGGGTCCTGACTTGTTAGGTGCAACATGTATAGCATCATATTTTATTTTATGGCGGCATACATGGACAGTATGGCCATTCTTTCCACAGAAGTCACAACTGACCTTATGTTTAGGATTTTTTACTGACTTGTCAGCACCCCAGTGCTGAGCGTGCCAGCACACTTTAGTAGTGTGTCCTAACTTCCCACAAAAGTCACATTGGACTTTTCGCTGGGGATTTCGTCTCTGCTGAGTACCTTGGTACTGTGTACCTTGATACTGAGTTCTCAGCGAAAAATTGTTTTTGTTTGGAACCTTTAATTGGTTCTGAATGGTTGTGACATCCTTCCTCAGTTTCTTTGAAACTGACTGGACTTCAGAGACAGACTCATGAGTGATTTTCATATTTTCATGCAAAACTGAGTTGTCTTGAAGAAGGTATCTGAGGTCACTCAGTTTGACCTCTTCTACTTCATCACAGCGCCGGCTGAGTGCTTTAATCTTCCTATTACACTTTTTAACAAGTGTATAGAGATCACTCAGGGCGTTACCCATTTCATTTCTGAGTTGAGAGAGTGAGATTACCTCATTAGATTGCTCTTCATTATCTGACTCATCAGATTGGTCAGCATGCTCAGAAATGCATGGCTCAGCAAGTTCGTCAGCCATAAAGCATATCTTCGTTGACTCGGTGGCCTCAGTTTCTGTTGATGAAGATTCATCACTGTCACTCCAAGTAGCCACCATTGCCTTCTTCCCACTTTTCTTGTCTTTCCTCAGCGTGGGGCAGTTTGACTTAATATGGCCATCTTGGTGGCACTCAAAGCATGTAATGGGCTTTGAGCTGTCCTTTCTGTATTTGCTGTCACTTGAGTCAGCCTTATACTTATCAAACTTTTTGTAAGGCTTTTTAGAATATTTGTCGTTCTTCCTGAACAGCCTCTTCATCTTTCTTGTGAACATAGCCATCTCTTCATCATCAGTTGAACTCCCGTCAGTGGAGTCAGCCTTCATGACAAGTGACTTCTGCTTCTTGTCATCAGATTTTTCCTTCACCTCAAAGTTTTTCATGGATATCTCATGGGTCAGCAATGAACCGATGAGTTCGTCATATTTGTAGGTGGTTAAATCCTGAGCTTCCTCAACTGCTGTCTTCTTTGCTTGCCAGTCTTTTGGAAGACTCCTGAGTATCTTTTTGACTTGTTCTTCCTCAGTGAAGATTTTCCCAAGTCTCTTGAGCTCATTAATGATGTTGGTGAACCTTGCGTTCATGTCTGAAATGCCCTCATCATTGTTCATCTCGAACAGCTCGTACAGTCTCATCTGCTGATTCACCTTGGATTCTTTTACTTTGTTTGTTCCCTCGTAGGTGACTTCCAGCTTTTTCCAGATCTCTTGTGCCGACTCACAACCTGAGATTTTGTTATATTCTGCAGCATCGAGCGCACAGTGAAGCATATTGATAGCTGAAGCATGGTTTTGAAGCTTCTTAAGATCATCCTCTGTCCATTCAACCTCAGCTTTAACAACTGACTGGCTAGCAACAACTTTCACAGGTACAAACGGGCCTTGGACTATAGATAGCCAGGCACTCATGTTTGTAGCTTGAATGAAGTTCTTCATCCTATTCTTCCAAAAGGTATAGTTTGACCCGAAGAATAGGGGAGGCCTGGTAATGGACAACCCCTCAGGTAATATCTGAGTTGTTTGGTTTCCAGGGAGAAACCGAGTGCTGTTTTCACCCATGGTATGGATCAACTCAAGGTTGTTAGACCTTTAGTAATGAGCTATTAAGCTCTGATACCACTTGTTGGTCCCTTGTAAGGTTGCAAATATAGTTCCAAGGGGGGGTTAGGAACTATTTTACCTTTTTCAAAAAAAAAATAATTAGGGCAGATTTCTTTTCTTTGAGAAAAGATTATATAACAGCTGCGCTTAGCAATCAGCAAGACACTGGCTTAGTCAACTAGTGACTAGGACAGCTTCGTTGCTTAGGTCAGGAGATAGCACTTAGAGTCTATTCCTGAACCAACTCGTTGGTAGCGCACAACTCAGCTTGACCTCTTTTACTTGGTCAGTTTTAGTTTGTTTTAAGCAAGCAATGTAAATAAGGAGTTAAGGTTTAGAAATACTTCACTCAGCAGATTTATCCAGGTTCGGTTTCTTCTAAGCCTACGTCCTGTCCCCGGAACACTTCCAAGATTTCAAATCCTCTACTGAGCTCTTTAAAGGTAGAGCCTCAAACCTTTTACAATATCAGCAATTGAGTATGACAAGAGTACCTTCCTTTATACTTCTACTCAATCCTAATCTCTCCACTGAGTACTTAAAACCGAGTACTCAGCCTCTCCTTTCTACTTCTAGAAATGATAAAGATTTGTCCTAAACAACAATTGCTAGAACACCTTAGATGATTGAAGATCAATCACCCTAGACTTTTACACAAATGAATAAACTTGTAGTGTAAGAATTTGCTTTGCTTTTGATGGAGAACTTTTGTACACGTTTGGTCAGCGTAACGACTTTTGCTCAAAGTTCTCTCTTGTGAATGTGGATTCTGAGTGCTCTATTTATAGAGAGCTGTGAGAGCTTCTGGTTATTTCGAATTTCGAAATAACCGTTGGAGGGAAACGGCTTCATGTCGCTTTCACTCAGTCTGTTCAGCAGTTCTCCTAGCCAATCAGATTCCAGCATCTTCTGTTCTTCGGTCAGTGTGGCAGTATGTTCCTCCAAATCGGGTAATATCAAACAGACAGCTTTCTGCGTCTTCTGTTCTTTACCAACAGAGGAAATACTTGGTCTGGAAGTTGCTTTGTAGTCAGCGGCTGTCTTGTACGCTTTGTCGAGACAGCTCAGCAGCTTCATACCGAAGTTGTCTACGTGGATCTTCTCGATCCTTCTTTGCTCAGCATGCGTTTCATTACTTCAACGGCAGCGTTTTGGAGATACGCGGGCTGAGTGATCTTGGGCTTGTTTGACTTGGGCCTTGACTTCCATATAGGGCTTGGGCCTTATGATCTTTATGTCTTATAACAATTATAAACTCAACATTGAACAAACACATTAGTAACAATAAATCAAAGTATTTAAACTTAATGTGTTATAGAATATTTTAATTTCACTTAATTAATTTTGTCAAATCAAAATCCTGTGGAAAGGTGTTTCAACAAACTCCCCCATCTCCCTAAACTATTTCAGTCTGACTAAAATCTTATGTATCTTGCTATTACATTGCAGTTGATTTTCATTCACTATATTCTGGCAAATTTCTATGCCTCTCAAGACATGTGGACATCAATTTAATGCAGATAAAAAATTTGGAAATATTTTTTAAGACCATAGGCTTCCAAGGATATTATTAATTTCCTACCAAATGAATGCAAGTAAAAAGAATCAAACTGCATAGAGTGATGTAGGTACAAAGTTATCGATTTTGTGCAAATACAATATTTCTAAAATTAAGAATAGTTGATTCTACAAGTTTTCTCTTGCAACTTTCAGTTATTTAGCATATTACTCACTCATCATTCATTAAGTGATAACTAATGGACCTTCTTTCAGGTCATAGACACAGCAACAGATATAGCCAGTGAAATGGTTCAAGAGCTGTTAAATCGAGTTTGTTACTATATTTCTAACGTGCAAGCAGGAATTTCATTTTATTTAACATGTTAATTTGGTGATATTTTTTCAAATGCTTCCCATGTAGTTGCCATTGTATGGTCTAGAATTTTAAATTGGTGAAGGTTCACCGTGTCTTCCCATATTCTATAGGTTTCTATTTCAATTCAATTTTAGACTCTAGCATTTTCAAGTTGAAAATTTGTAAATGCCATTCACTTGATGTCCTTGATGGTTATCAGCTATGTTGGACACTCCTTTCTAGAATGACATTGATCTTTCAATTGTAGTATGTGAAGAGGTAGACACACTGAACCTTCACCATTTACTTTTGCAACATTGTCTTTCAATTGAACCTGTTTCCATCTTATTCTTAAGTTTTTTTTAATTTCATTCTGCAGTACTACTAGCCCCGTTTTTGAAGTTTTATTTAGAAGAATTGGTGGAAGAAGCTAATAGATGGAAATATGCAATTATTGGGAAGTGTGATTCGATCTGTTCATCAGGTGCACGAGAATCTGGCCTTCTATCTGTTCATTAGGTGATTGAGAATCTATTTGTTTTTAACTTTTTAGATAATGGACCTTACACTTCAACGATTCTATAGTCATTTGCACAGTGAAATAGGTAAAATGGAAGTCTTATATAATGGACCTAACACTCAGATTTAGGAAACATTTATATGCTTGATATGTATAAGTATTTAATCAGGTGCATTAAAATTAGAAATATAACCATGTATTAGATAAGCATTCTCAGTTCAGACACTTGCTTGATACTTAATAAAGACCAATGCACCTGATTAATCAATGAAGACCGGTCTATAAGTATTTAATCAGGTGCATTAATATGAGCATCAGTTTTCATTTTACAAATATAATGCTGCATGTTTTTTTAGTCTTCTTTTTTCTGTTATTTATTGAGATATTTAATTTGTAGTTAATTATGTTTTGACACACAGTTTCATTAGTAATGGTGAACTCAAAATGCTTATTTTCTAATAATGATATGGTGCTTTTATTTGGTTTCTTTAATCCTGAAATTTTGATAATCTTGCTTGAGTTTTAGATGATTTTTTTATGTTTTTTTGATGTCAAATGGATTGGAGATCAATTCTGTTAGCTATTTTTTTTATGTATTTTATTGATGAATTTGAGAAGTTGTTTGCAAAGAAAGTGTTTGTAGAAAAGCCTCACAAATTCTTATTTATGAATTGCATATGATATCCCCAAGTAAACTTAACCTGTGTTTGTAATACTAGGTTGAGTATAAGCACTCAACTTTTGGAGGCATCAAATGGATCTAGAGTGGGCTGCAGCTTCTCTGAAGGAGAATTCACAGAATGCATGTGGTGGAGCTGATGTTAATTTCACCAATTTTGTGGTCTCTGATGTTTTTATAGCATGAAATACAAAACTCATTCTGTTGTAATTACCTGGTATTTCTATTTAAAGAAAATAATTGTAATGAGTTTAATTAAAAAAAACAGAAACTTAGGATCCCTTTTATATTATTTATAATTTTAATTATTATCTCATATTTGAAAGCTGAGAGTTGAGAGTGTTACACCCACTATATATTATGTTTAATAAATAAATATTATCTTACATTTTAAATTTTTAATAAATTATTATCTTACATGTTATATATTCTATGTGATCCATATATGTTCCATATCCTCCACGGGTCAATTTTTGTATCCATATATATCTCGCGGATAGAGTATCCATTACCATCCCTAAGTTTAATGGTAAATTGTAATTATAGTACTAATTATATTTTAAGTTTTTGCTCAATTATGAATTCATACTTTTTGAACTTTCCAAATTAGGCATGGCGATGACTATATTGAGATCGTTGAATTAAAAAAAAGTAACATGATTTATATAGATTAAAAATATATTTTTTATTACAAATTTTTCATATTAAGACATACCATTTTATCTAAATAATGCAAAATTTTGGCTTCGGATGACCGTGATTCAACCCATGTAAGGTGGTGTTTGATAAAATTTAAAATTAAGTGTTGAACAAATTAAACTGAATTTTTAAATGATAGATGTTATAAATGCTTTAAATACTAAACGATATAACTGTTTGATAAATACTGAATTTAAAAACATAATGTAGATAATGTTCAACTTGAAAATTTAAGTTAATTTTTTTACTTAGGAGATGACTTAACTGAAATATTTAAGTTGTCTTATCAACCAAGCTTAAAACTAATAAGCACTTAGGGCTCGTTTGGTTCGCGGAATAGAAGGGGAATAGAATAGCCTAAAGGGCGGCCCGGTCGCACTACGCGTCCCCGCTGAGCGAGGGTCCGGGGAGGGATCCCACCACAAGGGTGTATTGGGGGCAAGCCTTCCCCTGCCAATTTATTTGGCAAGAGGCCGCTCCGAAGACTCGAACCCGTGACCTCTTGGTCACACGACAACAACGTTTACCGTTGCGCCAAGCCTATTCCTAAAAAATAGCTATTCCCACCTTTGGTTGATTTTTTTTATGGAATAGCTATTCCATGGAATCCCTATTCCTTGATTTCATGGAATAGCTATTCTTGAATTTAGGTTAGGAATAGCTTATTCCTAATATTATATTTTTGTAATTTACAAAATTATCCTCCATTAAATCCTCAATCTTCTCTCTAATCACTTTCCCAAATCTTATAAATTTTGGTCAATCCATAATTTATATCATATAAAACGTGAAAAATGAAAAAATGATGAAAACGTTAAAAAATGTAAAAATACGAAAAATATGAAACACGAAAAATGTGAAAATGTTACAAACACGAGAATATGCAAAAAATAAAATACGCGAAAAACATGAACAAATGCGAAAAACACGAAGACGGAAACAAGAAAGCAAACACACGAAAAACACAAAATAGAAATAGCGCGAAAAAGTGACAAAACACGAAATATTAAAAAACGTGAAAAATAAAAACACGAAAATGCGAAAAAATACGAAAAAATACGAAAAATGCTAAAACACAAAAACGTGACAATATGTGAAAAACATGAAAATGCGAAAAACACAAACAAAACACGAAAACGTTAAAAACAAAAAAAAATATGAAAAACATGGAAAAACGTGAATAACACGAAAAAGTAACAAAATACGAAAAATACAAAAACGCGAAAAAAAAACAAAAAGGGGAAAAACCGAAAAACTAAAACGTGAAAAATCGAAAAAATGCAAAATAAAACACAATAACATGACAAAACGTGAAAAATGCGAAAAACGTGAACAAACGGAAAAAACAAGAAAATTTGGGAAACACGGAAAAACATAAAAAAACGTTACAAACGCATTTTTCGTGCTTTTAACACTTTTTCATGTTTTCGTGTTTTTCGATTTTTTCACGTTTTTCATTTTTTTTCACATTTTCGTGTTTTCCACTTTTTTCATGTTTTTTTGTGTTAACACGTTTATATGTTTTCGCGTTTTCACTCTTTTCCACTTTTATCTCATTTTTTTCTTTTGTTTTTGTGTTTTAATGGTTTTTTTTTTTCGCTTTTACATTTTGTTTTTTTACCTTTCTTTTTTCGTGTTTTTACAATTTTTCCGTTTTCATGTTCTTATTGTTTTAAAATAAATAAGAAATTACATTTGAGGATAATATTGTCTTTTTAATAAAAAAATTATCTATTCCATTCTACCTTATTCCACCAACCAAACATAGGAATAGTAATTCCTAAGAATTTCTATTCCATTCTTTGCTATTCTATTCCTTTGGAATAACCATTCTATTCCATTCCATTCTATTCCGCGAACCAAACGGCACCTTAATGTATTAATTTTAAGTGTTGAAAATCATTATCAAACATGATCTAAGCCTCAATTTCTCTTAGCAATCAAAGTAAATGAAAAACTATGTAACTGTACATAAAATATAGTTTTCGAAGAAGTATTTAATGATAAACAGACTGAATTTCTGAAAATTATTAGTTTTGTAGAAATAAACAGACTGAATTATTTATTATTTATTAATACTTTACTGTATAATAAATTATCAAATGATTATAATAATATTTATTTATTCATTAAATTTTAATTTATGAATTTTTGAAAATTTTATCTGAATTATCAAATGATTATAATAATATTTATTTATTCATTAAATTTTAATTTATGAATTTCTGAAAACTTTATCTGATGTCCACAAAAACAAATAAAAACCCCGTGCAAAGCACGAGTGAAAAACTAGTTTCATCTCTAAAAGATGAAACTATAACAACTATTATTTAATAAAAATAAAACAACAACACAATTGAGAACAAAAATAGCTACAACATATGAAAAAATTGAATAATTATCTTGAGAAACATAAGAATTTCTTGTAATTTTTGACACTTGTGTTTTCCGATTTTAGTTGTCCATGCATCTTTTATTTCTATGGGATTTCTTCAATTGGAGATATTAGTTTGAAAAAAAAGATAAATAAAAAAAACATGGATAGGGTAGCGAGAGGTATAGAACCTGGGTAACGACAGAAATGAATCTGAAAGATGAAACTATAACAACTGTTGTTTAGTAAAAATAAATCAACAACATAATTGAGAACAAAATAACTACAACATATGAAAAAAAATCGAATAATTACCTTCAAAAATATAATACTATCTATCATCGCCAATGAATATAATGATGGAACACTATCTATCATGCTTTATATAAAGATTTATTTGTGACTTTTGGTTTTTTTTGCTTTGTGTTTTTTCATCTTCCTGTGACCTTTATTTTTTTTATTATTTTAATTAATGATTTAGTAATTGTTTAATATATTATAAATATAAATTTATTATTTATAATTAATTAAATTTTTTTAATTTTGATTTTTTATTACGTTAACACTCATAAAAAATGCTTTTAAAACACTTCTCTTCATTTCTCTCTGCTTCCGCTATTATATATATATGTTAGTAAAAGAAGAAAATACCACAAACCATTTCTTATTTTGTTGTTGTTTTTTTTTTTTTATGAACAATCTTTGCTAGAGAAAATAAACAATCTTTAAGAGACAAAAAAGGAAAACAAAAAAAACCTTGCTTGTCAACTTTGATTTATAGGAGGACACAACACAGCTTCGAAGAAATCGAAAACCATAATTTTGTACCACATGCGACAGAACAAAGACACAGATGGAGAAGTATCTCAGTTCAAATCCTCTGCTTCCTATCCTATTTGAATTCAAAAATCTTCTACCAATGATGGGTAGCCACGTGTACTGATTACAGCACCCAACCATGGCTTATGTGTCATGTTCACTTAGATTGTATCAACACTAAAAATTGAATCTTGGAAATTGGCAAAGGCAATGCATGACTTGACTTACTTGCAGGGAGAGAGAGTTTGAGAAGAAAGAAAGCGTTGGACTTTCCTCAATTTGGATTGGCATAATCGCCCCTTTCTTCTTCTAATCATCATTAACAAGATTTTCCCCTGTCTTTCTCAATTCAATTTCTATCCATTCTAATTCCATGGCTCTAGGTCTATATACACTTGTTTTCCGATTTTGTTCTTCTCTTATATAAGCTAGAGAAGAAAGAAACTTCCTCGATTGTATCTCCCTCACAAGTTCAATACAATTTTGATTTGCTTGGTGAAGTGTATAGATGGCAAATGCATCTAGTTTCTTCAGTCCTTCAGTTCCCACCCTAAGGAGTAGGATTAAGCCTTCAATAAGAATTATTGGATCTGGGTTTTTCTCTTCTGAGGGAATTTCAAAGAGGGTATTTTGTTCCAGCTCCGTTGAAGGTGCAGAGAATCTCTCAACTTCTCAATCTAGAACATCCCGGTGAGTGCTTTGCTGATTGAATGACTTCCTACTATGCTCAATTTTCAAATGGGTCTGCAAGTTGTTATTTATTGAGTTCTTTGATTGTTTGATCTTATATTATTTGTTTTTCAATTGTAGTAAAAATGCATTGATCTACACTTTCTTCTCTAAGTGCTCTCCTTCCCCCTTCCGCTGCCGTAATTCCCCTCATTTTTTCCGATGATCAAACCACTGAAAACCCAACTGGGAATAGTAAAGAGAGAGTTTCTGATAAAGAGAGAGTTTCTGATCTTAAGTATCAAAAGGAAACCCATGTGAAGGATGTAGGCAGTGAGTGTCCTGTTTGTTTGTCTGTTTTTGAAAATGGGGAAGAGGTCAATCAATTGGGTATTTGTAACCATTTTTTTCATGCTTTTTGTATTGTTATGTGGTTGACTTCTCATTCTAGTTCCCCCTGTTTCCGTGCTTCTGTTGCTCCTACGAAACGCAGCTCTTCTGCTTCTTCTCCATCAAACAGAAATAATGATCTTCACCAGGGTCTGCCTGATGCTTCCAATTTGGTTTAACAAGATCTTCCCTTTATTAGTAGTTAGTCTGAGTTCATTGGTCTGAGTTTCATGAGTTCGTTTTCTTTTGGATCTTTGTGTGGCTCAAATACATTTGCTATATACATTGTACAAAGAAGAGGAAAAAAAAAAAGGAAGGAAGAAAATTCCACATTTACATTGAAACTTGTCCCTTTTACTTTAATATTTTTTATATTGAAATATATTGGTTATTTTGTTCAATAATTGAGATAAATAAGCTAAATATGCGTCTTGAGTGTGGTTTCTGTTAGTTTATGGTTAAATTAATATAGTTAAAGGGAAATAATTAGTTCATAATTATGTTAGTTAAGTGATGCTTGACTAATGTAATGACAACTCACCTAACCCACAGTCTACGCCTATTCTCATTGATTAAGTTGAATAATTTTGGTGTTAGTACTGCAAATAGGCTTCTAAAGTATACTGTTATTGAATTCTCCCTTCATTGAGGTGCTCATGCGCTGGTAGAGAAGGTGTGCTTCTGCAATTTTCTGACCTTCTCTGTTAATTTCCCTTGCTGTTTTTCAAAGGGAAGTAAGGAACGTATATAATTGGAGATTTGAAAGAGAATATATAATGATCATAATGCTCAATGGATTATTGGTTTTGTTCATAAGTGCTAATTAGCTGCTAATTTGAGTGTGATTCTGCTGGAGTGGATTTAAAAATCTTGTGGATAATGAAGTTCTGGGGGCATTGCCCTTTTCATAACTTGGTATGTTGCTTAATGATTTATCATGCTGGGTCTGCTATTGCTTTTGCTTAAAATTAGTGCGTTACTTGCTGCTGGCTAGTTGTGTCTAGCTGTGTATTTTTTTGGTAGTTGTGTTTTCTGTGCAAGGAGCACTTGGGGAACAGATGTCTTATATGCATAATGGGATGGGGATATTTTAGAAAAGTAAAATCTTATTCAGATACTCTATTGTTGCTGTAATTTTGACTGCTGCTTTTGAACAGGCTTATTAGTAAAGGGTGTAAGTTGGTAGGAAGTGGCTCAGCAGTACCCACCCTTCAGATTCCAAATGACGAGCTTGCTAAAATAGTTGACACTAATGATGAATGGATATCTGTTCGAACTGGTATTCGCAATCGGCGAGTTATTACAGGTTAGTACTCACTTGTTATTGAAAGAGATCAAGTTTAACGTTATTCTCCTATTATTTAGACAGATTTACTTTATCATAATTATTGAGGCAGTATTATCTTATTTAGGCAAATGATATTGTATTACTTAGATGGTTATATTTACTTTCCTATTAGTTAGATAGTAGTATTTTATTTTAGGAAAAGATATGCTAGTAATTTTCCTAAATAGTAGTTTTCCTAAGTAGAGGGCGAGCCTTGGCGCAACGGTAAACGTTGTTGTCGTGTGACCAAGAGGTCACGGGTTCGAGTCTTAGGAGTGGCCTCTTGCTAAATAAATTGGCAGGGGAATGTTTGCCCCCAGTACACCCTTGTGGTGGGACCCCTCCCCGGACCCTCGCTCAGCGGGGACGCGTAGTGCGACCGGGCCGCCCTTTTTTTTTTTTTAGTAGTTTTCCTAAGTAAGAACTCTTCCCTATTGTAATGTCTTCTTGTCTCCTATTAGAGGCAGCATCTTTACAATGAAAAAAGGAATCGTTGATCTTGAGAAATATTCAGAATTAGGGAGTTATGGTGATCTCTTACAAATCACCAATTGAGCTTCAAGGATAGGTGATTCGAAGAACTAGAAAAGCAAGGGAAATCAAGGATTTTCTTGCGAAAAGACATGCGATGAGATTCTATTTGTGGGCCCATAACAAATTGGTGTCAGTGCCTATTCGTGGGAAATCAAGTACTTAAGAAAAATTGCCTTGAAACATGAAACAGGAAACTGAGTTGCATTTTAAAGCAGGATGTTTTTAGTATAGTTGATCATACATGTTAATGCAAATGTAGTAAATTGTTTTGTTTTTTTTCTTACCCAATACCCTGAGCTTCCTTTATAATTCCCTCCCAATCCACCTATTGATCGATTGGTTGAATAGTGTTTGATTAAATTGTCTCGGAGCCATCTATATGATTGTTGCTGGGTAGAAAACCCTGATTAGGTATAATGGTAACACCAAACTGATAACTTGTGTTTTGAGCAATATTGGCCTTTGTATTTATCTGTTTCCTGGAAGCAGTTCCTTGTTTGATTCACACGTCATTGTTACAGGTAATGAGAGCTTGATTGCTCTAGCTGCGGAGGCAGCATCAAAAGCTCTTCAAATGGCAAACGTTGATCCTGATGATGTGGACCTAATCTTGATGTGCACGTCTACCCCAGAGGATCTTTTTGGTAGTGCTCCCCAGGTATGGGTTATAAATTTTAATTTCCATACGTGTAGTTAAATCGTTGGATGGATAGCAGTTTCCATAGTTGAGCTGTAGCTGTATGATATGACCATTATCTGTTGTCTGGGCAATTTCTGCATATTGGTGGATAAGAAAAAGGATAGTCTGCACACTCAAATAGACATATGGAGCTGTAAATTTCATATGAACTTCTGAATGTGTATTGAATTATTGACATGTATACACAATTCCAGTACTTGCTTTTGGTTCTTTACTTTCGTCATTTAGATCATTCAATATGGATGATGACATGTCTAAATATGACATGTTCAATATGATTTTTACATGCAGTATGGCATATGTAGTTGATCAATGATAAACCAAAGTAAGAGATTTTAAATTAACTAAAGTTCTAGATTCATACTACCGAAGTTTTTGTTGCTTACTTTTGCTCAAATTGCTGTTTCCTTCTCTTGCCATCGTTTCTCTCTTGAGTTCCTACGACTCTACTTCAATGGCTTTTGCCATTACCTTCTTTATGAGCATCTGAAGTTCATTTCACCTTGTGAAGTTAGTATATACCTTATGTTTGAGTGCTTCTCATATATGTTTAGGCATAATGGTTGCTGCCAATGACGGCTGACCTGAGTTGTAAGGAGTCTATACCTCTACTTGATAGGTTTTAGGTTTGAGTACCTACTCTGTCAAAATTTAACCCCCTTTCATGTGCATTTGTAAATTCCACTGTAAACCCTCATTGAGGTATGTGGTTTACCCTGACTTTGGGAGCGGGTAGGCCTACCCTTATCTAATGGTTGCTTTTGCTTCAGCTGAAATTTTTGAATGTTGAGCATCCAAGTTGCTATTGTTAGCCTCACAAGATTTCCTCAGATGCAAGACCTCTTTTTGGAGTCTGTCTTAGAGAAACCCTGAAAAGTAAAAAAATGATAAAGTTATAAGAAAAGCTGTTTGAGCCTTTGAGGAATGTCTGCCTCAGTAATTTTTCAGTTGAAACAGTAGCCCTGCATGTGAATGTTTTTTTTTTTTTTTCAATCAACAACATTTTTAACTGTTAGATTGTGTGTTTTAAATTCCCTCAAAAGATTTCTCAATCAACAACGTTTTTAACTGTTAGATTGGGCGGACCAGACCCCACTTAGGTTCTTCTCTCATCCTTTTCTCTACCATTATCATGTGTTTTTTGTGTCTTTTTTTTTATTATTAAAATATTTTACAATTTTATTATTGAGAAATCTTTTGAGGGAATTTAAAACGCACAATCTAACAGTTAAAAATGTTGTTGATTGAAAAACAAAGGATTCACATGCGGGGCTACTGTTTCAACTGAAAAATTACTGAGGCAGATATTTCTTAAAGGCTCAAACAGCTTTTCTTAAAACTTTATCATTTTTTTACTTTTATATCAACATTCATTATTGATATTCGAATTTTCCTTACCAGCATCCCTATTCTTCATTTCTGCGGAAATTGCAGAATCTTGATTCTTATGCTTTTCGATATTTGCATCTGTATTTTCCTTCACATATGTGTTTTCCTTCCCACTGCTATCAATAACCTTACTTCTAGATACCCACAGACTGTTTCTCAATTTGTTATCGCCAGAGCCATATTACTTTTTGAAGCTGTCAGTTCTTTTCAATGCTACAGCGACATCCAGCTTTTCATTTTGGACATTTAGTTACTGTAAAAGGAGTTCTTCTGCTCATGGAAGATGCCCTTGGCTGTGAACTAGACCTCTTCCTAAGCCCTCCACTATTTGTTAGGAATCCTAGGAATTTACTAGTTTTGCTTGTTTAGGGACATAAAATGCATCCAAATTAACTGATAATCTTGATACACACTTCAAGACTTCTACCAGTATCATCATCCTTAATTTCAACTTTTCCTAGAATATATTCACACTGGCAAAAGATTTAGCTGGTTAATTAACAGTGTCCAGCATTGAAAAAAAAAGGATGGGGGAGTCAAATCCCACCTTTAGTTGTGCTGCTGCCTTAGCTGTCCTCTCGGATACAGCAAGCTCGTCTCTTAGCCTTTTGCATCTGTGCCTACATATACATGCAGCACTAGAATTAGAAACGATATAACTTATACTGGATTTAGTATCATCTGTTATTATGGTTTCAATCAAGTTACAATATCACGTTGGAAATTCAGCAATGATGTATAATCTTGCTAAAAGACACAGAATATAGCCTCAAACCCATGGAGATCAGGTGCAAGAAGTTATTTCGATAGCTGCAACAGCCCTCTCTCTTCCATCCATGGCTTGATAGGCATGACCTTGTCATTTTCATCCTTCCACTCGTTAGCATTTACAGTTGCTACTTGGTTTGCGGAAACATTGGCTTTTGCTAGCAATCAACAACCATAATTTCTTTAAAGAAAATTGCAGTTGCATAAGCTCATATAAGTCTGAAACCTAAGTTTAGTTAAGAGATTTGTCTGTTATATTCACGGATAGTGTTGGTTGCAGCTCCAACAGCTAGAATGACCTCTTCAAGCGTAGGGCAAAGCTTTTCGACTCAAAACCTTTTGGCATTTTGTTTTCTCTAGAATTCTCTCTCTTCCTACAAGTGATGCACATAAAATTAGCTTCTTTACTTGATCCTCATATCATACAAAATGTAACCATGCTTAGTTAAGAAATGTTACCTGGAAGATTTATACCTGTCTCTTCAACTCATAATATTGGTTTGAACCTCCTCAACTATTAAAGCCCTTTCCAGAGCACTCTTCAGGATTTGCTCTGCTTCAAGCAAAGCTGATTCTTTTGACTTCGTTAGATGTTCCATTACCTCCTTCTGTAATGCTGCAATTGCACAGCTAATATTACTGTTTGTTTTGACATTGGATGATGACAATGCTGGTCAGGGCTTAGCCTCATGCGTCCATCCTGTTCTTTTCCCTCCTGTAAAGGATTGTGGCATAAGTATATCATGTTTCCTGTCTCATGGGTATTAAGACTCATAATTCACATTTGGATAGTTTAGGCTTCTGATTCTTAGCAATGAAGTTGCAATAATCATAACTTATAAGTTATTATATATGTATTTTTGTGTATATAATTGTAGATACAAAAGGCACTTGGCTGCAAAAAGAATCCCTTGGCTTATGATATTACAGCAGCATGTAGTGGATTTGTGTTGGGTCTGGTCTCAGCTGCTTGTCACATTAGGGGTAAGGAACTTGTTTAAATTTCAGTGATCATTCTTAAACATCACTTTCAGGTTTAACTTGAACTAACTTTGTCGATGTTGATTACAGGAGGTGGGTTTAAAAATGTATTGGTAATTGGTGCTGATGCTCTTTCTCGATACGTTGATTGGACTGATAGAGGGACTTGTATTCTTTTTGGGGATGCTGCAGGTGCTGTGCTGGTACAGGTATGGTTTCTATTGTGCCCTTTCTTTGGCTTGCATATTTGTATGTGTAATTTTGTAGCTCAGATATGCACCAAGTTATTCTGAGATAATACTTGTCATATCTACTGGAAATACCCAGTGATTCCATAACTTTTGGTAACTCATACAGCTTAGACATCCTCCCAAGGATTCTGAATAAATCTAGGGGCTCGCATAATTTTTTTTTTTTCTTAAGCTGTTTACTTGGTGGAATTACTGATCCTCAATAAAGTCTAATGGTCAATAATCAACTTGCTCATTCAATAAAGTCTACTAGATTGAGATAAATTCATCGTGATTCATGACTTGTTTATATTGTGAAATTCATGTGTCCATCAATGAAAATTCCATAACTGGGAGTACAGCAACACTGATCATCTGTACTGATGTCCACAGAAGTTAAGTGAGTCCTGTTATTAGTTCATATTCAATGATGAGAGCTAACACTCATTGAGAATCTGCTCAGCTCTTATAAGGTAAGCTTCATAGCTCCAACCAGGTTTTGATGTCCTTTTTTTAGGTTGGGTTGCTGGATATGGGATCCTCGTAGTAGGCTGGACCAACATTCAGCCGAGAGAGGCAGCTTTTAGAAGCAACAGGTTGGGAAAAAAAGAGAACGCTTTGCGTTTTCTTATCTTCTTCCCACCCTAGAAGTAGGAGTAGCACAAAAGACATATGTTCAGGCTGTGATCTTGGTTTTAAAAAAAGTAAGTTGATGAACTTTCTTGACGAAGTATTTGAAGTCCCACGAATATGAAGTTTCGAACATTCCTAGGAATGGAATGTAAGGAACATTTATTATCGTGGATTCTGCGCATCCATAGGCAGTTTCTCCTTTTTTGAAAAATAACCTTCAGAAAGATCCGAAAGAGATTTAGGTGACTCCCCAGTGTTTTTGAGTTGGGGAATTACATCCCAATCCCTTGGTTTGCACACCACAGGTAGATTTAGTTTGATAGGAAGAAGACCAAAATCGAAATTATATAAGTAAGAGAAGAAAGCGTTGCAAACAGTTGATTAAGTAGGCTGACTGTTGTAACTTATTTAAGCCTTCAAACAACATAAATGATGTTTGATCTGCAGCTGATATATGCTTCCAAAAACAAAAATGTCTTCATTAAATTATGATGTACAACCCGTGTTTTAATAAATTAATTATACAGTGGTAATACTCTACTGAGATACTGGTAATCTGTGGTGTCTAGTACATTAAACACGGGTATACTTGATTGCACTGAGAATAATTTACTAATATCATGCTGTTTTCTATCAACTCTTTGCTCATACATAATTGTGAATAAATGGTTTGTGAAATTATAGCTGTAATTCTGATGAGCAAACAGGGTCGGTTTATAAATTTCAACAAGTTAAATCATGGCAGGTCACTCATATGCTGCTGATATCTATTTAAGACTAACCTGCTGCATTTATTAAAAAGTTTGGTCTGCTTAACACTTGACAGTGTTGCTAATTGATGATAGAGCTGATCACCTAATCTAAACTACAAAAAAAAGCCTTGATATTATGATATGCTCGCTCATCGAAATATATAACTGGTTTACTAAAATTGGTGTGGTGATGCAAAGAGTTCTGTCAAATAGCTCTCAACGAAAATCATTGTTGCCTGTCAATTTGGGGACTCTGGTAGGGAAAAAGAGCTTGGTGACCCCTTTTGTTCTTTTTCCTTGGTTAAAGCTATCTTAAATTTGATTGTTCTTCTCCTGAACTCTGACTTGTTCCCTTCTCTTTAGGTTAATTTATAGTTGCCTAGTTTTTAATTAGTAGTTCTATGGTTCTGCAGGCATGCGACGATGAGGATGACGGTTTATTTAGTTTTGACTTGCATAGTGATGGTGATGGCCAAAGGTACATATTTATATGTTTTCGAGTAAATAATAAGTTTCTGCATTTTCTGCTTGATCTGCAATGATCACAAACTCTTCTTTGATGCAGACATTTGAATGCTGGCCTCAAAGAAAATGACGTGGACCATGAATTGGGATCAAATGGCTCTGTTTCAGGGTTTCCTCCCAGGCGTGGATCATATTCTTGTATTCATATGAATGGAAAAGAGGTGTTTCGGTTTGCGGTACGATTTGTACCACAGTCCATAGAGTCTGCTCTTGAAAAGGCTGGTCTCACTGGGTCTAACATTGATTGGTTGCTGCTCCACCAGGTATAAACCATGCAGAATCATAAATTACTTGAATTACAGGATGAAATTCTAATATCATAGCACGCCTAATCGCAGCAGTAGATTTGTAGTAGGTCCGGAAATCATGTGAATGTTTCTGTTGGAAAGTAAGCTTTTGCTGGTCTAGAAAGAGTAATCACAAATATCATATTTTCTTTGACTATGCATAAGAGTTGAACCTGCAGATTATTAGAGAATAGTAAATCTTGCGAGGTGCCAGCATCTTGTATTTGTACCCGTGAAAAACGGATAAAACGAACTGAATTATTGCAGGCAAACCAGAGGATCCTTGATGCGGTTGCGACACGGTTAGAAGTGCCATCAGAAAGAGTGATTTCAAATTTAGCAAACTACGGTAACACAAGTGCTGCTTCAATTCCGCTGGCATTGGATGAAGCTGTTCGAAGTGGGAAGGTGAAACCAGGGCATACTATTGCAGCTGCAGGTTTTGGAGCTGGCTTAACTTGGGGTTCTGCAATTATAAGATGGGGTTGAGACTTTCCTTTTCCTCCATTGAGCAGTATACAAGAGTTTAAAGGAAGAAGAGAATTCATTGTAACGTGATGTCTCCTTTTCAATATGTATTGCAGATAATCAGAATAGCTACAAATGCAAAATTTCTTTTGCTTTTCTTTTCTTCTTTTACTTTTGCACCTCTAATAAAGTTTTTTATTCTTTTGCTTTCCCTCGACTCCCAAAGTTTCCTTCTATTTCCCGCAGTTCTATTTTGTATTTTTCACTCTAAATAACATAATATAAGTGTTTGATTAAGATCGAAAAACAATTGGTTACAACTATGTGGGAAGCAAAATCAACTACTTTCTAGGAGCGACAACAAACCATAAATAGTTAATAACAACAAAATAGCAAAACCAAATAAATTCTATCTGAAGAATAAATATAAGAATAAGTACAATTCCTGACAGATCTAAGTGGGTTAAGCATTCATTTATAGTTGGAAAACTCTATGAGAACCGTGTGTACATTTTCTCGTAAATCATTAGAGAGCACCACAAGCATCCTGGATCCGTAACTGAGTACAGATAGCACCACAAGCATTCCGGATCCGTAATCAGAAATGAAATGGAAAAATGGTGAATGGTGTCATTGATCAAAATCTCGTCTTGTAAGTCTAGAATTGATCTTCTCCAAAGCACCTTCAATGGCAATATCAAAAGCATCCTTCTGAGCTCTTAAACTAGATGAACTACCATGCTTCCTGTATACTACTCTAGGAATCAATTCTATAACTTTCTCCTTCATCTTCCTCACTTGAGCTCGTGGAATTTTCATTAACACATTCAAAATCTTCAACCCTTTAAACACCACTTCTTCCTTAGGTATAAACACTGAAAATTCCCCATACATCTCCTCCGGCAAGTGCCACCGGTACTGCAATTTTGCGGTCTGTTCTTCAAAGAAAACCGGAATGCAGCCACCGATAATGGCATCAAAAGTCGATCTCCGAGTTGGAGTATCCCCGGGAGGCTGCAAACAGAAGGTAGCTTGAACAATTGGCCTCATATACCTAATTGGATCATGTTCACAAATCCCATTTGAACAATCTACCAAATCACACACCTTGTTGTAAGAAAGGTATTTATACCCCTGATTTCCTTGAAAATTATTGTCACTAACGTTTTCACATTCAGTCCTAATGCTCCGACGAATATTAGGGGTGGCTCCGACACCTCCACCGCCGGCAAAAAGCAACAAAGTGGTTCTTTTAGAATTCCTAACTCGTTTAATCCATGAATCCAAAAGGGTTAAAGTTGGGGGGTGAAATGAAGTCAAGTAAGGAACACCCAATTCCTGCCATGGCCAAAACCTACCCTCAACAATTAAAGCAGTAACATTATAAAACTCAGGCAATTCGAGAAATGAAGTTCCCCAAATCGGAGGATCAATATCTACAGACTGAGAGAAATCCCAAGCAGGACGAGCCATTACCAGAAAATGATCAAACCCATCTTTTCTCCTCCATATACCGGGATCATTCCGGCGAAGAAATTGGTACAATTCGAGGCCATGCTCCATACTATTATTCACATCAGGACCATAAAGATACCTTATAGCATCAATTGCAGCATAGTAAGGCAAGTAGACGGCATCAGCGAGATTGGGATCGGGAGTGAGACATGGATACTCAAGCATCCGGCGATGAAATATGACCTCAAGCATAAGAGGATCAGAACGGTACCATGATTGAGAGCGGTTATGGGTTTTAGGGCCAAGGCCATGATTGGTTAGATAAGGGCAGAAATTATCAAAAAGTGGGTAGCTTGAACAGTTAGAGAGAAGATCAAGGTTGAATCTTGGTGGTAAGCGTCTGATGTGGATCCAACGATTAGTGCAGTCTATCTGTGTTTCTTCATTTTGTTGCTGCCCTTGTTCTAGAGAAATGGTTGGATTAACAATGGAGATAAAGAAGAGGAAGAGGGAAAGAGAGAAATGAGATTTACAGGCCATGGAAGGATAGATTAGAAGATGGAGAAGATGAGGGGGTTAAGAGGAGAGAGAGAGTTTAACAATGGTAGTTTTTTTTTTGCTGTTTTGGTAAGTTAGAGTAATGTTGTGGACTTTTTCATGGTCTACTTTTAGACTACTACACAGCAACAAAGGAAGTGGTGTTTTGTTTTGTAATTATGGTTTAATTTTACAAAGGTAAACAGCCAGCAATTATTATGACATAAACATAAACGAGTCTGTGGGGTTGGGTTTGACCCTTGATTGTCGGTGGCAAAGGATTCCCATTTCACGCGTTATATGCTTCTCTTCTTTTTTACCGCTACTACGACTGTCACTCCGCGAGGAAATTACACCAACAGTCAAATGTTATTTTACATTTAAATTTGGTATTTTATTGGAAATTCCTTATTTTCTATCGATAAGAATATAAAAAACCCAATTATTTTTATTCTTCTATCATATGAACGGTTACATTATTTTTTTAATAATTATTTTTATTTAATTGAATTATTAATTAGATATTAATAACGTAATTTAATCAAAAAATAGAAAAACCCTAACGTGCTCCATACGGTTCTACGTTTTGCTCATGGCATTACATCGTACTCCCTTCTTCGTCGGCCTCCTCGGGCTCCACCGGATGGAAACACTGCTACTGTTTCGGCTCATGAAGCTGGCATTCCTAATCGATCATGGCGGGACCTTTTGCTGGAAAAAGACACCCTTCGTGATGATAAAAGGCGTGAAAACTTGCGTGAATTGGGCCAGATTAGTATTGATTTTGCATAAGAAGATCTCTTGTATCCCAAGGTATCTCTGTCATCGGATGAGAAGGAAAAGTTCCTGAGACCATGGGAAAATACTTTGATTATTAAGCTTTTAGGGAAAAATCTGGGGTACATGACATTATATAAACACGTCACGAATTTATGGAAGCATATTACTATTTAAAATGATGGATCTTGGGAATGGATTTCATGTAATTAAGTTTGATGAACATGTTCTGATGGATGGCCTATGGATTATTCAGGGGAATTACCTGACTGTAAGAACTTGCTCTGCCTCATTCTCCTCCTCGAATTCCTTGATTGAGCCGATGTTGGTTTGGATTCATCTGCACTGCCTTTGTTTTACTATAACTAGGATGTGCTACTTGTGATTGTTGAGGCCATTGGGAATCCGATAAAGGTTGATGATAACAATGCATTTGCGGATCGTGGTCGATTTGCGCGGGTCTGTGTTGAGATTAACTGATGATTCCTCTAATAGCTCATTTTGAGCTTGACGATAATGAGCAAAGGGTTGAATATAAGGGTCTACATATTACATATATGAATTGTGGTCGGTATGATCATGGTTACTAGATGTGTCACTAGCCAAGTGCATATGTGTCATTAAAGGTTCCAAAATCATTTATGGAGGTGGAAGTTCCGAAGAGTGTTAGCCTAGTTCATGCTGATATCAGTGCATCGGAAAAAACCTTTTATTCATGTGGATGAGCCCACATCTTCAATAGGTGGAGGGTATGGTCCCTGGATGTTGGTGCCGAGATGTAAACATGCATCTCGTTTTAAGGCACCATCAAAGATTACGGTAATAGATACATGGGATGTAGTAGTTAACCCCTTTGCGGATACATGAAATGAATGGGAGAAAAATGCAATGGCTCGAAGGAAATCTGTCTCCTTCTCAAGTTCCAAGCCTTCTATTGATATTGTGCGTAAAGTGCGTCCTGGGCGCTTAAGTGATAGCGGCCCGTCAATGGAGAAGGCCTCGACATCGAAATCTACACAGAGTATGAGTTGCCCGAACTCTTTTTCTACACTGGCGTGTATCAATCAGGATATGGTAGACATGGATATTTCTGATTCTCCACCATGTTTTGGCAGTTCACTGGGAGTTCACTGGGTCAAGGGAAAAAGACTCGTTTCTATTTGAAACAGGTGGATGGATTGTCAACTTATTAATATAAAAAAATTAAATAAGGAGGAGATTAGAAGTAGAAAGAGGATCCTCAATAATAGGGAGAGATAAGACTCTTTGAGGAGTGATTTAGAGTAGATCTGTTCATGGGCCGGGTCGGGCTGGGTTTGGGCCGGGTCTAAACGGGCTTGTCACATAATTATGTTGTCTAAGCCCAACCAAGCCCGCACTATATTTATATCGGGCTCGAGCCGGGCTGGACCAAGCTAGAAGAACTAATTCCCAAGCCCAACCCGACTCGGCCCAATTAATATCTTTGTATTTTTAAAAAATTAAAATTAAACTAAAAGATTATACTATAAATATAAATAATAAAATACAATAAACTAAAGTTTAGAGGATTATTTCAATAAAAATCAATTAACGCAATCCTAAATAAAAAAAAATACTTTTTTTTTATAGTAATAAATAAAATAGTAACAAAAATATGTACATGTTCACCAATTCTAAAAAAATATACGGTTTGGAAATTTTTATGTTGAAGAAATTTAAATTTTTTATTTTTGGAATATAAAATTTATTAAACTATAAAAGTTATTAAATTAAAATTATTATTAAAATTTCGGGTTGGGCTGGGCTGGGTCTGGGTTTTGAGACAAATCTCAAGCCCAACCTACTCTATATGCGGGCCTAAGCAGGTTTGGGTCGGGCCGGACTTATTACGAAACATATACGCCCAAGCCCTGTCTTTGAAGAGCGGGCTTGGACGGACTGGACGGGCCAGTGGACTTTTAAACAGGTCTAATTTAGAGTAGTCTCTTGGAGTTGGTTTTTGGCCCAAACCCCTCAAATTTTAATTTAAGAGTCCAACAAATAAGTCTCTTGAAGATGCTCTGAGCTAGTCATTTTAAAGTCGTGTCTGATTATACCCGGTGCAAAATAATATTTTGGCTTATGTATTGTCCCTCTATAGTTTTTAGGGAAGTTTTAGATTTATCTTTAACGTATGAGATAGTAAAATTTTATTTTTAACATTTCCAAGTAAGATCAATTTTACCCCACTCTAAAGAAAAAATTTAATGGGCTGATTTGGACGTTATTTAATTGTCATATTGAGCATTTCAAACAAATTTGTTGATAAAATAAAACAATTTTATTTGTTTTGGAAGGTTGTTTATAACTTTGTTAATAACAAAGTAAATATTTTAACTAGTTTTTTTATGATTAATTTATATAGTAGATTTAATTATTGATATTTTGGTAGATTGATTTTAACTGTATTAGGAAATATTTAAACATAATTTCACCTTTGATATTTTCAAATAAGATTAATTTTATCCATACATAATAAAAAAAAAAATAAACAGACTGTTAATCGTATTTGACTCATGATTTTATTGTAAAATCAGACATTCTAAATACAATTATGCCCAAAATGATTCTAATAAAGTTGCAAATAAATTGACAAAATGTCAATAACTAAGTTTGTGACATCTAACTTAATTACAAAATAAATATCTAAAATGCTTACTATATTATATTATTAAGATAGTTACAAATACCTATTAAAAATATATAAAATTGTATAATTTATGGATAAAAACGTTGATTCATTTAAATAATAGTCAAACATATGCATTTATATTTTCTACCGAATAGAAGTAAAGTTGAACATACTTAAAAATATTAAAAGTTAAATTTTATAATTTTATATGTTAGTATAAATTTCAACTTTTTTAAAAATGATGGGATAAATTTGAAGTTGTTTTATTAAAATTTGAACAAAAAGTATAGAATAACAAAAGGAGTGTTTTACAGCCCAGCCCATTTAAAATCGTCCCTATTAAAGCCCAACTAATGAAATCTCAAATCCCAGAGAGAGCCAATTTTCCCTCCTTGAAGAAACTCCATCGTCTTCTTCCTTGTTTCGTCTTCAACAATCAAAATGCCGATCCCTAGCCCCTTCTCCTTCTTCTTCTCTACCAGAAAAAAACGTTCCGCCATTCCTTTCAAAGATTACTACACCGACTGGTTCAACACTCTCAAGAACCCTCTCCTTCCTCTCCTCACTCAATCCCTCTCTTCCCCTTCCTCACCGGCTCTTCTCTCCTCCCATCTCAATCTCCTCCTCCACCACTTTCTCTCTTACTACGACGCTCTCGATCTCGCCGTCACCACCGATCCAAACAATCTCCCTCACCTCCTTTACCCTTCCTGGCGTAATTCCCTCGAAAAACCCTTCCTCTTTCTCGGCGATCTCCACCCCTATGTTTTCCCCAATCTCGTCCGCTCTTTCCTCGAACAAGAAAACGGCTACGACGAAGATATAAGAACCCTAGTTCTTGTACAGCCGTGGCCGGTCATGATGGCTTGGAAAGATCCCCCGACACGATTGATTATGAAAATTGAACAGATTGAATGTGGATTGAGATTGATGGTGCCTGCTCTTATCGATCGAATGAAAAGGGCGCAGGAGGGGTTTGTGGCCAGAGTTGCGGAGGAATGGGTGAATTGCGGCGGAAAGAAAGAGAAAGTGGAGATTGTGGAGGCAATTACGGCGGAGATGGAGGAATTGGTAAGTGTTTTTCTTTCTGCTAATCGATTAAGGAGGAATATCATATCGGAAATTATTGGCGCTTTGAGTTTGTATCAAGGTGCTCTCTTTCTTGAAGCTTTAGCCCAATTTTTAGTTGGGTTTAGGGATTCTGATTTTTCATGTATGACTCAGTGAGTTTTGTGCCTAATTTATCTATACTTTTAGATTCAACATTTGTACAGTTCTGGTGATTTTGAGTAGTATTATGTTGTTGAAAACGATGACGTTTTCTTAGGGTAACAGGAAATTTCACAAGGTTTATGGTTGTAAATTGTAATCCTTCGAGGCTATGCAGTAAAGATGAAGTGTGATGTGAATAATACTACTATGGAGTAAATTTTACTTCTTTTCAGTGATTGTCTAAATGAAAATTAAAATATTCCAATCTATGTATACTGAATTCATTCATTTTTATTTATTTTAAATTTGTTTTACCTGCTGAATCGTGATTTCTTACATTTTAAAAAATCTATAAAAGTTAAAACTCTCATTTTTAGAATGACAATACAATTCTTTCGATCATACTACAATTTTCAACTAAATTTTATTTTGGGTTAAGGTGCAAAAATACCCCTAACTTTTTGGTTCATGAGCAATTTTACCCCTAACGTCTAAAATTGTGCAATTTTACCCCTAACGTCTAAAATTGTGCAATTTTACCCCTAACATTGGAAGCCAAGAGCAATTTTACCCCTAACGTTAATAAATTGGATCAATTTGAGAAATAATTCATCAAACTGTCTTCTCGGTCATGAATCTTGTTATCTACATTCCATACGTGTCAGTTTATCAGTAACAAATCACAAACATTCATTGGGATGTGAAAAAAATAAAAAAAATAAAAAATATACTTTTTTGTACGGATTAGACAAAAAAAATCAAAAAATCCACCGAATTTATAAATATTAATCTCAAATTCTATTATTAAATTATAAAAAATATGAATTTTTTTTAGAACGAATTATTATGCAATTGGCGCAGAATAATGAATAAAAATATCTGTGTTTTATAATAGTGTTTGAAATTGACTCAATTTATCAACGTTAGGGGTAAAATTGCACCATTTTAGACGTCAATGGTAAAATTGCTCCTGATCCAAAACGTTAGGGGTATTTTTGCACCTTAACGCTTTTATTTTTACTTAAAATAGACTTTCCAATATTCTTTCAATTAAATTACCATTTTCTCTTTTCACCTATTTCCAATTAAGTCTGGTAATGAACTTATAATCGAACCCAATATAATCGAACTTTTATCGAGCTGCTCATTACCTTATCCATACTAGAATTTTTACTCCCCGCAAAACTCTCAATAATAATAAAATCTACATTCGATCGTTGATTTATGCTTCCGATCTTTGATCTACATTCTTTAACCAATTTCGCTTTCAACCGGATAGTTTCAACACAAAATCGAACAAAATCATGTTTTAACAAATCACATTCATCGCAAGAAAGCATTCATAAATTGTAGAAGGGAAAATTACAAAAATGGGTGTAATGGGAGGCCCATTTACATTTTAATACCCATTATCAACCAACTTACATATATAGACTATGCCCTGAAAACTTTCCAGAAATGCCCTTCATATATTTATAAGGACTTTTGCATTTCACCCCTAAACCATTCGCGAAACTTGAACGACGAACACCAAAAACTCGAACGACGAACATCTTCAACACCTCCAATCTTTACATTTCTTCTTCCAGCGACTTCCAACCGATTTCAATGGCAAGAATCGGCAAGAAGGTATGTTATTTTGTGATTTGTGATTAGGTTTGAACGCTTCTATTCCTATAATACCGTGATTTTGCTTCGCATGCGATTTAGAAGTAGGGTTTGCATTTATTGTGTTTTTCTGTTGGTTCATAGCTTCGTTTTGTTATAATGATGCTTAGAAATAGTTAAAATCAGTTGTGGCGACTATATTTTACAGAATCGACCAGTTCGTGAATATGAGTTTACTTCGCGAACATCGCAATCTGCGAAGTAAACTCATGTCCAAGAAGCAGTCGATGCATATGATATTGTTCCGCATATGCGAAGGCGCGAATGCGCTTGTCAGTTCGCGAATGTTATATTCGCGAAGTGAGTATTTAATTGACTAATTTGGTCTACTTTATGATTTGGAAGGGTGATCATTCTAAGTCTAATTCCAAAAAGAGGAAGATGACATCAAAGATACTTAAGAAGAGTATCAAAGACACCTTTAGGTACCCCTACTCCTATGATACGAGAGCTACTAACACAGTTCGTTCTGATGCTGAGGTGATGAAGAAAGTGAAAGAAAAATTATCCACAGTGCAGTTGGCCATGTTCAGGAAAACATGTTTGGGCCATTTGGTGGACTTCGAAGTGTATTCGTTGTCCTCTCCTCTATGCCATGTGCTTACAATGGAGATCAAGCCGAAAGAGGGTAAATCTGGAGAAATGTGGTTCAACATCAATGGTGTTGAAGTGAAATTCGGTCAGCGTGAATTCGCACTCATAACCGGATTGAGACTAGGTGATCCATTACCAATTCTTAAACGGATGAGCAATTATAAAAGGGAAAACAGATTGAGGAACCTCTATTTTGGAGGTAGAGAGAGCATAAATCATAAAAATATATTCGATACCTTCTTAGAGACTAATTGGGAAAAAAAATAACGATGATGCGGTGGCAATGGCTATGTTGTTCGTTATACACAGGTTCCTACTCACAACTGATGCAGTGAAAAAGGTTGATGACAATATCATCAACCTAACTGATTTCCCCACTGTATTTAACTCGTTTCCATGGGGTGTGCCTGCTTGGGATGAGCTGTACAAGACGATGGAACGTGGGATCCCAGGAAGGAAGAAGGCATTTGACACGTACAACGCGGAAGAAGGAAAGAAGAAGGTCATCCCGTATCAGCTTCATGGATTAGCACAACGTTCCATGTATGTTTCCTATATTCATGTGATTTACTTAATGTTATATTTCAACTGTAATGATTTTTATTTAATACTTTGTAGGCTTGGATATTGGAGATATTGCGTGCACCCCCTAAATACTATTTGAGGAGACCAAAGAACGTGTACCCTCGTATATGTCGGTGGATAAGTGCAAAGAATATAACTTACTTAGAAGCTGAAGAAATATTTAAGGTAAGTACATACGTCTTGTGTACAGAATTAATGTGTGCTTATGGAGTTGGGTTTGATTTTTCATGTTTTCAGTCAGCTGATGTGCAAGCATCTGAACTTGTTATCGAGGAAGACGATGCAAAGTGTGATTGGTATGCGCCAATGAAGGATTATTTTGATGGGAAAGCCGTAGACCTTGACCTTGATCTGTTATTCGCACCTTATAAGGGGTCTGAGCTAAGTCAAGAAGAGGAGAACAATGAGGAAGAGAATGAGGTACATAATGAGGAAGAGAATGCTGTAGAGAGTGACGAAGAGAATGCTGTAGGTAATCAGGGCGAAGAGGATGTTGGAAATGAGGAGGAAGAGTATGTTTATATAGATGAGGAGGACATAATTAGAAACGAGAAGAGGTGTAAGAAGAAGAATGAAGTGAATGTACTGGCAAATGAGGAAGAAGAAAGGAAGGCAAGGATGCAGGAGAGATTCGAAATGTTGAAGGTGGAGCTTAAAGAATCATTGGCAGATGAATTCGAGCGGAAGATGAGATCGGAGCTCAGTGAGTCTAATAGGCGGGAGAGGGTGGAGTTGAAGGAGGAGTTGATGGCAGAGTTGAAGGTGGAGTTCAAGGAGGAATTGAGGGCAGAATTGAAGGTGGAGTTGAAGGAGGAGTTGAGGGCAGAGTTGAAGGACGAGTTGAGGGTGGAGTTGAAGGACGAGTTGATGGCGAAGCTACGGGCTGTGAGTAAGGCAGATCGGGTGGGAGAGTGTATTGGATGTGATATGTATACGAATTTCGACTCTGTGGGGGAAATAGGTGGGGATGTGGTGGAGGCGAACGTTGTAGAAGAGCATGGTGCGGAACATATCGAAGAAGAAAAGAAGAATGAAGACCAGGATATGAAAGAAGATCATAGTGGAGTAGATAAGAAGGAAGAGGGTGAGAGGAAGGAAGAGCAATGTGGAGGGGATAAGAAAGAAGAGGGTGAGAGGAAGGAGGAGCAGTGTGGAGGGGATAAGAAAGAAGAGGGTGAGAGGAAGGAGGAGCAGTGTCGGGAGGTGATTGAAATCGACGATGACACGGAACCACAAGAGATGCTCCCTGAAAAGGTATATGACAGTTTTTATACATGTAGTTTTATATTTATTTTTAAATATGTTCCTTACAGTGTGTTGGTCGTTATGTTTTGACAGGAAGCAATTATCACTTTAAGCGAGAACACACAAGCCGTGATAGATGATGTGTATAAGCCTCAGCCGTTAAGGGCGGTGCGACAAAGGAAGCGATCACATCACGTGACAACACCGTACATCGAGGAAAAGAAAAGAAAAAGGTGTAAGAAGGTGGCTATGAAGGGAACTAAGAAGGTAGACAATAAGCGAACTAAGAAGGTAGATCAGTGTATGGATATTGTCGCATCACAGAGTCCCGCCTTTCCTAGAGCACCTCCTGTACCTACGTCATGGTCAGTCCGGATTGATAAGGACGATGTGTCTACGTATGAGGTATGGAGGAATTTTTGCAACAAAAAGTCATCAAGGATAGTCAATGGAGCCGGAAATCCCGTGGTTCATACAAGCTGAGACACCGGGAAAATATTGGGACGGGGAAGCAAATCAACTTCGCGAACATACATCCTGATCTGCAAAAGAGTGTATTCGCGAACATCAACTTCGCGAACATACCTCCTGATCCGCAAACGAGTGTATTCGCGAATTCGCATATAACTGAATTCGCGAAGTTGTCCATCTATTCGCGAAGTTGTTTTACAGAAACTAAAACACATTATTTCGATACAACCAAACATTCTAAAAACACACATTATTTCGATACAACCAAACTTTCTAAGAACACACATTATTCGACTAGTTCAACTACACATAAACTACATTAATCCCTCATATCAATCCCAACAGACTGCTCGGTCTCAAAAATTTCTATAGCTTCATGGATTGTGTCGATATAGTCAGATGGAAGACTTGACCATGGTGTTTCGGCATGTCTCCAGACTTCACTGCAATTGTTTTTCTGCGCACTTGCTCGTTGGAGAGAAATAGATGCATCAAGAAATGATTTCCAATTTGCACATAAAGAAGTTGGATAAGCATCATGAAGCTCATAAAATGCAGTAGATGGTGTCACTTTCAGGAAAAATATTACAGAAATATTTTTCCTCTGCGTATAGTTTGCTCTGAAAACCCTCGTGTTTTCAAACAACAATCGAGAAAAATACGCATTCCATGCATCAAGTGGCATAAACCATTTCATAAATGTTTGTACGTTTGCAGGAATCGTACCTCCACACAGACCGTCACACCATTCAGATAAAGAAAATTCCATTGGTATGTAATGCATGTAGCATAGGAACCAACACATGTGCATTGAGCTCCTGGGGAACTTTCCCCTTATTGGAAGTTTGAAACAAGACATAAACGGGAAATCAGGATGAAACATTTCCGGTTTAATAAATGTTTGTCCATAAGAGCGGACAACATCAAATTGATATTCAATCATCTTTTGAGTACACTCAGACTGGTTGAGGGTTGTGATGATGCTATATTCCATGGGGAAGTTGGATGGATCCATTTTCACAAGTGGTGTTAATGGAGACTGGGATGTGTGGGTCTTATAGAAAGCATAAAGCGAACTATCCCATGTGCTATCTAATGAATCATTACCGAACCCACTACCCCATGTGTTATCTACTGAATCATTACAGAACCCACTACCCCATGTGCTATCTATTGAACCATTACAGAACCCACTACCCCATATGCTATCTACTGAATCATTACAGAACCCACCATCCCATGTACTATCTACTGAATCATGGGACAGGACCCACTACCCCATGTGCTATCTACTGAATTAGTAAACATAATTTTACAAAACATAAAAAAGCTTCATCGTACAAAGTCATTACAATAATTAATCTCACAAGACATAAGGATACATGTTCTTACAAAAAATAAGGATAAATTTTGCTCAAACCGCATCAATTGTTCGAAGTCCTAGAACTTCGTGAACTTGCTATTGTACTGGGAGTTTGAATTGTATTTGGCAACGGTCGGTCACAATTCAACCTATTATTCCCTCTATTCCCACATCGGCTACATACCATTGGCAATGGGTTTTCACCTTGTGACGGTCTTCTGTTCTGACTTCTTGGTTGTCCAACTGGGGCAGAACCTCTTACAGGGGGAAGCACATTCCTTGGAGGGTCACAGTTTGTCCACTCCGTCTGGGGTCCGAGTGGGTAGATGCACTCTGCGTAAGCTAATCTAACTGCGTTGTTGGTGTAATATTTATCAACCCATTGGTATGCGTTACTTAGTCGATTCTCACATGCAACTTTACATACATGTTTACAAGGAAATTGAGAAAGTTGCCATTGCCTACACGTGCAAGTACCTGCATTTAAGTCAACAATACCCCCTTTCCCTTGGTCCCCAATCTGAAATGTGTGTTGGTTTATTCCACTGAATATACATGGTATAGCTTTAGTAACATGTTTCTTCATCTTCCGTTCACTGTCCAATGACAGATAATGTTCTCGTGCTCCTGGAAATGGAAAATGAAGGTAATGTATCAGCTAAATTACCATAAATGACAACGTATAAAATATTTACCAGCCGCTGTTTGTCTTTCGTAGAACCATCGTTGCACAGTAGTTCTAATGTACTCTATCAACATTGTGATGGGCAAACGTCTTCCTTCAACCATTACCGCGTTCCATGATTCAGCAATGTTTGTTGTCATTATATTAACGACGGATATGAAAATATGCACGCGACCATCTCTGGATACCAGCTTGCTCTAGATATACTGCTGCTGGGCCATGTAGCTCACGTAGTCGAGTGAATGCTTCAATAAAATCTGAAACCCTGTAAGCTTTAGCAGCTCCCCAATACACATCGCCTATCTTTCTAACTGACCTGAATTTGGCCTGCAGGTTCATTTTCAAATGGTGACAACAACATCCATGTATTGCATTTGGAAACACCAAATTCACAGCATAGTCAATTCCTTTATGCCTATCCGAGATGATGGCAAAATTCTCTATGTCCCCAATACATTCTTTGAGCTTGGTCATGAACCAACTCCAAGCCTCGTTGCTCTCGTTTGGTCCAACCCCAAAAGCGATAGGATAAATCTAGTTATTACCATCTTTCCCAACTGCAATGTACAATTGTCCTGGATACTTACCTTTTAGGAAGGCTCCATCAACGCAAATGACAGGCCGAATGTGTTCTTTAAAAGCTCCAAGTGAAGGACCAAACGCCATAAAGAAGTACTGAAAATGATCAGCATCGTCGGTTTGAATATGTGTTACTGTACATGGGTTGCATGCTTTCAACGTCTCACAGTAGTCCGGCAACAACATGTATGACTCTTCCGGTGAACCCATCACATCTTCTATTGCCCAATTCCTTGCTCTCCAAGCCTGCATATACGACAAGTTTATTTTGTATTGGGTCTCAAAATCTTTCACAATGTCCTTTGGTCTAAACACTCTACCCTGGATATCAAACTTAGCTGAAAGTAGCATGCCAGCCACTCGTTTTCCCGCTTGCCTGTGATGTGGTAACATTTGATCCCTAGAACATGTGTGGTTGTCCATTGTATCCATTCTTCGGAGCCTAAACATACTTGAATTGGATATCGCAATTCCTCTAGCACGCCATTTACATACATCCGAATGTCTACATCTAACCTCAAACATGGACTTGTTAGACTTGTACACTTTCCATTCGAACCTGTTATTCACTGCGTATTTACCTAGCGCATCCTGCAATTCTCGTTTGTTGGAGAACATGTCGTGTACCTTTAAACCAACGACCCCTTTCGATGAACTATCTTCAATAGTAAACTTAGGTGCATCATGGATCTCAGGTAGCCATCGAAATGGATCACTCCTCTTCCTTATTGTTTCCACATTCTCTGTCAATACCCTGCTTTGGGGAACAGCTTCGCAATGCGATTGTCTCAGAGGGGTAGGTTGTCCATCATTTACCGTTTCCTCTGTGTCATCATGACCCCAAATGTCATCGTCGTACATCTGGTCCTCCGGTTGATAAACCGGATTCGAGCTAATATCTTCTAAACCAGGAGTGTTGGATGCAATATTGCACTCAGTGATTGGTTCTTTTCCTGGCCTATGAGGGGGCGTTCAACAGTTGTGTTGTCTACTTCAGGATTTGTTTCAAATACAACTGTGGCATTGGCATCACAACTTGAATGAATAACATTCTCTACCTTCGTGACTCGCGGTTGGATTGTTCGTAACTCAAAATTAGCATATAGTGGGGTAACAGCGTCAGTTTTCATCCGACAATAATCTAAAAAACACTCAACATTACTTAAATCAACAATCGGAACTACTGCCCCAGGTAGTTGCTTTCGTCCGATAGTTAACTGCATAGTCATATGCAGATCAAATGACATTGGATCAACATGAGCAGTAGTGTATACTATCTCTTGCAGGCTTTCCAAGCTCAATCCCGGAGACAGCTTCAGCAATTTCTTCTCGCCCCCCTCGTATGTCATGGTCTTACCAACTGTTTTCCACCGACCATTCCACATGATCACACACAACACAAACTGGTCTGACATTCCTCTATCAATAATAAACAAAAAAAAAGGAATGAGATAACAGAATGTAATAACATCATGAAATAACATACACTTCGCATAATTCGCAGTAATTCGATTATGCGAATTCACATATTACGCAAATACATTCGCAGACTTCGCATACTTCGCAAATACGTAAAATATGCGAATTATGCGAACCCAATGACGGAACACCATATCTTCGCATACTTCGCGTATATTCCATATGCGAATTCCGCGAAGTATGCGAACAACAAACACATACACGGCCTTCAATAGACTTCGCATATTAAGATTTCGCGAAGCGAAATCATAATATGCGAAGCACGCGATCTTCCGCACGAAGTTCAGATTTACAAATTTCTAACCTCAAAAGTAAACTGCTGCTGAAACTAACATCAACGAGTTCAAAGCGATTTAACCATATGAAACTAACATCATACTTACATGACAAGGCTTGGGCTTTGATTGATGAAGGATCTTAAGGAAAAAAAAAAGAGAGAGAAAATCGCGAACTGTGAGAGTGAGAGTGAGATTTATCGCGTAAAAAGAGAGAAGAGGGGATGATCTGATTAAGTATCTTATATATATATATATATATATGTAAGGGTAAAATACATGAATATCATAATTAAGTAAAAAATTACAACTAAGTCATATCACCAAACTTAATTCTTAATATGTCACTTTTCTTTATATATTATGATTTTATATTATAATTTAAAAATTATAGACTTCAATTCATAAATCATAAACCCTAGAAAATATATTCTAGACTTCTAATTTATAAATTCTAATCCATAAAATATATTATAAGTACTGATTTTACTAGTTTGAGATAATCCAAAATTATGACTTGACATAGTTGTAAATAATTTTTAGAACATGAATTTCTGTGTAATTTTCCCTATATGTAAGTTGAACAATAATGGATCTTAAAATGTAAATGGGCCTCCCATTACACCCATTTTTGTAATTTACTCATTGTAGAAACATAAAATAAGACAATGAATTAACTAAAATAATTAAGCAATATTAACACAAATAGTTTATCAAGTTTCACACGAGTTTCAAAAGGTTGCTGTATAATTTCAAATGAATTTCACCTGATTTCACCTATGAAATTGGGTGTCATGTAAATCTGATTGAAAGTGTTATAAAGCATCAACTCAAATGTTTCAAATAGTTCTCACTGGGCTTAGCCCTATATGTTGAAGAATCCTATAAACAAATCAGTAGATGGATGGGTTTCAAAATCGATATCAAAGCCCAAGCCTCATAAAACTTGCCCAGGCCTACTGATCTGGTTTAAAAAAGAGCTATGAAAGTCATAGGGAAATTTACATAGAACTTCAAATTTTAAAAAATATCTAAAATTTTATTTATAAAATAACAATTAAATCATATTACAAAACTTAATTCTTAATATATCACTATTTCCTATATATATATATATATATATATATATATATATATATATATATATATATATATATATAATTTTATACCCTAATTCATAAATTTTAAATTTTAATTCATAAATTATAAACCCTAAAAAATATATCTTAAACATTTAAGTCATAAAATCTAATTCTTAAAATATATGAAAAATAACTATTTCCTTAGTTTGATATTATTTAAATTAGTACATTAAATAAATAATTTTTCAAATCTGAATTTTTTTTATGTGAATTTCCCTTTTTGAAAATTATGTTGACACTCTTTAGTGCTCAGTTCATACTTGATTGAAATTCAAGATGTACACATATTTAATTAGAAATGTTTATTCAAGTGGACACATGACATTGCACCTTATGTCAACTTTAATAAACTGGCACGAACAAAATATATAGCTCCATCGCTAGTAACTATGTAAATTCATTTTTGTTGGGAGAGAATTAAATTAAATATTATATATAGCAACATGTGATCAACAACTCAAACAAATTAAATTAAGAATTAAAATACATCAGATTATAACTAATTTCATGCTATATTTTGTTTACTTTTGCAGGTTTTCTCTTTTTGCTAAAGAAGTTTATAACTTGAAATTAAGTTAGGGGTAAAACCCCAATTCAAGTATAAGACAGTCAAATTAGGGGACATTGCAGCTAATATAAACTAATTTAATCAAAACATGGATTTTTTGATAAAATTAATTAATTCAATGCAAGCAAGTTCCAAATAATTGATGGTCCACCATATAATTAAATATATGCAAGCATGCACGTTCTTGTATATATTTATAGTTGAAGAGCTTGACTTCCACTCCTCCTATTTGGGTCTTAACAACATGTGCTGCTTTTAATTAGGGTTTGGTAAAAATGCTTTCTAAATTGCAACTTCCTAACTACTTTTCATTTTTAATATATGATAAAATAGTCAAATAAATCTTATGTGAACCGTAATGTTGTCCTAAAAGGTGAAGAGGTGAATAATAGTGAATGCGGTACAAGTAATAAATAATAAGTAGATTATCATTTCCATAAGGATTGAATGAACAATATAACACTTATTGGATCGAACAGTTAGTTTAAGAAGTTTCTTGAATTGATTTTTCGATGGTTGAACATGTCTAACTTTTCTTAGGTAGAATGTGAAGTTAATTTAAATATAATTCAAACTGATCACGAAATAACCAAATATGTATATGGAACAGGCAGAACACAACTAGAACAAGCAGTTCACATTCATTCTCTTATTCAAATGCATAAATTGTAAAGATCTAAGGTATCTTTCTATAAAATTCACATGAGTCAAGTCTTTCGTCTTCCTAGGATCTATTAATTACTTACCAACCAAGTCTCATTCCATTGCCTCATGATTAAGAAAACAAACAAAAAAAAAAAAACAGATTCCTAAGAATCACCTTTAGTAATTAGGCCTTTTATGTCTCCAATCCAAGCATAAATGTAATTAACGAGTTTTATACTTTTTAATCCAAGTCTCCTTACAATTAATTAGCTTTTTAATATGAAGCGATCAGTTTCATGCATTAAGTTCCTCATTAACTAATCTCTTACTAATTATTATGTACTTTAAAACAAACGAAACGGCATATTGAACCACCAGTCCTTGACTGGTTTTCCTAAAATGAACTACCCCTCCATGGTCAAGGAAGAAAGTGCTATCATGGAGGAGGAAGATATATATATATATATATATATATATATATATATATAATACTTGAAAAATAAATGAAGAAAGAAGATGAAGAAGAGGTAGTCAAAGAAATTAAATGATTAAATTAATGATGATTCTTTACAAACTGAAGTTGCCTTTATACAAACATCGAGAAGTAAAGAAAAAACTAATGAAAAATTACAACTTGCATGAAGTAAACTGAATATACCCAAAATTGCTTTTGAACAAGCAGCTTCTTTGCACAGAGAGCATATTGTGAATAGTTTGCAACACTGTTTGGTTCAACCAATTAGATCACAAAAGCTACCAATTTTCGTATTATTTTAATGATCTTAGAGTTAATGGATCCTTCACTCAAGCGCTGAAGCATGTGCAATGTAATCTTCCACTTTTAAGGCTACCAATGAGAGAAGACGTTGAGATGATATGAATAAAATATTCAATTGAGTGTTGCATCTACTTTCTGTTTTGGCTGGCTTTCAAAGGTTTTGGATCAGTTCCATTCATCAATCACACCCATGTTTCCTTCCTATGATTCTCTTTCGATTGGTTGAATACCTATAAAAATAGATAGAAAAGAAGGGAAACATGCCCCTAAACAACATCTAATTGTCTTAGAAAAACCATGGAATGACAAATATAAACTACTATAATTTTCTCTCATCATACACCTTCCCATAACTTCCAACTGTATAGTTCTTCATGATTTCACGGTGCAACATCGTATGAAAAGCATCACCTCGATCTAACATCCAAGATTCAAAAGGACAACCAATAGATAAAAGTAAGGCATCTTGTACCTTACTGGTTACAACGTGTGTAACTTTATTATTGTCATCCTTCTTTAGCAGCCTACAATTAGCCTTTATATGTGCAAACTTTCCATAACTCCAGCACTCTAGTTTTCTTCCATTCCTTCAATTGTCTCTACCATTGCTCGATTTTGATCTTCCTCATCCTCAATTAAAGTTCCATTCATTGCTTCTCCCTCTGCTCCCAATGTTTAAGGTAGAGCATGCTGATGTACTTTCACCAGAATCAATTCTTTGCACTTCTTTGGCATAAATTCAATCTGTGACATCACTAAATGACAACTTTCCCTTGCCAATAGAATTACTATTTGTGACCTTCATAAGCTCCTAACTATTAGGTAATAATGAGGCTAAAAGAATTAAAGCAAAACTTCCTCATTAAAGGTAATTTCCACAAATATACTTGTGCGATAATGGTATTGAACTTAATAATATTTTCTGCCATTAAAAAACTATCACTCATTCTCAAATTAAATAGTTTTTTCATCAAATGTACCTTATTCTTGGTGGAAGGATTCTCTTACATATCCGACAATATTCTCATCCTCTCATTTGTCATCTCGGCTTCTCCTTCATTATAGGTGACATTCTGTGGCAGCTTCAACCTGATCAATATTTATCGATCGAGAAGTTCCCAATCTTCTATCTTCATTTCCTCTGGTTTTTCTCCGGAAAGCAGAAAGTGCAACTTTTTGTTGTATAGATAATCTTTAATTTGTAATCTCTAGAAAGAAAGGCCAATTCCATCAAACTTGTTTATTCTAGAACCTACTCATCTAATCTTGTCATTGCCCAAACTAGATTGCTCTGATTCTAGTTGTTAGCAATTTAAATGACACAACAACAAATTCCTCTTTAGGATACAATGAAAAACACAGAATAAAAACACGAAATGAAGAACAGAAACAAACAAGAAAGAACACATAATTTTAACAAGTTTCACCCAAAGAGGGCTACTTCCTCAGAGCTACTGCATTAATCACTTTCACTATATGAGAATGAAGGAACAAGTACTACAATACTCAAACACTTGCTCACTATCCAACACTCGACCGTGGTGTTGAAAAGGATGAGGAAGTTGTGCTTCCTAAGAGAGAGGTTTCTGGACATGTTGTGACGCCTCTTAAGTCGACATCCCGCAAGGTCAGCTGGCGATGAACTGAGGGAGGGCGAGGTATCGGCCGATCTTGGAACCAAGGATGATGACATCATGGTTTCCTTCATGGAATAACAAAAAACAAAAGAGTTTTGTTTATCATCACATATATCTGGCTCATTGAAAGATCATGAAGTTGTTTCTAAAAAAAATACTATTAAATCGATTCTGGGTGAAGTGTGTTTCTTGTCGTGATGCTAAAAACAGTTTCAAACACTGCCTATTATTATTACTCTATCATAACTTATGATATTAAAGATGTAGATTCAAACTTTTCTGATTTACTTTTTGAATTAAACTAGTTTTTGGCCCGTGCGATGCACGGATTCATCTTAATATATAAATATTAATAAAAATACAATCTAATAATTACAATCAATGACATAAATGTGTTATATAAATTAAATATTATTATTTGATTTTCACATTTACTTTAAATAATATTTTTATAGATAAATATAATAATAAAATAAAAACTAATATATCATATATTATATTATATTTTTTATCAGTAAAAAAGGAGGAAGTGACACCTCAGTTCCATCGTTACTGTTTTATATTATATATAGAATAGATATGTAGAGAATTAGAGAGATTTTAGGGATTAATTTAAATTCTGTAGTACTCTTAGATATATGGGATAAAATAATCTTTTTATAGATAAATATATATAATAAAATTAAAATTAATATATTAAATTTTTTATCACTAAAAAAGGAGGAAGTGACACCTCAGTTCCATCGTTACTGTTTTATATTATATATAGATTATAATTTTATTTATATTTAATTGTACTCTTTTTTTCTATTAATAAATAATTATCTTTATTCTCAAATACTATGAGACAAAATATCATTTGAAAGGCAACAAAAATATTAAATCCGATTTGAAACTTTAAGATTTTTATCACATGAGCTAGCTAATATGTTACTATATGAGGAAAAACATATTGGTGAACCGACAATTAGTAAGAAATTCATCACATTGATTAAATTTTCTAATTTGGAAGTCTACCTAGCTAACAACCTGCCAACCATGCTATTTATAATATAATAATATTTCACACTACTCATTAAATATTCCTATAAATTAGGAATTTAAGTAATTTTTTATTCTAAATATCACTTTTTAAAACCATGTATAGGTCTCATTTAGACGCTTAAAATAAAAAAATTCATTCCGATTTTTTCTAATTAGTCTTTTTAGACGATTTTTAGCCGTCTAGATCTAGATCGCCTCGACGCCACCTAAACCGTCTAGACGGCCTAAGCAACGATAGACTAAAACAATTTTTATTATGAAATTATTTTTTGCTTTATTATAATTCACTTTTAAGTTGTTTCAATGATATTATTGTTGAAATATTGATATTTACACAATTTTAAAGATATATGTTACAAATTTTCTATACTAAATAATTTTCTATTATTATTTTGGAAAAAATACGAAAAGAATGCTCGTGGTTTGCCCAATTTACAAACAGAATCATGTGGTTTAAAAGTTTGTAAATAGAGTTATGTGATATTTTTTATTTACAAAAGAAAGTATTACGGTTACCAGTAGTTTTCACATAGTCAGTGACTGACCAAGTGAATTTGGTCAGTCACCGTTAGATCTAGGAGGTGTAAATATAAGCCATATGATTGTTTTAATCTCTACCATGTGATTTTAATAAGTCTAGATCTAACGGTGACTGACCAATTCACTTGGTCAGTCACTGACCAGGTGAAAATCACTGGTACGGTTACACAGTTAAGTTCTGATTATAACCAAAGACATTTTTATCTTTTAAAAAAATTATTCTTACATATCAGCTAAAAACAACCCCCAAAAGAATAACTCCCTAAACCGAAACAATAAATCTATTTTTTTTTTTTTACGTTTTTACTAATTTGACAGTTTATAAACCAAACTGATATTTAAATTTATTTTACACAGTTGGAATTTGATTTTGGATCTGTGTTTTGTCAATATATAAAATGTAATTTCAAGAAATTAAAAAATGATCTGGATTGTCATCAGAACTTAACACTTTAATTTTAAATACTTTGTTTTGTAAAAAAACAAACATACCACATACCTCTATTTGCAAATAGAGCAAACCATGAATATTTTTGTACTTTACCCTATCATTTTAGATATTATAACACATATTTTAATTGAATTTATATAACAATTTATTGATTAACAAATAAAAAATACAAAAATACAAATCTGATTAATACCTAAAAGCATTGTCTATCCAACTAGCATTTAACGTTTTTTAGAACCTTGCTAAGGCCCCGTTTGTTTACTTACTTATAAGCTGCTGTTTGCTTTTCGCTCTAAACAGGAGATATTATACCGTTTGGTTAGAATTAAAACACAATTGCTTATTCCTGTTCGACAAGGAATCAACTGCTGATTCCAACAACAGTCGGATACTGCTTTTCTATTCTAATTATACACGTTTGCCAACTTTTCCTTTAAATACCCTCTCTTAATCCAACTTTTCCAATCTGAAATTAACGTTAACTTCAAAAAAAAAAATCACTATCTTTGGCTTTTTCTTTCCTTATGGCGTCAACATCGAAGGCAGGTATGTATTTTCACTCTCTCCTAGCTTTAATTGTTTTCATTGTTAATGGATGCAATAACAATTTTTTTTTTTTAATAAAAGAGGCTGATCCTTTTAATTTTTTCTTAACCTGTACATATCTAGTTGATTTTTGTGTTATGTTCTTATTTTTTTTGATTGAGGTTTGATCCTTCTATTTCTGTTTCTTTGCCCTTAGACACAACTTAACGGAGTAATATTAATGACGTGTCTCGTTCCGTTATCGAGACCTAAATTGATACTCTTTTTTAAACATTAAGCCTATATTGGTACTATTTTATATGTAGAACCTAAATTGATAGTTTCGATTCTAATATTTGACACACCTCTGCACCACAGAAATTCACTTTACCATGTGTTGAAATTTCATCACTAAATGGGGTTATCAGAATTCAATATCTCGATCACTTTAACAAATTTTGAAGTACTTAAACTAATTGTATTTGGGATGATAAAATAAAATATTATCAACTTCAAAACTGAATTGATACATAAACTTCGTTTTGGACTAAACTCTGAACCTTGCTTGCCAACTCCAAAGGCCAAATTAACGTTTCATTCAGATAGTATCTCTCAACTTCAACTTTTATTTTAGTTTTAGTTTGTGACTGTCTCCAAAATCATAAAATATGTGTACAAAGAAATACTAAAATCTTATTTCTTGCTCCATTAGTATTAGCTCTATTTATTATTAGATACAATTTGTCAGACTCCAACTGATATGTTCCTTATAATTTGTGTTCCATTTTGGTTTAGTTTTATGTCCTCTTTTGTCATATTTTTCTCTTAACAAAACATGATTTTTCTAAATCATGACATGAATGTCTATTTTTAATTGATAGGTGGTAATACGAGTCAAAAAAATGAATACGCTCTAAGAAAGAAATGGGGTGATACAGAATTTAATGTGTTTCTTGATATATGTGTTCGAGGCACTAATCTTGGCAAAAGAAATGGGGTGGGGGGGGGGGGATGGGGTGGTAAAGGATGGTCGTGGGTAGAAAATGAAATGAAAGCAATTGGCCATATATTTACTAAAGAACAGTTGAGACATAAATGGGATTGGATGAAAACACAATGGAAATTATGGAAAGATCTAAAGGAAAAAGAGACCGGTTTAGGATGGAATCCTATTAAAGGCACGATAGATGCTTCTGATGAGTGGTGGGCTACAAAAATACAAGTAGGTTTTTGATAATATTTATTTCAAATATAAAATTTAAATTAATTAGTTAATTTATGAATAATTTTATTTCCAATTGTAATGTCTAGGAAAATGCAAGCTATGCTCCATTGCGTGAGAAAGGAATTGGACAAGATATTTATGAAAAATATGAAATCTTATTTATGGACACGGTGGCTACCGGTGAATATGCATATGCGCCATCTTCTGGAATTTTACCTAATGATGTTGAGGAGGATCCAATTTATGACAACGTGATTAATTTGGTGCAAAACAATGACTTAGAAGACAGTTTCGAAGATCATTTAGAAAGGATGATGAATCCATATTCTGTTTTGGGAGGTTTGCCTATTCAGATAGGTGGTGATACTATGAATCTTGAAAACACTAATAGAATTGATACTCAGGAGAATACGGGTAAACAAAAGAGAACAAAAACATTTACAGGCAGTGTAACTAAGAAAAAGAAATGTGATAAAGGAAAAAAAAAGTCTAGTACTACAGAAGTTATAGATGCTATGAGAGAACTAAAGGAAAGCATGGAAGTAAGTATGGAAAAGAAAACTATTGCAATGCGTGAAATGTTTGGAGAACGACCTGGTTATTCTCTTATAGAGGTCTTGGATGATGCGTTGGGTTTGCCACAAATAGAAATGGGTTCCGATATTCATTTTTTTATGCAGATTTGTTTGCTGATAAATCGAACAGGGAAACGTACAACTCAATGAAGAATGCCGATCTGAAGATTAAATGGCTTAAATATAAATATGATTCAAAAAATAAGAAAAATTGTTAGAAAACTCATTTGATATCTTTCATATTTTATCTTTGTTTGGCGTTTTTTTTTGCAATTATTGACTTTCAAATTGATTTAGATTTGGGTGAACTTTGTTTAGTTTAATTTTGACTTTTTATTATATAATAAAGTTGTTTTTGAAATATATTTTTATTTTTTCTTCGTAGATGTGGATGTTGTGCATAAATATATTTTTGATGATGACAATGAAGATGATGATATTTGGAGAACAACAATATATAGTGTTGAAATTCTATCTCAACATTATTTGAGATATATTAAAAAAGAACAATGTATGGATTCATTTCAAACAGGGATTGTATGGTTGCTGGAAATAATGCAAGGCAATGAAACAAGATGTATTAATATGTTTAGAATGGATAAGAAGACATTGATAAATCTTTGTCGCGATTTTGAAGTGCATTATGGACTAGTTCACTCAAATAGAATGTCTAGTTTGGAGAAAGTTGGTATATTTTTATATGTACTCGCTCAAAGAGCTTCAAATCGAGCAGTTCAAGAGCGTTTTTCAACACTCAGGTGAGACAGTTAGTAGGATTTTTCATGAAGTGTTAAGGGCAATGATAAAATTCTCAATGGATTTGATAAAGCCTAAAGACCACACATTTTCCACAATACCTATCGAAATACTTAACGATAAGAGATATATGCCATATTTTAAGGTAACTATTTTTTTTTGTATACATTCTAATTTTTTTTATCATCATATTTTATCAACTACATATAATGAAATCTTAGGATTGTATTGGAGCTATTGATGGAACCCATATACCAATTTCTGTAAAAGAAAAAGAGATCATTCGATTTATTGGTAGAAAAGGAGTGCCTACACAAAATATAATGGCTGTCTGCAGCTTTGATATGTTATTCACATTTGTAATGGCTGGTTGGGAAGGCACTGCTCATGATGCACACATCTTTCAGTATGCTATCAATAAAAAAGAAGTAAATTTTCCTAAACCACCTTCAGGTAATCATATTTTTTTTACAATTTTATATTTTGAATATATATCATACCTTTTATTTATTTATTTGCTTAATGATATATGTAGGAAAATATTATTTGGTGGATGTTGGATATCCACAAATTGAAGGATATCTTGCACCATATAAGGGCACAAGATATCATTTGCCTGATTTTCAACGTGGTGGTCAACCAAGAGGGTATAAAGAGACTTTCAATCGTTGGCACTCATCTCTTAGATGTTGTATCGAACACACTTTTTGGTGTTTGGAAAGCTAGATGGAGAATTTTACGAGCAATGCCTTCATATCCATTTCCTACACAAAGAGATATCGTGATCGCTTCAATGACACTACATAATTATATTTGAAGAAATGCATTAGTGGATCCAGGATTTAAACGTTTATATGAAGATCTCGATTTTGTGCCATACGACTCATTGAGTAATTCGGATGATATTGATACAGATGAAAATCATGAGGAAACTCGAGCAACTCAGATGAATGCTTTAAGAGACGAGATTGCTTTAAGGATATTTGGAGATAAATTTTAATCTTTAAAATGTGCAAATATTATAGCATTTTCTTAGTATAGTTTAAATTTCAATATATATATATTATTATTATTATTATTATTTGTAATTTTTATTTTATTATTTAGATTATTTTTATGAATTTTGAAATTAAATTTATATATTAATTTATTGATTGATTTAAAGCATGCCCATATTAGTCATTTCACATAATAACAGCAATATGCAGTCATAATTTTCCCAAACACTAATAATGAAACAACAAACAGCAAACAGCAACAGCAAACAACAAACAGCAGCAGCAAACAGCAACAACTGAACCAAACGGGGCCTTAGTCTCATCACTTTAGAATACGTCAATACATGTAGTGGAAACATACTTTCCATACCATATTAAGAGATATAGTCTAAATTTGTCTATATTATTGATAAAGAGGGACAGATTTACCTCTCACATACAAAATATCGATATTTTCAAATAATATTAATTTTATCTATAACTAAATAAAAGTTTGAATGGATTGATTTCAATTATTTGATACGTTATTTGACTACTACATCGATCATTCCAAATAAATTTATCAATAAAATAAATCAATTTCATACATTTTGACAAGTTAAATTTTTTAACTTTATTATTAATATATTAAACATTTTACATAGTTTAAAAGTTTTTTTTATGATTAATTTATGTATGCCAGACTTAGGCCCTGTTTGGCAAAGAAATTTTTGGAAAAAAATTAGAGGTTTTGACTAGTCAAGCCTCTAATAGTGGTGTTTGGTGAAAAGATGTTTGAAAGAGCTTATTAGGTCCAAAAAACTAATTTTGAAAAAAAACTTATTATAGGAGCCTTTTCAATTAGATTATTGTTTCATATCTTTTAAAGGACATTTTTACCCCTATTTACTATCTTCTAACCCCAAATAAAAACTTTACGATATCCTTATTTGTCATTTTACACAAACAACTATTAACAATCAGCTAAGTTTTACAAAACAAGTTTACACAATCAGCTAGTCAATCCAACTAACAAAAAAGGTAATCAACTAACAACTAATGTAATAAACTGTCAGCTAACAACTATTTCCCAAACAAAACCTTAATTGTTGATATTTTAGCATTTTATTTATAATCGTGTCAATAATACAGTAAATGTTTTAGAAATAATTGATATTTGAAGAGTTTAATATAACAGTCAAATAACGATTAAATCGGTTTGTTTAAATTTTCCTTTATATAAAGATAAAGTTGATATTACTTAGAAATGTTAGGGTAAAATTTTACCATCATGTACATCAAGGGTAAATCTACACTTTTTCAAAGATGATACAGACAAATTTGGAAGAAACTTTATTATACTCTTGGAATAACACATTCTAACAATCCATTATTGTCATTTGTATATTTTTATTTTTAATACCAATCATCCACAAATGAAATAATATATGTTTTTCTTTAAATTACTTGGATGTATTACTTCAAAAATATAATAGAAAGTCTAAAAATTTAGACTTTATAATTCAATCATTTTCCATTCATTCAATATATAAGATCGGTCAGAGATTAATATAAAATCGAATTTTTTATTCAATCGATTCCATGACATTGTATTAATACATCTTGGACCAAACAATCAAGAATTCGAATACGGTCAACCTCATTAATTTATGGAATTAAAACACTTGGTGATAGGAATGGTCTTAAAGAGAAGGATGCACAATAACTAATGGTAGAACGGAATTAGTCTCTCATCTTCTTTTCGCTTTTGTCTTTCTCGCATCAAACTGGAAATCTCTCTTACCGCTCCACAATTGGACTGAAATGAACTCCCCTAATTTTAAATTCAGTGATTGTTACATAAATAATTATTTAAGATGTGTGAACATATCTCTTAAATAAATTTATTAAATATTACATTGTCAAAGGAAAGCCTAATCTTTTGACATTAATCAAAGCCGAAACTGCTGGCTTATTTTGTAGTATGATATGGGTTCGTAATTTCTACTCATTGAAGAAGAAATTTACAAAAAAAAGAAAAAAAAAAAAAAAAAATTCCTAGTCAGCACCAAGTCATGACCGCCACGTGAGCAGAGCAGTTCCTCGTAAGGTGTTCCAAAGTGGGACCAAGAAAGTTAATGATTAGTTAAAGTTTTTGTTAGTTCCTATCAATGATTGGACCCAACAGGCAATGTGATATAATATGAGATATTTGGTTGGGTGGGTCCACGTATTATATTGTCTTTTACATTAAGAACAAGGTTTTACCTTGTGTATCCGAGGTGGCTCTTTATAATAAAAACTATTTTACAATATTAAAATTTTAATTGTCTTCGTAGGCTAGTATTAAGGACAACAACCTGCATATTATTTAAATATTTATCCATGAAAAAATAACTTTTCTGTATATTAAAATTCAAAGTTCTTCATTTTTTTGTTCTTACGTTGTTGGTTCACGAACTCTTTTCCCTGTTGTTTTGATTTGTAGATAGCATATCCTTAATTATCAGTAGTGCCTATTGGATGTATAGTTTTTCTAGAGCTAGTGGATATATAGTTAATTTTTTTTAACGTTCAATATATTTAAAAGTTGGCATATAACTCATATTAACCTCTAAACTACATGTTGGAAATCAATTGGTCCCTAAACTACTAAAATTACCAATCGAGCCTCTAATTTATATGGAAATCAACAATTATCACCCTTTTATCTAATGATGTTAAGAATTAATAATAATTTAATCCTAATATAACAATTAAACACATAATTAATATTGTATAGGGTATGAAATATATTCATCTCATGTTCCGAAAAGGACCTAAGATCAAAAAGAGTTTGAAAAAGGAAATGAAGTTAGAAATTTTATTAAGAACGGAGAGATCTCCGACTTTTGCCAATGGAAAATAGGAAGTAAAATCCAAAATGAAGTAAAAATGTAGAAATCGTAAAAAAAAAATGTGTATTTAATTGTTGGATTAGAATTAGATTATTATTATTTCTTAAGCATTAGGATAAAGGGTATGAATTCTTGATTTCTAAATAAGTTAAGGGCTTAATTGGTGATTTTAGTAGTTTAGGGACCTAATTGCTTTTTAAGCTATAGTTTGAGGGCCAATATGAATCTTATGCCTTAAAACTTAAAAGTTTATACTTTCTTCAACTTAAAAATTAATATAATTTATTCTTAATAATATTAGTTGAAATAAAGTTAATAAGAAATTATATTATATGCCATCACTTATAAGCTGACGTGATGTGTCATGACGAATAAATAGTATAATTTCTCTACAATTAGTATGAAAGATTTTTTATACATAATTTTTCATATTATGCATGATTTTTAAAATTTATCAATTTATTTATTTTTATATAATTTCTTTTAACAAAGTAGGAAGCTAAAAGAAGGTAGAGAAGCCGGGAATTCTAGCGAAAAACCTCACCAACAACTAGTCCCAAATTTTACTAAATAAATAAATAAAAATAAAAATTGAAACAACAATACTAAAAAAGCTAAATAAGCCAACTTACTCTACGAATTAAAAATCAGTGACAATACACATATTAAAAATACTAGGGAAAAAATGCCACCAAATCCTATTAGAAGTTGCAATACCACACTTAGCCGGAATATATGTTATGTGATTACCTTCTCTGTAAATGTGAGAAATAACAATCTGCACAGAGGCTATCATTTAAAGGCAATTGAACTAGTCTTTATGTAGAGTCCAAGTAACGGGATTTTATAGTAGGGTCCCGGTGTTCCAACTCACCAAAAGGACCTCCCACTTAAAATTAGACAAGTGTCCTATTTATTTATAATTTATTAATTAAAAAACAAAACATCTTTTTCAGCCAAACACGTTCTATCTTCCTTCCCTGTGCAGTTCTTCCATTGTTCTCGGTTGAATTCCATTGCTGCCACAATGACCACCGTTCTTCAATTTTTTATTTTAATTGGATACCTAATGTTCATAAAAACTCGGCAATTATTTTATTTTAATTTTTCTTTTTTCTCTGGATCAACTATTACTTAATTTGGTGCTTAGCCTAGATCCAAGTTTGCACTATTAATCTGATATTCATGATCTTTATTCAAGCTATCATAATGTAACGATCCGGTCCGGAGTGGTTGGCGTCGGGGTAAGAAGGCCTGAGCAAGGAGCGGCCCTAAGAGATGACGATGGGCAGGAATGAACTGAATCCCACATCAAAAATGGAGAGGGAGTGATTGAGGCTTATTAGTAAGATGTGAATCCAATACATGCAGACGCGTTCAAGCCGTGAGGTCCAATGTGTTGGAATTGAGCCAGAGCGGACAATATCTACATGGTATTGGATCAGAGTGTTACAATTGGTATCAGAGCTGACTCTCCACGTACGATTTGTGGTTCAAGGACGAACTAGGAGGAAGCTGGTGGGCCTGTAACAACCCGGTCCGGAGTGGGTGGCGTCGGGGTAAGAAGGCCTGAGCAAGGAGCGGCCCTAAAAGATGACGATGGGGATGTGAATCCAATACATGCAGACTCGTTTTAAAGCCGTGGGGTCCAAGGTGTTGGAATTGGGCCAGAGCGGACAATATCTACATGGTATTAGACCAGGGTGTTAATTGTATATGGCGGAATAAGAAAATAACAAAGAATCATGCTTCTACACTTTACCTTTTCTTGTAGTGTTGGAGAGTTTCATGAAATTCCCAGATATAATCTGTCATCAAAATTAATTAGAAAATAACAGATTGGAGAGTTTCATTGTAATCCACTCAGAAGAATGATGGTGATGGCGGGGCTAGAAGAATTGCACAGGGAGATGAGATAGAAAGTCTATTTTGGGTGAAAGCTTTTGGAGTCGGAGTAAATAAACAGTTAATGAATTTTTTAATTAATAAATTATAAATAAATAGGACATTTGTCTAATTTTAAGTAAATTCCACTGTAAACCCTCATCGAGGTCTGTGGTTTGCCCTGACCTTGGGAGTGGGTAGACCTACCCTTACCTAAACTTTATTTTCTACCAAAAAAAAAAAAAATGGGAGGCCTTTTGGTGAGTTGGAACACCGGACCCTGCTATAAAATCCCCCAAGTAACAGAAACAAAGTTTTGCCATATAAAATTAACTACAAAGAGTGAATCACATTCAACCCATAACTTCTGCCAATCTCATGCTCAAGCGTCCAAAATAACGAAAATAGTTGCACTCAATTCGTCAATGTAAGAAGATAATGGGATGGAAAATGATCCATGGGAAACCCTCAAACATTTCAAAAAACGCCCCAAGCCCCCGCAACAACTAGAGAACCACTCATAGAACCATGGGCGGCTTCGGGGAAGCCGATTTAGGCGTTTGTCTAGGATCTCCTATTTAGGGAGTCTCTAATCTGAAAATATGATGGATCAGATGAAACAAACCCGATTAATGAAAAGTGAGATGTATACCACTTTATTAAGAAATGATTGGTTTAAAGAATAAATTTATACGATTGTCATCTTTTCATTAGTAAAGTTCAGACCGTTACAGAACTTTCCTCCCATCTTTATTTTTTTTTAACTAATCAAATATATAGCATGTATCATTGCTTCCCTTAAATTATGTTTGACAACTGTGCTTGAAACAAAAATGCTCGGAATTTGTGCTTCCTTTCAACTATACCTTGTTGTTGAGGTGTATAAATACATAATGTGGTTCCTTGTACCAAATTTCTGATAAAAAAAAAAAAAAATGTGTATTGGCTCCCACAAATTAAGTACCATTGTTAGTCCTCACCTTTTGAACACAAGTACTGAATTTGACTTTGGCTAATTGAAAGAAATTATAAGGTAACATTGAGACTTGATCTTTAGAATGAAATATAAAGGAGATAAAAAAATAATAAAGAGATGAAGGTTGGATTGTGAATTTGTGTTGTATTGTTAGTTACATATATATTAAAAGTATTTTTGAAAAATATGTATTGTAAGTCTAATTTGGTAGTATGCGATAAAAATGAACCTCTCTATTAGATTAGTTTTGTAAATTTCCCTATAAAATAACTTATTTTTTGGAGGGCTGCACATCTAATTTACTTTAAAAAGCGGTAATAGCTTGTTTTGAAATAACAATAACGAGTGATTGGTGGGCACTAATTGAGCTAAGAAATAAACGTCAATCTTTACCTACGATTTCTCTTTTCTATTACTCACACTAAAACTTTGTTTGTCAAATTAATTAATTAGTTGTGAACATAAATATTTATCGATATTTGAAATTGTATGTTTTATAGTTTGAATTAAAGTGTTTATAATTTCTCAATAAATCCATCACATGTATAAAAAAAATTACTTTCAAACTGTTAAAAGTGCAACTTTTGAATTTAGATGAAATAAATAACACTATATTGACCGAGTTTTATGTTAAAAGCTGAATTTCTGATCATCATGAGCTTAATGTGATATAAAAAAAATCAAAAACTTAATGTGTTGAAAATGCAAATTTGAATGTGATCTATTTGTAGTAGAATAAAGTGAGATGTTATGTTGAAGCGTATATGATATGAGCAAGTTTAGAAGGTTAATAGAGTTTAAAGGTCAATAGATTGTTTTTAGAGAGTGTATAGATCACTTTAAGTAAACTGGGAAGGTAAATAAGATATTTTTAAAGTGTGACGAAACAATCGATTTTTCTTAACAAGTGAACATTTGAGACGTATTAAACCTATTATTGTTTAATTAGTTGATCAATGTTATGTTATGACAAATAACAATAAAGTGTTGCATCATTCATGAATATAAAGTTTCACATGAGTGTCATGTGAATTTTACATGGATTTCATGTCTATTAATACCTAAATAATTCTTCAATTAATTACAAATTTAGATACACAAATGTGAATGCAATTATTTATATTAAATATAAATAATAAGAAGTACATATTGTTATTTTATTTTCAAAAGAATGCAAAAATATAAAATAGATTAAAATATTAATGAATTTCGTTAAATATAGAATAAGAACAAAAGGTACACACAACTAACTTATTATATATTAAAATTGGCAAGTAGTTGATAACATGTTTCACATTTTTCTGTGTGCTACAAATTAAAGAACCTCCCAAGCAGTTGTGCAATGAAATGTCTGTCATTTTAGTTATTTTTACTTTTTTTTTTTTTTTATGAAAATTTAAATAACATAAATCAAATTCTTGAAGCATCCTTATAAATGGATTCCCACACAGAAGACGGAGAATCCTCAATGAAAACAAATGGAGAATTAAAGTCTCGAGCCCAAATAGCCATCTTATGAGCCGATTCGTTCCCCTCCCTATGAATGAAATTAAAAGTACAAAGTTCAAAACCCGAACTGAACTGTAGAACGTCATCATAAAGAAAAGTCAAGGATGCCAGAGGAGACCGTCTCTTTAGAAGTGTATCAATAACAATCTGGACGTCAGACAAAATGCAGATCCGGGTGAAAAAACAATCATTGGCTAGTTTAAGCCCTTCCATAATAGCCCATAACTCCGCCGCTTCAATGTCTGCACACAGATCAATTGGCAATCCAGTAGATGCAAGAACTTGTCCCTCCTCATTCCTCGCTATTACCCTGACCCTTACGATCAATCCATTATTCCCAAAAGAAGCATCACAATTAATTTTTGTGACCCCTCGCGGGGGTGGATACCAAATCTTGTTAGGAGTAAGAGAATTAGTTTCAGAATTCCGACGAACATTTCCTTCGCCATTAACTCGCCAATCAACCATAAATTCCAAAATTTTTGTTTGGAGCACCGCATCATCGATCCATTCCTCATCGTGCACAAGTTTGTTCCTGCGAAACCAGAGCCAACACATGACACAAACAGCACGTACCTGTTCCTAAGGCCGAAGCACATCCATACACGCCTGAATCCATGACAGTGTATTAGCTGCATCAATTTTGTCAATCCTAAATGAAAACTCCATATTCTTCCAAACGTGCTTATTCTCCCTACATGTTTTGATCGCGTGAAGACCATCTTCTATTGACGATGAGCATCTTGGGCATTCGGTTGAGCAGATAACTCCACGTTTTGCAATTACAGCCTGAGTTGGAAGAATGTTTTTACAAAATTTCCACAAAAAATGACGCAGCTTCAGCGGGACGTCGAGGGACCAAATATGTTTCCATAACCCTTTATTCCCTTGATAAGACGTTGAGGCCCGATTTTCCTGAGCAGCACGAACTCGTTCAGCTAAGTAATAAGCTGATTTAACAGAAAAAACTCCCGTTCTTGTTAAACCCCAATATTGTTCGTCCAGAGGCCGGCGAAAACTTAACGGAATTTTTTTAATTTCAGCAACCTCACCCGGAACAAAAAACTTAATTAACTCCTCTCTATTCCATTCACCGTTCTCCTCTTGGATCAGATCTTTTACCCATATCGGTTTATGATTATGCAAGTTAATCAAGGGTAGCTTGGCATTTAGTCCAGGAACCCAATTATCCTCCCAAATTTTGATGTCAGCACTAGAACCTACCATCCACATTAGGCCCTTACGCAATAGCTCTTTAGTATCTAAAATACCACGCCACAAATAACTTATTTTTATTCCCCTTGACGCTTCCAGAAAAGGAGAATGAGGAAAATATTTATCCTTCAGCACCCGAGCACATAAAGAATTAGGAGATTTGAGTAACCTCCAGCCTTGTTTCGCCACCAGTGCTTTATTAAAAGATTTTAACCAACGAAACCCAATCCCTCCCTCCTACTTTGATTGGCACATAGCCTCCCAAGATAACCAATACAACGGCCTCTTATTTTCGGAACCGCCCCACCAGAATCGACTTATCAGACGCTGAATATCTAGACAGAAAGAATCAGGAAGAATAAAACATGACATAATGTATTGGGGAATGGCCTGAATTACCGTTTTAATCAATATTTCTTTACCTCCAACATACAAAAGCCTTTCTTTCCAACCGGCAAGTCTACGCACAATTCTTTCTTTAATAGCCGAGAAGATAACCTTCTTTGATCTCCCAATAAGAGTGGGAAGCCCAAGGTACCTGGGCAAACCACTAGTCTCTCTCACCCCCAATGTTGTCAAAATAGCTTCTTTCTGAATCCCTGAAACCCTGCTACTAAAAAATATTTCAGACTTTTCAAAATTGACCAACTGACCAGAGGAACATTCATAATCCTTGAGAATAGTAGCAATAGTTTGTGCCTCCTCCAAATTAGCCTTGCCAAAAACAAGAGAGTCATCAGCAAAAAATAAATGTGAAATCCTCGGGCCGTTACTGCTAATTTTTACCCCACTTAGTCTCCCTTGAGTTTCAGCCTGTCTAATAGCAGCCGAGAGTCCCTCAGCACAAATTAAAAACAAATAAGGGGAGATGGGATCACCCTGGCGAAGACCCCGTGTTGGCTGTAGATACCCCTCAAGCAGACCATTAACCTGAACAGACATAGTGACAGTTGAAACACACATCATAATCACCTGAATGAATTTTAGAGGGAAATTCATTCTTTCCATCATAATCCTTAGAAAACTCCATTCTACCCTATCATAAGCTTTGCTCATATCAAGTTTCAAAGCAAAATTACCATTCTTTCGTCTTAACATGCCTTTCATGCTATGGAAAGCCTCAAAAGCGATAATAGCATTATCGGTAATGAGTCTTCCAGGCACAAAAGCAGATTGAGACTCATGGATAATGCTTGCTAAAACTTTTTTTAACCGATTAGCCAAAGTCTTAGATATCATTTTGTAAAGCACATTACACAGAGCAATGGGATGCAGATCTTTCACCACCTCAGGGTTTTTATTTTTAGGAATTAATGCAATAATAGTATGATTTACTGCTTCAGGCATAATTCCTGTATTGAGGCATTGCAACACCACCTTAATCACATCTTCATCAATCAAATCCCAATAAGAGCAATAAAAGTTACCTGACATCCCATCAGGACCCGGAGCTTTTGATGGATGTATTTGATGTAAGGCATGAATCACTTCTTCCCGGGTAAAAGGTTCACTAAGCTCCTCTCTCTGGTCCTCACTCAACCTAGAATCCACCGCCTGAGCAAACTCAACTTCACCACTCGGAGAGGAAGAAATGAATAAATCACCAAAATAATTTGTAATAACCTCAACAACCTGTGCTTGACCAGATACCCACTCGCCATTGGTATTCTTAATCCTATGAATGGTGTTATTTCGCCTCCTAGCCGATGCTTTTGCATGGAAATATGCCGTATTGCGGTCTCCAGATTTAAGCCACTCAGTTCGGGATCTCTGTTTCCACATAACTTCCTCCTTTTCCAGCAGCTGATTTAGTTGTACTCCCAATTCCTGTTCACGGCCCCGCTGATTAGGATCCACCTTCCTCTGAATAGCCTCAATCTTCCCCTTAACCTCGCGAATCTGATGATTTATAGACCCGAATTCAGTACGATTCCACTCCGCTAAGTCACGCCCCACAGCTTTCAGCCTGTTAGTTAAAAGGAAGCCCCCATCCGCCGTAGCCCTCCAATGATCGGCAATAATTCTTCGACAACCCGGGTCCCCGATCCACATATTCTCGAATCTGAACTGAGCTTGTTGTCTACATTGTGTTGAACAAACCGCCACCATATTAATCAAGATTAGATTGTGGTCTGAACAAATTCGAGTTAAAGTAGTAATTGCCGCTTTAGGAAAAAGATTGTGCCAGGATGGTGATGCAACAAAACGATCCAGGACCTCCCATATTGCCTCCTCTCCCGCTCTACGGTTATACCATGTGAAATCCATTGATGCACTCTCAAAGGGAATAAGATTATTATCAACCAGACACTCACGAAAGGCAGCCATTGAATTATCATCCCGTGATCGTCCTCCTCTCTTCTCCGAACTCCATAAAATCTCATTAAAATCACCAAAAGCAAGTAGAGGAAGAGAATCAAGGTTGCAAATATAATCCATAAGCTCCCATGTATTCCTTTTTAATTGGGCTTCATGCCACCCATAAATCCCAACACCACGCCATTCCAAATTGAACTGTTTGACAAAAAAATAAATACAGTGTTGTGAGTACCGATTGATAGTTACATCAATCTCTTTTTTCCACCCTAATATCAAGCCCCCCCTCCGACCAACCGCATCCACAAAAAATATATTATAAGCTTGTATCTCCTTCTGAAAATAGTTGCACTCATTCTTCCTTAATCTAGTCTCCATAAGAAAGAATATATCCTGGCAATACTCTCTCAAAACCTTTTTGAGAGCACGGAACGTCCAAGCATTGCCCAAACCTTAGACGTTCAAACTTAATAGTTTCATGGCGCAGGGTGGGGCCCCTTAGTGTCCTCCACCCTCTGGTCCAAAGTAAGTAACCGTTTATTATTAGTAGTATCCAAATTCATCTCCACCCCTTCCATGTCTGTGTACTATCGTTTATGTTTTAAAACATCTCGATGATCCTCCATCGTAACATTTGCAGTAGCTGATTTACTGGCGCTAGCCCTTGCCAACCTCTTCATTTTAACTCTACGAAGTGGGGCCTGCTTATTGATCGTTGCCACAACCATTGAAGACTCCACTTCATCATCAATCTGCTTTGCCCCACTAATATTTGGATTAGAAGACTCACAGCTCTTATCAATTGTCGCGTTGCTTACTTGAGGTTGCACCTGATCTACAACCTTAACAGTAATGGGAGCACAACAAACCGAACAGTAATGGGAGCACAACAAACCGAAGCCGCAGCTTCAGCGGCATTTTCCTGAATATTCCCTTGGAATAACCCTCTCTGAATGCTTGAGCTTTTTCCCTCCTTGCTTTTGTCTAGACTCCACTTTCCTTCATCCGATTTTGACTTATACCCACATTCCACCATGCGAATCCTATCCGGTGAGGCCCGCAATGAGGGATCATATTGCCAATCCCCCTCCTCTCTTTCCTTAGTCTCAATCTCACAATCTTCATGAACATGACCTATCACACCACAGTTGTAACAGAAATTTGGAAGTTTCTCGTAGCGGCATCGAACCCATTTTTCCACACCTCCCACATTCAATTTAACACCCCTTAATAGAGGTTTGGTAATATGCACATCCACCCTAACACAAACAAAAGGAGCAAATTTTGGTTTATTCTCATCCAAACATACCACTGTACCCACACGTCCTCCAATTTTTATTATGGTATCATCTGCACGACATGATAATGGAATGTCATAGAAACGAATCCAAAAATTGCATAGGGAAAAATCCAAATCTGATAGACTATCAACTCCCTCAATAGCCTTTATAACGACAAGGTTCCTGTCATAGTGCCAAGGAGATTCATGAAGAATCCGCTCACGATCTCTATAGGATTGGAATTCAATCATGAACAGATTTTCATCACAATCACTATAGCTAAAACCCTTATTTGTCCGCCAAATGTTATGGAAAGAATTAGACAAGGCTTTAATATTAAGGGGCTTTGCTGAAATTAATTTTCCAGCCAAAGACAATGATCGATGCTCATTACCAGAAAGGCCAGCCGTAATTTCCACCGCCACACTTTCCTCCTCTGTTAATTTTAGATTTTTCATTAAGCCATCCACCAATTCAGCCATTAGAAATCAATGGAAGAAAAAGAACCTAAATTAAATAATATAGTAAATAAACAGATTGCCTAATTGTAAATACTTTGAGGTGGATTTTTCACTAAGCCATCCACCAATTCATCCACCAATAGATTGCCTAATTGTATCCAAACCAAATAATATAGTAAATAAAAAAACCTTAATTAATCAACACCGCCTCAGCCTATACCAATCAACCACCGCTCCACCGCTTCAGCCAACAGAACAATCAAGGAAAGAAAAACAGAAGGCCTATCGCAAAGAGACCAGATCAACCAGAAATGGGAAATTGAAAACCTAACAACCACCACCGTCTATGCCTAGTCCATCCACCGCTTCATAGAAACCACCAGAAAAATTAGACACAACAGAAAAATAATCAGTAGATGGGAACCCAGAGATTTGGGGAAAAATCAATGAACAACCACTGCCGCCTGTCTAATCCATCACCTCTTAATCCCACCACCGCTTCACAATAAAACACCAGAGAGGACACGACCGAAAACGAAATCGATAAACATAGAAGACACGATCGAAAATAAACTCGACAAACAGAGAGAAAACCAAAAAGGCCAAAACCCTAGCAGAGCAGGCAAAACCACACTAGGGGCGAGATTAGTTATTTTTACTTTTACACATTCTATAATTATTTTTGTTGGAAAAATTGCTGGTTTCATCCGTTTGATGTAGTATATTTGTAACATCATCTGAGCTCTCTTTCTTATTTCTCTCTCGGTATGGGAAACTTTGTTAGTAATATTCATCTAAAAAGACGATGAAACATGAATATAATAACTAAAAGAATGGAAAGTATGAAAAATTTGAAATTACAAGAAATCAAGTAAAAAATTTTTAAGCCTTTTGACGAACGGAAAGTCAAACGGAGTAATCTAAGGCCTCATATTATCAGTTTACTTAAAACAGATTTAGCTACAATTGGCTATCGTCTCACATGATACAACAGAAACGTGGATAAACTCGAACCAAGAAACGTGGATAAACTTGAACTATGTGTAGAAGTTATCAACGGTCCCAATCTAGTGAGGACAACCAAGTGCTCCAAACTCCGATTGTGGATAGCTAGGTAACACCTACCAATCCCATTGCATTGCCACCAGCCCTATAATGAGTTCCTTTTCCCGGTTGGGTTGTCGGTCTAACATAGCTATTGCCTCGCTAACGACCGAAGGAAGGAAAGAAGGAGTGTTACGAATCCAAATGTGCAGAACATTTGAAAGCTCATATAACTTTGGCCTTAGTGGGGGATAACTACTACACTACTGGCCAAAATTGCGGGATGATGTGGAGTTATATGTGGTTTATTGTTTACCAACAAGACGACGAATAAGCAAAAGAAACCTCGAGGGCTGTTAGAGCCCCTTCCTATTCAAGAGAGCCATTGGGACAGTGTCTCAACAGACTAAATTATGTCTTTTCCAAACTTAGAGAGGTATGGTACTTTTCTTGTGGTGGTTGACAGGTTTACCAAGTATGCGACTTTCATTCATGTCTCGATGGATTAGCTCAAGAAATGGCCCAAACTCTTTCTAAAGCACATTTTTTATGAAGTGTTGGGGATTGCCACGCTCCATCATTAGTGACAGAGATCCCCGATTTACTGGGAGGTTTCGGATGGGGGTTCAGAGTGAACCTTTTCAACTCGCTTTCACACAAAAACAGATGGCCAAACGTGACAGAAATAAAGGGTGGACACTTTGTTAGAGCTCCACCTAAGGTTCAGTTTTCCTTTGCATTGTAGAGGAGCGAGTGAAGTATACGTAGCAGGGGAGTGAAACAACGAATCATAGTTCAACTGTCTCATATGCTACATATAGGCCTTTTACAATTGCCAGCTAGGCATTTATGTTTTGTGCTTGGATGAAGTTTTTCATCATGTTTTTTCAGAATGTATAGTTCGATCCAAAGAAAGGAGGTCTAGTGATTGGCAATCCTTCTAGGAGGATTTGAGTTGTCTCATTTTCCGGAAGGAAATGTGTGCTATTAGATGCCATTTAGGGATCTAGCTCAAGATAGTTTTATCTTAATGAACAGAGCTTATCTCTGATACCACTTGTTGGTCCCTTGTGAGTTAGAGTTTAGTTCCAAATAGGGGGTGAATGGAACTACTGGATAAATTTAACCCTTTATAATTTTTTCTCACAATTTACTTCAATAGAACAAGACAAAGGCAAATTCTGAATCAGAGGCAATCTTCATTTCCTAAGTTATACATATAAATGAAGCTTGATTCTGTTTCTGACCTTTCTTAAACAGAATGCAACTTAACTAAAGGAGCTTCTGTTATGACTTAAGGTTGTGCGATCTATTGTGTACAATAGTCGGAAGTGCTACTTAAATATTTTAACACAAAAGCAAGCAAATATCAGAAGACGTAAAGTAAAGGGTTAGAGAGAAGTTGCTCAACGATTTATACTGGTTCGGCCTCCTGCCTATATCTAGTCCCCAGAATACCTTCTTTTGGGTTTTAATCCACTAGTGAACTCTTTCAACAGGTAGAGCACAAACCTTTACAATAGACTCAGAGGCACTGTAAAGTACTGTCCTTTGCACATTACACTCAGCAATTTATCTACCTCTCAACCAATTCACTTATAACCGAAGTGAATAGAAGAGCTTCTAATCTTTTTATCTATTGATAAATTTGTTCTAATTTAGAACACAAAGTAAATTTTTACAAGCTATTACACGAATGAAAAACAGTGAATGTGTATGAGCTTTTTGCTTTTGCTTTTGGAACTTGAAAGATGATTCTCTTGATTTCAGCATTGATGATTAAGTCTAAATGAAGCTTTTGTTGGGGCTTTTATAGTTAAGCATGGAGATAGGTCATTTTGAAATTCGAAAATATCGTTGGAGGGAAATGCTCCTTTTGTCGCTTTCACCCTCTGATTCCAGTACAAAAGTTTACTGTTGAACTAACTTGTCCTTCTAGCTTCAGGAGACAACACACTTCTGATTTCTGCTGGAAGCCGTCTTCCGGTTTGCACAATTATGGTAAAGATTCCAAATTGTCCAGGGGGATAAGCAGCCTATTACTTGTACTTCTTTCCCGATATAGAGGTGCAATGTTAGTGTGAAGAGTCAAAGTTGATCTTCCTTGATTTCGTCTGATTCTTGTCTTCCGGATCAATTACTAAGCTTCTGGATTCTTCTAGTTATTGGGCCAGAGTTAAGTCTTGGGCTTTTAGTCCATCTCAAGGTCTTTCCTTGATTTTATTTCTTTCTCTTATTTAATCAAACACACTTAATGATATAACCCGGGTTGAAAATCCAGATTCTCATATGGAGCGAATACGTCTACCAGATGGACCTGCTACTCGGGCACGTGCTAAGCAGTTTGAAGAGGAGCTCCAAACATATGTGGTGCAAATGTTAGATATGTCGGACCAAATTGACAGAGATGGAATTCAAGAAGCTATAACTTTTTCATACCTCTCGGGTTATTCGGAAAGCGGACACATCAAAGAAACCGAACATGGACTAAACAAAACAAGCGGTGAAATTGAGTCAAAAATCACCATATGAATTTTAACCATTTGGATTTGTTGGGAAAATAAAATCAATTCAATATGAATTGATTTAATTATTTCAATGGTTAAAATGACAATTTCAACACAATGTGAACCTAATCAATTCCATGAGAATTGAGTCTTGTTTTCTCATTTGCATTATTGTCAAATTATGTCACTACAAGAAACTAGACTATTTATGACAATAATTGTTGTCACATAATCGTGAAAAGTTGTCACATAAATGTTTATGTGACAATAAGTGGTTGTCACGAGAAACTCCGTTGCTAAAAGTTTTTGATAAATGTGATAATAAAATTTTGTCACAAATTTATTATTTTTTGTGATAATAAATATCTTGTCACATTAATGTTAATTTTTACAACTTTTATTGTAAGTAAAAATTAAAATGTTGTTACAAAAATAGTACGTTGTCACCTATTATCTTTTCATTTAAACTAAAATCACATTACAACTTTAGTTAGTTATCACTGAAAAAATTTATTTGCGACAATTATTATTGTCAGAAGGGGTAAATTTATAATAATACATTTTCATTGTAACAATTTGAATATTAGTTACACTTTCATTTATGTTATAACAATATAAATATTTAAAACTTTTAGTTATTACAATATCTAGTTGTCACCAACAAATTTCGATGAAAATATAGTTTGGTAAAATAAGATAATATATTTAAATAATATATTATTATATTCATTGAATTATAAATTATACATAAAAAATACAATACTTTATTGATTAATTTTGAATAGTACAACAATCGAAACAAAATTATTAATTTACAACTGCTATTAAGCACAAACCTATCTCATTGAGTGTCCTAAAAGCCTATTCAAAAGAAACCAACCCCATTAATGTAGTTAAAATCCTTCAAGCACGATAAGGCTCCTTAATTTCAGCAACAATGACCCTCAACACGATAACGTAGAGTGTTGTTCCATCCACTTGTAATTCTTTGAAGAAGCAAATGTCCTTCCTCGTGTGTTTAGAAATTAAGCTAAGGATTTATTGGTATCTAATCTGCACAATATACCCAAACAGTTCAATTCAATGCACACATAGATGTAAAAACACAAAAATAACAGACCAATATTTTGGGAAAATAAAGCAGATGAGATATAGCAGAAACTGGTGATGCATAAGAATAATTACTTGCGTTCATATAATAAGATCGTTATTAGCGATTGCTAATTTTCTCAGCCTTTTCAGTATACAACCAGAAAATCAAAAGAAAAGTTTAATTGCAAAACCTGCGATATTAATATCACTGTTTTACCAAATACCCAACCTAAAAGAATGAAAGAGTTTCACCCTGGTAGATTAAACACTTACTGGAAGATAGAACGTCGCCGATGAGTTCGTCCTTTTCCGGTGGAGAAGGTACAAGACTGTGAATGCGTTGCCCCGTGAGAAAGGAAAGGATCCGATGCGGTTCACTGCCGCGTGACAGAAGGTAGGCCTGCATATGTGGTTGCCGGAGGCACTACGTCTTTTGCTGGAAGTGCGACTTAGATCATGATTGAATGTTTTGTTTAGTTATGGCATACTAAGATGAGGTTTAGTGGGGAGTTATAGAACAAGTATAAACAAAACTGTTTTTGAAATAAATAAAAAAACCTTAAATAACTATTATGTATATATTTTTCTTAAATTGAAACAAATTTCGCATCCTGTTATTAATATTTAATATTAAATAAAAATTATAAGTAATAAAAATATTTGTATAGTAATTATATTTTTTTATATATAATTTTGGCTTAATACATCATTTGCCCCTTGAACTTGTCTAACAAGGTTGATTGGCCCCCTGAACTTACATAAAATGTTCAGTTAGCCCCCTGAACTTGCATAAAATGTAATCAATTGATCACCCGATCGTAAAAAAGTAAGTTAAATGCGAAGATGTATTCCATGCATCTTAGAATGTTATTACATAATTAAAAAATAGATTAAAAAGGAAGTTATTGTTTGCTCAACTATACAACTTATCTTCTCTAATATTAGAATCGTATACTCCGATTTTGGTCGTTTTACTTTTTTTAAGTCTCGTGGAATACATCTTCCGCATTTAACTTACTTTTTTACGACCAAGTGATCAATTGAGTACATTTTACGCAAGTTCAAGGGGCTAACTGAATATTTTATGCAAATTCAGGGGCTATCGCGAAACACTTTGAAAATTCAGGGGGCCAATCAACCTTTTTGGACAAGTTTAGGAGGCAAATGATGTATTAAGCCTATAATTTTTATTGAAACTAAAAATATTAATACAAAAATCTAAAAAAAAAATAAAAATATTCAAGCTAACTTTTTTTATGACAACATTAAATTTATTGTCACATAATTAATAAGTAAATTGTGATAAATTTATTAAGTTGTAACAAAATTGAATTTTATGACAATTATGAATATATTGTCACGGTTTTTAAATAGTTAGTTACAACTATTAATTGTAATAAAAATATTTTAGTCACCAAAATTTTTTATTGTCATAAAATTAATAAATAATTTGTGACAATTATTGTAGATTGTTACACAATTAGATTTTACTACAACTATAGATATATTGTCACATATTTTAATATATTTGTTACAACTATTAATCGTAACAAAAATATTTTAGTTACAAATAAAATTAATTGTTATAAAATAAATAAAAAAATTGTGATGAATTTTTTTTAACTTGTCACAACATTAATGTTTATGATAATTATATGTGTTGTAAAATATTGGATATTTACCGTTACAATATTAATTGTCACATAAATTTTTTAATTACAAGTAAAAAGTTATTGTTACAAAATTATTTACCTATTTATGATAATTTAAAAAATTTATCATAAAATTAATTTATGTGATAATTAAAAAATTAATGTCACAAATAATAGCTTTTTTGTTACAACAATTTTTGTGATAATTAAATTGTTATCACAAATACTCTGATTTCTTGTAGTGTGTGTATTGATTTTCTTTGTCTTAATGGTTTGACTAAATAAAGTACTTAAATGCCCTTGTATTATTATTGTTATCAAAGATATGTAAGGGCAATTCAAGTCATTGTTTGTATTTGCTTTACCTATTTAAAGGTGAGCTTTTTCATATGTAAGACACAAGTTTGATTTCAATAAAAATATTACTCTTAAGAGTTTGTGAGTGGTTTCTCTTGTGTTCTTTGGAGCACTACTTTGAACAATTCGGGATTAAATCCTTAATTGTTGGAGACTGGGATTGGGTCTTTACAACCTAGTTTTGTAAGGGTTCTTTTCTGTCCGACCCTGATTCGTTAGCTTTCCTAGGGATCAAATCTAGTTGTCGGGTTTTCGAGGCACTGTTCCTCGTGGGTTCACATCAGTTTGGTATCAGAGCCGAGCTCTAACTTTTCAGGTTTATCTATCCATAATATTATTCTTTGATATTTTATTTTATTTTCTTCTTTTTTTTTTAATTTTCTATTAGAAGTAAAAAGAAAAAAAATGAAATCATTGTTCTAATTTTGAGAAAAAAAAATCCATTGATAGTAAAAAAAAAAAAAAGGAAAAAAAATCAAAGCTTTTCTTACCCAGCATACACGTGAAGAACAACTCCTTTTCTAATATATTCATATTTATACCTATATATTGTTTTACATAGCAAGTTGCAGTTCCATATTCTCTCATTAAAAAAAAGAAAAAAAAAATCTTACATAGTTAATACTTCGGTCGGGTTGATAAAACCATAATTTACAAAATTAATTTCAATTTTGTATTCTGTGAATTTTTTTTGATTATTTTCTAACGTCAACATTATATTTTGGTTATCGAGTTGCTTATCTGCGTTCCGTTCATTGTTTAACGTTTTGCTTCTTAAGTTGTAAGGTTGAATTTTGGTTTTTGACTATTGGGATTCTAAAACTGAATTTGTTCGACTGAGTTCTTTAAAGAACACTATAAGAGAAATCGAGCGGTAAAAGGCATAGAGTGGTGAGCATATTAGAGAGAATAGCCCAAAAAAAAATTGAGCGAAACACCGAGTGAATCGTGAGTTTATATATATATATATATATATATTACTTGATCTATTTGATTTTTTTTTTTTGCACAATAATATGGCAGACGATCAAGTGTTAACAATATTGAACCGCTTGATGGAACGTATGGACATCATGGAGGAAAATCATCGAGTTGCTCTAGAAGCAAATCGAGTTGGTGGAGAAAACCGGCGTGATAATGAAGAAAGACTGAATAGACAGCGGGATGATAATGCTAGAGACGACAGGGGTCTTGGAAATGTAAAACTGATAATTCCCTCGTTCAATGGTAAAAGCGATCCCGAAGCTTACCTAGAATGGGAGAAAAAGATTGAACTCATATTCGACTGTCATAATTATTCAGAGGAGAAGAAGGTGAGAGCAGCAGTAATTGAGTTCACGGATTATGCATTAGTCTGGTGGGATCAACTTGTCACCACGAGAACCAGATGTAGAGAGCCGCAAGTTGACACGTGGGATGAAATGAAAACTATTATGAGAAAGCGGTTTGTCCCTAATGACTACTATGAAGGTTTATATAGAAAATTGCAAGTCCTTCAACAAGGTTCAAAGAGTGTAGAGGCATATTTCAAGGAGATGGAGATAGCAATGTTGAGAGCCGATGTCGTTGAAGATCGAAGAGCTACTAAGTCTCGGTTTTTAGCTGGTCTTAATCGGGACATAGCTAATATTGTCGAGTTGCAACACTGTGTAGACGTGGAAGACATGGTACATGCAGCAAAGATAGTAGAACGACAACTCAAGGAGAGAAAGTATGACAAATCCTACATAGGAGGTTCATCATCTTCTAACTCTAATTGGAAGAACCGGTGGGGTAACCAGGAGAAAGGAAGCAGATTTCCTTCAAAGTTTGACAATGCCAAACACAAGTCAAACTCGGTTGACAAAAATAAGCAGAAGGGAGAAGAGAAACCGAGACCAAGCAAACTTCAGTGTTTCAAATGTTTGGGATTCGGTCACATAGCGTCCGAATGCACAAATAGACGAGCCATGATCATGAGGCGTGGAGAAGTAGTCACTGACACTGAAAGTGAATGTGATGAGGCCGAAGAAGAAGACAAAGACTCTGAGGAGACGGAAGGCTTCACTAGAGCCGAACGAGGGGAGTCATTGATCGTCTTACGACTATTGAATTCTCAAATGAAGATTGTCGAGGACAAGATACAACGGGAAAACATTTTCCACACTCGATGTCTCGTGCAAGGCAAGGAATATCAAGATGTCATGTCCGAGGAATTACCTGAAGGATTACCACCTATTCGGGGCATCGAACATCAGATCGACCTAGTACCTGGGGCAGTTATTCCTAACCGTCCAGCATACCGGTGTAATCCTGAGGAGACGAAGGAGTTACAACGTCAGGTGGATGAGTTACTTGCTAAGGGGTACGTGAGGGAGTCTATGAGCCCATGTGCCGTACCTGTGCTTCTTGTTCCAAAAAAAGACGGGAGTTGGAGAATGTGTGTTGATTGTCGAGCCGTCAACAACATTACGGTAAAATATCATCACTCTATTCCTAGGTTAGATGATATGTTGGATGAATGACATGGAGCTATTGTGTTTAGTAAGATAGATTTGAAAAGTGGATACCATCAGATTATGATGAAAGAAGGGGATGAATGGAAAACAACATTTAAAACTAAACACGGATTGTATGAATGGCTCGTTATGCCTTTTGGTCTGACCAATGCACCGTCAACTTTTATGCGCTTAATGAATCATGTGTTGCATGCATTTATAGGCAAGTTTGTGGTGGTCTACTTTGATGACATATTGGTATATAGTAGGTCTTTAGAAGAGCATTTAGGTCACTTAAGGAGTGTTTTTGATGTGCTTAGAAAAGAACAATTATATGCTAACTTGTCTAAATGTTCCTTTTGCACAGACCAAATTATTTTCCTTGGTTATGTTGTGTCTGCTAAAGGAATTAAGGTAGATGAGGAAAAGGTTAAGGCAATCCGCGATTGGCCTACACCTAGTAGTGTGTCTGAGGTGCGAAGCTTTCATGGCTTAGCATCATTCTACAGACGATTTGTGAGGGACTTTAGCACTTTAGCTGCTCCCCTCACTGAGGTGATTAAAAAGACAGTAGGATTTTCATGGGGAATAGAACAGGAGAATGCTTTTAATATTTTGAAGGATAAATTATGTTCTGCTCCTGTGCTTGCATTACCTAACTTTGAGAAAGCATTTGAGATTGAATGTGATGCCTCCGGCATAGGTATTGGTGCTGTTTTGATGCAGGATAAAAGACCAATTGCTTTCTTTAGTGAGAAGTTGAGTGGGGCTGCACTTAATTACCCCACCTATGACAAAGAGTTATACGCTCTAGTGAGGGCGTTGGAAACATGGCAGCATTACCTTTGGCCTAAGGAGTTTGTTATTCATTCTGATCATGAGTCCCTAAAACACCTCAAGGGACAAGGTAAGTTGAATAGACGACATGCCCGGTGGATGGAGTTCATTGAGACTTTTCTATATACTATTCAATACAAGCAAGGTAAAGAAAATGTGGTGGCTGATGCACTGTCGCGCAGGTATATTCTTTTAAGTTCCTTGAATACTAAGCTCTTGGGATTTACACATCTTAAGGAGTTGTATAAAGGTGATGTTGATTTTGGTGATATGTATCTTGCATGCGGTAAGTCTGCGGTGGACAAATTCTATTTACTTGATGGCTTTTTATTCCGTGAAAATAGACTATGTGTGCCACAATGTTCATATCGAGAATTGCTTGTTCGGGAAGCCCACGATGGTGGACTGATGGGACATTTTGGGGTTCGTAAAACTTTAGATATTTTGCATGAACATTTCTTTTGGCCAAAGATGCGTAGGGATGTCAACAGACTTTGTTCTAGGTGCATCGCTTGTAAAAAGGCTAAGTCTAAGGTTTTGTCCCAAGGTCTCTATACCCCGTTACCCGTGCCTACGGAACCCTGGGTAGATATTTCTATGGACTTTATTGTTGGGTTACCTAGGACAAAGAAAGGTCGTGATTCCATTTTTGTTGTGGTTGATAGGTTTAGTAAAATGGCACATTTCATTGCATGCAATAAAACCGATGATGCTACCAACGTTGCTGACCTTTTCTTTCGAGAGGTCATAAAGTTGCATGGAATACCAAAAACTATAGTATCCGACCGAGATGCTAAATTTTTAAGTCATTTTTGGCGTGTTTTATGGAGTCGATTGGGTACTAAGCTTTTGTATTCTACTGCTTGTCATCCTCAAACGGATGGACAAACCGAGGTCGTTAATCGAACTCTTGGTCAAATTTTGCGTACTGTGGTTGGGAAAAATCTTAAGAATTGGGAAGAGTGTTTACTTATGGTAGAATTTGCATATAATCGCAGTATTCACTCATCTACTTTGTTTTCACCATTTGAAGTTGTTTATGGTCTTAACCCTCTTACTCCTATGGATTTACTACCTTTACATGTGGATGCCAGGTCTAGTACAGATGGCGTTAAGAAAGCAGAATTAGTGCAATCCATTCATGAGAAGGTTCGCAAGCACATTGAAGAAAAAAATAGACGGGTTGCTTCTAAAGTAAACCAACATCGTAAACGGGTTGTGTTTGCACCTGGTGATTTGGTGTGGGTGCATTTTCGAAAAGAGAGATTTCCAGGGCTTCGTAAAAATAAGCTTCAACCCCGAGGCGATGGTCCTTTTCGAGTTTTGGAGCGCGTTAATGACAACGCTTACAAAATTGATTTACCTGGTGAGTATAATGTATCTGCTACTTTTAATGTTACTGATTTATCTTTTTATGATGCAGATTCTGATTCGAGGTCGAATCCTTCTGAAGAGGGAGGGAATGATATAACCCGCGTTGAAAATCCGGATTCTCATATGGAGCGAATACGTCTACCAGATGGACCTGTTACTCGGGCACGTGCTAAGCAGTTTGAAGAGGAGCTCCAAACATATGTGGTGCAAATGTTAGATATGTCGGACCAAATTGACACAGATGGAATTCTAGAAGCTATAACTTTTTCATACCTCTCGGGTTATTCGGAAAGCGGACACATCAAAGAAACCGAACATGGACTAAACAAAACAAGCGGTGAAATTGAGTCAAAAATCACCATATGAATTTTAACCATTTGGATTTGTTGGGAAAATAAAATCAATTCAATATGAATTGATTTAATTATTTCAATGGTCAAAATGACAATTTCAACACAATGTGAACCTAATCAATTCCATGAGAATTGAGTCTTGTTTTCTCATTTGCATTATTGTCAAATTATGTGTATTGATTTTCTTTGTCTTAATGGTTTGACTAAATAAAGTACTTAAATGCCCTTGTATTATTATTGTTATCAAAGATATGTAAGGGCAATTCAAGTTATTGTTTGTATTTGCTTTACCTATTTAAAGGTGAGCTTTTTCATATGTAAGACACAAGTTTGATTTCAATAAAAATATTACTCTTAAGAGTTTGTGAGTGGTTTCTCTTATGTTCTTTGGAGCACTACTTTGAACAATTCGGGATTAAATCCTTAATTGTTGGAGACTGGGATTGGGTCTTTACAACCTAGTTTTGTAAGGGTTCTTTTCTGTCCGACCCTGATTCGTTAGCTTTCCTAGGGATCAAATCTAGTTGTCGGGTTTTCGAGGCACTGTTCCTCGTGGGTTCGCATCACTTAACAAACAATTAGTACAAAATCAATATTTAATTTCTATGTTTAAACTATTTATGAATATTAATTCTCTTATAATATTTTTGTCAAGATCAAAATTCAGTGTAGAAATTGTGTTTCAACATGATCCATTGAGAAAAGCAGTCTTTATATCCATTTGGTGTAATTCTAAGTCTAAACTTGCCACTACTGCTAGAATAAGTCATATGATGTAAATCTCACAACACGGGAGAAGGTTTCCTTGAAATCAATTCCTTTTTATTGTGTATAACCCTTAGCGACAAGGCAAGCTTTGTACCTTTTGATACTTTCGTCAACCTTTCACTTTATCTTAAGTACCCATTTATTCCCAATTATTTTGAATCCTTTAAGAAGATCAACTAGTTCCCAGACCTAATTTGATCTCATGCAAGACATCTCTTCTTCCATTACTTTCATCCATTTATCCTTGCTAGGACATGATAATTCTTCTTTGATGTTCTTAGGTTCCACATCATCCCCAAGGGATACTAAAAGAGATGTGCCTTCGATGAATCTCCAACGTTTGACTTTCTATCTCTTAGTACGACGCAGTGGTTCCAAATCTAGGTAGATAAATTTTTTATATTCGTCATAGTTCGGGATTTTCCCACTTGGACCAAGTTCCATATCTTCATAAGATCCGAGAATGCTCCCACTTAAGATTGGATATAAATCATACGTTATGTTATGAGGATTTTGAATATTCATTCTTTCGTTCTTCCTATGAATTTTTCCCACTTGAATGGAGCGATCCATTCGATTCTAGTTCCTCAAATGAAGTGAGATTTTGGTCTATGTCTCCTAACTTTGGAAATTCATTTTCCAAGAAGACAACATCACGTGATACGAATTCTGTAACTCAACCATCCTCAGTTTCACCCACTAAGACATATCCCTTGGATAAGTCAAGCTATCTTATAAAGATACTCTTTTTACCTCTTAGACCAAGTTCCATGAACTTGCTTAAGGTTTCGTGACTGAAAACGATAGAACCTTATGGTTTAAGTTCATTTAAATCGGGTTTATGTCTTATCCATAACTCATATGGAGTAGAAGTTACAGATTTTAAGGGTACTCGTTTTAGGACATAAGCTAATGTGAGCAAAACATCGCTCCAATACGAAATTGGAAGATTTGATGCAGCCAATATTTACCTAACCATGTCAAAAACAGTAATCTTTCTTCTTTCAACAATGTCGTTCTGTTGCCGAGTACGAGGTATAGACAACTGATATTCAAATTTTTTTCACTCAAAGCTTAAAATTCATCTGAAAGGTATTCTCGACGTCGGTCAGTTCTTAAAGCTTTGATCTTTCTATCTATTTTGGTTTTTAGCAAGATCCATAAACTTCTTGAAATAGTCAAAGCCCATGACTTATGAAAAATTGGATAAATGTACCCATATCTCATATAGTCATTAATATATGTGATTACATAATAAGCATTATGTCTAGACCTCACGTTTATGGGACCACATGCATTAGAATCCGTTAATTGCAAAAGGATATTAAGCTCTGCTGGCTTTTCCAAACAGTTTTCTAAATATTTTTCTTTTAAGGAATGAATGACAAAAATGTAATTCTACTTTACTTAAATTACCTAATAAACCTTCTTTAGCAAAACGATTCATATGTTCCTGCCCTATATGGTTTAGTCTAGCAAGACATAATAAAACATCCTTATCACTCACAGGAGAAGAATAAATATTCAAAGAAAAATTATTGTTTGCATTATTTTCTGAATCAATGTCCAAAAATATTCAAACCATCATAAATAAAATCAGAATCATAAAATGTATCTTCCAAAAACAATCTTAAAGAATTATCCTTAAAATAAAAATTGTATCCTAATTTTATCAAGACAATAATAGAAATTAAATTTCTTCGAATCTCTAGAACAAACAAGACATTATGCATAGGTTCATTGTAGAGGTTCTGATCCCTGTAGCTTTAATTTAAAGTTATTCTCCTCTTGGGATCCTTTGAACTCAATGAAGGTGTATAAATCTTTAGTCACGTGCTCCACAACACCTGAATCAACAATCCACATAGGACTGAATCAACAATCCACATAGGACTGAATCCAGTTAAAAAAAAGTAGTAGATATGCATATTTCCCTCATCTTTGAATTAATAGAATGTACCTTAAGAGATTTAATATCTTTTGCATAATGCCCTTTCTCTTGGTAGTTATAACATTTTACTTTAGTGAGATCTACATTCTCCATGCTCTTTTGCTTCATGTTCCCTTTTTATTTAGACTTTTTAGTATCATTGTCTTTCCTTTTGCCCTTACCTCTGCCAAAGAAACATCCTCTTTTCTTGCCATGTTTTTTGGATTGATTTCCAACTAAGGAAGAGACAACCTATTTTGCTTCAACATTTACTTTAGATGCTAACAAATGGTTCTCCTCAAGTTCAAGGTGCTTTCTAGAATCTTTGAAAGTCCGAATGGTTGTTTAGGGGATCCAATGCATTCTCTTATGCTCCTATTTATTAGGCAAAAAGCGGGTAACCGATTGAACTTGTTGCTCATCTGTCATTACATGGCCTGCTGCATTAAGCTAGGTGATCATCTTTGACATCTTCCTGTGATGCTTTTTTATAGTATGATTAGATCGTTTCTTATAGGTATCAAACTTGATGGTCAGAGACCGAAGCTTTTTCATATAGATGCCTCCAAAAGCATCTTCCAAGGATTTCCAGAGATCCTTGGCAGTTTGATGCTCACGTTACTTCTTAGTTAGGTCATCATCTATAACACTAAGTATGATGAGACAAGCAGTATAATTCTTATTTTTCCATGCCAGATAAATGTCTTTATCCCTCCCGTGCTGGAGCAATTGTTCCTTCCTCAAGTTCAACCAAGACAATTTCTAAATGCTCAAGGACATCCTGTTCCACTAGCACATACTAGGCATCATAATTATCTGTATTAAATTTGAGGTCTTTGTTTAGCTCATCAATAATTGATTTCGATGTAGTCGATATTGTAATAAATAGTTCTAAACTTGTAATTTTAATTGCACAAGTCAATAGGAAGTTAAAATATTAATACACGTAAGTTTTCTACGTAACTTATATCTAACTAATGAATTTACGCACCAGATTTTAATTCGAAAAAGACACCCAAAGAAAAGCTCTAATCGCCTTATATTCTCTAATTTCAGCTTTACTAACTAAATATATATACATAGAGAACTAAGTTTTATGGATAATACTAACTTGCATCGCATACGAGAGGATTATTAATTCATTATGTTGTTCTAAGTTCATCAACCTTATGTACAATCTATTCCTATAAATATCATTCAATAACTAAGCAGTGTTCTAAAAATCGGCCAAGGCAGCCGCCTAGGCGGGGATTTTTAAAACACCGTCCCGATTTTCACTAATCGGACGGTATACATCGGTTGACCGATTTTTTGGCCTCCTAGGCGGTTTCAGGCGGGTCTAGACGGCTCCTAAGCAGTCTCAGACGGCCTCTTTGAAAAAATTGGTCCTTAAATTTTATGTCAATTTTTTTAATTTAAAAAAAATATTAAATAACAAAAAAAAATAAAAGTAAAAACCTTAAACGATTAAATTTATTTTAAAAAATATTAAATTTATTTTATTCTAACATATTTTGTTATAAATGTTATTTTTTAAGAAAATTAATGTAAATAATATTAAAATATATATGTTTTTCTATCCTAAATATTTTCTATTATTACTTTTACATAGTATAATTCATATATTAATTGTATTTATATAATAATTTATTTAATAAAAAATAAATAAATACAAAAAATACAAATCCGATTAATTCCGATTAATCAGCAAAGGCCCTGTCCGTCCGACTAGCGCCTAGCGTCTTTTACAACCTTGTAACTAAGCAATAATTAGTTTTATAATTAAATTACCATTCAAAAGATAAACTTTAGTTAATATATCTCGAATATTAAATAACAACAATAATTAATAATCTTATCCATAAACCAACTAGAAACTATCTCTAAGCTTCTAAAAAATATTAAAAAAAACCTAACCAACCAAATATAGTTCGAAATATTTTTATAAATATATTTTCTTGATCGGGATAGTGTTCCTAACATTCCTATATAGATGAAATGAAATTTGACCAAAATGTTTTTTGTAACACAAAGTCCAAATACATCTCGTGAATATTAGTTTCATGCAAGAATTAGCCTTAGGAATAGTTATACCCTCAAGGTTCAAACATTCCAAAAAAGTCAATACGATTGGACGGTAATGCCTTCTGCTAACTATCCAACTTTTAGTCAATAAATGTCTCAAATTTGGAGCTGAAAAGGAATTCTTCAAGGTTTTGAAGAGTAGCTCTGGTCCAGCTCACGAGCTAAACATTCAGCCATAATCGTTTCTTGTATCAATGTTTGCATCTTTGCAATATAAGATGATATTTCATGTATATCATATCAGCTGGCAAATCGACTCATTATGCAACATTTGATTTCCTTCCTCAAATTATTTAACCTAGTAATCTGATTTCTAACGAGCCATAACTGCTAAAAAAGATACAAATAAATTAAAGTTTACTTAACTTTTATCATTTTTTAATTAACAATAAATTCTCATCCATTCTAGTTGGTTCCAAATATTGTTTTAGAGTTTTTAGAATTTTTCTAAAATATTATGTAATTTCTGTGATTTTAAAAACTATTTTTTATAATTTTAAAATAGTTTTCGAATATTCTATAAATCAAAATAAATATTTTTTTCGTTTAAAAATTAAATAAAATATTCTAGAAAATTAGAAAAATCGCAAATTGTTTTGCCCGAAAATGAAGGTCGAAAACATCTTGTATAGTGCCAAGTGGCGAAATCAGGTTCTCCATCTATATGCCATGTGGCTTCAACTAAAAAAACATGTTAATAATAAGTGGTTTTAATTTAAAATTCGGTTAAACCAGCTTAACAAAAACATAAAAGTAAAACAATTGTCAATTCTAAATGCTACTGCCATTAATGCAACAATTCTTCTGCCTCAAATGCAACACTTTACACTGCTGCTCAAATGCAACAATTTTAGAACTCATGCCTTTGAGGCAGTTGCTCCGTATTTCCGAATACAAACATTTTTAAATCCGATTTAAATACGTAAAATTTTGGAATTTTAAAAAAAATCCAGCATCCTCAAAAATTGTATTTTTTATGATTTAAAACAATTTTAAATCTCAAACAAAAATAGTTTCTATAATTAAATCATTTTTGAAAATTCCAAAACCGTTTTGATTTTAGAAATCCGATTAAACACGTTCTAAGCATATTTAAATTAACCCTCACACATACGATTAATATATATATATATATATATATATATATATGCATAAAATCATGGTTTTGAATAATCATTATGGATTAATTAGACATAATACAAAATATACTGCTCTGATGCCAATGAAGGATTTTCACTCAAATAATCACAAGGTTTAAACATGGGTTATCATGTTACCTCTTGGAACGCAGATTAACGTTGAGTACGCAGCGGAAGGACTCAAACCATGAACTTGTATTACCGGCCACGTTGTTCCTACGCCAAAGTTATTCGGAAGGAAGAACGATTAATCCATGATATAAGAACAAAGTCTCTTTAGAGAGAGAGAGAGGGGGTGAATACTAGAGACAGAGGGAGAGAAATTTTTCTCTTAATTCTGGTGTTTATTTATGTCTAACCTAGGCCCCTTTATATAGACTAAAGTTTCCTTATTCCATAAGGATTAGACAGTATTAATTCTAGGTCAATTCCTGCTCTAACGTCCTTATTAGATTAGTATTCTCATTAAATAAGATTAATGCATTTAGCGAGGTTATTACTTTGGTCCATTGGTCCAAGTCGGGACCGGAAGAATTTATTATATAATCGAGGTTATTACTTTATCAAATATTCATTTATCGAGATTTAACTGTATCAGAAATATTTTTTTTATGGAAACTCTTAAATCTTTAATTCATAAGAAGTTAAAGGGGTTTTTTTAATTATTATTTACATCTTGAAAAAAAGTGCAAGAATTAAAAAAAAAAAATTGTTCTTTATTAGCTTAATACAAAGGGATAAGGTGCGAAAATGCCCCCAACGTTGACATTTAGGAGCAATATTACCCTCAACGTTAAAAATAGCTCAATTAAGGGCCTAAGGTTCACAACTTGGACCAATTTTAAACCTAATTAACAGATCTACTTATACTGTTAAATACTCCGTTTTCCAATCCCTATGTCTATCATCATCTCATTCACTATCAGGTGTTTGATTTTTTTTTTTAAACAAGAATCTCTTTTCTGATAAATTTTTTTTTGCAGAAACCTCAGTTCTCACCAAACTTCATTAAAACCCAGTTTTTTTTTTTTTTTAATATTCATTTCTCATCTGAATTCCAGGGAAAACAAAATCGCAAGAATTTGTGGCTCACCAAATGCGATTATCAATTTTGTGCAATTTCTGATTGTTTTCTTCCCTTGACGCCATTTTATATTTTTGAAGTTCAACTCTTGGTATTTCCTCTACTTGGCGATTTTGCCCAATTTTGGCTGCACGGTTTTTAGGTATATTTATCAGATTATTATGCCAATAAAGAATTTTGATTTTAGTTAATTAAAATTCTATGTTTGTGGTGATTTCTGGGTTTATGTGAGTGCAATTTTGAACTTGCAGGTTTTAATTTTTTTTTTATGAGTTTTGAGAAATATCATCTCATGTCTTCTTTGATTGATTTTTTCCTTCATTAATCACATAGATCTTTGCATTCATAAATTTCAAATCGAACCAGAACAGTGGTATGAGAAATGGAGGAGAATGGGAATTCTATGATTTTGTAAAATTGGATTCTTTTTCTCTTGTTTGATGAAATTGTTTTATGGATTGATAAGATTTATTTATGCAGTTGGGTTTTTTTTAATTTCTGTTAATCAATTTGGATTTTTAGGTTGATTTTTTTGCTCAGAAATTTGTTTGTGTTTATAGGTTTATGTTTGGATGAGAGAGGAAGAAGGTAATTATGGAAGAAAAAATAAGAATGTGGATTTTTTAAAAATTTTACAAGGACCGTTTGAGATATTTGTATATTAAATTTTTCATTCACGTGATAAATGAATGAGATGATGATAGACCTATGAATTGGCAAATGGAATAGTTAACAGTATAAGTAGATCTGTTAATTATGTCTAGAATTGGTCCAATTGGTGAACCTTAGGCCCTTAATTGAGCTATTTTTAACGTTAGGGGTAATATTGCTTCTAGCTGTCAACGTTAGGGGTATTTTCGCACATTATCCCTAATACAGATAAGTTTAGTTTATTATAAAATAAATTAAAACTAAGACCTTGTTTGATAAGTCACTTAATGACTTAAATTAAAATATTAAACACTTATTTAATTTAAGTGTGTTTGATAACAATTATTTCTCCACCACTTAAATTAAGTGAACTGCTAAATACCGCCATCAAATTTCTTTTCACCGCCACTTTTGGACTTTTTTGCCCTTCTCATAATTTTGATCAAAAATTGAAAATTCTCTCTCCAAAATCATAAACCCAAACAACAATAATTGAAATTATGAAAATAATTGATGTGTGACAATCCGAACCCCGAAAATGGATGATTACGAGTCGCAAACATTAAGATTTACATCTTTTTATCAAAGAATTCATGAAAATAATACATATTTTTCATGACGATTTTGCATTTTTCGTCACAAAAAATAGGAGAATTTTTAATTTTTCGTCACAAAAAATTGAATGATTTAGTATTTTTCGCCACTAAAATTTTTACGATTTTGCACATTTCAAAATTTAGCCTAAACGGATGCGGCATACCATTCCCACCATGGTGGGAACGGATCCGTTCCCACCATGGCTAGAACGGATCCGTTCCCACCATGGCTGGAACGGATGCGGCATACCATTCCCACCGTGGCGGAAACGGATGCCGCATCCGTTTAGGCTAAATTTTGAATTTTCTCTTAAAAAATTTTTTTCCCAATTTTGACAAAATTTTTATGCCAAGGACAAAATGGTCCAATGGGTGCGGTGATAATGAATTTGAGTGCGGTATATAGCAATACCCTAAATTAATAAATTATGTTAAAAAACACTTATTTTGGTAAGTCAAAATATTTAACTTAACATTTTAAGTTAAACTTCATCAACTAATATTTTTATAATAATTTACCACTCAATATTTTTAGCACTTGTAATATTCAACACTTAAAATTCAATACTTATTTTTTCAGCACTTAATTTTCAGTTTTATCAAACAACACCTAACTTTCATTTTTCAACTATCAAAAAGAAAAAAAACTTTCATTTTTCAAAGAAAGTACTGAATTGAAATTGCAGTTTTTCTTTCTACGAAGGAAAAAAAACGATTCAGACGATTTCGATGAGAACCCAATGGGCCTCCTATGGTTATAGACTCTCAGTTGCTTTTCATTGGCTGACTATTTGTTTTTTTTTTTAATATAATAATAAATCATAGGTAATATGGTACAGCCATTTTTAGAAACCATCCTCGATTTGAGACAAAAATAACCACATGGTGATATGAAATTATTTACCTCTTTAAACAAAAAACAAAAAATAAAAATAAAAATGGCATGTAAAGTGGCGGCAACAAATATGTTACATCACTATAAGCACTTTTTTTTGTTTTTGTTTTGGTTACTCTTAAGCACTATTTATTATCCATTAATGTTGGTTTGAGTGTTTAAAAGTCTCAAGCCGTTTAAATTAGATTTTGAGTTCGGATCTTTATGCAAAAAAAAAAAAAAAGCTTTAATTGGAAGAATATCCACCTAAAAAGTATATGATGAGTCTCAAACCGAGAAACCAGACAACTTTATTTAGTCAGAAATCAACTCACACGTGTGAATTAGCTCACACGTTGCATGAGACATAAAATCAGCAATGGTTCATATACAACAAGCCTGCAACCACACCAAACGCTAGTCACTTAAGTCTAACACCTCATTTACACATGTATAAAAAGGTCATCCACTACCTTCCATACACTAAACATTAAATTAAGGAGAAGTTGGATGAAATTACACAAACATGGAACAAAATTAGGCATTGAGGGATGAATGCAAGGAGAAAAATATGAGAGAAATTTAAGAAAAGTGGGCAACATATTCAACAAACAAATAATCCTACAAAATTATAAATAGAGCCCAAAACATGCATTCCAGACCCCAACTAATCAATCTAAAAAGACACTTACATTATGTCAAAATTTTCTTAGAACTTTAGGGATTTTTTTTCATAATCCCTAGATTTGATTTCACTTTTCAAACCAGTCTAACTCCTATTTCAAGTTCCTTACCTTTATTTACCAATTCCTTACTTAGAAGTTCACTAAAATCATTTTCTATCAAGTTTTATAGTTTATGTCCAAAATTTTTTTGTTCTCGTTCCAAACCATTTAAAGCATGTTTTTACTTTCGATTTCTTATAAACATTCGTTCCAGACCATTTAAAATTTGTTTTTGCCTGATTCTGTGTCCGGAAACCCATTTTACAAGCCATTTTTCTGATCCTAAATCATTTTACATATTCTGTTTCGGCTTTCATACAATTTGTCCACCTGTATCATTTTTATATTCCCGAGCTTTTCTATTTCGTTTTTGTCCCTGATTTTTGCATAAACTTATTCTTAACTTCCCGAACTTGACTTTAGCCTTTTGTTTCACTCAATTTTGTGTCCATAAGCTCTCCCATGAGTCATCTAAAGTTTAGTCCAAATTTGTCCCTAAATTTACATTACTTATGCCACTTTCAATCTGCTCAAATACGACTCAAATTAGTAATCTACCAGCGAAGTCAGCCACATCCTTTGCAGACCGCTCAAAGTGTTCGTGAATTCAAAGCCAACATCAATTCAACTCCTCACCGAGATAGCCAATTGTGGCTCGAGTTTGCCGTTTGAATTTCAATTTTCATTCTTGTCATTGTATTTAATGCAATTTGATTCCTGCATATGTTATTAAATTGTTTCCGCTTTATTTTGCAATTGTTCAACTATATATTGGTATAGAGATTTCAATTGTAATTATTTATCTCAAGCACATATATTCAGACCTTCATTTACATTAATAAATATCAATTTTTTACCAAATATTGTGTCAATTTCGTACTTTTGTTTTCTTTTATTTACTCGACGTTTACTTACCCATAATAGCTTAATAAAATTATTTATCTAGCAAAGTTTCATAATAGCGCTGGAGATCCAAGATGAACTTTTTCAATCCTTGTATTCCTAGCCAATTGTTTTGTTTAGATTTCAAGTTTTGACGTGCAAACTCCATAAACTTAACCAATTTTATTTGAAAAATTATTTCTTTGGCACGTCCGCATCTAAAACCACACGTGACAAAGTTGAAATTAGTATATTCGTAAAATATGGCTAACAATTAGGTTTATTAAAAATACAGTTATTAGGATTTATTTAGTAACTCATAATAGGAAAATAATTGGATATGATACGTAGATTGATGAGCACGCCTCGATTAGAGCTTATTTTCCATTGACACGTGAATTAATGAGAAGAAGTGTTAAAGCCGCATGTTGTATATCTCTAAAATTACAAATTGACAATTAACACATATTAAATCTCGTTGGCCAATCGAAGGACATTTTCTATCAACAACCTTACATCTGTCATAGTTCACTATTAGGACGTACATCATCCCAAAACCCTAAAATTTCATTATTTATTATTTTCTTCATATAAAAATCTGGTAACATAAACGTCAGAGTGAGGTCATCAGTTTTCGGCTCCTCCTTTGACTCTTTTTCTATCTTACCTAAGAATATTATCATCTCAAGTCATATCCAGGAGTTCCTCCTCATATTTTTCCATATACAAGAAGTTCATTTATAATGTGAACATTGTCTAGAACACTATGAATGAGATAAAAGGAGAGCACGTTACGGAGATGTTAGTCGTTGAAGCCCAACTCAAAGCGGTGGAAAAGCTATCAAATGCCCTCAATAATAATTAAATGTTAATAAGTATTTTTTTTACATAATTTAATAATGTTGTCAAACTCAGACTGACTGATCAACCGATCTAACTGAAAATCTACCAACTCTCTAGTCTGGATCTTCACGAGTTTATGAATTTTCAATGGTCCGATTTGAATTGGGGTCTATCTGGAATCCGGCGATCCAACCGGGATGACCACAAGTTTTTAATTTTCTTTTTTAGAAAATCTTAAAAAAAAGGAAAAACAAAATCTAAAACAATTAAAGTGTAAACCGATCTAGAGTGGATAGACCTACCCTTACCTAAACTTTTTCCTACCAAAAAAAAAAAAAGTGTAAACCTATCTAAGAGGAATTTATATTACAACACTTCAAATAAATTAGTATTTTTTAAATGGTATTTATGAAAACATGAATTGAAAATTGACTATGTTAGTTGTTTATCATCTTAATGAAAGTGTAAAGTCAATGTAGAGTTATTGACATGTTTTGTGCAAAATTACATCTTTTTTTTAAGTAAACACATTACACAATGATGAGTTCCAGTTTTTTACTAGTTCAAATTATAACAATATTATAGTTCCAATTTTCTACTGTCTAGATTGTTTATACCAAACTAAATATAATTGTTGCTTCTAAGAAGTGATACCACTACAAAAAAAAAGTATCTAACGACGCTAAAATTTATGGGTTAACGACGCTTTCCGGCGTCGTTAAACGCTTACCCACACTTTTCAAAGTATCATCATAAATGTCGTTAAATCGCGTGTCGCCATTTTTTAACGACACATAATTCTTGTATAGGTAAATTGAATCTGCCGACATTGCGTGTACAAGCGTTGTCATGCTAGAGACACTTACTTTTTTTAGCGTCGTAATTTTTATCACATTATTTAATTTATAATTTTTGTAATTTTTACTACGCTTTATTAAAGTGTCTTAATATCGACGACACATAATTTTTATTCTGTCGTTATTTTTCTACAGAAAATATTCATTGCGTCTTAAATATGACCACACTTAAATTTGAAAGCATCTTTAAAGTTACGACATATAATTGTTAAAACGTCTACATATGACGACACTAAAAAAACTATTATGTCTCGAATGTAACGACTTTTTTAATTAACAGAAATGTCGTAAAATGGAACCCGTAAATACTTATTACATTCTCAATATAACGACATTTTTAATTTAAAAAATGTCTCAAAATTAAGACACATAAATATTATTCCGTCTTCAACACAACGACATTTTTAATTAAAAAATGTCTCCTAATCACGACGCATAAATATTATTATGTCCTGGACAAAATAGCTTATTTGTAAATAAACATCTTGAAATGTTACAACACTTCGATGTAAAAAAAATCTCCAATTATATTATATATAATCACATAAATGTCTATGATGTGAATGATGATATTGAAAGTCAAATTGTGAAATTATTACAGAAAATGAAATACACAATTATAACTACATACAAGTGAATGAATTTTTGTTTCAAGGTCCACTTTCTCAAAAAATATTCTCGATCACATTTTTTCCTTCATGATACAGCAAATCAGCAAAGGGCTCTGAAAAAGAAATCAACAAGCGCAAAACTCTCTGGATGCGCTTTATTTCGAACATTTGCTTTAAACCGAACTAAGTCCCTTTTTTCATAAATCAAAGTAAGTATTAGTAATATTGAAAATATTAATATGGAAATATATAGTATTAAAACCAAAGGTACTAACCTCTCAATTGGAAACATCCATCTATAATGCACTGGACCTCCAAGTTTGACTTCTGCAACTTAATGAACCGTCAAGTGAACCATAATGGTAAAAAAGCTCGGAAGGAATGTCTTCTCTAATCGACAAAGTGTTTCAGCCACTTTCGATTCCAAGAGGTCAACTTCATTTGGATCAAGGGTTTTGCTACACAATCCCTTAAAAATGGAGCACAAATCGGTCACAACAGCAACTACTTGACGGGGAAAAGTAGATCTTAAAGCAATAGGGAGAATGTCTTGCATAAGAACATGACAATCATGGCTTTTCAAATTAATAATCTTGCGCTCTTTCAAGTTCACACATCTTGAAATATTTGAAGCATAACCATCAGGAACCTTCATATTCTTCAACACGGTTAAGAATAGTTCTTTTTCTACTGAAGACATAGTGTAACATGCTTGTGGCAAACGACGAGACCCATTATATGCAGTGGGATGGAGTTCATGTCTAATTCCCATATCAATTAAATCAAGCCTCGCTTTGTGGTTATCTTTGCTCTTACCATCAATATTGAGGAAAGTACCAAGCAAATTATCACAAATGTTTTTCTCAATATGCATGACATCCAAATTATGACGAAGAAGATTGAACTCCCAATAAGGAAGATCGAAGAATATGCTTCTTTTCTTCCATAAACAAGGTCTTGATTCCTCACAATTTTCAATATTTTCATCAAGAAAAGTATCTGCATCTTCAAAATGCATTGCTTCATTGTTTGAACAAGATTGTTGAGTATTTGGTTGAATTCTAGAACTCTCATTCTGCTCTCGGTTCCGTTTTTTATTTGATTTTATTGATTTTCCATAAACAAAATTCACACCACTCAACTGCCCTAGTACTTCAGTACCAAAAGGTGGCAAAGGTGCTGTCTGTAACTCCACTGTGCCATCAAATTGATCTTTTTCATATCGAAAATGATGATCATGCTCTAACCACCTTCGATGACCCATGTAACAAAACTTTCCCCCATTTTTTAACCACTGAGAATGAGTTGATTCCCCGCAAGATGGACAAGCTACACGCCCCTTAGTGCTCCAACCTGATAAATTGGCATAAGCCGAAAAATCGTTAATTGTCCACATTAGTGCAGCTCTTAACTTGAAGTTTTCCCTAATACAAGCATCAAATGCATCAACACCATCCCATAATTGTTTCAATTCATCAATCAGAGGCTGTAAGAAAACATCAATATCATTTCCAGGACCCTTTTCGCCCGGAATGACCATGGAAAAAATCAGTGATGATTGTTTCATGCAAGCCCATGGTTCTAAGTTGTAAGGAAGCAGAACAACTGGCCAAGTACTGTATGTAGTACTCATGGTTCGAAAAGGATTAAATCCATCACTAGCTAAGCCAAGTCGCACACTACGAGGATCTGCTACAAATTCTGGAAATCGCTTATCAAATTCTTTCCAAGCTAATGCATCTGCTGGGTGCCTCAATTTTCCATCCTTATTCCTACCTTCCATATGCCACCTCATGGAAGAAGCAGTTTTTGAAGACATATATAGCCGTTTTAGCCTTGGTATTAAAGGAAAATATCGTAAGACTTTGGCTGGCTTTTTCTTCTTTGGGTTGTCGTTCTCATCCTCCATTAAATCACCATCCTTTTCATGGTTAAGCACCCATCTTGATGTCAAACATACTTTGCAACATTCATCATTCTTTTTCTCCCCCCAATATAGTGTACAATCATTTGGACAAGCATGAATTTTTTCATAACCCAATCCTAAATCCTTGATTATTTTTTTTGATTCATAGTAAGATGATGGTAAATGATTGCCGCTCGGAAGTGCATCAGACAATAGTTCTAACAACATGCTAAAAGACTTTCCAGACTATCCATTTAAACACTTGATATGGTACAATCTCAAGATAAAAGATATTCTTGAGAATTTTGTACATCCCGGATATAGATCTTCATCACAATCTTGAAGTAGGTGTTGGAACTTGATTCTATCATCATTATTCGGTGAAAGATTGATATGAGGATTGTCATTGAGATCATTATGATGATTGTCATTCAGATTATTGTGATTATCGTCATTGAGATCATTGTGATGATCGTCATCTGAAATAATTCCAAATGCATCTCCAATAAGCCCCGACATTTCATAGTCTCCATCCAAATTTGAGGGCCTAGAGCTACTTGTCTCATTAGAAGAAATAGTACAATCATTTGACGATGATGATACTACAGCCGATTCTCCATGAAATATCCAGTTTGTATATCCTTCTAAAATACCATTCCATAATAGGTGCTCTTGAACAATTAGTGCATCATATGAATATCTATTATAACATTTCTTACATGGGCAATAAATCAATCCATTGACAACTGTTTTTTCAACTGCAAACTTGATAAAACTACTTACACCATTCAAATATGCAACACTTGATCTACATTCACTCATTCAGCTTTTATCCATTTCTATGTGATCAAAATAAAAACACATTAATATTCATAAAAGTGCTCAAACTAATAGCTATAATGCTCTCCTAATTCAATATGACCTCTCTTATATGCATTGTTAGATGACAAATTCAACATTTTTCATGCACTGCTAGATGACCCAAAGAAAAAAAAATGCATAAACCTATATGTTATTTGAATTCAACCTCTTTGATAGGAATATCACAGTACATCCAACACCAACAATACATAATTTGAAGAAATTCCAATGACAACAACATGTTAGTTAAGACAATTTAATTAGTGAACATAAATAAAGGTTGAAACTAACTAAATGGTTATAAATTTACACAAACAGTGAGCCAGTGGAAAATACCCTTTCAAAAACTAGAGTCGTTCTTCCCCTTCTATAAATCCATTTACAGTGTCTTCTACTCATATAATACATACAAGCTGAATATAAGACACATCAAAGACCAAGCACGCAGTACACCAAAAATTTAAGCAAGAAAAATAAATTTAACGATAAACTCAAGAATAATTGAGCGAGCTAACCTGAAAGAGATCGGAGTTGCGATTGCGATGGCTGGTAAACAACAAGGAGATTGGATCTTAAATTAGATTCCAGCTATGCGAGCATATTCATTTGGAAAAAAATCTTGCAAGCGGCGATTATGAAATTGTGAAAAAAAATCTCGCAATCAGAATTCGCCCAATTTTTTGTTATGAAATTTAGGTATCCAGCCTCTTTTGCGATTGGGAATCAGGGATGTGAAGGAAGTTTAGTTTAATCATTTTATTATAATTTCTTTTATTTATTTATTTGGAAGAAAAACGTGTAATTATAATTAGGAATTCAGTACAGTGGAGTTGGGAATTCTTAATTTGACAATTTAGCTTTCAACCTTCAACTTGTTGAAAAAGTTTGATTCGCCTCCTGCATTTTTAAAATATCCCGAAATCTCTTTTAACTTGCATAAAAGGTTCAGTTAATCTCCTAAACATATATAAAACGTAATCAATTGATTACTCGATTGCAAAAAAGTAAGTTAAATGCGAAAAATATTTGACCCTAATATACGAAAGGGATAAAGACCAAATTTAATCGTAACGTTTTAAGGAAAGTGCAGATTTAAACTTAATGTATGAAATGGTACAAATTTAACTCTAACGTTTCGAACCAAGATCAATTATAGCCCTACGTTATCGAAATTAGGAAAAATGGTTTGACTTGTATTTAACTCTCACTTGAAACCTTCGAAAAATCAATTATATCTAAGATATTTAGTGTAATACTAAAATTGGAGTTGCTTGGAAATGTTAGGGTTAAATTTGCACTATTTCGTACGTTATCGCTAAATCTGCACTTTGCTTCAAATGTTAAAGTTAAATTTAATTTATCCTGATAAGAAATGATTTTACCTCTAAAGTTTCCAAGCAAGATCAATTTTAGCCTTATATATTGTAGATTTTAGAATCGAACCAAATATCTGAATAAAAAGATCCAAAAGCGCAATGAATCACTGACTTTTTCGTTAGGATCGAACCAAATTGTATCATTGACTCTGATAGATACAATTTTAGAGATTTTTCAAATCTCCGAATTAGATTGAACCGTATTCACCTCTATTTATCGATCAACTTGTTTAGAAAGACGATTCGATAATAAATAAAAACAGTCAAACCCAATTGATTCAAAATAAGCTATCAAAATGGTGTTAATTTTTTTAAGAACAACTAAATTAGTGCGTAGAAACCACATACATTTGGTATTAAAGTTCTATTTCCTAAATTAGTGCGTACAAACCACATACATTTGGTATTAAAAATAGAAAAACTAAGCAATGCTATGTTAACACATTTTCTGCAGTAATATACAATCCACCAAACACAATTTTGAAATTTCGCAGTCTATTCACATTCAGGACATAATCCAAAAAGTCTTACATCAGGACCATAATTAATAATTAATGAAGAGGTTAACTTGATTAAAAACAAAAAAAAACATTCACTGTAGACAAGTCTTTCGACCAACAAATTTTACAGCATAAAGGTCTTCTTCAAGTTGATCAACAACTTGCATTGGACAACATCACTAGCTCTGCCGTGCAAACCATAGCAGACGGTGCTGATCTCAACTTCAAATTTGATCAGGCCATTGTTAAGTTAACTAGATAAAACAACATAAAGGAAATTCTTCAAAAAAAAATCACATCTAAATGTAAAGTAATGACAGCCCTATTTGCAGCTTGATTTCATTTTCTCGACACCACATGATAACCTTGTGAATCACTATGTCGAGTTTGGGTCTGAAAAAAAGAAGAAGATTATAATCAAATTATGTTTTGATATAAAACAAGTTTAATAATCCATGTACGATTGTAAAATTACTAACCCCGGAAACGTTGTTAAAACGAGATATTTTTGAATTAATTAAGTCCATATTTTTCTAAGGTTTAGCCATTTTATTTTCATGCTCGTTCTTCATTTCTCTCATCTTATCTTCATGCTCATTCTTCATTTCTATCATCTTTGTCTCATAATATTCTTTCATGTCAGCAATCTTCCCTTCACAATTGTCTTGAATCTCGTTAATTTGCCTTTGAATCGTAACATCATGATGAGCCCTTTTCCTCGGATGAAATTCAGGTCCAAACAATTGCCTACTACTAACTCCAAGTCCGTATCCTCTAATTCGACCATATTTATCTTTTCCTATTAATTCATTGAACACATCGTCCTCAACAGTATTTAGATTGGAATCTTTAGATGCTGCAGAACGTTCGGCAACAACGTTGGCAGCTTGCTCCTATTTTATCATTAAAAGTAATAAAGTCTATAGTTCAAGCACATAAAAAATGAATCATAAATATTATTTTACAAGAATTTACCATAAGCTCTCGTGCTTGATCATCGATGAAACTTCCATCCCGTCTCTTATGAGTAATTCCAAAAAACTCGATTTGTCCTGTTTTTTTCCATGAACCACCACCTATGATGATATTTGATTAATAAGTAGCTATACAAACTCAAAATAACAAAGCATGAATTAGAAAATTAAAATCAAAACTTACATATTCGTCTTTTTTCCTTGCAAAACTCTTTGAGCCAGTTGTATGCGATGTATTTTTTTTTTTGCCCGTGATGCTTTGCCTTTTTCTGAAAGCTTCTGAACATATAGTTGAAAAATAAATTATTTAGTAATAAGTATTATAAACTTAATGACAAACTGATAATATTCGTTGAAAAAAGTAACCTATGATTTTTCGGAAAACCAGTACTGCACAAGTTCCTTCCATTGATTCGGAAAGACTCCAGTGGGAACATTATTCTCTATTTCTTCTTGAGTCTTTTCGGGCAAAAAATATTTGTTTTTCAGGTCATATTTGAACTCTCTCCATTTATGAGCAATAGATGCCAATATCCATTTTTGCACATTTTCAGTATCAGGAAGCTCAAAATATTTCTATAATGTTAACATGAACAGAGTTTAGTATAAATATCAAAAAGAAAATTAAGGTATAATATATAAGTGATTTATAATCAAATGAAACAATATCAAATATTTGAACTAGTCCAATACCTTAGTCAAATTAAGAATATCATGCTTACACTGACGACGCATTTTTCTCCAATCTGTGGATTCTATTGAGCAAAATTCTTTTTTTCTGGCTACATTACCCAACCATCCTCCCAAAATACCAGCTCCCTCTTTAATAGGTTGCCCTAAATCATTGCAATTAACAACAATTTTATGTCCTTCAGGCAATGTCCACACCTCCTTAAGATGAATAGTCCCACGTTTTCTACGCACCAACATCCCTTGTGCATCTATAACAATGATATGAAAATCATATTAATATGAAATATACACCATATTTGAAAACTGGTTAAAAATTCTTCGATTAATAAATGTAAAACATGAAACATGGTTATATAAAAATTGCAAAATCAATGTTAAACCAATGCTCTTAATAAATAAAAAATTGCACTCAGCAAATGAAACTAACTGAAATATAACTCATATTTAGATTAAAATCTAACAACTCTGTAAATTCTATTCAACAAATGAATGTTCTGTCAATTAAAATCTAACAACATATAAAATCTAACCTCTTATTTCAACCTCAATATTGACTTTATTGGTTGCCGAATATCCTTGCTCGGGATCATGGTTTGAGTGAGAATCATTGGGAGTTTCTGTCTCACTCTCTCTAGATTTGGATTTTGAGAGTCATCGAATTCATTTTCACTGGGTGGTTGAGTCTCACTATCTAAATTCAGATTGTCTAATCCATCTGATTCGCTTTCGCCATCTGTACTGATATGAATACCTCTCAATCTTCTCCTTGTCATGTATCTTTGCTGAAATTAACTTAATAATTCTGTTCAAAATATAAAAGTAAAAGATGATTACACTAAGAAATTCTCAACAATGAAATAAAAAGAAATATGTAAAAACGACACTTTAATATACTAATGTTGTTTTCAAGCTAATAAATTACTTTAGATCCATTCATTATGTTCATACGTGTTGTTGACCATTTATTTTTTTAATTTTTAATTTATTTTTTATATATAATTTATAACAATGATTTTAAATTAATTATTTATATTATTAATATATATATAAATATTATTTATTTACTTATTATGTTATTTGATTCGAATAATTTTATTAAATCAAATGCTAATAATTCAATTATAAAATGTTTTAATTTTATAATGTTTGAAGTAAAATGTTAAAAGTAGCTGGGACAAATAAATCGTCCTATTTAATTACAAAAGTAGAATTAAGGTCCGAGGATTTTTACTACAAATTTGTACTATTCCTATAAAGTATGGGTTATAATAACATGATGAGTTCTTAAAAAAAAAAAAAAAAAAAAAAAACATGATCAGAAAGACCTAATGAATGTTTTAATCGTGATGAGATACCTAATTCTTATACTATATAAATATATATTCTGTCACTCCTACAAAATATATGAAATTGGGGGAAACAAACAAACTGGAGGTTAATTAATTAAAATACTTATATTTGTGTAAATGTAAACGAAATGCCAACGGTGCATGAAAGCGACATAAGCGCAAAATCTGGGAGTGGAGAATGGGCCCCATACTGACATGTGGCCACATCACCCCCCTTCCTTCCTTTTTATTACCTTTTCACCTCCCACCAATATCCCCCTTTCCACCCCTCCTAAATAATTTTCTTTTTATTTTTTTCCTTTTAAAAAAAGTTTGAAAAATTATGTTTTAATCAGAATTAAATCAAATTTTTAATCTCAAATTAATTTAAATGTAGTTGATTTTAATATCTAAAAATTTGTAAAATTTAGATTCAGAACTAAATTAATATTTATAATTCTACTTGAGTTAAACTAATACTATGTGCCAACCTTAAAATGACCATTTTAACCCTTATAGAGAAATAGAGAAGGGTGTTTCCTGATTCAACAACCAGGAAAAAGAAGGGAGGGTTAGGTTACCTTGTTAAGCACGTCTGTTTTTTTTTTTGTTATAAATACCCATGATTTTCTCCTTCATTTCCTTCCTTCTTCTTCTCCTTCTCTCTCTCTCTCTCTCTCTCTCTCCCTTCTTCTTAGGGTTTTATTCTCTGCCATTTTTCTTTCTCCCTTCCGTTATTCCTTCTATTTATCTCTCTCTATATATATTTAGAGTTTCCATTTCTGTGATTCTTCCGTTATTCCATCTTTCAGCTGCATTCTTATGAAATTGAATTGAAGTTGCTGTTTGGTTGCTGGGAAAATTATAATCGAAGAAATTAACACGTGGTATTAGGTAATAATGTTTCCCTTTTCTGTTATTTTAAATGCTGCTTTGTAATCAATTATTATTCACACCATAAGCAATGAGATCCGTATCCATATTTTGCTTAATTCTTGTTAAACAATGCAAATCCCATGATTTAAAGGGGAAAACGTTTGGGGGTTTATTGCAGTTTCTAAATTGAAACTCTTTTTTTTAGGTTAATTCTGAAATTAAAACAAAATAGAGCTCCTTCATATGATCTTATTAATTATTATCACCATGAGATTTGATTAAGGTATATGGTTGTTGTTGTAATTACGTTTAGGTTTTCTTGGCCCTTATGAAGTTTTTTAGTTGATACACTTCCTAACCTCTGGAAGCTATGTTGCTTGATTTATAATAAACATTCTTCTTGTTTTAGATACAATTTAATATAAATGGAAGATGATATTGACAGCCCATTTGAATGTTTTGTTCATTAAAATTCATTTATTTATTTTAATTTTTATATTAGTTGTTCTTAACCCTACTTATTGTTTTGAGGTTTGGAAACATGTATTAATCGCCTTCTTAATTTTGATAAGACCCTAAATGTCACTTTAATAGGAAACTCCATATTTCCTGTTTATAATAAAGTTGATAATTCATTAATAATTGGTGGGATCATACTGAGAAATTTTTGTTGATGTTGATTTGTGGTATAAGTAGTTAAAAAGTTAATTTTACCGAACAATTTAATTCCCAGAAAGTTTTCTATATATATATGTTCTGAGTTCCTTTTCCTTCCTGGTGTGGGTCGAAGTCTATGGTCGTTTTGGTAGTTGCAGTGTCATGTCATTGTAGGAATAATGAAATTATCATTTTCTATATATTATTACTTTATTTTCCCCATTTAAAAATTATTTATGGAACTATAAAAGGGATGTATTATTAGATCTGAAATGAAATTACCTATCTAATGGCCCACATATTTCATCAGATTCATATGCAAACAATTAGATATGTATATAAATATTTCAGAACATGAAGTCATGTATTATGTCTATTGCTGCTATACATAGGAATTGGGTAGTCCCAGAGAATTTTTAATCAATATCTTGCCATACATCTGGACCAAGAAATGGTGCCATATGATACAATTATAATTGTAAAATTAGTATTTCTTTAATGTTTTTTGGTTCTATGATTTCTTCATTATTGCATTAATTAGTTTCTTCCATATAATGTATGTTATCTGCTCATACAGCTTTTATGAAAAGGAGTAGTAATGTTTTTCTGATGCAAAACAATAATTCTTGAAGTAATACTTTATCATGATCAGATTATTAAATCATGATTTACTTTTGGCCCACCTCTTACATGTCCACACTTTAGCATCTTGGGATCATGTTAGTTTTAGGTGATGAGGAGATAGATGGATAGATGTCTAATCTATTTAGCTAGTCAATTCTTTCATTATGGAAATTGTTTTATATCTCTTTGTTGGTTTCTTATGTGTACAGCTACCTAATTTGTTTGTAACCATGCTTTCATTGTCTTTCTTTGCTGCCACACAGTAGAAGCTGCAGTTCATAGTTGATTGGTAATTTCATAGTGACTTCTTAAGAATAAGAATGGAAATTATAATTTCTGTTTAATTACAATCATTTGTGGCTCAGAAAACTTCAGTGCTTTTTTATTTTGATTTTGATTTGACTGCTACTTGATGAAGAATATTTCTTAAAAACTTTTCTTTTTCAAGAATCTTGTGGGAAAATGAGATCGTCCAACTGAAATTCTTGTCGGGTTTTTTTCCCCACGTCGGTACCAGTTGTGGAAGCGGCGGGTGTTTGGTTGATAAGTGTGAGCTAGCTTTTGGGGTGAAAAGCCCAATAGCACCTAACACATGGTTACAACATCTCCACCCTATTATAGAGATTGCAGTCGTTCCAACCTTGGCCCGTTGTGTGAGGGGGAGATTTGTTGGGTTTTCCATATCGGTTGTGGAAGAGACGGGTGTTTGTTTGATAAGTGTGAGGGAGAAACCTAGTCGTTTGAGTTAGCTTTTGGGGTGAGAAGACCCAATAGCACCCAACAATTCTAAGTATGTGTTTTTAGAAATACCTTATGTCAGCAATATATAGTTTCAGTCTTTTCTTTTTATGGTTCATGCTTTAAGGCATCTATTTTGACCTTTTCTTATAGGAAGTAAACAATTATTAAGAGTTGAATGTAGTGAACTTTTATTTTTTGGTGTTTATTAATTTAGTATATTAGAGTGAGTGTCAAGATAGCAGCTGATGATTAAATGCTTATGTCCACAAGCTAGTTTCTGAATTTGAACATTAATTACATGATGGTCAAAATCTGTGCACAGAGGAAATATATAATTGCATATAAAGTGATTTCATATGTAATACATCTTAAACTGAAAATTTTGTTCAGTATTACTTTTTTTCAACAAGGAAATATGCAATAAACTTGTCTCTTTCTTATTTTGTGCAGATATCTACACCAGCCATGTCTGAAGGATCATTCTACAAATACAAATAATCGAATTAAATTCAATGATTTGGAATTTGTTTTCAGTAAGCTTTGACTGATGGATTACTCTCCTAGTAGTAGTGACAAGAAAACATTGAAGAGGTGGTTTTTCATTGATAAAAGGGTTGGGTAGAAAATAGGAATTCTGCACATTTACTGCTATCTTTTGTTGTTGTTGTTGTTCAAACTTAGCATTAGTAATATATAGGTGGATCCAATGGACATGAAGTCCAGTAATTCATCTCCAGTTTTGGCTGATCCTACTCCCATAAACAAGTCAAGACTGGGCATCCATTCTAATCTGTTGCCTTACACACAATCAGGATCTTCTTTCTCCCCTGGTAAAAATATCAATGTTCCTAGGAAGAAACCAGGAAAGCTTGATGATGTTCGATCTAATGGATGGCTCGACGCCATGAAATCTTCTTCTCCTCCTCGGAAGAAGATCATCAAGAATTTCAGCTTCGAACTTGCTTCAGATGATATCGACATTGCTTACTCCTCTTGGATGGTATGCCAATGTTGAAAGTAACTCATTCTGCTCCTATATATGATCATATTTCAATTCTTGATTCCTTTTGTTTACTGTCTCCTAAATGTTACAGCTGAAGTACCCATCAGCACTGAATTCATTTGAGGAAATTACTAGTTTTGCAAAAAACAAGAAGATAGCGATGTTTCTTGATTACGATGGGACTCTTTCGCCTATAGTTGATGACCCGGATCAGGCCCTCATGTCTCATGATGTAAGAAACATTTCATTACCTATAAAAAATAGTTTTTGGAATTGTTGCAAGTTGACATTTTTCTTGTTGTTTGTTAATTTCCAGATGCGCTCTGCTGTAAGACACATAGCAAAGTACTTCCCTACAGCAATTATCAGTGGAAGAAGCCGCGATAAAGTATGTGTAAATAGAATTTACTTAATAATTTGCATAATGAATGAATGAACGAATGAATGAGTGAATTACAGGTATATGAATTGGTAGGACTAACAGAACTGTATTATGCTGGTAGTCATGGAATGGACATCATGGGTCCTATTTCCAGTAGTGAATCTGCTTCCCTTGAGGTACAACATTTGAAGATTTACAATCATTTTTTGTGATTTCAATTCCAGATTATGCAAAAGTGAAGTCTTTTTTCTGTTTTGACTGAACAGGGGAAGGAGGTGAAGCTGTTCCAGCCAGCTAAGGAATTTTTACCTATGATCGATGAGGTGAATCATTGGCTTGGTTTAGATATAAATTAAATTATGAGGTGATGATTAATGAGTTAATTAATAAATGATTGCAGGTTTTTAGAATCCTTGTCGAGAATACTAAAGATATAAAAGGTGCAAAAGTTGAGAACCACAAGTTTTGTACTTCTGTACATTACCGTAATGTAGAAGAGAAGGTAATTAAGGATTAATGATTTTAGTTAGTCTGATTATTGTAATTTGATACTGAGTTAGTTAATCATATGTTTGTAGAACTGGCCTACTGTTGCACAGTGTGTGCATGATATTCTAAAACAGTATCCTCGTTTACGATTAACTCATGGACGAAAGGTATCATTAAGATTAGCTATGTTTTGCTTAAAATTACTTAGATACAATAATTATGTAGTTAATTTTTGTTTATATGGTGATTAATTAGGTTTTAGAGATTCGTCCTGTGATTGATTGGAATAAAGGCAAAGCAGTTGAATTTCTGCTCCAGTCTCTTGGTATGTTAATTTCCAGCTCATAAATTTGAAAATTGGATCTTCTTATAATATATATTAATTCAAATTAAAAAGAAAAAGAAGTTTATTTAAGAAATGGAAATTGCAGGTCTTAGTAACTGTGATGATGTGCTTCCAATTTTCATTGGTGATGATCGGACGGATGAAGATGCTTTCAAGGTAATTATAAAAAAGAAATTACATTTTCAAATTAATTTAGTGTGAGGATATTAATATTAATGTTGTTATACTTCAGATACTTCGAGAAAGGAATCAAGGTTATGGGATTTTGGTATCGTCTGTACCCAAAGAGGAAAGCAGTGCGTTTTATTCCTTAAAGGATCCAAAAGAGGTGCAAATTCTTTATTTTATATTTTTTTTTTATAGAAGTTGTTATTTTAATATTAAATTGGGTATTTTATATGTATTTTCAGGTGATGAAATTTTTGAAATCACTGGTGAGGTGGAAAAGGCTAGGAGAAGGTGGACGTTCCATTAACAATAGATGGAGCATATAATTGGGTTATGAATTTTTGAATTTTTTTTTTTTTTAAATTAATTTCTTTATTTTGAATTTGCAAATCCATTTTTCCATACAGGAATAATCCTGTTTATATTCTTAAAAATTAGTCTTCAATTATTCCATTATGTAATAATTTGTACTGCTGTTTTTTAATTTTGATATATGAATATTCGTGCTATTAAATATCAAAAAAATATTATAGAGTAAAGTCCAAATAAAATCGTTTTCACTTTTTGTTAAATTAGTATCTGAATTTTTGGAGTTTTCGTTTTGCTAAAAATGATGATCGTTTAGTTTTGTACTATAAAAACTGCTAACAACCTTGAAATGAAAAATTAATTTCAACAATTAAAGTTGTCTCATACCATATTTATTATGAACCAATCTTTTCATTTTCCAAAATCATCATGTTTCAAAATTTAACCTAAACATTCATTTTCATCCGCTCCTCATCAAACAAAAATAAGTTATGAAATACTTTCTTTTTAGTGGATATGTTTTTATTATTGTTTTTTTGAGGATGAAATAATTCTCTAAAATTACAAACAATCAGTCAAATGAATGTGGCTTTATCACTTTATCATACCACTTTGGATAAAATTAAATTGCAGATTTAGTCCTAACGTATGTAATTGTGTTAATTTATCTCTAATATTACCAAGCACGAATAATTTTAGTTCTATGTTATCGAAAATTTGAAAAGACTAATTTGACTGTTATTTAATTATTATATTGGACATTCGAAACAAGTTTGTCGATAAATTAAAACAGTTTTGTATATTATAAATTTATTGGAATTAGATTAAATATCTTATAAATAATTTTTTTTAAGAAAAATATCTTATAAATAATTAATATTTGGAAGGTGTAAAATAGCTGTTTTTTTTTAATCTTTTTAAAATTAATTTTACTTAGTTAAAGTTAAATTTGTATTATTTAATACTTTTATTAAAAATTAGAGTTAAATTTGATATTTATTCTGTAATTTTTAAATAGAGCAAGCGCTCGTGCGGTGTCGTTTGTCGTCTTTGTATAGGTAAATCAAGAAATAGACCGAATTTCTTGTCTGGCGGAGGCCACAAGAAAAAATGTCCTTGTCAAAGCCCATAATCAATTATATTCTTTTGCCTTGATTATTTCAACCTTTTTCTTTTTATCTCCTTTCACTTTCATGACTCAGCTTAATTTTTAATAATTTGCTAATATATTAGATATAAAAAAATAAAAACAAACTTTTATATTTATATATATAACTAGTATAAACACGTGTGCAATGCACGGTATTGGGATCCATTATAGTGTTTCAGTGAAATTCAAAAATAAATTGAATTTATTAAAAATTATAGTAAATTTTAAATTTTAATGGATAACATATATCAATTTAATTTTTTTAGTCCATGTAAAATAAAATTTTAATTTGTAAATACATATTCCAAATTTGAAAATGATAAAAAGTCAAATAAAAATCGGAAGTATTTATTTTGTTTTGTTTAAAATACATTTTATGTTTTTATACAATTCATATAGAAAAAAAAAATTTGTTCCTCTCTTATTTTTGTTTTTTAAATGACTATTAAAGAAAATACGAAGAAAGACATTAATAAGAAAAAAAAAAGTATTATCAAACATAGAACTAATAATAACTTTGCTAATGTATGACCTGATAAATTCGCTAAAGGCTGGAATACTATTCTAAATCTCTTAAAAAAAACTCTTAAAAAAAACTAATGCAATCAACAATAACATTAGAGAGAAATGAAAGATTAAATTTGGGGTCATAGACATTATTAACCATAATAAGATAGTCGGTTGAACGTCCAGTTACAATTATGGTATCATTTAGTCCTACTATAACCGGATTCCTTTCCAAAAGTATAATTAAACTAATGCCAAAAATTTTCTTTTGTTTTCTCTGCTTCAATATTAAAACGAAACTCATCTTCTTCCTCATAAATAACAATTTCCTAAGATTTGTCCTCCCAAAATGTGGATGTGATGCAAAGTTTTTTTTATTCATTGTGGAATCTCCTCTTCTTCCATCAACAAGTCTAATTCAAGTGATTTCTAGGCCAATCTCATTCAAAGAGAGGTTAATGGAGAAGTTATAGGATAAGATTTGAAAGGTTAATCATTTTGCATTTCCTTGAATTTTCCAAGTAGAATTCTAAGTTTGACTTGCAATCAAACTCAAGATCATCGGAGAAGAAGGGAAGGTGGGCACCGAATATTGAAGTAATAGAGAAATTAAACATAAAGCGTCATGTAATTTTGGTTAGATCTTGTTAAAATCAGAACATTCCTAGAGTCATTGATATCAAGTGATTGATTGATTCCATTCTAGTAGAAAGAGATAAAAAAAAAAAAGATTTCAGAGGCCAAAAATAAGGATGCGATTTTCGATTTCAATTTTTTAATTTCGAAGCCTCTATCTTTAGCCTCCAAGAGATCACGTTTTGCTAATTACTTGGAAATTTCACGTCATCACTATGATAATAGTAAATTTTTCTGAAAGAGAAAATCAATAAGATAATGGAAGAGGGAAAGAGAGAGGGAGAAAAAGTAAGAGAGAGAAAGAAAAAGGAGCTAAAAAATACACACTTCATTGCAAAGTGGATTGAAAAGATAACTAAATATGAAAAGAAAAAATTGTTATCCTTAATTCTTTTATAGAAAAATTATAAAATTGGGTCAAATGGGAGACCTATTTACATACTTAAGTCATTTACTCAACCTACTATATATCTAAACTATGTTTGTATGACTTTTCCAAAATATCCTTACCCTTTCATCTTTCCCCTTCCCCTTCCTGGTTATACGAACAAACGGTTGGTCTTCCCCAGACCTTTGATCTTCCTCCATTCTATTATATTTCGTGAAATCTACACCCTTTCTCTACATCACCATGTCTTTCTCTTCTTTCTCTCTTCATCTCTTGATTCTTCATTTTCCTATTGCTAGAAAATGGCGACATGGTTCTTCATCTTCCTGTTTCTGCTCGTCTCGTGGTTTCTTTCTTTTCGTGTTGTTCGAAGCAATCCTTATTCTACGTTATTTTCATTGTTTTTCCCAGTTTATCATATGGTTATTGTGGATTTTAATGGTGAAGGTGCGAAAAATGTAAGTATCTACTGTTTTCTCTGCGTTTTTTCCCTAGAAATCCACTTAGCATATTCCGTTTTCGCGAAGGTCTGCGAGGAGAAAAAGCCTGAAATGTGATGATTTTACTTCGCGAAAACGGATTACGTAAAGTATGCGAAGAGAAAAGTTCATGATTTTTCCCTCGCAGACTTCGCGTAATCATCGTTTCGCGACGTCAAAGCGTCACATTTTTCCTCGCAGACTTCGCGAAATCATCGTTTCGCGAAGTAAAATCATCCTCTTTCTTGCACCTTTATATTCGCATACTCCGCGAATCCTCATTTTGCGAAGCCAAATCTTCATTTTTTCTGCCTAACACGATTAAATTTTTCTGAAAGTGATTGGATACATAACATCCTGCAGGAAGGCGGTGTACTGGGGTGTAGAGGGGATGACTTTCCTTATGATATAGAGAGAAATTCTCATCCAGATTCGTCATGTTCACTTTAAAATGATTAGTTAGGAGTTTATTGTGGCAGTCTTGGTGTGCACTATGGGAAATATCCATCCCAAAAGGCCTGGACTTCCAATACAGGGAGAAATTTCCATCCAGATTCGTCACGTTCACTTTGAAATGATCAGTTAGGAGTTTATTGTGGCAATCTTGTTGTAAATTTTGATATTGTTATGATTTTAATGTTGTTATTATGGCAATTTTGTTGTAAAATTTGATAATGTTATGATTTTAATGTTGGAATCTCTTGTTGTTGTGTTTTTTTTTTGTTATATACCACTTCGCAAAAACACGTTCAGACTTCACATATTGCAAAATCTGCGAATTGAAATCATTTAATAAACCAAACATTGTCTTCGCTGCAAAATCTGTGAAGTCGGACGGGAGGGCGAAAGACGAAAGGCTAAAAAATTTCTAAGTTATATATATATATATATATGAGAGATCAGGTGTGACACATTTCTTATGGTGTGACAAGCCTTATTGTGTGACAATAACCAATTTTATAATTAACAAGGAGAATGTGGCAAATTTGTAAATAAAAGAAAAGATAAAATTGTTTTATTTCTTTTCTTTAAAATGTATTTTCCCGAGTTTTCCAATCTCGTTTTTCAAAAACTTTTATACCGTTGGACTCCTCTTAATTAGACGGTCATTTTAAGATCCCAGAAGCTCATGTAAAAAAAATTCCGGTGAATAGAATCCGGCGATTTGTTTTTCTGTGAGAACACAAATGTTCAGAAAATTTTCAAAAAATTCCAGAAAATGTAAAATATCATTTTGAGAAACTTTAATTATTGACTCAAAGTGAGATTCCTTACATTTTAGTCCCAAATCAACGGAATCCGGCGATTAGGTGGACGTTTTCTGGCGAGAAAATAGAAAGTACCCAAAAAATTCTCAAAACATTCCAGAAAATGTAAAACATTATTTTAAGAAACTTTAATTCTTGGGTCGAAGCAGGATTTCTTACGGTTTAGTCCTAATAAAACAATTTCCTTAATTTTATCCATTTTACATGCTTCAACAATTTATTGGGTCAAAACCATAAGAAATATCATTTTGAACCAAGAATTAAAGTTTCTTAAAATAATATTGATGACCCGCGAGGCTAAACCGGGTCATACTCATTTCGCAGGCCCAGCCCATACTTAGACCTATGGTCTAAGATCGGATGAGACCCGAATAAAGGAAGCGGGCGCAGCGAGTAACCGCCCCGAATGGGACCCGAATAAGCGGAAACGGGTGAAGCGAGTAACCGCCCCGAATTCCTAAACGGAGCATCAAGACTCCCACTCAGAACCACGTTCGTTGCCATGAAAGCCACGAAAGGGACATAGCCTAAAAAGGGGGAACCGCCCTCAGAACGTGGCCCACTAAGGAGTAACCGCCCTCGGCGGTTACCTAAAAAACACCTATAAAAGGCCTTAAGAACGAGGGAAAAAGGTACGCTCACATTTTTTCCCGCAATACTATTGTCAAATTACCAACCTTCTTACAAAAACTGACTTGATCGTCGGAGAGTTTTCCCGGAGATCCTGTCTCCGGTTCTGTTTTGCAGGTAACTCTGGCAGAGAATATCAAATCGGATCCGGCAAGTTATCATTGGTGCGGTGAACGTGGACCTTTTTTACCAACATTTGGTTAAAGGTACGCGAAGAACATGTCAGAACCATCACGAACGACCGGCGTTACCACTAGATCAACCAGTATGAACTCCAGGGGACCACGGATTGCGAATTCGCAATCTGCAAGTACACAGCCTGTGGTGCCTAGCTCATCGGGCCTTCGGGACAATTGAGTCCCTTATTGGAAGTCCAAGTGCAAACTGAGATGGAAATGTCCAATAGTGATTTCGTGCAGATGGCAGGACAAGTCTTGGCTTCGAACATGAGCCAGGTGGCTGGAGATCGAATGATTAATTTACTAACCGCCCTCGCCGAACACAATTCCGCCGTGGCGGCTGCTCCTCAAGAACATGTGGTTATCTCAACACAATCACCGACTATCCCTGTCATATCGGCCCTCCCGCAGCCATCTCAGGCGCCAAATCAAGTGGGCCAGAGTAGTCGCACAAACCCACACAGCCACCCGAGCAACTACTCGCACCCAGATCTCATTACGAAGATACATCCGACCTGGCAGCCATCCCAACCGTTGCCAGGAGTGCAAGGCACTCTTCCGCTACAGCAAGTGGAACCTTTTCCTCACAGACATTCGAAGTTGATGACTCCTGGGCGAGAGCACACATGGAACTTTGATCCTATAACGGGACAGCGGTTAGTCCCCCAACAGGCACACGTCTCAACACCGATGGGCGGGTGGATGCCACCCAGAATTCACCAGCAGCGGATGGAAGAAGTCCGGCGAATACCCGATATTGACTTAGAAGATCAATTATGAAACATGATGGAGCGAATGGGGTACTCGCCTAGGCCGAGAGCAGAGGTCCAGAGCGATTCACCTTTTGCCCCTTCGTTGCGGGAATTCATTCCAGATCACAGAATCAAGGCGCCCGCGATACCTAAATACTATGGGGATCCAAATTCTGATCCTGAGGCTCATGTCAGGAACTACAGAGAACTAATGGATGTTGCAGGAGCGAGTGAAAGCATCATTTGCAGGTTATTCTCGACAACTTTGGGCGGAGCCGCATCTGATTGGTTTCGATCTTTACCCGCAGAATCTATTCACAATTGGCATCAATATAGTCGGGATTTCTGTGCGAAATTTGTGGGCTGTAAAGCAGCGGATGTGACTGATAGGCAACTGAAGGAGATCAAACAGAGGAACTATAATTCCCTAAGGGAATTTGTTGTCGCATTCAACGATATTCTGGTGCGATTGCAAAACCCGGATATCGTGAGCATCCGCAACATCATGGCAGATGGAACCACAGATTGGAGTATGCGGGAGGAAATCATCCGCAACAAGCCGCGCACAGTGGCCGAACTCATGAAAATAGCAAAGGAATTCATGGAAGTGGATGATGTCAACAGGGAACATAGGGCTCAAACCCGGCGAGAAAGAGATGCCGCTAGATCCACTTCGGACAATCGGCGCCAGATCCAGTCCAAAAGTAATTTTGTTCGAAGAGGCGATCGCCCCTTTCAAAGTGGCGGATATCAGACACCATTAAACACGACTCGCCAGGAGGTGTTACTTTGGATCGAAAAGAGCCCCCTGAAGAAGGATGTGCGGTTCTCCGAGGTAAAAGGTCGAACCAGTTTGGGGTGACATCCTAACAAATATTGCAGGTTCCACAGACGAACGGCCACGACACGAACGATTGCTATGAATTGAAAAAGGAGATTGAAAGGCTGATCGAAAGGGGCAAGCTGAATCAATTTGTACGAAAGGAGACTAGTGACGAGAAAGCAACGTTACCACATCAAGAAGAGGCAAGGCCCGAAAAGAAGCAGAAAAAAGGAGTGATAAACGTGATAGCCGGCGGGATCTATGAGCCTCCAACAAAAAGAGCTCGCCGTGAACAGCGAAAAAGCAACACTCATAGGGGGATGCCCTCAATTACTCATTCGCGCGAATCACGGAGCCGCATGCGGATGCTTTGGTGATTACATTGGCTGTAGAAGGATGGGACGTCAAGCGGGTCCTTATTGATACTGGAAGTTCTTGTAATGTTATTACTCGGACTGCATTCAACAAGTTGGGAATTAATGACGAGCGAGTGGAACATACATTCATGGATGTAACGGGTTTTGGGGTCAATCCTCTCAAACAAGTGGACAGGTGGTGTTGGAGGCAGAAATGGGCGATAAAAAGCTAAAATGGCGAGGTGATTTAGAATTCGCAATTGTTGATCTCCCATTGGCCTACAACATAATTCTGGGACGCCCATTCCTGTCAGAAACGGAGTCGCTCATCTCAATGAAGCATTTAACATTACATTTACCAACACACCAAGGGCGAGTCATAGTTGAAGGTGATCAACTTGTATCTCAACAGGCCTATACATTGTCACTTGAACCAAAGCCAGACGAGGAAGATAGGGTAGAGGAGAAGTTGCCAGCGGAAGCATTGGGAGAAACGGAACTATTTGCCATCTCAAGCGACAAAAATGTGCGAATAGCGACGGGCCTCCCCGAAGAAACGAAGAAAGCCATTACCGAGGTGCTGGTCCAATGTGAGTCGGCATTTGCCGCCCCAAATGAAATACTGAAAGGAATAAGTCCAGACGTAGCAACCCATCGTTTGAATGTAGACAAAGGTGCAACCCCAGTGCGACAGAAAAAGAGAGGACATGCTCCTGAGCGGCAAAAGGCGATTGAAAAAGCAGTGGCGGATTTGCTAAAGTCAGATGCAATTCGAGAAGTCACCTATCCGGAATGGTTAGCCAATGTGGTGCTAGTCAAAAAGCCAAATGGAACGTACATAATGTGCGTCGACTTCAAAGATCTGAACAAGGCATGTCCGAAGGATATGTATCCGCTTCCTAACATTGATATATTGGTAGATGGAACTGCAGGATATGAAGCTTTATCATTCACCGACGTGAAATCCAGTTACCATCAGATACCCATGGAGAAGGCGGATGAAATCAAAACATCGTTCATAACTCACCAGGCGACTTATTGCTTCAAGGTGATGCCCTTTGGATTGAAAAACGGGGGAGCAACATACCAGAGGATGATGAACAAGATATTTTCAGACAAATCCGGCGAGAACTTCTCGATCTACGTTGATGACATGATCATCAAAAGCAAGAAAATGCAAGACCACCCGCAGGATATCAAAGAAATCCTGGAAGTGCTAATCAAATATGGCCTCAAATTGAACCCAGAGAAATGCACATTCGGAGCAAGAGCGGGAAAGTTCCTGGGTTTCATTGTTAGCGGCAAGGGAGTTGAGGTGAATCCCGAGAAGGTTAAAGCAGTAATGGAGATGAAAACGCCGAGGAGCATAAGAGAAGTACAGAGACTAAATGGGCGGTTGGTGGCATTAGGGCGATTCATATCATGCTCAGCTAGGAGATGTCTACCTTTCTACAATGCCATCAAAAAATCCAAGTCCTTTGAATGGACGCCGGATTGTCAAGAAGCATTCGAGGGGATAAAGCGATTACTGTGTTATCCGCCCTTAATGAGTAGGCCGGAGGATGGAGAAGATTTATTTCTCTACGTATCCGTCACCAATATGGCGATATGCACTGTGATGGTGCGAGAAGAAGAAAGGCAACAATATCCAGTGTACTACGTGAGCAAAGTCCTGAAGGATGCATAACTCCGGTATTCGAAGTTGGACAAAATGGCCCTCGCAGTGATAACCAAGGCGGCTAGATTGAAACCATACTTTCAGGCGCATACTATCATTGTGAGAACTGGCATCCCAATGCGAAAGGTATTACAGAAACCTGACGCATCCGGCCGGTTGATGGAATGGTCAATTCGCCTGGGAGAATTCGATATTCGCTATGAAGGGAGACCAGCGCTAAAGAGCCAAGTACTCGCCGATTTCGTGAACGAATTCACCTGGGATGACGATGAATGTCCGAAGGCACAAAAAGAAGAGTGGAGCATGTACATAGATGGGGCATTATCTACAGATGGAGCTGGGCTGGGAGTCGTCATCAAGGGCCCGGAGGTTATTCGCCTGTGCTATGCAGCAAAATTAACTTTCAAAACTACCAATAATGCCGCAGAGTATGAAGCAATGATATGCGGATTGAAGTTGCTCAATGAACTCACCCTAGAAAGAGTGGTAATCTACAGCGATTCCAAACTCATGATAAACCAGATCACAAAAAATTATCTGGTGAAACAAGAGGAGCTAGTAAAATACCATCAGGTAGTCGGCAGATTGACACAAGAGTTAACGCATAAGGGAGTCGTTTGGGAGATGGTGCATGTTCCGCGAGGCCAAAATGCAAAGGCTGACGAATTGGCAAAAGCAGCGGCAAGTAGAGAACCATGGAGTCAAAAGGCATGCAATTTGGAAATAAAATCGGCACCAGCATTCGAGGTCGATCAGATTATGGTCATCGAAGAACTGGAAGACGATGAAGATTAGCGGATGCCCATTCGCCAATATCTGGAGCAGGGAGATTTACCGGTTGATAAGAGCTTAGCCAGAAAGCTAATTGGGCAGTCAGCTCGATACTCAATTCGGGATGGAACTTTGTATCGGAAATCGTACACATGTCCATGGTTGAAATGCATTAGTCGCAACGAAGGAGACTACGTGCTGCGAGAATTACATGAAGGAATTTGTGGCGCGCACGAAGCTTCGACGGCGTTGGCAAGAAAGGTCAAACTGATGGGATACTACTGGCCCAAGGTGGTGGAAGATTCCCAGAAGATGGTTGCGGAATGTCACAATTGTCAAATACATGCGAATGAAAAGCATGTTCCCGGAGCCGAACAAATCGCTATAATGACGGCGTGGCCATTCGCAACATGGGGAATCGATATAGTGGGTCCATTCCCAGAAACGACAAAGAAAAGGAAGTACTTGATAGTCGCAGTTGACCACTTTAGCAAATGGGTAGAAGCGGAGGCAGTAACCGCACAAACACCTGAGCGAATGATCGAGTTCTTACGAGAGAACATTATCATGCGATTTGGAATCCCGCAAAAGCTTATAACCGACAATGGCACCCAGTTCAACTGTGCCAAGTTCAAAGCATACTGCGAAAGCATGGGGATCAAAAATCATTTTTCTTCCGTAAACCATCCCCAATCGAATGGTATGACGGAGGTTACCAATAGGGCCATGATTCAAGGCATCAAGAAGCGGCTAGGAGACAAAAAAAACAGGTTGGGCGGATGAGATACCCCATATGTTGTGGGCATACAGAACCTCTGTAAAGGCAGCAACAGGCGAAACACCTTTCTCGCTAGTTTATGGAGCTGAAGCAGTCCTACCTGTTGAAATCAAGTCGCCCACAGATCGGATAATTTATTATTGCGACACACAAAATCCTATCAACATTAGAGATGCTTTGGATTCTGTGGAGGAACGAAGAGAAAAAGCTTACATGCGAATGGCAGTATACCGCAATAGAATCAAGAAATATCATGACAGAAGAATGCAAAAAGTAATAATCAATGAGAACGACTTGGTCTTGAAAAAAGCGGATAAAATACAATCCAGAGATGGCAAAGGCAAGCTGGGCGTCAACTGGATCGGACCATACAAAGTATCCAAGAAGCTGGGACCAGCCACTTTTGAAATCGAAGAAATGAGCGGAAAGAAGCTCCCACGCACCTGGAATCTAGCGAATCTACGCCCAAATAAAAAGGCCGAGTAGTTCGAGGAAATGATGAGTACTCTTTTTCCTTTTATGAGTTTTTCCCATTGGGTTTTCTGATAAAAGGTTTTAATGAGGCTTTGATCCCACACAGTTGGTGTACCTATGTAATAAACCTCTTCTCTTTATCAATAAAGGTATTCAATTATTACATTTATTCAATATGTTACGCCCGAATGCGGATTGTTCTTAAAAACACATAAATGTGTTGCCTATTAAAGAAAGGCGGATGCATGATTACGCATCACTCGCAAAACCCTTAGGGTTAAACTCAAAAAACACATAAATGTGTTGCCTATTAAAGAAAGGCGGATGCATGATTACGCATCACTCGCAAAACCCTTAGGGTTAAACTCAAAAAACACATAAATGTGTTGCCTATTAAAGAAAGGCGGATGCATGATTACGCATCACTCGCAAAACCTTATGATTAACCTTATGATTATATTATTTTCGAAAGAAAAATAATAGAGTAAGGCATAAAATTAAGCGAATAAACGAGTACTCAAAAATTGCAAAAAGGGTTTGGCCACCCTAGCGAAAGCAAAAATTACTATGAAGAATTACAAGTATGAAGTCGGCAAAAGGCAAGGATCATACATGAAAATAAAGTGACAATAATCGCACGTATAGGCAAGGCAAAGCGTCAAGTGAAAGAAAATTAATATATACGGGCAGTTTGTTACATACAAAAAGTCCAAATATAAATTAAACTATGCTACGGCTTCCTCTCCTTCACCCCTATTGCTTTCCTCGCCTCCAGCGACTCCCTCATCTCCTCCAGTGGGCGGATCTACTTCAAGCGAATCCTCAACCCTCGAATCAATAACTGCTTCAGAGGGCGGTACCTCTTGCTCAGGCTGAGAGATGTCCTGCGGTGCCCCTTCTTCCGCATTCTGGGTAGGGATCTCGCCGATAATTGGAGATTCCTGAAAACTCTTCCAATCTAAGAGGAGTACCTCATCCATATCAGCATCCTCGGCTTCCAGCTTGTCCCACTTCTCAGTTAAATCCTTTTCAGGGATGGGAACCTTGGGGCGGTTAAGTACGAGACCCTGATGTCCATGCTCATAAGCGGCATGAATTCGCTCCCCATACCAGTAGATGCAGGCACCGTCTTCAGCCAGAATTTCCTCAGCCCTCTTCTTTTGTGTCTCCTTGGAATCAGCTAGATCATCGAGGGCCTTTCGCAGCTCATCGGACTTAGCCTGAAGAGATTTAAGAGCCTCCTCCTTCTCGCTCACAGCCTTCTGAAGGGCGCCTTCTAGGACCTTCACCTTCCCTTGGACATCATCATAAAGCGACTTCTGAGTCGCCAATTCAGTACCAAGACCTTCCAACTCCTTGGCTCGCTCGGCATCCCTTCGGAGAATGCCCTCAGCGAAATTGATAATCTGCATATAAGACGGCTCACGAATAAAAAAGGGCGAATAGAAATAGGCGGTTACAATGGACGCAAGATCCTTGAAAGAGAATGACAAGCAACAATATACCTCTACAGAACGCTTCTCGATCCCCTCCACATCGGTAGGGAGCGGTACTTGTTCGCGCACACGAGAAGCAGAGGGAAGCCGCCCGAGGACATTGCATATGGAAGAGACAATGTCCTTGCAAGAAAAACTCACGGCCATGCCAAAGGTCCTAGTCCACCATCCGCTGATGTCGGGAATTGGCTGCAAAGGCGTAAAGAAAAATATCAAGAGAACAGCAGATAGCTCATGAGGAAAAAAGTAGCAATATAGAAAGAGGGAATAGATCAGGATACCTCATGAATTGGGGTACTGCTCTTTCCTTTGGATGAAGCGGATACGGGTGTACCGCCAACAGTAAGGGACACGGAGGTGTTCTTCTTCTTGGGACGAGAAGACTCTGTATCCGCACTTATCTTCCGCTTCCTCGTCAAAGGAAGATCCTCGGAGGCAGAAGCGGGACCTTGTGAAACGGAGGCCCTTACAGGAGAAGCCGCCTCAATGGAAGGAATCGTTCCTCCAGAAGAATCCGCCCCTACAACGGAGGCGGTTCCCGCCATCCGCTTCTTCCTTCTCGCTAAGGCTTTAGCCTCCCGATCTGCAGCGATTTGAGATAAAGGATCACCCCTGCAAAGGGTTAAAAGAAATCATCAACTTGGAAATAAAAAGTACCTTGTACAAAAACGCGATAAGGGATATAGACCACGCGATCCCCCTCGCGGTAGGCAATCGCTACTCGGCTCCTTAGCATATGGAAGGCCTGATTATATGTCCATACAAAAGGAGGGGTACTCTTCAGGAACTTGATGACGGCGGATTCTTCCTCGCTGGGATAACCGAAGTTCAAACTCTTCACATTGGGCCGGCCCCAATGGCGAAGGAAGTTCGGATTTCCCTCATTAAACTTGATAAAAAAGTAAGAGCGATCCCACTCGCGGATCTTGTTCAGTTTCTCGTCAAAACCATAGTATCCGCTCTGGCGGATGAAAGTGAAATACCCCGCCGAACTCTTGAAATGATGAAGCTTGGAGAAAATTTTAAGCGAGAAAGGAACCTCCAAACAATCCGCCAGAAATTTATCCAGGGTCAAGTCGGCCCATCCATTTGGATGTAACTGCCCGGGTGCGATTCTGTAACCGCCGAGGATGGAAGCAATCTCATCTGCCAGCGGATAAGTGAAGCCGCAGATAATCTGGGCGACGAAAATGGTGAAATACCCCTTTGGGTAATCGCCCGGTCCTCTATCCTCCCCGGGAATGATGGTCTCGAGACCTTGGAGCCAAGGATATTGCACCCGCAAATCCTCAATGGTCTCGCGACAAACTAGGCTTCCCGACCTGTCCCTCTTTGGTAACAAACGGGGGGTTGGGACAGGTGGTGGAATCAACTTCTTAGGGTCAAAACCTAGACCCTCGTCGGTTGTATTCGCCAGGTGGAGGAAGTCAGCGGGGTGGGAATCAGACCCATGAGAACTGGTTGAAACTTCATCAACCATCTCATCAACTTCATGAGAAACCTCGCGGACGTAGCTCTCATCGAACGGTGCGAAGTCAAGGTCGGGGTTCGACATGTTGAGGAAAAGAAATAAACAGAAGTAAAAAGCTGAACGAGGTACAAATTATGAAGAGGAAAACTTACATGGGAAAGACAACACAGAGAAATGACGGAAATAAGAGGTCAACGCCGGAAAAGATGACGCGGAAAAGAAATAACGAAAGAGGAAAAATTCACAAGTTTTTGAATTTTGAATAGACAAGCGAAAACGAAGCGTCCCCTATGAACAGACCCTAAAGGGCTCTTGTATCAAACTAAAGGGGAGGCATGTGATGACCCGCGAGGCTAAACCGGGTCATACTCATTTCGCAGGCCCAGCCCATACTTAGACCTATGGTGTAAGATCGGATGAGACCCGAATAAAGGAAGCGGGCGCAGTGAGTAACCGCCCCGAATGGGACCCGAATAAGCGGAAACGGGTGAAGCGAGTAACCGCCCCGAATTCCTAAACGGAGCATCAAGACTCCCACTCAGAACCACGTTCGTTGCCATGAAAGCCACGAAAGGGACATGGCCTAAAAAGGGGGAACCGCCCTCAGAACGTGGCCCACTAAGGAGTAACCGCCCTCGGCGGTTACCTAAAAAACACCTATAAAAGGCCTTAAGAACGAGGGAAAAAGGTACGCTCACATTTTTCCCCGCAATACTATTGTCAAATTACCAACCTTCTTACAAAAACTGACTTGATCGTCGGAGAGTTTTCCCGGAGATCCTGTCTCCGGTTCTGTTTTGCAGGTAACTCTGGCAGAGAATATCAAATCGGATCCGGCAAGTTATCAAATATTTTACATATTTTAGAATTTTTCGATAATTTTCTGGACACTTTTTGGTCTTACCTTTCAACACTATGTGTTGCAATATTTTATTGGAACAATATAAGTATTTTGTTGGAACAATATAACTATTCTGTTGGAACAATATAATTATTCTGTTGGAAGAATATAAGAATTGAAATTATTTTCTAAATAATATAATTAATATAAATTTGAAGATACTATATTAAATACTAAGAAACAAAAATGAAATTGAAGACATAGATAATAAAATTGATTTGGAACAATTGGTAAACTGATTTATAATGTTGGAATCACATCCGGGTCTGGTGGGGATTTTTCTTTCTTCTTTAATGTAAGCGCATTGCGCAAATTTTTTTAAAAAAAAATTTATAATGTTGGAAAAATATAAGTATTATGTTGGAATAATAGAACTATTTTATTGGAAAAATTGGTACGCTGATTTATTCTGTTGGAACAATATAAGTATTATGTTGGAACAAATGATACACTGATTTGGAACAATTTCGTACACTGTCGGAACAATGTAAGTAGGACAAAAAACGTGACCAGAAAATTATCAAAAAATTAAAAAACATGTAAAACATCATTTTAAGAAATTTTAATTATTGGCTCAAAATGAGATTCCTTACGGTTTTGACCCAACAAATTGTTGAAGCATGTAAAATGGATAAAATTAAGGAACAAGTTTTATTAGGACTAAACCGTAAGAAATCTCACTTCGTCCATTAAAGTTTCTCAGAATAATGTTTTTTTACATTTTTTGAAATTTTTTGAGAATTTTCTGGGCACTTTTTTTGGCCAAAAAACGCCCACTGGAATTCCGTTCACCGGAATTTTTTTTACTTGAGCTTCAGGGATCTTAAAATGACCGTCTAATTTAGACGAGTCTAATAGTATAAAAAATTTCGAAAAACGAGGTTAGAAATATCGGAAAAATGTATTTTAAAGAAAATAAATAAAACAATTTTCTCTATCCTCTCTTTCCTTTTATTTACAAATTTACCACATTGCCCTTTTCAATTATCATCAAAGCTACGTAGTTTTGTTATGTCACACAATAAGCTCATTGTCACACCCTAATCTCTTGTCACACTGGATCTCACCCATATATATATATATATATATATATATATATGAGGGCTCTTGTGACCCTTTGTTTACACTCCATATTACTTACCACTGAGCTAATTACTTTTCTTGTGTGTTATGTCGCGCGCTGATTAATATACCACTGCACTTCTAGCTTCTATTGTTTAATATTTGACGCATACACTTATTAATATCGATTAAATGTGCATTATAATGAATTATTAATAGAAAAAAAAGAAACGTACATAATAATTAATTATTAATAGAAAAAAATCCAAGAACATGCTCTAATTTCTTATTTATTTAATTCCTCCATATTTTTGTAATTTATGTTTTAAAATGTTAAGGACGATGTTCTAAATATTGTTTAATATTTGACGCATGCACTTATTAATATCGATTAAATATGCATAATAATGAATTATTAATAGAAAAAAAGAAATATGCATAATAATGAATTATTAATAGAAAAAAAATACAAGAACATGCTCTAATTTTTTATTTAATTCCTCTATATTTTTGTAATTTATGTTATATAAGAAAATATACGTTATTTTTTTTCGAACATGAGTTATAAATTATATTATAGAACAAGCACGAACTATAAAGTTTAGAACGTACGATATATTTTTTAGAACATACGTCATGTTTTTTTAGAACATGTGTTATGTTTTTTCGAACATGAGTTATAAATTATATTATAGAACAAATGAAAAAACGATCCAGATATCTACTGATTTTTTTTAAAACATTATACTTAATTTTTGGAACATAAACTACAAACTTTAGAACATGTGTTATGTTTTTTAGAACATGCGTTACGTTTTTTCGAACATGAGTTATAAATTATATTATAGAACAAATGCAAAAATGATCGAGATATCTACTGATTTTTTTTAAACATTATACTTAATTTGGAGAACATAAATTATAAAGTTTAGAATTATGTAACATTATTTAGAACATCGTCCTTAACATTTAAAAACATAAATTACAAAAAATATAGAGGAATTAAATAAATAAAAAATGGAGCATGTTTTTGGATTTTTTCGTTCTATTAATAATTCGTTATTATGCACATTTCTTTTTTTTCTATTAATAATTTATTATTATGCACATTTAATCGATATTCAATAAGTGCATATGTCTAATATTAAACAATAGAAGCTACATGGATAATGGTATATTAATCAGCGCGCTCCATAATGGATAAGGAAAACAATTGTTGTTTAAAAAAATAGTAAATATATGGACCATTTTTGCATTTGTTCTATAATATAATTTATAACTCATATTCTAAATAACATAACGTATGTTCTAAAGTTTATAGTTTGTGCTCTAAAAATTAAGTATAATGTTCTAAAAAAATCAGTAGATATCTGGATTGTTTTTTCATTTGTTCCAAAAATATAATTTATAACTGATGTTCGAAAAAAAGTAACGCATGTTCTAAAAAACATAACGTATGTTCTAAAAAACATAACGTATGTTCTAAAGTTTGTAGTTTGTGTTCCAAAAATTAAGTATAATGTTCTAAAAAAATCAGTAGATATTTGGATTGTTTTTTCATTTTTTCCAAAAATATAATTTATAACTCATGTTCGAAAAAACATAACACATGTTCTAAAAAACATAACGTATGTTCTAAAAAATATGTCGTACGTTCTAAACTTCATAGTTCGCGTTTTAAAAGTTAAAATATATGTTGTTTCAAAAAAAAAGTTAAATTATATGTTATAACGTATGTTTAAAAAAATATATTTTCTTATATAACATAAATTACAAAATATAAAGGAATTAAATAAATAAGAAATTGGAGCATGTTCTTGAATTTTTTCTATTAATAATTCATTATTATGCACATTTCTTTTTTTTTCTATTAATAATTCATTATTATGCATATTTAATCAATATTAATAAGTGCATGCGTCAAATATTAAACAATGAAAGCTACAGTGCGATGGTATATTAATCAGCGCGGCACATATTACACAAGGAAAATAATTGGCTTAGTGGTAAGTAATATGGAGTGTAAACAAATGGTCCAAGGTTCGAACCCTCATGGTAGCAGCGTTTTTTGTTTAATTTTTAGACTCAAAACTATGTAGTTTTAGTGGTTCTCACCTAAGAAAGTGTCCTCACCTAAGAGGAGGTTCTCACTTGATCCCTCCCCTATATATATATATATTCCCTCACTTTTTATTCTAAGGGAAGAATAACTTTACTCCAATTACCAAACAAAATTCCTCCTAATTTTAATTAACCAATTCTAATTTAATTATAATCCTAACACATCTCTGTTTCTAACTCCTTCTCTGAAACCGATTAACACGGTTCTCTCTCTCTCTCGTATTTCTGATTTACGTCTATATCTCTCATTGAAGGTGTTATATATCACTAATTCTGTCAAGATTGGGTGATTCTCCAATTAAAATAAATTAAGTAAAGCTGATTCCACCAAATACTTGCCGGCGTGTTTTCCATTAGAACAGAATCTGACGTGTCTTCCTTTACTTAATCAAATTCGTCCAGTTCATCAAGTTCTTCATTTAGACCAGAATCTGGCATGTTTTCCTCCTATTGTCCTTTTTTCGATCACTGGTTTTGATTTACAAGTTAAGGCCATAGTGGAATCTAGTTTATATCTGATCATCGTCTATATCTTCTTTCCAAACTTGAACGATTCACGACTCCGGCCTGCAAGCGGTAAGTTTTCATGAACATTCTCCGTTATCTAAAAACATTCTATGAATCTTTTAGGTTTTTTCCTGCTATGGAAGATGGTCTGTATTTTTTATGTTAATTTTGTTCCGGGATGGTTTTCAAAATAATCGTCCCTTAATCTAAAAACATATTAAGAATCCACTGATTTTATTACCGAAAAAAGTTGAATGGAAAAGTTTAATCAATAAACAACCAAAAGGTATTGCAATAATTTGATCACAACTTATATTTGTGGTATTCACAACATATACAAAATTTGCTGCTCACATGACTTATCTTTTTCCAATTTCAATTATTGTGGAAAGAAGAATTATTTTTCACTCTTTAACTAGAATACAAACAAGAATAACTACTTAATTGTAAATACTTATGAAAGTTTAGCTAATTATAATCGCTCAAATTATGTTAAGGCCTTAGCTTGTTTGCTCAAATTAGCTAATTACTCATCTTTTCTTAGATGTTTTTTTTTCTTTTATAGAATTCCTGATGTTCTTCGCTTGATTTTTTTCTTTTGTAGAGATGGAAGATGATAATGATTCTACCTTTCAAATTCATGATTTAAGCAATAGTATTATGAATAACGAAGAGTCTGACGGAGAACAAAATGCCGACAACGAAATTATAAGTGATCAGCTTAAGCCTACAAAAGAAAAAGAATTTGAAACATTAGATGATGTTTATAAATTCTATAATGCTTATGCCAAAAAAGTTGGATTTAGCGTTCGAATGTCTTCGTCGAAGAGAAAAAAGAGCACCGGAGAAATTATTAGGAAAGAATACGTATGTTCAAAGGAAGGAAAATCCAAAAAGTTTAGAGATGTTGATGCCAAAAGGCGCCGGGGACAATACAAAGCTGGTTGTAGCGTTAAATTGGTGGTCGTGAGAAATAAAAAACAATTGTTTACAGTGAAAACATTTAACGAGGATCACAATCACCCGTTACTGACCCCATAAAAAACACCCTTCCTACGGTCTCATCGCCAAGTTTCATATGTTGCAAAATCCTTGAATGAACAACTGTCGACTGTTAATATACCTACGCATCAACAATATAATTTTCTCCAGGTACAAGCAGGGGGGATAGAAAATCTGGGGTGCACACAAAAGGATTTGCATAATCATGAAACAAAGAAGCAGTTGAAGTTAAAAGGACATGATGGAGATATGTTGTATGAATATTTCGAATCAGAGGTGGCAAAAAATCCTTCATTTTATTTCAAGATTGATCAAGACGATGATAAAAAAATTACACGTTGTTTTTGGGCTGATGCAACGATGAGACGGAGTTACAGATTTTATAATGATGTTGTCGTTTTTGACACTACGTACAACACCAATCGGTACGGGATGATATTTGTGCCTATTTTAGGGGTCAACAATCACAGACAAACTATTTTTTTTGCTTGTGCTTTATTGAATGGGGAACATTCTGATAATTTTGTGTGGTTATTTAAACAATTTTTGGAAGCTATGCCTGGTGATGCGCCAAAAATGATAATTACTGATCAAGATCCAGCAATGACAATTGCCATATCGACAACCTTACCAAATACCTTCCACAGGTTATTTTTATTATTATTACTTGCATTTATTTTATATATTATTTTGATCAGAATTGAACCTACCGACTCAGATGATGAACTGAAACATTGATTTTATAATATTTTCGTCTTTCCTTGTTTATTCATGGTCCTATTGGTAGGCACATGAGATTATAATATGAGCTCTAATGGTGGGATTAATTAAGTCTTGTTTATGGTATAATCCACTTTTAAACATGAAACTAAAACAAAATGAATATCAAAACTGCAATTTGTAATTGTAAATATTCAGATTAGATGTTAGAAGCCATGTGACACTTATAGAACAAATTATCTCATTAATATTTATAAACTACATCTTTTTTTTAAATGCATAAATTACAATATAGAAGCACAAACATAGTAAATGCGATGCAAATAGGCTAAATGCTTGTCAGATGCTTCCTGTACATAATCAGATCAGGATGATATAGACGATGATCAGATATAAATTAGATTCTACTATGGCCTTAACTTGTAAATCAAAACCAGTGATCGAAGAAAGGACAATAGGAGGAAAACATGCCAGATTCTGGTCTAAACGAAGAACTTGATGAACTGGACGAATTTGATTAAGTAAAGGAAGACACGCCAGATTCTGTTCTAATGGAAAACACGCCGGCAAGTATTTGGTGGAATCAGCTTTACTTAATTTATTTTAATTGGAGAATCACCCAATCTTGACAGAATTATTATCTTAGTGATATATAACACCTTCAATGAGAGATATAGACGTAAATCAGAAATACGAGAGAGAGAGAGAGAGAGAGAGCGAGAGAGAGAGAGAGAGAGAGAGAACCGTGTTAATCGGTTTCAGAGAAGGAGTTAGAAACAGGGATGTGTTAGGATTATAATTAAATTAGAATTGGTTAATTAAAATTAGGAGGAATTTTGTTTGGTAATTGGAGTAAAGTTATTCTTCCCTTAGAATAAAAAGTGAGGGAATCCCTCTCTATAGCCTGACTGTATATATATATATATATATATATATATATATATATATATATTAAGGGTATTTTGGAAAAGTCACACAAACATATTCTAGATATGTAATGAGTTGAGTAAATGAGTTAAATATGTAAATGGATCTCCCGTTTGACCCAATTTTATAATTTTTCCTTCTTTTATCTTCTTACTTGTTCCACAATCAATTTATCACAAGTGGAATATTTACCATATCTTACAACATCTCCAACCTAATTCCCCTTAATTCCTTTCCCTATTCCTAAGAGCACCTTCAATCCAATTCCCTTTCTCATTCTTTAACTCTCCATTTTTTCTTCCCCAATCCCTATTTTTTCTCCAACCCACTACTCAAATTTCTTTACTCACTACTCAAATTCCTTCCATAAAAAGAATATTATCTTCTTTATTCAATTTCATATACAATATTTATTAATATTATAATACCTTTAAATTTAAAACATATTTTTAATAAAAAAAACTAATAAAAACACATTAAATTAATGTTCCCCATAAAATTGGAACCATTTTCCTTCCCTTCTTTTAGGGAAGAATTCTGAACTTTCCTAAAACAAGGGAAGAATACAGGGAGGGTTGGACTTCAACCCTCCCTATATGAGCATCTCCAATGCTTCTTACAGGAGTGTTGAAAATGCTCTAATTCTCCATTTTTTCTTCCTCAATTCCTATTTTTTCTCTAATCCACTAATCAAATTTCTTCCCTAAAAAATTGTTCTCTTTATTCCATTTCACATACAACATTTATTAATATTATAATACTTTTTACATTTAAAACATACCTTTAATTAAAAAAAACTAACAAAAACACATTAAATTAATGTTTCCCATAAAATGGGGAACCATTTTCCTTCCCTTCTTTTAGGGAAGAACTCTTTTTTTTTATAGTAATGCTAATATTTCATTAAATCATAAAATTGCAATTACAACATGAAACCAGTAAGGAATAAAACCTTACACACATATAGGCTAAGCCTAATACATAGTCCACTAGGGCAAGAAAATGATTATTAAAAGCAAAAACAGCCATTAAAGGTACATTAAACATAAACAATATTTGAAACATATATAGATCGTAACTCCCAATTCGCTGCAAAGCAACTGTAGTCTAACCTTCAACATTTGAACCATTCTGAACCTTCAGATCTAAGTCATTTCTTTTGCAACCACGTAGATCCAGTGATCTACGGATAAAATCTACCATTTATGTCCTTGCTAACACAGAAGAGGTTACAAAACAAAGAGTTTAACCAACAGAAGCAGTTCAAACGGATTCAGAGGTACCATGAAATATATATGATCCAACTAAAAAACTGACACAAACAAAGGAAAATAACTACAAAAACAAAAAACAAAAAACGGAGACAACAGCAAAAAGGAAGGAAGGTAAGAAGAGAGTCGGCGGTTTAGGAGGGGTGGGGAAAAAGAAGGAGCAGAAAACGGAGGTGGTGGTGGCAGACGGTGGTTGAAGGAGAGATGACGATCTAGAGAGAAGGGAGCCCTTCTCTCTCTAGCAACGCGGGAAGAACTCTTAACTTCCCTAAAAGAAGGGAAGGATATAGGGAGGGATGGACTTCAACCCTCCCTATCACCATCTTCGATGCTCTTTATAGGGAGTGTTGGAGATGCTCTTAATAACTCTAGCTCTTACCTCGTTTAAATTGAGGTAAAATAGGATAAATACATACCATGTCATAAATCGAGGGGAAGACATGTAAGAATCGAAGAAAACAAATTTTCTTAATGTATTTTCATGATAAGAAGGCTCCACATTTTAAGTTCCGCAAAGGTAAAAAAAGATGATGTAACATTATTAACTAGTTATTGTTGGTCCCGTATAATATGATAGGATTAGTTCCAAAGGGGGGGGGTTAGGAACTAATATAACTTTTTCGCTTTTAAATGCTGACGTAATCGAATGTTTGATTATTTAACTTAGTTTCAGGTCAGCAAGGCTGAGTGATGTGTGAGACAGCTTTTACTCAGATACTAACTAGAGCTGTTTCAATCGAGAGTTGGGAAGTAACACTTAAGTTAGTTTCCAACTCAGCACTCAGATTACTCAGTTTCAGCTTGTACAGATTATTTACTGAGTGATTTTAAGCAAGCAACACATACAAATATATATCAAGAGAAAGGGTTAGAGTTTACTCAGCAGACTTATCCTGGTTCGGCCTCTCCGCCTACATCCAGTCCCCGGAATCCTTCCGAGCTTTTTTAATCCTCTACTGAGCTCTTTAAAGGTAGAGCACAAACCGTTTACAATAGCAACTGATTATGCAAGAGTACCGTCCTCTATTCGTCTACTCAATCCTATCTACCACTGAATATTATAATCGAGTACTCAGCTTCTCTCTACCACTGAGTACTATAACCGAGTACTCAGCTTCACTCTTCTAACCTTTTACAAATGATAAGAAATTGTTCTTAATACAACAAAGAACACTTTAGATGACAGAATCAATTTAGACTTTTACACAATGATTGGAGTTTGGTGTAAGAGCTTGCTTTTTTCTTTTCAGACAGCTTCTATTTTGTATCTTTTGCTTAGTGAAGATTTGCTTGTCTGTCTATATCTCTCTTGTATGTGTGTGTGGATCCAAGTGATGATTTGGCCTATTTATAGCCATTTTTGGGGTGCCAATGATTTGAATTCCGACATAGCCGTTCTGGGAAGAACGGTCTTTTTCGTCATCACGTGGTCAGCTTCCAGAGCTACAGGCCAATCATGTCTTCTGTTTTTAGCAGGAGCAAGGTTTGCCAGATTCATCTTCTTGCGCTAGGTTTGTCTTCTTTCCAAAAGTCAGATGGTCCATGCATCTCGAAAAGGTCCTTAAAATGGATTTCCAAGACTTCTGATTTGTGTCAGACCTTGTCTGCCAAGTTGACGGATCATTGACACTGACTTGATTATTACTCAGCTTGACTCAGCGGCTTCGCCTTCAAGCTTTTCTGAAGAAGACATTTCTTTCGTAAGGCTGAGTTGCATTCCACTCAACTTCTACTGTGTGTCTTTGTTAAGCCCAAAATATACCTAAAATATCATATATAAATACGTTAAATTTACATTAAAATCATGCTAATTATATTCATTTGGAATACTTTTACATCTTTATTTACTTCTTTGATGCAAGGTACCTAAATATTTGGTAAAATCCAAATAGGAGCGAAAACGGAGCTAAAATGGAGGAAAAACCTTAAAAACGTACCAAGAATGCATATCAGTCAGAAGAACGCTCGAGGAGGACGAAAAACAGTCGAACGCCAGGGAGGAAAACTCTCTGTCGCGACTGAGATTGTCAAAATCTCAGTCGCGACTTACGGAGGCCAGACCGGGGGAAAACAACGTATTCAAGCTCGCCCCTATACCCCCTGTCGTGACTGAGATTTTCAGAATCTCAGTCGCGACAGCAAGTCTTCCTGCACACAAAACACATGTTTAATTCGTAAAAACGCGTCTGTTCGTTCGGATAAAAGCAACCCTTCACCAGCAGACACGACCCGTCATTTACAACCCTTCACCAACTATAAATAAGTGATCCATTTCAGAAATCAAGGTTGGTAAAGTTGGAAAAGTTAGAGAAATTAGAGAAGAAAGTTGTTATGTTGAGTTTCTGATTCAGAAAAGAATCAGAAAGTTAGATTTCATTTCTGTAAGCAATCGTGTTGTGCACGAATTGTATTTAGATTAGTTATAAACACAGTATTAGTTTAGTTTTCATTCTGATAGTGGACGGGACCAGTCTCTATTCCAAAGATCCAGCGAGAAGAATTGACGGCTGAAGCGCATATGGTTTGACGAGCCTACGAAGTTTGAGAGAAAGATTGACGACCCGGATCTCAAAGTCTTCGTTACAATGCTATCCAAGTTTCTACTTCTCTGTTAACTTGTGAAAATTCACATTTCAATTAATGATATACTTATTTATTCAATATATTCTTACTGTTGTTATTTTGATATTGTTCTGACAAAATGATTTTCAAAATGATATATTGGTGTTTTTATTAAAACGTTCTATTCCATCTTATTCTTATAAGAACTTTGTTGAACACTTAACAAATTTAGTTTTTATGGATGACATGATCGCTGATCGCGGCTTATCAGAAGTAAAACACTAGTTTGATTAAGGTAGGAATCATCTCTACGCTAGAGGGATTTCTATGGTTCGAAGCCATTTAATTGAGTAAATTATTATATTGTTACATGTCCATAATCTCACAAAGTTAAAGTTGTTTACTTTGCTTTATGAAAATAAAATCTATTTTATTCCAATTACGGAAGTATCTGTTTTGTAATCAAAATTCCAAACGGAATTGTTCTCTAAACTCGATATAATCTTTCTATCTAATCCTAATTTACCAAAACCAATACAATCAATTAAACGTATTTCTTTTATTAAACCTAAACACGTGATTAAACCGAATTAAATAAAGTTTTAGTTAAAAAGCGTTCCCTGTGGGTTCGATATCTTTTATTACTACAAGCGTATACCGTGCACTTGCGGAAATCGCTCAATAGTCTTGCTTATGCTGACTTTGTTCTGTCTTCCTTTTATAGATTCAGTTCCTGTTCTCGTTAGTTAATTTACTCAACATTGAACAAACTCATCAGTACAATTAAATCAAAGCACTTAAATTTAATTGTTTTAATCATGGTAATAATTTTGTCAAAACAAAATCATGTGGAAAGGTGTTTCAACAAACTCCCCCATTTTGATGTTGGCAAAAGTATTCAATTAAGGAACTCAGTGTTGAGCTCCCTCATGATAGTTGGTGGGCGTATCCGGTAGAGCGGTAAGATATAATGATAAATGTGTGCTAGGGTTATGAATATGATCTTTCTAAGTGCTCTAACTCTACTAGACGCTACTACGTAGGGGCAAGTGTACCCCGTCGTATCAAGTAATAATCCGGTTAAGACCGGGTATCGAATCCACGGGATTTATAACTACAAGTATTAAACTAATCGGTTTTATACATTATCTAAGCGGTAAATACTTTAGATGGTTGGGTGACTACTATAAACTACTCCTTAACTACGGGTGAGACAATTTTCGTGTATTTCAAGCCCTCTTCGAATGATACAGGTGATGATAAGTTATAACCTATGATAAACGACACGAAATATACACGATTAATAGTTTTACTCTTGCAAAGATGACTATTAATAGACCGAACAACTCCGTGAGGTTCTGGAGTCGTGGTTTCCCTTTAAGGTGACTCTAATTCTCAGGATCAGAAACTAGGGCCCGTAAGTTCCATGGCTCGTCAATTCCTACGGTTTCCGGTTTGTCAACTCCGGTGAGGCAACACCTATGTGATTCCTAACAGATTTCGGAGCTCGTAAACGACCTACACAATAATCAATTATAAGTACAAAGCAAGCAATAAACATTAACACGTATAGTGAAAACGGAATCATAAATCATGTATTATAAATATGGAATATGAAAGTGATAACAACCCAAATTATTCTTGAATAAGGAATAAGGGAAAATTAATAGAAATAATGGCAAACCATTATTCCTTCTAAAAGAGATATTTATACATGATTAATATGGAATTAATGATAATTAATGCAGGGGAGAATATGCAAATAATGAGGAAAAGGAAGGAGTCTCTAGCATTATGCCACACCACGTGGACCATGGCGAGATACGCCATAACGAGATACGCCCGATGAGAGCGAGTAGTGGAGACCCGCCATAGCTCTCAAGGAGAGCGTACATACGCCTTGACGGATCAAAGAATATGAAAAGGCGCCTTTATTACCATCCATGAATGGGAATAAATACAATTAAATGGCAATTAATAGCCATTAAAGGGGAATAAAGACTTGACTGTTCGAATACCTCAACTCTGAGGGTTTCAATGCTAAATGCTGGGATTAATGGAGAATTGATAGCAATTAAAGATGAGTAATGACACAACTCTTCACATGCTTCCCCATTAATGCTGAAGGTTACAGAAACCTATATAAATACCTCAGCTTCCTAGGATCAAAGGTACACTTACTGATTCTCTACTTTTGTGCTTACAGTTTATTCTCAGAAATATTACTGACTTTGGCATCGGAGTGTCCCCGGCCGATCCCAACGGCGCCTCACAGAGAAGTGCTCCGATCAAGGTTTTTTCCCCGAGTTATCAATTGGTGCGGTGAACGTGGATCTCTAACAAACAGAAGATCACAAAATCTTGATTGTATAGAGTTTCACAAAGAACAAAACAATGGAGTCAACAGAATAGAAATCACAATCTTAAACTTTGGCTCAATCAGTACAACAAATCTATCCAAAGATACAGTTCTCCATATATTGGTGGGAAAGAGTTTTCTATATGAAATCTGGAATTTTATGATAAATAAGATAAGTTTCTTCTCCTTTCTTGTTCCATTTTTAATTAAAGAAAATTGAGATCCCTCACTCTTATAAAGTGCTATGAATATCATTACATGTTATTATGATAAATCTAATAAACTGTGAAAGATGAAGTTATAAACACAAATCTTTCATTAAATCTTGCATGCTTACTATGCCCTCATATTTTTATGCATGACAAGTGTAATATGATATTATCATTGAATTAGTACAAACGCATGTATAAAACCCGTAATCTTGGGATTTACAAAAAAAAATCATCCATTCAATGTGATTTTGTCATTTGATATTAAAATATCATAAAAGGGCTCATGTGATTATAAATGATTTAGATCTGGTCGGTCTTTTGGATGAACATGCATATAACTATTAGAAGAAATTACAAAAAAATCATATTTGGTTTTTCCTTGTACAATTCACCATCTATATATGGCTTTTCTCCTATATAGTACTTTTAATATCAAAAATTCATATTTTTGAATATTGTTTTGTCAAACAGTTATTTCATTCCCTTTTTTACAAGGATGTGTCTATTCATATAAAAAACTGTTTATTTGACATTGTTAGAATTTCTGTTACCAACACAAGAGACTTGAAAATATTGAGTCTATTTGTAATTATCCTGTAATTGTCCCTAACTATTAAGGCCATTATGGGCTGATGAATTACCAAATTGGATAAACAAAACTTTCATGTCCTGAGCTAACTACAAAATAGTGCAAGTGTCGGTTTCGGATCAGAACATTAATTTATGCAAAATTCTTAGGATATACATGAGAATTCCTTAAAGATTGGAGGATTGTATGTGAAGGTAGGTGAGAGTGGATTTTGAGTAATTTTCCTTACACTCCAAATTGGAGGAGAATCATGGTACATGTATTTTTCTTTCAAAATTACCCTTTCTCTTTTATTTTATTCGTACAAATGAAATGATATAAGAGTAATTTTATATATAACTGTATTATTAAATCATCACTTACATTTCTTTAATTACACCTCATTCAAATGAGGCTTTAATGATCTCTGAATGCCATTAATGTATGGATGCACAATATTAATTGCAAGTAAATAGCAACTATGTAAGATATCTTACCCAATATAGAATGTCATAACTTTTATGACGTTTAAAATAAATATGCTATCTTGGATATTAATGCGCATTGAAATACAAAAGGACATTATTCTTAAACCATTCTCATTATGGTTATTTATTAAGAATTCATTATGATATTCATGTGCAGTAGCAATCTTTATGGTTATGACCGTTATACGTGATATTATTATTAAAACAAGCACGATTAAAATTCTATTATGAATTTGTTTGACATATAATATTTACTCGGTTTTATCCTTTGACTAAGTTCATTCTAGAGTCAGGGACCAACGTGAAGGAATTATTAAGTTGATTCCAAGATGAACTAAAAATTCCATAAAGAGACATTGCATTATACATGATATTTGCCAACAAGGTCAATGCAAACATTCTTTTGCTATGAAGTATGTTCCATGGATCAAGCCATTGATCCCCAAGGTAAGTGAATATAGTTTTTATGACTTACCACAATCCTTTAATAATGGACAGAGTATGCCCCACTTCTGGAGTTCTTTCAGCGCTAACCCACAGGTACAAGGGAGTTGCTAATACTACAACCAGTGCAAACACTGATATGAAAAATAAAGCTCAATCCAAAGAAGTGTATATGCAGAGTCACTTCAGAAAAATTCCTTGACTATGTCATTGGCCAAAAAGGAGTTAGAGCAAATCCAGATAAAATAAAAACCTTGCAAGGAAAAAGGTGAAAAGAGCGCCTAAATGAAAACCCCACAATGGGTGAGAAAGATCCAGAGGTTGAACGGGCGAATCATCATACTAGAAAGATTGTCAACAAGCATATCAAGGTATAAAACAATTCCTGGCAGAACCACCCTTGATGAGCAGACCAATCTGAAGGGGAGACCTGCATTTGTATCAATCTGTCATGGATAAAGATATGTGCACCGTGGTTATTTAAGAAGAAGAAGGTCAGCAGTTCTCCATCTATTATGTTAGCAAAATATTGAAGGATGCGGAGACAAGATATCAGAAGTTAGATAAAATGGCTCCCACGGTTGTGACAACATCCATCCGCGTTAAACCATATCTCCAAGTATAACCTCAACATGATCGAGATCAAGATCAAGAGCCGGCTTCACCATCATGATTCAACATTGAACACACGAATGATGAGATTGAAAGGCGAGTGCATACCGCTCTATATAGATAAGAGAACAATGCAGAAAGGTACGCCATCAAGTTAACATGAATTCGCCATTCACAGCACGGATCCTGGGGTACGAAGCGGACTGAATGTTTAAAGCTTCCAACTTGCCACAATATAAAAGAAAAGATTCAATATAAGCGGGACATTACATATCCCGAACCCAAAGGAGGGGAGCATGTAACCGTTGGAAGAAACGCCAAAGCGTACTACAGGTTGGCCACCACATTAGTTGGCCACCACACTGAAGCTTGCTGGGAGCTGGCAAACTAGATAGCTTTGTCCAGAATAACAAATAACAAGATGACAAGCAGAAGACAGATCCCAAAAAGAAATTCAAAAGTGTCATTAATGTCATAGCAGATGGACCAGTGTATCAGCCACCCGTGGAAAAAGCAAAAATATCCGCTCTGGATAAAGCATCCCTCCATTGCTCCTTTTGCAGAAACAGGTCCAGTAATCTCTCCACATGCAGATGCATTGGTAGTAATAATAGCGATTCAAGGATGGGAGATAAAATAAAGCGAGTAAAGACACGGGCAGTTCTTGCAATGTCATCACCATAGGTGCATTCGCCAAACTAAAGGTTGATCTGATCCAAATAGAAACAACCATTGTTGACATCATTGGAGTGACGGGTCACACTATCCAGACCAAGGGCCAGAGGTTGCAGCCCTAATTTCCATCCGTCGTCTGACAATGTACATTCTCACCAGCAAAGGAGGAGTAATGATTAGCGGGAACCAAAAGGTGGCTAAAGAGACTTATACTCGGCGTCACTATCAATCCACCCACAATCCAAAGAGGACGAAGGTGAGAAATATTAACTTGTCACTACAGCTTTGGGCGACACAGAAACGCTCCTTATTGCTGATGGAAAGCGGGTGCGGATCGCCAAAGGATTAAAACTTGAGATCAAAGAGGATGTTAAAAAAGTTCTCATTGAGTCTGAAAGAATATTTACATAGGAGAATGAGATCCCCACAGGAGTAAGCCCAGATGTGATTACTCATAAGTTAAACATCATTGAGGATGCGGTTCTAGTTGCTCAGAAAAGACGGAACCATGGGCCTAAAAATCAGTATTTTTACATATTCTTATATGTGCATTAAACTGTTATAGTATCCTATATTTTATAATTTATTCTTTCTCGCCATACTTCTTATATTCATTTGCCTAGCTTTTAGTGCTGATATACGCCCAGTGGCTGGCGAATGAAAAGTTCCACATGCGGATCAATTACCTCAAAGATAGGACAATTGATCCCATTACGGACGGATCCCCTTTCCACAAAGATAAGAAGCACAGATCCTCAGGAGCTTTCAAATGAGCTCAACTCTCTCCTCAAAGACAGGAAAAGGATTGACCACCATCAAAAGCGGGTTAAAATCGTCTCAAACATGAGATCATTACACCCTCAACTTTCTCCTCAAAGATAGGAGAACACTCTCATGGGCGGATCCATCTTTAGATGATCACCATTCGAGAAAGAGTTAAAACATTCCTTGGACGCAAGGACTTTACACTCTCTCACTCCCTTCCCAAAGAAGGGTTCACAAGTCCTATGGGCGGATCGCTTCACCTCAAAGATAGGTAGCAAGTTGATCCCCTAGGCAGCTTTACTTCCTCTAGAAGGAATAGAACAGCTTCTAAACCTTCACAAAGGTTCACACATTGGGGTACGACTGGCCACCTACCCTAAACAATCGGAGAAATCCTAAACCAGATTCTAGAAAATTACTTGCTAAAAGATATAATGCATTAGTAAAAATAGTTCTGGAAAGCAAAGGGTTCATCCAAATAATGAAGCCTCGTCTTCATCTCCAAATAATGAAGCCTCGTCTTCATCTCCAAATAATGAAGCCTCGTCTTCATTCAATTCATGAAGCCTCGTCTTCATCTCCAAGTAATGAAGCTTCGTCTTCATCTCCAAACAATGAAGCCTCGTCTTCATCTCCAAATAATGAAGCCTCGTCTTCATCCAAGTAATGAAGCCTCGTCTTCATCTCCAAGTAATGAAGCCTCGTCTTCATCTCCAAACAATGAAGCCTCATCTTCATCTCCAAATAATGAATCCTCGTCTTCATCCAAGTAATGAAGCCTCGTCTTCATCTCCAAGTAATGAAGCCTCGTCTTCATCTCCAAGTAATGAAGCCTCGTCTTCATCTCCAAACAATGAAGCCTCGTCTTCATCTCCAAATAATGAAGCCTCGTCTTCATTCAAATTAATGAAGCCTCGTCTTCATTCAATTCATGAAGCCTCATCTTCATCCAATTCATGAAGCCTCGTCTTCATCCAATCAATGAAGCCTCGTCTTCATCCAAGTAATGAAGCCTCGTCTTCATCTCCAAGTAATGAAGCCTCGTCTTCATCTCCAAGTAATGAAGCCTCGTCTTCATCTCCAAACAATGAAGCCTCGTCTTCATCTCCAAATAATGAAGCCTCGTCTTCATTCAAATTAATGAAGCCTCGTCTTCATTCAATTCATGAAGCCTCGTCTTCATCCAATTCATGAAGCCTCGTCTTCATCCAATCAATGAAGCCTCGTCTTCATCCAATTAATGAAGTCTCGTCTTTATCCAAACAATGAAGCCTCGTCTTCATCAAAGTAATGAATTCACGTCTTCATCATAGAAATAACAAAGTCTCGCCTCTACAAAATGCACAAAAGTCCCTAAATGGCTGATCATTCTTACTGATCCCTAAGGGCGGGTCATTCTCCTCAATATAGCAGAACTGAAGAAAATAAGTCCCTAAAGGCGAATCATAATCCTATGCGGTAGGAACAAATGGTCCCATAAAGGGCAGGTTATTCCTTTCTAAAGGAAATATAACTCTCAAGAAACACCTAGAGGATAACAATGGATACGGTTGGCCACCTATCCACAAGGAAGCAAAAACCCCTAAAAATGCATCATATCCATATATGATCCCACATAGGGCGGATCTTGTTCATAAGATCCCGCATAAGGAAGCCCCAAAAGGCGCATCATTTCCATATATGATCCCCCATCTAGGGCAGGTCCACTTTCCTCCAAGATAGAAAAATAAAACACCATTTAGACAGCCCTAAAGAGCTTTTTATACCTTTAGGGGGGGCTTCTGATAACAACCCAAATTATTCTTGAATAAGGAATAAGGGAAAATTAATAGAAATAATGGCAAACCATTATTCCTTCTAAAAGAGATATTTATACATGATTAATGTGGAATTAATGATAATTAATGCAGGGGAGAATATGCAAATAATGAGGAAAAGGAAGGAGTCTCTAGCATTATGCCACGCCACGTGGACCATGGCGAGATACGCCATAACGAGATACGCCCAATGAGAGCGAGTAGTGGAGACCCGCCATAGCTCTCAAGGAGAGCGTACATACGCCTTGACGGATCAAAGAATATGAAAAGGCGCCTTTATTACCATCCATGAATGGGAATAAATACAATTAAATGGCAATTAATAGCCATTAAAGGGGAATAAAGACTTGACTGTTCGAATACCTCAACTCTAAGGGTTTCAATGCTAAATGCTGGGATTAATGGAGAATTGATAGCAATTAAAGATGAGTAATGACACAACTCTTCACATGCTTCCCCATTAATGCTGAAGGTTACAGAAACCTATATAAATACCTCAGCTTCCTAGGATCAAAGGTACACTTACTGATTCTCTACTTTTGTGCTTACAGTTTATTCTCAGAAATATTACTGACTTTGGCATCGGAGTGTCCCCGGCCGATCCCAACGGCGCCTCACAGAGAAGTGCTCCGATCAAGGTTTTTTCCCCGAGTTATCAGAAAGTATGGGATACAACCAAGCCTAGTATATAGAAAGAGTACAAGCTAATTAACAAGTAGAAAGGGAAGAAGAATCGGCCCTTAAGACTAGCTAACCGGACTCAAAGTCGTCTCTTAGGACTTGGAGGTGGAACTCTCGAGCTTGGTCAAAACGGAACTTCGGCGGAGTAACGGGAAGAATATACAAGCTCTCAAGGTGTGAGGAACTCTAATACATGGAAAATTGAATACTGAAATGAGTGCTAATCACTCTTACTTATACATCAAGCTCGGTGGTAGAATCGTAAATACACAAATTGCATTATTTCTGCATTTTTCCCAGGACACGCCCCGCGTGGATAGGCAGGTGCCCCACGTGTTTGCCCATTCCGTTGACAATTTCCTGTATGAGGATCAGATTCAGGCCTGATGTCATGAACACGCCCCGCGTGGACAGACAGACGCCCCACGTGTTTGCCCATTCCGTTGATAATTGACTGTGTGTGGATCAGAATCAGACTAGTTGTCATAACCATGCCCCGCGTAGGTTGGAGTACGCCCTGCGTGATTGAGCCTCTGGGGTTTAATCGCTTGAATCATGTCTTCGGCGCCCCGCGTGGCTTGGAACACGCCCCGCGTACCTGAGCTTCTGAAACTTAGATTGAAAAATTTCTCCTGTACGCCCCGCGTATTAGTAGAGATGCCCCGCGTGTGTCGGTGGGTTTTACTCCTTTGCTTGTAGATGCGAAATACAATTCTTGACAGCCGAGTTACTTTGACGCTTATTTTTCCGAAATTAACTGAAAACAAATGAAATTGATCAAAAGCATAAAATTTATTTTTATTTTGTTATTTTATTAAAAACACATTATTTTTGTAATTAAACTCATTTATTTAGTCCATAATTAAACTGTAATTCACACTAAAAGATAGGGACAAAATGCCCATATCAATAGTTGACCTTGTTTATTCTTCTGAAATCACTCCCCCGTAAGGGTTGCATCTACTGACTTAGTTCAATTCTAAACCTTCTAGGATTTAATCGAAGTGAGCCTAAGGTCAGCCTTCAGAAGTAGGTCAAAACTTGGAACATTTAGTCATTTACTCAGTTTTGATACTTAGTTAAGTTCAGGTATCAGAGTTGGGTTCAGGTATCAGAATTGAGGTATACTGAGTATATTTTACTTGTTTAATTTTAGTGTTCACAAGTTTTAATTTGTTGTTGTTCAATGAGTAGTTACATGAGACAGATCAGCATATGAACACAGCAAATAAACATCGCATATATAAAGACAGTTTTTAGAGAAGATGCTTATATATAGATAGTCAGCTTTAACAAAGAAAACATGCCATATACAAACACAAGTTACAAGCTAAGACTTTTGCTAGTTCTATTTCTTGATGTTGGCTTGAACTTGGTTAGACTTGGTTTTGGGCTTGGCTGTTCTTTGTTGCGGACTTTGGTTGCCCGGGACAGCAGAAGTTGAGCCAGGAGGCTTCTGCTGAGTTCCGACAGCTGGCTGCTTAGCTTTATCTTTCTCCCCCGTTTTGCCAGCATCATTAGACGGAAGGGGAGGAGCATAAAATTGCCCCTGTTGAACAGCGCGAGTCAGTATGGTGGAATACTGTTGCATGTGACTCGTACTTTCTTTAAGACCCTTAAAGACCTGCATCCCATCGGCCATACTTAAAGAGGGGATTTTAATGTGAGCGCTGAGCATACTGAGTAAAAACTCAAGTGACTTCCCAATCCAAGTAATGGAGTCGGTCATTCGTGCATAAGATTGATAGTACATCCTGAGTAGTGAAGAATCATACAAATGACGCTGAGCATTAATGTGTCGAACATGCACAAGTGTTGATCGGGTGTAGTGCAGTATGTCATTGGTCTTTATCTGGTTAGTGTCCATTTCTTCTTTGCTCAAGTTGAGTAGGCGTATAGCCTCACCAATTTGTTCGATGGAGCATTGAGAAGTGGAGGAGATAAGTTCACGAGCCCCCATCAATTCAGCGGTCAGCTGGTTGAAATGCTGAGTAACTTCAGCAGAAGTTGCGGATGATGAGTTCACAGCAGATAGGGTAGTGATTTTCCCTTCGATGGAGTCCACGTGATTCACCATCATTAGCTGAAGTTCTGCCAGCTTGACCATAAACTCTTGCTTGGGCTGCTGAGCGACCAAGGAAGTCATAACACTCATCGGCTCCTTAAGACCTTTGAGTTCGGTCAAAAGTTGCGTGACAGATGAAAATTGAGTAGACTCAGCAGGAGCGGCCCCAGCAGCATCGGCTTGAGACTGATCTATTACTTGAAGAAGCATATGAGCCGAGTTGATGATTCACCGGCCTGATTCAGAGGCATTAAGAAAGTTGTAGGAATCATATTCAGTCTGGTTCTGCGTAGTCTCAGCGGCCGTTTTCTGGTTAGCACTGAAGGAAAATAGGCTAACGTTTGGCAGCGGAAATATAAAAATTTTAACCTTTTTCAATTAACCAAGATCTGTTAATCGTTATTTCATATAAAGAGGGATAGAAGGAAATACCTTTTGAAGATCTATCTACCGTTGCAATCGTAGTGCCCACAACTCTTACTCTGAGTTCCCGAGCACAAGACAAAAACACAATTCAAAATATGATTAAAACTCAACCGGATAAAAGCAACCAAAGTAGATTGCCTCTAATAAATCAACACAAGATCAAGGATAAGAGAAAGAGATTAATAATCAATTGTAATAGGAGGAAGCGGTGGATTATTTCGTCCTCAACTGGGGGTGTCGAAATTCTCTCTCTTCGGTTAGCTAGGGTTGGCCGAAATTCTCATGTAAGAGGTATATATACTCTCTTGTATCTAAACCCTAGTTAGATAGAATTAGGTTACCGAATAAGAATTTAATTCGGAATAAAATTATTATTAGTTATTATCTATAATTATATCTAAATATAAAGATAATAATAATAACTTGACAGGATAATAATAGAAGCAATTTAATCTCATTAAACCTCCTAACTTATTTATCCTTTAATTAATTTAATTCACAATCATAATCTAATTAGAATTGTTAAAAATCAAATTAATTATTTATGTATTTTATATACATAAAATCGCCCCCTATGTACTGGGTCTTAGTCGACTCAGTTGGGCTTCCATCAATTAATTAACATTTGTTTCTCTTTTGGGCTCCAAGTCTTATGTGTGACCCATTAGGTTCTTATTGCTTCTAGCCGTATGCAACCATTAAATTAATTTTCTCAGAATTATATTTAATCTTTGCAAAACGGAATGAGTACGCGAAATGTGATTGGCAGATCCGAAACATTCCCCCAGAGCTATAAGAAGACAGGTTGATTCTATCGTTGACCTTTCCGTATTAGTTACAGTATAATTCGATCCTTTATCAACTACATCCTTGAACAGAATCTTATGACTATGGATAATGTCAAGTCACATATAGCGAGACGTTCGTTTTACTTGTACAGGCCGAGTTAACTCCAATGAGATAGGTTAAGTGAAATCTGCATTTCAAGTCTTAAGCTATCACCTTGCAAGGATTTAGAGTCAAGTCTTCCACAAGCGATCCTTGGACGTATCTCCCATTTATCAGGAGTGACAAATGCTCAATCCAATGTATAACTATCCTGCAATTACTTCCTGTGATACCCAACGTCTGCCGTTCACACCCCAGAGTCATCTCTGTTATGGATCGTGTTACAACAGGATCAAAGCATCACATTCCATAATCCAGAATCACTAATTAACATTCCTTTGAGTCTTAGGATTACTTATGCCTATTAATACCAATGAGATGAACAGGTGACAAGGATAAATCTACCCATCCTGTTATCTCAAGTCGGGTCTCCAATCCTAATGAACTCCCTTTCATCGGATCCATGTAACTGTCTAGATATCTGCATATCTGAAGCTTGTGAGATCAGCTCTCTGTCTCGACAGAAGACATTGTTACATGCAAGTCTCAGCAGTGATATGTCAATCTTATTTCCAAACATAATACTTGACTTGGGGTGGTTTTAAGTTTATAAAGTTTTGTCTCACTTCATGCTTATATGAACACTTTATAATTACTTTAAACAAACTTAGGGATTTCCTTTTATTAGACTTATTTAGTTCTTAAAAGAGGTTGCCTTTATATAGTTATGAAATCATATCTTATTAAAACAAATGATATAAAGAACATTTCATTTACATTAAGTTTATATCCTAGAACAATTGTCTATAGGACGCTAAACCCCAACATACTCCCACTTGGACTAAAGCCAATTGTTTCTACAACTTATCCCAGTAAAACTTAGATGACGATCATGTACTTTCTGGGCTAAGGGCTTTGTCAACGGATCTGCAACGTTGTCCTCAGTAGGTACTCTTTCTATTCTCACATCTCCTCTTACAACAATCTCTCTTACAAGGTGGTATCGCTTTAGGTAATGCTTGGATGCATTATGAGACCGTGGTTCCTTTGCTTGTGCAATGGCTCCATTGTTATCACAGTACAGAGTAATTGGATTTACAATGTCATGCACCACACCAAGTTCTGTAATGAACTTCTTAATCCAAACCGCTTTCTTTGCTGCTTCCGCAGCAGCGATGTACTCTGACTCGGTCGTAGAGAAAGCTACGCTTCCCTGCTTGGAACTCTTCCAACTGACCGCACCCCCATTCAAGATAAACAGGTATCCTGGTTGGGATCTAAAATCGTTCTCATCTGTGAGATGACTGGCATCTGAATATCCTTCTATTTTCAGATCCCCTTCTCCGTACACTAGGAATATGTCTTTATTCCTTCTTAAGTACTTAAGAATTTTCTTGACGGCATTCCAATGCTCGTCTCCCGGATTACCTTGATAATGACTCGTTATGCTTAACGCGAACGCAACGTCAGGTCTAGTGCAAAGCATAGCATACATAATCGAACCGATTGCGCTGGCGTACGAGATTACAGCCATGCATTTCTTATCATCTTCGGTTTTAGGACATTGATGATTGCTTAACTTTACTCCATGTACCATGGGTAAGTTACCTCATTTCGATATATGTAGCCTGTGAAAGACCAAGCAGTCTTCTTGATCTATCTCTGTAGATCTTTATACCAAGTATATAAGCTGCTTCACCAAGGTATTTCATGGAGAAGTTACCTGATAACCATACTTTCACCGACTGTAGTAGAGCTATATCATTTCCCATTAGTCATATATCGTCAACATATAATATGAGAAATGCAACTGAGCTCCCACTTGCTTTCTTGTAAATGCAAGCTTCTTCGCAATTTTGTTCGAAACCAAACTGTTTTATGGTTTCGTCAAAACACTTGTTCCAGCTTCTCGATGCTTGCTTGAGTCCATAAATGGATCTCTGTAGTTTGCAAACCTTGTTTGCATCCTTTAATGTGAAACCTTCAGGTTGCATCATATATACATCCTCAAGCAGGTTTCCGTTTAGGAAAGCTGTTTTCATATCCATTTGCCAAATCTCATAATCGTAGTGAGCGGTAATAGCGAGCATTATTCTGATTGATTTGGACATAGCCACAGGAGAGAAAGTTTCGTCATAATCAGTTCCTTATTTCTGACGATATCCTTTCGCTACTAACCTAGCTTTGTAGGTGCTAACCTTTCCATCCATGTCAGTCTTCTTCTTGAAGATCCACCTGCACCCAATGGGTTTTATCCCTTCGGGTGGATCAACCAAAGTCCACACTTGGTTGGTGTACATGGAATCCATTTCAGAATCCATGGCCTCGAGCCACGCTTTAGAATCTGGACTGGTTAAAGCCTCTTCGTAGTTTTCGGATTCGTCGTCTAACACGGGAACCTCATCATCATCTCCCACTAGAAAATCATATCTAACTGGGAGTTCACGAACTATTTGTGATCTACGAGTAGGTGGCACTTGAGTCTCATCTAATGGGACTTCTTCGGGTTCCTCAACCGCCTCTGTTGTTTTAGTCGGTGTTTCTTCTTCTTGAACTTCATCAAGTTCAATCATGATTCCCTTTTCTGTTTCTTCGAGAAACTCTTTCTCCAAGAAGGTTGCATGCTTGGATACTATTACTTTCTGATCATCTGAATGATAGAAGTAATACCCCATAGTTTCCTTAGGGTATCCAATGAAGAAACATTTATCAGATTTAGAATCTAGTTTGTCTGACGCTACGCGTTTGACAAATGTTGAACCACCCCATACTCTCATGAATGAAAATGTGGGTTTCCTACCAACGAACAATTCATATGGTGTGGAACTGACGGATTTAGTTGGTACTTGATTTAGGGTGAAGAGGGCAGTTTCTAAGGCATAGCCCCAGAATGTTTTTGGAAGTAATGCTATGCTCACCATAGATCGTACCATATCTAGTAATATCGGTTCCTCCTCTCGGATACACCATTGTGTTGTGGTGTATAAGGAGGTGTCCATTGTGAGCATATCCCACATTCAGTTAGATAATTCAGGAAATCATCTGAAAGATATTCACCACCTCGATCGGATCGAAGTATCTTTATTTTCTTTCCTAATTGATTTTCTACTTCATTCTTGAAGCATTTGAATTTCTCAAAAGCTTCGGACTTGTGCTTCATCAAGTAAACATAACCATATCTGGTATGGTCGTCTATGAAGCTTATAAAGTATCTGAATCCTCCTCTTGCTTGGACTGACATAGGACCGTATACATCTGAATGTATTAATCCTAGAGTGTCTGATACATGAGTTTATGATAACATGAGTTTACCCATCCAATTATCATAATCTAATTTAAGTATTACCCCATATTCATGAAAAATGATTTTTCGGTAATTCAGGTGTTACCATAAGATCCCGAGCTTGAGTTTACTCAACAACCCAAAGGCCTCCAGTACTGCCGGCTGAATTATAATATTAGGGAGGGGCAACCGATTTTAATAACTTGCTTATTTACTTAACTTTTAATTAGTGAGAGATTTTTATTTTAAGTCTCATAATCTAATTTAGCCTTGATTTGCTTTAGCATACATCAGACACATACATTGGTGTTATGGACATATTATCTAAATTATTCCGTTGAGCCAGAAACGGAATAAAAGGCCAAACCTAGGGAAATACTAACTATTACATATTTCTCTTTAGGTCCTCCGTCTTCCCTATGGCGTCTTGAAATTACATATTAATTTCTATACTACTAAAGAAAACTTCAATTATCTTGAAGGGAATTAGATGAGAGGAGAAATTACAATAGATAGTAGATAGGCAGGATACGCAGGTCCTATTTCAAAAATACCAAAAGATTAAATAGAGGGTCCAAATATGCCCATAACTCCAAACATACATAGACTCAATTAAATAAATTTAATTGGTTGATTACATAAAATATTTATGTAATATTTAGGTTAATCGCATTAACTTATCAAATTAACTTTCATCCCATTTTAATTCTATCAGTTTTGTATCTTCTATATTTAATCTAATTAAATGTAGCAACTACATATTAGATTAATACAACTATACAAAACCTTATATATGCATATCCCGGTTATTTTGATTTTAATTCATTTAATACTTTTGATTTACAAATAGGTAAAACAAACTTTTAAATAAATTCTTTTATACGATAATCAAAAACAGAAAACTATTAATTTCTGAAAACTATATGTATATAAATATATTTTAAAACTATTTTAAAACGATTTAAAAATATGTAGGTTTCGGGCCGGGCTCGAACACGTGGCTGCTGCCGTTTGGCCGCAGCCATTGCGTCTGGTCCGCCGCTGCAGGCAGCGGCGGCCAGCCGTTGTGCGGTTGCTGCCGTGAGGCAGCAACGGCGTAACCCGAGTTGCTGTCCAAATTTTATTTTTTTAAAATAATATATATATATATATATATATCAGTTTTAAAACGGTTTTAAAACGATTTTCAGAAAATAAGAAAAAACCTATTAAAGATTTTCCGTTTTATCTTTAGAATAATAAAACTAACTTTTATCAATCTATCTATAAAACTAATAGATTTTATTATAATGATTATCAACCAAAATAATTAGGAACATATGCATAATCTATTTTAATTAACTATTAATAAAACTTATTTATCTTTAGAATTAATTAATCAAAACAGTTTCGTTAATTAACCTAAATATAAATATTCATTCAATCTAATTGAAAAACTTCTTAATTTTCATATATGAAATAACGAATTTAACGCAGGCTCTGATACCACTGAAGGAAAATAGGCTAACGTTTGGCAGCGGAAATATAAAAATTTTAACCTTTTTCCATTAACCAAGATCCGTTAATCGTTATTTCATATAAAGAATGATAGAAGGAAATACCTTTTGAAGATCTATCTACCGTTGCAATCATAGTGCCCACAACTCTTACTCCGAGTTCCCGAGCACAAGACAAAAACGCAATTCAAAATATGATTAGAACTCAACCGTATAAAAGCAACCAAAGTAGATTGCCTCTAATAAATCAACACAGGATCAAGGATAAGAGAAAGAGATTAATAATCAATTGAAAAGGGAGGAAGCGGTGGATTATTTCGTCCTCAACTAGGGGTGTCGAAATTCTCTCTCTTCGGTTAGCTAGGGCTGGCCGAAATTCTCATGTAATGGGGGGTATATATACTCTCTTGTATCTAAACACTATTTAGATAGAATTAGGTTACTGAATAAGAATTTAATTCGGAATAAAATTCTTATTAGTTATTATCTATAATTATATCTAAATATAAAGATAATAATAATAACTTGACATGATAATAATAGAAGCAATTTAATCTCATTAAACCTCCTAACTTATTTATCCTTTAATTAATTTAATTCACAATCATAATCTAATTAGAATTATTAAAAATCAAATTAATTATTTATGTATTTTATATACATAAAATCGCCCCCTATGTACTGGGCCTTAGTGGACTCAGTTGGGCTTCCATCAATTAATTAACATCTGTTTCTCTTTTGGGCTCCAAGTCTTATGTGAGACCCATTAGGTTCTTATTGCTTCTAGCCGTATGCAACCATTAAATTAATTTTCTCAGAATTATATTTAATCTTTGCATAACGGAATGAGTACGCGAAATTTGATTGGCAGATCCGAAACATTCCCCCAGAGCTATAAGAAGACAGGTTGATTCTGTCGTTGACCTTTCCGTATTAGTTACAGTATAATTCGATCCTTTATCAACTACATCCTTGAACAGAATCTTATGACTATGGATAATGTCAAGTCATATATAGCGAGACATTCGTTTTACTTGTACAGGCCGAGTTAACTCCAATTAGATAGGTTAAGTGAAATATGCATTTTAAGTCTTAAGCTATCACCTTGCAAGGATTTAGAGTCAAGTCTTGCACAAGCGATCCTTGGACGTATCTCCAATTTATCAGGAGTGACAAATGCTCAATCCAATGTATAACTATCCTGCAATTACTTCCTGTGATACCCAACGTCTGCCGTTCACACCCCAGAGTCATCTCTGTTATGGATCGTGTTACAACAGGATCAAAGCATCACATTCCATAATCCAGAATTACTAATTAACATTCCTTTGAGTCTTATGATTACTTATACCTATTAATACCAATGAGATGAACAGGTGACAAAGATAAATCTACCCATCCTGTTATCTCAAGTCGGGTCCCCAATCCTAATGAACTCCCTTTCATCGGATCCATGTAACTGTCCAGATATCTGCATATCTGAAGCTTGTGAGATCAGCTCTCTGTCTCGACAGAAGACATTGTTACATGCAAGTCTCAGCAGTGATATGTCAATCCTATTTCTAAACATATTACTTGACTTGGGGTGGTTTTAAGTTTATTAGTTTATTATAAAGTTTCGTCTCACTTCATGGTTGTATGAACACTTTATAATCACTTTAAACAAACTTAGGGATTTCCTTTTATTAGACTTATTTAGTTCTTAAAAGAGGTTGCCTTTATATAGTTATGAAACCATATCTTATTAAAACAAATGATATAACGAACATTTCATTTACATTAAGTTTATATCCTAGAACAATTGTCTATAGGACACTAAACCCCAACAAGCAGCTGCTGGAGAATTTTGATGCTACCCAGAAGTAGAAGTGCCAGCATGGTCAGTAGCTGCACTTTGGTTATTGAGGCCAGCAGCAAGAGCTGACTGGCTTATTGTCTGCTTGATAGGAGTTGGAAGAGTTTGATCAGCAGAATTATCAACCTGCTCAGTGTCAGTCTGAAGTTGAGTGGAAATTTGAGGTGGAGGCAACTCAGCTGTCTTTAGCAAGAGGATTTTCCTTCGGTAACTCGGTGTGTTGAGCAGCTGGAACTTCGAGCACTTGCTCAGTGGAAGGTGGAGCAGAGGTGTCGGCAGAAGCTTGACCCTTAGAGACTTTTGGGTCGGCTTGTTCCTGAGCTTGAGAAACAGATGCTTGCTTTTCCTTGACTTGATTAGGTGTGGGTTCAGTGATATCGGTGAAGAATTGAAATTGGAGCCCAGTTAAGTCTATGATGGGGTCCCTCGGCGGAGATTCATCCAACAGGTGTATGACGTTGGGCTTCTGAGCTTTTCGCTTGAACCGCTTTTCCGCACTGCCCTTTTGAGTTTTGGTTTTAGCAGAAGGGTCAGTAGCAATAGACTCTGATGATTCAGAAGAGGAGTCAAGTACGAGGTCAGCATAAAGGTTTTCCACAACCTTGTCCTTCACTGGAGACTCAGCTCCTTGCCCATCAACTCACTCAGCAGCAGCTGTGTTACTTGGCTCAGCAGAACCCATCTTATCAGCTTGAGGTTGTTCGTCAGTGCAGCCTTGCTCTTCCTCCCGATGAGTCTTTTCCAGGTCAATCTCTTAAGCTCACAGGAAGTGAGAATCCTCTGTGATGACAAAGTCAAGGGGGGCAGCGTCCAACGGTGTCATCCTAGAGGTCTTCTTCCTCTTTAGGGGTTGCTCATGAGTTTCCTAACTTTCTTCCTCAGGGCCAGATCTCTTATTCTTCTTTTCAGCTGACTCTGGTTTCTTTTGCACCGACTCATCATGTGCAGCTTTCTTCTCACCAACCACCACCCTGAGCTTCTTTACAGCCTTGTTAATATCTTTGGCTAGTGGGGTTGAGGATGGGTCAGCTTTCCTCTTTCTTTCCTTTCTGGTTCGCTCAGCTTGTGCTTCTTCATCCATAGTTCCCTCAGCAGGTGCTTCTTCAACCATGGTTTCCTTACCTTTCTTAGGTTTGATAGGAAGGATGTGAGCTAAGCCAAACAAAATTGCTGAGGTGATCTCAGCGCCCTCTACGTCAATTTCTCCTTTGAAGCTGACCTCGTGATCCTGAAGTATTTTGGTGATGAGAGAACCCATCCGAAGGATCCTAGTGCTGCGTTGGAAAGCCCCAATAAGAAAGACGGGCATATTGAGCAGCTTGTAGTTCAGCATGTGCCAGATGAAGCACTACTCAAAGTTTGAGGATGAGGAGGAGGAGTTGACCTTAGGAAAGAGAAAGTTGGTCAGGATGTAGTGAGCTTGTTTTTTAGGCTGACCCATGCTGGTGCTGGAGATCTCTCCTTTGTGGTTTTTGGGTTTACAAAACTCAGCAACGTAATGAACCCACTTATAATCATTCGTGCATCGCAGTTCTGCACCTTCTGCTTTAAGCTTTAGCAGGATAGCAAGGTAAGAGGGGGTGATGGTGATTTCCTTATTCTTAACCTTAGTGACCAAATAGTCATCATCGTCATCAGCGACCTTTAGGTTTGCGTAGAACTCCTTCACCAGTTGGGGGTAAGTAGTTCCAAGTAGAGAGAAGAGGGTAGTCCACCCATTCTTTGAAATCTAGTCACAGAAGGGTTTTTCTTCCGCGATGAAGCTTTTGGAAAACCATCGAGAATAGTAGACATTCAGGTTTTTGATACTGTTGAAGACCGGAAAGAACTTCGTTTCCCTAAGTTGCTTGTTTTTCTTCTTCTTCTTCGAAGGAGTCGTTTGGTCAGTGCGAGGGTTTTCACCGAGGATGCTGACCTCGGGCATCAGTTGGTCATGCTGACCATGGATCTGTTCTTGAGACTCTGAGGAAGTCTCGTTATATTCCTGCTCAACAGGAGAGGGATGATTAATGTCGGAGTTATTATCATCGTATTGTTCACCGGAGATATTCTGGGAATCGTTCGACATGGTGTTCTTGAGGATTTTTGAGAAACTCAGAGGATTTAAGAATTCAGAGAGAGATCAAGTGCAAAATTTTCAAGCGTAGAGAGGAATTAGTGGGAAACCATCCACTATTTATAGCCGGAGCGTGTTGATCTGATAGGTCAGAATGGCGGTTCGATTTTGAATCAATCAACGACATTTAATTCTGACATTAATGACACATTCAGCGCATGGGTTTCTAATCATTACGCTTATGTCATCCTAGGTGGCTACATAAATACGTGTGCAAGTATTCTACTCAGCATCTAAGATACTAAACATTTGGTGTTCTGAGTGCTTAGTTTAGCGTAGTAGGGGTTCTTACCATGTGTAGTAACTCATCATTTAGCAATCACTCAATATTTATAACAATTCATCAAATAGTGATTTCATAGCATTCATATCTACTCAGCATATGACAGTTACTCAACATGTAATAATTACTCGGTATGATATAATCACTCAACATACTCAGAATTTTATTGAAGAGGATTAGACATACCGATAGGTTCCCTTAGTATGCTGAACTGCTCATGAGCCAATGGCTTCGTGAAGATATCTGCAAGTTGTTCACCTATTGGAACATAGGTCAGCTTGATCTCACCCTTGAGTACATGATCTCTGATGAAGTGATGCCTGATGCTGACATGCTTCATCCTGCTGTGTTGGATTGGATTTTTAGATAAGTCAATGGAACTTTTGTTGTCACATTTGACTTCTATTGTTTTCGTTTGAACTCCATAATCATCCAGCTGTTGCTTGATCCATAGGACTTGTGCAACACAGCTTCCAGCAGCAATGTACTCAGCTTCAGTTGTTGACAGTGCAACTGACGACTGCTTCTTACTGAACTAAGACACTAGACAGCTTCCAAGGAAATGACATCCCCCTGAAGTACTTTTCCGCTCAAGCTTGTCTCATCCATAGTCAGCGTCAGTGTATCCAACGAGTGTGAAATCGTTAGTGTTGGGATACCATAAACCTGCATTTACTGAGCTTTGTAAATATCTAAGGATTCTTTTGACAACTATGTAATGAGATTCCTTAGGGTCAGTTTGATATCTTGTGCAGTAACATACTGAGTACTGAATATCTGGCCTACTTGTCGTTAGATAGAGTAGAGAGCCAATCATACCTCGATATAATTTATTGTCTACTGACTTACCTTTTTCATCAGCACAGAGCACAGTGTCAGTACCCATTGGGGTAGATATTGGCTTACAATTTTCTATATCAAATTTCTTCAATATCTCCTTGGCATACTTTGTCTGACTAATGAAGATGCCATTCTTGCCTTATTTGATTTGAAGTCCAAGGAAGAAGTTGAGTTCTCCCATCATTGACATCTCAAACTCAGTTTGCATCTGCTTGCTAAATTCCTTGCACATTGACTCATTAGTAGCACCGAAAATGATATCGTCAACATATATCTGTGCCAACAGGGTATCTTTACCCTTCATCTTAATGAATAAGGTTGTGTCAGCTTTTCCTCTAACATAGTTTCTGGTCAGTAGAAAGCTGATCAACCTTTCATACCAAGCACTTGGTGCTTGCTTCAGGCCGTACATGGCCTTTTTGAGTTTATAAACATGGTTTGGGAATTTTGGATCCTCAAACCCTGGAGGATGACTAACATAAACCTCTTCATTTATAACTCCATTAAGAAATGCACTTTTAACATCAATTTGGAACAATTTAAAATTCATAAAGCTAGAATATGCACACAGTATTCTTATAGCTTCTAATCTAGCTACGGGTGCAAAGGTCTCACCATAGTCAATACCTTCCTGCTGACTGTAACCTTGAGCTATAAGTATGGCTTTGTTCATGACTACGTTTCCTTGTTCATCTAGCTTATTGCGGAATACCCATTTTGTTCCTATGGTCTTTTGATTCTTTGGTTTAGGCACTAAATCCCATACATCATTTCTCTTGAATTGATCGAGCTCCTCTTGCATCGCATTTATCCATAATTCATCGTTCTCAGCTTCTGAGAAGTTTCTTGGTTCAAGAACTGACATGAAGGCTATATTGCTGAGATATCTCCTGAGTTGATTTTTGGTCATCAGGGTGTTCTCAGCGACATCAAAAATGCTGCTTTTTGAGTGTCCTCTTGGAACTTTGATTTCCTTTGGTAGTGTAGTGTCTTCAGGGATAGGTGTTTCAACATTTTCTACAGGATTATATTGGCCAGCAAAGATAATTTCAGGTTCGTTCTTACCTTTGGTCAGCCCTTGAGGTAGTGACTCGGTGGCTCTATTTTGGTCAGCGGAAGCTGAGCATGTGTCATCTTCGGCAAGCTGACTTATCTTCCCTGCAAGGTCAGTTTCATCGAACTCTACATGTACAGACTCTTCTAAGACCTGAGTTCGTTTATTAAACACCCTATATGCTTTGCTGTTTGTTGAGTACCCTAAGAAGATAGCTTCATCAGCTTTTGAATCAAACTTAGCAAGGTTGTCTTTAGTATTTAGTATAAAACATTTGCAACCAAAGGCACGAAAATATCCAACATTGGGTTTTCGTCCCTTCCAAAGTTCATAGGGGGTTTTCTTAAGTATAGGTCTGACTAGAGCCCTATTGAGTACATAGCAAGCTGTGTTGACAGCTTCACCCCAGAAATACTTTGGAAGCCTATTCTCACTCAGCATTGTCCTAGCTATTTCAACTGAGGTTCTGTTCTTCCTTTCAACTACCCCATTTTGTTGAGGAGTTCTAGGAGTAGAAAAATTGTGGTCATCGCCGCTGACTTCACAGAATTCATCAAATTGTTGGTTTTTGAATTCTCCGCCATTATCACTTCGGATGTGAGCTAATTTTAGGTCTTTATCATTTTCAAGTTTTCTTACCAGTGTTGAGAACATCTCAAACGCTTCATCCTTGCTACTCAGCAGGATGATCCAAGTGTACCGAGAAAAGTCATCTACGATGACCAAGGAAAATCTCTTACCACCCAAGCTCAGCGGCTGGACTGGTCCGAAAAGATCCAAGTGTAGTAACTCTAATGGGCGCTTGGTTGAGACTACATTTTTACTTTGAAAAGATTTTTTAGTTTGTTTACCTTGCTGACAAGCATTACACAATTGATCCTTCTCAAACCTGAGTTTGGGTAACCCCTCAACTAATTGCTTTCTTGCTAATTTGGCAAGGAGGTCCATGCTTACATCACCAAGTCTCCTATGCCATAGCCAAGAATTATCTTCCTTTGACACTAAGCATATATTTTTTGAAAACTTCTTTTCAAGATTTAGCATGAAAACGTTGTCAACACGAGGTGCAGTTAAAATCAACTCATTTGTTTTTCCCTCGAGTATCCTACACTCAGTGGCATCAAATACAACCTTTCTACCGCTGTCGCACAGCTGAGCTACGCTCAGTAGGTTATATTTAAAACCCCTGACTAGGGAGACTGACTCAATAGTAGGATTACCACCAACGGTACCTGACTCTACTATCTTACCCTTTTTGTTGTCCCCAAAACTTACATTTCCTCCTTTTTATGCACAAGTGTGATGAACTGAGTTTCATCACCAGTCATATGCCTTGAGCATGCCCTGTCAATGTATCATAGCTTTGACTTCTCAAACCTCAGGCTCACCTGCAATTGAACTAGTTATCTTTAGGTACCCAATTCTTTTTGGGTCCTCGTTTGTTAGAATCAACAGGTGATGCATCATATTTAATTTTGTGACGGCATACATTTATAGTGTGGCCATCTTTTCCACAAAAGTCACAATAAACTAGCCTTTGGGGGTATTTCCATTTTTGGTCAGCACGATGGTGCTGAGCATACCAACACACTTTTATATTGTGTCCTTTCTTTCCACAACAGTCACATTGACTGTTGAGCTGAGTGTACCGTCTTTGCTGACTGGTACCCGAATACTCAGTCTTTGAATAAAACCTTTTCTTAGCCGATGAACTCAGCTGGTTCTATATGGATGTGATGTCCTTTCTCAGCTTTTTAGAGTCGGATTGGACTTCAGAGACAAACCCATGCATGATTTTCAAGTTTTCATCTTACCTGGTATTGTTCTAGAGAAGATGTCGGAGGTCACTGAGTTTGACCTCTTCAATCTCATCACACCGCCTGCTGAGTACTTGTATTTTCTTGTTACACTTTTTGATCAATGTATAGAGATCACTCAGGGCATTAATCATTTCATTTCTGAGCAAGGGTAGAGATATTACCTCAGTTGTATGTTCCTCATGTTCAGATCCATCAGAGAGGTCAGCTTGCTCAGAGAGATAGTGGTCAGCAGATTCATCAGCTATGAAACAGATATTTGCTGACTCGGTGGCATCAGCTTCTGACGAGGTTGACTCATCATTATCACTCGATGTGGCCACCATTGCCTTTCTACTTCCCTTCTTGTCTTTCTTCAAGGTAGGACAGCTTGATTTGATGTGCCCAGCTTGATGGCATTCAAAGCAAGTAACAGGCTTTGAGCTGGGCGGATTCTGGATCCGCCCAGACCATGTCTGGGCAGGTGCTGGATCCGCCCAGCCTATTGGCTAGGCGGATCGAGCACTCACCTAGACCAAATTTGACGTTTTTTTCTCAAAAATTAATTTTTTTTCAAAAGGGCAAAATTGTCCAAATGGAGGCGGTATGAGGTAAATTGGGGGCGGTAAGAAGCAACACCCAAAAAAAATGAGAGAAAGAAGAAAAGTCAATAAAAAATTGTCAAAAACTTCATTTTTCAAAATTATTTCTCTGATTTAAATGAGCTACAATTTTTACTTTGATTTTGATAACAACGACAACCACAAAGAACAAAATGAATTTCTCAATATAAATTCTAATATAACTAAAATTGTATAAGTCGAAATTGTAAACTGAATGTTGTGTAAATTTTATTATGGACCTAGTGTTATATCGTATAAATCCTATTAGAATCCTAGTGTTGTAAGGTAAACTAAATATATATCATATTCACCATAACAAAGTCTCTTTATGTTAAGGCTATATTTGGTTCAACTTACGAGTGTAAACGAGTCTTGGCAGTTCATAAACTATTCGAGTTCAGTTTGATGAAAGCTCGACTTGATAGGGTTCGACTCGAATTCGAGATCGGCTCGAGCACTAATGAGCTGAGTCCGAGCTTCTTCAGGTTCGGTTTGAAAATTCGTGAGCAGGATCGATTATTTTTAATTATTATATATATTTCATTATATATATATATATAATATTTTATTGATTAATATTAGTTTCATCACAAATTCACAACTCAAATAAGATTTAACTCATAAAAAAATGACATTTGAGTCTTTAGATAGACAATTAGGTTTTGATAAGGAACAAAATATATTACATACTTTAGTATATATTTCATTGTTTGAAATTTTTCTCTGAGTTTGTGTTTTCCAATTATAAGTACCATCTACTATTCTAGAATCTCGATAATAACATGATTGTTTTTTTTATAAATATTTTAAACTCATATAAAGTATGTTATAAGACATTTTTTATTTTCTACGCTACTTATTCTATACATGTATAATGAATTTGGTTAAAACTCATTAGAAACTCAATCAAAACTCGGATCGGTCAAAGCTCGGTCAGATTCGATCAAAGCTCAGTTCGAGAAGGTTCGGTTCGAGATATTAACGAGTCAATACGAAACCTACCTAGGTTGTTTCGACTCGGCTTTGCTTGTTTACACCCTTAATTCAGCTGTTGCTTTTAACTGTTACTTTAAATTTGTTATTAGTCAATTAATTATGGGTTCCGATATTTACAGCCCTAAAGGCTGTAAATAAAAATCTGAAAAGTCTTATTATTAATGTTAATTTTGTTTTCCAATACATAAAATTTGTTGATACTTCAATGCTTAAATACTTAAATACATTTGTGATAAAGATAAGAAAACATAAGGATAACTAATGCTTATATAAAATCCTTAGAGTATATATACAATATCTAATATGGATATATTTTAAATTAATAAATAAATAAATAAATTATAAAAGTAAAATTTCAATACACAAGTTAATATTTTTTTGATGGAAATTGGGACGAGACAGAATAAGGACGGGATGAGCACCTATGGTCCATAAACCGTCAAACCCGCAATATATTAATAAAAGGAAAAAGTGAGTGTTTGAACAAGAGGAGAATGAGGAAAACAAATAATATTATAATGATTGAAATAAAAACATAAAAATATATTTTATATAAATAAAAACAATAATTTTATCCAAATAAATATAAATAATTGTTTATAGAAAAAACTAAAAAAAAAAACTGAAACAAACCGCTCTTAAATATAGAAAATTAGGAGATTTTTTCTTTTTCTTTTTCGGTAGAAATATTATTAGGGAGATTAAAATAAGACAAATTTAATTTTGACGTTGAAATTTATGAAAAAGAAAGTCATAGCATTATCCAAAAAAGCAAGAGTTTGTACAACGAAACGGCCGGTGTTAAAATCTAAAGCCCACACCTGTCCATAAGCTCTTTCTCAAGGTGTTTTCGTCTCTGTGTATAATCACACTCTTTGATCCAACTGATTCATTCATTTCTTCAATTACTCTAAATGTCACTCTCCTTGCAATCTCCGTCCTCTTTTGCTTTCTCCTCCAAATCTGTTATTCAGGTAACTTTCCTTTCCACTATATGTATCGACAGACTGTATACGGCTACTAATTTTATGTTTGGATAAGTATCAGAAAGGAGGAAGCCCGAAGTTGTTTGGTGGATCTCTTGCTTCCAATGCTGTATTCTTCAAGTTTCAATCATCTTTTCCTCAAATTCATGCCTCTGCTGGTTTCTCTTCTTCCACTGATACTGGTCTTTCTCCTGTCTTCAACGATTTTGATTCTATTCGTTTGATTTCAGATTTGTGTGTATAAGCTGCGACTCTTTTCTTTTCTCGAATTTAGGTGTTAGCACTGAATTGGATGCTGTCTCTAGTTTCAGTGAGATCGTTCCTGATACTGTTATCTTTGATGATTTCGAGAAGTAGGTTTTATTCTCTTTCAATAATTTAAATTCATTTTAGCTGAGTACAAATTGAAGCTTCAGTTATCAGTTCTACTTGTTAAATTTCTTTTTAGTTGCTTGATTGATTGTTATTTCGCTATTTTGATGCAGGTTTCCTCCAACTGCAGCTACTGTTAGCTCTTCGCTTCTTTTAGGAATTTTAAGTCTACCTGATACGATATTCAGAGTAAGAACGAAATTTCATTTATTTCGCTAAATGGGTTTTGGTTTGTACTAATATTGCTCTAAGAGAAAATTTTCTTTTCTTGTAGAATGCTGTGGATATGGCTTTGGCAGATTCCGGGTGTTCTTCTCTTGAAAACCCTGATTTGAGACTGTCTTGTTTTGCTAACAAGGTTTGTATATCTGATCTTAATGATGTTGGTGTTGTTAGTAAGATAATGTAGTTCAACTTTGGTTATCATTAATGTAGGCTTTAGTAAATGTTGGAGGTGATTTGGCGAAATTAGTACCTGGGCGAGTTTCAACCGAAGTGGATGCACGACTGGCTTATGACACTCATGGAATTATTAAGAAGGTAATCATTTGAAATGAAATGATGAACTTTCTATTCCTAGATCTTATTAATTATTCTGAACTTTTCTTCTTTATGTCATATCTGCTTTGTTTCTTAGTCATTTTTGTTACTTCCCTTAAAAAGGTGTGAAATGTAGAATTAGTCTTAGTTAACGTATATTCTGTTTTCTAAATGTTTGTTTACTTTACTAATTTTGAATATATACTTCCATTTTCTTGGTCTTGAGTTCCAGTTATATGGCTGAATTCAACGGAAAACTGGAACTAATAATAATGCTATTGCTCAAGAAAACTGAAATTTCCTTTTCAACTTTTTATAGAAGGTATATGGTGAGTATCTGCCTAGTAATCAAGATGGAAGATCAATCATCATGTAAAAGTAATTTGGTGCTAAGTGTTGTTGTGTTAGTAGATGTCTGAGGTAGAACTTCTTCATGTCCATTGTTTTAGTATTGCATGGCATGCCCCTTGGTGGAAAACTTAATTACTTCGTACCCTAGATTTCATACCTTACTTCAAATTTACTAGGTGTGACATTTAATATTGCTTCTATACCATGATTTGCAGGTGCATGCCTTGCTGAAGTTATATGATGAAATAGATGTTTCTCCTGAGCGTTTGCTGTTCAAAATTCCTTCTACTTGGCAAGTGAGTCCATGTGTAGAACATGTCTATCTTAGCAATCTTAATAGTTCTTCTGCCAACAATTCAAACCTGAAATTCGATGACTCTTCTCATCATTTTGTTGCCTTATCACTTGGTCTTAATTCAGGGAATTGAAGCCTCAAGATTGCTCGAGTCTGAGGGCATACAGACTCATTTAACTTTTGTTTACAGGTATTTAGCGATCTATACTGAAATCAGCAGAGAAATAACAATGCAACATGAACTAAGGTTTTGAAGTAACGAATTATGAAATAGGTTGAGCTTGTCCATATATATATTTTTGGTTTAGTTTAAGCATTTGAGGCACTCATGATGTTGTTAGGATTTTTTGTTTCTAGTTAATTTCTATGAAATTTTTTATAGATTTGGTAAACACTCTAAATATTGGTTTTGAATGTATTATCAGTGAGCTAATTATATAATTGAAAATTTCTTTGTATTATTTGAATGTGCTACAAATATCATTCTTATGTGCTGAGATCTCCAATTGAATATATTAGTTTGCCATGTAAAAGTTTAGTTTCAATGTGTATTTTCATGTTTTCCTTGCTCTCACCCATCTACAGTGATTTGCCAAAAGCGACTATTTAAGATGAATGATTAAGTTAGACAACTAATTTTCAATAATTTTCACCAGAAAAATATCCATTTTGTTGTTTTCCATTTTGTAGTTTTGCTCAGGCTGCAGCAGCAGCCCAAGCTGGTGCTTCAGTGATTCAGATATTTGTTGGACGTATCAGGGTAATTTATCCCCCTTTACAAAGTAGTAACAGCCTGGAAAATGTTGTATAAAATCATTCATGGAGTAAATTATTTGTCCTCAGGATTGGTCACGCAATCATTCTGGCGATCCTGAGATAGAAGCTGCTCTGAGAAGAGGAGAGGATCCTGGATTGTCTTTGGTTAGTTAGATTGCAACTATCTTGCTGATTAGCTGTTTGTTCAGTTTTTGTTGACTGACTGACCTTATGTTCTCTGTCTTATATCATTTTAGCTTATAAGTAAACTTCATTAGGTTTTTTAAAGATCATAATCGCGTACAATGGGGAACAAATTTGTTTCCAGTTGAAGTGTTTGGAACATAAAATATTTCACAAGGTCAGTGACAACTATATGTTGATCCAAATGCACTCAGTTATGTTGGTGAGGTATGTCGTATAGATGTGGCAGACGGCCGAATAGAGGCAAAGGAACTTCCGAAAATCTACCAATTAATTGGTCTTATCACCTATTTTTACTTCAATTTAACTAGAGGATTTGTGAGCCAGTCGATCTGTTTTGAGTTCATAGATAGATTCTATTTGAAACTCTCCAAAACTAAATGTATATCCTATCAATCATTTCCCAATAAAGTGGTATGCATCTCCTTTTTCATTGGTTGTATGCATCTCCTTTTTCATTGGTTGTGTCTATTGCACTCGGTCCATTGTAAAACTTATCCACAGGACAGGTAGATACATATTAACAATAGCCATGGTAGGACATTGAAATGTAGATTTTGATTGAGGAATTATTTTGTTGATTGAAGGTGACAAAAGCTTACAATTACATCCACAAATATGGACATAAATCGAAGTTGATGGCAGCAGCAGTTCGTAACAAGCAGGATTTATTCAGTCTTTTGGGGTATTTTATGAGAATTATTTAAAACTATAGCTGAAAATTACCATTGATACTAGATACTAATGTTTAAAAAATTCTTCCATCCCTGTCAGGGTTGATTATATCATAGCACCATTGAAGGTATTGCAGTCTCTAAAAGATTCAGCCACTACTCCTGAAGAGAAGTACTCTTTTATTCAAAGGTTATCACCACAATCTGCAGCTGCCTACAATTTCAGTAAAGAAGAGGTATGATTGATATATTGTAGATTCTAATAAAAGAAAAGAGGTGTGGGAAATGAGTGAAAATTGCAAAAAATGTTTGGTGTTAATAATCAGGTTACAAAATGGGACCAGTTGAGCCTAGCATCGGCAATGGGGCCTGCAGCAGTGGAGCTTCTAGCAGCTGGACTTGATGGTTATACTGATCAAGGCAGGCGAGTTGAGGAACTCTTTACTAAGATTTGGCCACCTCCTAATGTATAGAAATTACAAACTTCAATCTACTTCACTTTTACAAACACTTTATGGAATAAATGAAAACTCTGGTTTGGGCCTGTGTTCCTTTCTTATCCTATCTCAACACATAAAACCTAGTTTTATGGGTTGAATGATATGTGAATTTTATATTGCATGGTTTACTATACATCATTTAAGAACTCATTTAATTCATCTAAATTCCCAATTTCAATTTTCTCATGTTATTTTTTATTTATTTTATTTGAAATTAAGAAAGTGTTTTTATTTATAATTTGATATTTTTTTTATAATTTTACTTAACTTTTTAATGTTATTTTTTATATTTGTATACTTCTATATGTTTTTATTTTATTTTTGTTTTATTTATATTAAAGAAATAAAAAATAGAGAAAACTGGAAAATTAATTAAAACAGACAATTAGAAAAATGAAATAAAAAATAATAATTAAAAAACATAAAAAAAACAAAAGCGAAAGGACAAAAATGGTAAAAAAGGGCAAAATATATGGAAAAAATGGAAAAAGTGAAAAATAAAACAACAAAAAAACTGAAAAGGAAAAAAAAATAAAAATGAGAACAATAAAAATGGAAATGATAAAACCATGGAAAAAACAATACAAAACGTTTAAAATAACAGAAAGAAAGAGAGGAAAAAACAAGAAAACAAACAACAAACAAAAACAAAATGAGAACCAAAAATGAGAAAACAATAACAATAAAAATGAGGAAAATTTGAAAAAAAAAAAGGTACAAAAGGATATAAAAACATGGGTTAATTACAAACAAACAAAAACAAAATGAGAACCAAAAATGAGAAAACAATAACAATAAAAATGAGAAAAAATTGAAAAAAAAAATGTACAAAAGGATATAAAAACATGAGTTAATTACAAATAACTACCCTGTGGTTTGGTCAATTTGCAATCCTTTACCTGTGTTTTTTTTTTTTGCAAACACAACCATGTGGTTGTAAAATTTTACATGTTTTTGTACTTTGCCAAATTTGATCGATAACGACTTCGAAATGAATTTTTTTTTCAAGAGTTAAATGATATTTTAAGCAACTTTAATTCTTTAATTTTTTGGTTTACGATCATTTAGGTGTTGTTTTTTTTTATGAGAGAGAAAGATAATGTTTAGAGAGAGAAAACTCCAAAAATGATGATTTTGAAAAATTAAGAATATGGTTCCATAGTAAATATGAATATCAAACAAGTTTAATTTTTGAAAATTTTCATTTTGAGATCGTTATCGGTCAGATTTGGCAAAGTAAAAAAACATGTTAAATTTTGCAATCATAAGGTTGTGTTTGCAAAACAAAATACCACAAACGCCAAATCAAATGGTAGTTATTTGTAATTAACCCTAAAAACATTAAAATAACTGAAATAAAGAGCAAAAAAAACCAGAAAAAATATCAGGAATAAAAATAAATAAAAGTATTTTAAAATAAAATATTGCATATGCTCTATTTTTACATAATGAATAAAATGTAAATTCAAAATATAATATCAATTTTGTTTTTGTAGCAGTACAAAAATAAAGAAGAAAGAAAAATCAGTTAAACGCTATGTAACTAATTGAATTCATGCAATCCAATTAATTCAGTAATGGATCTCAATCTATCTATCAGGTCCGTAGATGAGATGATAGAGTACGGATGAGCCTGGTCCAGTTTGGTTCAAAAACCAAACCAAATAAGATGTTTTTTTATGAATCAAACTAAACTAAATTTTAATTAGATTCACTTTTAACCGAATGAAATATTCCAGTTTGGTTCGGTTCTAGAACAAAATTGCTGTGAATAATTCTATTTTTGCCTGGCAGTCCATTATTTTTCTAAGACTATTTTTTAACTAAAAGAATAATACATTATAGTTTTTATAAAAAGAAAATAGTCCATAAGTTTTCAACTGATGAAGAGGTGATGAGAACTGGAAACTTGCTGTTTCTGTAATCATAAGTGTAATGTTTTGTCTTAAAAAAAAAGTGTAATGTTTTGTTTTCATTAGAATTAGTAAGTATATATTTTTTTTAAGATATTAATATGAATTGGATTTTCACTATTAGTTTTTTTAAGTTCAATTGATTTCATGATATGATATGCGAACTTTTTTGATCAAACGATCAAGAATTAAATTGCAGGACACGATAATATAAATATGTGTTGCACCCTGCAAATTTAATGAACATTCATGTGACTGATGCGTTAGATATCAATATAAATTGAGTTGTTAACCATGAACTTAATCTTTTAACTCAATTTGTTCCACGAGACTTTTTACTTTTCATTATAATTGGTTTAGTTTTTTTAGAATTAGTTTTTACTTAGAATTATTTTTTAGATGTGAACACTGAATTGTTTTTAATTAGAATTTATTATAATTAACTTTTACATAGTTTTTATTCTAATTAGAATTAGTCAAGACTATTTTCTCTCTCTCTCTCTCTCGGCTAGGGTTATGGTGAAGCGAGTAAGGGATAGATCTAGGGATAGGGGGGTGGTTGTGGGCAGTGAGGGGTTGGCGTCGGCTGGGATCTGGTCGGATCAGGAGGGGGGGATCGGCAGGGAAGGGGGCGGCGGCCTGAAAGGTTGGGGCGCAAGGGGTGAGGAGGGGTTGGAAGGTGGGGGGCGCGCGCAAGGGTTGGATCTGGGAGGGGCGCTTGGCGGTGCGACAGGGGAGATTAGGGGTGTCGGGAGGGGGGTCGTGGGGGATGATAGGGTGGTGCCGCGGGAGGTTTCTATGCGGCTGGAGGCGGATCTTAGGGATCCTCGCGCGGCTAGGTCGGCTGTTGTGATGGATGCCGGGGGCAAGGCGCCCCCGATCTCGGGGGGAGATGTTAGGCGGGTGGTGCCTGGCGCGGGGTTGTGTGCCGACAGTGCAGGGCACTACCCTGGTTCCGCCGGCACCTCTGCTGGGTGTTGGGTTGGGATTGCCGGTGCGGTGCCTAGCGCTGGCTGCAAGCTTCCAGGCAGTGCTGGGCAGGCTGGGGCAGCGGCAGGGGGGCAGGCTGCCTCGGGTCAGGACCATTCTATTAAAACGGCTATTTTTGGTGTTGAGTGTGGAGTTCAAGGACATGGGAACGCGGTTTCCCCCATGTCTAGGGTTCATATAAATGAGACAGGTAGAAGCTCTTGGAAGGATACGGTTATGGGGGGTGGTTGAGGAAGAGCCTTGTATGGAGGAAGTGTTAATGGTGGGGGAATCTGATGATATGTTCTCAGATTCTGATGAGGAGGAGGGTGGCCAGGATGATCCTCTTTGTCCTGTTATTAGACTTTCCGCTGCAGAGAAGCGTGAGCTCAGAGAGAAGTGGAAGGTGTCTTTAATAGTTATAGTGCTGGGTAAGAGAATTAGCTTTAACTATTTTGCCCAAAGGATACAAGCTCAGTGGGCGAGGAAAGGTAAAGTCAGTACTACTGACCTCGAAAATGACTACTATGTCATTAAATTTACCAGGGTTGAGGATTATAATTCGGTGATCAAGGGGGGCCCGTATATCATCTCCAACCATGTTTTGGCCTTACGGCCTTGGGTTCCTAATTTTAATCCTCACGATTGTTCGGTCAATAGGATTTTGACTTGGGTGAGGTTCCCGGGTCTTCCCATTGAGTATTATAGTGAAAACTTTCTCAGTAAAATAGGAGGTCTGGTTAGGAAGGTCCACCACGTGGACAAAACTAGAATTGGTGCCATTAGGGGCAAGTTTGCTAGGGTTTGTATAGATGTTGATCTTGCAAAACCTTTGTTGTCAAAATTCTGTGTTCGTGATAAGGTGTTTTTTATTGAGTATGAAGGTTTACATAACATTTGTTATGATTGTGGTATGTATGGTCATTCTCAGGAGGGGTGCCCTAAAAGGGAGAAGGTTGTGAAAGAGATTGTTGAGGGTAGTGTGGGGAGAACTGAAGGGAGCTAGGGGAACGGAGGGAACTTTGGACCCTGGATGGTGGCAAAGAGGCCCGCTAGACGTAGAACTCAACCTTCAGTTGTTCACAATCGTCCTCCGGACATCAACATTAATTTGAAGTCCTCTCTTTCAAAGTCTACTGTTCTTCCAAGTGTCAAGGAGAAGCCGATCCTCAAAGCTAGGGAGAAGTCTGGAGCTGATTCAGCTTTCACACCAGGTTCTAGATTTGGGGCCCTGACGATTGAGGAAGCTCAAGATTCGGACCAGGGTGAGGAACATATTGATCAAAGCATGCCAGGTTTGGAGTCTGTGGATCCAGCCGAGAAGGTGGTTGAATCTGTTAACCCGCTTTTTGTCTCCAAAGATGAAGCCCAAGGGGGGACCCTGGCCCTGGCGGCTCGAAGGATGAAGAAGACAAATGAGGTTAGTATTCCTATTCTTGGTGGTGATCCTGGGATTGGGAAGTCTATGGGAGTTAACAAAACTAGTATGAAAAAGCTTAAAGGAAAGCAAAAAAGTGTCCAAAACACTATGGCTTTTCCAGAGAAGAGGGGGCCTGCGGGTACCTCAGTGAGGCTCTCAGGAGCCCCTAATAAATACATGGCTTAGGTGTGTGGGTGCGGTCAGTTTTCCTCCTTTCTATGGATTTGTTGTGTTGGAATGTTAGGGGTGCGGCTAGCAAGGCTACCCGTATCCATGTTAATGATCTAATTAAGCAATTTAATCCATCTTGTTTTGGTTTAATGGAAACTAAGATTAGTGGAGATAAAGCAGATGAGGTGGTTAAAAAGTTTAGGAACTGGAATTGTATTAGATCAGAGGCTACTGGTCGGGCTGGTGGGATTTGGCTTTTCTGGAAGCCAGATCAGATTCATTTTGATGTTATTAACATGGATAAGCAGTTTATTCATTGTAAAGTGAGTGTCTCCGGTTATAAACCTTTCTTAACTACCCTGGTGTATGCTGACCCTATTTTAGCCAATAGGAAACGGCTTTGGGAGGTTCTTTACTCTTTGAGTGTCAGCATATCTGAGCCTTGGTTTGTGGCGGGTGACTTTAATGATATTGCTTTTATGAGTGATCAGAGAGGGGGTTCGAATCATTATGTTAATCGCTGCCTTCACCAAAAAAATAGTATGGATTTATGTGGCCTTTCCGATCTTGGGGCCTCTGGTCATAAGTTCACTTGGAAGCGCAACAGTACCTTTGTTCGTTTGGACAAAGTTTACGCGAATATTTTAGCTCAGACTACTTTCCCTGAAAGCTCTGTGTTGAATCTCCCTTTCCGTCATTCGGATCACTGTCCTATTTTATTTAGGCTGATGAGAGGCAATCGTCTTAGGGGTGAGAGACTGTTCCATTATCTTTTGGCTTGGGAGTCTCATCCTAAGTTTAAAGAGTTTGTCCATGATAATTGGAAACCCCACTCGAATGTCCTTCAAGCTGCAGAGGGATTCATGAACAATGTGCTGGGTTGGAATAAAAATGTTTTTGGGCATATTATTGTTGAAACACCTTTCCACATAATTTTGATTTGACAAAATTGTTTAAGTATAATTAAAATATATTCTAAACACACTAAGTTTAAATGCTTTGATTTATTCTACTAATGTGTTTGTTCAATGTTGAGTTAAATTGTTTATAAGACACAAGATTAAAAGGCCCAAGCCCAATACGGAAGTCAAAGCCCAAGTCAAACAGTTTAAGGCAACTCGGCCCGCGTATGTCAAAACGCTGTCATTATGTACAAAACGCAGCTCAGCAAGAGAAGGATCTAGAAGACCTTCAAGGAACAACTTCGGAACGAAGCTGCTGAGTGGATTCGACAAACAGTACAAGACAGCAGCTGGCTAAGAACAACTTCCAAACAAAGTATTTCTACTTTGGGTAAAGTTCAGAAGACACAGTATGCTGTCTAGTTGACATTACCATAAATGGAGAGACACTCTGCCGAGCTGACCAAAAGCTGACCGAAGACGGAAGATACTCAAATCTGATTGGCCGAGAGCTCTAAGCAAGTTAGGATGACAACGACAGGAAGCCGTTTCCCTCCAACGGTTATTTCGAAATTCGAAATGACCGATGCCTCAGACGTCTCTATAAATAGTGCCATCAGTTGCTTCATTCAACAGAGAACTTGATCAAGCCATTACGCTGACCAAATTTCTACGCAAAGTTCTCCAAGCAAAAGCAAAGCAATCTTACACTATATTTCATATCTTTTGTGTAAAAGTCTAGAGTGATTATTCAATCATCTAAGGTGTCTTAGCAATCATTGTTTAGGACAAACACTTATCATTTCTAGAGATTAGAAAGGAGAGGCTGAGTACTCGGTTATAGTACTCAGTGAGAGATTAGGATTGAGTAAAGGTATAGAGGAAGGTACTCTTGTTATACTCAGTTGTTAAGATTGTAAAAGGTTTGATGCTCTACCGTTAAAGAGCTCAGTAGAGAATTCGAAATCTCGGAACGTGTTCCGGGGACAGGACGTAGGCTTGGAGGCCGAACCTGGATAAATCTGCTGAGTAACATATTTCTAACCTTTAACTCCTTTATATATTTATTGCTTGCTTAAACAAAAATTGACCAAGTAAAGAGGTCAAGCTGAGTTGGGCGCGTTGAATATCCGAGCTCAGGAATAGACTCTAAGTGCTATCTCCTGACTCAAGTAAAAAAACTGACATAGTCACTAGTTGACTGAGCCAGTATCTTGCTATTCACTCAGCGCCGCTGTCCAAACCTTTTTCTCACGAAAAAGAAGTCTGCCCTAGCTTAAAATTTTTAAATAGTTCCTAACCCCCCCCTTGGAACTATACTTGTAACGTTATAAGGGACCAACAAGTGGTATCAGAGTTTAAAAGCTCACTGTAAAAGGTTTAACCACCTTGAGTTGATCCCCACTATGGGCGAAAACAGCACTCGGTTTCTCCCAGGAAACCAAACAACTCAGATCTTACCTGAGGGGCTGTCCATTACTCGGCCTCCCCTATTCTTCGGGTCTAACTACACCTTCTGGAAGAATAGGATGAAAAATTTCATTCAGGCTACAAATATGAGTGCCTGGCTATCCATAGTCCAAGGTCCATTTGTACCTGTCGAAGCTGTGGCTGGCCAAACAGTTGTTAAAGCTGAGGCCAAATGGACAGAGGATGAGCTCAAGAAGCTACAAAATCATGCTTCGGCTATAAATATGCTTCACTGTGCGCTCGATGCTGCAGAATATAATAAAATCTCAGGTTGTGAGTCGGCGCAAGAGATCTGGAAGAAGCTGGAGGTCACCTACGAAGGAACCAATAAAGTAAAGGAGTCCAAGGTGAACCAGCAGATGAGACTGTACGAGCTGTTCGAAATGAACAATGATGAGGGTATATCTGACATGAATGCAAGGTTTACCAACATCATCAATGAGCTCAAGAGACTTGGGAAGATCTTCACTGAGGAAGAACAAGTCAAAAAGATACTCAGGAGTCTTCCTAAAGACTGGCAAGCAAAGAAGACCGCTGTTGAGGAAGCTCAGGACTTAACCACCTACAAATATGACGAACTCATCGGCTCGTTGCTGACCCATGAGATATCAATGAAAAACTTCGAGGTGAAGGAAAAGTCTGAAGACAAGAAGCAGAAATCTTTTGTCATGAAAGCTGACTCCACTGATGGGAGCTCAACAGATGATGAGGAGATGGCTATGTTCACAAGGAAGATGAAAAGGCTGTTCAGAAAGAATGACAAATACTCTAAGAAGCCTTACAGAAAGTTTGATAAGTATAAAGCTGAGTCCAGCGATAGAAAATACAAGAAAGACAACTCAAAGCCCATTACATGCTTTGAATGTCATCAAACTGGCCATATCAAGTCAAGCTGCCTCACGCTGAGGAAAGATAAGAAGAACGGCAAAAAGGCAATGGTGGCTACATGGAGCGACAGTGATGAGTCTTCATCAACAGAAGCTGAGGCCAACGAGTCAGCGAAGATATGCTTCATGGCTGACGAACTTGCTGAGCCGTGCGTCTCTGAGCATGCTGACCCCTCCATTGCATCTGACGATGAGGAGCAATCAAACGAGGTAATATCACTTTCTCAGCTCAGAAACGAAATAGGTAATGCCCTGAGTGACCTCTATACACTTGTCAAAAAGTATAATAAGAAAATTAGAGCACTCAGCAGGCGCTGTGACGAGGTTGAAGAGGTCAAGCTAAGTGACCTCAGATTCCTTCTTCAGGACAACTCAACTTTGCATGATAATATGGAGATCATACATAAGTCTGTCTCTGAAGTCCAATCAGATTCAAAAAAACTGAGAAAGGACGTCACAAATATCCAGAACCAACTAAAGGTTCAAAACAAAAGAAATATTCCTCTGAATGCTCAGTACCGAAGTACTGGTCAGCAGAGATGGAATCCCCAGAGGAATATCCAGTGTGACTTCTGTGGGAAGAAAGGATACACCACTGGGGTGCTGACCAGTCAGTGAGAAATCCTAAACGGAAGGTCAGCTGTGACTTCTGTGGAAAGAATGGCCATACTGTCCAAGTATGCCGCGATAAAATAAAATATGATGCTTTACTTGTTGAACCTAACAAGCAAGGACCCAAAAAGAATTGGGTACCTAAAAGTAACTAGTTACAATGCAGGTAAGCCTGAGATGTGCTGAGAAGTCAAAGATGTGGTATATTGACAGCGCATGCTCGAGGCACATGACTGGTGATGAAACTCAGTTCATCACATTTGAGCGTAAACGAGGAGGAAGCGTAAGTTTTGGAGACAACAAAAAGGGTAAGATAGTAGGGTCAGGAACCATCGGAGGTAATCCTACTATTGAGTCAGTCTCCCTAGTCAGCGGACTCAAATATAACTTACTCAACGTAGCTCAGCTATGTGACAATGGGAGAAAAGTTATATTTGATGCTACTGGATGTAAAATATACGAGGGAAAAACAAATGAGTTAATTTTAACTGCCCCTCGGATTGATAATGTCTTTATGCTAGACTTAGAGAAAAAGTTTTCAAAAACTGTATGCTTAGTGTCAAAGGAAGAAAATTCCTGGCTATGGCACAGGAGACTTGGTCATGTAAGCATGGACCTCCTGGCCAAATTAGCAAGAAAGCAATTGGTTGAGGGACTGCCTGAACTTAGATTTGAAAAAGATCAATTATGCCACGCTTGCCAAGCTGGAAAACAAACCAAACAATCTTTTCATAGAAAAAACATTGTCTCAACTAAGCGTCCGTTAGAATTACTACACTTGGATCTCTTCGGTCCAGTCCAGCCGCTGAGTCTGGGTGGAAGAAGATTTTCCTTGGTCATTGTAGATGACTTCTCTCGGTACACTTTGGTCATCTTGCTGAGTAGCAAGGATGAGACCTTTGAGACATTTTCAAATTTGGTTAGAAAACTTGAAAATGATAAAGACCTAAAACTAGCTCACATCCAAAGTGATAATGGTGGAGAATTCAAAAACCAACAGTTTGTTGAATTCTGTGAAGCCAGCGGCATTGACCATAACTTTTCTGCTCCTAGAATGCCTCAACAAAATGGGGTTGTTGAAAGGAAGAACAGAACACTGGTTGAAATAGCCAGGACGATGCTGAGTGAGCATAGGCTTCCAAAGTATTTTTGGGGAGAAGCTGTTAACACAGCGTGCTATATTCTTAATAGGGCTCTTGTTAGACCTATACTAAAGAAAACCCACTACGAGCTTTGGAAAGGACGAAAGCCCAACATTGGATACTTTCGTGCCTTTGGCTGTAAATGTTTTATTTTAAACACTAAAGATAGCCTAGCTAAATTTGACTCAAAAGCTGATGAAGCTATCTTTTTAGGCTACTCAACAAACAGCAAAGTATACAGAGTTTTCAATAAACGAACTCAAGTTTTAGAAGAGTCAGTACATGTTGAGTTCGACGAAACTAACCCTGCAGGAAGATATCTGCCACTGACCGAGGATGATCCACATTCAGCACCCGCTGATCAAGATACAGCTGCTGAGTCATTCCCTCAAGGGCTGACCAAAGGTAAAAGTGAACCAAATATTGTTTTCACTGACCAGTCTTCACCTGCAGAGATTGTTGAAACACAGACAACACAAGACATCAATCTACCCAAAGAGATAAGGATTCCAAGAGGGCACTCAGAGAGTGCAATCCTTGATGCCGCTGAGAATACTCTGATGACAAGAAACCAACTCAGGAGGTACCTCAGCAATGTAGCCTTCGTCTCAGTTCAGGAACCTAAGAACTTCGTTGATGCTGAGGAAGATGAATTCTGGATGAGCGCAATGCAAGAGGAACTTGATCAATTCAGAAGAAACGATGTATGGGAGCTAGTGCCGCATCCAAGGAGTCAGAAGACCATTGGAACAAGATGGGTCTTCCGCAACAAGCTGGATGAGCAAGAAAACGTAGCCAGGAACAAGGCAAGGCTTATAGCTCAGGGCTACAGTCAGCAAGAAGGTATTGACTACGGTGAGACCTTTGCCCCAGTGGCAAGGCTAGAGGCTATTAGGATCTTATGTGCATATGCATCTTACATGAACTTTAAACTGTTTCAAATGGATGTTAAGAGTGCATTCTTTAATGGAGTTATAAACGAGGAAGTTTATGTTAATCAACCTCCAGGGTTTGAGGATCCTAAATTCCCAAACCACGTTTATAAACTCAAAAAGGCTCTGTATGGCCTCAAGCAAGCACCACGTGCTTGGTATGAGAGGCTGACCAGTTTCCTGCTGACTAGAAACTATGTCAGGGGTAAAGCTGATACAACCTTATTCATTAAGAGAAAGGGTAAAGATACCCTGCTGGATCAAATATATGTTGATGATATTATTTTCGGTGCTACTAATGAGTCAATGTGCAAGGAATTTAGCAAGCAAATGCAGACTGAGTTTGAAATGTCTATGATGGGAGAACTCAACTTCTTCCTTGGACTTCAAATCAAACAAGGAAAGAATGGCATCTTCATCAGTCAAGCTAAATATGCCAAGGAGATATTGAAGAAATATGATCTTGAAAATTGCAAGCCAATATCCACTCCTATGGGCACTGACACTGTCCTCTACGCTGACGAGAATGGTAAGTCAGTAGACAGCAAGTTATATCGAGGTATGATAGGCTCTCTACTATACTTAACAGCAAGTAGACCGGACATTCAGTTCTCAGTATGCTACTGTGCTAGATATCAATCTAACCCTAAGGAATCTCATTACATAGCTGTAAAAAGAATCCTTATATATTTGCAAAGCTCAGTGAACGCAGGTTTATGGTATCCCAACACTCATGGCTTTACACTCGTTGGATACACTGACGCTGACTATGGTCGAGACAAGCTAGAATGGAAAAGCACCTCTGGAGGATGTCATTTCTTAGGAAGCTGTCTTGTATCTTGGTTCAGCAAGAAGCAGGCGTCAGTAGCCTTGTCTACCACTGAAGCTGAGTACATTACTGCTGGTCACTGTGTTGCTCAAGTCCTATGGATTAAGCAACAGTTTGAAGACTATGGTGTTCAAACAAATACAATTGAGGTCAAATGCGACAACAAAAGTGCAATTGATCTATCAAAGAACCCAATTCAACACAGCAGGATGAAGCATGTCAGCATAAGACATCACTTCATTAGAGACCATGTACTCAAGGGTGAGATAAAGCTGACCTATGTCCCAACGGATGAGCAGCTTGCGGATATCTTCACAAAGCCACTAGCTCGTGAATAGCTCAGCATACTGAGAGAAGCCATTGGTATGTTTAATCCTCTTCAGTAAATTCCTGTTCTAAAATGTAAATTTATGATGAGTGAATTACTATGCTGAATGAGTTATGCAAATGCATGCTGAGTGATTGTTATGTTGAGTACTTAACATATCAATACTGAGTAAATACGCACACCGAGTAGTAATTTCAAACTGAGAAATCATCCTTTCATATACTACTGACCACTCAGAATATAAAACGCTTAGTATTCTAAACCCTGAGTGTTAGATCCGTTGCATTAAATGCAAAAGCACGCGAATAGCCACCTAGGATGACGTATGCGCCGAATGTGTCATAAAAGCCAGGATCTTTGTCGGTTGACAATCCCAAGGCAAAACTGACACATGGATTCGATAAGATCCACACTTCATTGCTATAAATAATGGGTAAATCCCCATTCTTTATTTTCTTTACACTTACCGAATTCTTTGGCAAAGCATTCTCTCTCTCTCTCTCTCTAAGACTCTCAAAGCTTCCCAATCCTCTTTCTGATATAATGACTAGTGTTTCCGTCAACATCTCCGGTGCCGGTCACCCTAAGACCAGCTCCGATGAACCCTCCAGGCAAACTTCTGTGCCTGAAACCACCAAGGTCACTATGCCGAGCAAAGGCAAAACTGGGCAAGCTACCTCCTCCAAAGGAAAACCGACCAAAATCAGAACCTATACCAAGGTATTTGATAACATTAGCGAATGGAAAGTAGACTTCTCGCGATGGGTTTCTGAGGCCTTCGTGACATCCGAACAACCCTTCTGCGAATGGATATCGCAAAATGGATGGACCGAGCTATTCTCCATTAGGGATCACACCTATCCTGACCTGGTAAGGGAGTTCTACCACAATCTCTTAGTCGCTGACGATAACCAGGACTACTTAACAATAGTGGTAAGGGGGAAAACGATTTTCATCAATCCCACCTATTTGGCGAATTTGCTAAAGCTGAAAAATGAGGGAGCAAAACTGAGAAGAACTGGAGATCAGGATGACACTAACTACGAAGTCAACTTTTGCAAGCCCCCTGGTCATTCTGGAGAAGTCTCAAGTTCATCCATGGGTCAGCACCAAAAGATGGCTCATTACCTGCTGACCTACTTTATTTACCCAAAGATAAACTGCACCAGCTCAGCGACAAATTTCGAGCAATGCTTTATATGGCATATGCTGACATATACGCCTATCAACATGACATTATTCTTGATTGCTGGGTTCATAAGGAGCACTGGAACTCTCAGGCTGGGATCGCTCATCACCAGGATCCTCATTGATCATCAAATAGACCTAACTGATGAAGTTAAAGCTAGAGGATCTGAAATAACAGCTGCTTCGCTGAGGGCTTTGAAGTTCAATCAGCCACTAAAGAAAGGAAAAGATGCTGCTGAACAACAAGCTGAGGAAACAGCTCCAAAGCAAAGCCAAAGGACAAAGGCTCCAGCTGCCCGCAAGAGGAAAGCTGTTGTGACCTCTTCTAAGAAGGCTGAGCCTCAGACCAAGAAGTCAAAGTCAGCTGCTGAACCAGGTCAGGAAAGACCTAAGTCAGCTGAGAAAAGGAGCAGGTAAGAAGAGCCTGAAATTAAGGATGAGCAACCTCAAAAGAAGCAGAAGTCTTCTACACTGACTCCCATTGATGCTATACCTACTGACGTAGTAGTTCCTGGTGATTCTCACTACACACAGTGTCTAGGAACTATAGCTGAGCATCAAGAAGATAAGGTGCATCTGGACGATCAGTTCATTGCACAAGTTGAGGAAGAGTTAGATGGTGATAGTGAAGAAGATGAAGAACAAGAAGTAGAAGGCGGTCAGGATGACGCTGAGGACACTGAGGAAACAGCTAGTGAGGTTGATGCTGAGCCAACCAATACTGGGTTGGCTGCTGAACAAGAACCTGACCAACACAATGTTGATCAAGGACAAGAACAAGCTGACCAGCTTAATGCTGATCAAGAGGAAACTTCTCCCTCCCACTCAGGAGAATCTATACAAGCTGACACTCCTCCTCCTCGTAGAAGAAGATTAGTTAAGGCAAGTCAGAAGACAGTCATTGACCTTCCGGTTCAACCACCAACTGTCCTAGACTTTGTTATTCAGAAGCCGACCAAGGATCCTTCTGCACTAAAGCTGAAATTTTTCAGAAAACAACCAACTTCTACTCCACCGGCTTCCCTCGAAAAGCAAGCCTCTGTTTCTTCACCAAAGGAACACGCCGACTTGAATGCTTCCGCCAACTCAACAAGTCAAGTTGAGTCAATTCCTGTAAATGCTGTCAATCCAAGCATTGTGCTGACTTAAAACATTCCTGCCCCAGTCAGCACAGACAGCATTAGAATTACCTCTTCTCTAATCAACACATCTGCCGATCAATCAACTCTACCAGAACCTTAAGTGTAGATTGGAAACACACTTCCAGTCACTGACCACGTTATTCCTCTAACTCCTCTTCCAACCGGTCATACTGAGGCAACAATGCAAGTTAATGAAGGCCCTCTTAGCTACTTGCATGCTACCAAGTCTGGAAAAAGAATCATCGACTCGGTGCAAACACTGATCAAAGACCTTCATCAAACCACTCTACCTACTGCTGGGTCCTCTACTGCTGAGACAACTCAGCTCTCCCATATAACTCAGCTTCTCAACGAAGTTAAGGGATTCAAGGACTTGCTGAGTGTCATTGTTACCTTTCAAGCACAGCAAGCTAAGCAGGATTCCATCGCAAAGCTGGCTGAGATTCAGCTGACAATAGTTCAACATCTCAACGCTCTTCAAGAACAAGTTCAGACGTTGTCAGCTGCGAACACGCGCTATGCAACTTCTGATGAAGTAAAAATGCTTTTTGCTCAGTATATCGTCCATACTTTTACCGAATAACCATACTTTTACCGACTGTAATAGAGCAATGTCATTTCCCATTAACAGTATATCGTCCACATATAGTATGAGAAATGCTATAGAGCTCCCACTTGCTTTCTTGTAAATGCAAGCTTCTTCGCAATTTTGTTCGAAACCAAATTGTTTTATGGTTTCGTCAAAACGCTTATTCCAGCTTCTTGATGCTTGCTTGAGTCCATAAATGGATCTCTTAAGTTTGCAAACTTTGTTTGCATCCTTTGATATGAAACCTTCAGGTTGCATCATATATACATTCTCAAGCAGGTTTCCGTTTAGGAAAGCTGTTTTCACATCCATTTGCCTAATCTCATAATCGTAGTGAGCGGCAATAGCAAGCATGATTCTGATAGATTTGGACATAGCAATAGGAGAGAAAGTTTCGTCATAATCAACACCTCGCTTTTGACGATATCCTTTCGCTACCAACCTAGCCTTGTAGGTGCTAACCTTTCCATCCATGTCAGTCTTCTTTTGAAGATCCACCTGCACCCGATGGGTTTTATTCCTTCGGGTGGATCAACCAAAGTCCATACTTGGTTAGTATACATGGAATCCATTTCAGAATCCATGGCCTCAAGCCATGCTTTAGAATCTGGACTAGTAAGAGCCTCTTCATAGTTTTCGGGTTCGTCGTCTAATACGGGAACCTCGTCATCATCTCCCACTAGAAAACCATATCTAACTGGGAGTTCACGAACTCTTCGTGATCTGCGAATAGGTGGCACTGTAGTCTCATCCAATGGGACTACTTCGGGTACCTCAACCGCCTCTGTTGTTTCAGTCGGTGTTTCTTCTTCTTGAACTTCGTCAAGTTCAATTACGCTTCCCTTTTGTGTTTCTTCGAGAAACTCTTTCTCTAAGAAGGTTGCGTGTTTGGATACTATTACTTTCTGATCATCTGGATGATAGAAGTAATACCTTACGGTTTCTTTGGGATATCCAATGAAGAAACATTTATCAGATTTAGAATCTAATTTGTCGGACGCAATGCGTTTGACAAAAGCTGAACAACCTCATACTCTCATAAATGAGAACACGGGTTTCCTACCAACGAACAATTCATATGGTGTGGAACTAGCGGATTTAGTTGGTACTCGATTCAGGGTGAAGAGGGCAGTTTCTAGGGCATAGCCCCAGAACGTCTTTGGAAGCAAGGCCATGCTCATCATGGATCGTACCATATCTAATAGGGTACGGTTTCTCCTCTCGGATACACCATTGTGTTGTGGTGTATAGGGAGGTGTCCATTGTGAGCATATCCAACATTCAGTTAGATAATTCAGAAAATCATCTGAAAGATATTCGCCACCTCGATCGGATCGAAGTGTCTTTATTTTCTTTCCTAATTGATTTTCTACTTCATTCTTGAAGCATTTGAACTTGTCAAAGGCTTCTGATTTGTGCCTCATCAAGTAGATGTAACCATATCGAATATGGTCATCTATGAAGCTTATGAAGAATCTGAATCCTCCTCTTGCTTGGACTGACATAGGACCGCATACATCTGAATGAATAAGTCCTAGAGTGTCTGATACACACTCACCTTTATTGCTAAAGGGTGTCTTTGTCATTTTACCTTTTAAACATGATTCGCATGTTTCCAATGATTCAGGGTCAATTGGATCTATAAGCCCATCTGAATGTAGCTTTAGCATGCGTCTCTTGTTTATATGACAATGCCAAAAGTAAGTTGAATTATCTAGCTTATGTCTTTTGGTATCAATTGCGAAAACAGAAATCAACACATAAATCCCATTTTGTGATATTCCTGAGAAATAGAAAATCGAATCTCTATAAAAATTGCAATGTTTGTTCTTTATAGAACATACCAGACGTTGGAGTACCGGCTTTTCCCTTCTAGAGGGTAGCTCGGTACAAAGAACAATTTCTCTTCCAATGCCCCACGTCACCACAATAGTGGCACTTTCTTTTAGGCTTCTTCACTTCCTTTCCCTTAACTTTAGTGGGCATGGCTTTCTTACCTTTCTTGGGATGTTTAGGATTGGGAGAATTCCCTTTCCACTTCTTTGATCCCTCTATGACAATAGCCGGTATTGCCCTGTCTTTCTTCATATTGGGCTCAACTGACTTGAGCATATTTGCAAGCTCTTCAAGAGAGGTTTGCAAGTCATTCATCTGATAGTTCATGATGAACTATGAATAACTCTTTGGGAGGGATTGAAGAATTAAGTCTACACTTAGTTCGTTATCCATCGCGAATCCAATACTAGAAAGTTTGGTAATGCAGCCAATCATCTTGACACAATGTGTCATTACAGATGTGCCCTCTTGCATCTTGCAACGATATAGCAACTTGGATATCTCGTAGCGTTCGCACCTGGCCTGTTTCCCAAACAGTTCCTTTAGGTGCATGATGATGGAACAGGCATAGTTGCCTTTGTAATTCCGATGTCATCGATGTAAGTATGATGCATCCGACATGATCGTCATCAGCCTTGTGCTTCTGTTAAGCATCGATTGGGAGCATCATCCTCAGGGATAGGGGGTATCGATGTATCAAATACATACCCTATTTTATCGAACTTCAAAACGATTTTGAGGTTACGAAACCAGTCGGTGAAGTTTGAACTATTCAACTTGTTATCGGTAAGTATATTTTGCAGATTGGTGTTAGTCATGATTTTAAGAGTGTTTAATTAAACTTGAGAGTGAGAAAGAGTAGACGTATGTTATTCATTTGCTTTAAAGTATATCAATCTAAAATTATAGGCCTTTTAATTTATTTCAGATTGCTCCCACTATTTTGCCAAATTAATAACCCTCCATATTAATTCGAAGAATTTCACAAATCCTTTAGTGAGCTAGGATCCTAACTCCTGAGATTTCGCCTTGACTTTAGCCAACAAGCTAGTCCCATTTGTTAGGTAGATTCATGCAATCAATCACATCTCGAATGTGATTCCCAGGTTATTGGGTTACTAACCACATTAGTAACTAATATGTTATTCATATTAATCCCAACCATCTTGCCCATTAGTTTATGACAACATGAGTTTGCCCATCCAATTATCATACTCTAATTTAAGTACTACCCCATATTCATGAAAGAACGATTTTCGATAATCCAGGTGTTACCATAAGACCCCGAGCTTGAGTTTACCCAACAACCCAAAGGCCCCCAGTACTGCCGGCTAGGGCTGCACAAAACTAACCGGAAAACCGAAAAACCGATTTCCGAAACCGAAACCAAACCGAAAAATAGGTTAACCGTAACCGATGGACTAGTGTACGGTTTTTATTTTAAAAACCGATGGTTAACCGAAACCGAAAAATAAACCGATTATGTATTAATATACATAAAACTAGTATAAATATATATAGAAATTTAATTATCAATCTATAAATATACATATTTGTATTTAATTTTTAAGTTAAAAATATCAAAATAACTTAAAACTTATTTGTTTTGGCAATTTTGTTAATTAAAATTGAAGTTACATATTTTTATTTAATATTTAAATAATTATATACTTATTTTAAAGTGAATAATTATAAATGTAAAGTGATATTTGCTACGAAAAGTCACTAATGGTTAACCGACCGAAATATAGGTTAACCGACCGAAGTTTATATTAACCGAAATATGGTTAACCGAATTAAATGGACTGGTTAATGGTTTTTGTTAATGGACTGGTTAACCGACCATGTGCACCCCTACTGCCGGCTGAATTATAATATTAGGGAGGGGCAACCGATTTTAATAACTTGCTTATTTACTTAACTTTTTAATGAGGGATTTTTATTTAAGTCTCATAATCTAACTTAGTCTTGATTTGCTTTAGCATACATCAGACATACATACATACATACATTGGCGTTATGGACATACATACATCGGAGGAATTCTCTCCAGGCCGGGGTATCCGTCAAGGTGACCCTATGAGTCCCTTCCTTTTTGTTATTGCAATGGAGAGGTTGTCTCATCTGATCCAAGATGCGGTTGAGAATGGGAACTTCAAACCAGTGGCTATCAATAGTTTTTGTCCCCAGATTACTCATTTATTCTTTGCAGATGATGTTTTGATCTTTCTGGAAGGTAATGAGGAGCAATTGAGTATTATTATGGATATTCTTGACTGTTTCTGCTCGGCCTCTGGTCAGAAGCTTAATGTCCAGAAGTCTAGAATGATGTGCTCTAAGAATATGAACCAGGGTGTCTGTAAAAGGCTAAGTGATTTGTCGGGTATTCCTCTGACGAGCTCTTGTTGGAAATTAGGCTAAGGTATAGCAGCGGAAATATGAAAATTTTAGCCTACTTCCTTTTTAACCATAGGATCCGTTAATCGTTATTTCATATAAAGAGGGATAAGAAGGAATACCTTTCGATGATCAATCTACCGTTGCAAACGAAGTGCCCACAACTTCAAAAAAGATAGAAACTGTTTACCAATCTGCCCCTATCCGAAACAGACCTTCCAGACCTCCGAACGACAATCCCTTCGGTGGAAACGTGGAAGAATATGTCTAGAAGCTCCTGTCCAAATATCGCGACGATCCGACGGTTCAATCTCCGGAAATCCGTGAAATAGTGAACTGACCTAATGTAGGTGAAGAAAAACGAAATTCTCCCTTTTGTTTGTTTTTCTTGTTTCATGAACACAAATAAAACACAGAAAGATTAAGTTAGAATCAACCGTATGAGATGCAACCAAAATAGATTGCCTCTAATTAATCAACACAAGATCAAAGAGAAAAGGAGATGAATGAAATTAATCAATCGACGGAAGCCGCATGAATTCTTGTCCACGAACTAGGGGATGCGAATTCACTTTCTCTCTCTAAAGCAGTATTTCGAAAATCACCAAGAGGGGAGGGAGAAGGCTTAGTCGAAATTCACATAAAGAGGGGGTATATATAGTCACTTGTGTCTAAACCCTAGTTAGATAGGAATAGGTTACTTAATAGGAATTTAATTCGGAATATAATTCCCAATTATTATCTTACTATATATCTAATATATTTAGGATAATAATCAATAACCTAATTGGATAATAATAGGAGCATTTATAATCTAATTATAACTCCTAACTTATTTATCCTTTAATTAATTTAATTCACAAACCTAATCAAATTAGGATTAATGGAATTAAAATAATTTCCATATTTCTATATATAAATTTTGACCCCCTATATGATAATGGGCCTTACTGGGCTCAATTGGACTTCCATCTATTAATGACATCCATCTCTCTTTTGGTTCCAAGTCTTATGTGTGATCCATTAGGTTCTTACTACTTCTGGCCGTATGCAACTATTAAATTAATTTCTTCAAGAATTATATTTAATCCTTGCATAACGGAATGATATACTGAGTATGTTATTAGCAAGTCTGTAATCATTCCCCCAGAGTCCGTTAAGAAGACAGGTTGATTCTGCCGTTAACCCTTCCGTATTAGTTACAGTATAATTCGATCCTTTATCAACTACATCCTTGAACTGAATCTTATGACTATGGATGATGTCAAGTCACATATAGCGAGACGTTCGTTTTACTTGTACAGGCCGAGTCAACTCAAATAGATAGGTTAAGTGAAATCTGTATTTCTACTCTTAAGCTATCACCTTGCAAGGATTTAGAGTCGAGTCTTCCACAAGCGATCCTTGGACGTATCTCCCATTAATCGGGAGTGATAAATGCTCAATCCAATGTATAACTACCCTGACATTACCTCCTGTGACACCCAACCTTTGCAGTTCACACCCCAGAGTCATCTCTGTTAAGGATCGTAGGACCACAGGATCAAAGTCTCACATTCAGTAATTCAAGATGACCAATTAACATTCCTTTGAGTCTGAGGATTACTTATACATATTAATACCAATGAGATGAACAGGTGACAAGGATGAATCTACCCATCCTGTTATCTCAAATCGGATCCCCAATCCTAATGAACTCATTTCATCGGATCCATGTAACTGTCCAGATATCTATATATGTGAAGCTTGTGAGATCAGATTTCTGTCGGACAGAAGACATTGTTACATGCAAGTCTCAATAGCGTTATGTCAATCCTAGACATATCACTTGACTTGGGGTGGTTTTAAGTTTATTAGTTTATCATAAAGTTTAGTCTCACTTCATGCTTGTATGAACACTTTATGATCACCTTAAACAAACTTATGGATTTCCTTTTATTAGACTTTATTTAGTTCATAAAAGGGATTGCCTTTATATAGTTATAAAACATATATCTCATTAAAACAAATGCTATAAAGAACAATTCATTTATATTAAGTTTGTATCCTGGAACAATTGTCTATAGGACACAAAACCCCAACAGCTCTCTCGGGAAGTATCTGGGTATTCCCCTCCACAGTGAGAGAGTGTCCAAAATGTCTTTTAAAGATACTTTGGATAAAGCCAACATGAAGTGTGCTACGTGGAAAGCTAAGACTCTCTCTCTCTCTCGCTGGCCGTCTTACGTTAATTCAATCTGTTAATTGTGCAACTCCCAATCACATTATGCAGGCTTGTCATCTTCCTAATCATGTGCTTAAGGATCTTGACAAGATTAACCGTAGATTTCTATGGGGGGAGGCTGGGGAGGGGAGGAAGATCCATCTTGTTCCTTGGAGTGAGGTTTGTCAGCCTAAGGAGTATGGAGGTCTGGGCATTAGGAAGGCCAAAGATAATAACAAAGTCTTACTTATGAAACTCCTGTGGCGGATGTGGCAGTCTCCTTCTGCGCTTTGGGTCAAGCTCTTATACGGGAAGTACCGGAAGGAAAAGGTGTTTGGGGGGCCTAAGGATAGAGTGGTTAATTGTTCATTTCTTTGGAAAGGCATTAGTGCAATTTTTGCTGAATTTTGTGCTGGGATTGGGTGGAATGTGGGTAATGGCAGGTCCATCAGGTTCTGGAAGGATAATTGGATAGGTGATAAGCCTTTATTGGAGGTTTGTACTTCCTTGCCTCTAGTGGACAGTCAGGACTGGAAGATCACTGATGTGGTGGACTCCGAGGGGGAGTGGATTTGGGATAAATTTGATTCCTACCTCAGCCTTGAAACACTCCTTACTATTAGAGGTGTTCATATTAGTAATCAAAATGATGATAAAGACAGTTACTGTTGGGCACTAACTAACAATGGGACCTATTCGTGTAAATCTGCTTATCAGGCATTCTATCAGGAATTGGATCCTTCCTCCCCTGGGGTGTGGAAAATGATTTGGGCCTTGAAAGTGTCGTTCCGCATTAGGAGCTTCCTGTGGCTTGGCGCTAGGAATAGGTTGCTTGCTAATTCGGACAGGAAAAGGAGGCACCTGGTGGATTCTGGAGTCTGTAGCAGATGCAGAGGGTGTGAGGAGACTTTATGCCATGCTCTCAGGGATTGTGAGAAAAGTAAGGAGGTTTGGAGGAGAATTCTCCCTAGGGATGTGTTACCTTCCTTTTTAGCCCATTTTGAAGAGGATTGGTTTGTTGATGGTATTAAAGGGAGTCTTCTGCCTGGGGATCAAGGTGTTCTTCTTTTTGTGGTGGCTTGCCATCAGATTTGGAGATGGCGGAATGAGGATATCTTTGGAGGAGGAGCGGTCCATCAGTCAAATGTCCTTGAGTTCTTTTCAAAAAAGATTAGTACCATGATTGAGAGTTTTTCTGAAGACCCCTTAGCTAGGGATGTTCTGAGGAAGGAGGTCAGTCTTTTAGGCTGGAGTAGGCCAAGTGAAGGTGTGGTTAAGTTCAACACTGATGGGTCTTGTCTAAGAGATGGGAGAATTGCCGCAGGAGGGGTCCTTCGAGACGATGGTGGTAGGTGGATTTCTGGCTTCTCTCAGAACTTGGGGATTGGCTCTTCCTTTTCTGCAGAGCTTTGGGGGATTCTCTCTGGCCTGAAGCTTGCTAAGAATCTTGGGGTGAGGATGCTTCTGGTGGAATCTGATAACCAAGAAGCGGTTAAAATGATTTCTGAGGGCAATGATGTTTGCAGAAATAGCCTGTCTATTATTAAAGGCATTAAAAGGATTAGTTCCTCCTTTGAGTCGATTAGGTTTGCTCATATTTATAGGGAGCAGAACCGCATTGCGGACCGTCTTGCGATGGAAGGGCACTCTAGTTTGTTGGGTCTTTCTACATTTTCTTCTCCTCCGGTCTTCATCTCCTCTTTCATCTTGGAGGATGTGGTGGGAGTCAGTTTTCCTAGGCTGATCCCGGGTTGAGCGTTTCTTTTGTTTGTTTGTTTTTCTTTTCCTCCCTACTAAAAAAAAATAATTAGTCAAGACTCTGAGGCCCGTGTCTCGTGGGTCAAGTGTAGTGTTTTAAGTCAATAAGTTTAGGACTTGGGACTTGGCCTTTACTGTTTTATTAAGAAGAATATAAATACTTCAAAAATCTATTAGAGTAAATTACTTCGGTTTTCTTCAGTTTCTACTCAAATAAAAAAAGGGTTAATTACAAAAATGGGTCAAATGGGAAGCCCATTGACAAGTGCATAATTCGACAATAAATAATCCCGCTTTTGTGCTTTATAATTGTCATGTTTTGTTATTTTTGCGGGTTTTATTGTTTGTTTTTGGTATTTTCATCTCTACAGGCCAAGGATGACTAAAGGGAGATAAATTGGGCTTAATTTGGGCCGAGCTGATGTCGGATCGTGATCCGGAGCTGATTGGACAAATATTGGTCTGAGTCAGAGTTAGGCTTGCACAAGACTAAGGCAGTTACGGGCTGACAGTTTCCTGCTTCGAATAGAATTGCTTTCCTGATCTGGATTGGACAATTTGAGAACAAGATTTTCAGCTAAAGCACGAAATTGTAGGAGACAAAGGAGGAGGCAATTAATTTCAAATTTGAAGAAGGATTCTAGAGCTAATTTGAAGGGATTTTAATTCCTTATTTTGAGGAATCGTGATAGACTTAAGAACATCAGATTTTCCAAGTTCAGATCATCAGTTTTTACATTTTATTTTTCCAGCAGAAAAACACATACGTTCCATGGCTATTCGGAGCTAACTTCTTTAATTTCGGTTAAGGGATAATTCAAGGAAGATTTTCTCCGTTATCGTGAGACTGTCGTGTCACCTTTTTTTCTCAATTTATTAAGCCGTTTATTTGTTCATCGTGTTTAGAGAATTATTCTCGATTGATTGTTTGTTCTATGAATGATAACTGCAGGTTGTTTGTCGAATCGAATAATCATATGGCTGATTTGGTTTATTAGAGTTTCACCTAAGATAGCCAAACAAAGTAGCTATTGACTATTTAAATCAAGCTAGATTCGTGTTTGGAAGAACGGACTCGAGTCGGACAAACCTGAGTTTGTCTTCCACGTGACATTAATACGAATCTAGTTAGGTTTATCTGAGTCTAATGAACACATAAGTTAGTCCAAAATCGCCGACGCTGAGAGACGGTTAACTAAGATTAGGTTCTTCTAATTCTTAAGCTGTCAATAAATTAAATCTTAGGCGCTGAGATAGGATTGTTTATTGATTAGGATCAAGTTATTTGCCGTGCTTAACTAGTTCGTTATCAAGGAAGAACATTCAAACTGACCCGGCGAAAACATGAGAATATAATCTTATCTGTCAATGATCGTTAACGTATGAATTATCATGCGATTCCCCTTAACCGAATTCATCAAAATATTATTCACAAACTGTCATTAATTCTTGTTTTGTTTTGTCTTGATCTTTTACATGTTACCTTTAGATTTAATAAACTTCACAATTCTAAATCCCCATTTAATTATTTTGTTAGGTCGTGAGAAGTTTTGAATCAATATTATTCCCTTGGGTTCGACCTCTACTTTCTCTATTACAATTTATTCGTTTAAGGAAAGTTGGGATTATTTTTGGTGGATTCGGCACTCACTACCCATTTACATATTTAACCCATTTACTCAACTTACTACATATCTAGACTAATTTTTTGTGACTTTCCCATAATACCCTCAATATTTACGCGCGGATGTCTTCCTCCAATCTGACTTCGCAGAGGTTAGCATATGCGAACCTTGCGAAGCTAAATATGCGAAGCCTGCGAAGCTAATGTTTGGTTTAGTTGATGATTTTAGTTAGCATATGCGAACCATGCGAAGCTAATGTTTGGTTTAGTTGATGATTTTAGTGAGCATATGCGAAGCTTGCGAAGCGAATGTTTGGTTTAGTTGATGATTTTAGTTAGCATATGTGAAGCCTGCGAAGCGAATGTTTGGTTTATTTGATGATTTTAGTTAGCATATGCGAAGTCTGGATGTGTTTTTAACAAAATTCGCTAAGTGGTATATAACAAAAAATGACAAACAACAACGGATTCTAACATTATTTAACAAAAAAATCAGAACATAGATGAATACACCAACAATAATTCAGTGAGATTTATAGAATTAGGCATTTTCTTTGCGTTTTCCAATCTTCCGCCTCACGGAACGAGGTTGTCGTTCGCTCTAAAATCACCCTCTTTCTTCCCTTTTCTCTGTTGTTCGCCTTCTTTCTCATCTTTTCTCTCACTGTTCACCTTCTTCTACCGTCTGTTCGTATTCTTCCTCTTCTTTGCTCTCATTGTTCACCTTCTTCTACCGTCATTCAGCTTCTCTCACCGTCGTCCGTCCTAAAATCGCCCTCTCGTTTTTCCTCTACTGTCGTTCGCTTCCCTTTTCTCTCACCAGAGTAGGAGTTGCTGGAGAACGCCGTCAAACAACAACGGATTTTGCAGGTTAGATCTCTGTGGAAGGAGGAGGAGCCATTTTGGGTGAAGAGGAAACCGTAAGGAAGAGGAAGACGAAGAGGAAGATGAAAGATTGGGGGTATTATTGGAAAGTTACACAAAACAGTCTAGATATGTAGTAGATTGAGTAAATGGGTTAAATATGTAAATGAGCTCCCCATTTGACCTAGTTTTGTAATTTTCCCATAAAAAAAACCATTGCTGAGAAAATAAAACTGAACCGAACAGAATTATAGTTTGGTTCGGTTTTTTTTTTTTTTCTGCTTTTTGTCTTTTACGTATAAATTGATAAGGGTAGTTTGGTTAAGGGTATTTTGGTCCACCCAACCCCAATTAAAGTAGTCAATTAACAGTGTCCTAATATCCAGGATTAGTTAGCCGTAATCCTGTATTCTGATTAGATTAGATTTACTCTCTTTTCAAATATTAGCGGTCGTATCTTCATTAATGTACAACTCTATATAATTACATATCAATGAATATCAAACTCAGTTGAGATTAATTATTTTCATGGTATCAGAGCCTCTTGTGGGTTAACAACCATGCCTACCGATTAATTTTTTTTTTCTATTCTTTTCGACAAACACCATGTCTACCAATGGAACCAGTTATGCTTCCTCATAGACCTCAGTATCCGACATTCCACTCACCCACTTCTCTTCTCAAGTCTCACAGAAATTAACCTCAACTAATTATTTGTTGAGGAAAACATAGATAATGCCCATTCTCAAAGGTCAAGGGTTGGCACATTACATTGATGCAACCGCAAATCCTCCTACTAAAGATATGCCCATCGGAGCTGTTAATCCGGCTTATAAGGTCTGGGAACAGAAGGACCAACAGGTCCTTTGGATCATCAATTCATTATCTGTAGGCGTGTTGCCTCAAATCGTTGGTGCAGAAACGGCACGTGATGCGTGGACCAAGCTTGTCAAAGCTTACTCCACAGGTTCCCGATCGCAGATACGCGATCTCAAACACCGGTTACATAATCTGACACGCAACAATGATTCTGTTTTTGTCTATCTTTAAACCGCAAAACATATCAGTGATCAGCTTACCGCTTTACAAAGCCCAGTTCCAAAGGATGATCTTGTTGCCGCCATTCTCGATGGCCTCAAAATCATCTACAGGCCCTTTATACGAGCCTTGGAGGCTCGAATGGAGCCAATAACCTACGATGATCTCACTGGATTAGTGCTAAGTGAAGAACGACAGTTAGCCCGTGAGGCCCCTCTTCAGTCATTCACACCGTCTGTTAACTTTGTTGGCTGGTCTAACAATGGCAGGGGTCGCAATTTCAAAAGTCGGGGTCGTGGTGGTAATTACTTGGGTCAAATTCTCTAATCGTAATAACTTTATCACTAATGCTTCGTGTATCAGACATCGCAACTCTCGATCAAACATCAGATGTTTTTACAAAGGCGTTGGCCAAGGCTTGGTTTCTTAACATTAGAAGCAAGTTCACGGTTCATCCACCTTCAACTTGAGTGGGGGTGATAAGGGTAGTTCGGTTAAGGGTATTTTGGTCCACCGAAAACCATTTGAAGTAGTCAATTAACAGCCTCCTAATATCCAGGATTAGTTAGCTATAATCATGTATGCTGATTTGATAGATTTACTCTCTTTTCAAATATTATCTGTTGTATCTTTATTAATGTACAACTCTATATAATTACATATCAATGCATATCAAACTCAGTTGAGATTAATTATCTTCATAAATATGAGATAAAAAGTCTATGGTAAAAATTCAAAATAACTGCTTTAACAGAAAAATCAACTAATATTTATTACCTATCAGTAACAGCAAACAACTAATAGCAACAACAAACAATAAATAGGAACATGTGAAACAAGCAGGCTCTCTCTGTTATTTAATTAATAACAATAATTAATTAATAATAATAATTTATTTAGATTTGTATAATAAAAAAAATTGGCCCTTTTAAATTAGGGACCCTGTGCGGAAGAGCTCCTTGTACACTCTTCTATATATATATATATATAGGGGAGGGATCAAGTGAGAACCCTCCCCTAGGTGAGAACTCACCTTAGGTGAGAACCACCCAAAACTACGTAGTTTTGAGTAGAGAATTTTAAAAAAATACTGCTACATAAGGCATTCGAACCTGGCACCCATCAATTGCACTTCACATTGCTTACCACTAAGTCATTTGTTTTCCTTATGTATATTGTCACGCGCTGTTTAATATACCAGTGCCTTTTATCTTCTATTGTTTAATATTTGACGCATACACTTATTAATATCGATTAAATATGCAAACTAATGAATTATTAATAGAAAAAAAAAATTTGCATAATATGAATTATTAATAGAAAAAAAAATGCATATAATAATGAATTACTAATAGAAAAAAATCCAAGAATATGCTCTAATTTCTTATTTATTTTATTCCTTTATATTTTTGTAATTTATGTTATATAAGAAAATATATTTTTTAAAACATACGTTAGAACATATATTTTAACTTTTAAAACACGAACTATGAAGTTTAGAACGTACAGAATATTTTTTAGAACATACGTTATGTTTTTTTAGAACATGCGTTATGTTTTTTCGAACATGAGTTATAAATTATATTATAGAACAAATGAAAAAACGATCCAGATATCTACTGATTTTTTTAGAACATTATACTTAATTTTTGGAACACAAACTATATATTTTTTAAAACAAACGTTAGAACATATATTTTAACTTTTAAAACATGAACTATGAAGTTTAGAACGTACGACATATTTTTTAGAACATACGTTATGTTTTTTTAGAACATGCGTTATGTTTTTTCGAACATGAGTTATAAATTATATTATAGAACAAATGAAAAAACGATTCAGATATTTACCGATTTTTTTTAGAACATTATACTTAATTTTTGGAACATAAACTATATATTTTTTTAAAACAAACTTTAGAACATATATGTTAACTTTTAAAACACGAACTATGAAGTTTAGAACGTACGACATATTTTTTAGAACATACGTTATGTTTTTTAGAACATGTGTTATGTTTTTTAGAACATGTGTTATGTTTTTTCGAACATGAGTTATAAATTATATTATAGAACAAAGAAAAAACGATCGAGATATCTACTAATTTTTTGGAACATTATACTTAATTTTTGGAACACAAAATATAAACTTTAGAACATACGTTATGTTTTTTAGAACATACGGTATGTTATTTAGAATACGTGTTATAAATTATATTATAGAACAAATGCAAAAATGGTACATATATTTATTATTTTTTTAAAACACTATATATAATTTTTAGAACACAAATTATAAAGTTTAAAACATATGTAACAATATTTAGAACATCGTCCTTAACATTTTAAAATATAAATTACAAAAATATAGAGGAATTAAATAAATAAGAAATTATAGTATGTTCTTGGATTTTTTTCTATTAATAATTCATTATTATGCACATTTCTTTTTTTTTCTATTAATAATTTATTACTATGCATATTTAATCGATATTAATAAGTGCATGCATCAAATATTAAACAATTTTTTTACCCAAAACTACGTAGTTTTGGATGGTTCTCACCTAGGAAAGGATTCTCACAAGAGCCCTCTCATATATATATATATATATATATATATATATATGACATATACGTAATTGTATTTATTGATTTAAAATTCAATTTTATTTTTCGTATATCATATATACGAAATAATAAACGAATTTTAGACAAGGATATTTTAGCTGCGTTATGAAATGTTTCAAATGACTTTTTTTGGGTTAATTCAAATAGTTCCCTCTTTCCTTCTTTTTTTTTTAATCTAAGATAACATCCTAAATTAGTTCCTTTTATTAGGACCCTTACATATTGCGATTTTATTCCATTTATTAGAATAATTTTATTCAACGTATTTAACATACGCGATGATAAAGGTATTTAACTTTTTTTGGGAAGGGGTCCTTCCTCACCACATCCTTCCTTCCTTTATGGGGTTCTCTGATATTGACTGGTTCTCTGAAGGCGTTAATGGGAATTTGTTGGCCAGTATGGAGCACGGGGCTATTCTCTTCGCTATTATTTGTCACCAAATGTGGAAATGGAGGAATGAAGAGTTATTTGCTAAGAAGACTGTCTTTATTCCTGACCTCCGGTTTTACTTCTCGAAAAAACTCTCTGTTATTACAAAGAGTTTTGAAGGAGAGCCCCTGGTTCACCCCTCCCCGGTTAAAGAGGTCCAGTTAGTTGGTTGGAGGAAGCCCATGGAAGGGGTTGTCAAGTTGAATACGGATGGCTCCTGCCTTAGTAATGGCAGAATTGCTGCTGGTGGAGTTCTTCGGGATGCTGGTGGCGCCTGGCTGGCTGGGTTTACCCATAACTTAGGTACGGGCTCCTCCTTTACTTCAGAGCTCTGGGGGATCTTGTCTGGCATTAAACTCGCCATTCGCATGGGTGTTAAAAGACTTTCGGTGGAGTCTGACAATTTGGAGGCTATCAACAGGATTTCGGATAGACAGGCTGTTTGTCTTAAGAGTCAGAATCTCATTAAAGCCATCTTGAGGCTTCGTCCTGCCTTCGATTCTCTTACCTTCTCCCATATTTATAGGGAGCAAAACCGCGTGGCGGATCGCTTGGCAGCTGCTGGGCATGGGGGGATGTTAGGTGTTTCTACTCTTTCCGTTCCTCCTTCTTTTCTGTTACCTTCTCTTCTTGAGGATAGGATTGGGGTCAGTCTTCCTAGACTGATCCCGGGTTAGGTTTTTGTTTGTTTGTTTTTTTTTCTTCCCTTCTTACCAAAAAAAAATAAAGGATTCTAATAAATGGTCCTTTTCGATATATTATATCATTCAAATAACTCTTTTTTGTTGTAATTAAATCCTAAAATGACATCCTGAATTAATCCATTTTTTTTAGTGTATTGCATGCACGAGGTATTATTTATTTGTTAAAATTCGCTTTATGAACTACGAATATGACATATTTGCAAGAAAGTATAAAATGGATTTTATTATAAAATTATTTACATGTCTTATCGATTTTTTGGATGAGTTAATATTAAATCAATAAAAAAGAGATTCTTCTCTAGCTAAACTAAAAGTAATTAATCTTGGATTTCATGAACTAAATCTGTAGAAAATGAAAATTTCCCATTGTTGAATGTATGAAAACCCTAACAAGCTTCAAGAAGAAGACTATAATATTTTTTATCGATTAAAAGTTGATCATCTTTGCAAAGATGGAGGCTAATATAGTCCTTCCAAATAAAATGACAAAAGACTCAATTACCCAACTAGGGTTACAACTCAATGACAAGGACTAGGGGTAGATAGAGAATCCAAGTGTAAGTGGCATTTAGGTTATTAATCCTAAATGGTAAGACAGTAAATACATGTGTGGTAAAATAGTAAATTATAGAGAAGGACAGAAAACGGACGGCGTTGTCTCAATTTTCGAGTGCAGAAAATCACCCCACAACGTGTGGGTCACTCCACACGGCGTGTGGCTGGCCTTCTGCCTTCGACGAGCGAATTCATCCTCCAAGTTCCCGTTGCATCCCCACTCTTCAACCAGCTCCACACGACGTGTGTGAGGGCTGACACGTCGTGTGGGGCAGTTTTGCCCCTTTTCTCTGTGTGCTCGTTCGTGCTTCGTTTCTCATCCGACTCCCTTCGTTCGGACTCAATCCCTTGAAGGAGATGCTCACATCATTCACTTTCTTTTGAAAGGAACTTGACCTCAAGTTACTCATTACCTATGGACGAAGCTCGTTAGTCTTGAGTGGACTCTAAGCTCTCAAATCAAACCAAGGCATTGTTCGAAATGAATTCAGGAAGCTCATTCCACATATTTTTGGATTTTCATTCTTCACATGAACTTCCTCCCACATTTCAACTTGTGTCCTGCCCCGGTTCTTATCCTCCGTGACACTCATCTCCCACTTTCTGCCGGCATCAAATGGAATATCTCGACGAAGCTTGTCAAACCACTTCCCAATAGTATCTTGCATTCTCTTCCAACCTGCCATGACATGTCAAATGACTAGCCCCGGACCCTCTCGGTCTTCACATCACTAACTTGAAGATTCGCCACAACCTTCTCTCGCTCATAGCCTACCACGAATGGAATGTACCCACGAAACATATTAACCCAATTTGGAGCTCATAGCCGTTATAGTTCGATAACGTTTTCAATTTTTATATGACAAGCTTACAGTTCGTGACCGACCTGCACAGCTTGAGGGGGTGATATAGTTATACTTGTATGCGAAGTACTCATGACATAGAAGTTGTACTATTTAGGAAGTCTTAACCACCACGATTGTATAGACTGAATACTTTGTCTATAAATACTTTTGTACTTGTGTTAATTAATAACATACAGAAATATTTACCCTCCAATCTTTCATTTCCTATTAGCAGACAACTTTCTAGTTTGTTTGCCATAAATGCATCATTGACACAAATCAAATGATTGAGTTTTTGGCAATCCATTGATCATATTCTTTCTTTTTCTCTCTTGCAAGCACGACAAGATCATTCAAAGTGGAGACTTCAAATGGAAACATTCTATTTTTGGTCATTTGAATGCACATTTCTCATAATATTACTTTTGGAGTGTCTTCTCCATACGACTTCATTTGGTTCTCAAGAATTCATGCACTGAATCACTAATTTTTCATGTGCAAATTCTTACTGTGACCACTATGGATGAGCCATGATATCTAAGTTATAGAGTTGTCCATGCTTCTAATCCTTCAAAAATTGTGGTAATTAATGTTAAACATAAAGAGAAAAATCAATGGCAGTTGATACTTCAAAAGTCATTGGAATATGCAAACCATGGAATGAATTAGAGATATAGTAAATCAATAAGAGCATTTCTAACCGCCTTTTAAATTGGCTCTTAAGTTAAAATTTGAAGAGGGAAAATAAAAATTCAGCTCCAACAGCCTCTTAGTGGCTCCTCAAATCACGCATTTTCATCATCTCTATAATAGAGAGCCTCTCTACACATCTTAGTACCTCCTAACTTCATTTTTTTATGGGTAATTAATTTATTAGTCCCTATATTTTGATAAAACAAACTGTTTAGTCCCTATATTTTCAAAAACACATGGTAAAGTCCCTAACCTTTTTCTCAGTGAATTGTTTAGTCCTTCCGTCTGTTTGTTAGATTTTTTACCGTTTATGACTTCGGAAATGACTAAATTACACTTTACTATTTATCTTCAAACTTTAAAAGAGAAAATCCAATTTAGAAGAAGAAGCTATTTGTATGGAGAGCAAGAAAAAGAACAGACCCAATGCTTACGAATTTGAACGATTAAGAAGAAAATCAAGAAGAAAAACACTCAAAGTTGATTTCAGATACATTAGAGTTTAAAGGAAAGAAAAATAAAGGAAAAGAAGAACGCAAATCCAAATTGACTAACAAAATCTTCATGAGAGTCTAACGGCAGGGACTAAACAGTTCACCGAGAAAAACGTTAGGGACTAAACAGTTTGTCGAGAAAAAGGTTAGGGACTTTATCATGTGTTTTTAAAAATATAAGGACTAAACAGTGTGTTTTGTCAAAATATAGGGACTAATAAATTAATCACCCTTTTTTTATTAATAATTTATTATTGATGAGTCTCTCTCCTCACACTATTGGTAATGTAACAATAAATAATAATCTTAATAATAAAATAATAAATAAGGAGTGAATATAAAGAGCATTGTTGGAGATGATATATCTTAGCCGCTCTTAAATCACTAAGAGTCAATTATTTATATTATTTTTAGAGAGTTCATTAAGAGTCTCTTGGAGATGCTCTAAGTAACAATACCTTAACAATATCTTAATTGAACTCTTAAGTTAAAATAATGAATATAAAGAGTATTATTAGATTATATATGTATTATTCTCTCCTTAAATCACTAATAGTCAATTGTTTATATTATTTTTAGAGAATGTAGTTTATTGGAGATGCTCTAATAGATAAATTAAAAAGATAAAGTAATTAATCAATCCATATATGTGAAAAACGTCAAGTAATATGAAACTTCAATAGTTCCCCTAAACGATAAACATTAAGGAACATATGAGTATTTATCACGGAACGTTTCGTCGCTAAAACATAAAAATCCTTTGTAATTTTGTACTTATTAAAATTTGACAAATTTAACATCACTACGGATTTTCCATCCCTCTTACTTAATTTCCAAAAAAAAAATTATGTATTTCTTAATAAGTTTTTTTTCCATCAATCCTGAAATATGATTGTCTTTATAAATTGGTCATACTAGGGATGTCAATGGAACGGAGTAGAAGTCAGAATGTACTATATTTTGCTCCTAATATTTTCGAGGACAGTTTCAGAGAATTCCTAAAAAAATGTTCGGAGATTTTTTTTTCTCTTACATCCGCTGGGGCCCCCAAGAATGACGTGGAGTATCTTACTGCAGCTTCAACATTGATTGGTTATAGTTCCAGGTCTTTGAATATATCTTGATTCATGCACACATGTCATTTATGTATATCTGCAACTTTTAAATTTGTTCCTTAATAAGATATTTGTGAAGATATATATTATCTAAAATGGAGCTCTTTCTACAAGTTGTAGAATATAGTCTATGTCACTTAATTAATCCACGCTCGCTACTTGATATTTTCTAATAAGATATTATTGCATGCAAGTGAACAATGCATAAGATTGTATTATTGGGATATTCAGTGATGATATTTATATCGGATTCTCAGTCAATGATGATAATGTTATAGAATTCTCGGTCCTAAATAATTTGGTGATTCTTCGTCCTATCGGTTTCGATTTCCACTGTTTTTAGAGAATTCCGTCCGTTGCCACCTTTAAATCACATTAGTATCAATTTTCATATTTTTCTTGGATAGTATTTGATAAATTTTATTTCTTGTTATAAATCAATACAATTAAGGTATAATTTTTCTCTAAATTTGAATTTTATTTTTTGCATATATAAATATTATGAATAAAAATATTTAATAAGTTATGTAATTATATGTGGTAAATTTTACTATATATTATATTTTAAATTTAAATATACCAATACAAATATAGTAAAATATAATATCAATCATGTATATATATGGTAAACTACGTTGGGACTAGACCCCAAAACACAAAAAGAAAACTAGACTAAAACTTAAACCATTATGGTCATTTAGTAGAAGTTTATAGAGATCAGTAGGAAGTAGGAGGCTCATCAAACTCATGATAACCTAAAGAAATGGACCAATAACTCGCTAACCAGTCTGTTGTCCTGTTACCCTCTCTATACGAATGAATGTAATGTTCCAACCTCGATCCCTGAATGAAGGTAATGTTCCAATCTCGATCCTTAAACTCCCTACATTTATTGATTAACCAAGAATAGGAGTGAATAAAAGGAAAATTAGTCTTGAAGAAACCAACAAGCACTTCAGAATTGAGTTCAACTACAATCCGTCTGTGCCTCATGTGCCAGGCTAATCTCAACCCAAAATAAATCCCCCAGATTTCAGCCAACAATGCTGAACGTCTATCGAGTCTAGCCGCAAAGCCCCCTTTCCCGAAGAAATCTCCCCACCGAAGTCAAATCATCTCTCGATTTATCGGCGCCATCGGTATTTAGTTTGATGCAACCGGTTCAGGAGGCAGCCAGAAGACCCAAATAAGGAACATAATTATGAATTATATTATTTTATAATATATTTATTTTTTATTTTTTTATTTGTTTCTGAACTCGAGAACTCCCTCCCTGTGCGTGTATATTTTATAATATATTATTTTATAAACGTAAATATTATTTAATAAAAATATAATAAATAAATAACTTATAAAATGATATATTAATATATTATTTTTATTTTAATACATTATGTGACATATTTAAAATAAATATAACATAACAAGTATACATAATAGTAAATTAACCATCATTAATTGAACTTAATCATATATATGGCATATTACTTATGATTTTTAGCGGACTATAATAGAGCATCTAGTCTACTAAAAATAATATAATATAAATAATTGAATCTTACATATTTAATAATATTATTCATATTTACTCCTTAATCATTTATTTTATCATTAAAATTATTATGTATATTGTTACATTTACTAATACAAGTGAGAAGAGAGAGATTCATCAATAATAATAATAAAGGTAAATAATTTATTAGTCCCCTAATTTTTACCTAATACATTGTTTAGTTCCCCTATTTTAAAAAACACATTATGAGGTCCTTAGTTTTTGCTAATATTAATCCTTTGGTCCTTTTGTCTAGTTTTTTTAGACTTGTAATCGTTATAGTTTAACATATATATATATAATAACAGAGTAACATGGTCAACTTGTATTGTACTGTGGTCGTCCTAAAAGCTAAGATATGTTCGGTTAAAAATCTAAAAAAATAGATAAAAGGACCACAAGGTTAATATTGGCAAAAGATAGGGACTTTCAAATGTGTTTTTCAAAATAGATAGACTAAACAGTGTGTTAGGTAAAAACTAGAGGACTAATAAATTATTTATATAATAATAATAATAAAATAAGAAATGTACTAGGATGAGAGAGAGTCTCCCTAACAGTAGAGAGAAAATAGAGATTTTTAGTAATTTGAAAAGAATTTAAAACGAGTTGGAAATTGAATTTTACCAAAGTTTAACTTAACATAGTAGGCTCTAAACACAACATAAATGTTTTTTTTTATATAGGTTATCTGATTTTTGGTTCAAGACTCGTCGATCTTTTTAGGTGGATCCTTTCCCAATTAAAAAATTTCTGCGTATGCTAAAATTCGAACTCACGATTTTGAAGCTCTTAACCACTTAAGCCAATTAATGTACAATATTGTTTTCTATAAGTATATTATTAGAGCATTTTTGTCTCCTTGCATATTCAATTGCGAAAATACTAAGAATGCTTGGATAACATTGAAATCAATATTTTATTAAAGATAATTTTACTGAGAGTGCTAAATTAGAAAGAAAATGGACAATTTTATAAATAAAATAAGGGTTAAGGTGTAAAAATGCTCCTAAAGTTTTGAGTCGGGAGCAATTTTACTCTTAATGTTTAAAATGGTGCAATTTTACCCATAACATTGGTAGCCAAGAGCTATTTTACTGCTAACGTTGATAATTTTGATCAATTTCAGACACTATTATAAAACACAGATATTTTATTCCTTATTGTGTACCAATTACATATCAGTTGGTTCTTAAAAAAAATTCTTACATATCAGTTGGTTCTTAAAAAAATTCATGTTGTTTATAATTTAATAATAGAATTGGAGATTAATATTTATAAATTCGGTGAATTTTTTGAATTTTTTTGTCCAATTCGTACAAAAGGTGTCATATTATTTTATTTTTTTTTTCAAATCTCAACATATGTTTATGATTTGTTACTGATAAAATGACGCCCGTGTGAAGTGTAGATTACAGGATTTCTGTTCGAGAAGACAGTTTCATGAATTATTTCTCAAATGGACCAAATTATCAACGTTAGGAGTAAAATTGCACAATTTTAGACGTTAAAGGTAAATTGTTCATGACCCCAAACGTTAGAGGTGTTTTTACACCTTAACCCATAAAATAATAAGTGTGAATCCCAATTTTTATTTTTTATTTATTAATAATAAATATTTTATATTAAAATATTAATTTGGTCCCACAAATTGAGAGTAGTATCGAGTGCAAAAATAATTACATGATATGAATGATAAATATCACATATTTTATATGGGTTATCGAAATATCTCTTGTAGCGTAGATTATCTCTGTTATCATTTTTATCTTTTTTTTTTAATTATGAATTTTTTATAATTTTTATAAAGTATTAATTTAAAAATTAAATTATTTTAGTCTTAAAATTTTAAAATTTGATTTAGGAAAAAAAAAGTTTAAAAGGATAAGAAGATAAAGAGGATATAGAAAGTAATACATATTTATATTTATTTAGAAAAAAAATTCAAATTTAAATAGATAAAGAAAAGTTTTTAAAATGCCTAATATATATGAATTTGTTAAAATGTTACAACTGCCCCCTCCAACTTTCAATTGTAATAACTTACCCCTTAAACTTGTCCAACTGTAAAACATAATCCCAAATTGGGAATTTTTTTACCCCGTACTTGAAGCAATCGTAAAAACGTTTCTCCGGATTCGTATCACACTAAAGATCTCATTATCACACACCACGAGCGTTGCAGTTTTTGTATTTCACGTGTTTCTTCAATTGCAGTCCATGTCAGCAATTTGGGGTTATGTTTTACAATTGCACAAGTTTGAGGGGTTATGTTTTACAATTGGATAAGTTTGAAGGGTAAGTTGTTATAATTGAAAGTTCAGGAGACAGTTGCAACATTTGGACAAGTTCAGGGGGTTATTTGTGTATTAAGCCTTTAAAAAAAATTCAAGGGGTTTGGACAATAACCTTTTGCTATAAAACATTCATTTTAACAAACGCAATCATCTTTAAATATTGAAATTACACTACACACGTAAATAATAAACTAAAGTTAGAGAGGGTATCAGGTACCGAATAAATACTATACAAGGATGAAGTTGGGGGCGGAGCTCCTCGAGCCCTAGTATGGCTCTGCTACTATGCACGATTAGATAGAGATAGTCTTTCATTATTTTTTGTATTTCTTTGTATTAGGGTTAAACAACTTAGTTGTCTACGTATAAAAAGAGGTTAAGGCAAACCCTAATCTCCTTTTTTTTCTCTTTTTAGTTAGACCTATTCCATTCACAGACGGACTATTTATTCAATCTAAATCCGAATAATTCTAACATGATAAATGAATTTTAAAAGGAAGTTGAAATTTTATTGATGCGGAATAATGGTCCTACACCTTGTAATTACAAAAAAAAACAAACTCTTAGGAGGTGTGATGGGGGAATCCGTCCTCCGAAGGCGGACCCGGGACCTAAAGACAAGACCCGGAGAGAATTAACCGAGGGAGATAAGGTCAAGCGCGAGAAACCAAATACGCGGGGCGCACGTAAAGGGGCGCGGGGCATGAAGAGCCAAATATCAGGGGAACAACCCAGCGAGTCATGTACGCGGGGCGTGCCCTCCAAGGCGCGGAGCGTGGGACAGGATCTCGAGGAGAGTTCTGTCCAGGAGGTAAAGTACGCGGGGCATACTGCCGGGGACGCCACGCGTACAAGTGCCCAACTAGAGCCACCAGACCCAGAGATACAACCACGCGGGGCGGGAGTAAGGTTACGCGGGATGTACCTGGGTTGAGGAATACTTCCTCCTCAAGTTCTTCTTGTTAGGAACAATATCTGCCATCTTCTATTTACTGTTTTGCCACTCAATTATTTACCACTTTGCCATGTACCTTAATTACCCTATTATCTATCTTTATGTAATATCTACCGTACCCCTATGGTTCTTTAGTTGTTGGAAACCCTAGGGGGGGCCTTTTAGTCTTTGTCTTTTAAGTTGGAAGGAGTATATATTCTCCTTAGTTTGTAATGTTGGCTAATTTTGATGAATATTGAATTTGAAGCCTCCATTGGAGCAAGGATATCATCCTTTTGGGTTTATTCAACCTTCTAGTTTAGCTAGAGAAGTTTGTAATCTTTGTGAGTTTACGATTAAAACTCTCAGATCGATTTAATCTACATCAGTTGGTATCAGAGCCGAGTCATTTTCCTTTTCGGAGACTTCTTCTCGGAAATGGTTCAACCACGTATCACAAACGAAACCACCGGATCCATGGAGCAACGAATTGATGTGCTAGAAGGCAACGTGAAACATCTAACAGAGTCCCTAAGAACGTTAGAGGAGAAGCACGACACGAGTACCCGAGATATTCTTCTCGCCCTTGAAGAGCTAAAGATCGCAAACCGCAATACTCAAGCTCTTCTAACCGGAGGACCTCACCGACGGCAAGAAGAGTAAGGTCGGCCTCCACATGACCGACAACCGACACCGCCACCAAGAAGGACATATGCACCCCAAACAATGGACCCTCAGGTTCAGGAGGTAAGACGAACTAATCCCGTGAACATTAGGAATGTTGATAGTGATAGCGATGGAGATCTATTTGACGATTTTGAATGGATGATGATGCTTTGAATGATAGGCATAGGAATGATATGCATGTGAATTATGTTATTGGTCCCGTGCACGTGCGTGCCGGGAATGTGGATATTTTGAATGATGATGATGTAGGTGGTCACGGAAGGGGAAATTATGGGATGAATGATCTGTATGGGGGTCATGCCATTGATAGGGGCGGATATAGGGACGGAACGAATGGAAGGGTTGGGTATGGAGACGATGCTTTTAAATTGAAAGTTGATCTACCTTCATTTGGAGGGGAACTCGATATTGAGGGGTTACTTGATTGGTTGCTTGAGGTGAAGATGTTCTTCAACTATGTGGGCATACCGGAAGATAACAGGGTTCGGTTAGTGGCCTATAGATTGAAAGGGGGAGCCTCGGTATGGTGGGATAATTTGAAGGAAGAGAGGAGAAGGGGAGGAAGGGAGCCGATTAGGTCTTGGAGGAAGATGAAATCGATGATGAGAGAACGGTTTTTGCCACCCGACTACGAGCATTATATCTACAGCTCCTACCAGAATTGCTCACAAGGGGCTAGGAGCGTGCACGAGTATACTTCTGAGTTCTTAAGGCTTTCGGCAAGGGCTAACTTGTCGAAAACCGAAAGCCAAAAGACGTCAAGGTATCTAGAGGGGCTACGATATAATATTCAAGACAGAATTGGGACACAAATGGTAATCCGGATTCAAGACACAAGGAATCTACCTTTGAAGGCCGAGTCTCAATTGAATGTTAGAGCACGTGACGGATACCGGAGGCCGAGGATTGAGGAAGCATGTGAGGAGGGAGAAGAGTCCAAAGGGGTGGACAAGGGACAAGGTGACGCTAGTTCAAGTGGCACTAAAGTCTCGAGTGGGGGAAAATCACCTAGTGGGGATGTGAGGCCCTTTAGGAAATCTGCCCCTCCTAAGGGCAACAATCCGTACACCAAACCAGCTCCATTTAAGTGCTTCCAATGCAACGAACCAGGCCACCGCTCGAATGAATGTCCAAAGAGGAGGAGCGCTAATATGCTTGAGAGGTACGGGGATGATAAGTATGGAGGAAACGATGGGGTGTATTGTGAGCCCGTGGATAGCGGATCATCCGGAGATGACCGGGGAGTCCATGTGGTGAAGAGAGTTCTTATGACGGTAGAGCAAGAACATGACCCGAGGCACCAATTGTTTAGGACTAGAGGTCTAATCCACAGATTGAAATGTGAGTTGATTGTTGATGGTGGAAGTCAAGAGAACATCCTTAGCAAAGCCGCTTTAAGCAAATTCGGCTTAGTGCCCAAGCCACATCCGAATCCGTATCGAGTGGGTTGGATTAAAGAGGGGGAGAAGCTTAATGTCACTCACCGGTGTAAGGTCCCTATCTCTATTGTTGCCTACCACGATGAGGTTATGTGTGATGTGGTTGAGATGGATGTGTATCACCTGCTCCTTGGGAGACATTGGCAATTCGATCGTGATGCCTCACATGCGGGAAGGGACAATACGTACACCGTATTCAAAGATGGGGCCAAGTACATTCTCACACCGTTGACGGGTCCAACTAAGGGAGAAAGGAAAGCTGTCTTGATTGTGTGCCCTAACCGAGAACCAACGCCGCTAGAAGATACAAGCGTTGGACAGCCTGTCGGATTGCTAGTAACAGGTAACCCGAACCAATAGAAAAGCATTACTAGTGGGGTGAGCGGAACATCAACATTGGGAGTGAGTCATCCTTGTCCTATCATTGAGTTGGGGTCCAACTCTTTAAAAGAAGGAGAGTATGATGAGGGCATCCGTCCTCCGAAGGCGGACCCGGGACCTAAAGACGAGACCCGAAAAGAATTGACCGAGGGAGATAAGGTCAAGCGCGAGAAACCAAATACGTGGGGCGCACGTAAAGGGGCACATGGCGTGAAGAGCCAAATATCAGGGGAACAACCCAGCGAGTAATGTACGCGGGGCGTGCCCTCCGAGGCGCGGAGCGTGGGACAGGATCTCGAGGAGAGTTCTGTCCAGGAGGTAAAGTATGCGGGGCGTACTGCCAGGGACGCCACGCGTACAAGTGCCCAACTAGAGCCACCGGACCCAGAGATACAACCACGTGGGGCGGGAGTAAGGTTACGCGGGATGTACCTGGGTTGAGGAATACTTCCTCCCCAAGTTCTTCTTGTTAGGAACAATATCTGCTACCTTCTATTTACTGTTTTGCCACTCAACTATTTACCACTTTGCCACCTTAATTACCCTATTATCTATCTTTATGTAATGTCTACCTTACCCCTATGGTTCTTTAGTTGTTCAAAAACCCCTAGGGGGGGGCCTTTTAGTCTTCGTCTTTTAAGTTGGAAGGAGTATATATTCTCCTTAGTTTGTAATGTTGGCTAATTTTGATGAATATTGAATTTGAAGCCTCCATTGGAGCAAGGATATCATCATTTTGAGTTTATTCAACCTTCTAGTTTAGCTAGAGAAGTTTGTAATCTTTGTGAGTTTACGATTAAAACTCTCAGATCGATTTAATCTACATCAAGGTGTTTGGTAGCTCATTTTCACTTCAAAAATGAGAGTTTTAGGTGTTGATTAGTGACATCTTGTTTGTCTTTTACCTCTGAAAATTAGCTTTTCACAAAAGTAGAGAATTCTTACTTTTTGGAAAAGCAGTTTTTTCCAACAACAAATAGCAAAAGCAAACAGTAGGTAAAACAAACGGGTCCTTATACTCGTAAAAAAATAAAAACTACTACTTTTACCTAACTCATTATTTAGTTTTATTATTTTAATAATACATTATTTAGTTTTTAATTTTTATTTTATTCAACAGTTAACTCCTTTATAGATTAAATTGTTTAATAATTTAAATAATCGAAGGATTAAACTATTAAATAGAAGGGATAAGGTACAAAACTACTCATAATCTTTACAGTCAGAGCAGTTTTACCCCTAACGTCTAAAATGATACAATTTTACCCCTAACGTCTAAAGTAATATAATTTTACCCCTAAGATTGGCAGCAAAAAGCAATTTTACCCCCCTAACATTGTCAAGTTTGATCAATTTGAAAAATAATTCATCAAACTGTCTTTTCGGTCATAAATCTTGTTATCTACAATTCACATGTGAGCCATTTTATTACTTATTAGTAACAAATCATAAACATATGATTAGACGTGAAAAAAATTAAAAAATAAAATAAAAAAGGCTTAATGCTTCTCCAACCCTCTTAACTTGTCCAAATTGATTATTTTACCCCTCCAACTCATCGAATGTCCTATTTACCTGCTTAACTCCATAAAAATGGTATTTCTCACACCCTTAACTTATCCAAATTTGTCATTTTACCCCTTCTCAACTCCTCGAATATCCTATTTACCCCTTTAACTCCATAAAAGTGGTATTTCTCACCACTTATGATCCTATTTACCCTCTTAACTCCATAAAAATGGTATTTCTTATCCCTTTATAGTTGTAAAAAAGTTGAAAAGAGAAAGAACGAATAAAAAATACAAATAACAAGAACATTAATATAAACAAGTTAAATACATTATATGTAGGGATAATGTACCAAAATAGGTCTATGGTTTTTGGGGAAGTATTAATTTAGGTTCCACTTACAAAATAGTATAAATATAGGTTTAACGTTTAAAAAAAAGTTATCAATTTAGGCTTTGATAACGGATTGTAAGAGGTGAAAATACCACTTTTATGAAGTTAAGAGGGTAAATAGAACATTTTATGAGTTGGGGGGATAAATGGACAAGTTGAGGGGGTGAGAAATACCACTTTTATGGAGTTAAGGGGGGTAAATAGGACATTCGATGAGTTGAGGAGATAAAATGACCAATTTGGACAAGTTAAGGAGGCTGTAAAAGCATTAGGCCAATAAAAAAAATATATAGTCTATTGTACGAGTTAAACAAAAAAATCAAAATATTTCACCAAATTTATAAATATTAATCTCCAAATCTATTATTAAATCACAGAAAATATGAATCTATTTTTAACAAACTAATATGCAATTGGTGCAGAATAAGAAACAAAATATATGCGTTTTATAATAAGATATGAAATTGACACAACTTGAACGTTAGGGATAAAATTGCTTTTGACCGTTAATATTAGGGATAAAATTCCTCCTGACTATAAATGTTAAAAGCATTTTTACACATTATCCTAAATAGAATAAAAGTTAGAAACTAAACAATATAAAAAGTAAAAATATATAGGATAACAAATTATTTATCTAAAAATAAATTTTTACTCATAGATTTAATAAAAGTTGTCTAAAATGTAAAGTTATCAAATCCGGACCGGTCCGACCGGTTCAATAAGATTGAACCAACCAGACCCGGTAGGTAATTGGTTCGGAAGTGATTATTTTATTACATTTATAAAACGCTTGAAAACTGGTGATTTCACTGGTTGAACTGACTACCCAAATTCGTTTACAGTTTGATGGTCCAACCAGTTCATTTGAAATGTAATTTTTTTTAAGAAAAATCAAAATGCAATTAAAAAAAACTTGAATAAATAATTAATTACATATTTTACTAATTTAGTTATCTTAAACTTAGATATTATATTTTTGATAAACATCATAATAACCATTATTATATTTTTTATATTAACAACTTATTATTATATTCGTATTTTATTTAATTTATATTTTAAAACTAAAAATATTGTTTTTATAATTATTAGTACAGAACAATTTCCTTTAAAACAGCTTTTGCGAAAATACGATTTAGGCGATATCTCTGCGATACCGCCGTCTCTCTCATTCATCAACCTTTGGGCCGCCGTCGTCGCCTCCGCTACCATGGCCGCGTCGTCGCCGATCGGTGGTCGTCGGTGAGAGTTGTCCTTCCGATTAAGGTGAAGGTTAGTCTCTGGTTTGGGAGAGTTTTGATGTTAGTTTTCTCTGTTTTGCGATTTAGACTCGATCTGTGCCTAATCTTGAGGCGCGATTGATTCTTCTTGAATTTCTGTCTGGTTTCGTTGTGGGTGGTGAAAGAGCTGCGGGGAGACGAAGGCGAAGGAGAAGAATTGCAGCTCGCCGTGTGAAGCATCCTGTTCTGGGCTGCTGCGGTTTCTTGACTGCATTTTCTTGAGGCAAAGTTGGGGGTTCTGAAACCTTATTGCACTGGGCCTTTTGTTTGCTGTTTTAATTGGGACATGTGCTGTGTCATTGTGGCTGAGGGTTTTCTTGGCTGTATCATCTTGGCTTTCTGTTTGCTATTCCAATTGGGATAGGTGTAGTTGGAAAGGACATCAAAAATGGAAGGGGATTTAGAGAGGCTCGGAATTGAAGGAGATGAAGGAGGGCTGATTGATTTGCTTACACGGGCCGCTCCAGAAGCAGTGATTGGTACGGGTCTTCGTTACTTAGGAAGGTTTGTGGCAGATAGACCGCTCAATTTCGTGAGCATGAAAAACCGGATGGCGGTCCTATGGAGACCAATGAGAGGGATCGAAATTCAAGAGGTGAGCTCTAACCTTTACTCTTTTGAATTCTTTCATCCGTTGGATAGAGATAGGGTAATTGCTGGAGGTCCTTGGTCTTTTGACAACTACATATTGATTATGAATATCTGGAATTGGGGTGTGCATATAGATGATGTGAACTTATTGCAATATTCTATTTGGGTGCAAATTTATGGACTTCCTGTGGGGACTATGTCTGAAGTAGTTGGCAAACAACTAGGTAATTTCCTAGGGACTTTTGAGGAGTACGATATAAATAATAATTCTGGATTTCACAGACAGTTTATGCGTATCAGGGTCAATCTAGACAGTGAACGCCCGTTGAAAAGGTTTAAAAAACTGAGGAGCACTGGAAATGTTTGGTCTTTAGCTACTTTCAAATATGAACGCTTAGGTATTTTCTGCTATGTGTGTGGTTGCCTGGGTCATACAGAACGCTTTTGCGAGAGAGTTTTCAATATGCAGGGGGGCGAGATTCTGAGGGAGTGGGGGGATTGGCTCAAAGCCCCAGTAAGAAGATGGGGAGATAATAGTGGGGAAAAATGGTTAGTAGATAGCAATGGGGGAGGGGGGAGGAGGGGATTCGGAGGTGGTAGGGGAGGGAGTTCAGGTGCTATGAGGGACATAACTAATACAGGGAGAGGGAAAGAAGTGAGGGGGATGAACAAACAAGTGAGGGAGGGGGAGAGAGAAGTAATGATCTGTCCATTTACAGGGCCTTTCTTTAAGCCTTTAGCGAACGATGAGGGTCAAGGGATGGGGGGTGAGGAGGAGGGAGATAAGGGGGAAGATACTGAGATGGAATTAAATGATGTCAGAAAAAGAAGAAGGGAGGATAAGGGAAAGGGAAGGAAGGGGGAGGGAGAGGATAGGCAGGAGGGGGAAGTCTCTGTTCTTGGAAAGGATAAGGGGAGTTCTACAGAAATTGGTTCGGCGAGCCCTAAAGATCAGGGCCGCCGGAGGGAATGAGTTGTTTAAGCTGGAACTATCGTGGCCTGGGAAACCACCGGGCAGTTCGCTCCTTAAAGGAGCTTGTTTCGTCCCAAAGCCCTAATATTGTATTATTGATGGAAACATTAGTTGAGGATCAGAGAGTAAGTTTGCTAAAACAACAGTTAAAGTTTGAGGGAGCATTCCCTGTCAGTAGAAGAGGCCGTAGTGGAGGGTTAGCTTTGTTGTGGAAAGCAGGGACTCAGGTGGTGATCAAAAGTTTTTCTGACCATCGTATTGAGGCAATTATCACTAATTCTTCTCAGGGGGATTGGAGATTGGTGTGCTTCTATGATTTTGCTGATCGTAGTAGGCATGGAGAGTCTTGGGAATTACTGAGAAGATTAGCCATGGATGATTCTATCCCATGGGTAGTGATTGGAGATTTTAATTGTATTCAGAATTCTGATGAAAAGGTGGGTGGAGCGGTTTACCCTAACCCCTTAATGCAGGAGTTTGCCAAAACAATTGAGGAGTGTGGGCTGAGCGAACTGATTCTGAACGGTAACCGCTTTACTTGGGAAAGAGGTAGAGGGTCTGAGATCTGGGTTAGAGAAAAACTAGACAGGGGTTTTGCTTCGGCTGAGTGGCTGAATCGATTTGACAATCATCATCTCAAAACTTGTATGACTGGGTATTCAGACCACCTCCTGCTTTTTCTTCAACTGGAAAGGGAGAGAAGTAGAAGTAGAGGAAGGAGATTTCATTTTGAAGAGGCTTAGCTTAAAGAGCAGGAGTTCAATAATCTGGTTAGAGGTCATTGGAGAAGCCAGAAGGGCAAACCAGTTCAGGAAAATTTGGAGGAGTGTGTGCAGAAAATGGCAGTGTGGGGAAAGAGTTTCAATATGCGTTTCAAAAGGCAAATTAGGAAATGGAGGTCCCAAATGGAAAGATTACATGGTAGTAGAAACAGGGATTCCATTGCCGCTTATTTCCTAGCCAAAAGAAAACTTAATGATACCCTGGAAGCTGAGGAGAGTTATTGGAGGCAGAGGGCTAAGGTTTTCTGGCTGACAGAAGGGGACAGAAACACACAGTTTTTCCATGCTAGTGTCAAAACTAGACGTCAACAGAATTAAATTAGTTCTTTGACAGATGAGAATGGGGATGTGTTTGTTAACCAAGCCGAATTATTGGATCTTGCACAGAGTTACTTTCAGGATGTTTTCTCGGCTTCGAATTCGAGTAGGGGTGTCACTGTGCAGGCAATTGACACGTGCATCAGTCCTGACATGAATGAATCAATTGTTGCTCCTTTTAATTAGGAAGAGTTTAAACAAGCTCTATTTTCTATGAGTCCTAACAAAATCCCCTGGCCCTGACGGGCTAAATCCGGGCTTCTTTCAAGCCTTTTGGGACACATTGGGGGCAGATGTGGGAGCAGCCTGCGCAAAGTGGCTTAGTGAGGGGGAATTCCCAAGTGGAATAAACGACACCACAATTGTTCTGATTCCAAAGGTTGACAATCCTAGAATGCTAAAGGATTTTCGCCCTATCGCCCTGTGTAATGTCATCTACAAGATAATTGCTAAGGCCTTAGCTAATCGTCTGAAAAGGGTTCTCCCTAAGATTATTAGTGAAACTCAATCTGCTTTTGTTCCTGGAAAGTCTATAATTGACAATGTGCAGGTGGCTTTTGAAAGCATACATTATATGAAGAGATTGAATAGAGGGAAGAATGGGCTGGTTGCCTTAAAAATTGATATCAGCAAGGCCTATGACAGAGTTGATTGGGATTTCCTTAAAGCAGTTTTGGGCAGAATGGGATTTCATGAAACCTGGATTGGCTGGATGATGCTATGCATAACAACTGTGAAATACAAGGTAGCAATAAATGGGGAGTGCTCTGTCCAAGTTGTCCCTGGTAGAGGATTGAGGCAAGGGGATCCCCTATCTCCCTACCTTTTTATCCTGTGTGCTGAAGTCTTATCTAAACTTATCAGAAAGGCTGAAGAAGAAGGGCTTATTTCAGGGTGTAAAATCTGCAGAAGGGCACCGGCAGTAACACACCTCTTCTTTGCTGATGACAGCTTTTTGTTCTTTGTGGCAACTATTGATGAGACTAGAAAGGTCATGAACATCCTGTCAGAATATGAAGTGGCGTCGGGTCAGGCAGTAAACTTGAACAAATCAGGGGTTTTCTTCAGTCTTAATGTGTCTGAACCTTTGCGATTACAGATCAAAGCATTACTGGGGGTGTGCACTCCTCTCGACACATGCAGATATCTGGGTTTACCATCACTTATTGGACGATCCAAACGCAGAATTTTCGCTTTCCTGATTGATAGGCTTCGCAAGAAGTTTGGTGTGTGAGGTCTCAAATTCCTGTCGCAGGCTGGGAAAGAGGTGCTTCTTAAGTCTGTGGCTCAAGCCTTGCCAACCTTTTGTATGAGTACGTTCCTCTTACCTTTATCTATCTGTGATGAGCTGCAAAAATTAATGAATTCTTTTTGGTGGGGTATGAAACCTGAGGGCAGAAGAAACATTCATTGGTTTGATTGGGGTAAATTGTGTAGACCTAAAGATTCAGGTGGGATGGGATTTAAGGATCTACATGTGTTTAACTTAACAATGTTAGGTAAACAGGGCTGGAAATTACTGAAATTCCCAAATACTTTAGTGAGTCAAATGTTCAAAGCTAAATATTACCCTAGGGAGGACTTACTTCTCTCCAAATTAGGCAATAATCCTAGTATGGTTTGGAGAAGCATATGGGAAGGCATTAGTATATTAAAAACAGGGGTTAGATGGAGAGTGGAAGATGGTAGATCAATCAGCGTTTGGGAGGATGAGTGGGTTCCTAATCTAGAGGGTTTTTGCATAAATTCCTTTTTTGTCCCTGGAATGGAAAGTTTGATGGTAGCAGATTTGTTCCTTGAAAATGGGAGAGGGTGGGACATGCAGAGACTAAATAGCTGCTTTAGCGAAGTGGAAGTGCAGGCCATTAGTGATATTATCTTGCCATACAATGCAGGGGAAGATATGAGGATCTGGCATTGGTCAAGGGATGGACACTACAATGTTCACTCAGGCTACTTGTCAGGTATGGGGCTAGTAGAAGCTAGCAGAGCCCGGGAGGGTTGGAAGAGGTTGTGGAAGTTGATGATTCCCCCTAAACTGAAACAGTTTATTTGGCGTCTGTGTTCAAAGTGTTTACCCACTAGAGCTCGGTTGGCCCAGAGAAGAGTCCTCATTTCAACTGAATGCCCAGTATGTGTGGAGCAAGAAGAGACGGATAACCATTTATTTGTTGATTGTTGTTTCGCAAGTGACATTTGGCGTGTAGCAGCAGTTCCTGTGCCAATAGTGGATAACAGTTACCTTGACGAGTGGCTTCTCCAAGCCTTGAGCAACTCAAATCTGGAAGAAATAGTTAGAATCTGTTGTGCACTCAAAGCAATCTGGGACCACAGAAACAGAGTCCTGTGGCACATGAGATGGTGGCCGGCAGACACGGCTTGGCGAATCAGTCTGGAGGATGTTCAGGATTGGAAGGCCTATCAACAGAAGGCGCCAACTTTGGGCAATCGACACACGCAAGCAACGCACATACAGACGGCCCCGCCGATGGCCGCCCAGCCACTCCCGCATACACAGGGCACACAGATGAGAGGTAACCACTTTTTGCCAAATCCTCTACATAGATGGAACACGCCTAGCCCGGGCTTTATCAAATGCAATATAGATGGGGCCATTTTCAATGAATTAGAGAGCAGTGGCATGGGAGCGGTTATTAGGGACGAAAGGGGAGCATTTCTCTTTTGTAGTAGCAGTCTTATCCCAAGCATTAAGGAGCCACGTGTCATTGAAGCTCTTGCAATTCGTACAAGTTTGTTATGGATTGCTAATTTGGGTTATTCTACTGTTATTTTTGAATCTGATGCTAAGGCTGTGGTAGATGCTATTCACTCTGAAAAGCAGGACATTTCTGAATTTGGCATGATTGTGGAAGATTGTCGAGTCCTGCTAAGATCCACCCCTTCTTTTAAATTAGCTTTTATTTCTCGTTTAGCGAACAGTGCGGCTCATTTGGTAGCTAGGCTTGCCTGTTCCAATGCTAGCGATTTTGTTTCAACTGTTGTGCCAGACTGGCTTGTGAACATTATTTACATGGATGCAAATCCATCATCTATTTAAGCGTCACTTTCAGGTTAAAAAAAAATAATTATTAGTACATTTTTTTTTTTGGAACCTTCATTGGTAAATGATCTATAAATTCCACTGTAACCTCTCATCGAGGTCTATGGTTTGTCCTGACCTTGGGAGTGGGTAGACCTACCCTTACTTAAACTTTTTTTTCTAAATACATTTTTTTTTGGAACAAATTAGTACATTTTTTTATTAATATTTTAGTTTTACATTTTTATTATATTTAAAAATTAAATAAAATTAAAATTAGTATTTTTCTTAGATCATTAATTTTCCGACTCTTCCGATTATTTAACCGTTGGGGTGGTTTTGATAACAAAGCTAAAATGGGCACAACTGAAATTAAATTAAAAAGAAAACAAAAGTGACACGTATAGTTAGTTCACGAAAAAGTACCTCTTAATGGGTCCCAGAAAAGGAATCCATGATGAGATTCTTTCATGTAGTTGTAAATGTGGGACGTGTCTGTCAACTTGTCAATTAACTTGTGGTTCTAGCTTCTGCTTACGTGTCATTTAACTTAATTTCATTTCAACTATATCCATCTTTATTTTGTGTATCATCATTTCACCTCCATTATTGAGATTTTTTTTTTTATCAGAAAATCATTTTTAAGAAAACACAATAAAACATTTTGTTTAATTACTAGCCTAGCCTGGCCGGTGCAATTCATTTTAAATTATAAAATGAGCGGTGGATCTATAGTATTATTTGATGAAATTAATATAATAATAATTAGGTAAAAAAAGATTGTATGAAAAAAATAAAAAATGTGAATATGGACAATGTTTCCCTTTCCTCGAGACCCGGTAGCCACAAAAGCAAGTCCATGTGCAAAAACGGCGAAATCATATTATTTAGGCATAAGCATGTGAAATGATGCAACAAATACCACATACCTACAATATTTCCTATTCAATCAATAACTAACATAGGATCTACTAGGGACCGACAAAACAACTTGAGTAAAAAGCTATTTTTTTTTTTATAGAAATTATATATATAGTTTTAAGTTTTTTTTAAAGGCAAAGTACAAAAAAAAAAAAAAAAAAATGTTTGTGGTTTATCTTATTTGCAAATAGAGATCCGTGGTTTAAAATTTTGCAAATAGAGGTATGTGGTATGTTTTTTTTACAAAACAAGGTATTTAAAATTAAACTTTTAAGTAATCGATGACAATAAAAGTATTTTTTTAATTTTTTTTTCAATTATATTTATATATTAACAAAACATATAGATCCCAAAATCAAATTGCAACTGTGTTAAATGAACTTAAATATCAATTTAATTCATAAACTGCCAGATTAGTAAAAAACGTAAAATTCCATCATAATATTTATTGTTTCGATTTAGAAAGCTGTTTTTTTCCGGAGTTATGTTTTGTTGATATATAAGTATAATTTTTGTTAAGATAAAAATGTATTTGTTTGTAATTAGAACTTAAATGTGCATTTCGGAGTCCTGGTTTGTGGCGGGTGACTTTAATGATATCGCCTTTATGAATGATCAGAGAGAGGGATCCAATCATTATGCTAATCGCTGTCTGCATCACAAGAATAGTATGGATTTATGTGGGCTTTCCGATCTGGGGGCTTCTGGTCATAAATTCACTTGGAAGCGTAATAATACTTTTGTTCGATTGGACAAAGTCTACGCTAATGTTTTAGCTCTAACTTCCTTCCCCGAGTGCTCTGTGTTGAACCTCCCGTTCCGTCATTCGGATCATTGTCCTATTTTGTTTAGACTTTTGAGAGGTAAGCATCCTAGGGGTAAGAGACCGTTCCGGTATCAGTTGGCTTGGGAGTCCCATCCTAAGTTTAAAGAGTTCGTTCATGAGAGTTGGAGACCTCATTCGTATGTACTGCAAGTTGCTGAAGGGTTCAGGAATAAGGTGCAGGGGTGGAATAGGAATGTGTTTGGGCATATTATCAGAAGGAAGAACAAGTTATTAAAGAGGATGGAGGGCATTCAACGCAGGTTGGAGGGGAGGTTTGATCATAGCCTTGAGGGCCTCCTCAGAACCCTTCAGAAGGAGCTGGAGGCTGTGCTTAGACAGGAGGAGTTCCTTTGGTTCCAGAAGTCTCGGAAGTCCTGGATTAGAGATGGGGATCGTAATACCAAATACTTCCATCTCTCTACCCTGATCAGAAGGCAGAGAAATAGAATTGAGGCCATTAAGGATTCTAATGGTGATTGGGTTTATGAAGATGAGGTTATTCGGAACTTAGCCCTGGATTTCTACAGAGAGCTGTTCAAAGAGGAACCTGTTCTTTTGGAGAGGGCTCACTCTATTGCTACATTTCCTTTAATCAGCGAGGATTGTAGTCAGGAGGCCTTTCAACCTATTTCCCGAAAAGAGATTGACCAAGCTATCTTCAGCATTGGGGCTTCTAAAGCTCCTGGGATTGATGGTCTTCCGACGGGCTTTTACCATAAGCATTGGGATGTCGTGAAGGAAGGCATCTATAATTTTGTCTTGGGGGTGTTCAGTGGTTCGAAGGATATTGAGCTGGTTAATAGAACCCTCCTGGTTCTGATTCCTAAGATTGATAAGCCTTCTTCCTTTTTGCATATGAGACCTATCAGTCTTTGTAATGTTCTTTACAAAACTGTTACAAAGATTGTGGCTAATAGAATCCGTGGCATTCTTCCTGCGATCATTTGTCAGAATCAGGGTAGCTTTGTGCCTGGTAGACAAATGATGGATAATGTGGTGATCGCCCAAGAGATGGTCCACACGATGAAGATTAGGAAGGGGAGGAAAGGCATTGTGGCTCTGAAGCTGGATTTAGAGAAGGCCTATGATCGAATTAATTGGGATTTCTTGATGGAGAGCCTTGAGAGAGCTAGAATCCCGGACAGCTGGAGAAGTTTAATTAAGGTATGTATTTCTTCTCCTGTATTTCAAGTTATGGTCAATGGGGATATGTCGGAGGAATTTTCCCCGGGCAGAGGAATCCGTCAGGGGGATCCTATGAGCCCTTTCCTTTTTGTTATTGCTATGGAGAGGCTCTCTCACCTGATTCAGGATGCGATTGATAATGGGAGTTTCCACCCTGTGGCGATCAACAGCTTCTGTCCCCAGGTGACTCACTTATTCTTTGCAGATGATGTCCTTATCTTTCTTGAGGGTAATGAGGAGCAGTTGAGAGTCATTATGGATATTCTGGATTGTTTTTGTTCGGCCTCTGGGCATAAGCTTAATATCCAGAAATCTAGGATGATGTGCTCTAAGAATATGAATCAGAGAGTCTGTAAGAGATTAAGTGATCTCTCAGGTATTCCTCTTACTGATTCTCTTGGGAAGTATCTGGGCGTTCCCCTCCACAGTGAGCGTGTGTCTAAAGGCTCCTTCAAAGAGACTTTGGATAAAGCTAATTCGAAGTGTGCCACTTGGAAAGCCAAGACTCTGTCTCTCGCTGGCCGCCTCACGTTAATTCAATCTGTTAATTGTGCTGCTCTCAATCACATCATGCAGGCTTGTAAGCTTCCGGATCCTGTGCTTAATGATCTTGATAAGATTAACCGTAGGTTCCTATGGGGGAAGCTGTGGAGGGCAGGAAGATCCATCATGTGCCTTGGAGTGAGGTTTGCCAGCCTAAAGATTCTGGGGGTCTGGGTATTAGGAAAGCAAAGGACAATAATAAAGTTTTATTAATGAATCTCCTTTGGCGTATATGGCAAAACCCCTCCTCTCTTTGGGTTCGCCTCCTTTGTGGTAAGTATCGGAAAGACAAAATCTTCGGGGGCCCGAAAGAGAGAGTTGCTAATTGTTCCTTCCTCTGGAAAGGACTTAGTGCTGTGTTTGATGAGTTCTGCTCGGGAGTTGGCCTGGAGGTGGGGAATGGTAAGTCCATTAGTTTCTGGTTTGATAACTGGATTGGGGATAAACCGTTAATTGAGGTGTGTTCTTCCCCCCCGCCTAGTGATATACGCAACTAGAGGATTGCCGATGTGGTTGACTCGGAAGGGGACTGGATCTGGTCAAAGTTTGATACTTTCTTTAGCCTTGAGACTCTCCTTAGAATGCGGGGAGTGAAGGTGAGTAATCAAGAGGAAGACTTGGATATGCATTGCTGGGCGCTGACTAACAATGGAGTTTATTCTTGCAAATCGGCCTTTGAAGCTTTCTCTCTCTTTAGATCTGATCCTCCCTCGGATGTGTGGAAGTCGATTTGGACCCTTAAAGTTCCTTTTTGTATTAGGAGTTTCCTGTGGCTGGGTGTTAAGGACACGCTTCTTACTAATTCGGATAGGCACAGAAGGCACTTGGCTGATTCTGGAGCTTGCAGTAGATGCAGAGGCCATGTTGAGACTTTGTGCCATGCTCTTAGAGATTGCTCTAATAGTAAAGAGGTTTGGAGGAAAATTCTCCCACACCATATTTTCTCTTCCTTCATGGCACATTCTGAGGTCGACTGGTTCTCTGATGGTGTTAGAGGAAAGTTGCTTCCATACATGGAGCATGGTGACATTTTCTTTGCTATTATCTGTCACCAAGTTTGGAAATGGAGAAACGAGGAGATTTTTGGAGATAAAACTGTTTTTATGACAAACTTAGCTGATTTCTTCTCGAAAAAACTTTTCTCTATTATCGATAGTTTCAAAGGAGAGTCCCTTGCCAGAGCCTCTCAGTGTTGTGATGTCCATCTCGTGGGATGGAGCAGGCCAAGAGAGGGGGTTGTGAAGCTGAATACTGATGGTTCCTGCCTCAGTAACGGTAAGATTGCGGCTGGAGGTGTGCTTAGAGATGCAGGGGGCGCCTGGCTTTCTGGGTTCTCCCAGAATTTAGGGTTGGGTTCTTCCTTTTCTGCGGAGCTCTGGGCTATTCTTACTGTAATCAATCTTGCTAAAAGGCTGGGTGTTAAGAGGCTCTCTGTGGAGTCTGATAATTTGGAAGCAATCAAAATGATTTCTGAGAATCATTCTATAGGTTTTAACAGTCGCAACCTCATCAAAGCTATTAAAAGGCTTTGCTCCTCCTTTGAGTTCGTAGAGTTCAGACACATTTTTAGAGAGCAGAATCATGTTGCTGATCGCTTGGCGGCGGCGGGCCATGAAGGGACGTTAGGCGTTACTACCCTTCCTGTTTCCCCTAGTTTCATCTCTCCTCTTCTCTTAGAAGATAGAATTGGGGTTAGCTTCCCTAGGCTAATTCCTGGGTAGTTTGTTGTTGTTCGTTTTTCTTTTCCTTTTCTACCAAAAAAAAGAACTTAAATATGTAATTGTAATACTTTATTTTGTAAATAAAACATACCATAGACCTTTATTTGTGAACTTTTAAACCACATGCCTCTGTTTGTAAATTTGGCAAACCACAAGTATTTTTTTCGTACTTTTCCCTTTTTTTAAACTAAAACAATGTAAATTTAGCATTTATAGATGTGTTTATATATGGATAAAATTTATTCATGAATCTTTTATAGATGTATAATCTTTTTCCTTTTTCTAAGTTAGGAGGGTGGACTGAAGTGCTGAATCAATTTTTTACCTTCTACTTTTCTAATGTTCGAACCTGAAACATCCAACTTTATATATAGTTGTATATGATTCATTGTTAAATATAAGAGAATTGAAGACTCTTACGTAAGATTTAAAAATCGAAAATACTAATCTATCTGACTATGACTTGTTCGACGTCTTCCTCAGGAAAAAAAGAAAGAAAAAACTATGTTCGCCTTGTCTGATCCAAAACCCTCTCTCCCAGTCTTTCGATATTCGATTCTTCTCTTCACATGTCGCATTTCAATCTCAGTACCAAGCGACGATCGGAAAACCTTCTCAATTTTTTTTTGTTAGAGTTGATTTTAGCTATTTTAAGGCAAGAGAAAGAATGTACTAATGGGCGTTAGATAAAATTGAAATCAGTTGCTGCACATAGAAAATATTCAAGAAACGTATAAATCTTCATTTGGTGATAATAGTGATGATGTAAAAAGTTAATGGTCTATTTGATCAGTTGCTTATCTTGCATAGGAGAAATTCTACTATGGTCCCGGTCCATTGGACATTGCCAATAGAAACATTACAAGTGTGTATTTTCTTTCCTTTCACAAATCATCTCTCAATGAGGTAGCATGCTTCTTTCTTTTCATTGGTTGGTTCATTGTACCCGGTCCACCGCAGAAGTTCTCCTTGCATAGCCCTATGACAGTAAAAGATTTCCTTGATTGTATCACGACGTCAACGTGCATGTGACCTTCCTATATCCGTTTATTTAAATTTTGGAAACTCCTCTTGAACTGTGAGAATAGTCCAGTGACTCCAATAGCTAGGGAGTGTTTTATGTTTCTTCGAGACAAGTTGACAATTTATTCACGTCCTACTTAGTTTAAGAGAGAATAAAAAAAAAAGTAATCGGTAAAATAAAAATTATTTTCTAAATTTTTTATTTTACAATATTTTTCTATTTACGTTATTTTAGTTTTTTTTCTTTAAATATTATTTTTTTAACCAATTTTAAATATTATTTATAGTTAAAATTATGTAGTTCATAAACCGTCAATGTATATAGCTCAAAAATTGTGAATTTTTTGTATGTGGACCAAATTGATTTCATTTTGTCTGATTGCCATTATTTAGAGCACTTATGGCATACGCTTTCCATCCGAGTACGTACCAGACAGTTACAGTTTATATATTTATTTTAAACCTTGTCATTAATTAAAATTGGAGTATATATTTTAACAAATTGTTTTTATTTTTATTGTTTTGTTTTGTGGTCAATAAATGAGTAATAATGAAATAATGAAATCCCTCTCAAACAATGCAGTCACCTAATTGAGGGCCTATGCCTAATAATAAAATAACAATAATGCAGGAGTGAGAGATACACATTTTCATCATGATGCCATGTGGAAAATATATTCCATCTGTCTAATAATTGTGAAAATTTGTGAAATAAATAATAGCCACCTGTCGATTGTTTTCTTATTTCGTGAGATGGGAAAAAAAATTAGTGGACAAGTAAGGGATTACCGATCACTTTCAAACATCGAAAGCTGAATCAGCACTTAGTCAATTTTTATAGTTTTGTTTTTAGACAAAAATAATTGCTTACCTTTCGTCTTTTTGAACCAAACCTTGTATAATTGTACCGTTGTGGGCCCTTTCTCTCTAATCAGTAATCACCTTTTGTTGAATATTCCTGCCACGCTTATCTGACGTGGCTAATTTTTTGGTCCTGAATCTTCTCGCGTATGGGAGTGAGATTATCCCTCTCCTCACACGTAGGGTCTTAAACTGTTCTTTGATGGGTTAACAGTTAATTCCGGTTTTGGATTATGTACCAATTCTGAGAAGCCATGAGACTTGATTAATCATAAATAATTTCAGATTAGACTGAAATTGAATTGATAGTTTATTTTACTCTAAAATGTTAAATTTGATCATAATGAACTACTATGGGTATGTTTATGTGATGCATATGTAATGATGAGATGTTTCTAGATGATGCGGCGGTCCTTTATTTGTGATTTCGATTCTTCCTTCAAAAGTTAGAGTAAGATGTAATATATTGTAAAAATAAAAGGTGTAATAATGAACCTTGACCAGTTGCTGTGTTTAATCTTGATGTGTTTAACCTTCTCGTAGAATACTTGGTTAGTTGCTATACAGATTGAAGTTTGACTCTCACAATATATGAAAATAGGAAGCTTAGTATGAACCTCAAATTCAGACAAGAGATTGCTTAACAACTTCAATTCACACGATGTGTTGTCATTGCTCTATACTTGGCTTCACCCAATAATAGCCTGCTTTTTAGACTTGTACGAAATCAAACTCTTTCCTAGCAAAATGCAATATCATGTTACTAATTTTCTAGTCAACTTGCACCTCCCCTAGTCTGAGTTATAATAGCCAGTGAGAATGAAATTATGTGAAATCACTTGTAGCAGGGTAAAATAAGCCAGCTCTACTATTGCCCTTCCAAATATTTCATAACATGAATACCTACATTTACATGCAATTGTGCTAGGGCATTCATGAATTGACTTAGTTGTTGTGCGATGAATGCAATGTTTAGTCGAGTAAATCCAAGATAGAGAAATATTCTAACAACTCTTCTATACATCGCGGGATCTTAAAAAATGATAGAAGTGGAATATGGTTGATCTAACTGAACTTCACTTGGTATAGGATTGGTCACTTTAGGTGCTTGTAACATATTGGGATCGGCTAGCCTATCATGTATAAATTTGATGTGTCAAAGAATCCCATCTAATGATCTGCTTAACTCAACTCCTAGGAAGTATCTTGCAAAACCTAGATATGTAGTTTTGAAAGCTTGAGGTAAAGTAGCGTTGTCATGTTGAATGGTTGCTTCTAGTGACCCGGTAATAAGCACATCATTAATATAAATGACAACGGCGAAAATTGACTATCTAACACTCTAGGGAACAAACAATAGGCATGCGTAGATTTTTTGAATCCCATTTGTTGCAAAGTATGAGTGAATTCATTATACCATTGATGGCATGCATGCTTCAGGCCATATAATGACTTGTTAAATTTTCATACTTGGCCCTTCTTAGCTTTGTTATAACCAACATATCATACACATAACAATGTAAGTAAGCGTTGTTGATATCCGCTTGGTGGATTGGCCAAGTTCTTTTTCCTGCAACAAGAATGAACAATTTCACAGTGGGTGTCTTAGTTATTGGGGATAAACTTTCTATGTAGTACACTCCATATTTATGATCATAACCCCTTACAACCAAGCATACCATTCCACACTACCATCTACTTTATACTTGACATTGAACACTAATTTTGATGAGATTTCTCATTTAGTAGTAGGCAGATCAACCAAATGCCAAGTCTCATTTTCTTCTAAGGCATCTAACTCTTTTTCCATTGCATCCCTTCATTATGCGTGTGCATTCACCTCTATAAAACTCTTAACCTCTTTTACTTTGGCCAAATTATACATATGTACTATGGAAATGAGTAGAACCTTGAACATGAATTATAATGAAGTCATTTAACCATATAGAGGCTTCTTGGCTCTTCAGGGCTGTCTAGTGCTTGTAAGCATTATAGGTTAATTACCAGTATTGTCAATTGCATTAAGAACTGTTGAGGAGTTGTGTTCTGACTCTACAGGAGATTCAATGATCATAGGAACTTAGCTTGTGCATTGTTAGGCATTTGGTATGTTGAGGCATATTGCACTTCAACTAGATGATATGAAGGTGAACTTGTATTGGGTGAAAACCTTAGAGTAGTTGAAGAATCTATAACAGAATATGCCATTAAAACAATCTAGTAGTTTATGCATGGTATGTCTATAGAATGACTTATATATGAATCTGCATACCCTTCATCTACTAAATCATAAAACATAGGATGTTGATATTGTACTGCATACCTCTCTGCTATTTCAGCATTAGGATGGTAAGAAAATACATCCTCATAGATTTTCACATCTCAATATACACATAATTTGTTAGTGTCTAAATTATAGACTTTGAAACCTTTCTGCCCAATTGATCCACCTAAATACAAGCCTCTAAATGCTACAGATCAAAATTTGTCCTTCTATGGTGTTGTATTATTTAGATAAAAAAAAAAGACACCTAACAACATTTAACAAGTCAATGTCTAGTTGTCTAGCATACAATCTCATGTAAGGAGTACACCAATTAATAACTGATGTTACCCGGTTGAATTCTCATCGGAGCTCCACCTATGGGGGGGTGCCGTTGGGTTCAGTCGGGGGGACTTCGATGCCAAAGTCAGTAATGTGTATAGAATGATAAAATAAAGCACGAAGTAGGGTATTGGAATGTGTACCTCAATAGCTTGGTATGCAAAACTATTTATACTAGGTTAGCTGTAACCCTCGATTTGGTAACCAGAAAGTCTCCATTAATGCATCATTAATGGTGGTTACTGAGTTCATTCAAGTATGACCGTTAGCCCATTAATGGGTTATTATTTGTCTTTAATGATGTTGGTTTTCTTATGGAAAGACGACGCTGACACCCTGCGGGCGTATCGATACTTGATGGCGAATCTCCCAAGATGTGGTGGTTATGAGCCTCTTCATGACATCTGGCTATCTGGGGTGTATCAAGGAATCTACGGATCCGCCATGTCTACAACTTGCCTTGTACGCTACCTGGTCGTAACCGTTTGGTTAATTACCCCTTTGGTCCCTGGATAATATCTGGATGTTATCAATAACTTTAGTTGTTAGAACATTGATTATGTAAGTTGCATGCAACATAGCGCACCCCCTCCAATAAACCCTTGGGTAGGTGTGCTTGTCCTTATTGTGTCCACTACTCCATTCTGGTGAGGAGTGTGGATGCAAGATTTCTAATGAGATACCCCAAATTTTATAGAATAGTTTGAATTTTTTTTCCAACGAACTTTGTGTTATTGTCTAATCTAAGTGTCTTTACCTTACTATCAACATATTCCTTAAATATTGGATGCTAGTCTCCTCCCAATGATCATGCTCAGTTTTCACTATAACTGATGGTTCTAGATCCCATTTAAGGATGTAATCGAGTCTTTGTTCACAAAGATCGCACCATTGAATTACTCTAGGAGATATAACTTTTACTGGTAAAAAGATTGCTTACTATAGTCAAACTTCGATTTTCAAAATGTTGTAAAAATCCAAAATTACTAGATGATGTATGTCTGTGAGCCATAGATATGTTAGTTTCAATTTCTCTCCTTTGATTTTTCTGTAGATCGATCTTCTAAGTTATCAGTTGTGGAAGCGTTCGGATCTTCGTGTATTTCAATTTGAAATGTGTGAAGAAATGAATGCTTCACCATTAATAAATGTTAGCAAATCAGTGACCTGATATCATATAAACAAAGGTCTAACTTGTTGGTCCCTTGTGATTAGTTCCAAGGGGGGGGGGGGGGGTTAGGAACTAATGTAATTTTTTCGCTTTAATTACGCTAACTTAATTGAATTCTTTGAGTTTCACAACTCAGCTTTTGGTCAGCGCGGCTGAGTGAGGCGTAAGACGGATTTAGTCAGATACTGACTAAAAATATTTTACTTGTGAGTTGGGAAATGACACTTTTGTGGTCAGCTTCCAACTCAGCACTCTGATTTACTCAGTGTCAGCTTAAACAATTTATATACTGAGTAAATATGGCAAGCAACACATACAGATATATATATTGAAAGAGAGTTAGAAATTACTCAGCACGACTTATCCTGGTTCGGCCTCTCCGCCTACGTACAGTCCCCAGAATCCCTCCGGGCTTTTTAAATCCAATACTGAACTGTTTAAAGGTAGAGCGCAAACCGTTTACAAGGCAGTTGAATATGCAAGAGTACCGTCCTCTATTCGTCTACTCAACTCCTACTAAGTGTTATAACCGAACACCTAGATTTCTCTACCATTGAGTACTTGACACTGAGTACTCAGCACGCTCTCTCAATACTACGATTGATACAAAATTTGTTCTTTTTCAGACAAAAAACACTTTAGATGATTACAAAGAAAATCACTCTAGCATTTACACAGGAATAGAAATTTGGTGTAAGATCTCTTTCTTGTATTGGTGTGCTTTTGTATGTATGCTCTTATTCTCTTTTTTTTTCACAATCGGCAAAGGATCCAAGAATGAACTTGTCCTTTTATAGTTGAAGTCTGAGGCCTAATGATTTGAATCTGGAGTTATCCGTTGGATTCAAACGGCTTTATCTTGAGACATGTTCTGGTCAGCTTCAGTTTTGCAGGCCAATCCTCTCGTTTGAATTTCGCAGTCGTCAGGTTTGTCTTTTTCTCGCAGGTTTCGTCTTTTTGTGCCAGTTTGTCTTTTAGCAAAAGAACAGTTGACCCATGCATCCTGAAATTGGCTTTTGCGTAATTCTAAGGTTTCTATTATTGGTGCAGACAGTTGTCGGATCTTATCTTTTAGCAAACGGATCATTCGCGCTGTCCTGAAGATCACTCAGCTTGACTTTGATAACCGTTGTCTTCGATTATTGCTAATACAAATACTGAGTTCTCTTTTACTCAGATTCCATGGTCAACTTCGTTTTGCAAGACATAGTTCTTAAGAAGACTTCTCTACTTTTAATACTGAGTTGCGTTCCACTCAGCTTCGCTGATTTGTTTAATCTTTAAGCTTTTGTTCTGAAGATGACTTATCTTCTGTCATGCTGAGTTACACTCCACTCAGCTTGTGCTGTCTTCTTATGCTGTCTTCGTCCTGTCTTACTTTTTATTTCTATTTCCATTTATATTTATACTCAACATCGAACAAACATATTAGTACAATTAAATCAAAGCACTCAAATTTAATTGTCCCTTAATCATGGATTAACTTAAATAATTTTGTCAAATCAAAATCATGTGGAAAGGTGTTTCAACATAACTCACCCTAAAAATGTAACTCAAATGGAGAGGATTGACTCACATATTTAAAGAGTCATATTATTTCCAATTAAGCAAAATGGTATAATTAACACATACATCCCTCATGTTCAATTCATTTGCTATGTGACACTAATATAAGAGGGGATTCAATATTGAATTATTATGATTCTGATACTATATAAATGATGCAACAAATATGTGAAAGGAGAATTAAGTTAGTCTTATTTAATGGAATCATGTAATGAACATATTCTAGAGTTGAGCCTATATGTAGAGCAAGCTCAAGATCTGTAACTAACAAAAAAAAAAAAAAAAAAAAGGAAAAAACAAGCTCAAGAGCTGTAACTAACAAAAGAAAGAGGAAAAAAACATGGAAGAAAAGGGGGATGCTTATATGATGTGTATGTAGTGATGAGGTGTCTCAAGATGATGTGGCAGTCCTTTATTAATGTCTTCAATAAATTATAAGATTATTAATAATTAGGTAAAAAGCATCTTGGGGTCTCTGATCGAGTTTTATGTTCAAACTGTGAAAAATACAAATTTCGAATGTTGGTGAAATGAATAACACTTCGGTAATCGAGTTTTATGTTCAAAGCTGATTTTTTTTTTATCGCTGAGGGCTTATGTGACCAAAAATAAAAAATCAAGAATTTGATGTATATAAATAAAAGATCAATGGCTTAATAAACTAAAAAAATGAAAGATCGTCGTGATGTTTTTTACCTAATAATTATATAAAGATTAATATAATAAAAAAATTAGGTAGAGAAAATTTGTAATACATAAAATAACTTAAAAAAAATGATACATTTACACATCAGGGGACTAAGGGCATGTGGTTCAGCTGTTAGCTATAACTATTTGGTGTTGCAATTAGTTGTTTGTAGTTGTTGTTAACTGTTTGTTATTAACAAGTTACTTATTAGTGTTTAGTAAGATTATAATCAACCGTTGATGTTAGTGTGTAAAATGGGTATGTTTAAATTAATTAATGAATAATTTTTTTTTGGTAAGATTAATGAATAAATTATAATCATAAAAAAAACTTAAATAACTAAATAACAATTAAAAGGTTTAATACCTTCACAGCTTTCTCAACATGTCTTTTTTTTTAGTTTGCCCCTCATCTTGGGAGAAATCTAAATTAGAGTACCTCTAGCCGCCTTTTAGTTAGACTCTTAAATTAAATTTTGAGAAGAGAGTTAAAAAAAATCAACTCTAACAACTTCTTCATCCTCTCTATTATTGAGAAGTCCCTCTTCACTCCTAGCCATGTCCTTATTTCATTTTTATTAATTATTTATTATTAAGGAGTCTCTCTCCTCTCACTATTGACAAATATAACAATGCCTAATAATTTTAATAATAACATAATAAAGGCTTAATACATCATTTGCCCCTTGAACTTTTTCAAAAAGTTTGATTAACTCTCTGGACTATCAAAGTGTCCTGATAGCTCCTCAACGTGCATAAAATATTCAATTAGCCCTTTGAACTTGTTTGGAATGCAATCAATTAATCACTCGATTGTAAAAAAAAAAAAAAAAAAAAACTGCATGTGGAAGACGTATTGTTGCGCCTTAGAATGTTATTACATAATTCACATGATAGATTAAAAATGAAATTCTTACTTGCTCAACTGTAAAACTTGTCTTCTCTAATACTATAATTGTATACCTCGATCTTGGTCGTTTTTTAAGGCGCATGCAACTTACTCTTTTTTTTTTTTTTTTTTTTTTGCAATCGAGTGATTAATTGATTCATTTTACACAAGTTTAAAGTACTAACTGAATATTTTATACAAGTTAAATGATATCGGAACACTTTAATAATTAAGAGAGTCGATCGAACTTTATGGACAAATTCATAGAACAAACTTATTAAGTCTAAAATAAAGGAACAAAAATCTTGTTTTGAACAAACTCTTGGTATTTGGCAATTTCCTTTTCATTTTTCACCTTCTTCTCCATTAGTATATTAATTTAATTTGATGATTATTTCTCTTTGAGATGAAGTATATATTATTCATGAGCAACTAAAATGTTGGACTTTGATTCTAATAAAATCAAAATATGTTTTTCCCTCTTACGTGTTGTAAAAAATATATGATGTGTTGCGTATCTTTCTTTGTTGTTTATAGTATTTTGGTGAACTCATTCTAAATATATTAAATTAGATGCGTGACTAATTATATGATATCTGCCACCTCTCAATCTTCTTCCCATTAAAATAAATAAACTATATCAATAGATGTTGAACCGTAACAATAAAATAAAAAAAATGAAATTAAGTTTAACTAATATTAAAAGTTTGAGTTTGCTATTTTATATTTGAAGTTGGCGCTAATTCTAGAGTTCAATGGCATTACGTGCCGATAACCAAATATTAATTTTCAAGTCTGTTTAGGAGACTTGAATTTATTTAGTTTATTAATTTATTCAATGATTCATTGTATGTATTTTTATTTTTTATTCTTTAAATGTTTTGTTGTGCGACATTATTTGTTTGTTTTGGTCATATGTATATGGGTTTTCAACTTTTCCACTTAATTTTTTTTTTCTCTATTTTTGGGTTCATTATGATCATCACATTTGATTAAATTACAGATATTTAAGAAATACATGACCTACGAAGTTTTTTTCGAAAAGATTTAGCTTAATGATAAAACAGTTTCATTTACATCCTAGCATTTATAGAAGACATGGATTCAAGACATGATTTGGGAAACTAATATTAATTCTTTAAAAAAAAAAATAAGGTATAAAAATATCTTTAACGTTTATAGTTAGGAACAATTTTACCTCTAGCGTCTAAAATAGTACAATTTTACCCGTAATATTGATAGTGTATCTTTACCACTTAGCGTTTAAAATAGTGCAATTTTATCATGATACTAGACACTAGGCATTGATTGCTTCCATTATAACATTTAGGCTCCGAAAATGAATCAACTTTTTCCTCTGCCTATAAATAGGTCCCCGATTTATGCGATTAAATCCTTAAACTCTCATCTTCTTCCCTAAATCTTTTTCTTTCGAACTCTCTCTTAAACCTACAAGTTTTCTCTATTCAATCTCCAATGGAAAATACTCCAGAAACCTCCTCAGACTCGTCTTCAGAATCATTTTCTGAAACCACTACTCTCATACTCTATCACATGGCTAAATACATCAATGTTCATAAATCGCAATTTTTTGACTGGAACTATTTCAAACGAACAGAACCTTTTCCAACTGGGTAACAAATACGAAGTGGGTCACTTTCTTTTCCTTACCGAGTGATATTTATCCCGATCTTGTAGCTGAGTTCTACACTGGTCTTCACATCTCTTTCGATGATGATGATCATCTCACTACAACTGTTCGAGAGAAGACCTTTAACATTTCCCCCAATCCTTTGCTGATTTACTCAAAGTAAATCCAGCAGGAACAGAACTCCGAAAGTCGAGCGATTGAAATCCAATTTTGATGAAGTTTTGATATGACAAAAATTATGATTAAGGAATTAGATCCCTAAGGTATTAAAAATTCAGAATCAATTATTTGTGTTTATTTCCTAACAAATTTGTTCAAGTATCTAAATTAACTAGAAGCAATATACACAAGTAAGCAAAAAGGCCTTAATGAAATTAAAGGCCCAAGCCAAAAGAAGCCCAAAGCCCATAAGCAGAAGTCCACACAAAAGTCAACAGAAGGCTTTCCCTTTCCGAGAAAGCATCAGAAGACAGAAGACTCTATTAGTCACCCATCTCTCTCTGTCACCCAAATAAGGAAAGGCGCGGGTTGCAAGACTGCGGAGTCAAAATTCAGAAAAAGATCATTGGACGAGCTTCTCAATGGTCAATGGGATTCTGAATTATGAAACGGCTATTTCCTTAAATGGCAACATGGAATAGCAAGTCAGAAGTACTAGAGAAGAACATAACTTGATTCTTCACAATGAGTACTTTCTAATTCAAACGGCAAGTTTGAATGCTCCACCTATAAAAGCCAACACCAAACTCCATTTTCACAACTGATAAAAAAAGATATATTGCAAAAGTGAAAAACAAGAGCAAATACACAAGCAATTTCATATTCATGTAATTCCATAGAGAGAGATTAGTAATGTTTTACTAACATAGTTACAAAAACAAAAACATGTTAAAATGCTAACAACTAAGTCTGCCACATATAAGTTAATTATAATTTTTTTTTTCTTAAAGTGTATATAATTTTTATTATTTTACTAATATAGTTACAAATAACCAACAAAAAGTTACGAAATTGCTTCATTTTATCGACAAACTTGATTGGAAGGTCTGATGTGACAATTAAATAATAGTCAAATCAACTTTTTTGATAACGTAGGACTAAAATTAATCTTATTTGAAAACGTTAGGGTTAAATTTATATATGATGTGGTTGAATCCTGTAAGTCCATTTGTAAACTTGCAATTGGATAGAAGCAAGGTCAAAGGGGGGTCGGAGTGTGGCTAACCTGCTCCGATGCCTAAATCAGATTTGTGAAAAAACTTGAGGCTGATCACAATAATAAATCAAAGTTTTAATGTAAGCTTAATGAATGAATGGACTAGGCTACCTTAAGTAGTGCCTTACTCTATTTATAATGTGATCGAGCTTTGAGAAATGCTTGTAAGCTTAAGAGAGGGGCATGCTACGTGTCACCTGTTCATAAGTGAACGTGTGCCCCTATATCGAGACCCGGTATCCCTTAATCTTACTTCTGTGATTTACGAGTTTAAGCATGATTGATGTAATAGGTGGATCCTTCACGGGGTCTATAAAGACTTCCTGAGCTAAGACCCTAAGATTGGGTCACATTGAGTAGATTCACTATGGTGACTCCATATTTTCTAGGGTGCCTTTTTCCTTGGGTACCTATCGATCCCAAGTCTTGGGTTCAAACACATTCTATTGGCTTAAGGATCGAGACTCGATTGATCTATATCTGGTCCTTCTACTATTTAAGTTTAGGGTCCTCATGTTTGTTATGGTCGTCATTCAATTCAAAGAATCTCCGTTCCAGAACCGTACGTGAGATTTTCATCTCATACGGCTCCTCCCTTATATGCATAATGAAAATAATACTATGGTCATTTCTCTTCTCTCACTCGGCTTGAACTCAACGGAGATTGCTTGTTGGTGTTTATTGCATTTTGCGCAAGGGGAGTTTTAGATCCGTGTCGTCTTATTAGGGAGTCTTTTCTTCTACTTGACTGGCCGCTAGACCCTTAGTGACCCGTCTCAATGGTGACAGCAACTTCAATCGGTGTGATGTTCGATAGGGAAGACTATATTCTCAAATTTATTCATGTATCTGATGGTTTCTTTTGATATCTCCAATATTTCTTTAACCTTTTTCATTTGGAGGGCATGCTTTTGTCGCATTACGCTGACGACGTCATGGACATATACAAATAACAAACAAAAAATTTATAAAACTGCTTCAGTTTATCAAACTTGTTTGGAAGGTCTAATGTGACAGTTAAATAACGGTCAAATCAGTTTTTTCAAATGTTCCATAACGTAGGCCTAAAATTGATATTGTTTGGAAACATTACGTTTAAATTTGTATCTGATGTGGATGAATCTATTAAGTCCTCTTGTAAACCTATAATTGGACATAAACAATGTCAACTGGAGGCCAGAGTCCGGCTAACCCGCTCTGATGGCTAAGTCGGATTTGTTGGAAGACTTGAAGATGATCACAACATTAAATCAAAACTGTAATGTAAACTTAATGAAAGAATGAAGTAATCTATCTTGAATAGCGGCTTACTTTATTTATAATGTGGTCGAGCTATGAGAGACAATTATAAGTTTAGGAGCAGACATGCTACATGTCACCTGTTGATAGGTGAACATGTGCCTATATATTAGATTTAGTATCTTTCAAGTCCATTTGGTTTGTGATTTACGAAATTTGACGTAATTGTTATAACAGATAGATTGTTAATAAGATCTATAACGCACTGAATAGATTTACTATAGTGACTTCACATATTCTCTTTTCCATATGATAATCTGGACTTCATAAGTGTTATATGTACGTGTTTATATTCGCGTGACATCAATATTTTTTTCACTTACCGAAAATATTATGGCTCTTATCTTACCAATATAGTGTTGATTTAACAAAAGATGCAATGATTAAAAGCAAATAGAGAGGTGAATGATGGATGCCATGTGGCAAGATGAGTCAGAGTTGAGAATCTGACTGCTCCAGGAAAAAGGTTAAAGTAGCCAGTAAATAAATACTAAATGGTATTGCCAACAATAAACTGCCTTATCCAATATATGGACAACTTGTCCCCCTTCCCTCTTCTTCCAAACAACTTGCTCACCTGCCAAAATCATTCATTCGTAACATAACCAATTAAAAAGAAAAACAAAAAAACCAATTAATTATTTTATATATTTATTCATACTCCACAATTCAATTATACAGTTGATACTACCCCGGATCTACCTTCGGTTTAATTATTCAATCTTTAGTTTTTTATTGGCTTGTATAATTCAATTATTATTTTTTTGGAAAAGATTCAATTATTATTTTCAAAAAATCTGATTAATCAATTAGAAATTCGAAATTATTCATGAAATATCTCTCAATTATTTTTTGCACACGCTATGGATCTCGAATCCAAAATCTAAATTAAATAACTAAAAACCTTTATCATTTAATGAACGTTTTACTTAATTCAATCTTTAACTATTATTGTCACGGCTGCTATTAATTGAACTATTTATTATTGTTGTAAGTTGTTTAATATTATTGTCAATTAGTTATTATTAAAGTATTAATAATTAGTGTTTGATAAAATTATAATGAATTGTTTTTTTAAATTGTAATAAATTGTTATTATTATTCTTTTTAATTCAACAAAATTTGGATAAACAATAAGATACCATCAGAATAGAGGAAAAATATCATAATCTCTTTGTATAAGAACAAAGACAATGTCCAAGATTGTACCAACTATTGAGGAATCAAATTAATGAGTCACATTATGAAACTTTGGGAGCGAGTGATCGAACAAAGGCTAATGAGGACGGTGAAGATCTTGGAAAATCAATTTGACTTTATGCCGGGAAGATCAACTATGGAAGCCATCCATCTAATGAGACAATTAATGGAGCACTATCGAAATAAGAAGGACTTGCATATGGTTTTTCATTGACTTGGAGAAGGTATATGATAAGGTACCAAGGGAAGTACTTTGGTGGGCGTTAATAAGGAAATATATTTCACGAAAATATATTGACATCATAAAGGACATGTATGAGGGAGCATGCATGAGTGTACGTACCAGTGTTGGGAAGACTGAAGAGTTCCCTGTTACGATTGGAGTGCATCAAGGTTCTGCACTAAGCCCATTTCTTTTTGCCATCATTATGGATGAACTAACGAGTTCACTTCAAGATGATATACCATAGTGCATGTTGTTTACAGATGATATTGTGTTGGTTGATGAGACGAAAGAAGGCATAGAGAGGAAGTGGGAACTATGGAGACAAACTTTAGAATCTAGAGGCTTTAAGTTGAGCCGAAGTAAGACAGAATATTTGGAGTGTAAGTTTAGCGGCGATAGGAGTAGGGAGGCAGGGACAATCATCCTAGATGGGAGAGTTGTTCAGGCATCGAATTGCTTCCGGTATTTAAGATTTATTATCCAAACAGATGGAGAAGTAGATGGAGATGTTGATCATAGGATTAAATCTGTGTGGGCGAAGTGGAAGAGTGCTACGGGTTTCCTTTGTGACCCCGACATGCCTAATAGATTGAAGGGAAAATTCTACCGCACGACAATCAGACTAGCATTGTTATATGGCATAGAGTGTTGGACAGTGAAACACCGTCACATTCATAAGATGTCAGCGGCGGAGATGCGCATGTTGAGATGGATGTGTGGTCATACGAGAAATGATCGGGTGAGTAATGAAATAATTAGGATAAAAGCAGAGGTTGCAGCTATTGAGAATAAAATGAGGGAAACCCGACTAAGGTGGTTTGGCCATGTAAGACGAAGAACACTTGATGCGCCGGTTAGAAGGACTGAATAGTGGCAAAGAGATGTAGTGGTGAGGGCTAGGGGAAGACCTAAGCAAACTTGAAGGAGGGTGATCGAGAGCGATATGAGTTTATTGGGGATTGAGGAAAATATGGCAGTGGATAGGACAGAGTGGAGTGAGAGAATTTGTATCGCTGACAAGACTTAATTTCATGTTAGCCGATCCCGAATCATTTCGGGACTAAGGCTTTGTTGTTGTTGTATATCACTCTAGGATTATCAATTTATTTTTTTATATGACTTTTTTAAATTACATTCACTTCTCACAATAATAATATTAATTTTACCATTATTTATAATAAGAGAGATTTAATATTACTACAATGTATTTTAATTAACTCAGAGTAATTAAGAAGAAATAATTGTTTTCTTTTATAGAAAATAGAGTTTTAAAATAGAAATATTAAGGATAAATTAATTCTAATAAGTTACTTAATGTTTTATTGAGCTTAAAAAACTTTATGCGGCATATATAAAAAATATCGGAAGGAATAGTATGTAAAATGTATAATAATGTTTTAAATTAATTAATAAAATAAATTGTAAAAGTAAAAATATAACATAAAAACTAATATAAAATAATATAAATAACTAAATAAAAAATAATTCTACTTAAGCGAAGTAAAATTTTATTCTTTCAGAAATGATACTATAGTAAATTGAAATAATATTAAAAACAGAACATATTTCACTGAACTAAAAATTAAATAAATAAATAAAAATTATAGAATTTTTTGTGATTTGTAAAAAATATCTCTCTTTATATAAAAATAAAATTAGTGACATTTTTTAAAGTAAAAAAATCATTTAAGAAAAATTATGAGAAACATTTTGATCTACTTTCATAGATTAGAAGAGAAAATTTTGATTTAGAAAAATAAATCAAACGAGAAATTAGAGATCCATTCCGATGTTATAATTAGCAGAATTGAGAAATAAAAACACCGTAAAATATGTTGTTAGGACTTTTATGTAGGGAAAGTAGGCATATTTTATGGATATATAAATATAGTGTTAGAGATAAATTTAGTATAGTTTAATACATTGTAGGTTTTCAAAACTGTTCCATTGGTTCATTTGACCCAGTACCTCATTCACCTTGATTTGAAGATTCCACTCATGTCTTTATTTTGTGTATGGAACATTTGTCTAACTTTAGGTTTGGTCTTATCCATTTCAAATAATTTAAAGATAAAAAAAAACATATGATTCATGAATAAATAGGTGGAAATTAATTGCAGTTTAACCATATATGAACTACACAGCTTGGTCTAATTGGTGGGGAGTGTTTGGTTGGCCCACGCAACACAACTCACATGTCTACAACTAACTCAATTTAACTTCCTCACTCAACTTAATTACCTGGTCCAACATTTTACACTTGTCTTTTTTTTTTTTTAATTTTATAAATTTTGAAATAATATTATTATTGTTTATTTGAACCGGTCCGAATATCAAACCGGATTTATAACTGAATCATGAATTAATTCGATTAATTGATCGAATTAGATGATTCGGATTGATTCCGACCAGATGACGTAATAAATAAATATATAAAAAATTTATATATATCATATACATATAATTAATTTAAAATAATTTTTATAAATTATATATATATAATTACAAATAAATTTTGGTTTGTTATTTTTTTTTGTCAACTTGAGATTAAATATATAACGGATAAATAAAATTTAGAATAATTCGAAATACATCAACGTATTCTATACCATGAGATCATTTTAACAGTATATATAAGTTTAAAACAAACAAGTGATGAATGAGAAATTAATACTCAAAGTGAATCAGTTGAAATAATTTTGAAGAGAATAAAAGGAAATTAAACTTCCACATCACACGTAGAAAGAAGTAAGAATTTCCAATAGTTAAATGACTTTTAAAAACATTTTAACCAATTACAAGGGAAAAGACTTTCTCACGCAATATAACATCTAGCCCAATATCATATAGATATTATCCACTCTGGTCCAAATCCAACACATTGGATCTAATAGCTTTAAAACGCGTTTATTCTCATCTTACTAATAAGCATCAGTCACTCTCTCTACATTTTCGATGTGGAATTCAGTTTATCCCTACCCGCATTGCTATCCTTTAAGGCCGCTCCTTACTCAGACCTTTTATCTTAGCGTCATCCACTCTAAACCGGACCGTTACACGCACAATGGTGCAGTCGAAGCACCATCGGATTAGGGAGCACTTGCACGATACGCGTGACACGAATATCGTACTGAAATAGGGCATTTTTTCAAAAAATTTAGTTTAGTTCCGTTAAAAAAAACTTGCAAATTAGTTTTTTTTTCTTTTAATTTTTTAATTTCAGTTCTACACAGAAACTTAGCAATTTTATTTTTTATTTTTTTTAAGAAATACAATCTGGTCACCCTAGTTCCCAATTCGACCCCAATTCCGTGCTATTTATTGTACATACATCCATCAAACCAGTTCGATTTAGACCGAAAATCTGACCGTTCCTGATCAAGATCAAACCGCCGGTCCGGTCCGATCCGGGTTTTATAATATTGGTTTTACATACTTCCTCCTATGACCACTATAATCCCTATAAAAATTAGACTTTTATAAATCTAGAATAATAGATAGAATTCTCCTAAATATGTAGGAATAAAAGAAGGTCGGCTAATTATTACTTAATTTGTTTTTACCATATTTATTAGTATAAAACAAGAGAGGTTTAATTGATAATTCATGAGATCTGCAATATACAGATTAATAATTTCTCAGTAACAAAACCACCTATATATAGCCACCAGTATTTCTTCCATTCCATTCCAATCCCATTCTCTCTTCTCTGATTTTCTCCTCTGTAATTCATTTTGCCTACAATGGCAGACCCAAATCCACTTTTTCCGGTGTCTCAACACAACTACTTTCCGATCCCCGATGAGACCCAGCCCGACGGATCTTCTCCCAGCGGACACCGACTCTCCACCAAAATTTTTCTCGCCGCCGTTTCTGGAATTCTATTAGTTTTCTTAGTCGTGGCTTTAATCAATGGCCCGACGGAATCCCCCAAAATTATCCGATCACAAGAAGGTGAGAATGTAGACGTTGTTTCTTTATCCGAGACGGCGAAATCCGAGATTCTGACACCGTCCTCCCGCGGAGTCTCCGCCGGTGTTTCGGAGAAGGTTAACCTGATCTCCACCGGTTTAAGAACGCCGGCGTATCCATGGAATAATAGCATGTTATCATGGCAAAGAACAGCTTTCCATTTCCAGCCTGAGAAGAATTGGATGAATGGTACGTTTTTTTTCCGCGTTTTTTCTTAATTGTTTTTTTTTTATTTGTTGCAATGAGATCTCATACCTTTCTGAAAGAAAAAGTTAATTGCATTGATTCATCTAATTACCTTTGTTTTTTCAAAATTATTATCTTTTCGAGAATAAATTTGCTTAACTTTTGGAGATTTCGAAAAGGTAATCCTAATTAAACAAGGTTTAGTTCCTGATTAGTCATTGATTAGTCAATTTATATACGTCTATCATATTATGTCATTCGTATTCTAATTCAATGATTTAGTGCCACATAATCAATAATTTGATATATTAAAAATTAATTAATTAATTACGTAGTTTTAAATAAAATATATTTTTAAATTCTCCCTCTAGCGAGGAACTCTCAAATCATTAAACAGGTATGATTCTATTTTTGTACGTTTGGTATAGTTGTATTTTGATTTTTGGAATTATATAATTAGATTTCATAATAACATCAGAAGTATTATTAAATTATTTTTAATTTTCAAAAATTGAATATGACCTATTAATTGGCAGTATCGCACGCATAATTTCCACGTGCAGGAGCAAATTAATACAATTATTAATGTCTTTAATTATTCATTTACATTAATTGAGACGCTGATATATTTTTCTTCTCATAATTATATGGTGGGGTTGCATCGACTCTGATTGGATATCTGCATCTGCTTCAGATCCTAATGGTAAGTCCTGTTTATGCTGTAAAAACCCGATTTATTCTTTAGACGTCCAAAAATAATTTAGACAATTTTAAATCTTATAGCAGTATTAATTTGATTTCTAATTGGTTGAACGTGACTTTTTCAACATTTCTTATCCATCCACCTCATATCTGACTGTACTATACTTTTCCCTGACAACTAGATATTGTGTAACACGTTGGAATATGTACCATTTGATTTATATTTATATTTACGGTTTAAGTAACCAATTGAATTAAAAGTTTAGACCGATAGTTTAATAATCTAATAATTATAACAAATTTTAAGATGAATTTTCTGTACGTTCAAAAAATTGATTGATTTATTTGTTAAAAAATGAAAATGTAGGTCCATTGTATTACAAGGGATGGTATCATTTCTTCTACCAGTACAATCCCCATGGAGCAATATGGGGAGACATAGTATGGGGACATGCTGTTTCAAAAGATTTAATCCACTGGCTTCACCTTCCTTTAGCTATGGTATATGATCAATGGTACGACATCAATGGTGTCTGGACTGGCTCTGCTACAATTCTCCCAAATGGCAAAATTGTGATGCTCTACACTGGTTCCACCAACGACTCCGTCCAAGTACAAAATCTAGCATTCCCTGCCGATGAAAATGACCCTCTGCTCATCAATTGGGTCAAATACCCCGGCAATCCAGTCCTAGTTCCACCACCAGGCATCGACGACAAGGACTTCCGTGACCCAACAACTGCTTGGTACACTTCCGAAGGCAAATGGCGTATCACAATTGGCTCTAAACTTGGAAAAACTGGCATTGCTTTGATTTATGACACTGAAGATTTCATTAACTTTGAGTTGAAGAATCAGACTCTTCATGGTGTCAATGGCACTGGAATGTGGGAATGTGTGGATTTTTACCCTGTTTCAACCACGAGTGGAAGTGGTGTTGATACATCTGTTAATGGCCCTGATGTTAGGCATGTTGTTAAGGCAAGTCTTGATGATGATAGGCATGATTACTATGCAATTGGTACTTATAATGAGGAAGATGGAAAGTGGTTTCCTGATAATCCGAAAATCGATGTGGGAATTGGTCTTAGATATGATTATGGGATTTTTTATGCTTCCAAGACTTTTTATGATCAGAATAAGAAGAGAAGAGTTTTGTGGAGTTGGGTTGGTGAGTCTGATAGTGAAGCTGCTGATGTTCAGAAAGGATGGGCTTCTCTTCAGGTATGCAAGTAACTTCATTCAATCAAATTTAATTTTGTTGTTGTATAATACTTTTCAATTCTAAAAGGGTTTTATTACTTCTTGTGCAGGGAATTCCAAGAACAGTTTCATTGGACACCAAGACTGGCACCAATTTGATTCAATGGCCAGTGGAAGAAGTAGATAGTTTAAGATTAAGAAGCAAGGAATTTAAGAACGTGGTGGTGAAGCCAGGCTCTGTTGTGCCCCTTCGTCTTGACTCAGCCACTCAGGTTTGCTCCTATACATATCTTTTTGTCTCATGCCACGTCTACATCAATTAAAACCACTCTTAAATATCAAATAACGTCTACATCTATTAAAAACACTCTTAGATAGCTTAGGCAGTCCCTCTCCATTTCCAATGTCCAAGTTGTGATTCAGTTTATTAATGTCTTTCACCCGCTACCAATGATGGATCCAAGATTCATCGCCGGAGAGATTTTGGGTGTTCTTAGGTGATGTATACATGGTCAATTGATATTGTTTTGGATGTCTTGAACTGAAAGTTAAAGTTCCGTATACACTTTAGAGTTTTATGACATTTTTGAGTGATCAATGGATGCTTAAATCCCCTCGACCCTCCTTAGATCCGTTTGCAAGATGCCATCCTTTAGCAGTTGGTCATTATAGGTCTACTAGCCTTTTCATGGTTCGTCCTGAAACCAATACATGGAGCCTCCTAAAGAGTTGGTCCTGATACCAATTGTAACAACCTGACTAGATATCTCCTTTGGCCCAAGTACCATTCTTTGAACTTTAAGGCTTTAAAACACGTATAAAGGTATTAGAAACGTAGCTTATTAATATAACAAAGTCACTTTCTTTCTATTTCCAATATGAATTCAGTTCATTTCTACCCATCACTATCTTTTTAGGTTTGTTTTTTTGCTCAAACCGTTAAGCACAGTATCACACCTCAGACTGAGTCATGACGTGAGCACATTGGTTAGATAATTAGAAAATCCTACACCTTTAGGAGTGTCACTCTATCTTTATATAGTATCAGAACCATTGATTTCAATGTAATCATTTGGATTGAATGAGGAAACGTTAACAGATTGAATAAAAACTGCTTTGCAGCTAGATATTGAAGCAGAGTTTGAGATAGACAGGAAGGTCTTTGAGAGAATAGGTGAATCCAATGAAGAGTTCAGCTGCAGTAAAAGCGGAGGCGCTGGTCGCCGCAGCGCATTAGGACCATTCGGTCTTCTAGTTCTCGCGGATGAAAGCCTAGCCGAGCAAACCCCAGTCTACTTCCACGTTGCAAAGGGAAGAAACGGCACTCTCAAAACATTCTTTTGCACAGACCAAACCAGATCTTCAGTAGCAAATGATGTCAACAAACAAATATACGGAAGCTACGTTCCAGTTCTAAAGGGGGAAAAATTCTCATTAAGAATACTGGTAAGTTAAGGCTAATTAATTAATCTTGATTAATGAATATGGTAATTAGATGAATTGAATGATTAATTAAGGAAGTGAATTCGAATTCCAGGTGGATCATTCAATAATAGAGAGCTTTGGACAAGGAGGAAGAACATGTATAACATCAAGAGCATATCCAACAAGGGCAATATACGGAGCAGCTAGACTGTTTTTGTTTAATAATGCAATAGAAGCTAATATTACAGCTAATCTCAAGATTTGGCAAATGAATTCAGCTTTTATTCGACCTTATCCTGATGCTGCTCCTCGGTAGCTATCTTCTTGTGAAATATAAATATAAATATATTCTTTTTGTAGGCCAATTCGAGAATTTTTGACTTGCTTTCTCATGCAATCCAATGTAAGGCAAGGCAAAGATGTAATGTTCATTCAACAAAGTGCAAATTCATCACTGGAATTTTTTTCTTCAATTTTGCATATAATCCAGTTCCTTCTTAGTCTTTTCTATTTTTTGTTTTCACGTATTTAGCCTTTAATTGTTACAAACTTATAATAACTCCATGTATAAAAATTATAAATTAAATTTTATTTGTATGAAAACAGCCAACATTCTCATTTTTATGGATAAAATTTATTAGAGGGATCAGGTATTATTCCAACTTAAACATAAATTAAAATCTTGTTCCTAAATGAATTAATGGAGCTATACAAGTAAATGAAGCATGCTCACCAGATCCAGCCCATCAATACATGAATTTCAAGGCTTTCTTCCCTCTCATTTCCATTAACAATTACAAGGATTGTTGTTTTCATCCGCAACTAGTTTGAGGCTAAATACGATTACAAACATTTCCTGGTTAATTATTTACTCAATCAAATGAATTAATAGTGATAATTATATATATATTTTCTTTTAGTGCCAATGTAGTTGGACGAGTAGATCATTCTATTAACATGTGAAACCCGCTTTTACTTAATTTAAAACATTGAAATACAATTTAAAAACTAACAAAAAAAAAATGTAGAAGAGTACTAATAAAAAGATGACCCCAAAAAACACAAAGATGCATCAACAATAAAGAAAAAAATATGCTTCTCATATGCATCAACAGATAAATATGCAATAGAAAAAACGAAATGAAAATTTTAGAATAAATACACAACGGAAAAGTTGGAACTTACAAATGAAATTTTCGATAATAATATTTCATAAAATGATTATATTTATCTTTAACACTTTCATTTTCTCTTCACCGTGTCTCAGTATAAGAACAAATATTTTGGTAACCTACTTAAAATAGAGAGAAATAAATTGTCAATGCAACGTATGGAAGTGCATAACATGTTGGGATTTTTTTGAGAAGAATACACAAGAAAATAAGAAAATGGTGCTGTTGGAACTGGAACAGCAGCACAAGACCGAACAAAAAAGAAATGGCAGAGTCGCGGACAATGTCGCTTTCTTTAAGACGTTCGCGGAACTGCCGGAAAATTGCAAGCAATGTAATTTCCGACCGCCTCCAGAATAAAACAACCCTCTGTAATACGAATTTGTATTGCAACCGTACAAAATCGTTTCTGTCTACACTCAGCAATTTGCTCAGTATCGAAAAAATGATTGAATGAATTAATTTTGTAAGTAAGCCAGTCTCTCATACCTATTTATACTGGAGGAAAGAGCTGTTGAGCTCTGTTTCAGTGGAGAAGAAGGTGGGAGAAAAATTAGGGAAGGTGGGTGAGACTGGGTTTGAGAGAGACACGTTCAGAAAAAAAGACGTTAATAAAATAAACGTTAAGAAAAGACTAATTCAGATACTGTATTTAATTAAATAAAAATTAAATACGAAATCAATAAAAATAATAATAATAAATATTATTAGTTTTCAATAAAAAAATTATAGATTTCACACCACACCAACCCAATCCGGCCCGGTTCAGACGGCGGCGCGCGCATGTGGTGGTCAAGAAGAGGTAGATCCTCACCATTTCACAAAAGTGGGCACACCCCAAGTGTGTGAGGACCTCCTTAATAAGTATCTCCACCAAGTGCTTTGAAAGCAATGTGAGATACTTTCCATCATAAAACACAAAGACATGGGCTCATTTTCATAAATTAAAAATTGGGCCAAGCCCAACAATCCCCCACTAGAATTTTTGAAAACGTTTTACCGAGCAGTTACATAAGGTTAGACATAAACAGAGGTATCTTTCGATTTGAACCTTTGCGTAGTAAGTATAGTTCAGATTTTACTAGAGTGACTCGTAGTCTTGAACTCTATCTCTGACATTATACCACACCATAACCTTTTCAGAGTGTAGTTCTAGTAGCCCGTGCATTTATGGCCATGCACGTCTATCCCGGTATAATGAATGCTCTAGAGTTTTGCCCTAAACTCATAGGAAGCGGGCTCACTTCCACATTCATATAGGTGAGTCTATCAAAAGTACTCCTGTAGCTATGTACTTCACTCCAAATGGAGTATAGATTTCATTAAGAGTTTCTATTATCTCAACCTCACATCGCTTCAGGATATTCATGCTTCAAATTACATGATCTGACACATATTACATCACAACTTGTTATTACCCATTGAACCTATTTCTTGAGATCTCCAGTCTATAGGTTGGGTTACCATTGTGTGTAACTCATCATTGTAGGGGCATAAGTCCCATACTCTTTGTCGTATTCTGGACTTTCTCTCTAGCTAATCCTTTCGTCAAAGGATCGACTAAATTCTCTTCTGAGCGTATGTGATCCACTCTAACAGCTCCTTTAGTGAGTAGCTCTCTAACAGTGCTGTGTTTACGACATATCTGTCGTTTCTTACCGTTGTAATAACCATTCTGAATCTTAGCAATAGCTGCGGTACTATCGCAGTGGATCAATACTGCTGGAATCGGTTTTTCCCATAGGGGAATCTCAGGTAACAGACTTCTCAACCAACTTGCTTCTTCACTAGCCACAGCTAGTGCAATAAGTTCTGATTCCATAGTTGATTGAGCTAGAATAATCTGTTTCTTAGACTTCCATGAAACAGCACCACCAGCTATATTGAAAATATAGCCACTAGTAGCCTTGGAATCATCTGATAAGGTATTCCAGTCAGCATCACTATATCTTTCAAGGACTGCTGGAAACCTTTGATAATGTAATCCAAGTTTCATGGTTCTTTTAAGGTATCTCATGAACCTTTCTATAGTATTCCAATGCTCCACACTAGGTCTACTAGTAAATCTGTATAGCAATCCCACGACATACGCGATGTCGGTTCTAGTACAATCAGTGGCATAACGAAGGCTGCCAATTATGCTAGCATACTCTGATTGTCTTACACTGTTTCCAGTGTTCTTAAACAGTTTTATACTTGGGTCATAAGGTGTACATGCAGGTTTACACTCAAAGTAGATATATTCCTTTAGGATCTTCTCAATGCAGTGAGATTGATCTAAAGAAATTCCAGTTTCAGACCTAGTTATCTTGATGCCAAGAATGTCGTTCGCTCCTCCTAGATCTTTCATGTCAAAGTTTTCACATAGCATTGACTTAATAGAATTCACAACATGAATATTATATCAAAAAATAAGCAAGTCATCAACATATAAGCATATAATGGTGCAGACACCATTTTCATATTTGTAGTAGATGCATTTATCACTTTCATTCACCTTAAAGCCATTTGAAATAATCAGGTTATCAAATTTTGCATGCCATTGCTTAGGTGCTTGTTTGCGGCCATATAAAGACTTATCTAACTTACATACCTTATGGGCTTGATCAAAAACTACAAAGCCCTTGGGTTGATCCATATAAACCTCTTCTTCTAGTTCACTATTCAAAAATGCAGTTTTAACATCCATTTGGTGCACCACAAGATTGTGTACAGAAGCAATAGCAATCAAAACACGTATTGATATAATCCTAGTGACAGGTGAATAAGTATCAAAGAAATCAACATTTTCTCTTTGTCTAAAGCCTTTAGCTACAAGGCGAGCCTTATACTTATCAACTGAACCATCAGGTTTCAGTTTCTTTTTCAGGATCCATTTACAACCTATTGGTTTACAACCTGGTGGTAAGTCTACTAAGTGCCAAGTTTGGTTTGACTCAAGTGAGTCCATTTCATCATCAATGGCTTCTTGCCATAAATCAGCATCTAATGAGGTTAAAGCTTCTTGAATAGTAAGTGGATCCTCTTCTATTGTGAATGCATAAAAGTCAGAACCAAAGTCTTTAGAGACTCTAGGTCTCTTACTTCTCCTAGGTTCGGATTCCTCACTCTCTTTTTGCACTATAGGTCTAACAGCAGGCATGCTACTAGATGATGCACCCCCACTATTTCTCAATTTAAAAGGAAATATATCTTCATAAAAGTCGGCATCATTTGACTCCAAAATGACATGTGCATTCAAATCATAGAACCTATAAGCTTTGCTATTCACAGCATACCCAATAAACACACATTCATAAGCCCTACTAGCAAGTTTGACTCTCTTTGGGTCAGGAATCCTAACATAAGCCAAACAACCCCAAGTTCTAAAATATGATAGACTAGGTGTTTTATTTTTCAAGATCTCATAAGGAGAGATTTTTATTTTTGACTTAGGGACCCTATTTAGCACATAACAAACAGTCAATAGGACTTCTCCGCACCAATGTGAGGCAACACCTGAACTAAGCATAATAGCTACTACAGATTCGGTAAGTGTCCTATTTTTCCTTTCAGCCTTACCGTTCATTTCTGGTGAATAAGGTGATGTGGTTTCATGTATAATACCATGCGATTTATAAAAATCAATAAACAAGCTAGAACCATATTATGTGCCTCTATCACTACGAAGTCTCTTAACTTTCCTATTGCATTGATTTTCTATTTCAACTATGAACAACTTAAACATGTCAAATGCTTCACTTTTATTTTTCATCAAATAAACAAAAGTGAAATCAGAACAGTCATCAATAAAGGTTATAAAATACCGTTTGTCATTTCTAGTCAACTTTCCATCTAATTCACATATATCAGAATGAATTAACTCTAGAGGTTCAGAATTCCTAATAACGGATTTATGAGGTGTTCTTGTGATTTTTGCCTGACTACAATAATCACATTTAAGAAACTCATTTAAATTCAAGTTTGGAATTAATCCTGAGTTACTCATGTTCTTAATGATACGCTTATTAACATGACAAAAACGAGCATGCCAAACATTAAAAGTACACAAGGTGTAAACAGAAACATTCACTTTATTAATCTCAAAATTCAACTTAAACATGCCTTCAGTTGCATAACCGTTTCCTACAAACACATTATTCTTAGTCAAAGTAAATAAATCTGCCCCTATAGTCTGAGTGAAACCAGCCTTGTTGAGAAGATAGCCCGAAACCAAATTTTTCCTCATTTCTGGAGTATGCATCACATCCTTCAAAGTTAATGTTTTTCCAGATGTGAAGTTCAATTCCACATTACCAATTCCAGCAACAATAGTGGTATGGGAATCACCCAACAACACTTTCTTATCTTCGGTCACAACAGTGTATGTTTTGAACATACTTCTATCATAGCAAACATGGCGGGAAGCACTAGTATCTACCCACCACCCATCTGATCCACCTATGAGGTTGATCTCAGAAATCATAGCAACGAAATTATGTTGCTCTTCAGTCAGGTTAACACTAGGAGTAGTGTTTGGCCTGTTCCTGCACTTACGTGCCATATGACCTGGTTTCCCACAATTAAAGCATAGGAAAACAACATCATTTCTAGGTGGCTGTTGCTGTGGCCTATTTTGGTTCCTTTGAAGGTTCCAATTCATATTAACTCGGGTGTTGCGGTTTTGGATTGGTTTGCGGTTCTGATTCTTAAAATTTTTTTGAGTGGGTTTCAAAACAGCAGTGGATCTTTTAGTGTTATTAGAAACAATAAGCACTTCTTCTTTTAAATCTTGTTTTCGAGCTTCCTCCTCAATTCGGAGGCGTGTAATCAGACTTTCCATCGAAAATTCTTTTGTTTTGTACCTCAAAACATTTTTAAAATCTTTCCACGAAGGAGGCAATTTGCCAATAATCACAGCAACTTGAAATTGATCATTTAGAGGCATACCTTCTGAGATAATTTCATGTGCTATTTTTTTGTAATTCATGAGATTGAATCTCCACTGATTTGTCATCATTCATTTGGAATTTGAGGTAGCGGCTGACAACATATTTTTTCGACCCAGCCTCCTCTGTGTCATATTTCCTCTGCAGAGCTTCCCAAATTTCTTTGACAGTTTTTTCTTCAGCAGTGTAATAGTCATACAAGTCATCTGTTACATTGAGGATATAATTTTTACACAGAAAGTCTGTTTCTGTCCATTTTTCAGCAGCACAAACATCAGCACGAACATCTGCCTCAACACCATCTTCAGGAACACCCGGCTTTTCAGAACTCAGAATAGAAGCTACCTTCTTTGTGGTGAGGTAGAACATCATCTTCTGTCTCCACCTTCGGAAGTGAGCTCCTTCAAATCGGAATGGCTTGTTGATTTCAGCAATCCCTTTTGATTGTTCGGTAGCCATATCAGCAGTAATTGAACCGTCTTAAAATTGTTGGAACTGGAACTGGAACAACAGCACAAGACCGAACGTTCGTGGAACTACCGGGAAATTACAAGCAGTGTAATTTCCGATCGCCTCCAGGATAAAACAGCCCTCTGTAATACGAATTTGTATTGTAACCGTACAAAATCATTTCTGTCTACAATCAGTAGTTTGCTCAGTATCGAAAAAATGATTGAATGAATTAATTCTGTAAGTAAGCTAGTCTCTCACACCTATTTATAATAGAGAAAAGAGTTGTTGAGCTTTGTTTCAGTGGAGAAGAAGGTGAGAGAAAAACCAGGGAAGGTGGGTGAGACTAGGTTTGAGAGAGACACGTTTAGAAAAAAAGACGTTAAGAAAATTAACGTTAAGAAAAGACTAATTCAGAGATTGTATTTAATTAAATAAAAAATTAAATACGAAATCAATAAAAAAAATAATAATAAAATTATAGATTTCACACCACACCAACCCAACTTGGCCCGATTCGGATGGCAACGCGCGCGTGTGGTGGTCAATAAGAGGTAGGTCCTCACCCTTTCACAAAAGTGGATACCCCTTGGGGCACACTCCAAGTGTGTGAGGACCTCTTTAATAAGTATCTCTACCAAGTGCTTTGGAAGCAATGTGAGATACTTTCCATCCTAAAACACAAAGATATGGGCTCATTTTCATAAATTAAAAATTGGGCCAAGCCCAACAGGTGCTAACAATTTTATTCAATTTGTCAATGTTTTGCATACTTGAAAGATACAGATTTATGGCCATTTTATAGGCTTATAATGCAACAATAAAGGAAATTTTAAAGCAAACAATGAAATCTCCACTAATTATCTTACTAACAAATAAAAACTCATTATAACTAGACTTAGTCAAATAATAAACTTTGAATCACAAAATCATAATCTCAACATTCCCTCCTGATTCAAAGTTTTTTTTTTTGAAATAGGATGTACTTTCTATCATCATCTTCTAATTGGAGCACTTCTCTCCACTAATCGCTTCTCGGTGCACTTCTCACCGTAAATGGCTTCTCGGTGCACTTCTCACCGATCTTTATTTATTAATTGGAGCACTTCTCCCTAACATCAAAATACTAATTCTTCATCAACATGTCAAATTGACATTTTCTTCTGTAACTTTTTCTTTTGCATTTGAAACGCTGAGGCTTCTCCTTGTGCCGACCTTCTTTTTCTTCTTGATCATGTTTCTCACAATCACCATGCCGAGTAATTTTCAATTTTTAAGAAAATTTCCTCAACCATTCCATGGTTGAGTTTTGCTTCAAATACTCACAGATCCCTTAAAGATCACTTAGGCTCTGATACCAATTGTTGGGATTTTTTTGAGAAGAATACAGAAGAAAATAAGAAAATGGTGCTAACAATTTTATTCAATTTGTCAATATTCTGCACACAGGAAAGATACAGATTTATGGCCCTTTTATAGGCTTATAATGCAACAATAAAGGAGATTTTAAAGCAAACAATAAAATCTCTACTAATTATCTCACTAACAAATAAAGACTCATTAAAACTAGACTTAGTCAAATAACAAACCTTGAATCACAAAATCATAATCTCAACATAACAAACATATGAAATTGAAAAGATTTTCAATTTCAAAATATATACTTACTACATGATAAAATTGACTTTTCTAACGGGTCTACATAAAAATTGTTACAAATAATGATCAACCGTGTGACAAACTATTCATAATGTGCGTCATAGAGTATAAAACGATCCGCTTTATACACCGGATTGACTTAGAAAAATAGAAAGATAGTGACATGTGTAATAAGAAGCATAAAAAGAGAGTTTATAGTTAGTTGTAGTTTTTAACAATTCTATTCATCTTCTTACTTCATCTAATTTATCTGTAAAATCTCTCAAACCTTTGGTTAGATTTCTTCAATAAAGGTCATCTACAATTCTTCATATTTGATATGGTATCAGAGCACGCTTTATGCTAAGCCTCTTATCATTTATTCTAGATCTGAATTTAGAAATTGAGTTTTAATTTCTATCTTTCTTAGTCAAATTTTTGTTCGTTTCCTGCTTTTCTTATTTTGATTTGGGATCATTTTTACATCTAGGTCTATTGTTCTTAAGAAATGAGTTACGGAAGAATTCTAAGCGTAGTCCGCAAAGGATTTCAAAATCAAAATATTGAACAACCAAAACAGAATGAAAATCAAGTTTTTGTTGATCGTGGTTGAATCCATCCAGTTGCTACTACGTGCATCTAGGAGAAAATCCTAGTCTAGTAATGGTGGCGTAGTTATTGAATCGAAATAACTACCATTCTTGGAGTGGAGAGTTTTAGAGAGTTCTGGGAGCAAAGAATAAGATTGCTTTTGTTGATGGATCGTTGCAAGTTCCTTGTATTATTGATCCAAATTGAGCTGCTTAACGATGTAACACGATGATTTTATCTTAGATATCCAATTCAGTAATCCCTTCTATTTCACGTAGTGTTTATTGGATTAGCACTTCATTTGATGTATGTTATAATCTCCAAAAAACATTTTGCACTAGTTGGCCCTCTCGAGTTTCAAGGTTACAAGGAGATCAATATTGTTTTACTCAGGGATTTTTGAGTCTAACGGATTACTATACGAAAGAATGATATTATGGGAAGATTAATCAGTTAAAAGCCTATATTTGTTTCTAATTATGATCCAATGTGGCAATAATGACATGTTAGATCAAGGCAGACCCAGGCAAAGGTTGTTTTATTCATCAACATCAACTCTTTTACATTTAAAGGTTTTTTCGAATGTGGATGGGACAGCATGGGTGTCACTAGAAGGAGTGTCATAAGGTATTGTGCTTATTTCATGGAAAAGTAGGAAGCAGATAGTGTTAAAAAAAACAAGGCTGCTTGGACCACGACACTTAAAATCAAAATCCGTTCTGATTTTTTTTTGCCTAGACCCCTTGGCCTTTTTTTTTTTGTCCACTGGCCATTTGTTGATCACTTAGGTAGCGTTTAGGCTACCTGGAGGTCACCTAGGGTCCGCCTAGATGTCTTTGAGTGGCAGTCAAACAATTTTTTTTTTCTTTATTAAAAGGCAGAGTTTTAGGTGTTTGGTTAGCCACCTATTGTTTACCTTTTAGAGCTGAAAAGTAGCTTTTTACAAAAGCATAGAATCTATGCTTTTTGTAAAAGTATCTTTTCAAAAGGCAAACGGGAACAGTAAACAGCAAACAACAAGTAGCCAAACGGACCCTAAGACTGCTTGTACAAAACTCGAACAAGCTCAGAATATTATCTATATATATTCCAGTTTGAGGGGGAGGGTGTAATACAATATAAAATGCTCCATTATATACTATGGCTAGAATTAGGAAAAGAGTAGAATAATGACACAGTATAAATAGAAAGCTTGTAGCTGTAGTTTTTAACGTACTTTAATTAATTTTCTTCCTTCATCTAATTTATCTGTAAATTCTCTCTAACTTTTGATGTAGGAGAGCTAAAAAAAACCTATTTGAAACTTTAATACTATAGTATTTTTTGATTTTCAAATACAATCATTTGATTGAAGTTAAATTAATCCTATTCCGATAACTTCTCGCAGGTCTCGAAGTCAAAGACTAAAATTAGCTATTTCACAAAGAAGAAGACTTTAACATGTTTGTTTTGTAGTTTTGCAAAATTTTCAATTTTTAGAAAGTAGATTGGTATTGCATTTTGTCCAATTTAGTTGCTGCTTGTTCAATTTCAAACTCAGGTTTTTAAAAATAGATTGACTTTTTTATTTTTCTGTTTTTGGAAATTCTACTATACATACATTCGACATATAATGTTGTAAGATCTAATCCGGCCTGACCGGATTAACTCGGTTGAACTAGACTTGCAGGCAAACCAATCGGGAGATATCCAAAAAACAATATTGGTGAAATCTGTTTGTACCGGTTGGTTGGACTGTTAAATCGATCGGTCACGGGTTAACGGGTTTCAAGGTCAAAATTTCAGCTTTTTTTAAGGAAATCTAATTTTTAATTCTATACGTATAATTTCTAATTTTTAATGAATTAACTGTGAAATTGCGAATTTATGCACCGCAATAAATCAATAACTTTAGTTCTTAGTTATTTTTCATATTTTTCTATATTAATACTAGGTACTGCACTACAACTTTTTTACCTTATAATTTTTTAATTCTATACGTATAATTTCTAATTTTTAATTCTATACTTATATTTTCAGTTTATTTTTTATTTTATATTTCGCTATATCCTATTTGCAGTTTATCAAAATATATTTTTATTTTATTCTCTTTATCTTTTGGTGGGTTTCAAGTTTTTTTTTTTTGACAGGAAAGATTAATTCATTAATTGGTAATTAAAGCATTACAAACGAAAAGAGGTGGCTCATTTATCCACACCCCACGATCAGTGCTAGAAACTGCCGCCCGAGCAAGAGCATGGGCTACAAAATTCGCTAATCTATGAACAAAACAGGTAGAAGAAGGTGTTATATCCTGTAATAAGGATTTGCAGTCGTCGATAATCAAATCTAAAGCTGAATTGCCGTTAGTTTCTCGCTTAAGGGCATACAGTAACAATTATGAATCCGACTCCAACACAGCACCAGTCCATCCTTTTGCCTTCAACCAGCTCAGTGCCTCGCGGAAGGAGAGGGCTTCGACGAGGAACGAATCAAGTCGGCATCGTAACAGCCCATTTCCAACCGCAGCAAATGACCTTTCTCGCTTAAGGGCATACACTAACAATTGTGGATCCGACTCCAACACAACACCAGTCCATCCTTTTGTCTTCAACCAGCTCAGTGCCTCGCGGAAGGAGAGGGCTTCGACGAGGAACGGATCAAGTCAGCAGCGTAACAACCCGTTTCCAGCCGCAGCAAATGACCCTGAGCTATCCCGACAGATGAACGGGATTTTCACCGGGCGATCCGTGAGGAAGGAACCAATCAAGCTCCATGTTTTTGGTTTGGATTGTGTCGCGGTGTCGTCTGGCTGGAGGATGAGACCCATGGCGGATTCCTCTTCCAAGGTAATGTGGGCACTCATATCAATCAAGGATTCCATTGTTTCAGTGAAGATGAAGGTGAGGTTGGGGAAGAGTTTGGGCGGCGGCGGCTGGGGCTCGGTAAAAGCGAGAGAGTCTAAAAGTCTTAGCTCCGTTGATGTGGGTTTCAAGTAAATTGTTATGAAAAGGTTAAATAGAACTAAACCCTAACCCTCCATTAAAGAAAATTATTATAATTATTGGTATATATTTTTATTGACATTATTAATATTTTTATATATTAAAATGTTAAATAAAACTAAAAATATTAATTTTATAGGTTTTTTTAGAGAAATATAGAATAGATTAATGAATAATATCGGTTACATCTTGATGAATAAATTGCCAAATTGGGGCAGGGCAATCCTCTATGAATACCATAGTGTTATGCAGATCTGAAGCCCATTTGGCTAAATAGTGAGCCACTTGGTTTCCTTGTCTAGCAACAAATTGAATTGAGGAGCTGCTAAAATGGAGAACCAGGTAGCAACATCTTCATACATAAAATGGAGGGTGGATTGAGGGAACATCTTCATCTGGAGAGCAAGAACCAATGTTTGCGCATCTGATTCAATGATGATATTGTTGAAACAACAATCCCGCGCAAACTTCAATCCCTCCAGCACCGCCTGAAGCTCGGCCTCTTCTACGGAATCACAATAATCGAGCAGAACACCAGCTGAAGCCATAACCTCACCATTAGAATTCCTAGCAATTAATCCGGCTCTACACGTATGGCCATTTGCACCGTATTTGGCATCACAATTAATTTTTGTGACGCCGGCCGGTGGAGGATACCATACTTTCGCAGAACCATGAATTAATTGGTTGGAAATACTATTTTGGAGACGATACGACTTGGTAGCAGCTGCACAGGTATTAAGCTCGTGGAGGAAATCCTCAGTTTTTCGCAGCAGGTCATCTGTCTTCGTCCAATGGTTGTCGTGCCAGAATTTGTTTCGCCGGAACCACATCCACCATAACGTCGTAATTGCTAGTTGCAGTTCATCACTCGGGAGGGCTTCAAAACATCTTCGAAGCGATGCCTCCATGCTTTCCACTTTTACCTTATCCAATTTGATAGAGAGTTTAGCCTTCTTCCACACCTCTTTAGCCCCCTGTCATTCAATAAAGATATGCGTTAATGTTTCATTAGGGCCATTACATACCTTGCATACATTCTGAACTGGGATTCCACGCTGCAGTAACGCTGCCAGATAGGGCAGCAGTCCCTTCGCCAACTTCCAGCAAAAATAGAGTATTTTAACCGGGAGACGCAGACGCCACACCTCTCGGAACCAAGTACTATCACCATTGGATTGTTCAGGCTTGTCTATCGCCTCTTTGTGGATCTGTTCTGCTAAATAATATGCACTCCTCACTGAGAATAATCCACGTTTATCCGCCCCCCAATAGCGCTCATCCTCAAGCCTTCCGAAGCTGAGTCGAAGCTTAGTAATTTCCTGAACATCTCGCGGTCCCAGCAGTTATTATCAGTATCAATTAGCTCATGAACATAGATAGGACCAGGGGTTCGCTTGATTAGAACAGGACGACGACAATTCGAACCCAGGATCCAGTTATCCTTCATGATTCGGACTGGGCTTCCCTTTCCCACCCTCCATATCTCCCCCTTCTGAACAATCTCCCTTGCTTTTATAATCCCTCGCCAAAAGAAACTAGGCGCCGGACCAAGAGTTGCGTTGAGAAGATCTGAGTGCTGGAAATATTTGGCCTGGAGTAGCTTTGCACACAAAGAACCAGGACATTGAAGGAATCTCCAGCACTGTTTAGCAATCAGAGCCAAATTAAATGACTGAAGCCAGCGAAAACCAAGGCCTCCATCCGCCTTAGATTGACAAACCGCCTCCCAGGCTAACCAATGAATAGTTCTCTTTCCAGTATGCCCCCACCAGAATTGACTAATTAGGCCTTGGATTTCACAACAGAATGACTCCGGGAGTAAGAAGCATGACATCATATACTGAGGGATGGCTTGAACCACTGCCTTTATTTGTGTTTCCTTACCTCCGACAGACAGAAATCTTTCCTCCCAGCCTTGCAATCGTTTTCTGATCCTTTCTTTGATATACCCAAATGCACGTTTTTTTGATTGCCCAATGATTGTTGGGAGGCCCAAATATTTTGGAAAGGCTCCGGTTTCCCTTACTTGAAGAAGGGAGCAGATTTCGTTCCTATGTGGGACAGGAACCCCATGAATGAAGAAGATCTCCGACTTATCGAAGTTGATGATCTGACCCGACACATGCTTATATTGACAAAGAATCTCTTTGATCGCTCCAATTTCACCTACCGACGTTGTACCAAACACAATAGAATCATCCGCAAAAAATAGATAGGAAATTATCGGGCTTGTTCTTGTAATTTTGATTCCATGTAAGTGTTGTCGTGCAACGGCATGTCTGATGTTAGCTGATAATGCTTCCGCACATATAAGGAATAAATAAGGAGAGATAGGATCTCCTTGACGTAGTCCTCTAGCTGGCACCACAACTCCCGAGGGCTGCCCGTTAATCAAGAAAGACATAGTTAATGTGGAAACACACATCATAATAAGCTTGGTGAAATGATCAGGGAAACCCATATGTTGAAGGACTTGCTGCAGAAAGCACCATTCAATCATGTCATAAGCTTTGCTTATATCAATTTTAAGAGCGAAATTACCTTTGGCCCCTTTTAGCCTCGTTTTCATGCTATGAAATACCTCAAAAGCAATAATAGCATTGTTAGTGATTTGTCTGCTTGCCACAAACACTGATTGAGTATCATGGATAATGTCAGGCAGCACCGCCTTCAGCCTATTAGCAATAGTTTTGGAGACAATCTTATACAGCACATTACACAGGGCAATGGGCCGGAGTTCTTGCATCTTAATTGGGTTCTTCACTTTCGGGATGAGAGCAATATGTGTGTGATTAAGATCATTTGGCATGTCTCCGGTTTCAAGAATTTTTAACACAAATTGACACACATCAGTGCCCATAATGTCCCAATATGTTTGAAAGAAAGACGTCGACATACCATCAGGGCCTGGCGACTTGTTGGGGTGCATTTGGTGCAGCGCTTGGTGTATTTCCTCCCTTGTGAAAGAGTCCTGCAATGAATTAATTTGATTCACAGACAGCCGGGCCTCAACTTTATCTGCAAAATTAGTCCCGTCAGCCGGGGTCGAAGTGGCAAATAAATCTTCAAAGTAGGCTGTCACCACTTCTTCAATCTGATCCATTCCATCCACCACATGTCCAGAAGCATTCTGTAATTTACTTAGACAGTTATTGCGTCTCCGTGCGTTACACTTAGCATGAAAAAATTTCGTGTTCCTATCTCCTTCATTCAGCCAATCAATCCTCGCACGTTGCTTCCATTTTTGTTCTTCAAACAACAGTAGTTCAGAGAGTCTTTTCATTAATTGAGCTTCCTTCGGCTTATCACCTGCGCCAGCAGCTCGTTGCAACTACTCAAGTTCTCGCGAGCGTTCACGGATCTGCCTCTGGACTCCACCAAATTCCTCTCTATCCCAGTTCTTCAACTGGTCTGCCACTTCCTCAATTCGCTGCTGTACCTGATATCTTAGGAATTCTGACTCATTCCACGCGTTTATAATAATATCACGACATTTAGTAAATTTGTGCCAGCTCTGTTCAAACCTGAACCGTTTGGACTTATCCCTGGGCCGCCTTCGAGCACTCATGGTGTCGAGCAAGATCGGATTATGATCCGAAGAGTAGCGTGGAAGATGGGTGAGTATTGCTGTGGTATGAAGTGCAAGCCAAGCTTCGTCTGCCAAGAACCTATCAAGCCTCCCCCAGATCGCCTCTTCCCCTGACCTACGATTACACCAGGTGAATCCAGAATCCGTAGACCCTAGATCCTGTAAATTGCACTGTGCTACACAAGAGTGGAAGGCTTCCATCTCTCTGTTATCTTTGAATCTGCCACCCTTCTTTTCAGACGACCATAGAATTTCGTTGAAGTGCCCAAAACATAGTAATGGGTAGGGATCCATTTTACCCAGATGTTGCAAGAGCTCCCATGTCAGATATTTGCGTTGTTTCTCAGGCCAACCATAAATACCAATTCCTCTCCATCGAATCACCCTGCTTTGGCAAACAAAGAAGTATACACAATGCTGCGAGTACTGTCGAATTTCCAGCTCAATCTCCTTCCTCCATCCCAAAATTAATCCACCACTTCTTCCAATAGAATTAATAACAAAAAAATTAAAAAGCGGGAAACATTGACTCAGATTGCATTTATCCACTTTCCCTATCCGAGTCTCCATTAGGAAAAGGATGTCTGGGTTGTGTTCCCTCATTAATCTTTTGAGGGCTCTGAACGTCCAAGGGTTACCCATACCTTGAACGTTCCAGCTGAGGGTTTTCGTGGCTGGGGGTGGGGCTCCTCCGAGTCCCCCACCCTTCGATGTGCCGAGATGTCAGTGAACTTCATCTTCTTGTCCTGCACATCCTGCATTATTAAGTCTTCGTCCAGTCGTCTCTTAATTGGCATCCCCTAATCACAAACTGCAGCCTTTATTATGGTCTCTAGGCCCTTCTTCTGTCGCTCCCTGTCAATCCTGACTGTATGTAGCTTCACTGGCGTTTTTTCCGCCCCTCTCATAGTTTGGGAGCCAGATGTGGGCGCAGCTTCCTTTCGGGCATCAATAGCAGCGGTTCCTGATGTGGCAATCTTTTCTACATTCAAGTCTTTAGCTCATGTATTCATTTCTAGCTTACGACGAGGCTGTGATGTACCAATCGAGCTGGACTCAGCTTGTTGTTTAGATTTATTCTCACTCTCAGTAGAGGTTTTTGCTGTTCGAATAGAATCCCGAGCTCCCGTCGGGTTCGAGCTCTGCATTTTCATGGGAGAGGCCCGTAGGGACGGTCCATGTGGCCAATCATCTACTTCCGTAATGTCCTCCGGGATACTCTCACAATCATCATGAGTATGCCCTAATATCCCACACCAATAACAGTAATTCAGAAGTTTTTCGTACTTGAAAAATACCCAAACAGCTTCTCCCCTACTATTCCTCACTCTGATCTTTCTCAATAGTGGTTTCTGTATATCCATGATAATTCTGAGTCTGACATACTTTCCAATTGCCTTCGTTTCTGTGTTGACAACCTGCATAACAGTTCCGACTCTGTTTCCAATAGCCTGCACCATTGTCTGGTTTCGTTGGTTAATCGGCAGGTCGTATATTCTTACCCACATGGAGTAGTGAGTAAGGGGTATTTCAGATGGTTTTTCGTGCCCATGAACACCAACTAGCAGTATCAGATTACGTTCAAAGGTCCAGGGTCCCTCTCGAAGAATTCGGTCTCTATCTCGACGCGATTTGAACTCACAAACAAATCGTCCATCCTCCCCTTCCTCAATCAAAAACCGATTTGTTCGCCACTGTCCTCTTAATGCCGAGGTGAGAATATGGACATTAAATGGCTTTGGCGAGAGGATTCTACCCGTGACACACCATCTATCTGACTGGACAGTATCCTCAACATTTTCGATTATATCTTCTTCCCCTTCATTCAGCTTGACCTTATCCAACAGCTCTTCAATGTTCGTTCCCATGACAACAGAATTGTAAAAAGAGACGAGAAAAGAGTCGAGCAAGAGTTACCTCTAGTACACAGGAATCCGATACCGGACTCCGGTAAGGAAAGCGACCAGGAACGGCGGCAACGGGACCAGAGACGGCGACAGTGTCTCTAACACACCCTAGATAGCTAGGGGGTAGCACTTGGGACCACTAGGGCTTTTGTCTATTTCATTTTGAAAATGAAGGTAAGGTATTTGAACCCTCAAGAATACACATGAATATCTATATGTTCAATCTTAATAATACTTTTATTATTTATTTTTACAGGTTTTTTTAAATCATTGTTCTTGTTCAAATCATGTTTAATATCTACCCTTAATTCTTTGTTTTTACCAGTTCTCTTACCGATTCGATTTTGACAACCATATAAAAAAATCGCTTGTCCACATTTGATTCTTAATATCAATAGATTGGATGTATTGCTCCGATGATAATATAAAGTCTCTTTTGTTTTCTTTAATGCATTATTTTTCAATTTTGTTGAGATGTTATAAGTGAGAATTGTTTGTTTTTAATTTTTTTTTGCCAGTCGATATTTATGATCTCTTACATTAATAATTTTTTTATAAGAGAATAATTCAAATTCAGAAATTTCTATTTTTAAAATTAGAAATCTACTAACTCAATTATTCTCATTTGTTACAATTTTTACTTATTTTTGTGTTAATTGTTATGGAAAATTTGAAATTTTAAGAATATTTTTTAATATTTTAAGAATTAGTGTACCATGTCTTATTTCCTTTTTGTTTTGTTTTAGGCTTAGGGAATGGTGGATGATTTACGCCCTGTTTGTTTCGGGGAAAATATTGTGTTCTAGAAAATTTTATGCAGGGAAAATATTGTGTAGGAAAATAAAATATTTTCCTGTATTTGGTAACAACACTGGAAAATATTTTCTGATGTTTGGCTACAACACTAGAAAATATTTTCCAACCATTAAATATAGATTTTCTGTATTTTATTATTTTCAATATATAAAACACAAAAAAGAGATTCACATGTATTAACTACAAATTAAGCACAAAAAACACACATAAACTGTAAGGTGTCGTTTGATTCACGGAATGGAATGGAATAGAATAGAATTGCTATTCCAAAGGAATAAAATAGCAAATAATGGAATATTCCTTAGGAATAACTATTCCTATATTTGGTTTGTGGAATAAGATAGAATAAAATATATAATTTTTCATTCAAAAGATAACATTACCCTCAAATCTATTACTATAAATTGTACGTTTTCTCATGTTATTAACGTTATTGTGTTTTTTTTTTTGCATTTTTTCTTGTTTTCACGTTTAGTTTTTCGATTTTTTGGGTTTTCCCTTTTACTTTTTTTTCGTGTTTTTTATTTTTCGCATTTTGTTACTTTTTCATCTTATTCACGTTTTTTCATGTTTTTCATATTTTTCACGTTTTTGTGTTTTGTTTGAATTTTTCGTCTTTTCATGTTTATCGCGTTTTTCACGTATTGTCATGTTTTGGTGTTTTAGCATTTGTCGCGTTTTCGTGTTTTTCGTATTTTTTTATGTTTTCGTGTTTTTTTTGTATTTTTCACGTTTTTGTATATTTCGTGTTTTGTCACTTTTCTGCGTTGTTCATGTTTTGTGCTTTTTCAAGTGCTTGTTTTTTTTTTACGTTTTTGTGTTTTTCGTGTCTGTTCACTTTTTCATGTTTTTTGCAGGGGTTTTTTCATATTCTCGTGCTTTGTAACGTTTTCACGTTATTCATGTTTTTCATGTTTCGTATTTTTACATTTTTTAACGTTTTTTCCATTTTTCTCTAAACGCGTATGTCTTGGGAAAAATGTTTTACTCTTTTTTCTTCATTCCTTTTCCATTGACTTATCACTTATTTTCCTTCGACTTATTTTCCTGTCCAAACAAACACTGAAAAATTGGGAAAATTTTCCTGCAGAATATTTTCCTCCAAACAAACAGGGCCTTAGATCCCTTAAAATAATATAAATTTTTATGGACTTAAAATAATATATTTAATAGAGCTTTATTTTGAGTAATAATGTAATTGGTTTAGATTTGGGTGGTATTCGAATCTTATTAGATTTTATTTATAATATTTTGTTTTGTTGTACTATAAAAGGGCAAAGTATGTTGAGGAGGAATGAAATTGATTATGGAATAATAATAATGGGATGTTTTTCCCCTTTTATAAGCAATAATAATGGGATGTTGCTCCTTCATTGAATGAATATGCGTTAATCAAGGCTAAAAGCTATTTCTCTTTTCTTTATTTTGTTTTATTTTTATAATTTGTCCGACTACAGGATTGGAAACTCATTAAACTTATTAGGTCAATTCTCCATCAATTATTTAAGCGATTTAATGCTCTTCAATATTTAAACCAACCTTAATTGATATTTCTCAATACTTTTTCCTTTATGTGATGCCGACATCTTAAGTGAAAGACTAAAGCAAGAGAGGTCAGGGTTTCACACAATGTGTACCATCAGCCACACGTCGTGTGAGCAAGTGACCTGCTGAATGAATTGACAGTAAACAATCCACACGATGTGTCACTAGGGACATAAGGCGTGTGGGATGCTTGAAAAGCTCATAGAACTCAGATTGTAATTCACACGACGTGTGTCTATTCTCACACGTCGTGTGAACTTGTGAATGAGAGATTTGGACTTAAGCCTCGGCAAGCTGGGAGGTCAAACATTCAAGGCCACATGACGTGTCACACACCCACATGTTGTGTGGAGGTGACTTACTTGGCAAGTTGGGCTAGGGGACAAGAGCTGCCAGAATTTTGTCATCATCTTATTTATTATTTAAGTCATTACCTTATTTATTGTCTTGCCACTTAGGTCTTATCCTAAATGTCATTTAGCCACCTATTCTCATCATACCCTTATCTTTCTCTTTGTTAATTGTAACCCTAGTTAGGGTGTTTAGATTTTACATTTATTTGGGGAGAGGTATTTAAGCCTTTTTGTTGTAAAGATGAACATTCTTTATGAAATCAAATATTCAAAGCCTCCATTGGAGCAAGGTTCTTACTTTTGGGGATTAACTCCTTCAAGTCCAAGCTTCAGAAGAAATTCTTTGTTGATTTACTTTTAATTCCTTTGAGTTCAAGCTTCAGAAGACACTTGTAATGTTGCTTTGAAGGCCGAATCCCAATTGAGTGTAAGGGCACGAGACGACTATAGAAGATTCGGAAGTGATGGTTCGTATGGTGGAAGGGTCTTCCAATGAATGATAAAGGGAAGAGTGTGGCAAGTACAAGCAAAACCAAGGATCCTATAACGAGTAAAGCACCGGTTGGGGATGTTAGGCCTTATAGGGGGCACCACCACCTCCTAAGGGTAACAATCCATATGCTAAACCGGTTCCTTTCAAATTCTTTAGATGCAACGAGCCGAGACACCATTATAATGAGTGCCCAAAGAGAAAGAGTGCAAATGTGGTTGAGAAATATGAGGAGGATGATGACATTTGTTGTGAACCTATTAAGGATGAAGATGATGGGGAGTACGAGGATACCCATGATGTTCACGTAGTGAGAAATTATTGGTTTCCAGCCGGGTAGTAGTGGATCAAAGGCATCAACTCTTTCATATGCATGATCCAAAGATGATCACATGGATGCTCTTAAATGCATTATGCGTTACATTAATGGTACTATTGATTTCGGTTTACATCTTTACAAATCTAATGTTTTCAGCCTTGATTCTTATACTGATGCGGATTGGAGAGGATGCCCATAAACTCATCGCCCCGCATTCGGTTATTGTGTATTTTTAGGGGACAACTTGATCTCATGCTATTCTAAGCGACAACCCACTCTCTCCCGCTCAAATGTCGAAATTGAATATAGAGGAGTGGCCAACATTCTCTCTAAATCATGTTGGCTTCGTAATCTTCTTCTTGAATTTCACCGCCCTATTATGAAGGCTACATTAGTCTATTGTGACACTGTAAGTGCTATTTATTTATCCGACAACCTGGTCCAATATCAACACACAAAGCATATAGAATTGATATATATTTTGTCGAGAAAAGGTAGCCCGTGGTCAAGTTTTAGTTTTTCATGTCCCATCCCGCTACCAAATAGCAGATATCTTCACCAAAGGTCTTAAGTGTATGCTCTTTGGTGATTTTAGGGACCGTCTCAACATCCGAGAACCTCCCGTTTCGACTGCAGTGGTGTGTTAGCTAATGTAAATACATTCTTGTAATTGATAGTCAAGATATTCTTTGAATATTCTAAATTAGACTCTCCTAATTTATCTCCTAATTTATAGCGTAAATAGTTAATATTCTAGATTAGACTCTCCTAAGTTCTAGCCTAAATAGTCAATATTTTAGATTAGACTTTCCTAATTTATCTCCTAATTTATAGCCTAAATTGTCTCTCTTGATATGGTTTGTACCTCTTATATATTCCTATAAAATCAATAATACAATTATGCATAATTACTTTCAGAAACTATTAATTAAATTTGATTTGTTTTTTTTAAATATATTTATCCGGTTGGTTTATATGATATTTTAAGTTTCAATTATTGGTTATATTGATTTATATTTTCAAATGGTTTTGATTAGTATTTTATACTCTCTCTGTTCCACAATAGATAGTATTTTTCACATGAACCCTGATGACCATGTGAATTTGATCATTCACCGTTAGATGTAGGATGATTAAATTTAAGCCTTGGGATACTTTGAATCTCCACCTTTGGATTTTAATCAGCCTACATCTAATGGTGAATGACCAAATTGACCGTGGTCATTAGGGTCCATGTGAACACTACTGACACAATAGATACCTTTTAAGGTTAAAGTATAAGAATTAAAAAATAATTAATTTTAATCAAAAGACTTTGTTATCCTTATATCAATTACATCCACTAATTAATTTTTATCCATTCTCAAAATAAAAGGCAATTTAAATAGGAGTATATTTAGTAAAAAAATAATTAATGTGCATAGATGGAATCAAAACAACATGTATTATGAAACAAAAAAATCTCTAAAAAGACATTTATTGTGGAATGGAATGAGAAGTATTTTCAGTAGTCTCAGTTATAAGTTCACTTTTAATAATAAAAAAATCAGTTAAAACCTAATCGAAAAAATATTATATGGACACATATAAAAAATATTTTGTTATAATGTTAATTTTTTATTCAGTTTAAACGAAATTTTTTACTAATACCGAAATTTAAAATTTATAAAATACTGATTCACTTTGAATTGAAAATATAAAATAATCAAACTAAATTTTATTTCAATTATAAAAAGATCCCATTGACAGTTTTAGCATACCTTTTTTTTGAAAGAGACAGTTTTAGCATACCTTAACAACCTAATTAGCGATTTTAAACATTTTATAAAAAAATTGAGTAATTAAGAATGTTACTGTCAATTTTTTTTTTTTTTTAAAATCCGCCACTATATATATTATGAAAAGGATGAAGGGATAACCCAAGTCATGAAGATGGGGAAACATATATAAAATAATTTCAGGCATATAAATAATAAAAAGGATAAATTTCAAATAAAACCCCCGTGGTTTCACTAATTTTTAGATAAAGGACTGTGCTTTACTTTTTGTCAAAACGAGGATTGAGGTTTCGCACTTGGATTAATGCTATTAAAATCATATTTAACGACTTGAAAATGAAAATTTTCAAGAATTAAAGTTGTTCAATGTCATATTTTTTTATGGAACTACATTTTCGATTTTCGAAAATTATTTTTTTAGAACTTTCTCTCTCTAAGCATTAACTTTCTCTCTCTTTACCAAACATCATCTAAACAATCTCAAAATAAAAAAGTTGAAGAATTAAAGTTGTTTAGAATATTAGTAGTTCTTAAAATATGTCAATCGTCAAGGGTGATTTTAATAGTATCAATCGAAAAAGTCCTTATTTTGCTAAAATTGAAAACTTCAATCATCGTTTTGACAAAAAGTAAACCACAGTCCTTTAATTGAAAATTAGTGAAACCATAAGAGTTTTATTTGAAGTTTACCCTAATAAAAATGATAAATAATGAAATTAAATGAAGCTACGCAGGATTGAGTTGGCATTGGCATGACATAATAATATAGAAAATATTACGACCATTAACATGTGAAACAAAAATCATCTACACAACCACCTGTAATAATAATTATTTCGTATCTCATACTTTTATTTTATTTTATTCCTAATAAATTAAACAGCCTTTTTTTCTTAGGAATGTGTTTTTGAGTAAAGGGTTGTTGTGACTGGTGTCGCTTTGGATGATAAGCACAAATTAGGAGGATAAATATTATTATGAGCAAAAACGAACAACGAAAGCACATACAAAGATGATAAACAGAGAATGTTTTTGTTTCTATAATGAATGCTTTTAGGGATGGTAACGGTTACTCTATTCGCGGGTATCTGACACTATTCGATTTTAATAGGACTATCCGTATCCTGTATAAAAGGGTATGAGATCAAAACTATTACCCATTAGGGTAATGAGACGGGTATGAAATACCCTCAGGTATCCGGTACCTATTACCCGTCATAATTCTTTTATATATTACAAAAATATTATTGTGTTTTAGATGTAAGATGTGAGATTTGAATACCTACCTTTTGTTCTTCAACCGTTAAGGGATACTACTAAGCTACTTTATTTTTTATTGATTAATGTTCAATTTGTTTAATTTTTAGATAAATGATTTATTAAATATATACTTTGTTAAAATTTTAATATTTTTTGTTTTATTTATTGATTCTTAATGGGTAAGGGTACTCATGGGTACCCGTAAATTAAATGAGACGGGTATGAGATACAAAACATATACCCGTTAGAGTAATTGACGAGTACGGATAATTAAAAAATAAACGGATAAGAGTTTGAAATTGATACTACCCGCGGATACTCTATCCGTTGCCATTCCCAAATGCTACATTTAGTGGAGCAGGAATTGATTGCAAAGCCATTGTTGCCTCTTCTTAATATCTAGTACAACTTCAGTATTTTTACAAATATAATTCATTTGTTCTCTTTTCTTTTCTTTTCACTCCGTGACTATTTTTTTCCTTGCGGGCCTCCTATTTGGGTTTGTTTTATGTTGTTGGGCCTGTTTTGTGCTGTTGGGTCTGTTTTGTGACTAGACTGTAGTCTCGAATAATTTTTGAACCCGAATAGACTTTCATCGGATTTGTACAAATAATATTCCGGACTTTGGAATTTGAACTTCGTATGAAAATATCCCAGACTTTGAACTTTATACGATAATATCCCGAACTTTAGAATTTGTTTGAATTTTGTACAAACGATATCCCGAGCTTTGAAATTCGAAATTGGAATGTAATAAATCGAATTCAATCACTCTAAAATATCTTCAAGTCGAATGTAGGCCTCGATCTTGCTTCTCGGGGTATAACAGTTGCCTTTGAGTGTCTCCTAGTTTAACGAGCGGGCCTTCGGGTCTGCCGAAATTTCATACAAATAGGATGAAAAATAGAGGTAGATAGGATTTCTTGTAAAAAATGTAATACTAAATTAATTAATTATTAATAAATTTTTCCATTTTTATTTTATTATTCGTATATTCGCAAGTTTCAATTCTCTTACCCGTCCTTTCTCGTATATCATCTTTTTTTAGCAATACGTTATATTTCAATTTGTAAATCGCAAAGAAAACGTCTCAATCAAAATAAACGCTTTAATTTTAGCGTTTACATTTTGTGAACCTAGCTATATATAATTTGTAATTTAAAACGAATGATAAGACGAGATTTATTAATTAATCAATAATCAAATTCGCTAATAAATGGTAATTCAAATTCGATCGCGCTCAACATTTTTTTTTGGAAATAAAACATACTTTTGGAGAATTTTTTTTATTAAGTCAAATTCACACCTTTCAATCCTAATTGTTCGTTTTCCGAATATAAAATTTATTAGGATTATGAACTAATTTCAGAAAAAGACATCTTTCCACTTAATAAACCGTTCTGAGTTTATAAAAATGAAGTGCATTTTGTTTAAAAGTGAAATTTTTTACAATTTGTTCGGGCATCATAAAAATTAAAAATGTTAAAAATTTCCAGATAAAAATGAGTATATACAATTTGTATATGTTCTTTAATAGCTGTGTCAACATGAATACTGACCAAATAGATTTGGTTATTCAGGATTAGAACTAGGCCTATTAAATCTAAATCTTGATATGTTTTGTGTATCTATCCTAAAATTTTAATAAGCTTAAATATAACGATGATGATCAAATTTATTTAGTTATTAGGAACCCATGTGCAGCTATTATATTCTTTAATTAGGTGACTCATACCTAACATAAATAAAAACATAAAATGAATCAAGAAAATAAAATTTTAGGCGTGAACCATTCGAAGCTTCCTAAAGTTGTCAATTTTGGCAACTTTACTCTCCGACTTAAAGGACAATCCATTAGCTATTCCAACTCCATGAAAGTGATATAATGCTGATAGAGAGGTTAATACAAAATCTATGATTGAGTCTTAACTATCAGTTTGAGCTTTTGGTTTAATGGTTCCATGACAAACTCGTCCCTTATTTTTTTTCCTCAACTAGAGAAGATTTTGACTACTCGCATTTCGGATAACTTCCCATGCAATGTGGCTTTTCCCTTCAATTTTTTTTATCCATTCTTAGAGCATATTTAACAATAACTTCTCTAAACTCGTATAAACTTTGAAATATCATCCTGAAAGACCACGTTGCACATTTTTATAAAAGAAAAAGTCACATTGAATACGGAAAATCAACAAAAATGCGAGTGGCTCTCATGGGTCACCATCTTCTCCGGTAGAGGAAAATAACCGGTGCTTTATATCACTTTCAAGGAGCTGGAGTGGCTAAGAGCATCTCCAATGAGCAGTGATTGGAAAAATGCTTGGTGAGGTGAAAGGCGTTTGAAAGAGTACCTTGCATTAGAGAGGCAGTTATTGTTTGCTTATTTTATAGCAATAATTCCATTTTTTAACACCCATTTGACACTCTTGCTTTCTTTTTTAATAAAAAAAATACAATTAAACATTAAAATATTCTATTATACAATAATTTGTGGGATTATAATAATAACTTTTAGAGTTGCTCTTTATTGGAGCATTAAAAAAAAAAGTTGTGCGAAGTAATTTTAGATTGTGAGTAAAGTGGCCAAAATGAACAAATTTAGAAAATCAGCTTTACCGAGGGTTAGTGCATAATAATTACCAATTTAGCATTTCTAACTGAGGGTTAGTACATAATATTACCAATTTAGCATTTGTAATCCATAAAGGACAAATTTTCTCTGAAAAACATGAGACATATGATTGTCCATCATGGCATTGGTATGCATATGGCTCTCAATGAAGAGTCCATCCCAAACTTCGTCAAAAAATCATCTCAAACCAGAATAAATGCAACTAGCTTTCATAAAATAACATTCATCAATCAATATATGCTCAGAGCAGAAGATCTAAAATACTCAGGACCTTTAAATATCAAAATCAGACAAATAACACATTTTGGATATAGAATTTGGAAATACATACGTCTTTTTATAGGATGTAGATGTAGACGTATAAACAAAATAGACTTTAAAATGTAAAAGGCTTAATACATCACTTGCGCACTCCATTTCTCTATAAAAAAAAAAAAGTCGGTCGTTTAAACTTATATAGTGATATATTAGCCACCTAAACTTTCTTAAAGTATTATAATTAAATCCATAAATCTAGAAAAACGCTCTGATTATCTTAAAAGTAGAAAAGTTAATTTGTTTTAACGATTTAGAATCATGAACTATACTTTTATTTTTTAAATTTTGATTTTTTTTTGTTACAGATTTAGCCAAGTTAAAATGTACATCACTCTAACCAAATACAGAAGATTAATAGATCACTATAAGTAAGTTCAGAGGCCAATAGGTAATTTAAGCAAATTCAAGTGATCAATAAGTTATTTTAAGCAAGTTGATGGGCTAACGAGACACTTTGTAAATTTAGGGGTAAATCAAACTTTTAAAACAAATTCACGGGCTCAATACCCAGTGTAAAAACATGGCGAAAAGTATCAGTGAAGATGTAATTCTATTAAAAAGACGTTATTAATTTCATTTGTATTTAAAATTATAAAAAAATATTTTTTTTTTACAGTTTGAATTAAGGTTTTTACATTGTTGGTCCATAAAATAAAAAATTTTATTTTTAATTTTATGTAAATAAAAATTATAAAAGCATAGGGTAAACTTAAAATAAAGTTCAAAAAATAGTAAAAGATGACGTGTGATTTAGTTCACACACGTGTAATCTGTAAGACATGCCAACAAGATATCGCAAAACGCCCCACACGGCGTGTGGAGGCGAAGAAGGGTCTCTGCCCATAAAATAATTAATTCACATGCCGTGTGAGACATTAAAATGATGAATAATGAGTGCGTAAAAGAAGCCACACGATATGCGGAATAAAAAATCAGTAGCGACACCTAAGCACGATTTGGGGATTCAGGACACCGGGACGCTGCAATGAGCCAGCAACCAGACCAAGGACTAACCGCTCAAGCTTGACACCTCATTTACACGACACGCCAGAATAAAAATTTTACTTTTTTGAAGCCTTCCCTTCTTTCTCTCTTTTTCTTTCTTGGTTCGAATAAGAAAGAAAAAGAGGAGAAATTTTATAGTATTTCGGGAGTAATATACTCGGCTAATGAAAATTGTTTTGCTTACCATTACACGGAAGATGATTGCTGTAATAGAAAAAATGTATATATGTGACGTGAATTGATTGATAGGAAGTATCACTCCGAGAATATTCTAAAATTTTCCGAAAAAGAGAGAAAAAGCTTGTAAAGGGAAGGGCTGCTAGATGGAAAAGGCATTTTACGGCCCTCGTTTCTTGGGATTTTTTGGTGGGATCGGAGGGTCAGCTGACCCTTCCCACCCCGCCACTAAATCTGATTAATTTTATGTGCATAAATTAACCTATGATACATGTTTGGTTGAATGAAGAATTTAATTAGAAATCCTTTTTGGAGAAAAGAATTCAATTAGAAATCTTGCAAAAAGAAAATCAAACATAAATTAATGTTACAAGTATTGTTTCGGTTGAATTAACAGTGTAGAGAGAGAAAGTCCCATATACCCAAAAAAGAGGTCCATAAATTGGGACATTTACGTTTGTGGGCTGGAATTAGAAATTATCCGATCCGAACGTTGGAGTCTTCATTTTGTGACGTGGCAACAATAGTCAACAAAAACAAATAATATACTACACCCTATACATTTTTCTTTGTTTATATTCTCAAATGTGAACTGGCTATTGGCTGTCACCCTCTACTTGCTTGCCCCTCTAAAATATGGCTCTATTTATCTCTCACGTTTACTTGAATTATGACTGGTGACCGACAATTTTTTTTTTTTAAAAATTTTACACAGAGTTGTTAATATTTTAATTTCAATTAATTAAGTATACTCATCAGAGAGATTTTATAAATCAACCAGAAATCGTATACAAAACCATCAAAGTTCTTCAACCAGATACAGAAGTTGCTGCACAAGCAATTGTATGGATTGTAAGATTCACTGATCTGTGAACAAAATCAACGGAACAATTCAATACATTCTTCATTAACGATTTACAATTACCTATTATAAAATCAAGAACCGAATTGCAATTAGTTTCTCGATGCAGAACATATACTAGTAATTGAGAATCTAATTCAAATATAACATTATGCTATCCTTTATTCTTTAACCAACCCAGAGCTTCACGATACAAAAACGTCTCGACTAAAAAGAGATCTAACTGACATTGCAGAATCCCGTGACCTGCTGCCAAAAGAATTCAATGGAGTCATCTGACATTGCAGAACCCCGTTACCTGCTGCCAAAAGGATCCAATGGAATCGCGGGTGACAAAACCAAAGCCACCACAGTTCAGACCCCATAAAACAGAACCATCAACGTTAAGTTTGACATAGTCCGTAGGTGGTGGAACTCATCTTCTATGAACCGACAACTCCATATAATTTCTATTTCAAATTTAACAACTCATGGTAAAAATTAAATTTTCTTATATTTTATTAAGTAATAGAAATAATATAAATAATAGAAAGAACATGAATGATATGTGAAAATATGGCAAAAATAAAATATTAATAATAAATTTTTTTAAAAAGGAAAAAAATTTAGACAAGTGTTACTCTAAAAATAGTATACATAAGTTAGAGATGACTTGTGATATACAAATTGTAAATATAAAAGGCTCTTTTTTCTTTTCTTTTCATGAAAGCCTTATTTATTTAATTTTTCAAACAAAGACACTACCATTACCTCCAATTTGGTCTCTTTTACAACTATACACAGCTTGACCCGAAAAACAACAACCTCTCCATTCCTTACTAAAGTGAAATATAGCCGTTTTCCTCCAACTTCCCCTCTGGAAAGTGCTAAAATATACCAAGTTCTCATTTTTTCCCTTTCTCAGAGCTTCTGCTTGCTGTCTTCTCCTTCTTCCTCTTTCATTTCTCTCTATCTGATAATGTAAAACACAACCATTAACTTTAGCAATTGTGGGTTCAATTTCTTTTTTTGGCTTGTACTGAATCACTCTGAAAAGAGTTCAAAAAGTAATGGCTTGGAGTAAGTTCTTTGGCTTGTTTCCTATCTACATTTTCTTGCTTATGAAGTTGTGCTCCGCTGCAGATCCTGTAGTAACTTATAATTTTGAGGTGTCTTACATCACTGCTTCTCCTCTCGGTGTGCCCCAGCAGGTTAGTTCTCTAGATCTCTCCGTACTTGCTCTTCTTTTATTGGAATTATTGGTCTTTTTAATCTTAATTCTTCATTTAAAAAGGGATGGATTAGTTCCATATTCTCTCAACTTTCAATCTTTAACTTCAGATCTGCTATGCGTTTACAATTAAGCTGTGAATGTACCAGATTTGGCTGCTATACTACATTGAGCTTGTATAAATACTGCAGTGATATAGAACTGCTAGTGATTGGTTATAAATTTGCATTGCTTTGCAGGTTATTGCTATAAACGGCAAGTTTCCTGGACCTACTATTAACGTGACCACTAATGACAATGTCATTGTCAATGTTAGAAACAAATTGGATGAGAATCTCCTGATGCACTGGTAGGATTCTTGGCTTTATTGCAAGTTTTTGTGTCAATTTGTAGTTAAAGTGTGCAGATATGTCCCTAGTTTGGGGTATAAATTTGTCCCCTTTTTGTTAAATTATGTGTTGATTCAGAGAAGAATTGATGTTGCTATGTACTTATTTCATCTATTTGGACTTAATTATCTCATAGGTCTGGAATTCAACAAAGAAGAAGTTCATGGCAAGATGGAGTTCTGGGCACTAACTGTCCAATTCCCCCTAAGTGGAACTGGACTTACCAGTTTCAGGTCAAGGATCAGATTGGGAGTTTCTTTTACTTCCCCTCTCTTCATATGCAGAGAGCTTCAGGGGGATATGGGAGCTTTATTATAAACAACAGGGCTGTTATTCCAATTCCTTTTGATACTCCCCATGGAGACATTGTAGTTCTGATTGGAGATTGGTTCAAAAGAAACCACACGGTTAGTACTTATGAAAAATGCTGAATGTTTTGTTTGGATTTCTGGTATAAGTTGGAAATTAAGTTGTTTGGTGTTGGCTTGTTTTTGGAATCTAGGCTTTGAGGAAGGCCCTTGATGCAGGGAAGGAACTTGGGATGCCAGATGGAGTTCTTATTAATGGCAAAGGACCTTACCAGTATAACACTACACTTGTTCCTGATGTCTTTGACTATGAAACTATTGAAGTTCACCCAGGTGAGATTATAATTGCACATAACCCCCCTTATTTATGGAGTTGGAGCATATGTCATGTATCATGTTTTAGTATCTGGAATTCGTTTCTGCCATTTTAACAAGTCAAAGTTTTTTTGCTTTCCAGCCATGTAAATGCTGATAGGTTTTGATCTTCTATCTACACGTATCTCCTGTTAGCCGCTTAGTACCATGTTGGTTGTATAGTGTAATATTGGCTCATTGAAACAAATACCGAAATGGTAGTTAGAAAGATTGATATACTTCCTTTTTCTCTTCGTGTTTCATGATTGTTAATATCTTTTATTGAGTGCCTAGGGACATTAACTTTCCGGTTTTATTCACTAAGTTGCAAGCGCAATCTCGAATAGAAAGAGTATCTTTGCATATGGAGTGGAGCGAGATCACTTATATAGATTGTGCACCCTTTGTGGCTGTATATGAAAACATTGTAAAAGTTGAAAGCTACAATGTGTTGCTGGTTGTCATTAAATTTTGACTTGTTGAAGGAAAAGACTATTTTGGAATGAAGTAGTTATACAGGTTTCCACTTACTAGTGAAGAATGATCATTATAATCTGCTATTAATTCATTAACTTGATCTCATGAGTTGCCAATTTCATGTTTCATAGAAACTTCATTTCTTTTCGTTATACTTGTATCCTTATGAAGAGGGCGAGCCTTGGCGCAACGGTAAAACGTTGTTGCCGTGTGACCAGAGGTCACGGGTTCGAGTCTTAGGAGCGGCCTCTTGCCAATTAAATTGGCAAGGGAAGGCTTGCCCCCAATACACCCTTGTGGTGGGACCCCTCCCCGGACCCTCGCTCAGCGGGGACGCGTAATGCGACCGGGCCGCCCTTTTTTTTTTTTTTATACTTGTATCCTTATGATATACTTCTTAATGCTCAAGTTCAAAGTTCTAAATGCTGATGTTGCTATGATGAACAGGGAAAACCTACCGCCTTCGTGTACACAATGTTGGAACGTCGACTAGTTTGAATTTTAGGATTCAGAATCACAACCTGCTTTTAGCAGAATCAGAGGGATCATACACAGTGCAACAGAATTATACTAGCTTAGATATTCATGTAGGACAATCCTATTCTTTCTTGGTAACCATGGATCAGAATGCAAGTTCTGATTACTACATTATAGCTAGCGCCAGGTTCGTGAATGAATCACGATGGAAAAGGGTTACTGGTGTTGGTATCTTGCGTTATACAAACTCCAAAGGGAAGGCAAAGGGTCCTCTACCCGAGGCACCAAACGATGAGTTCGACAAAACCTTTTCAATGAACCAGGCAAGATCCATCAGGTTGGCTTATATCTTGTTTGAAGTAGCATTGCATTTTTCTCATGAATTTGGGACTTGTTATAATATTAGAGAATTTTCAGTTTGTATTCCTCATTTGGGACTTTTTGTGGTCAAATTCTGCAGATGGAATGTTTCTGCAAGTGGTGCACGTCCTAACCCTCAAGGTTCGTTTAGATATGGCTCGATCAATGTCACTGAAGTTTATGTGTTGAAAAATAAGGCACCAGTGACAATTGATGGGAAGAAACGGACAACTCTAAGTGGAATATCATTTGTGAACCCTTCCACTCCAATCAGGCTTGCAGATCATTTCAAAGTGAAGGGAGTATATAAGCTTGATTTCCCTACTAAGCCACTTACAGGGCCACCGAAAATGGAAACCTCAGTAATTAATGGAACATACAGAGGATTTATGGAAGTCATTCTGCAGAACAATGACACAAAGATGCAGAGTTATCACATGAGTGGATATGCAGTTTTTGTTGTTGGGTAAGGATTCATGTCTGTCTTAAAATTTCAATTTTATTTTGAAATCATGCTTTCAAATATTCATCACTTGTGCTCTAATGAATTCTTTTCAGTATGGATTATGGTGAATGGACAGAGAACAGCAGGGGAACATATAATAAATGGGATGGTATTGCACGCTCCACAATTCAGGTATGCTGAGTGTTATGTGGGAGTTCTGTTCCGAGATTTGGTTCCTTTGAAAGTCTTGTTCAATGCATTGCATTTCTTTTATAGCAACTACTTTTAAGGGACTTGCATGTATATAATAGGTGAGTGTTTTGCGAGGAAAAATATCTGTTTTTACCAATATGCTTAGGCATGAATTAGTGGAGTTAGTGTATGCATTTCAAACTTGTAAATGAGCAAGTTGATCACAAGTGTAAATTTGTCTGGATTATGTGTTTGTTGCTTCTTGGATATAAGAGTTATACATCTTGATTATATTAATCTTTAGTATAATGTCTCTAAATTGGGGATAGGTTTATCCTGGAGCATGGACAGCAATTTTGGTATCTCTTGACAATGTTGGAGTCTGGAATCTGAGAACAGAAAATCTTGATTCATGGTATCTTGGCCAAGAAACATATGTCCGAGTCGTGAATCCAGAAGCCACCAACAAAACCGAGCTGCCTTTGCCAGACAATACTCTCTTTTGTGGTGCTCTCAGCAAAATGCAAAAGTATAGCCATTATCTGTTCTTATATTTCATTTATTTTCTCTTCTCTACGGTGTGAAATTCAAATCTAATTCAACTCATATTCTCTTGTCAGGCCACAAGATATCTCTTTTGCTGCATCAATCATGAGTGACAGATCGAAGCTATTCTTCACGCCGCTGCTGATTGCCTATGCTGTGTTGTTTATTTTCCGCTGATTGCTGCTTCTTTCGGATGACTTGCAACCGTCCTTGCTTGCTTTTTTGAGCCTAGCTTCCTCGTGCGGTTTGTGGTTGTGACTTATGAGTGCCTGTTAATAGGAATTTTCGTTGATTTTGACATGTAATCTAGAATCTTATCCATGAGTTCCTTGTTCAATTATTTATTGTGACAATCATTCTTTTATTACCTGTAATTTATGTGCTGATTACAATTCATCAAAGTTTCAATACAATTAGCTTCCTGCAGATGTAGTTCTATATGTTGTGAGCAACTATATTTACTGGTACAAAAACTGAGAATACATTCAAAATGGCTATTCTTTTAAGGCTTAATTAATATACAAGTTTTGTCAATTTCTGTATGAGAAGAAGCTGCTCCAGCTCCTCTTGTTGTTTAACAAATGTATGGTAGAAAGATGCATGTGGTCCCTTGGTTAATGGTTGTACTGTCTGCTTAAATGCAGCAAGTCCAGCTGGGGTTATCATGTCCATTTTCCAATTTAGACATTGAAGGGAGTGCTGCTGCTGCTGCCCCATTTACTTCATATTTGCATTTAAGGCTGTATTTGCAATCCATGGATGGGTTTCTTTGAATATAGAAACACCCCAAAAAGAATCTGAATTAGATACTGTCTATTAAAATATTCACAAGGGAGGGTGGCCTGGCCTGGCCATGTGATATCTGACCCTATTTTGAGAGTATTCATACTACTAGACATGGTGGTCCAATCCAATCCCATAAAACAAAGTAAGCTGCCCTGTCATCCACTGCTCACCAATTCATCAAACAAGTGGCAACTTATAATTTCCTCTCCCAAAATAAAGATGGGCCTTTTTTGTCTAATTAATTTTTTTTTTTTCCTGATAATCAAACAAGAGTTTATCCGTATATTGAGGAGTATACTACACTCATAGTTCCTCAACCTTATCTTTACTCTTATGTTTTTGAATTTCAAAAACCGAGCATAAAAGTTCATCAATTTTGCCATTTACTTTTTTTTTTATGGCTATTTTGATCGTTGAATGACTTAAAATTGTTTATAACTATATTTTCATAAAACCCTATTTTCAATTTTCCAAATTAATATTTTCAAAATTTCTCTCTCCAAAATTCATTTTTCTCTCTTAACCAAACAATATTTAAATAATTCTAAAATAAAAAATTTTAAAAATTAAATTTATTTAGAATATCGCTCTACAATGGAAGGTTAGCTAGAGTCACCACCTTGATCCGCAGTCAAAAGGTCCTAAAGAAAAGAGTTTTATGTTGAATTTGAAATTAATAGGCCATAATGAAATAAGTCTACATTTGAGAGACTATAGGTGTAATTTACCCATATATAAAGAGATAAAAGCATTCTGTTACTTTTAAATTTTGTCCATTTTATTTAATGAGCTTTTGATTATTTATAAACCTCAAGGTTGTAAGAATTAGACCGAACCAATCCGATTCGACCAGAACCACTAACTATTTCAATCCGGTTGAAACTAAATTTCAAGATCTTTAAAACGTGGCTAGAACCGCTCAAATCGGTCCGATTGATTAAAAAGAAATTTCTTTAGTAGAGTCAAACTCAAGTTTTACCAACTTCAAGTGGGATATTTCACGTTTTACTATGTTATTTAATGTGAATAAAAACATCAATTTTCACCTGATTTTGTGAACTCAGGTTGAGTCCATTCAAGTTTAATTTAACCTCTAACCTTTGACTCTTTATCTTTTCTGATTCTTTGATCGATACAGTTTTGACAACCAAAGTCTTTAAGTCGTTGACCTAACCGTAAATATATAGGTTTATAAACGATCAAGGACTCAATATATATGTTTCTAAATGATTTAATATTCAAAATGTAGGTTCATAAACGATAAAGAAGCAGAATTCACAAGAAATAAAAGATTAGAAGTTGAATTAGTAAAAACAAGAAAGTGTAGGGGCTTTAGAGTAGTTTACAGGAACCATGCAATGCAGTTGAAGTAGAATGGTAAAGCAATATGAATTTTATACTGTAGTTATACAGTGACATAAATACTGTTTGAGCTGCTTTAGTTTGCAGAGGGTGTGGTCTGCTCTGTTTAGTTAGCTTTTAAGAAATCTTGTAGATTTCTTTTAACACAAAATGTTTGAATTCCTTTCTAAAAAGCTGCTTACAAATATACATGTTAAGAGCTCAAGATTTTTGCTACATGCATTTTGTTTTTATTTGTCAAAAAGCATCTCACCTTCTGATTTTGATAGATTCAAAACTCCTCATCTTTCATTTCAATGTATAATTGTCTCACCTTTTATTATATGTCTTCAGACCAAAATAAAAGTCTATTTATGAATTATAAATGTAAGAGTTAGATGTGTTAGAAATATAAAATTAAAAGCTCAATTCACTAAAATCAAAATGATTAGTGCATTGGAATGATTTTTGCTTTTCTAAAGAGCAAAACAATCTTCATGCAAGGTAATGATCTTTTTTAAAGATTAAGTGAGTGGGCTCTCTATTTGGAACCTCTTTTTTTCTCCATGATAACAAACAGTGTTTGATGTTGGACTGTGTTTATCTTTAATCATGTTATTATTTTTTAACATAGTTCATAGCCCAAACTTCAGTATTCAGGAGGCTATTTTTCATGTCTAAGCCATTTTTCCAAGCTTATTTTCCTACAGAAAATGCTACATAGATAGAGGTATAGGCAAAAATTCTACTTTCCAACATTATGTTTACTATTAACTAACTTTTTCATACTTTTGACCGAAGTATCATATACTTGATGTTCATAGCAAAGCAGATTTGATATTTTATGGATTCTAATCAAAATAAGAGATAAGGAAAACACATTTTTAAAGAGAAGATGAAGTGATGAGTGGTGGTGATTTAAGATTTTGACTTATTAGAATTTTGTGGTTCCCATGTTCGTATTGCTGGATTATTGAACTTCTTTTTTTCTTTATTTTTTCCGTGTATATTGGGATATTTTTAACAATTGGACTTCCTTTTAGACTTGGGTCCTAAACAGCCGTACTTTCCGCCTAGACTCAGGGCCACCCCTAGTTCACCGAAATATACTCACCAAATCTCACTACATAAAGAAAAAAATACAAAACAAAAATGAATAAAATTCAATACAAATTCAGGCTAGATATGAAATCCATAAAGGGAAGAAAACAGTTTACAAAGGGCGTAAAAAAGCTCATAAAAGGCAAACTTAAAACAAGAATGTTATTTCAATTCATAAGATGTTGAACTGAGAAAATATCTCAGATTAAATTTCTCATTAATCAATTACGGGAAATACAGAGGAAATAGTCTTTATATGGCAACCGACCAAGAGAATGAAAAAGAAGTCTGTCAACTAATAGATTAGTTAATAGATACTTAACAAATTTTACGGATAAGAGGAAAAATACCCTGCTTTACATACTATACTACATAGTGTGAAGTTTCATTTAATGCTCAATTCCAACACCCCCTTCTCAAATTGTGAATGGAAAATTGACCAATCCCGACTTGCTCAAATTTGGATTCATCTGATTCGAGCTCAATGGCTTGGTTAAACTGATTTATGTTGTTCACATATAGTGTAGATATGAAACCACCTATGATATATTCCCTTACGACATGACAATCTATATCAATGGGCTTTGTTTGTTCATGGAAAACAAGATTAGACGCAATATAGATTGCAGATTGATTATCACATCTCGAGGATACTGGTAGAAGTAATTCAATATTGAACTCTTTAAGTAGATAAGCTAACCATTTGATCTCACAAACAGACGTGGCCATTGCTCTATATTCAGCCCTTGCTGAAGATTTTGTTACAATGCTTTGTTTCTTAGACTTCCATGAAATAAGAGCATTCCCAATAAGAATGAGATAACCAATTACAGATCTTCTAGTAACATTGCATCTCCCTCAATCTGTGTCACAATAAGCATAGAGCTGGAAATCATTGTCACTAGGATCGCTCCTAATCGGGTTGACATATGTCGTTGGAACATTCCATTTGAGGTCGGCTATGAGTGGAAGAAGATTGTGGCGATTTCCCAAGTTAGTGATGTGGAGATCGAGAGGATCCGGGGGTGGTCCGTTCGACAGAATGTGGGGATTTTGAAGAACATCCAAGCAATTATTGGGAAGTGGTTTGACAAACTTCGTCGAGATATACCATTTGATGCCGGTAGAGCATGGGAGACGAGTGTCACGGGAAATGAGAACCGAGGTAAGACACAAGTTGAAATGTGGCGGAAAGTTCGCATGAAGAATACGGATCCCGAGATATGTGGAATGGGCTTCTTGAATTCAAATCGAACAATGCCTTAGTTCGATTTGAGAGATTGGAATCCACTCAAAACTAACACGTTTCGTCTATACGTAATGAGCAAATTGAGATCAAGTTCTTTTCAAGAGAGAGTAAATGATGCAGGGCAGTTCTTCAAGAGTTCAAGTCCGGACGAGGGAGTCGGAGGAGGAGCGAAGCATAGGCAAACATGCAACAATAAAAGGGTAAAATATCCCCACTTGACATGCCACCTATCCCACACGCCATGTGGAGAGGGTATTAGATCAACAGGAGCTGCGGCGGGGCTTGGACGGATGAGATTTGCGTATCTTTGGGCAGGAACTGACCCACACATCGTGTGGACTCACTCCCACACCATGTGCCCCTAAATTGATTCTTGTGATAAAGCTGCCAGATTTTATCCCATTTCGGAAATTACCGTTTGCCACTCATTTAATTACTCTTTTGCCATTTAGGGCTAATAACCTAAATGCCACTTGTGTATTCCCTCCCCATTTTACCATTATATAATGCAAGAAAATTTATTTTTGGCAACGAAGCAAGTTGTTGCGAAAAATATTTTTAGTTAGGCTTTTAGTCTTTTGCATTTTATTTTGATGAGCTATATAAGCTCCTTTTTTTTGTAAGGATATCTAACTTTTATCAATTCAAACTATATCTTCTTCTTTGTGAAGCTTTGGTAATCTAACCTTCAACAATGGACGATCTATGATTTTCTACGGATTTAGGCCGTAAATCCGGGATTAACTTCTTCTAGTTTAGCTAGAGAAGAACCTCTTTGTTTACGATTAAAACTAACTCATCCCGAAACCGATCCGTATCACCATTAGTTTGAGGAGTTCTTATATTAAGCACCCGGTCTTCCATGTCATTCGGAGGACCCCAATTCACATTTGGACACGTGTATTGTGATTCCACGTAACAATTAAAATAGCGGGACCTCTTATAATATGTGTGAATCCATGTTACACGTGTCAAAATATGTATGGGAGGTTTTCCATTTGACATGAATAACCGGGTGCTTCTAATAATTTGCCTAGTTTGAGGGGGAGTGTTACGCATAAGACTCGGTCAAGCCATTAGTTATAAATTTGTTAGGATAATATTTGTTTTATGTATCCTGTATTATTTTGTTGTAACCACTTATGTACAACTTTTAAATAGCTTTCAAACTAAATGAAATTAATTGGGAGTAGTAATTGTCTCTATGATTACAACAATTAGCAGAAAATAGAAATAAGTAGAAGTTGTGAAATAAAAATTATCACCAATCAAGACATTATAGTTAAAGGTGAAGTTTCAAATAACTAGAATCATAGTCGGAATTAGAATTGAATATGTGTTTTACGGTGGAAGCAGTTTTCTACTTTTAATATTTACAAAAACACATTCGGAACTTCTCATACTGATTTTCCGGAGTTTCTGTTTCCGAAACAAATACGAAACACAAACACTATTAAAGATGAGTTTTCGTGGAAATAGTAATATAAAAAAGTAGAGGGTAGATGATCAAATTTCCACATGAAAAGATATTAAATTAGTGCATAGTGATTAGAGTTGTTAAACTTGACATTAAGCACACTAGTCTAACACAGACAGACTACATTTATATATATATATTATGTCTTAATTAACTAAGAGAAGTAAAAGGTCCAACTTCAGTTCTCAGTAGGGAGAAACACCAACATTAACATTAGCTGAAGCAAAGAATCCATCCTTCATCAGAACATCTTCTCCTTCCTACACCAATATCCCAATTTAATTACAATTAGTTAAACATTTTTACATTACACTTCTTTAACTATGGAGATCAAGGGGTGTGCACAGCTTACCTGCTGGCGCACGTTAGCCTTCTTCACAGTCTGATCTGGCATCAGACCAAAGTGAATGTGGGGAAAGTGGGCCCACTGACATAATAACATCAGAATTAGAGGCCGCGGTTAGAGTGTAATCGTTCCGAACAATAAAAAAAAAAATATATATATACATGATTAATATAAAGAAAAAAGTTGTGTAAACATTTATTAGTAAGGTTTAACGACCGAGATCATTATATTTTTTTTGAGATTAGATATTTAGTTAGTAAACTAATGAAAGAAATGCACGAGATTAAATCTTTTAATACACTTCCTACTATGTGTTATATACATATTCTTATTCTATATGTTTGACAAAAATATGTTATTCACAATTAATATTTGATGACACATCATATATTTTAAGATATAGAATTTATATTTTATGATATAGAATTTTATATAAATAATTAACTAAAAAATATGTAACTAATTATAACGTGATATCAAATTATTAGCTCGATGTACAGGTAACGTGGTGGTGCATCAAACGTATGATAAAGTCTCTCAATTTTCATTGGTAAAGTCCACGGGACCCGGACTACTATTTTAACTAAGAATATGGTATATGAATATACTAATCATAACAACTCCTAAAAGAAAATCAAGAAACCCTAATTTGGTAAAGTATAAGCCCTAAAAGTCATTTTTTCTGATCAATTTCAGATGACAGACAGCATATATAGATATATATGTATATTAATCTAAAATAAATTTGAAAAAGAACATAGAGGAACCCTAATTTGGTAAAGTAATTGTAGAAGGCATATAAAATATATATATTCTTGGATCTTACATTCTTAGCAGCAGCACTAAAGGCTTCTCTGTGACTTATATCAGGATTTCCAGCCTTGATGCGTTGGATCTCGTCCCTGCACATATATATATATTTTCAAAAAACTCTTCCTTTTATCATTTTAATGCAAATATATTTGAATTTTGTTTCTGAAAAAATCCAGAATGAGACAAATAATTAATATGAATGTTTTGAAATCATGACTCACTTGATGAAACGATTGTAGACTGAGGGGACTCTCTGCCTCTTCTCCGGGGCTGAAATATGAACATTTGCAGACACAACACAGAGACACATTAAAATCAATTTACTAACTTTTTAATAAATTCTACTTTTTCTTTCTCTATTGTCACTTCTCATTAATGACTATCTTTCCAGTTCAAGAAAATTTCCAGGGGATTCAGTTTAAGAACATGCTTTCTATGTCTTTATACATTAGATATTTGCTCATATTTGAGCTGTAATTTCTTCTGTTTCACAATTTCATTCTCAGCTTCACTCAATCTGTGATTAAATTAAAGTATCACTTAATTAGTTGCTAATTAGGTTATACTGAATCAGTGAAAAAAAGAAAGAAATTGGAGGAGAATGAAAGAATGCATGGAAAAATTGAAGGGTTAAGGAATCAGAAATGATTATAAGCATAACTGAAAGAAAAAGAGAAGAAGAGAATGATTCTTATTATGCCCACTATATATCTTTTTCTGGATTCTGTAAGCAAAAAAATGCATCTTGACCACACCATTTAAAGGAAATGTTTTTTCCTTACCCAAAGTGTTAAAAAGATAGATCCTTGAAGAATATACCATATATATTATCAGATAACATTCTTCATTCCCTTTTTTTCTCCAGGAGAATATATTATATTACCACCCAAAAGCCATACGTGTTATAAAGAATAAAGGAAAGGAAAAATAAAGATTGTGATGAATCTCACGTCTATTGATAACTGGTGGCCTGGGAAGCTCATCAGTCACTCCTCGAGCTTGGTTAATGCTATACTCATTCACATTTGCTTGATTTATATAAAAATTTGGGGACTGGTTTGGGATTTCATCCTGCAAAATTCACATCAAAATCAAGCTCATCTACTGTCAAAAAAACCAAGAAATTCACTATGGTGCTGCAAACATTTTCCATGAAATTTAACGAGTGAGCGCTCAAACCCCTTTAAATCCGTCCCCTAGTAGTGCACAAGGCCATCAGGGTGCATACATATGAACCAAAAGTTCACTGTATGCCTAGCACAGAAACGGATTTAGGATTCACTATGGTGCTGCAAACATTTTCCATTAAATTTAACGATTTTCGATGACTAGTGAGTGCTCAAACCCCTTTAAATCCGTCCCCCTGTAGTGCACAAGGATGAGGGTGTATACATATGAGCCAAAAGTTGAATGAATATTATAAAATTTGTGAAGATGACATATATACCAGAAGGTTGTGAGAAGGAGAGAAGAAAGAGTGGCCCAAGTGAAACTGATTAGGTGAAGGCAAGATCAAGCCACGCATATTGACAGGAAGGAGATTGGTGCAGTGGCCACATCGAACAGTAACAGTCTTGAATAGGCTTGTGCATGGAACACTCACCTGAAACATCAAAATCAGGAAAATATGTTTGAATTAAGTTGAAGAAAAAAAGAGGAGAAATGAAATGAAATGATTACCGCGAGAACAGTGTCACAGATGTTGCACTGGACATAACAAAGTTGCTCGGAAGGAGGAAGGTGGTCCAAGGAGAGAGTAGAATTAGAATTAGAATTAGAGGAGGACATGGTGGTTTTTGAAGGCCTTTTTTAGGGCTCTTTTAATAACAAGATCCAACTGATTGATGATTTGGCTTTCTGATTGATTGATATATGATTGATTGATTGATTGATTGACAGGTTAACCACCACCTTGGATCTGCCTGCCTGCCTGCCTTTTGTTTGGGAAGTGGCTGTGAAACTAAGAAAGAAAGAAAAGAAAGATCATCTATTTAATAAGTGTGTATGGAAATGGAAGACAGGAAAACCCTTCTCTTCTCTTCTCTTCTTTGTATTTATTGGTCTTGTTTATGTTCACACATGCATCTATGTCTCTATCTATGTGACATGGTCATCCGTATAATGTACATGCCATCAATGTATTGAACCAAAAGTGCATCCTAAGGACCTTATCTTTTTTATTTTCACTTACTAAGCTTCCCCAAATTTCATTTAACACGTTGAGTCCTTATTATACACTGAATCAGTGGCGGAATTATTGAATTTAGTAAAAAAAAATGTTAAGAAACCAATTCAACAATAAGCTTAAACTGATAGTTAATGTCCAATAATATGTTTTATTATTATTTTTGACTTGTCAAGGTTGGAACTCTACGATCACTTGATCTAAAAAGGCTCTCAAACCATGTCAACGAACCAATTAAACTAAAAACATAAGCTAATAGTGAAAATTCAAAAATAGCTTTTATTATTATTATTATCTCATACATACATCATAGGTGGAGACTCAACTCTCATGCCACATCAAGTAATCATTTGACCTAAAAGTTTAAGTTGATACATAAGACACAATAATAGTTTTTATTACTATCTTTGGTTAGCTTGATGAAGGTTTACAATGGAATTTACAAATTACCTATCAATAAAGGTTACATTTTAACTGAGCGAGAAAATGTACCTTAAACCTGATGAGAAGAGTTTGGAGTTTGAAGTTTTGTCTTGTTTGTCAAAGATAATAATACAAGTTATTCTTGAGTCTTAACCATCAGTTTAACTTTTTAATCCAATTGGTTCATTGACATGGTATCAGAGCTTCTTGGACCAAGTGACCGATGTTCGAATTTTGACAACCTCATTTCTTAATTAAATTTCAACACATGGTAAGATGAACTTGTGTTGTACACACTTCAAGTTCAGGGGCATTCACGTGAGGAGGCATGTCAAGGATAATAATAAAAGTTATTCTTGGGCCTTCACTATTAGCTTGACCTTTCAGTTCAATTGATTTCTTGACAATTTATCGGTTCGAGGATGAACTAGGTGAAAGTTGTCGGACCTATAATGACCTAGTCTTGCATTGGTTGCATTGTTTTGCAGATGCTTACTGGGTGGAGATCAGGTAGATCGAAAATCTAGAAATAGTTACGTTGTTTTCCTCGGCAAATGCCTATCGTCATAGTCCTCTTGTAAGCGACGTATAGTGTCTCAGTCGTCCATTATAGCAAAATATTGCTCAATCGCTGCCACATCCGAACTTAGTTGGATTTAAATGTTATATCGTGAAATCGGTTTCGCAGTCTCGTCAGCTCCTATATTACGGTGTCATAATTTGGGTGCACTCTATTTGACTGCTAATCTAGTCTTCCATAACAACAGTAGACACTTGGAAATTGATTTTTACTTTGTTCGAGATAAAGTATGATCCAAGGCACTTATTGTAAGATACATTTCTATAATTGACCAAACGACGGATGTGTTTACCAAGACGTTGCACCTGAGGGAATTTTGATTTTCTTCGTGACAAGCTTACAATGCGGTCACGTCCAATATAATTTGAGGTGGAGTCATAAGGATGTAATTACTAATTGGATTAGTTCTGCACTATCATATTCTAGTTAAACTACCCGGCTTGCTCTTCAAGTTTGTATAAGTTTCAGATTCTCGATGTTAGGGTTTGGCCGACTCTCTTTGTGTATATATGTGTGCATTGTTTATCAAATATAAGTTTGAGTTATTTGAGCATATTAATTGTTTTAATAGTATACACACTTCAAATCCAAATGATATTCCAAAACAATGTAATATCACGTGTCTTAAATTCTATATTTTGACGAATCATTATTTCTTTTTAGGGTTAAGGTGTAAAAATACCTCTAACATTTTAGGTTATGAGTAATTTTACCCTTAATGTCTAAAATGTTACAATTTTACCCCTAAAGATTGAAGTCAAGAGCAATTTTACCCCTAACGTTGATAAATTTGGTCGATTTGAGAAATAATTCATTAAACTGTCTTCTCGGTCATGAATCTTGTCATCTACACTTCACACGTGTATTATTTTATTAGTAACAAATCACAAACATATGTTGAGATGTGAAAAAATATATTGTCTTCTGTACAAATTGGATAAAATAATTCAAAAAATTCACCGAATTTATAAATATTAATCTCCAATTCTATTATTAAATTGTAAAAAAATATAAAATCTTTTCTTAGAACTAGCTAATATGTAATTAGTGCAGAAGAATGAATAAAATATTTGTTTTTTATAATAGTGTCTGAAATTGATCCAAATTATTAACGTTAAGGGTAAAATTACAATAGTGTCTAAAATTAATCCAAATTATCAACGTTGGGGTAAAATTGCACTATTTTAGACATTATGGATAAAATTACTCTTAACCTAAAATGTTATGGGTATTTTTCACCTTAGTCCTTTTTTTTTATAAAGAAAAAGTGTCATGTTTATCCATTCTCTATAATCACATTTGACATGAACCTTATTTTAAAAAGTGAAAAATTCGAAAATGAAATGAAAAACTCACTTTCAATCCACTTTGAAGTTCACTCAATATCTATAATAGTAAATCCAATGTAACAAATAGAAAGATAGAATTTCCATTGTCAAAACTCCCACACATTAAAGGACTAATGATGTTTTTCTTTCGGTATATATGTTGAATATCCATTAAAGGACTAATGATGTTTTTCTTTCGGTATATATGTTGAATATACACAAGAGAATTACATTTACATGTGTGGTATAGTATAGGCATTCCCAATGCAAGAGAGAGAGAGAGAGAGAGGCGGCAGATGTGGGGGAGAGGAGCAAGAAAGCGACGTGTGCATGGGGGTGATATAGCTTTCACTTACTCATCTGTTATTATCAATATTTAAGAGCCCCCTGTCTTTTTGTGGTGTGCTCCTCTCTTCTTTCAAACACATCACCCCCCTTTGCTTTTTCTCCTTCTTCACCTCAATTTCCGAACCCCCCAAACCCTAATACCCTCCTTTTATATCTCCCGGACAATAAGCCCCCCATCTTCTTCCCCCCCTCCTCCGCCTCATTAGGGCTACTACATACACCACCCCATATACTCATATCATCGCCTAATCATCAGTATTCTATACTTCAATTTTGGATACATTTTATCAAAATCTAATTCAATAATTACTTTTGATGATTTGACCACTCATTCTCTTTTGTCTTTCACTATTTTAAGTCAGAAAAACCATCACACTTCTCTTAACACCTTTGTCCCTTTCCTATTTCTTCTTCTTTTTTTTTTTAAACATTTCTTAGATTCTTTTGTCGCCCCTCTCTAGGGTTTTCAATTTTTTTTAAAAATCTATGTTGTCACTTTGTTGGGAAAAGATAGTTGCCAATTCTTTATTTTCTTTCAGAAAAGAATTAATTATTTCGTTATTTTAAGGAACTATCAACATCCATAGTCATTTAAGCCTATATATTGCAATTGCTCTTCCCAAAAAACTCAAATAAAGTTTATTATGTTTATCTTCCCTACCCAATAAGAATGGCTCCTGTATAACTCCTATGCAAATTCATTAATTCTTTTTATTTTGTCATCACTAGAAAGTTTTTAAACCTTGTTGGCCTTTTACAGACCACCAATTTTGAACTTATTCAAATTTTGAATCAATCTGAATTCAAGCCCTATTTTTTCCATTGGTCGAGTCTATTATACCCGATTTACTCTAAAACGTCTAGTCGAACAGTTTGAAAAACCATTGAATTTGTCCTTGGATTGGAATTATTTTTAAGTTGAAAAGATGTTTGCTGAATTGTGTATGTGGTTGATTTGTGAAAAATTGAAATTGCAGCATCTGTTTATGTGTAATATTCCACAGTGATTAATGACCTTTAATTTTATTAAGAAAATGTTGGTTTTAGGATAGATTGATTATGTCAGCCCAATTCTTAGCATTAGTCACTTCAAAGCATCCAATCTATAAACATCAACAGTATTCATTCTTTGGTTGCCCACGACATGTTTGTTAAAGCTAAAAAGTGAGACCAGGCCTCCTCTACTGTTTCAACAAAGGGTGAATAAAGGAAATTTGTATTTCAATAATTCCACTGCTAATTATGGATCATAATATGGGAACATATATTTTTGGGTATTCAATGCTATTGGGACTATTTGAATCCGACTATTATATTGCGTGAAATGTTATATTTGGTGGTTATATTTCCGTGTGTAATTACTTTGTTTTTTGCATGCAACTGTTTTTTCAATTTCTATTTCGAAAATACTGTTTTTTATATTTTTCATTTATATTTCGAATTTTTTGTGTGAAGAATTCTTCTCGTAGATAAGGGGGAAAGAAAATTTATGTGATTCGTAAATTGGTTGATTTTTTGTTTTGTTTTATTTTGAATTTAATCAATTTCATATTTATACATATTAATTAGTTTTTTTTTTTATTTTGATTGTGTTTTATGCAATTTTCTGTAAGTTTTGGAAGAGTTGAAATCAAGTTAAATTCGACGATTTTTTTCTAATGAACTTTAATACAATCCAAAAAGATTGAATGAAATTGAAAGAAATTGGAGGAAAGTAAATGAAATTGAATTCAATTTAAAGAAATCAGATGAAATCGTGTGAAGTTCTTATACAAATAATATAGATTAACATTTAATATGTTTGCATTATAGATATTGTTTTTATGTGATACAATTTCAACGAGTTTCATCAATTTTGTGTATATTTAAATTTGTTTGTGTAATTTAATTTTCTTTAACTTGTTTATTTTGTTATATTAGGGACATCTTAGAATTTTAATCAGCCTAGATCTAACAGTGAATGACCAAATTCACGTGATCATCAGGGTCCATGACGTTTTATACTCTCTTCCGGTTTTGATCACATGGACCATAATGACTAATTGAATTTGGTCATTTACTGTTAGATCTAAACTGATTAAATCTAAGTCTTAGGATGTTTTGAATCTCCACCTTAGGATTTTAATCAGCATAGATCTAACGGTTAATAACCAAATTCACATGGTCATCAGCGTCCATGACGTTTTATACTCTCTTCAGTCAATTATTATTTTTTTTTTTTGGTAGAAAAGGAAAAGAAAAACGAATAACAACAAACTACCCAGGAATTAGCCTAGGGAAGCTAACCCCAATCCTATCTTCTAAGAGAAGATGAGAGATGAAACTAGGGGAAACAGGAAGGGTAGTAACGCCTAACGTCCCTTCATGGCCCGCCGCCGCCAAGCGATCAGCAACACGATTCTGCTCTCTAAAAATGTGTCTGAACTCTACGAACTCAAAGGAGGAGCAAAGCCTTATAATAGCTTTGATGAGGTTGCGACTGTTAAGACCCATAGAATGATTCTCAGAAATCATTTTGATTGCTTCCAAATTATCAGACTCCACAGAGAGCCTCTTAACACCCAGCCTTTTAGCAAGATTGATTCCAGTAAGAATAGCCCAGAGCTTCCAAATTATCAGACTCCACAGAGAGCCTCTTAACACCCAGTCAATTATTAATTTGTTGCTTTTTATATTATCAATAATTTTTTATATTTCTTTTGTTAAATTTTCCTAATGAAGAGTTAATATTAATATAAATAATTCTAATTAAGGCATAATAGTAAGAAGAAATAAAATTTTATGTAAAAAATAAAATTTTAGAAAAATAAAAATAAAAGTAATCATTTAAATAATTTAATTAATATTTTCTAGTTTTGATGAATTTTTTTAGGGCTTCCTACATAAATATCATAATTAAATATAAAATTACAACTGATTCAGATTATCATATGTCATAGATAATAAATAAAGTATGCTTTTACTTCTAATTTAAAATTTATAAATTCATATTCATAAATTATAAACCCTAGACAATATATTCTAGTTCCTCAATTCATAAATTCTAATTCTTAAAATAAATTAAAAATAATGATTTTATTAATTTGATATAATTCAAAATTATGATTTGATATAATTATAGATAATTTTTTAAAAATGAATTTGCGTGTAAATTTCCCAATTGTTTAACCGGCAATATATAAAAAAAAACCCGAAGAGATTACTAATTACGTCATATACGATATTATATGTATATATGCATCTATAAATTTGGCTGCCCATTAGAAAATCCTTTAATGGACTCTCAAATTGCTATATATAAATTAATAATATATGTAGAGATGATATTATAATTAATTATACAAAAAAAAAAACCCTAAAATCTGCATGAGTAGCATATCCAAAACCTGACCCTTGCCTGCCTGCCTGCCTCTCTCTTTCTCATCGGTCACCACATATAGCACAGTGCTCGAATTGAGTTTCAATTCATTTCTATGATGAGTTGGCTAACGATTTATAGCCTTGAATTACACAAAATTTTATCTACATTTCAATTTAAATGCAACTACTATAATTTCAATTCGAACCTGATTCTAGATTTGAAGCGCTGCAACATATTCATAATTATCATATATTGAAATTTAATCAATAAATAAAGTTGTTCGGATTCGAACTTTAAACCACTTCATTTAAGATGTTCTTATACCATGTCAAAGAATCGTTTGAACTAATATTAATATCTAACACAGACCCACACGTGAATATTTGATAGGCTTGCATCATGTAACACAGACTCATCTCACCATGTGTTTTTAATTCCGTCAATTAATGAGGTTGTCATGATTCGAGCTCTAGACTGTTTGATCTAAGAGATACCATGTCAAAGAACCACTTAAACTACAAAATTTAAGCTGGAAGTTAAGCTACAAGAATAATTTATATATTAATATTGTTGTGATGTTGTGCGGCATTAACAAAAGATAAATAATAAACAATCGAAACACAGATTTACGTGGTTCACCAACGTTGTGTTAGCTAGTCCACAGACATAAGGAGAATAATATGTATTAGGAGGCAGAAAGACAGATTACATGATTAGGTTTACCTAATGAGGTATTTATAATACCCAATCTAACCTAATCCAACTAGGAACCCATGATCCTAATCCAACTAGGAACCCATGATCCCACAATGTCCCCACGATTCCGAATCCAACTAGGAATCTGAAACACAATACTACTCCGAATAGGAAACAGGATATACTGATTTAAGGCATTACGCCAAATCTCCACCTTAACTTGAATCCTCCTGAAAACATAACAGATGCACCCATGACAGTGTCAGATGAACAAACTTCTCCCTCTGCCCCAGAGTTGCCCATAGGCAACTAGTAATCTCTGATGTTTAGCAAGTCCAAATAGTGTTGAAACTTGCTCTGTGGAACGAGCTTGGTAAACATGTCAGTAGGATTGTCGGCAGTGTCAACCTTCTTCACCTTTACCCTCTTCCCACTTCTCAGAAAATGATACCTCGCATCTATATGCTTTGTCCTCTCATGATGAACCTGATCCTTGGCTAAACAGATTGCACTCAAACTGTCACAATACAATGTAGCCTGATCATGATGTAAACCAAGATAACTAACCAGTCCTTTAAGCCAAATCCCCTCCTTAGTAGCTTCAGTTAGTGACATATACTCTGCTTCTGTAGTAGACAAAGTCACTGTAGGTTGCAAAGTAGATTTCCAACTGACAACTGAACCGCCAAGAGTGAAAACATAACCAGTTATAGATCTTCTATTGTCAACATCTCCAGCATAATCAGAGTCTGAAAAACCTGTCACCAAACACTCTGTATCACCTCCATAAATGAGACCAATGTCAGATGTACCTTTTAGGTACCTAAAAATCCTCTTCACAGCTTGCCAATGCTCCTTGCTAGGTTCACCCATAAACTTGCTAACAATGCTAACATACTGTGCAAGATCAGTTCTAGTGCAGACCATTGCATACATCAAGCTTCCTACTGCACTAGCATAGGGAACTCGAGACATGTACTCCTTCTCTTCAGCAGACTTAGGTGCAAAAGCAATAGACAGACGTGCACTTGCAGCACTAGGAGTATTTATAGGCTTTGCCGTAGACATGCCAAATCTTGACAAAATCTTCTGAATATAGCCCTTCTGTGATAGAAAAAGCTTCCTTTTGCTTTTGTCCCTATAAATCTCTATTCCCAGAATTTTCTGAAATGCACCCAAATCCTTCATCTCAAACTCTACGTTAAGAAGACACTTCAACTTCTGAATGTCGTGTTTCTTCCTTGCAGCTATCAACATGTCATCTACATACAAAACCAGATAGATAAAAGACTCATCTTCCAGTTTATTGTAATAGACACAATAATCATATACCACTGCATGGGAGACTGTTTAAGTCCCGGTGTAGCTCAGCTACATCATGTAGATGTCAAACCTCTTATACCACTGCCTGCGAGACTGTTTAAGTCCATACAAGAACTTCTTCAGCTTGCAAACATAATTCTCCTTTCCAGGAATCTGGAAACCATCTGGTTGGGTAATGTATATCTCTTCCTCCAAATCTCCATACAGAAAGGCTGTCTTTACATCAAGTTGCTCAAGCTCTAAATCCTTATGTGTAACTATAGCTAGCAACACTCTAATAGAGGTGTGTCTGACTACTGGTGAGAATATCTCATTATAATCCACTCCCTCTCTTTGATTGAAGCCTCTAGCAGCAACTCTAGCCTTATACTTAACTCCCTCTGCAGGTGATATCCCTTCATTCATATTGAGAACCCACTTGCAAGTTATAATCTTTCTCCATGGAGGTGGTGTGACTAAATCCCATGTCTGATTTTTATGAAGGGACTCCATCTCATCTCCCATAACAGCAAGCCATTTTTCAGAATCGGTGCCTGAAACTGCTTCTTTGTAAGTTAATGGTTCATAAGTGTCCACCTCTTCAGCAACCTATAGTGCATAGTCAATTATGTCCTCACACCTCTTAGGTGGCCCAAATCCAACCCTCATTGGCCGATCTTGAGCTAAGCTACGATGTGTAGCTTCAGATGGTTGAGAAACTGATGGTGTGGATTCTGGTAGCTCTATTTCTGCTTCTAACTCTTGTTCCTTCAAGCCACTCTCACTCTGTATGACCTGAAACTCCACTTGTTTATCAATGCTATCAGTTTCTATTGCAGTTGTAGGCTTCACAATGGGTCTAAGCACAAATATTTCATCAAAGACTACATTTCTGCTCAAAATGACCCTTTTCTCTGATGGAGACCAGATCCTGAAGCCTTTAACTCCATCTCCATAGCCTACGAACACTCCTTTCTTGGCTCTTGGCTCTAGCTTACCCTTATTAACATGATAGTAAACTTTGCACCCAAAAGCTTTCAAATTTGAGTAATCATCAACCTTTCTTGACCATATTTTTATAGGCGTCTTGAGCTGTATGCATGTGTATGGTCCGTGATTAATCAGATAACATCATGTGTTCACCGCTTCGCCCATAATCTTCTATCTAACCCAGCGTTAGAGAGCATGCACCTCGCCCTCTCTAGTAATGTCTGGTTCATTCGTTCAGCTACACCATTCTGTTGTAGTGTATTCCTGATTGTGTGATGTCGAGCAATCCCTTCATCCTTACACAACTGATCAAACTCAGACGAGCAAAATTCTAGACCATTATCAGTTCGCAGCCTCTTCATCTTCTTTCCTGTTTGGTTTTCCACCAATGCTTTCCACTGCTTGAAATTCTTGAAAGCTTCACTTTTATGCTTCATCATGATGACCCAAGTCATCCTTGAATAATCATCAATCAGAGACAAAAGAATATATGTGACCTCCCAAAGACTCAACTCGAGATGGACCCCAACAATCAGAGTGGATGTAATCAAGTGTGCCTTTTGTTATGTGAATAGCTTTGGGAAACTTGCTGCGATGTAGTTTCCCAAAGACACAGTGTTCACGAAACTCCAGACTCTTGATTTTATGATCACCAAGAAGATCGTCCTTTGATAGAATCTGCATCCCTCTTTAGCCCATATGACCAAGTCTCATATGCCATAGATTTGTCATATCTTCTTGGTCAATCTTTGACGATGAAGCATTAGCTGAACCTGTAACAGTTGAGCCTTGTAGGAAATACAAAGTACCATGCTTCACACCTTTCAGAATCACATCAGAACCTTTGCAAACATGCAAAACTCCATCTTTTCCTGACTAGTTGAGACCCCTACTGTCTAGCAGACTCAAAGATATCAGATTCTTCGTCCTCAACGGAACATGTCTGACTTTGTTCAACGTGCAGAACTTACCATCATGTGTCCTCAACTTGATCGAACCTATTCCAACTGCCTTGCAGATATGACTATTAGCCATTGAAATGCTACGTCCATCTACCTGCTTATAAGTTGAAAACCACTCTCTCCTTGGACAGATATGATAAGATGCTCCTGAATCAAGAACCCACACATCAGAGTGATGAGTGTGTCCATCAGCAACTAGAGCAATATCATTTCCAGAGCTGGTGTCACCATCTGCTACAGCAACAGAACCTGGTTTATTTTTTGATTTCTTCTTCTTTTTTGGACAATCAGTTTTCCAATGTCCTTTCTCCTTATAATAATTATAGGTGCCGTCTGGCTTGGGACCTTTTGAGAACTGCTTTTTAGACTTCTTCTTTCTATTGTTACCCTTTCCTTTCCCTTACTGCCACTGGTACACAGTCCAGAGGCCTGATTATCTGCACCTGTATTGTTCGCCTTATGGCACAACTCCCTACTATGAAGAGATGATGACCTAACTTCTTCTAGAGTCATAAAATCTTTACCAACGATAAATGATTGAACAAAATTCTCATATGAAAGCGGTAAAGACACCAATAGAATCAAAGCAGCATCTTCATCTTCAATTTTCATATCAATATTATGTAATTCTAGTAATAATGTGTTCAATTGATCTAAATGATCCCTAAGTTGCGTACCTTCCTGCATTCGCAGGCCAAACAGACGTTGTTTCAGAAGAAGTTTGTTTGTTAGGGATTTCGTCATGTATAAGCTCTCTAACTTCATCCACAGACCAGCAACAGTCTCTTCATTTGAGACCTCAGTGGTTATGTCATATGCGAGGCACACCATAATTATCGAATGTGCCTTTTCTTCCAGAATCTCCATCTCAGCAGTGACTTCTCCTGTTGCCTTCTTCAGGGGCGTCCATGGACCTTGTTGTTTTAACAAAGCCCGCATCTTGATCTGCCATAGTCTGAAACTATTTCTCCCAGTAAACTTTTTGATTTTTACGTTCATCATAGACATCTTTCTCTCCAGAAAACAAAACCCCGATTGGAAACGGAAAGCTCTGATACCAGTTTGTTGTGTTGTTATGCGTGATTAACGAAAGATAAATAATAAACAATCGAAACACAGATTTACGTGGTTCACCAATGTTGTGTTGGCTAGTCCACGGGCAGAAGGAGAATAGTATTTATTAGGAGGCAGAAAGACAGATTACATGATTAGGTTTACATAATGGGGTATTTATAATACCCAATCTAACCTAATCCTACTTGAAACCCATGACCTAATCCAACTAGGAACCCATGATCCTAATCCAACTAGGAACCCATGATCCCACAATGTCCCCACGATTCCGAATCCAACTAGGAATCCGAAACACAATACTACTCCGAATAGGAAACAGGATATACTGATTTAAGGCATTACGCCAAATCTCCACCTTAACTTGAATCCTCCTAAAAACATAACAGATGCACCCATGACAGTGTCAGATGAACAAACTTCTCCCTCTGCCCCAGAGTTGCCCATAGGCAACTAGTAATCTCTGATGTTTAGCAAGTCCAAATAGTGTTGAAACTTGCTCTGTGGAACGAGCTTGGTAAACATGTCAGCAGGATTATCGGCAGTGTCAACCTTCTTCACCTTTACCCTCTTCCCACTTCTCAGAAAATGATACCTCGCATCTATATGCTTTGTCCTCTCATGATGAACCTGATCCTTGGCTAAACAGATTACACTCAAACTGTCACAATACACTTTAGCCTGATCATGATGTAAACCAAGATCGCTAACCAGTCCTTTAAGCCAAATCCCCTCCTTAGCAGCTTCAGTTAGTGACATATACTCTGCTCCTGTAGTAGACAAAGTCATTGTAGGTTGCAAAGTAGCTTTCCAACTGACAACTGAACCGCCAAGAGTGAAAACATAACCAGTTATAGATCTTCTACTGTCAACATCTCCAGCATAATCAGAGTCTGAAAAACCTGTCACCAAACACTCTGTATCACCTCCATAAATGAGACCAATGTTAGATGTACCTTTTAGGTACCTAAAAATCCTCTTCACAGTTGCCAATGCTCCTTGCTATGTTCACCCATAAACCTGCTAACAATGCTAACATACTGTGCAAGATCAGGTCTAGTGCAGACCATTGCATATATCTATCTTCCTACTGCACTAGCATAGGGAACTCGAGACATGTACTCCTTCTCTTCAGCAGACTTAGGTGCAAAAGCAATAGACAGACATGCACTTGCAGCACTAGGAGTATTTATAGGCTTTGTCGTAGACATGCCAAATCTTGACAAAATCTTCTGAATATAGCCCTTCTGTGACAGAAAAAGCTTCCTTTTGCTTTTGTCCCTGTAAATCTCTATTCCCAGAATTTTCTGAACTGCACCCAAATCCTTCATCTCAAACTCTACGTTGAGAAGACACTTCAACTTCTGAATGTCGTGTTTCTTCCTTGCAGCTATCAACATGTCATCTACATACAAAACCAGATAGATAAAAGACTCATCTTCCAGTTTATTGTAATAGACACAATAATCATATACCACTGCATGGGAGACTGTTTAAGTCCCGGTGTAGCTCAGCTGCATCATGTAGATGTCAAACCTCTTATACCACTGCTTGCGAGACTGTTTAAGTCCATACAAGAACTTCTTCAGCTTGCAAACATAATTCTCCTTTCCAGGAATCTGGAAACCATCTAGTTGGGTAATGTATATCTCTTCCTCCAAATCTCCATACAGAAAGGCTGTCTTTACATCAAGTTGCTCAAGCTCTAAATCCTTATGTTTAACTATAGCAAGCAACACTCTAATAGAGGTGTGTCTGACTACTGGTGAGAATATCTCATTATAATCCACTCCCTCTCTTTGATTGAAGCCTCTAGCAGCAACTCTAGCCTTATACTTAACACCCTCTACAGGTGATATCCCTTCATTCATATTGAGAACCCACTTGCAAGTTATAATCTTTCTCCCTGGAGGTGGTGTGACTAAATCCCATGTCTGATTCTTATGAAGGGACTCCATCTCATCTCCCATAACAGCAAGCCATTTTTCAGAATCGGTGCCTGAAACAGCTTCTTTGTAAGTTAATGGTTCAGAAGTGTCCACCTCTTCAGCAACCTATAGTGCATAGTCGATTATGTCCTCATACCTCTTAGGTGGCCCAACTCCAACCCTCATTGGCCGATCTTGAGCTAAGCTACGATGTGTAGCTTCAGATGGTTGAGAAACTGATGGTGTGGATTCTGGTAGCTCTATTTCTGCTTCTAACTCTTGTTCCTTCAAGCCACTCTCACTCTGTATGACCTGAAACTCCACTTGTTTATCAATGCTATCAGTTTCTATTGCAGTTGTAGGCTTCACAATGGGTCTAAGCACAAATATTTCATCAAAGACTACATTTCTGCTCAAAATGACCCTTTTCTCTGATGGAGACCAGATCCTGAAGCCTTTAACTCCATCTCCATAGCCTACGAACACTCCTTTCTTGGCTCTTGGCTCTAGCTTACCCTTATTAACATGATAGTAAACTTTGCACCCAAAAGCTTTCAAATTTGAGTAATCATCAACCTTTCTTGACCATATTTTTATAGGCGTCTTGAGCTGTATGCATGTGTATGGTCCGTGATTAATCAGATAACATCATGTGTTCACCGCTTCGCCCATAATCTTCTATCTAACCCAGCGTTAGAGAGCATGCACCTCGCCCTCTCTAGTAATGTCTGGTTCATTCGTTCAGCTACACCATTCTGTTGTAGTGTATTCCTGATTGTGTGATGTCGAGCAATCCCTTCATCCTTACACAACTGATCAAACTCAGACGAGCAAAATTCTAGACCATTATCAGTTCGCAGCCTCTTCATCTTCTTTCCTGTTTGGTTTTCCACCAATGCTTTCCACTGCTTGAAATTCTTGAAAGCTTCACTTTTATGCTTCATCATGATGACCCAAGTCATCCTTGAATAATCATCAATCAGAGACAAAAGAATATATGTGACCTCCCAAAGACTCAACTCGAGATGGACCCCAACAATCAGAGTGGATGTAATCAAGTGTGCCTTTTGTTATGTGAATAGCTTTGGGAAACTTGCTGCGATGTAGTTTCCCAAAGACACAGTGTTCACGAAACTCCAGACTCTTGATTTTATGATCACCAAGAAGATCGTCCTTTGATAGAATCTGCATCCCTCTTTAGCCCATATGACCAAGTCTCATATGCCATAGATTTGTCATATCTTCTTGGTCAATCTTTGACGATGAAGCATTAGCTGAACCTGTAACAGTTGAGCCTTGTAGGAAATACAAAGTACCATGCTTCACACCTTTCAGAATCACATCAGAACCTTTGCAAACATGCAAAACTCCATCTTTTCCTGACTAGTTGAGACCCCTACTGTCTAGCAGACTCAAAGATATCAGATTCTTCGTCCTCAACGGAACATGTCTGACTTTGTTCAACGTGCAGAACTTACCATCATGTGTCCTCAACTTGATCGAACCTATTCCAACTGCCTTGCAGATATGACTATTAGCCATTGAAATGCTACGTCCATCTACCTGCTTATAAGTTGAAAACCACTCTCTCCTTGGACAGATATGATAAGATGCTCCTGAATCAAGAACCCACACATCAGAGTGATGAGTGTGTCCATCAGCAACTAGAGCAATATCATTTCCAGAGCTGGTGTCACCATCTGCTACAGCAACAGAACCTGGTTTATTTTTTGATTTCTTCTTCTTTTTTGGACAATCAGTTTTCCAATGTCCTTTCTCCTTATAATAATTATAGGTGCCGTCTGGCTTGGGACCTTTTGAGAACTGCTTTTTAGACTTCTTCTTTCTATTGTTACCCTTTCCTTTCCCTTACTGCCACTGGTACACAGTCCAGAGGCCTGATTATCTGCACCTGTATTGTTCGCCTTATGGCACAACTCCCTACTATGAAGAGATGATGACCTAACTTCTTCTAGAGTCATAAAATCTTTACCAACGATAAATGATTGAACAAAATTCTCATATGAAAGCGGTAAAGACACCAATAGAATCAAAGCAGCATCTTCATCTTCAATTTTCATATCAATATTATGTAATTCTAGTAATAATGTGTTCAATTGATCTAAATGATCCCTAAGTTGCGTACCTTCCTGCATTCGCAGGCCAAACAGACGTTGTTTCAGAAGAAGTTTGTTTGTTAGGGATTTCGTCATGTATAAGCTCTCTAACTTCATCCACAGACCAGCAACAGTCTCTTCATTTGAGACCTCAGTGGTTATGTCATATGCGAGGCACACCATAATTATCGAATGTGCCTTTTCTTCCAGAATCTCCATCTCAGCAGTGACTTCTCCTGTTGCCTTCTTCAGGGGCGTCCATGGACCTTGTTGTTTTAACAAAGCCCGCATCTTGATCTGCCATAGTCTGAAACTATTTCTCCCAGTAAACTTTTTGATTTTTACGTTCATCATAGACATCTTTCTCTCCAGAAAACAAAACCCCGATTGGAAACGGAAAGCTCTGATACCAGTTTGTTGTGTTGTTATGCGTGATTAACGAAAGATAAATAATAAACAATCGAAACACAGATTTACGTGGTTCACCAATGTTGTGTTGGCTAGTCCACGGGCAGAAGGAGAATAGTATTTATTAGGAGGCAGAAAGACAGATTACATGATTAGGTTTACATAATGGGGTATTTATAATACCCAATCTAACCTAATCCTACTTGAAACCCATGACCTAATCCAACTAGGAACCCATGATCCTAATCCAACTAGGAACCCATGATCCCACAATGTCCCCACGATTCCGAATCCAACTAGGAATCCGAAACACAATACTACTCCGAATAGGAAACAGGATATACTGATTTAAGGCATTACGCCAAATCTCCACCTTAACTTGAATCCTCCTAAAAACATAACAGATGCACCCATGACAGTGTCAGATGAACAAACTTCTCCCTCTGCCCCAGAGTTGCCCATAGGCAACTAGTAATCTCTGATGTTTAGCAAGTCCAAATAGTGTTGAAACTTGCTCTGTGGAACGAGCTTGGTAAACATGTCAGCAGGATTATCGGCAGTGTCAACCTTCTTCACCTTTACCCTCTTCCCACTTCTCAGAAAATGATACCTCGCATCTATATGCTTTGTCCTCTCATGATGAACCTGATCCTTGGCTAAACAGATTACACTCAAACTGTCACAATACACTTTAGCCTGATCATGATGTAAACCAAGATCGCTAACCAGTCCTTTAAGCCAAATCCCCTCCTTAGCAGCTTCAGTTAGTGACATATACTCTGCTCCTGTAGTAGACAAAGTCATTGTAGGTTGCAAAGTAGCTTTCCAACTGACAACTGAACCGCCAAGAGTGAAAACATAACCAGTTATAGATCTTCTACTGTCAACATCTCCAGCATAATCAGAGTCTGAAAAACCTGTCACCAAACACTCTGTATCACCTCCATAAATGAGACCAATGTTAGATGTACCTTTTAGGTACCTAAAAATCCTCTTCACAGTTGCCAATGCTCCTTGCTATGTTCACCCATAAACCTGCTAACAATGCTAACATACTGTGCAAGATCAGGTCTAGTGCAGACCATTGCATATATCTATCTTCCTACTGCACTAGCATAGGGAACTCGAGACATGTACTCCTTCTCTTCAGCAGACTTAGGTGCAAAAGCAATAGACAGACATGCACTTGCAGCACTAGGAGTATTTATAGGCTTTGTCGTAGACATGCCAAATCTTGACAAAATCTTCTGAATATAGCCCTTCTGTGACAGAAAAAGCTTCCTTTTGCTTTTGTCCCTGTAAATCTCTATTCCCAGAATTTTCTGAACTGCACCCAAATCCTTCATCTCAAACTCTACGTTGAGAAGACACTTCAACTTCTGAATGTCGTGTTTCTTCCTTGCAGCTATCAACATGTCATCTACATACAAAACCAGATAGATAAAAGACTCATCTTCCAGTTTATTGTAATAGACACAATAATCATATACCACTGCATGGGAGACTGTTTAAGTCCCGGTGTAGCTCAGCTGCATCATGTAGATGTCAAACCTCTTATACCACTGCTTGCGAGACTGTTTAAGTCCATACAAGAACTTCTTCAGCTTGCAAACATAATTCTCCTTTCCAGGAATCTGGAAACCATCTAGTTGGGTAATGTATATCTCTTCCTCCAAATCTCCATACAGAAAGGCTGTCTTTACATCAAGTTGCTCAAGCTCTAAATCCTTATGTTTAACTATAGCAAGCAACACTCTAATAGAGGTGTGTCTGACTACTGGTGAGAATATCTCATTATAATCCACTCCCTCTCTTTGATTGAAGCCTCTAGCAGCAACTCTAGCCTTATACTTAACACCCTCTACAGGTGATATCCCTTCATTCATATTGAGAACCCACTTGCAAGTTATAATCTTTCTCCCTGGAGGTGGTGTGACTAAATCCCATGTCTGATTCTTATGAAGGGACTCCATCTCATCTCCCATAACAGCAAGCCATTTTTCAGAATCGGTGCCTGAAACAGCTTCTTTGTAAGTTAATGGTTCAGAAGTGTCCACCTCTTCAGCAACCTATAGTGCATAGTCGATTATGTCCTCATACCTCTTAGGTGGCCCAACTCCAACCCTCATTGGCCGATCTTGAGCTAAGCTACGATGTGTAGCTTCAGATGGTTGAGAAACTGATGGTGTGGATTCTGGTAGCTCTATTTCTGCTTCTAACTCTTGTTCCTTCAAGCCACTCTCACTCTGTATGACCTGAAACTCCACTTGTTTATCAATGCTATCAGTTTCTATTGCAGTTGTAGGCTTCACAATGGGTCTAAGCACAAATATTTCATCAAAGACTACATTTCTGCTCAAAATGACCCTTTTCTCTGATGGAGACCAGATCCTGAAGCCTTTAACTCCATCTCCATAGCCTACGAACACTCCTTTCTTGGCTCTTGGCTCTAGCTTACCCTTATTAACATGATAGTAAACTTTGCACCCAAAAGCTTTCAAATTTGAGTAATCATCAACCTTTCTTGACCACATTTCTATAGGCGTCTTGAGCTGTATGCATGTGTGTGGTCCGTGATTAATCAGATAACATCCTGTGTTCACCGCTTCAGCCCAGAATCTTCTATCTAACCCAGCGTTAGAGAGCATGAACCTCGCCCTCTCTAGTAATGTCTGGTTCATTCGTTCAGCTACACCATTCTGTTGTAGTGTATTCCTGATTGTGTGATGTCGAGCAATCCCTTCATCCTTACACAACTGATCAAACTCAGACGAGCAAAATTCTAGACCATTATCAGTTCGCAGCCTCTTCATCTTCTTTCCTGTTTGGTTTTCCACCAATGCTTTCCACTGCTTGAAATTCTTGAAAGCTTCACTTTTATGCTTCATCATGATGACCCAAGTCATCCTTGAATAATCATCAATCAGAGACAAAAGAATATATGTGACCTCCCAAAGACTCAACTCGAGATGGACCCCAACAATCAGAGTGGATGTAATCAAGTGTGCCTTTTGTTATGTGAATAGCTTTGGGAAACTTGCTGCGATGTAGTTTCCCAAAGACACAGTGTTCACGAAACTCCAGACTCTTGATTTTATGATCACCAAGAAGATCGTCCTTTGATAGAATCTGCATCCCTCTTTAGCCCATATGACCAAGTCTCATATGCCATAGATTTGTCATATCTTCTTGGTCAATCTTTGACGATGCAACATTAGCTGAACCTGTAACAGTTGAGCCTTGTAGGAAATACAAAGTACCATGCTTCACACCTTTCAGAATCACATCAGAACCTTTACAAACATGCAAAACTCCATCTTTTCCTGACTAGTTGAGACCCCTACTGTCTAGCAGACTCAAAGATATTAGATTCTTCGTCATCAACGGAACATGTCTGACTTTGTTCAACGTGCAGAACTTACCATCATATGTCCTCAACTTAATCGAGCCTATTCCAACTTCCTTGCAGATATGACTATTAGCCATTGAAATGCTACGTCCATCTACCTGCTTATAAGTTGAAAACCACTCTCTCCTTGGACAGATATGATAAGATGCTCCTGAATCAAGAACCCACACATCAGAGTGATGAGTGTGTCCATCAGCAACTAGAGCAATATCATTTCCAGAGCTGGTGTCACCATCTGCTATAGCAACAGAACTTGGTTGATTTTTTGATTTCTTCTTCTTTTTTGGACAATCAGTTTTCCAATGTCCTTTCTCCTTACAATAATTATAGGTGCCGTCTGGCTTGGGACCTTTTGAGAACTGCTTTTTAGACTTCTTCTTTCCATTGTTACCCTTTCCTTTCCCTTACTGCCACTGGTACACAGTCCAAAGGCCTGATTATCTACACCTGTATTGTTCGCCTTATGGCACAACTCCCTACCATGAAGAGATGATGACCTAACTTCTTCTAGAGTCATAAAATATTTACCAACGATAAATGATTGAACAAAATTCTCATATGAAAGCGGTAAAGACACCAATAGAATCAAAGCAGCATCTTCATCTTCAATTTTCATATCAATATTATGTAATTCTAGTAATAATGTGTTCAATTGATCTAAATGATCCCTAAGTTGCGTACCTTCCTACATTCGCAGGCCAAACAGACGTTGTTTCAGAAGAAGTTTGTTTGTTAGGGATTTCGTCATGTATAAGCTCTCTAACTTCATCCACAGACCAGCAACAGTCTCTTCAGTTGAGACCTCAGTGATGATGTCATATGCGAGGCACAACATAATTGTCGAATGTGCCTTTTCTTCCAGAATCTCCATCTCAGCAGTGACTTCTCCTGTTTCCTTCTTCAGGGGCGTCCATGGACCTTGTTGTTTTAACAAAGCCCGCATCTTGATCTGCCATAGACTGAAACTATTTCTCCCAGTAAACTTTTCGATTTTTATGTTCATCGTAGACATCTTTCTCTCTAGAAAACAAAACCCCGATCGGAAACGGAAAGCTCTGATACCAGTTTGTTGTGTTGTTGTGCGGAATTAACGAAAGATAAATAATAAACAATCGAAACACAGATTTACGTGGTTCACCAATGTTGTGTTGGCTAGTCCACGGGCAGAAGGAGAATAGTATTTATTAGGAGGCAGAAAGACAGATTACATGATTAGGTTTACATAATGAGGTATTTATAATACCCAATCTAACATAATCCTACTTGAAACCCATGACCTAATTCAACTAGGAACCCATGATCCCACAATGTCCCCACGATTCCTAATCCAACTAGGAATCCGAAACACAATACTACTCCAAATAGAAAACAGAATATACTGATTCAAGACATTACGACAAATATGTAATAAGCTAGTACATTGGGATCGTTTAGTTTGCATAATAGAGGGGGAATAGAATAGCTATTGCTAAAGAATAGTTATTCCCACCTTTGATTCAACTTTTTTGATGGAATATCTATTCCACGGAATCCCTATTTTTTTTTCATGGAATAACTATTATTCAATTTATCCAATGAATAGTCTATTCCTAATATTGTATTTTTGTAATATACAAAATTATCCTCCATTAAATCCTCAATTTTCTGTCTAGTCAATTTATCAAATCCTAAAATTTTTAGCGAATCCATAATTTATATTATAAAAAAGCGTGAAAAATAGAAAAATGAGAAAAATCTTAAAAAATGTAATATGAAAAATATGAAACACGAAAAACAAAAAAAAAACACAAAAAAAAGCAAATACACGAAAAACACAAAACATGAATAATGAAATCCTTTATATTTTGATTTGATAAAAGTTAACTTTCCTTTTACAACCTAGGGATTTAAATACCCATAAGAAAAGGGACAAGAGTTTTACAAGCCCTTGCTAGGGTTTTCGTTCTCAAACATCAAACAAGGGTACTATTGGGATGAAGGGAAAATAAGTGACAATTTAGTAAATAAGAGCTAATGGCAAAACATTGAATTGTAAAAAGCAGGCTGGTGTCAAGTTTGTCTCCTTAATGAGCATGTAATTCCTGTGTCCTTGGTGAGAAAATGACCAGGAGGTTACGCCGAAAACAATATGAAATCGAAGTCATACCAGATCGAAGCCGAATAGATACCTCTAGAATGTCAAAGCAAAGACACCCAAGAGTAGCCGAAGCTAGGTTTGCTACATTGCAACTTTCCTACACGAATTTGTTCTTGTCAAAGAGATGTCCTCATCAGAATAAAATTCAGTGAATATATGAGTGATGAAAACAGTAATGGGAACTCCAATAATGTAATTTTAGAAAATTAAAAGATGACTCGATATTGTATACAACAACAACAAAAGCCTGAGTCTAGAAATGATTCGGGGTCGGCTAACATGAACCATCATATAAAACCGTGAAATTAAGTCGTGTCAGCAACACAAATTCTCTCACCCCACTCTGTCCTATCCACTACCACATTTTCCTCAATCTCTAATAAAATCATATCACTCTCCTCCAAGTTTGCTTAGGTCTTCCCCTATCCCTCACCACTACATCCCTTTGTCACTCTTTTGTCCTTTTAACCGGCGCATCAAGCGCTCTTCGTCTTACATGGCCAAACCACCTTAGTCGGTTTTCCCTCATTTTATTCTCAATAGATGTAACCCCTACTTTTGTCCTAATTATTTCATTACTCACCCGATCCTTTCTCGTATGACCACACATCCATCTCAACATACGCATCTCCGTCACGGACATCTTATGAATGTGACAGTGTTTCACTGCCCAACACTCCGTACCATATAACAATGCCGGTCTGATTGCCGTGCGGTAAAATTTTCTCTTCAATCTATTAGGCATGTCTGGGTCACAAAGGAAACCCGTAGCACTCTTCCACTTCGCCCAACCAGATTTAATCCTATTAGCAACATCTCCATCTACTTCTCCATCCGTTTGGATAATAGATCCTAAATACCGGAAGCAATCCGAGGCCTGACCAACTCTCCCATCTAGGGTGATTGTCCCTGCCTCCCCACTCCTATCGTCGCTAAACTTACACTCCAAATATTCTGTCTTACTTCGGCTCAACTTAAAGCCTCTAGATTCTAAAGTTTGTCTCTATAGTTCCAACTTCCTCTCCACGCCTTCTTTCGTCTCATCAACCAACACAATATCATCTGCAAACAACATGCACCATGGTATACCATCTTGAAGTGGGACTCGTTAGTTCATCCATAACGATGGAAAAAAGAAATGGGCTTAGTGCGGAACCTTGATACACTACAATCGTAATAGGGAATTCTTCGGTCTTTCCCAACATTGTATAAATTAATAAATTAGATACCTTAAATGATTTGTCACATATATAAGGAGTCTTATACATATATTATTAAACCATATGAAATAGTTTGAACACATAATAACAAAATTAATTCACATCAGTACAAATTAATAATTGGATCGTATAATGCAGTATAATCAATACGTTCATGTGTTATGTTTTGTAATGATAACACTATTAATTTAGCTTTTCTTTTCCTTACTATTGACAATAAAAAGAAACAGATTCCTTGAATGAAAATGTATTTTTTTTGTTTACTTTTCTGAATACATATAAGATGTGATAATCTGAAACCTTTACACCTAGGTGGAGGTGTGAAGTCAATTAGTAGAAAATGGAAGGAGGTCTAAAATAAGTATGATGTGGAAGAGGGACCAGAACAGAACATAAGTAAGTGTTTTCTTATTATGATGTTAAAGTCACCTTAGTAGTCACCCAATTGAAGTATTAGATACATACAAAATAAGACAAGGTTTTTCGGAGAATGTGTTTCTTCATTTTATTTTATTTTATTTGTACGATGACCACTGGGATTTTATTTTATTTATATACGGTGGCATGGCATCCAGCATGCATGCATGCATGCATGTAATGATGCAGATATAATATTGTACGAGTATGGAAAAAGCTAATCACTGTAAAAAGCCTGTCAGGAGCTATTTGTTTTCTGTATCCGGGGATTTGAAGATCAATTTCCTCCCCCTTTAATTTGTCTCAGTTTTTGTGGTAGGGTTCGATAGGATCCGATTAATTAAATAGCATGTATTTATATGGGTTATACCTCAGTACGTTATGCAGAGATCACATGTTTCTATGAGACAGGACCATGATTATTTCAATCAACTTAACCCATAGTTTCCACCAAAATATCTATTATATATAGCGCATGATCGCGCTGGCTCCGGACAATATGAGGCTTCAAACAAGATACAAAATGTAGGCTTACCTTACAACTTTTATAAAGAGAGAATATACTACCAATTAAGGTTGACTTGGGTGGTTAAAAGTCTGAAGTCGCTTAAACTAGATCTCGAGTTCGAGTTCTAACATACGTAGAAAGCTTTAATTAAGAAATGATCGACTTAAAGAGTGTCTAACAAACCTCGAGCTGAGAAGTAAAATTTAATATTTACATATAAATTGCTCTGGACTTTTGAAATGTAAGTTCTAATCATTAAGGTGCTGTTTGATAGAACTGAAAATTAAGTGCTGAAAAAATAAATAATGAATTTTAAATGTTGAAAATATTACATGATACGAGTGTTATAAAAATATTAGTTATTAATTTAATTGACTAATTTAAGTGGTGAAAAATAATCGTTATAAAACACATTTAACAATAAGTGTTTAATATTTTAATTTTAAATGATTATCAAAGTTATCAAACAATGTCTTGAGTTGAAATAATTCCATAAGTCTATTTTCTATATCAAAATAAGAAATAAGAAATAAGAAGGATCGCAAGTTTCAAATCTAAGAAACTTTATTGACCAATTTTTTTTTATTAAAAATTTAAAAAGTTCAAAAGAAAGTATCATACCAGTAACTAAATTTTATATTCAATGTACTTTAATGTACTATTTTAAATAAAAAATAAAGATAATTTATTTAATATTTCTTGAGACATATTCTACATAGATAATAAAGATAATTTATTTAATATTTGTTGAGACATAATAGAAATGTAGATATTTAATCAATCTTAAATTAAAAAAAGTTATTTCTTCAAATGCAACAGTTAAAAATAGTTTTGAAAATGTGAGGTGATTCTATTGATCTATATATGACAAATAAAGTATGTTCCTATATATTAATTTAAAAAATTTAAAATTTAATTCATAAATTATGAAACTTAAAAAAATATATATTAGACCCAAATTTATGAACTCTAATTTTTCAAAATAATAATTTTATTATTTTGATATAATTGTAGATAATTTTGTAAAAGTGAATTTTGATGTAATTTTTTTTTCTTAATGTAGAAAGCCCTTAATTCTAAACATAGGAGTCCAACCTAATCGGATTTGGGCTGGGCCACACATGATCAAATTTAGTCCATATATGAACGGACCAAGCCTAATTTCCTCTATTAAGGAGTTATGTCGTGAAAATTGAAATATTAACAAGTGTTTTAAAAAAAATGAAAAAAGAAATATTAACAAGTGAAATAATATATAAAAAAATAAAAGATTGGTTAACGTGGAAGGGTAAGCGGCGAACATCCCAGCTATGTTGGCACCTCTACTATAGATCCAAAAAAGCCCCGAATCAAATTTATTAAAAGAATAAATAAATATCATAAAACAAAAAGAATAAAGAATAAAATGAAGCCAAAGAATTAGAAAAAGCGATAAACGCAACGTCCTACACGATAATTAAAAAAGACCGATCCACAAAAATCCGGAACAATATCCCACCAAATCGATGCTGTTGTCGTCCGCCCATAATTTGCAAGCAAGTCCGCAATATGATTTCCTTCACGAAAAATATGAGAAACCACAAAAGCCACAGAATCAATCTGATTTAAACAATTGAATCATTTTTGTCTAAGCAACCAACGAACCGAACAAGATTTAGATTTGAACTTCTGCACAACATACATTGAGTCGCTTCCAAGCTAAATTTTCCGCCAACCTTTGCGGATAGCCATGTTAATGGCGTAAACATCAGTAGATAGTTCAGCAAGACAAGCAAAGGAACTTTCAATCGGAAAGGCAAACGCACCAAGGCACAAGCCAGTATGCGAGCGATAAATACCTCTGCAACCCGTAGGAGTAGGAGCACCTGTGACAGACGCATCAGTATTGTTCTTAATCCAATCCCTCAGAGGTGGTTGCCAAAAAATTGGAGTAATGCGCGGAGCCTTAGTAAGATGCTTTTCAATGTCGAGCTCACCTAAGATTTGAAGTTCAACTAGCGAATTCCAAACGGAGCCCCATCCAGTGTGAGCAGATTCACAAACAGCTCCCCAAATCTGTCTCAGCGTGACCGAAGTATCAACCCTCTCATCCTCAAAAATGGACCTATTACGAGCAAGCCATAAAGCCGGAATCGTATTAACAATTGCTGCCGCCCACAAATCACGATTTGAGTACTGAAACGTTGAATAACAGCATGATCAACTAGATTTCTAAGGGTCGAGTTTGTGTTAATTCGTCTTCCAAACAATGAGCTAACACCGTGCCAAATAAATTTGGAAAACCGACAGGAGACAAAAAGGTGCTCCAACGTTTCAGTATCTAACGAGCATAAACTGCAATGAGAAACAACTTGACACCCGTGCAACTGAAGCTGATCATGTCTCGATAAATACCCAAGATAAGCCCGCCATCCAATAAGCGAGTGTTTAGGAGGAACACTCCGACACCTTAAAAAATGACTCCAAGGCTGTTGAGTAGGAGGAGATCTAAGCTAAACGTACAAGAGCTTAACAGTTAGAACCCCACTCGCAGCTGACTTCCAAACACATATATCAACATCGTCCCTACCCCCGCCTAATATTCCGCAATCTATTCTCCACATCCGCAAGAAACACAGGCAGATTATGCCAATTATTACCATCCAAATAATCCTCCACCAAATCAAAACAACGACGTTGTTGACTAGTAGATAGGCCAACCTGTGCAGCCAGCGAAGGACACATCCAAGTCCCATTCCAAAAATTAAGATCAGAGCACTGACCAATCCACCAAAAATAGTGATACTCAACTTCAGAATAAATGGATTTTATCGAGCCCCAAATAGAAAAATTCATGATATAATGTTGTGACTGTCCCGCTTTATTGAGAAAACGATTTCTAAGTAAGTTAAAGTAGAGAGACTTTTCCTGAAGAAGACCCCCAAGCCATCTTTCCATCCAGCGCCTTGTTTAGAATAGACAGATTCTTGATTCCAAGACCTCCATCCTTGAAGTTTTGACAACAAATTTTCCAAGGGACAGTGACAAGCTTCTTGTAATTAATGGACCCAGACCAAATAAAATTCCTCATATACCTAGTCATACGTGTAAGCAGCGCAGAAGACCACTTATAAATGATAAAAGAGTGAATGAAGCTACCAGTAATTACAGAATTTACCAGAGCCACTCTCCCAGCCATAGACAAATAATGCCCTTTCCATTTAGCAAAGTGAGCAAGCACCCTTTCCATCAAACTAGTCAGATGTCGTGTCTTTGGTAAACCAAAAAACAAAGTGACTCCGAGATAGCGAAATGGAACCGACCCTTGACGAATACCAATAATATCAGGAAGACGATTGTCATGTCCAGAAGAAACAAAGGAGCCCAGAAAATAGTTCAGATTTGTTCCAACTAACACACTGACCCGAGATAGATCCATACAGCTCAAATACACCCTTAATAACAGCTAGATTATCCGAAGAGGCATGCAGAAGAGAAGAATGTCACCATCATAAAATAAATGAGTCGGAAACACCTTTGCAGAAGTATATTGCATCGGAGCAAGTCGCCCAGTGTCCACAAGGTGAAGCAACCAACGACTAAGAAAGTCCTCGGCAATACCAAACAATATAAGAGACAACGAATCGCCTTGTCGAGCCCATTTTGAACATCTGAAATATCCACTAATGGCTCCATTGTTCAAAATTGAAATCCGAGATGCAGATAAAATATTCAAAATCAGTCTCTGAATTGAATAGAGAAACAAAGGAGCCCAGAAAATAGTTCAGATTTGTTCCAACTAACACACTGACCTGAGATAGATCCATACAGCTCAAATACGCCCTTAATAACAGTTAGATTATCCGAAGAGGCCTGCAGAAGAGAAGAATGTCACCGACATAAAATAAATGAGTCGGAAACACCTTTGCAGAAGTATATTGCATCGGAGCAAGTCGCCCAGTGTCCCCAAGGTGAAGCAACCAACGACTAAGAAAGTCCTCGGCAATACCAAACAATATAGGAGACAGCGAATCGCCTTGTCGAACCCCTTTTGAACATCTGAAATATCCACTAATGGCTCCATTGTTTAGAAGAAACAATATAGGAGACATCGAATCGCATTGTCCAGAAGAAACAAAGGAGCCCAGAAAATAGTTCAGATTTGTTCCAACCAACACACTGACCTGAGATAGATCCATACAGCTCAAATACGCCCTTAATAACAGCTAGATTATCCGAAGAGGCCTACAGAAGAGAAGAATGTCACCAGCATAAAATAAATGAGTCGGAAACACCTTTGCAGAAGTATATTGCATCGGAGCAAGTCGCCCAGTGTCCACAAGGTGAAGCAACCAACGACTAAGAAAGTCCTCGACAATACCAAACAATATAGGAGACAGCGAATCACCTTGTCGAACCCCTTTTGAACATCTGAAATATCCACTAATGGCTCCATTGTTCAAAATTGAAATCCGAGATGCAGATAAAATATTCAAAATCAGTCTCTGAATTGAATAGAGAAACCAAAAGCGTCCATCGCGGCAAGTAAAAAATTCCAATTTAAAGTGTCAAAAGCTTTCCTGATGTCAACCTTCAAGGATAAGTTCCTTCCAAAACACTTTTTACGAAGCATATTAGTGCCTTCAGAAGCAAGCGAAATGCATTGGTGAATTCTTCGTTCAGGAATAAATCCAAATTGATTCTGAGAAACAATGCGAGATGCAATAGAAGTGAGTCTATTAGCCAAATTTTTTGCAATTATTTTATAACTAAAGTTGCTCATTGCAATAAACCTATACTGATCAAGAGATATTGCACCCTCCACCTTCGGGATAAGGACCACAATACTGGAGCAGAGGCCAGGATGTATCATACCACTCATAAAGAAGCTTTTGGCAACAACAAACACATCAGCACCAACAATATTCCGTAAAGACTGAAAAAAGACCCCATAAAACCCATCAGGTCTAGGAGAACTACTGTTATCCATTGCAAAGACTGACATACGAACTTTATTCATATTCGGGCAACGAGTAAGCAACTCATTATCCAAGTCAGAAACAAGATTTGGAACAACCTCATAAACTAGATCATAATTCTGAGGTAAGACTTCATCATTTTTAAAAAGACTTGAATAAAATTCACCAATATGTGTCCCAATTTGATTCGGATTAAAGACCAGATCATCCTTAATTTGAAGCACCGAAATCCTAGAGGCAGCAGCTCGAATAGATGCTATATGATGGAAGAAGCTGGTATTTCGATCTCTCTCCTTATGCCATCTAGCTCTGCTCTTGTCACGCAAAAAAGTCTCATTTCTATGCAAAATATTATCCAAATATGCATGAGCATTCATCTCCTCATGATGTAGTTCAGGAGTAAACCCATTCTCAGAAATTAATAAAATGAGTATTCCATAAACTTAACAAGCCATTTACACTTTAAAAAATAAATTCAAAATTCAAAGACTTAAAGTAGTAAATAATTCAAATGAACAAAAACGGAAAAGACAATTAAAATAGCTAATATCTTTTTTACTCTCCATTTTCTCTCCAACCGTATTCCTCAAGGCTTAATACATAAATAAACACTTAAACTTGACAAGTTTCTTCTCTTGGCACCCTAAACTTTAACATGGACCTATCACACACCTATACTTGACTAAATTGAACTTCAATCACACTCAATTGATGATTTGGCATACTTAATAGCTAATGTGACAGGAGAGTGTTACACACAAAATATCAAGCGCGTGAGTTCCTCTTTTTTTCTTATTACAGTAACAATCTACTTTCATTATTACCAATTGACCTTCTTCTTCTTCTCCATTAATCCCGTTCTTCTTCTTCATTAATCGCTCAGAAATCCTCTTCCCTGATCCCTGACTTGGTTATTCCAATTTTTTTTTCTTTCTTCTCTAACACAAGCCATTCCGGTTCTACGGATATGAGAACACCAACTCGAGAAAAAAAAGGCTAAAAGGGAGTATAATGAAACGGTGGGGGATTGGCAGATTTTGTGAAGAAGAGGGATAAGGGAGTGATTGATATGATGATTAAGAAGCATGCAGGGATGGAGAAGAAGAAGATGGAAGAGAGGGGGAGAAAGAAGAAGTTGGAGAGAGAGAGAGAGAGAGAGAATGGCGAAAGCCAAAGGTTATGAAGAGCTTGAGTGGACAAGAGTGAATGACCAGTAAGTGGAGGAGATGAGGAAGATTGGTTCTTTGATGCTTTAAACCCAGTTTAATTGTCATTTTTAATAATCCTCGCTTCAAAGCTTCTGTTGATGGAATCTCCTTTGATTCTATTTCTCCTTCAAAATCTTCTATACAATCCCAAAATGGTGTTGCTGAGATTGCGTCTTCTTCACATCAATTGCTGTTTTTATGCTCCTATGTTTTCTTCACAGTTGTAATTGATGAACATGCTTCAGAATTTGCATTGTTGATAATCATAATCCATTAGACAAAGAGGAAGAAGGGTTCTTTAATGCCGAGGGAAGTGACGAGGTCAAAGATTTTGGTGTGAGAGATCCGTGTGTGGAGCTCACGCACAATAATATAAATGTTATATTGCAATTTAGTGTGGATGAGGTTTAGTTTAGTCAAGTATGAGTGTGTAATAGGTATATGTGAAAGTTCAGGGTGCCAAGGGAACAAACTTATCAAGTTTGAGGGTGCATTTATGTATTAAGCCTATTCAGCAATGTTTTTAATTGCATACATGGTGAGTAACATGTAGCTTATATTCTTGGTGGTATTTCCATTCTCGTCTTATATCCGTCCCTTGTATTATTCTAGATTCTATTTTCATCCCAAACATTTTTATACATGATTCAAATAGTTCCATTAGAGTTAGATTATACTGGATAATACGAAGCACATATGGATTACCATATCGAAATGAAATCTTACTCTAAAATAGACATGTTCATGCGTCAATTGAATCGTTTGTCCCACCAAGCTCACCTCCCACGAGTTGAATTTGGACATGTATATTTGAAAATTGGCTCGAATCAATTCAAGTCCCCACATAGAATAGTTTGAGTTTGAGATTTATTTTAAAAGTCGAACTCAACCCGCTATATTAAATTATGGGATAAGGTATCAAAATAGGTCTATGGTTTTTGGGGAAAGTATCAATTTAAGCTCCATGTACAAAATAGTAGCGATATAGGCTTAACGTTTAAAAAAAGATATCAATTTAAGCCTCGATAACGGATTGGATACATCATTCCTATTACTTCGTTAAGTTCCGATTTCTCTCTCAATATACAATTGACAGAACTTAACCACGAGGTTTTGGTGGAGTGGTAAAGGCTCCTCCTCCCTTAACCAAAGGTCCAGGGTTCGATCCTCACCTTTGGGAATGGAAAGAATTTCCGTGGCCAGTAGTCCCACCCATAGAGGTGCAAACCATCTGCGAAAGGGATAGTCACTGTTGTCGACGATGGATACCCTTACGAACCAAAAAAAAATACAATTGAAGAACTTAACGGAGTAATATCAATGACGTGTCTCATTCCGTTATCGAGGTCTAAATTGGCACTCTTTTTTAAACGTTAAGTCTATTTTAGTGCTATTTTGTACGTGAAGCCTAAATTGATATTTTCCTAAAAATCATAGGCCTATTTTAGTAACTTATCCCTTAAATTATTAATTAAAATTTTAATTTTTTATTGTTCATATCTATACTTTAATATTATTTTTAATTATTTTTTAATATAAATATATATTAGTTGGACGGATTGAATTAGAATCAGTTTTTGATCCAGCCCGAAGTCGGATGTAAATATAACTTGCTGAGTTAAAATGTAAAATCTCATTAGGTTGGGCCGGAGCCCGGCCATGAACATGTCTGCTCTGAACCGGTGGCAACCCACCAGCCAAAATGGACGTGTATCCATCCTTAGCCATTGCAGTAGCAAGTGTGGATAGAACCACAAATTACAGTTGCCATTTCTCCCTGCCAACTCTTCCTTCTCTCGTCTTCCAATTTTCTATCCTTACACTCAAACAATCAAAGGTGAAAGATTACCATAACTATGGCTTTCACTTCTATCTCCCCATTATCGATTAAATCTTTCAACCTCTCTTCTTCCTCCAACTCTCACTCTAAGCCTCTTCACATTGTTTGTCAATTACACACCCAACGAGAAACCCAATTTCTTGGTAAGTAAAGAATTCCCCCTGGATTTTCATTTTTTTTTCCATGTAATGTTATCCTCCTTTTCATTTTCAATTTCAATTTCAATGCTGATTAAGTTTACCTTGAAAAGGAAGATTGTGCTACAACTAGGTACAAGGTCGACATTTGTAAATTCAGCCCCTGGAGAAAACTAGTTTCTACCGCATTAGCAGCTGCTGTTGTGAGCTTCAGCTTTGGTGTGCCTGCTCTTGCTGATCTTAACAAGTTTGAGGCTGAACAACGTGGCGAATTTGGTATTGGATCTGCTGCTCAATTTGGTTCTGCAGATCTCAGGTTTGTTTTGTTTCTCATGCTTTTGCAAATAGTGAGTTTTCTTATTTGCTCAATCATTAGTGTTGAGGGTTTTCCCCTGTGCAGGAAAGCAGTGCATGTCAATGAAAATTTCAGGTGATTCCTGATCCCTCATTCATAATCATTATTGTTTTTTCCCCAATCATTAATTATTAGTTCCAAATAGGTATCAATAACTGTTTCTTAATCCTAATCAAACACTGCTATTCTAATGTGTCTGGAGAGAAAAAGCTAAAAAAAAAAAAGCTACTAAAAGGAGAAAACAACTAACAGACAATAGAGATGAACAACTGAACCAAACAGATATTTAAACTCTATTGATATGCAATATGTGGTCTCATTTTGGGTTATTTTAATTTTTCTGAATCAATGTATTAAACTCTGTGGGAACTGTATGTATAGTTTGAAACAGAACAGAGAACAAGTAATTGCATTCTAAGAAAAGTGCTAAAATGAAAATTATGGAGGCTGTAGGATAAATCCAGCTCAAAACTTATTCAATTGAACTGTTAAACTACTACTTTAACAGAAATTCTGCACAATTTAGTACAGCATAGGAAGTAAGCTTTTTCCAGATTACATTAAATATTCATTCATCTACTAGAGTAGAGATTAGTAATTGTAATGATAGCAATGTCTTCCATGGATGACACAGAAGAGCAAATTTCACATCTGCTGATATGAGAGAATCTGATTTTAGTGGTTCAACATTCAATGGTGCATACATGGAGAAAGCAGTTGCATACAAGGCAAATTTTACAGGTAAACTTGTCATAGTCAAAACACAACTTTCAATTGCATAATAGTGCTTTGATATTCTAGCAAATGTTTATTAGTAAATCCATGAACAACCCTTTGTCAAAAAAAAAAAAAAGGCACACCATTAACAACCATTTACTATTCCAAAATGATCTCACCCCGTAGATTAGTGTTTCCATTTTTGCTTAATCCGTCCCCTTTTGCTATTCGTCCATGGGCAGTTTGGTGCAGCCATCAATGCCTGAACTATGATCCGATCTCCAGGTATTTCCGAAGGAGCAAGGGCATGTTCCGATAGGCTTTTGTTATTGTCATTCTCTTGCATTTCCCCCTTCATAAGAGATGATATAGAGCGAGTTCGAAACATATTCTTGCCACCGTTAGTACCAGAAACATTCTTTTGGTGTCCACTTTCCCCAGTTTGCTCTCCTTTAACAATCTTCTGATTTAATCCAGTAGTTTCCATAACTGTGAGTACAGTATTTCTTCCACATCCCAGTGGAAATGTTCGCTCCGCTGGAATCCTTATCCAACGGGGTGGAAGTTTAGTTTTTATCTGCTGAACCTCATTTGGAAATCTTAAAGTTTCACAATCTTTATTTTTTGATGGACTTAACAATCTTGCATTAACATAAGCATCTTGCGAAAACGATGGCAGTAGTTCAACCTCCATTTCGGATTCGGATTCGGATAGGAACTCCTCCGTTTTGTGAGTAGTAGACTTGAGATCAACTAGCGAGCCTTGCAGCTTAGAGTTTTCTGGGTCTTGAAAAGAAGATAGTCTTTTAGCCGGACCACAATTGGGAGGAAAATCTCGAACAGCATATACTTTTGCCTTTCTTGGTTTAATTGCCTTTCTTGGTTTAATTGAAACAGCAAGGGTACCAGATTCATCACTCAACACCTTCTCTTCCAGGCTCATTGCAGAAGAATAGGGTAAACTCTGAAGAAAAACAATAATTGTGGTTGGAAACAATAGAAATAATAAGGTTTCAATATCTCTAATTCTGAGAAAATCGGTTCGTTTCAAAATGTGTTTTCAAACATAATACAGAGATAGAGCACAATAAAATAAAATAAAACTAATTGTTTGGAATGGTCATTAAAAGAAGAGAATGAAAAGGTTTTGAAGTGAAAGTTTTTAACACTCCTTAATACTCCAATTTGGAGTGTTGGAGTGCCAAATTTAGAACAAAATTAACTTTTCATCAAACCTTAGTAACTTTTTACCCACAGTTATTAATGGTGTTAGAATTTATTTATATCATGACTTTTATTTAGAATTCATTGTATCTTTATTTTAGTTTTATGGTCTTATGATTTTTATTTTTATAAGTGGCCCTTGTTTCGCTATGCCACCAGCCAAGGCTAAGAACCCTAGCGCCTGAGTGCGCCATGTGGCTTTAATTATTTTACCAAACATAGGTTTATGAGTTCATCAATCTAATCTAATCTTTATTAACACTCTCAACCCACCTCCCAAACAAGATAATTTCACTTTACAGAACATTTTCTTTTCTACTCCCTCTATCCTTTTTCTTTTAGAATTTTTGGGTAAAACCCTAGGTTTCCAAAGAAAACAATTGAAGAACAATAAATAACGCGAAGCAATCAGCTATATTAAAGAAAAAAGAGAATCAAACATCCTAATTTGTGGGAAAAGAAAAAAATCGAATAGATTTTTAGCGGTTTGAGAAACAAAGATTACTGTTCTAGCCATAAGCTGAGGCAGAGAGAAGCTCCAATATCCAGAAGTAAATAATAATGACAATAAAGAAAAGAAACTGACCTTTTATTGGATTCACTGCTCGGTTGTCAATTTGTCATTTTCCTGTTTGTTACTTCTTTAATAATCATTGGAGAAGCCTTAATCCCTAAGACTTCTCTGAGTATAGTTAGATGGGCTGGGTTATACTCTAGGCCCATTTTGGTAGCTTACGCCACAGCCAATCCAAGGGCTTGGAAGACCCAATTTAACAAAATAATAAAACTAAATTAATAGATAAAGTGGACATAATACTCAAGATCAGAAGTCTTAACTTACATAGTAGTCATGATAGGTTAAGGACTATTGCTAATGACTATTGTTGAAAAAAAATTAACTAATATTTACCCGTTAAAAACGACAAACAAAAATTAATAACAAGTTAACAACTAAACCAAATAAGTTGATGGTAAAATAATACATTTTTTGAATAATGAATCTCATTACCTTTAATTTTAATTCAGATTTTATTGTTTTTACTCTAATTGTGGCCATACAGTTCTATTCTTAAAATTTCCATGAAAAGGCCTGTAATCTTATTGTTATTTAAATTTTTTTAATTAACAGGTGCAGATTTGAGTGACACATTGATGGATCGAATGGTAATAAACTTTCTTGATTATTTTTTCATTCTAGTTGAGTTTTCCTTTGACAAAATAAGTCTTTTTTTTTTTTTTTTTTTTTCTTAATAAGGGAGTTAAATAGTTGCGTATAATGTGTGAGGTCAATTGCGTTCACATGGACCCTGATGACCACGTAAATTTGGTCATTCACCATTAGATCTAGGCGGATTAAATATAAGCCCTAGGATGTTTTGAATCTCCACCTTAGGATTTTAATCCGCCTAGATCTAACGGTGAATGACCAAATTTACGTGGGCATGAGGGTCCATGTGAACGCAACTGTGTGTGAGGTATCCTTGTTGATATTTGCTTCATGCCCCCATATAATTTGGGCGTGAAGGGCATGTTAAATATCCCAAATTATTTAATTGGAAAGTTACATATCTCCTTAAATATGTGAAGCAATTCTCCTCTTTTGAGATACGGTTTGAGATGAGTTGGACTTTAGTTTATATGGTATCAGAGTCATGATTGAATGTTATGTTCCCCTCTAATATTAGTGTCACACTCAATTGGGAGGAGTGTTAACCATTCTATATTGTTTAGTTAGAAAGCTGTATATGACTCTTTAAATAAGTGAGACACTATGAGATAACTTTAGGAGTGAGTTAAACTTTTGTGCTATTAGAGTCATAGTTCAATATGAATCTCCCGTTAATATTAACGTCACGATCCAAATGAATTGAGAGGAGGGGATTAGAAAGTTATATATATATATATATATATATATATATATATATATATATGAGCTAATTCTCCTTCCTTAGACTAGCTTTTGAGGCGAGTTAGGTATATGCAGGGGCGGACCCAGCCCAGAGCTCGGGGGGGGGGGGGGGGGGGGGGGGGGCGGAGCCCCCCGGCCACCGGCTCCGCCCTTTAATACTGGTCGATTTGTTCAAGTCCCTCAACCCTCATTTTTAATACTGGTCGATTTGTTCAAGTCCCTCAACCCTCATTTTTTTAGAATGTTTTTATTTATTTTAATTTTATTTTTCAATAATTAAAAAAATATGTTACCATTGTTTCAAAAAAAAATATATATATATGTTACCATTATTAATTAATTTAAATGGACTCTTTAATTTTGATAATACTTTTGAATTCAATTTTATTATGTCTTTACTATTAAAAAAAGTAAACATATTTAATTTTCTATTAGTTTAATACTAGTTTCTAAAAAAATGATAACATTTTTAACGTGTTGGAGGCTAAAAAATTTTTGCCCAGCCCTAATGGGCTGGACTTTGAAAATTTATCCTCAATCGCACGTTAAAATTAGTCCCCCAAATCTAAAGGGTCAATTACATGAATATCATAATTAACTACAAAATTACAATTAAATCATATCACCAAACTTAATTATTAATATGTCATTATTCTCTATATATTATGATTTTACACCACAATTTAAAATTTCTAGACTCCAATTCATAAATTATAAATCCTAGAAAATATATTCTAGACTTCAAATTTATAAATTCTAATCCTTAAAATATATTAAAAGTACTGATTTTACTAGTTTGACATAATCCAAAATTATGACTTGACATAGTTGTAAATAGTTTCTAAAAGATGAATTTCTGTGTAATTTTCCCAAATCTAAATTCCTGCTCCGTCACTGGGTATATGATTACAAATTCAATATATTGAAATTAGTAAGGAAGTGATGGGTTTGATGTTACAGGTTCTAAATGAAGCTAACCTAACGAATGCCGTTCTTGTTAGAACGGTTCTGACTCGGAGTGATCTTGGGGGTGCCACCATTGAAGGTGCCGACTTTAGTGATGCTGTTCTTGACCTCACCCAGAAGCAGGTAGACATACTTTTATGTAAACTTCAATCCTAAAATAGTAGTTATTAATTTTTTATTATTATTAAATTACTTAGTTCGTAAGGTTTTTTTTTTTGAAAGTTAGTTCGTAAGGTTTTTAAGTTTTGCTCACTTCAACAATTTAATCTTTCTCTAAAACCATCTAAGAATTTGTTAATCAAAATTATTTATTAGTCTAACTTATAAAAATAATCTGTTAGTCATAATTTTGAATCAGAGATTTTTGGATAGGTTTTAACGGCAGAAACTAAACTATTGAGGAGAATAGAAATTAGAGACCTCGTAAATATTTTTACTAATACAGGAATTAACTTAAAATGTCAAGATTAATAAATTGATTACCCTAAGTTGTATATATATATATTTTGGGTAAATAATTGTTTAATTATTAACTTTTTTTTTTATTTTAGAGTAAAAACAATTTATTAGTCTCACATTATTACTTAATACATTGTTTAGTCATCGTATTTTCAGTAATACATTATAAGGTTCGTAATGTTTATTCTATTCAACAGTTTAGTCTCTCTATCCATTTAAATTTTTGATTTTTCCTTTACTTATTAATAGTAAATTATAATTTTAATACTTGGATTTTAGCATGTTTAAACATTGATACCTAAATTTATTTTTTCATTTAAAAACTATTATTTTAAATATTAAAATACACTTTTATATTTTTTTCAAAAATATGTTCTCTCATCTCCTCTATCACCTATCTAATTTTCATAAAAATTTAATTCAAATAAATTAGTATATTAAAAGAAAAATATTTTTTTCAAGAAATTTAAAGATAAAAATATTAAATATATAAAAATATATTTTTAAAATTTAAAATAATAGCATCATTAAGTGTAAAACAAAATTTAGATACAAAGTGATACCGAAAATAATATTTATAAAATAATAGTATTTTAATATTTTTTATTTTCATATACTAAATTACTTAAATTATATTATTATTTTTTATTAAAATTAGATAGAAGAGAGGAGAGGAGTGGGAAGAGAAAGACACACCGAGAACAATTATTTTTAAACTAAAAATATAAAAATGTGGTTTTAATATTTAAAATAATAGTTTTTAAGTATATGAATAAATTTTAATATTAAACATGCTGAATTTTAGGTATAAAAAATGCAATTTACCCTTAATTAGTAAAAGAAAAAGGGTTAAGGTGCAAAAATACCCCTAACGTTTTGGATCAGGAGCAATTTTATCCTTAATGTCTAAAATGGTGCAATTTTACCCCTAACGTTGGAAGCCAAGAGCAATTTTACCCCTAACGTTGATAAATTGGATCAATTTCAGACACTATTATAAAACACCGATATTTTTGTTCATTATTCTGCACCAATTGCATAATAATTCGTTTTAAAAAAAAGGATTTCATGTTTTTTATAATTTAATAATAGAATTTGAGATTAATATTTATAAATTCGGTGGATTTTTTGATTTTTTTTGTCTAATCCGTACAAAAAGACAGTATATTTTTTTTTTTTCACATCCCAACGAATGTTTGTGATTTGTTACTGATAAACGGCACACATATGAAGTGTAGATAACAAGATTCATGACCGAGAAGACAGTTTGATGAATTATTTCTCAAATTGACCCAATTTATTAATGTTAGGGGTAAAATTGCTATTGGCTTCCAACATTAGGGGTAAAATTGCACCATTTTAGACGTTAAGGGTAAAATTGCTCCTGACCCAAAACGTTAGGAGTATTTTCGCACCTTAACCCAAAGAAAAATCAATCATTTAAATGGATTAGAGAACTAAATTGTTAATTGAATAAAAGTTAATGGATTACAGAAAATACGAGAACTAAATAACACATAACAAATGTTGGGATTAATAAATTATTTACTCTTTATTTTAATGCATACATCCTTAATTTTACATTTTATAAATTACAGATAAAGTTCAAAAATTCTTATAATGCTGGCATAAAAAAGAATTTTACCTCTAATATAAAATTGGTGCAATTATATCCTGATATTGGAAAGAGGACCAAATTTATTCCTCACTACAATTATATTCTACTCAATCATGAATTTCATTATTTCCACTTCATTTATGTCATGTATCACTCATCAGTAAAAAAAATCAAAGATACATGTACATGTGAAAAAAAAAAATGTCTCTTGTATACACGTGTCTTTACTCTGGTGCATAATAACTTTTTTTTTTTTTATGTGTGTATATGTGTCTTTTATTTTTTTACTGGTGAGTAATAATCAATGTTTTAAAAACCGGCCCGGACATCAAACCGGTGAGACAAAAGGGTCAGGGGTCAACGGGTCCGGACTGGTTGAACCGGACGACGTCATAAATAATATATATATATATATATTAATAATCTATATAATAAATAATATATAGAATATTTGTATTTTTTAAAAATTAATAAAAATGAATAAGTAGAAGCTTAAAAAAATAACAATTACGAATCAAAATACTAGATTTATATTGAATGAATTTAGCTCTAGAATAGAAAATTAGACTGGAGTCACTGAGCATACTTCATTGATTGAGAAATAGGAAATTGTAAATGTGTCAGTAGACACAAGTTGGGCATTTGTTGTCCATTGAACAATACTAAAAAAATCATATCAATATGTTATATTTACTTAAAATATAAAAAAAAAAGAAATTAAAAAACATATAATAGCTAAATGGTATTATAAGATTCATTCTCAGCCACTCATCAAAATCATAATGAGCAGTTGAGAGATTAAAATGGAATTAGTGGTGGTATATAACCCCTAATCCTAAAGAGTAGGTCATTGTCTTCTTCATCATGCTCATGCCGCGGACAACCCATCTTCAAAATAAAAAGTTGAGCAATGGTCTTCCATCACCATGGTTGCATTTCTTTCCTTCTTTTTTTTGCTCTTTTTCGATAGAAAGATCGTCCTCAACAGTGGCGGAGCCAGGAGTTGACAGTTAGGGGGGTTAATTTTAGTCCGACTATTAGGAGTAATTTTTTGAAATCTAGCCTGTAAGGCTGTACAAATTTTTTTAAGCTTCCAGCACACTAAAACTTTGTCCTTTTGGTATGTTGACTAAAAATTATAATATTTTCACACTTTTTTATTTTTAGCTATAAATTTTTTTATTTTTCATAAAATTTAATTCAGAAATTAATGTCCTGTTTGTTTGGGGGAAAATATTCTGCAGGAAAATATTTTCTCAATTTTCCACTGTTTTGTTTGGGCAGAAAAATAAGTCAACGGAAAATAAGTGACAAGTCAATGGAAAAGGAATGAAGAAATAAAGGAAAATGTTTTACCCTTTTCAAAAGGGTAAAACATTTTTCCCAAAACATATGCGTTTAGAAAAAAATGGGAAAAACGTTAAAAAATGTAAAAATACAAAACATATGAAACACGAAAAAATATGAATAACATGAAAACGTTAAAAACACGAGAATATGAAAAAACCCCAAAAAACATGAAAAGGTGAACAAACGTGAAAACACAAAAACGCAAAAAAAAAAAAAAAAAATTTGAAAAAGTACAAAACATGAACAACGTGAAAAAGTGAGAAAACACGAAAACGTGAAAAAATACGAAAAACACGAAAACACGAAAAATGTTAAAATAAAAAACGCGATAAACATGAAAAGACGAAAAATGCAAACAAAACACGAAAACGTAAAAAGCATAAAAACGTGAAAAATACGAAAAACATAAAAACGTGAATAACACGAAAGTAACAAAATACGAAAAACAAAAAACGCGAAAAAAGAAAACGTAAAAAAGAGAAAAACTGAAAAACTAAACGTGAGAACACAAAAAAAAAATAACGTTAATAAAACAAGAAAACGTACAAAAAATGTGAATAAACGTTTTTCATGTTTTTAACATTAATTTTTTTTCACATTTTCGTGTTTTTCACTTTTTTTCCATGTTTTTAATATTTTTTTTTACTTTTCGTGATTTTCGTATTTTTTCACTTTGTGTGTATTTAACAAATTTTCACGCTTTTTGTGTTTTTTCACGTTTTTAGTGGTTGGAAAATGTTTTCCAGTGTCGTAGCCAAACACCGAAAAATATTTTCCAGTGCTGTTGCCAAACACAGAAAAATATTTTATTTTCCTGCACAATATTTTCCATGCATAAAATTTTCCGGAACACAATATTTTCTTACTATTTTCTCAAAAGTAAGAAGTTGATTTTTTTTTATAGATAATAAATTCTTAAAAAAAATAGATATAATAAAAATAAGTTAAAATAAAACAATAAAGAGTCTAATAAAATAAAGGGTAATTAATTTATTAGTCCCTATATTTTGACAAAACACACTGTTTAGTCCCTGTATTTTTAAAAACACATGGTAAAGTCCCTAACGTTTTTCTCGGTAAACTGTTTAGTCCCTAACGTTTTTTCCGGTGAACTGTTTAGTCCCTGCCGTTAGACTCTCATGAAGATTCTGTTAGTCAATTTGGATTTGCGTTCTTCTTTTCCTTTATTTTCATTTCCTTTAAATTCTAATGCATCTGAAATCAACTTTAAGTGTTCTTCTTCTTGATTTTCTTCTTAATCGTTCAAATTCGTAAGCATTGAGTCTGTTCTTTTTCTTGTTCTCTATACAAATAGCTTCTTCTTCTAAATTGGATTTCCTCTTATGAAGTTTGAAGGTAAATAGTAAAGGGTAATTTAGTCATTTCTGAAGTCATAAACGGTAAAAAATCTAACAAACAGACGGAGGGACTAAACAGTTCGCTGAGAAAAATGTTATGGACTTTACCATGTGTTTTTGAAAATACAGGGACTAAACAGTATGTTTTGTCAAAATATAAGGACTAATAAATTAATTACCCTAAAATAAAATTCAAATAAAAAAAAAAAAAAAATGAGCTTGGTGTGGTTTGAACCCATGACCTCTCACCTTAAAACAAAACTCTTAACCAACTTGACCACTTTAAACTATTGAAATAATACTACATAGGTTAAATATATACCAATATTAGGGGGACTACACGAAATAAAACTAATGATACTTAAGGGCGGAGCTGGTGGCCGGGGGCTTCAGCCCCCCAGGCTCTGGGATGGCTCCGCCCCTGGTCCTCAATATCTTCTATCAAGCTCGAATCAACCATGGTGGATATCAAATACCATCAAACTTTGAATCTCTGAAATTTTACTCTCTTTTTTTTCCAAAAACCGGGGTCATACCGGGTCACCGGTTGGATACCGGTTCGCCTGTTGACACCGGGCTACAACGGGTTAATACCTTTGACCCTATAGATGTATAACTGGACCGGATGCATGGTCGGGTCACGGCCGAACCGGCTGGTCCGATCCGGTTTTCAAAACCATGGTAATAATAGCACGACATACACGTAGACCGGAGATAATGAAATTTTTTACTATACATACATAGTGGAGATAACAGGACATACATGTTGGGGTATTTTTGTACCAATCCCCATAAATTATTACCTATATCTGTATTAGGCAAAAAACATCCAGAGCCCTTGATCATTTTGAGTTTGGATCAGAGCCCCTCATCTTTTATTTTAACATATTAAGCTCATGATTTTTTTTTATTTTTGGTGACATTCAGTTATCAAAAAAAGTCTAACTTTAAACATAAAATTGTGGTCACAGAGAAACTATAAAAATCTTATTTCGAACAGTATAAATAAAATGAGTAGTATTTTGCTAATCGAGCTTTATATTTACAACTAACTAAACTGTAAATAAATTTTCAAATGTTAATATGTTGAAATGAAAGTTTAGTGATTCATTGCACTAAAATCGAACTGATTAGGAAATTGGGGATGCTTTTTGTTTTCGCTAAATATTGTCTATAAATACCATATCTCTCAGCTGTCTATCAAGATAGATTCGACCATCTTAATTTGTTGTATGTGTTTCTTTAATCTAATCTGTCAGAAATCATTATTTTAAACTTTGACAATCATCAGATTGCATGTAAATGTAATTAATTTGTTATTAATTTGTTGAGAACATTGGTAATTAAGAGTGATTTTATGGTGCATATATATGAAGGCGTTGTGCAAGTATGCAAATGGAACAAATCCAATAACAGGGGTTAGTACAAGAAAAAGCTTGGGTTGTGGAATCAGCAGGAGAAATGCATATGGCAGCCCTTCTTCTCCTCTTTTAAGTGCTCCGCCTCAAAAACTGCTTGATCGTGATGGTTTCTGTGATGATGCCTCTGGTCTCTGCGATGCCAAGTAATTAATTCATTTCAAACCCCACTTTATCATTAACCATATATATAATGTACCTATGTATATATGTAAATTTTAAGTGGTGAAGACATGGAACCAAATTAATAGAAAATAGGCTTCTGTTGGATCTGTTATTAACCGAGTTTCAAATTACTCTATTTACAAAACTTTACTGCTAACATTGCACGACTCTAGAGTCTAAATTTATTTTCTTCTATTGAATAATTTTATACTTTATCCTCCAAAAAATTATCTGACAAAACCATGAAGTAGATAGGATATGGTCATGAACAATGTATGCAAATAGCATATGGGTTGTTGGATGTGTGAATAGAGTGTAGGGTACCTAATTATTGTAAGGTAGCATGCTGTCCTCTCTCACTTATAATTGTGATATTAACTTAAAAAGCTCTTCTCTAATCGATCTCTTTTATCCCTCTATATACTGGATCAATTTCAAGCCCATTTTAACTCTACCAAGGACCCTGCCTTGCCCACACTGCTATGTATATTGGAGGAGGAATGGTCAAGGCCATTTTTGAAAGGAATCGAATTACCATTTACTTTTTATTTATTTCATCTTCAGAATAAAAATTTGCAGAATTAAATTTGTATACATTATAAATAACATTAAATTGAAAATCATGTTATAACTGACAAATTTGTTAAGATTATAAGTTCTTTTTAATTTATGTATATATAAATTCATTTCCAAATATATTTTCAATGGATTACTGACTAATTTAATATATGTTCAGTAACAATTAATTTATTTCCAAATAAGCTGGCTATCGGAAAATTTAAATTTGGGTCAAATACATGAATATCATAATTAAGTACAAAATTACAACTAAGTCATATCACCAAACTTAATTCTTAATATGTCATTATTCTCTATATATTATGATTTTATATCATAATTTAAAAAATCTAGACTCCAATTCATAAATCATAAACCGTAAAAAATATATTCTAGACTTATAATTTATAAATTCTAATACTTAAAATATATTAAAAGTACTGATTTTACTAGTTTGGCATAATCCAAAATTATGACTTAACATAGTTGTAAATAGTTTTTGAAAGATGAATTTCTGTGTAATTTTCCTTTTCCTAGGTTGTCTATCCTCCTTAATATTCACGACCGTCTTATATGGCCTTATATACAAATTTACAACAGCTGCATCATTTCCGGCCCAAATTTGGGATGCCTTCATCAATTATCTTTTCCTTCGAGAAAAAATTTCCGCATCATATATCAATTTGATATAAATAAGATTTATTCCATAGAGCTAGTAACCTTATAGTGAAGAAATATCTGTTATTGATTGATTGACAAATTTCACATAAAATTTCACAGGATATTCTTTTTAATTAACCTAGAGAGATTGGTTTTCTCAAGACATTTTGTGTGTGTAATTTAGTTATTATTATTGTTTTTTTTTTTTGAGGTTTTAACCCATAATGAAAAGGGTAACAATATATGATAGATGCGTTTTTTAAAATTAGGAGCTATCTGGTTTAGTTATTCATTTTTATGATTTGTGGTTGAAGTTAATTGTTTATCGGTTTCTATTGCTGGTAGTTGATAGAAGTTGAGCATTTTTCTTTTCGAAATAGCTATAAACAATTGTTTTTCAATATTAATTAAAAACTATTACTCTATTGTTGTTTGGAGCGAAGGGATAAATATAAATGAAAGAGGAAAACATATACATATCAATATTTATTGGGAAAACATGGACATTAATGTATTAATATGATTATGATGAGAAAAGGAGTGGTGGAAAAACAAAACAAAATCTGAACTCCAAAGTGAAGCATTAAAGAAATAATGATTCAAGTAGTGGTTGTGCTTGCTCTTTACTTTTCCTCTTAGATAGAATATGGCAAGAGAGTGAAACATGAATGAATAAGTGAGAATTGGGTGTCTCCTAGATGGTTGCTCAACAAGCATTACCAATTAGGGAATGTGTATCCTCTCATCTTGTGAATTCCCTTTTCCTTTTCCCTCCTCAATTAACACTTGGGCTATATATGCTATGCATGCATTGCCAAATCTCACACAAAATTCTCATACTATCCATTTATTACCTACTACGTTTCCTTTATTACTATTTTCATCTATCTTTTTTTCTGAAAGAAAAGATTTCATTAAGAATCAGCCTCAAGGCATTAGAAGAAAAATTAGGAGGGGTGGGTGTGCACCCAAACTCTCTAGACAGATTCAGACTAAGATTCAACCGCTCTTGCAAAAACATGAGCAGTGTGATTCACGGATCTTTTAACAAATGAAATTGAACAGTACCTATTTCCTGTAATAAAGAATGTCAGTCACATATAAGTCACTCAAGAGATGAAAAATTGTTAGGATTACGGTGTAGAGCATTGGTCAGAAGCTGGGAGTTAGATTCCACAATGATATTTCACCAGCCAGTACTCCGAATTCATAGTAATGTTTCCCTACACGCAAGTGCTTCAGCCAGAAAAAATCTGTCACACGACCGCTCCTAAAGTGTTTCAATTAAAAATAGGGGTTAAGAAGAAAGAAAACTATAAATTACAAAAGTTAAGACTCAAATGGGCTTCCTAAAGTGGATAACAAAGATAAAAATAAGGTAAAGGAGAAGGTTAATTCTAATGAGTTAATTCATCGTCTATTATCTCAATAGTGAGTGCAGACTCAACTCAGTATTAGGTGCAAAATCTGTAATCTTCCACAAATCAAAACATTCACACAAAAATATAAAGAAAGAGAGCTTTTGATTTTCGCTCTTAGGCTCAAATTCAACTCACAATTCTTTGGGTTTCAATTTTGTACTTATTAGTTCTCCTCAAGCTCAAATTCAGTATCACATGCCTTGAATCCTTAAGTTATCTACCTAAGTACTGATTTTAGCATTTCTAAAAGTAGGGTCTAAATTCAACTTAGCTCATGCGTTTACAGATACAAGGTGTCCCACACCTAAACTAGTTGTCATGCAATTTTAGATTCGGTTCTCAGTCCCCAGAAACAAATAATGAAGTTTAGCTTCGAAGAAAGTTTGGTTTTTAGGTCCTAAAACATGCAACAACACAAAATAAAACCCAAAAACACCAAAAACTAAACTAGACACGATACAACAAAAATTTAAAAATTTGTACAATTTTAGTAAGTTTGTCTATCCCTCCTCCTTACACTTAAATCTTGCAATAAGTTCAAATATTACAATTCAAACAATAAAGCTCATGTGTAAAGAGTTAGGGTGGAGAAGACAACTCACTGATTACCTTGCAATTGCCAAATACTTGATGATTGGCGCTGCTAGTTTTTTTTTAAACAGAAATCTATAATTGAAGAAAAACAAACCTGAAAAGTTTAATTAAAACTTGGGTTGCCTCCCAAGAAGCGCTACGTTATAGTCGGTGAGCTCGACGTCGAATTCCCTCCTAAGTGTATGCTTCCATTCGTGTTAGGAATTCAAATTCCTGAATAAATAATCCGTACCTGCAAAACGGATTATCAGTTCCAAAGAAATTTAATAAAAATAAAGGACAAAATTTAAATAAGTTATGGAAAAGTTTAGTTTGCTCCCTTTTTGATTCCTTTGGTAAATCAAAGAGAATGAAAATTTATGGGCTTGGAGCAAAACCGAACTCTTCTATCTTTGGATTCTTCTCTAGAGGCTCAATTTCAACTGATTCCTCAACTAATATTGAAACTTTTGGTTTCTCATAATTAGGGATTAGTTCTTCATTGTTAATGGGAAAAGATATTACTTTATCAACCTGACCTACCAAATTGACTTCTTTAATTGATTCGTCGACAGTTGAATCAACTAGGATCCCTTTTTGTATGCATAAATTTTTAATTGAGTCATACAAATCATCAGTTTGATCTTCGTGAGTAGATAGGAAGTTAAGCAAATGCGTAACAGACTCCTTATTTCCATAGTTTCTAGCCATTTTCTAAAAAAAGAAGAATTATTAGAAATAACAATAAAAATTAAAAACAAATATTCACACCAAAATATTCACAAAAAGACAATATTCACAAAAAGTGCCTAAACTAACAAATTCGACTTTTGGTTCGATATTGCTGGAAAATAAATTCCCGGCAACGGCACCAAAAACTTGATGCGCCTACGGATAGCGTTCCGATAGACTCACTAAGGGATAAGTGTACCCCGTCGTTATCAAGTAATAATCTGGACAAGTCCAGGTATCGAATCCACGAGATTTACTCCTGCAAGTATCGAGCTACTCGGTTTCTAGTGTTATCTAGGCTTTGGGGGGTTTAAGCTTGGTTTTGTTTCTATATTAATCTACTCCTAGCTAAGTTATTCTACTCCTAGGTGATCTTTCAATAATGTAATTACCCGAAGGGATGTGGAACGATACGATAATAATGAATTCAACCTAATTTGCTAATCAATTAATAAACTAATCTAAGTCACTTTTGCCTAAGGCGATTAACCCTACTTATCCTTCTATGGTTCCTAGTGCGTGATTCCCTTGTAAGGCCGAAACTAGCTCTAAGGCTCAGTAATTTGGGCTTAATCTTCCGCAGGGTCGTCAATTCTACAGGCTCTAACTAGGTCAGATTCAGCTCGCAATATGTGCCAACTATGTATTTGGATTTATGAATGAGTTAAACCAATTAAGCAAAACGTGAGACAAAGATTAAATCATACAAACAATTGAACAAACAAGGAACTTGAATTAATATTAAAGATGGAGAAATTGTCACGAAGTTACAATGAGCCTAGGATTCATACACTGTATCAAGAGGTAACAAGATATAAAAGAGTAAGAAAATCCCTTTCAGGAAACCTGTCTACCACTGCAGGCGTCTTCCTAGGACTTAAGGATGGAACCTTGAATAATCCTCGGGGAGTGGAGCTTGAATGTTCTTCAATGGAGGATGAAGTAGATGGAGGAGATGGAGAGGATTCTTCAAGGGGGAAAGCTAGGGTTTTATAAATAATGAAAGATATCTAAAATACAATTACAATGTTCTATTAATAGCTGTAGTTTCATGCCTAAACCTAATCTAACTTGTTTCCCAATGAAGGTGGAAGAGTGGGGGCGAAATCATGAAGTCGTGGGGTTGGGAATCAGTCAAAAGACTGATTCCCGCAAGCCAGCTCATCGAGCTAGGCGAGCCAGCTCGCCGAGCTGGCCTCTGGTGGCCAGCTCATCGAGATGGCCTATAAAGGCCAGTTTGGTGGGCTGGACATGCCCAATTCACTGAGCGATTGCCCGGGGGTCCTCGAGATGCGATTTTTACCCAAATTTGATCCCGTTTTAACCTGCACAAACACATAAACTCCAAACAACATTAGTCCAAAGGCTAAATTGACCCACCAGTCGTTAGATTTGAGTAAAAACTCCATTTGGTGCGACCTTTGGTGGATCAATTAGCCAAAATAAATAAGTGATAGTTCACATGTGTGCTATTTTGGCAATATTTTGCCTGAAAACAATCAGAAAACGGCTAGAAACTACAAAAGTAAATAAAAACATATACTAAAACTAATAATCACGTGCATATGCATAAAAGTGCGAGATTTGCTCGCTTATTGAATGAAAACTAATCAAAACTATCCTAAAAACCGTACCTAAAGATAGGGGTTTTCGACCCCTATCACCCAATAGGTGGTAGTCGCTAATCAAAAGGCCTCCTCCAACATCGAATCAAACAAATGCGACCATAATTCTGCCAGACTGTTAAATGTTGCATTCAAATCTCAAACCGAGGACATAACCCAAAGGCTTCGAGCAGCCACACATTTGACCAAAGCGTGGAACGTGTCCTCAGGTCATGTTTTGTAGATTAGACATAATACATGTACCTAGATGTGACGGAACCGCGGAGCTCATAGTGTTGGTAGGCATGATCTGTCATTAATAGATTTTTACTTTAATGTATATAACTATACATACATTCCAAGCTACCCCAAATGTGAATTCCAACGAGACTTTCTAAGCGTGCGATCCTTTAGGTCTATCCAATCTGATAGTGGGCTCGAAAGATACTTCCATCCAACAAGCCATAAACAGACTCTAGCAAGACGTTATGACAACCCAAGTTAGATATATATCTCAATTCAAAAGATCAAGAAGCTAATAGTAACCTTAAGGTGATCCATGGTATTCGATATCAAGTCCAGCATGAGGCACGACATTGTCACCCTCATCTAATACTCGAACATCACAATAAAATTTATCTTAATAGTCACCAATATCAATAAGCATTTTTCATTTTTGGGTGACTCTAAGATCTCCCACATTATTGATTCATCCCACACTATAAGGACTAGGATGTGTCTCAATGGAAAACCAAAATGCCTCACAACAACTTAGCTAATCATTTACGTATCTTCCATTAAATATGATGTTGTTTCACTTTCCACCTTATACACGAGACATCTTGTTCGAAACAATTAATTGGTGCCTTTGTGCTTCCTACACCTGATTAGACACAAACAATCTCCTCACAACATGTACTACGATCATTCCCAAACTCACCATCTTCACAATCTTCAATTGGTTCACAATACACACCATAATTATCTTCTAACTACTCAACCATGTTTTCTTTCCTCCTCTTTAGGCACTCATTAAAATGACACCCATGTTCATTACAATGGAAACACTTGGATGGAATCAGCTTAGCATAAGGATAATTGTTGATTATATCAGGCTTTGGGGCTCCCCTCACCTGCCTTGCATCAGCCGTAAGTGCTTCACCCACTAGTACTCATTGTTTCCTTTCCATTATCAGTAGGCTTTGGTTTCTCTCTAGTCATAAAAGAGATTTCTCATCTCATTTGCCTATAACTTTCTCTACTCCTCATGCCCAATTCTGATTCCGTCTTCAAGGCCAAGTTCCTTGCATTTTGAACCATAATCACCATTGGAGTCCATATCTTTTCTTGAATGTTATACCTTAACCCATCCAAATATTAAGATTCCCTTTGAGTATCCAATTCCATCACTTCGGCTCTAAACTAAAATCTCAAGAACCCCATGGTATACTCATGCACACTTATACTCCATTCACACATTTTTTTCATAAGAATTGAAATGTATTGCTTATAAGGTTGATGGAGGTTGTTGAAATGAATTTTTAACCTCCAGTTGTGGTTATGGTGATGGGGTGGTGGAGAATTTTCTCTTTCTCCTGTTGTATTCTCTCTTCGATTTTGCTCCAAGGCTTGTTGAAGCATGCCTTCAAACTCCAATCTCATTTCTTCCATGGAAGTCCTTATCTCTTGTCACAAATCTGGTCTCAAATCTTCAATTTGTTTCTCCATATCTTATGTTTGTTCTTATGGGATTCTATGTTAAACCGTTGCTAAAGAAATTTTGGGTTAGAGAATGATTGAATTTGATTCTAACAAATGTAGAGAGGGATTGAGACAAAGAAATACTGAAAGTTTTAACCTAAGCGGCAAAGATTTTCAAGCTTGACTTGAAGGAATTACAAAATCCCCAAATATAGGTATGAATCCTAACTCTTAATGAGAGAAATTCTGAAGTTTTAATTGATTAGATAAAAAAATGATTTTCAAGTACAAAAAGATGAATTTATAACTTCTAAGAGCATCTCCAACAGAGGGTGTTTGGAAGAGTGCTTGGTGACGTGACAATGTTTTTGACAACTTTTGAAGAGTGCCATCTATTGGAATGATGGTGAGTGCTTGAAATTTTCAAGCAACGTTGTCAATTTTTGGCAACCTTCTAGCAATGATGCTTACCTTTTTTATATATAAAAACTATTTACTTGTCTACTATTGGTCCATTTTTATGACAACATTTATGATGAAAATAAATCATATATAAAGTAATGGTTTGTAATGTCATAGTGGCAACTTTTAAAGTTATAACAAAAGCTGCCAAAAGTGAAATGTATAAGTTATGAAATAAAATATTATATTTTAGTATAATGTGTTAATTTTTGGATAATCTTTATAACAATTCTATTGAAAATGTTCTGAGAGCCAACTACTTAGAGACACTAAGAAAGCACACCAAAAAAACGGTAAGAAGTACAAATTTAGAGTACAAAGGGGTGAAAACCCATCCCTTTAAGGTGACTCGGCGAGTAGGAATATTCAGCAAATCAATGGAGTTGGAGTTTCTACCTCCGACTCTTCAGGTGACTCGGTAATTCAATGAAGCGACTCATCGAGTCATTTCAGATGGGTTTTGCCTATGCTTTTCTTTTGACTTATTTATCCACATGACACCTTTTGCTTTTCTCCATCAAGAAAATGATGCATGATAAAAAGATTTGTAGTAGTTTTTGCAAATATTTATTAAAAACATTTATTTCATATAACTTCTACAACATAGTTCTTGTTTTAAATAGTAAGTAGTTCACAAATGGAGAAATTTTATTATGGTCCCGGTCCACTGGACCTTTCCAATAGAAACATGGCAACTATGAACTTTCTTTCCTTACACCAATCATTTCCCAATGAGGTAGCATGTTTCTCTCTTTTCATTGGTTGGGTCCATTGTACCCAGTCCACCATAAAAGTTCTCATTTTTATGTTGTATTTGAAGTGAGACTGAGCATTAAGAAAAAAGATTGTGAATAACAAACCAAATGTTTAGCTGTAAAACTAAAGGGGAAATTACATAGAAATTCATCTTTTAAAAACTATTTACAACTATATCAAGTCATAATTTTGAATTATATCAAATTAATAGAATCAGTACTTTTAATATATTTTAAGGATTAGAATTTATAAATTAGAAGTCTAAAGTATATTTTTTAGGGTTTATGATTTATGAACTGGAGTCTAGAATTTTTAAATTATGGTGTAAAATTATAATATATAAAAAAATAATGTCATATTAAAAATTAAATTTGGCGATATGAGTTAGTTGTAATTTTATACTTAATTATGATATTCATGTATTTGACCCAAAACTAAACATTTGATTACAATTTAGCCAGGCCCAATTTAACTAAACATATAAAAATTATATTTTTAACCAAAATAAAATTTATAAAAAAAAGGGGTAAATTTCAAATAAAACCCCTGTGGTTTCACTAATTTTCAGATAAAGGACTGTGGTTTAATTTTTGTCAAAACGAGGATTGAGGTTTCACACTTGGATTAATGCTATTAAAACCATCTTTAACGACTTGAAAATGAAAATATTCAAGAATTAAAGTTGTTCAATGTCATATTTTTTATGGAACTACATTTTCGATTTTTGAAAATCATCATTTTTAGAACTTTCTCTCTCTAAACATTAATTTTCTCTCTCTTTACCAAACATCATCTAAACAATCTCAAAATAAAAAAGTTGAAGAATTAAAGTTGTCTAGAATATTAGTAGTTCTTAAAATATGTCATTTTTGAAGTCGTCAAATGTGATTTTAATAGTATCAATCGAAAAAGTCCTTATTTTGCTAAAGTTGAAAACCTCAATACTCGTTTTGACAAAAAGTAAACCACAGTCCTATATCTGAAAATTAGTGAAAGCATAGGGGTTTTATTTGAAGTTTACCCTAAAAAAACAGTTATTAATCAGTCATATGGGATAAATATAGTTAAACAAATAAATCATGACAAGAATGGCAATTAAAATTCCATTTTTGGCTGTTAATGATGTTCTTGGGATAATAATCAAATCAATATATATTTTGATTTAACTTATTTAGCACTTTATTGAAAATTACAAAAACATTTACAGCAAAAAAAAAAAGGGCAAGTGACGCAAGAAGAGGTAAGAAGATCAACATGAAATTCATTCATCCACAAAACAAAACCCTAATGAGAGAGTCATGTCAAAACCTGGTCTACTCATTTACTTTTGTGTTGTGTGGCCTGCCCTTGTAAATAAGAGGAAGCACGCCCACACTCATTATGTCTGCTTAGAAAAACATTTGGATTTTGCTTGACTTGAAGTTCAACCTCTCAGGTCAAAAACATATATCCAACCAAACATACTTTTCTTTCTACTTAGTCTTGTTACACCATTATTACACTTTCTTACTTTTATGTTTTCTCTTCTCCTACTATTTATACTTCTCCTCATTTTCTAACTTCATTTTCACCAGGTCAACACCTTCTTCCTTCTTCTTGGTCTTCTTTGTTAATCATTTAAATCTTTGCCTGGTTCTTGCAGCTCAACTTCTGAAGCTAAGGTGGGTAAATGTAGTTTCTCAACTAGTAATCTTTTTTCTTTCTATATGAATTTACTTTTGTTTCCATATATATATCAAGAAGGAGCTTCAAGGTTCAATTTCATTAATCTTCAACAGGTATGTATATATACATAGGATAGGTGAGAAATGTTATGATAATATATTGTTTGTTTTCATTCTATACAGTTTCTTATTGTTTGCCATTGGAATTATGTCTTAAATATATCTAATAATAGAAACTAACTCTTATTGTTGATATATCTAATAATAGAAAGTTGCAGATATTTAGCTATAGTGTTACTTACTACTTATGGCAAAAAGGGTCATCATTAGCTGAAACAAATTGAGAATTGTTTGGTAAGTATAACTTAAAGGTTGAAATTGTTTTTGAGTGGATTTTTAGTGAAATCTTTTCTTAATCATAGTTCTAATGGTGCTACTTGATTGTTTTTGCTGTTTCTTCGTGAGTAAAATTAAGATTGGATACATGAATTTTTGCTTAAGTCATGTATGTTACTTTTTATGAATTATGTAGGAGTATATGAATTGAGCGAGTACATTAGGTATTTTTCTTCGGAATACAATGGTTGTCTTTGTGTTTTTTATATATTTTTAATTAACTTTGACTTATCAATTATAGTTGACTTGAGTAGAAAATGTTTCTAGTCGTTTAGTATATGTTTCAAGTTCGATTGTGACTTGAAAAGTAATCAAATTTGAAATCCAACAGCCTAAAGGTAACTTTCATTTTATGTACGGGTTTCTAATATGTTAATAAACATGACGTGTGATGCATATACTTCCAAGTAGTAGTTTTTTGCACCTTAATAGTTTTTAGTACGTAACATATGAATTCTCTAAATGTCTACAAATACATGTGTATCTTACCTATATTGAAATTTATTTGAACTCTCGACTACTTGTTTAATGAAGCTCTTAACGTGTTAAAAGTTTATTTAAACTAAAAGTTTAAACTCATATTTAAATAATTAAGATTAAAAATAGCTTTTATTATTATAATGTAAACACTCTTTTATGCTTTTCTCATAAAGGACAAAAACAAAAACTGTGGCATGTGCTGTTATGTATATATAGTTGATATCTTTAAGAACAAGACAAAAGGAATGTTTGCTTCATACCAAAAGAGACAAGCCTTCATTCATAAGAATCAAATGAAATTGACAGAATAATACAGAAATATCTATGCAAGCTAAAGAGGAAAAAGAATATAGCTAGCCAGATCTCCTACATTACTAAATGAAAATGTATATAGTCCAAATGAAAAAAATATAAGAAAAATAAGAAGTTACAATATAAAAGCCTTAACATGTAAGGCAAGATACATTAAAGCCAAGTCATTTCCCACAATGCTCAGCTATCCACAGAGTACTAACTTATTTTTTGGCATTTGTACTCTATTTTTGGTACTCATTCATCATCATCAATATATAATAATATATGTTGGACATATATATAATAATAAGTCCAACACAAGGATACCATTTTTAGTTTTATTATGTACAGTCACTTGGATCATAAGATCAACACTTTGTTTTTCCATATATAAACTGTAGTACCTATAATTAATTAGTATGCATCCGTTCATTTCGATCCAGTTCGGTCCAGTTCTCTAGCAACTATATGTATATATAGATATATATGCTTTCACTTCCATAGATCAATTTGGCAACTAGATGTTGACGTTGAAGCATACTCCTGCTGTCCAATTTCAGGCCTTTTGGTATCACTAGCAAGCACATTCATCTGTTGATCAGCTCCATGAGAAAACGCCGCGGCGGCATTAGAGTAGTTTCCTTCCTTATTGGAAGCATCCTCATGGCTCAATTGGGAGGCAACAAACTTGTCAAGAACGCGCCAATCGGTTACTTGATCCACAGCTTGTTCTCCATTGTTGTTGTTTTGGTAGATTGATGAGTTCAGATTTTGATGAAAGTGTGTTTGTTGAAGCTGTTCTTCCTGTGTAAGAGTTGAGGATTGTAAAGTTGGGGTTCCATTGTTGTTGTTGTTGTTTCTGTCATAGCCATATGGAACTTTGGGGCTTTCAAGTTGAGGAAGTTGAAGGAAAGGATCATGAGGGATATTGTTATTGTATTGCAATTCGAATTCTTGTTTGCAAGGATAATGGTGAAGATATGATGCATATGGTTGAGTGATTCCTCTTGGAGATTCAAGTTCAGGCATGAATGAAACTTGATCTTCATACCAACATGGAGAGTCATAATCTCCCATTTTTCTTACTGTTGGAAGTCGTTTTTTGAATACCCTGCATACAACCCATCCCTCTTCCTGGTGCAATTAATTAATCACAAGAACACCATGTTAATCATACTAAATTTGACTCTTCAAACAGGCTCAAATTCCATTAAGTGCATTTTCAGAATTATACACATTGAGCAATTGATTTGTTGAGTATTCTTTCTAAATAAATAAATAGATGTGGATCAATGGAATTTCAATAATCTCTTTATCACAGTTTAAGTTGTTGGATTAAATAGTTTTTTAACATTGTGCCAAAGACTATTAAATCAAAAGGAATGGAATTGTATTGACACTGATTCACCTTGTATTGAAATTTCATTAACAGATGAAATTTTTAGGATTTGAATTCTCAAACACTTTATCTAGGAGACTCTGATACCATTTTAAGAAATCATTCAGCCCAAAAGTTGAAATTGATAAATAAAATTCAACACTAACTTTTATTATAACAATGTACACCTCTTGAATAATATGGAGTGTAAACCTTTTCTTGCCTTGATTTCTGTAGCATATGTAGTTATATATATATATATAATGTTAGCAATTATAATTGTCTCACTTTAATTGAGGCTATCAAATAATTAGAAATGTAAATTTTTTCTTAAGGGTGTCAAATTCTTATTTGCTAAAGTAATTAAGCTTATGCTTCAAGTTTAAGTTCCATAGTCCTTTGTCTTAGCATATATTATATCAATTTTCATAAAACATCAATTATTATATTATGTTTCTTATTAAACTTTTCAAGTTATAAGCAAAGGCAACATTAATGATAAACTTACTTGAGGAGTTCCATTTTCATTTGTTTCCAGTCGATATTCATGCATGATCCAATCAGACTTCTGGCCATTTGGAGCTCTTCCTTTGTAAAACACTAAGGTTTTTCTCATCCCAATCAAGCTATGTCTAGAATAGATAGCTTTGTCTCTTCCAGTTGCTTTCCAGAAGCCAGCTTTTGTTGCTCTATTAGTCCGAGTTCCGGTCGGATACTTCTTATCCTTATGGCTGAAGAAATACCATTCATTCTGATCTTCAGTTCCTATTTTGCACAATTCTATCACAGAAAGTTCATAATTAATCCATTTTCTTAGTAAGAAATGTGAATTATTGAAGAAATATTGATGTCTATACCTTGAAGATCCCATGGCTCAATTTTATAAAGATCAACATCCTTGATAACATCAAGATCAATCCTTTTTGAAGCAATCTTTTTTCGAAGATAATAATCCACAAGTTCCTCATCCGTTGGATGGAATCTGAACCCCGGGGGAACATGTGAAAAGGTATTCATACTGTTCCAAGAAATAAGAACCTGCCACAAATTGTCACATTATTTCTTAAGCTTTTGAATCAAATGATTTCTTGACAATTATTAACTCTACATGCTTCAAGGAAAATTAAAACCTTAGTACTAATAGTTAATGAAATATTAGTGCAAATGATTTTGGACAAATAGTATTGATCCAGAAAACATCTAATTAAGTGTATATTTCCTATTCCAACCACATCCATGATAAATTCTGCAATGTATGTGTTTTCCCACTTTTATGGATGAGTAATGCTGACCAGCAAATTGATGAAGTGCTACTGTGTGCTAGTGATTACACAAACATAATGTTGGTGCAAAAAGAAATAAAAAGGAGATTGAATATCTTGGCATTCAAACCAAGTAATAAATTAATCATCATTATCTTAAAGTACTACTTTTTGACACTTAACTAACAGCTAATTTGTTTCCAAAAAAAACTAACTAACAGTTAATTAACCTAACCAAAAGCCACAAGTCATGTCAATAAAAGAACATCATGTATAATTAGCACTGCAAAATAATCCCCTCTGATGCACAATTTATTGCATCTTAGATGGGATCTACTTAGTATGAATTGCAAATTATTTGAAGCTTATACCATCTCAAAACCATGAATACGATCCTTCAACAAGCTTTTTTTTCACAAGAAATGGGATGTTTTATCAGTCACTTGGCAAATTAGAGCTGCTCTATTTTTTGACATGATAAGTACAAATAGGTGCAGAAATAAAACAAATATTGCATAACAGATCAATATGCTTTTGGAAATTTATGCAAAACGGTTATGACTTATGTGTATGTAGATATATTAGAGAAATTTATCTTAGTTTAAAACTATACTATGTAAATAAGTTTAAGCATTCAAACTCTTTGCAATATTAGGAAAGATATTGATAGAGAACATTATAGTGACTAAAATGTTGAATAATAAGCAAACTTGCATATGATCTAGCTAATATACATCTTGATTTTGAGATGAAAAGAATCTTGGAGGAGCTTGAAAATGTTAAAATTTAGAAACTTTGGTGCAAAAAACGAATTATGGAAAACCAGTTAATACAGTTTATATGATCTACAATATCTTAAATTGGAGAGTACAAGAATCTTGTTATAAGTTTCATAAACTTTAATCAGTTTACAGAAATAAATGTTGAAAGAGTGGAAGGAATCACACATATATGAATTAATTGATCAGAAAATTTTGTCTTAAAATTGACCTAACATAGATATATGAAATCAATTAGCGAGAAATAAAACTTAAATTTTCTTTTCACCTCTTAAATCACATGAACGAAGTTCAATATACAAAAAGTGTTCTCTCAGCTCAGAAGAGAGGAAAAAAAGGTGTAAATCCTAGAAACAATCAAAATTGAATAGCTTTACTTTCGAAAAAACAAAGAGAGGAGAGGAGCTTGAAATATATATGATGATCAAGTGACAAAATTATTGTAAAACATCATATGTTTGTACATGAATTTCCCTATATTATGCACCATAAAATAATGCGATATAATTTTACATACAGTCCATAGCAGAAGGAAAATTTAGTTAATTAAATCATGAGGTTATAACTAGGATCTAAAGAAAAAAAGGTCTGAAGATGAAGAAAGAAAAACCATATCTTATGAAATGAATATTGTTGTATTAATTAGATCGAATATGGTTTGGTGTTTCAGTTGAGCTTTTGAAACAAAAATATCGGAAGAGAAGACTCCGATCATACTCAAATCTTGCAAAATCAGCAAACAGAAATCTGATCCATCTTTTGAATTTCAAAAAGAAAATAATAAAATAGAAGAAGAAGAAGAAGGTGACGATGAATAGTAGCCAACCTTGATAATCTTCAAGTAAGTGAAAGGTCCTTCTTAGATCTGCTTCACCAAAAGTCACTTTAAGCTAACAACTGCTTTTTTTATCACTCTCTTTTGTACATTGAGAACAGACAAAAAAACAACATAGAAAGATTGAAAGAATGAAAAGTTCTCCTCGGGAATTGAAGCAGTCGAAGAAGAAGAAGAGAGAAAGCAGATCCCAAGGAATGAAAAAGGAGAAAAGGAAAAAGGAAGAAGAATGGAGAAAGAGAGAGGGAATAGGGTTAAATAAGAAGCAAAGGAAATGGAAATGATAATAATGAGTACAAAACAAACACACACATGCCCTAATAATATATGCTTTCTCTTTCTTCTTTTTAAGTTTTAAGTGGAAGCTTGATTGCTGCAAAAGCTTTATGCGCGTAAAAAATGGAGGCGGGGAAGGAGTTGCAGGCTGAGACTCCACCAGCAACTGATGGAGACCAGATTCACCTCTTCAATTTCAATTTGATAGAGAGAACTTAGAACAAGTTATCATCAATCAGACGGTGAGGAACTCTTTTATTCCGAATAAATATAAATTCAGAAAGAAAAGATAAGAAAAAGACATTTAATTGGAATGGAGATGGTAATCGATTGAGCTATGATATTTTTTTTTAGTGGTGTGATGCTCAAGTAGCTCTCTCTTTCTCTCTCTAGCTAGGGCATAACCCTACTCTTAATTAATCCCTACTAAATTTCAATCAACCATTCCACTCCAAAACCTTTTAATTTCAAAAAACCATAAAAAAAAAAAAGTTTAAGTTGATAAGTTTGTGTAAAAATACTTTAAGATTACGGAGCAATTTTACTTTTAATATATAGAACCATGCAGTCTTATTCATATCGTTGGTTGATAGTCAGAAGCAATTTTATTCTTAACGTTGACAAATTTGATCAATTTGAAATGCGCCAAATAACATATATATATATATATATATATATATATATATATATATATATATATATATATATATACACGTGAAAATAGTTATGTACGAGTTAGATAAAAAATATTAAAAATCTAAATATTTTATCAAATTTAAAAATATATTAATCTCTAATTCTATTATGAAATTATTAAAAATATAATTTTTTTAAAAAAACTAATTGGTATGCAACTAATGCAGAACTAATGCAGAATATAAGAATAAAATATTTTTGTTTTTTTAATAATATCTGAAATTGATCCAATTTGTTAATATTAAACGTAAAATTGCTCTTGGCGACTAACTTTATCGATAAAATTATTCCTGATTTTTTTGTACTTTATCTATGATTTCTAATATATTTACATATTTAAATTAGAGATTACATGCAAATTTAACTATATGGTTATTTTCAAAGAATGGAAGATCAATTTTTTCATATGCAATTTAATTTCAGGTATGTTCTTGCTACCTTCTAACCTCGAACTTTTCTATGTTATATAGATTTGTATATAAATATTGAGAGTCAATATATTATACATAATGTGTTTATTCCATAAAAAAAATGTTTTTTAGACGTTTTGATCAGCTAATAAGATTTGAAATTACATATTTTTTATTAATAAAAAATATGTAATTTTTCGTTCTTGTAATTGCTCTGTCTGGTAAATCGTGAAGTTTAATTTATTTACTTTTGCACTCCCCCAACAAGCATAAAGCATACATTTGTATTTTATTTTCTTGATTTATAATATTTCATGCACCCCTACATATGAATAACTCTTAAGTTTAAAGTGTTTACAAGTATTCAAATTCTATTAATAAATAGAATTACTAGAAATTGAACACTTATTACTTAATTTTAAAAAAATTAATACCATATAAGTTTTTTTTTTGAAAGAATTTCAAAACTTAAGTTAATAGTTAAGAATGAGAATAAAAGTAACTTTTATGATAATTTGTTACACTAAACATATCATCATGTATACTTAATTACACACTTAATTTCATTTTTGGTAATAAATACAGATAGTATAAAAGAAAGTAGAAATTTGATTAGAGTATGTGTCCACTTCAATCCGCGTGGTGTACACGATCAGGCTAATGATGATACATATAATAAGGGGTATTTTTCTAGATGTTTACTGTTAAAGGTGAACGCTTGCATTCCATTGCACCTTATTCCTCTCTTTCTTTTTCAAATACTATATCAATTTTTTCACTCTCTCTCATCTCATTATAATACTACTTTCTATTCTTAAATTTAAGTCTAATTTCATTTCATGCAACAACAATGTATCCACTCAAATGTTTGGCCTTGCAATTTTGATTCGTACTAATTCGTAAATGGATGAATTCTAATTCAATTTAAAAGGTTCTCGATTATAATTATATCAATCCAATTGAATTATGGCATAATTTTTGTATTATGGAATAATAGTCTAAACAGATTTTACATGGTTGTTGTTGGACAGGCTCATCCATCATCATAAGCTTATTAGCTTGGAATTGTTGTGGACTGGACAATCCACGAGCAGTTGGTGTTTTAATAGATATTGTCCAAAATTACAAACCATTTATTATTTTTCGTTCTCGTACTGCTGGAAACTTTTCGGTTAGAGAATGTGAAGCTATTGGTATTCGAGAGGCTCTTAGGTGGATCGAACTCAAGGGTTTAGGTGGCGTGGAGGTAGGGTCTGATGCACTGTCAGTGGTGGAGCATATTCGTCAAGCATACATTTGTTCTTCTTATAGTTCAATTATAGACGATTATAAAAGTCTTATTTCTAGTATCAACGACATTTCTTTCAGATTTACAAGTTGTTCTGCGAATGGGGCGGTTCATGCTTTAGTTAGGTCTTCTCTTTCCTTGTCAGAACTTGTGGAGTGGGGTATTATCTCTCCAGATTTTATTTTATATTTCTTGTATGTTGATTCCGTTTAATGAAACTTATTTTTCTTAAAAAAAAAATGTTTACTGATCACATATAATTTATATTATTTTATTATTTCTATTAATGATGATATTTAAAAACATATGAAGATTTGTATATATATATTGTTTTGGTAATTATGAAGTTTTATATATTAATACTTCAAAATATTTATATTATTTTTGGATTAACAAATTAACTCTTTAGGTCCAAAAATATTTGTCATAATATCTATTTAGAAAACCCCCTAATCGTGGATTCATATTGTAGGAATTCCACGTGGATTAAAGTCGAATTTAGATGAAATCCTAATTGGATTCAGATACTTATTTAATTAAAAAATTAAATAAATAGAAATTTTTACTAAATTAATTCTAGCTAATTAATTAATTAATTAAGAATACTAATTAGAATAAGTATTCAAAAATAATTAATTAACTGTGTACTCTTTATGAGATAAGGAAGCTTAACCTATAAATAGAGGGTTAAGCTAATCCTATAGACAAAACAATAAACTCAAAGAAAAATCACTCATTCTCTCTCCCCCTTATTCGATCGACACACACACAAACAGTGGCGGATCCAGGATTTCCGAATAGGGGGGGCTAATTTTAGCCCAACATTACAAGAAAAAAAAAATTCATGCATATATGAAAAAGTAAAATCAAAGTAGACAAAATTTTAATTGTATTGCTAAATAAATACTAAAATGTACTTGTTGTTGAAACACCTTTCCACATAATTTTGATTTGACAAAATTGTGTAAGTATAATTGAAATACATATTCTAAACACACTAAGTTTAAATGCTTTGATTTATTCTACTAATGTGTTTGTTCAATGTTGAGTTAAATTGTTTATAAGACACAAGAATTAAAAGGCCCAAGCCCAATACGAAAGTCAAGGCCCAAGTCAAACAACTCAGTACAACTCGGCCCGCGTTTGTTAAAACGTTGTCGCTTTGGACAAAACGCAACTCAGCAAGAGAAGGATCTAGAAGACCTTCGGGAACAACTTCAAGATGAAGCTGCTGAGTAGTCTCGACAAAGCGTACAAGACAGCAGCTGGCTAATGAAAACCTCCAGACAAAGTATTTCTACATTGGGTAAAGTTCAGACGACACAGTATGTTGTCCAGTTGACTTTACCATAAAAGGAGAGACAGTCTGCTGAGCTGACCGAGGACAGAAGATACACAATTCTGATTGGCCGAGAGCTCTGAGCAAGTCAGGATGACAACGACAGGTAGCCGTTTCCCTCCAACGGTTATTTCGAAATTCGAAATGACCGATGCCCAGACGTCTCTATAAATAGTGCCATCAGAAGCTTCATTCAACACAGAACTTGATCAAGCCATTACGCTGACCAAATTTCTACACAAGTTCTGCAAGCAAAGAAGCAAAGCAAATCTTACACTACAATTCTTATATCTATGTACAAGTCTAGAGTGATTATTTCAATCGTCTAAAGTGTCTTAGCAAATCTTTGTATAGGACAAACACTTATCATTTCTAGAAGATAGAAATGAGAGGCTGAGTACTCGGTTATAGTACTCAACGAGAGATTAGGATTGAGTAGAGGTATAGAGGAAGGTACTCTTGTTATACTCAGTTGCTAAGATTGTAAAAGATTTGAGGCTCTACCTTTAAAGAGCTCAGTAGAGGATTCGAAATCTCGGAACGTGTTCCGGGGACAGGACGTAGGCTTAGAAGAAGCCGAACCTAGATAAACCTGCTGAGTAAAGTATTTCTTACCTTTAACTCCTTATTTATATTGCTTGCTTAAAATAACCAAAAACTGACCAGGTAAAGAGGTCAAGTTGAGTTGTGCGCGTTAAAACGTCTGAGCTCAGGAATAGACTCTAAGTGCTATCTCCTGACTCAAGCTAAGAAACTGACCTAGTCACCAGTTGACTAAGCCAGTATCTTGCTGTTTACTCAGTGCCGCTATTAAAACCCTTTTCCTTAGAAAAAGAAGTCTGCCCTAATTGCGAAAAAGTTTAAATAGTTCCTAACCCCCCCCCCTTGGAACTATACTTACAACCTTACAAGGGACCAACAAGTGGTATCAGAGCTTAAAAGCTCACTGTAAAAGGTCTAACAACCTTGAGCTGATCCCTACCATGGGCAAAAATAGCACTCGGTTTCTCCCTGGAAACCAAACAACTCAGATATTGCCTGAGGGGCTGTCCATTACTAGGCCTCCCCTATTCTTCGGGTCAAACTATACCTTCTGGAAGAATAGGATGAAAAATTTCATTCAGGCTACAAACATGAGTGCCTGGCTATCTATAGTCCAAGGCCCATTTGTACTTGTCGAAGTTGTGGCTGGCCAAACAGTTGTAAAAGCTGAGGCCAAATGGACAGAGGATGATCTTAAGAAGCTCCAAAACCATGCTTCGGCTATCAATATGCTTCACTGTGCGCTCGATGCTGCAGAATATAATAAAATCTCAGGTTGTGAGTCGCACAAGAGATCTGAAAAAAGCTGGAAGTCGCCTACGAGGGAACAAATAAAGTAAATGAGTCTAAGGTGAATCAGCAGATGAGACTGTACGAGCTGTTCGAGATGAACAATGATGAGGGCATCTCAGACATGAATGCAAGGTTCACCAACATCATTAATGAGCTCAAGAGACTTGGAAAAATCTTCACTGAGGAAGAACAAGTCAAAAAGATATTCAGGAGTCTTCCTAAAGATTGGCAAGCAAAGAAGACAGCAGTTGAGGAAGCTCAGGATTTAACCACCTACAAATATGACGAACTCATCGGTTCATTGCTGACCCATGAGATATCTATGAAGAACTTCGAGGTGAAGGAAAAATCAAAAGACAAGAAGCAGAAATCCCTTCTCATGAAAGCTGACTCCACTGACGGGAGCTCAACTGATGATGAGGAGATGGCTATGTTCACAAGGAAGATGAAAAGGCTATTCAGGAAAAATGACAAATACTCTAAGAAGCCTTACAGAAAGTTTGATAAGTATAAAGCTGACTCAAGCGACAACAAATACAAAAAGGACAGCTCAAAGCCCATTACATGCTTTGAGTGCCATCAAACCGGCCATATTAAGTCAAGCTGCCCCACACTGAGGAAAGACAAGAAGAACGGCAAAAAGGCAATGGTGGCTACATGGAGCGACAGTGATGAGTCTTCATCTACAGAAACTGAGGCCACCGAGTCAGCGAAGATATGCTTCATGGCTGACGAACTTGCTGAGCCGTGCATCTCTGAGCATGCTGACCTATCCGTCGCGTCAGATGACGAAGAACAATCAAATGAGGTAATTACTCTTCCCCAGCTCAGAAACGATATGGTTAATGCCCTGAGTGATCTCTACACACTTGTCAAGAAGTGTAATAAGAAAGTTAGAGCACTCAGCAGGCGCTGTGACGAAGTGGAAGAGGTCAAACTGAGTGACCTCGGATTCCTTCTTCAGGACAATACAACTCTGCATGATAACATGAAGATCATACATGAGTCTGTCTCTGAAGTCCAATCAGTTTCATTGAAACTGAGAAAGGACGTCACAACTATCCAGAACAAACTAAAGGTTCCAAATAAAAGAAACATTCCTCTAAGAACTCAGTACCAAGGTACTCAGCAGAGATGGAATCCCCAGCGAAAAGTCCAGTGTGACTTTTGTGGGAAGAAAGGACACACCACTAAGGTGTGCTGGCACGCTCAGCACTGGGGTGCTGACAAGTCAGTGAAACATCCTAAACAGAAGGTCAGTTGTGACTTCTGTGGAAAGAATGGCCATACTGTCCATGTGCCGCCATAAAATAAAATATGATGCTTTACCTGTTGCACCTAACAAGCAAGGACCCAAAAAGAATTGGGTACCTAAAAGTAACTAGTTACAATGCAGGTAAGCCTGAGATGTGCTGAGAAGTCAAAGATGTGGTATATTGACAGCGCATGCTCAAGGCATATGACGGGTGATGAAACTCAGTTCATCACGTTTGAGCGTAAACGAGGAGGGAGCGTAAGTTTTGGAGACAACAAGAAGGGTAAGATAGTAGGGTCAGGAACCATCGGAGGTAATCCTACTATTGAATCTGTCTCCCTAGTCAGCGGACTCAAATATAACTTACTCAGCGTAGCTCAGCTATGTGACAATGGGAGAAAAGTTATATTTGATGCTACTGGATGTAAAATATACGAGGGTAAAACAAATGAGTTAATCTTAACTGCCCCTCGCATAGATAATGTCTTTATGCTAGACTTAGAGAAAAAGTTTTCAAAAACTGTGTGCTTAGTATCAAAGGAAGAAAATTCCTGGCTATGGCACAGGAGACTTGGTCATGTAAGCATGGACCTCCTGGCCAAATTAGCAAGAAAGCAATTGGTTGAGGGTCTGTCCGAACTTAAATTTGAAAAAGATCAATTATGCCACACTTGCCAAGCTGGAAAACAAACCAAACAATCTTTTCACAGCAAAAATATTGTCTCAACTAAGCGTCCGTTAGAGTTACTACACTTGGATCTCTTTGGTCCAGTCCAGCCGCTGAGTCTGGGTGGAAGAAGATTTTCCTTGGTCATTGTAGATGACTTCTCTCGGTATACGTGGGTCATCTTGCTGACCAGCAAGGATGAAACCTTTGAGACATTTTCAAATTTGGTTAGAAAAATTGAAAATGAAAAAGACCTAAAATTAGCTCACATCCGTAGTGATAATGGTGGAGAATTCAAAAACCAAAAGTTTGTTGAATTCTGTGAAGCCAGCGGCATTGACCACAATTTTTTTGCTCCTAGAACACCTCAGCAAAATGGGGTTGTAGAAAGGAAGAACAGAACTCTGGTTGAAATAGCCAGGACAATGCTGGATGAGCATAGGCTTCCAAAGTATTTTTGTGGAGAGGCTGTTAACACATCATGCTATATTCTTAATAGGGCTCTAGTTAGACCTATATTAAAGAAAACCCCCTATGAACTTTGGAAAGGACGAAAGCCCAATATTGGATACTTTCGTGCCTTTGGCTGTAGATGTTTTATTTTAAATACCAAAGATAGCTTAGCAAAGTTTGATTCAAAAGCTGATGAGGCTATCTTTTTGGGCTACTCAACAAACAGCAAAGCATACAGAGTTTTTAATAAGCGAACTCAAGTTTTAGAAGAGTCAGTACATGTAGAGTTCGACGAAACTAACCCTGCAGGTAGATACCAGCCGCTGACCGAAGATGATCCACACTCAGTAACCGCTGACCAAGATCCAGCTACTGAGTCATTCACGAAAAGGCTGACCAAGAGTAAGAGTGAACCTAAGATTACTTTTACTGACCCATCTATTTCTGCAGAGATTGTTGAAACACAGACAGCACAAGACATGAATCTACCTAAAGAGATAAGGATCCCAAGAGGGCACTCAGAAAGTGCAATCCTTGATTCTGCTGGGAATACCCTGATGACGAGGAATCAACTCAGGAAGTACCTCAGCAATGTTGCTTTCGTCTCAGTTCAAGAACCGAAGAATTTCGCTGAAGCTGAGTACGATGAATTCTGGATGAACGCAGTGCAAGAGGAGCTCGATCAATTCAGAAGAAACGATGTATGGGAGCTAGTGCCTTATCCAAAGAGTCAAAAGACCATTGGAACAAGATGGGTCTTCAGGAACAAGATGGATGAACAAGGAAATGTAGTCAGGAACAAAGCAAGGCTTGTAGCTCAGGGCTACAGTCAGCAAGAAGGTATTGACTATGGTGAGACCTTTGCCCCAGTGGCAAGGCTAGAAGCAATTAGGATTCTATGTGCATATGCATCTTACATGAACTTTAAATTATTCCAAATGGATGTCAAAAGTGCATTTCTTAATGGAGTTATAAACGAGGAGGTTTATGTTAATCAACCTCCAGGTTTTGAGGATCATAAATTCTCTAACCACGTTTATAAACTCAAAAAGGCTCTATACGGCCTCAAGCAAGCACCACGTGCTTGGTATGAGAGGCTGACCAATTTTCTGCTGACTAGAAATTACGTCAGGGGTAAAGCTGATACAACCTTATTCATTAAGAGAAATGGTAAAGATACCCTGCTGGCCCAAATTTATGTTGATGATATAATATTTGGTGCAACTAACGAATCAATGTGCAAGGAGTTTAGCAAACAAATGCAGACTGAGTTTGAAATGTCCATGATGGGAGAAATCAACTTCTTCCTCGGTCTTCAAATTAAACAAGGAAAGAATGGCATCTTCATCAGTCAAGCCAAATATGCCAAGGAGATATTAAAGAAATATGACTTGGAGAATTGCAAGCCAATATCCACTCCTATGGGCACTGACACTGTCCTCTGCGCTGATGAGAATGGTAAGTCAGTAGACAACAAATTATATCGAGGTATGATAGGCTCTCTACTTTACTTAACAGCCAGTAGACCGGACATTCAGTTTTCAGTATGCTATTGTACTAGATATCAATCTAACCCTAAGGAATCTCATTACATTGCCGTAAAAAGAATCCTTAGATATTTGCAAAGCTCAGTGAAAGCAGGTTTATGGTATCCCAATACTCACGATTTCACACTTATTGGATACACTGACGCTGACTATGGACGGGATAAGCTGGAACGTAAAAGCACCTCTGGAGGATGTCACTTCTTAGGAAGCTGTCTTGTATCCTGGTTCAGCAAAAAGCAGGCATCAGTAGCCTTGTCCACCACTGAAGCTGAGTACATTGCTGCTGGTCATTGTGTTGCTCAAGTCCTATGGATTAAGCAACAGCTCGAAGACTATGGTGTTCAAACAAAGACAATTGAAGTCAAATGTGACAACAAAAGTGCAATTGATCTTTCAAAGAACCCAATTCAACACAGCAGAATGAAGCATGTCAGCATCAGACATCACTTCATTAGAGACCATGTACTCAAAGGTGAGATCAAGCTGACCTTTGTCCCAACGGATGAACAGCTTGCGGATATCTTCACGAAGCCACTGGCTCATGAGCAGTTCAGCATACTGAGAGAAGCTATTGGTATGTTTAATCCTCTTCAATAAATTCCTGAACTAAATGAATATGCATGCTGAGTGAATTACTATACTGAATGATTGTTTTTGCTGTGTACTCATTTGAACAGCAAATACTGAGTAAACTTGCACACTGAGTAAGTTAGTTTAAACTTAAACTTAGAAATCATCCCATTATGCAATACTGACCACTCAGAATATCAAACGATTAGTATTCTAAACGCTGAGTGTTATATCCGTTAGAATCATTGCAAAAGCATGCGTATAGCCACCTAGGATGACGTACGCGCCGAATGTGTCATAAATGCCAGGATTATTGTCGGTTCACAATCCCGAGGCAAAACTGACACATGGATTCGATAAGATCCATTTCTCACCTCTATAAATAATGGGTAATTCCCCATTTTATTCTTTGCGCTTATCGAATACTCTGGCAAAGAAATTCTTTCTCTCTAAAAATCCCTCTAAGCTTTCCCATCCTCAACAATGACTAAGGTTACCTACAACATCTCCGGTGCTGGCCACTCTAAGCCCAGCTCCGATGACACTTCCAGGCAAACCTCTGTGCCGGAACCTACCAAAGTAACCTCGCCGAGCAAAGGACAAGCTGGCCAAACCTCTGGTCAGGGAAAGCCTGTAAAAGTCAGGACCTACTCCAAGGTCTTTGAGAACGTCCGCGAATGGAAAGTTGAGCCCTCAAGATGGGTATCAGAAAACTTCGTACAAAACGAACAACCCTTCTGCGAGTGGATTTCACAAAATGGCTGGACGGAGCTATTTTCGGTTAGGGATGACACCTACCCTGACCTGGTAAGGGAGTTTTACCACAATCTCCGCGTTGCAAATGACAACACTGACTATCTGTGTACAGTGGTGAAACAGAAAACCATCTTCATCAACCCTCTCTACTTAGGAAATCTGCTCAAATTAAAAACTGAGGGAGCAAGGCTGAGGAGATCTAGAGATCAGGATGGAACTGGGTATGCACACAACTTCTGCAAACCTGAAGGCCATTCAGGAGAAGTCTCAGCTTCATCCATGGGTCAGCACCAGAAGATGGCTCATTACTTTCTGACCTACTTCATCTACCCGAAGATCAACTGCACTACATCAGCAACAAACTTCGAGCAATGCTTTATATGGCATATGCTGACGTACACACCGATCAATATGCCAGTCTTTCTCGTCGATGGCTTCCTACGCAGCTCTGGTACGTTGAGGATAGGATTGCTCATCACCAGAATCCTACTTGACCACAAGGTTGATCTCGAAGGTGAGGAGAAGACTCGAGGATCTGAGATAACAGCTGCCTCACTGAGAGCATTAAAATTTGGACAGCCTTTGAAGAAAGGTAAAGCTGCTGCTGCTGCTGGACAAGCTGAGGGAACTGCTGAGCCAAAGAAAGGGTGAAGGACTAAGGCCTCAGCTTCCCGCAAAAGAAAAACTACTGAGACTCCTTCCAAAAATGTTGAGTCTCCAGCAAAAAGACAGAAGTCAGCTGGTAAGTCAGTTGAGAAACGAAGCAGGCAAGGTGAGCCTGGAACTGAGGAAACTGCTGAGCAACCTCAGAAGAAGCAGAAACCTTCTACACTAACTCCCCTCAACGCCATACCTACAGACTTTGTAGTACCGGGTGACTCTCACTTCACCCAATGTCAAGGTAGTGTAGCTGAGTCTGAAGAACATGAGGTACAACTGGATGATCACTTCATCTCACAAGTTGAGGAAGAACTTGATGGTGACAGTACAGAAGAAGAAGAAGAAGAGGCCAGCGGTCAGGATGACGCTGAGTACTCTGAGGCGACAGCCAGTGAACATGAGACTGAGCAGGCCAATGCTGGGGTTGCTGCTGGAGATGAGCAAGTACTTGATCAACACAATGTTGATCCAGTCCAAGAACATGCTGACCAGCGTCATGATGAGCAACACGAATCTTCTCCTTCTCACTCAGGAGATCCTAGTCAAACTGTCACTCCACCTTGACGCGGTTTCTAGGAAACCTCACTAAGGGATAAGTGTACCCCGTCGTTATCAAGTAATAAATTTCTGGTTTAAGTCCAGGTTATCGTCCACAGGATTTATTTCTGCAAGTACCGAGCTACTCGATCTCAGATGTTATCTAGGCTTAGGGGGTTTTGAGTTTGTTTGATTAAATTAGTCTACTCCTAGGTTGAATTACGCTACTCCTAGCTAAGTTATCCAATTCTAACTAAGTTATTCTACGCCTAATTAAGTTACTCTACCCCTAATTAAGTTAAACTACTCCTAAGTGATCTTTTACCAATGCAATTAACCGAAGGAACATGAAGGGATACGATGATAATGAAAATAGAATGTTTAAACAATTGAATTGAAACCTAAGTCACTTGTGTCCAAGGCGATTAACCCGACCTATCCTCCTAAAGTCCCTAGTTCGTGATTCCCTTATAAGGCCGAAACTAGCTCTAAGGCTCAGTAATTTGGGCTTAATCTTCTATAGGGCCGTCAATCCTATAGGCACTGACTAGGTCAGATTCAGCTCGCAATATGTGCCAACCTAATTTTGGGATTATCGAATGAGTTAAACCAATCAGACAAAGCGTAAGACAAAGATTAAAACATCAAAACAATTGAATAGACAAGAACTATAATATATATCAAAGATGGAAACATTGTCACGAAGTTACAATAAACCTAAAATTCATAGCATGTATCAGAGGCTAGACAGAATGTAAAAGAAGAAAAATCCCTTTCAGGGAACCTGTCTACCAATGCAGGCGTCTTTCTAGGACTTAAGGATGAAGCTTGAGTAATCCTCGGTGAATGGAGCTTCGGAGGTGTCTTCAATGGAGGTTTGAAGGATATGGAGGAGGTGGAGAGGATTTCTCAAGGTGAAAAGCTAAGTAAATTACAAAGGAAAAAGATCTCTAATTTACATTGGAAAAACTCTATTTATAGACGCGGCTCGGGCCCTTTTCTTGACCTAATTCGTGTCCTTATTGATGTAGGAAGTCGTGGGGTCCATCGTGGCATCGTGGGGGCGAAATTGGTCTTTTTGACCAATTCCCGCAGGTTTGCTCGTCGAGCAGGGCTACTCGCGACGAGCAGCCCCCTGCCCGCCGAACAGGCGCCTGGCGGCCTGCTCGGCGAGCAGGCACAGTGCCTGGGCAGTGCCTGGGTAGTGCCTAGGCGGTGCCTGGGCAGTGCATGGGCTGCTCGCCGAGCAGCGCCCGGGCTGCGCGCCGATGCTCAATTCGCCGAGCGACTGCCGGGGGTCCCCGAGACACGATTTTTGCCTGAAATTGATCATGTTTTAACCTGCACACGCACATAAACTCCAAACAACATTAGTCCAAGGGCTAAATTGACCCGCCAATCGCTTATTTGAGCAAACGCTTCGTTTGGTGCGACTTTTGACGGATCAATTAGCTTCAAAAGATAACGGAATTATAATATGCATGCCATTTTGGCCGTATTTGCCTAAATTGATCATAAAACGAGCCTAAACAACGAAAAGTAAATAAAACGTTTCCAATTTCTAACTAACTCACACAAAAGCATTTAAATGCGAGAATTGCTCGCTTATTAACAAAATAACGCTAAAACCCGTCCTAAAACCGTACCCAAAGATAGGGGGTTTTGACCCCTATCACACCTCGTAGAAGAAGAAAGTTGGTTAAGGCCAGTGAGAAGCCTGTCAGTGAAGATTTTGTGCCACCACCAACTCTTCCTGACTTTGTCATCTCAAAGACAACTAAGGACCCCTCTACAGTCAAGCTGACATTTTTCAAACGCCAACAACCCTCTACTGCTTCAGCGTCCTTAGAAAAGCAAGCCTCTGTTTCTTCTCAACAGGAACATGCCGACCAAAATGCTTCCGCCACCTCAACCAGTCAGGTTGAGCCGATTACTGTGAATGCTATTTCTTCAAGCATGGTGCTGACTACACACACTTCTGCCGTCAGCACAGACAGTATTCGGATTACCACTTCTCCAACTCAACTCTCTGCCTTTCAATCAACTATACCTAAAACTCAAGTGCAGATTGAAAATGCTATTCCAGTCACTGACCAGGTCACTCCTTTCACTCCTCTTCCTTCCGGTCATACTGATGTCCCTGAAGGCTCACAAAGCTATCTGAATGCCACTGAGTCCGGCAAAAAGATCATTGACTCAGTACAAGCATTGATCAGAGACCTTCAACAGTCCACTCCTCCTGCTGCTGGGTCTTCAACTTTTGAGAATACTCAGCTTTCCCAGGTCACTCAACTTTTCAACGAAGTTAAGGGACTCAAGGACTTGCTGAATGTAATCATTACCTTCCAAGCACAGCAAGCTAAGCAGGATTCAATCGCCAAACTGACTGAGATCCAGCTGACAATCGTGCAGTACTTGACCTCCTTACAACAACAAATCTAGAACTTGTCAGCTGTGAACCCCGACCATGCCACTTCATCTGAAGTCAAGATGCTCTTTGCTCAGCTTCACACTGAGCAACTCATGACCAACGAGCAAATGATTTCTTACAATCAGTGCTCAGTAGAGCAAATTGGTGAGGCTATTCGCTTGCTTAATCTGAATAAGCAAGAGATGGATACTGACGCAATGAAACAGAATGAGATGCAGTCTATCATACAACAAACCTTCAACCACATTCGTCATAACAATATTCAACGCCAGTATTACGACACAACCCTCTTAAAGACCTTTCACCAAATCTTTGCTGGTCTTACTGAAGCTCTCATCTGGCAAGGCAAAGCTCAAGCGTTTAGCGTCAATATGCTCAGTGCTGCTGAACTTAACATACACTAAGAGGTATCAACTGATGGAATTGCAATTTTTGACGGCGTCAATGAAAGCGCTGAGAAACTTAAGGAGCTGTCCCAAGAACTGACTCGAGCTGTCTTAACTGATGCCTTCAGACTTCCTCCTCCTGATGCTGACAAAACGGGGGAGAAAGAACAAGCAGCTAGAGCTCAGCATGAGCGAAGTCAGTCGCAACACAAGAAAAATAAATAGATAGGCTAGCTCAGTATAGACTAAGTCAGATGAAATCTATATGCCTTATCTATAAGTTTTGTTGTGTAAACACTGACTACTATCAATATATCATATCTGCATCTTTTATTCTTATTCCTGAGTTATGATATATGTTAATATATGTTACTGTGTACTGAGTCATTACGTATCTTCAATTAAATCAGCTATGTTTTATACTTATAGATCTTATTGACTGAATCAAATGCTGATAACATGTTTGACATTGTCCTATGTGCTTATAAAACATTGTTTGTTAAGAATCCATTGAACAACAAATTACTCAGCGCACTCTATATGATTAAACCTTCCGCTTTATACTGAGTAAATAAAATATGTTTAATAAGCTGACCTATATCTAAAAACTGACCATAGACTTACTCAATTAAACCTTTAAATGTTTAGAGTAAAACTAAGTCAGTAGCTCAACCCTTACGGGGGAGTTTGCTAAGTATAATAGGTCAACTATCATGGGAGAGCTCAATACTGAGTTCCTCGCTGAATAGTTTTGCCAACATCAAAATGGGAGAGTTTGTTGAAACACCTTTACATATAATTTTGATTTGACAAAATTGTTTAAGTATAATTGAAATACATATTCTAAACACACTAAGTTTAAATGCTTTGATTTATTCTACTAATGTGTTTGTTCAATGTTGAGTTAAATTGTTTATAAGACACAAGAATTAAAAGGCCCAAGCCCAATACGGAAGTCAAGGCCCAAGTCAAACAACTCAGTACAACTCGGCCCGCGTTTGTTAAAACGTTGTCGCTTTGGACAAAACGCAACTCAGCAAGAGAATGATCTAGAAGACCTTCGGGAACAACTTCAAGATGAAGCTGCTGAGTAGTCTCGACAAAGCGTACAAGACAGCAGCTGGCTAATGAAAACCTCCAGACAAAGTATTTCTACTTTGGGTAAAGTTCAGACGACACAGTATGCTGTCCAGTTGACTTTACCATAAAAGGAGAGACAGTCTGCTGAGCTGACCGAGGACAGAAGATACACAATTCTGATTGGCCGAGAGCTCTGAGCAAGTCAGGATGACAACGACAGGTAGCCGTTTCCCTCCAACGGTTATTTCGAAATTCGAAATGACCGATGCCCAGACGTCTCTATAAATAGTGCCATCAGAAGCTTCATTCAACACAGAACTTGATCAAGCCATTACGCTAACCAAATTTCTACACAAGTTCTGCAAGCAAAGAAGCAAAGCAAATCTTACACTACAATTCTTATATCTGTGTAAAAGTCTAGAGTGATTATTTCAATCGTCTAAAGTGTCTTAGCAAATCTTTGTATAGGAAAAACACTTATCATTTCTAGAAGATAGAAAGGAGAGGCTGAGTACTCGGTTATAGTACTCAGCGAGAGATTAGGATTGAGTAGAGGTATAGAGGAAGGTACTCTTGTTATACTCAGTTGCTAAGATTGTAAAAGGTTTGAGGCTCTACCTTTAAAGAGCTCAGTAGAGGATTCGAAATCTCGGAACGTGTTCCGGGGACAGGACGTAGGCTTAGAAGAAGCCGAACCTGGATAAATCTGCTGAGTAAAGTATTTCTTACCTTTAACTCCTTATTTATATTGCTTGCTTAAAATAACCAAAAACTGACCAAGTAAAGAGGTCAAGTTGAGTTGTGCGCGTTAAACGTCTGAGCTCAGGAATAGACTCTAAGTGCTATCTCCTGACTCAAGCTAAGAAACTGGCCTAGTCACCAGTTGACTAAGCCAGTATCTTGCTGTTTACTCAGCGCCGCTGTTAAAACCTTTTTCCTTAGAAAAAGAAGTCTGCCCTAATTGCGAAAAAGTTTAAATAGTTCCTAACCCCCCCTTGGAACTATACTTGCAACCTTACAAGGGACCAACACTTGTTACATATACTATAATATGAGAAAATGTACCTATTTTTTGACAACGAATTAGCTCTCGATAGGTGGCAAACTTAATCTTCGAGATCCCGAATTAATTTTATAAATTAAAAACCCCTAAATTAATTTCATAAATTTAAAACCCTGAAAAAATAAACCTAATTTTAATTTAGAAAAAAGAAAAAGAATTTACCTAGGTTTCAAAAAGAAATGAAAGAATTTACCTATATGGTGGTGGCCGGCCGGAACAAATGGAAGTGGGGGAGGCAAGCTGCTGGGAACAAATTAAAGGGATCCCAATCCCTTTATTTATTTGTTTAATTTGCCCTAACCCAAAACGACATCGTTTTGGTTATGGGGCAAATTAAAAAAAAAAAAGCCCAGCCCAGCCCAGCCCATTGGGCTAGGCTTTACTCTTCTCCTTCTCCACAGAGAAGGAGAATAGGGTTTTGGCATCTCCTTCTCTGTCGAGAAGGAGATGACAGGGGAGGGGGGGCTAATTTCTGGAAACCAGAAATTAGCAGTACGCAACTCCGGCGCCGGAGGGGGCTGGAGCCCCCCCCCCCAGGCGCCGGGCTATATCCGCCTCTGCACACAGACTCTCTCTCTCTCTCTCTCTCTCTCTCTCTCTCTCTCTCTTTCTCTATTTCTCTTCCTCAGCAAGACTTCGTTCTTATTTCGTGGATTATTCGTTCTTCCTCCTGAATAATTTTTGCGTGGAAAAAGTGTGACTGGTGATACAAGTTCTTGGTTGTAAAGAGATTCTTACGCTGCCTACTCACGTTTAATCAAAGCTCTAAAAGATATGACCAAACTCGTACTTGAGTCTATTTGATTATTTGGATAGTAAAACCCTTCATTGGTATCAGGACCCTAGAACTTGTGTTCTAGTTAAGTAATAGTCAAAACGATATTTTTATCCATATAAAAGTTAATTAATATATTAGAACATGTTTAGTAGACATTTTTACATCAAAATAGACTGTAAAATTGCAAAAGACAATGTCCTTGCGATAAGGAATCTGTTTTTTCGGCTTTAAAAAATTGTTCCACCTCAAACAAGGCATGTGTTCTCTATATCTAAAAATCAGCTTGTCGTTTTGAAAATCTGATCTCCCTAATGTGATAAAGATCCCAAAAACCTTATGGCGAATGGAACTCGGGGACTAATTGAAGTCGGTAAGGCGTTGCATGAGCCACATGCGCCGCCCTCTCTACCCACGTGTGTGGGCTATGCACGCCACATGGTGCAACGAGATTCATTCACATGTGCCATATGACGCTAGGTGGTCGAATCACTAGGTGCCACCTGACGCACATCAGTGTCAAACATTCAAGTAACCTCATCCTCCCTACCCTTACTATTACATTTTTGATGCTTTTCCCTCAATTAATACAACATGGTCCATATATGTCATCCTTGCACAAAACTATTTCACAAGTGGTGCTATCTCCCCTAAAATAGGCGTCAGTTGTGTAACCAAAACTCTTGCCTCCCTCTTTCTTCAAAGTCATTACTCAACTAGATCATACACCCGGCCCATGCCATCAAATCCCCAAATGACACTCTAAGACATGTTTCAGACCCAGATCTCACCTTGGCTCATACCCGACCTGGGTTATGTAAACCTAAACCTTAAATTTCCTAAGTCGATTCCCTTCTACTTTCAATTTATTTAGATATTAACCTTCATGATTATGAGACATTACATGTATTGGATCATGTTCAATCAGAGGTTTCCTCTCCTATTATTAAGGCATTAAAAGATCTTCCAAAATTGCTCAACATGGTGACGCGTTCTCAAATCGTTATTAAGTCTTGAATGCTTTTATCTATAATCCCACCTAATTCTAGCGTCAATATTCTCGTGTGTAAATCCATTGAAGAGGAATATAGTCCACTCGCGACTAATGGACCTTGGAGCTTGGTTATGTTGCATGCTCGATCTAACCTAATCGATTTCAATGGGTGTTTATGAAAACAATTGTTGGACAGGGACATGTGAAAACAATTGTTGGACAGGGACAGGGACAGGGACATTGAGAAATTAAGATGAGGGGACTCCTTTGTCCGCTTCAGACTCATATAGAAGAATTGTTGGTAGGTTGAAATACTTAACGTTTACACATCCTGAAATTTCCGTTACGGTTAACCAAGTTTCCAGTTTATGCATGCACTTAGGAATCTCCATTGGCGTCTTATCAAGCATATTTTACGCCATCTTAAAGGGTTTCTTGGTTCTCAGTATTATTCTTTCCAAAACACCAATTTCACAGTTACACTATTTTTCTGGTGTGGATTGGGGTGGTTTTCAGGATGATAAAAAAATACTATTGGTTATGTTGTATTGCTAGACTCCTATTTGCTTTCATATTCTTCTAAAAAAGCAACAGACTGTCTCTCGTTCCTCCACCGAAGTTGAGTATCGTGATGTTAATTATTTATGCCACTTCAGAGTTGATTTGGGTTCACATGTTAATATTGGAAATCGATTATCATCTTTCTAGGCCCTCACTACTATGATGTCATAATCTCAGTGTCATTTATCTTACGGAAAATCTTGTGTTTTATAGTCAAAGTAAACATTTAGTTATTGATTTATACTTTTTTTGCGATAACATTTTCTCCAATAGTTTGGTTGTCATATACATTTCCACTCAGGATCAAATAGCGGATGTGTTCATTAAACCCTTTGTTAAGGATTGATTTATGTTTCTTTGAGAAAAGCTCACAGTTCGTCCATGTCATGTTCAGCTTGAGGGAGAGTGTAAAGGAAGTTACAACTAGAGCTTTCATATTTATGTATTTCCAAATTGAATACAATAATTGTCTATATAAATATATATACGCATTAGGGTTAACTACAAAAAACTACCATGTGGTTTGGCTGATTTGCGAACCGGTACATGTGGAATTTTTTTTTTTTTTTTTTTGCAGACAGCCTCGAGTTTGTCACCGTTAACAAAATCGTAGAAAATGGATGGAATCAGTTAAGTTGATGACATGGCATAGGGGTATTTTGGAGAAAATGAAATTTTTGATTTTTCTTTCTCTCTCTCCTCCTCTCTCATTCTTCGTCCATTCTTCTTCCTCCTCCTCCTTCTCTTCTTCTTCCTTTCTTCTTCTTCTTCTTCTTCTTCTTCTTTTGTTCTTTTTTTTTTAAATTCTGAAATCTTCAGAATTCTGAAATTCCAGAACGTCTGCAAATTCCAGGTGTGAAGAACGTCTAGATTTTCCAGACGTTCTTCATATCTGGAAATTCCAAACATGATGAATGTTTGGAAAATCCAAACGTTCAACTTCTGGAATTACAGAATTAAAAGAAAATAAGAGAAGAGAAGAAAAAAGAAAGAAGAAGAAGTAGTAGTTAAAAGAAAGTCAAAAAAAAAATTTCTCGAAATTGCCCCTATGATTTAACAGTGTTAAATTAGTTGCCGCAATTTTGTTAATGGTGACAACCTCAGGGTTGTGTTTAACCCTATATGTTATACATCATTCATTAATCAATACAGTGCGAATTCCTCAAATCTTAGCAATACTAACCCATTATATTCGTGTTATGATAACATAAGTGAATATTGGAGATTCGATCTTGAATAGAGGTAGATCCGCCCTTCATGTTAATCGGATGTCCTATCTCGGCTTCTAGAGTTTCATTCCTTGTCCATTCGAAATAAGGAATTCTCTCATGATTTCTGTTTTTTATGACTGAAAAAAATTGAACTGATGAGAACTGAACTGAACTGAATGCTACTGAACTAAACTGAATTCTACTGAAACTGATATAATAATGTAATCCTTTAAAAATAGCAATAATTAAAATAAAAATCTGATAAAAATAATAATGGTTCTAATAATAATAATAATAATAATAATAAAATAATTATAAAAAATAATTATAATAAGTAATGATAAATTATTGAACTGAACTGATTAGTGAAATGAACTGAACTGAATGTTACTGAACTGATTGATACTAAATTAAGTAATAAAGAACATGACCTAAGAGTCTATACACCGTGTGTAGATCGGATCACCTACTAGGGAATGCTGACTTTCTCGGTCTCCTTTCCTAATAGGACACATAATCAGTTTTCTCTTATTTAGATTAGGAGTATTCATTCCTATATAAAAGGGTTGAATTCCCTTCATTTAGGTATTATCACATTACAACATTGCTTTACATTATAATATATCTCTCTAAGTTCATATTGTTCACTTCCTTATTCTTTTTTTCTCTAGATCAAAATTGACTTGACCATCACATCACTTGCTGAGGTTCCGGCTAAAGTTTATTTTGCGGAATATTCACACAAGAGAGACAGGCTACACCACACAATGGTTGCCTATACACGCTGTTTAAGAACACATATCCCAATTTTTTTATATCAGAATTCGGTTTTTAAATTTTCTTTTGTATTGGATTCATATCATGTTATCGGATCGTAACACAATTGTCATGATGTAGATTGAAATCGATGTGGACGGTTTTAGTCTTAAACCGACAAAGAACACAAACTTCTCTACCTAAATTAGAAGGTTGAGTAAACCCAAGGATGAACTCCTTGCTCCAATGGAGGCTCAAAATGTTAATAATATCAAAGTTGTATTTCATTGCAAAAGAGGGAGAATTTATACCTTCTCCAAACTTAGGGGGAAAAGACTAAATGCCCTTACTAGGGTTACAAGGATAGCTATAACTCTAGGGGTAAAATAGGGATAAGTGAGCTAATGGCAGTTCAGTAAATAACAGGGGAATGACAAAACAGCAAATATAGGGTGGCAGATCTTGCTCCTTGCAGGAAGAACTTAGGGAGGAAGTATCCCTTGGCCCAGGCACGCTCCGCGTGTTCTTCCTCACGCTCCGTGTGGATGCGGTTCTGAACTTGGTGCATCTCGTTGGCTCGTTTCACGCGCCACGTACTTGGGAACACGCTCTGCGTATTGGACCTCCTGGACCTTACTCGTTCCGATGGCTCGCTCTACGCTCCGCGTTCTTGGAGACACGCTCCGCGTATGTGACCTCCTGGGTTCTCCTTCGTCTTTGGGACTCTTCACGCTCCGCATGCTGGTATCCACGCTCCGCGTGTTTGGCTGGTTGCCTTCTCCCTCCTTGGTTGGGTCTCCATCGCCTTCACGAGCTTTGAAGCCACGCCCCACATGTCCAATGCCACGCTCCGTGTCTCTTGGCTCCGGGTCCGCTGCTAGGTGAGGGATGCCCTCATCATATCACCTCAACTAAACGCAGATATAAAAGTGCAAATTTATACATATCCACTTAGAATCAATTATATAAAATTGTATTAAGTGAACATGTTCTTTATTTCTTTAAGTTAAATTTCTTCGATTTCTAATAGAAATAATAGTCTTTAATTCGAAGAGAACCTATTATTTGAATCCAATTACAGAAAGGATACATAAACACTTAGCATGATTAAGTGTAGTTATGATGCTTAACTACTATATGAATTCAATTTTTTATTATTAATTTAAAATTAGTATGTTGTCTTCAAGTGAAAGTAAAAAGATATTATCAATCTAAAAGAATGCTTTAAGAAAAGTAATATCTATAATATATATTCATCAAACTGAATTTTATATTACATCAAATAGTAAATTATATTATTTGAAATAACATACTTCATACAAGCTATACAAACTATAAAAATAAATCATTTACAAATGAACTGTTGTTTTAAAATGAAAACCCAAATTTATTTAATTATGAAATTGAATCGAACATCTGATTGAATGCTTCTTCCAATATATTTGGTAATGTTTACTTGTATGTGTTTTTTTTCTCTTTTTCTAAAGAAAACACTTGTATTTGTTAGTTACCGTGGATTTATTAAAATTCTCGGGTGAAATTTACTATGAAATTAGCAACCGGAAGACCAGAATTCTGTTACGGATGATGGAGGTGGTGAAACTTATGGTTTGGGTAACAGAAAGGAATGGTTAAAATTTTAAAGTGAGATCCTAATAAACTCAGATTTAATGGTATTTGATTAAATATATTTGATTAAATCACCATTTAAGACAACATTATGGTCAGTGTTCAACAAAAAGGTTATAGGGACCATTTAGCCCTCTTGATGAGAGAGAATTCCAGACAAGATTGTAAAAAACGTTATGCGCTAGTTTGGCGGATAGAGTCTTTGAGGATTAATCAGATTTGTATTTTTTTATTTGTTAATTAATAAATTATTATATAAATTCAAATAAAATATTTATTATATTATTTAAAAATAATAATATAAATTATTTAATATAGAAAAATACGTATATTTAGAACATATATCGTTAAAAACGAGCAAACATCATTATTTCGACAATAATATCATTGAAACAACTCCATAGTGAATTATAATAAAATAAAATAAAAATCACGATAAAAAAAATGTTTTTATTCATCATTGCTTAAACGATGTCTTTCCCTCATTTCTTCCGGAAAGATCATTCTTAATGGGCTGACCGAATGTTGTGGTAATTAATGAGTCTGAGCTTGTTCGGTTAAGCCCATAACGTTCTTCAATAATGTATCATTAGTGATTCCCATGTGTCTTGGAAAGCCAAGAAACAATTTGTTGTTATTCGTTCGTCTTCTTGGCTATTAACTTTTTGTTTTCCTTTTTTATTCTTTTTAATTATGAATAATGAAAAAGAAAAAAAAAATCGCAAAATATAGAGCAATGAAATTGACAACTTGTGAACTCATATAGTTATCAGCTATTCTTCATGACCTTGGGGCTTAAGAATCTTCTATTAACTATTTTGAGCTACGAAAACTAGAACATCGGCTATTGCTGCAAATCGGATGTTTCATGACGCACAAAATGTGTTGCAATTGATTGTCATTATATCCAAGATCAAAACAAGGCAGGCTTGATCACTACAACTGATGTTTCATCTACTAATCAAGTGGTTGATCTTCTCACTAAAGTTTTTCCTATCAAATTGCACATCATTTGTATGCGCAAGCTTGAGGGGAGTATTGTGAGAAATTATCATCTTATATTTTTTTTATACTTGAGAAGATTATAGTCTTTTTATGTAACGACCCGGTCCGGAGAGGGTGGCGCCGGGGTAGAAGGTCTGAGCAAGGAGCGGCCCTAAGGGATGGCGATGGGGGCAGGAATGAACTGAATCCCACATCGGAAATGGAGAGGGAGTGAATGGGGCTTATTAGTAAGATGTGAATCCAATACATGCAGACGCGTTTTAAAAGCCGTGAGGCCCAATGTGTTGGAATTGGGCCAGAGCGGACAATATCTACATGGTATTGGACCCCGTCTCGGGTCACGTTGAAAACACATAGGAAACTAAGCAATTATCATAATTAAACACAAACACCAACATAACTACAAAAATGCTCCTCATTTATCGTCGTCTATCAAAATCTCATAACCAAATGAACTTGCTACTGAGAATGAGACGTTTGTGCTGGCCTGCCTAAATGTAGAGTAAACCTGAAAATCTAGCAAATGGAACAACCTCTGAACCTAGCCTGAAAATTTCAACGTGGCAAGGGGTGAGCTGCCTACTCAATAAACATAATTACCTATATTTATATACATGAATATATATATATACGCATATATACATTTAATTAATCAAATAATCAAAAAATCAATCAATCAGGAATAAAAATATAAACATATCATCTTGTACATAACTCGATTTACTTCAAACAATAAAATTATAATTTTATTATCTTTATTTTTAAGGGCCCAGCTAGACCTAAGTGAAATATACTCAATGGTCTCATGGTTAACAATAGTACCTTTTTAACCTCGTAATGATTTCTTTTTTTTTTTAATAATACGGTATTGCTATCGCCCCCAGTTTTAGGACACAGTATAAACTCAATTAGAGTAAAATAACACCCTACCCAGGTGCCTGTGATCACAGTATCAACAAACCTCCAGACCATTGAATATACTCACCGCAGCTAGCTATTTATGTTTTATTCTAACTCAAACATAATCCAATATAATTTCGTAATTTATAAACTTCTGAACTCATATACATTCCAATTATATTATGGTATAATTTCACAGCTAATACCTCAATAGATAAATACATGAACAACATGATTTCAGGAAAAACAAAGCCTTATATCAATAAATTCAATCATACAGTGAACATTTGATTCCACATCTTAAATCACCGTATATATAAATAAATTACCAATTAAATGATAATCAAATACTCAACATTCATTCCAGATACATTTAATTATTCTATGACAAATATAGATAGACACTCACATAAATATATAAATATATATATAGAAATATATATAAATATAAGCAATTAAGTTTACCTCTCGCCCCAAACGCTAATTAATTCGTTCAGGTTCTAACTGAACCTTCGTTTGCTCCCTGGAGTTTCGCCGGAGTTGTCAGAAATGCGAACCGAGACTATTAGGAGATAGCCAACGTTCAAGGGAATCCAAAAATACACCAGTTTTACAACTAAAATCGGTTAAAAGGTCGAGATCTAACACCTTTCCGGTGAAAATACCCTCTCTGATTATCATACTTTTTGCTCGGAAAAATATCAATATTGGTCTTGAAATGTTACTCGTGAAATAAGGAATTTAATGGTATGATTTTCGTTTTAAGAGGTAACCGAAATATGAAGTTATGGACAAAAATAAAACAAAAGAATATATGAAAAGAAACAGAGGAACGGCGGTTCCCCTCTCCCCTCCTAACCCTCCATTTCGTTTTTACCCCTCTCCCTAAAAATCCAAAAACCTAATAATTATAATTATAAAATAAAATAAATAAGATATAATAATATTAATATTAATGTAAAGTAAAATTGATGGGTCCGTAACTTTATAAATTTTCTTTTCTAATCTTACAATTATAATATATATACTAGGTGCCTTCTATGCTTACTTTGTTTTTGACAAAGTACCATTATTTGCTGTGTTTTCACCATTAGATGATGGAGTATAAAATTAATCCAATGGTGAAAACACACAAAGTAAGCATAGCCTTTACCATATATACTTGATAACTTGCTGGATCCGCTTTGATATTCTTTGCCGGAGTTACCTGCAAAACAAAACCGGAGACAGGATCTCCGGGAAAACTCTCCGACGATCAAGTCAGTTTTTGTAAAAATAAGTCTATAATTTAGCAATAGCTTTGTGGGAAAAAATGTGAACGTACCTCCCCCCTTATTCTTAAGGCCATTTATAGGTGTTTTTTGGGTAACTGCCGAGGGCGGTTACTCCTTAGTGGGCCACGTTCTGAGGGCGGTTACCCCTTTTTAGGCCATGTCCCTTTCGTGGCTTTCATGGCAACGAACGTGGTTTTGAGTGGAAGTCTTGACGCTCCGTTTAGGAATTCGGGGCGGTTTACTCGCTGCGCCCGCTTCCTTCATTCGGGTCCCGTCCAATCTTAGCCCATGGGGCTTTAATATGGACTGGGCTTGCGAAATGAATATAACCCGTTTTGGGCTTCGCGGGTTATCACATGCCTCCCCCTTGGTCTAGCAAGAGCCCTTTTAGGGTCTTTTTATAGGGGACGCTTCATCTTTGTCCGATTATTTCAAAGTTTTGAATTTGTGCATTTCCCTTCTTTCGTTTTCTCCGGCGTCGACCTTTTAATTCCGTTACTTCTTTTCCGGCGTTGACCTCTTAATCCCGTCACTTCACTGTGTTGTCTTTTTCATGTAAGTTTTTCTTTTCACATTTGTTCCTTGTTCGACTTTTTGCTTCTGTTTTCCTTTTATCGATCATGTCAGACCTCGACTTCGCGCCGTTTGACGACGATTATGTCCGCGAGGTCTCTAACGAGGTCGAAGAGATGGTTGAGGAAGCTTCAACCAGCTCTCCTGGGTGTAATTCTCATCCCGCCGACTTCCTTCATCTAGCGAATACAACCGACGAGGGTTTAGGTTTTGACCCCAAAAAGTTGATTCCGCCACCTGTCCCAACCCCTCGTTTGTTACCAAAGAAGGACAGGTCGGGAAGTCTGGTTTGTCAAGAGACAATCGATGATTTGCGGGAGCATTATCCCTGGCTCCGAGGTCTCGAGACTATCATTCCTGGGGAGGATAGGGGACCGGGCGATTTCCCAAAGGGGTACTTCACTATTTTCGTGGCCCAGATTATCTGCGGCTTCACTTATCCGCTGGCGGATGAGATTGCTTCTGTCCTAGGCGGTTATGGAATCGCGCCCGGGCAATTGCATCCTAACGGCTGGGCCGATTTGACTCTGGACAAATTCTTGGCGGATTGTTTGGAGGTTCCCTTTTCGCCCAAAATCTTCTCCAAGCTCCACCATTTCAAAAGCTCGGCGGGGTATTTCACTTTCATCCGCCAGAGCGGATACTATGGTTTTGATGAGAAGCTGAACAAGATCCGCGAGTGGGATCGATCTTACTTTTTTATCAAGTTTAATGAGGAAAACCTGAACTTCCTTCGTTGCTGGAGCCGACCCAACGTAAAGAGTTTGAACTTCGGGTATCCCAGCAAGGAAGAATCCGCCGTTATCAAGTTCCTGAAGAGCACTCCTCCTTTTGTATGGACATACGATCAGGCCTTTCATATGCTAAGGAGCCGAGTAGCGATTGCGTACCGCGAGGGGGATCGCGTTGTCTATATTCCTTATCGCGTTTTTGTGCAAGGTACTTTTTATTTCCAAGTTGATGGTTTCTTTTAACCCTTTGCAGGGGTGATCCTTTATCTCAAATGGCTGCAGATCGGGAGGCTAAAGCCCTGGCGAGAAGAAAGAAGCGGATGACGGAAACCGCTTCCGTTGTAGGGGCGGATCCTTCTGGAGGGACGATTCCTTCTATTGGGGCGGCTTCCCCGGTTAGGGCTTCCGCTTCACAAGGTCCCGCTTCTGCCTCCGAGGATCTTCCTTTAACCAGGAAGCGGAAGATAAGTGCGGATACAGAGTCTTCTCGTTCTAAAAAGAAGAACACTTCTGTGTCCCTTACTGTTGGCGGCGCACCTGTATCCGCCTCGTCTAAAGGAAAGAGCAGTACCCCCATTCACGAGGTATCTTGATCTACTCCCTCTTGTATTGCTACTTTTTCCTCATGAGCTATCTGTCGTTCTCTTGATATTTTTCTTTATGCTTTTGCAGCCAATCCCCGATATTAGCGGATGGTGGACTAGGACTTTCGGCCTGGCCGTGAACTTCTCTTGCAAGGATATTGTATCTTCCATATGCAATGTCCTCGGGCGACTTCCCTCTGCCTCCCGTGTGCGCGAGCAAGTACCGCTCCCTACTGTTGTGGAAGGGATCGAGAAGCGTTCTGTAGAGGTATATTATCGCTTTGTCCTTCGCTTTCAAATATCTTGTGTTCATTGTAACCGCATATTTCTATTCGCCCATTTTTATTTGTGAGACGTGTTATATGCAGATTATCAATTTCGCTGAGGGCATTCTCCGAAGGGATGCAGAGCGAGCCAAGGAGTTGGAAAGTCTTGGTACGGAATTGGCGACTCAGAAGTCGCTTTATGATGATGTCCAAGGGAAGGTGAAGGTCCTAGAGGGCACCTGTCAGAAGGCCGTGGGCGAGAATGAGGAGGCCCTTAAATCCCTTCAGGCCAAGTCCGATGAACTGCAAAAAGCCCTCGACGACCTAGCTGCTTTCAAGGAGGCCCAAAAAAAGAGGGTTGAGGAGATTTTGGCTGAAGATGGCGCCCGCATCTACTGGTATGGGGAGCGGATTCATGCCGCTTATGAGCACGGGCATCAGGGTCTAGTACTTAACCGCCCCAAAGTTCCCATCCCTGAAAAGGATTTAACTGGGGAGTGGGATAAGCTGGAAGCCGAGGATGCTGATATGGATGAGGTACTCTTCTTAGATTGGAAGAGTCTTCAGGATCCTCCGATTAGCTGCGAGATCCCTATTCAGCCCGCGGAAGGAGAGGCACCCCAAGTCGTTTCTCAACCTGTGCAAGAGGTACCTCTCGCCGAAGAGGTTACTGAAGCGGTTACTGATTCAAGGGTTGAGGATTCGCTTGAAGTAGATCCTCCTACCGGAGGAGATGAGGGAGTCGCCGCAGTCCAGGAGGGCATTAGGGGCGAAGGAGAGGAAGCTGTATCATAGCTTAACTTATATTTGGACTTTTGTATGTAAAAACCATGTAACAAACCGCTCTGATATATATATTTTCTTTCGGTTGTTGCTTTTCATATGTGTGTCACTTTTTTGCCCTTTATATGTGCCCTTTGTCCTTTTGCCGACTTCCATATTTGTGTTTCTTCATAGCTAGGGTGGCCAGACCCTTTTTGCAATTTTGAGTACTCGTTTATTCGCTTAATTTTATGCCTTAACTTATAATTCTTCTTTCGAAAATAATCATAAGTTTTGATCATAAGGTTTTGCGAGTGATGCGTAATCATGCATCCGCCTTTCTTTAACAGGCAACACATTTATGTGTTTTTTATTTTAACCCTAAGGTTTTTTGCGAGCGATGCGTAATCGAGCATCTGCCTTTCTTTAACAGGCAACACATTTATGTGTTTTTGATTTTAACCCTAAGGTTTTTTGCGAGTGATGCGTAATCATGCATCCGCCTTTCTTTAACAGGCAACACATTTATGTGTTTTTGTAAAGAATCCGCATTTTGTTGTAACATACTGAGTGAATGTAATAACTTTTATTGATGACGAGAAAAAGTTTATTACATATGTACACCAATTGTGCGGGATCGAAGCCTCATTAAAACCTTTTATCAGAAAACCCAGTGGGAAAAACTCATAAAAGGAAAAAGAGTACTCGTCATTTCCTCGAACTACTCGGCCTTTCTATATAGGCGTAGATTCTCTAGATTCCAGGTGCGCGGGAGCTTCTTTCCACTCATTTCTTCTATTTCGAAAGTGGCCGGTCCCATCTTCTTGGATACTTTGTATGGCCCGATCCAGTTGACGCCTAGCTTGCCTTTGCCATCTCTAGACTGTATTTTATCTGCTTTTTTCAAGACCAAGTCGTTTTCGTTGATCATTACTTTTCGCACTCTTCTGTCATGGTATTTCTTGATTCTATTGCGGTACATTGCCATTCGCATGTAAGCTTTTTCTCTTCGTTCCTCCACAGAATCCAAAGCATCTCTGATGTTGATAGGATTTTGTGTGTCGCAATAATAAATTGTCCGATCTGTGGGCGACTTGATTTCAACAGGTAGGACTGCTTCGGCTCCATAAACTAGCGAGAAAGGTGTTTCGCCTGTTGCTGCCTTTACAGAGGTTCTGTATGCCCACAACATATGGGGTATCTCATCCGCCCAACCTGTTTTTTTGTCACCTAGCCGCTTCTTGATGCCTTGAACCATGGCCCTGTTGGTAACCTCCGTCATACCATTTGATTGGGGATGGTTTATAGAAGAAAAATGATTCTTGATTCCCATGCTTTCGCAGTATGTTTTGAACTTGGCACAGTTGAACTGGGTGCCATTGTCGGTTATAAGCTTCTGCGGGATCCCAAATCGCATGATAATGTTCTCTCGTAAGAACTCGATCATTCGCTCAGGTGTTTGTGCGGTTACTGCCTCCGCTTCTACCCATTTGCTGAAGTGGTCCACTGCGACTATCAAATACTTCCTTTTCTTTGTTGTTTCTGGGAATGGACCCACTATATCAATTCCCCATGTTGCGAATGGCCACGCCGTCATTATAGTGATTTGTTCAGCTCCGGGAACATGCTTTTCATTCGCATGGATTTGACAGTTGTGACATTCCGCAACCATCTTCTGGGAATCTTCCACCACCTTGGGCCAGTAGTATCCCATCAGTTTGACCTTTCTTGCCAATGCCGCCGAAGCTTCGTGCGCGCCACAAATTCCTTCGTGTAGTTCTCGCAGCACATAGTCTCCTTCATTGCGACTAACGCATTTCAACCATGGACATGTGTATGATTTCCGGTACAAAGTTCCATCCCGCATTGAGTATCATGCCGACTGCCCAATTATTTTTCTGGCTAAGCTCTTATCAACCGGCAAATCTCCCTGCTCCAGATATTGACGGATTGGCATCCGCCAATCTTCATCGTCTTCCAGTTCCTCGATGATCATAATCTGATCAACCTCGAATGCTGGTGCCGATTTTATTTCCAAGCTGCATGCTTTTTTACTCCATGGTTCTCTACTTGCCGCTGCTTTTGCCAATTCGTCAGCTTTTGCATTTTGGCCTCGTGGAACATGCACCATCTCCCAAACGACTCCCTTGTGCGTTAACTCTTGTGTCAATCGGCTGACCACCTGATGGTATTTTACTAGCTCCTCCTGTTTCACCAGATAATTTTTTGTGATCTGGTTTATCATGAGTTTGGAATCGCTGTAGATTACCACTCTTTCTAGGGTGAGTTCATTGAGCAACCTCAATCCACATATCATAGCCTCGTATTCTGCGGCATTATTGGTAGTTTTGAAAGTTAATTTTGCTGCATAGTACAGGCGGATAACCTCCGGACCTTTGATGACGATTCCTAGCCCAGCTCCGTCTGCAGATAAGGCCCCATCTGTGTACATGCTCCACTCTTCTTTTTGTGCCTTTGGACATTCATCATCATCCCAGGTGAATTCGTTCACGAAGTCGGCGAGCACTTGGCTCTTTAGCGCTGGTCTTCCTTCATAGCGGATATCGAATTCGCCCAGGCGAATTGACCATTCCATCAACCGGCCGGATGCGTCAGGTTTCTGCAGTACCTTTCGCATTGGGATGCCAGTTCTCACAATGATAGTATGCGCCTGAAAGTATGGTTTCAATCTAGCCGCCGTGGTTATCACTGCGAGGGCCATTTTGTCCAACTTCGAATACCGGAGTTCTGCATCCTTCAGGACTTTGCTCACGTAGTACACTGGATATTGTTGCCCTTCTTCTTCTCGCACCATCACAGTGCATATCGCCATGCTGGTGACGGATACATAAAGGAACAAATCTTCTCCGTCTTCCGGCCTGCTCATTAAGGGCGGATAACATAGTAATCGTTTTATCCCCTCAAATGCTTCTTGACAATCCGGCGTCCATTCAAAGGACTTGGATTTTTTGATGGCATTGTAGAAAGGTAGACATCGCCTAGCTGAGCATGATATGAATCGCCCTAATGCCACCAACCGCCCGTTCAGTCTCTGTACTTCCCTTATGTTCCTTGGCGTCTTCATCTCCATTACTGCTTTAACCTTCTCAGGATTCGCCTTAACCCCTTTGCCGCTAACAATGAAACCCAGGAACTTTCCCGCTCTTGCTCCGAATGTGCATTTCTCTGGGTTCAATTTGAGGCCATATTTGATCAACACTTCTAGGATTTCTTTGATATCCCGCGGGTGGTCTTGCATTTTCTTGCTTTTGATGATCATGTCATCAACATAGATCGAGAAGTTCTCGCCGGATTTGTCTGAAAATATCTTGTTCATCATCCTCTGGTATGTTGCTCCCGCGTTTTTCAATCCAAAGGGCATCACCTTGAAGCAATAAGTCGCCTGGTGAGCTATGAATGATGTTTTGATTTCATCCGCCTTCTCCATGGGTATCTGATGGTAACTGGATTTCACGTCGGTGAATGATAAAGCTTCATATCCTGCAGTTCCATCTACCAATATATCAATGTTAGAAAGTGGATACATATCTTTCGGACATGCCTTGTTCAAGTCTTTGAAGTCGACGCACATTCTGTACGTTCCATTCGGCTTTTTGACTAGCACCACATTGGCTAGCCATTCCGGATAGGTGACTTCTCGAATCGCATCCGACCTTAGCAAGTCCGCCACTGCTTTTTCAATCGCCTTTTGCCGCTCAGGAGCATGTCCCCTCTTCTTTTGCCGCACTGGGGTTGCCCCTTTGTCTACATTCAACCGATGGGTTGCTACGTCTGGGCTTATTCCTTTTAGCACTTCATTTGGGGCGGCAAATGCCGACTCACATTGGATCAATACCTCGGTAATGGCTTTCTTTGTTTCTTCTGAGAGTCCAGCCGCTATTCGCACGTTCTTGTCATTCGAGATGGCGAATAGTTCCGTTTCTCCCAATGCTTCCGCCGGCAGCTTCTCTTCGACTTTATCCTCCTCTTCCGGTTTTGGTTCAAGTGATAATGTATAGGCCTGTTGAGATACAAGTTGATCACCTTCAACTATGACTCGCCCTTGGTGTGTTGGCAAATGTAACGTTAAATGCTTCATTGAGATGAGCGACTCCGTCTCCGACAGGAATGGCCGTCCCAGAATTATGTTGTAGGCCAGTGGGAGATCAACAATTGCGAATTCTAAATCACCTCGCCATTTTAGATTCTTATCGCCCATTTCTGCCTCCAACACCACCTGCCCACTTGTTTGGGAGGATTGACCCCCAAAACCAGTTACATCCATGAAGGTGTGTTCCACCCGCTCGTCGTTGATTCCCAACTTGTTGAATGCTGTCCGGGTAATGACGTTGCAAGAACTGCCTGTGTCGATAAGGACCCGCTTGACGTCCCATCCTTCAACGGCCATCGTGATCACCAGGGCATCCGCATGTGGCTCCGTGATTCTCACAAATGAGTAATTGAGGGCATCCCCCCTATGTGTGTTGCTCTTTCGCCGTTCACGGCGAGTTCTTTTTGTTGGAGGCTCGTAGATTCCGCCTGCTATCACGTTTATCACCCTTTTCTTCTGCTTCTTTTCTGGCCGTGTTTCTCCCTCATGCGGGAGCGTTGTTTTCTCATCAGCTGTTTCTTTTCTTACAAATTGACTCAGCTTGCCTCTCTCGATCATTTTTTCTATTTCCTTCTTCAGTTCGTAGCAATCATCTGTGTCATGGCCATTCAACCTTTGGAACCTGCAATACTTACTGGGATAGCGCCCCAAACTGGTTCGGCCTTTCACCTCGGGGAACCGCACATCCTTCTTCAAGGGGCTCTTTTCGATCCAAAGTAACACCTCTTGGCGAGTCGTGTTTAGTGGCGTGTGATATCCTCCACCTTGAAAGGGACGATCGCCTCTTCGAACAAAATTGCTTTTGGACTGGGTCTGACGCCGACTGTCCGAAGTGGTTCTAGCGGCCTCTCTTTCTCGCCGAGTTTGGGCCCTATGTTCCCTGTTGACATCATCCACTTCCATGAATTCCTTTGCTATCTTCATGAGCTCGGCTACAGTGCGTGGTTTGTTACGGATGATTTCTTCCCGCATGCTCCAATCTGTGGTTCCATCCGCCATGATGTTGCGAATACTCACGATATCTGGGTTCTGCAATCGCACCAGGATATCGTTAAAGGCGACAACAAATTCCCTTAGGGAATTATAGTTTCTCTGTTTGATCTCCTTCAGCTGCCTATCTGTCACATCTGCCGCTTTACAGCCCACGAACTTCGCACAGAAATCCCGACTATATTGTTGCCAATTGTGAATAGATTCTGCCGGTAAAGATCGAAACCAATCAGATGCCGCACCGCCCAAAGTTGTCGAGAATAACCTGCAAATTATGCTTTCGCTTGCCCCTGCAACATCCATTAACTCTCTGTAGTTCCTGACATGAGCCTCAGGGTCAGAATTTGGATCCCCATAGTATTTTGGTATGGCAGGTGCTTTGATTTTGTGATCTGGAATGAATTCCCGCAACGAAGGGGCAAAAGGTGAATCGTTCTGGACCTCTGCTCTCGGCCGAGGTGAGTACCCCATTCGCTCCATCATGCTCCGTAATTGATCTTCTAAGTCAATATCGGGTACTCGTCGGACCTCTTCCATCCGCTGCTGGTGAATTCTGGATGGCATCCACTCGCCCATCGGTGTTGAGACGGGTGCCTGTTGGTGGACCAATCACCGTCCCGTTATAGGATCAAAGTTCCATGTGTGCTCACGCCCAGACATAGTTGTGTTAGGCGTCATCAATTCCGAACGTCTGTGAGGAAAAGGGTCCAGTTGTTGTAGCGGAAGAGTGCCTTGCATTCCTGGCAACGGTTGGGATGGTTGCCAGGTTGGATGTGTCGTCGTAATGAGATCTGGGTGCGAGTAGTTGCTCGGGTGACTGTGTGGATTCGTGCGACTATTCTGGCCCACTTGATTTGGCACCTGAGATGGCTGCGGAAGGACAGGTATGACAGGAATAGTCGGTGATTGTGTTGAGATAACCACAGGTTCCTGAGGGGCAGGCGCCATGGCGGTATCGCGTTCGGCGAGGGCGGTTAATAAATTAATCATTCGATCGCCAGCCGTCTGGCTCATATTCGAAGCCAAGACCTGTCCTGCCATCTGCACGAAATCGCTATTGGACATCTCCATTTCATTTTGCACCTGCACTTCCAATAAGGGACCCAATTGTCCCGAGGGGCCTGACGAGCTAGGCACCACAGGCTGAGTACCTGCAGGCTGCGAATTTGCAATCCGTGAACCTCGTGAGTTCATGCTAGTGGATCTGGTCGTAACACCGGTCGTTCGTGATGGTTCTGACATGTTCTTCGTGTACCTTTAACCAAGTGTTGGTAAAAAAGGTCCACGCTCACCGCACCAATGATAACTTGCTGGATCCGCTTTGATATTCTTTGCCGGAGTTACCTGCAAAACAAAACCGGAGACAGGATCTCCGGGAAAACTCTCCGACGATCAAGTCAGTTTTTGTAAAAATGAGTCTATAATTTAGCAATAGCTTTGTGGGAAAAAATGTGAACGTACCTCCCCCCTTATTCTTAAGGCCTTTTATAGGTGTTTTTTGGGTAACCGCCGAGGGCGGTTACTCCTTAGTGGGCCACGTTCTAAGGGCGGTTACCCCTTTTTAGGCCATGTCCCTTTCGTGGCTTTCATGGCAACGAACGTGGTTTTGAGTGGGAGTCTTGACGCTCCGTTTAGGAATTCGGGGCGGTTTACTCGCTGCGCCCGCTTCCTTCATTCGGGTCCCGTCCAATCTTAGTCCATGAGGCTTTAATATGGGCTGGGCTTGCGAAATGAATATAACCCGTTTTGAGCTTCGCAGGTTATCAATACTATAGTTTTGTTTTGTAAAAATCTCTCTATTAAAATTACGGATGTTACATTTTATTTAAATTCTATTATTTTTCTTTTTTATCATTACTTAGGGTTGTTTGTGGAGTGTGTGGGAATGAGACTGGCTTCTTTTATCCGTTCTCTAGCTATTTTTAAGTATTAATTGTGAAAATCATCTGCCTAATTAAATTTATTTCTTGTGATTCTACTAAAATATATGTTCTTAATTTATTAAATGTATTGACGAATAAATTTCTTGTCAATATTAGCTATGAAACAAATTTTCAAATGCAACTTGAGTTTTTATTTTTTAAATTATAATAATGTATTGAAGAAAGAAAAGAAGATGTTGGTACGGAGCAAATCCATATAATTCAGTCTTGAAGCATGGATCAGCAAGCTCAAGCTCACCAAAAAGAAAGGCCACTAAAATAATAACCTTAAAACAACAATAAACCCTTTTTGTGTCCTAAAAAGTGCAATTTATTTGCATTATCTAAAACAAAAATAAAACATTAAATATAACGAAAAGTTCATGTACAGGTTTGGTGACGTTTTAAGGTTTGGTGGGCTTCAATCATAAAACATATATTATCCGAGTCCTTACCAGCAATTGCACGCGGCCTCTGGTTGGTTGGTCTGCAATTTTTTTTATTTTTTTTTAATATTCTGCTCCTAATAATATTGTATTTTGGCCCCACCAACCGACTGATATATTCTAGATAAGGACACTTCTCCAAATTTTTATATAATATGACTCGGCTCATACTACAAGCCAATCTACTAGAGCGTCCTATTCTTTGTTTTCTATTTAGTTACAAAGAATAAATATCAAAATTTAACTTAACATTTTAAAAAAAAATACAGGATTAATTTTTTTAAAGAGGTTTTTTTTTTAAAAAAAAAATTGTAGACAATATACTTACATTAAACAAAGAAAAATTATATTAAAGATAAAAAAAACCTTCAACTTACTTCATACATGTGATTCGAACTCATAACCTCTAGAATCATAGATAAGCTCTGTACCAACTGGCAGAGCTTCACCACTTAAATAAGATTAATTTTATATATTAAAAAATAGAAAAAACAGATTGATTATTATTTATTGTTATTTACATTTTTCAAACATTAATTATATATAAGATATATATAAGACATTGTTTCAAAGATATTTAGTATATTACTAACAAAATTATAATTTTTTTTTGTTCAAATGCTAACAAAAAAAAATCTATTTTATATATAAGTTAATCACAATTTTTTTTAAATTATCTAAAATATTTACTTTGTTATTAATATATCGTTATAAATAACCAACAAAAAAAATATACAAAATTGCCTCAATTTATCGATAAAGTTATTTAGAATATTCAGTATGACAATTAAATAACAGTCAAATCAGTCTTTTCATTTTTTTTTATAACGCAGGATTAAAATTGCTCTTACTTGGAAACGTTAGCATTAAATTTACACAATTTTATATATTAGACTAAATCTGTATTTCTCTTATAATATTAGGACTAAATTTAGCTCTTATTCCTATTTATAACGTACAAATTTATCTTTTAACATCATATTCATAATATAACAAATAATGAAATTTAATCTTTAAATTTTTCAAGTTGAAATAATTTTAAACTCAAACAATAGTACAACAATGTAATTACATTGTTAGAAACAATGCAATTTTAGACTCAAGTAATAGAATTTATAAAATGACATTCCAAGGAATACTTTGTTATTAACATTGGTCCTGTTTGGTAAATAGTTTTTTAGATTAAAATTGAAAGTTTGAACCAATTTAAAAATTTTGATTAGTCAAATTTTTAATTATGATGTTTGGTGAAAAAAGGGTTGAAATAGTTTATTGGGTTCAAAAAACTAATATTAAAAAAGACTCGTGAGCTTTTTCAAATTAGTTTATTGCTGAATCTCTTTTGAATAACATTTTTACTCCTGATTACTATCATTTAGTTCCAAAGAGTTTACCATGTCCTTATATGTCATTTTACATAAACAGAAATCAGTTAAATTTTACCAAACAAATTTACACAATCAGCTAATTAAATCAACTAGTCAAATCAGCTAACCAAAAAGGTAATCAGTTAACAACCAATATAATAAGTTATCGGTTAATAGATATTTGTCAAATAGGGTGATTAACAACTTCATTGTCTAAGTTTCAAATTTCTCAATATTGAAGATAAAATTTTACGATGTATTATGTTAGCAGTATATATACATTTTTCTAAATTTGGACATTTTCTCATTATTTAAAGGTTTACTTATGTTGTGTGATGTTTAGAATTGGGTAAATATATTTAAGGTACCTAGGGCTACTAATATTATCCGTTTTTCTTTACTTACAGTTAAACCTCGATAAATGAATATTCGATAAAGTAATAACCTCGATTATATAATAAATTCTTCCGGTCCCGACTTGGGCCAATAGACTAAAGTAATAATCTCGCTAAATATATTAAGTAATAAAAAATATTTAAATCCTTAAGGGTCCAATGAAAATATAAAGTAATAATTATTAAATTACATACAAAAAAATATATATATATCAATATAAATATCCAAGAGTTTACAAAAAAACAAAACCTATAATTATACTTATAATTATGTCTATAATTATTTGATTGATTTGTAATTACATTAATGTGATAATTATAAATCAATCAAATAATATATTTTCTAAACAAGATAATTACATATCTAATGAATATTTATCGATAAATTTATTTATCGATAAATGAATAATTTATTCATTTATCGATAAATAAATAATCTCGCTTAATGAATATTTTTTTCCGATCCCAAAGATATGTATTTATAGAGGTTTCACTGTTTTTTTTGGGTAAATATAATTAAAAACTATAAGTATATTTTAGGGTAAAGTTCAAATAAAACCCCTGTGGTTTCACTAATTTTCAGATAAAGGACTATGGTTTACTTTTTGTCAAAACGGGGATTGAGGTTTCACACTTTTAATAATGCTATTAAAACTATCTTTAACGACCTGAAAATGAAAATTTTCAAGAATTAAAGTTGCTCAATGTCATATTTTCTATGGAACTACATTTTCGATTTTAGAAAATCATCTTTTTTGGAATTTTCTCTCTCTAAACATTAACTTTCTCTCTCTTTACCAAATATCATCTAAATAATCTCGAAATAAAAAAGTTGAAGAATTAAAGTTGCTTAGAATATTAGTAGTTTTTAAAATATGTCATTTTTGAAGTCGTCAATGGTGATTTTAATAGTATCAATCGAAAAAGTCTTTATTTTGCTAAATTTGAAAACCTCCGTCCTCGTTTTGATAAAAAGTAAACCACAGTCCTTTATCTGAAAATTAGTGAAACCATAAGGGTTTTATTTGAACTTTATCCTATATTTTATCCGTTTAAAATTTAAGCAGGAAATTATAAAATAAATAATTTTTTTCACCTTATAACAGAAGAGAACGGGTTTTGAGCCTCTGTTGGTGGAAAGTGGGGCCCGCAGAACAGAATGATGTTGAAGACGGATGACATGGCGGCTAATGGTCCGGTGTGGGCTAGCCCACGATCATTAAGCTCACAATTTGGGCTGCAAGCCGGTTGTGTTAGTGGTCCCCACCCCGTTATTCCGTTTCAGCCCCACTTCCCATCTTATCAGCCCAAGGCCCCATATTTCTATGCACTTTTTTGCCAGAGAAGCTTATGCCTTCCTGGAATGCCACGAGGATGTTTTTATTTCCATATGAAAGATTGAAAAGTGGGAAAATTTCTATTCCGATGTTAATCGGACTTCAAACCCAAGTTATAATTAAATAATGAATTATTTGATCGGACTCCGAATCGGATGATGTAATATAAATATATTTATATATATTAAATATATATAATTATTTTTAAATTATTTTTTTATAGATTTATATATAAAATTAATTATAAATAATTTTTTGTTTATTATATTATATGACTTGAAATATGTCAACATATTTTATACCATTTGATTTTTTTAATGGTATATTATAAACTCAAAATGGATAAATAATGAATGAGAACTTGATATTCAAATTAAACCACTTGAAATCGTTTGGAAAAAGATAAAAGGAAATTATACATTATTCCCATTTCACATAGAGTTTATAAGTAAATGATATTTACAAGCCTTTAATCAATTATTAGGGGGAAAACTCTTTCACGCATAGGAGTGCTGTCAACCAGGGCCGGCCCTGGGCTATGAAACGAGGGGCGCCCGCCCAGGGCCCATAACGATAAGGGGCCAAAAAAAATTATTTTTATAGTGTATTTATAAAATATTTTATAGTGTATATATAAATACAGATATGAATATATAACATTAAAAGTAATTGGTTTAGTTGGTAGGAGGAGTTATCTAATGATTTCATTTTTAGCTTTGAGGGGTTGAGGGTTCGAACCCCCTTCTTCACATTTTTTTAATTACTTTCAAATATTTTTTTCTTCCACCACCTTATTTTATCACTATCAAATATATATATATATATATTTTTTTCCATTTATTGAGGTTGAGAGTTCAAACCTCTTTCTACCAATTTTTTAAAGGTAAATTACACCCATGGCCACTGAACTTCATTTCTTCCCGGTATGGCCACTGAACTTTATACTTTTTAACACCGATGGCCACTCAATGCCTCAAAACGACCGTTGACAGCTAAAAATAAAAATTCCAAAGCATTAATAATATTCTAAGCAACTTTAATTTTTGAAATTTTTCGTTTTGAGGCCATTTAAGTGTTGTTTGGTTAGGAGAGAGAAAGTGAAATTTTAGAGAGAGAAAGCTCCAAAAAAATGTGATTTTCGAAAATAAAAAATGTGGTTTCATGCTAAATGTCATTCAGAACAACTTTAATTCTTGAATTTTTTTCATTTTGAGGTCGTTAACGATCGTTAACGGTCATCACTATTATTATCTAATTTCAATTTTTTTTCTTAAATTTAAATGTCAATTCATTTCCAAAAAATGTCTATATATATATATATATATATTCAATATGAAAAATAATATACGTATTTACTTTTTGGAATTTTACATGATACATATACTTGTTATTTTAGTACACAAATAATTCTAGTTAGTATACTCGTTACTACTACACTACTAATTTAGCTTCCATATAGAAAATATTGCAATATTAAATATAACGTTTACGAGTTGATACAATTTCAAACCTAGTTGATTAAAAATGAGTTTTTTCCATTAACATTAAAAATGAATTATTTCCATATTGAGTGACCAAAACGGTGGAGGTTGCAGTGAGAATAGAACAAGAAATTACACATAAAAGATCTCATTTTCGTCAATTAAACTTGAAAATGTACCAATTGATAAACGTTAGGCTAAAAATTGCAATATTTTGTTTATGAATGCTAATTGCTCTCTCCTAATAACCATATGACTAAGGCCATGTTCTTTATCACTTAATTTCAGTAACAATCAGTTCAGTTCAGTTCAGTTCAATTCAGTTCAGTTCAGTTCAGTTCAGTTCAGCATTCAGTTTCAGTATTCAGTTTCAGTATTCAGTAATTTATCCTTATTTATTATATTATAATTTATTATAATAATAATAATTATTTAATTTATTATTATTATTATTATTTATAGTTTATCATTATCTATAAATTAGATAAAAGTTAAGAAATGATAGTCAAGAAATGATAGTTTATTAAAGTATATATCGTTTAATAAAAAAATTAAAACTAAAGTATGCTTCCATATTTAAAAATTAGGAATTGCACTCAAATTTATCGAATTTATCGATGTCACCATTTTAGATGTTAGGGATAAAATTACCCATGACTCAAAACGTTAGGGATATTTTTACACTTTAACCCTTAATTAGAATAAAAAGTTAAGAGTTTGTATTCATATAAAAATTTGTATTTGATTTCATAGGAGTTAAATTATATGTAAATTTGTGTTTGTATGTAATTTGTATTTTTAATTTAAATTAGACTCATTTTTATTTAATTTTATAGGCTTTTATCGAGCCAAAATTTTATCAAGCCGAGCTTTTATTTGATATTCAATTTAGTTTTATCTTTAATAATATATTTATTTATTTATTATTGATATTATTAAATTTATTAGAACCATCATTATTATTATTATAAGTTTATTAATGTCCAATATTATCAATTAAATTATTTTAAAGTCTAATATCATCATTATTGTTTAGTTCGGTTCAGTTCGGTAGTATTCAGTTAAGTTCAGTAGTATTCAGTTAAATTCAGTTCAGTTCAATATTCAGCAGTATTCAGTTCAGTTCAGTTCAGTTTTTTTCAGCAATAAAGAACAGAGCCTAAATTAGTACCTTATTCTTTGTGATAAAAAAAAAAAATCATTGAGACTCCAACTTAAAAATGTATATATAAAGGGCCCAAATTTATCATCTCGCCCCGGGCCTCTAAAAGGCTAGGAACAGCCCTGCTGTCAACGCACCATCGGGTTAGAGACACTCCCACAACGTGGACGATGCGAATGTCAGACCAAAATGAAATCCTTTATACAAGCCTCTTTTTGTATAAGCATGCCAAATCTCGGCTTTATTACAATCCTATATTTATTCTACTTTAGCAATACGCCAAAGCTCGGCTCTATTGCAATCCTATAAATACGTCACATGTTATAAATTGAGTGGAAGACAGATAAAGACGTGGAAACATCATATTTTCTTTAAGAACATAAGAATGCACAACAACTTATACTAGTAAATATTAGATAATCACAAAATTTAAAAAGAGTAAGTCTAAAAAAAACCTATGTACTTTGACGTATTGTCATGCTGGTACTTGAAAAGAAAAACTGTCCGAAATGTGGTGACCTTAAAAATGATCGTTAACGATTTCAAAATGGAAATTCCAAGAATTAAAGTTGATTAGTACCACATTGGAACCAAATTTCTTATTTCTCAAAATCATCATTTTCGAAGCTTTCTCTTTCTAAAACATTCATTTTCTTTCTACTCACCAAACAACACTTAAATGACCTCAAAATTAAAAAAATTAAAGAATTAAGTTGGCTTAAAATATCATCAAGTCTTTGAATTTTTCAATTTTAAAATTGTCAACGCTCATTTTAATTTTAAGATCCTTGTTTTTAGCAAAACGAAAAATCTCAATAATTTTCTTGACAAAACGAAAAAGATCAGTCACTTTTTGGACAATTTTTTTAGATACCAGTTTAATAATACGTGAAAGCACATGAGATTCTTTTCAACTTTACCCTAAAATGTATGTCACAACCATTACTAAACTGCATTTTCTTTTAAAAAAATCATTGATTTTTTTTATTTTAATAAAATTATTTCTACAATTATAGATAGAAAAAAATTAATAAAAGTTATGTGATATTCACATTGCTTTTTATATATATATATATGCATTGTATCTAAATTTATTAATCTTATAAAAAAATGTTTATTAATCTAGATGGTAGTAAAACTATATCATATGTTTCTCCAAAATAAGTTTTTCTTACTGTAAAGATTAAAAAAATTATTTATTTCAAAATGAAAAGAATGTGTCGAGTCAGGCCTGACTCGAATATTTTTCGAGATAAATAACGAGATAAATAACGATCAAATTAATCAAGAATAATAAACTAGAGATAAATAACGAGAGAGAATTCTGGATCTCCTTATTGGTACAAAAACTTTGTATTTATAGGTTTTGGCGAAATGTAATAACATATTTACCATTCAGGCCTGACTCGAATATTTTTTATTGAGCTTTTACTGTATTTAATAATTATTTTAAATGTAATTATCAACATTTCTATTCAAATGAATTGATCCAAAATAAAAAATAATAATAAATTTTAAGAACTTTGGGTCACTGTTGATATAATTTATCAAAGGTATAAGTTAAATCTAGTAGTAATAAATCTGTTGCTTTTGCGGTTTATCGCCAAGGGTTAAGAACTTGAGAAGGATAGTTAATATAATATTTTAATTAGTTATAATAATTAAAGTATATAATAAAAAAATGCTTGGGTATAATAAGTAAAGAAGTGAAGCAAAAGTCTAAAACGTTATCCAAGTGTCATCTTCTCCCCACCAAGCTATGTGTCTCGTCTCGTGTCACTTTATAATTCAACATACCTATATTTTATTTACATTTAACTGTATGCAGCAATCATAATTTTATCTATTCACCATTACCAATTTATCCATATTTAATTTAATTACAATTATATTCCGCTGATTAAAATATAAATAGAAAAGTAAGAATTATCAATAAAAGCATGTGGAGATTCAGAATGGAGAATATTCCTCCCCTTTGTTCTATAATGGGATTGGAGAGCCTGAAAATATACCCCATTACTGTTATCATATCTCCTTTAAGGTTTCTGAATTATAGGTTACATAAGCAAATAATACATAGACACATCTAGGGTCGGTTTATTACGACGTAATGCAATGTAATGTAATTAAAGTTGTAATGTAATCAAACTTGTAATGTAATGGAATAAAAAAATGATTCTGTTACCATGTTTGGTTGATAAATTTTAAAAAAGTTATGAAATGTAATTACCATTATAATACTTATATTTATATTTGTTTAGTTAAATATAATAATAAAATTTTATTTAGACAATTAAAATCAACAAAAAAAACATAAAATTATGCATAATAAATATTAATAATAAAAATATAAGAGTCAGTCGTAATGGAGATTCATCCCTATTATTTATGTAATGGTCATTACATCAATTTGTAAAGAAAAATTGAATGTATTTGCGATTCCATTACAACAAAAATAATTTGACTAACCCAAACATAGTAATGAGACTTCATTGTAATTGACATTCCATTACAATATTCATTACGGGAAGTCTTTTAGTTGGATTCTTAAGTTAAAATTTGAGTAGAGAGAGAGTTAAAAATCAACTCGAACAATCTTCTAGTAACTCCTCAAATCACCAAGGGTTCGTTTGGTATGTCGTTGTAACACCCTACCTAATACCATGTAGATATTGTCCACTCTAGCCCAATTCCAATATATTGGGCCGCACGGCTTTAAAACGCGTCTGCATGTATTGGATTCACATCTTACTAATAAGCCCCAATCACCCTCTCTCCATTTTCGATGTGGGATTTAGTTCATTCCTGCCTCCATCGCCATCCCTTAGGGTCGTTCCTTACTCAGGCCTTCTATCCCAGCGCCACCCACTCCGGACCGGGTCGTTACAGGCCCACCAGCTTCCATCTGGTTCGTCCCCGAACCACACATCGTACGTGGAGAGTCAGCTTTGATACCAATTGTAACACCATACCCAATACTATGTAGATATTGTCCGTTTTGTCCCAATTCCAACACATTGGGCCGCACGGGTTTAAAACGCATCTGCATGTATTGGATTCACATCTTACTAATAAGCCCCAATCACTCTCTCTCTCCATTTTTGATGTGGGATTCAGTTCATTTCTGCACCTATCGCCATCCCTTAGGGCCGCTCCTTGCTCAGGCCTTCTACCTTGGCGCCACCCACTCCGGACCGGGTCGTTACAGGCCCACCAACTTCCATCTGGTTCATCCCTGAACCACACATCGTACGTGGAGAGTCGGCTCTGATACTAATTGTAACACCCTACCCAATACCATGTAGATATTGTCCGTTCTGGCCCAATTCCAATACATTGGGCCGCACGGCTTTAAAACACGTTTGCATGTATTGGATTCACATCTTACTAATAAGCCTCAATCATTCTCTCTCCATTTCCGATGTGGGATTCAGTTCATTCCTGCCCCCATCGCCATCCCTTAGGGTCGCTCCTTGCTCAGGCCTTCTACCCCGGCGCCACCCACTCCGGACCGGGTTGTTACAGTCGTAATGCAATCAAATTTGTAATGTAATGGAATAGAATAGTGATTCTATTACCATGTTGGTTGACAAATAAAAAAGATGATGGAATATAATTACTATTATAATATTTACGTTTTTCTAATTAAATGTAATAATAAAATTTTATTAACATAATTAAAATCAATGAAAAACATGAAAAAATGAAAAAATGAGAAAAATACAAAATGCAAAAAAATTAATCGAAATTAAATACAAAATTATATTAACTGAAATCAATAAATTAGTGTCTAAATTTTCATTTTTTTTTTACATTTTTTACCTTTCTTTAGTTTTTATTTTCAACATTTTTTTACTATTTTACTATTTTCTCATTTTTTTTCCAGTTTCTTTCTTTTTTCGCGTTTTTTCATTTTTTTTCCTTTTTCCCCGTTTTCAATTTTTCAATTTTTTTACTTTTTTTTTTTTTGACAAGGATGTGAGATTTGAAAAATGAGAGGTTATATTGAGCTTTGAAAGTAGGAATTATGATTACATGTTTTGGATGTAAAGGATTCAAGTCATTTTTCTATGTAATATGGATTACAAGAGTTGTTGAACAAAATTGAACTTGTAATTTTCTCATTCTATTACAACAAAATTGTAACATTCAACCAAACATGGTAATAAGTTTTCAATATAATGATCATTAATCTTACCAAACAGAACTTAAGAGTCTCTTTATTATTGAGGTACTCCTAGTGCCTACTTATTTCATTTTTATTAATGAATTATTACTGAGAAATTTCTATAAATATAACAATTCTTAATAATTTTAATAATAAAATAATAAATAAGAAGTGGATATGAGGACTATTGTAGGAAATGATATGTATTAGTCACTCACCGAATCACAAAAAACCAATTATTTATATTATTTTAGGTTAATTATAAATACATACCCTGTAGTGATGCGAATTTGCAGATGGATATACCTGTGGTATTTTTCTTTACAAATACAATTCTGCGATTGCAAAATTTTACTTTTTTTTTTTTTTTGCCAAATTTGATCGATTGCGGCCTCAAAATAAAAAATTCCGAGAATTAATATCATATTTACTGTAAAATTATATTTTTGATTTTTCATTTCCATTTCCATGCAAACCACTCTCAAATACATAGTGTAGTTCCAAGTTGTCCAAAACCATTTGGGCATGGATAACTTGTATGAATAGGAGCAAAATAGCAAATCAATAGTTTGTTTGATCGCACATAAATGAAGATTAAGAAAAAGGAGGAAAAAGTGGTGTGAAGGAGAAGCAGTATTGGTGGGAGGGAGGCTTCAGCTAATCATCGCTCAAATAGACTCATTATTGTTTCGGTTCCCCACGTTCAGCTAGGGAAGGGATGCCCAACTCTTCCTCAACTTTTTTTTTTTTTTTTTTTTTCAGAAAAAAAAAGGAAAATTTTTTATTCTTCAATCTTTCATTTTCATTCTCCATTCCGACTTAACAAGTTTTATGTGAGATTTAACAAGTCTTATATATTCAATAAATAATAAAAATAAGAGTACATTCCATCTCAAAAAAATCCGAGATAGATGAAAATTTTCAAAACAATCCAAAACTTATCGTGTAAACATGATCCAAACTGTGTGTTGATACGGTCATGACACCGTCTTTATATGGTTCCAAAACGGGGTTAATTTCACTCTTCACTCCAAAGGGAGCACAACAACCGTCTGGCCTAAGAAGAGAATATTTCCTTATCATGCGATTGAAAATGCTTGGCATAGAAGAGCAGCCGCTTGATCATAGAAGATAGTTACGAGAAGGACAGGGCCGTTCCTAGCCTTTTAGAGGCCCGGGGCGAGATGATAAATTTGGACCCCTTATATATACATTTTTAAGTTGGAGTCTCAATGATTTTTTTTTTTTTTATCACAAGGAATAAGGTACTAATTTAGGCTCTGTTCTTTATTGCTGAAAAAAACTGAACTGAACTGAACTGAACTAAACTGAATTGAACTGAACTGAACTGAACTGAATACTGCTGAATACTGAACTGAACTGAATTTAACTGAATACTACTGAACTTAACTGAATACTACCGAACTGAACCGAACTAAACAATAATGATGATATTAGACTTTAAAATAATTTAATTGATAATATTGGACATTAATAAACTTATAATAATAATAATGATAGTTCTAATAAATTTAATAATATCAATAATAAATAAATAAATATATTATTAAAGATAAAATTTTGGCTCGATAAAAGCCTATAAAATTAAATAAAAATGAGTCTAATTTAAATTAAAAATACAAATTACATACAAACACAAATTTACATATAATTTAAAGCCTATGAAATCAAATACAAATTTTTATATGAATACAAACTCTTAACATTTTATTCTAATTAAGGGTTAAAGTGTAAAAATATCCCTAACGTTTTGAGTCATGGGTAATTTTATCCCTAACATCTAAAATGGTGCAATTTTATCCCTAACATTGATAAATTCGATAAATTTGAGTGCAATTCCTAATTTTTAAATATGGAAGCATACTTTAATTTTAATTTTTTTATTAAACGATATATACTTTAATAAACTATCATTTCTTGACTATCATTTCTTAACTTTTATCTAATTTATAGATAATGATAAACTATAAATAATAATAATAAATAATAATAAATTAAATAATAATTATTATTATAATAAATTATAATATAATAAATAAGGATAAATTACTGAATACTGAAACTGAATACTGAAACTGGATGCTGAAACTGAATGCTGAACTGAACTGAACTGAACTGAATTGAACTGAACTGAACTGAACTGATTGTTACTGAAATTAAGTGATAAAGAACAGGGCCTTAGTCATATGGTTATTAGGAGAGAGCAATTAGCATTCATAAACAAAATATTGTAATTTTTAGCCTAACGTTTATCAATTGGTACATTTTCAAGCTTAATTGACGAAAATGAGATCTTTTATGTGTAATTTCTTGTTCTATTCTCACTGCAACCTCCACCGTTTTGGTCACTCAATATGGAAATAATTCATTTTTAATGTTAATGGAAAAAACTCATTTTTAATCAACTAGGTTTGAAATTGTATCAACTCGTAAACGTTATATTTAATATTGCAATATTTTCTATATGGAAGCTAAATTAGTAGTGTAGTAGTAACGAGTATACTAACTAGAATTATTTGTGTACTAAAATAACAAGTATATGTGTCATGTAAAATTCCAAAAAGTAAATACGTATATTATTTTTCATATTGAATATATATATATATATATATATATATAGACATTTTTTGGAAATGAATTGACATTTAAATTTAAGAAAAAAAATTGAAATTAGATAATAATAGTGATGACCGTTAACGATCGTTAACGACCTCAAAATGAAAAAAATTCAAAAATTAAAGTTGTTCAGAACGACATTTAGCATGAAACCGCATTTTTTATTTTCGAAAATCACATTTTTTTGGAGCTTTCTCTCTCTAAAAATTCACTTTCTCTCTCCTAACCAAACAACACTTAAATGGCCTCAAAACGAAAATTTTCAAAAATTAAAGTTGCTTAGAATATTATTAATGCTTTGAAATTTTTATTTTTAGCTGTCAACGGTCGTTTTGAGGCATTGAGTGGCCATCGGTGTTAAAAAGTATAAAGTTCAGTGGTCATACCGGGAAGAAATGAAGTTCAGTGGCCATGGGTGTAATTTACCTTTAAAAATTTGGTAGAAAGAGGTTTGAACTCTCAACCTCAATGGAAAATATATATATATATATATATATATATATTTGATAGTGATAAAATAAGGTGGTGGAGGAAAAAAATATATGAAAGTAATTAAAAAAATGTGAAGAAGGGGGTTCGAACCCTCAACCTCAAAGCTAAAATGAAATCATTAGATAACTCCTCCTACCAACTAAACCAATTACTTTTAATGTTATATATTCATATCTGTATTTATATATACACTATAAAATATTTTATAAATACACTATAAAAATAATTTTTTTGGACCCCTTATCGTTATGGGCCCTGGGCGGGCGCCCCTCGTTTCATAGCCCAGGGCCGGCCCTGGAGAAGGATATGGAACAAAGAGCAGTGCGCGCCAACTGACATACCAGAAGTCCGAAGACTGTAGAGCTAATGAAATATAGGCACCTAATAGATAATGTGTGCAACATGGCAGGGTGCACTACTTGACAACATCACAAACTGCACTTCGTAAAACCAATCGAAGGTTGACACACGTCTTATGACTCAACATAGCATATTCTCATAATGACAAGAAATACCATTGGAAACCACTATAAATAGAGAAAGTATGCGACCTAGACAAGATATGTGAATTGCACAACTAGTATACGACTTCTGCAATCTTAGATATTAGAGCGGGTTCGCTGGACGTCGGCTCCTCTATGACCTTCTGTTGTTTTTATCTCAAACTAACAGAAGAAGGATCTAGAAGATTATCCGGAAGCAAAGATATCACCTGTTATGGTTCCAAATCAAGACTAGTCATTTGTGTCTTAACGTTTTCACTCAGTAGTATGTATCTCATTTATGTTCTTACTTATGTGATTTTTCATTATTAGGTCTCGGCTCTAATATCTACATTGGGTACACACGCTCATGCGTGACAACATATTCGATTTTTTTAGAAGTGCGAATTTTTTAATATTTATTATTATTATTATTAATTTAGGAGAATTTTGAAAGATTTGGGTTCGATTTTAAATCCAAATTAAAGAGTTTTTATATTAAGCATCTGGTCTTTCATGTTATATAAAGGATCCCTAATTCACATTTAGATATTATGAACTTGTTTAATAAAAAAATTAGTGGAACCTCCTATAATATTATGGATCTATATTATACATGAAAAAGAATATATGAACGGTCATTCATTTCACATAGAGAGCGGGTGCTTCTAATAAATCATCAGAATCCATCCCTAAAATGCATATAAAATAGGTATTTTGTAGGATGAGTCAAGAGTTGAAATTCAATTGTTGTTTTGTTAAATTTCTCTTTGTTCTTAGTTTCTTTCAAGGTTAAATAGGCTTAAATATAGGATTCATATAGGAAAATTAATCAAGTTAGTTTACTTCCCTAATTTAGAACCTAGATATCTTAAGTTAATTTTTTTTTATTAAAGGCTCGTTAACGAAAAACCGTAAAAATCAGACATCCTAGCTATGTTGGCACCTCTAAAAATCACAGCTAACCCGAACCAATATTATTAAAAGAGCAAGGAAAAGTTACAAAGAAACAAATACAAAGCTTAAAACAAAATCATGTCAAGAGAAGCGGTAAAAACCATGCCCCTTAAGATCATGCAAAAAAGTCAAGCAACAAAAATCTGGAATCAAATCCCACCAATGTAAACTATCAACCATACGACCAAAAGAGGCAAGAGAATCAACAACCGCATTTCCTTCACGATAAATGTGAGAAATGACAAATTTCATTGAATCAATTATAGCCAAACAATCAATCCAACTCTGACGAACCACCCAAGGAACACTATACGACTTACTACGCAACAACTGAACCACATAGGTCGAATCACTTTCTAACCATAGATGACGCCAACCTTTGTCAAAAGCCGTATGAATGGCATGAATGGCAGCCTTCAAATCGGCTAAAAATGCAACCGGAAAAGCAAAAGCACCAAGAAACGTACCATTTGAGGATCGGTAAATACCACCACAACCCGCAGCACTCGGACTATCCAAAACAGAAGCGTCAGTATTAACCTTAATCCAACCTAAGAGTTTACAATTTTATTTTATGTATATTTAAAATTTAAATACTAAATTAACTTTATTTATATTGTAAAGATTAATTAAATTTTTAATAATATGTTTCAAATTATATAAAAACTAAATACTAAATAAAATTTTAAATTTTAAGTATCAGTATAATATATAGGGATAAGGTACCAAAATAGGCCTAAGGTTTTTGGGGAAGTACCAATTTATGTTCAAAGTTCAAAATAGCACCAATATAGGCTTAACGTTTACAACATAATATCAATTTAGGCTTAACGTTTACAATATAGCATCAATTTAGGCTCCACGTACAAAATAGCACCATAGGCTTTACGTTTACAAAATAATATGAATTTAAGCTTAACGTTTACAAAATATATACAATTTAAGCTAAACGACATAATTAAATTAATCATATTATATTCTTTCCCTATTAACTTTATATGTTATCTTTTTATTTAGTTCTATATTCTTATTTATTATAATACAATTAATTAGTATTATTGCCCATTAAGATCTTATATTTGTTTTTCATCGATGATTCCATGACTACTAAATTTCATTGCTCATGTAATATTTTTTTGATTCAAGGTTGGTTACCGAGGGCAGCAACGGACATCCTAGCTAGACTGGCACCCCCACGCAAAACCCCCCGAACCCTTTATTAAAAGCTCAAGGCAAACCAAAAAATGAAAGAATAAAGAAACAATTAGTTACAAGGATTAGGAGAAGCGAAAAATAGGCCCTCCCCTAATATCCCTAAGTGAAACAGAACAACAAAAGTTTGGGACCAAGTCCCACCAGTAGTAACTTGTCGCTGTTCTTCCAAAGTTAGCAAGGATGTCTACCACAGCATTGCCTTCTCTAAAGACGTGAGAGACAACCAGACGAATAGAATGCATAAGATGGATGCAATTGAGCCAGTCCTGACGAATCTGCCATGGAACAGCCCGAGACTTACTGCTGAAAATATGAACAACATAGGCTGAGTCGCTCTCCAGCCATATATTTGACCAACCCCGATCAATTGGCAAACTAACTGCTCTAATTGCAGCAGATAACTCGGACAGAGGCACGGACTGGTAGTCCAACGGGTACGCAAAGCCTCCTAACCACAAACCATCAGCCGACCTGATCACCCCTCCGCAGCCAGCTCGACCCCTCACAATTGATGTATCCGTGTTTAACTTGGCCCATGATACCGGCGGCCTCTGCCAACAGACTGGGAAAATCCTAGGAGCCCCAGGAAAGCGTCTTTCAACCCCTAATTCATTGAGAACATGGAGCTCTGCAGCCGAGTTCCAGATGTTACCCCGACCCAAGCCAGACGACTCTTTAATGCCACGCCAAATCCGCCTCAAAACCAACGAGACGTTCGGAGATTCTCCTTCAAAAATTATTTGGTTGCGAGTGAACCAAATAGCCCAAACGCAGCTTACTATAGCCGATGCCCATAGCTCAGAGACCTGAGAACTGAAGCAAAACCTAGCAGCAGATTCCACCAAATCCTGAAGTGAAGAGGCCGGTGGTAGCCGACGACCAAATAACGACACAACACCAATCCAAATTTGCTGCACAACACAACAGTTTAAGAAAAGATGATTTATTGTCTCATTATCCTGTTGACACAAGGGACACCGAGAAATAAGTATACATCCTCGCTTCCTAAGCTGATCAAATGTTGGTAGATAGCCAAGTAAGGCAAGCCAGCAGGTGAGCGAATGAGTCGGGGGAATCGACGCACGCCAAAGGAATCGACACCAGTCTTTAGCATCCGTCTGCGGACGCAACCAAGGGTAGAGGAGCTTAACAAAAAGAATTCCACCAACCGCCGGTTTCCATATGCAGATATCAGCAGTATCAGACCCTCGTTTGATCTCCTGAATTCTGATCCGAACATCCTTATTCAACTCCGGTAAATTCATTTAATTACCCTGAAGATAGTCATCCACTAGTTCAGTCCACTCTCTACACTGAGTAGCAGATAACCCCATTTGAGTAGCCACAAGAGGTTCAATCCAAGCGTTAAACCAGAAGCTCAAATTCGAGGGAGAGCCAATCCACCAAAAGCAACTATCATGAATGACAGAGTAAATCGATCTGATAGAAGCCCAAATTGAGGAATTGAAAATCCAATTCCTAGGTTGCCTCGCCTTGCTAATAAACCTAGCTCTTAAGATTCGGAAACACAAAGAGTCATCCTGGATCAAACCCCAAGCTAATTTACCCATAAGTGCTATGTTCAAAGGAATTAAATCTTTGACCCCTAGACCTCCCTCTACAAGCTTATGACAGCAGAGCTTCCAGGGCACAGTGACCAGCTTCCTATTACAAATAGATCCGGTCCAAACAAAGTTTTGCATACATCGTCTTAAACGTGATATTAAAGCCACATGCCATTTCTACACAATAAAGGAATGCATAAAGCTCCCAGTAATTACCGAGTTCACCAGGAACACCCTCCCAGCCATAGATAAGCAACTACCTTTCCATCTACTAAACTTCGCCACAATCTTGTCTGTCAGGCTCGAAAGATGTCTGCTCTTAGGGGCGCCAAAGAATAGCGGAACCCCAAGGTAGCTGAAGGGGATAGAACCTCGAGTAATTGTTGGAGTTTAGTGTCCTAAAGACAATTATTTTAAGATATAAATATTAATGAATAAATTGTTTATTTAGTCATTTGTTTAATCAGATATATAGCATTAAAATGTAACTATATATAAAGGCACAAATCTTTCATAAAGAAAGTAATCCTAAGTTTGTTTAAACAGTTATAGAGTGTTCATACAAGCATGAAGTGAGACTATACTTTATAACAAGATCAATAAACTTAAAGTTAACCCAAGTCAAGTAATTGTTATAGGGGTTGTCATATTGTTGTTGAGACTTGCATGTAACAATGTTTTCTATCGAGACAGAAAGGTGATCTCACAAGCTTTAGATATTTATATATCTAGACAGTTACATGGATCCGGTGAAAGAGTTCATTAGGATTGGGACCCGACTTGAAATAACAGTATGGATTGATTTATCTAATGTGTCAACTATTCATCTCATTGGTATTAGTAGGTATAACTAATCCTCAGACTCAAACATTCGTTAATTAGTGATGCTGGATTATGGAGTCTGGTACTTTGATTCTGTGCTAGCACGATCCAACAGGTGAGAGCCTGGGGTGTGTGAGAGCAGGGTTGGGTATCACACAAAGTAATTTCAGAATAGTTAATGTCAGATTGAGCATTCGTCACTCCTGATAAATGGAGATATATCCAAATGGCCGCTTGTGGTGAATTAACTTAAATCCTTGCAAGGTGATAGAGTTAAGAGTAGAAATGGATATTTCACTTAACTTATCTTTCAGAGTGAATTCAACCTGTACATGGAGATATATCCAAATGGCCGCTTGTGGTGAATTAACTTAAATCCTTGCAAGGTGATAGAGTTAAGAGTAGAAATGGATATTTCACTTAACTTATCTTTCAGAGTGAATTCAACCTGTACAAGTAAAACCGGACTCTTCGTTATATGTAACCTTGACACGTTCCATGGTTATAAGGAATTGACCGACATGATATAGTTGATGAAGGATCGTATTATACTGTACCTAATGCAGAAAGGTTAACGTCAGTTATCAACCTGACTTCTTAATTGCTCTGGGGGAATATCATAGGTTCTGCTAGTAACAGCTCGTGAGGGTATTCCGTTATATATATGTTGGAATTAATCATGATGAATTAATCTCAAATGATATATACGGCTAGTGACAATAAAGAACCTAATGGGTCGCATATGGGACTTGGAACCAGAGGATGAAAATATAATTAGTGAGACACTAACATAGTGAGCCGAAATTTGTAATTAAATTAAGGATAATTAATTTGATTTATAATTGCAATTAGATTATGATTATAAATTAAATTAAAGGATTATCTGATAATATTAATTAAAGATTTTAATGTGATTGAAACTCTAATTAATTATCCCTAACAATAATTAAATTATTAATTTGATTAATAATAATTATCTAAATATAATTAGTTATTATTTAGATAATAATAAAATGTTTATTTAATTATCTAATTAGTAATCCTATTCCGAATATGATTCTAATTATTTAATTACCTAACACAACTGGGATTAGGGTTTTGAGAAATCTATAAATAGACACCCTAACCCCTAAATTTCGACTAACACACATACAAGGGGGCAAGAGGAATCGTTCCGAAACCGTCTCGACTGATTACAATCTTTCTTACTCTCTCTTTGATCTCGTATCGATTCTGTTAGAAGCAGTCATTGCGATTGCTATTTATTAAGGTTGATTACTAATCGTCTTTCTTTTTTGTGTTGTTTCTTTTGTTGTTCGTGATACACAGATTAAGAGTTGTGGGTACTTCGTTTTCAACTGTAGATAGTTCTTCAGAAAAGGTATTCTATTCTATCCCTCTTTATATGAAATAACAATTAACAGATCTTAGAAAAGGGAAATAGATAAAATAGATAAAATTTTATTATTCCGCTGCGTCTAGGCTTGTCTATTTTCCTTCAGTAATACCCATGATTTCTGCTAAGAGACTTCCGCGCCTAGGGGAGACCGAAGAACTCAAAAATAGATTTGATTTTTGCCAGTTCAATTTCTGCCCCGATATAGAGCTATAGGAGTCCCGAAATTGGAGAGAGAATCTAAAAGCCTCCAAAACAGCAAGCAAGAAATTCCAATCCAGGGTATCAAACGCCTTTCGAATGTCAACTTTAGTCGCCATGTTGCCTCCAAAGCATCTTATGCGAAGAGAGTTCGTTCCTTCCAAAGCTAAAGCAATACACTGATGAATGCTCCTGCCAGGGATGAAACCAAACTGATTATCTGAAACAATCCGAGCCGCCACCACAGCCAACCTGCCAGCTAAGATTTTAGCAATAATTTTGTAACTGAAATTACTCATTACAATCGGTCTGTATTGATCAAGAGAGATAGCTCCTTCCACCTTAGGAATGAGAGTCATGATATTAGAGCAGACAACGGGGACAATGATACCAGAAAGAAAGAAACTTCTGACCATTTCGACGACATCCAAACCCACAATCTCCCAAAAGGTCTGATAAAAGATGCTTGTGAAGCCATCAGGACCAGGGGAGCTGTTACTATCCATTGCAAACATAGCTTTCCTAACCTCTAGATAGTCCAGACAACGGGTCAGCTCTGTATTCTCAGCATGACTAACCAAGTTAGGGATAATATCGTGAACAATGCTCAAGTTATTCAAAGGAGAGTCGTTCTTGAATAGAGATTGATAAAAGGATGAGATATGCAAACCAATTTGATGAGGGTCCGTAACCACATTACTGTCGATTCGCAAAGCAGAGATTCCCGCTGAAGCTGATCGAATTATAGCCACTCTATGGAAAAAGGCACTATTTTGGTCCCCGCCTTTTAACCAGTTAATTCGGCATTTTTCCTGGAGGTAAGTTTCTTTCCTTTGCAATAAATCATCAAGGTCAGCATGAACCCGTAATTCCCTTTGCTGAAGCTCAAGCGAATGTCCCTGGTCCGTAATCTCCCGCTGAACCTGACCAAACTTACCCTCAACCAGGGCAATATCCCTGTTAAAATCACCAAAGACCTCTCTGTTCCAATGGCGAAGGATGGGTCAAAGTTTCCTGAATTTAATCCCCAAGAGCTGCATAGGAGGAAGAGCCGGATGCTCAGCAGTCCAGAAATTCCTGATCAGCTCCCGAAGCCCAAAGTGATGAATCCACATAGCTTGAAATCTGAAGCGCACAGGGCGCCGAGGATCATTTGAGCATCTGAAAAGCAATGGACTATGATCTGAGTGATGCCTGGGTAAAGCAACACTGCTGTAGCAACTCCACAAATCTCCGAAGTCTGAAGAAAGCAGCACTCTATCTAGACAAATTTCAACTCTAGCCTGATTAGACCGGCCATTAGACCAAGTGTAAAAGGCGCCGCTGGCCTGACAATCAATCAGAGAGCCCTCATCAATGAAATTGGCAAATTCCCTGTAAGGCCTAGTTCCCAGAGCCCTGCCTGTTTTCTCATGAGCCCCCAATACTGAGTTAAAGTCCCCAATAAGTATCCATTGTCCAGGCCGAGCATTCATTTGATCAATAATGCTATCAAACATCATAACCCTGCGAGTGGACCAAACGCTACCATAAACAATGCAAATATGCAAAGCCAGATTCTGAATATATAGTAAGATGTACTGCTCATAAAGTTTTACAACTAAAACAGACTGAAAATGAGAGTTGGCCAGAACCCAAAGAGAGGGCAAACCTCGACAATTAACAACAATTAACAAAAAACCAAGATGAGACCAAAAGCTCTCAGGTACTGAATCAAGACTAACCATCGGTTCCGTAAGGCAAAGGATGTCAGGTTTATTTAAAGAACATAAATTAAAGAAGAAATTTTGAGTATCCCTATTTAGGATTCCCATGTGTTGTCCTCTGAACAGACTCTAGCAAGTGCACTAGAAACAAGTAATAAAGTGATAAATAGAGTATCATCTCCACAGGGATTGAAGACCAAATTTTACTAGAAAAACCTTGCAGAACAGGGTGTTCGTTGGTGTGTGAAATCTTTATAATGAGAGATATTGTGAAAATGTGACAAAGTCAATGAGTAAACTGATAAAAACGATTACTTGATAATGGGGTAAAAGGTAGAACAGGTTAGGCACAGCGGAACCGGTTACTTTAAGTCCCTAAACATCCTATTTATTTATGAATGGAGTAAAGTGAAGTCAAGGTTTCTGTTTTAATGCTCACTTAAGTCAACTCTCGCGTGTTCTTAAGATTCTAAGACTTACTACAACCATAAGCGTCCCTAAGGTTGGTTCTTTCTTGCATTATGACCGAAACAACATTTCAATAAAGAAAACCCTTGATACAACCTCCTAACATTCCTGCTTCGGGGTTGGATGTTTGATAAAAAGGTCCGTGAAGATGAAAGTAGTTCCCTATCATTCATCTAATACTAGCAGACATGCGTAAGCAATGGAATAAAAAGCTTCATCAAGCACTTCATAAATTAACAACATTCATTCATAAATAGAAAATAGAGAGCTTACATAACCGGCCCTAACTGGCCGAACCAGTTCAAAATGACTACTCACTCATACTACCGAGTGAACAGTCTGCTTCCCATCTGCAGAGCTCCATCAATGGAGTCATCCTCTTCCTTGAGAGCTCTTCTCTCTACCAAAACGTCTATTTTTAGTTCACTCCAAAGGTATCCTTCCTTTCCCCCACTACATCTATTTAAAGGAGAAAAGATCAAAATGGTACTGAAAGTATGTGATAAAAAATATTACAAAAACCAAATAAATTGTTCATAAATCCTAGACTACTAGAAGTGGTTAAGATCCTTTTGACCCTTGAACACTCAAGGGTCGAACTTTCTTGTCATCATGCTTCTTTTAACTGCTATTTTCTGCCTTTCCTGCCTACCGCTCCTGCCGTCTGTCAAGTCGCCATCCATCATCAGAAATTGCAGCGTTAGACCGCTGGATCATATTGTGTCAAATGTTGTAACCTCAGAGGTGGTAGTACTGACTTCATTAAGGATCATTTAATATGTAATGGCCTCATGGTTTGTGCAAAATAGGCTGCTTACAGTCTGTTTGACTTAATCTTTCCCAATCTGCACAAAAACACTTATAAGACCTTCTTTCACGTAATTTAACCCTAAAAACACCCTTAATTCATCATAAATAATATGTTAAATTGTAGTCAAATTCATGCCTAACAAATACCCCCAAATTGAATTTTTGCTTGTCCTCAAGTAAACAACAAATAGAAAACAAGTCAACTTACTGGGAAGGATTTAGGAATGAAAGAATATGGAGGATGAGTTGGAGGAGATCATGGAGAAAAAGGGATTATAACAGATCATTTGTTCTTGGAAAATTTACAGAAAAACGCAAATCACGATTATAAATGAAGTTATGCCAGTGTTTGATCATATAACCCTACTCAAGAAATTCCTCAAAGCTTAAAGTTAAACCTCAATTTTCACATGAACGACCTGTCTGCCCAAGATGCCTCACTAAGGAAGGGATGTTTCACTCACTCTCGAATGGCCCTTTTTTTTCGCCATAAGAAAGGGAATGCAACTTCTCTCCTCAGCTCAGTAAATACACCCGTAGGGTGTGAATTTGCTTATCGGTCCTATTTCTATGGGTTAAAGTTTTCCAAACAGAGTCCAAAGGTCTTTTAATGGTTGTAATGTAAGGTTAAAGTATAGGTGTGGAAGTGAATGGCTTTTTATGTGTAAGAATTCTGTCCTCATGCACTTTACACAGATCCCTTGGTGTTTTTACATACAACCTTGCACAGTTTGTTTTAACAAATGATTTACCCACTCTTTTCATTAACTCCTACCACTAAACAACCAATTCCAATGATTTTGGGCACACATTGTGATAGTGGCCATGAATGAAGAGGTCCTTTACTGATTTTTCTTTTTCCTCTCAATCATTTTCTTTTATTCAACATTTTATTTTAGTATGTGCTCGAGTTTCCTCAGCCAATTATATTTTCAATTAACACCGCTTGCATGAGGCAAATTCTCGGCTCTTTAAGCTCAAAGTGAAGGGATTATGGTTATTCACAAGCTAAGTTAACGAAAGACAAGGGTAAGGCTCAAATGGTTCATCCTACTATATGAGTGCAATACACGGGTTATGTCTTTTTAATGGTTGCGTTGGGTGCCTAATGCCTTTATCATTCTAGGTTTGTCAAAGAAATTTCCATTTCTATAGGGCATACCAAAGCAAATTCTCCCTAAAGATAGCAAGTACTGGCCCACTCTTTAAAGAATCAATGCATTTTATATGCAATTGCAGGCTCAAGTTCTCACTACTTTGGGGTTTCATGCATTTAGGCAAAAGGTCCCTCACGTGAATGTTGATTTAGAACTTCAAAATTTTTGGAACTTCAAGACTCGGGCATTTAAGATTGACACAAGGCTATCACCACACATTTCAATCATAACAAGCGCAATCTGTTTAGTGATTACTGCAGAGTCTAAACAATCGAAACACTAGAATGTTTATAAGAAAATGACCACAAACAAGGAATATTTACTAAGGACATTTAAAGATTTCCTTTTGTACATGCCAAAGATCACAGGGGGATAATTTATTATTCAGAAAATACTACACTAACAACTTTGTTCAATCTTTTATCATGTTATGCACACAGATATTGCATTTTATATGTAATTTCCCACCCCCCAAATTAGAATCAAACATTGTCCTCAATGTTACGACTAACAAAAGCATAGGAAAAACAACATAACATGATAACAGGCGAGTGTAAACAAATGCAAAGAAGAGGTATAAGTGTTACCAGATGCTTGGATAGCGACAAATTGAATGATCGGACAGGCGGAGAGAGAGAGGAATCAACCTCTCTATCCGTAGGAGGAGCATTGCCATCCACTTTCTAGGAGGCAGCGGCATTGGCAGTTGTTTCAGGTTTAACTCTTACCGAACTCTTAATCGAGGCACCAGAGGGACTCTCCCTCCCATGTTCCTCCATACAAAGGTGTTTGAGCATGTCAATTTCGCCTTGTTGCACGGCATTTTTATTGTCTAGGGCAAAGATCTGTTCTTTGCATGCTTGAGTCTGGGCAAACAGGGCGTTGAACTTGAAGAGGATATCTTCATTTGAGAGCCTTGCGCATTTCTGGTAAAAGCCAAGATCTTTGGCTTGTTCAATCTACTCAAACTCTGATGACACTAATACCGTAGGCTCATTCTTCCTCTTCCGACTTTCAACCCTCCTAGCCTCAACAAAATCTGACATCCAGACCCACTTCCCATTCACCATTCTCCCGAAGAGCATACTTTGGAGGCTTTTCAAGTCGATTTGGTCCAGGTAGTTCACCACTGTTAGCCTGTTCCGGTCTTCTGGCTTGAAGACTCCGATTGCTTCGGCTATTCACGTCACAATGCTGCCACAGCATATGACGGAAGAGTTTTTCCTCCCAAAAGCGCTAATGTACTCCCCAAACCAAAATCCAAGGTTCATCCTGCGCCCCTGTACCATACTCCAAATCATCGTCATCCGTAGTGCCGAGCATGTTATTAAATGTGTTCAAAGATGGCCGTTGGGTATGGGTCATCAGCCGAAAACTGAACTTTCCTTCTTCATCTAGGTCGGTGATCTCAGGATCATGTTTAAAGGTGGCCAGAAACTCCAAAGTGAGTTCCTTGTACGAGGGCTCCTTCATCTTAAAGAAGCAGCCAAAGTGACCTGCTTGCATGGGTTTCTTTACACGCTCCGCAAGCTTAAGCTTTTTCAGCGTTTCCCAGCATATAGTTCTCACCGGCCCAAATTCCAGTTGAGCCAAATCATCATAATATTGTTGCACTGCGGCGTCTTTAAATTGAGACAGTTTCTTTACCAGTTTTTCATCGGGTACGAACGTGACTGTGCTTGTTCCCACCATCTTGCCCTTTGCTTTGTCTTTCTTTGCGCCTTCTACTTTCACTTGTTTCCCTGAGCCTCGAGTCCTCATCCTGAGATAGAGACTAAATAGGGACACCCAAAGATAGTTTATCAAACAAAATATGGGGAACGGTGTGAAAGAAAGAGTTTAGAAAAGTTTTAATTAGGGTCCGCGATACAGTCTACGTCCTTTAAGTAGAAAAAGGTGTAAAACGGCCTGTTGCCAGAACCGTCATTATGATGACGTTTCTATGAACGCCACCTGTATGAGTTGTTGTGCCAACAGCCGCGGCCAGACGAAAGGACGCTTGGGGCAGCGAATGGTTACTTTTTGAGTTTGAATTTACTATACTCTACCTACTTTGGTTTTACCGAGAGAGGTGCAAAAGTAGAGTATCATAAGTACCCAAAGAACAGTTTGATTTGATGTTTACTTTATTCGCCTATGTTCGCTTCATATTTTGGACCAATTGATTCCCCCCCCCCCCCAAAGATCATTTCAATCTCCTTTTTCAAACAAGTAAAAATTTAAAACTTTACCCACATGGAAGGGTAAAAGTTTTATATTTTTGCTCTCACTTAAAAACCTGATATTAATCAAAGAAATTATCTTATTTATGGACCCTCATATGACATAGAGTTAATCTTAACCCGACTAAGCAATCCTACCTAAAATTTGACAAAAATTTAAAGTAATGTACTAAAATGCAAGATTACTCGTGCTACAATTGGTGTTTACAGCGGACACCCTATTCTTGATTCTATTGGCTCGAGGGGTCCTGGAAGTGGACAGTGTCAATCTTTCTTTGGTGATCATTCTCAAGATAAGGTTTTAACCTCTGCCCATTGACCTTGAAAGGTTCATGACCATCCTTGCCAATCTCGACTGCCCCGTGATCGAACACTTTGTTCACCGTATACCACACTGACCACCTTGATTTCGGCTTTCCAGGGAACAGTATGAGCCTTGAATTGTACAAAAGGACCATTTTTCCTTCTTGAAAGACTTTCTCCTGGATTTTCCCGTCGTGCCATTTCTTGGTATTCTCCTTATAATTCACCGCATTTTCGTATGAAAACAACCTGAATTCTTCCATGTCACAGAGTTGCAACCTTTTTTGTTCTCCCACAGCCTGTTTCTCAAAATTCAGGAAAGTTAAAGCCCAAAAGGCTCTATGCTCCATCTCTACTGGAAGATGACAGGACTTTCCATACAACAATCTAAATGGGGACATTCCAATGGGTGTCTTATATGAAGTTCTATATGCCCATAAAGCATCGTCAAGCTTGTTTGCCCAGTCTTTCCTAGAATTGCCCACGGTTTTTTCCAAAATTCATTTGATTTCACGATTTGAAATCTCCACCTGTCCACTAGTTTGTGGGTGGTAAGGCGTGGCAATTCTATGAGAGACTCCAAGCTTGCCTATCAACTTTTCAAATTGAGCATTGTAGACACCGAGTCGGAGGACCTGTGACGAAAACCTGTAACAAGACGGTCGAAGCGGTTGGTTTCGGAAGTTTTAAAACAAAAATATATAATAAAAGGGGAAGAAGTTAGTGGGAGTCGCGGTCGTCGAGTGGACGGCTCGCGAGTGCTCAGCGACGTGGTGCGAACGCCTAGCGGTGGCCGTCGCGCGTCCGACGACAGTAGGACGTGCGCCCGGCAGCGCGGGACGCACGCCGGACGTCCGCTGGGCATGCGCGGCCGACGGCCGTTGGGTGAGCGCACAACGACGTGGGGCGAGCGCCCGACGTCCGTTGGGCAAACGCCCAACGACGTTGGGCGAACGCCCAACCTGCGTTGGGCGCGCGCCCAACGAGAGTTGGGCGTTCGCCCAACTAAGGTTGGGCGTCCGCCCAACCTGCTTTGGGCGACGCCCAAAGTCTCCGGGATCCGTGCCTATATAAGGCATGGATCCCCATGCATTTAAGGGGAGGAAAATTTTTTGGAGCTTTCTCACTCTAGACATTTTTAGAGAGAGAAAGTCAATTTTTTGGAGAAAATATTTTTTTTCCCAAAAAAATCCAAATTTTCCAAAGTTGAATATTTTATCGAAAACACAAAAAAACACCGAAAAATCACGATTCGCGGAATCCACCGACTTCGACTGTCAGATACCGATCTTGAGATATTATCCGAGGACTAGACTCGTTTTATTTTATTTAATTTATTTCCTTTATTTATTTATTTTTATGTAATAATTTTATTTATTTAGTTATTTATTTATTTATCACGCTTTATTTAATTTTTCTCATTTATTTAATTTTCGCCTCGTGTTAAATAAACGGTCGGTTTTGTTTTGAAATAAAAACCTCGTTTTAATAACCCAATACGAACCGTGATCCGATTCAAAGGTAGTTCGGGATTAAAAAACATTGTAATTATAAGTTTTCAAAATTTTTCTAAACAACGTTTTAAGTAAAAAACATCGTTTTAGGATTCTCCGTTATAAACTATGATCCAATTTTGGTAGTTCGGGGATCCGAAATGATAGAATAGATCTAATCTAAAGCTTTTGAATAAATCTGGAAAGTTGTGGACTGTTTCTGTAATTCTGTATTTTTTGTCACTAATAGTTGTTTACCGACGGATTTTCCGTCGGTAAATCTGCTGGAACCTTAAATATCCATTTTTGAACCTTTTTCTTACCTTTTTGACATTTCTTCTTAAATATATCTCTATTTAATTATGTAAAATATTTGATAAATATATTTTTGGTTTATATAATTATTATCTACATATTATATATTTACTTATGCTATGTTAAAAATTTAATTCATATTGATTTGGTTTTGTAAATTATATATAAGTATATATGTGTAGTTTTTGTGACTTTTTGGGATGATTAATTGGTTTTTGGGTTATGATGTAAATATTATTTTTGAACTAAAGGTTATTTTCTATATTTATGAACCATGTTCATTATTTTACATGTTTTAATTAAAATGAAAGTATATTATATCCGATATTATTTTTTATTACTACTTCTACTTCTTAATATGTGTTATTTTCTAAATTTTGTATTATTACTACCCTTTTTGTATATATGTATATCTATGTATATTTACTCTATTTTCATACTTATATATATATATCCTTTCAAATGTATTTGGTTGGGTGAATCGAGATTAGATTGTTAATTGTTGTGATTATGTTCAAGTAAGGTTCAATTGAGTGAAAAAGGGGAAAATAAAACCACAAAAAGAGAGTTTAATTTGCTTATTTAAACTTAAGTTTTCTAGATATTCCTAAAGTGTAAATAACGTTTTCTTGTCATTTTTAAACCATTTCCAAAATATCACGTGTTGAAACCTTAATTCGTTCCAACGACGGATTAAGCGAACCTTGTAATTAAAATCGTGTTGTTGTAAATAATAGAGTTTTGAATCGTTTTCTTACTCAAATGGATTTGTACAAAAATAATTGGACTTGTATGCCTAATCACGTTTTTGGAGTTAAAGTTTTTTATTCCACATTTTCAAACATTCGAGTCGTTCCAACGGCGATTCGAGTCGATGTCATGTAAATTAACGGGGTTTTAAAACGTACCTAAATCGTTCCAACGGCGATTAAGGTACGAACCATGTAAATAAACTCGTTTTGGGGGAATGAGATTAGCTTAGAGTTAGTGTATAATATAAAGTATAAATCACACTATGAATAAATCAATTCTTCCTTCTCCCCTTCTCTCTCCTATGTATTTTTAATTCGTGTAAATGGGTGATTCTTTACTAAAGTGGCTTTCAATAATATATGCTCAAAACGGTTTTCAAAACGAGAAAGAAAAGGTTTCAAATGAATTTCAAACTTGAAGAAATATGCGATTAGTCCGTTATCGCCTAACACGCTGAGTAGGAGGCCGGTGGTTCATAACCGGGCGATGTCGGGGTGCCTAGTAGCCTTTCTCCGGAAAGGAGCTAGCCTTCTCGGCTCGTACCTAAGTTTCCCGAACCCTCACCGGTCTCCCGCAAGGGATCGGTGTTCATTTTCCCATTCGTGGGTGGCGACTCTTCCATACTCCGAGCTCCAGTCCTGCCGAGCAGCTTGATTCCACGATTGGTTGCTTTCGGCGCCAATCACCGCTTACATCGCCATGAGGTGTCCACCCCCTGGTCCGCCCGGGCGAGGCCATTCGGCACCTTGTCTAACAAGCGTTGAAAAAGTGGGTTCCTTGATCACTAATGATCGCTCGTGGGACACCAAATCGGGCAAACAACCTTTTTAGGAATTTTACAATCACACGGGCGTCATTGGTGGGACTAGCAATTGCTTCGACCCACTTGCTCACATAGTCGACTGCAACTAATATGTATTTATGTCCAAAAGACGTAGGGAATGGTCCCATGAAGTCTATGCCCCATATATCAAATATTTCACAAACAACAATGTTATTGAGGGGCATGGCATTTCTAGGTGAAATATTGTCTGTTCGTTGGCACTCATTACAAGTACTTACAAACATATTGGCATCTTTGAAAATGGTTGGCCAGAAAAAACCTGATTGGAGCACTTTGGCTGCAGTTCTGCTCGCGCTATGATGTCCACTCGCTTCTCGATCGTGACAATGGCTCAAAACAGCATGTCCTTCCTCTTGGGCGATGCACCTGCGAATGATCTGATCTGCGCATAACCTGAAAAGATATGGTTCCTCCCAAAAATAATATTTGATTTCTGCATAGAACTTCTTCCTTTGGTTAGTGGATATGTTATAAGGTTTAATTGAACTAGCAAGGAAATTCGCAATGTCAGCAAACCATGGAGTAAGCTATAGAGAATACAAACGCTCATCTGGAAAAATCTCTATGATTTCTGGTTGTTCCTTGTTGTTGTTATGAGAAATTTTGGACAAATGATCAGCAGCTACATTTTCTGTCCCCTTCTTGTCCTTGATCTCGAGGTCAAATTCTTAGAGTAAGAGTAACCACCGTATCAGCCTTGGCTTTGCATCTTTCTTTGCAAACAGGTAGCGCAATGCAACATGGTTTGTGTAGACAATGACTTTTGACAAAACCAAGTATGGACGTAATTTGTCAAAAGCATATACTACTGCAAGAAGCTCCTTCTCTGTCATGGTGTAGTTTTGTTGAGCCTCGTTTACTGTTTTGCTTGCATAATAGATAGGCCGGAACTTCTTCTCAATCCTTTGCCCAAGAACAGCTCCTACACATGTATCGCTAGCATCACACATCATCTCAAATGGCTGTTCCCAGTTTGGTCCTGTTAGTATAGGTGAGTTGATCAGCTTGCCCTTCAATAGTTCAAATGCTTTTACACAGTTTGTGTCAAATGAGAAGTCCACATCTTTATGTAGCAAAGCTGACAAAGGCAATGCGATATTTGAGAAATCCTTTATAAACCTTCGGTAGAACCCCACGTGTCCAAGGAAACTTCTCACATCTTTGACATTAGTTGGAACGACAAGTTTCTCTATCACTTCCACCTTGGCCTTGTCCACTTCCATCCCTTTTTTAGAGATTTGATGCCCGAGAATGATGCTTCCAGTAACCATGAAGTGGCACTTCTCCTAATTTAAGACTAAATTGGTCTCCTTACATCGCACTAGCACAGCCTCCAGGTTGTTCAGACAGCTTCCAAATGAGTTTCCATAGACGGAGAAATTGTGCATGAAGATTTCCACAGTCCGTTCCACCATATCGTGAAATATGGACATCATGCATCTCTGAAACGTGGCTGTGGCATTGCATAATCTGAACGACATCCGTCTGTAAGCGTAAGTCCCGTAGGGACATGTGAAAGTTGTTTTCTCTTGATCTTTACAATGGATAGCAATCTGATTGTACCCCGAATATCTGTCAAGGAAACAGTAAAATGCATACCCTGCCAAACGTTCTAGCATCTGATCAATTAAGGGTAAACGGAAATGGTCTTTCCTCGTTGCCTCGTTGAGCTTTCGGTAGTCCACACATACTCGCCATCCTGTTATGGTTCTTGTGGGAACCAACTCATTTTTTTCATTGAGAACCACTGTGGTACCTCCTTTCTTTGGCACAACATGAATAGGGCTAGTCCAGACACTGTTAGAGATGGGATAAATGATTCATGCATCCAACAGCTTGATCACTTCTTTCCTTACAACCTCCTTCATGTGGGGGTTCAGTATGCGCTGTGGTAGGATAGACGGCTTGTGATCTTTCTCCATCAGAATTCTATGAACGCATACTGCTGGACTAATACCCTTGATATCATCAATTTTCCACGCAATAGCATCCTTATTTCTTCGCAATACCTCCATGAGTTGAGCTTTCTGATCAGGGGTTAGTTTTGAAGATATAATCACCGGGCTTCCGCTAGGTGGTTCAAGAAATGCATACTCTAGATGTGATGGCAAAGGTTTTAGTTCAGGTTTAGTCAATGGCACAGTGGGTATTTCAGGTGGTTCTTGATGAGTAGGAACAGTGGGGTCCAGAGGATGTGTTGACAAGTTGGTTTCAATGGAACAGCCTGTTCCTTCACATAAATTCACGTCTTCTCCCAAGAGAGCCTCTAGAGTGTCCTGTCCCTGTTCCTGCAAAGTAGAAAGACTTTGGAAATCATCTAAGAAATAACAGGTGTCATCACTAGTGTTAGCTCGTCTCATAGCCTCATTCATCTTGAAAATGATTTCCTCCCCATTAATTTGCAAAAATAATTGTCCTTCTCCTACATCAATCAATGCTTTGCCCGTTGCTAAGAACGGTCTACCCAAGATAATAGGAACATGCAAGTCCTCGTCTATGTCCATTATGATAAAATCAACAGGCAGTATGAATTTTCCTACTTTGACCAATACATCTTCCACGACTCCCTTCAGGTAACATACAGACCTATCAGCCAACTGAATAGACATTCTAGTTGGTTGTGGTTCTCCTAGCCCTAGATTAGCATACACAGAATATGGTATTAGGTTTATACTTGCTCCTAGGTCACATAATGCATTTTCAATATTTAATTTGCCAATTGAGCATGGAATTGAAAAACTCCCTGGATCCTTCAGCTTTTTCGGAAGCTGCTGCTTGTTCTGGAGTATTGAGGAGCAGTCCCTATTTAGTTGGATCATCGAGATATTTTCCAACTTCTTCTTGTCGGACAAGATATCTTTTAATAATTTTGCATATGTGGGCATCTAGGCAAGTGCTTCCATGAAGGGGATGTTGATATGCAACTTCCTCAAGGTGTCTAGCACTTTTGAATTTTTCTCTTCAAGCTTCTTGTTTATCAGCTTCGCCAGATAAGGTACAGGTGGTACGTAGGGAGGGGGTGGTTTGTACCTCTTCCCTTGTTCCTCCTGGTCTCGATCAGTGGTCAATTCCACCACGACTGGTTCTTTCTGGCTAGGAACAACTTGTTCCTTATCTTCTTCAGTGTTTTGAGAGGTACCTGCACACTTAGCATTTTTATCAGTCGACAAAGGAGGGTGAGTTTCCTTACCAAACCGCAGAGTGATTGCCATGACATCTCCTTTAGGGTTTGGTTCGGTATTACTTGGCATTATCCCTTTTCCTTTTGATGCAGACGCAGCAATTTGATGGACTTGTGTCTCTAAATTTTTGATTGAAGCTTATGTCTGCTTCATGAATTGAAACATCATGGTCTTCATGTCCTGTTCTACATCTTCCTTTGGTGGAACAGGCTGTTTATAAGGTGGTTGAGGCTGCCTTTGGTAATGTCCTCCTTGCTGCTGCTGATACCTTGGTTGTTCCTACTGATTTGGCTGTCCTGTCCATCCGAAGTTCGGATGATTTCTTGTAGCAGTGTTGTAGGTATTGGAGTATGGGTTTGGTGGGTTCCTCTGATTATATCCAGCATAATCACATTGTTCCTGCTCACCTTTCCCTTGTTTGACTCCAGGACAGTTGATGTTGAAGTGAGGCCCTCCACAAAAATCACAAACATCATTGAACGGCGGTTCGCTGTGAATGGATGATACATTAATCTTGCTGAGCTGCTTTGCAAGCTGTTCCACCTGGGTGGTCAGTTTTGACATAACATCATCATTCCCCGCTCTTTTTCCTTCACTCCTAGCTGAGTGCCAGTTATAGCTTGTGCTTACGACTCTCTCAATAAGGTTGTACAAGGCTTGTGGTTCAAGATCTTCGGGCTTACCATTGGCAATGTATTCAATCTGGATTTTATAAATGTTGGTGACTCCATTGTAAAAATTCTGTACTTGCATCCACATGGGGATGCCATGATTCGGTACCCTTCTTAAAAGCTCTTTGTACCTTTCCCATGCCTCGGCCAAGGATTCATCCTCTTCTTGCACGAAATGGGATACCTCATTTCTGAGTTTGATGGCTTATCTAGGTGGAAAATATTTCATTAGAAAAGCACTGGCCATTTCTTCACAAGTGGTAATGGTTCCTAGCTGTAGGTTCTTTAGCCAGTTCTTTGCTTTATCTTTGAGAGAGAAAGGAAACAGCTTTAACCTTATCACATCATCGGAAACTCCTCGATTTGATCGAAAAGTGTTGCATAGTGTAATGAACTCCTGGATATGCCCGTTTGGATCTTCCGACTGGTATCCATTGAATTGCACTGCAGCCTGCAACATTTGTATCATAGATACTTTCACTTCAAACATGTTGTTCCCTTCGTTAGGCAACACAATGCACGACGAGTGTCCTTCCGTGGTCGGTCTGGAATAGTCTCTGATCCTCATAACTGGAGGATTGTTGTTCTCTCCTTCCTCCTCTTGGTTAGGTTGAACTGGTTGTTCCGGTGGTACTCTTCCAGCCATCCTTCTTTCTCTTTGTCGCTCTCTTTGTCTTGCTCGTCGAGCTCCCGCTCGGTTTCGTCTACACGTTCTCTCTAACTCAAGATCGATAGGAAAAACTGGTGGTCCATCTCTGCGCATAGACAGTGGGAGCACTACTTCTGGCTGCACTACTTAGCAAACAGATTAAAAACACCTTGTTTCACAGAAATTTTCAGATAAATTTTGTTGCTTTCAATCCCCGGCAACGGTGCCAAAAACTTGTTGTCCTCTGAACAGACTCTAGCAAGTGCACTAGAAACAAGTAATAAAGTGATAAATAGAGTATCGTCTCCACAGGGATTGAAGACCAAATTTTACTAGAAAAACCTTGCAGAACAGGGTGTTCGTTGGTGTGTGAAATCTTTGTAATGAGAGATATTGTGAAAATGCGACAAAGTCAATGAGTAAACTGATAAAAATGATTACTTGATAATGGGGTAAAAGGTAGAACAGGTTAGGCACAACGGAACTGGTTACTTTAAGTCCCTAAACATCCTATTTATTTATGAATGGAGTAAAGTGAAGTCAAGGTTTCTGTTTTAATGCTCACTTAAGTCAACTCTTGTGTGTTCTTAAGATTCTAAGACTTACTACAACCATAAGCGTCCCTAAGGTTGGTTCTTTCTTGCATTATGACCGAAACAACATTTCAATAAAGAAAACCCTTAATACAACCTCCTAACATTCCTGCTTCGGGGTTGGATGTTTGATAAAAAGGTCCGTGAAGATGAAAGTAGTTCCCTATCATTCATCTAATACTAGCAGACATGCGTAAGCAATGGAATAAAAAGCTTCATCAATCAGTTCATAAATTAACAACATTCATTCATAAATAGAAAATAGAGAGCTTACATAACCGGCCCTAACTGGCCGAACCAGTTCAAAATGACTACTCACTCATACTACCGAGTGAACAGTATGCTTCCCATCTACAAAGCTCCATCAATGGAGTCATCCTCTTCCTCGAGAGCTCTTCTCTCTACCAAAATTTCTATTTTTAGTTCACTCTAAAGGTATCCTTCCTTTCCCCCACTACGTCTATTTAAAGGAGAAAAGATCAAAACGGTACTAAAAGTATGTGATAAAAAATATTACAAAAACCAAATAAATTGTTCATAAATCCTAGACTACTAGAAGTGGTTAAGATCCTTTTGACCCTTGAACACTCAAGGGTCGAACTTTCTTGTCATCATGCTTCTTTTAACTGCTCTTTTCTGCATTTCCTGCCTGCCGCTCCTGCCGTCTGTCAAGTCGCCATCCGTCATCAGAAATTGCAGCGTTAGACCGCTGGATCATAGGTTGCTCATCTCCTCATGGTTTGTGCAAAACAGGCTGCTTACAGTCTGTTTGACTTAATCTTTCCCAATCTACACAAAAACACTTATAAGACCTTGTTTCACGTAATTTAACCCTAAAAACACCCTTAATTCATCATAAATAATATGTTAAATTGTAGTCAAATTCATGCGTAACACCCTATAATTCCAGAAGAGAACAATCATTTAAATCTTACCGGTGGTTTGCCGGCTCGTTTGGAACGAGCTGGTAGGTTCTCCATATTAGTCATTATCCGTTCTCTGGGTTTTTTCCTACTTATAGTACTCCAACTACTTTCCTCATCATCAGCCAAGTCCGCCCAAGTCTTGGTGTTAGAGGATCCAAAACCCGATTCTGAGTCAGAGCCCTGCCTTTTCTCATCTACACCCTGTATTTGATGTTCAGAACCCTGTTTAGCAAAGCCCTGTGTTTGTTTGTCAGAGCCCTGAGCTTTTGGATCAATATTGTTGATACCAAGGGAAGGAGGGAGATCATATTCTTCCAAAAGACCCTCCTGCTTCTGCGGACTGCCTTGCATCAAGTCCCTCTCCTGCAAACTGGCTGCAGCATCCTCTGGATTACAAATCAAATCATCCAAAATTCTTATATTTTCCAGATGAACCGAAACCACAGGCACTGCCTGCTGCAATGGGGCCTTTTTAACTAATTTATCCTGGACAGTATCCTTCCGAGTCTTGTCAGATTTTTTGCTATCCACCGGTTTAATGTTTTTACGACATTCATATGATAAATGCCCTATATTCGAGCAAACCTTGCAGAAGCTCGGTAGCCGTTCATAAACGACATCAATCCATATTTGTTTACCAGCCCGTTCAATACCAAATTTCACCGAAAGATCAGTGTTGAGGTCAACGTCGATCAACAATCGCGCGAAATGGCCAAAGTCACCATCAGTAGTAGCCTTATCCAGGCGAATTAATCCTCCAATACCAGTAGCAATATCAGACAATATTGGCGGATCCCAGTGTTCCCAAGGCAGCGAGTACAAACGCACCCAAACCTGGGCGTTTGTTGATTTTTCTGCATAAGGATCGAAATCCGGAACCCAGGGTTGTAAGCGAAATGTACCTGGTTTGACATTATTAGTTCCCTTCCCGAGAACTTGATTCCTTGCCTCCTAAGACCTGAGCATGACGTTAAAAAATCCCCGTCCGATGGAGATCAGTCTCCATTCTTCCTTCAATCCCTAAATAGCCTGCAGAGATTCCTTGAGCTTCCCAACTTTCCATGGGGTGTCACCCTTGCTCAGTATCAGTCGCCCAATTAGCGAAAAGGAACAGAGCAAGGCCTTCTTATCATATGCTGCCTGAGAAATTCGAACCGATTTCAAGCCTCCAATCTCAGAGACTTTCGCAGAGGATGGCGGAATGCCAGTCAGATTACTAGAGACCACCCGCGCATAAGAGCGCCCATCATCGGAACCGCCAGACAGACTTCTCGTTTCATTAATCAGGGGATTTGGAGAAAATCTCACTTTTGGATTGAAGAGAACTCCAATGCTGAAGAAGTTATCAAGATAGTCATCGGTAGCCGGTGACTTCACGGCCATGTTCAGCGGTGAGGAGAAGCGACGGAATAGCAGACGGCGGCGGCTAGGTTAAATATATTTAAAATCATATTTTTCAAACCATATTTTTTATTTTCTGAAAAAATCAGTGGTTGAGGGAAGAATATTTGCAAACTAAAAGTAATTGAATACCCACAATATTTCGAACACTGATATGTACCAATATTATTTTAACTAGGGTTCGAAATATTGTGGATATTATAATAAGACTTTAATGGGCAAGAATATTAATTAATTGTATTATAATAAATAAGAAAATAGAACTAAATAAAAAGATAACATTAGGAAAAGAATATAATATGGTTAATTTAATTGTAACGTTTAACTTAAATTCGATATATTTTGTAAACGTTAAGCTTAAATTCGTATTGTTTTGTAAACGTTAAGTCTATATTGGTTCTATTTTGTACGTGAGGCCTAAATTGATGCTATATTATAAACGTTGAGCCTAAATTGATATTATGTTGTAAACGTTAAGCCTATATTGGTGCTATTTTGAACGTTGAGCATAAATTGGTACTTCCCCAAAAATCTTAGGCCTAATTTGGATACGTTATCCCTAATATGTATTGTTTTTAGGCCTAATACTCCTTCAGTTCCCTTAACTTGTCCAAATTGGTCATTTTACCCACTCAACTTATCGAATATCCTATTTACCCTCTTAACTCCATAAAAGTGGTATTTCTTACCCCCTCAACTTGTCCATTTATCCCCTCAACTCATAGAATATCCTATTTAGCCCCTTAACTTCATAAAAATGATATTTCTCACCCCCTCAACTTGTGCATTTACCCCCTCCCCAACTCATAGAATGTCCTATTTGCCCTCTTAACTCCATAAAAGTGGTATTTCTCACCCCTTACAATCTGTCGTCAAGGCCTAAATTGATACATTTTTTTAACGTTAAACCTATATTGGTGCTATTTTATACATGGAACCTAAATTGATATTTTCCCAAAATCATAGGCCTATTTTGGTACATTTTCCCTACATATAATGTCTTTAACTTGTTTATATTAGGCTTAATGCTTTTCCAGCCCCCTTAACTTGTCCAAATTGGTCATTTTACCTCTCCAACTCATCGAATGTCCTATTTACCCCCCTTAACTCCATAAAAATGGTATTTCTCACCCCCTTAACTTGTCCAAATTTGTCATTTTACCCATTCTCAACTCATCGAATATCCTATTTACCCCCTTAACTCCATAAAAGTGGTATTTCTCACCACTTATGATCCTATTTACCCTCTTAACTTCATAAAAATAGTACTTATTATCCATTTATAGTAGTAAAAAAAGTTGAAAAAAGAAAGAACGAATAAAAAATACAAATAACAAGAACATTAATATAAACAAGCTAAATACATTATATGTAGGGATAATGTACCAAAATAGGCCTATGATTTTTGGGGAAGTATCAATTTAGGTTCCACTTCCAAAATAGCATAAATATAGGTTTAACGTTTTAAAAAAGTTATCAATTTAGGCTTCGATAACGGATTGTAAGGGGTGAAAAATACAACTTTTATGGAGTTAAGGGGGTAAATAGAACATTCTATGAGTTGGGGGGATAAATGGACAAGTTGAGGGGGGTGAGAAATACCACTTTTATGGAATTAAGGAGGTAAATAGGACATTCGATGAGTTGAGGGGGTAAAATGACCAATTTGGACAAGTTAAAGGGATTGGGAAAGCATTAGGCCTTTATATTAATGTTCTTGTTTTTTTTTATCAAAAATAAAAAAATTGTTCTTGTTACTTCAAAAAAAAATTGTTCTTGTTATTTGTATCTTTTATTTATTCTTTCTCTTTTCAACTTTTTTCGCTAGTTAAATTTTGATTATCTAATTATTATAATACGATATTATTATAATAAACATATGAATGATCGATATAATTATCAAATTAAAACAAAATAAAAAGTTGATATTAAAAATATATATTTTCAAACTCATTTGAATAAGTGCTATTAATTTTGCACTATAAAGGGGTAATAAATACCACTTTTATGGAGTTAATGAGGTAAATATGATCATAAGAGGTGAGAAATACCACTTTTATGAAGTTAAGGTGGTAAATAGGACATTCGATGAGTTGATGATGGGTAAAATGACTAATTTGGACAAGTTAAGGGGGTGGGAAATACCATTTTTATGGAGTTAATGAGGTAAATAGGATATTCGATGAGTTAGAGGGGTAAAATGACCAATTTGAACAAGTTAAAGGGGCTGGATGAGCATTAGGCCTTGTTTTTAATTGAAACTTAGCTTAGTGGTAAGATATACCTAGTGGTCGCTAAAGGTCTAGGTTCGATTCCCACCTTCAATATATTTATATTTTTTAAGTTAAACATGTGTGAATAACTAACCGGACCAAACCGCTCAACCGGATCGGTTCACGGTTGACTCGAACGGTTCAAGCAGTTCAGTTCGGTTTGTTGAACAATTAAAAAACCAACATCAACCGGACCGGACACCTGACTGGTTCGCGGTTGAACTGGTCGAACCAGCTGATCCGGTCCGGTTTTCATAACATTGATTTTTACTAAATAATAAAATAAATAGAAATTATTCTTGCAATTGAGATATTTTTATTAAATAAAACATGGCTAAAAAAAAGAATAAAAAACCCACATAAATATATGGAGGAAGAAGAGACAAAAAAAAAAAAAAAAAAAAAAAAAAAAAAAAAAAAAGATAGAAAAAGGGAATGTGAGGCAGCATAGTACATGCGCATAACCACGCGGCAGACAAAGATTCATTAACTTTTACATTAATTGTCTTAATGATAAATTATGTCCTTAGCCCATTATTACATACACCCACTTTCACATTTTACATTTCACAACGTGACCATATATATATCAATTTCTTCTTACACAACACAAAACAAAACAAAAAACAAACAAACATTACGTCATCACTAAATTGCTTGTTGTTGCATCATATTTCAATTGCATCCTACACAGAGAATATAATACATAGGTTCGATAACAAGTATAGGATATTAATTAGTACTAATATCTACAGAAGTAGATGATGAATTACTTCTTATAATTCAATTGGAGTAGATATAGTGTACCAGATATAATAGATAAATGCATACTACAATACTTACTTTATTAGAAAATAACTAATTTAAAATAAAATCTACAACGTGTAATACATTTAATCAATATTAGAAAATTAAAAAAAAAATATGCATATAACTTTATTTAGATAGCTTAAAGAATATTGTGCGTTATATTCCAATAGACCATCCAGCAAAGTAGATCAATATCCTTCTTGCCATGTGGATAACTCGTAGAGACCATCTGATTCAAACTACAATGAATATCCTTGAAAATACATAGAGTGTCATCCAATAACGGTGTCCATAATCGTTATAATGGAGGAAAGAGAGCTCAAAGGATGACACATGTCCAATGAGTCATTAGGCCATCTCCAACCGTGCTCTCTATTTAGCCTACTCTATCTTCATTTTTCTCTACTCTATCTTTAAATATAGAGTTACTACAGTAAAACTTTTCCAACCATCAACTCTATTTTACCTATTTTTTAAATATTTTATTATTATAATATTCATTTTTCACATAACATTTATATTCTTTATATTATTAATTAAAATATACCCATTTATTAATTTGTATGATGTTTTATTAATTCGTGTAATGTTTTTATAATTCGTGTAACGTTTTTATAATTCGTGTAATATTTTTCTAATTCGTGTAACATTTTTATAATTCGTATAATATTTAATGTTTTTATAATTATAATTTAATATTTAAATGTACAATACAATAAAAAAAATCAAATAACACTAAATTGAAAATTAAATAACACAAATACTTCTACAAAAAGAATACATAAATAATAAATATACACCTACAAAAAATAAATACATAAAAAAAAATACATATGAAATTAAAATAAAAGACAACAATCAATGAATAATTAAATCTATAAAACATATATTAAACAAAACAAAAATAAATGAATTAACATAAAATAAATATTACAAAACAAAGTTTTTTTAGATTTAAAAAAAAATATAATAAAATATTATGTATTGCCTTGCGGCAAAGATGCCGCAAGGCATGTGGTACTGCATATATGCAGTACCACCAAGCTTGCGACATCTTTGCCGCAAGCTAATCCAGCTCCATTGGAGCTGGATTTTCCAAGGGTTCTCTAAGTTTAGAGAACCCTTAGAGATGGCCTTAGACACACATTTATCAAGATTAACAAGTACTCTTGATTCTATTACAGTAAAATCTCCATATAGGAATACATTTGGGACCAGACTATTTATATAACAATTGGAAAGTTATTACTAAATAGAGTTTGGTTATAGAGGTTGTCGTAATGCCTTGAATCAGTATATCCTGTTTCCTATTCGGAGTAGTATTGGGTTTCGGATTCCTAGTTGGATTGGGATCATGGGTTCCTAGTTGGATTGGGATCATGGGTTCCTAGTGAGATTAGGTTAGCTTGGGTATTATAAATACCCCATTATGTAAACCTAATCATGTAATCTGTTTTTCGCCTCCTAATAATACTATTCTCCTTCTGCCCGTGGACTAGCCAACACAACGTTGGTGAACCACGTAAATCTGTGTTTTTCGATTGTTTATTATTTTATCTTTCATTAATTCCGCACAACAAACTGGTATCAGAGCTTTCGGTTTCCGATCGGTGTTTTGTTTTCTGGAGAGAAAGATGTCTGCGATGAACGTGAAAAACGAAAAGTTTACTGGGAGAAATAGTTTCAGTCTATGGCAGATCAAGATGCGGGCTTTGTTAAAACAACAAGGTCTGTGGACGTTGTTGAAGAAGGCAACAGGAGAAGTCACTGCTGAGATGATGATTCAGGAAGAAAAGGCACATTCAACAATTATGTTGTGCCTCGCAGATGACGTCATCACCGAGGTCTCAGACGAAGAGACTGTTGTCGGTCTGTGGATGAAGTTAGAGAGCTTATATATGACGAAATCTCTAACGAACAAACTTCTTCTGAAACGTCTGTTTGGCCTGCGAATGCAGGAAGGTATGCAATTTAGATCAATTCAACACATTATTACTAGAATTACGTAATATTGATGTGAAAATTGAAGATGAAGATGCTGCTTTGATTCTGTTGGTGTCTTTACCGCTTTCATATGAGAATTTTGTTCAATCATTTATTGTTGGTAAAGATTCTGTGACTCTGGAAGAAGTTAGGTCATCTCTTCATAGCAGGGAGTTATGCCATAAGACGAGCAATACAGGTGCAGATAATCAGGCCTCTAGACTGTTTGCCAGCGGCAGTAAGGGAAAGGGAAACAGTGGAAAGAAGAAGTCTAAGAAGCCGTTCTCAAAGGATCCCAAGCCAAACGACACCTGTAATTACTGTAAGGAGAAAGGACATTGGAAAACTTATTGTCCAAAGAAAAAGAAGAAATCAGAAAATCAATCAGGTTCTGCTGCTGTAGCAGATGGCGACAGCAGCTCTGAAAACGATATTGCTCTAATTATTGATGGACACACTCATCACTTTGATGTGTGGGTTCTTGATTCAGGAGCATCTTATCATATTTTTCCAAGTAGAGAGTGGTTTTCAACTTATAAGCAGGTAGATGGAGGTAGCATTTCAATGGCTAATAGTCATGTCTACAAAGCAGTTGGATAGGCTCGATCAAGTTGGGGACACATGATGGTAAGTTCTGCACGTTGAACGAAGTCAGGCATGTTCCATTGATGACGAAGAATCTGATATCTCTGAGTCTGTTAGACAGCAGGGGTCTTAGCTGGTCAAAAAAAGATGGAGTTCTACATGTCTGTAAAGGTTCTGATGTGATTCTGAAAGGTGTGAAACATGGTACTTTGTATTTCCTGCAAGGTTCCACTGTTACAGGTTCAGCTAATGCTGCATCGTCAGAGATTGACCAGGAGGATATGACAAAGATATGGCATATGAGACTTGGTCATATGGGCGAAAAAGGGATGCAGATTCTATCAAAGGATGATCTTCTTGATGGTCATAAGGTTAAGAGTCTGGAGCTTTGTGAACATTGTGTCTTTGGGAAACTACATCGCAGTAAGTTTCCCAAAGCTATTCACATAACAAAAGACACACTTGATTACATCCACTCTAATTGTTGGGGTCCATCTCGAGTTGAGTCTTTGGGAGGTCACATATATTTTATGTCTCTGATTGATGATTATTCAAGGATGACTTGGGTCATCATGATGAAGCATAAAAGTGAAGCCTTCAAGAATTTCAAGCAGTGGAAAGCATTGGTGGAAAACCAAACAGGAAAGAAGATAAAGAGGTTGCAAACTGATAATGGTCTGGAATTCTGCTCGTCTAAGTTTGATCAGTTCTATAAGGATAAAGGGATTGCTCGGCATCACACAGTCCGGAATACACCGTAGCAGAATGGTGTAGCTGAACGAATGAACCAGACATTACTAGAAAGGGTGAGGTGCATGCTCTCTAATGCTGGGTTAGATAGAAGATTCTGGTCTTAAGCGGTGAACACAACATGTTATCTGATTAACCGCGGACCACACACCGACATACAACTCAAGACGCCTACAGAAATGTGGTTAGGAAAGGTTGCTGATTACTCAAATTTGAAAGCTTTTGGGTGCACAGTTTACTATCATGTTAATGAGGGTAAGCTAGAGCCAAGAGCCAAGAAGGGAGTGTTCTTAGGCTATGGAGATGGAGTTAAAGGCTTTAGGATCTAGTCTCCATCAGAGAAAAGGGTCATTTTGAGAAGAAATGTAGTCTTTGACGAAAAATCTGTGCTTAGACCCATTGTGAAGCCTACAATTGCAATAAAAACTGATAGCATTGATAAACAGGTGGAGTTTCAGGTCATACAAAGTTAGAGTGGCTTGAAGGAACAAGAGTTAGAAGCAGAAAGAGAGCTACCAGAGTCTACACCATCAATTTCTCAACCATCTAAAGCTACACATCGTAGCTTAGCTCAAGATCGACCAAGGAGGGTTGGAGTTAGGCCACCTAAGAGGTATGAGGACATGGTGGGATATTCACTATAGGTTGTTGAAGAGGTGGACACTCGTGAACCATCAACTTACCAAGAAGCTGTTTCAGGCACCGATTCTGAGAAATGGCTTGCTGCTATGGGAGATGAGATGGAGTCCCTTCATAAGAATCAAACATGGGATTTAGTCATACCACCTCCAGGGAGAAAGATTATTACTTGCAAGTGGGTTCTCAAGATGAAGGAAGGGATATCACCTGTAGAGGGAGTCAAGTATAAGGCTAGAGTTGTTGCTAGAGGTTTCAATCAAAGAGAGGGAGTGGATTATAATGAGATATTCTCACCAGTAGTGAGACACACCTCTATTAGAGTGTTGCTAGCTATAGTTACACATCAGGATTTGGAGCTTGAGCAACTTGATGTAAAGACAGCCTTTCTGCATGAAGATTTGGAGGAAGAGATCTACATGACCCAACCAGATGGTTTCCATATTCCTGGGAAGGAGAATTATGTTTGCAAGTTCAAGAAGTCCTTGTATGGACTTAACCAGTCTCCTAGGCAGTGGTATAAGAGGTTTGACAGCTACATGATGCAGCTGGGCTACACCAGGAGCCCATATGATTGTTGTGTCTATTACAATAAACTGGAAGATGAGTCTTTTATCTATCTGGTGTTGTATGTAGATGACATGTTGATAGCTGCAAGGAAGAAGCACGACATTCAGAAGTTGAAGGGTCTTCTCAGCGCAGAGTTCGAGATGAAGGATTTGGGTGCAGCTCGGAAAATTCTGGGAATAGAGATTTATAGGGACAGAAGCAAAAGGAAACTTTTTCTGTCACAGAAGGGCTATATTCAGAAGATCTTGTCAAGATTTGGCATGTCTACCGCAAAGCCCATAGATACTCCTAGTGCTGCAAGTACACATCTGTCTATTGCTTTTGCACCTAAGTCTGCTGAAGAGAAGGAGTACATGTCTCGAGTTCCCTACACTAGTGTAGTAGGAAGCTTGATGTATGCAATGGTCTGCACTAGACCTGATCTTGCATAGTCTGTTAGTGTTGTTAGCAGGTTTATGGGTGAACCTGGCAAGGAGCATTGGCAAGTTGTGAAGAGGATCTTTCGGTACCTAAAAGGTACATCTAACGTTGGTCTCATTTATAGAGGTGATATAGAGTGTTTGGTGACAGGTATTTCAGATTCTGATTATGCTGGAGATGTTGACAGTAGAAGATCTATGACTGGTTATGTTTTCACTCTTGGTGGTTCAGTTGTTAGTTGGAAAGCTACTTTGCAGCCTACAGTGACTTTGTCTACTACGGAAGTAGAGTATATGGCACTGACTGAAGCTTCTAAGGAGGGGATTTGGCTTAAAGGACTGGTTAGTGATCTTGGTCTACATCATGATCAGGCTATAGTGTATTGTGACAGCTTGAGTGCAATCTGTTTAGCCAAGGATCAGGTTCATCATGAGAGGACCAAACATGTAGATGTGAGGTATCATTTTCTGAGAAGTGAGAAGAGGGTCAAGGTGAAGAAGGTAGGCACTGCTGACAATCCGACTGGCATGTTTACCAAGCCTGTTCCACAGAGCAAGTTTCAACACTGTTTGGACTTACTAAACGTCAGAGATTATTAGTTGCCCTGTGGGGGCGACTCTGAGGCAGAGGGAGAAGTCAGTTCATCTGGCACTATCATGGGTGCATCTGTTATGTTTTCAGGAGGATTCAAGTCAAGGTAGAGATTTGTCGTAATGCCTTGAATCAGTATATCATGTTTCCTATTCGGAGTAGTATTGGGTTTCAGATTCCTAGTTGGATTGGGATCATGGGTTCCTAGTTGGATTGGGATCATGGGTTCCTAGTGGGATTAGGTTAGATTGGGTATTATAAATACCCCATTATGTAAACCTAATCATGTAATCTGTTTTTCGCCTCCTAATAATACTATTCTCCTTCTGCCCGTGGACTAGCCAACACAACGTTGGTGAACCACGTAAATCTGTGTTTTTCGATTGTTTATTATTTTATCTTTCATTAATTCCGTACAACAGAGGTTATTACCAAGTTGGAACCGAGTTTTTTTTATAACAAAATAGAGGTTATTCCTATATAGAGTATTTCCATATAGAAGGTTTACTGTATATATAAAAAATGTGAGGCAACCTAAAAAAGTATGTAATATCTGTTATGAAACTATTTGAACCAATAGGTTAAGCTGATAGATAAAGTTCCAATCCATATTAATATACGAAAATATCACAGTTAGCAATATTCTCACTGCCTTCAACTATCTTTCAATCTTTACTAATTTAAGTATCAGAGCGGGCTCGTCGGACTCCGGCCTCTTCTCTCACATGTTGTTTCTCTCTTTCAAATCACCGAACGGTTACTAGATCATTGCACATATTAACTTGTACAAAAAAAAAATGCTTTCAAAAAAAAAAAAAAAAAAACTTAGTACAAAAATTGTACGATATCACATTATTATTATTAGTAAAGTATAATGGACAGATATCATAGTAATAATAAAATTTCTTCATTGAACAACATCCATAAAAGGGTATAATCCCAAAGATAATTGTATTATATTATAAAGTGGATGAAGATATATGTGGTTGACAATAAATTAAATTGTTATTTAGATGATAGATCCACTTAGGTTTATCAGAAAATTAACGTTGCAACTGATAGATAAAAATAATGAAGAGTTTAATCACTTTATATGATGATCAAATTTCATGAAACTAATATATAGTAAATTATGCTTAAACAAATATTTCTTCAAATTTTTTTTTTTTATTAAACTATCAAATTAAAAAAAAAAAAAAGGTGAATGCCGTAACCCTCAACAAATTAAAATGTATTTTATTCACAAAATGAATCGTAATTATTATTTAGATTAAATGTAATTGTTGAAAGTAGCTATGCGAATTGAAAGATAAGAAGTTATACATCAGCAGGAAAATCATTTATATTAAGGAAAACAGTCTTAATCGAAGGGCTAAATTGAACGAATTAATAGAAACCTGGTACTTTATAATTAATTTAACTTGTCTTGAATCATATGTAAATAGAATGGAAGTATTAATTAATAAAGGAAGTTTATAAAATTATAAATATGTATGCAACAGAACAGTTTAATTATCATAAAAATAAAAAAGCATTATCCTCCTTATGAGAGTAGTTGACTATTGACTAAAAAAGTCAACTCCAGTAATGCTGCACAGAAACACATGCATATGCACCATCTCATCATTTTACTGTATGCTGGTGAAGGCGTGATGGTTAATAATTACAATTAATTTTGATGTCATTTTCTAGGGATGTAAATAAAAGATAAAACTAGACACAGCAGAGGGAGATTAATTAATAATTATGATTGCATTTTGTTGAGATTAATAATAGGAATTATGGAGCTAATAATAAGGGTTATGAGAGTGGAGATTGGAATGATTAACGTCATCTCACAAGTTGTGACATCTTGTTTGTCCTTAATTGGATAGTTTAGGTTTTAGATTCATAGATAGATCCAACTAATCGAATATCTAGAAAAATAAATACAAGAAAAAACTAAAAGGATCTTTTTGGTGCACACGACTTAAATACGCGACCGGGTATTGTAAGTGGCAGAGTGGCCTTGCTGCCACGATCCACTGAGATTCAGTTTTTTGTTGCTCCGATTCGTAAAAAAAAAAAAAAAAAAGACCTTTTTGGTTTTATCATATAGTAAATGCCATTTTGAATTGCACCGAGAGTATGCACTTAAAGAAGAGTGTCTTATTAGAATTTTATATAGGATAAATTTCAAAAACAGTTATTCTCAAATTGGTATCCGACAAAAAAAAAAAAAAATCAAACATTCGTTAAGAATGATGATCTTATAGTTTGAAATTATAAAAATAATCGTTAACTACTTCAAAAACAAAAATTTCAAAAATCAAAGTTGTTTAGTACCACATTTACTATGGAATCAAATTTTTATTTTTCAAAATCATAATTCTCGGAGTTTTCTCTCTCTAAAACATTCATTTTCTCTCTCATCATCAAACAACACTTAAATGATCTCAAAATTAAAACGTTGAAGAATTAAAGTTATGTAAAATATTATCAAGTCTTGTAAATTTTTTAATTTTGAGAACGTCAACGCTTATTTTAATTTTAAAATCCTTATTTTTTTTTTTTTGTAAAACAAAAAACTTCAATCATCTCCTTTAGCAAAATAAAAAAGCTCATTCACCGTTTGAACAAATTTTTTTTTTCAGATACTAGTTTGACAATACGTGAAAGAGTACAAGTTTTTTTTAAACATTTACCTTATATAATATACATATATATATATAATGTAAAATATATAAATTATATATACAGTAAAACCTCTACATAGGAATACACTTGTGACCGAGCTATTTGTATAATAATTGAGAGGTTATTACTAAATAGAGTTAGGTCATAGAGATTATTATCAAGTTGGGACCGAGTTTTTTTATAACAAAATAGAGGTTATTCCTATATAGAGGCTTTGCTATAAATATATCTTTTTTTTTTTTATTAATTATACAAAAATGCTAAAACTAGAAAATCGAGAATAAAAATTACAGAACAAAGAACTAAACAAACTAATCTATTGAGGACAAACCTACGATGGTCGTCCGATAAAATGTCCTGGAGTCTTACATAAGGCACACTAAACTCATTGTGACCCAACAAACAAGAATTAACGAAGTTCACCAACAAATCAACATTATTACCATCTTTCTAAGAATGCCAAAAGCGAACATCCCAATCTTTATCCCGAAAATCCCGACAACAATCAAAAACTAAGAAAAGGGATCCAATGATCCAAATATAAGTCGAACCTTTATCCCAAGCCAATCTGAGGCCAAACCTAAGGCTTTGCTAACATGAAACTATACAATGACCAATATTAGCACCAAACCCAACACATCCGTTACTATTAGAGTTTGTCTTATAAATTATATATATTTAATAATTCATATTAATATACGAGTGCGAAGTATTATAATTTTATAAATATAAAGTCCGACTTAGATATAGATGAGCTTAGCCAGTTTTGAACAAGCCAAGTGTATACTAAACACATTAACATATTATTTCATTTTATATATATATATATATATTTTTTTTATAAGAGGATGAGTTTGAATTCATCAATGTTATCAGGTTCGGACCGGACCGGCCGGTCCGACCGGTCGAACCGGTAAGAAAGCCGATCCGAGCCTGTCCGATTATTTGGAAGTTGAAATAACCGGAACGACCCGGGGTTGACCCGGAAACCGGCGGTCAGCCCGGGACCCGGTGTGACCCCAGTTCGTAGAGGAAAAAAAAGATCTAAAGCGCTGTAAGTTTATTTTGGCGGGCGGGTTTGGAAAATTGAAGGCGGGCTGGAAATAGATTTTTGGCGGGCGGGTTTGGAAAATTGAAAGTGGTCTGGAATGGATTTTTGGCGAGCGGATTTGAAAATTGAATTTGTAGGGCGAATGAAATTAAAAAAAAAAAAGAACAAAAGGTGTGTTAAGTCATGGGACCTAATCTTGGTGCGGCATTCGCGTCGTGCGGGTGCGCCCCTAACCCGACGCGTGAGAGAGCATTTTCCCTAGTAATTGGTTAAAGGCTTGTAAATCCCATTTACTTATAAACTAGGTAAGTTTCTCCTTTCTTTCCTATGTGGGATGTAAATGTTTAATTTCATTTTATCTTCTTCCAAACCATTTCAAATGGTTCACTTTGAGCATCAATTTCTCATTTATCATTTGTCCGTTTTGAGTTCATAATATATTTTTAAAAAGATCTTATGGCATAGAATACGTTGATATATTTCAATTTATTATGAATTTAATTTATTCGTTAGATATTTAAGATTCAAATTAACAAAAAAATAACAAACCAAAATTGTTTATAATTTATTTTGGATATATATAATATATAAAAATAATTTTAAAATAATTATATATATTTAATGTATATAAATATTATTTATTTATTTATTACGTCATTCGGTTCGACCAATCCGAGCCATCCGGTCCGACCAAGTGACCCGTGACCCAGTCATCAATCCGGTTTGATGTCCGGCCCGGTTCTGATAACATTGGAATCCATAACATTTCACTTGAGATGTATATGAGTTATCTATATATAATATAAAATAGTAACGATGGAGCTGAGGTGTCACTTCCTCCTTTTTTACTGATAAAAAACATAATATAATATATAATATATTAATTTTAATTATATTATTATATTTATCTATAAAAAAGATTATTTAAGGTAAATGTGAAAATAAAATAATAATATTTAATTTATATAGCACCTTTATATCATTAATTGTAATTATTAGATTATATTTTTGTTAATATTTATATGGTAAGATGAATCCGTGCATCGCACGGGTCAAAAACTAGTAGTCATATATTTATATTCATTTATTGACGTTAACATAACTGATTGTGGTTTGAAGTCACTAAATTTAGAACTAAATTAAATACTTCTTCATTCATTAAATTATTGCATTACTTCATAAGCTCAAATAAAATATTAAGGCCCTATTTGGTAAGATCTAATAACTTTTGTAATAGAATGTCCATTCTTCTAATAAAGTTATTAGATCCATTACCATGTTTGGTTGTATATTCAAATTTTGTTGTAATGGAATTAGGAATCCATAGATTAAATTTTATTTAATAACTCTTATAATTCTTATTACATCAAAAAAATGACTTGAATTCTCATTACAACAACAACAACAACAAAACCTTAGTCCCAAAATGATTCGGGGTCGGCTAATATGAACCATATATTTTGGTTCATGTCATAAGATGTGGCTAAGTTATACGCTGGCCGCCACAAACCTACCGCAACACTCCTCCTTTGTCCGGCTTGGGACCGGCTGTAAAAGCCACCAAGTGACCCTCACAGGCGGAGTTGACTTGAATTCTCATTATATCCAAAATATGTAATCCTAATTTCTAAAATTCCGTCTAACCTCTCCTTTATCAAATATCACCTCTCATCCTTCTAAAAAACGTAGAATAAGAAAAAGCAACAACAAAAAAACGTAAAATATGAAAAATGAAAAAAAGGAAAAAAAAGCGGTCAAATTGTGAAAATGGAAAACAAAAAAAAATGAGAAAAATGTAAAAAAAAAACTACGAAAACATGAAAAACTATATACTAAGTTAACGTTTTTCATATTTTCCGTTGATTTCAATTATGTAAATAAATTTGTATGGTTCCATTTAAATAAGCAAACATTAGTCGTTACATTTCATCATTGTTTTAAATTTGTCAATTAAAATCAAACATTGTAATAGAATCATTATACCATTCTATTATATTACAACTTTGATTACGTTATATTGCATTATGGCATACCAAACAGATACTAAGAACTAATAATATACTTTATTCTGTGTAAAATTATAAAGTTGTGTTTATATTCAAGGGTACAGAGAATATTAGTATATTAGCAGCCAATTAATTAGGTTGATGTTTTAGTACAGTTAATAAATTTTATTTGAAAAAAGAGTCATCTAAATTATATTTAAAGAAAAATTCTACAATAATTGAGGATTAGTATTAGTCCCGACCATTAAAATGATACCACGTTAATTTAACTACTGATGTGGTATCATCCGAATAAAGAGATCAATACTGATCGATTCGACAATAGAATTTCTTGTATTTAAATAACTCTTGGAGCCGATTAATCCGACATAATAATAACAGTAAAAGCTGATTAAAATCTAAGATTGGCGAAGTGGACAAAATCGATGAAATCCAGGAAAGGTCAACTAAGATGATATTTTGATGATAACAAATAAAAAGGGTCCTATACCTTTTTAATGGATGCTTGAAGATTAGTTATATCTTAGAACACTAGTAATTAATCATAAACAGATCCCACCTGCATCAATCTGGGCCGTCTTTTCATGATTACTGCTCTTCTGATCATCAGGTTTTATTTGTCGACTGCATCTAAAACTATGCTTTAATTCTTTCATTTATTTAGGGTTACTGTTTTTATGCTTACATATTAAGTTTTACACCTTTACAAGCTTAATCTGATCATAATCCTTTTTTGCCTTTCTTTCCGTCCCAGATTAATATAAGATCTATGATTGAGCCTTAAATATCAGTTCGAACTTTTAGTCCAATCGGTTCCATGACATAGTATCAAAACCTCTAGGACCAAAAGGTCGAGGGTTCGAGTCCTGACAACCTCATTAATATGTATTTAAAAATTTAATATTTAAGGACGCTTTTCGGTGTCCCTAAATGCTTTATGTATTATCCTTAGGTTTTTGTTAGTTTGATGGAAAATAATTCAATTAATCCAAGAGCTGCATATATATATATAAGAAGAGTAACCTTCTCTTTTCAAAGCTGTCACTATAAAAATGATGATCAAATTATTGGAAACGCCAACTTGAAAGCTTCACATTTCCTACATTTTGTTTTTTTAACAAAAAGAAAAAAAAAGAAAAGAAAACAGGAAATCAATTAAGTTATCTATGTTACAGATAATAAAAATTATGTTTGGACTTTACTATTTTTACTTGATCTTGAATTTATGACATAGTATCAAGATATAGATGGTTTATACTCAAATAATGTGATTTATTAATGAAATATCTAACATATGGTAGAATAGATACATCGTGTAGGCCTATGGTATTTGTATGCAAAGATGTGTTAAAGGGGTTAGAAATAATAATAATAAAAATTATTTTCACCGATTAATTAAGCTTTTCTAAATCATTGTGATAATTTTATTTATTAATGGAGTTTCAACACATGATGAGATTTGTTTGTATTCTACATATTTCAAATCCAATGAAATTCATATATTGGTGTAAGAGATCGTAATAATAAAAAGATATTCAACTTAATTTTTTTTTATCATTAACAGAAATTATAAATATTAATATTTTCAACCTTACCACTTAACTTAAGTTTTTAGGTTAAATAATAATGACATAATATCCATTTGACTCTCTAAATTAAACCTTCAAAATCCATTATAACCTTAAACTATTAAAATCACCAATCAGGTCCATGAACTAAGCAAAAATCATCAATTGAATTTTCGTTCTAAACAAAAACCATTAATTGAGGCGTCAAAGAAAATCATCCGGTTGAATAGTTTTAAACCATCTTCCTCAAACTCATTTTGAACCAACACATTGATTATTACAGTCTATATTAAATAGTCATAATTTTTTATTTTATGATAAAATGAGGACACAATTGATGATTTTTGTTTAGTTTAGAGACTTTCTTGATGATTTTGATAGTTTAAGGACCTATCTGATTTTGAAGCTTTAGTTTGGAAACCTAAATGGATGTAATACCCATAATAATTGATTCATCTCATATTATTGTCATATTATTGGACTCCACTTATTAATTTAAAATTTTACTTAAAATAATTATTTTTGATATGACATCAGAGTTCGATTTATAAACCAGCTTATAGCATATTTGTATGCAATGATTTATTGGAAATTATAATTGTTTCTTAACTATTCTTATCTTTTAGTTCAAATGGTAATAAGTATTAATAGATTTTCACAAACTCTGTATTCTGACAAAATTAGAGACAGATTGGCATTTATGCTGCTTTTCCTCAAAGCCCTGGAAGGGCAATGTGAACAACTGTTCTTGTATGGGAGGGACAGAGTGGTAAGACTTTTCTCTAAGGATATTATGAGAATATATATACATAATTAAGCCCCTTCTGATGTCCCACAATTTGGAGGGATATTTATGTTTATGTTTATGGGGGCTCCCACAAATATAAGGTCATCAATATCATATCTCATATTTCTGTGTTCACACCCAATAGGATTTCTTCTTTTGCAATATGAATTCAGTTTCACTATATTTTTCCTATATCTTTTCTTTTTTCACATTCTACATACAAACATAATAAGTTGACTTTCTTGACAATCTTCATGTATTTATATTTATTAGACATTATTAACAAAAGATATCATTGAAGTTTACCTATCAACTAAATTTGGAATCTGGAAATTTTCATATGTTTATGAAATTCCAACACAAAAATATGAGCATTGTTCATATCGGTTCAAGCGCGGAGGAATTCACAAGCTGAAACTATAATAAAAGCTATTATTAAATCTTAACTATTAACTAATTTTTTTAGTTTAAATGATTCTTAACATGATATAATGATCATTCGAATTTAAAGTAGAATTAAACTGACCAACTTTTGTTAGTTTTTAAGGCTGTAATTTTTAACACAACAACATGATATATCATTAAAGATAATTAGTTTAATACGATCTATTTGACACTACAGTAAAACCTCTATAAATGCATATCCTTGGGACCGGAAAAAAATATTCATTAAGCGAGATTATTTATTTATCGATAAATGAATAAATTATTCATTTATCGATAAACTAATAAATTATTTATTTATCGATAAATATTCATTAGATATGTAATTATCTTGTTTAGGAAATATATATATATATATATATTGTGTAATTTAATAATTATTACTTTATATTTTCATTGGGCCCTTAAGGATTTAAATATTTTTTATTACTTAATGTATTTAGTGAGGTTATTACTTTAGTCCATTGGCCCAAGTCGGGACCGAAAGAATTTATTATATAATCGAGGTTATTACTTTATCGAATATTCATTTATCGAGGTTTAACTGTATTATCATTTTTGTGTTATTTATATTATATAATTACGTGGAATATATAGAGTTAGGGGGTATTTGTTTCAGCTTTTCGGATGAGCGTTTAACGTTTCACTCCAAACTGCAGAAAATATAGCGTTTGGTTAGGTTTATATAACTGCAGCGTTTTGGAGTTTTTTCGCGAAAAGTTCATACTTGGAGTTTTTCAAAAATAGCTATTTGTATTGACAAAATTATACTTCTTATTTCCATAAAATATGTTTTTTCTATAACATTATTTATGTTTCTACAACATAATTACCGGAAGAATAAAATTTTATTGCATTCAATAAATTTTTTATTTTTTTATATAGATTATTTTTATTAATTTGTGTAACACATTTTTTATTTTATAATATGATAAGGTGTAAAAATACCCATAACATTTATAGTAAGGAGTAATTTTACCTTTAACTTCTAAAATGGTGCAATCATACCTCTAACATTGGCAGCCAAGAGCAATTTTACCTCTAACATTGTCAAATTGGATCAAATTTGAGAAATAATTCATCAAAATGTCTTCTCGATCATGAATATTGTCATCTACACTTCACATGTGCATTATTTTATCATCATTAGTAACAGATTACAGACATATGATTATGTGTGAAATTAAAATATATATAAATTGAAGACTTGGATACAAAAAAAAAATTCAAATATTTCGCTGAATTTATAAATATTAATTTTCGATTTTCTTATTAAATCACAAAAAAAAATATGAAATCTCTTTTTCAGAATTAATTGATATATGCAATTGGTGTAGAATTAGAAATAAAATATATGTGTTTTATAATAATGTCTGAAGTTGACCCAACTTGCCAATGTTAGGGGTAAAATTGCTCTTAGTTGCCAATATTGTGGGTAAAATTGTACAATTTTAGATTTTAAGAGTAAAGTTGTTCCTAATCGTAAACGTTATGAATATTTTTTCACCTTATCCCTTTTATAATTTTTTTGTTGATTAATTTAAAACATGTCCATATTAGGCATTTTATTAAATCCGAACAATAACAGTTTAATACAATTTTACCAAATACTAATAATTGAACAACTAATAACAAACCGCTAACAGCAACAGGTTACTACAACTGCAAAAATCTAACAGTAACAGCAACAACTATTAGCTAACAGTTGAATCTTGGTAAAATAGTTATTACATAATATAAAACAGCTAGTTATATGTTGATGACTAAGTTAATTAGTTAGTGTTGTGAATAGAAGATATTTATGTATATGATGATAGGATATGACCATGGTGTTAGGTATGTTGGAAGTGGTTCTCATAAGTCATAATAATAATGTTTCATCTAAATGAATTATGATTCTAAAATGGGAGATCAATTATATGAAATCACCCAATCAAACTTAATTTTAATTATGACCCATTTTTATCATCATCAAATACATATAATAATAACATCTTAGTAAAGAAAAACACACAAACACATACACACCAAACATTCCCAAAAGACTCCTAGGAAATCAATGTCAAGAAACAAAATTTGAAACAAAAATATTTCTTACATTATAATGAGGTGGTTCGGTTGTCATGTACAAACATGTTTTTTTTTTTTTTTGAGAAAATAAACATGTTTATTATTTTCTAGTTACTTTTTTTTTTTTCAAAACTTCGATTGTTTTTTTTTTCTTTTTTTTTTTCATATGGAAATTATAACTAGGGGCTTAATAACAAGAAAAATTTCATAAATAGAAAAAAATAATAGAACAAAAATAAACTACAAAGATAACAGAATATATGAGGTATGAATTTGGCCCAGCTAGAATAAAAAGAGATGTTGAGCCTTTTTTAGTTTGGGCCTGTTAACTGAAGAAATGCAATTCAGATATTGGAAATTTACACAGAAATTCAGATTTAAAATATTATTTACAACTATATTAAAGGTGCCCGTTATGGTTACTTTGTTTTTTACAAAGTACCGTTACTTGAAAAATCATTGTTTTCATATATTTTAAGAACTATATTGTAAAAATTAGAGATCTAAAATATATTTTTTAGGGTGTAGTATTTATGAATTAATGCTTAAAATGTATAAATTAAACCATAAAATCATACTTTATTTATGATATATATAAAATAATGATATATTGAGAATTAAATTTTGTAATATGATTTAATTGTAATTTTATAATGAACTATGATTTTCATGTAAAAAGCCCGATATTTTAGGCAAATGAGATTGTTACGCCTCTAAGATTACCAATTTTTTTTTACGGAACTGTTGACCTTTTTTCAACTTAAACTAACTATATAATTTTCTAACACATTTGATCTTTTAATACTTTGAAGTGTAAAGTTGTGAAAGTATGAGTGTTGAATAGAAATTATTTACAACCAAATGAATGAATTTATAAAAATAATAAATTTTAAGAGCTTATAGGTAGATTTATCACTTATCTATACTATATATAATTACGAAAGCAGAGAGAAATGAGAAGAAGTGTTTTAGAGGTTTTTTTGATGAGTTGTCAACGTAGTAAAAAATCATATTAAAAATATTTAATTAATTAAAAATAAATATTTAATTAATTTAAAATAACAAATTTATAATTACTAACCTATTAATTAAAATAATAAAAGAAAGCAAGAGTTACGGGAAGATGAAAAACACAAAGCAAAGGAAATCCAAAAGTCACAAATAAACTTCTATATAAAGCATGATAGATAGTATTCCACCATTATATTCATTGGTCACGATAAATAGTATTCTATTTTTGAAGGTAAATATTCGATTTTTTTCATATGTTGTAGTTATTTTGTTCTCAATTATGTTGTTGTTTTATTTTTATTAAACAATAGTTGTTATAGTTTCATCTTTCAGATTCATTTCTATTGTTACCCAGGTTCTATACATCTCGCTATCTTATCCATGTTTTCTTTTTTATTTGTCTTTTTTTTTCAAAACTGATAGCTTCAATTGAAGAAATCCGACAGAAATAGAAGATACATGAACAACTAAAACCGGAAAACACAAAAGTGTCAAAAATTACAATAAATTCTTATGTTTCTCAAGGTAATTATCGATTTTTTTTCATATGTTGTAATTATTTTTGTTCTCAATTGTGTTGTTATTTTCTTTTTATTAAACAATAGTTGTTATAGTTTCATTTTTCAGAGATGAAATTCCATTTCTATCGTTACCCAGGTTTCATACCTCTCGCTACCTTATCCATGTTTTCTTTTTTATTTGTCTTTTTTTTTTCAAAATGACTAAAATATAGATTTTGTAAATTTGTATTCTTTTTTAGTATATGTTGCTAGGTGTTATCGTTTCGATTTCTAACTCTTAACTAAAATTTAGATTTTCGGCTTTATATGAACTCAATTTTTGGCTTTCTCAATTGTGCTGTTGTTTTATTTTTATTAAACAATTGTTGCTATAGTTTCATCTTTCAGAGATAAAATTCCATTTCTGTCGTTATCCAGATTCCATACCTCTCACTACCTTATCCATGTTTTCCTTTTTATTTGTTTATTTTTCAAAATGACTAAAATAAAGATTTTGTATATTTGCATTCTTTTTTAGTATATGTTCCTAGGTGTTATCGTTTTGATTGTTAACTCTAACTAAAATTTAGATTTTCAGCTCTTTATGAACTCAATTTTTAGTTTTAATTGAAGTTAGATTAATTTTTCTAATTTGGAACATGTTGAAATCCACTCATTTTTTTAGTTTGAGTTTAGCTAATTGATATGGATTGTATTTTTTATTTTTATGCATTTTGGTACAAATAGATATAAAGTTTCACACGATAGTTGTTCATTGAAGTTTGAGACATATTAAATAAAATATTAAAGAGATATTGGAATATTATACTTACAATGAAGTTTATTTCAATATAAATTATGTTATATTATTATTATTATTATTATTATCAAGAAGTTATTTTTTCCCAATTTTCTAGACAAGGAGATTGTAAGCATCTAATACGCTTGATAAGATGTTTATTCTTGAAGAATGTGGATTATGCTAGATACGAATTCAAAATCAAGGTAAATAAAAATAAATTTTGATGCTTAAAATCCTAAAAATATACATTAATTATGGATATTGAGATAATTGCTTTTGCAACATTGGCTTATATAATTTTTAACTATTATATTATGGTTCGTACAAAATTGTTAGTATTTCAAGAGTTTTTAACAAATGAAAATGAAATATGATCATAGGACAAATTATTGAAAAATATTAATTAAGAAAATATTATTATTTGAATCTCTTCAAATTCTCAAATGTTGAGCATAATGATTCTAATTAATATAATTAATTTCACATGTTATTATAAAACGTCTTTTTTTGTACTGAGTGGTTACAATTGCGATTTAATTCTATTTAACTAAAATTAATTTATGGACTTAATATACTTCATTAAGAAAAAATAAAATGTTTAATTAATGGGCAAAAAATATTTTCACTCTCCTCTTTATACGCTTATGTCTCGACATTCTCTCTTATTTTCAAAAAAAAAAAAACCGAGAGGAAGATGGTTCTCTCCTAATTATCTTTTTCGTCCCTTCATTTTTTTTTCAATTCTTTTGTTTGTTTTTCTTACTTACAAAATTCAAGAATATATAATTATTAGAAAATATTAATGAAGTCAAATAAGTGATATCTGCGAGTATGACTGATATTCTATATAGTGAAAGAATGAAGAACAAATTGATCGAATGTCTTGATGAGATATTACGAGATGAAAATAGGAGAAATCATCATCTTAAACTGATTCAATTAGATATATTGGGTTATTGTAGCAGAATGAATAATTGAATTCGAATACTTGGTGATCATGAAATTCCATCAACCAAAATAATTATCATCAAGATGAATTTGTGACTAATTCTTACGAATTTTATTTTTTTATATGTAACATATTGAATTGATAAAGTTTCTTCATATGCAACATTAGAAAGGTATTGATTGTAATAGTTTATAGAATAATATATTGATGTTGCTTCCATTTTAACATAGATTGTAATTCTTTTGTATCGTAGATATAATATTTAATTTTAATTGTAGTTTAATTCAATTTTTGTTTAACCTATATTGTAATTCTTTTGTATCGTAAATATAATATTTAATTTTAATTATAGTTTAATTCAATTTTAGGTTTTTTTATTATATTCTAATATATTTCTTAATTAATCTGCTATTTTATTATTATTGTTTCACAGAATATTTGGAATATGAAAATGTATTAAAATTCCTACATTGAATTTTGTAAAAATAAATAAATCATTCATCTTTAGTTAAAATTCTATAAAAAAGTAGTCAATTATTTTTAAAATTAATTTAATTTGAATTATCATTAAAAAATATATATTAATTTCAAATATACATAATATAAATTTTTTTCATAGCATGATATAAAATTATTTAAAAGTAAATATGTCAATTTATTTATTTATCTAAATTATATAAAAGTTTCATACCCCGTGCATCGCACGGGTTTTCGACTAGTTCAAATAATAGAAGAGTCAGCTATAGAATGTTTGATCTACCTAAATCAATTAATCGAATATATATTCAGAAAAAACCTTAAATGCCTATACATGACGGTACCTTAAATGCCTATATATCACGTCACAGTTTCAAGCGATTGAATTGTTTTTTTTTTTTTTATAGAAAAATTCAATTGTTTTTTAAAAGAGCAATTCAATTAAGTGAATAATAAATATAATTTTTTTTTTATCATTGGACTGTAATGCTATAGTTAAAAATTAATCTTTTGATTTGACTATCATATTATTTTTTAAATAGTTAGAGTGATTTTATTGAAATAAAAATGAAAGTTTTTTTTTTTTTTTTTTTACTTTATTGAATCCAATAACTTTTTGAAACTAACTTTAATGATCACTCATGCAATTAACTCTAGATTTTAGCTTGGTTAGTTTTTATACTCTCTATGTGAGGTGAGGTGAATTATGGGTTGGGCCTTATAAAAGGCCCATGAGAAGATAACGTTAACTCTAGTATTTAAATTATTATTTGTCCACTTGTGACCAACCCCTTACAAGTTACAAGGCCTGACCCATAATTACTCAAATTGAAGAAACCTAATATTGCATCTTGATTTGTTAATCTTCAATAAAGGAGGGTGTTATAAAAAAATTCAAAACTTTAACCCATTATACTAACAAATAATATATTATTTCCTCATTCATCTATTTTACTTTTAAATTTTTTTTTGTTAAAAAAATACTAGCAACTTTTTAAATACTATTATCTACAAATCATTATTTTATATATTATTTATTTTAATTATAAATATTATCATGAAAATACATCAATAGTAAATAACTAAATTATTTTTTATATTAAAAATGTTCAACAATATTGCCAAAAGGTGCCAACATTACATTCACCATGACTTGAATAGATGACACCTTTTGAAAGTTGGCAAAACGATTACCACATCATTAAGCACTTGTTAAGCTCAAAATATACCTAAAATATCATCAATAATTACATCAATATTGCTACAAATTTATGATATTTATAACAATTTAGAAAGCTTTTACTCTCGAATATGTTTCTTTCATGCAAGGTACATAAATATTTGGTAAAATCCAAATAGGAGTAAAAAGAGCTCAAAAATAGAAGAAAAGCCCTACAAAAGGAGTCGAAGACGACGAAAATTAATAACGCCAAGTCGAGGACACGAACGAGAGCGAAGAAATGAAAAATGCTCCGTGCCGCGACCGCGGCCCCCACTATTCACGGTCGCGACACGCGTCCCTCAGCCTCTCATTCCCTTCGTCTGAAGTACAATTGATGCTCCCCCATTCTCGGTAGAGAATTTAATATTCTCGGTACGAGCAGGAGATTTTAGAGGCCTAGTTACACACTTTCGTTTTCGACAAAACGCGATCGTTCGGGTAGATAAAGACGTCCTTTCACAGCGGACACGATCCTTCACAACGGACACGACACTTCAATCATGACTCTTCAACATCTATAAATAAAGTATTGATTGAGAGTTGAAAGAATGAATAGTGTGTTATACGTGTAGAAGAAAGAGATTAGTGTAGAATTTATGCAGAAATTCCGAATCAAGTGATTCAGAAGTTAGATTTCGATTCTGTTCAAAAGCAATATGATGTACACACATTGTTTACAAAATAATAACAAATTCAGTAGCGTTTAGACATTGTTCCAGTTTAGTTTACATTTTGGTAGTGGACCGACCCAGTCTCTATTACGAAGATTCAACGAGAAGATTGAGTAGAGGATTCGCCCCTGAGCCTGACAAACTCTAACGAAACCCAAGGAAAGGATTGACAACCCGTTCACTTGCACGCCGTCGAAGAATTCAATGCTCCATGTTCTCTGTAAACTTGTATCAATTTATATTTCATCTAATAAAGTCCGTTCTATTCGATAGATTTTTATGCAGCACTTATGGTAACCAATCCACTAAAGTGACTTCTGGTGTTTTCATTAAAACGTAGTTTAATTCAAAATCTTTACAAGGAAACTTTGTTGAACACTTAGGCAAATTATTATCTTGGTAGAGTTTTAATTTGGTTAAGGGCAATTATCCCGGATAAGGGTTTTGTCGCGTTCAAAGCCTATTAATTAGAGGTTCCGTCATTTATTTCATCTTTATAATTCGTACAAAGTTTAAAGTTGTTTTCTTTGCTTAATGCAAACAAATATACTTGTTTACTTTTCTAAAGTACTAAAACGTTCCTGTTTTGCAAATTCATTCTTAAATCAGATATTTTCTAACATCTTCATACTCTAACCTAATTCTCATTCTAGCAATTTCAAAACCAAAACCGATTAAATGATTTTCCATATTATAAACCTTAAAGTAAATTTAACCGATTGTAAATAAGTTTTGTTCGAAAAACGTTCCCTGTGGGATCGATATCTTTTATTACTACAAGCGTATACCGTGCACTTGTGGAAATCGCTCACCAAGTTTTTGGCGCCGTTGCCGGGGAATGCCAAAATTTTTGACAAATTTTTAAATTTTTCGTGTTTTATTACGAATCTAGGTTTATTCATACTTATTCAAACTTTTACATTTTATTTATTTTTAATTATTAACATATTTATTTTACCAATTCTGTTTTGTAGGTAGTTTCGGTTCGTGCGAAATTTCAAGTTCATGCGCAGTTCTCGAAGTTCAGGCACGTTACCAGATCCTATTGACCCAGAAATTGAAAGAACTCTTAAAAAGAACAAGAAAGAAAAGAAAAAGAAAAACAAAACCCCAATAAAAACTAAAATTACCGAGCCAGAATTTATGGCCACACTTATGGATTACGCTAGGCCAGGAGTGGCCGGTGTAACAAACAGTATAGTTAGACCCCAAATTAATGCAAACCAATTTGAAATTAAGCATGCGTTGCTTAATATGTTGCAAAATAATGTAACATTTTACGGGTTACCTAACGAAAATCCTAATACCCATTTGACAAATTTCTTAGAAATTTGCGACACTTTTAAAATACCAAATGTGACTGCAGAAGCAATCAATCTTTACCTTTTTCCCTTTACTTTGAAGGATCGAGCCAAAGAGTGGTTAACTTCTATGCCAGCCACAACATTTGAGACTTGGGAGCAATTAGCCCAAGCATTTTTATCAAAATTTTTTCCTTTAGCAAAAACCGCAAGAGTCATTAAAGAGTTAACATCTTTTTCTCAAAATGATAGTGAAACTCTTTATGAGGCTTGGGAACGTTTTAAAGAACTTCAACGTTTATGCCCACACCACCAATTGCCCGCTGAACTTTTAATGCAAACATTTTATAATGGACTAAATCCTACAACTAGAGGTTCATTGGACGCTATGTCTGGAGGGTTATTCATGAAGAAAACATCTGCCCAAGCAAGAGAACTTTTGGAGGAGATGGCAATCAACAGCAGTATGTGGCCCGCGGAACGTGGACACCTACCATCTGCGAAACCATCATCCTCAACAACATCATCAGTTAAAGGTATAGTGAACCTTGATCCAGTAGCGATGTTGCAAGCCCAATTTTTTGCCTTATCGCACAAAATTGATAGGTTTATGGCACCGTGTGATTCTAATGGTAAACCAATCCAAACGGATGTGGATTACGAAGGTATGAGTGAAATTGAACAGGTAAATTTTGTCCAAGGACAAAACCAAAATAATAACCCTTATTCCAATACATATAATCCTGGATGGAGAAATCATCCTAACTTTAACTGGAGAGATAATAATAATGCTAATGCTAATCAAAATCGTACTACTAATTATCAAAATCAATCCAGAGACACGATTAGCACTTTATCTTCTAAAATCGACAAATTCATTGATGCTATGAGCGGAAAAATAAGTAATCACGACGATGGTTTTAAACGGATCGAGAATAAATTCGATCAGCTTATTAAAACCAATCATCTAGCATCCATAATTTGGAGATTCAAATTGGACAACTCACTAAATCAATTCCATCCCGCAAAGAGGGAAGTCTTCCAAGCCATACGGAAGAAAATCCGAAAGAGCATGTTAAGGCTATCACTCTTCGTTCAGGGAAAAACTACTTAGGCCCGGAAATGCCCGGAAATTCGACTTTACCTGGAACTGATTTATCGAAGCCCAAAGAGGATACATTAAAACAAAAAGATGCACCAATTGACTCTAGTACAAAAACTTTTGTACCCAAACCACCTTTTCCACAAAAAGTCCGCAACAAGGACTATGATAAACAACTTTTAACATTTTTAGACAAACTTAAAAATTTGCATATTAATTTGAAGTTTATGGATGCAATTACGCAAATTCCCAATTATGGTAAATTCCTCAAAGATTTAATTTCAAAGAAAATCAGTTGGGAAGGAATTTCATCCATTTCACTAACTGAAGATTGCAGTTTGATTGTGTCAAGCAATTTGCCCACAAAACTCAAAGATCCCGGATGTTTTACCATTCCATGTAAATTGGGAGATATTGAATTCCCAAGTTGTCTTTGTGATTTAGGAGCAAGCATTAACTTGATGCCATTATCTATTTTTAATAAGTTAGGCTTAGAAGAAGACATCAAACGTACCAATATGGTTTTACAATTAGCGGATCAAACCACTAAAAGACCATACGGTATAATTGAGGATGTTTTAGTTAAAGTTGACAAATTTATTTTTTCTACCGATTTCGTTATTTTAGATTTTGCTTATGATGTAAATTGTCCGCTAATCTTTGGTAGACCGTTCATGAACACGGGACGTGCTCTAGTTGATGTGTCAAAAGGGAAAGTAGTTTTACGAATAGGAGATGATAAGATTGAGTTTGATATGAACCAAGCAATGAAATATCCTATGGAAGATTTCGCTTGTATGAAACTTGATTTAATTGAAGAATGTGTAAATGACATTGTTCAAAAAGAAGAAATAATAGAACCTATAATGAGTGAGGAACTAGAAGATAAGGACCCAGAACCTTTGATTCGAGAAGATGGACCAGTTCCGCCTTCAATTGTAGTTCCACCTAAATTAGAACTTAAAGAATTACTAAGTCATTTGAGGTACGCTTTCTTAGGCGAAGGCGATTCTCTACCTATTATTATCTCTAACAAATTAACATAAGTCCAAGAAGAGAAATTGAAAGAAGTTGTTAGAAATAGGATAGGAAGTATGGGTTGGCAAATTTCAGACTTAAAAGGTATTAATCCAAGTATTGTAATGCATAGAATTCATTTAGAAGAAGATAAGCCACCTAAAGCGGATAGGCAAAGACGCCTAAATCCGAACATGAAAGAAGTAGTAAAAAATGAAATTACTAAACTTCTGGACAATGGAATCATCTACCCTATCTCGGATAGTGAATGGGTTAGTCCAATCCATTGTGTACCTAAAAAGGGAGGCATAACAGTTGTAAGGAATGAAGAAGGTGAATTAATACCTACGCGAACCACCACTGGTTGGAGGGTTTGTATAGATTATAGAAATTTAAATAAAGCAACTAGGAAAGATCATTTTCCTCTTCCTTTCATTGATCAAATGATCGAAAGGATAGCTGGTCATGCTTTCTACTGTTTTCTTGATGGTTATTCCGAATTCTTTCAAATATACATTTACCAGGATGACCAAGATAAAACAACCTTCACATGTCCTTACGGAACATTTGCATATAGAAGAATGCCCTTTGGTCTATGTAACGCACCTGCAACATTTCAACGTTGTATGACTGCAATTTTTAATGATTTCATTGAAGATATCATGGAAGTTTTTATGGACGATTTTTCAGTTTATGGAGATTCTTTTGATTCGTGCCTAGAAAATTTGGATAAAGTTTTGTCTAGGTGTGAAGAAACAAATTTGGTATTAAACTGGGAAAAATGTCATTTCATGGTTGACGAAGGAATTGTTCTAGGTCACAAAATATCTGAAAAAGGATTAGAAGTAGATAGAGCAAAAACCTCAGTAATAGAGAAATTACCCGCTCCAACTACTGTTAAGGGAGTAAGATCATTCTTAGGACATGCTGGTTTTTACAGAAGATTTATTAAAAAAAATTCTGTAATTTCCAAACCACTTACTAATTTACTCATTAAAGATTCAACCTTTGATTTTAATGAAGAATGCGTTAAAGCGTTCGAAACATTGAAAACAGCTTTAGTCAGTGCACTTGTTATTGCTAAACCCGATTGGGATCTACCATTTGAAATTATGTGTGATGCAAGTGATTTAGCTGTCGGATGTGTTTTAGGTCAAAGGAAAGATAAGAAACTTCATGTCATTTATTATGCAAGTCACACACTGTCTGGTGCACAATTAAACTACACCATAACTGAGAAAGAAATGTTAGCCATAGTTTTTGCATGTGACAAGTTTAGGTCATATTTATTAGGTTCAAAAGTTATTATTTATACTGATCATGCAGCATTAAGATATTTATTTGCTAAGAAGGATGCAAAACCACGTCTAATTAGATGGGTTTTATTGTTGCAAGAATTTGATATAGAAATAAAAGACAAAAAGGGAGTTGAAAATCTTGTCGCCGATCATCTATCGAGACTTGAAGATGAAAACGGTCCTAGAGGTGAAACTACCGGTATACGAGATGATTTCCCTGATGAACACCTCTATCAAATAAAAAGTGCCATGTCACCATGGTATGCAGATATTGCTAATTATCTTGCAGCCAATATTGTTCCGGAAGGATTAGATTTCCAACAAAAGAAGAAATTTTTCTTCGATATTAAACAATATTTTTGGGAAGATCCCTTTTTGTTCAAGACTTGTGGTGACGGGATAATTAGGAGATGCGTTGGTGAAAATGAATACGAATCCATAATATCGGAATGTCATTCTAGTTCTTATGGAGGACATAATGGAGTTAACAAGACAGCTGCTAGAATATTTGAAAGCGGTTTCTTTTGGCCTACGATGTTTAAGGACGTCCGTTCATTTATTACTCGTTGTGATAAGTGCCAAAGAACAGGAAATCTAGAAAGGAAAGATGAGATGCCCCTCACAACCATATTAGAAGTTGAAGTCTTCGATATGTGGGGAATAGATTTCATGGGACCTTTTCCCCCTTCCAATGGTAAAACTTACATATTAGTTGCCGTCGATTATGTTTCGAAGTGGGTTGAAGCAATTGCAACCCCGACGAACGATTCTAAAGTTGTCGTTAATTTTCTTGACGATATATTCTGTAGATTTGGTTGTCCAAGAGTTATCGTTAGTGATGGCGGTACTCATTTTATAAACAAGAGTTTTGAAACGCTTATGAAAAAATATGGAGTACGCCACCGCGTATCAACGTCGTACCATCCTCAGTCAAATGGTCAGGCGAAGATATCAAACAGAGAACTCAAATGGATTCTCGAAAAAACAGTTTCATCTTCTAGAAAAGATTGGTCTTCTAAACTCAATAATGCGCTATGGGCATACCGTACTGCATTTAAAACACCAATAGGAATGACTCCGTACCGCTTAGTGTATGGGAAGGCATGTCATTTGCCAGTCGAATTAGAACACAAAGCCTATTGGGCTATTAGAGAACTAAACTTTGATTTACGACAAGTAGGTAAGAAACGTTTGCTCAATTTGAATGAGTTAGATGAGTTACGTCATCTATCTTACGAAAATGCAAAGATTTATAAAGAAAAAGTGAAAAAATGGCACGATGCCAAAATTAAAGTTAAACACTTTAATGTTGGGGATAAAGTGCTGTTATTTAATTCACGACTTCGTTTATTTCCAGGAAAACTTAAGTCCAGATGGATAGGACCATATTTAGTCGTCAAAACATTCGATTATGGTTCTTTAGAACTGGAAGGTCCTACCGGAGTTCGATTCAAAGTTAATGGTAATCGATGTAAAATCTATTACGAAAATATTTCCCAACTAGAAATTGAGTTCGTAACAAGATTGTCTAACGTATAAATTACTCAGTTTATTTTGTTTTATTGTTTTTATATTTTTTTTGTTCATTTATTTTATTTTATTTTGTTATATTTTATTTTATTTTTTTCAAAATGCCATTTTTATGATTAGATGACTTTATGTTATGATTTAAATGAATAAAATATTTCTATTTCATGATTTTAGATTTAATTTTTAGAAAATTAAGATGAATTTGAAGTTTCAGGCAATTCTCTGCCGCGAATTTAGAATTCCCTGCCGAGAATCCTCTTTTTTTAGAACAATCCAAATAGGTTAGGATTTCTCTGTTCATACCGAGAATTTTAAATTCTCTACCGTGAATCGGGAGGTAGCTTAGACGCCTGATTTCCGCAAGGAAATCAGCGTGTCGCGACCGCGGCTTTGCCATTCGCGGTCGCGACACGCGTGTTTCCTGCACTATCAGGTCTGCAACACTCTAACCCTTTCGACGAACCTCTTGGCAAACGAAACATTAAGTTTCTTCATTTCCGAAAGGTGCAATTTATACCTTTTCATAATAAAACGATACCTCTTTTCATTTAAACTCTTATAAATTAATCCTAGAGGATTCAAGTTCTGTTACAATTCTTTTCATCTTTGTCAGAACTCGGATTTTCTTCGCAAACACCGTTCTTTACTAAAGTAACACAAACTTTGCACCATGCCTACCAAGAACAAACCATCTAGGCACAATACTGCCTCAATCAACAAACGCCCAGACTTATCCAAGCGATATGGGGCGCCTTTTCCTATCTTCAGTCACGATGAAGGTAGGCGTTATTGGAATCACCGTTACAAATTCTTCACCGGAATGTTGTATATGGATGAATTTCTTAATAGCCAATTAGGCATTAGTGATGACATGAGCCGCTATATGGAGCGCTTAGGGTGGACAAAATTCGCCCAAATGCGATTTCCAATAATAGGCGACTAGATACTCGAATTCTTTTGTACCGTGCGTTTTACTAATAAACGACGAGTACGTCTTAGTTTGCGTCGAGAAGGCGAAATCTTCACTTTCGGCTATCCTGAGTTGCATGCTTGGTTTGGTTTTCCCCCGAGGGATACAATCAAACGTCATCCTGGACGAGACATGACATCCTCGGACATTTGGAGAATGCTCACTAGATTCTGGCGATTCAATTCAAAACTCGCATATAATCACTCTTTTCGCTCCAACTCTATGCTGTATTTACACAAATTTCTGTGTCACAGTTTATTCGGGCGCACATTCAGTAGTGTGGTCCGTGACACGGATTTATATGTTCTTGGAGATATATTCCATGGAAATGCAGTGGATTCTTCCAAAATTCTGATGGAAGGTCTTGTCGCCGCTTCTCGATCCAAAGATAAGAAGATTGGGTTCGGCAATATAATCTGTGGAATAATTCTCGGTTCAAAGGGTACTATTGATATCCCCTGGAGTGATGATAAATTCTTCCCGACAATTGACTATGAATTTCTCGAGCACGAAGGACTTGTGAAACGTGTCTTTCGAGCAGGGCCTCAATTTTTGTCTGCACCGGAACGTGAAACTTTCGTGCAGTTTCAAATTGATCGTACTAATGCTAGAAATATCCCGTTAGATAGAGATGAATATGTAGAATAGTTTATGTTTTTCATTTTATTTTTTGTATATATTTTGTTTTGTATTAATTATTAGTTTGTTTTCATTACTTGTACATATGTTAAAATAATAAAGATCTTATTTCATTCAATTCTTAATTTTTATCCATTTGATCCATTATCTATACTTAGCATATTTCATATGAGTAATTTCTCTTACTCAAATTAAGATAAAAAGGATTCACTTGAACTAATATGGTTTTCTATTTTTCCACACGTATATCTACATTTTATTTATAACTCAATTTCTTTTCAATGCATTAGGTTTTCATTTAATCAATTCAATTCATGTATTAAATATGTTTTACCATGCACTTATTATGCATTTAATATGGTTCTCTTAACTTATATGCATAAATGAACATTTAAGTTTCATTAATTCTTCATAATCAATTTATTATACTTTAATTCAATTTATTATTTAAGTTTTAAGTGCAGGAACACTAAATATTAAGTTCAGGAACCATTTCCTCAATAAAATTGCACAAACCATGTCAAAAGGCACCAAAATAGGCCATTTTTGAATTTATTAAATTCTCGGTATGAGCAGCAACTTTGGCAGAATTTCAGGGCGAAAATTGCCTGAACATCGCGTGCCGCGGCCGCGGCTTTGCCATTCGCGGTCGCGACACGCGTATAAATTGCCCTTTTCAATCCGATTTTGCCACCAAATTTTGCCTATTCCTATTCCTATTCTACCTACTCACCTACCTATACAACCCTATATAAACCTACCTCTTACACAAACCTCATATCACCTCTATTTTTACCCAATCCCTTACTCTAAACTCTTCCCCAAAAATCTACTTTTACTCTTCCCAATTTATTCACTCCAATTTCTATCCTCTTCTCTATTTCAATCACTTCCAATTCAAACCCCCAAACTCATCTTCAAGCTTTACTCTTTCTCTCAATTCCTTTTTCTTCTTCTTCTTCTTCTCAAACCCTAAAAACACAAAACACCATCACCATGGTTAGGACTAAGCGTGTTGGTAACAAGCCCGCTATTACGGAAGCTAATCGCCTTCGGGTTCAATGCGGAGCTTATTTTGACATCTATTCGGATGAAGAAGCCGCTCGTTTCAAACATTTTTCTCAAGCCGACCGCCAATTTGTGGATATGCACTTCTTAGACTTCCATTCGGTAAGAGCATTAAATTTCTCTACTCGAATTGATGCCTTTATTGAAGCTTTGGGTTGGCAAGAATTCGTTAATATGCGTTTCCCGCGTATTAATGAATATGTAGTGGAATTTTTGGTCACTTTGACCATGAACAAGAAGAAAACTTCAATTTCTTTTAGGAATAATGGTATCCCTTACACCATTGACTATGAAGCAATGGGCAATATGTTTGGTTTCCCTACTTCTGATTTTTATGATAAGCCTAAGGATTTTGATAATGATGCGGTTTGGCAAACTCTTTCGGACCAAGACTATTTTAATTCGAAAAACACTTTAAGCAAGTTGATTAAGGACAATTGTGTGTTCTTCTTTCATAAGTATTTGAGTTTCTCCTTGTTTGGTCATGTTGAGAGTTCCAAGATTCAGGTTCGGGATTTGTATGTTTTGGATAGTTTGCTTAAAGGCTTGCGGATTGATAGCATTGGTATTTTATTTGATAATTTGTTCCTTGCTTCGAGGGCTACTACCATTCAAATCCCTCTTTGTAATTTTATCACCGCTATTGTGTTGGGAGCACGGGGTGAGTTGGCCGATTATGACATGTCCACCTACCGTGGGTATGTTCCGCTTTTGGACATCTCGGCTCTTGAGCGAGCTCATTTATTGCTTCCACAAGGACCTCCCGTCTTTATTTCATATGCTACCCGAATTGCTCACCTTCGTGGCACTATGGGTGGTGGCGCTTCAAGTTCTCAATTTGTAGGTACCGAAGGCGGCGGAGAGGCGGAGGCGAGGAGGATGAACCACCGGCTCAAGCACAACCCCAAGCACCTCAAGCGGCAGATGATCCGATAGATTTGCGGAGGATTTTGGACCAAATCAATTCCAACAATCGTCAAATGAATTTAAGAATTGATGATTTGGTTGAAAACAATATGGTGATGAATGACAACCTCAACCTTTTGAGGCGTGAACATCGATCGACTCGGCATCGGATGCTTTCCTTTTTCCGACGCCGCAATGTGGAGACGTCACCTACACCTCCCGATTCCCCACCTCAAGCTTAGGTTGTTTTCTTTAATTTTATTATCTTGTTATAATTTGGTACAATTTTCATTTTCATATGTTTGGTACAATTTTCAATTTTTAATTTTATGTTGAATGTTTCATTTGCACCATTCCTATCTTTATTTCGTATGCTTAAATTTTTGTGCTTTTATTCTTGATATCTCGCTTTTGCACCAATGAGGACATGGTCCAATTTAAGTGTGGGAGGAGATGTACATCATTTTCATTTTTCTAGCACAAATAACAAATGCAACGAATCATTTATAACAAATGCAACGTATTTTGCAACATAAACTTGTTTAAAACGCTATTTTTATTAACTTCACATTTTCATATATTTTTAAAAATTAATCATAAGTTAATATGATTATTTTTAGGTTATCATTATCGTTAGAAATTATATTTCTATACGGGGAATATTTTTCAAAATTTTTCACGAATCTCCGATACGATTTTAAGTAAAATTGTCTCGAGTGAATGTATTTTAAATAAAAAATTCTTTATTCAATCTCTATTTTTATATCATGAAATTCATGATACAATAAATCTTATTTTAAGTTTTCAATTAGGTTTATAGGCATTAAATTGAACTAACAATTTTAGCTCGGTTTGATTTCGTCTTACATTAACACCAATTGAAGTTTTTAAGGAAACTTTAGCCATAATACATGTTGAATTTTAAGTCAATATAGGACGAATGTGCTGTTTTTCTTTTTCCCAAGTTACAATTTTATAATTCATGTTAATTAATCAATTAGTTGAATTCTTAACTTTTGGCCACGATTGAGACCAACCTTATCACAATCGAGGTATGAAAGGGAAGAAAATTAAGTACCGTTTACTTTTGGCCACGGTTGCGACCACCCTTATCAAAATCGAGGTATGGAAGGAACGTTTAAAAAATAATAATAATAAGCGTGTATAAGTTTAAAGTAACGATTGCGTCCACCCATGGCATGGTCGGTACCTCTTAAGCAAACACAAAGCAATAAAATACGTATAAAGTTACGATCAAGACCACCCTTATCTCGGGCGTAACTAAGCAATAATTAACCCAAGTACTTATTTAAAATAATATATCTCATATATTAGTTTAGGTTTGGGAAAGGAAATTTTTTGCTTTGAAATACCTTGAGACGAAAGACTCAATAACATGCGTGCTTACATTGTCCCGAATGCTTCAATTCCAAATTGAAAATACAAGACGAGTGATATATCGTATATTGTACTAAGTTAGTTTGATATTTTGTGTATAAATTTGCCATGCGAAGTTAGTCTTTTCGGCTTAACTAATTTAAAAGGTAATACAGAGATATATGTTTTATTTTCATAAAGAGATTAGTTAGAGAATAAATTCAGTGAAATTTTGCTCGGGACTAGCAAAAGATTAAGTGTGGAGATTTGTTAAGCCCAAAATATACCTAAAATATCATCAATAATTACATCAATATTGCTACGAATTTATGATATTTATAACCATTTAGAAAGCTTTTACTCTCGAATATGTTTCTTTCATGCAAGGTACATAAATATTTGGTAAAATCCAAATAGGAGTAAAAAGAGCTCAAAAATAGAAGAAAAGCCCTACAAAAGGAGTCGAAGACGACGAAAATTAATAACGCCAAGTCGAGGACACGAACGAGAGCGAAGAAATGAAAAATGCTCTGTGCCGCGACCGCGGCCCCCACTATTCACGGTCACGACACGCGTCCCTCAGCCTCTCCTTCCCTTCGTCTGAAGTACAATTGATGCTCCCCCATTCTCGGTAGAGAATTTAATATTCTCGGTACGAGCAGGAGATTTTAGAGGCCTAGTTACACACTTTCGTTTTCGACGAAACGCGATCGTTAAAGACGTCCTTTCGCAGCGGACACGATCCTTCACAACGGACACGACACTTCAATCATGACTCTTCAACATCTATAAATAAAGTATTGATTGAGAGTTGACAGAATGAATAGTGTGTTATACGTGTAGAAGAAAGAGATTAGTGTAGAATTTATGCAGAAATTCCGAATCAAGTGATTCAGAAGTTAGATTTCGATTCTGTTCAAAAGCAATATGATGTACACACATTGTTTACAAAATAATAACAAATTCAGTAGCGTTTAGACATTGTTTCAGTTTAGTTTACATTTTGGTAGTGGACCGACCCAATCTCTATTACGAAGATTCAACGAGAAGATTGAGTAGAGGATTCGCCCCTGAGCCTGACAAACTCTAACGACACCCAAGGAAAGGATTGACAACCCGTTCACTTGCACACCGTCGAAGAATTCAATGCTCCATGTTCTCTGTAAACTTGTATCAATTTATATTTCATCTAATAAAGTCTGTTCTATTCGATAGATTTTTATGCAGCACTTATGGTAACCAATCCACTAAAGCGACTGCTGGTGTTTTCATTAAAATGTAGTTTAATTCAAAATCTTTACAAGGAAACTTTGTTGAACACTTAGGCAAATTATTATCTCGGTAGAGTTTTAATTTGGTTAAGGGCAATTATCCCGGATAAGGGTTTTGTCGCGTTCAAAGCCTATTAATTAGAGGTTCCGTCATTTATTTCATCTTTATAATTCGTACAAAGTTTAAAGTTGTTTTGTTTGCTTAATGCAAACAAATATACTTGTTTACTTTTCTAAAGTACTAAAACGTTCCTGTTTTGCAAATTCATTCTTAAATCAGATATTTTCTAACATCTTCATACTCTAACCTAATTCTCATTCTAGCAATTTCAAAACCAAAACCGATTAAACGATTTTTCATATTATAAACCTTAAAGTAAATTTAGCCGATTGTAAATAAGTTTTGTTCGAAAAACGTTCCCTGTGGGATCGATATCTTTTATTACTACAAGCGTATACCGTGCACTTGCGGAAATCGCTCAACAGCACTCAATCAAGCACTGTTTACTGAAAATTTTTAAACGTTCTCTTGTACCAAGGGACGTAAAGGAGTTTACATGATCTCAGCTACATACTAGAACAAGAGGCAGCGATAGTGACAAGCGTACTGTCCAACCTATTCATCCTGACAATTACAAACTTTTCGTAACGCATCCCGACTTTAATCCAACTTGAGGTATACAAACGACTAAACTTTGGAGTTGTGAACGATCTTTCCAACACATTAAAGAGAATAATGAAGTTTTGAGCTTGCGCTAGTCCACCAGTAAAAATGCACTTTTGTTACAAATTCTACATCTTGACCATATGGCACACAATTGCTTCGGCATTGTCCCACTAGACCTAGTGTGTCATCTTGCATTCCCTTATCTCCTTTCACAATCTTCACAACTTAGCGAATTTAGCAGGGGTTTGAGGAACCATATGAGCGTTTTTGGTGGAAGCCATTACTTTCAAAAAAGTAATTATTCGGTCCGCGATCCGAATAATTCCAACAGTTAAATGTTTCCTAAATTAACCTTAAATCATGAATATTCTATTAGTTTTAATACAAATTTATTACAGGTTATAAAAATATTTAATATTTATCTACTCAAAATAATAAATTCATTAAAAGAATAAATCAGCAAAATAATGTATAACAGAATTATGTTTTAACTATGTTAATTTTCTTTTTCTTTTTTAATAGGAAAACTATGTTTTTTTTTGTTAATTATCTTAAAACCACATGAATGTTGAATGGACAGAAATATTATACTAATTACGAGAAAAATAATACTTTAATTATCATTAGACAAGTAATTAATTATCATTTCATGTTAATTGAGAACAACAGAATCATGCTAATAGCTTCACCCCGCTGATCATTATTACAATTATTAAATCGAAAATGAATAACATATTGAACTAATTATTATATGCCGATCAAGTCTTGACAGTATTAGCTGCAATAAGTTTAGAGATAGTCTGAACATCAGTTTTAAAAGCCTCAGCAAGAATCTGAGGAGCAATCCCACTTCCAAACACAGAAACAGGCAGAGAAGAAGCACCTGCATTAGCACTACCAAACATACCAAGAGCATAAGCAGGAGAATCACTCCTTGTATTAACCTGAAAATGCACAAGTCCTTTTGGGAACACAAACATATCAGGAGCTTGAAGTGTCTGTGTAAAGAGCTTGTTAGTGGTGTCAACAAATCCGACTTCAAGAACTCCTTGGAGAACCATTAAAAGCTCGGCGGATCGAGGGTGAACATGAGGAGGATTAATTCCGGAAGGTGGATAGATTAGTGCTGCTACTGATACTGATTGGCCTTCGAGAGCTGGGAATTCTTTCATTGATGCTTTTGTTATGATTGCAGTAGTGCCTGTTATGTTGAGATTTACTAATTGTCTGAATCCTGTGTAGGTGAAGTAGTCGCTGGTTATGTTTGTGGGTACTGCCATTAGAGGTGTAATGAAGTCCTTGAGGATATCGGGGTCTCCGGCGTTGGATACTATTGCACTGGATAATGTTATGATCATGGAAATGGCGATGAAATTGGAAAACTTCCCCATTTCTTTGATGTTGAGATTGATGGTTAAAATGTTGAAGTTATGAGTTTATGAATATTAGGGTTTAATTTGGTGGCTATATATAGGGAGCGAGAATGAGCTGGATATGTACAGGAAAGTGCAAAGAGTTTTCATCAGAGCTTGTATGAGTTGGCAAGCGATGATACATAGGCATTTTAATTTGATAGGATTAATGTTTCTTGTTTTATACATGGAGCTAGGTCGGCTGTTGTTATTCTAATATTCAATTAAGATAACCAAAGGATGTGGTGGATACTTAACCAAAAGTTAGGGTTAAAATTTCATATTGGACACAAAGAAATCTTAAATATTTGGACTAGCTGTTCCATTCATTTGAGGCACGCGAACAAAGATTAGTCTGAACGTAGACATAGGTTAAAGGTGCAGTTATGGTGGTGCGGACCATCCCAGATTATCTCGTGATTTGATAAAAAAAATATTCAATTAATATTTATAATATTGGAGCTTTAATTGATCTTGATTAAGTTTATGATATTTTTTATATTCTGACAACTTTTATATCTACCAACAAAATCTTGTGTCATTCATTATGCTAATTTTGAGTCCTCTCATCTAATTTTTATATTTAGCACACATGACTCCAAAGAAATCCAAACGTTATACTTATATAGAAATATGATATATAAATTTCGAGGCTACGCATGTCTCATTACTACTATATATATATTTTTTTTTTCACAAGGTTTTATACTTTCATCAAACATCAATCATGAAACACATAACTCTTATTTAATGTCTTTATATGACTTCAGCCAAAATATTCCCATCTATTGAAGGGTTTGATATATAGAGTTCAAAACCGGGCGAGGTGTTCCTCATTCTTGTCCTCAAATATTTAAAAAAAAAAAAATCGTTCTTGTTCTTATATATGAATCAGGAAAAAATCTATTTACATCTGCATTTCAGAGATATTTTGATTTAATTTTAAATATTAATTAAAAATTAAATTTATATAAAATAAAGCATCAAACTAACGAATGATAAATCTAATGATTTAAAATTTTAGTTAAATATAAATAATTTGTATAATTTTTTTTAATTACTGTTATAATTAAATTTATTAAATGTAAAAATTAATATTATTAATATTTAAAAACTATATATATTTTTTTATTAATAATTTCAGAAATTTATAAGAAATCTCAAATCATCATGAGATGAGGAGGGTATTTTACTCCCCGTCCCAAATGAATTAAATATTCCCTATTTCCGTCTAGTGTAGAATTTGTTTTTTTGGATTATCGGTTCCCATTAGAATGGATTCTTAGAATGAACGAAAAATCTCTACTCGTTGTTAATCCTAGCCTAATATGGTATCAATGGAATACTTAAAGCTTCTCCAATTTGTTTAAAAAGAAAAAATCTAGAGACAAAAGATCTGCAAGTCTCAAAGAGATCAAACCCGAAGGCTCACTAGGAGTAATACATCCTATAAATTATTAAGCTCTTATTTGACGTGTAAGTTATACAAATAATTCAAACTCCATTTAGTATTATAAAATGATATCACTATTTTTCTAAAATAAAATAGTTAAAAAGATATCTGGTATGACAATCTATATGTCAATTGACGTGTTAAAATAGTGATATACTCAAAGTTTTGTTTGCGCTAAATGCAATTTGAATTACACATATCACTGGATTGTCTAAGTAGAGCTTGATGCGTTCAAAAATAAATGATCAAGGTCTTAATATGTCCATTTAAAAAATTAGGATTTAATGTGTTGAAAAATATATAATTAAGCAGAGGCTCAACGTATCCATTTAAAAAATCAAAAGTATAATCAATAAAAATTAAATTGATAAGGGGTACAAATATGTATTTTTCCTTAAGCTTTCAGCAGAATTGTTAACTTACTATGCAAATTGAGGGTCAGTTATTTATCCAATCTTTAATATTTGCTGTTTGTTGTGCCGTTCAAAATAACTGCTTTTCAAAAAGTTATTTTCATATATAAAGAGCTAATTTCATGCATAAAAAGCAAATAGAAAATCACTAATCAAACATTTAAAATTTTCCATTTTAAATAAAAAGACAAACGAATGAGAAAATGAAGTAAACAAACACCCGTGATTGAAATTTCATAAATTTTAGTAGATCATTGTACCAAATAACCAAATAAGGTAAAAAAAACTAACATTTCGGGGCATAAAGACTCTAATATGAAATCCTTGTTCTCATTCTTTTGGATTAAAGCTTTTCCATAATATATTAAAAAAAATGCTAATGTGTAAAGAGATTTTAACCTTTATCTATTATAGTTTGTTATGCATCTCCAAAGGAAGATACACAAGATACATGAAGCCACTAAAATTCAACACATTCTTTACACCATCATTCTAATTTGCTTTATCATAAAAATCTTTTCCACTCTTTAATCCAACACATCCTTTACACCAAAATATTAATTCATTAATGTCCATAATTTATTCAAACTTCTTGCCAATAATCTTGAAGTGATACATAACCAATTCCACAATTTGAAGTATGATACAATAACTATATATATAATTCACTCCCCCAAATTCTCAAATTTCACAATGTTAGCTCAACCTCGGGATATTTTAAATTCCATACCACTAAATTACTAGAAAGAAACAAAATTATTTACAAAGCTATGTCAATCCTGAATTCATTAGTCTTAGTGTATTTTCTGGTACAAAGCTTAACAAACGCCACAAAGCCCAGAAAACTAGTTACTAACTTAGTTCACCGAGATTCCATTATCTCTCCCTTTTACAACCCAATACATGGCATAAAAGATCGAGCCGACCGTATCCTAAACAACTCACTCGCACGTTTCAACTACTTGCAGAGAAAAAGAAACACAAATTTCCAAGTAGATGCTACAACTTATCAAGCCAAAGTGGAAGTTGATGATCACGGCTTCCTCGTCAATTTATCCATCGGCCAGCCGCCGGTTCCACAATTAGTCATTCTCGACACCGGAAGTAAACTCTTCTGGGTACAATGTAAGCCCTGCCAACATTGTTTCCATCAGAAAACTCCCATTTACGACCCTTCACTTTCCTCTTCTTACCTTAATTTACCCTGCAACGATTCCATTTGCAATCACATCCCAAACACTCAATGTGATCCCTCCGGGGATTGCACTTATCAGATATATTACATGGATAAATCCTCGTCAAAAGGACACATCGGGACCGAAAAAATCACGTTTAACACCCCAGACGACGGCGTAGGGGTCTTAAACGACGTTGTTTTGGGCTGCGGACACGAAAATAATCTCCAAGCAGGCGGGGCAGGAAGTGGGGTTCTCGGACTTGGTTACTCTAGGACAAGTATTGTGAATAAAATAGGACTTAGATTCTCCTATTGTATAGGAAATGTTCATGATCCTAGGTACATTTTCAATCAGTTAATTTTAGGGGATTCTGCTATAATGGAAGGGTATTCCACGGATATAGATATAATGAATGGCTTCTACTACTTAACATTAGAAGGGATAAGTTTAGGGGAAGAAAGACTTGAAATTGATTCTGATTTATTCAAGAAAAATTGGAATGGAGAAGGTGGGACAATCATAGATTCTGGGTCTGAATTGACATTTATAAATGAAGTTGCATTTGGTGTAATTAGGGAAAAAGTGGACAGTATTCTTAATGGGTTTTTGAAGACATATGTGTTAATGTTTGATACACATATGTTGTGTTACCAAGGTATAGTTAGTAGAGATCTTGTGGGTTTTCCGGTGGCTACATTCCATTTTGGTGAAGGGGCTGAATTGGTGTTGGATATAGAGAGTTTGTTCTATCAGATAAATAATGATGCGTTTTGCTTGGCTTTGATTCCTGTTGCTTCTCATCAACATACTGTTATTGGAATATTGGCTCAACAATATTACAATGTGGGTTATGATCTTGTTGAAGAAAGAATCTTTTTTCAAAGGATTGATTGTCAAGCTCTTCAAGACTAAAGTTTCATAGATTAATTTCTGATAGAGAACGGTATAACCTTGTGGCAGGAAGGTTCTAGAAGGGGTGCCTTGTATAGGGCAAAGGGCATTTTAGGTATAAGCATTAGTATTTAAGAGGAAAGGGTTTAGGAAGCTAAAAAAAGATAGTTTATTGATTGTTTTGTGGCTGCTTTAGCAGAGGGAGGTTTTCTCCCGGGGGATTAGAACATTAGTTCTATCCATTTATCCTTATTGATCTTGTATTTCTTCTTCTACATTTCAATATATCAGTATATTTACTTCTGTTCTATATCCGGTTTCTATCATTGGTCCGACCTGCCAGATGCATTAAAGCGGCGCAATGGAAAATACAGAAGAAGCTACTGATAGATTTGTGAAGAGTTGTGAGAAAATGACTGAAACTTTGAGGGAGATGACTGCGATGCTAAGAGATTTGATGGAACCACCTATTTTTTATGGTAACGATCCAAAGGAATGGTTAGAGCGCATTGAAAGATATTTGAAGTTTAATCGAACGCCAGCGAATCAACTACTCTCTATAGTTCGGCGATGTTTGGAGGTTTCCGGCAAATACTGGTTCGATCTTATTTATGAAATCCATCCTTATCTAAACTGGTCTGAATTCAAGGAATTCTTTCTGGAAAGATTTGGAGGTTTAAAAACTACTAATGGAGAACTAGCAGACAAAGAAGCAGAAACTGTTGAAGTTATGAACTCAGATCTGAAGAATGGGGAAAATGATGGTGATGAGTTGGTGTTTGGTGGAGAAAGGGGGTGTTTGATAGAAGATATAGAAATTGACAAGGAGAAGCAGGGTTGGCCTAACAAATGGGCGGAGGAATTTTTGAAAGAGGCTACGATGGATCTCCAGCCACTAGCCACCGGCCTCTCATCCCAACAAAGAGTTGAGGCAGGAATTTCGATGAAAGCCACTCTTCTTTCAAAGAAGATCTCTCCCAGGGGAGTTGATGAAATTACGGCCGACTATCCTTGCTCCGAAGCGATACAATGGTTGGAGATGATTTTAAGCGAAGGGAGATTGTCGTTCTGGCAGAGTGCTAGTGGTGGAGGAAACGGAGTTGGGTATGGGTATTTCCTCGAAATATATATGTGGGCCTCAGCTTATGTGGATACGGGTCAAGATATTTGGCCCACTAAGAGAATGGGTAATTCCCGATTTAGAATTAATAGAAGAATTACACCAGGGCAGTTTCAGTCTTCATTTCTGTTTGGAAAACTGTTCTATGGCTTCCATTGGAATCTGGAAATTCAGATTCAGCGTTTTCTGAGAAATCAATGGGCGTATTACAAATGCTGGAAATTCTTTATCACAAGTAGAAAGAGTCAGAGCTGTCAACACCACCATCGAAAGCCATGGCTATTAACAATGGGAGTTAGCGTCATGGGTGCGGCTTTCTATTGGGACGGCGAAATCAAAGAATTAATCTGGCTGGAGATGACTGATCTGACCAAGGAAAGAGGGCTGACATTAAAGCCCATTCGGTTGCATAAAAGATTTCAAGGTACACGAATACTAATTTTAGTAGATAGTGGTGGGACAACTTGTGAGTTAAATTTAAAGTTAGCGGAGTTACTGCCAAGCTTGCAAGGTGGCATTCAGATATTATGTAATGGAGAACATGTGTTGCATGAACAAAAAATGGAACCTATAAGCATTACATGCACCATAAAGTGGAGCTCAATTTTTACTGACACCTATCAAGACAACCCAGCTCACCAATTCATTAAAAATATTTTCACAAAGTTTTTCTTCTCTATTCTGCAATTTCTTTTATTCAATACCCTGGCACAAAGACTTAACAAAAATTGCATAACTCTCCAATCACTTCAGGGAAATTCGGACTTAGAAAAGTTAAGTGGTTCAATTTTAGTGGATAGCAGTTGTATACTTGGCAATTAATTGTTGGGGTTACAGCTAGTGATCGGGTTTTGCAAGGCAAATACAGGGGCTGCATGATTTGCAGTATATGGCGTGCTACGATTAAATTCTCTCCTAATATCAGTTTGAAGAGTGTATTAAGTCTTAGCTTATGGGATGATCAAGTGCCTCAGGATTGCATCTATGATGAAAAGATAACCTGTAGAGTGATCCAACAGTTTTGGCTTGCTCTGCTAATCCAAGGTTTGACATCAACTACCAAGATTAACTTGCGACAGTGTGCTCTAGATGTCATGTTTGATGTATTGAAGGAGAGAGGATTACTTGGGGAACATCCCAAGTTGTCAGTGTGGGTTACCATTGTCTAGTATGGATTAATGGGTGCACTCTTGTTTATAAAAGAACAAGTTCAAGATTCAATGGAATATTTTAGTGCATCCTATCACAATGATCAAACATCATAAGCTTGGTCTAGTAACTCGTGAACCTATAGTAAACTCTCAACATCATAAGCTTTCATGTTTTCCATATCAATTAGTCAGTTTTGGCTAATAGTTGCGAAAGTTAGCCTTGTTGTTTTGGATGCTAGAGAAATACAGTCAAGGGTTGGCATGTTCGTGTTCAATCAAATTTGCAGTTGAAAGTATGGCAATTGTGATTTGGTATTTCCAGTTTCCCATTACAGGATTAGGAGGTGTTTTTTGGAGGGATGGATCGGCATCAACAAACAAACGGTTCTCTTGACTCCAGTCTTGAGGACAAGACTATTTTGAAGGGGCGGGTAATGATAGCCTTGTGGCAGGAAGGTTCTAGAAGGGGTACCTTGTATAGGGCAAATGGCATTTTAGGTATAAGCATTAGTATTTAAGAGGAAAGGGTTTAGGAAGCTAAAAAAAGATAGTTTATTGATTATTTTGTGGCTGCTTTAGCAGAGGGAGGTTTTCTCCTGGGGGATTAGAACATTAGTTCTATCCATTTATCCTTATTGATCTTGTATTTCTTCTTCTACATTTCAATATATCAGTATATTTACTTCTGTTCTATATCCGGTTTCTATCAATTTCATTGTATAAAACATCTAGATAGTCCGTGAGAAATTGCTAAAGTGAATAATGAATTGGATGAATGAAAATTGAGATGTAACTTTTTATTGAAAAAATGATAAGCGTAAAAAAAAAAAAATTCAACATTAGTGGTGGATACAACTAATAAAATATAATCATCAAATTATTAATTACTTCTCATTTACTTTTTGAGAAATTATGTGGTGGATCAAGACCAGTAATGATCCGACCACCCAAACACTGACACGCCAACAGTTTAGTTGTGATAACTTGCTGGATCCGCTTTGATATTTGATAACTTGCTGGATCCGCTTTGATATTCTTTGCCGGAGTTACCTGCAAAACAAAACCGGAGACAGGATCTCCGGGAAAACTCTCCGACGATCAAGTCAGTTTTTGTAAAAATGAGTCTATAATTTAGCAATAGCTTTGTGGGAAAAAATGTGAACGTACCTCCCCCCCTTATTCTTAAGGCCTTTTATAGGTGTTTTTTGGGTAACCGCCGAGGGCGGTTACTCCTTAGTGGGTCACGTTCTGAGGGCGGTTACCCCTTTTTAGGCCATGTCCCTTTCGTGGCTTTCATGGCAACGAACGTGGTTCTGAGTGGGAGTCTTGACGCTCCGTTTAGGAATTCGGGGCGGTTTACTCGCTGCACCCGCTTCCTTCATTCGGGTCCCGTCCAATCTTAGCCCATGGGGCTTTAATATGGGCTGGGCTTGCGAAATGAATATAACCCGTTTTGGACTTCGCGGGTTATCACATGCCTCCCCCTTGGTCTAGCAAGAGCCCTTTTAGGGTCTTTTTATAGGGGACGCTCCGTCTTCGTCCGATTATTTCAAAGTTTTGAATTTGTGCATTTCCCCTCTTTCGTTTTCTCCGGCGTCGACCTTTTAATTCCGTTACTTCTTTTCCGGCGTTGACCTCTTAATCCCGTCACTTCACTGTGTTGTCTTTTTCATGTAAGTTTTTCTTTTCACATTTGTTCCTTGTTCGGCTTTTTGCTTCTGTTTTCCTTTTATCGATCATGTCAGACCTCGACTTCGTGCCGTTTGACGACGATTATGTTCGCGAGGTCTCTAACGAGGTCGAAGAGATGATTGAGGAAGCTTCAACCAGCTCTCCTGGGTGTAATTCTCATCCCGCCGACTTCCTTCATCTGGCGAATACAACCGACGAGGGTTTAGGTTTTGACCCCAAAAAGTTGATTCCGCCACCTGTCCCAACCCCTCGTTTGTTACCAAAGAAGGACAGGTCGGGAAGTCTGGTTTGTCAAGAGACAATCGATGATTTGCGGGAGCATTATCCCTGGCTCCGAGGTCTCGAGACTATCATTCCTGGGGAGGATAGGGGACCGGGCGATTACCCAAAGGGGTACTTCACTATTTTCGTGGCCCAGATTATCTGCGGCTTCACTTATCCGCTGGCGGATGAGATTGCTTCCGTCCTAGGCGGTTACGGAATCGCGCCCGGGCAATTGCATCCTAACGGCTGGGCCGATTTGACTCTAGACAAATTCTTGGCGGATTGTTTGGAGGTTCCCTTTTCGCCCAAAATCTTCTCCAAGCTCCACCATTTCAAAAGCTCGGCGGGGTATTTCACTTTCATCCGCCAGAGCGGATACTATGGTTTTGACGAGAAGCTGAACAAGATCCGCGAGTGGGATCGATCTTACTTTTTTATCAAGTTTAATGAGGAAAACCTGAACTTCCTTCGTTGCTGGAGCCGACCCAACGTAAAGAGTTTGAACTTCGGGTATCCCATCAAGGAAGAATCCGCCGTTATCCAGTTCTTGAAGAGCACTCCTCCTTTTGTATGGACATACGATCAGGCCTTTCATATGCTAAGGAGCCGAGTAGCGATTGCGTACCGCGAGGGGGATCGCGTTGTCTATATTCCTTATCGCGTTTTTGTGCAAGGTACTTTTTATTTCCAAGTTGATGGTTTCTTTTAACCCTTTGCAGGGGTGATCCTTTATCTCAAATCGCTGCAGATCGGGAGGCTAAAGCCCTGGCGAGAAGAAAGAAGCGGATGACGGAAACCGCTTCCGTTGTAGGGGCGGATCCTTCTGGAGGGACGATTCCTTCTATTGGGGCGGCTTCCCCGGTTAGGGCTTCCGCTTCACAAGGTCCCGCTTCTGCCTCCGAGGATCTTCCTTTAACCAGGAAGTGGAAGATAAGTGCGGATACAGAGTCTTCTCGTTCTAAAAAGAAGAACACTTCTGTGTCCCTTACTATTGGCGGCGCACCTGTATCCGCCTCGTCTAAAGGAAAGAGCAGTACCCCCATTCACGAGGTATCTTGATCTGCTCCCTCTCGTATTGCTACTTTTTCCTCATGAGCTATCTGCCGTTCTCTTGATATTTTTCTTTATGCTTTTGCAGCCAATCCCCGATATTAGCGGATGGTGGACTAGGACTTTCGGCCTGGCCGTGAACTTCTCTTGCAAGGATATTGTATCTTCCATATGCAATGTCCTCGGGCGACTTCCCTCTGCCTCCCGTGTGCGCGAGCAAGTACCGCTCCCTACTGCTGTGGAAGGGATCGAGAAGCGTTCTGTAGAGGTATATTATTGCTTTGTCCTTCGCTTTCAAATATCTTATGTTCATCGTAACCGCATATTTCTATTCGCCCATTTTTATTTGTGAGACGTGTTATATGCAGATTATCAATTTCGCTGAGGGCATTCTCCGAAGGGATGCAGAGCGAGCCAAGGAGTTGGAAAGTCTTGGTACGGAATTGGCGACTCAGAAGTCGCTTTATGATGATGTCCAAGGGAAGGTGAAGGTCCTAGAGGGCACCTGTCAGAAGGCTGTGGGCGAGAAGGAGGAGGCCCTTAAATCCCTTCAGGCCAAGTCCGATGAACTGCAAAAAGCCCTCGACGACCTAGCTGCTTTCAAGGAGGCCCAAAAGAAGAGGGTTGAGGAGATTTTGGCTGAAGATGGCGCTCGCATCTACTGGTATGGGGAGCGGATTCATGCGGCTTATGAGCACGGGCATCAGGGTCTAGTACTTAACCGCCCCAAAGTTCCCATCCCTGAAAAGGATTTAACTGGGGAGTGGGATAAGCTGGAAGCCGAGGATGCTGATATGGATGAGGTACTCTTCTTAGATTGGAAGAGTCTTCAGGATCCTCCGATTAGCTGCGAGATACCTATTCAGCCCGCGGAAAGAGAGGCACCCCAAGCCGTTTCTCAACCTGTGCAAGAGGTACCTCTCACCGAAGAGGTTACTGAAGCGGTTACCGATTCAAGGGTTGAGGATTCGCTTGAAGTAGATCCTCCTACCGAAGGAGATGAGGGAGTCGCCGCAGTCCAGGAGGGCATTAGGGGCGAAGGAGAGGAAGCTGTAGCATAGCTTAACTTATATTTGGACTTTTGTATGTAAAAACCATGTAACAAACCGCTCTGATATATATATTTTCTTTCGGTTGTTGCTTTTCATATGTGTGTGATTGTCACTTTTTTGCCCTTTATATGTGCCCTTTGTCCTTTTGCCGACTCCATATTTGTGTTTCTTCATAGCTAGGGTGGCCAGACCCTTTTTGCAATTTTGAGTACTCGTTTATTCGCTTAATTTTATGCCTTAACTTATAATTCTTCTTTCGAAAATAATCATAAGTTTTGATCATAAGGTTTTGCGAGTGATGCGTAATCATGCATCCGCCTTTCTTTAACAGGCAACACATTTATGTGTTTTTGATTTTAACCCTAAGGTTTTTTGCGAGTGATACGTAATCAAGCATCCGCCTTTCTTTAACAGGCAACACATTTATGTGTTTTTGATTTTAACCCTAAGGACTTTTGCGAGTGATGCGTAATCATGCATCTGCCTTTCTTTAAGAGGCAACACATTTATGTGTTTTTGTAAAGAATCCGCATTTTGTTGTAACATACTGAGTGAATGTAATAACTTTTATTGATGACGAGAAAAAGTTTATTACATATGTACACCAATTGTGCGGGATCGAAGCCTCATTAAAACCTTTTATCAGAAAACCCAGTGGGAAAAACTCATAAAAGGAAAAAGAGTACTCGTCATTTCCTCGAACTACTCGGCCTTTCTATATAGGCGTAGATTCTCTAGATTCCAGGTGCGCGGGAGCTTCTTTCCACTCATTTCTTCTATTTCGAAAGTGGCCGGTCCCATTTTCCTGGATACTTTGTATGGCCCGATCCAGTTGACGCCTAGCTTGCCTTTGTCATCTCTAGACTGTATTTTATCTGCTTTTTTCAAGACCAAGTCGTTTTCGTTGATCATTACTTTTCGCACTCTTCTGTCATGGTATTTCTTGATTCTATTGCGGTACATTGCCATTCGCATGTAAGCTTTTTCTCTTCGTTCCTCCACAGAATCCAAAGCATCTCTGATGTTGATAGGATTTTGTGTGTCGCAATAATAAATTGTCCGATCTGTGGGCGACTTGATTTCAACAGGTAGGACTGCTTCGGCTCCATAAACTAGCGAGAAAGGTGTTTCGCCTGTTGTTGCCTTTACAGAGGTTCTGTATGCCCACAACATATGGGGTATCTCATTCGCCCAACTTGTTTTTTTGTCACCTAGCCGCTTCTTGATGCCTTGAACCATGGCCCTGTTGGTAACCTCCGTCATACCATTTGATTGGGGATGGTTTACAGAAGAAAAATGATTCTTGATTCCCATGCTTTTCGCAGTATGTTTTGAACTTGGCACAGTTGAACTGGGTGCCATTGTCGGTTATAAGCTTCTGCGGGATCCCAAATCGCATGATAATGTTCTCTCGTAAGAACTCGATCATTCGCTCAGGTGTTTGTGCGGTTACTGCCTCCGCTTCTACCCATTTGCTGAAGTGGTCCACTGCGACTATCAAATACTTCCTTTTCTTTGTTGTTTCTGGGAATGGACCCACTATATCAATTCCCCATGTTGCGAATGGCCACGCCGTCATTATAGTGATGTGTTCAGCTCCGGGAACATGATTTTCATTCGCATGGATTTGACAGTTGTGACATTCCGCAACCATCTTCTGGGAATCTTCCACCACCTTGGGCCAGTAGTATCCCATCAGTTTGACCTTTCTTGCCAATGCCGCCGAAGCTTTGTGCGCGCCACAAATTCCTTCGTGTAGTTCTCGCAGCACATAGTCTCCTTCATTGCGACTAACGCATTTCAACCATGGACATGTGTACGATTTCCGATACAAAGTTCCATCCCGCATTGAATATCGTGCCGACTGCCCAATTATTTTTCTGGCTAAGCTCTTATCAACCGGCAAATCTCCCTGCTCCAGATATTGACGGATTGGCATCCGCCAATCTTCATCGTCTTCCAGTTCCTCGATGATCATAATCTGATCAACCTCGAATGCTGGTGCCGATTTTATTTCCAAGCTGCATGCTTTCTGACTCCATGGTTCTCTACTTGCCGCTGCTTTTGCCAATTCGTCAGCTTTTGCATTTTGGCCTCGTGGAACATGCACCATCTCCCAAACGACTCCCTTGTGCGTTAACTCTTGTGTCAATCGGCTGACCACCTGATGGTATTTTACTAGCTCCTCCTGTTTCACCAGATAATTTTTTATGATCTGGTTTATCATGAGTTTGGAATCGCTGTAGATTACCACTCTTTCTGGGGTGAGTTCATTGAGCAACCTCAATCCACATATCATAGCCTCGTATTCTGCAGCATTATTGGTAGTTTTGAAAGTTAATTTTGCTGCATAGTACAAGCGGATAACCTCCGGACCTTTGATGACGATTCCTAGCCCAGCTCCGTCTGCAGATAAGGCCCCATCTGTGTACATGCTCCACTCTTCTTTTTGTGCATTTGGACATTCATCATCATCCCAGGTGAATTCGTTCACGAAGTCGGCGAGCACTTGGCTCTTTAGCGCTGGTCTTCGTTCATAGCGGATATCGTATTCGCCCAGGCGAATTGACCATTCCATCAACCGGCCGGATGCGTCAGGTTTCTGCAGTACCTTTCGCATTGGGATGCCAGTTCTCACAATGACAGTATGCGCCTGAAAATATGGTTTCAATCTAGTCGCCGTGGTTATCACCGCGAGGGCCATTTTGTCCAACTTCGAATACCGGAGTTCTACGTCCTTCAAGACTTTGCTCACGTAGTATACTGGATATTGTTGCCCTTCTTCTTCTCGCACCATCACAGTGCATATCGCCATGCTGGTGACGGATACATAAAGAAACAAATCTTCTCCGTCTTCCGACCTTAGCAAGTCCGCCACTGCTTTTTCAATCGCCTTTTGCCGCTCAGGAGCATGTCCCCTCTTCTTTTGCCGCACTGGGGTTGCCCCTTTGTCTACATTCAACCGATGGGTTGCTACGTCTGGGCTTATTCCTTTCAGCACTTCATTTGGGGCGGCAAATGCCGACTCACATTGGATCAATACCTCGGTAATGGCTTTCTTTATTTCTTCTGAGAGTCCAGCCGCTATTCGCACGTTCTTGTCATTCGAGATGGCGAATAGTTCCGTTTCTCCCAATGCTTCCGCCGGCAGCTTCTCTTCGACTTTATCCTCCTCTTCCGGTTTTGGTTCAAGTGATAATGTATAGGCCTGTTGAGATACAAGTTGATCACCTTCAACTATGACTCGCCCTTGGTGTGTTGGCAAATGTAACGTTAAATGCTTCATTGAGATGAGCGACTCCGTCTCCGACAGGAATGGCCATCCCAGAATTATGTTGTAGGCCAGTGGGAGATCAACAATTGTGAATTCTAAATCACCTCGCCATTTTAGATTCTTATCGCCCATTTCTGCCTCCAACACCACCTGCCCACTTGTTTGGGAGGATTGACCCCCAAAACCAGTTACATCCATGAAGGTGTGTTCCACCCGCTCGTCGTTGATTCCCAACTTGTTGAATGCTGTCCGGGTAATGACGTTGCAAGAACTGCCTGTGTCGATAAGGACCCGCTTGACGTCCCATCCTTCAACGGCCATCGTGATCACCAGGGCATCCGCATGTGGCTCCGTGATTCTCGCAAATGAGTAATTGAGGGCATCCCCCTATGTGTGTTGCTCTTTCACCATTCACGGCGAGTTCTTTTTATTGGAGGCTCGTAGATTCCGCCTGCTATCACGTTTATCACCCCTTTCTTCTGCTTCTTTTCTGGCCGTGTTTCTCCCTCATGCGGGAGCGTTGTTTTCTCATCAGTTGTTTCTTTTCTTACAAATTGACTCAGCTTGCCTCTCTCGATCAGTTTTTCTATTTCCTTCTTCAGTTCGTAGCAATCATCTGTGTCATGGCCATTCAACCTGTGGAACCTGCAATACTTACTGGGATAGCGCCCCAAACTGGTTCGGCCTTTCACCTCGGGGAACCGCACATCCTTCTTCAAGGGGCTCTTTTCGATCCAAAGTAACACCTCTTGGCGAGTCGTGTTTAGTGGCGTGTGATATCCTCCACCTTGAAAGGGACGATCGCCTCTTCGAACAAAATTACTTTTGGATTGGGTCTGACGCCGACTGTCCGAAGTGGTTCTAGCGGCATCTCTTTCTCGCGGAGTTTGGGCCCTATGTTCCCTGTTGACATCATCCACTTCCATGAATTCCTTTGCTATCTTCATGAGCTCGGCTACAGTGCGTGGTTTGTTACGGATGATTTCTTCCCGCATGCTCCAATCTGTGGTTCCATCCGCCATGATGTTGCGAATACTCACGATATCTGGGTTCTGCAATTGCACCAGGATATCGTTAAAGGCGACAACAAATTCCCTTAGGGAATTATAGTTTCTCTATTTGATCTCCTTCAGCTGCCTATCTGTCACATCTGCCGCTTTACAGCCCACGAACTTCGCACAGAAATCCCGACTATATTGTTGCCAATTATGAATAGATTCTGCCGATAAAGATCGAAACCAATCAGATGCCGCACCGCCCAAATTTGTCGAGAATAACCTGCAAATTATGCTTTCGCTTGCCCCTGCAACATCCATTAACTCTCTGTAGTTCCTGACATGAGCCTCAGGGTCAGAATTTGGATCCCCACAGTATTTTGGTATGGCAGGTGCTTTGATTCTGTGATCTGGAATGAATTCCCGCAACGAAGGGGCAAAAGGTGAATCGCTCTGGACCTCTGCTCTCGGCCGAGGTGAGTACCCCATTCGCTCCATCATGCTCCGTAATTGATCTTCTAAGTCAATATCGGGTACTCGCCGGACCTCTTCCATCCGCTGCTGGTGAATTCCGGATGGCATCCACTCGCCCATCGATGTTGAGACGGGTGCCTGTTGGTGGACCAATCGCCGTCCCGTTATAGGATCAAAGTTCCATGTGTGCTCACGCCCAGACATAGTTGTGTTAGGCGTCATCAATTCCGAACATCTGTGAGGAAAAGGGTCCAGTTGTTGTAGAGGAAGAGTGCCTTGCATTCCTGGCAACGGTTGGGATGGTTGCCAGGTTGGATGTGTCGTCGTAATGAGATCTGGGTGCGAGTAGTTGCTCGGGTGACTGTGTGGATTCGTGCGACTACTCTGGCCCACTTGATTTGGCACCTGAGATGGCTGCGGAAGGACAGGTATGACAGGAATAGTCGGTGATTGTGTTGAGATAACCACAGGTTCCTGAGGGGCAGGCGCTATGGCGGTATCGCGTTCGGCGAGGGCGGTTAATAAATTAATCATTCGATCGCCAGCCGCCTGGCTCATATTGGAAGCCAAGACCTGTCCTGCCATCTGCACGAAATCGCTATTGGACATCTCCATTTCATTTTGCACCTGCACTTCCAATAAGGGACCCAATTGTCCCGAGGGGCCTGACGAGCTAGGCACCACAGGCTGAGTACCTGCAGGCTGCGAATTTGCAATCCGTGAACCTCGTGAGTTCATGCTAGTGGATCTGGTCGTAACACCGGTCGTTCGTGATGGTTCTGACATGTTCTTCGTGTACCTTTAACCAAGTGTTGGTAAAAAAGGTCCACCTTCACCGCACCAATGATAACTTGCTGGATCCGCTTTGATATTTGATAACTTGCTGGATCCGCTTTGATATTCTTTGCCGGAGTTACCTGCAAAACAAAACCGGAGACAGGATCTCCGGGAAAACTCTCCGACGATCAAGTCAGTTTTTGTAAAAATGAGTCTATAATTTAGCAATAGCTTTGTGGGAAAAAATGTGAACGTACCTCCCCCCTTATTCTTAAGGCCTTTTATAGGTGTTTTTTGGGTAACCGCCGAGGGCGGTTACTCCTTAGTGGGCCACGTTCTGAGGGCGGTTACCCCTTTTTAGGCCACGTCCCTTTCGTGGCTTTCATGGCAACGAACGTGGTTCTGAGTGGGAGTCTTGACGCTCCGTTTAGGAATTCGAGGCGGTTTACTCGCTGCACCCGCTTCCTTCATTCGGGTCCCGTCCAATCTTAGCCCATGGGGCTTTAATATGGGATGGGCTTGCGAAATGAATATAACCCGTTTTGGGCTTCGCGGGTTATCAAGTTGACATGCCAACATTTGGATAACTGGAACTAGTCACTACAAGAAATTCATTCTATAACGACCAAATTTAACGAAGGGACTTCTGATACTCTCGTTAAAAATGCTTTTCTACGTGAGTAAAAAATTACTCTCGTAAAAAATCATAACATTAACGACCGGAAATAAATTGGTTGTTATTAACATACATTACTCTTGTTATTTTTTTTTTGGTAGGAAAAGGAAAAGAAAACAAACGAACAAGAAGCCTACCCTGGGATCAGTCTAGGAAGGCTGACCCCAACCCTATTCTCAAGAAGAGGAGACAAAAGAAAAGAGGGAGGAGTAGAAAGGGTAGAAACACCTAACAACCCCCCATGCCCAGCAGCTATTACTCTTGTTATTGATAATACCATTTATTACCCACACGAAAAAAACAGGCATTGTTTATTCAACCCCCCATGTCTTCAGAGTTTTGGCGCTAAACATTAAAAAAAAATTAGAACTTTTTTTCAATTTTTTTTATTTAGCTCTAATAATATTTCCTTTTGCTAAAATTACCCCCTCATAATTAGAGTCACTTAAACCCCAAGCACTTTCAAACCCTGAATTTATTAGGGATAATTACTAATCTAGCCCAATAAAGAACCCCACTTTACATATCTAACCCACCTTCCTTTCATTTTACCAAATTAGACAAATAAACCCATTTTGGACAAAACTACCCTTATTCTCATATAACAACCATCTCCTCTTTCCCTTTCATTTACTTTCACATTCTCACAGAAAAATTTATCAACTCAACCCAAGATCTAAAGATATCCATACCCCATTCAAGTTCATGTAAGTATCATTCCCTCATTTTTCATACATATTACTAGAAATACACAGTTGGTTTTCGAATACATTTGTTTGAATCTTGACATTTTCCGATTCCGCCATTGTCTCCCGATCTGTCGCATTCGGTGGTCAAATGCGACACAGATAATAAAATGCGACAAGGACTAATATATAGCTTGTCGCATTCATATCCATGTCGCATTTGTGGTCGCATTTGATGTACCATGTCGCATTTGGCAGTCGCATTTTGGTATAGCTTGTCGCATTTGAGTCGCATTTTGGTGTATCATGTCGCATTTGAGCTTCATTTACATATGAATTGGCTTTATTATGTTTTGATCACGTGTCCATTTTACTAAATGTAGAAGTATGTCAACCAAAGAGAGGTGTACGTGTTTTTTATCTTGGAACGGACAGTGGACTATAGAAGGAAAAGTGATGACATACGTGGGTGGTAAAGCGAAGTTGTTGGTTTTGCCAATAGATATTGACTTGCAAAAGTTGAAAGAGAAAGTTTATGGTGCACTCCGCGTTGACTCAACCTCGTATGATCTCCAAATGTCAATGCATGCGACATATGGTCCAAATAAACTGCGTGGTGGGATAGCAGATATTGATGACGATGGAGATGTCATGGGATTCATAGAGTACTGCCGAATGAATCCGACCGATTTGATTCCATTGTATGCTACTCTAAACATGCGAACAATACAAGCTTCAACATTGTGACCTAACAAGGATGGACATGTTGGTCAAAGCAAACCAACGGAAGTAGTAAGTAATGATCCCACCATCGAACTGGATGCTCCTATACATGGTAAGGATGACAACGATTGTGGAAATGGCATCGATGATTATATGAATAATGATAATCACGATCATTATGATGAGCATTATGATAATGATTATTGTTACGATAATGGTGATAATGTGGAGAATGAAGATACCACTCAGAATGAAATTCCTGTTAAAAGTGTTCACGAAACAGTTAAGCAATCTAAATGCGTCCAACGTATCCCATATGAGGATGGCGATGAAGATAGAATGAAAAGGATGACTGATCCATTTCGATGGTGTCCAAAGCCATGCGATGCGCCCGTGAATATGATTGCACCTAAACAATCAAACAGAGGTACTGCTTTGAGGGTCAATGATATATTTTCAAACAAAGTTGAATTGCAAGATTCACTTGGAAAATATGCAATTGAAAATAAGTTTGAATGGAAGGTTTACAAATCAAACAAGTCTTTGTTTGAGGTGAAACGTAAGGATGTGGGCAAATGCAATTGGAGGGCTAAAGGGATCGTCATTCCAGGTTCCAATTTGTTCAGGCTTTCAAGAATAGATGGTATGGACATGCATGCTTGTGGGAGAGATCAGATATGTCCGCACCATAGGCAAGCGGGGAAACGTGTTGCAGGGATACTACTCCGAAGCAGGTTTGATTTGGAAAATCGGGTGCATCGACCAAAGGATATTGTTTTTGATTTTGAACGAGATTTTTCCATCAATCTTTCTTATATGCAAGCTTGGAGAGCAAGACACTAGGCATTGGAAGCACAAAGTGGTTCCCCGGAGGAATCGTTCATATTGTTGCCGGACTACTGTGAGATGTTGAAAAGTACAAATCCGGGTACCGTGACACATATCGAGACAGATGATGATGATCAATTTAGATTTTTCTTTATGGCTATGGGTGCATCATTGAGAGGTTTTAAACTACATATTCGACATGTCATTGCCGCTGATGGAATGTTTCTAAAAGGTAAATATCCCGGCATATTATACATTGCAGTTGGTGTTGATGCGAACAAAATGATCTTTCCTGTTGCATTTGGAGTTGGACCGAAAGAAAGTAATGAATCATGGCTCTGGTTTTTCAACAAATTGAAAGAGTGTCTGAATGATGTTGAAGATCTAGCCATTATATCAGATCGGAACCAAAGCATTATACATGCAGTTAGTTTGGTTTTTCCTAATGCTGTTCATGGGGCGTGCGCACGTCATCTGCAACAAAATGTTAAGGCCAAATTTCGTGGAATTCGTAAGATAGATGAGGCATTTTGGAAATGTGCAAAATCCTATCGGGTATCTGATTTTGAGGAATCCTTTGCAACACTTCGTTCACTACATTCCGGTGCTGCCAAATATTTACTGCAAGCTGGAAAAGAGAAATGGTCCCGTGCATTCTTCTGTGGTCGTCGATATAACATTATCACGACGAATGTGGCAGAATCATTCAACGCGTTAATGGTGGAGGCTAGACGTCTACCAATCACAATGTTGGTTGAGTTCATACGCATGACACTACAAAAATGGTTTTACGAGAGACGTACATAAGCAGGTTATAAACGTGTATTTTATTTTATTTTATTTTATTTAGACATACGTAATTATTTACGAGATTAATATGTTTCTGCAGAAGAACGTGTGGGCTATTTGGCAAGGAAGGCGGAAGAAAGGATGATAAAGCGTGTAGAGACAGCGATACGTTGTTCATATTTCCCTGTGGATAATCACACCTTTCAAATCGGTGATCGGGTTAAGGGGGGACTTGTTGATTTAAATGCAGGAACATGTACGTGCAGGAAATGGCAACTAGCACAATTTCCATGTGAACACGTATGCAAAATTGCTTCCAAACATAGGATGGATAACGCCTATAGGTGGGTACATCGCTACTACACCAACGAGTCAGTTAAGTTGGCATAGGGTGAGTCGATATATCCACTTGGTCATCAATCAGAATGGAAAGTGAACGAGAATCCTATGAAAGTGCTTCCTCCTAAGAAGGAGGGACGGTCTGCTGGTCGACCAAAAGGTCAAAAAAGAAGGCCATCTGTGGGTGAAGATGTAATTCGCACAAGGTGTAGCAGATGCGGAAGCATCGGTCATAATCGTTTGAATTGTCCATCCATGCTTCCAAACACTAGTCGGCTTCCTAGTGTAATCTCAAGTTCAGCAAGTTGTTCTAACACTACTACCTCGAAGCATTTATGATCATTTGTCTTTATCATGTGCTTGTATGATTCTATTGGGGACAAACAAATTTATATTGTATAATACTTTATCTTGTTATCTTGTACAAATTGTGAATACTTCACGTCGCATTTGAGCGCATTCCACTCAAATGCGACAGGGTTTATAAGAATCCTAGTCGCATTTGTGCGTTGATTGCGCTCAAATGCGACTCAGGAAATTCATTGTGAATACTTCGCGTCGCATTTGAGCGCATTCCATTCAAATGCGACAGGGTTTAGAAGAATCCTAGTCGCATTTGTGCGTTGAATGCGCTCAAATGCGACTCAGGAAATTCATTGTGAATACTTGACGTCGCATTTGAGCGCATTCCTTTCAAATGCGACAGGGTTTATAACAAATTGTGCATAAATATTACATATATAACAACATCATGAATCAGAGTACAATATCATTTGAAGTCTAACAAACGTCCATGAAACAACTCAACCGTAAGTCGTAAACGAAAGAAAGCACCATCCGTAGAATTGTATGGATATACATAAGAGTCGTCATGCGGGAGATCATGTAATCCACTTAAGAATTGTGCGTTTATGCAAGTCCAAACGCCACAGTTATTTGAGCCGGACATTTGTTGTGGCACCCCTGTAACTCTGCTCCAAGTGATCATCCGTCGCACATTTTCCCGTCCATCTACGAAATAGCCACTCAATTCCATTACTCTAACAATGACTTGCAAGGGTGTTTGGAGAACCGCATCCAAAGGTTGCTCCGACATGTTTGATACAAGACTGTCATATATATATATAAGTGCATATTCCCCAACTCGAACACTCCTAGGATCCAGTGCTCTTGCTTGTAATTTATCGGAATAAACACTCTCTTCACTATGTGCCAAGGGCGTACAAAATTATCTGCATCACCTTTTACTCTTCGTATGAAATAGTCTTCACTATCCCACCCCGGTTCATTGAACCCCTTCACAAACATGGCTTGGCACATACATCCAACAAAGTCAGTATCAACAGTGGTCCATTCTGCAGCCACATCAGTTTGTACTGACTGTCGTCTAAGTAAATACAGCCAACCATTGATATGCTACAATAAGATTATGCAAACATTTAATACAGTAAAAGTCACATACTTACAAATGAATATGATATAAGATTAAGGTTACCTCATTCCAGATATACGTCCCCACATCCCGAAGTGTATTGAAAAATTTTGCATCCAAACTGTATATTTCTAAACCTTTCAAACGTATTCCCTGAGTTGATTCAGGCCCGTTGATCCACGATTCCAGCTCTTCTATCAAACATGCATCTATTCGGTGGCGCTGATCATCAACATCACAAATGACTGGTCTTTCCTCAAATCTGGACTTGATATGGCCACCATATAATGCTACTGGATCGGTGTATTTTAATGGATCGGTCCACGGCGAATTCAAATACTTGCTAACCTTAGCAACCCGTTTACCTTTTCCACGTACTACTTTTGTTCCACGTCCTGCTCCTTTTCCACATCCTGCTCCTTTACCTCTAACTGTGCCTCCACCTCGGGTTGGAACTATACCTCCTCGAGTATTTTCCTTAACTTCATCTTTTCCGGTCCCTCGACCTTTATCTTCTTTTGGATCAACCACCTACAAAAACATGGTAATGAATAATTCATACGTGAAAGCTGTAATTCAACATCTTGTCGCATTGGAGATGAATGCGCTCTAATGCGACAAGCCATAGTGTAACATCTTGTCGCATTGGAGATGAATGCGCTCTAATGTGACAAGCCATAGTGCAACATCTTGTCGCATTGGAGATGAATGCGCTCTAATGCGACAAGCCATAGTGCAACATCTTGTCGCATTGGAGATGAATGCGCTCTAATGCGACAAGCCATAGTGCAAAATCTTATCGCATTCAAGCGCATTCCACTACAGAATGCGACACAGAGATACGATATGTATAAATTCAACCAACTTGTACCTCTTGCTGCAACTTTGGTGTCACTTCCTCAGGCACAGAATCATCAAGATGGACAACCTCATCTAATTGCGCAACTTCCTCATGCACAGAATCGTCTGGTACCACAATAACATTCTGAACCTCCTCATCTTGAACCATATCTGCCTCTTGTTCCTTTCCATCTTTCATCGGCTCCTCTTGAACCATACCTGCCTCTTGTTCCTTTCCATCTTTCATCCGCCCCTCTTCGACCACTGGCTCCTCCCGAATTTTACTGGCCTCAGCCTCCTCATTCTCCACATTAGCATTGGGTCGACCCATCGCCTTTAATTCTTTTATATCTCCCTCAATCAATGATACCCGTTCATCTAGGTTGTCTAACCTACTGTCGACCTTACTAAATTGTCCCTTGCACCACGTATGATGCCTCTCAAGCATATCCGTTAGAACTTTTTGAAGTTGTTTTATCTCGGTCGTTTGTGACCGTGATGCAATGATATATCTATCAACTTCATCCCCTTCCTCACCACCCTCGTCATCATCACCTCCATCACCTCCATCATCACCTTCCTCCTCATCACCTTCCTCCTCATCACCTTCCTCTTCCTCAGCTTCAACCTTCTCCTTACCTTTCATTATTGGGGCAAATATAGCATTTATATCAACTTCCCGTCCTTCAACATGGTCCACCAAATACGTGTACCAATCGAACTCTTTCTCTCTATCCTCAACCACAAGACACGCGTCTGGAGGATCAGCAACCTTACATTGAAAAAAAAATAGCAATGTATTGGTAAACAAATACAAAGTAAAGAGAAACACACGAATCTCATTCCACTTACAGAAAACGTTTCTTTGATTGCTTTGTTTGAGGGGACTATTCTCTGGGACCATCTAAACAAGCGTGGAAGTGGGCTGCCACTTCTCATTGTGTAATATGCATGAGTCACATTCCACAACTCAATAATCCAAGTCTGCAAATAAGAGGTATCCATTGATAAGAATTATAACATTGTCGCATTCCATTTGAATGCGCTCGAATGCGACATGGTTATAACCTAATCATGTCGCATTCCAATTTCAATGCGCTCGAATGCGACACGGTTTATAACCTAATCATGTCGCATTCCATTTTAATGCGCTCGACTGCGACACGGTTATAACTCAATCATGTCGCATTTGAGCGCATTCCATTATAAATGTGACACAGATGGAAATTGGGCGCATTCAAACACTAAACATATATAGACAAATCATACACAAATTATACACAAATCATACCTGGAATACGTGTGCAAATCCAATAAGTTGATATGGCACACGTTTCCTATTTCCCGCTGCATTTGTCTCTAATTGCTTCAGTCTTTTGCTAATGGCCCAGTCCAAGAACCTATACGTCTCCTCCCAAGCCAACGTCCCCCATGGAAACTCATTAAACATGCTTGGATAATCTGCAAGATCCAAAACCCAATCCTTTGCATGCCTCTCGTTAGCATTATCCAATACATTGCCATGCACAAAGTACAACATGGCAATCATCACAGCATCTTGGTTAAATCGGTCGGTCGCATCCTTCTTCTTCCATTGTACACTTTTCAAAACTTCAAAGAAGTGAATTGTCGTTATTGTCTCGTATTTCTTGAAGTACTTATTTCGCAACATATGCGGTATCTCTAATTCATACATTCTTTCCATGAATTCCCCAATGTTTACCCCAAACCTTAAACCACTTATCAGGCCAAACTCCCAATCTCCAAACCGCATATCAACTCCCCTCACCCTGAACCACATCTCCCTGTGTTTACTTTCTTTATGTTTAATCTCCCGTGATAGGACATGATGCACTATTCCAGCAGAGAAACTAGCAACTTTCATATCCAAATATTGACCAAAACATGTTTTCCTATACATTTCTAGCAGCTTTTCACTCAAATACTTCTTTATCATGACCCCAGAATCCATATTAAACCTGACTGTTACTTGAGCATCCGAATTAATCGCCTTGGGATATTTGAAAATGGAACTATGTTTTCTCTTTTTAGATTCACTAGGATCATGCTGTAACAATTTTAAACATACACACATTAAATTCTCTAACAAAACTGACATATTCTATGTATAAGGCTTACAATCATGTCGCATTCGTCTGTGAATGCGCTCAAATGCGACAATGTTTCATGGTGTATAATGTCGTATTTGAGCGCATTTAGGTAATAAATGCAACAGTTTAATGGAATGGCTCGTCGCATGTGTCGCATTTAGGTAACAAATGCGACACTATGTTCGCCTATTATACCTTGTCGCATTTGAGCGCATTTAGGTAACAAATGCGACCATATCTACATACAGTTAACATACGAGCGCATTCGAGCGCATTTAATCCATTAATGGCGGTAACAGGGAAGAAGATGATGCATGCTTACCTTATGCTTTGTCCGTCCTTCCTCTTCGCTTGCCTCCGCCGTCGCCGCCGTCGCCTTCCGTTTTCTTGCCATCACAGTCGCGCTTCGCAGGGAAGAAAGAAACCGGAGATGAAAATGTCGAGGTAGGAGAAAATGAAAATGAAAATGTAGAGAAGAACAACCCGGATTATATATAGTGATGAGTTCAAAACGTAAAATGCAGTTGAAACGAACTGAAAATGAAGAAGATGAACCACAATGAAGTTGAATGGGAAAGGTCAGGTGAGGAAGTGGAAGTGGAAGGAGCGGGAGGTAGGAGATGAACCTTCAAACTAAAATAAGGGTAGTTTTGTCCAAAATGGGTTTATTTATCTAATTTGGTAAAATGAAAGGAAGGTGGGTTAGATATGTAAAGTGGGGTTCTTCATTGGACTAGATTAGTAATTATCCCAATTTATTAACACTAACGAAATTTGCAATCGCAAAACCGTTTGGTTTCTTAACAATTTTTTAATTCCCTTAGCCAAACACTTAGCCCTTTGCTAAATCCTTTAGCCCTTTCCTCCTAGATGAAGGATTCTATCGGCACACGCAACCAAGCTATTCCCATCTCCAATGCCTCCCACACCGATAGCGCCAGAGATAGAGAGCAGAGGAGCTGAGCAAAACCAATCCCAACCACGTCGACCGTAGAGAGGCATGATATGCGCAGAACCATCGATCGGAGATGAGGAGCAGACGACCGGCGACTGGATATCGATGGAGACGAGGAGCAGACGATCGGCGACTGGAGTGAGGTAGGTTAGTTGTTTTTCTTATTTAGGGGTTTTCTTGTGTATTTTTGTTTTAGTTAAATTAGGGATTGCTGTTAGTTAATTAATTTAATTTTGTTTTGTTAATTATTAGAGATAAATTAATTATTGAATTGATGTTTCTCTAACTCAAATAGTATGGATCCTTCGTCCTTGGTATTAAATTGCTCAATTTCAAGAACTCTAGACTAAATTTTGTTGATTTTCATTTTCTTCTTACTTTTGTATTGGCGTTTAAAGTTCTTTCTATCAATTTATTCTTTTTCATCAGCCCTTATTTTGTAAATATCTCTTATATCAAATAAAAGCTTTCACCAGTGGCTGATTTGTAGCCCCCATTCCATGTTTCTAATATTTTATTACTTGCACTCAACTCAAATTGTTTACTTTAGTACTTGTTATTCAATTTTAATCTGTTATTTGCTATGGAATATCTATGTTTTCAATTCAGTTTGTTAAACTAGTACAGGCTTTTAAGCCCTCAATGTAATTAATGCAGTAGACATGAATTTTTGGGTCCTATTTTTCGTGGTTTATCTGTACTAGGGTGCTGATATTGTAAACATTTTCTAATTATTGTGTGTGAATAAGAGAGTAATTAAGCTTAACCATCTCTTGTGTTATTGAACCATTTATTGTGTCAAAAAATAAAATCAAATCAAAGCCTTCAATCATTATCCAATTTTTAATTATCATTAATTTAAGCAATCATAGTGGGAAAGCCATGTAGTTATTAGATTATAAACTCACCTGCCTGTATCATGTACACATTGAATTCATGCTTAATTGTTGAATTTTATATTAATTATAATATGGGGTTACATCTCTCACTCTCTTTGTATTAATCCTAAATATGTCAGCTGATTTTAAAAATTGATATCTACCAGGAAAATGCTGTTATGTCAAAGATTATAATATGATGTTATATTGGGATAGAGGAACTGATTTTGAAGGCTGGCTGGGTGGCCATTTTTGTTGCTTTTATTTTCTTCCAAGTTTTCCACTCAGAACATAGTCTTCTAACCTCACCAATTATCTATTTTATCGTGCTCTCTCTGTACAAATTCATCTTTCCTTGCTCTCTCATCAATCACAAGTGCAGGGCTCTAACTGTATTTCATCTCAATCACAAGTGCAGGGCTACATTTGCAACTCAAGTGACTTGGATTGCAAAACTTATATAGTCTACAGAGCTCAACACAATTTCCACTCAATCACTTCCATACCTTCTCTCTTCAGTTTAACCCAATTTGATCTCATTTTGAAACTAACCATTTTAAGGAAGAAAATCCAATAAATCTACCTGTTGGGAGAGAGATCATCATCCCCATTAAATGCCAATGTCACGGTGGCTCCTTTCACGCTCCTTTGATGTACAACTTTTCGAGCAGAGATTCGGTTAATGTTGTTGGCTGTGATGTTTTTGAAGGGCTAGTGAAAGCACAAAGTCTCAAGAGAATTCTGACTTGAGAGGCTGTCAGTATCACCCTGAAGATTATCAAATCAATGTACCAATTCGATGTGCTTGTCCTAATTCGATTCAACAAAGAAATGGTGTGAGATTTCTTGTTACATATCCTATGTTGGAGGGTGAGAATCTTGATTTGATTGCTGATAAATTTAGTTTAACTGGGAAAACTGTTATAGATTTCAATAACTAACAATTATGCTGATTCATGCTAATAACTTGAGTGATGTTAATTGGGACATTGGCTCTTTCCCCCAAATTTCACCAGCTCATAAAGCAACATTGAAGTTATCTCTGCTGATGCGGAATCAACTAAATGGAATTCACATGTGTTTTTGGGAGCAAGTGTTTGTTTTGCAGGGAGATTCATGCCTTTGCATGCTAGAAGTTCTGTGATTCAGATAGGCATATATTTCGTGCGAATATTTATTTAATATGCTGTTTACAGTTGAATTGAAACATGTAGGTGTTTGTGGTCCTCTTTATTGGACAGAAGCAGTAGAGCTTCTTTCTGAAGGTTGAAGGATATTGTGTGTCATTACTTCTATTTCACATTATTTATAAGATATTAGGATAATCCTAGGTTACTAATTGACAGATAGACCTTGTTGGAGTTTTTGAGAGAAGAAAGACCCATTTAATTCTGATATTCTCTATATTAAACTAAAACTTGGAGCTTGTTCATATGTGGATGATCCCATATGGAACCAGTCACGCACAAGGTTGGTATGCTCTCTTTTTTCACAGCTAGTTGACTCTTTCCTTGATCCATGCCTTGTTATGGAGCATGTGCATAATTTTCTTTTATTAGGCATTTGGTTTGACAAATATAAGAACATGCAATCCAATTGCCAGAGGTCAAAGTGAAATGGGTTCGGGTACAATTGATCAGTTGGTCAGTAGTTTTCTTCTAACCCGAGCTTAATTGCTTTTGCACAACTCTGACTGACCCTTCATGGAATAGCAGGTGAGTGTAAAAATCTTCGTGTCTCATTTTAATGCTACCATCGTGTCACGATATCCATGTTGTGTTTGATCTTCAGCTTGCCATGCATGTTTGTGTGGGACCTGCTTCTTTCGTACAGTGATGACCTGCTTTTTTCTTTGAATTTATCTAGAGAAGACAATGGTTGGTTGCTTTTGTATTAAGCTTGCATTGTACAATTCTTGTGTTATTCTTTTTTTTTTTAATTTGAAACGGCATATCTTCCATGAATTTGGTGCAGAACTTTGCAAAGAGTCTACTAGATGTTGAGGATAATTTGGGAAGAGCTTCTTCAGTTGTTAAAGAAAGTTATTCAAAAATCGACCCATCTATTGGCTCAACTAGGGCAGTTCCATTACTTAAGACCCTTTTGGAATGAGTTCAAATGACTGAAAAGCAGCTTGTGGAGGTAAGTATATGTTATTGCTTCCTCAATCATACTGGATGATAAATTACTCACATTGTGCATTTGGAGGTGTTTGGGAGGAGACATTTGCCTTATATTAATTTGTTGTTGATACAGTTTTCTGATTTCTTGGATTTCAGATATTTAGAAAATTCGGAATAGAGAAGTTTGATCCAGTAAATGAGCCATTTGATCCACATAGGCATAATACAGTGTTCCAGTTATCGGATGCTTCTAAGCCCCAGGCACAGTTGCAGCAGTCATAAAGGTATTGTTTAAATAAAAACCAATTAATTATCTCATATTAATTTATTACATAACCTTATGTCTCTGTCAAAAGAATTTCGGGTTCATGTTACTCAAATTTCCTGTCGCAATGCTGTTCAATGCTGTTATGTAATGAAGATAGGAAATGCAAAATTTGGATCAAAGGTACTTTTGTAATCTTCTTAGCATTTACAATTGTACCAAAGACACCTATACCCGAAAATGTCTGCTTATATAAGTGTTTTTTCAACCTTCCCTCACTAATATATGACTTTTGAGCATCCGTTATTCTGGCCTCCTATATGCCTAATTTCTTTTTCTTTCTCTGTTTACTATTGCCAAGCTTGGACCTCTTGCTGTATATTATCCGGTAATGCTGCGTCATATTTTATTATTAAGCTTTTGGACATTGTTAGTATGCAAAAACAGGTTAAATGTATCCTTGTCTTAATTATTTTATGTTTGCATTTGTAACAGTGAAAGGAAAAGGAAATTGTTCTATTCAGCTGGATTGTTCTTCTAAGAGGAGATTTGAAATAATTTTGTTGAAGTAGCTTTACAAACGTCATTGATTATATATCATGTTATGTACGAACAAGTTGAATTCTTTTGTTATTGTAAAAAGAACAAGAACCCATATATCAATTTATAACTATGTATTTTTGTTCTCAAATTTGTTAAAAAGACAAATTGATTTATTTTATATATGTTTCAATTATTGAATTTATTTTTTATTGTATTAAATATTGAAATAAATTTTAGTGTCACTACATTCGTGAAATAACGATCAGATGGTAAATATCATTTCTAATGATGGTACCATATGAAAATAACGATTATTTATTCACTACTTAAAATGTAATAACTACGGTGATTCATGGAAATGATGACTGTATATTCACTCGTTAAAATTTAGTAATAACGACAGGGAAGAACAGAAAAAACGACAGTTTCTTCAATCATTAAAATGTCGTAATAACGATGGTGAATTATGTAAATAATGACAATTTATTCACTCATTAAAATATGTTAATAACGACGGTGAAATCAATTAATAACGATAGTTATTACTGTTTTAATTATTGAGTAGCAACGATGGGCTACATACGGTCATTGTCTAATTTTAACGACGGGACACAGTATACTGTCGTTAATACTTTTAACCTCAAAGGTTTTAACGAGGGTGGACGATGGTATATACGGTCATTATAAGTTAATAACGACGGTATATATAATTAACGACGGGACACTACAAGAAAAATGGACATTAATGACAAAAATTTAATGAGAATAAAAAAAATTCTCATTAAAAACATAATTTTAATAACTTTAATGAGAATAAATTATATATTTTATTAATAATCACAAAACAATTTATTGATTAAATTTATTTTCATATTATTCTCATTAATACATATTTGTTATCAATTTATTAGATTTGATTTTTTTATTATCCTCACTGTTTTATTTAACTATTAAAGTAATAGTATATTATATTCTCACTGTTTTAGTATCCAAAATTTTGACTTACCGCCAATCAATCCCCCCAAATTTTTTACCCAAAATCTTAGCGCTCAAACAAAAACTCAAATTCCTAATTCTAAATTCATTCTAAAGACGAGCGAGATACCCAGGGCTTCTGCGACCTAACACCTCCACGGCTTCTACGACCTAACGCCTCCACACCTCAATTCATATCTTGTGCGATCTCAATTCAGAACGACCTAAATCAGTAATCGTATCCTCGAACCTGAATCGCCGAGCAATTTTCTCTGACCGAGAAAGCCAGAATCTCCAGTTTTATCTGACCTAAATCAACAAGAAGTCTATGCGACTCAGCAACTAGTAAGCTTCTCTTCAACTTTCATCATTATCTTTTTCTTAATTTTGATATTATCTGATTCATATATTTTACTGCCCTGAATCACCATGTCAATATTGAAGTTTTGGTGGCTATACTTTTTCAACGCAATTTTCTTTGAGGTTTTTCCTTGTAATGTTTTGTATTGCTACTGTGATTTCTAGAAAATGTTACTGATAGATGGTAGAATCGTTTGAAGAGTCCGTGTATGTTCTACTATGCTAGCGTTTAATAGTTTGCTTGTTCAGGCTTACTTAGTTGGAGACTAGTACCAATGTGGTACTTTTCTTCATTACTGTAACCACACAAGACCAAGGAGCTTCCAATTGTCTCATTTTGATTTGAAAGGATATACACAAACATGATTTTGGGGTTACATAAACTTGAAAGGAGTCTCCATTTCAAGATTTCCCCTCTTTTTTTAATCAATCTCCCCTTGCTTCTGATTTGGACTCTTTCGATGATTTTGTCTTCAAACACCAAAAATGTCCTGAGAAGGCCTCTGCGGTTTTGGGTGATGATAGTTGGAAATTAGAAGCTCTTTTTGAAATTCAAGGAACCTGTAATTAGAAACTCTCTTTGAAATATTTCACCTCTTCATGGATTTCTGTCAACTCTACTTTTCATGGTTTATCTCGTTCTATAGGTACGTTTATGATTTTCTATTAATTTTGAGAACTTAGGATTTGGTTTCTTTTATGTGGGTATGATTGATTTTCTTTGGGTTTTGATTGAGGATGGTGTGTGGTATTGTGAATGAACAAAGTAATGGGGTTCTATTTGGTTGCCATTATGAATTGATTTTTTGGGTATGGACTAGATCAAGTTAGATATCACAAAATGAGTGACAAATGTTCCCTATTTTTTCTTCATGTTTATCTAAGTGTTCATCATTATGAATCTAGAACTACTGGATTCTTTTGCAGTGTCTGTATCAACTCTATTTTCTTTTCTTGTTTTCTCTTACATATTTGTGAAAAATTTCCAACTTTTCTTTAAAACGGTACCAGATCATGTCAATTTCGCACTTAAGTGGAGTAAGATTGGATCAATGGTGAGATGAGGAAAATGAGGATATACGCTAGCTAGCGAGATTATGGATACAAAAACTTTGAAGCCTTCACTTTCGACTCCCTCTATCTGTGTAGTTAGTGTACACATAACAAACATGAATCTATACTTGCACCCATGTATGTAATTTCTTTTAGAATCTTTGATTTGATATCTTGATGTAGCTATTCCCGAAAATTGATGAATGAAAATGAGTTGTAACATTTCCAAGCCAAGTTTCTACTGTTATTATATTTTGTTCAAAGTGGAGTAGGACATTTATGCATTGAGAGTTTGGCAGTGTACTATGGGTTTTAAGCCTTGCAAGTTGTGGAATGTTGATGTGTCAAGTTCTGTAGAATTTCACATGTTAAACAGGATGAATAAGTAGTCGACTATTGTAGTATTAGTGTGGTTTTGTTAAATGAAAAAAAATGATAAAATAATATAAAGAAAATGATGATGAGATATGGAATTCGCAAACTGCATTGAAGAATTTAATAAGTGCTAGGTGCATGCTTCTCTTTTCATATTATATGTATACACTACTTTTCTAGTGTCATTTTAGTGTTCATATATTTATTAGCACTATGACAGTTTTTTCCTTCCATGTGTTGCTTTTCCTGTTTATAATTTTCATGTTTTAACATGCTTCTTAGCCATTAGTTGTTTGGTAATGATAAGTTAATTTCAATTGATGTTATTGACTTCAGGTTTCAAGAAATTGTCCCTCTAAATGGTGGCAATGTCTTGAGCACAGAACATAATGGCCCAGCCAAAAAATGGTTAGCTCTTATTAGGGGAACTCTAAATAGTCTTCTTGGTATATGTGGTGGTTTCCATACTCCTTCATCTGTATTCATTGCACCGAACAAGCTTTTGCTTCATCTGTATTCATTGCAACGAACCAGCTGTTGCTTTAACAATCTCTTCATACACCATTTTACCATCATAGCTCCATATTGCAAATAAATCATCGTTTTTCTTGTTTCCCTTAGTATGTCTGCCACTCTACCTTTTCATTGTAAAGTATAAAATACTGATGCAAGACATATGAGAAATAACAAGCTGGTTAAGGAGATTACAATGATTACAACTAGAAGTTTGATGTTACTCGTTTGATTCAAATCCAGCCTCTCAGAAGGCCTTGCTTTCAGGAATAGGGCCCTCTAGCTGGTTGTAGGAGATATCAACAGATGTTGACGGGATAAGACGAGAGTGCTGATTAGGTACCATTCTCGTGATTCTATCAATGCCAAGCTTTCTTACACAAATCAATTAGGTACCATTTTCAATTTCTTATTATTATTATAGTTATTTGTTTCATGAAAGTCAATTTAATTTGCTTACAAGAAAATTAACTTTACATATTAGTTATAAATCATCATGAATCATGATTTTTTTGGGTTTAATTAATGCCTTGTGATTATTCACAGCCAAGATAGTGGTTCAACTAGCAAAATGCGAGTTCATCCAAGCAGTTGTGCTGCTGCACCCTTCATTCGTTAGTGTAGTAGACGATATCAGTGGTAAGTTTTGTGCTAAGTACTTTAGGCTATTTTCTGATTCTTAGTTTAATGCATTCTCATTATTCCAGAAAATAATTTAAAATGCTTAAAGATTACTTGACATATTACTCTCAATTCCTTTTGGGGTATAAAAAATCTGGTAACATTGTTTAGATAGGTTTCTGGGCCTGAATATTGAAAACATTATTAAAAATTTCCACCTTCCTTGTGAAAGTTGGTTCTGCTCCTCAGCATAGGACTTCATGATGTCTATGGTTTACTTTTTCCATATGAGAATGTGGCTATACAAAAATGACTCTTTATAGATGTCATGTAAGACGTGGTTTCACAAATCTGGATTGATCACTGTGGTGGAAGGCATTTGTGGTTTTAATTGCATGCACAAACTTAGTTTCTGTGCATCTATTTATGCTAAAAATTTCTTTTGGTTGGACAGAACATTGGAACTTATAATGGCTTTTGTGCCATATGTTTGCATCGTTTTTTCCAGAGATCCCATAGTTAAATTGTTCAGAAGTACTTGGGATGATTTGCAGTGGAAATGGATTGAAATCTTTGTTGCTTTTATGTATGTAGATGCTCATGAAGTTTTACCAAATGCTCTATCATGTTAAAATAGGACCAATTCTGTTTATAGAACTGGACTAGTTCTATAACAAAACTGGACCAGTTCTGTAACAGGAACAGGGCCTATCCTGTTACGGACCTGGAGCAGTTCTGTAACAGAACATGCCCTGTTCTGTCCTGCTCTGTTACAGAACTGGTAATAAGTTCTAGATTGGTATACCAGTCCACAAATGTTAACGTGCTTCTACATCTGTCTCTTTTAAGGTTTATCTGTCTTTTTTACTGTATCTCCCTGTCAAGTTTTTACAATTTTTAATGTCGTAACATCCTTCTTGGAGTCTGTCAGTCTATCTTTTTTACCGTTTTCCTCGATACACTGATGATGTTGTTTCCTGTAGTCATCACACACAGAAGGTCTCAAGCTAGTGATAGTATAAGATGAGAGCTTACCAAAGCAGATACAGATGCAAAAATTCAATTGTGAAATAGCAACCCAGTTTAGCATCTGCCAAGAAACCTCCAAGGAGGCCAAGGAGGTTGAGAGTACCCATGAAGTTGGTAATAGTAGTTGCAGCTTTTGAAGATGGAATATGCATTTCTCCTACTAAGTAAGTCACCAGATTTGTCAGATGCAGTTCCTCTGAAGAGGAAGTTTGTATGTCCTTAAAGAAGTTGTCTTGTCATAGTTGAGTTTTCTATGACAAATTGCACATATCACATACCATTGTGAGGAAATGAGGTTGATATAATGATATTTTTAGACTAGTAGAGTTGAGGTTGCTATGACAAATTGCGCATATCATTTCCAATTATGAGGAAATGAGGTTGATATGACAAATTGCACATATCACACACCATTGTGAAGTCTAGGTGGACCAACTTATTTTTGAGGAGTTGATGCGAGAAAGATTTCCTAAACTGGCTCTGTCTATGTTCAAAACTAATTATGCATGGGTGCATTTTCTGTTTTCTTTCTTATTCTCGTAGGAAAAGGTTATGTCAAAATTCAGCTATCTGGAATAATTAATAACCAGAATATTATTATATAATGTAAATATTTTTTTTTATCATGATAAAATCTTTAATGAGGGGTTTTTGAATCATTATAAAAGATTTAATGAGAAGATTTTTAATTATTATATAAAAAATTAATGAGAATATTTCAAATTATTATAAACAATTTAATGAGAAGAGATTTTATTATTATAAAAAATTCTAATGAGGCGAATTAATCTCATTATATATGGTGATAATGAGAATGTATTTTATTCTCATAATTACTTTTAGTAAGGGACCCCTGTAATGAAGGGAGCCATGAGAGTAATTATTCTCATTAAAAACTCTTTCGTGAGAATATTTGGACTTCTAATGATAATTTTTCTTCTCATTAAAAGCCTCTTTTTTTGTAGTGGGATTAACTCTCGTTATAGACCGAATTTCTTGTAGTGAGTACTGGTTCCGATCCATCTTAATTTTTTTTAGATGAAATTATGTGGCGAGTTCATACAACATTAGTTTCCTTAGTTTGAGGGTAGGGTTCGTGGCTTTCAGGAAAGAATAAGTGATTCCCATCAATTTATCGATAGAAGAGGATTACGGTGTAGCCATGGCAATTGGTACAAGATGAGATAGGTTAACGACCACGAGCATAAGGACATGTTCTTGTTATCACACTCTTTTAAGAATAATAATTATAATATTATTAAAAAAATATAATCGAACTAAGTTTGCTCATGAGCCTTTCATGAATATTAAAATTGAACTTATTCATGAGCTTGTTTGTGAACCTATAAGCGCAATTTTGTCGTGTTCTAGTTCGTCTCGTTTTATAAATCGGCTTTAGTGTGGCCCTCTTCACCATCATTTTGCCGTTCTTTCATTTTTGATGATTTATGTAACATAGCGCACATTCGTTTACTTTAATTCTCCCCTGGTAATCTTCATTTATTTATTCATTGGGTTGACTGGGTTGATGGGGGTGGCAACTTAGTTGGGATGTCCATCTTTTCCAGTCACGTCCCAACCTTTCAATAATAAAAAAAAACTAAATCTTCCACCAAACTAATTAAAATGCTATATATATATAAATTTTTTTTTTCATTTGCACTTTATGATTTATAGATATTAAATATGCTTATAGCATGTATATTAAGTTATAGTTTTTCTTAATTATTTCTCCAAAAATATGTGACAATTTTTATTTAATTATAATTTCGTCTTTATTTATATAGAGCAACGTGACTTTATCATTATTATTGGAACCATCTGACAGTAATTAATTTGCAAAGTAATTAGTACTTTATTGAAGATGAAGTAACATGATTGTTACACATTAAAAAGTAAAAAAATTAAAACCTTAAAATTTGATGTCCACGTATGATCCTATCGAATTGTCTAGAATTTCAAATCAGTTTGACACATAATATGTGAAGATCATCCTTTATTGAGTAATTCTTTTACCGAACGAGAATAGAAGGACAATATCATTTTATGAAGACATTGTTGGAATTTGCTATGTTTAACTTTGTTTATACTATACAATAAAAACATATACTTTGATAAATTCAAATAATTGATTGATAACTTTATTTATATAGGCGTTGTTGAATGCTTGGAAAGAAGCTTGTGGAAGCCCATCATACAGCGAAATACTTATTGCGAATGAGAATTATTTATTAGGGGAAATATCTTTGAATGGTCCTTGCAAAGCTGCAATAGTTCTTGTTATTAAAGGAAATCTATAAGAGCCAAATAGCCTTGCATCTCATACTAGAGAGACTATTGGATTAAAGTGAGTCATGTTAATAATTTTAGAATTACAAGAGGTGGCATATTAAATGGTGATGGATCTCGTGTATGGCAACAAAACGTTTGTCAAAAGAACCCTAATTGCAAGAATCTTCCCATGGTATGATTTTTTCCTCTTCTTTTTCTTATTTTTATATTGATAATTTCTTAACAATAACGTAACTAAAATCATTATAAGTATTTCTAAAAATATTTTTCTTTTCAGAATCTTAGGCTGGATTACGTTGAGAATGGCACGGTGGAGAACATAAAATCCATGGATAGTAAGAACTTCCATTTCAATCAATTAGAGCGTTGTAACATAACTATCAGACGCGTTATAATAGAAGCACCTGCAATGAGTCCTAATACCGACGGAATTCATATGGGACGTTCTGAAGGAATAAACATTGAGAGTACTAAAATTGGTACTGACGATGATTGTATTTCAATCAGGGATGGTAGCTCAAGAATTAAAATTGTTGACGTATCATGTGGACCTGGACATGGCATTAATATTGGAAGTTTAGGGAATTATCAGAATGAAGAACCTGTGAGTAGGGCATTAGTTAAGAGATGTGTTATCAACGGTGTTAGGATCAAAACTTGGCCAGGAATGTATAAAAGCATTGCATCTAACATGGTGTTTGAAGATATTACCATGAACAACGTCACCAATCTTATCCTCATTGATCAAATGTATTGTCATAGCAATCATTGCAATAAACAGGTAATTATAATTGTAATCATATCTATTATGAGAAAAAAGAAAGAAAGTATTGTTTCACCTTTAATAAGTATATATTAAGAGCATTACTTACTCAAATAAAATAAGAATAATTTTCTTTTGAACCACAATACTTCTAATATAAATTTTAGGGTTAATTACAAATAACTATCCTGTGGTTTGACCAATTTGCGATGTGGTACCTGTGATATTTTATTTTTGCAAACACAACCTCGAGGTTGTCATCGTTAGCAAAATCAAGAAAATGGTAAAAATTCTGTTAAACCAAAGGGGAATTCTCGGGAAAAAAAATTGACTTGTTTTTTTTACTTTTTTAGTTGACCTTCTTCTTCTTCCTTCTCTCTCTCCTCCTCTCTCCTTATTTTTTCATTCTTCTTCCATTCCGTTGTTGTTCTTCCTCCTTCTTTTCCTCATTTCTTCTTCTTCTTCTTCTTCTTCTTCTTCCTCTCTTCTCCTTTCTTCTTCTTTTTTTTTTAAAAAAAATTCTGTTCCCAAACGTGAACGTCTGGAAATTTCTAGAATTCTGGAAAATTTCTCGAATTAAAAAAAAAGAAAAAAAAGGAAGAAGAAGAGAATAGAGGAGGAAGAAGAAGAAGAAAAGAGAGGAGGAGGAGGAGGAGGAGGAAGAAGAAGAAGAAGAAGAAGAAAAAGAAGATGATGATGATGAAGAACAATGGAAGAAGAAGATGAAGAAGAATGAAGAAGAAGATGGAAGAAGAAGGAGAGAGGAGAGGGAGAAAGAAAAATAAAATAAAATTCGTTTTTTCCAAATTACTCCTCTGCCACGTCATCATCTTAACAGTTTCCATCCATTTGCCTTGATTTTGCTAACGGTGACAACCACATCGTTGTGTTTGAAAAAAAAAATACCACATGTACCACATCGCAAATCAGCCAAACCACAAGGTAGTTATTTGTAATTAACCCTAAATTTTATTGTATTTTATAACATTTAACTTTTTATGTGTTTTTTTTTTATGATTTTGCAAGACTCAATCCAATGTTAAGCTCTCCAAAATTTCCTTTAGAAATATAATAGGCACTTCTTTTACTCCTAAAACTATTCAACTAATTTGTAGCAAACAATATCCATGTGAAGAAGTGGACTTATGTGGCATTAATCTACGATACGTTGGTAAAACACCGAGTCGTGCAATAGTAGAATGTGTCAATATCAAACCCAAATTTAGAGGCAATGTCTTACCAGCCGGATGTTAAAATTAAAGAGACTTGTATATCTCTCTCTTAGGATTAGGGCTTTCTAAGATTCATATGATGTAAATATATCTACAATTGTATCTTAATAAAACATTTTATTTTCATTTGTTCATAATTGAATTAGATCTATTTATACATTACTGAATTAGGTAATGGTGTTACTATGACTTGAAAAACTTTATGTCATTTTTGGATTAACATTTTAACCTGGACAATTCAAAAGTTTGACCATAAATCTATTAATAAACTATTAACCTGCTAATATTATGTTGGTTTTCTGTTAGTAATTTTTTAATTAAGATGAAATGTAGAAGCATAAAAAAGTTGTGGACAAATTCTTGACCGATAAAGGTATGTTTGAGACGTGTATCAATAGTGCGTATTCTTCCAGTATCTCTTTCTATCATAATCCAATCCTTTGAAGGAACAATTTTAGATTTCAATCCATGTGTAGGTAACATGTTATAATGCAGTGTTGGTACAACGTGAATGGTGAGGATTTGGATGTTCAAGCAAAAATTGTAATTATTGTTAAAGCATTAAGTTCTTGGAAATCAAACAACTTATCGAAACTTGAAAATGGTTGATGCTAGAATATCTCGCCAGACTGTAAAGTTATTAGATAAAGAAGAAGTCAAGTGGCAGCAGAATGCTAAAGTAGAGTGGTTGAAAGTAGGTGATCATAATACAACTTCTTTTCATGTTAAAGCTATGGCTAAGAAACGAAATAACAACATTCAAAGGCTTAACAGTACACGATGGAAGGATCCTATAATATTATTGGGGAAATTGTAGTCAAGGAACCAAAGTCTAATAATAGTTTTTATAATAATTTTTGACATACTCGTTGTTGGGCATGAAAATGACTACAATTTAACACACCATTTGTGATAAATTGGGGATGATATAGGCGTAACATTGCTTAAAAGAAGGGCTAATTAGTGTTTTATACAGATTTGTATTGCCAAAGTCAAAAAGGTTGTTATACAACCTGTTTTGAGACAACCAAGAGGAGAAGTGCACACTTTGATCCAGCGGATAACGCTGAGTACTGATGACGGACAACGACTTTACAAGCGGGCAGGAATGGGCAGGAGTAGGCGGCTGAAAGAAACATGATGACAAGACCTATCGACACTTGAGTGTTCAAGAGTCAAACAAAATACTACCATTTTAAGCTTTTAGAACAAGATCTAATCTTTTGAACAATCTTTCTGTTTTAGTAATATTTTAGTTTATTTTGTGTACTTGTTATCTTTTTCCTCCTATTTATATCGGTAGTGGAGGGAAAGAAACATATACTTTTGGGGAGATAGATAATTTTGGAAAACAATTTTAGAGAGAGAAGCTCTCTACGAAACATTATGACTCCTTCCATGGAGTAATGTAGTTGTAACACAGGTTGTTCACTCAACACCATGAGTGAGTAGTCGTTTTGAACTGGTTAGGCCTGCAAGGGCTGGTTATGTAAGTCTTCTATTTTCCTTTTTATGAATGAATGATGATATATGATGTTGTGTTTGATAAAACTTTTCTTCCATTGCTATATGCATGTATCTTAGTGTTAGATGAATGATAGGGAACTGCTTTCATCTTCACGGAACTTCTTATCAAACGTCCAAAACCCTAAACAGGAATGTTAGGGGATTGTATCAAGCGTTTTCTTAAACAAAAATGTTGTTTCGCTCGTAATGCAAGAAAGAACTAACATTAAGGATGCTTGAGGTTGTAGTACATTTTAGAATCTTAAGAACATACGGAAGTTGACTTAAGTGAGCTTTAAAGCAGAGACATTGACTTCACTTTATGTCATTCATGAATAAATAGGATGTTTAGAGGCTGAAAGTAACCTGTTCCACTGTGGCTTAACCTGTTCCCTCTTTTTATCAAATACATTTTCTTAAAACTGAATCTTTATCATTGGTAGATCTATTTCACCATAACAAATCATTTCACAACTAAAGAAAATCACACACCATGAACACCCTGTTCTGCAAGGTTTTTCTAGTAACATTTGGTCATCAATCCCTGAGGAGACGATACTCTCCTTATTATTTTATTACTTATATCTAGTGCACTTGCTAGAGTCTGTTTTGAGGACAACAAGTTTTTGGCGTCGTTGCCGGGGATTGAAAGCAACAAAGTTTATCTGAAAATTTCTATGAAACAAGGTGTTTTTAATTTGTTTGTTACGTAGTGCAGTCAGAAGCAGTTTTTCTCACTGTCTATGCGTAGAGCTAGACCACCAGTTTTTCCTATCGATCTTGAATTAGAAAGAACATGTAGACGAAACCAAGCGGGAGCTCGACGAGCAAGACAAAGACAAAGAGAAAGAAGGATGGCTAGAAGAATACCAGAACAACCTAATCAAGAAGGAGAGGGTGAAAACTATAACCCATCAGTCATGAGGATCAGGGATTACTCCAGACCTACCATGGAACGACATTCGTCGTGCATTGTGATGCCAAACGAAGGGAACAACATGTTCGAAGTAAAAGCGTCAATGATACAAATGTTACAAGCGGTTGTGCAATTCAATGGGTACCCCACTGAAGATCCGAATGCACATATCCAAGAATTTGTTACAATGTGTAACACCTTCCGATCGAACAGACGAGTTTCAGATGACGTGATAAGGCTGAAGCTGTTTCCTTTTTCTCTCAAAGATAAAGCGAAGAATTGGCTAAAGAACTTACAACCAGGGTCCATTGCAACCTGGCAGGACATGACCAGTGTTTTTCTGATGAAATACTTTCCACCAAGACAGGCTATCAAACTCAGAAATGAGGTGTCCTGTTTCTTACAAGAAGAGGATGAATCTTTGGCCGAAGCTTGGTAAAGGTACAAGGAGTTGTTAAGGAGGGTTACAAAGTCTAATAATAGTTTTTATAATAATTTTTTACATACTCGTGCACAAAAAAGCCTCATGAACATAAAATATGTATATCATAAACTCATTTCATGTCAAAAAACCACTTGAACTAAAACTTTAAGTTGATTGTTAAAGTCCAATATATATATACATATATATATAGGGGTGAGATCCAGCGTGATAAGGACTTAAGTTGTGATAATGAGCTTATTTTGTGACATAACAAAACTAACGTAGTTTTGATGATAATTAAAAAGGACAAGGTGACAAATTGGTAAATAAAATGAAAGAGAGGATAGAGAAAATTATTTTATTTTTTTTCTTTAAAATGCATTTTCCCAACTTTTCCAATCTCGTTTTTCAAAAAAATTTATACCGTTGGAATCGTCTTAATTAAACGGTCATTTTAAAATCCATGAAGCTCAAGTAAAAAAATTTCCGGTGAACGGAATCCGGGTGGGCATTTTCCGGCAAGAAAAAAAGTACCCAGAAAATTCTCAAAAAATTTCAGAAAATGTAAAACATTATTCTAAGAAACTTTAATGCTTGGGTCGAAATGGGATTTCTTACGGTTTAGTCCCAATATAACTTTTTTTCTTAATTTTATCCATTTTACATGCTTCAACAGTTTGTTGGGACTTTACCGTAAGAAATCCCGCTTCAACCCAAGCATTAAAATTTCTTAGAATAATGTTTTATATTTCTGGAATGTTTTGAGAATTTTCTGGGCACTTTGTTTCTCGCCAGAAAACGTCCACCCGGATTCCGTTCACTGGAATTTTTTTTACTTGAGCTTCAGGGGTCTTAAAATGACCGTCTAATTTAGACGAGTCTAATAGTATAAATTTTTTTGAAAACTAATGTTAGAAGTGTCGGGAAAATGTATTTTAAAGAAAAGAAATAAAACATTTTTCTGTTGGAACAATACAAGTATTATGTTGGAACAAATGGTACACTGATTTGGAACAAATGGTACACTGATTTGGAACAATGTAAGTAGGACAAAAAAATATGTCCAGAAAATTATCAAAAAATTCAAAAACATGTAAAGCATCATTTTAAGAAACTTTAATTCTTGGCTCAAAGAGAAATTCCTCACAGTTTTGACCCAATAAATTGTTGAAGCATGTAAAATTGATAAAATTAAGGAACAAGTTTTATTGGGACTAACCCGTAAGAAATCCCGCTTCGACCCAAGAATTAAAGTTTCTTAGAATAATGTTTTACATGTTTCAGAATTTTTTAAGAATTTTCTGGGTACTTTTTTTCTCGTCAGAAAACGCCCACCCGAATTCTGTTCACCGGAATTTTTTTTACTTGATCTTCAAGAATCTTAAAATGAATGTCTAATTTAGACGAGTCTAATAGTATAAAAAATTTCGAAAAACGAGGTTAGAAATGTCAGAAAAATGTATTTTAAAGAAAAGAAATAAAACAATTTTCTGTTGGAACAATATAAGTATTATGTTGGAACAAATGGTACACTGATTTGGAACAACGTAAGTAGGACAAAAAACGTGTCCAAAAAATTATCAAAAAATTCCAAAGTATGTAAAACATTATTTTAAGAAACTTTAATTTTGGTTTAAAGCGAGATTCCTTATATTTTTTACCCAACAAATTGTTGAAGCACGTAAAATGGATAAAATTAAGGAAAAAGTTTTATTGGGACTAAACCGTAAGAAATCTCGCTTTGACCCAAGAATTAAAGTTTATTAGAATAATGTTTTACATTTTCTGAAAATTTTTGAAAATTTTCTGGAAATGTTTTTGCTCGCCGGAAAACGCCCACCCGGATTCCGTTCACCGGAATTTTTTTTTACTTGAGCTTCATGGATCTTAAAATGACCGTTTAATTAAGACGAGTCCAACGATATAAATTTTTTTGAAAAATGAGATTGGAAAAGTTGGAAAAATACATTTTAAAGAAAAAAAATAAAACAATTTTCTCTTTCCTTTTATTTACAAATTTGACACCTCCTTTTGGTTAATTACAAAATTGGTCCTTGTCACACCATAAGAAATGTGTCACATTTGATCTCTCCTATATATATATATATATATATATTTTTTTTGGTAAGAAAGGAAAGGAAAAAAACAAAACCAACAAAAAACCTACACCGGGATCAGTCTAGGAAGGCTGACTCCAATCCTATCCTCTAGGAGAGAAGGCAAAAGAAAAGAAGGAGGAACGGATAGGGTAGAAACACCTAACATTCTCCCATGCCCAACAGCTGCTAAGCGATCCGCCACGCGGTTTTGCTCCCTAAAAATATGGGAGAAATTAAGATACTCAAAGGCAGGACGAAGCCTCAAAATAGCTTTGATGAGATTCTGGCTCTTCAGACAAACAGTCTGGCTATCTGAAATCCTGTTAATAGCCTCCAGATTATCAGATTCCACCGAGAGCTTTTTAACACCTATGCGAATGGCGAGTTTAATACCTGACAAGATACCCCAGAGCTCCGCAGAAAAGGAGGAGCCCGTCCCCAAGTTATGGGTAAACCCCGCCATCCAATTGCCACCAGCATCCCGAAGAACTCCTCCAGCAGCAATTCTGCCATTGCTAAGGCAGGAGCCATCAGTATTCAACTTAGCAAACCCTTCTCTAGGCTTACTCCAGCCAACTAGCAGGATCTCTTTATCCGGGGAGGGGCGAACAAGGGAATCTCTTTCAAAGCTTTTAGTAATAACAAAGAGCTTCTTCGAGAAGAAAAACAGTAAATCAGGAATAAGGACAGCCTTACCCGCAAATAATTCTTCATTCCTCCACTTCCAGATTTGGTGACAAGTAATAGCAAAGAGGATGGCACCGTGCTCCATGTTGGCCAGCAAGTTCCCCTTGGCTCCTTGAGAGAACCAGTCCCCTTCAGAAAAGGCCATGAAGGAAGGGAGGATGTGATGAGGGAGGATCCCTTCCCAGATCTTCTTACTATTTGGGCAATCCCTCAAGGCATGGCACAAGGTTTCCACATTGCCTCTGCATCTACTACAGGCACTAGACTCAGTCAAGTGCCTTCTGTGCCTATCTGCATTCGTAAGGAGCCTGTCTTTGATACCCAGCCAAAGGAAGCTCCTGATACGGTAAGGGATCTTGAGGGACCATATGGACTTCCAAATCTCCAAGGGAGGATCAGCCCTATTAGGGGTAAAAGCTTCATAGGCCGATTTACAAGAATAAGTACCATTATTCGTCAAGGCCCAACAATGTCTATCCTTATCCTCCTCTTGATTGCTAATCTTCACTCCTCTAATGTTAAGAAGGGTCTCCAGACTAAAGAAAGAGTCGAACTTTGACCAGATCCAGTCTCCCTCCGAGTCCACCACATCAGCAATTTTCCAGGAAAGGAGATCAGCCGACGGAGGGGCATTACACACATCAATCAGCGGTTTATCACCAATCCAGGTGTCATACCAGAAGCTAATAGATCTACCATTACCCACCTCCAGGCCAATCCCCGTACAGAATTCAGCAAACACGGCACTGAACCCTTTCCAGAGGAAGGAACAGCTAACAACCCTCTCCTTCGGGCCACCAAAGATTCTATCTTTCCGATACTTCCCGCACAAGAGACGGACCCAAAGAGAGGAGGGGCATTGCCACATTCTCCAAAGAAGTTTCATTAACAGGACTTTATTATTGTCCTTTGCCTGCCTAATACCAAGACCCCCCCTGTTTTTAGGCTGGCAAGCTTCCTTCCACGGGACCAGGTGAACCTTTCTCCCATCTCCAGACTCACCCCACAGGAAACGCCGATTTATCTTATCCAGGTCACTAAGGACAGGCTCAGGAAGCTTACAGGCCTGCATGATGTGGTTCGGAGCAGCGCAGTTAACTGACTGGATCAAGGTAAGGCGACCTGCAAGGGAAAGAGAATTAGCTTTCCAGCTAGCACACAAACCATTAGTTTTGTCCAAAATATCCTTGAAAGAGGCTTTGGAAACCCTGTCACTGTGAAGAGGAACCCCAAGATACTTCCCCAAAGAGTTCGTCAGAGGTATGCCAGAGAGCTCACTCAGTCTTCTACACAAGCTATTGTCCATATTTTTGGAACAAAGCATACGGGACTTTTGGATGTTAACCTTCTGGACAGAAGCCTCGCAAAAACAATCAAGGATATCCATAACTGTTTTAATTTGCTCCTCATTACCCTCAACGAAAAGCATGATGTCATCAGCAAAGAGTAAATGGGTAATAAGGGGGCAATGTCTGTTGATAGAAACAGGGTGGAGAGTCCCTTTGCACACCGCCTCTTGGATCAGGTGAGACAGTCTTTCCATGGCAATAACAAAGAGGAAGGGACTCATAGGATCTCCTTGACGAATTCCTCTGGAGGGAGAAAACTCATCCGACATGTCTCCATTGATCATGACCTGGAAAACAGGAGAGGAGATACACTTCTCAATCAAAATCCTCCAGTTCTCCGGGATGCCAGCTTTGGCTAAACTATCCAGAAGAAAGCTCCAGTTCAATCTATCATAGGCTTTCTCCAGATCCAGTTTGAGGGCCACAATCCCTTTCTTACCTTTCTTAATCTTCATAGAATGGACAACCTCCTGGGCAATAACAACGTTATCCATCAATTGTCTACCAGGAACAAAGCTCCCTTGGTTCTGGCTAATTATATCCGGAAGGATCTTCCGGATTCTATTAGCCACAATCTTAGTAATAGCTTTATACAAAACATTACAAAGACTGATGGGTCTCATCTGGAGGAAGGAGGAAGGCTTAACAACCTTAGGAATCAAGACAATGAGGGTTTTATTAACCGACCTGATATCGTTAGAGCCACCAAAAACACCTAATACAAAACTGTATATGCCCTCCTTAACAGTATCCCAGTGTTTATGATAGAAACTAGCGGGGATACCATCAATCCCAGGAGCCTTAGTGGACCCTATGCTAGAGAAGGCCAGATCAATCTCTTTAAGGTCAATAGGATGGAAAGCATCTTTAATAGCTTCCTCCCCCAAACGAGGAAAGGAAATACCAGAGTGGGCACTCTCCAAATCCACAGCTTCCTCTCTAAACAGGTCCTTGTAGAAATCAAGGGCTGAGCGACGAATGTCTTCCTCCTAAAAAATCCACTCGCCACTAGCGTCCTTGATAGCATCAATCCTATTCCTCTGTCTCCTAATGATCGTAGAGAGATGAAAAAACCTGGTATTCCGATCCCCGTCTTGAATCCAGGCCTTCCTAGACTTCTGGAACCAAAGAAGCTCTTTCTGTCTAAGCACAGCTTCCAACTCGTTCTTGAGAGCTCTAAGGTGACCATTTAAGCTATGGTCGAAACGAGCCTCCAAGCAACGCTGAACGCCTTCCATCCTCCTCAAGAGTTTATATATATATATATAATAGTTAATATAAATACTTATAGAATAAATATTTATATTTCCTATTTTTATTCTAATTAGTTTAATTAATTTATAGATAATTATAATGTAATTACAATTACACTCAAAATCAATTAAACAATTAACCCAATATGTGAGAAATTAATTTCATTGTATACAACATCTAGATTGTCCAATATGTAAGAAATTGCTAAAGTGAATCGGGGGTAATGAATTGGATGAATGAAAATTGAGATGTAACTGATAAGTGTGGAATTCACCAAAAATAAATACCTACTCTTGGAACTAGGAAACTATAGTAAATGTGGAGTATGGTCGAATCCACAGAGTCTGGTCGAATTATAACTTTGTATAATGAACAATTAAAAGTAAATTAGGGGGGTTGGGTTTGTAGATTTCTGTGAATAAAATTAACTAGAAGTAATTAAATAGGGAAAAAAATTCAACAACAAGTAATGATATAAATAAATTAATATGGGGCGATTCCAGCTAGAGGTTAAATTCAAGTCTTGAATTTAACTAATTGATAATCAATCATACATAAAGATATGTTTCACCCATTCAAATAAATTAGCTATGATTATTAAAAAGCATTAACAACCTATCTCTTCTTACCGTTTAGATAATCAGGAAACGTTCACTAATTACCTCTAATCAATCAAACAATTCTAAACAAGCTTTAGAATTTAATTTGATTGAAAGCATTAAAATATAAAAGGGATACTAACTCTACTCAACAATCACACAAGTAGGATTATTTAGAGTATATCAATGATCAATTCATAACATAAATTAAAAGCTTGTCCATAATTAATTATGCTATTTGTTATTTGTATCAGATGAATTAAACTATTACGTATTTAAACATCTAATTAGCCAAACGATTACAAATAAATAATCAAATCAAGGATTCAATTAAATCATGCAATACAAATAATAACATAATAGAAATCAATTACTTGAAATAGATGAAAAAGATGAAGTATATAATGATCTCACAATTGATTGTTCAAGACTTAAGAACCTCTAACTAGAAGGTAGAAATCAGTTCACCATGGAAGAGAGAATACACAAGAAAAATGAAGAAGCTTGAAGAAGAATCGATGTTGCTGGAAGAAAAGATACCCCTTCGATATCCTTGCTTGTCTCTTTAAAAACGTAAAACCCACTCTTCCCACTCTTCCACCTTCCACGTTAATTGTCTATAAAAATCTAATAATAAAAATCCTATATAGAATTAAACTCCTATTAGGATTCTGTATTTTGAAATCTTAATAGAATTAAATCGTATAATAATGTCTTAATATAATTAAAATTAATAATGAAAATTACAAATAGTAAAAACCATAAAATAGAAGTCTTCCAATCATAATCTAACTCTTAAATTCAGACTGATCCTTACCCATGGGCATGGGTTAGGACAAATCGGCTTTTTAGTGAATAATTTCCTTCTTCAGCCATGTGCATGGGTTAGAACCTAATAGATTTCTCCAATTTCACTTTAAGCTCTATAAAATTAGCATTTTAATCTCCAATTTAAATTGTATCTCCAAAAACACCTATAAGACACAAAACAAGATAAATAAGCACTAACAAAGTAAAACTAACACTAAACTAAAGAGAATTAAGATATAAAGATGTACATAAATATGGACACATCAGTAACCTTTTATTGAAAACGATATGTGTAAAGAAAAAACTTGTAAAGTCCAATAAATCATAGTCAATAATTAAAATATTTTTTCAACGGGATTTCTAGTGGCGATCCAACCAATAAATATTATTGTCTAATTATTAATTATTAATTACTTCTCATTTATTTTTTGAGAAATTATTTGCTGGACCAAGACCAGTACTAATCCGACAACCCAAATGCTGACACATTAGCGGTTTAGCTGACATGTCAACATTTGGATAACTGGAACTAATACTGGTCCCGATCCATCTTAAATTTTTTTAGATGAAATAATGTGGCGGGTTCATCCAACATTAGTTTTCTTTGTTTAAGGGTAAGGTTCGTAGCTTTCAGGAAAGAATAGGTGATTCCCAACGGTTTATCAATAGAAGAGGATTACGGTGTAGCCATGACAATCGATGCAGCCAGAGGTAGGTTAACAACCACGGCCACAAGAACATGTCTTTTATTATCTCCCTCTTTTAAAAATAATAATTATAATATTATTAAAAAATATAATCGAACCGAGTTTGCTCATGAGCCTTTTATGAACATTATAATCGAACTTATTCATGAACTTGTTTATGAACCTGTAATCAAACACTAGTATAGAAATTGCCAATAGCTACGCTTTATTAGCCACGGTTATTTAAAAACCCGTAGCTAAAGGTCTTTAGGGTCGGTCGTTAGAAAGAACCGACCCCAAAAGTACCTTATTAGCCACGGTTTATTATAAAAACGGACTTTAAATATCCTAATTTAAAAATACACGTGTTTTTTAGGGTTTTTAGCGTCGGTTTTCCAAAAAACCGACCCTAATAACCCTTTTATTGGTGTTGATTATGCTTGTAACTGACGCTAATGATCCCTTTAGAGTCGGTTTTTCAATAACTGACTCTGAAGACCTAACATATATTGAAAAATTAGACTATTTTCCACTCTTCTTCTTGTCTTTCTTATCTCAGGTTGTGCGAAGAACCCTAAAGACCTTAGATAAAAAAAACGATCTTCTTATCTTTCTTCTCTCTGTTTGCGTGAAGAACCGATTTCCCTAATCTTCTGTTCTTTCTTCTTGCTTCTACGGTTAAACCCCAAACCACTTATTCCTTCTACGATTAATCCTATTTCATTGCGCGAAGAACCCAAGACCCATTTCGTTCGAGTTTGAGTTTGCTTGAGTTTCTCCATCTGCTTGAGTTCGTTCGAGTTCGATCGAGTTTGAGTTTGCTTGAGTTCCTCCCTCTGCTTAAGTTCGTTCGAGTCCGAGTTTGAGTTTGCTTGAGTTCCTCCGTCTGCTTGAGTTCCTTCGTCTGCTTGAGTTCGTTAGAGATCGAATTGGACAAACTTTTATGTTCGAAATCATGTCAGGGCAATTGTACCCTTGCTTTGGTGCCGTGTCCAGGTTTCACAATTTTTACTTGTTAATTTGTACATATAGTTTTTCTCTGTTCTAGAATTGTGTTTTTTTGGTTGCTCGTCTGACCTTACCTCAATAAAGCTTTAGGTAATCTTTTCATTTTGTTTATATAAATAACAGTTTGATCCATTTCTATGCTTCTTGCGGTTGTTTCGATTTGGCATTCGATATGTTTGATAAAATGCCTGAGAGAAGTGTTGTTTCCTTGAATGATATGATTGACGTACTTGTCCAATTTGGTGAGTTTGAATCTGCATTGAAATTGTTTGTTCAATTACAGAAATTGTTTGGGCCTGATGGGTACACAATGCAGAGCATTTTAAATGCTAGTGCTGGTTTATGTGCTTTGTCTTTTGGGGATGTGGGCTCATGCTTTGTTGAGAAAGTTTGATGTTGAAGTAGATATGGATATTTTGGTGTATGCATTGTTTAGTGGATATGTATTGTAAATGTGGGTCATTAGATTGTTTCTCTGTCCTTTCCTTTCTTTTATTTGGAAAATCATTATTTAATTTTGTTTTAGCATTGCTTGTTTGTTTTTTATTGGTGCACAAATAGCAGCTCTGCAAATATCCATGGTTGTGTGGCAGGCATTCATTTTTATGAGGTTAGACTTTGTCTTTAATTTACATTAAGCTATCTTCTCCGCACCTCTTCTCTTAGATTTAATAAGGAATTTGATTTTCATTGTTTCTCTTCCCAATAGCATCCTATATTTTCGATGTGAACCCACTAGGAATGAAGCATGGAAAATTCACAACTATTGAATCCCCAAGAAAGCTAATGAACCAATGTTGCTTATAATGTTAGTGATGCACCAGTAAAATTCCATCTAGGTTCTGATATGCTTGAAAAGCCAATTGCAATAGGAAATTTCAGTGTTTGCTGACTACCAATTCTGACTTCATTTTGGTTATTTGAGTTGAGATTCTCTTTTCCAAGTGGTAACTCAAACCAGTGAAACAATATATAAAAAATATGTATATATATTCGAGTCAATGTTACTTGCTCTGTTCCTCCGTAATGTGGAAGAACAAAGATGCTTCAAATTGCTTCCTCCTCTCATGAAATGCTCCTTTTCTCCTGCATTGATTCAGTTTCAGCTAGAAGTTAGTATCCCGAACCAATATTCTCATTAAATTGAAAGAGCACATGTAGCATTTACATTTCATTCTCTTTGCTTTACCTAAAATATGTTTAAAACAACTTTTTAGCAAGATGCATTTCAGTTGTTACAAGTCGACAATTTTTGGCATTTTTGGCATTTTTGGCATTCATGGTAATATTTTCAACTAAGACATTCCTAGCTTATAATTGCTGTTTTTGTGAACAAGTCTTGCTTTTGTCATGTCTAATGAAAGATGCTCCTGATTCTTTTTCCCTGGTGTATGTTTCATAACTAGTTTTTCTCTTACCAGTATTCTAAGTTATTTAGCATGTATCAAATCTTTCTTATTCAAAACTTGGCCCGTGGAGTTGAATTTTGTAATTATTCTATTAGTGCTCCATGTTGTCAATATGGAATGTTCTCTTAGCTTTGGAGTGTCGTTATTTCATTTGTATGTGCTTCAACATTAGCCTATTGCTCTAAAAGACATTATAGGTTGAGAACAACATTAACATATAGTGCAAAATGGTTTGGGATAACTGAAAAGTAGCCAATAACTGCTAAAGTTCCCCTGTATACCAGTAATCTCATCCCTCTTTCCTAGCAATTTAAGTAAGTACACTGAAGACTAAGCCAATCCCGTCTTTTATTTTAATGGAAAAAGCAAATCAGTAATATATGGATCCGGAACAACTTTTTTCATCGGTAATGATAGATTTTCTTTATTTGTTTTTGAATTGCAATGTCTGTTTTCGATCAATTCTTTATTTATTGTTGATGTTGATTTTCAAATTTCTTACTTGGGTTGTTTCCATAAGTCCGATTTCTATTGCACGAGATAGGCGAAGAGAGATTTCCCGCGAATCGTCGAATATTTCACAAGCAGTTTCTATCAAAGGTTAGCAATCAGAACACTATATTATATTTATATATATATTTAAGATGAAATCGTTTCACAAAATGCTATTGTTGACAACCCTGCCACTGGTAATGGTGAAAGCTCAATAGCTTTTCATACCTTTCATTACAATCTCTTTTCGTTGTCTCAATTCACAAACTCACTAGGAGAACTATTGTATTGTAGAGGTAGAGGATTCCATAAGCAAGACAAGATGAAGATAGATCCAATTGTTACAGAAGCGAGAAGAGCAATAGCAAGAGAGCTATTCCATTGATCTAATAAGAAGGGAATTACCCTGCTCTAGTCAAGTAGCTGGTTATGGGATAGGACCTAAAAGAAGGACAATTAACGCATTTGATGACACGACTTATTATGGAGAAGCCTACATAGCCCTCTAAAGAAGCTAGACGACTTAATTACCAAGTAAGCATCTGATGCGTCTCCGTTGAGACTCACTAAGGGATAAGTGTACCCCATCGTTATCAAGTAATAAAATCTGGACAAATCCAGGTATCGTCCACATGAATTATTTCTACAAGTACCAAGCTACTCGGTCGGTGGTGTTATCTAGGCTTTGGGGGGTTTGAATTTGGTTTTGATTAAATTAACCTACTCATAATTAAGTTACTTCTAGTCCTATCTAAGTTATTCTACCCCTAAGTGATCTTTTACCAATGTAATTGCCCGAAGGGACATGAGGTGATGCGATAATAATGAAAATAGATTATTTAGACAACGGATTTAAAACCTAATCTAAGTCACTTGTGTCCGAGGTGATTAACCTTACCTATCCTCATGAGGTACCTAGTTCATGATTCCCTTGTAAGGCCGAAACTAGCTCTAAGGCTCAACAATTTGGGCTTAATCTTTTATAGGGTCGTCAATCTTATAGGCACTGACTAGGTCAGATTCAGCTCGCAATATGTGCCAACTTAATATTGGGATTATCGAATGAGTTAAACCAATCAGACAAAGCGTAAGACAAAGATTTAATCAATAAAACAATTGAACAAACAAAACTATAATATATATTAAAGATGAAAAATATTGTCACGGAGATACAATGAGACTAGGATTCATAACATGTATCAGAGGCTAGACAGAATGTAAAAAAGAAGAAAAATCCCTTTCAGGGAACCTGTCTACCAATGCAGGCGTCTTCTTAGGACTTAAGGATGGAACTTGAGCAATTCTCGGTGAACGGAGCTTCGGAGGTGTTTTCAATGGAGGTTGAAGGAGATGGAGGAGGTGGAGAAGATTTCTCAAGGTGGAAGCTAGAGTTTTTACAAAGATAAAAGATGAAATAATTCTTAACAAATGGAACTATTTATAATGAAAAATTAAAACCTATTCCTAATAAAAGATTAATTAATAAAAACCTATTCCTAATGAAAAACTATTCCTAATAAAAGATTAATTAATAAAAACATATTCCTAATAAAAGATTAATTAATAAAAAGCTATTCTAATGGAAAAATAACTCTCCAAACATTATCTAATAAAAACTAATTTATCTCTGCGGATGGAAAATCCAATTATTTAAATACAAAAAGGCCAGAGATAATCCTTAAAAATCTGCCAAAATATTCTGCACGATCTTTATTCGAATTTGAACTCTTGGGTGGGTCCTAATTCTGATCCTTAAAAATCTCCACATTTATCTAAAAATCTCATAAAATATTATTTAGATAATTCACCCAAAATTAATTAATTATCCTACAAAAAATCCTTTTTAATTATCAAGTCAAATTTGATTTATTTTTTGTAGGTTAATTTCTTAATTTTGGGTACGTACAGATTAATTTACTAAAAGTGACAAAATACTTGACAAAAGTTAGGAATATTTAATAAAAAGCAAAAAAGTAATTTAAAAACCTAAAATTGACAAAACAATAATAAATTACTATTGAAGTAAATAAAAAGAAAATAAAAGATACAAAATAGTTCATAAAACCGTATTAAAAGATAGGGGTTTTTGACCCCTATCAGCATCCTAAGCTAAGACTCTTTTTAGTTAAGCTAGCTCTTCTTTTTTCTTTCTTAGAAAAAAGAGATTGGATTTTTGCTTGCAACATTTGTGTCATGCCAGTACTGGATGAGCTTATTAAGGAACTAGTGGTTAGAGCGAGTGAAAATTAAACTCTCAAGAGAAAAGTGAGCCGACTCTTATGAGTCAAAGTAAGGAGAGCTTAAGAGTCACTATCTTACCTACATACATACCTCTTTCAGAAATCGATTCCTTATGTGGACTTTCTTATTTGACTATTTGAAAAATAATCTCATAGTTAGCAAGACTTCATGTTGAGAAAATTAGGGATGGCCTTAGTCTGTAATAGCACAAACTGATGATGAACTAAGGGTTGATAGAACTGTAAGACCACCCTGTGACTTCTGACCTAATTGTCACGATTCAAACCTCAGAAGAACCTTTTTGTAATTCAAGGAAGCTGTTGTTAATATATGACACTCCATTGAGCATGTAGCTATTGTAACCTTTATTCATACATAACTACAGAACATGGATCTTTGTGCTTCTGTATAGATACTTTAATGGGTGTTGAGCTATCCATTATCTATGGTTGCAGAATATTTCTTTGTCAGGTACTTTATAATTAGCACTTAGTTTGATGACTAAATATATAAGATTAGTTAAGACATAAATAACAAGAACAAGGTGTTCAGGAAATGTATGTGCAGGTTTAACATGAAGCTACCCACAGGAGGAATGATAGCAGCGGCATTTGGAATGGCAAACCTTCTAGCTTGGCCGTTCGGAGGTTATTCATCTGATTTAGCAACAAGATACTTTGGAATGAGAGGAAGACTTTGGGTTCTATGGATTCTTCAAATAATGGGGAGGAGTTTTTGCATATGGTTAGGACGTGCTAATCCACTTCCACTAGAAAAATTAGTAGAGAAAATTAATTCCCCACTAATTATAATATATCTGTGGGGAATTAATAATTTCCCCGTAAAACATAAACATTTATGGCGAATTTATAATTTCTCCATAATTAATTCTAATTTGTGGGGAGTTATAAATCTCCCCCACAAAAAATGGTGTATATTGTGGGGATTTTACTGTTTCCCACTAAAATATATAAAAGTTAGTGGCGATTGAGTAAAATCCCCACAAAAACCTAAAAAGAAAAGGCGGGCTTCTTTTCCCGCTCAAACAAATTCTAGGCATTTTAGATTGTTAAGAAAAGTGAAATAAAAAATAAAAGAACTCCAAACCCTGACTCTGTAAAAGTCTCTCGCCCCTGTATTTTTCTCACTCTAGAATTCCTAGACAAAGCATTCAATCATCTCCGCCATTGATGACAGCGCCACCATTAATCGCCTCTTCTCTTCCCATCGGACTCCAGTGTCGCATCAGAAACCACTGTGGTTTTCATATGCTGCGACTACCGTCATTTGGTCTAGAGCCACAATCCCAGCGCATCTTCTCTGTTGTTCAATGGGTCTTCTTTCAACGACGCTTCTCGCATACATTATCTCCCCCTGTGGACGTTTTTATTAACACAGCTAATTGCACAATGGGGGCAATCTATAGTTATGTTATTTGATTATTGAAATGATTTTACAGTTTAAGTTCCCTTTTATAGTATTTTAGGTTGAGGAGGTCAGCATGCTTACATTTATTGCTTACAAGATAATTCCTATCAACATCTTGGTTGTTCCATTGCTTGTTGCAAGTCTGATTCAAAAATTAATTAGGTTGTTCCATTGCTTTTTGTGGGCTAATAGTTTTGTATTGAAATGTGGTTGGTACATATTCGATAGAAGCCTATAGTTTTTACTTACATCGTGTACAATGCAAATTCTATTATTTTTCCATGGATGGTACACTTAATTTTGTTGATAATAAAGTGTTAAACTATGGTCTCATTTAGAATAGCATAGCTTTGGTAGCAGGACTATATATTGTACAAGATAGAGTTTAGATGCCTTATTATCTCAATTACCTAAATATATCACTATAATTATTTAGGTTGCTTTGTAATGAGCATTTACTTTGAAAGTGTACTATAGGTTATAATTTGTGTTTGGAAGTATTATATATGGAATCTTAAATTGAAGTTTTCTTTACTTAGTCTTTAATGACATGCTATTAGAATATTTAACTAGTTTTAATGTTCAAGTCCTTGGTGCTTTGTAGAGCTAATGAGAGATTAAAACCATTGTTCAAGATTAATGCATCTAGTGGAATGGCCAAAAATATTCTTTTAGCCCATCAGAGTCAATATGTAGTTGAATATGGAAAGGGTCTTACGGTATTAATATTATTTGGATGCTCATTGAATTAAAAGAGAACTATTACGGTATTAACGATAACTCCGACTTATAGTGATATTAGAGAGTGCAAATTAGTAACTCGCCGGTTTTTGCTCATGGGAAACTGAATTTTTCTAGAAAGGTTTTTAAATTCATTCAAATGAGTAACATATGAAGTTTTTCATTGTTTTTCATGTGTGTTTACATATAAAATATGGTTTCAATGTGGGTTTTTACTACTAGCATCTAATATCTGTTTTTTCTTGACTTGGTGAATGTATGACTTTGAGGATTTTATACTCTTCATTATTCATCAAACGTTATTTCCATGTATGACAGTAATGGTTTAACTCTTGCACATTTTGATTATTCATATTTACCTTACACTAAAAGTTTTCTATCTCTCTCCACAGGACTCATCTGCATTTTCTTGTCGTAGCTGCTAGCCTTCAGGTTGGCCAGTTATGTTATTTGCAGGTGTAATCACTCTTTCTGGCTTTCATTTTTTGTTCACTTTTCGATTGGGTTTCCTTGCTTTTGCATCTCCTCTGCTTTCATGTGAGTATCGTCGTGAATTACATGACTTTTAATCATTATTTGAACTTTATTAGTAACTGAGTTGACTAATTGCATGAACAGTTGTCGTCGTGAAAGAGTTTTTATCAACAAAATTATCGGTTTCAACAATCATATGGACTAAAGAATGACCAACTTCCCAAAATAGTGCTAAAGGTGAGAGTGAGACTATCTTTCTTTGGTAACAATTCAATCATTAGCTAACTCTTATCTTTTGGAAATATTTTATTTCTCATATGTCCTTGTTAATTATGAAATTTGGGTTCACATTTGTAGGGATAATTAAACTCAGTAGCTCCAAGCCATGATGATTACTACAATCCCTAGCAAAGCATGATGATAATGTATCTGCTGATGTTGTTTTCTAATTTTCTTGCTAATTCAGCGTTTAAGTGGTTATAATCTTTGTGCTTGCAGGGGCATATGGATTTCTACGACACACCAAATGGTTATACATATGGTTTCCGAGTGAGTTGGCTATATATGGTATTTTTTGGGAAAGATAATCTTGCTTTATTTACTGATCATACTGCATGATAATGTCTCCAGACATAAATGAATGATGCATTGTATAATTATGGTAATTTATATCTTAAGTTAATGAACTGGGTTGCTCAATATTAGTTTATCTTTATCCTTGTGAGTTCTGATCTAGGCTTGAATTTGCAGGAATTTAGATGGGGTATTTCAATCCTTGTTAAAATCCCTTATTCTGCAGAACAATCTAATATGTATGGATGAACATTCTTAAATTGTTCCTTTTAGGAATATCGATCCAGTTTTCCTTACTTTTGAGGTCACTGCTTGTCATTATGCTGGATGCTTGATATTTATCCTTCTGGCCATTGATTTTCTTACTGAATTTCATAAACCTGCATCATTCATCTACTTATTAGTTCCATCTTTTTTTTTCAGGCTTGATAAGACTAAGTTTTATGTTGTAGGAGTTGTTCTCTTTACAAGGATTACAGTGGCATTATATCGATTATCTGTTGTAAAAACCAGCCTTCAGGTTGCAACAAAAGATACTGTCTGAGAGAAGTCGATTTTCTGTTGCTAGAGGAATACTAAAAACTGATGGCATACCTGGTCTCTACAGAGGATTAGGTACAGTCATCACTGCTGCAATTCCTGCCAGGATTAACTTTCTTACTGCTTTGGAGACAACAAAAATAGCAGCTTTCAAGATAGTTGAACCATTTAAGCTATCTGAACCTTCACAAGTAGTTGACACAAATGGTTTTGCTGGCATGACAGCATCACTTTGTTCTCAGGGTGTCTTTGTTCCAATTGATGTGGTAAGTGTTTAAAAGGAATAAGTTCATTAAACATATTAAATAACTCAAATATTTTAGCAACATATCCTTGGTAGGAACATTTTATTGCCCTTGATATTTCATGCCTATAATTACTGCCAGTGTGCCTGGATATTATCAAATTTGGTGTAATGTTGCCTAAATCATAGGTAGTTTGACCTCAAACAACTGCATGATATGATAGTTAAATTAAGGATTCCAATTATTGTGGACGAGTGTGATTGTGGTTGTGATTCATGTTACCTAGATCTATTGTCCTTCAACTTATCAGACAACCATTTGATGAAGATTTGGATGGTGATTACCAGGACTTGCAGAAACATGAAGAAATGATGGAGCACATTCTGACGCAGATAAAAAGTTTCATCTCTGCTGGTAACTCAAAAGTTCATTTCCCCCCATAATTTGTTTATTCTTATATTCTATTCTATATATGAGAGTACTTGATTATTTGGTCCGGAGTGAAAATACTGAAATACTCTATATATAAAAGTAGTTGAGTATAATAAAAGCTCTCCTCTAAAGAAGATACAGAGCCAAAGTACCGAAATACTCTATATACATAATCTAGTTATTTTGATCTTTTAAAGATTGGTTAAAAAGCTAAGTTCAAGTTAGCCTACCTCGCCCACTATCTCATCATGGCGATATTTGATCTGATGTTTTAATCATGTTTGATAATTGGATATATGGTATTTATTAAACTAAATTTGATTTCATTATATATCATTATTATTAAAATTAGGTGTTTGGCAGGTCGTAATAAAAAGTAATTTGCATTTTTATTGCATAGCCTAGGTGGGGTGGGGCAGATATGGTCGTTCTGGATAGTTTTGTTTTTTATGTTTCTATGTGAAGTTGTCTGTTTAAAATTTTAGAGATTTTGTATCAGTTTTTGTTTAAGATACCATGAAAATATGAATGTTTGAGGGGTTAGAAAATTATGATGATGTTGAAGGGTTTTTTTGCATGATGGAGGTAAATTTGTTTGAATGCTTTGCCATTTTCTATACTTCATATGCTTGACAATATTATGTTTTAATTATAGTTTGAATATAACACTATAATCAAAATGTTCTTATTAATTTTGACAGGTTTTTTTGTTAATTTTTGTGGGTATAGCAAGAATTGTAATTGACTTATTCAGATATGGTATTTTGTAAAGATGTATTTAATTTTTTGTAACTAATATATTTTTAACTTGGTTGAATTATACATTATTTTTTTTTTGGTCCATTTTGTATAGATGAATTCAATTTTTATAACTAATACAATGTTAATTTTATTTTCACAATTTACTTAAATTTGATCATATTATTAATACATATATTTATTAATAAATATTTAAATAAATAAAATAATCAAAAGCAAATGTAATAGTGGAAATATTTGATTTTTGAGGGGAATCATTTTTTCCTCAAATTTAATATCACATATTATTTGTGGGGATATAAATATTTCCTCACAGAAAATTGATAATTTGTGGTGGAAACTCAATCCCCACAAAAAGTCTACAGATTAGTGGGGAAATTTCCACCACAAAAGTATGGCAATCTATTGTGGCGAATTATGATTTCGCCACAAATGTGCATCTACTGTGATGACTTTAACGTCGCTCTAACAGTGGCGACCATGTGACGAAAATTTTTTCATCACAAAAAGGTTTTAGTGGAGAAATTTTGATATTCTGTGGGGAAAATTTTCCCCACAAAAAATATGTTTTCTTGTAGTGGATGCTTTTCTCAGTAGGAATGCTCTTTTTCTCACGACTAGCTATTCTGTAAATGGCTCGTGTCCCTTATCATCTCTATAAGGTGTTCTGGTAGGATTTTGATTATTGATCAACTTTTGAAGCTCATTGAAATTTATTTTGATTAGACCTAGTTATGTTTAACACCCTGTTATATAGAGTAGTATGATAGGGTAGTAATGAGTATATCTCAGTTTTTTTTTGTGTTCGTAGTAATATAGAGTTGGTTAAATACTTGAAAATATTGTTAATATTGAATCAAAGAATGTATATATATAGCGGGTTAATTAATTACCTTATATTTGTGTATATATTTTTTATTGATTTTGCATTTAATTTCAGTAATACATCATAAAGGACTGAGGATAACAAATCTTGTTTACTGTTGATTACAGTAATACAAAAAAAAGAGCATGTTTAATTTTTTTTACCAGCTAATGTAAAATTGTTAAAAACAATAAAATTAAGGTCGGTTATTTATAACAACCGACTCTAATTAGATTAGCTACGATTGCAAAACAACAGACTCGAATAAGTAGAGCATTGGAACAACTGACTACAATGCTCTTATCATTAGCCACGGTTCTTCTACAACCGACTCTAATGATCAGAGAATTAGAGTCGATTGTTATGAAAGACCATGGCTAAAGACTCCTTTAGCCACGGTTTTTCGTAATAACCATGGCCAAAACATAGGGCATTAGAGTCAGTTATACGTCAAAACCGACTCTAATGCCCCTTTGGCCGCGGTCGATAAACCGTGGCTAAACACGTCAAGCATTTGCCACGCCCCTTTTTGGCCACGGTCGAAGAACCGTGGCTAATGACGGTAAACGGCCATAGGCCATTTCTGTACTAGTGAAATCTACTTTCGAGGTTTTGAGTTGAACTTTGTCATGCTCTAGTTTGGCTCATTTTATAAATCGAGTTGAACACGATTGAGTGTTTATCAAGCCAAGCAACAAGCCGCACAATCATTATATCAAAGTTAGATTTAACTTAGTCAAACTCTTCTATTATTTCCTCAAATCGAATAATAACTAATTCTTAAAAAAGATGGTAAAAACAATATAATGAAATAATTATAATAAAATATTATAAAATTATTAGGAAGTGAATCTTAATTTAGACATACATGTCGAAACACATTTCCACGTGATTTTGATTTGACAAAATTATTTAAATTGAATTTAAATTACCATAATAAAATATTCCAACACATTAACTTTAAATGCTTTGATTCCAAAATGAGTTACTTGGTGCTCATTTTCACCATTGGATTAATTTTATGCTCCATCATCCAATGGTGAAAACCACACCAAGTAACGGTACTTTGTAAAAAACAAAGTAACCATAGCGGGCACCTAAAGATAATATTAGTAACCTTATAGGATAATAATAGGAGTAATATAATCTAATTAAAACTCATAACTTATTTATCATTTAATTAATTTAATTCATAATCCTAATCTAATTAGAATTGATAAAATCAAATTAATTATTTATGTATCTAATATACATAAAATCGCCCCCCCTTTAATTAATTGGGCCTTATTGGGCTCAGTTGGGCTTCCGTCAATTAATTAACATTTGTCTCTCTTTTGGGTTCCAAGTCTTATGTGTGACCCATTAGGTTCTTATTGCTTCTAGCCGTATGCAACTATTAAATTAATTTTCACAAAATTATATTTAATCTTTGCATAACGGAATGAGTACGCAAAATGTGATTGGCAAGTCCGGAAACATTCCCCCAGAGCTATAAGAAGACAGGTTGATTCTGTCGTTGACCTTTCCGTATTAGTTATAGTATAATTCGATCCTTTATCAACTACATCCTTGAACTGAATCTTATGACTATGGATAATGTCAAGTCACATATAGCGAGACATTTGTTTTACTTGTACAGGCCGAGTCAACTCTAATTAGATAGGTTAAGAGAAATATGCATTTCAATCTTAAGCTATCACCTTGCAAGGATTTAGAGTCAAGTCTTCCACAAGCGATCCATGGACATATCTCCCATTTATCGGGAGTGATAAATGCTCAATCCAATGTATAACTATCCTGCAATTACTTCATGTGATACCCAACGTCTGCTGTTCACACCCCAGAGTCATCTCTGTTAAGGATCGTGTTACAATAGGGTCAAAGCGTCACATTCCGTAATCCAGAATTACTAATTAACATTCCTTTGAGTCTGAGGATTACTTATACCTATTAATACCAATGAGATGAACATGTGACAAGGATGAATCTACCCATCCTTTTATCTCAAGCCGGGTCCCCAATCCTAATGAACTCCTTTCCATTGGATCCACGTAACTGTCTAGATATCTGTATATAAGAAGCTTGTGAGATCAGCTTTCTATCGGGACAGAAGACATTGTTACATGCAAGTCTTAACAGTGATATGTCAATCCTAAACATATTACTTGACTTGGGGTGGTTTTAAGTTTATTAGTTTATTATAAAGTTTCGTCTCACTTCATGCTTGTATGAACACTTTATAATCACTTTAAACAAACTTATGGATTTCCTTTTATTAGACTTTATTTAGTTCTTAAAAGGGATTGCCTTTATACAGTTATGAAACCATATCTCATTAAAACAAATGATATAAAGAACACTTCATTTACATTAAGTTTATCCTAGAACAATTGTCTAAAGGACACTATCGATCCTCAAATCCGTTTAATGCACAAATGGATTACATTTAACCTTGTCGGTCTTCCCGAGGCCGATAAGGTTAGCGAGGCCGACCTTTTACTTCTATGGTGTATGACCTAGAACAAACCTCCTAGGATGGCCCATTTTATCTAGACTTTGATGGCCGGGGTTCGTCTTTAAACTCGAACTGCCCTCCCATTTGGCCATATTATCTCCCGCCTAGCCGTTTGTGAGGGAACAATGACTACTTTCCAGTTAAAAGACTCTAAGAACTTTAAATTGTTAGATGCTAGTTATTTGTTGTGTGCTGAACTCCTCCACAAGTCGAGAATGTGGTGGAAGGATTTTCATTCTGCAGGTGCAGGTTCTTCTGAGCCAATGGACCTCAGCTCCGAAGAGGGGGATGATGACTATCAACCAGAGCCGGAAGGCAGTTTCGAGAAACGTTTAACCAACATGGAGGCCAATTTGGAGGAACTGACACATGAGTTCCGCGACTTCCGCATGGATGTCAACGGATTCATGACCGATATGCGCGGATGGATGGACCACCATCCTTGAGGGAGTCTCTATCCTATTTTATTTTCCCTTTATATGTTGTTCAACATTACTTTCCTGCATTTTTGGGAGTAAATGCATGTTTTAAGTGTCGGGAGGGAAAAATATGATAGTATTATGGTACTTTGCATGTTTGTCATCTTGTATAAACTGTTTGCGTTGTTTGCGTGCGTGAGTCTGCTGTCACCGTGTATGTCTTGTACCTACCGTGTCATTTTCATTACAAAAAAAAAAAATCAAAGCCTCCCCAAAAAGTTAAGTCTTGGTTCTTCGCTTGAAATAGACGAAACACCCTAGAGTTGTTCAATTGCATACCCTTGAAAACTTCATCGAGAGAAAAATTAGACAAACATGGCATCTTAATTTTGCCCTTGAATAATTGATGATGAGGTAAATCGCTGGTGTTTAATTTTGCTACTTAGTGTAATTTTAGTAGTCTGCCTTTAAGAAGATGATGGAAGCCAAATTTGTGAAATCTGAATATCAACTTAAGTTGAAGTCGTGTTACCCGAAGTAGTTAAAGTTACGCTTAACGAGTGATAAATGCATAAATTCTTAAATCAAATGTGCGTGCCAATGCACCGAAAATCTAAGACTCCAAATACCTCTTCTCATCCTACTCCAATGCCTACAATCAATAAGTGCATTTGCACAAACATATTCTTGGTATGAGTATGCATAGCATCTTGGTTTTGTGATCGGGTTGTATGGTCGGGGGTACGTTACCCATGCGTTTCAACCGGTACAAAAGACCCCTCACATCGGAAAGAAAATGAGAAGATGAAATCTAATTAATCAATCTTCACATGACTTGATTTGTGGTCGGGTTATATGGCCGGGGGTACGTTACCCATGTGTTTCAACCGGTACAAAAGGCTCCTCACACCATCAAGTAATCTAATTAATTTAGCTTAACAACCTTAGTGTTTTGAATTGAAGGTGTTCACGGTGAATGATTCAGTTGTACATTTTTGTCTAAACAATATTAGGTTTCTATCCATCTTCTTAGAGATTGGCTACTGAGATCATCTTTGAGAATAAGTTTTCACAAGGCGACCCCTTTTCATCTTCGGTTCAAGGGTAGTTAGTAAGGTGTGTTGTTTGGAAATAATCCGGTAATGTCAAGAGTCCAAGGGCTATGTGATTTGATTTCTTCTGACTGCTCGTCTTTCTTGCTTGAGGACAATCAAGGCTCAAGTGTGGGGAGACATCTATGTGATGCCTATAACCGATATGTTAGTAGATGTTGTGTCTAAAAATGAATTGATATCTCTTTGTGATTGCTATGCAAGATATAACCAAATCCCCATTGCTAAAGAAGACATCGCAAAAACGGCATTTCGATGCAATTGGCACGTTCGAATGGGTTGTCATGCCATTCGGTTTAAAAAATGCCAGCGCCACATACCAAAGAGCGATGAATGCCATTTTTCATGATTTACTCAGCACCTCCATGGAAGTATACGTAGACGACATCGTTATTAAGTCCAAGCGAGAAGTGGAACATGTTGACCATTTGAGGAAAAGCTTCGAATGAATGCAAAAGTATAACCTGAAGCTCAACCCTCTAAAGTGCGCCTTCGGGGTCAAAGTAGGGAGCTTCCTCAGATTCTTAGTCCATCAAAGAGGAATCGAGATCGACGATAATAAGGAAAAATCAATCAAAGAAGAACAACCTCCGAAGAATAAAGAAGAGTTGCAATGATTCTTGGGCCAAGTAAACTATTGGAGACGATTCATATCGAATTTGGCTGGAAAAACCAGAGCATTCTCAAATATGTTGAGGCTCAAAGATGAAGAAAGCTTCAAGTGGGACGACAAACATCAAGGGAGTTCGAGGAGATCAAAACTTACTTGAGTAATCCACCAGTGTTGATGCCACCAAGGGAGGGCACTCTCAAGCTCTATATATCAGCAACCGATGAGTCAATCGGGTGCCTACTTGCCCAAGACAATGCAAACCTCCATGAACAAGCCATCTACTACCTAAGCCGAACGTTGCTATCAGCAGAGACGAGATATAGCCCAGTTGAGAAGATGTGCTTAGCCCTCTACTTCGCTTGCACGAAGTTGAGACATTACTTGCTCAAAGCGAGAGTTTATGTGATCGCCAGCACCGGTTTGATAAAGTACATGCCAAATCAGCCTATCCTCTCGGGAATAATAGGCAAATGGTCATTAGAATTGGTCTAATTCACCTTGACGTATCTCCTACAATCCTCAGTAAAAGGGAAAGCAATTGCAGATTTTGTAGCCGATCACCCAACAAGCTTCTAATATCCCGAAGAGGCGGAACTTCCAATCTATCTGACACACAAAGAACCTTGGCAGTTGAAGTTCGATGGTTCAAGCACAGATAGTTCCAACGGAGCAGGAGTGATCATCACAGATCCATCCGGGACTAAAATTATATTAGCTGTAAACTTGGATTTCGAATGCACGAATAACCAAGCTAAGTATGAAGCTCTGATCATCGGCTTGGAAATCTTATTCGACCTAGGAGCAAAAGAGGTCAAGATTTTCAGTGATTCACAATTGGTCATCCGGAACGTAATAGGAGAATACAAATGCTCAAGTTTATCTTTGTTACCTTACTTCGCATTTGCAATCCAACTTCTAGAAATGTTTGATAAGGTCAATTGGAGCATATTCCAAGAAATGACAATTGGGAAGCTGATGAGTTAGCCCAAATCGCTTCTGGAATGAAGATCTCCAAAGAGACAACATACAAAGTCATCGTCATCAGAAGACAGGGTCATCCTTCCGTGGCGGACATAGGCATCCAGTTTGAGTCATTCGACATCGACATTAACTTAGCTCAAGATTGGAGGAAACCATTTGTCGATTACCTCAATGACCCATCCAAAAAAGTAAAATATTCACTAAGCATTCAATCTCGAAATTACATGTTGATGGCAGGTGATTTGTATCGGAAGAGCTACGACGGGATGTTGTTCAAATGCCTCGGCTTCCCAAAAGCAATGGAGGTCATGAAGCAAGTCCATGAAGGCACATGCGGAGCTCACCAGTCTGGAAGGAGAATGCGGTGGCTCATCAATCGTCATGGGTACTTCTGGCCAACGATCCTATGAGATTGCATCACATATGCGAAGGGTTATAAGAAGTGTCAACTGTATGGCCAAATCCAACGAGTTCCCTCAGAAGAATTACACTCAGTTGTGAAACCATGGCCTTTTAGAGGATGGGCTATTTATCTAATTGGGAAAATATTTCCAACTTCGTTAAAAGGCCATTGTTTCATCATAGTTACCACAGATTACTTTTCTAAATGGGTAGAAGCAGCACTAATGAAGCAATCCGGCCAAGCGCAAGTAATCCAGTTCATCAAGGAGAACTTAATTCACAGATTCGGAATTCCAGAATCCATTACCACGGATCAAGGAACCATGTTCACAGGTGAAGATATGAACGAGTTTGTGGAAGAGTACGGGATTAAATTGATTTATTCCACTCCATTTTACGCACAAGCAAATGGTCAAGCTGAGGCGTCTAATAAGATTCTGATCCAAATCTTGGAGAAGATGCTAGAATAAAATCCTAGAGAATGGCACAAAGTTCTCTTAGAAACACCTTGGGCTTGCGAACGTCTAAGACACGGGAAACTGGAGTAAGTCCATTTTTTCTAACCTTTGGCCATGATGCAGTAATACCATTTGAAGTCATCGTGCCTTCACTATGAGTGATGCGTCAAAACGACTTAGAACCGGATAATTATGTGCAAGCCATGACCATGGAACTTGAAGACTTGGATTACGAAAGGCAGAAGGCACTCGATTGCATGATGATTCAAAAAAAGAAAGTGGAAGACGTATACAATAAGAAAGTAAAAAAGAAAAACTTTCGAGAAGGCGACCTAGTATGGAAGCTAATTCTACCAATTGGGACAAAGGATCGTGAGCTTGGGAAATGGTCGCCCAATTGGGAAGGACCGTTTTAAATCCACAAGGTGCTTCCCGGGAATGCGTATTGGTTGAAGAGCTTGGGAGGAGAACCATATAGGAGGTACATTAACGGTAAATATTTAAACAAATATTTTCAAAGTATGTGGGATGTAATTGACGCATGAACTGATAATCACTAAATCATCTCAATTTTCAAAAAAAAAATAAGAAATTACTTATGCTTGTGTTTCCATTTTCTTTAAGTTTATGCTTGTATTCTATGCATTATAGATTATTTTCGCATACACTATATGTTTAGGGTGTAAAAGTAGATAAATTAGTTAGTGATTATTTTAATTAGTTCATAAAATAATTTCCAAAGTTTTTCTATGTAAAAAAAATGAGCTGGAAACCCCCAGCTCAGCGAGCTGGAGCTCAAGGGCCAGCTCGGCAAGCTGGAGCTCAAAGACTTGCTCAAGAGCTGGAAACTTCCAGCTCGGTGAGTTGGAAACCCCCAGCTCGATGAGCTAGAGCTCAACGGCCAGCTCGACAAGCTGGAGCTCAGAGCCCAGCTCAGGATCTGGAAACTTCCAGCTCGACGAGCTGGAGCTCAGGGGCCAGCTCGACAAGCTAGAAACCCCCCAGCTCGGCGAGCTGGAGCTTAGAGTCCAGCTTGACAAGCTGGAAACCCCCAGCTCGACGAGCTAAAGCTCAGAGCCCAGCTTATGAGCTGGAAACTTTCAGCTCAGCGAGCTGGAAACCCCCTGCTCAGCGAGCTAGAGCTCAAAGGCCAGCTCGATGAGCTGGAAACCCCCAGCTCGGCGAGCTGGAGTTCAAAGCCCAGTTTACAATCTAGAAAGTTTTAGCTCGGCAAGCTGGGAACCCCCAGCTCGATGAGCTGAAGCTCAGGGGCCAATTTATAAGCTGGAAACTCCCAACTTGACGAGCTAGAAACCCCCAGCTCGACGATCTGGAGCTCAGGGGCTAGCTCACACAAAAAAACTGTATCTCCATGCTCTCAGTTTCTAGGTCTAAGTACATTAATAAAGCACGTTTGGGGGGCAATCATGTATAAATCATTTTTTATCTCATGTGTTCTCCAAGCTTGAACAATTCATGAATTGCAAAATGCCTTATGAGGCTGCTACTTTATTTCTAAAAATTCTATAAATGAAAGAATAAGTGCACGTAGTCACGAGCTCGAAAAATTTTGCTCCAAAAAAAAATATAGGCAACCGATGAATGTACCTCGTGGAAATAAACAGAAATCAGGCTTTGGATATTGGGCCCAAGACTCACAAAGCTTGAGGGCGGCCTTCTTGTGTTGCTCGCTTTGTCGGTGCCATTCCAACATCTCATCATAGTGATTGGCCAATCGATCTTTCTCACGGCCCAACTCTTCCTCCATCCATGGGAAACAAGCTCTAAACCCGTAACTAGCTCTAACCATTTCTTCTTTAGACGGTCGAGCTTCAGCCACTTCCTTCTCCAATGCCACAAGACGCTGCTCTACAACTACAATTTTGGCTAATCGTTGCCTATCCGCTTCATCATCATCAACCAAAGTATTGAACTTCTTGCTATAGGCCTCAAGCTCTGCCATGTTTGATCTAGCTCGAGCTGCAAGACCCACTGCCACGTTTTTCTCAGTAACATAAGACTGATAGCAAAACAATAGGTGGTTCTTGGCAGATTTCAATGACTCAGTCTTGAAATGATGAGCACACGCACCCATCATGAGGTCAAAATCAATCATTCCTCTTTCAATACGGGTGGGAGTCCAAGAGTCAAGAGGAGAGGCGATAAGCTTACTAAGATTGGCACGAGCATCACTCAACGAGTCATCACTAGGCAAGGACGAATCAGCTGCAGCAGTAGACGGTCCTTTCAAAAATGAAAAATCCAAGCCGGTAAAAGGACTATCAGCCTTAAGATCGACATGAACTAACAAAGGATGCACAAGAGCTGATTCCTGCCATATTTGAATAAAAATAGCAATTCAATCAATCAATCCGACTAAAGCATCTCAAGCATGGTTCATAAATAACAAATTAGCAAAATCATACAAACCTGAGACAATGGCGCAATAATCAACCGGTTTAGAGAAAATGTAGAAGGAAGATGGGCTCGTTCCGGAAGTTGCAATGGAGTCATGCCCACCTCAGTCGAGCCAGCATAAAGGGACAAGGTTCCAATCGAGGAAGTCACGTTCCAGCGTGCCCCTAGTTGATCCAGCTTATCATCCTCAAAACCATAATATAGGTCTTTATCAAAGTCCTCTTCCTCTCATTGTCTCGTGGAAGGCCCTGCAGCAGTAGCCACCAGCTTACCCTCATCCAGCATAACTGCCTTTCCTTTGCCCTTTTCGTTTGCATCAAGCACGTTCGGGGCTAGGAGAGCCGGATTATTGTCCTTTCTTAAGCTACCGCTTGAATCTGAAATATGTATGTATATATATATATATATATATATATATATATATATATATATATGGATGGAAGAGTTCTCAATGGTGAGTCTCCATCCATGGAGACCAATATATTTTTATTAAATGACGTGCTATATCAAGTTACCAATAAATTATCAGGTCACTTAAAAGATATATTTCTCTCTCCATAATAAAATGGAAGTTACATATTTCTCTCTTATTAATTATCACGATTTTTTTTGCAAAGTCCTCTCTCAAAACATCTCTCTATTACTTCATTCTGTAGAATTCGTTTTTTTTTCTGTTCCTCTTGCTTCCTCTTCTCTATACATAAATGGCACACCAATCTCAAAACGACTGCTATATCCGATTAACGGGGGATCCGAAACCTTGACCTTTCTCTTCCATTTATAGACCGAAATCCCCCGAAACAACAACCGATTCTATATCTTCATGAGAGAAAAGATATCCAGCCGATATCCTCCTTTTATTTCGGCGAAACACGTTGAACCTGACCGAAATCTTCTTTTGTATCGGAGAAAAATTTTATCTCAAAAAAAGGCGAAGAAGACCACGAAGAAGAAGGATCAGAAAAAGAAGAACAATAATACACGAGATCGAATATTTTCAGCTTTTGCAGTGTTTCTTATATTTGAACTATTCATCATGGATCCAAACAGGAGAAGTCCCGCTAATTATAGCCATTCTTTGATTACTTTTAAAATAAAAAATACAATTGAATTTTTAATTAATATTGTGCTATTCTTGTTTCTTATCTCTTCTAACGTGCTCATCACCGATCCACTACTCCGTATCTATCAATTAGGGTAAATTACACTTATGGTCTCTGAACTTTATTCATTTTTAGTGTATGACTGCAAAATTCAAAACTTAACATAATGTCAATTATGATAACTTTAAGTAACGATCTCAAACTGATCATTAATAATCTCAATTTAAAAAGAATATAATGTTAAAAAAAATGTAAAAATAGTAACTTTTATGTTATTTTTAAAGTTTAGTTGTGATACACGGAAAATAATTAAAGTTCAGTGGTTATAGTTGTAATTTACCCCATCATTTTGGGAAACAAAAGGCCGGACACGAGAGCTTTGCATACCTGTTCGGTGGCGGGTGTTCAAATTCATATTCATGAATGTTGATTCATTATTCATTCATCAGTAATTTAGACTCTTGTTTCAAATTAAATACTACTAAAATGTAAAATTGTATATTAAAGAACAAAAAACGTCAAAGGCAATGACCATTGATAATTTATTTTCAATTTTGAGACTAAAAATTATTTTTCTTTAGTATTCTTAAATCCTTGATTCTCCATATTTATCTCTTCCATTTCCATTTTCTTCATTCTTATCATGAAATTAAAAACTTTTAATTCATTTCTCTTCTTGTTTTTAACCCAGGAAAAAAAAGACCAGCTGAAAATAATTAAAGGGAACCATAAGAGAGAACGAAATGAGAGATGAGGGAGAAAAAAGGAGAACTAAAAAAACAGGAAGCAATTTTCAATAAAATAAATCAATAATAACAATTTTTTAATCTTGACCCTTCATTTTAAATAAAAGGATAAGACAATGGAACAAAATGTCTCTTGTTTTACTAAAACAAGAGACAGTCTGAATCCTAGGATTATTGTTGAAGTTCTTATTAAAATTTATGAGGCTTTTGCTCTCTAATTGGGCTTAATTAAATACTTCATTTGTTTCATTTTAATTGTTTTTTAAGGTTTCTATACAAATATTAAGAAACCTATTAATTAACCTAAAAGTAGTTAAACATTACCTTATACCCACTTGTAATTAATGCTTAAATTTCTCTGCAAATTTCTTTTCTCTTATTATAAGAGAGTAAAGTTAGAAAAAACACATTTAATGCTCATTGAAAAGTGTAAAACGTTAAATAATTTGAAACAATTTTTTTTCTCAAAACGACAATTATTATGAAAAAGAAGGAGTAATTAATTCTCTCTTAATAGGTGGGTCAATAAAAATAGAAGGACAAAACAAATAAAAGAAAAAGGATAGAGGTTACAAACACATAAACAAAGTTAGTTAGAAAAGAGACAAGAAATAAAAAAAAATATAAAAAAATTAATTAGGACGGAGAAAGACTATTAAAAATAATAAAAGAAAGTGGTCCAAAAAGAGTAAAAAAATACAATAAATTAGAGAGAGCGGACAAAAGGATAGAGGGGGACTTATTTGTGAAGAGAGCTGAGGGAGTCTATAAAAAAGAAAAAGCGAAAAGGAGAGGAAATAGAAATATAGAGAAGGGTGGACATCAAGAAAAGGTGACAACTGAGGGAAATTAAAATAAGGAAAAGAATGTCAAAAGAAAGTGAGTGAAAGCATCTGAAACTCAGTGAAATGGAGTGAAAATTCATCATTTTTCACGTGACATTTTAATCAAAGGAGAAACAAATGTGACAATTATTTTGAAATGGAGAGAGTATAAAATATAAGGTAATCCAAATTTAGCTAGCCAACAAACTTGAAAAAAGAACAAAGAAGAAAGCTAAAAATTAATAAAAAATAAAATAACTAGAACGTTATGTTACATTACTTTACGCTAAATTACGTTACAGTAGGTTAGTTTACGTTAGATCATGCTACTTTACGTTAAGATACGTTACGTTAGGTCACGTTAAGTTACGTTTTAGGATTAGGGTTAGTGTCGGGGTTAGGTAACGTTAAGTTACATGATGTTTCGTTATTTTACTTTAGGTTGCGTCCTTCTCAGCGAGATTGGATAGGTACGTTACGTTACGTTAGAGATTGTAAAGTCAATGATTGTTATAGATAAAATCTTTAAAAAAAAAATCTTAAGGATTTACAAATTGTGCTTAAAGTCCTAAGGATTATATATAGAGCTTATAATCCTAAGGATTTGTAAATTGAGCTTATATTTATTACGTTACGTTACGTTACGTTACGTTACGTTTGTGTGAGGATATAAATCAATTGCATGAAGGAAGTAGTATTTAATACAACATCTAAATTGATGATATTACACATTTATTATTGTCATTAATGTGGCATTAGAATATATGGATTCTAGAGATTGTAAGCTTAATGATTATTTATAAATAAATGAAAGCTTAAAAGAAATAAAAAACTTAAGAATTTACAAATTGTGCTTCAAATACTAAGAATTTACAAATTGAACTTACAATCCTAAGAATTTATAAATTGAGCTTACAATTCTAAGGATTTATAAATTGAGCTTATATTTATTATGTTACGTTACATTAGAGATTGTAAGCTCAATGATTGTTTATAAATAAAAGAAAGCTTAAAGAAAAAAAAACTAAGGATTTACAAATTGAGCTTACAATCTTAAGGATTTATAAATTGAGCTTACAAGGCTATGGATTTATAAAGTGAGCTTATATTTATTAACGTCATGTTAAGTTACATTACGTTAGGTAAAGTTAAGTTATGTTACGTTACGTTACGTCACGTTAAGTTACGTTACATTACGTGATGTCATATTAAATTACGTTATGTTACGTCACATTAAGTTACGTTACATTACGTCACATTAAATTACATTATGTTACATTACATTAAGGATTGTAAGCTCAATTATTGTTTAGGTTACGTTACGTTAGGGATTGACAGCTCAATGACTGTTTATAGAGAAATGTATCACTAAAACCCATAATTTAATTTAATCCCCTTTCTACATGTAATGTCTGAACTAAGTTAAGCTTACAATCCTAATGATTTACAAGTTGAGCTTCCAATCCCAATGATTTACAAGTTGAGCTTACAATCTTAAGGATTTATAGATTGAGCTTATAATTCTAAGGATTTATAAATTGAGATTATAATCCTAAAGATTTATAGATTAAGCTTACAATTTTAAGGATTTATAAATTGAGCTTATATTTTTTTATGTTACGTTACGGATTTTAAGTTCAATGATTTTTTTATAAATAAATGAAAGTTTAAAGAAATAAAAAACCTAAAGATTTACAAATTGAGCTTATAATTCTTATTTGAATTATTAGGTTACGTTACGTTACGTTACGTTACGTTACGTCACGTCACGTCACGTTACGTTACGTCACGTCACGTCACGTCATGTCACGTCACGTTACGTTACGTTACGTTACGTTACGTCACGTTACGTTACGTCACGTTACATTACATTACGTCACGTTACGTTACGTTACGTTACGTCATGTTACGTTACGTTACGTTACGTTATGTTACGTTATGTTATGTTACTCAACTGAAATATTACTGAACTGAAACATTCCTGAACTGAAACATCACTGAAACATTATTAAACTTAAACATCACTAAACTGAAGCATTACTAAACTGAAACATTACTGGATTGAAACGTCACTCAACTTAAACATTATTGAACTAAAACATTACTAAACTGAAACATCACTCAACTAAGACATTACTCAACTGAAACATTACTAAACTGAAACATTTCTAAACTGAAACATCACTCAATTGAAACATTACTAAATTGAAACATTACTGAACTGAAACGTCACTAAACTGAAATATTACTAAATTGAAAATCACTCAATGGAAACATCTCTGAACCAAATCATCACTGAACTGAAACATCACTCAACTAAAACATTGTTGGATTGAAACAATACTGAACTGAAACATCACTAAACTAAAACATCATTGAACTGAAACATTACTGAACTGAAAATCACTAAACTGAAACATTATTGAAAAAAATATTACTAAATTAAAACATTACTGAATTGAAACCTCACTGAACTGAAACATCAATGAATTGAAATATCACTAAACTAAAACATCACTGAACTAAAACATTACTGAACTGAAATATTAATGAACTGAAATAATACTAAACTGAAACATTGCCAAACTAAAACATTACTGAACTGAAACATTACTAAACTAAAATATTACTCAACTGAAACATCACTGAACTGAAACATCACTGAACTGAAACATTACTGAACGGAAACATCAATGAACTAAAATATCACTTAACTGAATCATCACTGAACTGAAATATCACTTAACTGAAACATCACTGAACTAAAACATCACTGAAGTTAAACATTGCTCAACCTAAATATTACTAAACTAAAACATTAATGAACTGAAACATTACAAAATTGAAACACTACTAAACTAAAACATCAATAAAAAAACATCACTAAACTGAAACATCACTGAACTGAAACATTACTCAACTCAAACATTACTAAGCTGAAATATACTGAACTGAAACATCACTAAATTGAAACAGCACTGAACTGGAACATTATTGAACAAAAACATGAATAAACTGAAACATTACTGAATTCAAACATTACTGAACAAAAACATTACTAAACTGAACAAATATCACTGAACTGAAACATTACCGAACTCAAACATTACTAAACTGAAATATTACTAAATCGAAAGATTACTGAACCGAAACATCACTAAATTGAAACATCACTTAACTGGAACATTATTGAATAAAAATATGAATAAACTGAAACATTATTCAATTAAAATATTACTGAACTGAAACATCATAGAACTGAAATATCACTGAACTGAAACATTAATGAATTGAAACATTACTAATCTGAAACAATACTCAACTGAAATATTACCGAACTGAAACATACTAAACTAAAACATAATAAACTGAAACATCAGTTTAGTAATTTATAGATAAATGATAGCTTAAAGAAATAAAAAAAAACTAATTTTATCTTCAAAAAAAAAAAACTAATTTTTTTTAAATTGATCTTACAATCCTAAGGAATTATAGATTGAGCTTGCAATTCTAAAAATTAATAAATTGAGCTTATATTTATTACTTTGCGCTATATTACATCATATTAATTTACATAACACTACATCATATTAAGTTACGTTACATTAAGGATTGTAAACTCAATGATTGTTTAGGTACTGTTACGTTTGAACTTATTACTTTACGTTACGTTAGGGATAATAAGTTTAGTGATCGTTTATAAACAATGGAAAGCTTAAAGAAATAAAAAAATTCTAATCATAAGGATTTATGTTACATTACGTTATTCTAAGTTATGTTATTCTAAGTTACGTTACGTTATTCTAAGTTATGTTACACTATGTTAAGTTATGTAAGATTAAGTTACTTTGATAACATGATGTTACGTTACGTTATATTATGTTACGTTACGTTACTCAGCTGAAATATTACTGAACTAAAACATCACTCAATTGAAACATCACAGAACTAAAACATCACTGAACTGAAACATTACTGAACTGAAACATCACTGAACTGAAACATTACTGAACTGAAACATCACTGAACTGAAACATTACTAAACTTAAACATTACTAAACTGAAATATTACTGAATTGGTACATCACTCAACTGAAACATTATTGAACTGAAACATTACTAAACTGAAACATTATTGAACTGAAACATCACTCAACTGAAACATTACTGAACTGAAACATTACTAAAATGAAACATTTCTAAACTGAAACATCACTCAACTGAAACTTTACTAACTGAAATATTACTGAACTAAAAAATTAGTGAACTGAAACATCACTTAACTGAAATATTATTAAACTGAAACATCACCGAACTGAAATAGTACTAAACTGAAAATCATTGAACCGAATCATCACTGAACTGAAACATTACTAAACTGAAACATTATTGAATTGAAACATCAGTCAACTAAAGCATTACTGAAATGAAACATTACTAAACTGAAACATCACTGAATTGAAACATTACTAAACTGAATTGTTACTAAACCAAAACATCAATAAACTGAAATATCATTGAACTGACACATCACTGAACTGAAACATTACTAAAGTGAAACATTACTAATCCGAAACATTACCAAACTGAAACATACTAAACTGAAACATACTAAACTGAAACATCACTAGACTTAAACATTACTGAACTGAAATAATACTAAACTGAAACATCAATTTAGTAATTTTTCAGTTTAGTATGTTTCAGTTGAGTAATGTTTCAGTTTAGTAATGTTTTAGCTCATTAATGTTTTAGTTTAGTAATGTTTCGGTTTAGTAATGTTTCAGTTCAGTGATATTTCAGTTCAGTGATGTTGCAGTTCAGTGATATTTCAGTTCATTGATGTTTTAGTTCAGTAAACTTTCAGTTTACTAATGTTTCAATTCAGTAATGTTTCAGTTTATTCATGTTTTTGTTCAATAATTTTCGAGTCTAGTGATGTTGCAATTTAGTGATGTTTCGGCTCAGTGATGTTTCAGTTTAGTAATATTTCAGTTGAGTAATGTTTGAGTTCAGTAATATTTCAGTTCAGTGATGTTTCAGTTTAGTAAACTGAATCATTATGAACTGAAACATCACTGAACTGAAACGTTACTAAACTGAAACATTACTAATCTGAAACATTACTAATATGAAAAAAATATTAAACTGAAACATACTAAACTGAAACATCACTAGACTTAAACATTAGTGAATTGAAATATCACTGAACTAAAACATTACTGAACTGAAGATCACTAAACTGAAACAGCACTGAACTGAAACATCACTGAACTGAAACATTACCAAACTGAAACATTAATGAATTGAAACATTATCGAACTGAAATAATACTAAACTGAAACATTACTCAACTGAAACAATACTAAACTGAAACATTACTGAAGTGAAACATTAGTAAACTGAAACATTACTGAACTGAAACATCACTAAACTAAAATATTACTAAACTAAAATATCACTAAACTAAAACATTATGTTATGTTTTTTACGTTACGTTACATTATGTTACGTTATGTTACATTATGCTACGTCAAATTATATTCCGTTACATTATGTTACGTTAACTTATGTCATGTTAACTTAGCACACTTCACGTTACATTACGGTTGGGATTGTAAGCTCAATGACTGTTTATAAATTGAGCTTATGATTATTACGTTACGTTACGTTATGTTACGTTACGTTATGTTATTCTAAGTTACGTTATTATATCTTATATTATGTTATTTTAAGTTATGTAACATTATGCTACGTTATTCTAAGTTACGTTATGTTATTCTAAGTTATGTTACATTCGTCATGTTAAGTTACATTATTCTAAGTTATGTTACATTACGTTCGTTATGTTATTCTAAGTTATGTTACATTATGTTACGTTATTCTAAGTTACGTTACATTAGTTACGTTATTTTAAGTTATGCTACATTACATTACGTTACATCACGTCACGTTAAGTTATGTAGGATTAAGTTATGTTCAATAACATGACGTTATGTTACGTTACGTTACGTTACGTTATTCTAAGTTACATTATTCTAAGTTACGTTATGTTATGTTATTCTAAGTTATGTTACATTACGTTATTCTAAGTTATGTTACATTAGTTACGTTATTCTAAGTTATGTTACATTATGTTACATTACGTCACATCACGTAAAGTTATGTAAGATTAAGTTATGTTCGATATCATGATCTTACGTTATGTTATGTCACGGCACGTCAGGTTACGTTACGTTATGTTACATTATGTTACGTTCCGTTAGGTTACGTTACGTTACGTCATTTTACGTTACGTTACATCAAAAGCATAACTTATGTTAAATATAGAAAATGTATTGCACGCATCTTAAAGAAAGTAAAACGACTAACATCGAGGTATTGTGGTACTAATGGATAAAAGAAATAAACTCTCACAATCATATACTTAATTAAAGACGTAAAGTTAATTATATATCCATTAAAAAAGTTCCTAAAATGTAGGAGTATTAATTATAGAGTTAAGTAGATTCATTAATCCAAAATGTATTAATTATTCCATAAAAAAATGTATTAATTATAGATAAGATTTGTTGGAGAAGAAGTTTAAAAAAATCTATATGCTATAAAAAAGAATGAAAAAAGCCTAGGTAGGAGTCTGTAAATCTGAGCTATGACATCGTAATAAAATTGAAACAATTTGAATGGATCCTATCTAGTAGAATGACATCGTTTTCTACACCGAAAATTATAAAAAATTGAAACCCATTTAATCTTTAATGGCATTACATCCGTTTGGGTACCTAAACTCAACTTTCAAAATCAATTAGTATCCTAAACTATCAAAATCATCAATAAAGCCTATTAACTAAGCAAAAAATTATCAATTGCATGCTCATTTTATCCTAAAATCGAAAACTGACTGTTTGATACAGATGGTAATAATCTCCGCGTTGGTTCAAAATGGGTCTGTGGAAGAGGATCTGAAACTATTTAACCGAATTATTTTCGATTAGGCCTCAATTGATAATTTTTATTTAGAATGTGGACTCAATTAATGATTTTTTTTGTCAGTTTAGGAACCTAATGATTTTGATACTTTAAGACCCTAATTGACTTTGAAACATTAGTTTAAGGAGCTAAATGGATATTATGCCATCTTTAATCTTCTTCTACCTTGGGATATATTGGAAAGCTTAACCTTCCTTTCCACAGACAACAATGACAGACTGTCAAAGATGAAAAGTTATGTACAAAGGATTTAATATGTTTTTACTATAGATCTGTCACTGTTGATGAACTGCAACTAGATTTGGATAAAGCTTCAATGCCTAATAAAATGGTGACCATCATCGTAATCAACAAGGCTTACCCACCGTCGGTGACGATCGGTAAATCAAAATCTTTTTCACGAGAGTTTCTGGTTAGGGGAAAATACTCCGCGACTTCTAAACCACCTAAACCATCGCTGCTGTTGAGTTTTTGTTCTCCGTCCACATTCATTCATATGAAAAAGAAAGAAGAAGAGACCAAAAAAAACCACCTTCATTCCTACGAAGAAGAAAGAAGACAGACACCAAAAAGAAAAAAAATGGATATAATAAGAATGAGAGAGAGGGAGAGAGTCGGCTCTTCTTGAAAATTGGATTTTAATTTACTTTTTTAATTATTTAATTAAATTATAAGTGACTGCCATGTCATCAGGTAGTCATTTTTTAATAACAAATAATAAATTTAAATTTAGACCATTGGATCTTGATCCAATGGCTATTAAACACTCACCATATATAAAGATAATTTAGTGTTCACCATTGAGAACAGCCCCATATATATATAAATACAGCAAAGTAAAAAAATAATAATAAATAAATAAGCAAAAGAGCTTACCAACAGGTGGGATACAATACTGAAAAATGGTCTCCCACCAAGCATCGAATGAAGGTTGATCCGACCCAAACAGACGTGGTTCTTGATCATATCCCGCATCCAGAACCACAACGGTTATATCTTCATCACTAGCCCCACACCGCTAAGAAGAGGTAGGAAATGGGAGCTGCCCCGGGATAGATTGGAAAAGCCTAATTGGCGTGCCCAAAGACAAGGTGCATATAAGGTCAGGCCAGAGTCTGATGATCGAGAAGTTCTGGTTCGGTTCACCCCATGGTGTAACTGACGTGTTGCACAGACCGTCATCCACCATTCAGCAATTTCATGGGGGGCAGCAGACAAGTAAGAGAAGGCCCAAGACGGTAGACATGAGCTATCTTTTTCCCAAAAAAGAAACAACTTGTTATGAGTATATGGCACTAAAGTACGGAAAAACCTCACAACCACACTAACAACCAGACTCGAATAACTGTAGCAAAGGTCTACACCAAGATGGCCCAAGGTCCCCGTTAATGAATCAGTGGACAAATGAGGAAAGTAGATGAAAAGCCACAGCTGCAACAACCACAAACCACCTCGAGGCTTTATGAATGGCTTGTCCTCAACAGTAAGAGTTAGACGGTGGAATGTTGAGGCCAACAACATGCTGCCAAGAGCTAAATGGTGTCTCGAAGCCAAAGCCTTAGCAATAATCAATATTTATGCAGTAGGTCTGAGGCGCAACGGTTCAAAAATGTAATTGCTAAGCATCATCCACAAGAAATGCACATGATCCTCATCATCCATCTCTCTCTTGTCTAATTTTTTCTTAATCATTTGGGCATATGTTCCAGCCTATTTGGATAAAATAGCCTTCACTTCAGGGAATGCATCTGTCTCGATACAGCTTGGGACTTCCTCTCCAATAATAGGCAACCCCGTCAAAGCAATCACATCACGTAAAGTGATAGACATGGGGCCCAACAAGAGAATCAACGAGTTACAATCCGGCGACCAATAATTCAGCACCCCTTCAAGCACGTTCACACAATGAGTAATTTCACGAGTTAAACGAACAAAATCCCTAATGCCAACCTGGTCCCAAACACCCGCATATCTCAGCTCTAAATGATCTACAAGATCATTCCATATTACACAACGAGGGAATATCAACCCTCTCTTATTTTTAGGGAACTGATAAGTTTCCCTATAAATGGCTAATTCAGTAGCACTACTCAAGGGATAAGGAGGCAATGGGGAGTTATTCACAGCAACAGGGCTAATAGTAAAGACACTATCCTGAAATTGAATTGTAGACACAATCAATTAAAGCCTACGAATGCTACCTTCAAATATATGATCAGGAAATTGCAAAATTATTTGAAAATTACCTCCTGCAAGCCAAGAGTTACGTCCAGGCGAGAATCAGCATGAATGGTGTCAGAATATGAACAGGCAGCTGTGACAGACAAATACAAAATTTCAGGAATAAAACCTTCACCCATATATGGTAATTCTAAAACTCTTACATTAAATGCAAATTAAATCTATCAGTTTTTCAATAAACATAATTCTACATACGGTAAAATTAACACAAAAGCAAAAAAAAAAAAAACCCAACAAAGAAAGAAATATAGAAGAAAAGATAGTTTGTATACCCATGATTGAAAGATTGAGAGCTTGATTCTGAATATTTGTTGAGCTTTGAGAAAACAAAATGGCAGAAACAAAAAAAAAACGTAAAAGAGGAAGAAGAATTGCAGTTGATCAAGATTGAGAGTTTTAAGCGATTCAAATTCTAAAACTCCTACAGGATTCTTTTCTATTATCTTTATTAATAAAAAACAGCACTAGTAGAAAAACGTTCATTTGCATCGCTGCATTTGCATCGGCCATTTTTAACACGCGATGCAAATAACTCATTTGCATCGGTCCTTTAATAGGGACCGATGCAATTGTCTTTTGATATAGCATTTGCATCGGCCACTTAGAAAGAACCGACACAAATGCATTTGTTATTTGCATCGACCCCTCCCTTCTTAAGGGCTGATGCAAAAGCCCTTTTTTACGTTTTGCATCGGCCTCTGTAAAGAGGCCGATGCAAATAAGTAAGTTATTTGCATCGACCCTTTAGGGCCGATGCAAATACCCTTATCATTTGCATCGGCTTTTTTTAGGAGCCGATGCAAAGGCAAAATTAAAAAATAATTTAAAATTACCTTTTCCACTAAAAACAATTTGGGTACTGACCAGTCTAGCTATAGTCTTCTTCTTCTTCGAGTAGCTTTGAAAAACCTAGATCCATTTACGATTCATCAGCTTCCTTCAATCTCTTGAAACATCTTTCCTTCAACCTTTCATATCTCTCATTTAGACAAAGAAAGAGGAGACTCAGTAAAGATAAGCCCTTCCCGAGGCATCGAGTGACTTAGACAAGTCGTATGCTGTTCATGTCGTAGGCATCGAGTTCCTATACCCCATATGGCTTGGTTCAGTGAAGAAATTAAAGCCAAGAGGAAGCCTAAGCAAGCGAAGAAAGACGAGATTTCATCTTTTGCAATCTCCCCTCTGTTTTCCGATTTCGCGTTTTAACTGCTTGAAAGAGTTTCAGGTAATTCCCCTTTTCAATACTCTTCATTTGTAGCCATTATGGATATATTTTTAGTGAATGGCCATGTGTTTCTTATTCTGGAAACCAGATTCTCTACTATCTCATTCTCCCGTGGGTTGTTCCTCAGCATTCCCGATTTCCACCTTGCTCCTTATGATATTTTTGGTAATTTCCCTTCAATCTGGTTTATCCACTTGTCTTCTACTTTCAAATTATGCTGGTTAGGTATTCTGATTTGAATAATTTCACAAGCTTGGATTGAAATACCTGTACAGTTTGATATGAGTCTTGTTTTTGTTTTAATTAGGTATTTTGGAAGTTCATATACTTTTGTTTTTGTTTTAATTTAGGTATTTATCTTTTATTGAAGTTCATTACCTCTTGCTAGCTACCTTCAATATTGGCGAGTCCTCAATCTCTGAGTGATCCGCATCTTCTTATATTCCCTTCTATAAGCTTCATGTGAGTGATGTTCATCCTGTATCCTTTTTTTTCATTATTATGAGTGAAAATCTTGATTAATTAGCTCTTGAAATGGGAATCTTGGAGAGTAGAATAAGGTACACAATTTTTAAATGTATAGAGCTAATTAATATGAAATTTCGGGAATAGAGTAATCATATTAAGCTACGAAAGGATTGCTGGACCTTAATTTGTTTATATATATATATATATATATATATATATATATATATATATATATATATATATATATATATATATATTACTCTAGAAAAACTGAATCTTTTATTGCACATAGAAGTAGTGTGATTTTTGAGTTTATTGAGCGTATCTATTGTTCACTTTGTGTCTGTTGGTTAAAAATGCATCATAGTTTTTTTTGGGAACCGAAGAAATGGTGATCATTTGGGCCTTCCAGGTATTTGATGTTTTACCCCACTGAGAACTAAGTTCTCAACTCTACATTTTGATTTGCCTATTGAAAATGGCTTTATTTCTTTTGAGACCATTTATAGGAGGTGTTATCATTCTTACGAGAAATCCCATTTTGTATCTGGTGTCATTGATTGTGAATTTGTGATGATGGGTTGGAGTTTTTGTTGTGTGATTGAGAATGGGGAATTTAATGGCTTGGAATGGTGAAATTTGCATAATAAGCTAAGTGTTTTTATGAATGAATATGGACAAAGGAAGATGTTGAACTACAGGAAGATAGGGAAAGAACTAAGCAGCAGCAGCCACAATCACCATATGCGGTGTTACAACATGTTACAAATGAGGCATTTAAATTGGCTGGAGGAGATGGTGGTCATAATGTGATGCGGACATCCTAACTGGGATCACTGATCACACGCGCCTTGGCGGATCTCCAGTCATCATACCCGCGGAGGTTGTATCTAGGAGAGTGGATACCCTGGACGTACGAGCAGGGCGGATCTAAGCGTACGCTAGGAGGCGTATCAACAACTATCCTGGGCGGATCTCTAGGTTTAGTTCCTGCCGAAGGAATTCACCAACAACCCCTAACGCTCCGTACCTGTCTCTTTGTACTATTTGTCTGGGTGCATTACCTATCTTACCCTCCTATTGTTAACTGTATTGTAACCCTAGTAGGGTTAGTCCCTGTCCTTTGCTTATCTTTTAGAGGATGTATTTAAACCCTCATTTTGTAAGGATGAATTAACTTTTATCAATCAAAATACTATTTCTCTTTGAGAATTAAGGTTTATACCTTGTTTATCGGGATTCACTCCTTCTAGTTTAGCTAGAGAAGAACATCTTTGTTGGTTTACGACTAAAACCTTCATTTATCGCTTTCAATCTATATCAGTTGGTATCAGAGCCGATCGTTTCCTGACCCAAAACTTCTTTTGGCAATGGTTCAACCCCGACAACCGCAAGATTCCATGGAAACCAGTGACCGGAGGTATGAGGAGCTGAGGGAGCACCTCGCGGAGCAGATCCAAGCCAGCCATGAACGGCAGAGGCAAACCGATCAACAGTTCCTGGAGCTAACCACCTCCTTAGAAAACTTCAAGCTGGAGGTTCTGGCGCTAATCCGACCAACTGCGGGAGGATCAACCCAGAGACAGGAAGGAGCCCTTGAACAACCGCTTCCACAAATGGGTCCTAGGGATCCTGAGGTAAGACGACCCAACTTTGTCATTGTGCATAATGCTGATAGTGATAGTGATGACTTTGAGGGTATCGGTAATGATGATACTATTAGAACTATGAGGGATGTTGGGCCTGTTGACAACCGACGTGTGGAGGTTGCTAGGGGATACCCAGGTCTACAGAACTTTGATAGAGATGATGCCTTTAAGCTAAAAATAGACTTACCGTCTTTTGGAGGCGAACTGGATATAGAGGGGTTCTTAGACTAGCTATCGGAAGTTGAACGTTTCTTTGAGTATGCTGGGATTCCTGATGAGAGGAAAGTTAGGCTGGTGGCGTATCGCCTGAAGGGTGGCGCATCAGTTTGGTGGGATCAAATGAGGGAAGAGAGAAGAAGAGGGGGCAGAGATCCGATTCGATCTTGGCTACGGATGAAGGCGATGCTGAGGGAGTGGTTCTTACCGTCGGATTATGAACAATATATCTATAGCTCCTACAGGGGATGCTCCTAAGGGACCCGAAGTGTCCATGAGTATACCCCAGAATTCTTGAGGCTATCGGCAAGGGCCAACTTGTCGAAAACTGAAAGCCAAAAGACCTCTAGGTATCTAGAAGGGTTGAGATACAACATACAGGATCGTATTGGCACACAGATGGTGGTCCGGGTACAAGATGCCAGGAATTTAGCCCTCAAGGCTGAATCTCAACTAACCGGGAGATCCAGGAGATCCGCCACTACTGAGTATACGCCTGGAGGGAGAGATAACGTGAGGTCTTATGACAAAGGCAAGCAAGTGGCGAGTGCCAGTGGGGCCAAGGTCAACAGTGTGGGCAGAGGATCTGTCGGAGATACTAGGCCATACAAGGAAGCACCTATACCACCTAAGAGCAACAATCCATATGCGAGGCCAGCGCCTTTCAAATGCTTTCGGTGCAATGAACCAGGCCATAGATCCAACGAGTGTCCTAGGAGGAAGAGCACCAACATGGTGGAAAGGTGTGAAGATGACTATGACGAAAGGGGATGAAGTATTTTGTGAACCCTTAGGAGAGGATGATGATGAGGCGGATGAAGAGAGATACGCCATTCATGTAGTACGGCGTCTGTTAGTCTCCAGCCGGATGGAGGGAGATCAGAGGCTACTGTTCAGAACCCGCTGTCTTATGAAAGGTGGGCGATGCAATGTGATAATAGATAGTGGGAGCCAAGAGAACATTGTGAGTAGTAGCGCCGTTCGGAAATTCGGATTGATGGCGGAGGCGCATCCCGACCCCTATAGGGTGGGATGGATCAAGAACGTAGGTGAACTTAGGGTGACCCAGAGATGCAGGGTACCTGTTGTGATTGGTGATTACAGTGATGAAGTCTGCTGTGATGTGGTCGACATGGATGCCTGCCACCTATTGTTGGGCCGACCCTGGCAGTTTGATAACGATGCCGTCCACGCAGGCAGGGAGAACACTTATAGATTTGTGAAGAATGGGGTGAAGTTCGTCCTTACACCAATGATGAGAGAGCCAAAGGCCGACGAGAAGTCTACCTTGGTAGCCTGTCCTACACACAAATCGTTTGTCAGCGAATGTGAGGAGAGCCAGATGGTGTATGTGGTAATGGTTAAGGCGAATCACGAGTCCGCCCGAAGGGGCGAGAGGAAGATGCCGAATGAAGTGACCCGCCTACTTGACGAGTATCAAGATCTGTTCCTCGATGAACTGCCAAGTGGGTTACCACCTTTGAGAGACATCCAACATCATATCGATCTTGTGCCTGGGGTTAGTTTGCCAAGCCTCCCACATTATCGAATGAGCCCAAATGAGAATGATGTCATGAGACAGAAAGTGGAGGAACTCATCGAGATGGGATACGTTAGGGAAAGTATGAGTCCTTGCACCGTTCCAGCTTTACTTACGCCGAAGAAGGATAGTTCTTGGCGGATGTGTGTTGACAGTAGGGCCATTAACAAGATCACCATCAAGTACAAGTTCCTGATCCCAAGGTTGGATGACATGTTGGACCAACTTGGCGGATCTCAAGTCTTCTCCAAGATTGATCTCCGGAGTGGTTATCATCAGATACGAATCCGATCTGGGGATGAGTGGAAGACCGCCTTCAAGACGAGAGATGGATTGTATGAATGGTTAGTTATGCCCTTTGGTATGACCAACGCCCCAGTACTTTTATGAGGCTGATGAATCAGGTGCTTCGCCCAGTGATTGGGAAGTTCGTAGTTGTGTATTTTGATGACATTTTGATTCATAGCCAAACCTTGGCGGAACATGAGGAGCACTTGCAGACAGTGTTTGACCTGTTAAGGAAACACCAGCTATACGCCAACACCAAGAAGTGTGACTTCGTCATGGAGAGCTTGGTTTTCCTTGGATTCGTGGTCAGTGGGAATGGAATCCAAGTTGATGGGGGAGAAAGTAAGAGCCATCCGAGAATGGCCTACTCCGAGGAACGTGGGGGATATCAGGAGTTTTCATAGGCTAGCAACGTTTTATCGCTGATTCATTAAGAACTTCAGTTCCATAGTGGCCCCGTTGACGGAATGTTTGAATAAAGGAAAGGGGTTCGAGTGGGCGGACGCCCAAGAAGAGAGCTTCGTCTTGATCAAGGAAAAGCTGAGTACAGCGCCCGTACTGGCGTATCCCAATTTTGATAAACTGTTTGAAGTTGAGTCTGATGCCAGTGGAATTGGGATTGGTGGCGTCCTGATGCAAGAAAAGAGGCCCATTGCGTATTTCAGTGAAAAGCTCTGTGAGTCAAGGCAAAAGTGGGCCACGTATGATCAAGAATTTTATACTGTAGTAAGGGCGTTGAAAGTATGGGAACATTACTTGGTGGGGAAGGAATTCATCCTCTACACTGACCATCAGGCCCTCAAGTACCTGGGAAGTCAGAAGCAACTTTGAAGCTCCATGCATGACCGGTGGTCCGCCTTCATAGATAAGTTCCCCTATAAACTTATCCATAAGGCGGGAAAACAGAACACAGTGGCGGACACCTTGAGTCGAAGGGTTGCACTAATAAAAACAGTCAACCTGGAGACCGATTGTTTCGAACACATCAGAGGAGAGTACTTGGCGGATCCTGACTTTGGAAGTATCTGGGAGAAGTGTCAATGCCAACCTGGGGATGGGGCGCATCACTTGATGGATGAGTATCTAATGAGGGGCAACCAACTTTGTTTACCCTGCACTTCCATCCGCGAGAAGGTTGTCCGTGATCTACATGGCGGATCCCTGGGGGACATTTTGGGCGAGACAAGACATATGAAGCAGTGAGTTCCTGTTATTTCTAGCCCAAGATGAGAAGAGATGTGGCGTACCTAGTAGAACGATGCTATATCTGCCAGACCGCCAAGGGACACGCTACAAATGCTGGCTTACAGCTACCCTTGCATGTACCAGAAACCATATGGGAGGATCTGTCCATGGATTTTGTCCTAGGGTTACCCAGAACTCAGAGAGGCATGGATTCCATCTTTGTGGTTGTTGACCGGTTTTCGAAAATGGCACACTTCATACCCTGCCGCAAGACTAACGACGCCTCAGCAACTGCCAAGCTATTCTTCAAAGAGATTGTCAGACTACATGGCGTACCGAAGAGCATTGTCTCAGACCGTGACACGAAGTTCCTGAGTCACTTCTGGTGGACCTTGTGGGCTCTTTTTGATACTTCTCTGAAATTTAGTACCACCGCCCACCCTCAGACAGACGGACAGACAGAAGTAGTCAATCGAACTTTGGGAAACTTAATGCGCAGCAAGTGTAAGGATAAGCCCAGGATGTGGGACGTGGTTTTAGCACAAGCTGAGTTCGCCTACAATGGATTTGTACACTCGGGAACTGGGAAGTCACCATTTGAGGTGGTATACACTAAGACCCCGAATCACGTCCTTGATATAGCCCATCTTCTTAAAGGAAACATGACTGCAAACCAGCTAGCCAAAGACTATGTACAGATGTACCAAGAGGTGAAGGAAACTCTTGAGGAGAGAAACCAGAAATTAAAGGCTAAGGCGGATGAGCACCGCAGGGACCTACAGTTCAAAGTTGGAGATGAGGTTATGGTACACTTGGGCAAAGAGAGACTCGCCAGTGCCACAAGCAGCAAGCTTCGACCTAGAAAGTACGGGCCATATAAGGTCACCAAGAAGGTCAATGCCAATGCCTATCATATAGCATTACCGAATTGGCTTGGTAAAATCTCACCGGCGTTCAATATTCGTGACCTTAGCCCGTGGAAGTTGGATGGTCCTTTGGAGAACAACACAGACAAGTCAGTGCCGAATTCTTTTAAAGAAGGAGAGAATGATGCGGACATCCTAACTGGGATCACTGATCACACGCGCCTTGGCGGATCTCTAGGTTTACTTCCTGCCGAAGGAATTCACCAACAACCCCTGACGCTCCGTACCTGTCTCTTTGTACTATTTGTCTGGGCGCATTACCTATCTTACCCTCCTATTGTTAACTGTATTGTAACCCTAGTAGGGGTAGTCCCTGTCCTTTGCTTATCTTTTAGAGGATGTATTTAAACCCTCATTTTGTAAGGATGAATTAACTTTTATCAATCAAAATACTATTTCTCTTTGAGAATTAAGGTTTATACCTTGTTTATCGGGATTCACTCCTTCTAGTTTAGCTAGAGAAGAACATCTTTGTTGGTTTACGACTAAAACCTTCATTTATCGCTTTCAATCTATATCAGTTGGTATCAGAGCCGATCGTTTCCTGACCCAAAACTTCTTTTGGCAATGGTTCAACCCCGACAACCGCAAGATTCCATGGAAACCAGTGACCGGAGGTATGAGGAGCTGAGGGAGCACCTCGCGGAGCAGATCCAAGCCAGCCATGAACGGCAGAGGCAAACCGATCAACAGTTCCTGGAGCTAACCACCTCCTTAGAAAACTTCAAGCTGGAGGTTCTGGCGCTAATCCGACCAACTGCGGGAGGATCAACCCAGAGACAGGAAGGAGCCCTTGAACAACCGCTTCCACAAATGGGTCCTAGGGATCCTGAGGTAAGACGACCCAACTTTGTCATTGTGCATAATGCTGATAGTGATAGTGATGACTTTGAGGGTATCGGTAATGATGATACTATTAGAACTATGAGGGATGTTGGGCCTGTTGACAACCGACGTGTGGAGGTTGCTAGGGGATACCCAGGTCTACAGAACTTTGATAGAGATGATGCCTTTAAGCTAAAAATAGACTTACCGTCTTTTGGAGGCGAACTGGATATAGAGGGGTTCTTAGACTAGCTATCGGAAGTTGAACGTTTCTTTGAGTATGCTGGGATTCCTGATGAGAGGAAAGTTAGGCTGGTGGCGTATCGCCTGAAGGGTGGCGCATCAGTTTGGTGGGATCAGATGAGGGAAGAGAGAAGAAGAGGGGGCAGAGATCCGATTCGATCTTGGCTACGGATGAAGGCGATGCTGAGGGAGTGGTTCTTACCGTCGGATTATGAACAATATATCTATAGCTCCTACAGGGGATGCTCCTAAGGGACCCGAAGTGTCCATGAGTATACCCCAGAATTCTTGAGGCTATCGGCAAGGGCCAACTTGTCGAAAACTGAAAGCCAAAAGACCTCTAGGTATCTAGAAGGGTTGAGATACAACATACAGGATCGTATTGGCACACAGATGGTGGTCCGGGTACAAGATGCCAGGAATTTAGCCCTCAAGGCTGAATCTCAACTAACCGGGAGATCCAGGAGATCCGCCACTACTGAGTATACGCCTGGAGGGAGAGATAACGTGAGGTCTTATGACAAAGGCAAGCAAGTGGCGAGTGCCAGTGGGGCCAAGGTCAACAGTGTGGGCAGAGGATCTGTCGGAGATACTAGGCCATACAAGGAAGCACCTATACCACCTAAGAGCAACAATCCATATGCGAGGCCAGCGCCTTTCAAATGCTTTCGGTGCAATGAACCAGGCCATAGATCCAACGAGTGTCCTAGGAGGAAGAGCACCAACATGGTGGAAAGGTGTGAAGATGACTATGACGAAAGGGGATGAAGTATTTTGTGAACCCTTAGGAGAGGATGATGATGAGGCGGATGAAGAGAGATACGCCATTCATGTAGTACGGCGTCTGTTAGTCTCCAGCCGGATGGAGGGAGATCAGAGGCTACTGTTCAGAACCCGCTGTCTTATGAAAGGTGGGCGATGCAATGTGATAATAGATAGTGGGAGCCAAGAGAACATTGTGAGTAGTAGCGCCGTTCGGAAATTCGGATTGATGGCGGAGGCGCATCCCGACCCCTATAGGGTGGGATGGATCAAGAACGTAGGTGAACTTAGGGTGACCCAGAGATGCAGGGTACCTGTTGTGATTGGTGATTACAGTGATGAAGTCTGCTGTGATGTGGTCGACATGGATGCCTGCCACCTATTGTTGGGCCGACCCTGGCAGTTTGATAACGATGCTGTCCACGCAGGCAGGGAGAACACTTATAGATTTGTGAAGAATGGGGTGAAGTTCGTCCTTACACCAATGATGAGAGAGCCAAAGGCCGACGAGAAGTCTACCTTGGTAGCCTGTCCTACACACAAATCGTTTGTCAGCGAATGTGAGGAGAGCCAGATGGTGTATGTGGTAATGGTTAAGGCGAATCACGAGTCCGCCCGAAGGGGCGAGAGGAAGATGCCGAATGAAGTGACCCGCCTACTTGACGAGTATCAAGATCTGTTCCTCGATGAACTGCCAAGTGGGTTACCACCTTTGAGAGACATCCAACATCATATCGATCTTGTGCCTGGGGTTAGTTTGCCAAGCCTCCCACATTATCGAATGAGCCCAAATGAGAATGATGTCATGAGACAGAAAGTGGAGGAACTCATCGAGATGGGATACGTTAGGGAAAGTATGAGTCCTTGCACCGTTCCAGCTTTACTTACGCCGAAGAAGGATAGTTCTTGGCGGATGTGTGTTGACAGTAGGGCCATTAACAAGATCACCATCAAGTACAAGTTCCTGATCCCAAGGTTGGATGACATGTTGGACCAACTTGGCGGATCTCAAGTCTTCTCCAAGATTGATCTCCGGAGTGGTTATCATCAAATACGAATCCGATCTGGGGATGAGTGGAAGACCGCCTTCAAGACGAGAGATGGATTGTATGAATGGTTAGTTATGCCCTTTGGTATGACCAACGCCCCAGTACTTTTATGAGGCTGATGAATCAGGTGCTTCGCCCAGTGATTGGGAAGTTCGTAGTTGTGTATTTTGATGACATTTTGATTCATAGCCAAACCTTGGCGGAACATGAGGAGCACTTGCAGACAGTGTTTGACCTGTTAAGGAAACACCAGCTATACGCCAACACCAAGAAGTGTGACTTCGTCATGGAGAGCTTGGTTTTCCTTGGATTCGTGGTCAGTGGGAATGGAATCCAAGTTGATGGGGGAGAAAGTAAGAGCCATCCGAGAATGGCCTACTCCGAGGAACGTGGGGGATATCAGGAGTTTTCATAGGCTAGCAACGTTTTATCGCTGATTCATTAAGAACTTCAGTTCCATAGTGGCCCCGTTGACGGAATGTTTGAATAAAGGAAAGGGGTTCGAGTGGGCGGACGCCCAAGAAGAGAGCTTCGTCTTGATCAAGGAAAAGCTGAGTACAGCGCCCGTACTGGCGTATCCCAATTTTGATAAACTGTTTGAAGTTGAGTCTGATGCCAGTGGAATTGGGATTGGTGGCGTCCTGATGCAAGAAAAGAGGCCCATTGCGTATTTCAGTGAAAAGCTCTGTGAGTCAAGGCAAAAGTGGGCCACGTATGATCAAGAATTTTATACTGTAGTAAGGGCGTTGAAAGTATGGGAACATTACTTGGTGGGGAAGGAATTCATCCTCTACACTGACCATCAGGCCCTCAAGTACCTGGGAAGTCAGAAGCAACTTTGAAGCTCCATGCATGACCGGTGGTCCGCCTTCATAGATAAGTTCCCCTATAAACTTATCCATAAGGCGGGAAAACAGAACACAGTGGCGGACACCTTGAGTCGAAGGGTTGCACTAATAAAAACAGTCAACCTGGAGACCGATTGTTTCGAACACATCAGAGGAGAGTACTTGGCGGATCCTGACTTTGGAAGTATCTGGGAGAAGTGTCAATGCCAACCTGGGGATGGGGCGCATCACTTGATGGATGAGTATCTAATGAGGGGCAACCAACTTTGTTTACCCTGCACTTCCATCCGCGAGAAGGTTGTCCGTGATCTACATGGCGGATCCCTGGGGGACATTTTGGGCGAGACAAGACATATGAAGCAGTGAGTTCCTGTTATTTCTAGCCCAAGATGAGAAGAGATGTGGCGTACCTAGTAGAACGATGCTATATCTGCCAGACCGCCAAGGGACACGCTACAAATGCTGGCTTACAGCTACCCTTGCATGTACCAGAAACCATATGGGAGGATCTGTCCATGGATTTTGTCCTAGGGTTACCCAGAACTCAGAGAGGCATGGATTCCATCTTTGTGGTTGTTGACCGGTTTTCGAAAATGGCACACTTCATACCCTGCCGCAAGACTAACGACGCCTCAGCAACTGCCAAGCTATTCTTCAAAGAGATTGTCAGACTACATGGCGTACCGAAGAGCATTGTCTCAGACCGTGACACGAAGTTCCTGAGTCACTTCTGGTGGACCTTGTGGGCTCTTTTTGATACTTCTCTGAAATTTAGTACCACCGCCCACCCTCAGACAGACGGACAGACAGAAGTAGTCAATCGAACTTTGGGAAACTTAATGCGCAGCAAGTGTAAGGATAAGCCCAGGATGTGGGACGTGGTTTTAGCACAAGCTGAGTTCGCCTACAATGGATTTGTACACTCGGGAACTGGGAAGTCACCATTTGAGGTGGTATACACTAAGACCCCGAATCACGTCCTTGATATAGCCCATCTTCTTAAAGGAAACATGACTGCAAACCAGCTAGCCAAAGACTATGTACAGATGTACCAAGAGGTGAAGGAAACTCTTGAGGAGAGAAACCAGAAATTAAAGGCTAAGGCGGATGAGCACCGCAGGGACCTACAGTTCAAAGTTGGAGATGAGGTTATGGTACACTTGGGCAAAGAGAGACTCGCCAGTGCCACAAGCAGCAAGCTTCGACCTAGAAAGTACGGGCCATATAAGGTCACCAAGAAGGTCAATGCCAATGCCTATCATATAGCATTACCGAATTGGCTTGGTAAAATCTCACCGGCGTTCAATATTCGTGACCTTAGCCCGTGGAAGTTGGATGGTCCTTTGGAGAACAACACAGACAAGTCAGTGCCGAATTCTTTTAAAGAAGGAGAGAATGATGCGGACATCCTAACTGGGATCACTGATCACACGCGCCTTGGCGGATCTCTAGGTTTACTTCCTGCCGAAGGAATTCACCAACAACCCCTGACGCTCCGTACCTGTCTCTTTGTACTATTTGTCTGGGCGCATTACCTATCTTACCCTCCTATTGTTAACTGTATTGTAACCCTAGTAGGGGTAGTCCCTGTCCTTTGCTTATCTTTTAGAGGATGTATTTAAACCCTCATTTTGTAAGGATGAATTAACTTTTATCAATCAAAATACTCTTTCTCTTTGAGAATTAAGGTTTATACCTTGTTTATCGGGATTCACTCCTTCTAGTTTAGCTAGAGAAGAACATCTTTGTTGGTTTACGACTAAAACCTTCATTTATCGCTTTCAATCTGTATCATAATGCCTATCTAGGTGGTCAACCTCTTCAGCTAGTGCCTCCTATGCATCGCCCTTGTCAGAGTGAAACTTTGACCCCAGGACATAGCTGTAATAGTAGTTTTCAGAAACGGAAAACTCAGATGCAAAAGGCTTGGCCATGGGGCGGAAATTCGAGGGATCAAGATTATTGCTTCAATCCTAAGGTCTTGGCTAACCAGAAACGTCTCTGGTACCAGCTTCATTCCAAAACTCTGGTACTTTATCTATTTGTTTAAGTTTTTTTGTGTTCCTTTCCTTTTAGTGCAATACTTCAGTTAATTTCTCAATTTGCTTAGATTAGATCAGATTAGACTAATTTAAGTTGGGATAGATGTATTTTGCCCAGTTTCAGTTTTGTTTCGTGTTATATTTTCTATATGTTCTATAGGATTGCATATGCCAATAGTGTGTGTCAGTGTTATCGGGCAGTAGTATCACCAGTCAAGTTATCAAGCAGTAGTATAATTGAAGTGCAGATTATGTGAGTGGATTATGCAAAATGATCATTGGTGGTTTGTTCTTTGTTTCAAAGTTAATTATGCTAACTTATACTTGACTATATGACATTCATGGCGCAGTTTTTTTTGACTCATGTGAGGTTCTTGCTATAGGATCATATGAAATTTAAGGAGGCTGGTTCGCTGTATCAACACTTTGTTATCGTGGGGCTTCATCCTGACACCAATCTCGAGGCTGTGGAGGATGTTTTTCCAAGAAGGAAGAAGTGGGAGTTCGAGGCATCAAAACTGATATTATAGCATTAAAAAAACTGCAGTCTCGGGGGCCTAAATTTCCTTTAATGGAACCTCAGGTTAACTGATGATCATTACTTTAATAGACCATTTTACTGTTGTCATCACTTGACATGTTAATCCAATGCAATTCATTGTTAATTTTCTGCTTAGGTTTGAAAGCATCCGGCAACTTGTCTTGTGGTTGTTTGGACATGTAAAATTGCTTAACTTTGCCATTTAGTATGCTGTTTTGTCCTTGTAGATTTCAAGGCATTTTAGGTTCTTAATGGAAAAAAAATATATTCAAACTCTGCTAGTATTTTCTGTGAGATATAATTAGAATTGCTGTGCCTCGTGTTGCATTCTGGACATCCTGACTCAGTACAGCATTGATGTAGAGTTTCTTTAAGAACACTTAGCTAATGAATCTGACTTTTTTCCATGTCAACTGACCTTGTCAAGTCTTTAGTGTTAAATGAGAAATGGCTAGAGTTAAGAGCTTGAAATGCTGAATTTTGTTGATTAATGTGTGGTAAATTGGTTCCATTTTGAACTTGATGTCCTATGATATTTGGGCCACGTATTTTATAACCATTTTAGAATCAAGTGGCTACTATCAAAGTGTGATATTTTGTATTTCTAGGTTTAAACTGATCCATCTTGCAAGCAACAAAGTGTTGTTCTCGCCTCGTATAACCAGACAATGGCAAGACGACCTTCTCTGAGATATGACAAAGCTTGGAGATTGGGCATTATACTGAACGACAGTAAGTTTTCATGCAGAAAGTTGATAGGTCTGGGAAGATATCAGGCATTATTTAGAATGCAGCGAACTTCATAGATGGTGCTGGTTGCACTTCTTTTTTTTTTCTTAAGATTAGTTTGTGATATGATTCTTGTTATGGGTCCCGCCCATATTTAAGGTCCATTTAATATTAATTTTGGCTTCTTTGAGAAGCTAGGTTAATATGTATTTAAGTGAATTAATTATCATTTATTGAGACAAGTGAAGGAAGAAGAAAAGACACACAAAAGAGATTTTCGGATTTGGCCTTTCTCTCTTTAGGTCAGTTCACGATTTTGTCGATTCCCGGAGATTGAACCGTCGGATCGTCACGATTTTTGGACAGGAGCTTCTAGACATATTATTCCTTGTTCTCACCGTTGGGATTGCCGTTCGGAGGTCGGGAATGTCTGTTCGGAGTTGGGGCAGATTGTAGATTGATTTCTTCTCTTTCTTGGTATTTGTCTACTTCTTCAAATCTCTTATTGTTTCATGATTGTTGGTGGGTTATAAACCTTTTGTAAGACTTTATTGAGTTTATTTTGCCCTCAATTTTATCATAATAAGAGAAGTAGGGTGGACTCCTCAAACGTCCCGTGGTTTTTACTCTTCACACCGAAGAGGTTTTCCACGTATAAATCTTGTGTTGTTGATTGTGGTTTTGAATTTCCATTCTTGTGGTTATTGTTAGATTGATCCTTGTGGTGTTGTTATTGGTATTCCGCGTATTTGATTGTTGTTATTGGTAACCCGTCTTTTGGGTCCTTCAATTTGGCATACGAGAGATTGTTTGCTTTTGTAGTTGGACATAGGGATTGCGGGCAAATACTAGTTCCTGGACGTCATTACCCCGACTACTGTTTCGCTGACTCTAATACTGAGGCAATGTAAGTTCACAAAATAATTGGAGAAAATCAATCTAATCTACCATCACTAGCCATGTGTGAGAATAATAAGATGGTTGAATGCTGCTGTACATGCACAAATATAGGGTTATTTTGCAGAAACAGAGTGCAAATCATAGACTTAATTGTTAATTTCTTGGTGTCTGGTTATGAAGAATTATGATGCACTAATGAGTATATAAGATGAAGATGGAAAACATGCCTTAGTTCTTCAACTAGTCTACATAAAAGTTTTAATTATTGTTTGATTTGTGTGTGCTCCTCTTTTTTTATAATAAACAACTACAATTCCTATTATGTGACAATGTAGTAATGATTTGGTTCTAAGGGGGATTAGGCAATATGAATTCTATAAATATAATCTCGTGTTCTATGTTCTTAAAATATTACATTCAGGTTAGTGATTTCAGAAAGAAAAAGTCTTAAGCTTCTCATCTTTATGCTTCGGTTAAAAAAATTAAATTCAGGGATTCACGCCTTTGGATATTATGGTGATATTTCGACTTCCCTTGAGAAGATATTGAACCATATTTTTTATTACTATCCGGAGTTGTTTAGTCATTCCGGGCGAGTTTCTAGCAATTTATAACACATGGTAAAGTTCTTCGTCTTTGGGTTCCACATAGGAAAATAACACAATGTAACCAATGCGTCAATTTAAAATTCAGTGAGGTTATAGACTTTATTTTTCATAATTCAGTTAGGTATTATGTATTGTTGCTTCCATTTATTCTGTTTTATTTAGGAATGATTTTGCTTATATATTAATTTTTCTTGTTTCATGATTTTTTATTGACAGATCGTAGGATTTTGCTACAATTTGAAGGGGAGAATGTACATTCTGTGTTCTGTATAAATGTTTTTAGGATTTATGTTAAAGCTAGAATGATTCTCCTTTTTGTAAATATAACAAACTTCGTAGGATTTTGCTGCACTAGAATGAAGTGCTTTTTGTTTTTTTGTACCAAAAATTTGGAAACAAATGGTATAGTTTTATTCGTGTAACCTTTTTGTTCTTATGAAACTATTAATTTGTTACATGGTACTGAAATGATATAATATTAATCTAGTATATTTTTTCTTCAAATTGAACAAATGAATACATGATATTAAAATTTCAAAATTTTGGAAAAATCAATAAATTCATTAGTTGCATCGGCCTTTAAATATGGCCGATGCAAATAATACAATCATTTGCATCGGCCCTTAAATATGGCCAATGCAAATAATATGATCATTTGCATCGGCCCCTGAAAGGATCGATGCAAATAAAGGATCATTTGCATCGGCCGTTAAAAGGGGCCGATGCAAATGATTGTATAATTTCACGTGCTTACACATCATTTGCATCGGCCCCTTACAAAGGACGGATGCAATAGAGGTGCCCATTTGCGTCGGCCTTTTTAAGGGGCCGACGTAAATGATCACCTCATTTGCATCGGCCAGCGGCCGATGCAATTGCATTTGCGTCGAGGGCTTTTGCATCGCGCTGCGGCCGATGCAAAAGGTCCTAAACGACCGATGCAAATGGCCTTTTTTCCACTAGTGCAGATATATAATAAAACTTCTTTTATGCACAAATTTTATTTTTGCTATTTCATTTATGCACAAAAGAGGGGGCAATTGTTGACCCAAAATAAAATAAATTTTATTTTCATGTTTATAGAAAGCTTATGTTTAATTTTAGAGTATAGTTTCCATTTTGTATAAATAAAAATAAGAAGAATGAAAAATAAATAAATATGCTAACCTCCAGCTCGGCGAGTTGGAAGTCAGCTTGGCAAGCTAGAGGCCAGTCCTCGCCCGTAGCCCATTTTCGGTCCATCCGACTTCTCCAAACACATCCGAACACAACCACGAGCTAACCTATGCAACCTAGCCCATCTCCACACATATGCCTAAGCCTTAAAGTCTCTCTAACCACAAGGTAGTGGGGTGATGTGACATGGAAGTTGAGGGAAGTTAGGAATAAGTTGGTGGTGGTTAATGGAAGTTGAGGAAGGTAGTGAGGTGGCAAGTTAGTGGGCAAAATCTGAGAGAAATTCATGGGTTAATGGTGAATTATTTACCTAAAATTTCACTAAGAAATGCTATAAATAGACCTCAAAACCTTCATTCATACTCACTCACTCTACACAACAAAACCCCTTCCTAAGGTCCCTTCCAATGCTCTCTATGTAAGTTCTTAGTTCTTGAGTTCTTACTTATTGTTCTTCATTTTTCTTAGTTTTAATTCCTTCTTTTAGCTTGCCTTTAGCTTTAATTCAAGTTCCAATAGCCCCTTTCTAAGTTTTTTCAATTCAATTTAGCATTCCAAAACCTTTAGTTTGCTCAATCCTTAGCTAGAATTCTGTTTCCAAATTAATTTTCCAGATTCGTCCAATTATTTTCAAAGCCCAGTTTCGTCCATTTAACATCATTTTTTTATTTTAATCCCTTCAACAAATGTGTTCCTGACTTCTTGAATTTCAATCTAACATTTTAATTTTCCGAATTCCGTGTTCATAAACTCCGTTTACAATCCAATCTTTGCAACCCAAATTGTTTTAGATATTCTGTTTCCAGATTTTTCCAGATTCGACCAATTATTTTCAACTCCCAATTTCGTCTATTTACAATTCTTTTTAGCCTTCGATCCCTTATAGAAGTTTGTTCCTGACTTTCTGAAATTAAGTTTAGCCTTTTTAATCATCCAATTCTGTATTCTTAAACGTTCATACGATCCATCCGAAGTTGAAGGTTAAATCTGCCCCATTGTCCCTACCATAAGTCAGAGATTTCCAAAATCAATTCCGCACGTGCCAACCGACCGTGGTTTCACGTCCGTGTCCAAAAAAAAAAGTTATAAGTATTTTATATTAATTAAGATTATGTCATATATAATTATGTTATTGTGATTAATTTGATATTTTTAGATGTAAATTAAAAGTTTTGGAAAAGTTTTATAAAAAGATAAAATTAAAGGGGCTAAAATCTAAATTTTCCAATTACATTATATATACACGGTTAAAACATTTGTATTTGAATTATTATTATTATTATTATTATAAAGTGGTATATTATAATTAATTATAATAAAAAGATATATATAAAATAAGGACAAGTGTCCTATTACATGTCTTTGTTTTAAGAAAGCTAAAATACATGTGTCTTATAACATGTTTTGTTTATTTAATTGTGTGCCATGTGTACAAAATGTGTATAGATTTTAGATATAATTAATCTAAAATATGACATGTGTAAAGTTTGAAATATATATACATTGTGGGTGGATGATAGGAAGGGAAGGGAGATAGATATTTTTATCAAAATAAATAAATAAATAAATATAGGTAGTGTTTTTGTTGTGTCAATAAGGAAGTGATTTTTATATATTTTATTTTATAAAGAAAGTTTACCATTTATTTGAATTTACGTTTTTGGTGGTATTAATTAAAGTGAATATTTTTACAAAGAAATATTTTCCTTAATCCGAAACTAGTTTAGAAAATGGGATTTCATATACATAAAAAAAAAATATGTGGAGATTTTAACCTTATTTTAAAAATATATGGAGATTTTAACCTTTTTAAGAGCAAAGAATAATGAAGTTTGTATATTAGAATAAAATGATTTATGAAAGTTTTGGTTTTGTACAAAGTTGAAAAAGGAACGTTTTATATTGATGAGTATGTTAAATGAAATTTCAACTTATAAATGGTTTTCGACCTATTCTACGATTTATTCTGTGGATTACTAAATCCAGCCATGAATTCCCATCTCTAGCTTCGTGAAAAGACCAAACTACCCTTTACCCAAAATTTAAAAAAACACAAAACCTCTGAAATACCCTACACACTCTTTGATCAAATCCGGATTAATTTGTGAATCAAAACATGGAGTGTAACAACAACCGTAAAGGGAAAGCAAAAATAATAAGATTTACCGTTTTTGTTTTTTTGATTTAAGCTTAAAATTTGAATATGTGGGTGATTTTTTAAAAACGCCGGAATCGCAGTCCGGCGTATGAACATCACGCCCGACCTACGGTTCCGGCGTATGTTCATACGCCCGACCTACGGTTCGGGCGTGATGTTCATACGCCCGACCTACAGTTCGGGCGTGATGTTCATACGCCCGAGGGGTTTTTGAATTTTTTTTAAAAAAAAAATTATAATTTATATGTTAAATTTTTAGATTAATTTAGTATAATTTTGTAGACGGAGCGACCTACTATCGGGGAAATCCGTCCCGTCACCTGCTCGTTGTCTAGATTTTTATTTTATGTAAATTTTATTTTGTTTAATTTAGTTTAATTAAATCTTTATTTTGTTAATTTTAGTTAAATTTTTATTTTGTTAATTCAGGTATTTACGGGTTAAATTCAATAACGGACTAATTTTTTTACGGGTTTAATTCAACAGCGGACTAATTTTTTTTACGTAATAGGTATTTACGGATTTAATTCAATAGCGGACTAGCTATTTTTTTTTTGCTCTCCCGACACGCGGTCCACAGCCTCACCGTGTGGTCGGACGTGATAGCCCCATGTCTCACCATGTGGTCGGGCGTGTAGCGATCACGCCCGACCACACGGTGAGGTGTGGGGCTATCACGCCCGACCACACGGTGAGGCGTGATAGCCACACGTCCGCGTGTCGAGAGAGCAAAAAAATAGCTTTTTCCTCTTCAAAACTCATGAAAGGGTATTTTCGTCCTTTCATGGGGCTAGGGGTGGGAATTTGAGGTTGGGTTTAACAACACCCTTTATTTTTAGTTCTACAATTTTTAAAAAGAGCAAAAATTAACGGATATCATGTATTAGAGTAAAACGGTTGTGTGTGATCGGGTAAGAAGCCGTTATAATGTGTCAAGTTTTGTGACAGTCTACAAGAGGTAATATTATTTTCTATTTTCTTTTTAATAGGATTTTAGTTAAATAGTTATATATTAAAAACAGACTATCATTAGATGTTTCGGTTTTTCAAAAAGAATTGACTAGTTGTCATGGTCTAAATTTTTATATATTGTAAAATAATAATAGTACAAAAGTTTAGATAATTTGTACAGATAGATTCTTAGTAATGTCACGAGTCTAACTGAACCTTCAGTTAGAATTAACGATATCAATTTAGTGTTACAGAATACAATTTTGATGACGAATATAAATAGTCTAATAGAAACGTTCAGTTTAAAATTTAATTTTATATAATAATTAAGTGACGTCAAGTTATCGAATTAAAATAGTTTATAAAATAGAAGGACTAATACCGATATTTTCCAATTAGAGTCGGTATAGTTAAATATATAATTAAATATACAATTCGTACAAGAATTTGAATATAAAATTAGTTCAAATAGACTTATGATACGCTATATTCAATCTAAAATAGATATTTCGGTGACAGATAAAAATAAGTTTCAGTTTTGAATTATTTAAGTGGCTTTGGATACGTTTTATTAAATTGTTTAAGATATAATGTTTAAAATATTTATATACTTTTGATTTTGATTTTGATTATTTGAAGAATAATTATTAATTATCGTGGTATTTTAGAAATTACGTCGAGAAGATGAATTTAATGATGAATTTGATGATCTTTATGCGAATTCTTTTTGAATTGAGAAAGATGATTCGATTGTGGTTATTATTTATGAGATTTGGATTGAAGTCCAAATTTGATTTTTATGTTGCGATGTTTTGAAAGATAGAAAAATGGTTTTGTCCATCTAGGATTACCCGGGGTAGGAGTTGTAAGTTGTAAGACCATACCTAAGGGCGGTATGGCCAAAGTGCACGGCTGGTAGTCCTAATGTTAGGTAATGCGAGATATGAATGAGATATCTCGATTATTGATATGAGTGATGTTATGATAAGCTACACGGGTGGAATTCGAGGATGGACACGCAAATTTTGTATTACGTTTTCAATGCTTGATGATTTGAAATACAATGTTTTATGTTTGCTTGATTACGAGTTGGTTTACAAATTGGTTTGTTAAGTCAATTTATTTGACTATGAGTTGGTTTGATAAAAATGTTTATTTGATTACGAAATGGTTTGATAAAACGTTTATTTGTTCATGAGCTAGTTATTTGATTTGATTCGTTTTGATAAAACTTTTATTTGATTTGATTCGTTTTGATAAAATGAGTTATATATATATAAGGGAAAAATACAAAAATAAACCTTGTGGTTACACCTGTTTTCAATTGCAGTCTTGTGGTTTAAAAATTTACAAAATGGTACCTTGAGGTTCATTCCGTTAGCAAACACATATAAAATTGACTAACGGTGTTAAAAGTCAAATGGAAAAGAGTTAATTTGGTCCTTTTATTTATTTATTTTATAAATTAACTCCCTTTATTATTTAATTATCACAAACAAATCCAAAATAAAATAAAACCTCAAACTCACCATCTTCTCTCTTCCTCTTCAATCTTTTTCACCTTTAAGTCTCTCTCTTCACACGGTGATGGTAAAGAAATTGAAATTGTGGGTTTTTAGCGTTGAAATTCTTAATGTCCGACTATCCCCTCCTACGGATTCTCGTCGTCGCAATTCTAATCCTCTCTTTCAGTCTTTCACACGTCAGAAAACCAGAGATCAAGATGAACAGAATAATCATATCCCTGTTTTATATTAGATCTCAATTCACTACCAATCTGACGTTTGTAGCCGATGTTTTGGTCAAATCCCAATATTGACTTCTTCAAATTCGACAGCGGAACAATCACGACGGGGAAGGGATTGAGGAGGGGATATCGTTGGCTGTCGTGGCAAAGGCAAGGCAGACTATTAAACTTGACTGTGACAGTGTTTGTGATTCCTTAGAAATTAATGGAAATTTCAGACTTGATTGATGGAATGAGTTCAGATTCGTTGAGTATGAACAACAGCACTGTAATTGGGGGAAAGGTGAAGATTTTGAAGATAATTAAGAAATAAGGTGAAGATTTTGAAGATAATTAAGAAATACATAACAGTTCAAGTAAATTGCAGTGCGAATGTCATATATGATTTGCAGGGCCAAGAAATTCAACAAAATTGCATATCACATTTTATTTCAGTTTTCAATTAAAACGGCGATATGATTATTTAGTTCCAGCTGCAGGCTAGATATACACACAAAAGGTATTTAAAAACATTAAGCAAAAGATAAACATTAATCAGATATTTCTTATGTTTAAATGATTATGTTGAAATGATTTTAAAGAGAGAAAAATTAAGACAGACGAGAGAGAAAGAAGAAAGAAAATAAAAAATTAAGCAAAGATGAAAAAGATAGTTTAATTGATTTTTATTTTGAATTTTGGGTTTTTTTTTTGTGATAATTAAATAATAAGGGGAGTTAACTTATGAAATAAATAAATATAAGGACTAAATTAACTATTTTTCCTTTGACTTTTAACACCGTTAGTCAATTTAGTATGTGTTTGCTAACGGAATGAACCTCAATATACCATTTTGTAAATTTTTAAACCACAAGGCTGTGATCGAAAACAGATGTAACCACAAGGTTTATTTTTGTACTTTTCCCTATATATAATTATGTAGTAATAAAGTGAAGCATACAGTTAAATCATTAATATGTTAATAAGTTAAAACGAGTTAATAATTTAAGAGAATTATTTAAATTAAGAGAACTATCTAAGTTAAGAGAACTACCTAAAATAGGTAGAACTACTTGGCTTTGATTCCCGATTTAAAGATTCAAAGACGTTCGGGATATGTAGGAAGCTTGGTAGAATTATCAAGTCCAAGCCAAATAATTAAATAAAACTTTAGGTAGTCAGAATAAATTTTTATCTACGAGGAAATCGGTTCGCCTTTTTTACTGTTAGAAGTTTGTTATTCTGTCTCCCGTTCATACCCGATGCCGTTTTGGGTCGGGTGTGACAGTGGTGCTTCGAGGACTTCAAGCCGACATAAAAATTCAACGTCCAGCCAAGATAGCTATTGTAGCTCCGAGTTTGTCGTTGAATTTCAATTTTTATTTTTATTGCATTTCGATTCCTTGTATTGATTTGCTTTTTCTCAATTCAATTGATTATCTATATGTTTAATATAGAAATTTTTCAATTGTAATTAATTTCATTTTACTTACTTTGAACACATGTATTCAAGCCTTGATTCATATCAATAAAATACCAATCTTTTTCCAAATCTTGTGTCAATTTCGCACCTTTAATTTCCTTTATTTTACCCGACTTTACTCATTCGCATTAGTTTAAATAAAATCATCATCTAGCAAAGTTTTTATAATGACGCTAGAGACCCAAGAGGGACTTTTTCAATCCTTGCGTCCCTCGCCAATCGCTTCGTTTAAGATTTCAAGTTTTGGTGCGTAATTCTATAAATTTAACCGTCTTTAATATTGAGAAATAATATCTCTGGCACACCCGCACTCTAACCACATGTGACAAGGTTGAAAATTAGCATATTCGCAAAATATCGCTAACATCACTATTGACAAAGGACACGTCTCAAACATACCTTTATCGGCCAAGAATTTGTCCACAACTTTTTTATGCGTGTACATTTCATCTTAATTAAAAAATTACTAAGAGAAAACCAACATGATATTAGCAGGTTAATAGTTTATTAATAGAGTTGTGGTCAAACTTTTGAATTGTCCGGGTTAAAATGTTAATCCAAAAAGAACATAAAGTTTTTCAAACCATAATAACACCATTACCTAATTCAGTAATGTATAAATAGAACTAATTCACTTATAAAATGTTTTATTAAGATATAATTGTAGATAGATTTACATCATAAGAATCTTAGAAAGCCTTAATTCTAAGAGAGATATATACAAGTCTCTTTAATTTTAAGATCCTCTAATAAGACAGTCCCTGTAAATTTGGGTTTGATATTGACACATTCTGCTATTGCAGGACTCGGTGTTTTACCAACGTATCGTAGATTAATGTCATCCAAGTCCACTTATTCACATGGATATTGTTTGCTACAAATTAGTTGAATAGCTTTAGGAGTAAAAGAAGTGCCTCTTATATTTTTAAATGAAATTTTGGAGAGCTTGACATTGGATTGAGTCTGGCAAAATCATCATAAAACACATAAAAAGTTAAATGTTATGAAATAATACAATAAAATTTATATTAGAAGTATCGTGGTTAAAAAGAAAAGTATTCTTATTTTATTAGAGCAAGTTATACTTTCTTTCTTTTTTCTCTTAATAGATATGATTATAATTATAATTACATGTTTATTGCAATGATTGCTAATGCAATACATTTGATCAATGAGAATAAGATTGGAGACATTGTTCATGGTAATATCTTCAAACACCATGTTAGATGCAATGCTTTTATACATTCCTGGCCAAGTTTTGATCCTAACACCATTATCTGCATTATTGATAACGTATCTCTTAATTGATACCCCGCTCATAGGTTCTTCAATCTAACACTTCCCTAAACTTCCAATACTAATGTCATGGTCAGGTCCACATGATACGTCAACAATGTTAATTCTTGGGCTACCATCCCCGATTGAAATACAATCATCGCCAGTACCAATTTTAGTACTCTCTATGTTTATTCCTTCAAAACGTCCCATATGAATTCCATCGGTGTTAGGACTCATTGCGGGTGCTTCTATTTTAACGTGTCTGATAGTTATGTTACAACACTCTAATAGATTGAAATGGAAATTCTTACTATCCATGGATTTTATGTTCTCCTCCGTGCCATTCTCAACGTAATCCAGCCAAAGATTCTGAAAATAAAAAATATTTTTAGAAATACTTATAATGATTTTAGTTACGTTATTGTTAAGAAATTATCAATATAAAAATAAGAAAAAGAAGAGGAAAAAATCATACCATGGGAAGATTCTTGCAATTAGGGTTCTTTTGACAAACGTTGTGTTGTCATGCACTAGATCCATCACCATTTAATATGCCACCTCTTGTAATTCTGAAATTATTAACATGACTCACCCTAATCCAATAGTCTCCTGTATGAGCTGCAAGGCTATTTGATGCTTTTAGATTTCCTTTAATAACAAGAACTATTGGAGCCTTGCAAGGACCATTCAAAGATATTTCCCCTAATAAATAATTCCCATTCGGAATAAGAATTTCGCTATATGATGGCTTCCGCAAGCTTCTTTCCAAGCATTCAACAACTCTTATAAATAAAGTTATCAATCAATTATTTGAATTTATCAAAGTATGTTGCTTTTATTGTATAGTATAAACAAAGTTAAACATAACAAATTCCAATAATGTCTTCATAAAATGATATTGTCCATCTATTAGTTATTAGTTTTTTTTTCAAATCCTGATTTTTTTTTGTCAAAATTGAAAAAATTACACATTCAAATATCATTCATGAACCTTTTTAATACTAACAGATACAAGAGAAAATTCAAAAGACATGTTTATCTCCTTCAGTAAAAGAATTACTCAAGAAAGGATGATCTTCTGATATTACGTATCAAACTGATTTGAAATTCTAGACAATTCGGTAGGATCCTACGTGGACATCAAATTTTAAGGTTTCAATTTTTTTACTTTTTAATGGGTAACAATCATGTTGCTTCATTTTTAATAAAGTACTAATTACTTTGCAAATTAATTACTGTCGGATGGTTCCAATAATAATTATAAAGTCACCTTGCTCTATATAAATAAAGACGAATTTATAAGTAAATAAAAATTGTAACATATTTTTGGAGAAATAACTAAGAAAAACTATGTCACACCCGACCCAAAAGGGCATCGGGTATGAAGGGAAAACAGGATAACGAATTTTTAACAGACTGAAAGACGAAACTATTTTCTAATAGGTAAAAATTAATTTGGACTACCTAAAGTTTTATTAATTATTTGGCTTGGACTCGATAATTCTATCGAGCTTCCTACGTATCCCGAACATCTTTTAATCTTTTAAATCGGGAATCAAAGCCACGTAGTTCTACCTATTTTAGGTAGTTCTCTTAACTTATGAACTCATTTTAACTTATTGCCACGTTGATTGACACGCTAATAACTTAATTGTATATTTCACTTTATTATTATATAATTTAATATATATAAATCACTTTATCAAAACGAATCAAATCGAATAACGTTTTATCAAAACGAATCAAATCGAACAACGTTTTATCAAAACGAATCAAATCGAACAATGTTTTATCAAAATGAATCAAATCAAATAAACCGCTTTAACAAATCAACTTGTAATCAAACAAACGTAAAACATTATAATTCAAATCATCAAACATTATCAAAACGTAATACAAAATTTGCGTGTGTGTCCATCCTCGAATTCCACCCGTGTAGCTTATCATAACATCAATCATATCAATAATCGAGATATCTCATTCATATCTCGCCTTGCCTAACGTTAGGACTACCAGCCGTGCACTCTGGCCATACCGCCCTTAGGTATGGTCTTACAACTTACAACTCCTACCCCGGGCAATCCTAGATGGACAAAATCATTTTATCTTTCTTTCAAAGTATCACAATATAAAATCATATTTGGACTTTAATCCAAAATAATAACCACAATCGTAACAATTTTCTCAATCCAAAAACAATTCGTATAAGATCATCAAATTCGTTATCTCGACCAAATTTCCAAAATACCATGATAATAAATAATTATTCTTCAAATAATCAAAATCAAAGTATATAAATATTTTAAACAAGATATCTTAAACAATTTAATAAAACGTATTCAAAACCACTTAAATCATTTAAAACTGATGTCACCGGAATAGCTATTTTAGACCGAAGACTCATTATATTATCACAAGTCTATTTATATTCAAATTTCGGTACTAATCTAATAATATTCAAACTCTTGTACTAATCTTATGGATTCTAATTGACAATTATTGATATTAGTCCTTCTATTTTAACTCGACAAATTAAAGTTTCTCAGAATATTATATCGATAAAATTTAATATCGTTTAACTATTTTCCGTTACCGAAATAAAGATTCTAAACCGACATAGTTAATTCGAACTATTGATACTATTAGACTCGTTACGGGTCATAAGTCTACTTGGACTAATTTTAAATTCAAATTCTTTTACAAATTTTATATTCGACTCTATACCGACCCTACTTGGCAAATATTGGTATTAGTCCTTCTATTTTCAACGTATTTTAATTCTAACTATTAAAGTTACTTAAAATATTTTATTAATACAATTTATAATAATCAAAATATTCTTATTGGATTATTTTTGGTCGCTAAAATATTAATTTTAAACCGACTTAATTATTTTGGACCGATTATACTTTTAAACTCGTTACACGACTAAAAGTCTTAATACGATATTCCACTTCGATAAATCTAAAGGACAACTAGCCTAAAATTTATATTTTATTAATAATTGATAGACGCTAAATCATTAATCGTAAATCTATTAAAATTTGACAAGACTATCAAAATCAAACTAACTTAAGATCATACCTACAATATTTTTAAAAATAATGCGGGTATAAAATTTTGTTACCGAAATGTCGTCGGTCATCGAAAATTCATCGGTGTAATCCGTTGATAGCTCCCAATCTCCGTAAGACAATAAAATCTATATGGAAAACACTTAAACTTCTAAAAATGAAATCTTCATTTGATTTTATACCAAACCCATTTGATAAAACCATTTTATCATAAGTAAATGTAAATATATATATGTTTTTCCTTTAAATCATATAAGAACATATGCCTTTTCTTTTGTTCTTTAGAAATCAAAACTTTTCAATAAAATCCATTTTTTCCACAATTTATAAAAGTTAGTGCTTTATATATAAGGTGTCATTTATACATCTTCAACTTACCATATTATTGACAAGTGTTTTCAAGGTGTCATTTATCTATGTATAAGTTAGATTAATGATTGACAAGTGTTTTTTTTTACACTTTAAATATCCAACAAATGTTTTACCTCTTTTTATTACCATGTCATCCATGTTTATTTTTATATATACATAAAATAATATGATATTTAGATGCAACAAATGAATTAAGAGTATATAGATCTAGGTTTGTAATTAGAAATTTATTAATTTTGGTCCTTTTAATTTTATCTTTTTATAAAACTAACCCAAAACTTTTAATTTACACTTAAAAAAAACATTAAATTGAACTCAATAATATACTTAAATGTTATAATTAATTAACACTATCTATTTCGAAAATAAAAATTAGAAATTTTAGACACGGTCGTGACAATTCTACCCACCTTAAAGAATTTCGTCCTCGAAATTCATACCGATTCTTACTCAGTACAATTAATCGTTACAATTTCTTAATTACGAATTTTTTTAACTCACTATCGAACTATATAACCCTCAGAATTTCCATCCCCAGATATTCACATTCCTAAATCACAATCCACACTAGGTCCGAAGAAAATAACCTAAAGCTCTGATATTTTCTAATAGATAAAAATTAATTTGGACTACCTAAAGTTTTATTAATTATTTGGCTTGGACTCGATAATTCTATCGAGCTTCCTACGTATCCCGAACATCTTTTAATCTTTTAAATCGGGAATCAAAGCCACGTAGTTCTACCTATTTTAGGTAGTTCTCTTAACTTATGAACTCATTTTAACTTATTGTCACGTTGATTGACACGCTAATAACTTAATTGTATATTTCACTTTATTACTATATAATTTAATATATATAAATCACTTTATCAAAACGAATCAAATCGAATAACGTTTTATCAAAACGAATCAAATCGAACAACGTTTTATCAAAACGAATCAAATCGAACAACGTTTTATCAAAATGAATCAAATCAAATAAACCGCTTTAACAACTCAACTTCTAATCAAACAAACGTAAAACATTATAATTCAAATCATCAAACATTATCAAAACGTAATACAAAATTTACGTGTATATCCATCCTCGAATTCCACCCTTGTAGCTTATCATAACATCAATCATATCAATAATCGAGATATCTCATTCATATCTCGCCTTGCCTAACGTTAGGACTACCAGCCGTACACTCTGGCCATACCGCCCTTATGTATGGTCTTACAACTTACAACTCCTACCCCGGGCAATCCTAGATGGACAAAACCATTTTATCTTTCTTTCAAAGTATCACAACATAAAATCATATTTGGACAATCCAAAATAATAACCACAATCGTAACAACTTTCTCAATCCAAAAACAATTCGTATAAGATCATCAAATTCGTTATCTCGACCAAATTTCTGAAATACCATGATAATAAATAATTATTCTTCAAATAATCAAAATCAAAGTATATAAATATTTTAAACAAGATATCTTAAACAATTTAATAAAACGTATTCAAAACCACTTAAATCATTTAAAACTGATGTCACCGGAATAGCTATTTTAGACCGAAGACTCATTATATTATCACAAGTCTATTTATATTCAAATTTTGGTACTAATCTAATAATATTCAAACTATTTGTACTAATCTTATGGATTCTAATTGGCAATTATCGATATTAGTCCTTCTATTTTAACTCGACGAATTAAAGTTTCTCAGAATATTATATCGATAAAATTTAATATCGTTTAAAGTTAAATATGTTTATCAGACTATTTTCCGTTACCGAAATAAAGATTCTAAACCGACATAGTTAATTCGAACTATTGATACTATTAGACTCGTTACGGGTCATAAGTCTACTTGGACTAATTTTAAATTCAAATTCTTGTATAAATTTTATATTCGACTCTATACCGACCCTACTTGGCAAATATCGGTATTAGTCCTTCTATTTTCAACGTATTTTAATTCTAACTATTAAAGTTACTTAAAATATTTTATTAATACAATTTATAATAATCATTATATTCTTATTGGATTATTTTTTGTCGCTAAAATATTAATTCTAAACCGACTTAATTATTTTGGACCGATTATACTTTTAAACTCGTTACACGACTAAAAGTCTTAATACGATATTCCACTTCGATAAATCTAAAGGACAACTAGCCTAAAATTTATATTTTATTAGTAATTGATAGACGCTTAATCATTAATCGTAAATCTATTAAAATTTGACAAGACTATCAAAATCAAACTAACTTAAAATCATACCTATAATATTTTTAAAAATAATGCGGGTATAAAATTTTGTTACCGAAATGTCGTCGTCGGTCATCGAAAATTCATCGGTGTGATCCGTTGATAGCTTCCAATCTCCGTAAGACAATAAAATCTATATGAAAAACACTCAAACTTCTAAAAATGAAATCTTCATTTGATTTTATACCAAACCCATTTGATAAAACCATTTTATCATAAGTAAATGTAAATATATGTATGTTTTTCCTTTAAATCATATAAAACATATGCCTTTTCTTTTGTTCTTTAGAAATCAAAACTTTTCAATAAAATCCATTTTTTTCCCCATTTCCCAAATTTATAAAAGTTAGTGCTTTATATACAATGTGTCATTTATATATCTTCAACTTACCATATTATTGACAAGTGTTTTCAAGGTATCATTTATCTATGTATAAGTTAGATTAATGATTGACAAGTGTTTTTTTTACACTTTAAATATCCAACAAATGTTTTACCTCTTTTTATTACCATGTCATCCATGTTTATTTTTATATATACATAAAATAATACGATATCTAGATGCAACAAATGAATTAAGAGTATATAGATCTAGGTTTGTAATTAGAAATTTATTAATTTTGGTCCTTTTAATTTTATCTTTTTATAAAACTAACCCAAAACTTTTAATTTACACTTAAAAAAAATATTAAATTGAACTCAATAATATACTTAAATGTTATAATTAATTAACACTATCTATTTCAAAAATAAAAATTAGAAATTTTAGACACGATCGTGACAAACTATAACTTAATATACATATTATAAGCATAATTAATATCTATAAATCATAAAGCGCAAAGGGAAAAAAATTTATATATATATAGCATTTTAATTAGTTTGATGGAAGATTTTAGTTGAAATGAAGATAATATTGATGTATAAACACAAATTAATAACCTGATCGATATTTGAGGTTTGGCTAGCTTTACCACCATATTTTGTAATATCGAAGATAGTTGCCTCTACAATTGAACCTAACAATAATAAGAAGGGAATTGTAAAATAATTGATGATTGGACTCATTTTTAATGATTTTCCAATTCCCTTACTGTTCTACATACTCTACTAGATATATTTATACTTGTAATTTATCATTCGATTTGAGAAAATAAATAGAAGAGTTTGACTAATTTAAATCTAACTTTGATATCAGGGTTGTGCGGTGATGCGGACATCCTAACTGGGATCAATAATAACACGCGTCTTGGCGGATCTCCAATCCGCGTTCCCACAGAGGTTGTACCTAAGAGGGCGGATCCCCTGGACACGCGAGCGGGGCGGATCTAGGCGTACGCCATGAGGCGTACCAACAACTACACTGGGCGGATCTCCAATCTACTTCCTGGCGAAGGAATTTACCAACAACCTCTGATGCTCCGTACCTGCACCTCTGTACCTGTTGTCTGGGCGCATTACCTATCTTACCCTCTTATTATTAACTATATTGTAACCCTAGTAGGGGTAATCCTGGTCCTTTGCTTATCTTTTAGAGGTTGTATTTAAACCCTCATTTTGTAAGGATATGGCAACTTTTATCAATCAAATATCATTTCTCACTGAGATTAAGGTTTATACCTTTGTTTATCGGGATTCACTCCTTCTAGTCTAGCTAGAGAAGAAGATCTTTGTTGGTTTACGATTAAAACCTCCATTTATCGCTTTCAATCTGTATCAGTTGGTATCAGAGCCAATCGTTTCCTGACCCGAAACTTCTTTTGGCAATGGTTCAACCCCGACAACCGTAAGATTCCATAGAAACCAGTGACCGGAGATATGAGGAGCTGAGAGAGCACCTCGCGGAACAAATCCAGGCCAGCCTGGAGCGGCAAAAACAAAACGACCAACGGTCCTAGGAGCTAACCGCTTCCCTGGAAAACCTCAGATTGGAGATCCGTGCAGTGGTCAGACCAGCCGCCGGGGAGTCCGACCAGAGGAGGGAAGGAGTCCTTGAACCACGACCCCAAAGGCAACCCACGCCACCTCGACTGCCGTTGACAAACGTCCAACTTCCACAAATGGGTCCTAGGGATCCTGAGGTAAGAAGGCCCAACTTTGTCCTTGTACATAACGCTGATAGTGATAGTGATGATTTTGAGGATATTGGGGACAATGGTGCCTTTAGAACTGTGAGGAATGGTGGACCGATTGATAACCGGCGTATGGGTATGGCTAGGGTAGAAGCAGACCTAGGAAACTTTGACAGAGATGATGCCTTTAAGCTAAAAATAGATTTACCATCTTTTGGTGGCGAGCTGGATATAGAGGGATTCTTAGATTGGTTATCGGAAGTTGAGCGTTTCTTTGAGTATGCTGGTATTCCTGATGAGAGGAAAGTTAGACTGGTGGCGTATCGCCTGAAGGGTGGCGCATCAGTTTGGTGGGATCAGATGAGGGAGGAAAGAAGAAGAGGGGGCAGAGATCCGATTAGATCTTGGCTACAGATGAAGGCGATGTTGAGGGAGCGGTTCTTACCGTCGGATTATGAGCAGTATATTTACAGCTCCTACAGGGGATGTTCTCAAGGGACCCGAAGTGTCCATGAGTATACTTCAGAGTTCTTGAGGCTTTCGGCGAGAGCCAACCTGTCTGAAACTGAAAGCCAAAAGACCTCTAGGTATCTAGAAGGGTTGAGATACAATATCCAGGATCGTATTGGCACACAGATGGTGGTTAGAGTGCAAGATGCTAGGAATTTAGCCCTCAAGGCTGAGTCCCAACTGACCGGGAGATCTAGGAGATCCGCCACTACTGAGTATACGCCTGGAGGAAGAGATAACACGAAGTCTTAAGACAAAGGCAAGCAGGTGGCGAGTGCCAGTGGGGCCAAGGTTAACAGTGTGGGAAGGGGATCCGTTGGAGATACTAGACCATACAAAGAAGCACCTATACCACCCAAGAGCAACAATCCGTATGCAAGGCCAGCACCTTTCAAATGTTTTCGGTGCAATGAGCCGGGACATAGATCCAACGAGTGTCCTAGAAGGAAGAGCGCCAACATGGTGGAGAGGTATGAAGATGACTATGACGAAGAGGAGGAAGTATTTTATGAACCGTTGGGAGAAGATGATGAGGTGGCGGGTGAAGAGAGGTACACCATTCATGTGGTACGGCGTTTGTTAGTCTCCAGCCGGATAGAGGGCGATCAGAGGCACCGACTATTCAGGACCCGCTGTCTTGTGAAGGGCGGGCGATGTAATGTGATAATAGATAGTGGGAGCCAAAAGAACATTATGAGTAGCAGCGCCGTTCAGAAGTTTGGGTTGTTGGTAGAGGCGCACCCTGATCCCTACAGGGTGGGATGGATCAAGAACGTGGGCGAGTTGAGGGTGACCCAGAGATGCAAGGTACCGATTGAGATTGGTAACTATCATGATGAAGTCTGTTGTGATGTGGTCGATATGGACGCATGCCACCTATTGTTGGGCCGACCCTGGCAGTTTGATAACAACGTCACCCACACCGGAAGAGAGAATACTTACAGATTTGTGAAGGATGGAGTGAAGTTTGTCCTTACACCAATGGTGAGAGAGCCAAAGGCCGACGAGAAGTCTACCTTGGTAGTCTGTCCTACACACAAATCGTTCGCAACGAATGTGAAGAGAGCCAAATGGTATATGTGGTAATGGTTAAGGCGAATCACGAGTCTGCCCAAAAGGACGAAAGGGAGATGCTGAGTGAAGTGACCCGCCTACTTGGCGAATATCAGGATCTGTTCCCTAACGAACTGCCAAGTGGGTTACCACCTTTGAGGGACATCCAACATCATATCGATCTTGTGCCCGGGGCTAGTTTACCAAGCCTCCCACACTATCGAATGAGCCCAAAGGAGAATGACATCATGAGATAGAAAGTGGAGGAACTCATCGAGATGGGATACGTTAGGGAGAGTATGAGTCCTTGCGCTGTTCCAGCGTTACTTACACCGAAGAAGGATGGGTCTTGGCGGATGTGTGTTGACAGTAGGGCTATTAACAAGATCACCATCAAGTATAAGTTCCCGATTCCAAGGTTGGATGATATGTTGGACCAACTTGGCGGATCTTGAGTCTTCTCCAAGATTGATCTCAGGAGTGGGTATCATCAGATACGAATCCGATCTGGGGATGAGTGGAAGACTGCCTTCAAGACAAGAGATGGATTGTATGAATGGTTAGTTATGCCCTTTGGGATGACCAACGCCCCTAGTACTTTTATGAGACTGATGAATCAGGTGCTTCGCCCAGTAATTGGGAAGTTCGTAGTTGTGTATTTTGATGACATTTTGATCCATAGCCAGACCTTGGCGGAACATGAAGAGCACTTGCAGACAGTGTTTGACCTGTTACGGAAACACCAGCTATACGCCAACACCAAAAAGTGTGACTTTGTCATGGAGAGCTTGGTTTTCCTTGGATTCGTGGTCAGTGGGAATGGAACCCAAGTTGATGGGGAAAAGGTAAGAGCCATCCGAGAATGGCCTACCCCGAGGAACTTTCATAGGCTAGCAACGTTTTATCGCCGATTCATTAAGAACTTCAGTTCCATAGTGGCCCCGTTGACAGAATGTTTGAAGAAAGGAAGGGGGTTCGAGTGGGCGGACGCCCAAGAAGAGAGCTTCGCCTTGATCAAGGAAAAGCTGAGTACATCGCCAGTGCTGGCGTATCCCGATTTTGACAAACTGTTTGAAGTTGAGTGTGATGCCAGTAGAATTGGGATTGGTGGTGTCCTGATGCAAGAGAAGAGGCCCATTGCATACTTCAGTGAGAAGCTCTGTGAGGCACGGCAAAGGTGGGCAACGTATGATCAAGAGTTTTATGTTGTAGTGAGGGCGTTGAAAGTGTCGGAACATTACTTGGTGGGAAAAGAGTTCATCCTCTACACTGACCATCAAGCTCTCAAATACCTAGGAAGTCAGAAGCAACTTCGAAGCGCCATGCACGCCCGGTGGTCTGCCTTCATAGATAAGTTCCCCTATAAGCTTATCCATAAGGCGGGAAAACAGAACATAGTGGCGGACGCCTTGAGTCGGAGGGTTGCACTAATAAAAACAGTCAACCTGGAGACCGATCGTTTCGAACACATCAGAGGAGAGTACCTGGCGGATCCTGACTTTGGAAGTATCTGGGAGAAGTGCCAGCGCCAACCTGGGGATGGGGCGTATCACGTGATGGATGAGTACCTAATGAGGGGCAACCAACTTTGTTTACCCTGCACTTCTATCCGCGAGAAGGTGGTCAGAGATCTACATGGCGGATCCCTGGGGGGACATTTTGGGCGAGACAAGACATATGCTGCAGTGAGTTCCCGTTATTTCTGGCCCAAAATGAGAAGAGACGTGGCGTACCTGGTAGAACGATGCTATATCTGCCAGACCGCCAAGGGACACGCTACAAATGCTGGCTTACAGCTACCCTTGCCTGTACCAGAAACCATATGGGATCATCTGTCTATGGATTTTGTCCTAGGGTTACCCAGAACTCAGAGAGGCATGGATTCCATCTTCGTGGTTGTTGACCGGTTTTCGAAAATGGCACACTTCATACCATGCCGTAAGACTAATGATGCCTCAGCGACTGCCAAGCTATTCTTCAAAGAGGTTGTCAGACTACGTGGTGTACCAAAGAGCATTGTCTCAGACCGTGACACAAAGTTCCTGAGTCACTTCTGGCGGACCTTGTGGGCTCTTTTTGATACTTCTCTGAAGTTTAGTACCACCGCCCACCCTCAGACTGACGGACAGACAGAAGTGGTCAATCGGACTCTGGGAAACTTACTGCGCAGCAAATGTAAAGATAAGCCCAGGATGTGGGACGTGGTTTTGGCACAAGCTAAGTTCGCCTACAATGGATCTCTACACTCGGGAACTGGGAAGTCACCCTTTGAGGTGGTATACACTAAGACCCCGAATCACGTCCTTGATATAGCCCATCTTCCCAAAGGAAACGTGATTGCAAACCAGCTAGCCAAAGACTATGTCCAGATGCACCAAGAGGTAAAGGAGACTCTTGAGGAGAGAAACCAGAAACTAAAAGCTAAGGCGGATGAGCACCGTAGGGACCTACAGTTCGAAGTGGGAGATGGGGTTATGGTTCACTTGGGAAAAGAGAGACTCGCCAACGCCACAAGTAGCAAGCTTCGACCGAGAAAGTACGGGCCATATAAGATCACCAAGAAGGTCAATGCCAATGCCTATCACATAGCTTTGCCAAATTGGCTTGGTAAAGTCTCACCGGCGTTCAATGTTCGTGACCTTAGCCCGTGGAAGTCATATGGCCCTTTGGAGAACAACACAGACCAGCCAGTGCCGAATTCTTTTAAAGAAGGAGAGAATGATGCGGACATCCTAACTGGGATCAATAATAACACGCGCCTTGGCGGATCTCCAATCCGCGTTCCCACAGAGGTTGTACCTAAGAGGGCGGATCCCCTGGACACGCGAGCGGGGCGGATCTAGGCGTACGCCATGAGGCGTACCAATAACTACACTGGGCGGATCTCCAATCTACTTCCTGGCGAAGGAATTTACCAACAACCTCTGATGCTCCGTACCTGCACCTCTGTACCTGTTGTCTGGGCGCATTACCTATCTTACCCTCTTATTACCTAGTAGGGGTAATCCTGGTCCTTTGCTTATCTTTTAGAGGTTGTATTTAAACCCTCATTTTGTAAGGATATGGCAACTTTTATCAATCAAATATCATTTCTCACTGAGATTAAGGTTTATACCTTTGTTTATCGGGATTCACTCCTTCTAGTCTAGCTAGAGAAGAAGATCTTTGTTGGTTTACGATTAAAACCTCCATTTATCGCTTTCAATCTGTATCATGTGGCTTGTCGCTTGGCTCGATAAACGCTCAATCGTGTTCAGCTTAATTTATAAAATGAGCCGAACTAGAGCATGAAAAATTTCAGCTCAAAACCTTGAAAGCAGATTGGATTACAGGTTTATAAATAAGTTCATGGATAAGTTTGATTATAATGTTCATAAAAATCTTATGAGCAAACTCGGTTTGATTATATTTTTTAATAATATTATAATTATTATTTTTAAAAGAGGGAGATAATAAAGAACATGTCCTTGTGGTGGTGGTTGTTAACCTACCTCAGGCTGCACCGATTGCCACTGCTACACCGTAATCCTCTTCTATCGATAAACCGATGGGAATCACCTATTCTAGACTGAAAGCCACGAACCTTACCCTTAAACTAGGAAAACTAATGTTGGACGAACCAGCCACATAATTTCATCTAAAAACATTTATGATGGATCAGGACTAGTATTGGTTCCAATTATACAAATGTTGACATGTGAGCTAAACCGCTGACATGTCATCATTTGGGTTGTCGGATCACTACTACCCTTGGTCCACCAAATAATTTGTCAAAAAATAAATGAGAAGTAATTAATAATTAATAATTAGACGATAATATTTATTGGTTGGATCACCACTAGAAATACGTTGGAAAAATATTTTTATTATTGACTATGATTTATTAGACTTTGTAAGTTTTTTCTTTACATGTATCATTTTTCAATAAAAGGTTACATCTCAATTTTCATTCATCCAATTCATTACTCCCAATACTTTGTTTGATGAAAGGCTGGACGAGTTCATACTTGTATTCGGACATCCCAACTATGTTAGCACCCCCTAGGGCAAGCCTAAACAAACCTAAATATTATTAAAAAAAAGGAAAGAATGGTAGAAGAAAGAGTCAAAGAATGCGTAAATAAGAAACGTTACATAAATCGTCAAAAATAAAAGCCTGACAGAAGTAAGGAGCAGAGTGCCACCAAAATAGAGATGAATCTGTGACCCGAAAGAGAGCCAATGCGTCCGCTGGTCTGTTGCCCTCGCGGTAAATGTGAGTTACGATGAGTTACATCTGAGAGCATAATTGTAAACAATTTAACCATTGCTGCCTTATAGTCCATGGGATTGATTATGAGCGATTTTTTAGTAATTGAACAGTCAGGCTTGAGTCTGATTCGATCTAGAGTTTGAGCCAACCTTTCTCCCAAGCCATTTCTACCACAAAAATCACTGCCCGAAGCTCTGCAATGATCGCAAAGCTATCAGGAATCAGAAAGGCAAAAGAACTAGACCTGACGTAGCGTTCGCGTTAAGTTTGATGAGTCATTACCAGGGTAATCCAGGAGACGAGCACTGGAATGCCATCAAGAACATTCTTAAGTACTTGAGAAGGACTAAAGACATGTTCATAGTGTACGGAGAAGGGGACCTGAAAATAGAAGGATTTTCAGATGCCAGTCATCTCACAGATGAGAACGATTTTAAATCCCAATCAGGATACCTGTTTATCTTGAATGGGGGTACGGTCAGCTGGAAGAGTTCCAAGCAAGGAAGCGTAGATTTCTCTTCGACCGAGTCAGAGTATATCGCTGATGCGAAAGCAGCAAAGGAAGCGGTTTGGATTAAGAAGTTCATTACAGAACTTGGTGTGGTGCCTGACATTGTAAATCCCATTACACTGTACTGTGATAACAATGGAGCCATTGCGCAAGCAAAGGAACCACGGTCTCATAATGCATCCAAGAATTACCTGAAGCGATACCACATTATTAGAGAAATTGTGGCAAGAGGAGATGTGAGAATAGAAAGAGTACCTACTGAGGACAATGTTGCAGATCCGTCGACAAAGCCCTTAACCCAGAAAGTATATGATCGTCATCTTAGTTCTACTGGGATAAGTTGTAGAAACAATTGGCTTTAGTCCAAGTGGGAGTATGTTGGGGTTTAGTGTCCTATAGACAATTGTGCTAGGATACAAACTTAATGTAAATGAAGTGTTTTATATATCATTTGTTTTAATAAGATATGGTTTCATAACTATATAAAGGCAATCCCTTTTAAGAACTAAATAAAGTCTAAATAAAAGGAAATCCGTAAGTTTGTTTAAAGTGATTATAAAGTGTTCATACAAGCATGAAGTGAGACGAAACTTTATAATAAACTAATAAACTTAAAACCACCCCAAGTCGAGTAATATGTTTAGGATTGACATATCACTGTTGAGACTTGCATGTAACAATGTCTTCTGTCGAGATAGAAAGCTGATCTCACAAGCTTCATATATACAGATATCTAGACAGTTACGTGGATCCAATGAAAAGGAGTTCATTAGGATTGGGGACCCGACTTGAGATAACAGGATGGGTAGATTCATCCTTGTCACATGTTCATCTCATTGGTATTAATAGATATAAGTAATCCTCAGACTCAAAGGAATGTTAATTGGTCATTCTGGATTACGGAATGTGATGCTTTGATCCTATTGTAACACGATCCTTAACAGAGATGACTCTGGGGTGTGAACGGCAGACGTTGGGTATCACAGGAAGTAATTGCAGGATAATTATACATTGGATTCAACATTTATCACTCCCGATAAATGGGAGATACATCCATGGATCGCTTGTGGAAGACTCGACTCTAAATCCTTGCAAGGTGATAGCTTAAGATTGAAATATAGATTTCTCTTAACCTATCTAATTGGAGTTGACTCGGCCTGTACAAGTAAAACGAACGTCTCACTATATGTGATTTGACATTATCCATAGTCATAAGATTCAGTTCAAGGATGTAGTTGATAAAGGATCGAATTATACTGTAACTAATACGGAAAGGTCAACAACAGAATCAACCTGTCTTCTTATAACTCTTTTTGGATTTGCCAATCACATTTTGCGTACTCATTCCGTTATGCAAAGATTAAATATAATTCTGTGAAAATTAATTTAATAGTTGCATACGGCTAGAAGCAATAAGAACCTAATGGGTCACACATAAGACTTGGAACCCAAAAGAGAAACAGATGTTAATTAATTGATGGAAGCCCAACTGAGCCCAATAAGGCCCAGTTAATGATGGGGGCAATTTTATGTATATAAAATACATAAATAATTAATTTGGTTTTATCAATTCTAATTAGATTAGGATTATGAATGAAATTAGTTAAAGGACAAATAAGTTAGGAGTTTTAATTAGATTATATTACTCCTATTATTATCCTATAAGGTTACTAATATTATCTTTATATTTAAGATATAATTATAGATAATAAATAAGAATTATATTCGGAATTAAATTCTTATTCAGTAACCTAATTCTATCTAACTAGGGTTTAGATACAAGAGGATATAAATACCCCCTTATATGCAATTTTCGAAATACACTTAGTAAGACGGGAGAGAGAATTTTGACCCACACCATAAGGACGAGATTATCTACCGCTTCCTTCCGTTCAATTGATTTTCATCTCTTTCTCTTTATCTTTGATCTTGTGTTGATTAATTAGAGACAATTTATTTTGGTTTTTATAAACGGTTGAATTCTAACTTGATCTTCGATTGTTTTGTTTTGCGCTCGGGAACTCGAAGTAAGAGTTGTGGGCACTTCGTTTACAACGGTAGATAGAACTCCTAAAAGGTATTTCTTTCTATCCCTCTTTATATGAAATAACGATTAACAGATCTTGGGTTTATGGAAATAGGTTAAAAAATTTATATATCCGCTGCCATACGTTAGCCTATTTTCTTTCATATATATCATAAAGGAGTGAACCAGCGCTCCAGCAAGTGCAGATTTAACAAGAGTTAGCCGACCAGCGAAAGAGAGAGAGGTTCCTTTCCAACAACTGAATTTTTTCAGATAACGGTCCACCAGAGAAAGTAGATGGCGGCTTTTAGGGGCACCCTGAAATAACGGGACCCCAAGGTAAGTAAACAGAACCTCAATGTTCCTTAATCCCAGAACATAAGATAACTGATTGGCCCGACGGCAGGACATTATGCTGCCAAAGTAGATTGAAGACTTTAACAATAATTACAATTTTTGCTTGAACATCCAAATCCTGACCATTCACGTTGTACCAACACTCCTTTATAACATGTTACCTACACATGGATTGAAATCTAAAATTGTTCCTTCAAAGGATTGGATTATGATAGAAAGAGATACTGGAAGAATACGCACTATTGACCAAGGACACGTCTCAAACATACCTTTATAGGCCAAGAATTTGTCCACAACTTTTTTATGCTTGTACATTTCATCTTAATTAAAAAATTACTAAGAGAAAACCAACATGATATTAGCAGGTTAATAGTTTATTAATAGATTTATGGTCAAACTTTTGAATTGTCTAGGTTAAAATGTTAATCCAAAAAGGACATAAAGTTTTTCAAGCCATAGTAACACCATTACCTAATTCAGTAATGTATAAACAGATCTAATTCACTTATGAACAAATGAAAATAAAATGTTTTATTAAGATACAATTGTAGATATATTTACATCATAAGAATCTTAGAAAGCCCTAATCCTAAGAGAGATATATACAAGTCTCTTTAATTTTAACATCCCGCTGGTAAGACAGGCCCTGTAAATTTGGGTTTGATATTGACACATTCTGCTATTGCACGACTCGGTGTTTTACCAACGTATCGTAGATTAATGCCACCCAAGTCCACTTCTTCACATGGATATTGTTTGCTACAAATTAGTTGAATAGCTTTAGGAGTAAAAGAAGTGCCTCTTATATTTTTAAAGGAAATTTTGGAGAGCTTGACATTGGATTGAGTCTGGCAAAATCATCAAAAAACACATAAAAAGTTAAATGTTATGAAATAATACAATAAAATTTATATTAGAAGTATTGTGGTTAAAAAGAAAATTATTCTTATTTTATTTGAGTAAGTAGTTATACTCTTAATACTTATTAAGGGTGCAACAATACTTTCTTTCTTTTTTCTCTTAATAGATACGATTATAATTATAATTACCTGTTTATTGCAATGATTGCTAGGGCAATACATTTGATCAATGAGGATAGGATTGGAGACATTGTTCATGGTAATATCTTCAAACACCATGTTAGATGCAATGCTTTTATACATTCCTGGCCATGTTTTGATCCTAACACCATTATCTGCATTATTGATAACGCATCTCTTAATTGATACCCCGCTCACAGGTTCTTCATTCTGATACTTCCCTAAACTTCCAATACTAATTCCATGGCCAGGTCCACATGATACGTCAACAATGTTAATTCTTGAGCTACCATCCCCGATTGAAATACAATCATCGCCGGTACCAATTTTAGTACTCTCAATATTTATTCCTTCACAACGTCCCATATGAATTCCATCTGTATTGGGACTCATTGCGGGTGCTTGTATTATAACGCGTCTGATAGTTATGTTACGACACTCTAATAGATTGAAATGGAAATTCTTACTATCCATAGATTTTATGTTCTCCACCGTGCCATTCTCAACGTAATCCAGCCTAAGATTCTGAAAAGAAAAAATATTTTTAGAAATACTTATAATGATTTTAGTTACGTTATTGTTAAGAAATTATCAATATAAAAATAAGAAAAAGAAGAGGAAAAAAATCATACCATGGGAAGATTCTTGCAATTAGGGTTCTTTTGACAAATGTTGTGTTTCCATGCACTAGATCCATCACCATTTAATATGCCACCTCCTGTAATTCTGAAATTATTAACATGACTCACTCTAATCCAATAGTCTCCTGTATGAGCTGCAAGGCTATTTGGCGCTTTTAGATTTCCTTTAATAACAAGAACTATTGGAGCTTTGCAAGGACCATTCAAAGATATTTCCCCTAATAAATAATTCCCATTCGGAATAAGAATTTCGCTAGATGATGGGCTTCCACAAGCTTCTTTCCAAGCATTCAACAACGCCTATAAATAAAGTTATGAATCAATTATTTGAATTTATCAAAGTATATGCTTTTATTGTATAGTATAAACAAAGTTAAACATAGCAAGTTCCAACAATGTCTTCATAAAATGATATTGTCCTTCTATTAGTTTTTATCGAATCCTGATTTTTTTTTGTCAAAATTGAAAAAATTACACATTCAAATATCATTCATGAACATTTTTAATACTAACAGAAATAAGAGAAAATTCAAAAGACATGTTTATCTCCTTCGGTAAAATAAGTAAATAAATGGGTTCCGAATAGGAAGCTTGCAGCAGAGGGCTCGCTACTGACTGACTAGACTTACATCCAGAAGGTTCTCTATTGATTCAAACGCTGTACCTATGGGATAGGGATAGCGAAAGAGGAAAAAACCGAAGATTTCACATAGTACTTTTGATCGAAAAATCAATCTGATTTATTTTGTACCCTTCGCTCAATGAGAAAATGGGTCAGATTCTACAGGATCAAACCTATGGGCTTTTTCTCAGAACTGTTTTGGGGAGAAGAAAGACTCACAAGGCGGTTAGGTGAGGTGCCAAGAAAGGATGATCTTCAAATATTACGTATCAAACTGATTTGAAATTCTAGACAATTCGATAGGATCCTACGTGGACATCAAATTTTAAGGTTTCAATTTTTTTACTTTTTAATGGGTAACAATCATGTTGCTTCATTTTTAATAAAGTACTAATTACTTTGCAAATTAATTACTGTCGGATGGTTCCAATAATAATGACAAAGTCATCTTGCTCTATATAAATAAAGACGAATTTATAAGTAAATAAAAATTGTAACATATTTTTGGAGAAATAATTAAGAAAAACTATAACTTAATATACATATTATAAGCATAATTAATATCTAGAAATCATAAAGCGTAAAGGAAAAAAAAGTTATATATATAGCATTTTAATTAGTTTGATGGAAGATTTTAGTTGAAATGAAGATAATATTGATGTATAAACACAAATTAATAACCTGATCGATATTTGAGGTTTGGCTAGCTTTACCACCATATTTTGTAATATCGAAGATAGCTGCCTCTACAATTGAACCTAACAATAATAAGAAGGGAATTGTAAAATAATTGATGATTGGACTCATCTTTAATGATTTTCCAATTCCCTTAATTTTCTACTTACTCTACTAGATATATTTATACTTGTAATTTATCATTCAATTTGCGATAATTTCTACAAGCATGCTATTTTTATAATTTTAGTCGTTTATTGTTTAGAATTAATGGTAAGATTTTAGTTAAGAACAAGTCAAGCATGTTTGTTTCAATTTTCTACCAATTTTCTGTTTTCATTTCCTTCATATATATCATTATGGAATGTATATCTAAATTAAGATTCATTTCCTAATAATTTTGTAATATTTTATTATAATTATTTCATTATATTATTTTTACCATATTTTTAAGAATTAGTTATTATTCGATTTGAGGAAATAAATAGAAGAGTTTGACTAATTTAAATCTAACTTTGATATCAGGGTTGTGCGGCTTGTCGCTTGGCTCGATAAACGCTTAATCGTATTCAGCTCGATTTATAAAACGAGCCGAACTAGAGCATTAAAAAGTTCAGCTCAAAACCTTGAAAGCATATTTGATTACAAGTTCATAAATAAGTTCATGAATAAGTTTGATTATAATGTTCATAAAAGGCTTATGAGCAAACTCGGTTTGATTATATTTTTTAATAATATTATAATTATTATTTTTAAAAGAGGGAGATAATAAAGAACATGTCCTTGTGGTGGTGGTGGTCGTTAACCTACCTCAGGCTGCACCGATTGCGACGGCTACACCGTTATCCTCTTCTATCGATAAACCGATGGGAATCACCTATTCTTTCCTGAAAGCCACAAACCTTACCCTTAAACTAGGAAAACTAATGTTGGACGAACCCGCCACATAATTTCATCTAAAAAATTCATGATGGATCGGGACCATTATTGGTTCTAGTTATCCAAATGTTGAAATGTCAGCTAAACCGCTGACGTGTCATCATTTGGGTTGTCGGATCACTACTACCCTTGGTCCACCAAATAATTTGTCAACAAATAAATGAGAAGTAATTAATAATTAATAATTAATAATTAGACGATAATATTTATTGGTTGGATCACCACTAGAAATACGTTGGAAAAATATTTTTTATTATTGACTATGATTTATTAGACTTTGCAAGTTTTTTCTTTACACGTATCATTTTTCAATAAAAGGTTACATCTCAATTTTCATTCATCCAATTCATTACTCCCTATACTTTTTTTGATGAAAGGTTGGGACGAGTTCAGACTTGCATTCGGACATCCAACTATGTTGGCACCCCCTATGGCAAGCCTAAACAAACCCAAATATTATTAAAAAAAAGAAAGAATGGTACAAGAAAGAGTCAAAGAATGCGTAAATGAGAAATGTTACATAAATCATCAAAAACAAAAGCCTGACAGAAGTCAAGAGCAGAGTGCCACCAAAATAGAGATGAAGCCGTGACCCCAAAGAGAGCCAGCGCATCCGCTGTTCTCTTGCCCTCGCGGTAAATGTGAGTTACGATGAGTTCCATCTGAGAGCATAATTGTAAACAATTTAACCATTGCTGCCTTATAGTCCATGGGACTGATTTTGAGCGATTTTTGAGTAATTGCACAGTCAGGCTTGAGTCTGATTCGATTTAGATTTTGAGCCAACCTTTCTCCCAAGCCATTTCTACCGCTAAAATCACTGTCCGAAGCTCTACAATGAACGCAAAGCTATCAGGAATCGAAAAGGCGAAACAACCTTTCACAAAGCCTCTGTCGTTTTTGTAAATTCCGCCCGCGCCTGCTGCCCCTGAGGAACCCGAACAAGAACCGTCCGTATTTACTTTTATCCATCCAGTGCCTGGAGCAAGCCACCGTACCTGGATGATATTGGGAGCCGGAGAAGGGCGGGCTGACGCCGGTTGTGTTCCCTGCAGATGGAAATGAAGAGCAGCGATAGCATTTTGGATTGAAGGCAGCTCGCCATTGAAGATGGCGTTATTTCGGAACTTCTAGATGAGCCATGGGCAAGTCACGACACCCACAGCCCAAGCCTTTACAGCGCCTTCCCGAACCCGACATCGAAGAATGACAGAGAAAAAGTTCGCGATACTAGACGCGCGAGGCACGGACAACTCAAATCTTGAGCAAATAAAGCACCATAGTGCAGCCGTAAAATTACAGGTCACAAACAGGTGGTCCGAGGATTCCACGCTTCCGTTACAAAGAACACAGTTGCTAGCCAAGTAGAAGCCAAATTTCTGCAGAATATCATGAGTTGCAAGTTTACCGTGGAGCAGTTTCCAGCAGGACGTCGACCTACATGAAGGAATACATCCGCGCCAAATAAAAGGAGCCCAAATTACCTTATCAACCGTGTAGGCCCTAAGGTTATAGAAGTCCTTGGCCGTGTAGGCGCCGCTTGCCGATGGGATCTCGACATAGAAATCCATCTCGTCAATTCCCCACTTACCTGCAAGACGTTGTTACGAACGCTAAGGGGCAGAAAGTCGATATTGATCCATTGATCACCGTCTAAAAATTCCTTGACATTGTTGTAGAGGTCAGTCTGCCATTTTTCTGTGATATTCAATTGGTTCGCCATCGTAGGCTCCACCCATGTGTCCGTCCAGAAATTAAAATTAGAGAGAGATCCAATCCACCAGCGGATATTAGTACGGAAGGTTGTGTAACAAACCTTGCAAGAAGCCCCTACACTTGAATTAGTCAAATAGTTATTAGCCTGGAAAAATTTATAAAGGAATTGGGTTTTCAGCAGTCTAATCACGAAAGAGTCCCCCTGAATTAGGTCCCAACAAAGCTTTCCCAGCATAGCCTCGTTAGAGATTCTGTAATTTTTAATTCCGAGCCCCCTGCATCAAGGGTCCGACCACAAATCTGTTGGGAATTAGGCTAAGGTATAGCAGCGGAAATATAAAAATTTTAGCCTACTTTCTTTTAACCATAGGATCCGTTAATCGTTATTTCATATAAAGAGGGATAAGAAGAAATACCTTTTGAAGAACAATCTACCGTTGTTAATGAAGTTCCCACAACTCTTCTCCGAGTTCCCAAGCACACAGTAAAACACTGTGAGATTAAGTTAGAATCAACCGTATGAGATGCAACCAAAATAGATTGCCTCTTATTAATCAACACAAGATCAAAGAAAAAGGAGATAGATGAAATTAATCGATCGATGGAAGCCGTATGAATTCTTGTCCACGAACTAGGGGAGTCGAATTCTCTTTCTCTCTCTAACTTGCAAATTTCGAAAATCACAAAGGGGAGTAATAATGGCTTGGTCGAAATTCTCATGTAGTAGGGGGTATATATAATCACTTGTATCTAAACCCTAGTTAGATAGGAATAGGTTACTTAATAGGAATTCAATTTGGAATAGAATTCCTAATTATTATCTCACTATATATCTAATATATCTAGGATAATAATAAATAACCTTATTGGATAATAATAGGAGTATATTAATCTAATTAAAACTCCTAACTTAATTATCTCTTAAATAATTTAATTTATATTCCTAATCAAATTAGGATTAATGGAATTAAAATAATTCCTTACTAATTATATATAAATTTCGCCCCCCCCTTAATTAAATGGGCCTTACTGGGCTCAATTGGCCTTCCATCAATTAATAACATCCATCTCTCTTTTGGTTCCAAGTCTTATGTGTGATCCATTAGGTTCTTACTACTTCTGGCCGTATGCAACTATTAAATTAATTTCTTCAAGAATTATATTTAATCTTTGCATAACGAAATGATGTACTGAGTATGTTATTGGCAAGTCTGTAATCATTCCCCCAGAGTCCGTTAAGAAGACAGGTTGATTCTGTCGTTAACCTTTCCGTATTAGTTATACTATAATTCGATCCTTTATCAACTACATCCTTGAACTGAATCTTATGACTATGGATGATGTCAAGTCACATATAGCGAGACGTTCATTTTACTTGTACAGGCCGAGTCAACTCAAAAAGATAGGTTAAGTGAAATCTGTATTTCTTACTCTTAAGCTATCACCTTGCAAGGATTTAGAGTCGAGTCTTCCACAAGCGATCCTTGGATGTATCTCCCATTTATCGGGAGTGATAAATGCTCAATCCAATGTATAACTACCCTGACATTACCTCCTGTGACACCCAACCTTTGTTGTTCACACCCCAGAGTCATCTCTGTTAAGGATCGTGGGATAACAGGATCAAAGTCTCACATTCAGTAATTCAGGATGACCAATTAACATTCCTTTGAGTCTGAGGATTAGTTATACCTATTAATACCAATGAGATGAACATGTGACAAGGATGAATCTACCCATCCTGTTATCTCAAATCGGATCCCCAATCCTAATGAACAACTTTTCATCGGATCTATGTAACTGTCCAGATATCTGTATATATGAAGCTTGTGAGATTAGCTTTCTATCGGACAGAAGACATTGTTACATACAAGTCTCAACAGTGATATATCAATCCTAAACATATCACTTGACTTGGGGTGGTTTTAAGTTTATTAGTTTATTATAAAGTTTTGTCTCACTTCATGCTTGTATGAACACTTTATAATCACTTTAAATAAACTTACGGATTTCCTTTTATTAGACTTTATTTAGTGCTTAAAAGGGATTGCCTTTATATAGTTATAAAACATATATCTCATTAAAACAAATGATATAAAGAACAATTCATTTACATTAAGTTTGTATCCTAGAACAATTGTCTATAAGACACCAAACCCCAACATACTCCCACTTGGACTAAAGCCAATTGTTTCTAAAACTTATCCCAGTAGAAGTTAAATGAGGATCATATATTCTCTGGGTTAAAGGCTTTGTCAACGGATCTGCAACGTTGTCCTCTGTAGGTACTCTTTCTATTCTCACATCTCCTCTAGCCACAATCTCTCTAATGATGTGGTATCGCTTAAGGTAATGCTTGGATGCATTATGAGACCGTGGTTCCTTTGCTTGCGCAATGGCTCCATTGTTATCACAGTACAGTGTAATGGGATTGACAATGTCAGGCACCACACCTAGTTCTGTAATGAACTTTCTAATCCAAACTGCTTCCTTTGCTGCTTCTGCAGTGGCGATATACTCTGACTCGGTCGTAGAGAAAGCCACGCTTCCCTGCTTGGAACTCTTCCAACTGACCGCGCCCCCATTCAAGATAAAAGGTATCCTGATTGGGATTTAAAATCGTTCTCATATGTGAGATGACTAGCGTCTGAAAATCCTTCTATTTTCAAATCTCCTTTTCCGTAGACTAGGAACATATCTTTAGTCCTTCTCAAGTACTTAAGAATGTTATTGACGGAAATCCAATGCTCGTCTCCTGGATTCCCTTGGTAACGACTTGTTATAGATAACGCAAACGCTACGTCAGGTCTAGTGCATAGCATAGCATACATAGTCGAACCGATTGCGCTGGCATACGGGACTACAGCCATGCGTCGTTTATCATCATCGGTTTTAGGACATTGATGATTTTTTTAACTTTACTCCATGTAACATGGGTAAGTTACCTCCTTTCGATTCAAGCATGCTAAACCGATTTAGCACCTTATCAATGTATGTAGCCTGTGAAAGACCAAGCAGTCTTCTCGATCTATCTCTATAGATCTTTATACCAAGTATATAAGCTGCTTCACCAAGGTCTTTCATTGAGAAGTTACCAGATAACCATACTTTCACTGACTATAAGAGAGCAACGTCATTTCCCATTAATAATATATCGTCCACATATAGTATGAGAAATGCTATAGAGCTCCCACTTGCTTTCTTGTCAATTCAAGCTTCTTCGCAATTTTGTTCGAAACCAAATTGTTTTATGGTTTCGTCAAAACGCTTATTCCAGCCTCTAGATGCCTGCTTGAGTCCATAAATGGATCTCTAAAGTTTGCAAACTTTATTTGCATCCTTCGATATGAAACCTTCAGGCTGCATCATATATACATCCTCAAGCAGGTTTCCGTTCAGGAAAGCTGTTTTCACATCCATTTGCCAAATCTCATAATCAAAATGAGCGACAATTGCAAGCATGATTCTGATTGATTTGGACATAGCCACAGGAGAGAAAGTTTCGTCATAATCAATTCCTTGCTTCTGACGATATCCTTTCGCTACTAACCTAGCTTTGTAGGTGCTAACCTTTCCATCCATGTCTGTCTTCTTTTTGAAGATCCATGGTAGGGGCGTTTCGTCCCTATCTTTTAGCGTGGTTTACGGTTTATTTTCGAGTTAAATAAATAAGTTTATTACAAAAATAGAGTGTTTTAATAAAATAATGAAATAAAAATAAAATCCGAGCTTTCGGTTAATTTCCTTTATTTTTAGTTGAATTTAGAGAATAAAATGTCAAGCTAACTCGGCTCGTGAGAAGTGTATTTCGCAGGAACAATAAGGAGCAAAAATCCACTCATACGCGGGGCGTATCAACCCTTACGCGGGACGTGTAGACAAGTGTGTCAGAAATGATTGATCAATCCTGAACCACCACATGGAATCTACTCAGCATACGCGGGGCGTATGACACACTACGCGGGGCGTATGACACATGTCGGCAATAATTGGCCTAATCCTGAAGTCAGACTGCATTGTCTCCCGGAGTCAACTCTCCATACGCGGGGCGTATCACTATGTACGCGGGGCGTAAGAGGCAGTTCTTCAATGTAAAAAGATCAGAGACTCAAACACGCGGGGCGTACTTCAGCTACGCAGGGCGTGTTTGAGATAATTGGACATAGAATTGGTCCACATGCAGGAGATTTCTGACAGAATGGGCATATACGCGGGGCGTGTATTACCATACGCAGGGCGTGTCCTGAGATTTCTGCACCAAATAATGTTGCTCCATACTTGTACCTTGTGAAGATACAATTCTACCCCTAGCTTGATGTATAAATAAGAGTGACTAGCACTCATTTAGGGACACTACCAGGTACTACCTTCTACTATCTATCTCATACCTTTACCTTATAGTTGTTGTATAGTTTTGGTTTTAGATTCGGTGTATGTAATAAAACTCTCCCCTTTCGGGCTTGTTCGTTGATCCCGTCACTCCGTCAAGTTCCGCTCCATCATTCGTCACCAAGCTCGAGAGTTCCACCTCCAAGTCCTGAGCGACGGCCTTGAGTCCGGTTGGCTAGTTCCGAGGGCCGATTCTTCCCTCTTCGCTTGCTAACTAGCTTGCACTCTTCCTATGTACTAGGCTTGGTTGTATTCATCATTTTTATTCTCCATATTTATAATATATGATTTGTAATTTCTGTTTCTATATACGTGTTAATGTTTATTACTTGCTTTGATACTTATAATTGACTATTGTGTAGGGGAACGCGATTTCCGACGCCATCCGGGCTATCTTTAGGGATTCATATAGGTGTTGCCTTACTGGAAGTGACGCTCTGGAAACCGTAGGAATTGACACACCACGGAACTTACGGGCCCTAGTTTCTGATCCCCAGCATTAGACACGCCTTGACTAGGAATCACGTAGTCTAAGTACTTCACGGGTCGGTCGAACTACACATAGCCGTCTTTGCAAGAATAGATTATCAATCGCATATATATTCGGAGTCTTTGTTTGTCATATTTATAACTTATCGTCGCCATTGCACTTCGTAGAGTATTTGTTATATAAAATCTGCCTCACCAATAGTTTAGGAGTAGTTAGTAGTTGTCACCAAAACCCCTTTAAAGTATTCACCGCTTAAATAACGTATAAAACCGAGTCGTTTAATACTTGTAGTTATAAATCCCGTGGATTCGATACCCGATCTTAACCGGATTATTACTTGATACGACGGGGTACACTTGCCCCTAAGTAGTGACGTCTAGTGAATTTAGAGCAATTAGAAAGACCACATCCATAGTTCCATAGCACACTCATATCACACTACATCCGTAAACACACCGCTAGACGAAACACACATCAAGTTTTTGGCGCCTTTGCTGGGGATTTATAATTTCTTGCAATATTAGACAAAAACGTTTTATTGTTAGTTTAAGCATTCGTAAATATTACTTTCTTTTTGTGTGAATAAGTTATTTTGTTTCGTGTTGTTACTAATGATTTGTTTCATGGTATGATGCTTCATAGTCGTCATCGGTGGGACGACCGCATGGATGACGAATGCCCACACTCAACCTCGCAATTCGATGTGATAAATCCTTTGCTTAACGATATTCATGAAAGATTATCTAACACTGAGACATATTTCAGGGAAATAGGAAATCTATGGGCTAGATTGAAGTCTCCTCTTGATTCCACCGCGGATGAATCAATTCGAGATTCCAATTCGGTTCGCCAAAATGGGAAGCTCGGGTTAATTAAGTTTTCTCAAAAGGATCCCCCAAGGAATAAAAGTCGTTTCAGTTGTGGGAAAACGGACATCGATGAGTCGGTTGTGCGCGGACCCATGGAAATAAATCCAACATTAGAAGAGTCGGAGGTTCCTTCTACATCAGAACATTTCGCTCTTTTTGAACTACCAAAGGAGTAAAAAAGGGAGCAAACCAAACTCTTCGATAATTTCTGTAAATATAGTTTTTGGTTTTTGTTAAATTCTTTTGAAGCTAACAATCCGTTTTGTAGGTACGGGTTGTTTATTCAAGAATTTGGATATCTTACGCGATTAGAGGCATTCACCTAGGATGGGAAGAAGTCGAGCTACTCCGACTCTAAACGTAGCATCGGTTTGAGTTTCTCAAACCACTTGTTTATATATATCTAAACCGTATTTTTTTTCTATTTGCACGCTTTCTTTATTTTTGCGTGTGACATTTTTCCCGTGTCTTGTTATATTGGTACTATTTTTATTTTTATTTTTATCTTTATCTTTTCTCAAAAATTAAAAGAAAAACAAATCCCTTTAGAAATCCAAATATACGCGGGGCGTACACACCCTTACGCCCCGCGTGTTCCGGGCTCTGCTCTTTTTCATAGCAAAAATTACAGAGGATGCGGGGCGTCCCTACTCCACGCCCTGCGTGTTTCCCTGTTCTACAAAGAATAAAAAGGCCACGTGTAGGGATACGCAGGGCGTCCCTTCAGACACGCCCCGCGTATCCTGGGGAGCTGCGAAATGCAGATTCCCCATGGCAACCTTTCCTCTTTCCTCTCCCATCAATCACCTCTTCCCCAAAAATCTTTCCCACTTCTCCACTCCACATCCCTTTCTCTCCAATCACATCACAACCTTTCCAAATCCATAATAAATTCATCTTAATTACTCATTAGAATAATAAAAACATTAAATACACCATTAAAACCCATAAAAATTTGAAAAGACTAAATTCAAAAAAAAAAAACGAGCACTCACGCGGGACGTACCCATGAGTACGCCCCGCGTCTCCGCCTTCTCCCAGAAAAAAATCTAACTAGGAGACTTGACACGCAGGGCGTCCCACACGGTACGCCCCGCGTGTCCAACCGAAATAAAGTCATAAGGCGGGATACGCAGGACGTGGCCCCTTCACGCCCCGCGTGTCCCGCCTAGGAATCCGAACACTCTTGGATTCCCCCTTCTTTTTCTATTTAAACTTACCCTCCTTTTCCCCTTTCTTCCTCACAAATCACTCTAACCTTCCCCACTATCTCTTCATTCTTACTTCCCCCTCATACAACCATGACCCAAAGCAAGTGACCCGCGATTGACCACCCCCCACGGGCCACTCGTGCTCGCTCCGCTCGTTCTACCCAAAATCAACCATCCCCCGACCGGGAAGAAACTCCACCCCTCACCCGACAATACCGGGCACCCTTCCACCTTCTCTCCGAGGCCAAAGCCGAGGCTTATCACACCCTCTCCACCAATCAGCCCTTGATCCTCCCGTACTTCACATTGGACATTCTCGAGCATGACAACGTGCGTGATGCTTTTGTAGAGCGCCTCCGCACTCTTGGTTTGGAGGACCACTTCCGGGCTCGTCATCATGTTTATCCATCTTTGGTGTTGGAATTTTTCACCACCATGGCTTCCAACAATGTCCCGGGTGCAGCCCTTTTCACCTTCCGTCTACATAACAACCCCTTCTCCATTGACACTCAATGGATCCGCACTCACTTCACCAAACAAACCGAAGAGGGCATCACTGTATGGCCGGATGGCGTCTCCGCTAAGGAATTCTGGACCTCCATCACCGGGTCCAACAAATTTGACGTCTCCAACCTTCGACCATCATGCATCCGAGACCCCGGCCTCCAACTTCTCCACCGGTTCATCAATTATTATTTCTCGGGAAATCGGAGGCCGTCAAGGTGAACATACACGAACTACTTGCCCTCTATTGTGCCGAGAATAAGCTCGCTTACGATTGGTCCTATCTTGTGGCGGTCCACCTCCACGCAATGCCACGACGGAAGCGGGCTCAACTCGGTTTGGGCCACCTCATCACTATCTTCGCCACCTCCGCCCTCGGCGCAAACACCTTGGATCACCTCCCAAGCCACGAACCACGGCCGCTAAGTAAAAACGCTTTCAAATCCCTTGGGCAGCCTACTTCCGGTCCGGGGGAGAGTTCGGGGGCAGCCCGACATGCGGGGGAGGCCCAATATCAAGGGGATAGCGGTTCGGACTCGGACATGGGGCTTAATTTTAGTCCTCCACCCAACCATGACTTTAACGCCATTTATGGTCGGTTGGATATCTTGGAGGATAACCAACGGCGGGACCGGGTTCATTATGACGCCCAATTTGCCACCCTCAACACCCGCTTCGATACCATTGAGGCACAACAACGTGAGGACCGGACCCATATCGATACTCGTTTCGATGCCCTCACCGCCTCCTTCGCTTCCTACTTCAACCTCCATGGCAATCCGCCTCCACCTCAACACTAGTTCCCTTTCCTTTTTGTTTTTCTTATGATGTTTTTGTTGTTCTTTTTGTTGTTGTTAATGTACTTTCTGTTTATTTTATTATTTTAGTGATTTTCGTTTATGTTTCGTATTGTTTTTCGTTTATTTTTGTAATAACACGACGCAGGGCGTACCCCATGGCACGCCCCGTGTCCCTTCATTTTTATGTTTAAAAATGGTTCAGAAACTCAAACACGCGGGGCGCCTCTTTCCCACGCCCCGCGTATTTGAGTCTCTGCCCAAAAACATTGCAAAACGTACTGGTTACGCGGGGCGCCCCTGTGGGCACGCCCCGCGTAACCCCTGACCACTAAGGGTCCTCTTTTTCTTTTCCTTTCTCACTTTATTTTCGTTTTTGTTTTTGTTTTCCTTTCTTTTTGCGACGCCCTTGGAATAGGCGTCATTTTAAATAACGCGGAGGGACGTGCAACCCCGCACTTAACATTTGTTTTGCACTACCAAAAACAAAAATAAAAATAAAATAAACAACAAAATAATTAAACTAATTTATTGACTCTCTTAAATTTTCCCGACACGCTATCCCTCCTTTGAAAATTAATTAAAGTTCCGTTATTTGTCATCAAAAATAAAAGTATCGGAACATAAAAGGAATGATTCGATGAAGAAATTTTAGTCTTGGTTTTGAAATTAGGGAATTTGTGCAAAGCTTAGGTTAGTACTAAACTAAGGCATTGAGTCCTAACCCAATTGTTATCTCCATAATGAACTTTAAAAAGGCAATAAAAACGGGATAGTTGAGAATTTAGCGAAAACTTGATAGTGCACAATTTGAACCCGAATCTTTGTGAGGTATTTTTGAGCCTAAAAGAGTTCGTACGAGAACTCTAATTCTTTCACAATTTTTCGAGAGCTTTGACTTCACTCGACTCATAGAATTTGCATCAAATACCGGGTTAAGTATACTTATTTGTGGTGAAAACGGCAATAGATGATCAACCGAACCCACTTAGGCTAATTTTTCTTAATTTATTTTTCTCGTTTTCATTAAACATTAGGAAACCCCTTCGAGCCTAATAACCCATTTTTTTGTTAATACCCTTTTATCATTCAACCCCTTTTTCCTCTTGTCCAAATACCGACAAAATCAATTTGCACCCGAATTATCCGAAATAAGTCACGACCTTAGCAAATGAGCACCATAAGATTTCAAAATTTTGTTTTTGTGCCTCTATCAAAACAAAGGATACAATAAAAGTAAAAAGGCATTCTCAAGCTCCACCCGAGCAATTTTGAAGTATATCTTGTAAAATTCGCTAAGGCCGAAGCAAAATGCGGTGCGATCATAAGTCAGTATTTTGGAACTTGAGTTTCTCAAAAACTAACCACTGAAAAACCTCCCACATTACAACCCCACTCCGGGTTCATTTTTAATATTGCCTAACCATATTTTAAGAGGAAAAACCCGGATAAAAATGCAAAATTCAACATGATCTCGAGTAAGTGCAAAGAAGAGCGATAAAGCACCGACCCACCTAAAATTGAGCGTAAGAGCGAAATTCCGTGGTGAGGTACTATCGGGTTCTCATAAGATAATCAACCCCCATTAATATTGCCTATTAATCTTGATCATGGAGGTTTCAAACAAGTTTTGTACTCAATTGTTTGCGTAGGTACTTACCGAAACTTTTGCATAAAACCGTAACTTTGAAACCACGCACTTGGTAAAACCCCGAAGGTTTGTTTCTTAATCATCTCAATCCCTTGTCTTTCGATTTCTTTTTACTTGAGGACAAGTAAAACTTTAAAGTCCGAGGAGGTTTGATAGGGGCGTTTCGTCCCTATCTTTTAGCGTGGTTTACGGTTTATTTTCGAGTTAAATAAATAAGTTTAATTACAAAAATAGAGTGTTTTAATAAAATAATGAAATAAAAATAAAATCCGAGCTTTCGGTTAATTTCCTTTATTTTTAGTTGAATTTAGAGAATAAAATGTCAAGCTAACTCGGCTCGTGAGAAGTGTATTTCGCAGGAACAATAAGGAGCAAAAATCCACTCATACGCGGGGCGTATCAACCCTTACGCGGGACGTGTAGACAAGTGTGTCAGAAATGATTGATCAATCCTGAACCACCACATGGAATCTACTCAGCATACGCGGGGCGTATGACACACTACGCGGGGCGTATGACACATGTCGGCAATAATTGGCCTAATCCTGAAGTCAGACTGCATTGTCTCCCGGAGTCAACTCTCCATACGCGGGGCGTATCACTATGTACGTGGGGCGTAAGAGGCAGTTCTTCAATGTAAAAAGATCAGAGACTCAAACACACGGGGCGTACTTCAGCTACGCAGGGCGTGTTTGAGACAATTGGACATAGAATTGGTCCACATGCAGGAGATTTCTGACGGAATGGGCATATACGCGGGGCGTGTATTACCATACGTGGGGCGTGCCCTGAGATTTCTGCACCAAATAATGTTGCTCCATACTTGTACCTTGTGAAGATACAATTCTACCCCTAGCTTGATGTATAAATAAGAGTGACTAGCACTCATTTAGGGACACTACTAGCTACTACCTTCTACTATCTATCTCCTACCTTTACCTTATAGTTGTTGTATAGTTTTGGTTTTAGATTCGGTTTATGTAATAAAACTCTCCCCTTTCGGGCTTGTTCGTTGATCCCGTCACTCCGTCAAGTTCCGCTCCATCATTCGTCACCAAGCTCGAGAGTTCCACCTCCAAGTCCTGAGCGACGGCCTTGAGTCCGGTTGGCTAGTTCCGAGGGCCGATTCTTCCCTCTTCGCTTGCTAACTAGCTTGCACTCTTCCTATGTACTAGGCTTGGTTGTATTCATCATTTTTATTCTCCATATTTATAATATATGATTTGCAATTTCCGTTTCTATATACGTGTTAATGTTTATTACTTGCTTTGATACTTATAATTGACTATTGTGTAGGGGAACACGATTTCCGACGCCATCCGGGCTATCTTTAGGGATTCATATAGGTGTTGCCTTACCGGAAGTGACGCTCCGGAAACCGTAAGAATTGACACACCACAGAACTTACGTGCCCTAGTTTCTGATCCCCAGCATTAGACACGCCTTGACTAGGAATCACGTAGTCTAAGTACTTCACGGGTCGGTCGAACTACACGTAGCCGTCTTTGCAAGAATAGATTATCAATCGCATATATATTCGGAGTCTTTGTTTGTCATATTTATAACTTATCATCGCCATTGCACTTCGTAGAGTATTTGTTATATAAAATCTGCCTCACCAATAGTTTAGGAGTAGTTAGTAGTTGTCACCAAAACCCCTTTAAAGTATTCACCGCTTAAATAACGTATAAAACCGAGTCGTTTAATACTTGTAGTTATAAATCCCGTGGATTCGATACCCGGTCTTAACCGGATTATTACTTGATACGACGGGGTACACTTGCCCCTAAGTAGTGACGTCTAGTGAATTTAGAGCAATTAGAAAGACCACATCCATAGTTCCATAGCACACTCATATCACACTACATCCGTAAACACACCGCTAGACGAAACTTACATCAATCCACCTGCACCCAATGGGAATTATCCCTTCGGGTGGATCAACCAAAGTCCACACTTGGTTAGTATACAAGGAATCCATTTCAGAATCCATGGCCTCAAGCCATGCTTTAGAATCTGGACTTGTAAGAGCCTCTTCGTAGTTTTTGGGTTCGTCGTCTAACACGGGAACCTCATTATCATCTCCCACTACAAAACCATATCTAACTGGGAGTTCACGAACTCTTCGTGATCTACGAATAGGTGGCACTGGAGTCTCATCTAATGGGACTACTTCGGGTACCTCAACCGCTTTTGTTGTTTCAGTCGGTGTTTCTTCTTCTTGAACTTCGTCAAGTTCAATCACACTTCCCTTTTGTGTTTCTTCGAGAAACTCTTTCTCTAAGAAGGTTGCGTGCTTGGATACTATTACTTTCTGATCATCTGGATGATAAAAGTAATACCCTACGGTTTCCCTGGGATATCCAATGAAGAAACATTTATCAGATTTAGAATCTAGTTTGTCGGACGCAATGCGTTTGACATACGCTGAACAACCCCATACTCTCATAAATGAGAACACGGGTTTCCTACCAACGAACAATTCATATGGTGTGGAACTAGCGGATTTAGTTGGTACTCGGTTCAGGGTGAAGAGGGCAGTTTCTAAGGCATAGCCCCAGAACGTCTTTGGAAGTAAGGCCATGCTCATCATGGATCGTACCATATCCAATAGGGTACGGTTCCTCCTCTCGGATACACCATTGTGTTGTGGTGTATAGGGAGGTGTCCATTGTGAGCATATCCCACATTCAGTTAGATAATTCAGAAAATCATCCGAAAGATATTCGCCACCTCGATTGGATCGAAGCGTCTTTATTTTCTTTCCTAATTGATTTTCCACTTCATTCTTGAAGCATTTGAACTTGTCAAAAGCTTCTGATTTGTGCCTCATCAAGTAGATGTAACCATATCGAGTATGGTCATCTATGAAGCTTATGAAGTATCTGAATCCTCCTCTTGCTTGGACCGACATAGGACCGCATACATCTGAATGAATGAGTCCTAGAGTGTCTGATACACGCTCACCTTTATTGCTAAAGGGTGTCTTTGTCATTTTACCTTTTAAACATGATTCGCATGTTTCCAATGATTCGGAATCGATTGGATCTATAAGCCCATCTGAATGTAGCTTTAGCATGCGTCTCTTGTTTATATGGCCTAAGCAACAATGCCACAAGTAAGTTGAATTATCTAGCTTATGTCTTTTGGTATCTGTTAAGCCCAAAATATACCTAATATATCATTAGTAATTACATCAATATTGCTACGAATTTATGTTATTTATACCTATTTAGAATACTTTTACTCTCGAATATGTTTCTTTCTTGCAAGGTACATAAATATTTGGTAAAATCCAAATAGGAGTAAAAAGAGCTCAAAAACAGAAGAAAAACCTACAAAAGGAGTCGAAGACGACGAAAATTAATAACGCCAAGTCGAGGACACGAACGAGAGCAGAAATTCAGAAAAAGCTCCGTGCCGCGACCGCGGCCCCCCTCTTTCACGGCCGCGACACGCGTCCTTCAGCCACTTCTTCCCTTCGTCCGAAGCTCAACTTAATGCTCCCCCATTCACGGTAGTGAATTTGGATTCTCGGTAAGACCATGAACCTTTGCAGCACAATAAACACATGTCCGATTTCAACGAAACACGACTGTTCGGGTGGATAAAGACGTCCTTCCGCAGCGGACACGATCCTTCATAACGGACACGACATTTCGATCAAGACTCTTCAACATCTATAAATAATGAGTTGATGGAGAGTTGAAGAGATATGTGTGATATGTAGAAGAAAGAGATTAGTGTAGAATTTATGTAGAAATTCTGAATCAAGTGATTCAGAAGATAGATTTTGATTCTGTTCAAAGCAATATGATGTACACACATTGTTTACAAATTAATAACAAAATTCAGTAACGTTTAGACATTGTTCCAGTTTAGTTTTCATTTTGGTAGAGGCCGACCGTATCCCTATTACGAAGTTACAGCGAGAAGATTGAGTAGAGGATTCGCCCCTGAGTCTGACAAACTCTAACGAAACCCAAGGAAAGGATTGATCAACCCGTTCACTTGCACGCCGTCGAAGAATTCGATGCTCCATGTTCTCTGTAAACTTGTATCAATTTATATTTCATCTAATAAAGTCTGTTTTATTCGATACATCGTTATGCAGCACTTATGGTAACCAATCCACTAAAGTGACTGCTGGTGTTTTCATTAAAACGTAGTTTAATTCAAAATCTTTACAAGGAAACTTTGTTGAACACTTAGGCAAATTATCATCTCGAAAGAGTTTTAATTTGATTAAGGGCAACTATCCCGAAAGGGTTTTGTCGCGTTCAAAGCCAATTAATTAGAGGTTCCGTCATTTATTTCATCATTATAATTCATACAAAGTTTAAAGTTGTTTCTTTGCTTAATGCAAACAAATATACCTGCTTACTTTTCTAAAAGTACTAAAACGTTCCTGTTTTGCAAATTCATCCTTAAATCAGATATTTTCTAACATCTTCATATTCTAATCTAATTCTTGTTCTAGCAATTTCAAAACCAAAACCGATTAAACGATTTTCCATATTATAAACCTTTAAAAGTAAACTTAACCGAATTAAAATAAGTTTTTGTTAAAAAACGTTCCCTGTGGGATCGATATCTTTTATTACTACAAGCGTATACCGTGCACTTGCGGAAATCGTACAACAGTATCAATTGCGAAAACAGAAATATTATCATCCAACACATAAATCCCATTTTGTGATATTCCTACGAAATAGAAAATCGAATCTCTATAAAAATCGCAACGTTTGTCTTTTATTGAAATATGAAAACCGTCGTCAACTAGACGGCTAATAGAAATAATGTTATGAGACATCTCAGGAACGTATAAACAATTCCTTAATTCTATTACAAGCCCAGAGGGCAAAGTTAAAACATAATCTCCAATTGCGAGGGCGACAACTCTTGCTCCATTTCCCACTCGGAAGTTTATGCTTTCTTTCTTTAGTTCCTTAGTCTGTTTTAGCTCCTGCATATTTGTACAAATATGAGATCCACATCCGGTATCAAGTACCCAAGATTCAGACTGTGAAACTGTATTTATTTCAATATAAAACATACCAGATGTTGAAGCACCGCCATTTCCCTTCTTAAGGGCGGCTAGGTACTCCTTGCAGTTTCTCTTCCAATGCTCGTCTTTACCACAGAAGTGGCACTCTCCTTTGGGCTTCTTCACTTCCTTTCCATTATCTTTGTTGGGCACGGCTTTACCTTTCTTGGGATATTTAGGATTAGGAAAATTCCCTTTCCTCTTCTTTGATCCCTTAATGACAAGAGCCGGTATGGTCTTGTCTTTCTTCATATTAGGTTCAACCGACTTGAGCATATTTGCAAGCTCTTCAAGAGAGGTTTGCAAGTCATTCATCTGATAGTTCATGATGACCTGTGAATAACTCTCTGGGAGGGACTGAAGAACCAAGTCTGTACTTAATTCGTTGTCCATCGCAAATCCAATACTAGAAAGTTTGGTAATGTAGCCAATCATCTTGACACAATGTGTCATGACTGATGTGCCCTCTTGCATCCTGCAACGATATAGCAACTTGGATATCTCGTAGCATTCGCACCTGGTCTGTTTCCCAAACAGTTCCTTTAGGTGCACGATGATGGAATAGGCATATCCATTTCCTCATGTTGCCTTTGTAATTCCGATGTCCTCGATGCAAGTATGATGCATCCGGCATGATCGTCATCAGCCTTGTGCTTCTGATAAGCATCTATTTCCTCGATGGGAGCATCAACCTCAGGGACAAGGGGTATCGATGTATCAAGTACATACCCAATTTTCTCGAACTTCAAAATGATTTTGAGGTTACGAAACCAGTCGGTGAAGTTTGAACCATTCAGTTTGTTATCGGTAAGAATGTTTTGCAGATTGGTTTTAGTCATGATTTTAAGATTGTGTTTAATTAAACCTGAGAGTGAGAAAGAGTAAACGTATGTCATTCATTTGCTTTAAAGTATATCAATCTAAAATTATAGGACTTTTAGTTTATTTTAGATTGCTCCCACTATTTTGCCAAATTAATAGCCCTCCATATTAATTCGAAGAATTTCACAAATCCTTTAGTGAGCTAGGAACCTAACTCCTGAGATTTCGCCTTGAGTTTGCTCAACAAGCTAGTCTCATTTGTTAGGTAGATTCATGTAATCAATCACATCTCGAATGTGACTCCTAAGTTATTGGGTTACTAACCACATTAGTAACTAATATGCTACTCATATTAATCCTAACCATATTGCCCATTAGTTTATGACAACATGAGTTTGCTCATCCAATTATCATAATCTAATTTAAGTATTACCCCATATTCATGAAAGAACGATTTTCGATAATTCAGGTGTTACCATAAGACCCCGAGCTTGAGTTTGCTCAACAACCCAAAGGCCCCAGTACTTATTTACTTAACTTTTTAACGAGGGATTTTTATTTTAAGTCTCATAATCTAACTTAGTCTTGATTTGCTTTAGCATACATCAGACACATACATTCACATACATTGGGGTTATGGACATATCATGTAAATTATTCCGTCGAGCCAGAGACGGAATAAAAGGGCAAACCTAAGGAAATACTAACTATTACATATTTCTCTTTAGGTCCCCCGTCTTCTCCATGGCGCCTTGAAATTACATATTACTTTCTATACTACTATAAGAAAACTTCAATTGAATTGAAGGGAATCAGATGAGAGGAGAAATTACAATAGATAGTAGAAAGGCAGGACGCGCAGGCCCTATTTCAAAAATACCAAAAGACTAAAAGATGGTCCAAATATGTCCATAACTCCAAGCATGCATAGACTCAATTAAATAAATTTAATTGGTTGATTACATAACCGTCTTATGTAATATTTAGGTTAATCACATTAACTCGTCAAATTAACTTTCATCCAATTTTACTTCTAATCGTTTTGTATCTTTATATTAATTCTTAGATTAATATAACCATATAAAACGTCGATTATGCATGTCCCAATTATTTTGATTTCAATTCATTTAAAACTTTGATTTACAACTTGGTAAAAACAAACTTTTAAACGAATTTTCATTCGATAATCAAAACAGAAAATTATTAATTTCCGAAACATATATATATATATACAAATTATATTCAAGCCGATTTTAACAATTAAAATCAAGTGGGATTCGGGCCGAGGGCCCGAAGCCGGGCTGCTGCCGTTGGGCAGCAGCCGCGCGACGGCGGCTGGTCGTGCCTTGAGGCGCGACCCGAGCCGCTGTCGTATTTTTTTTAAATATATAAACATATATATATATATATCAGATTTTAAAACGGTTTTAAAAACGATTTTCAGAAATAGGAAAAACTACAATAGATTTCCGTTTTATCTTTAGAATTAATAAAACTAGTTTTATTAACATAACCATAAAACTAATAGATTTTGTTATAATGATTATCAATCGAAATAATCAGGAACATACGCATAATCTATTTTAATTAACAATTAATTAAAACTTATTTATCTTTAGAATCAATTAATCAAAACAATTTGTTAATTAATCCTAACTATAAATATTTATTCAATCCTATTGAAAAACTTCTAAATTTTCATATATGAAATAACGGATTTAATGATGGCTCTGATACCACTGTTGGGAATTAGGCTAAGGTATAGCAGCGAAAATATAAAAATTTTAGCCTACTTTCTTTTAACCATAGGATCCGTTAATCGTTATTCCATATAAAGAGAGAGAAGAAGAAATACCTTTTGAAGAACAATCTACCGTTGTTAATGAAGTGCCCACAACTCTTCTCCGAGTTCCCAAGCACACAGTAAAACACGGTGAGATTAAGTTAGAATCAACCGTATGAGATGCAACCAAAATAGATTGCCTCTAATTAATCAACACAAGATCAAAGAAAAAGGATAAATGAAATTAATCGATCGATGGAAGCCGTATGAATTCTTGTCCACGAACTAGGGGAGTCGAATTCTCTTTCTCTCTCTAACTTGAAAATTTCGAAAATCACAAAGGGGAGTAATAATGGCTTGGTCGAAATTCTCATGTAGTAGGGGGTATATATAATCACTTGTATCTAAACCCTAGTTAGATAGGAATAGGTTACTTAATAGGAATTCAATTTGGAATAGAATTCCTAATTATTATCTCACTATATATCTAATATATCTAGGATAATAATAAATAACCTTATTAGATAATAATAGGAGTATATTAATCTAATTAAAACTCCTAACTTAATTATCTCTTAATTAATTTAATTCATATTACTAATCAAATTAGGATTAATGGAATTAAAATAATTCCTTACTAATAATATAAATTTCGCCCCCCCCCCCCCCCTCCTTAATTAAATGGGCCTTATTGGCCTCAATTGGGATTCCATCAATTAATAACATCCATCTCTCTTTTGGTTCCAAGTCTTATGTGTGATCCATTAGGTTCTTACTACTTCTGGCCGTATGCAACTATTAAATTAATTTCTTCAAGAATTATATTTAATCTTTGCATAACGGAATGATGTACTGAGTATGTTATTGGCAAGTCTGTAATCATTCCCCCAGAGTCCGTTAAGAAGACAGGTTGATTCTGTCGTTAACCTTTCCGTATTAGTTACAGTATAATTCGACCCTTTATCAACTACATCCTTGAACTGAATCTTATGACTATGGATGAGACGTTCGTTTTACTTGTACAGGCCGAGTCAACTCAAAAAGATAGGTTAAGTGAAATCTGTATTTCTTACTCTTAAGCTATCACCTTGCAAGGATTTAGAGTCGAGTCTTCCACAAGCGATCCTTGGATGTATCTCCCATTTATCGGGAGTGATAAATGCTCAATCCAATTGATAACTTGGGGAAAAATCCTTGATCGGAGCCCTTCCCTGTGAGGCGCCGTTGGGATCGGCCGGGGACACTCCGATGCCAAAGTCAGTATAGAGGAACAAGAGAGCAAACTGAATTGACAAAGGTTGTGAGAATGTGTACCTTGATAGCCTAGGGATGTAGGCTATATATAGCTAGGAAGTCGTAACCTTCAGCAACTAGAAGGTCTCTATTAATGCTCCATTAATGGCGGTTACAGGTTATCTTTAACCTGGCGGTTAGCTAATTGATAGCTCATTAATGGTCTTTATGGCCGAGTCGGCGGTTAGCCGCTACTGTGATGAATCAGGTGAAAGAGGAGATTCGCCTCATAGGTTCACCAGCGGATCTCACTGAGCTGAACCGTGGAGATCCGCCATCCGGTTCTCCTTGCGGCGTTCTCAAGGTGAATATCCCTTTTGGTCCTTGGGATAATATTCTTTGATCCGTCAAGGCGTATGTACGCTCTCCTTGAGAGCTATGGCGGGTCTCCGCTACTCGCTCTCATCGGGCGTATCTCGTTATGGCGTATCTCGCCATGGTTCACGTGGCGTGGCATAATGCTAGAAACTCCTTCCTTTTCCTCATTATTTGCATATTCACCCCTGCATTAATTATCATTAATTCCACATTAATCATACATAAATATCTCTTTTAGAAGGAATAATGGTTTGCCATTATTTCTATTAATTTTCCCTTATTCCTTATTCAAGAATAATTTGGGTTGTTATCAGAAGCCCCCCCTAAAGGTATAAAAAGCTCTTTAGGGCTGTCTAAATGGTGTTTTATTTTTCTATCTTGGAGGAAAGTGGACCCGCCCTAGATGGGGGATCATATATGGAAATGATGCGCCTTTTGGGGCTTCCTTATGCGGTATCTTATGAACAAGATCCGCCCTATGTGGGATCATATACGGATATGATGCACTTTTAGGGGCTTTTGATTCCTTGTGGATAGGTGGCCAACCGTATCCATTGTTATCCTCTAGGGGCTTCTTGAGAGTTATATTTCCTTTAGAAAGGGAATAACCCGCCCTTTATGGGACCATTTGTTCCTACCGCATAGGATTACGATTCGCCTTAGGGACTTCTTTCAGTTCTGCCATATTGAGGAGAATGACCCGCCCTTAGGGATCAGTAAGAATGATCAGCCATTTAGGGACTTTTGTGCATTTTGTGGAGGCGAGACTTTGTTATTTCTATGATGAAGATGAGGATTCATTACTTTGATGAAAACGAGACTTCATTGTTTGGATAAAGACGAGACTTCATGAATTGGATGAAGACGATGCTTCATGAATTTGATGAAGACGAGGCTTCATTGTTTGGAGATGAAGACGAGGCTTCATTACTTGGAGATGAAGACGAGGCTTCATTACTTGGAGATGAAGACGAGGCTTCATTACTTGGAGATGAAGACGAGGCATCATTATTTGGAGATGAAGACGAGGCTTCATCATTTGGAGATGAAGACGAGGCTTCATCATTTGGATGAACCCTTTGCTTTCCAGAACTATTTTTACTAATGCATTATATCTTTCAGCAAGTAATTTTTTAGAATCTGGTTTAGGATTTCTCTGATTGTTTAGGGTAGGTGGCCAGCCGTACCCCAATGTGTGAACCTTTGTGAAGGTTAGAAGCTGTTTTATTCCTTCTAGAGGAAGTAAAGCTGCCTAGGGGATCAACTTGCTACCTATCTTTGAGGTGAAGCGATCCGCCCGTAGGACTTGTGAACCCTTCTTTGGGAAGGGAGTGAGAGAGTGTAAAGTCCTTGCGTCCAATGAATGTTTTAACTCTTTCTCGAATGGTGATCATCTAAAGATGGATCCGCCCATGAGAGTGTTCTCCTATCTTTGAGGAGAAAGTTGAGGGTGTAATGATCTCATGTTTGAGACGATTCTAACCCGCTTTTGATGGTGGTCAATCCTTTTCCTGTCTTTGAGGAGAGAGTTGAGCTCATTTGAAAGCTCCTGAGGGTCTGTGCTTCTTATCTTTATGGAAAGGGGATCAGCCCGTGATGGGATCAATTGTGCTATCTTTGAGGTAATTGATCCACCTGTGGAACTTATGATTCGCCAGCCACTGGGCGTATATCAGCACTAAAAGCTAGGCAAATGAATATAAGAAGTATGGCGAGAAAGAATAAATTATAAAATATAGGATACTATAACAGTTTAATGCACATATAAGAATATGTAAAAATACTGATTTTTAGGCCCATGGTTCCGTCTTTTCTGAGCAACTAGAACCGCATCCTCAATGATGTTTAACTTATGAGTAATCACATCTAGGCTTACTCCTGTGGGGATCTCATTCTCCTATGTAAATACGCTTTCAGACTAAATGAGAACTTTTTTAACATCCTCTTTGATCTCAAGTTTTAATCCTTTGGCGATCCGCACCCGCTTTCCATCAGCAATAAGGAGCGTTTCTGTGTCGCCCAAAGCTGTAGTGACAAGTTAATATTTCTCACCTTCGTCCTCTTTGGATTGTGGGCGGATTGATAGTGACGCCGAGTATAAGTCTCTTTAGCCACCTTTTGGTTCCCGCTAATCATTACTCCTCCTTTGCTGGTGGGAATGTACATTGTCAGACGACGGATGGAAATTAGGGCTGCAACCTCTGGCCCTTGGTCTGGATAGTGTGACCCGTCACTCTAATGATGTCAACAATGGTTGTTTTTATTTGGATCGGATCAACCTTTAGTTTGGCGAATGCACCTTTGGTGATGACATTGCAAGAACTGCCCGTGTCTTTACTCGCTTTATTTTATCTCCCATCCTTGAATCGCCATTGTTACTACCAATGCATCTGCATGTGGAGAGATTACTGGACCTGTTTCTGCAAAAGGAGCAATGGAGGGATGTTTTATCCAGAGCGGATATTTTTGCTTTTTCCACGGGTGGCTGATACACTGGTCCATCTGCTATCTAGTTTGCCAGCTCCCAATAAGCTTCAGTGTGGTGGCCAACCTGTAGTACGCTTTGGCGTTTCTTCCAACGGTTACATGCTCCCCTCCTTTGGGTTCGGGATATGTAATGTCCCGTTTATATTGACTCTTCTCCTTTATATTGTGGCAAGTTGGAAGCGTTAAACATTCTGTCCGCCTCGTACCTCAAGATCTGTGCTGTGAATGGCGAATTCCTATTAACTTGATGGCGTACCTTTCTGCATTGTTCTCTTGTCTATATAGAGCGGCATGCACTCGCCTTTCAATCTCATCATTCGTGTGTTCAATGTTGAATCATGATGGTGAAGCCGGCTCTTGATCTTGATCTCGATCATGTTGAGGTTATGCTTGGAGCTATGCTTTAACGCGGATGGATGTTGTCACAACCGTGGGAGCCATTTTATCTAGCTTCGAATATCTTGTCTCCGCATCCTTCAACATTTTGCTAACATAATAGATGGAGAACTGCTGACCTTCTTCTTCTTGAATAACCACGGTGCACATAGCTTTATCCATGACAGATTGATACAAATGTAGGTCTCCCCTTCAGATTGGTCTGCTCATCAAGGGTGGTTCTGCTAGGAATTTTTTTATACCTTGATATGCTTGTTGACAATCTTTCAGTACGATGATCTGCCCGTTCAACCTCTGGATCTTTCTCACCCATTGTGGGGTTTTCATTTAGGCGCTCTTTTCACCTTTTTCCTCGCATGGCTTTTATTTAGGCGCTCTTTTCACCTTTTTCCTCGCAAGGCTTTTATTTTATCTGGATTTGATCTAACTCCTTTTTTGCTAATGACATAGTCAAGGAATTTTTCTGAAGTGACTCTGAATATACACTTCTCTGGATTGAGCTTTATTTTTCATACTAGTGTTTGGCACTGGTTGCATTATTAGCAATTCCCTTGTACCTGTGGGTTAGCACTGAAAGAACTCCAGAAGTGGGGCATACTCTGTCCATTATTAAAGATTGTGGTAAGGCATAAAAGCTATATTCACTTACCTTGGGGATCAATGGCTTGATCCATGGAACATACTTCATAGCAAAAGACTATTTGCATTGGCCTTGTTGGCAAATATCATGTATGATGCAATGTCTCTTTATGGAATTTTTAGTTCATATTGGAATCAACTTAATAATTCCTTCGCGTTGGTCCCTGACTCTAGAATGAACTTAGTCAAAGGATAAAACCGAGTAAATATTATATGTCAAACAAATTCATAATAGAATTTTAATCGTGCTTGTTTTAATAATAATATCACGTATAACGGTCATAACCATAAAGATTGCTACTGCACATGAATATCATAATGAATTCTTAATAAATAACCATAATGAGAATTGTTTAAGAATAATGTCCTTTTGTATTTCAATGCACATTAATATCCAAGATAGCATATTTATTTTAAACATCATAAAAGTTATGACATTCTATATTGGGAAAGATATCTTACATAGTTGCTATTTACTTGCAATTAATATTGTGCATCCATACATTAATGACATTCAGAGATCATTAAAGCCTTATTTGAATGAGGTGTAATTAAAGAAATATAGTTATATATGAAATTACTCTTATATAAATAAAATAAATATAAAGGGTAATTTTGGAAGAAAAATACATGTACCATGATTCTCCTCCAATTTGGAGTGTAAGGAAAATTACTCAAAATTCACTCTTACCTACCTTCACATACAATCCTCCAATCTTTAAGGAATTCTCATGTATATCCTAAGAATTTTGCATAAATTAATGTTCTGGTCCGAAACCGACACTTGCACTATTTTGTAGTTAGCTCAGGGATTGAAAGTTTTGTTTATCCAATTTGGTAATTCATCAACCCATAATGGCCTTATAGTTAGGGACAATTACATGATAATTACAAATAGACTCAATATTTTCAAGTCTCTTGTGTTGGTAACAGAAATTCTAACAATGTCAAATAAACAGTTTTTATATGAATAAACACATCCTTGTAAAAAAGGGGATGAAATAACTGTTTGACAAAACAATATTCAAAAATATGAATTTCTGATATTAAAAGTACTTTATATGAGAAAAGCCATACATAGATGGTGGTGAATAGATGATGGTGAATTGTACCCTAAAAAACCAAATATGATTTTCTTTGTAATTTCTTCTAATAATTATATGCACGTTCATCCAAAAGACTGATCAGACCTGACCTAAGTAATCTGTAATTACACGAGCCTTTTATGATATCTTAATATTAAGTGATATAATCACCTTGAATGGATGAATTTTTTATAAAACTCCAAGATCACGGAGCTTATACATGCATCTTGTACTAATTCAATGATAATGGCATGTTACACTTGTCATGCATAGAAATATAAGGCATATTGAGCATGCAAGATTTAATGACAGATTTGTGTCTATGACTTTATCTTTCACAATTTATTAGATTTATCATAATAACATGTAATGATATTCATAGCACTTTATAAGAGTGAGGGATCTCAATTTTCTTTAATTAAAAATGGAATAAGAAAGGGGAGGAAACTTATCTTTTTCATCATAAAATTCCAGATTTAATGTAGAAAACTCTTTCCCACCAATATATGGAGAACTGTATATTTGGATAGATTTGTTGTACTGATTGAGCCAAAGAACTGCGAGACTGATAGGGGTATTTTACTCCTATCTTTTAGCGTGATTTACGGGATGATTTTGGATAAAATGAATAAGTTTAATTACAAAAATAGAGTGTTTTAATAAAATAATAAAATAAAAATAAAATCCAAGCTTTCGGTTAATTTCCTTTATTTTTAGTCGAATTTAGAGAATAAAATGTCAAGCTAACTCGGCTCTCAAGTTGTGTATTTCAGGTACGAGAAAGGAGCAAAAATCCACTCAATACGCGGGGCGTAGTACCCTGTACGCGGGGCGTGAAACATGGTGCCAGAAATGATTGCCTTATCCGCAGGCACCATGTGGAACTGTCTCAGCATACACGGGGCGTATGCCATTTTACGCGGGGCGTATGACACATGTCGGCAATAATTGTCCTAATCCTGAAAGTCAGACTGCATTGTCTCCCGGAGTCAACTCTCCATACGCGGGGCATATCATTACTTACGCGGGGCGTAAAAGGCAGTTCTTCAACGTAAAAAGATCAGAGACTCATTTACGCGGGGCGTACTTCAGCTACGCACGGCGTAAATGCTCCAATTCTAGCAATAAAACTTCAGAGACTCAAACACGCGGGGCGTATTTCAGCTACGCAGGGCGTGTATGAGACAATTAGACAAGGAATTGGTCCACATGCAGAAGATTTCTGACGGAATGGGCATTTACGCGGGGCGTAAACCACTTTACGTGGGGCGTATCATGGGATTTCTGCACCAAATAATGTTGCTCCATGCTTGTGCTTTGTGAAATTACCAACCTGCCCTTGCTTGATGCCTATAAATAGATAGTTCTTGAACTTCATTTGACACCAATTGCATACTAGAGAGCTATACTATACTCTTTTCTTTCCTTGTAATTTAGATTCAAATTTTGTAGTTAAACTCTCCCCCTCGAGAGCTTGTTCGGTTGTTCCGGCGTTCCATCGAAGTTTCGCTCCATCATTCGTCACCAAGCTCGAGAGTTCCACCTCCACGACCTAGGAGACGGCTTTGAGTCCGGTTAGCTAGTTCCAAGGGCGGATTCTCCCTTTTTACATGCTAATTAGCTTGTACTCTTCCTATGTATTAGGCGTGGTTGTATTTCATCTAAACATTCTCCATATTTATAATTCATGGTTTATAATCTCCATTTCCCTTTACGTGTTAATGTTTATTGCTTGTTTTGATATTGATAATTGATTATTGTGTAGGAGCACGCGATTACCGCCGCCATCCGGGTTATCTTTTGGGAATTATATAGGTGTTGCCCTACCGGAAGTGACAAACCGGAAACCGTAGGAATTGACAAGCCACGGAACTTACGGGCCCTAATTTCTAGTTCCCCCGCATTAGACATGCCTTGACTAGGAATCACGTAGTCTAAGTACTTCACGGGTCGGTCTTGCTACACTTGGTCGTCTTTGGAAGAGTAAACCATTATCCGTATACATTTGGAGTTATTATCTATCGTGGTTATAACTTATCACACACACCCCCACTTCGTAGAGTTTTAGCTACATGAGTCTGTGTCGCCAATAGTTAGGAATAGTGTGTAGTTGTGTCTTACTTTCCTCCAAAGTAATCACCGCTTAAATAACATACGAAACCGAGTCGTCTAATACTTGTAATTATAAATCCCATGGATTCGGTACCCGGTCTTAACCAGATTATTACTTGATACGACGGGGTACACTTGCCCCTAAGTAGTCGTTGCGTCTAGTGAATTTAGAGCACTTAGAAAAGACCACATCCATAGTCCCATAGCACACTCATATCACACCACATCCGTAAACACACACCGCTAGACGAATTACGCATCAAGTTTTTGGCGCCGCTGCCGGGGATTTATAATTTCCTACAATATTAGACAAAAACGTTTTATTGTTAGTTTAAGCATTCTTTTTGTATAAATTGTTTATATATACGTTTGCTAACATTATTCCTTTTTGTTGATAATTCTTGTATACTTGTTTTACTTTATGCACACCCGATCTAAAAGTGATTCTCTCGTACCTATTGATCTCGAAATTGAACGTACTCTTTGTAGGTTACGTAGAGAGAAAATGGCAAACCCCAACGCCGAGGTCAACCAACCCAACGGAAACCCAAGGCCACACGTGAACATCATCGTCCCCAAAATCGTAACGGCATTGTCGCTCCCACGATTCCGGCCAACACATATGAGATCAAGACCGGAATGATCCAACTGATACAACAATGCGGTCAATTCGGAGGGGAACTCCATGAGAACCCCAACGAACATTTGGATAAATTTCTTATGTGTGCCGATACCTCTCGACAAAATGGTGTTCCCGTTGAGGCTGTGAGACTGAAATTGTTTCCTTTTTCATTGACAGGACAGGCGTTGGAGTGGCTACACTCATTAGAGGCGGGATCCATCACGTCATGGGAAAAGCTTGAAAAGGAGTTCATCTCCTACTATTTCCCGCCGTCCAAAACAGTTAAGTTACGGACCGATATCACATCCTTCAGGCAGTTGGAATGCGAGGCCCTTCACGCAGCTTGGGCTAGGTTCCGGAAGTTGCTCCGAAACTGCCCCCACCATGACATCCCAAAGCACGACTTGGTAAGCACTTTTTACCACGGGTTAACCCCCACTAACCGTGCGACCATTGATTCCGCTGCAGGTGGGGATCTATTTCAGAAGTCAGCTAGTGAGGCCTACGAGCTCATTTATGAGCTCGCAAGGAAAAGTGTGCAATGGCAAGAGGATCGGCTTGCTGGCCCGTCGCGACACCAGACATTCGTTGTGGAGAAAGAGGCCCCGAAAAGCTCCATAGCTGAAATGAACAAGAAGCTTGACTCGTTGATCGCCCAACTAAGCCTCAATAAAAGTGTACAGGTCATGATGTGCACTCACTGTGGTGGAGACCATGATGCGTTTAATTGCCAAATCGGTAGCCCCTTCGCAGGCGATGCCGAAAACGTAAGTTTTATAGGAGGTAACCAAAGGTATAATTCCCATCCGAACTCCTATTGTCACCACAATAATAATAATAACAGCGGATGGAGGCCGCGGTATCAACACTCGAACTTATCATATGGCAACAATAATAACGTGTTGAGGCCCCCATCCGGCTTTGAGCAAGAATTTCGGGAAAACGGGCTCGGGCAATCACAAGCCGCGCCCGGAAATCGAAACGCTCCGCCCTCCAACAATGTATATGACCAATCGGTCACGTCTTTGTTGAAGGACATATTAACTCATCTTTCCGATAGCGAAGTGTTTTGTAGGGATCTTAGTCGCCAGGTGGCCCACCTGAACCGTCAACAACAAGAAAGGCCACTAGGAACCCTCCCGGCGAATACTGAACAAAATCCGCGGGGTAAGAATCGAGAATCCGGACAAGTGATAACGCTCCTCAACAATAGGAGTTCGGACCCGTCAAGCTCCAACGCAGACGTCTTGCAATAAGCCGCCATATAAGAAAGTCGAGCTACTTCGACTCAAAACGTAGCATCGGTTTGAATCCCTCGAACCATTTGTCTATATGTATCATAAACATTGTTTCTTTTCTTTATTTTGCATTATGGTGGTTTTACCTTCATCTTCAGCTTCATTTTGCTTTCTTCCTTTTTCTTTTATTTTACTCTCTTAAAAATCAAAAGAAAAACAAATCCCACATTAATCCAAAATTTTACAAATACGCGGGGCGTACAACCCATCGCGCCCCGCGTAGTTGTGTTTTCTGCCGCTTTCAATTAATAAAGAACACGCTACGCGTGGCGTACCTATATTTACGCCCCACGCCGCGCGTATCCTCGGGGAGTTGTGAATCACAACTCCCCATGGCAACTCCCCATCTCTCAAACTTCTAATCACTCCTCTTCCCTATACACCTTTTCCACTTCCACACTCCACCTCCTCTTCCACCCTATCAATTCTCACCCTTTCAAATTCAAATTCCCACCTTCCCTCCACAATAAATTATCATTAACCACCATCATTAATTACCCATAAATAAAACATAAAAATCATAAAATAATTAAAAATCATTAAACCCTCATAAGTCCACAAAAAATTAGAAAATTACCAAAAACCACAAAAGATCCCTCCTCTCCCGTCTGATTACGCGGGGCGTAACCCCATTTACGCCCCGCATCCCTGCCCTTTTTGCCACGAAAAGGGGGCAGGAGAACCGATACGTGTGGCGTAACCCTACTTACGCCGCGCGTATCTCACCGATTTTTCATCCAATAACGTCAGGAGGAGGGATACGCGGAGCGTGGCCCCTTCACGCCCCGCGTACCCCTCTGGGAATCCGAGCTTTGCTTGGATTCCCCACTCCTCTCCTATATATAACTCATCTCTCTTCCTCTTCTTCCCTCACTATTCTCTCAACTCCTTCCCAACCTCTTCACACCTTCTCTCAAGCTTTCTCCATCCCTCACCCTAACCATGACCCGAAGCAAACAAGCTGCCATTAACACCCCCCTTGACCAACAAATGCAAGCTCACCGAGCTTGCACCTCACGATCCTCCCGGTCCACCCAAAATCAACAACCACCACCACCCGACCGGGAAGACACTCCACCACTCACCCGCATATACCGGGCACCTTTCCACCTTCTCACCGAGGAGGAAGCCCTCCGGTACGAAGCCCTTTGTGCCGCCACCGTCATGGAGCTTCCCTACATCCCACGGAGCGTGCTCGATCAACACGATCTTGGCATGCCTTTTGAAGCTCGTCTCCGTGCCCTCGGGTGGTACGACATGTATAGCACGGAATACCATGTGTATCCCTCCTTGGTGATCGAGTTCTTCACCTCCCTCACCTCCAACAATGTGCCCGGAGCCGCCCTCTTCAACTTTCGCCTCCATAACTGCCCCTTCACCATTGACACTCAATGGCTCCGCACCCACTTCACTCATCAAGCGGAGCCTAGCATCGCCCATTGGCCCGACGGTGTCTCCGCCCCTGAATTTTGGACCTCCATTACCGGGTCCAATGACTATCACGTCTCCAACCTCCACCCGGCTAGTATTCGTGACCCCATTCTCCAATTGCTTCACCGCTTCATCTCCTTCTACTTCACGGGGAAGTCGGAGTCCACCAAGGTCAACAAACATGAGCTGTTGGCCCTCTACTGTTGTGTCAACGGGCTCACCTACGACCTTGCCTACCATGTGGCTCTTCACCTCCGTGCCACTCCCATCCGGAAAAGGGCTAAGCTCGGGTTTGGCCACCTCGTCACCATCTTCGCCCTCTCCAAACTCGGCTCCGATGCCATTGAGCACCTCCCACGCCTTGTGCCTCGACCCATAGACAAAAATGCTTTTAAATCCTTGACTACACCAACTTCCGGCCCGGGTGAAACCTCGGGGGCTGCCAACTCCGATGCGGGGGGGGGGGGGATTCGGACTCAGATTTGGGTCTCAATTTTAGTCCCCCACCGCTTCACGACTTCAATGCCCTCTACACTCGGTTGGATATCCTCGAGGACAACCAACGTCGTGATCGAGCCTATTTTGACACCCAGTTCAATACCCTCGAGGCACAACAGCGGGAGGACCGGGCTCATATCGACACTCGTTTCGATGCCCTCACCGCTTCCTTCGCTTCCTACTTCAACCTCCATGGCAATCCACCTCCACCTCAACAATAGTTCCCTTTCCTTTTTGTTCTTCTTATGCTGTTTTTTGTTGTTCTTTTTTTTTTTGTTAATGTACTGTCTGTTTAAATTTATTATATTAGTGATTTCCATTTGAGTTTTGTGTTCTTTGTGCATTTATTTTACTGTTTCTAATGAAATTACGCAGGGCGTATTCCATGGTACGCCCCGCGTACCCTTTATTTTCATACGCCAAATGGTTCAGAAACTCAAACACGCGGAGCGTCCCCCAATTGCGCCCCGCGTATTTGAGTCTCTGCCCAAAAACACAACCAAATATACTGGTTACGCGGGGCGCCCCTGTGGGCACGCCTCGCGTAACCCCTGACCCCTAAGGGTCTTCTTTTTCTTTTCCTTTCTCACTTTATTTTCGTTTTTGTTTTTGTTTTCATTTCTTTTTACGACGCCCTTGGAATAGGCGTCATTTTAAATAACGCGGAGGGACGTGCAACCCCGCACTTAATGTTTGTTTTGCACTACCAAAAACAAAAATAAAAATAAAATAAACAACAAAATAATTAAACTAATTTATTGACTCTCTTAAATTTTCCCAACACGCTATCCCTCCCTCGGAAATTAATTAAAGTTCCGTTATTTGTCATCAAAAATAAAAAGTGTCGGAACATAAAGGAATGATTCAATGAAGAAATTTTAGTCTTGGTTTTGAAATTAGGGAATTTGTGCAAAGCTTAGGTTAGTACTAAACTAAGGCATTGAGTCTTAACCCAATTGTCATCTCCATAATGAACTTTGAAAAGGCAATAAAAACAGGATAGTTGAGAATTTAGTGAAAACTTGATAGTAAACAATTTGAACCCGAATCTTTGTGAGGTATTTTTGAGCCTAAAAGAGTTCGTACGAGAACTCTAATTCTTTCACAATTTTTCGAGAACTTTGACTTCACTCGACTCATAGAATTTGCATCAAATACCGGGTTAAGTACACTTATTTTTGGTAAAAAGGCAATAGATGATAAACCGAACCCACTTAGGCTAATTTTTCGTAATTTATTTTTTTCGTTTTCATTAAACATTAGGAAACCCCCTCGAGCCTATTAACCAACTTTTCTTTTGTTAATACCCTTGTACTAATTAACCCTTTTTCCTCTTGTTCAAATACCGACATAATAAAGTTACACCCGAATCACCCGAAATAAGTCACGGCCTTAGCAAATGAACACCATTAGCTCTCAAAATATTGTTTTTGTGCCTCTATGAAAACAAAGGACACAACAAAAATAAAAAGGCATTCTCAAGCTCCACCCGAGCAATTTTGAAGTATATTCTATAAAATTGGCAAAGGCTGAAATAAACGATGATGCGGTGCAATCATAAAACGGTATTTTTGAACTCGAGTTTTCAAAAATTAACCACTAAAAAGCCACCCACATTACAACCCCCCTCCGGGTTCATTTTTAATATTGCCTAACCATATTTTAAGAGGAAAAACCCGGATAAAAATGCAAAATCAACATGATCTCGAGTAAGTGCAAAGAAGAGCGATAAAACACCGACCCACCTAAAATTGAGCGTAAGAGCGAAATTCCTTGGTGAGGTACTATCGGGTTCTCAAAAGATAATCGACCCTGTTGATATTGCCTATTAAATCTTGATTATGGAGATTTCAAACAAGTTTTTGTACTCAATTGTTGGCGTAGGTAATTACCGAAACCTTTGCACAAAACCATAACTTTGAAATCACGCACTTGGCAAAACCAACCTTCGGTTTGTTTCTTAATTTTCTCAATCCATTGTCTTTCGATTTCTTTTACTTGAGGACAAGTCAAACTTTAAAGTCCGAGGAGGTTTGATAGGGGTATTTTACCCCTATCTTTTAGCGTGATTTATGGGATGATTTTGGATAAAATGAATAAGTTTAATTACAAAAATAGAGTGTTTTAATAAAATAATAAAATAAAAATAAAATCCAAGCTTTCGGTTAATTTCCTTTATTTTTAGTCGAATTTAGAGAATAAAATGTCAAGCTAACTCGGCTCTCAAGTTGTGTATTTCAGGTACGAGAAAGGAGCAAAAATCCACGCAATATGCGGGGCGTAGTACCCTGTACGCGGGGCGTGAAACATGGTGCCAGAAATGATTGCCTTATCCGCAGGCACCATGTGGAACTGACTCAGCATACGCGGGGCGTATGACACATGTCGGCAATAATTGTCCTAATCCTGAAAGTCAGACTGCATTGTCTCCCGGAGTCAACTCTCCATACGCGGGGCGTATCATTACTTACGCGGGGCGTAAAAGGCAGTTCTTCAACGTAAAAAGATCAGAGACTCGTTTACGCGGGGCGTACTTCAGCTACGCACGGCGTAAATGCTCCAATTCTAGCAATAAAACTTCAGAGACTCAAACACGCGGGGCGCATTTCAGCTACGCAGGGCGTGTATGAGACAATTAGACAAGGAATTGGTCCACATGCAGGAGATTTCTGACGGAATGGGCATTTACGCGGGGCGTAAACCACTTTACGCGGGGCGTATCATGGGATTTCTGCACCAAATAATGTTGCTCCATGCTTGTGCTTTGTGAAATTACCAACCTGCCCTTGCTTGATGCCTATAAATAGATAGTTCTTGAACTTCATTTGACACCAATTGCATACTAGAGAGTTATACTATACTCTTTTCTTTCCTTGTAATTTAGATTCAGATTTTGTAGTTAAACTCTCCCCCTCGAGAGCTTGTTCGGTTGTTCCGGCGTTCCATCGAAGTTCCGCTCCATCATTCGTCACCAAGCTCGAGAGTTCCACCTCCATGACCTAGGAGACGGCTTTGAGTCCGGTTAGCTAGTTCCAAGGGCGAATTCTCCCTTTTTACTTGCTAATTAGCTTGTACTCTTCCTATGTATTAGGCGTGGTTGTATTTCATCTAAACATTCTCCATATTTATAATTCATGGTTTATAATCTCCATTTCCCTTTACGTGTTAATGTTTATTGTTTGTTTTGATATTGATAATTGATTATTGTGTAGGAGCACGCGATTACCGCCGCCATTCGGGTTATCTTTTGGGAATTATATAGGTGTTGCCCTACCGGAAGTGACAAATCGGAAACCGTAGGAATTGACAAGCCACGGAACTTACGGGCCCTAATTTCTAGTTCCCCCGCATTAGACACGCCTTGACTAGGAATCACGTAGTCTAAGTACTTCACGGGTCGGTCTTGCTACACTTGGTCGTCTTTGCAAGAGTAAACCATTATCCGTATACATTTGGAGTTATTATCTATCGTGGTTATAACTTATCACACACACCCCCACTTCGTAGAGTTTTAGCTACACGAGTCTGTGTCGCCAATAGTTAGGAATAATGTGTAGTTGTGTCTTACTTTCCTCCAAAGTAATCACCGCTTAAATAACATACGAAATCGAGTCGTCTAATACTTGTAATTATAAATCCCGTGGATTCGATACCCGGTCTTAACCGGATTATTACTTGATACGACGGGGTACACTTGCCCCTAAGTAGTCGTTGCGTCTAATGAATTTAGAGCACTTAGAAAAGACCACATCCATAGTCCCATAGCACACTCATATCACACCACATCCGTAAACACACACCGCTAGACGAATTACGCATCAGAGACCATATTGCAAACATCAGTCCCGATGATTGACCAAAAGTGCTGATAAAAGATCCCGCCAAAACCGTCAGGACCAGGAGCGCTATCCTTGTTTAGAGAAAAAACTGTGGCTTTAATATCATTAGTCGATGAACGAGCAATTAAGCCTTCATTATCCAGCTCACTGACAAGTGCAAGAATCACATTTCGGATAGGCTCCTGATCAGTAATAGACGAACTGCAAGTAAACAGAGTCTTGTAGTAATCCACCACGTGTTGGGCGATCCTGTCATCTTCAAAAATGGGTTCTCCGTCCATTAGAATTCCATTAATGCCTTGTTGCGCCTTTTTAATCTTTGCAGCTTTGTGAAAGTAACCAGAATTGCGATCACTAGCGTTTAACCAAGTTTCTCAGCTCATTTCCCTCAGCAACAATTCCTATCTAAACAGTTGGATATCCAATTCCGCTAGCGCCACAACCTCCCTATTTCGATAATCCGTGGAAAGCCCCATAATCGCCATATCCGATTGAATGGTCTGAAGCCGAGATTGCGCGACTTTGATGTTGTCCTCCACTCTACCAAAAACAGTTCGATTCCATGCCCTCAGAACAGGCCTAAGGGATTTCAACTTATGACATAGCCATTATGTAGGGGGCTGGGACAGATGTGCCGAAGCCTAGTGGTTGGCAACAATCTCCTTAAATGATAGGTGAGTTAACCACATAGATAAGAAACGAAACCGAGCAACCCTTTTAATAACTGAAGAGCATCAGATAACCAGGGGGCTATGGTTCGAACAATGTCGCGGGTGAGCAATAGAGTCAATTCGATCCCAGAGTTAATTGTTTTTTTACAATGAAATTAATTTCTCACATATTGGGTTAATTGTTTAATTGACTTTTAGTGTAATGGTAATTACATTATAATTATCCATAAATTAATTAAACTAATTAGAATAAAAATTAGAAATATAAATATTTATTCTATAAGTATTTATATAACCTAACTATTATATATATATATATATATATATATATATATATATATATATTGGACTTTAACTATAAACTTAAAGTTTTAGTTCAAGTGGTATTTTTAACATGAAATGAGCTTATGGTGTACATATTTTAAGTTCAAGAGATTTTCTTGGGCACGAGTATGTCAGAATATATATATATATATTGGACTTTAACTATAAACTTAAAGTTTTAGTTCAAGTGGTATTTTTAACATGAAATGAGCTTATGGTGTACATATTTTAAGTTCAAGAGATTTTCTTGTGCACGAGTATGTCAGAAATAAATATACAAACTATTATTAGACTTTGGTTCCTCGACTACAATATTATAGGATCCTTCCATCGTGCATTGTTAAGCCTATGAATGTTGTTATTTCGTCTCTTAGCCATAGCTTTAACATGAAAAGAAGTTGTATTATGATCACCTTCTTTCAACCACTATACTTTAGCACTCTAATGCCACTTCACTTATTCTTTATCTAATAACTTTACAATCCGGGGAGATATTCTAGCATCAACCATTTTCAAGTTTTGATAAGTTGTTTGTTGTATCATCAAGAGCCTTCGATTTCCAAGAACTTAATGATTTAACAATAATTACAATTTTTGCTTGAACATCCAAATCCTCACCATTCACGTTGTACCAACACTCCTTTATAACATGTTACCTACACATGGATTGAAATCTAAAATTGTTCCTTCAAAGGATTGGATTATGATAGAAAGAGATACTAGAAGAATACGCACTATTGACCAAGGACACGTCTCAAACATACCTTTATAGGCCAAGAATTTGTCCACAACTTTTTTATGCTTGTACATTTCATCTTAATTAAGAAATTACTAAGAGAAAACCAACATGATATTAGCAGGTTAATAGTTTATTAATAGATTTATGGTCAAACTTTTGAATTGTCCAGGTTAAAATGTTAATCCAAAAAGGACATAAAGTTTTTCAAGCCATAGTAACACCATTACCTAATTCAGTAATGTATAAATAGATCTAATTCACTTATGAACAAATGAAAATAAAATGTTTTATTAAGATACAATTGTAGATATATTTACATTATAAGAATCTTAGAAAGTCCTAATCCTAAGAGAGATATATACAAGTCTCTTTAATTTTAACATCCGGCTGGTAAGACAGGCCCTGTAAATTTGGGTTTGATATTGACACATTCTGCTATTGCACGACTCGGTGTTTTACCAACGTATCGTAGATTAATGCCACCCAAGTCCACTTCTTCACATGGATATTGTTTGCTACAAATTAGTTGAATAGCTTTAGGAGTAAAAGAAGTGCCTCTTATATTTTTAAAGGAAATTTTGGAGAGCTTGACATTGGATTGAGTCTGGCAAAATCATCAAAAAACACATAAAAAGTTAAATGTTCTGAAATAATACAATAAAATTTATATTAGAAGTATTGTGGTTAAAAAGAAAATTATTCTTATTTTATTTGGGTAAGTAGTTATACTCTTAATACTTATTAAGGGTGCAACAATACTTTCTTTCTTTTTTCTCTTACCTGTTTATTGCAATGATTGCTAGGGCAATACATTTGATCAATGAGGATAGGATTGGAGACATTGTTCATGGTAATATCTTCAAACACCATGTTAGATGCAATGCTTTTATACATTCCTGGCCAAGTTTTGATCCTAACACCATTATCTGCATTATTGATAACGCATCTCTTAATTGATACCCCGCTCACAGGTTCTTCATTCTGATACTTCCCTAAACTTCCAATACTAATTCCATGGCCAGGTCCACATGATACGTCAACAATGTTAATTCTTGAGCTACCATCCCCGATTGAAATACAATCATCGCCGGTACCAATTTTAGTACTCTCAATATTTATTCCTTCACAACGTCCCATATGAATTCCATCTGTATTAGGACTCATTGCGGGTGCTTGTATTATAACGCGTCTGATAGTTATGTTACGACACTCTAATAGATTGAAATGGAAATTCTTACTATCCATAGATTTTATGTTCTCCACCGTGCCATTCTCAACGTAATCCAGCCTAAGATTCTGAAAAGAAAAAATATTTTTAGAAATACTTATAATGATTTTAGTTACGTTATTGTTAAGAAATTATCAATATAAAAATAAGAAAAAGAAGAGGAAAAAATCATACCATGGGAAGATTCTTGCAATTAGGGTTCTTTTGACAAATGTTGTGTTTCCATGCACTAGATCCATCACCATTTAATATGCCACCTCCTGTAATTCTGAAATTATTAACATGACTCACTCTAATCCAATAGTCTCCTGTATGAGCTGCAAGGCTATTTGGCGCTTTTAGATTTCCTTTAATAACAAGAACTATTGGAGCTTTGCAAGGACCATTCAAAGATATTTCCCCTAATAAATAATTCCCATTCGGAATAAGAATTTCGCTAGATGATGGGCTTCCACAAGCTTCTTTCCAAGCATTCAACAACGCCTATAAATAAAGTTATGAATCAATTATTTGAATTTATCAAAGTATATGCTTTTATTGTATAGTATAAACAAAGTTAAACATAGCAAGTTCCAACAATGTCTTCATAAAATGATATTGTCCTTCTATTAGTTTTTATCAAATCCTGATTTTTTTTGTCAAAATTGAAAAAATTACACATTCAAATATCATTCATGAACCTTTTTAATACCAACAGAAATAAGAGAAAATTCAAAAGACATGTTTATCTCCTTCGGTAAAATAAGTACTCAAGAAAGGATGATCTTCAGATATTACGTATCAAACTGATTTGAAATTCTAGACAATTCGATAGGATCCTACGTGGACATCAAATTTTAAGGTTTCAATTTTTTTACTTTTTAATGGGTAACAATCATGTTGCTTCATTTTTAATAAAGTACTAATTACTTTGCAAATTAATTACTGTCGGATGGTTCCAATAATAATGACAAAGTCACCTTGCTCTATATAAATAAAGACGAATTTATAAGTAAATAAAAATTGTAACATATTTTTGGAGAAATAATTAAGAAAAACTATAACTTAATATACATATTATAAGCATAATTAATATCTACAAATCATAAAGCGTAAAGGAAAAAAAAAGTTATATATATAGCATTTTAATTAGTATGATGGAAGATTTTAGTTGAAATGAAGATAATATTGATGTATAAACACAAATTAATAACCTGATCGATATTTGAGGTTTGACTAGCTTTACCACCATATTTTGTAATATCGAAGATAGCTGCCTCTACAATTGAACCTAACAATAATAAGAAGGGAATTGTAAAATAATTGATGATTGGACTCATCTTTAATGATTTTCCAATTCCCTTAATTTTCTACTTACTCTACTAGATATATTTATACTTGTAATTTATCATTCAATTTGCGATAATTTCTACAAGCATGCTATTTTTTTAAGTTTAGTCGTTTATTGTTTAGAATTAATGGTAAGATTTTAGTTAAGAACAAGTCAATTATGTTTGTTTCAATTTTCTACCAATTTCTGTTTTCATTTCCTTCATATATATCATTATGGAATGTATGTCTAAATTAAGATTCATTTCCTAATAATTTTATAATATTTTATTATAATTATTTCATTATATTATTTTTACCATATTTTTAAGAATTAGTTATTATTCGATTTGAGGAAATAAATAGAAGAGTTTGACTAATTTAAATCTAACTTTGATATCAGGGTTGTGCGGCTTGTCGCTTGGCTCGATAAACGCTCAATGGTATTCAGCTCGATTTATAAAACGAGCCGAACTAGAGCATGAAAAAGTTCAGCTCAAAACCTTGAAAGCATATTTGATTACAAGTTCATAAATAAGTTCATGAATAAGTTTGATTATAATGTTCATAAAAGGCTTATGAGCAAACTCGGTTTGATTATATTTTTTATTAATAGTATAATTATTATTTTTAAAAGAGGGAGATTGTAATATCCCGAATTTTAGAGATGGTTCAAAAAAAAATTCTAATTACATGTATATTTTTAGTTATTTGCCTTTGAAAATAATACTAATTAGTAAATTTAAGTTTTTTTTTATACTATAATAATTTATAAATGTATGGCTTTTATATATTAAAATTTACTATGTAATTTACATACAAAAGAAACAAAAAAAAATGTCAATGTTTCGTTTTTTTTTTAAATTAGTGGGTTTGGATTAATTATTTTATTTTGTTAATAATAATCTACTACCTTTTTATTCTCCTATATTTAAGTTATCTAATCTGTTTGATAAAAGTATTTCGTTTAAAACATCTTTCTGTCCTTTAGTGATTAATATTAAAACGTTTGATAAATATAGTTCTATCCTATTTTTAAATTTATCTTCTCTTTTCGTTCCTTTAAAACAGTAGTGATGAACTTTCCTAAAAATGTTATTTGTTCTAGTTAGACAATAAAACCCTTTCTTGAGCTTAAATTTATTTGTCAAATATTCTCTGCATTAGAGCGTAGGCTTTTGGGAACAGGCCCTTTATACATTAGTTTATCTGATATCATTTATCTTATTTGGAAATAAAAAATTCTTTGAGATTATATTTAATTTTGTTAATCGATTGATTTATCTGTTACCATTTGTATTGAAAATCTAAAATTCTATTCGAATTCTGTCATCTGGATATTGAAGTTATGTCAAAAATATTATGAGATATAAATTACACACTTTAAAACCGGTACATGTGCTCAGTATTATCTGTATCTATTTTCATGTCTCACTGGCCTTCATATTAGGCTTGCATTATTTGTCATTGTTTTATCTGTGTATGTGTTTGTCTTTGTATCAGTCGTATTAGAATCATGCATAAGGTCAGTGAAGACATTCTGTATCTGAATCTGGTAGCACTACCATCTGTGTCTGTTATCTGGCCTTTGGTGATGTGGAATATCATCACTCTGATGTTACTGTACCGTGGTTTTGATAATTTCTGAAAATTATTTGTTATTATTCAATTTACTTGAATTGAGTAAATATCACAAATTTTGTTGATTTCTCTGCACCATCATGTTTGATAAATTCTGAAAGCAAATTTGAAACTTATCTGCATATCTGCCTGTTTCCCATCTGTTGTGCTATGATTATCACTCACTGAGATTTTCGCTCGCATAGACGGAAATCTCATACCACGTTGATTTTATATTTTTCAGATTAAGATCTCTATAGCTGCGCAGACATTTGGGTTCGATGTTGAAGGAGGATATTATTAGTTAGATATTGCTATTGTACTGATTTGGAGACTTTTGGATAAATTTATGGTATATACTTCTTCATAGTTTAAGTTGTATCATCAGGCTAGAAGCTTTTAATAGTTAAACAAGTATTAATTTGTACTTTGAATTTGAGGCTAGCATAGATTGAGTTAATCTTAATTTATGCGCCGGTCATGGCTAGGTTCGGGTCATGACAGAGATAATAAAGAACATGTCCTTGTGGTGGTGGTGGTCGTTAACCTACCTCAGGCTGCACCGATTGCCACAGCTACACCGTAATCCTCTTCATCGATAAACCGATGGGAATCACCTATTCTTTCCTGAAAGCCACGAACCTTACCCTTAAACTAGGAAAACTAATGTTGGACGAACCCGCCACATAATTTCATCTAAAAAAATTCATGATGGATCGGGACCATTATTGGTTCCAGTTATCCAAATGTTGAAATGTCAGCTAAACCGCTGACGTGTCATCATTTGGGTTGTCCGATCACTACTACCCTTGGTCCACCAAATAATTTGTCAACAAATAAATGAGAAGTAATTAATAATTAATAATTAGACGATAATATTTATTGGTTGGATCACCACTAGAAATACGTTGGAAAAATATTTTTTATTATTGACTATGATTTATTAGACTTTGCAAGTTTTTTCTTTACATGTATCATTTTTCAATAAAAGGTTACATCTCAATTTTCATTCATCCAATTCATTACTCCCTATACTTTTTTTGATGAAAGGTTGGGACGAGTTCAGACTTGCATTCGGACATCCAACTATGTTGGCACCCCCTATGGCAAGCCTAAACAAACCCAAATATTATTAAAAAAAAGAAAGAATGGTACAAGAAAGAGTCAAAGAATGCGTAAATGAGAAATGTTACATAAATCATCAAAAACAAAAGCCTGACAGAAGTCAAGAGCAGAGTGCCACCAAAATAGAGATGAAGCCGTGACCCCAAAGAGAGCCAACGCATCCGCTGTTCTCTTGCCCTCGCGGTAAATGTGAGTTACGATGAGTTCCATCTGAGAGCATAATTGTAAACAATTCAACCATTGCTGCCTTATAGTCCATGGGACTGATTTTGAGCGATTTTTGAGTAATTGCAGTCAGGCTTGAGTCTGATTCGATCTAGATTTTGAGCCAACCTTTCTCCCAAGCCATTTCTACCGCTAAAATCACTGCCCGAAGCTCTACAATGAACGCAAAGCTATCAGGAATCGAAAGGGCGAAACAACCTTTCACAAAGCCTCTGTCGTTTCTGTAAATTCCGCTCACGCCTGCTGCCCCGGAGGAACCCGAACAAGAACCGTCCGTATTTACTTTTATCTATCCAGTGCCTGGAGCAAGCCACCGTACCTGGATGATATTGGGAGCCGGAGGAGGGCGGGCTGACGTCGGTTGTGTTCCCTGCAGATGGAAACCAAGAGCAGCGATAGCATTTTGGATTGAAGGCAGCTCGCCATTGAAGATGGTGTTATTTCGGAACTTCTAGATGAGCCAGGGGCAAGTCACGACACCCACAGCCTAAGCCTTTACAGCGCCTTTCCGAACCCGACATCGAAGAATGGCAGAGAAAAAGTCCACGATACTAGACGCGCGAGGCATGGACAACTCAAATCTTGAGCAAATAAAGCACCATAGTGCAGCCGCAAAATTACAGGTCACAAACAGGTGGTCTGAGGATTCCACGCTTCCGTTACAAAGAACACAATTGCTAGCCAAGTAGAAGCCAAATTTCTACAGAATATCATGAGTTGCAAGTTTACCGTGGAGCAGTTTCCAGCAGCACGTCGACCTACATGGAGGAATACATCCGCGCCAAATAAAAGGAGCCCAAATTACCTTATCAACCGTGTTGGCCCTAAGGTTATAGAAGTCCTTGGCCGTGTAGGCGCCGCTCGCCGATGGGATCTGGGCATAGAAATCCATCTCGTCAATTCCCCACTTACCTGCAAGACGCTGTTATGGACGCTAAGGGCCAGAAAGTCGATATTGATCCATTGATCACCGTCTAAAAATTCCTCGACATTTTTGTAGAGGTCGGTCTGCCGTTTTTCTGTGATATTCAATTGGTTCGCCACCGTAGAATCCACCCATGTGTCCGTCCAGAAATTAAGATTAGAGAGAGATCCAATCCACCCGCGGATATTAGTACGGAGGGTTGTGTAACAAACCTTGCAAGACGCCCCTACACTTGAATTAGTCAAATAGTTATTTTATAAAGGAATCGGGTTTTCAGCAGTCTAATCACGAAAGAGTCCCCCTGAATTAGGTCCCAACAAAGCTTTCCCAGCATAGCCTCGTTAGAGATTCTGTAATTTTTAATTCCGAGCCCCCCTGCATCAAGGGTCCGACCACAAATCTGTTGGGAATTAGGCTAAGGTATAGCAGCGGAAATATAAAAATTTTAGTCTACTTTCATTTAACCATAGGATCCGTTAATCGTTATTTCATATAAAGAGGGATAAGAAGAAATACCTTTTGAAGAACAGTCTACCGTTGTTAATGAAGTGCCCACAACTCTTCTCCGAGTTCCCAAGCACACAATAAAACACGGTGAGATTAAGTTAGAATCAACCGTATAAGATGCAACCAAAATAGATTGCCTCTAATTAATCAACACAAGATCAAAGAAAAAGGAGATAGATGAAATTAATCGATCGATGGAAGCCGTATGAATTCTTGTCCACGAACTAGGGGAGTCAAATTCTCTTTCTCTCTCTAACTTGCAAATTTCGAAAATCACAAAGTCCTATAGTAAACAGAGTCCTGTAGTAATCCACCACGTGTTGGGCGATCCTGTCATCTTCAAAAACGGGTTCTCCGTCAATTAGAATTCCATTGATGCCTTGTTGCGCCTTTTTAATCTTTGCAGCTCTGTGAAAGTAACTAGAATTGCGATCACTAGCGTTTAACCAAGTTTCTCAGCTCATTTCCCTCAGCAACAATTCCTATCTAAACAGTTGGATATCCAATTCCGCTAGCGCCACAACCTCCCTGTTTCGATAATCCGCGGAAAGCCCCATAATCTCCATATCCGATTGAATGGTCTGAAGTCGAGATTGCGCGGCTTTGATGTTGTCCTCCACTCTACCAAAAACAGTTTGATTCCATGCCCTCAAAATAGGCCTAAGGGATTTCAACTTATGACATAGCCACTGTGTAGGGGGCTGGGACAGATGTGCCGAAGCCCAGTGGTTGGCAACAATCTCCTTAAGTGATAGGTGAGTTAACCACATAGATAAGAAACGAAACCGAGCAACCCTTTTAATAACTGAAGAGCATCAGATAACCAGGGGGCTATGGTCCGAACAATGTCGCGGGTGAGCAATAGAGTCAATCCGATCCCAGAGTTAATTGTTTTTTTTACAATGAAATTAATTTCTCACATATTGGGTTAATTGTTTAATTGATTTTTAGTGTAATGGTAATTACATTATAATTAGCCATAAATTAATTAAACTAATTAGAATAAAAATTAGAAATATAAATATTTATTCTATAAGTATTTATATTATAACCTAACTATTATATATATATATATATTGGACTTTAACTATAAATTTAAAGTTTTAGTTCAAGTGGTATTTTTAACATGAAATGAGCTTATGGTGTACATATTTTAAGTTCAAGAGATTTTCTTGTGCACGAGTATGTCAGAAATTAATATACAAACTATTATTAGACTTTGGTTCCTCGACTACAATATTATAGGATCCTTCCAACGTGCATTGTTAAGCCTTTGAATGTTGTTATTTCGTCTCTTAGCCATAGCTTTAACATGAAAAGAAGTTGTATTATGATCACCTTCATTCAACCATTATACTTTAGCACTCTAATGCCACTTCACTTATTCTTTATCTAATAACTTTACAATCCGGGGAGATATTCTAGCATCAACCATTTTCAAGTTTTGATAAGTTGTTTGTTGTATCATCAAGGGCCTTCGATTTCCAAGAACTTATAATGCTTTAACAATAATTACAATTTTTGCTTGAACATCCAAATCCTCACCATTCACGTTGTACCAACACTCCTTTATAACATGTTACCTACACATGGATTGAAATCTAAAATTTTTCCTTCAAAGGATTGGATTATGATAGAAAGAGATACTGGAAGAATACGCACTATTGACCAAGGACACGTCTCAAACATACCTTTATAGGCCAAGAATTTGTCCACAACTTTTTTATGCTTGTACATTTCATCTTAATTAAAAAAATTACTAAGAGAAAACCAACATGATATTAGCAGGTTAATAGTTTATTAATAGATTTATGGTCAAACTTTTGAATTGTCCAGGTTAAAATGTTAATCGAAAAAGGACATAAAGTTTTTCAAGCCATAGTAACACCATTACCTAATTCAGTAATGTATAAATAGATCTAATTCACTTATGAACAAATGAAAATAAAATGTTTTATTAAGATACAATTGTAGATATATTTACATCATAAGAATCTTAGAAAGCCCTAATCCTAAGAGAGATATATACAAGTCTCTTTAATTTTAACATCCGGCTGGTAAGACAGGCCCTGTAAATTTGGGTTTGATATTGACACATTCTGCTATTGCACGACTCGGTGTTTTACCAACGTATCGTAGATTAATGCCACCCAAGTCCACTTCTTCACATGGATATTGTTTGCTACAAATTAGTTGAATAGCTTTAGGAGTAAAAGAAGTGCCTCTTATATTTTTAAAGGAAATTTTGGAGAGCTTGACATTGGATTGAGTCTGGCAAAATCATCAAAAAACACATAAAAAGTTAAATGTTCTGAAATAATACAATAAAATTTATATTAGAAGTATTGTGGTTAAAAAGAAAATTATTCTTATTTTATTTGGGTAAGTAGTTATACTCTTAATACTTATTAAGGGTGCAACAATACTTTCTTTCTTTTTTCTCTTACCTGTTTATTGCAATGATTGCTAGGGCAATACATTTGATCAATGAGGATAGGATTGGAGACATTGTTCATGGTAATATCTTCAAACACCATGTTAGATGCAATGCTTTTATACATTCCTGGCCAAGTTTTGATCCTAACACCATTATCTGCATTATTGATAACGCATCTCTTAATTGATACCCCGCTCACAGGTTCTTCATTCTGATACTTCCCTAAACTTCCAATACTAATTCCATGGCCAGGTCCACATGATACGTCAACAATGTTAATTCTTGAGCTACCATCCCCGATTGAAATACAATCATCGCCGGTACCAATTTTAGTACTCTCAATATTTATTCCTTCACAACGTCCCATATGAATTCCATCTGTATTAGGACTCATTGCGGGTGCTTGTATTATAACGCGTCTGATAGTTATGTTACGACACTCTAATAGATTGAAATGGAAATTCTTACTATCCATAGATTTTATGTTCTCCACCGTGCCATTCTCAACGTAATCCAGCCTAAGATTCTGAAAAGAAAAAATATTTTTAGAAATACTTATAATGATTTTAGTTACGTTATTGTTAAGAAATTATCAATATAAAAATAAGAAAAAGAAGAGGAAAAAATCATACCATGGGAAGATTCTTGCAATTAGGGTTCTTTTGACAAATGTTGTGTTTCCATGCACTAGATCCATCACCATTTAATATGCCACCTCCTGTAATTCTGAAATTATTAACATGACTCACTCTAATCCAATAGTCTCCTGTATGAGCTGCAAGGCTATTTGGCGCTTTTAGATTTCCTTTAATAACAAGAACTATTGGAGCTTTGCAAGGACCATTCAAAGATATTTCCCCTAATAAATAATTCCCATTCGGAATAAGAATTTCGCTAGATGATGGGCTTCCACAAGCTTCTTTCCAAGCATTCAACAACGCCTATAAATAAAGTTATGAATCAATTATTTGAATTTATCAAAGTATATGCTTTTATTGTATAGTATAAACAAAGTTAAACATAGCAAGTTCCAACAATGTCTTCATAAAATGATATTATCCTTCTATTAGTTTTTATCAAATCCTGATTTTTTTTGTCAAAATTGAAAAAATTACACATTCAAATATCATTCATGAACCTTTTTAATACTAACAGAAATAAGAGAAAATTCAAAAGACATGTTTATCTCCTTCGGTAAAATAAGTACTCAAGAAAGGATGATCTTCAGATATTACGTATCAAACTGATTTGAAATTCTAGACAATTCGATAGGATCCTACGTGGACATCAAATTTTAAGGTTTCAATTTTTTTACTTTTTAATGGGTAACAATCATGTTGCTTCATTTTTAATAAAGTACTAATTACTTTGCAAATTAATTACTGTCGGATGGTTCCAATAATAATGACAAAGTCACCTTGCTCTATATAAATAAAGACGAATTTATAAGTAAATAAAAATTGTAACATATTTTTGGAGAAATAATTAAGAAAAACTATAACTTAATATACATATTATAAGCATAATTAATATCTACAAATCATAAAGCGTAAAGGAAAAATAAGTTATATATATAGCATTTTAATTAGTTTGATGGAAGATTTTAGTTGAAATGAAGATAATATTGATGTATAAACACAAATTAATAACCTGATCGATATTTGAGGTTTGACTAGCTTTACCACCATATTTTGTAATATCGAAGATAGCTGCCTCTACAATTGAACCTAACAATAATAAGAAGGGAATTGTAAAATAATTGATGATTGGACTCATCTTTAATGATTTTCCAATTCCCTTAATTTTCTACTTACTCTACTAGATATATTTATACTTGTAATTTATCATTCAATTTGCGATAATTTCTACAAGCATGCTATTTTTATAATTTTAGTCGTTTATTGTTTAGAATTAATGGTAAGATTTTAGTTAAGAACAAGTCAAGCATGTTTGTTTCAATTTTCTACCAATTTTCTGTTTTCATTTCCTTCGTATATATCATTATGGAATGTATGTCTAAATTAAGATTCATTTCCTAATAATTTTATAATATTTTATTATAATTATTTCATTATATTATTTTTACCATATTTTTAAGAATTAGTTATTATTCGATTTGAGGAAATAAATAGAAGAGTTTGACTAATTTAAATCTAACTTTGATATCAGGGTTGTGCGGCTTGTCACTTGGCTCGATAAACGCTCAATCGTATTCAGCTCGATTTATAAAACGAGCCGAACTAGAGCATGAAAAGGTTCAGCTCAAAACCTTGAAAGCATATTTGATTACAAGTTCATAAATAAGTTCATGAATAAGTTTGATTTTAATGTTCATAAAAGGCTTATGAGCAAACTCGGTTTGATTATATTTTTTAATAATATTATAATTATTATTTTTAAAAGAGGGAGATAATAAAGAACATGTCCTTGTGGTGGTGGTTGTGGTCGTTAACCTACCTCAGGCTGCACCGATTGCCACGGCTACACCGTAATCCTCTTCTATCGATAAACCGATGGGAATCACCTATTCTTTTCTGAAAGCCACGAACCTTACCCTTAAACTAGGAAAACTAATGTTGGACGAACCTGCCACATAATTTCATCTAAAAAAATTCATGATGGATCGGGACCAGTATTGGTTCCAGTTATCCAAATGTTGACATGTCAGCTAAACCTCTGACGTGTCATCATTTGGGTTGTCGGATCACTACTACCCTTGGTCCACCAAATAATTTGTCAACAAATAAATGAGAAGTAATTAATAATTAATAATTAGACGATAATATTTATTGGTTGGATCACCACTAGAAATGTTACATCTCAATTTTTCAATAAAAGGTTACATCTCAATATTTGGGACGAGTTCAAACTTGCATTCGGACATCCCAACTGTGTTGGCACCCCCTATGGCAAGCCTAAACAAACCTAAATATTATTAAAAAAAAGAAAGAATGGTACAAGAAGGAGTCAAAGAATGCGTAAATGAGAAATGTTACATAAATCATCAAAAACAAAAGCCTGACAGAAGTTAGGAGCAAAGTGCCACCAAAATAGAGATGAAGCCGTGACCCCAAAGAGAGCCAACGCATCCGCTGGTCTGTTGCCCTCGCGGTAAATGTGAGTTACGATGAGTTCCATCTGAGAGCATAATTGTAAACAATTCAACCATTGCTGCCTTATAGTCTTGGGACTGATTTTGAGTGATTTTTGAGTAATTGCACAGTCAGGCTTGAGTCTGATTCGATCTAGAGTTTGAGCCAACCTTTTGTTAGGGATTATAGTCGGTTAATCAACTATAGCGCAGCGGAATTGCGGTTTAAAATTTATTTCTAATCCCTTATAGTTTGATCTTTGCCCGTTAACCATTGATTGAATAAAACCTTTTGATCCGTTTAGGGACATAAACATACCCGGACTGTCTCTTCTAGAGACGGCTGAAGAATCCACAAGGTAGTAAAATCTCCGTAGTCAGGTGCACGAACAACTATTGATCTAGAACCGGTACTAGCCGAAGAACGAGGAAGAACTGGAGAGATTCTGATATTAGCCAAAATTCCCACTTTGCAATGTTGGGTGGCTGTGTCGAAAATCAAAATGTGATTTTCTTCTATGGCGGCCGAACACATATATTAGTTAATTAATTTGTTTTAGGTTTTAGGCTTTTTATTATATATAGTGTAGTTATTCCTAAACCTAACTGGTTTAGGGTTAATTGGTTAATTACAAAACTAATCTAATCCTAACATAATCACTTAAATAAATACCAATAGTATTTATTCTATGCAATTAGCTACAATTAGATTAAATTTAATTACCCCAATTAAATAAATAACACTAATTAATAAATTGACGTATTAGTTTGATTAATTATTCACGAATGAAATTTCATTAATTTACAAATTAATTAATTACATCCCGTAAACTAATTAACCAATTAAATACTCAACGCCTAAATCCATTAATCAATTACATTGATACAAAGTATCAATTAATCAATTAATTAACCACTAATTAATTACCTTGACATTTTACTGTTAACCAATTAATTAATCTCATCCCTCCAGTGTACCGTTTTATAAGTTCTAACTCAGATGTTCAATGTGCACGATCCTATGGGACTGTCCTTAGCTAGCAGTGGGCTCACGACCCACAGACAGTAAGTGGATTCTAGCAAACCATTACTGCCCCTAACCAATACAGCTATTTCAGCAGTCTAAAGATGCAGAGACCCTGTAGTTGTCTCTTAACTTCTTTTACCATTTGATATCGATATTATAAACTAGAGGCATGGCGGCTGTCATCCTCTCTAATGTTTATGATATTTCTTGATCTTAAGTAGATTAATGAATCAGATAAGTAAACTACTTATCTGGGTGTGGCCACACACTTATCAATCTCATTTATCAAGTGGCTTATGATATCATCTCAGTATTATGTGAGTGGTAATTCCATCACTTCACTATCAATACCAACGCGTTCACCTATTCACCCAATCATACCCGTATTTGGCATCCTGTTACAGACCTGTTAGGCGTATGTCAAAGTGAACCGGATCCCACATTGATATTATAATGAAATCTAGTCTGAAGACAGTTAGAGACCTACTTAAGAAAACTAATGACACAACCAGCATGTAGTTTTCTCGGGCGGATCGATCCAGTCACATGTATACAACATGTACCCATATTCACAACTGACTTATCAAGTGCTATGGCTAGTATCAATTACTACCATACAGTCGTCGAATATGCAAGTCTGTGGTCCTAATCATTCCCATCATAGAATAGACTTGGGATATGGTTTTACGATTATCAATCAATGGATTCTCTATTCATATTATAGCACAAGATATAAATTAACTAGATTAATGCCTTTATTAATGTGACACAAATACATTTTATAAGAACCAATGCCTATGAACTAGGGCACACCAACAGTCTCCCACTTGAACTAGTTCCAAGCGGGTATTGCCCTAAACACTATAGATCTAGTACTACCAATTGCCTTGGTAAACTGACCAACGACATTGTTCTCAGTGTCAACCCTCTACAATGTAATGTCACCGGGTAAGGTATTACTATCTAAGTACGCGTTTGGATCTCTTGTGTGACATGGGCTCCAGTGCTTGTGCTATGTCCCCATTATTGTCACAAAAACATCAACTGATCTTAGGAGAGTTTGACCTACTCCTAAATTAGTTATGAACTTCTTAATCCAAACTTCTTCCCCTGCATCATCGCATGCAATGATGTACTTAGCTTCCGTCATAGAATCGGCAATGGTTGGCTACTTTAAGGATCTCCAACTAATGGCATCGTCATTCAGGAGAAATCCATACCCAGTATGTGACTGGTTATCATCCTTAAAACCTCAGTCAGTGTAACCTGATATTGCCATTCCTCCTACTCATCAAATACTAAGAAAAACATCCTTGGTACGGTTGAGGTACTTCAGGATTGCCTTGACTATCTTTTAGTATTCCTTATGGGGATCTGACTGGCACTGACTAGTCATGTTTGGTGCAACACGCAACATCTGGCCTTGTACATAATATAGAGTACATGATGGATTCTTGTCTATGTACGATGCCTGACTCAAGCCTAGAAGTCGGTTGGATCTAACCTTGTAGATCTTGGTCGGCTTCTCCTAAGTCTTTCATTGTGAAGCATTTACTGAACCACTGCTTGATCTTGCAGTGTTAATATATAGCCTCCAATGAGCAGTATGTCATCGACATACAATATTAGGAAAGTGGATATGCTCCCACTGAATTTCATATACACACAGGGTTCATCAGAATTCTGTACGAATCTACTTGAAACACCACCTGTATAACCGGTTTGGCCTCCTCAATGTTTTGAGGATCTATATCGGTTCCCAAAGCATCCTCAGCATAAGCTGCAGGAGTTTGTGAGTCTTGAATCTCAACGAGATCAATATCACTCCCACTGTCTACTTTGGAAAGGAATTCCTTTTCCAAAAAGATCGCAAAACTAGACACGAATGTTTTATTCTCAACTGGGTTGTAGAAGTAATAACCCTTAGTTTCCTTAGGGTAACCCATGAACTGGCATTTAACAGATCTGGACTCTAGTTTGCCACTTATCAATTTCTTGATATGTGCATCAAAGCCCCAAATCTCCATGAAGGAAACGTTGGGCTTTCGGCCCGTCCATAATTCATATGGTGTTCCTTCAACTGCCTTGCTCGTTGTATTGTTAATTATATGAGTAGCAGTTTCCAAAGCAAATCCCCAAAAGGAGATAGGGAGAGAAGCTTAACTCATCATTGAGCGGACCATGTCGAGCAGGGTCCTGTTCCTCCTTTCCGACATTCCATTCCATTGTGGTGTACTAGGAGGAGTGAGTTGGGAAACAATCCCACACTCTCTCAAGAATGAGACAAACTCTTGGCTCAAGTATTCGCCCCCTCTATCAGACCGGATCACTTTTACTTTCTTTCCAAGTTGATTTTCTACTTCATTTTTAAAATCTTTGAATCTCAGAAGAGTTTCAGATTTATGTTTCATCAGATACACATACCCGTATCGGTTATAGTCATCTATGAAGGTAACAAAGTACAGAAAACCAGATCCAGCATTGGTGCTCATTGGACCGCATACATCTAAGTGTATCAGCTCCAACAGCTCTGTGGCCTTTTCACCAGTTTTGGTGAAAAGCGCCTTTGCCATCTTCCCTCTTAAACAAGATTCACATATGTCATAAGATTGCATGTCAAATGACCCTACCCTAGCGCTCCACTAGAGAGAAGCCTAGTTATGCATTTCTCATTTATGTGGCTAAGACGTTAGTGCCAGATATATGTAGGATTAAGTTCATTAATCTTAATCCTTTCAGCTTTTATGTTATAGATTGATTCACTACGTTTTAGATCAAGGATATACAAACCATTTTCTAGAAATGCGGTTCCATAAACAATATTGCCACGATGTATAGAAACCATACCACGTCCAATATTAAAAATTAAAACCATAAATATCCAATATTGAAACTGAAATAATATTCGTGCGCATTGTAGGTACAAGATAGCAATTTCTAATTTCTAAAACTAATCCACTAGGTATCTCTAAGAATAATCTTCGATCTTTAAGGCCTCTACATGAGCACCATTATCGACTCGAAGATCCACTTCACCAGATCCCATCAATCTCCTATTTCTTTGTCCCTGCACATTTGAACAAATGTGAGTACCACATCCAGTGTTTACAACCCAAGATGTAGAAATAGCCAGATTAATTTCAACAACATAAATACCTGAACCAAAAGCTTCATCCTTATGTTTCTCCCTTAGCTTTGGACACGCATTTTTCCAGTGTCCCTTCTCATTGCACTCATGGCAGATATCATCTGCTGAGGCCAACCTACCTTTAGAAGCTACCGCCTTCCTAGCCTTGGGCTTGGCCTTTTGGGCCTTCGCTTTGTACTTAGACTTGGCCTTTCCATTAGGTACATTCCCTTTATTAACCAGCAACACTTCTGGTGTCCTCTTGTAGAATTGCTCAACAAGTTTCAACATGCCATGCAATTCTACTACAGACTTATCAACGCCTTGCATGTGGTAGTGCATGATAAATTGATTGTAGGATGCCGGAAGTGATCCAAGAATGATGTCGACTGCTAGTTGTGCAGGCACTGGTGAGCCAAGCCTTGACAATGTGTCAATAAAACCCTTCAACTTTAGCACATGTGTGCTAACAGAAGTCCTGGCTTGCATCGTAGTGCTGCATAGCGCCTTTGTTGTCAAGTATATTTCCTGACAAGCTTGATCTTGGAACATCCTTTTCAGTTGATCCATGATCTCAAAGGCGTGCTGCTCCATGAACTGTTTCTGAAGATCAGGAACCATGGTACCCAGCATAATGCATAACACATCTCTGTCATCCTTAACATGTCGATCGTACTCCGCCATTTGATCACGGTTACGCCCCGACCTGTAGGACGAGCTGCTGGTAAGGCAGCAGTCAGCACATATTCCTTTGACTCGTGTCTAAGAACTATTTGCAAGTTCCTGGACCAGTCAAGGAAATTAGTCCCTAAAAGCTTTTCCTTTTCCAGGAGTGGTCTGAGTGAGTTGTTGCTTGTTGCAGCCATTTAATTTTTCTTTTCGTGTAATTCTGATGTGGAGTTTAATCTACGTGGAAAAATTACATTAGAGTTAGAATAAAGGGCTTAAGCCAAAGATCAAATTAATAATCCATTTTAATTCGTTATTTGTGATATTTATTTGGCTGTCTTGACCAAGATCCACAATCCATCAACAATAGACCGAGCTAGGGCTCCGCCATCGACCATTGACGATTTGGTAGGATAAACTATCCAATCCTCCGTAAGGACCCTTGGTTTGATGGGCTTTGTGACACTTATCCCATCCGTGCTTAGGGCCCGCTCTGAGCTAATGCTACCCACGTTGAGTCCAACCACCATACACGTGTTAGCCATACCGAAGTATCCTAACCCTCGACGGCCCAATAATTACTACAGCATACCTGGTAGGGCACGTCATACACTGTAGCACTACCTGGGAGGAAGAGGTGTGAATCTGGAAAGCACTTTTTAACGACTCAATATTTTATTATCCGGATTAATTAAGTGAAACGGCTTTAACATATGATTATCGCGGGTGATGATCTGGTGATCGTTGCTACTTATATTTCATGTTATACTAAGCAATTGTATAATCAAAATAAACATAGAGACTCTATGGGCCTTATAATACATCCTAGTGAAACTAGATATACTATCTAAGCTTCACGGGCTAGCTTGAACTCTCCTTGGGCTCCCACCATGGGCTTGAACCATCTGGGCTTCTTCACGACCAATTACAATTTTATGAATAGAACCTATTCTAAAATTACATTAATCAAAGAATGGCACGCAGGCCATATTTTCCAAAATAAATTAAATTACAAACCGACTTTAATTTAGGGCCCATACAACTCTATAACACATTGCTGCACGGTAAGACATATAAATATAATGCATGAATGGCATTCCAAAATCATCTAATAAAGTTAAGCCGAGTTACTTAGGGTGAAATCGCCAATTTTACCATATGTGACTAAGGCCCATAAAGGCCCAAACGGTTAACATCCATTTATATGCAAAATTGCAATTTCGCTTCCACTGAATTTTAGGGTCGTCACATATCTAAAATTTAGCCCTCCCAATTTAAACCGGTGTCACAGTCTATTGAGCCAATTTCACAAATTAACCATATTCAATTTTACAAAAATTATCAATTCGATTAAAATTAAATATGCATGCCAATCAAAAATGTTTTAATACCAATTAATTTTCATTCAACACACGTTTAATAAATTAAACGGTATTAGGGCCCTGATTTTATTAAAATTACCTGTGAAAAATTTTTAAAGATTAAAATCAGTCCTGTTAAATCCAAAATTAGACTTATTCTGAATCTTGACGGACCCGGGACAGCGACGGGGCTGCTGTCCGCGGATAACAGCCCCGTGGCTACTGTTTGGCGGACATCAGTAGTGCTGTTGTCCGCCCAACAGCAGCCGCGGGGCTGCTGTTCGCGGACAGCAGTACCGCGACTGCTATTCTGTGTCCGAAACTATTTTTTTTTCCTTTTTTTAACAAAAAAATACGCGGCTGTATTTTTTTAATCTAAATTATTAAAATAATTTCAGAACTAAACACACAAAAAATACAGACAGAAATAAAATTGAAAACTTCCTAGAACAATTTCTACACAAGGAATTAATAGGAAATTTCAAAAACTTGATTTGGAAAAATAATAAAACCAAATAATATTAATTTTTCAATCAATAAAACGGACTAAACCATGACTCTGATACCACTGTTAGGGATTATAGCCGGTTAATCAACTGTAGCGCAGCGGAATTGCGGTTTAAAATTTATTTCTAATCCCTTATAGTTTGATCTTTGTCCGTTAACCATTGATTGAATAAAACATTTTGATCCGTTTAGGGACATAAACATACCCGGACTGTCTCTTCTAGAGACGGCTGAAGAATCCACAAGGTAGTAAAATCTCCGTAGTCAGGTGCACGAACAGCTATTGAGCTAGAACCGGTACTAGCCGAAGAACGAGGAAGAACTGGAGAGATTCTGATATTAGCCAAAATTCCCACTTTGCAATGTTGGGTGGCTGTGTCGAAAATCAAAATGTGATTTTCTTCTATGGCGGTCGAACATATATATTAGTTAATTAATTTGTTTTAGGTTTTAGGCTTTTATTATATATAGTGTAGTTATTCCTAAACCTAATTGGTTTAGGGTTAATTGGTTAATTACAAAACTAATCTAATCCTAACATAATCACTTAAATAAATACCAATAGTATTTATTCTATGCAATTAGCTACAATTAGATTAAATTTAATTACCCCAATTAAATAAATAACGCTAATTAATAAATTGACGTATTAGTTTGATTAATTATTCACGAATGCAATTTCATTAATTTACAAATTAATTAATTACATCTTGTAAACTAATTAACCAATTAAATACTCAACACCTAAATCCATTAATCAATTACATTGATACAAAGTATCAATTAATCAATTAATTAACCACTAATTAATTACCTTGACATTTTACTGTCAACCAATTAATTAATCTCATCCCTCCAATGTACCGTTTTATAAGTTCTAACTCAGATGTTCAATGTGCACGATCCTATGGGACTGTCCTTAGCTAGCAGTGGGCTCACGACCCACAGACAGTAAGTGGGTTCTAGCAAACCATTACTGCCCCTAACCAATACAGCTATTTCAGCAGTCTAAAGATGCAGAGACCCTGTAGTTGTCTCTTAACTTCTTTTACCATTTGATATCGATATTATAAACTAGAGGCATGGCGGCTGTCATCCTCTCTGATGTTTATGATATTTCTTGATCTTAAGTAGATTAATGAATCAGATAAGTAAACTACTTATCTGGGTGTGGCCACACACTTATCAATCTCATTTATCAAGTGGCTTATGATATCATCTCAGTATTATGTGAGTGGTAATTCCATCACTTCACTATCAATACCAACACGTTCACCTGTTCACCCAATCATACCCGTATTTGGCATCCTGTTACAGACCTGTTAGGCGTATGTCAAAGTGAACCGGATCCCACATTGATATTATAATGAAATCTAGTCTGAAGACAGTTAGAGACCTACTTAAGAAAACTAATGACACAACCAGCATGTAGTTTTCTCGGGCGGATTGATCCAGTCACATGTATATAACATGTACTCATATTCACAACTGACTTATCAAGTGCTATGGCTAGTATCAATTACTACCATACAGTCGTCGAATATGCAAGTCTGTGGTCCTAATCATTCCCATCATAGAATAGACTTGGGATATGGTTTTACGATTATCAATCAATGGATTCTCTATTCATATTATAGCACAAGATATAAATTAACTAGATTAATGCCTTTATTAATGTGACACAAATACATTTTATAAGAACCAATGCCTATGAACTAGGGCACACCAACAGTCTCCCACTTGAACTAGTTCCAAGCGGGTATTGCCCTAAACACTATAGATCTAGTACTACCAATTGCCTTGGTAAACTGACCAACGACATTGTTCTCAGTGTCAACCCTCTACAATGTAATTTCACCGGGTAAGGTATTACTATCTAAGTACGCGTTTGGATCTCTTGTGTGACATGGGCTCCAGTGCTTGTGCTATGTCCCCATTATTGTCACAAAAAACATCAACTGATCTTAGGAGAGTTTGACCTACTCCTAAATCAGTTATGAACTTCTTAATCCAAACTTCTTCCTCTGCATCATCGCATGCAATGATGTACTTAGCTTCCGTCATAGAATCGGCAATGGTTGGCTACTTTAAGGATCTCCAACTAATGGCATCGTCATTCAGGAGAAATCCATGCCCAGTATGTGACTGGTTATCATCCTTAAAACCTCAGTCAGTGTAACCTGATATTGCCATTCCTCCTACTCATCAAATACTAAGAAAAACATCCTTGGTACGGTTGAGGTACTTCAGGATTGCCTTGACTATCTTCCAGTATTCCTTATCGGGATCTGACTGGCACCGACTAGTCATATTTGGTGCAACACGCAACATCTGGCCTTGTACATAATATAGAGTACATGATGGATTCTTGTCTATGTACGATACCTGACTCAAGCCTAAAAGTCGGTTGGATCTAACCTTGTAGATCTTGGTCGGCTTCTCCTAAGTCTTTCATTGTGAAGCATTTACTGAACCACTGCTTGATCTTGCAGTGTTAATATATAGCCTCCAATGAGCAGTATGTCATCGACATACAATATTAGGAAAGTGGATATGCTCTCACTGAATTTCATATACACACAGGGTTCATCAGAATTCTGTACGAATCTACTTGAAACACCACCTGTATAACCGGTTTGGCCTCCTCAATGTTTTGAGGATCTATATCGGTTCCCAAAGCATCCTCAGCATAAGCTGCAGGAGTTTGTGAATCTTGAATCTCAACGAGATCAATATCACTGCCACTGTCTACTTTGGAAAGGAATTCCTTTTCCAAAAAGATCGCAAACCTAGACACGAATGTTTTATTCTCAACTGGGTTGTAGAAGTAATAACCCTTAGTTTCCTTAGGGTAACCCATGAACTGGCATTTAACAGATCTGGACTCTAGTTTGCCACTTATCAATTTCTTGACATGTGCATCAAAGCCCCAAATCTCCATGAAGGAAACGTTGGGCTTTCGGCCCATCCATAATTCATATGGTGTTCCTTCAACTGCCTTGCTCGTTGTATTGTTAATTATATGAGTAGCAGTTTCCAAAGCAAATCCCCAAAAGGAGATAGGGAGAGAAGCTTAACTCATCATTGAGCGGACCATGTCGAGCAGGGTCCTGTTCCTCCTTTCCGACATTCCATTCCATTGGGGTGTACTAAGAGGAGTGAGTTGGGAAACAATCCCACACTCTCTCAAGAATGAGACAAACTCTTGGCTCAAGTATTCGCCCCCTCTATCAGACCGGAGCACTTTTACTTTCTTGCCAAGTTGATTTTCTACTTCATTTTTAAAATCTTTGAATCTCAGAAGAGTTTCAGATTTATGTTTCATCAGATACACATACCCGTATCGGTTATAATCATCTATGAAGGTAACAAAGTACAGAAAACCAGATCCAGCATTGGTGCTCATTGGACCGCATACATCTGAGTGTATCAGCTCCAACAGCTCTGTGGCCTTTTCACCAGTTTTGGTGAAAAGCGCCTTTGCCATCTTCCCTCTTAAACAAGATTCACATATGTCATAAGATTGCATGTCAAATGACCCTACCCTAGCGCTCCACTAGAGTGAAGCCTAGTTATGCATTTCTCATTTATGTGGCTAAGACGATAGTGCCAGATATATGTAGGATTAAGTTCATTAGTCTTAATCCTTTCAGCTTTTATGTTATAGATTGATTCACTACGTTTTAGATCAAGGATATACAAACCATTTTCTAGAAATACGGTTCCATAAACAATATTGCCACGATATATAGAAACCATACCATGTCCAATATTAAAAATTAAAACCATAAATGTCCAACATAGAAACTGAAATAATATTCCTGCGCATTGCAGGTACAAAATAGCAATTTCTAATTTCTAAAACTAATCCACTAGGTATCTCTAAGAATAATCTTCGATCTTTAAGGCCTCTACATGAGCACCATTATCGACTCGAAGATCCACTTCACCAGATCCCATCAATCTCCTATTTCTTTGTCCCTGCACATTTGAACAAATGTGAGTACCACATCCAGTGTTTACAACCCAAGATGTAGAAATAGCCAGATTAATTTCAACAACATAAATACCTGAACCAAAAGCTTCATCCTTATGTTTCTCCCTTAGCTTTGGACACGCATTTTTCCAGTGTCCCTTCTCATTGCACTCATGGCAGATATCATCTGCTGAGGCCAACCTACCTTTAGAAGCTGCCGCCTTCCTAGCCTTGGGCTTGGCCTTTTGGGCCTTCGCTTTGTACTTAGACTTGGCCTTTCCCTTAGGTACGTTCCCTTTGTTAACCAGCAACACTTCTGGTGTCCTCTTGTAGAATTGCTCAACAAGTTTCAACATGCCATGCAATTTTACTACAGACTTATCAACGCCTTGCATGTGGTAGTGCATGATAAACTGATTGAAGGATGCCGAAAGTGATCCAAGAATGATGTCGACTGCTAGTTGTGCAGGCACTGGTGAGCCAAGCCTTGACAATGTGTCAATAAAACCCTTCAACTTTAGCACATGTGTGAGAACAGAAGTCCCGACTTGCATCGTAGTGCTGCATAGCGCCTTTGTTGTCAAGTATATTTCCTGACAAGCTTGATCTTGGAACATCCTTTTCAGTTGATCCATGATCTCAAAGGGGTGCTGCTCCATGAACTGTTTCTAAAGACCAGGAACCATGGTACCCAGCATAATGCATAACACATCTCTGTCATCCTTAACATGTCGATCGTACTCCGCCATTTGATCACGGTTACACCCCGACCTGTAGGACGAGCTGCTGGTAAGGCAGCAGTCAGCACATATTCCTTTGACTCGTTTCTAAGAACTATTTGCAAGTTCCTGGACCAATCAAGGAAATTAGTCCCTGAAAGGTTTTCCTTTTCCAGGAGTGGTCTGAGTGAGTTGTTGCTTGTTGCAGCCATTTAATTTTTCTTTTCGTGTAATTCTGATGTGGATTTTAATCTACGTGGAAAAATTACATTAGAGTTAGAATAAAGGGCTTAAGCCAATGATCAAATTAATAATCCATTTTAATTCGTTATTGGTGATATTTATTTGGCTGTCTTGACTAAGATCCATAATCCATCAATAATAGACCGAGCTAGGGCTCCGCCGTCGACCATTGACGATTTGGTAGGATAAACTATCCAATCCTCCGCAAGGACTCTTGGTTTGATGGGCTTTGTGACACTTAGCCCATCTGTGCTTAGGGCCCGCTCTGAGCTAATGCTACGCACGTTGAGTCCAACGACCATACACGTGTTAGCCATACCGAAGTATCCTAACTCTCGACGGCCCACTAATTACTACAGCATACCTGCTAGGGCACGTCATACACTGTAGCACTACCTAGGAGGAAGAGGTGTGAATCTGGAAAGCACTTTTAAGCGACTCAATATTTTATTATCCGGATTAATTAAGTGAAACGGCTTTAACATATGATTATCGCGGGTGATGATCTGGTGATCGTTACTTATATTTCATGTTATACTAAGAAATTGTATAATCAAAATAAACATAGAGACTCTATGGGCCTTATAATACATCCTAGTGAAACTAGATATACTATCTAAGCTTCACGGGCTAGCTTCAACTCTCCTTGGGCTCCCACCATGGGCTTGAACCATCTGGGCTTCTTCACGACCAATTACAATTTTATGAATAGAACCTATTCGAAAATTACATTAATCAAAGAATGGCACGCATGCCATATTTTCCAAAATAAATTAAATTACAAACCGACTTTAATTTAGGGACCATATAACTCTATAACACATTGCTGCATGGTAAGACATATAAATATAATGCATGAACATGGCATTCCAAAATCATCTAATAAAGTTAAGCCGAGTTACTTAGGGTGAAATCGCCAATTTTACCATATGTGACTAAGGCCCATAAAGGCCCAAACGGTTAACATCCATTTGTATGCAAAATTGCAATTTCGCTCCCACTGAATTTTAGGGTCGTCACATAACTAAAATTTAGCCCTCCCAATTTAAACCGGTGTCACGGTCTATTGGGCCAATTTCACAAATTAACCATATTCAATTTTACACAAATTATCAATTCGATTAAAATTAAATATGCATGCCAATCAAAAATGTTTTAATACCAATTAATTTTCATTCAACACACGTTTAATAAATTAAACGGTATTAGGGCCCTGATTTTATTAAAATTACCCGTGAAAATTTTTAAAGATTAAAATCAGTACCGTTAAATCTAAAATTAGACTAATTCTGAATCTTGATGGACCCGGGACAGCGACGGGGCTGCTGTCCGCGGACAGCAGCCCCGTGGCTACTGTTTGGCAGACATCAGTAGTGCTGCTGTCCACCCAGCAGCAGCCGCGGGGCTGCTGTTCGCGGACAGCAGTACCGCGACTGCTATTCTGTGTCCGAAACTATTTTTTTTTTCCTTTTTTTTAACAAAAAAATACGCTGATGTATTTTTTTTAATTTAAATTATTAAAATAATTTCAGAACTAAACACACAAAAAATACAGACAGAAATAAAATTGAAAACTTCCTAGAACAATTTCTACATAAGGAATTAATAGGAAATTTCAAAAACTTGATTTGGAAAAATAATAAAACCAAATAATATTAATTTTTCAATCAATCAAAACGGACTAAACCATGACTCTGATACCACTGTTAGGGATTATAGCCGGTTAATCAACTGTAGCGCAGCGGAATTGCGGTTTAAAATTTATTTCTAATCCCTTATAGTTTGATCTTTGCCCGTTAACCATTGATTGAATAAAACCTTTTGATCCGTTTAGGGACATAAACATACCCGGGCTGTCTCTTCTATAGACGGCTGAAGAATCCACAAGGTAGTAAAATCTCCGTAGTCAGGTGCACGAACAGCTATTGAGCTAGAACCGGTACTAGCCGAAGAACGAGGAAGAACTGGAGAGATTCTGATATTAGCCAAAATTCCCACTTTGCAATGTTGGGTGGCTGTGTCGAAAATCAAAATGTGATTTTCTTCTATGGCGGCCGAACACATATATTAGTTAATTAATTTGTTTTAGGTTTTAGGCTTTTATTATATATAGTGTAGTTATTCCTAAACCTAATTGGTTTAGGGTTAATTGGTTAATTACAAAACTAATCTAATCCTAACATAATCACTTACATAAATACCAATAGTATTTATTCTATGCAATTAGCTACAATTAGATTAAATTTAATTACCCCAATTAAATAAATAACACTAATTAATAAATTGACGTATTAGTTTGATTAATTATTCACGAATGCAATTTCATTAATTTACAAATTAATTAATTACATCCTGTAAACTAATTAACCAATTAAATACTCAACGCCTAAATCCATTAATCAATTACATTGATACAAAGTATCAATTAATAAATTAATTAACCACTAATTAATTACCTTGACATTTTACTGTCAACCAATTAATTAATCTCATCCCTCCAGTGTACCGTTTTATAAGTTCTAACTCAGATGTTCAATGTGCACGATCCTATGGGACTGTCCTTAGCTAGCAGTGGGCTCACGACCCACAGACAGTAAATGGGTTCTAGCAAACCATTACTGCCCCTAACCAATACAACTATTTCAGCAGTCTAAAGATGCAGAGACTCTGTAGTTGTCTTTTAACTTCTTTTACCATTTGACATCGATATTATAAACTAGAGGCATGGTGGTTGTCATCCTCTCTGATGTTTATGATATTTCTTGATCTTAAGTAGATTAATGAATCAGATAAGTAAACTACTTATCTGGGTGTGGCCACACACTTATCAATCTCATTTATCAAGTGGCTTATGATATCATCTCAGTATTATGTGAGTGGTAATTCCATCACTTCACTATCAATACCAACGCGTTCACCTGTTCACCCAATCATACTCGTATTTGGCATCCTGTTACAGACCTGTTAGGCGTATGTCAAAGTGAACCAGATCCCACATTGATATTATAATGAAATCTAGTCTGAAGACAGTTAGAGACCTACTTAAGAAAACTAATGACACAACCAGCATGTAGTTTTCTCGGGCGGATCGATCCAGTCACATGTATACAACATGTACCCATATTCACAACTGACTTATCAAGTGATATGGCTAGTATCAATTACTACCATACAGTCGTCGAATATGCAAGTCTGTGGTCCTAATCATTCCCATGATAGAATAGACTTGGGATATGGTCTTACGATTATCAATCAATGGATTCTCTATTCATATTATAGCACAAGATATAAATGAACTAGATTAATGCCTTTAATAATGTGACACAAATACATTTTATAAGAACCAATGCCTATGAACTAGGGCATGTTGAAACACCTTTCCACATAATTTTGATTTGACAAAATTGTTTAAGTGTAATTAAAAATATTCTAAACACACTAAGTTTAAATGCTTTGATTTATTCTACTAATGTGTTTGTTCAATGTTGAGTTAAATTGCTTATAAGACACAAGGATTAAAAGGCCCAAGCCCAATATGGAAGTCAAAGCCCAAGTCAAACAATTCAAGGCAACTCGGCCCGCGTATGTCAAAATGCTGTCGTTATGTACAAAACGCAGCTCAGCGGAAGAAGGATCTAGAAGACCTTCGTGGAACAACTTCGTGACGAAGCTGCTGAGTTGATTCGACAAAGAGTACAAGACAGCAGCTGGCTAAGAACAACTTCCAGACAAAGTGTTTCCACTTTGGGTAAAGTTCAAACGACACAGAATGCTGTCTAGTTGACCTTACCATAAATGAAGAGACATTCTGCCGAGCTGACCAAAAGCTGATCGAGGACAGAAGATACTCAAACCTGATTGGCCGAGAGCTTTGAGCAAGACAGGATGACAACGACAGGAAGCCGTTTCCCTCCAACGGTTATTTCAAAATTCGAAATGACCGATGCCTCAGACGTCTCTATAAATAGAGCCCTTCAGTTGCTTCATAAAACAAAGAACTTGATCAAGCCATTACGCTGACCAAATCTCTACGCAAAGTTCTGCAAGAAAAAGCAAAGTAACCTTACACTAAATTTCATATCTTTTGTGTAAAAGTCTAGAGTGATTATTCAATCATCTAAGGTGTCTTAGCAATCATTGTTTAGGACAAACACTTATCATTTCTAGAGATTAGAAAGGAGAGGCTGAGTACTCGGTTATAGTACTCAGTGAGAGATTAGGATTGAGTAGAGGTATAGAGGAAGGTACTCTTGTTATACTCAGTTGCTAAGATTGTAAAAGGTTTGACGCTCTACCTTTAAAGAGCTCAGTAGAGAATTCGAAAGCTCGGAACGTGTTCCGCGGACAAGACGTAGGCTTAGAGGCCGAACCTGGATAAATCTGCTGAGTAACGTATTTCTTACCTTAAACTCCTTATATATATTGCTTGCTTAAATAACCAAAAACTGACCAAGTAAAGAGGTCAAGCTGAGTTGTGCGCATTGAACATCTGAGCTCAGGAATAGACTCTAAGTGCTATCTCCTGACTCAAGCTAAGAAGCTGACCTAGTCACCAGTTGACTAAGCCAGTATCCAGCTATTTACTCAGCGCCGCTGTTAAAACCTTTTTCTTAAGAAAAAGAAGTCTGCCCTAGCGAAAAAGTTTAAATAGTTCCTAACCCCGTCTTGGAACTATACTTGTAACGTTGTAAGGGACCAACAAGTGGTATCAGAGCCTAAAAGCTCACTGTAAAAGGTTTAACCACCTTGAGCTGATCCCCACTATGGGCGAAAACAGCACTCGATTTCTCCCAGGAAACCAAACAACTCAGATATTGCCTGAGGGGCTGTCCATTACTCGGCCTCCCCTATTCTTTGGGTCTAACTATACCTTCTGGAAGAATAGGATGAAAAATTTCATTCAGGCTACAAATATGAGTGCCTGGCTATCTATAGTCCAAGGCCCATTTGTACCTGTCGAAGTTGTGGCTGGCCAAATAGTTATTAAAGCTGGGGCCAAATGGACAGAGGATGATCTTAAGAAGCTCCAAAATCACGCTTTGGCTATCAATATGCTTCACTGTGCACTTGATGCTGCAGAATATAATAAAATCTCAGGTTGTGAGTCGGCGCAAGAGATCTGGAAGAAGCTGGAAGTCACCTACGAGGGAACCAACAAAGTAAAGGAGTCCAAGGTGAATCAGCAGATGAGACTGTACGAGCTGTTCGAGATGAATGATGATGAGGGCATTTCTGACATGAATGCAAGATTTACAAACATCATCAATGAGCCCAAGAGACTTGGAAAGATCTTCACTGAAGAAGAACAAGTTAAGAAGATTCTTAGAAGTCTTCCCAAAAAATGGCAAGCAAAGAAGACCGCTGTTGAAGAAGCTCAAGACTTAACCACCTATAAATATGATGAACTCATCGGCTCATTGCTGACCCATGAGATCTCAATGAAAAATTTCGAGGTGAAGGAAAAGTCCGAAGATAAGAAGCAGAAATCTCTTATCATGAAAGCTGACTCCACTGAAGGGAGCTCAACAGACGACGAAGAGATGGCTATGTTCACAAGAAAGATGAAAAAGGCTATTCAGAAAGAACGACAAATACTCTAAGAAGCCTTACAGAAAGTTTGATAAGTATAAAGCTGACTCAAGCGACAGTAAATACAAGAAGGACAACTCAAAGCCCATTACTTGCTTTGAATGTCATCAAAATGGCCATATTAAGTCAAGATGCCCTACGCTCAGAAAAGAAAAGAAGAATGGCAAAAATGCAATGGTGGCAACATGGAGCGACAGTGATGATTCTTCATCAACAGAAGTTGAGGCCACCGAGTCAGCGAAGATATGCTTCATGGCTGACGAACTTGCTGAGCCGTGCGTCTCTGAGCATACTGACCCCTCCGATGCATCGGACGATGAGGAGCAATCAAATGAGGTAATATCACTATTCCAGCTCAGAAACGAAATGGGTAATGCCCTGAGTGATCTCTATACACTTGTCAAAAAGTGTAATAAGAAAGTTAGAGCACTCAGCAGGCGCTGTGACGAAGTTGAAGAGGTTAAACTAAGTGACCTCGGATTCCTTCTTCAGGACAACTCAACTTTGCATGATAATATGGAAATCATGCACAAGTTTGTCTCTAAAGTCCAATCAGATTCAAAAAAAACGGAGAAAGGACGTCACAACTATCCAGAACCAATTAAAGGTTCCAAATAAAAGAAACATTCCTCTGAGAACTCAGCACCGAGGTACTCAGCAGAGATGGAATCCCCAGCGGAATGTCCAGTGTGACTTCTGTGGGAAGAAAGGTCACACCACTAAGGTGTGCTGGCATGCTCAGCACTGGGGTGCTGACCAATCAGTGAGACAACCTAAACAGAAGGTCAGCTGTGACTTCTATGGAAAGAATGGCCATACTGTCCAAGTATGCCCCCATAAAATAAAATATGATGCTTTACCTGTTGAACCTAACAAGTCAGGAATTAAAAAGAATTAGGTACCTAAAAGTAACTAGTTACAATGTAGGTAAACCTGAGGTGTGCTGAGAAGTCAAAGATGTGGTATATTGACAGCGCATGCTCGAGGCATATGACTGGTGATGAAACTCAATTCATCACGTTTGAGCGTAAACGAGGAGGGAGCGTAAGTTTTGGAGACAACAAAAAGGGTAAGATAGTAGGGTCAGGAACCATTGGAGGTAATCCTACTATTGAATCTGTCTCCCTAGTCAGCGGACTCAAATATAACTTACTCAGCGTAGCTCAGCTATGTGACAATGGGAGAAAAGTTATATTTGATGCTACTGGATGTAAAATATACGAGGGTAAATCAAATGAGTTAATTTTAACTGCCCCTTGCATAGATAATGTCTTTATGCTAGACTTAGAGAAAAAGTTTTCAAAAACTGTATGCTTAGTATCAAAGGAAGAAAATTCCTGGCTATGGCACAGGAGACTTGGTCATGTAAGCATGGACCTCCTGGCCAAATTAGCAAGAAAGCAATTGGTTGAGGGACTGCCTGAACTTAAATTTGAAAAAGATCAATTATGACACGCTTGCCAAGCTGAAAAACAAACCAAACAATCTTTTCACAGCAAAAACATTGTCTCAACTAAGCGTCCGTTAGAGTTACTACACTTGGATCTCTTCGGTCCAGTCCAGCCGCTGAGTCTTGGTGGAAGAAGATTTTCCTTGGTCATTGTAGATGACTTCTCTCGGTACACTTGGGTCATCTTGCTGAGTAGCAAGGATGAGACCTTTGAGACATTTTCAAATTTGGTTAGAAAACTTGAAAATGATAAAGACCTAAAATTGGCTCACATCCGAAGTGATAATGGTGGAGAATTCAAAAACCAAAAGTTTGTTGAATTCTGTGAAGGCAGCGGCATTGACCATAATTTCTCTGCTCCTAGAACACCTCAACAAAATGGGGTTGTTGAAAGGAAGAACAGAACTCTGGTTGAAATAGCCAGGACAATGCTGGATGAGCATAGGCTTCCAAAGTATTTTTGGGGAGAGGCTGTTAACACAGCGTGCTATATTCTTAATAGGGCTCTAGTTAGACCTATATTAAAGAAAACCCCCTATGAACTTTGGAAAGGACGAAAGCCTAACATTGGATACGTTCGTGCCTTTGGCTGTAAATGTTTTATTTTGAATACTAAAGATAGCTTAGCTAAGTTTGACTCAAAAGCTGATGAGGCTATCTTTTTAGGCTACTCAACAAACAGCAAAGCATACAGAGTTTTCAATAAACGAACTCAAGTTTTAGAAGAGTCAGTACATTTTGAGTTCGACGAAACTAACCCTACAAGTAGATACCAACCGCTGACCGAGGATGATCCACACTCAGTAACCGCTGACCAAGAACCAGCTGCTGAGTCATTCCCTAAAGGGCTGACCAAAAGTAAGAGTGAACCTAAGATTGTTTTCACTGACCAGTCTACTTCTACAGAGCTTGTTGAAACACAGACAGCACAAGACATCAATCTACCTAAGGAGATAAGGATTCCAAGAGGGCACTCAAAGAGTGCAATTCTTGATGCTGCTGGGAATACCCTGATGACGAGAAATCAACTCAGGAGATACCTCAGCAATGTGGCCTTCGTCTCAGTTCAGGAACCAAAGAATTTCATTGAAGCTGAGCACGACGAATTCTGGATGATCGCAATGCAAGAGTAGCTCGATCAATTCAGAAGGAATGATGTATGGGAGCTAGTGCCACATCCAAGGAGTCAGAAGACCATTGGAACAAGATGGGTCTTCAGAAACAAGTTGGATGAACAAGGGAACATGGTCAGAAACAAAGCAAGACTTGTAGCTCAGGGCTACAGTCAGCAAGAAGGTATTGACTACGGTGAGACCTTTGCCCCAGTGGCAAGGCTAGAGGCAATTAGAATTTTATGTGCATATGCATCTTACATGAACTTTAAACTGTTTCAAATGGATGTTAAGAGTGCATTTCTTAATGGAGTTATAAACGAGGAAGTCTATGTAAATCAGCCTCCAGGGTTTGAGGATTCTAAATTCCCAAACCACGTTTATAAACTCAAAAAGGCTATGTACGGCCTCAAGCAAGCACCACGTGCTTGGTATGAGAGGCTGACTAGTTTCCTGCTGACTAGAAATTATGTCAGAGGCAAAGCTGATACAACCTTATTCATTAAGAGAAAGGGTAAAGATACCCTGCTGGCTCAAATTTATGTTGATGATATCATATTTGGTGCAACTAACGAATCAATGTGCAAGGAGTTTAGCAAACAAATGCAAACTGAGTTTGAAATATCAATGATGGGAGAACTCAACTTCTTCCTCGGACTTCAAATTAAACAAGGAAAAAATGGCATCTTCATCAGTCAAGCTAAATATGCCAAGGAGATATTGAAGAAATATGATCTGGAAAATTGCAAGCCAATATCCACTCCTATGGGCACTGACACTGTCCTATGCGCTGACGAGAATGGTAAGTCGGTAGACAGCAAATTATATCGAGGTATAATAGGCTCTCTACTTTACTTAACAGCAAGTAGACCGGACATTCAGTTCTCAGTATGCTACTGTGCTAGATATCAATCTAACCCTAAGGAATCTCATTACATAGCTGTAAAAAGAATCCTTAGATATTTGCAAAGCTCAGTGAACGCAGGTTTATGGTATCCCAACACTCATGATTTCACACCCATTGGATACACTGACGCTGACTATGGACGGGACAAGCTTGAATGAAAAAGCACCTCTGGAGGATGCCACTGCTTAGGAAGCTGTCTTGTATCCTGGTTCAGTAAGAAGCAGGCGTCAGTAGCCTTGTCTACCACTGAAGCTGAGTACATTGCTGTTGGAAGCTGTGTTGCTCAAGTCCTATGGATTAAGCAACAGCTTGAAGACTATGGTGTTCAAACAAAGACAATTGAAGTCAAATGTGACAACAAAAGTGCAATTGATCTATCAAAGAACCCAATCCAGCACAGCAGAATGAAGCATGTCAGCATCAGACATCACTTCATTAGAGACCATGTACTCAAAGGTGAGATCAAGCTGACCTATGTCCCAACGGATGAGCAGCTTGCAGATATCTTCACAAAGCCACTGGCTCATGAGCAGTTCAGCATACTGAGAGAAGCAATTGGTATGTTTAATCCTCTTCAGTAAATTCCTGTTCTAAATGTATATTCATGCTGAGTGAACTACTACGCTGAATGATTTATGCAAATACATGCTGAGTGATTGTTATGCTGAGTACTTAACACCAAAGAAATTTATATCAAATACTGAGTGAATGTGCACACCGAGTAATTATCTCAAACTGAGAAATCATCCGTTTATAAAACTATCCACTCAGAATATGAAACGCTTAGTATTCTGAATGCTGAGTGTTAGATCCGTTATATTAAATGCAAAAGCACGCGAATAGCCACCTAGGATGACGTATGCACCGAATGTGTCATAAATGCCAGGATCATTGTCGGTTCACAATCCCGAGGCAAAACTGACACATGGATTCGATAAGATCCACTTTTCACCGCTATAAATAATGGGCAAATCCCCATTTTTTATTTTCTTTACACTTACCAAATTCTTTGGCAAAGCATTCTCTCTAAAAACTCACAAAGCTTCCCAATCCTGTTCTGAAACTATGACTAGAGTTTCCGTCAACATCTCCGGTGCCGGTCACCCTAAGACCAACTCCGATGAACCTTCTAGGCACCCTACTACGCCGAGCAAAGGCAAAACTGGGCAAGCCACCTCCTCCAAAGGAAAACCGACCAAAACCAGAACCTATACCAAGATATTTGAAGACATTAGCGAATGGAAAGTAGACTTCTCACGATGGGTTTCTGAAGCCTTCGTGACATCCGAGCAACCCTTCTGCGAATGGATATCGAAGAATGGCTGGACAGAGCTGTTCTCCATTAGAGATCACACCTATCCTGACCTAGTAAGGGAGTTCTACCACAATCTCCGAGTTGCTGATGATAACCAGGACTATCTGGTAACTGTGGTAAAGGAAAAGACCATTTTCATAAACCCTACCTATCTTGCTAACTTGCTGAAGTTAAAGAATGAGGGAAAAAAACTGAGGCGATCTGGAGATCATGACGGTACTGGGTACGATGCCACCTTTTGTAAACCCTCTGGCCACTCTGGAGAAGTCTCAAGTACCTCAATGGGTCAGCACCAAAAGATGGCTCACTATCTGCTGACCTACTTCATTTATCCCAAGATCAACTGCACCACCTCAGCAACGAATTTTGAGAAATGCTTCATATGGCATATGCTGACCTACAAGCCGATCAACATGCCAGTATTCTTGATTGCTGGCTTCCTAAGAAGCACTGGAACTCTCAGGCTGGGATCGCTCATTACCAGAATACTCTTAGATCATCAAATTGATCTATCTGAACAACAAGCTGAGGAAACAGCTCCAAAGCAAAGCAAAAGGACAAAGGCTCCAGCTGCCCGCAAGAGGAAAGCTATTGGGACTCCTTCAAAGAAGGCTGAGCCTCAGGCCAAGAAGCCTAAGTCAGCTGATGAACCTGGTCAGGAGAGACCTAAGTCAGCTGAGAACAGGAGCAGTCAAGATGAGCCTGAAATTGAGGAAAGAACAAATGCTAATGAGCAACCTCAAAAGATGCAGAAGTCTTCTACACTGACTCCTATTGATGTTGTTCCTGCTGGCTTCTTTGTTCCGGATGACTCTCACTTTGTTCTAAGTCAAGGAACCGCTGTTGAGCAGCAAGAGGAGGATGATGTGCAACTGGATGATCAGTTCATTGCACAAGTTGAGGAAGATTTAGATGGGGAGGATGAAGAAGATGATGAACAAGGGGAAGAAAACAGTGATGATGCTGACTCCGAGGAGACAACTAGTGAGATTGAAGCTGAGCAAACCAATACTGAGTTGGCTGCTAAACAAGAACCGGAACCTGACCAACACAACACTGATCAGGAAGAAACATCTCCATCTCACTCAGGAGAACATGTTCAAGCTGACACTCCTCCTCGCAGAAGAAGATTAGTTAAGGCAAGTCAGAAATCAGTCATTGACCTTCCTGTTCAACACCCAACTGTCCCTGACTTTGTTATCCAGAAGCCGACCAACGATCCTTCTGCACTCAAGCTGAAATTCTTCAGAAAACAACCATCTTCTACTCCATCGGTTTCTCTTGAAAAGCAAGCCTCTGTTTCTTCACTAAAGGAACACGCCGACTTGAATGCTTCAGCCAACTCAACAAGTCAAGTTGAGTCAATTTCCGTCAATGCTGTCAATCCAAGTGTTATGCTGACTCAAACCATTCCTGCCCCTGTCAGCACAGACAGCATTAGAATTACCTCTTCTCCAATCAACACATCTGCCGATCAATCAGCTCTACTAGAACCTCAAGAGCAGCTTGAAACTCCACCACCAGTCACTGACCTTCCTCCATCAATCGGTCACACTGATGAGCAAAGGCAAGTAAATGAAGGATCTCTAAGCTACTTGAATGCCACTGAGCCTGGTAAAAGAATCATCGACTCAGTGCAAACATTGATCAAAGACCTTCAACAAACTACTCCTGCTGCTGCTGGGTCTTCTACTGTTGAGACAACTCAGCTCTCCCAAGTAACTCAGCTTCTCAACGAAGTTAAGGTATTCAAGGATTTGCTGAGTGTCATCATTACCTTTCAAGCACAGCAAGCTAAGTAGGATTCCATCGCAAAGCTGGCTGAGATCCAGATGACAACAGTTCAACATCTCAACGCTCTTCAAGAACAAGTTCAGACTTTGTCAGCTGCGAACACATGATATGCAACTTCTAATGAAGTCAAAATGCTCTTTGCTCAGCTTCACACTGAGCAAATCAAGACCAACGAGCAAATGGTCTCCTACTCTCAATGCTCAGTGGAGCAAATTGGTGAGGCCGTTCGATTGCTGAACTTGAACAAGCAAGAGATGGACACTGACACCATGAAGTAGAATGAGATATTGTCTGTCACCAAACAAACCTTCAACCATGTAAGACACAACAACATTCAGCGTCAATACTACGACTCAGCACTGCTGAAGACATTTCATCAAGTTGTTGCTGGCCTGTCAGACACACTTACCTGGATAGGTAAATCTCAAGCTTTCATAGTAAGCATGATCAGCGCTGCTGAGCTTATACCCGCCGAGGTCTCAGATGATGGAGTAGCTATTTTTGACGGTGTCAATGAAAGCGCTGATAGACTTAAGACGCTGTCCATGGAACTGACCAGAGCCGTCTTAACTGACGCCTTTAGGATTCCTCCTCCCGATGCTGACAAAACGGGGGAGAAAGAACAAGCGGCTAGAACACAGCTTGAGCATAGTCTGTCTCAGTTTAAGAAAAAGAAATAGGCTAGATCAGTTTATACTATGATTGTGTTACCCTGTTGCTTTTAGCCTATCTTTTTCCTGTATACTGACTACTTATATTAATATCAATACTTGCATCTTTTTATCCAATACATGAGTTATGAGTTATTCAATACGATGCTGAGCATTAAGTCATTATGTATCTTCAATCACATCCAATGCTGATAATATGTTTGACATTGAATTGTATGTTTATATAACATTGTCTTATAAAACTCATTGAACAACAAATTACTCAGCACCCTCTGAATGATAAACCTTCCGCTTAATACTGAGTAACATAGAATATGTTCCATGAGCTGACCTATATCCGAAAACTGACCTTAGACTTACTCGATTAAACCTTTAAATGGATTCTCTATTCATATTATAGCACAAGATATAAATGAACTAGATTAATGCCTTTATTAATGTCACACAAATACATTTTATAAGAACTAATGCTTATGAACTAGGGCATGTTGAAACACCTTTCCACATAATTTTGATTTGACAAAATTGTTTAAGTGTAATTAAAAATATTCTAAACACACTAAGTTTAAATGCTTTGATTTATTCTACTAATGTGTTTGTTCAATGTTGAGTTAAATTGCTTATAAGACACAAGGATTAAAAGGCCCAAGCCCAATACGGAATTCAAAGCCCAAGTCAAACAATTCAAGGCAACTCGGCCCGCGTATGTCAAAACGCTGTCGTTATGTACAAAACGCAGCTCAGCGGAAGAATGATCTAGAAGACCTTCGTGGAACAACTTCGGGACGAAGCTGCTGAGTTGATTCGACAAAGAGTACAAGACAGCAGCTGGCTAAGAACAACTTCTAGACAAAGTGTTTCCACTTTGGGTAAAGTTCAGACGACACAGAATGCTGTCTAGTTGACCTTACCATAAATGAAGAGACATTCTGCCGAGCTGACCAAAAGTTGACCGAGGATAGAAGATACTCAAACCTGATTGGTCGAGAGCTCTGAGCAAGACAGGATGACAACGACATGAAGCCGTTTCCCTCCAACGGTTATTTCGAAATTCGAAATGATCGATGCCTCAGACGTCTCTATAAATAGAGCCCTTCAGTTGCTTCATAAAACACAGAACTTGATCAAGTCATTACACTGACCAAATCTCTACGCAAAGTTCTGCAAGAAAAAGCACAGCAACCTTACACTAAATTTCATATCTTTTGTGTAAAAGTCTAGAGTGATTATTCAATCATCTAAGGTGTCTTAGCAATCATTGTTTAGGACAAACACTTATCATTTCTAGAGATTAGAAAGGAGAGACTGAGTACTCGGTTATAGTACTCAGTGAGAGATTAGGATTGAGTAGAGGTATAGAGGAAGGTACTCTTGTTATACTCAGTTGCTAAGATTGTAAAAGGTTTGACGCTCTACCTTTAAAGAGCTCAGTAGAGAATTCGAAAGCTCGGAACGTGTTCCGGGGACAGGACATAGGCTTAGAGGCCGAACCTGGATAAATCTGCTGAGTAACGTATTTCTTACCTTAAACTCCTTATATATATTGCTTGCTTAAATAACCAAAAACTATCCAAGTAAAGAGGTCAAGCTGAGTTGTACGCATTGAACAGCTGAGCTCAGGAATAGACTCTAAGTGCTATCTCCTAACTCAAGCTAAGAAGCTGACCTAGTCACCAGTTGACTAAGCCAGTATCCAGCTATTTACTCAGCGCCACTGTTAAAACCTTTTTCTTAAGAAAAAGAAGTCTGCCCTAGCGAAAAAGTTTAAATAGTTCCTAACCCCCCCTTGGAACTATACTTGTAACGTTGTAAGGGACCAACAGGGCACACCAACAGCTTTCTCCCAAGCCATTTTTACCGCTAAAATCACTACCCAAAGCTCTACAATGAACGCAAAGCTATCAAGAATCGAAAAGGCAAAACAACCTTTCACATAGCCTCTGTCGTTTCTGTAAATTCCGCTCACGCCTGCTGCCCTGGAGGAACCTGAACAAGAACCGTTCGTATTTACTTTTATCCATCCAGTGCCTGGAGCAAGCCACCATACCTGGACGATATTGGGAGCCGGAGGAGGGCGGGCTGACATCGGTTGTGTTCCCTGCAGATGGAAACGAAGAGCAGCGATAGAATTTTGGATTGAAGGCAGCTCGCCATTGAAGATGGCGTTATTTTGGAACTTCCAGATGAGCCAGGGGCAAGTCACAACACCCACAGCCCAAGCCTTTGCAATTCCTTTCCGAACCCGACATCAAAGAATGGCAGAGAAAAAGTCGGCGAAACTAGACATGCGAGGCACGGACAACTCAAATCTTGAGCAAATAAAGCACCACAGTGCAGCCGCAAAATTACAGGTCACAAACAGGTGGTCCGAGGATTCCACGCTTCCGTTACAAAGAACATAGTTGCTAGCCAAGTAGAAGCCAAATTTCTGCAGAATATCATGAGTTGCAAGTTTACCGTGGAGCAGTTTCCAGCAGCATGTCGACCTACTCGGAGGAATACATCCGCGCCAAATAAAAGGAGCCCAAATTACCTTATCAACCGTGTTGGCCCTAAGGTTATAGAAGTCATTGGCCGTGTAGGCGCCGCTTGCCGACGGGATCTGGGCACAGAAATCCATCCCGTCAATTACCCGCTTACCTGCAAGACGTTGTTACGGACGCTAAGGGGCAGAAAGTCGATATTGATCCATTGATCACCGTCTAAAAATTCCTCGACATTTTTGTAGAGGTCGGTCTGCCGTTTTTCTGTGATATTCAACTGGTTCGCCACCATAGGCTCCACCCATGTGTCCATCCAGAAATTAAGATTAGAGAGAGATCCAATCCACCAGCGGATATTAGTACGGAGGGTTGTGTAACAAACCTTGCAAGACGCCCATACACTTGAATTAGTCAAATAGTTATTAGCCTGGCCAGATTTATAAAGGAATCGGGTTTTCAGCAGTCTAACCACGAAAGAGTCCCCCTGAATTAGGTCCCAACAAAGCTTTCCCAGCATAGCCTCGTTAGAGATTCTGTAATTTTTAATTCCGAGCCCCCCCGCATCAAGGGTCCGACCACAAATCTTCCAAGGTACAGTCACCAATTTCCGCCCTTCAATGTTTCTAGTCCAGAGGAAATTGCGAGTAGCCCTATTTAGTTTATTGAGTAACGAAATCGGCCATCTATATATCATTGATAGGGGTATTTTACCCCTATCTTCTAGCGTGATTTACGGGTTGATTTCGGGTAAAATAAATAAGTTTAATTACAAAAATAAAGCGTTTTGATAAAATAAAGAAATAAAAATAGATTTTGAACTTTCAGTTAATTTTTCGTATTTTTGATTAGTTTAGGAAATAAAAACGTCAAGCTAACTCGGCTCGTAAGATTTGTATTTCAGGTACGAGAAAGGAGCAAAAATCCATTCAATACGCGGGGCGTATTATCCTCTACGCGGGGCGTGAAACATGGTGTCGGAAATAATTGCCTTATCCGCAGACGCCATGTGGAACTGATTCAGCGTACGCGGGGCGTATGACACATGTCGGCAATAATTGGCCTAATCCTAAAAGTCAGACTGCATTGTCTCCTGGAGTCAACTCTCCATACGCGGGGCGTACTACCATATACGCGAGGCGTACCAGGCAGTTCTTCAATGATAAAAGTTCAGAGACTCATTTACGCGGGGCGTGCCTCAGCTACGCACGGCGTAAAAGCTCCAATTCAAGCAACAAAACTTCAGAGACTGAAACACGTGGGGCGTACTTCAGCTACGCAGGGCGTGTTTGAGACAATTAGACACGGAATTGGTCCACATGCAGGAGATTTCTGACGGAATGGGCACTTATGCGGGGCGTATCATGGGATTTCTGCACCAAATAATGTTGCTCCATACTTGTGCTTTGTGAAGTTACAACATTGCCCTTGCTTGATGTTTATAAATAGATATCTCTTGAAACCTTGTAGATAGCTACATTTTACTCTTTTGCTTCTTGTTATTTTAGTTTTAGATTCGGTTTTTATGTAATAAAACTCTCCCACCTTGAGGGCTTGTTCACTTAATCCGTCATTCCGTCAAAGTTCCGTTCCACCCTCGGCCACCAAGCTCGAGAGTTCCACCTCTAAGACCTAAGAGACGACCTTGAGTCCGATTAGCTAGTTCTGAGGGCCAATTCTCCCCTCTTGATAACATTGAGATATTATCCCGAGGACCGCAAGGGATATTCACCTAAAAAACACCGCGTATCGGTCCACAAAGAAGATCCGGCTGGCGGATCTCCTTGATCCAGCGCGAGGGGATCCACTGGCGAACCTATGAGGCGAATCTCCACAATTCCTTGATTCGCCATTGTAACGTCTAAGCCGACTCGACCATGAAGGCCATTAATAAGCTATCAATTAGCTAACCGCCAGCTTAAAGGCAACCAGTAACCGCCATTAATGGAACATTAATGGAGACTTTCTAGTTACTGAAGGTTACAACTCCCTAGCTATATATAGCCTACATCTCAGGCTATCAAGGTACACATTCACTTACCCTTTGTCAATTCAGTTTGTTCTCTTGTTCTACCTTACTGACTTTGGCATCGGAGCTTCCCCCCGTCGAACCCAATGACGCCCCCCACAGGGACGGAAGCTGATCAGAATTTCTCCACAAGTCATCAATTGGTGCGGTGAACGTGGAACTCTTAATCAAATGAAGGGTTTTTTCGTTCACATTAAAAAACTATGACGGACGGAGAGCAGAATCCCTCTTCAGGGGTTGAAACACCATTAGTAACACCATCTAGTGTTGGACGCACTGATCCAACTGCTCCTACAACACACGCCGAAAGTAGTATGCCCCCAGATGCTTTCATCAACATATATGCAGAAGCAATTGGAGAGCGGTTTGGTTCCGAGACAGGGAATCGCCTGCGGTCATTCATGACCATCCCTCCGCATTAGAGCATGGCGTCCACATCTACGGTATCATCTTGGCCCTTGCTGAACCTGGGACCAAATGCCCAAAATTCTTCATTCCTCCAAGCTCACAATACGGATTCCATGGTAACTACCACAACGGCACTTGGAGAACGACAAATCAATCAGGAGTTATTCCCTGCTGGCGCAGAAGGAAGTCAAAGAAACGATTCAACTCTTCCAGGCGGATCTACAAGCCATGGGTTGAATCTAGGCGGATCCGATATCCCAAGGCGACCACGGACAAATCTCTCCATTGGCGGATCCGAGAGGCGAACACACAAAAAATTTAGAAAAGGGAAAAGTAGGCGGTCTAAATCACCTTCGCCTCGACGACCGAGATCCTCCCGCCGGGGCAGATCGCCCCCATCTACTGGTCGTAGACAGAGTAAAAGGCCAATGGAGACACCCCATTTAAGCGGACCACCGTCGCCGCCACCCCCGGGAACTGTTGGACACATCCCTTCGGGAAGCCATGGAGGGGGTAGCGGACAAGCTCCCCTAGGTGGACAGGATGGAGGAGGTGGCAGTGGATGGGGGCGCTCTTCATCTTCTCCAAGCAGGTCTCCGTGAAGGGGTCGCCCAAGGGCGGATCCGGAGAATTTTGACGACAGAGTTCGAGCTGCGGTGCTCCATATGAATGAAGAAAATGCCAGGCATAACCCGTTCGCCAATAGAGATTCGCCCTTCACGGCTTGGATTGAGACAGAGGAAACTGATAGGCATTTTAAGATACCTAATCTCGCTATATACACAGGTGCTGATAACCCAGAAGCCCACGTTAGAAAATACCGAATACTGCTCATACTCAACCGTGCAACTGAGCCTGTGCTTTGTAAAATGTTTGTCACCACATTAGGAGGTCCAGCTTATGGGTGGTTTCAATCTCTACCTCCGGGCTCGATAGATAGTTTTGATCAATTGAGCAGGGAATTTTGCGCTAAATTCGCCGGCTGTATTCCTCTAGTGGTTAAATCAGGGAAGCTTTTTGAGTTAAAGCAGAAGGCGAACGAATCCCTTCGAGAGTATGTAGACACTTTCAACCAATTGTGCATACAAATTGTTGATGTGGATATCTCCGTAGCAGTGGAATGTCTGGTAAGGAATACCACTTGTAAGAGTTTGCAGGAAGATCTAATTCGAAAGAAGCCCACCAGCATGGCAGAATTGATGGAGCATTGTAAAGACTTTATGGAGGTGGATGACATTCGCCGGGGATCACTGTCTTCGCCTAAGAGGGAAAAAGGCGAATCTCGCCATCGAGATAGAGACAAAGACAAGCACCAGGATTCCTCCTCTAGAAGTCGGCAAAGGGGTTCTAAGAACAAATCGGTGTTTGTCACCTCTTTCACACCTCTCAATGCTTATAAAATTGAAGTACTTATGTGGCTCGAGAATAGTCAACACAAACGGAGCATTTCATACCCCGAACCAAAAGGGGGGGAGTACACCAATACTGGTAAAAATCCTAAAAATTATTGTAAATATCACAGGAAAAATGGCCATGACACAGATGCATGTTGGGAGTTAGCTCGGGAAATCGAGCGTCTCATCGAGAGAGGCAAATTGGATCGGTTCATCCAAAACGATGGCAAGAAGGGAGATGGTGATAGATCCAGGGAAGACCTAAAGAAGAAAGGAAAGGGTACCATCAATGTCATCGCAGGCGGACCTGGATACCAACCGAGCTGAAAAAAGCAAGGACCACCGCCCTTGACAGGGCATCGTTGAATCGCCCCTTTGCCAATGCAGGTCCTGAAATCTCTCCTCATGTGGATGCATTGGTCGTTACTATGATGGTAGAAGGCTGGGAGATGAAAAGAGTGATGATTGATACTGGGAGCTCGTGCAATGTCATCACGAGAGGAGCTTTCACCAAACTCATGATTGATCCAGTCCAAGTAGAGCCAACTGTGGTAGATATCCTGGGAGTGACAGGGCACACCATCCAAACAAAGGGCCAAGTCACTTTGGATTGCGAGCTTGCAGACGATGATCAAGTTTGGAAAGGTGATCTGGAATTTTCTATCTTGGATGGTCAGTTAGCCTACAATATCATCCTCGGACGGCCCTTTATCTCCGAAGCAGCAGCCCTTATCTCCATACGCCACTTAACGCTCTACATCCCCACGGCCAAGGGAGGTGTAATGATCAGAGGGAGCCAAAAAGTGGCCCAGGAGACGTATTCGGCATCACTAATGATCCGCCCCCAATCTAAGGAGGAGGATGAAGAGGAGCTCGTCACAATGGCCTTGGGCGAGACAGAAATGTACCTCATGGCGGATGAAAAACAGGTGCGAATGGCTAAAGGGCTCAAAGGCGAAGTTAAAGACACAATCACCAAGGTTCTCCATGAAGCGGAGGACGTCTTTGCATGGAAGGATGAGATCCTCCCTAGGATCAGGCCAGACGTGATCACTCACAAACTTAACATTGACAAAGATGCAGTTCCCGTAGCTCAGAAGCGGAGAAACCATGGCCTTGAATGACAGAAGGTGATAGAAGAAGAGATCAACAAGCTCCAATGGGCGGACGCCATTGAGGAGGTACTTTATACTCAATGGCTGGCGAACGTCGTTCTGGTAATGAAGGCAGGCGGATCCTACCGCATGTGTATTGACTTTACAGATCTCAACAAGGCTTGTCCCAAAGACAACTATCCTTTGCCATGTATTGACATACTCGTGGACGGAACCGCCGGTCATGCCATGTACTCCTTTACGGATGTAAAGTCAAGTTACCATCAGATCCCCATGGAGCCCTCATATAGAATCAAGACCTCGTTCGTGAGTCACCAAGGCACTTATTGCTTCAAAGTCATGCCCTTTGGGCTTAAGAACGCTGGTGCCATTTATCAGCGGATGATGAACAAGATATTCGCAGATAGTAAAGGTGATAACTACTCAGTCTATGTGGATGACATGATCATCAAAAGCACAACCGTGGAAAAACATGCAGATGATGTGAAGGAAGTACTGGACGTACTCCGACGCCACAATATTAAGCTGAACCCAGAAAAGTGTACTTTTGGTGCGACATATGGAAAATTCTTAGGGTTCATGATCAGCGAGAAAGGAGTTAGCCCAAATCCTGACAAAGTTAAGGCTGTCCTAGAAATGCAAGCACCACGGAACATCAGAGAAGTGCAACGCCTTAATGGGCGGATCGTAGCCTTGGGCAGGTTTATCTCATGTTCAGCTCGCAGATGTCAGCCCTTTTACGAGGTCATCAAGAAGCGAAAGGCGTTCGAATGGAACGAGGATTGTGAAAAGGCCTTCGAATGAATCAAACGGTTCCTCACGGAGCCGCCCATGATGAGTCGACCGATGAAAGGCGAGGACCTCTACATGTACGTATCAGTTACAGATAAAGCTGTGTGCACGATCATGATACGAGAGGAGGATGGCCAGCAGTATCCGATTTATTATGTGAGCAAGGTTTTAAAAGATGCCGAAACCAGATATTCTAAGCTTGATAAAATGGCGCTGGATGTTGTCACCACCGCGATCCGCCTTAGGCCATATTTTCAGGCTCATACTGTTGTAGTTCGAACGAATATACCAATGAGGAAGGTGTTGCAGAAGCCGGACACTTCTGGAAGGTTGATGGAATGGGCAATTCGTCTTGGTGAGTTCGATGTAAGATATGAAAGCAGGTCAGCTTTGAAGAGTCAGGTCTTGGCAGACTTCGTAAACGAATTCACCGAAGAAGGGATAGATCATCCCAAATCTCAAATAGAAGAGCGGACAATGTACATAGATGGTGCCTCTTCGATGGATGGAGCTGGTATAGGCGTAGTGATCAAAGGCTCCCAATACATAAAGTTACGGTACGCAGCAAAATTGAATTTTCATGCAACTAATAATGCCACAGAGTATGAAGCTCTGGTATTGGGGTTACGCCTGCTCAAAGAGATCACCCCCGAGCGGATTGTGATCTATAGCGATTCCAAGCTGATGGTCAATCAGGTGATCAAGAATTACGAGGTAAAAGATGATGTTTTGGCCAAATACGTAGCAGAAGTCAAAAAATTGCAAGATCACCTCGAGGCTAGAGAAACTAAATGGGAACTGATTCATGTGCCCCGAGGATCAAACACTGAGGCGGATCATCTAGCCAAAATAGCCTCTAGTGAAGAGAACTGGACAGATCCACAATGTCCCTTCGAAGTTAAAATAGCTCCAGCCTTCGCCTCGGAGGAAGTATCCCTACTCACAACAGTGGAAGATGATTGGAGATCGGCCATTCGCCAATATCTGCTGGAAGGAGCTCTACATGAGGATAAGGATGAAGCACGGTGGATTGTCAGAAAAGCGGCTTATTTCTCCATGATCAACGATGGCCTTTATAGAAAATCTTTTAGCCACCCTTGGTTAAAATGCATTCTGCCAGAAGAGGGACAACAAGTCCTCAAGGAGCTACACGAGGGATCATGTGGGGCCCATGAGGCATCCGCCTCCATCTTGAAGAAATCTAGGTTAGCAGGATTCTATTGGCCAACGGCCGAATTGGATGCACAAAAATTGGTGGAATCTTGCCAGCCAATCATAGAAGGACGGCCATTCGCCCTCTGGGGAATTGACATCGTTGGACCATTCCCTCCTACTCGCTGACAGAGGAAGTACGTGGTAGTGGCAGTAGATCACTTCACCAAGTGGGTGGAGGCCGAAGCTGTCTCCTCTATCACTGCTGAACGAATGGTGGAATTCGTTAAGGACAACATCGTGGGAAGATATGGTGTTCCCCACACCATCATCATCGATAATGGAACACAGTTCAACTGTAGTGAGTTCAAAACTTTCTGTGAAGAGTTGGGCATTCTGAACAGATTTGCCTCCGTTTACTATCCCCAATCCAACGGAATGACTGAAGTCACGAATCGGACGATCATAAAAGGAATAAAAAAGAGATTGGGGGAGCATGATAAGAAGTGAGCGGATCAGCTGACAAGCGTCTTATGGGCCTATCGCACCACTCCTAGAGCGGCCACAGGAGAAACACCATTCGCCCTCTCTCACGGTGTAGAAGCTGTGATCCGGGTTGAAATACAGGTCCCAAGTGATAGAGTGGCCTTCTATTGTGAGGAGGACAACAGCAACAGGTTAAGGGAGAGTCTTGATCAGGTAGGAGATCGAAGGGACCAAGCCTACGTACGCATGGCGGCGTATAAACAGCGAATCGCCGCTTACCATGACAAAAATGCCAAGCTTGTGGACTTAAATGTGGGTGATCTCGTGCTCCGCAAGGCCGACAAAATCCAGTCTCGAGAAGGGAAGGGCAAGTTAGGGCTCACTTGGACGGGTCCGTATCAGATAGTGGACAAGATTGGATTTGCCACCTTTAAAATTCAAGACATGGAGGGCAACACATTGCCGCGCACATGGAACCTCCAAAATCTCCGCAAATATTTTGTCAGAAAATAAAGTGTACAAACGGCCTTGAGTACTCTTTTTCCTTTAGTAAGCTTTTTCCCATGTGGTTTTTCTTATTAAAGGTTTTAACGAGGCTCACATGTAAGACCTGCTTACTGTAATAAAGCATTTCTCCTATCAATAAACATCATTTGTTCCATTATCTATGTTCTTTTTAAAGTTTATTGCAGCAATATCAATATTCCAATCTTCAAAAGAAGGGGGGCATCCAACGCTCCAACGCTCTCCGCATTAACAAAGTATTGCTATCTCATAGCTACTTTTTCTCCTCAGACATTGGAGAATCAATCTAATGGGCGGATCCATCTCCGCATTAAAACGATCCTTGGACGCAAGGTCTTTACACTCTCTTACATCCTTCCCAAAAAAGGATTCACAAGTCCTACGGGCGGATCACTTCACCTCAAAGACAGGTAGCAAATTGATCCCCTAGGCAGCTTTACTTCCTCCAATGGAATAAAACAGCTTATAACCTTCACAAAGGTCCATGCGATGGAGTATGGCTGGCCACCTGCTCCAAAATAAATCCTAGATGCCTATATATTTACTTACGCAAACGTAATAGTAAAATAAATAGCTGCCATAAAGGATTAAACAAATTGTACTTAAGGTTTTTTTTTACAACTCAAAGAGTAAAAGACTAAGTAATAATGGGAGCATCCTCCTTTGGACTCTTCTCGCTTAGGGCACTTGCTTGGGAAGCCTCCTTCTCCACAGCCTCAGATACGCCTACCAAGGGTACCTCCTTTTCCACGAAAGATGTGGGACCAAGAGGAAGGGCGTTATCGGTGATCAGTTCTTCACCCGCCTTGGGGGGCACTTCCTCAAGCTCCACTAGCTTGACATTAGTGGGGGGTTTGCTTTCTTCCATGGGTCCCTTCATCCATCTCCGAACATAGTCGCGGAGGTAGTCCTTAGCGTCTGACATTTTGTTATATTTGGCTACGTCATCTGGGTCTGGGACGGCGAACTGTGGATCTATGAAATTAATCTCGGGATACGCCAGAGAAAAGTACGCCATGAGCAGTTCGCCATAATAGAAAGCTTGCTCACCAGCCGTGTACTTAGCTTCTCCTATAGCCTCCTCATGGTTCTTAGCGTCTGTCACGATCTTTTCCTTCAGCTTCTTAATCTCTGCGTCTTTAAGGGCCAAGGCGGATGTGGTAGAGGCAATGTTCGCATTGGCAAAAGCGATGTTTGCATTGGCATCCGCTACCTCTTTCTCCAACTTTTCAATGGTAGCCTTATCCGCCATGCCTTGAAGGAGCTCAGCCTCCATGGCACGTATGCGAGTATACATCTGTCGAAAACAAAGAGTTTCGTCAAAAGAAAAGAGCAAAGGAACAACTTTTTCTACAAAAAGAAATCCTTTTTAGTCGGGGGGCTTACCGTGAGGAGCTCCGTTTTCCGCTTTTGCGCATGAGTGGAACCGGGGATCTGGTTCTGATTCCTTTGCACTTCGCCCAACTGTCCCAGGGCCTCATCTAAGTCGTTTATAACGGACTCATTCTCCAGAGATCCTTGAGCGCCATACTTGGCGGACCAGTATCCGCCCAGATTAGGCTTCGCCATCTGCACAAACATTCAAGGATCAGAACTCAGATCTTAAACTTGATGAACAGGTAAACATAAAAAGGCGACCTACCTGTTCCATCTCCACCGCAGGCGTCGCGGACCTCATGGCATCCGCCATAAGCTTAAGACCTCCAGTAGCTGCAGGCTTCCTCCTTTTTAGTGGCGGCTCAACCACTGTTCCAGCGGGACGTTTCGCGGTATCCTTTTGAGGATTCACCGCTTGATCTTTCCTACGCGCCTCAGCCTCTAGAAACTTCCTACGCTTCTCTGCAATAGCGTGATTGGCCTTAGATAAACCCCTGCCAAAGAAAACAATAAAGTAATCAAGGTTCAAGAAGAAATAAAAGTTACCTTGATCAAATTGCGCAATCTTTGAGTAAATGAACTGTTCCCCCTCTCCGCGAATCAAAGGAATGTCGCTCATTATGAAGGCTAAAGCATCCGCGTATGTCCAAGCATCCGCCTTGACCTTCTTCATGAGTTCCGCCACCACCTCATCGCTATCGGTCAATATTCGCATATCGCCCATCATGTGTAAAGGCTTGGGATTCCAAAACGAGGGAAAACCCAGTGATTCGCCCTCTTTTATCTTCACATAGAAGAATTTCTCATCCCAACAGTGGACATTGGACATCTTGTCACTGAATGGCGAATACACTCCAAATTTTGCGAAAGTGAGATAAGACTCGGACTTCCGTTTTGAAGGCTTATGGAAAGCTCTAAAGACACGGCCCGTGTATACAACTCCTAAATTTGAGGCGAGGTAGCAATCTAAAGCAATGTCCAACCAACCATTAGGGTGTAGTTGGATGGCAGTAATATCGAAGTAAGAGAGGATATCCGCCATCATCTTTGGGAGAGGAAGTCGGAACCCTCTCTCTACATGACTACTATATACGGTTAGAAAACCGCTAGGCGGACAGGAGGGTCGTTGATGAGCTTTGGTTAGCTGGGTCTCGTAATTATCGATCCAAAGGAAGCGATTCGCCAGATCCGCTAGATCCGCGGCACTCATACGAGACGGAGTAGACTCCGCTCGAGGATTCTTTTTCCTAGGTTGGGTAGAAGGAGAGGCCATTGTTCCCGGAAAACACCTAGATTCAACGGCCGGCGAAATACCGGAGACAGAAGCATAAAGAATTTGACTTCTGGTTGAACGGGTCTAGTAGCGATTACACGCCGAGTTACACAACCCAGCTAAATCGGAGCTAACCGTGTCCTCGGAGGAAGATGAATTTTCCGATGACGAAGTGGTCCAACTAAAACTAACTACAATTTCATGAGGAGAAGCCGAATTAAAAAGCTCGAAGGTTGATCTAGAGGACGATGACGAACTCCTAAACATTCAGAGAAAAGTTAAACAGAAAAAGATGAACTTACATGTGAAATCGAAAAGCTTTGAACGAAACTCTGAAATTCCCAGGAAAAGCTTCGAGCAATAAAGAAGAAAATGAAGACAAAATGGGGAAGAGAGAGAAAGCGAAGAAAGAAGAAGACGTCTTCTCTTTCCTAGGACAGTGCGCCCGTTACACGTGTCACTCCACGATTGGCATCGAACAGAGTGCTCATTAATACAGATGTTCATGACGGCGCACGGAAGCTCAAAAGCCCTAAAGGACTTTAAGGGAACTTTGGGGGGGCTTCTGATAACATTGAGATATTATCCCGAGGACCGAAAGGGATATTCACCTAAAGAACACCGCGTATCGGTCCCCAAAGAAGATCTGGCTGGCGGATCTCCTTGATCCAGCTCGAGGGGATCCGCTGGCGAACCTATAAGGCGAATCTCCACAATTCCTTGATTCGCCATTGTAACGGCTAAGCCGACTCGACCATGAAGGCCATTAATAAGCTATCAATTAGCTAACCGCCAGCTTAAAGGCAACCAGTAACCGCCATTAATGGAACATTAATGGAGACTTTCTAGTTACTGAAGGTTACAACTCCCTAGCTATATATAGCCTACATCTCAGGCTATCAAGGTACACATTCACTTACCCTTTGTCAATTCAGTTTGTTCTCTTGTTCTACCTTACTGACTTTGGCATCGGAGCTTCCCCCCGTCGAACCCAACGACGCCCCCCACAGGGACGGAAGCTGATCGGAATTTCTCCACAAGTCATCACCTCTCTACTTGCTAATTAGCTTGCACTCTTCCTATGTACTAGGCTTGGTTGTATTCCTTATTCACGCTTTCCATATTTATAATATATGATTTGCAATTTCTGTTTCTATATACGTGTTGATGTTTATTGCTTGTTTTGATGCTCGTAATTGACTATTGTGTAGGGGAACGCGATTTTTGATGCCATTCGGGCTATCTTTAGGGATTCATATAGGTGTTGCCTTACCAGAAGTGACAAACCGGAAATCGTAGGAATTGACACACCATGGAACTTACGGGCCCTAGTTTCTAATCCCCAGCATTAGACACGCCTTGACTAGGAACCACGTAGTCTAAGTACTTCACGGGTCGGTCGAATTACACGTAGTCGTCTTTGCAAGAGTAAATCGTCAATCGAATATATTCGGAGTCATTGCCTTTTATATTTATAACTTATCGTCGCCCATTTCATTCCGTGGAGTTTTCGTTACATAAATCTGTTTCGCCCATAGTTAGGAGTAGTTTGCAATTGTGTCTTACTTTACCCAAAGTAATCACCGCTTAAATAACATACGAAACCGAGTCGTCTAATACTTGTAATTATAAATCCCGTGGATTTGATACCCGGTCTTAACCGGATTATTACTTGATACGACGGGGTACACTTGCCCCTAAGTAGTCGTTGTGTCTAGTGGAGTTAGAGCATTTAAAAGATCACATCCATAGTCATAGCACATTCACCGCAATACACATTTCATCATTAGAAGAAGATCAACGCTAGGCGCCGCGCCCATTACGAGTATAGCTTTCCTCGTAATATTCAGCATTACTAGGCCCAATATGAGACCTAAAATGTTGTTGAGGTGGTGGGACTTGAATGGGTTCTGGGCTAATCCTATCGCCACGCTCGTGTTGTGATAAGTGTCAAAGAGTAGGTAATTTAGGTAGAAGAGATGAAATGCCCCTTAATAGCATATTGGAGGTTGAAATCTTCGATGTGTGGGGAATTGACTTTATGGGTCCTTTTCCTTCTTCTTTTAGCCAAAACTATATTTTAGTAGACGTAGACTATGTTTCTAAGTGGGTTGAAGCTATTACAACCCCAACTAATAATGCTAAGGTAGTTGTTAAGTTTTTGAAAGATATATTTTTTGGATTTGGTGTTCCTAGAACAATGATAAGCGATGGAAGTACTCATTTTATTAACAAGTTTTTGATATTAGAGAAAACAGTTTCATCTTCTAGAAGAGATTGGTCTCAAAAGCTTGACGATGTGATTTGGGCATACCATACCGCATTTAAAACACATATAGGAATGACACCATATAGGTTAGTCTATGGTAAAGCTTGTCATTTATCGGTAGAATTAGAGCATAAGGGATTTTAGGCAATTAAAACCCTAAATTATGATTTACAAATTGTCGGTAGAAAGCGTTTGTTAGATTTAAATGAATTGGATGAGTTACGTTTCTTGTCCTATGAAAATGCTAAGATGTACAAAGAGAAAGTGAAAAAATGACATGATGCTAGAATTAAGGATAAATCTTTCGAGATTGGGGATAAAGTTTTACTTTTCAATTCCCGATTGAGGTTGTTTCTAAGTAAGTTAAAGTCTAGATGGGCATGACCATATTTAGTTGTAAATATGTTTGATCACGGAGCTTTAGAATTGGAAAATCCTAAGGGTGAACGATTCAAGGCTAACAGTCATTGTCGTAAGATTTATTTTGATTGAAATCTGGTAAAGGTAATTGATTTTGTCCAAAATTTAGTTTCTACTTGAGGATTCTTAAGGAGTATCACATTTTTAAGTTTTTAGTTTTTGGTATTTAGTTTTTACATTTCATTTTTAGTTTACTTTATACATTATGAAATAATAGTTAGATTAGAAATAATGTTTGATCATTAAAAGATATAAAAAAAATAAATTAGGTACCTTAATTATTAGTAATAAATTAGAAAAGTGTCTTTAGTGATTTTAAAAAGGGACAATTACAAAACTAGCACATTTTAAGGTGTTAGTTTTCTTTTCTAACTCTCTTTGAAAAACTCACCAAAACTAACACATTTCATTAACTAAATTCCAACGTTGCCCTCATCTCTAACCTTTTATAACGTTGTCTTTCCCCCCATTTTCCTCTTTTTTTCGCGCGCTCGTTCTCGTTCTCGCTCTCTCTCTCTCTAAAGAACAAATTAATTTACAGACAACGATCAACAATCAATCCAACTCATAGTTTGTGCTTCAAGATTTTATAAACAATCATGTAAGTTTTTCATTTATTTACAATATTTAAAGCTTCGTCCTATTCATTGTTAAGATGTAGCATTTTGTTTCTCTAAAACCCAATGTATATCGTTGCTGTTGCCTTTTCATGTTATTCCTGTTCGTGCGAATCCCTAAAAACAGTGATATTGTTGTAGGAATATGCATTTGATTTGGAACTTCACTCTGCGGGTTTTTTCCCGAAAGGGTCGATATCCGTCGATATATTATGAATATCGACATATATCCGTCGATATCTTATGAATATCGACAGACATATCAGCGTCGATAGTTGATGAATATCGACGGATATCGACCTTGATTAAATGTGATTTTCCATTCTAAATCATAATATTCAAACACAAAACACATAAAACATAGATACGAACAATATTTTTATATTAAAATAAAGAAAAAAATACATAAAACGAAAAAAAAAACGAAAAAAAACACAATAAAACATAATAGAAAAACACAAAACACATAAAACAAAAGAGAAACAAACACAAAACACATAATAATAAAAGTACGTAAACATTAAAAACAAAAAATACATAAACTAAACATTCAGGTACTCAAGACCCAAAAGGGCGTCATCATAGTCCATTTTGGACTTCTCCAACTGCCTTTTGAGGCGCCTAATTGTCCTTCTGAGCCGCCTATTTTTTTCTTTAACTAAATCCAGATGGTCAGCCATCTCCTCTGCAGCGAAAGACATGGTGTGCGCCATGCCCCTCATGAATCGGATTATTTCGTGTCTCCCTCACGGAACGATTCGCTGAATGTAGCTATTAATGCGTCGAACTCAAGGAGAGGAGGTGGTGGTGGCGACGCTTCCATTTTTGGATAAACTAGAGTGTTTAAGAGTTTACTAGAATGAATAAACTATGAACAGACAAAGCGTCTATTTATAGGAGAAAGAACCGTAATGTTCATGGGGAATCTCAACAGACAAGCCTCAGATTTAATGCTTAGAGTGATATTCGAAGAAGAGTGAAAGTCAAAGTAATCATTACCTACATTTAATGCTTATTAACAGATCATTCTAGAAAAACGTCTTTTGATCTTTCATCGATATCTGTCGATATATGATCACTATCGACATCTATAAGCAGAATGCATCGTAGATATATGTCAAATATCGACGGAGTAGTCAGTCTTATGTGTCGATATGTGCCGATATCTGTCGATATTTATGTTGTATCGACATATATCGACGTATCATATATTTTGAAATGTGTATACCATGATATGTTTCGGTGGCTTTCTTTGTTAAGTTACAAATAATATATAATTTACTTCTGTTTTTTATGATAATGCAGAAATATGTCCACCCTGAACACTTGTCTGTGTATGCTTTCGTGGGATGGAGAATGGAAAAAAGAGGGGGACATGGACACAATGATATACGTTGGTGGTCAATCGAAGGTGCTCCATTTTTCAACGCCAACTGATTATCAAACTTTGAGAGATAGAATTCGCGCTTCGTTGAACGTTGATGCAACCTGTTTTGACATACAAATGGCAATGCACACAACATACGGTCCAAATAAACTTTTTGGAAGATTAGTTGACATAGTGGATGATAGTGATATTGCTGGATTCGTTGAGTTTTGTCGATGGAATAAACCCGATGTGATGCCATTATATGTTTCTATGACTCCTCGAACAAGTGTTGCAGAAGTAAGGCGACCAATTGTTGCTGAAGTACGGCGACCAAGTGTTGCGGAAGTAAGACGAACAATTATTGCCGAAGTAAGACGACCAATTGTTGCTGAAGTATGGCCACAAAATGTTGCTGAAGTAGAGGCAACCAGAATAAGTTCTTGTGTTCCCAACATAGCAATTGAGACTCGTGCTCCGGCAAAACATGTCATAAATCCATATACCCAATCTCCTCTTGGGCTAGACGATATTACATTGGATCACAATTGTGGGTATGAGAATTGTTGAGCGATTTCCGCAAGTGCACGGTATACGCTTGTAGTAATAAAAGATATCGAACCCACAGGGAACGCTTTTTAACTAAAACTTTATTTAATTCGGTTTAATCACGTGTTTAGGTTTAATAAAAGAAATACGTTTAGTTGATGGAATAGGTTTTGGTAAATTAGGATTAGATAGAAGGATTATATCGAGTTTAGAGAACAATTCCGTTTCGGAATTTTGATTATAAAACAAATACTTCCGTAATTGGAATAAAATAGAACTTATTTTCATAAAGCAAAGAAAGCAACTTTAACTTTGTGAGATTATGGATATGTAACAATATAGCGATATACTCAATTAAATGGCTTCGAACCATAGAAATCCCCCTGGTGTTGAGGTGATTCCTACCTTAATCAAACTAGTGTTTTATTTCTGATAAGCCGCGATCAGCGATCATGTCATCCATAAAAACTAAATTTGTTAAGTGTTTAACAAAGTTCTTATATAAATAAGATGGAATAGAACGTTTTAATAAAAACACCAATTTATCATTTTTGAAAATCATTTTGTCAGAACAATATCAAAATAACAACAGTAAGAATGTATTGAATAAATAAGTATATCATTAATGAAATGTGAATTTTCACAAGTTAACAGAGAAGTAAAAACTTGGATAGCATTGCAACGAAAACTTTGAGATCCGGGTCGTCAATCTTTCTCTCAAACTCCGTAGGTGCGTCAAACCTCATACGCTTCAGCCGTCAATTCTTCTCGCTAGATCTTCGGAATAGAGACTGATCTCGTCCACTATCAGAATGAAAACTAAACTAATATTGTTTTTATAACTAATCTAATAACAATTCGTGTACAGCACGATTGTTTACAGAAATGAAATCTAACTTTCTGATTCTTTTCTGAATCAGAAACTCAACATAACAACTTTCTTCTCTAATTTCTCTAACTTTTCCAACCTCTTCAATTCTGAAATGGATCACTTATTTATAGTTGTTGAAGGGTTGTAAATGATGGGTCGTGTCTGCTGGTGAAGGGTTGCTTTTATCCGAACGAACAGACGCGTTTTTCCGATTTAAACATGTGTTTTGTGTGCAGGAAGGTTCGCTGTCGCGACTGAGATTCTGAAAATCTCAGTCGCGACAGGGGGTATAGGGGCGAGTTTGAAACTTCGTTTTTCCCCCGAGCTGGTCTCCGCAAGTCGCGACTGAGATTCTCAAAATCTCAATCGCGACAGAGAGATGATTCCCTGTCTCTCGACTGCTTTTCGTCCTCCTCGAGCGTTCTTCTGACTGATATGCATTCTCGGTATGTTTTTAAGGTTTTTCCTCCATTTTAGCTCCGTTTTAGCTCTGTTTTCACTCCTATTTGGATTTTACCAAATATTTAGGTACCTTGCATCAAAGAAGTAAATAAAGGCGTAAAAGTATTCCAAATGAATAGAATTAGCATGAATTCAATGTAAATTTAACGTATTTATATATGATATTTTAGGTATATTTTGGGCTTAACAAACTCCCACACTTAAGCTTTTGCTAGTCCCGAGCAAAATTTCACTGAATTTATTCTTTAATCAATCTCTTTATAAATAGAATATATATCTATATATTCCTCTTTAAATTAGTTAAACCGAAAGATAAACTTTTCATGGTAAATTTATACGCAAAGTATCAAACTAGCTAGTAGAAAAGAGATATATCACTCGTCTTGTATTTCAATTTTTATATTGAAGTATTCGGGACGGTATAAGCACGCATGTTTTTTAATCTTTCGTCTCAAGGCATTTCTAAGCACAAAATTTCCTTTCCCAAACCTAAACTATTACAAATATAGATTTATTAAGGACTTAGGTTTAATATATTTGCTTAGTTACGCCCAAGATAAGGGTGGTCTCGATCGTAACTTTATACGCATTTGATTTCGTGTTCGTTTAAGAGGTACCGACCATGTCATGGGTGGACGCAATCGTTACTTAAAACTTTAAACACGTTTAATTTTGCTTTAATTTTTAACGTTCCTTTCATACCTCGACCGTGATAAGGGTGGTCGCAATCGTGGCCAAAAGTAAACGGTACTTAATGTTCTTCCCTTTCATACCTCGATTGTGATAAGGTTGGTCTCAATCGTGGCCAAAAGTTAAGAATACGACTACTTGATTAAATTAACATGAAAATAAAATTGGGAAAGAAAAATAGCACATTCATCCTATATTGACTTGAAATTCAACATGTATTATGGCTAAAGTTTCCTTAAAAACTTCAATTGGTTTTTAATGTAAGACGAAAAATAATATCGAGCTAAAAAGCTAAAGTTGTTAGTTCGATTTATGCCTATAAACCTAATTGAAAATTGAAAATAAGATTTATATTTATCATGAATTCATGATATAAAGTAGAGATTTGAAACTAAAGAAATTTTACTTATATACATTTACTCGAGACGTTTTTGATAAAATCGTATCGGAGATTTGCAAAAATATTTGTAAAAATATAGCCCGTATAGAAATATTATTTCTATCAATAATGATAACCTTAAAATATGCTTAACATTATTTTGAAAGTTAAAATGTTTGAAAACATATGAAATATTTACTTTAACAAAAATTTATCCTTTATGAAAAATTGCTATTATTTGTGAAAAGTGTTGCACATAATAAGCAAAAATGTTGCATTTTTTTTGTTTGAAAATGTTGCATATTATATTTGGCTTAAAATTGAATAACAAAATGCATTTATACTTTAAATAAATAGCATTCATTCTCATTCGTGCATATCTCAGTCGCGACAGAGAGATGATTCCCTGTCTCTCGACTGCTTTTCGTCCTCCTCGAGCGTTCTTCTGACTGATATGCATTCTCGGTATGTTTTTAAGGTTTTTCCTCCATTTTAGCTCCGTTTTAGCTCTGTTTTCGCTCCTATTTGGATTTTACCAAATATTTAGGTACCTTGCATCAAAGAAGTAAATAAAGGCGTAAAAGTATTCCAAATTAATAGAATTAGCATGATTTCAATGTAAATTTAACGTATTTATATATGATATTTTAGGTATATTTTCGGCTTAACAAGAATGTAGTGAACGGGGATGATCAAGGATATGGTAATGGCTGTGATAACGATGATCATGGATATGATAACGATTAAAATGGATATGATAACGATGATCACGTATATGGTAACGATGATCGCCAAAGATCCGTTTCAGAACCATTGATTGACAATGTTCAACCAAGTTTGAATGAGATTGATGATGAAGCAAGAATGAGAAGGAGAACGGATCCATTTCGGTATGTTCCACAAGTACCGGAGGAGACGGACATTCTGATGAAAACTACAGAATCTTCAGGGGATGGTGGTTTGAAGGCGCACGATATGTTCAAAAGCAAACGAGAACTGCAAGATGCACTTGGGAGATATTCAATTGATAATATGTTCGAATGGAAGGTGCACAGATCAACTAAGTCTTTGTTTGAGGTCCGATGCAAACATGTTGACACATGCAAGTGGCGGGCTAGAGGTGGAGTCATACTAGGTTCAGATATGTTCATGCTCCGAAGAATTGACAGTATGGACAGTCACACTTGTGATAGGGGTGGACAACTATTGCCACATCATAGGTAAGCGGGAAAGCGAATCGCAGGTATCATACTTAGTGAGAAGTTAGATATGGACAATCAGGTGTATCGTCCAAGCCACATCATTTGGGAGATTGAAAAATTATTTTCAATCAACCTATCCTATATGCAAGCTTGGAGAGCAAGATGTTGGGCGGTAGATAGCACGAGTGGTTCACCTGAAGAATCGTACATGTTGTTACCTGACTATTGTGAGACATTGAAATTTGTTAATCCAGGTACGGTGACGCATATTGAAACTGACGATGAAGATAATTTCAAATTCTTCTTCATGGCTATAGGTGCTTCAATCAGGGGTTTTAACGCACATATTCGCCCCGTTATATGTGTAGATGGAACACACTTAAAAGTTAAATATGACGGAGTACTTTATGTTGCAGTTGGAAAGGATGGTAATAATCAAATTTATCCACTCGCATTCGGAATTGGTCCAAATGAATGTAATGAATCATGGGCTTATTTCTTCACCAGGTTGAAAGAATGTATTGGTGATGTTGAAGACCTAGTCATAATATCAGACAGGAATAAGAGCATTGATTATGCAGTGAATATGGTGTATCCAAATGCGGTACATGGAAGTTGTGCTCAGCATTTAAAACGGAATGTGAAGGCTAAATTTGGGGGCAGAAAAAAGTTAGACATAGCGTATTGGCAAGTTGCAAAAGCCTGGCGGACGTCTAATTTTCAGGAAATATTCGCCAGACTTCGTAGTATATGCTCGGGGGCAGCGGATTACCTAGAGGAAGCTCGAAGAGAGAAATGGACACGATCGTACTTTTGCGCACGTCGGTATAACATTATGACGACAAACATATCAGAATCATTCAACGCTAGAATGGGAGATGGTAGACGTTTACAGATCACATTGTTGGTTGAGTATATAAGGACAATCCTCCAAGCATGGTTTCATGAGAGACGCACAAAAGCAGGTTTGATATTGGGACCTTATTCCTAGTATAAAGGTACTAAGAGTTCCTATATGCTAATATATGAAAAATGTTTTGCAGGAGAACGGGAGACATATTTGTCCGCATTTTATAACAAGAAGATGCATAAACATGTCAATACGTCAGTTAGTTGTTCATATAAGCCCATTGATGCTCATAATTTTGAAATCGGCGATCGAGGTAAGGGTGGAATAGTGAATTTGCACGCAGGAACATGCACGTGTAGGAAATGGCAACTGTCACAGTTTCCATGCAGACACATATGTAAGATTGCATCAATGCATCGATTAGAGAATGCTTATGCGTGGGTGCATCGTTACTACAAAAATGAGACTGTACGATTGTCATACATTGAGCCCATACATCCACTAGGCCACCAGTCTGAATGGAAAGTTTGTGAGACTCCTAAGAGGGTGCTTCCTCGTAAAAAGGCTAGACCTAGAGTGGGACGTCTGATGTGCCTTCAGAGAAGGCTCACTAAGGGATAAGTGTACCCCGTCGTTATCAAGTAATAAATCTGGAAAGTTCAGGTATCAAATCCACAGGACTTATTTACCACAAGTATCAAGCTACTTGGTCTCAGGTGTTATCTAGGCTTTGGGGGGTTTTGAGTTTGTTTGTTTAAGTTAATCTACTCCTAGGTTGAATTATACTACTTCTAGCTAAGTTCTCTAATTCTAATTACGTTATTCTACGTCTAATTAAGTTAAACTACTCCTAATTAAGTTATTCTACTCCTATGTGATCTTTCACTAATGCAATTACCCGAAGGAACATGGTATGAACGATAATAATGAAGTTAGGTTATTAGGTCTATTGATTAAAAACCTAATCTAAGTCACTTGTATTCAAGGCGATTAACCCTACTTACCCTCCTGAAGTTCCTAGTGCGTGATTCCCTTGTAAGGCCAAAACTAGGTCTAAGGCTCAGCAATTTGGGCTTAATCAACTAAGAGGTCGTCAATCTCCTAGGCTCTGACTAGGTCAGATTCAGCTCACAATATGTGCCTACTGGATTTTGGGGCTTTTGAATGAGTTAAACCAATTGAATAAAGCGTAAGACAAAGATTAAACAAATAAGCATAGAACAAAACAAGAGCTAAAATATTATTAAAGATGAAGAATAATATCACAGGATACAATTAGCCTAGGATTCATAGACTGTATCCAAGAGTACAAACAAGGAAAGGTAAAAGGAGATACGAAAATCCCTTTCAAGGATCATGTATACTCTGCAGCCAGCTTCCTAGGTCTTAAGGACGGACCTTGAATATTCCTCGAAGAACAGTTTTGAAGGAGCTTCAATGGAGGTTGAAGAAGATGGAGGAGATGGAGAGGAAATTCAAGGGGAAAGCTAAAGTAAAATACAATAATGAAAGATATCTAATTTACAATGGAAAAGTTCTATTTATAGTTGTAGCTCGGGCCCTCTTTTTGACCTATTTCGTATCCTTATGCAGGTGGGAAGTCGTGGGCCCGATCGTGGAGTCGTGGGGTCAAAATTGATTATTTTGACCAATTCCCGCAGGTCAGCTCGCCGAGCAGGGTGCGCTGCTCGGCGAGCTGGCCTATAATGGCTAGCTCTTCGTGAGTTGGCATGGCCAGCTCACCCGAACAGGCCCCTGGAGGCCTGCTCGGCGAGCTGGCATAGCGAGCTGGCCTAAAAAGGTCAGTTTGACGAGCCGTTTTGCCCTGCATGCTTCCGCACGGTTGCTCGATGTTCCACGATGTAATTTTCGCCCGAATTTATCCCTGCGCATGCACGAAAACTCCAAATAACATTAGTCTCGAGGCTAAATTGACCCGCCAATCGCACATTTTAAGCAAACGCTCCGTTTGGTGCGACTTTTGGCGGATCAATTAGCTATAAAAGATAACGGATTTATATCATACATGCCATTTTGGCCTTATTTGCCTAAAATGATCAGAAAACGAGCCTAAACAACAAAAAGTTAATAAAGGATTTCCAATTCCTAACTAACTCACACAAAGGCATATAAATGTGAGAATTGCTCACTTATTCATGAAATAACACTAAAACCCGTCCTAAAACCGTACCCAAAGATAGGGGTTTTTGACCCCTATCAAACCTCCTCGCACTTAAAACTTTACTTATCCCCAAGTAAACTAAAAAACTAATCCCGCAGTCACAAGCAAGCTAGAAAACCACCCGGTTTGACTAGGTGCTTGACACAATTTCGAGCATCTGTAATTACATGCATTCGGAAATACAAAGTAGAGACACGATATCCAAAAGCCGCATTTCGATTATCATAGGTCATATGTTTTAAGAAAAAGGACACATGTTCAATTAAACGAGCTTAAGGGGATAGCTAAGTAAAACACCTCACCATGGGTAGTTCACTCATTTCACACAATTTTGGTGGCTAAAGTGTTTACTCTCGACTTATGTTCTTGTTTAGGATTACGTTGATTTTGCACGTTCATCCGAGTTCCTCTACTATGCTATATGACTCCGATGATATAAAAAACAGCCTCGAATTGGGGTTGTAATGTGGTTAGAGGGTTAAAGGTACAACAAGGGTTAGGAGTTCTAGCACTAGAAAAACAAAGTTTAATTAATGGCTTTAGCAAATTGTGAAGTGATTGAGCTTTTATTTACATATTTTTTTCTGAGACGTTCTAATTTTAAGAACTAGAAGATAGATTTTTCCTTCTTTTGTTCGTCTCTTTTCTTTTCTTTTTCTGTTTTTTCCTTTTTCTCTTTTTTTTTCTTTTCGGATAGTAATGCTCATTCACTTCTTAGCCTTTTGGCTTGCTACTATGATGCCATAAACAAAAGATAAAGCACTAGAAGAAAACAAAGGCTCAATGTGAGCTTTGCAAAAACTCGGGTTAAGTAACAAACCAAGTGATGGTTTGCAAAAATTGGGTTAGAACGAAAGAAAAATCTACAAACTACAAAAAATACAGGCTCAAAGGGGCTTCCTAGAGTGGATGAAAAAGAGAAAATAAGGTAAAGAAAAGGTTAATTCTAATGAGGCTGATTCGTCGTTTAACATCTCAAATCATCGCATGTAGGTTCAACTCAGTATTAGGTGCAAAATCTGTAATATTTCCACAAGTCAAAGAATTCACACAAAAATGTCAAGAAAAAGAGCTTTTTGATGTTCGCTCTTAGGCTCAAATTCAACTCACAATTCTTTGGGTTTCAATTTTGTGCTTACTATAGTTCTCCCCAAACTCAAGTTTAATATCACATGCCTTCAATTCTTAAGTTATCTACCTAAGTAATGATTTTAGCATTTCTTCAAAAGTAGGGTCTAAATGCAAACTTTAACTCATGCTTTTACAGATACAATGAATGTGTCCTACACCTAAACTAGTTGTCATGCAATCTTAGATTCGGTTCTCGACTCTCAAAGACAAATAACGAAGTTTAGATTCGAAGGAGGTTCACGGTTTTAGGTCCTAAACATGCAAAAACATAAATAAAACCCGAAAACGTTAACTAAACTAGACACGACGCCACAAAAATTTAAAAACTATACAAATTTTTGTAAGTTTGTCTACCCCTCCTCCTCACACTCAAAATATGCAATAAGTTCCAACATTGCATCTAAAACCATCAAGCGCATGTGCAAAAAGTTAGGGTGGAGAAGACAACTTACTGATTTTATCGCAATCGCCAAAAACTTGATAATTTGCGGTGCCAATTTTTTTTTTTTCAGCTCCGTTCGGGAAAAAAAAATCCCGAACCGTTGCTTATCTCGGCCGAGCAGCGGCCTGGGCGCACTGCCCAGCGGCCTGGGCGGCAGTGCCCAGCTCGCCCGAGCTGGGCCGCCCGGGGCAATTTTTTTTTTAAACCCGAACATTTAAAAAAAACGTAAAAGAAAACTAAAAAAACTAAACTAAAAGATTAATGTATAATCTAAATAAAATAAACCTGAAAAGTTTTATTAAAACTTGGGTTGCCTCCCAAGAAGAGCTACGTTATAGTCGGTGAGCTCGACATAGAATTCCCGCCTAGGTGTATGCTGACATTCGCGTTAGGAAATCAAATTCCTGAATAAATAATCCGTACCTTCAAAACGGATTATCAGTTTCAAAGAATTTTAATGAAAACAAAGGATCAAATTTAAATAAATTATGAAAAAGTTTAGTTTGCTCCCTTTTTGATTCTCTAGGTAGATCAAGAGAATGAAATTTTCTGGACATGGAGCAAAACCGAACTCTTCTATTTTTAGATTCTTCTCTAGAGGCTCAATTTCAACTGATTCCTCAATTAATATTGAAACTTTTGGTTTCTCATAATTAGGGATCAGTTCTTCATTCTTAATGGGAAAAGATATTACCTTATCAACCTGACCTGCCAAATTGGGTTCTTTAATTGATTCGTCCGCGGTTGAATCAACTAGGATCCCTTTTTGTATGCATAAATTTTTGATTGAGGCATATAAATCGTCAGTTTGATCTTCGTGAGTAGATAGAAAGTTAAGCAAATGCGTAATAGACTCCTTATTTCCATTGTTTCTAGCCATTTTCTCAAAAAAGAAGAATCATTAGAAATAACAGTAAAAATTAAAAACAAATATTCACAAAGAGAAAAGTATAAAGGATTATATATAAACAAGTATAAACGATTATAAACAAGTATAGATGATATTCACAAACATATTCACAAAGGAATGCCTAAACTAACAAATCAACCTTTGGTTCGATATTGCAGAAGAAATAAATCCCCGACAACGGCGCTAAAAACTTGATGCGCCTTCAGAGAAGGCTCACTAAGGGATAAGTGTACCCCATCGTTATCAAGTAATAAATCTGGAAAGTCCAGGTATCGAATCCACAGGACTTATTTACCACAAGTATCGAGCTACTTGGTCTCAGGTGTTATGTAGGCTTTGGGTGTTTTGAGTTTGTTTGTTTAAGTTAATCTACTCCTAGGTTGAATTATACTACTTCTAGCTAAGTTCTCTAATTCTAATTATGTTATTCTACGCCTAATTAAGTTAAACTACTCCTAATTAAGTTATTCTACTCCTAGGTGATCTTTCACTAATGCAATTGCCCGAAGGAACATGGTATGAACGATACTAATGAAGTTAGGTTATTAGGTCTATTGATTAAAAACCTAATCTAAGTCACTTGTATTCAAGGCGATTAACCCTACTTACCCTCCTGAAGTTCCTAGTGCGTGATTCCATTGTAAGGCCGAAACTAGGTCTAAGGCTCAGCAATTTGGGCTTAATCAACTAAGAGGTCGTCAATCTCCTAGGCTCTGACTAGGTCAGATTCAGCTCACAATATGTGCCTACTGGATTTTAGGGCTTTTGAATGAGTTAAACCAATTGAATAAAGCGTAAGACAAAGATTAAACAAATAAGCATAGAACAAAACAAGAGCTAAAATATTATTAAAAATGAAGAATAATATCACAGGACACAATTAGTCTAGGATTCATAGACTGTATCAAAGAGTACAAACAAGGAAAGGTAAAAGGCGATACGAAAATCCCTTTCAAGGAACCTGTCTACTCTGCAACTGGCTTCCTAGGTCTTAAGGACGGACCTTGAATATTCCTCGAAGAACAACTTTGAAGGAGCTTCAATGGAGGTTGAAGAAGATGGAGGAGATGGAGAGGAAATTCAAGGGGAAAGCTAAAGTAAAATACAATAATGAAAGATATCTAATTTACAATGGAAAAGTTCTATTTATAGTTGTAGCTCGGGCCCTCTTTTTGACCTATTTCGTATCCTTATGCAGGTGGGAAGTCGTGGGCCCGGTCGTGGGGTCAAAATTAATTATTTTGACCAATTCCCGCAGGTTAGCTCGCCGAGCAGGGCGCGCTGCTCGGCGAGCTGGCCCTTGCAGGCCAGCTCACGGCAAGCAGGCCCCCAGCTCGCCCGAGCTGGCCCCTGGAGGCCAGCTCGGGGAGCTGGCCTAAAAAGGCCAGTTCGACGAGCCGTTTTGCCCTGCACGCTTCCGCACGGTTGCTCGATGTTCCACGATGTAATTTTCGCCCGAATTTATCCCTGCGCATGCACGAAAACTCCAAATAACATTAGTCTCGAGGCTAAATTGACCTGCCAATCGCTCATTTTAAGCAAACGCTCCGTTTGGTGCGACTTTTGGCGGATCAATTAGCTATAAAAGATAACGGATTTATATCATACATGCCATTTTGGCCTTATTTGCCTAAAATGATCAGAAAACGAGCCTAAACAATAAAAAGTTAATAAAAGATTTCCAATTCCTAACTAACTCACACAAAGGCATATAAATGCGAGAATTGCTCGCTTATTCATGAAATAACACTAAAACCCGTCCTAAAACCGTACCCAAATATAGGGGTTTTTGACCCCTATCAACGTCCGAGAAACCAAAACCGAATACCATCGAGGGACGAGGAGGTAACTCCAACTAGATGCACCAGGTGCGAGAATATTGGTCATAATCGAGCTAATTGTACTAGTATTTTATGAGTTCCATCACGGCTTCCACCTACAATATCGAGTGAAGCAAGCTTCTCTAAAAACTCATCTGGAAAATAGTGTACTCTAGTATATTTTGTATTGCTAATTTGTGATTGAGATTTCGTGTATTTTTGCGATGATACTTTGTGATTGAGAGTTTACGTCTTTTGAATCAGGAGTTTATGCAACAATAATGTTTTTTTGAATAAGTTGTTCATATACACGCCGATAATGGTTACATATCGATTATATACACGCCGATAGGGGTTACATATCGACTATATACACGCCGATATGGGGTAAATATCGACTATATACACGCCTATATACAATAAAAGTTTACCAACAATAACAGTTTACATTAATAGTTTACCAACAATAACAGTTACATCTTACAAACTTTTACAATCCAAATAATTTAGGCCTTGTAGTTAAATCATTCTGGTTGAACAAGCGCTGGTTAAAGAGTTCCAAGCACACCCGCAACCGATAGAAACGTCCATTAGACCCGGAGAAGCCATAATCCGTACATAATGGCCCTTTTTCAACATAATGCTGAGCAAAAATGCATAGGAAGACACCACAATCATTGGATTTGCGCAGCTGTTGTGGGCACCCGCGAGCCCTCTCCCACTTTATCAATCGATTACCGTTATCAGGCCTCCCACTTTTCTTCCAATAATCGGCCTCTTCCATTGCTCTTGTCATAATACGAAACCGGGGTTCTAGCCATTTGTCTATTGATTCGTTGGATGCATTTGACTCCAGACTGTCATAGAACTCCATCCTCATTTCTTCCACGTAGAACACCCCGAGTAACCAGTGTTCTCCTTTATAGTTGATGGGTATTAGCACTTGCTTAACCTCGTACCAAGGCCGAGTTCGAAACTCTTCCATCCCATTGATTCGTTGCACAAACAACTTGGCTTGTTGCCATTTTCCGGGTTTGTTATAATTCTTGGTCATATTTGCCATCTCCATGAATCCAAAGAAATTTGTGTCGATGGCAGTCCAATCCTGACTCTGATGGACGTTTTTCCTGTTCAATAACCAGAAAAATGCATTTATAAGCTGTAACACATACAAAAATAGGTACAGACACATATTAGTAAGGACACAATATGCGTCGATATGGATGATATGTCGATGCATCCTAGTGAATAATATACACCAAAACATACAAAGTGAGCAGTATCTTACTTGGCTGTCTATGTACTTTCCAGTTATCTCTGCCTCTTCAAACCACGATACAGTCTATCCCCATTCGGTTCCACCTAACTGCCTCAACAGATCACGGGGGGTATTCTTCTTCCAGTCATCATAGGCTTGTAGGAGGTGTACTTTTATACGATCGCGACCATCGTGTTGTTCTACGAGGTACTGCTCATCATCATCAGCAAAATGATAATCCATCCGAGGATCAGTGAATGGTGACTGAATGTATTTCCCAGGTTTCTTTTCTCGTTTGGGTCTCCCTTTCACTTCAAGTTCCTCCTTACTGTTTCCATCCCTTCCTCTCCCTCTTCTTCCTCCGAGATTTCTTCCTCCTCCTCCATCTCTTCCTCTTGCATCCCTTACTCCCCCTCTTCCTCCTATTCCATTCCTTCCTCCTGCATCCTTTACTCCCCCTCTTCCTCCTCTTCCATCCCTTCCTCCTGCATCACTTACTCCCCCTCTTTTTCCTCTTCCTCCTCCTCTTCCTCCTCTTTTTCCCTCCCCTTCATCCCCATGTTTAACCTCAATAGTCATATCTTCTATTGGCCCTCTGTCTTGACGCGTAGGTAAAGATGATTGGACAACCTGGTTAACTGATGCGTCCCCACTTAAGGTTAGAGATAAGGACTCACTAAGGGATAAGTGTACCCCGTCATTATCAAGTAATAAATTTCTGGTTTAAGTCCAGGTTATCGTCCACAGGATTTATTTCTGCAATTATCAAGCTACTCGGTCTCGGATGTTATCTAGGCTTAGGGGGTTTTGAGTTTGGGTTGTTTAATTAATCTACTCCTAGGTTGAATTATGCTAATCCTAGCTAAGTTATCTAATTCTAACTAAATTATTCTAAGCCTAACTAAGTTACTCTACCTCTAATTGATCTTTCATTAATGAAACTATTCGAAGGAATATGGTATGAACGATAATAATAAGATAGATTATCAAGTCTATTGATTAAAGACCCAATCCAAGTCACTTGTATTCAAGGCGATTAACCCTACTTACCCTCCTAAGGTTCCTAGCGCGTGATTCCCTAAGGCCGAAACTAGGTCTAAGGCTCAGTAAATTGGCGCTTAATCAACTAAGAGGTTGTCAATCTCCTAGGCTCTGACTAGGTCAGATTCAGCTCGCAATATGTGCCTACTAGATTTTGGGGCTTTTGAATGAGTTAAACCAATTGAATAAAGCGTAAGACAAGAATTAGACAATAAACATAGAACAAAACAAGAGCTAAATTATTATTAAAGGTGAAGGTAATTGTCACAAGATACAATAAGACAAGTTCGGCAACTGTATCAAAGAGTACAAACATAGAAAGATGAAAGAAGATACAAAAATCCCTTTCAGGGAACCTGTTTACTCTGCAGCCGGCGACTTGATCTTAAGGACGAACCTTAGTAATTCCTCGATAGAAAGCTTTGAAGGAGCTTCAATGGAGTTTGAGGAAGATGGAGAAGATGGAGAGAAATTACAAGGGGAAAGCTAAAACAATTTACAAAAAACGAAAGATGCTAATTTACAATTGAAAATTCCTATTTATAGACGCGTCTCGGGCCTCGTTTTGACCTATTTTCGTGTCCTAGTTGGTGTAGGAAGACGTGGGGCCGAACGTGGCTTCTTGGGGGCGGAATTGGTCTTTTTGACCAATTCCCGCAGGGCAGCTCGCCGAGCAGGAAAGGCTGCTCGGCGAGGCCCTGCTCGGCGAGCAGGCCACCAGGGGCCTGCTCGGCGAGCAGAAATGGCCCGTATGGCCTTGCTCGCCGAGTGTTTTCGCCCGAAGCGCGCTCGATCCAAGCTCGATGAGTTCCGCGACCTTTTTCGTCCGACTTCACACCTGCACACGCATAAAAACTCCGGAAAACATTAGTCCAAAAGCCAAATTGATCCGTCAATCGCTTATTTTGAGCAAACGCTTCGTTCGGTGCGACTTTTGACGGACCAATTAGCTTCAAAAGATAACGGAATTCTAATACGCATGCTATTTCGGCCGTATTTGCCTAAATTGATTACAAAACAAGCCTAAACGACGAAAAGTAAATAGAATGTTCTCAATTCCTAACTTACTCACGCAAAAGCATTTAAATGCGAGAATTGCTCGCTTATTAGCCAAATAACCCTAAAAACCGTCCTAAAACCGTACCCAAAGATAGGGGTTTTTGACCCCTATCATTAACCAGAAGAGTAAGCTTTCCATGATCTATGTCAGCATCATGGTCGTCATAGCTCCCATCCTGTTAAAACACCAAGTAGAAACATAGATTATATCATTATTCTATGTTAAAAGCACTGGATTAACATTAAAAACAAACTTACATCAATCATTACAACAGAAGTTGTATGAACAATTTCACTCTCCTTCTGTTGTTTCTCTTTCTTCTCCATCTCCTCCTGCTCTTTCTTCTCCCTCTCATCATGCTCTTTCTTCTCCTTCTCCTTATGCTCTTTCTTCTCCTTTTCCTCCCTCTCCATATTCCTCTCCTTCTCCTCCTGCTCTTTCTTCTCCTTTTCCTCCCTCTCCATATTCATCTCCTTCTCCTCCTGCTCTTTCTTCTCCCTATCCTCCTGCTCTATCTTCTCCTTTTCCTCCCTCTCCCTATTCCTCTCATTCTCCTCCTGCTCTTTCTTCTCCCTATCCTCCTGCTCTTTCTTCTCATTTTCCTCCCTCTCCCTGTTCCTCACCTTCTCCTCATGCTCTTTCTTCTCATTCTCCTCCATCTCCTTTGCATGCTCATCCATCTCATACATATGAACCTCCCCCTCATACATCCCACGTTTCACATCCCGTTGTGACTTCAGTTCCTGCACATCACGTTCTACAACGGACAATCTATTTACAAAGGCAGCCAAATGGTCATTCATTTTCCTCTTTTGCTGACCAAACTGTTCAGTTATTATCTTCTCTTGCTCAGCAAACTTTTCATTCATTTTCTTCTCGTGCTCAGCAAACATCCTCCTCAGTAGTCGTTCCAGACCAGATTGTTTCTTCTTCTGGACAGGTACTATAGGAGAGACAATGAAGGCATTTTCATCATTATCCGTCTCAGATTTACTGTCATCCTCTACATCAACCTCTCCTCCTTCATATGTACCCAAATCCTCCCGTCCCTCTGTTTCCATGCCTTCATCCTCTTCATCGTCTTGCCCCTTTTCCACCTCTTTCACGTTTTCCTCCTCTTTCCCCTTTTCCTCCTCTTGTCCCTTTCCCTCCGCTTGCCCCTTTTCCACATCGGTAAATAGTTGGTCATAATTACACGACAGACCATCCACATGGTTTACTAGATGTTGATACCATGAGTTTTCTTTCTCCCTATCTTCAGCTGTAAGTTTAGTGGCATTTGGTTCTTTACCCGAATAAAAATACAAATGTACAAATAAACAAGTCAATCAGATGTATAGCATAATAGTGACACATATAGGCACAATGATTGGTCAACTTACTTGAAATATGTCTAAAACTTGTTGCAATTTAGCGATAGCGGTCTTTTTCCATCGTAGCCATCATGGGCTGCGAGTGCCTTTCGTCTCATACCATCCGTGGGTGGCATCCCATACTTCCAACAACCAAGCCTGCAACAAAGTTCCAATTCATTATTTATGCCTATTATTATCATTTCTAGTATATAGAATATACACACATCATACCTGAAATACGTGTGCAAAACCATATAGGTTGAATGAGACACGGTTAGTCCTCAAACGATCCCTATAAGCACGCATCTGTTCAATTCGGTCTTTTCCACCAATCATCCCTTTAACAAGAGACCTGTAGGTCACGTCCCAGGCCAAAACACCCTACGGGAACTCGTTAAACAATGTTGGAAATTTAGCAAGTTCAAAAACCCAATGAAGAGCTTGTTTGTTGCAATGTTATCCAACACACAGCCAATGACAAAGTACAACATGGCAAATGAAACTGCATCCTGATCAGATTCATTCTTCCAAACAGTTTGCTGCATAATTGTGTCCACGTCTTTAAAGGTTGGTGTAGGGTTACATGGAAAAAACTTCTTCCTAAATCTGTCCGGTTTATTTAGCGCACTAAATCTTTCTGTAAATGCTTCCATGTCTCCAAATCGTAACCCACTTAGGAGTCCAAACTCCCAATCCCCAAATCTCAACTCAACACCTCTAACTTTGAAGCAAAGCTCCCTCGGTTCGAGGTCTTCAATATGATCTCCCTTGTTAAAAGGGTATGACAAAGGACTCCTGCAAATACTATATTGGTCATCTCCAAATACTGCCCGAAGCAACTCTTCCTAAATAGATCTACTTGGTTTGGTGTTAAAAACTCCTTTATATGTTTTGCTGCTTCTAGACTACACCTAACTGTGATGACGCTTTCCGTTCCAAATGCTTTTTGTATTTATATTCAGATTTCTTCTTGGCTTTCTTCTTCGAAGAAGAGCCATGCTCATCTCTCTTCCTCTTGTCTCCATGATCATGCTGAAATCGCTGGAAAGTTAGAGAGAGGGATATCGGGGTGTTAGGTTAGACAGATGGAAGTTCGAATGTTAAAGAGCGGGGAGCGGAAAGTTAGAGATGAGAGCAAGGTTGGAATTTAGTTAATGAAATGTGTTAGTTTTGGTGAGTTTTTCAAAGAGAGTTAGAAAAGAAAACTAACACCTTAAAAGGTGCTAGTTTTGTAATTGTCCCTTTTAAAAATCTCATTTGAGATAAAAAAAAAAAAATTAATTGAAATTACACCAACCTTAGGTTTCTGTTCCTATAGAGATTTTAAAATCTAATCAGTGATTTTTGTACAAGGTTAGATAAGTTTATGTTCGTATAGAAATTTTAAAATCTCATCAGTGATTTTTGTATAAAGGTTAGATAAGTTTCTGTTCGTATAGAGATTTTGAAAATCTCAACAGGGATTAGGGGAGGACTACGCGCAGCACACCTTGCAAAGGGGCAAGGTGTGTCGCAATCGAGATTCCAAAATCTCGACCGTGACACGCGTGATTCCTGCATAGGAAATCAGTTTTCCTTCTCCTTTCTTTTCCTTATGCATTAATTTCGAATTTTGATTTTAATTTTTCACCAAAAGGCATCTTTTCATTTTCAATAGTCGTGATTTTTGGAATTAAAACCTATAAATTAAATTTTTTGACATATCTTTCCTACTTTCATTTATTCTCAGAATTTCTGAAACCTTTATTTTAATTCATTAGTTTTAAATACCAAAAAAAATCTTTATCATGGCTCCTTCTCCAAAACATTTGAAGAAACGTTATCCCGCTCGCGGAAATCGTGTTGACATTTCAGCACGTTATGGTGCGTGGTTCCCAATTTTCAACGAAGATGAGGGACGCCGCTATTTCCACTTCCACTACGTCATGTTTTGTGGCATGATGTACATGGACGAGTTCTTGAATGATGAACTCGGTATTATCGTAGATATTACCTGTTACCTTAACAATTTAGGATGGAATAAGTTTTCCTCCATGCGTTTCCCAATTATAGGAAATTGGGCAATAGAGTTCTTTTCCACAGTTCGATTCGTCGATAAGCGGCGAATACGTCTCAGTTTTTGCAATAATGGAAGAGAGTTTACATTCGGTTATCCCGAATTGCATGCATGGTTTGGTTTTCCACTACGTGGAGCATCTAATATCCATTCTGGTAGAGATATGACTTCTCGAGATATATGAAGGATGATGACAGGATTGTGGCATTTTAATCCACAGTTTGCATTAAAAAACTGATCGAATCCAACTCCATCTTATATCTCCATAAGTATCTCTACTATAGTATTTTTGGACGTGTTTACGGAAATGTAGTCTGTGACACAGACTTACATGCTTTGGGAGATATTCTTCAAGGTAATGTTGTGGATTCTTTGCATATTTTGATGGAAGATTTGATATCTGCCTCACGTTTGAAGAATAAGAAAGTTGGATATAGGGATATTGTTTGCGGAATTATTTTGGGTGCCAATGGCACAATTTCCGTTCCTTGGAGCGAAAATGAACCATTCCATGTCCTTGATTTTGACTTCTTAGAGAACGAATGACTTGTCAAGCGTGAATTTCGTCTTGGTCCGCGGTTTCTTTCTTTACAAGAGAGATAACTATTCAAGTAAAAATAAACCGGACTCAATTTTAATGATTGTGTATATATGTTCCAATTTTAATGAAATCATCTATTTTATCAATTTTAGATTAAGAAAAGCCCTTAAGGCTAGGCTTTTATTAATTTTTTGTTTTGTTTTTCCTGCAACTTGGTCACTTGCTTGACGAAATTAATTCTGATTCCATCATGATAAAATTCTGCTTCCATCAGGATAAATTTCAAGACCACCGAATGGCTAGGACCAGCACCGGATGAATCTTTCTGATATGTTGAACAGTTTGTATCAAAAAAAAATATGACTCATGAGCACGTTTTGATTGCCAGCAGAAAACTGTCTCCCATCAGTGACTTCATCACCATCACGATCTATGACAGTTCCCTCCATAAAATCAGTTGGCTGTATCATAATATGAGGCCTATAGGAAGAAATTGAAACTGCATTAGTCCATCACATCTGTCTTTATATCCACCAATTAGAGCAGATTGAAGAGTGAGAGGGAACTGCACCATGCTTTCTGGGTAGCTGTTACCTCTCCAAGGGCAGCAGGCTTTATGGCCAACATCATGCTGTTGGAAAAGGCTCCCCTAGCACTTTCAACTTCAACCAAAAAAGAAAAGAAAAAAGGCACCCTAGCGCAGTGTACTCTACCAATATGATTTAGACATTGATTAGAAAATCAAAAGGACTCTGCCTAACCAAGTGACAATAGAACAGATCAACTTGTAACTAACATGACGAACTTTGGCCTAAGGATGAACTTATAACAATCCACAAGTTTATTATAAAAAAACAACAAAATTCCATGGAGTGAAGAACTAGAAAATTGTTCAGAGCTTTAATTTGACCTGTAAAAAAAATGGAACAATTGGTTCCGAGTAGCAAACAAAATTAGAAATGACAACCCTTCAACTTATGTTTCCTTTCTAATATATCATTTCTCATTTCATGCAGCTTCATTCTGTATTAGAAACATGGGAAAACTAGGATTATGCATTACCTTCTCTCTTCGTAGAACAACCCTTAACATCAATGTTGTGAGGTCATATGACATGTAAGATAAACTGGTTTAATTCAGTGCGTGAAATCACCTATGAATGAGATTTTTTTTTTTTTTTTTTGATAATACCTATGAATGAGATTTGATATGCTGAAATTACAAGAGCTAAACTTCTGCAGGAGTCAAGGAAGGTGAAAGAAAACTCAGGCATGCACCACATGATTCACACATAATTTTGTCATTATAAATGTTCATCCAACCTCTCTGAGCACAAGCCAGTGAACTAGCAATCTGCAAGAATAAGAACAGGAACATCAAACCCCATAACTACAACTCGAACGAGAAAATTATAGAGAGAATCTCTCATTGCTCTTCCAGCATACCAATTCACAAAACTACTATTTTATCCAAAAAAACTAAGGCACGCAAGAGGCAATATATTATACAGGAATCCAAAAAGAGAAAACTTGCCTTCTAATGTATATCATATATAATACAAGGAGTTCTGCCACATTACCAGAGATATTTATAGGCGAATTTCCTGCAAAACTTAACAAAAATAAGCACATCACAATGACCACCTATTCATACACTCATACAACTTAATCATACATGATGTTTAGCTTTTAAATACTTACAAGCTTAAATGAACTACGAACTGCAATTAAGCATCACCTCCGTCTTCACCTTGTTGATCACTTGGTACTTCATGCCAAGGCATGTTGTACTTTTCACAGAGCTGTTTAATTGAGATTAAATCTGCTGCTGTATCTGTCCCGTAGAAAAAAAGGAAACATAGGGATGATGAAACGTGCCCTGCACATGGTTAAGTACAACCTAAAAGTTTACATTTTGATTAAAATTTGGTAGCCCCGGAGAAATTAGATGTTAATCAAAATCTGTATCCCACAAACTTCAACTCCCCACCCACAAAAAAGAGACACTTGTCTTTTTCAATTCAAGGAACCAGAATTAACATACACAGAAAATTCATTCCAATTCCAAATTCGTTTTTTACAATAAAAATTAAATAAAATGAAAGGCCTCTTGGACCAAATTGATAAAATGCTTATTACCATAGGCCACTAGTAGATTGGGATCTGCATGTACATCAACCAAAACCTGAAAACAAAAAATATATATCTTTAATGTCCATTTTATAACCCGAGGCAACTTTATGGACCAACATATAGATTAGATGAAACAAATCACTACTACATCCTTCTTTTTCGAATGACAAGCATCTGCTAGAATATTCATCAATGGACATAATAATTGGATTAGAGCCACATCTTTGGAGACGCATGGTCTAGAATTATAATGTCCTCATTCTTTTTCGAGACAAATAAGGCATTGATTTTACTTTGAATTAAAAGAGATAATGTAAGTATACTTTACCAAATATCTTGTGTGTCACTTTTTCTCCTAAACAAAATGCATACATTGGCTTTTCATATACCTAAGCTTTCACTGATACAGCCAGAGACTCTGCCTCATGCTTGGAAATTTGATCCCACGATTATGCTGCTACAACATAGTTAAGAAATTTGGGATAACAAAAAGGGAATTCAAACAATAAGGATGTTGTAACTTGTCAAAGATAAATCTGATATATTAATGACTTCACACATTCTTTTTGGATTTAAGCTAAATTTTGGTAAAAATAGCACAACTTCAAGCTCATCGTAGTCGTACGATGCTGATACCCTTACCTTGAGCTTCGTTCTTTGAGGATGATCCTCGTTTTGCCTCCTATTGTAGAATAACCTCTACTTCAACCTTCCAAGAAGAGAACTCTATCAGCATGCTGTAAATTCATTTCAGTTAGACTTATGAGCAAACATTTTCATATGGTTATGGTATTAGTCCATATGATGTTAACATACATGCGTTCACCATATTAGAAATAAAACTCCATACATGCCAAATGTATGTGTAATGATCCCACTTCATATAACTGTTTCTTCCACTACTTAAATCATAGAAATATAAGCTTGCATGAGACTGGATGAAAAGAATAAACAAAATAATCTTGTCTGTTTAAAATGAATTATCACATAAACTAATATTGGAACAATTGAAAATCAATTGCATCTTAACAAGTCCAGCAAATGAGACTTAACCTCGGTAAGCTTGTTTCTCAACTGTTACACAATGTCATACTACTCCGTATTCAAAGCATACTACAATTTGATAACACCCAACCAACATAACTTTGTCAAAATAACAATAATGGAGAAGCCAACTAACTGCTTTACCCTGTCAGAGAAAAATCTCCAAATTTTGAAAGCAGCATTTCAAACCTCATCTCGAGTTGCTAAAGTCCAGCAGAAAAAAAGAAAATCAAGATATCCTCACTAGCACTCTCGCTGCACTCACGGTTTGTGTCAAACTCCTTATTACCCCCCTTTATTGAATAGCCATCCATCTTTGACCCTTACATTTCTCTTGCTTAATATGAGGTGGTTACTAGTAAAGAATAAACTTGGAACAAACTTATTATATAAGCTGCTGGATAACAGAGTAACCATTACTATTTACTATTAGTGACCAATACAATTTTTAGATGTTGCTGTTTATATATTGAAGAACTCTTAAAGTACACAAGCAGAAGATAATTTTAGAACATGATTAATAATCAAATTACTTTCTTCCTACTTGGTTGACTCACTTATGTAAGTTTTGCATTACTTCACAAATAATGATTAGCATACCATGCTTCAAAATAGATCAAAATTTTTAGACAAGTCAAAAAATAATTTTAAATGACTAAATACATGATTCTCAAAGCACAATTTGGATAAGAAGATAGATGAAGAAGAGAACGACCTTGGTTGAAATGTAGGATCCTCGACCAATTTGGATAAGAAGGTGAGTATACCCTGCTGAACTTCCTCTGTATCTGCAGATTTCAGACATTGAATCTAAAGCCACAAAGAGGAAAACATGAGAACATAGCTTAATCAAAAGAAAAACATGAATTTTTTTAACAAGACTGGAAGACATACCGTGAAAACCCTAAAACTTGCAGAAAGCTGTAGAGTGCCAATTTCCAAAAGATGGGAGTTAAAAGATGGGAGCGAATAGAGACCTTGGTAGAACTAATCCTTCCCTAGAGCAGTTCTTCGTCTACTCACCAAGCTGTTGAAAACGCGAACATGACGGTGATAAAAGAAATTGGGGGTTTTTTGAGTTTTTTTTTTTTTTTTGAACTGTGAATCTTTGTTTGATTTTAGGGGGGAATGAAATAATGGGATGGAACAATTTGGTGGATTGGCGGTGAACTAAAGAATTAGGTTATTAATGAGTTGGTTTTTTCTTTTTACAATTAGTGAGCGATTTTTTTTATTATGGCTATGAAATAATGAGTGGAAATTTTTATTGAAATTGATTAAAAAAAATATCTTCCTAAAACCACATTTTCTTGTAGTGATATTGTTGCGGAAACGACTAGCAAATTGAAAGCTAAAGCATAAAACAAATAGAGAAAACACCAGAATTTAACGAGGTTCGGCCAATATTGCCTACGTCCCCGGACACTACTAAATATTATTGCAAATGAGCAATTACAATAGAGAAAGGAGGAGAAAACAACAGGACCTTAGAAATTAGAGGACGCTTGTTGTGGGGTGCCTTAAGCCTAAAACCCAAGCCCATATATATATAGTGTTCTAACCTCCTCCCAAAAGTATAACTTTCCAATGTGGGACTTTGAACAACTAGTATACTCTATCCCTCTTCTTCCCTTTAGGCTAACATTATGACATTCTTAAAAAGAGAGCCATTTTTTCTACAATCTCCACCTTGGCGATCTTCTAAGAAACATCAACCAAACTATCTCTCCATCCTTTCCTATACTCAGTAGCGTCTTCAAATTTCAACTTCAAGTAGAGATAACATTAATCAAGTTCAAACAATGTTGAAACTTGATTGATGTTACCACCTTCGTTGCCATATCTGCAGGATTGTCAGCTGTCGGAATCTTCTGAAGCTGTATTTGACCCGCTTCAAGAATTTCCCTTATAAAATGATAACGAATGTCGATATGCTTCGTCCTTGCATGATAGACTTGGTTCTTTGCTAAATAAATAGCACTTTGACTGTCACAATGCACTTTGACATGCTTCTGTCCGATTCCCAACTCTTTTAGCAACCCTTGAAGCCAAATTGCCTCCTTAACAACTTCTGTAACTGCCATGTACTCTGCCTCTGTCGTAGACAAAGCAACTGTCGACTGTAAGGTAGACCTCCAACTAACTGGTGCCTTCGCTATGGTAAATAAATAACCAGTAGTTGATCACCGATTATCCAAATCACTGGCATAGTCTGAATCACAATATCCCACTATGCATTCGCCGACTTTCACATCCCGCTCAAACACCAAACCAACATCCACAGTATGTTGGATATACCGTAGAATCCATTTCACAGCTTGCCAATGTCCTTTGCCAGGATTATGCATATACCTACTCACAACTCTAACTGCTTGTGAAATATCGGGCCTTGTACACACCATCGCATACATCAAGCTACCAACTGCATTCGCATATGGAACATTTGACATATGTTCTCGTTCTTCATCACTTTCTGGAGATAGAATTGCACTAAGTTTGAAATGAGGAGCAAGTGGAGTACTGACTGATTTTGTCTTCTCATCCATGCCAAAATGTCTTAGTACTTTCTTTAGATATTGCTTTCGAGTCAAACAAAGTCTCCCCAATTTCCTATCTCTGCTTATCTCCATACTGAGAATCTTCTTAGCCTCACCTAAATCTTTCATTTCAAATTCTTGATTCAGTTGAGCCTTCAATTTTTCTATTTCTCCTTTATTTTTGACGCAATCAATATATCATCGACATAAAGGAGAAGATAAACAAATGATCCATCTTGTAGCTTGCGTAAATATACACAGTGATCATACTTGCTTCTAGTGTACTTCTGCCCCATCATGAACTTATCAAATCTCTTGTACCACTGCCTTGGAGATTGCTTCAATCCATACAATGATTTGCTCAACTTGCACACTAAGTTTTCCTTACCAGGAACCTTGTATCCCTCTGGCTGAGTCATATAGATTTCCTCCTCCAACTCCCCATGTAAAAACGCAGTCTTTACATCCAATTGAACTAGTTCCAAATCAAATTGTGCTACCAAAGCCAATAATATTCTTATGGAGGTGTGTTTTACAACTGGAGAAAATACTTCATTATAATCAATTCCCTCCTTCTGAGCATAGCCTTTAGCCACCAACCTTACCTTGTAGCGAACACTGGACTTGTCAGGAAATCCCTCCTTTATTGCAAACACCCATTTGCATCCAATTGCTTTCTTTCCCTTTGGTAGACTTGCTAGCTTCCATGTCTGATTCTTTTCAAGGGACTGCATCTCCTCGTCCATAGCATTTCTCCATCTTTCATCTTCTGAACTTTGTACAGCTTCAGAATAAGAGGTAGGAATTTCTTCAACTGAAGATGCACAAGCCACTGTATCTTCATAGCGAGCAGGCTTTTTTCTATTTCTATGTGGCTTTCTCAATGCAATTGTCATCTCTTGTTGTGGTGATTCTTGTGCTGGAACCTCACATTCTTCATGCGATCCTTCTACAGTACGACTATCGGATTCCGTTGCTGGATCAATTTTTCTACCTCCTTCAAACTCCACCTGTTTGGAAGTATCCTCCACCTGCTGTGGAGTACCATCTGCTTGCTTATCTTCTACCTTCTTCAATATGGTGGATTCATCAAAGGTAACATCCCTGCTAAAGAGGAAATGCCCATAAATACCGCTTCTTTTGCTCTCGGATCCAACTTTGATTCCTTAACGTGGTAATATGCAGTGGAACCAAACACACGTAAGGAATTATAATCTTTAGCTGGTTTTCCATGCCACACCTCTAAAGGTGTCTTGCCGTTGATAGCAGATGATGGTAACCAATTAATGAGATGGCTAGCGTATGTTACAGCCCCAGCCCAGAACTGTCTGCCCAAACCAGCATTGGACAACATACATCAAACTTTCTCCAGTAGAGTTCGATTCATCCGTTCTGCCACCCCATTCTGTTGTGGTGTATTTCTTATTGTGAAGTGTCGGACAATTCCTTCATCTTGACAAACTTTCATGAAAGGGTCACTTTTGTACTCTCCACCATTATCTGATCGGAGACATTTGATCTTCCTTCCTGTCTGAGTCTCCATCATCTTTTTCCACATGAGAAAAATTCCCAACACTTCATCCTTCGACTTCATAGTGTACACCCATACTCTTCTAGAGAAGTCGTCAACAAAGGTAACATAATAGGATTTTCCCCCCAATGAAACTGTTTTGGAAGGTCCCCATACATCTAAGTGAACATAGTCCAAAATACCCTTTGTATTATGGATTGCAGTGCCAAAGTTCACTCTCGTCTACTTCCCTTTGATACAATGCTGACAAAGATCTAACTTGCAGGTCCGAACTCCATTCAATAACCCTTGACTCGCCAAAGCTTTCAAGGACTTTTCGCCTGCATGCCCCAACCGCATATGCCACAATCTGGTTGCTTCTATCTCTTTATCATCACTAGAAACCACTGCTGTTGCTCCAGTAATTGTACTACCATCATAATAGTACAAGTTGTTGCTTCTTTGAACTCCCTTCATTACCACAAGTGCACCAGAGATGACCTTCATGGAATCTTCTTTGATAACAATAGTGAAACCCTTTTTGCTCAAGACTCCCACTGAAATAAGATTCTTCGTCAAGCTCGGCACGTATCTGACATCTGTCAAAGTTCTGGTTGCTCCATCATGATTCCTCAACTGAATTGAACCAATTCCAGCTGTCTTACAGGGACTGTCATTTGCTGTGTGAACAACTCCACCATCTATTTCCTTGAAGTCAAAAAACCACTCTCGATTAGGACACATATGGTGGCTACAGCCCGTGTCTAGAATCCATGCTTGCAACCCACTTGATGATGCCATGGTAGCTAATGAAAAGTCTGAGTTATCGTCATACTCGGCAACATTTGAATCTGCAACAGCCTTCCCTTTACCAGATTTGTTCTTCAGCTTGGGACAATTTTCTTCCAGTGCCCTTTCTCTCGGCAAAAGGCACATTCATCTTTGCCAACTCTAGATTTTGACCTCTCCTTCATGCTTTTACTCTTCTTTTGGGAACGACCTCTCATGACTAGTGCTTCTGCCGCGCCACTGCTACTTTCTTTCTTTTCTTTCTTTCTTAATTCGTAGCTATACAATGCAGCACACGCTTCTTTAAGAGACACCTCAGCCTTTCCATGAAGTAAAGTCGTTTCAAGAAATTCAAACTCCTCAGGAAGCGATCCCAACAACATTAAAGCCAAATCTTCATCTCCAAAAGTTACCTCCAAGTTCATCAAGTCGGCAACAAGCTTATTGAAACTCGTGATGTGATCATTCATTGTCGTACCAGGAACATATGAGAACCTGAAAAAACCTTTTCTTCATATGAAGCTTATTCTGATTGCTTTTCCTCAAGAACTTGTCCTCCAATGCCTTCCACAAAACACTTGCAGAAGTTTCCTTACTAAATGCATATTTCTGCTCTCTGGAAAGGCATGATCGAATTGTACCACACGGCAAACGGTTTATTGTTTTCCAATCCTTCTCATCAACATCTTCTGGTTTCTCTCCTTCAATGGCAATATCTAGACCTTGTTGAAACAAGGCATCCAAAACTTCGCTTTGCCAAATGCCAAAATGACAAGTACCATCAAAGATCTCCACAGCAATTCTGCTGTTTGACACGCCTATTCTTGACAGAATAGATATCTTTACCGATGTGGATCCCTTTGATGTTTCATCAGTCGTCATCTCAGCTCAAATTTAAAAAATCACCAATAATACCTTGCCTTAAGTAACTTTACTAGAAAAATTCCCAGGCCACTAGTGGAGTCACAAACGGTCTCACTTAAGTACCAGCTTTCTTAGGCGATTATTGCCCTTTTGACAGAATTTTCCTAAGCACTTGAGACAATATATTATCTAAGATTTTTCCAAATGAGTGTTTTAAACACTACCTTTCAATTTGCTAAATTGTCAACGAAACAAAAAAAAAACTTTTCTGATGTGCCGACCGATCAGCCTAGCTGCGGCGCACAGAGCATACTAAGTTTTATAAACCAACGGAACCCCGAGAAAAGAAACTTTTCTGATGTGCCGACCGACCAGTCTAACTACGGCGCACAGAGCATACTAAGTTTTATAAACCAACGGAACCCCGAGAAAAGAAACTTTTCTGATGTGCCGACCGATCAGTCTAACTACGGTGCACAGAGCATACTAAGTTTCTAAAACCAACGAAACCCCGAGAAAAGAAACTTTTCTGATGTGCCGACCGATCAGTTTAACTGCGGTGCACAGAGCATACTAAGTTTCTAAACCAAGGCTCTGATACCAATTGTTGCGGAAACGACTAGCAAATTGAAAGCTAAAGCATAAAACAAATAGAGAAAACACCCGAATTTAACGAGATTCGGCCAATATTGCCTACGTCCCCGGACACTACTAAATATTATTGCAAATGAGCAATTACAATAGAGAAAGGAGGAGAAAACAACAAAACCTTAGAAATTAGAGGAGGCTTGTTGTGGGGTGCCTTAAGCCTAAAACCCAAGCCCATATATATAGTGTTCCAACCTCCTCCCAAAAGTATAACTTTCCAATGTGGGACTTTAAACAACTAGTATACTCTATCCATCTTCTTCCTTTTAGACTAACATTATGACATTCTTAAAAGGGAGCCATTTTTTCTACAGATATAAGATTTTTCGAAGATCTTTGAAGAATAAAAATAATGTATTCTTGATTCTCATATAAAAATATTTCACGTAATGCCAATCATTTCAAGATTGTTTTAGTTTTGGTTGAAAAACATGAGTTAGAGTTTTGATATTTCATGATTTGACATTCAAATTGTTGTTTTAATGATGTAAAAACATATTTTAATCAAGTATTTATATCTCTAGGAAGGTTTTATACCATTGATTTGTTTTGATTTTATTTCGGTCGAATTTGGTGGCCATTGTAGTTGAAATAGGGGCTGAATTCCAGTTTCTTTTTCATGTTCATAATTGTTGGCAGATTTGACAACCATTCCTATTTTGGCGATAACTATTGCATACGAACTTTGATTGTAGCGATTATGTTGAAACACGATTTCCACGGAGATTATTGATTATGACAAAAATATTTAATAAGCTAATTCCCAAAAATATGATTGATTTATTTGTACTAATAAGCTAATGTCCTTAGACAGTCCAAGCTTCCTTCAGTGAAGCTCTTAACCTGTTGGTTGAGAGCTTACCAATAACCCTAGAGTTTTGGGTTCGAATCATGGGGTGGGTTGAGCGGGCTTCTCCCGTGTCCGTGGCTTGCAGCGGCCAATGTGAGAGATCGGGCATAAGGGTGTTGCTGGTGGCGCTGTTCGCAAGGTTCGCTAGGTTTCCAGAGAGAGAGAGAGTATCTTATGATATCTCCATTCATTCAATTAACCCCTATTAAAAGTAAAATTGAGGATTGAGATAATGTTGTCTGATTTTGTTGGATTGGTTTCGGATTCACTCTTCTCTTTATCTTTAGTATTAAAAAATTAATTAATTAAGCCAATTAAATAATTAAACAACAAAATATATTTCTGAATTACATTTCCACTCCAGAATAGTTATAGTTGAACATTACTATTACAAAAATAAAACTGATTAATCCTTACAAATAGCCTATATATTATTAATTTCAAAAAAAAAAAAAAACTCCATATTATTATTATCTTTACATAGACCAAGATCATCATTATCAGAATAAATGGTATGAATATCATCATAAATCTCTGTGGTCATCACAATCCATAAAAGCCAAAATTCATTAAGGAAACTAAATCCTATCTAGATTCTCAAGTGACTATTTAAAACAGCAAATTCGATCAATTCTCAGACATAACATAACCATGAAAATGAGTTCGTTGTTCTTGGTGATAATCTCATTGATTCTTTCATCCACACCCAAAATGAGCTTAGCAAGCAAGGAAGAAAAGGGGTTTCTTATAGACAAAACGACGGTGACTATTTATAACGATATAGGGAAGGGAGAAAATGTGACGGTAAATTGTAAATCAAAGGACAATGATCTGGGAACGCATGTGTTACAGTATAATCAAGATTTTCATTGGACTTTCAGAGTTAGTTTTTTTGATACTACGCTTTTCTTCTGTGGATTTTCTTGCAGTCATGGATCAGGTACTTATGATGTTTTTGATGCTAAAAGAGATTCTACACCAAATAAAAGATGCCGTAAAAATTGCAGTTGGAAAGTTCGTAAAGATGGTATCCATGGCTATGCACAAACTGGAAATGAAGATCTGTTTTTTCATTGGAAATAAAATCTTGTAAGATTTAATATTGAAATTAGCTGGATTTATATTTCCAGAAACAACCATGTATGGTTAAAATCCGTGTATTATGGTTGAATAATAATAACTTTTATTATAATTTCATATCCTTTGAGCTTAAATGGTTTAGAAATTTCACCAATTAATGAGGTTGCTATGTAAAAAAAAAAATCTATTTCAACCCAAAAATTTATAGTTGAAGGATGCTTTTCAGTGTCGTTAAATTCTTAGCTACACTATTCAAAGCGTCGTTAAATTGTATGTCGTTAACTTTAACAACGGATAAATTCTTGTGTGGGTAAATAGTATTCGGGTTAGTTCGTTTAGCCCAGTGATTTCTCACTTCTTTTCTTTATTGATGATTCCATAATGTTATTTCATCTTCCATTGATGAATGTAATGTGACTACTAGAATTTTGAATCCGTGTGGAAAAGACTCAGGGAAATGCATTAATTTTAACAAGTACAGACTACGTCTGAAATCATATTTAGCTATAATATCAGGGATGGGCTTAAAACGAATCTGAAGATATTATGGCATATAAATCTCCCCAAGGTGCTTTTTCCAACCATTATTCTAAATACAATCTTCCCCCATGCACCGTTAGAAGGTATTTGTTTCAATTTTTTAGGGTTGACTCCAAACTGCAGGAAATATAACGTTTGGTTAGGTTTATATAACAACATTTTTTAGCATTTTCTCTATAAACTGCAGTGTTTTGAAACTTTTCATAAACAGCTGTTTGTAGTTATTTATTATTGACAAAATTATCATTCTTATTTCCATAAAATATGTTTCTTCTTTAACATTATATATAATTCTACAACATAATTACCGGAAGAACAAAGTTTGTTGCGTTCAACATATTTAGACTGATTACCCAACTCATTACCTATCTAGACTATTTTGTTTTTTTTTTTTTTTGTTACTTTCTCAAAACACCCTTCATATATATATATATATAACACTTAGAAATTATTTACTCATTCTTCTTTCTCTCTTCCGTCTGACTTCGCATTTTTCGCAATTTGTGAAGCATGCGAAGGTAACACTAATTCACATAACACTACGCCAAAACCCCCTTCAGACGACGGTTAAAAACCGTCGTCCCGCGAGATATAAATCTATCACAGGGCTCGCTGCCGTCTATTGCACCTTCAGACGACGGTTAGGTTCTGTCATTTGAAGATACTATACATGACATCAGCCTAGTTTCGTACTGTCATATGAACATTGTTACGATGCATCTTTTTATTTATTAACGCCACTTTTAATATCATCACATGACATACTAATAATTAAAAATGTCAAGTCGCTATATGGGAAATTGGCATATTGGTATTCGCGGTGACAGTTTTTATAATAATTTCTGTCGTAGTAACTTGTATCAGATGGCATAGGTCTTAATCAATCATGTCAAGAGATTTGTTTTAGATGACAGATTCTTTTAATTTAATGTCTTTTTATTGTTGTTTAGATGATATTTTTTTAAACGTAAATGTCACTCCTTGCCTTCTTCTTCGAATGATTCTGAAAATGAACAAAATTTATCAAATGAACAAGAATTTCTGTATATCAATGATTTTAGTTTTACTGGAGAATAATGCTCATAATCTGTTTACATTTGAACTACACAAATAACTGAATGAATGTAGGGTAAAAAAAATATAAGCAATTAATGTACATCTCCAAATCTGTAAATATAGTCAAAGGCGTGGTGGTGTTGATTGGAAAGCCAAATCCAACTTGAACTGAAGCATATCTAAGTCATCATCTCCTAGAATCCCCAAAGTCTTGGTATCTGCAAAACCAATTGATGATGCTCATTAATTACACACCGTATACAGATAGACCTAATTAATCTCCTTTTACCCTTTCTCCATTCTGAGACCCTTCACTTACCCACCCACATTATAAATAGGAAGCGTTTACCAATTCTCAATAGTCACCCAGGGTAACTTAACACTATACTTACAGTTTGTTATTTCGAGCATGAATAGAAGGAACCTCTATCGTAATGTTGAGTTTCAGATTGACCAACTCCAATATGAGGCACCTAGGTGGCTTGTCAATATACATGGTCCTGACCGGCAGCAATGGACTGTCGTGTTGAATGGCCCTCCAAACACCCCTTATGAAGGAGGTGTATTCATAGTCCAAATGGACTTCCCTGTCGATTTCCCTGATGGACGCTATGCCTAGTAGGTTGTGAATAGAGTATGGATGATGGGTGAGAATATATAAGTGTACGGGATGCACGTGTTCTTAGACTCTACTAGACGCGGCTACTTAGGGGAAAGTGTACCCCGTCGTATCAAGTAATAATCCGGTTAAGACCGGGTATCGAATCCACGGGATTTATAACTACAAGTATTAGACGACTCGGTTTTATACGTTATCTAAGCGGTGAATACTTTGAGTTGATTCAGGGAACAACTACAAACTACTCCTAACTACGGGTGAGACAAGTTTATATAGCAAAATCCACGGAATGATATGGATGGCGATAAGTTATAAATATGACAAATAATGACTCTCAATATATAAACGGTTAATGTTTTACTCTTGCAATGACGATTACGTGTACTGTGACCGATCCGTGAAGTACTTAAACTACGTGGTTCCTAGTCAAGGCGTGTCTAATGCTTGGGACCAGAAATTAGGGCCAGTAAGTTCCGTGGTTTGTCAATTCCTACGGTTTCCGGAGCGTCACTTCCGGTAAGGCAACACCTATATGAATCCCTAAAGATAGCCCGAATGGCGTCGGAAATCGCGTTCTCCTACACATAATAATTACGAGTTTCAAAACAAGTAGCAAACATCAACACAAATATAGAGAAAGAGATTATGAATCATAGATTATAAATATGGAGAATGTAAATGTGAATTACAACCAAGCCTAGTACATAGGAAGAGTACAAGCTAATTAGCAAGTGAAAAGGGAAGAATCCACCCTCGGAACTCGCTAACCGGACTCAAGGCCGTCTCTTAGGACTTGGAAGTGGAGCTTTCGAGCTTGGTGAGTGGAGATGGAACGGAACTTTGACGGAATGCCGGAATCAACGAACAAGCTCTCAAGGTGGAAGAGAATTGCTATGTAAAATATAATCTCACACAAAAATAACAAGAGTTTAAACTATAATAACAATGGTCTATAAAAAAAGGTGTCTCAAAAGTGTAGATTCAGCCCCTATTTATACACATCAAGCTAGGGCAAAGTTGTAATTTCATAAGATACAAGCATGGAGGAACATGATTTTGTGCAGATTTCCCATGATACGCCTCGCGTATGGTGGAGTACGCCCCACGTAATTGCCCATTTCGTCAGAAATCTCCTGCATGTGGACCAAATCTAGATCTTGTTGTCTTAATCACGCCTCGCGTGGACTGGGATGCGCCTCGCGTGTTTGAGTTTCTGAGATTTTATAGCTTGATTTGGCCCTTTTACGCCTCGCGTAGTCGAAACACGCCCCGCATAAATGAGTCTCTGATCTTTTTGCATTGAAGAACTTCCTTACACGCCTCGCGATTAGGCTTATCATTTCTGACACATGTTCCACGCCCCGCGTGGTGGTTGATACGCCCCGCGTATTGGTGACTAGATTCCACGTGGTGTCTGTGGATTGCTCAATTATTTCTGACCAAATGTTCCACGCCCCGCGTAAAGGGAGGTACGCCCCGCGTATGTTGGTGGAATTTCACTCCTTGCTTGTACCTGAAACACAATTCTCGAGAGCCGAGTTAGCTTGACGTTTTTATTTTCTAAATTAATCAAAAATAGGGAAAATTAACCATAAGTACGGAATTTATTTTTATTTCGTTAATTTATTTAAAACACTCTATTTTCGCAATTAAACTTATTTATTTTATCTAAAACTAAACCGTAAATTACGCTAAAAGATAGGGACGAAACACCCCTATCAAACCTCCTCGGACTTTAAAGTTTTACTTGTCCTCAAGTAAAAGAAATCGAAAGACAAGGGATTGAGATTATTAAGAAACAAACCGTCGGTTGGTTTTACCAAGTGCGTGATTCCGAAGCTAAAGTTTTATGCAAAGTTTTCGGTAAGTACCTACGCAAACAAATGAGTGACCAAAACTTGTTTGAAACCTCCATGATCAAATTTAATAGGCAATATTAACGGGGGTCGATTATCTTTTGAGAACCCGATAGTACCTCACCAAGGGATTTCACTCTTACGCTCAAATTTTGGTGGGTCGGTGTTTTTGCACTCTTCTTTGCACTTACTCGAAGTCACTTTGAGTTTGCATTTTTATCCGGATTTTTCCTCCTATGTTATGGTCTAGGTAATATTAAAAATGAACCCGGAGGGGGGTTGTAATGCGGGTGGCTTTTTAGTGGTTAATTTTAAGAAACTCGAGTTTAAACACCATTTTGATGATCGCACCGTGCTTTTTATTTTGGCCTTAGTAAGTTTGTAAAATATAACTCGAAATTGCTCGGGTGGAGCTTGAGAACGCCTTTCGCTCTTTATTGTGTTTTTCTTTTTCTTTTTTTTTGAGAGTGGCACAAAAACGATCTCGAGGACTTATGGTGCTTTCTTATCAAGGCCTTGGTTTATTTCGGATGCAAATTGATTTTGTTGGTATTTAAACAAGAGGAAAAAAGGGTTAATTGTTAAAAGGGTATTAACAAGAAAAGTCGGTTAATAAGCTCGAGGGGGTTTCCTAGAGGTTGATGAAAACGAGAAAAATAAATTAAGAAAAGAGTTAGACTAAGTGGGTTCGTTTTATCATCTATTGCCATTTTAACTAAACTAAGTGTACTTAACCCAGTATTAGATGCAAACTCTATGAGTCGAGTGAAGTCAAAGCTCTCGAAAATTTGTGAAAGAAATAGAGTTCTCGTACGAACTCTTTTAGGCTCAAAATTACCTCACAAAATTTCGGGTTAAATTGTGTACGTTCAAGTTCTCGTCAAATTTTCAACTATCCCGTTTTTATTGCCTTTTTGAATTTTATTATGGAGATGACTTGTGGGTTAGGACTTAATGCTTTCGTTTAGTACGAACCTTGGCTTTGCATAGAACCTAGAGTTTTAGAATTAAGACTAAAATTTCTTACTAAAACCGCTCCTTTGTATGAATGACTTTACATCTAAGGACAAATAACGGAACTTTAATTAATTTCCGAGGGAGGTACTGTGTCGGAAAAATTAAAGAATCAATAAATTAGTTTCATTAATTTGTTGTTTGTTTTATTTTTTTATTTTTGTTTTTGTTAGTGCAAAACAAATGGTACGTGCGGGGTTGCACGGCCCTCCGCGTTATTAAAATGACGCATATTCCAATGGCGTCGCAAGAGAAAACAAAAACAAAAACAAAAATAAAGAAGGAATAAAACTAGACCTTTAAAGGTCATGTCCTACGCGAGGCGTGCCCAGGGGGGCGCCCCGCGTAGGAGGTGCATTTTTAGCCATTTTTTGCCAGAGACTCAAATACGCGGGGCGCAGTATGAGGGGCACCCCACGTGTTTGAGTTTCTGGGCTTTTTATGCAAGAAAAATGACGATCACGCGGTGCGTAAAAGGGAGTACGCCCTGCGTGAATGTTATTAATGGCGCATAAATCGAGAAGAATAAACACGAAAAAGAAGAACGAAACGTAAACGGAAATCGGAAATATATTAAAGAGAAAAGAAAGTACAAGAAAAACATAAAAAGATAGCAAAAATAACAAAGGACATACCTAAAACGAAACAAATTAAGATAAACATGAAAAAGGAAAATACAAAACAAAGGAAAACATAACAAAAAAAAAGGAAACTATGGTTGAGGCAGAGGAGGATTTCCGTGGATGTTGACGTAGGAGGCGAAGGAGTAGGTGAGGGCATCGAAGCGAGCATCGAGATGGGCCCGATCCTCACGCCTTTGAACTTCAGAGGCGTCGAGGCGAGCATCGATGGCATTGAAGCGGGAGTCAAAATGGGCCCGATCACGACGTTGGTTATCCTCCAAAATATCCAACCGGGCATAAAGGGAGTTGAAGTCATGGAGGGGTGGTGGACTGAAATTGAGGCCCATATCCGAGTCTGAGCCCTCTTCCTCGTTTGAGTGGGCCGCCCCTGAAGTTTCACCCGGGCCGGAGGTAGGGCGCTTGAGTGCTTTGAAAGCATTTTTCTCCAAGGGTCGTGGCTCCAAGCTGGGGAGGCGGTTAAGGGCGGCTTCGCCAAGAGCGGAGGTGGCGAAGATGGTGATGAGATGGCCCAACCCGATTTTGCCACGTTTTTGGGTAGGCATGGAGTGGAGTTGGATGGCCACGAGATAGGAAAGGTCATAAGCAAGCCCGTTGGCACATCAATAGAGGGCCAAAAGCTCATGCTTCTTGACCTTGTTGGACTCGGACTTCCCCAAGAAGTAGAAGGATATGAACCGGTGGAGAAGTTGCAGGATTGGGTCGCGGATGCACGTCGGGCGGAGGTTGGAGATGTCGTAATCCTCAGACCCGGTGATGGTGGTCCAAAAATCACGAGGGGAGACGCCCTTGGGCCAATGTGCAATGCCCGCTTCCGCTTGTTTAGTGAAATGATTGTGGAGCCATTGGGTGTCAATGGTGAAAGGTCGGTTGTGGAGGCGGAAGTTGAATAGGGCGGCTCCCGGAACATTGTTGGATTCTAGGGAGGTGTAGAACTCCACCACCAACGAAGAGTAGACGTGGTGGCGTGCCCGATAATGATCGAGCCAATTTAGAGCACGGAGGCGGTCCTCGAAGGCACCTCCAACGTTGTAGCGGTCAAGAATGCTACGATCAATATAAGGGAGCTCCATCACGTGGGCGGCAGAGAGTGTTTGGTAGTTTTGGGCTTCCTCTTCGGTGAGAAGATGGAAGGGAGCCTGGTATTGGCGGGTGAGTGGTGGTGTTTCCTCCCGTTTGGGAGGCGGTGGTGATTGGCGTAGTTGTTGATTTTATGTGCGGGAGGTACGTGCCCGAGTGGACCGCGGGGGGCGCATGTCGGCGGTTTGTTTTCGCCTTACCATGGTGTGAGTGGAGAATTGAGAGGAAGTAGAAGAAGAGTAGGGGGTGTTTGAGTGAGTTGTGAGGAAGAAGAGGGAGAGAAAGGGGGACTATTTATAGGGGAGGAGTGGGGAATCCAAGTAAAACTCGGATTCCCAGGGGGTACGCGAGGCGTGAAGGGGCCACGCCACGCGTATCCCACCTCCTGCCCGTTATTTGGCATGCAAATGACACAGTACGCGGGGCGTGCAGGGGAGCATGCCTCGCGTATTGCACCTCCTGACCCTATTTTGGTGGGAGAAGGGTGAGGAAGGGTACGCCCCGCGTAAAAGGCGGAAATTGAAACATTTTTTTCGGTTTTAAACAGTTTTTTAGAATTTTTTATGGGCTTTAATGGCTTATTTAATGTTTTTATGATTTGTTAATTCTTTTTAATGTTTTTAACTTATAATTAAGAGGGTAGTTAATCCAAAATTTATTATGGAGGGAGGTTGAAGAGATTTGAATTTGAAAAGGTGGGATGTGATTGGAGAGAGGAAGAGGTGGAGTGGAGAAGTGGGAAAGATTTTTGGGGAAGAGGAGAGAGTGATGGGAAAGGTGGGAGAGGGAAAGGCTGCCATGGGGAGTTGTAATTCACAACTCCCCGAGGATACGCGAGGCGTGCCCTAGGGCACGTTCCGCGTGTCCTTCCACGTGGCGCTTATTTGAAAAGGGGCTAACCGCCGAAGGTTACGCGGGGCGTGGTAGGAGAGGCGCCCCACGCAGCGTGTCTTTTATTGTGAAAATGGGTAAGACACGCAGATGCGCGGGTGTACTGGGTTGTACGTCCCGCGTGATTAAGAATTTTTGGATTAAAATGGGATTTGTTTTTCTTTTGATTTATGAGAAATAAAAATAAAAATAAAAATAGAATTATAACTAAAAATGAAAATAACGAAATGGAGGAAACTAAAAATAACATACGTAGAAATAAATAAAAGTAGAAACAAATAAAAATAAGTTGAAAAACGGTTATAGTACATATAAACAAGTGGTTCGAGAAATTCAAACCGATGCTACGTTTAGAGTCGAAGTAGCTTGCTTTCTTATGCGGCGGCTCAATGCAAGTTGTCCGAGTTGGAACTTGACGGGTCCGAACTTCCACTATTTAGGAGCGTTATCGCCTGTCCGGACTCCCGATTTTTGCCCCGCGGGTTCTGCTCGGTGTTCGCCGGGAGGGTTCCTAGTGGCCTTTCTTGTTGCTGATGATTCAAGTGGGCTACTTGGCGGCTAAGGTCCCTGCAAAACACCTCACTATCGGAAAGACCTGTTAATATATCCTTCAATAACGACGTGACCGACTTGCCATGCACATTGTCGGGAGGCGGAGCGTTCCGATTACCGAGCAAGGCTTGTGATTGCCCTAGCCCGTTTTCCCGATATTCCTGCTCAAAGTCAGATGGGGGCCTCAACACATTATTATTATTACCATATGACAAGTTCGGGTGTTGGTATCGAGGCCTCCAACCGCTGTTATTATTATTGTTGTGGTGATAGGAGTTCAGGTTAGGATTGTACCTTTGGTTGCCTCCTATATAACTTACATTCTCGATGTCGCCGACGAAAGGGCTACCGGCTTGGCAATTGAGTCTGTCATGGTCCCCACCATAGTGATTGCACATCAGGACCTGTGCAACCTTGTTAAGGCTCAACTGGGCTATCAAAGCGTCAAGTTTTTTATTCATCTCCGCCATGGAACTTTTCGGAGCCTCTTTGTCCACGACGAACATTTAATGTCGCGAAGGTCCGGCAAGCCGATCCTCTTGCCATTGCATGCTTTTCCTTGCGAGCTCGTGGATGAGCTCGTACGCTTCACTGGCCGACTTCCTAAACAGGTCCCTGATGCTCGTAAAATATATAGCATTTAATAGGACAAGTGTATCCTATCGCAACAAGTAATATTGTGCTAAGTACGAGATCGAACCACAAAGACTATTTGTTATAACTAGCAAATCTACCTAGAATGATCTAATTGTTTAGAGGGTTGGATAAATGTTTGGGTTTTTCTATAATTAACTAATTGAATTAAAAGCAATAACATATCAAAATAAAGTGAACAATTGACAGGGTAGAAGGTGAATTAATGGTTGGCACAATCTAGGCTGAGGAATCATTTGATTAAATCCTATGTATGAGTTTAGGGAGTTCAGATTTATGTTTTACCAGTGATTGAAGGTAATTGCCCTAAGTGAAAGACTAATGTGATCAGTATTGTCCTTCCTATTCACATGCATTCGGGTGACGGCTTGATTAGGCATATACCTTAGGTCATGCAAAACATTAGGTTTATTGACAACTAAGGCTAAAGCCGTAGCCCAGCCACAAAGCCTCATTCCCAGTGGTCTCTAGCGAAGTCAGGTTAATACAAATTCGGTATAGACGATTCCGTGGTCAGGTTCTCATCTATCTATAATCCTATTTAATGTCAGGGTCACAGGCATTAGGCACATTATATACATAAACAGGCTAGTTGATCATTATCAATGTTCATTCTAGCATAAATCCTATTCCTAACAATTTCTAGGCATTAAGCATGCATAAACTGATCAATCAAATGTCCTAGATCCCTAATCATACATATTCATATAATCAATGTCATCCCCATCCCAAATTGGATGGGGATCAGTTCATAGACAAACCAATCACAACAAAAGGACAATAGGAACAATGGAAAAAGCTTCAATTGAATATAAAAGGAAAAGATAAGAGGGAGAGATAGAAATCCAAAACCCGCTTGTTGATTCTGATTACAAAAATAGAAGATCTCACTAGTACAGAAATGCTCACTTGTGTCGCGCTTGAAGAGAAAGCGACACAACAGAGTAACTAGTGTCGCACGTTCTTTAAACGCGACACAACTAAGTATTCTGTGTAATCACTTGTGTTATGCTTGAAGAGCGTGCGTCACAAACGAGTTACTTCTTGTATCGCCTGTCTTGCAGTACGACACAAGAGTAAGCTTGTGACGTGCCTTTACCAAAACGACACAGGGAGTGTGTTATCTTTGTGACACGCTTTTATAAAAGCGACATAAATAGTGTGTTATCTTTGTGTCGCTCCTTTTTAAAAGTACGACACAACTAATACGAACTACTATTTGAATATAAATATTTTTTCTTCATATTTTTTAAAATACTAAAAAATTAAAAAAAGGATGAAAATCAAATATCCTGTACATATATATAAATTTAAAAACTTATCCTAAATAAATTAATTAAAAATAAAATGAACTGAAAAATATATACTTAAAATGTAAAAATAGAGAATCAAACCTCTAACCTGTCATAACATTATCAAATGTCTTAACCATCTAAACCATTGTATCTCTTGTCAAGCATTCACTAATTATAATAAATATAAAATATTTAAATATAAAAATTTTACCTAATTAATAAAACCAGAACTCTTTTATCGTATCCTTTCTCTGCTTCCTTATTTCTAGGTTTTATTTTCTCCACCCAGTCAACTCCATAGCCGCCAACCTCCACCCTGCACACTGCCATCTCCACCTTGCACCACCACCTCGACCTTGCACCACTACCTCGCACATCGTCGTTCGTATCTTCGGTCATTCCACTTCTCAGGGCGCCGAAAACAGGGAGCGGCTTCTCCACCGCTTCCTCCACCTCTCGATCTCCACCTCTTCTGCACAAAATCTAAAGGTTTAAATCTTATAAACAGAGATGCAAATCAAAATCTAAAGGTTTGATGTGCTTATGAGGGATGTCGCATCGGAGGAACACCTAATTTCCAATCCGTTAAGGATTTTAGAGATTTGATTGATTGAGAATTACTGTTTCAGGATCTAGGGTTTTGTCGTCACGGTGGGATTGCTGATTCTAAACGAGGCATTGCATATGGGAGGGTAATTAATTACTAATTAATCATCTCTTAAACCCAATTTCAATTATACCAAATTTTATGTCTCTTTTAAATTCTTGTAAGCACTTGTTTTGTTACTGATGTGAGCCTATCCGTTTGTCAGGTAGTTACTGGTTGATTTGTTTTTCTGGCTTTTAATTATGCATTCACATATATTTGGTACATAAAAATGCGATTCTCCAACCTCTGTTCAGGCTACCTTGCATGTATGGAAAACTATTGTCGCAAATACTCCTAAGACACTCAAGGAAATAATGCCAGACTTGATGAACACTCTGATATCTTCTCTTGAATCACCGTCTTCTGAAAGGCGGCAGGTTTGTTCTTCCAATTCTCTGCTGTGGGATCGGCTAATTGTTTGTTCATGAAATCCAAGGAATAAAAATTGGGTGTCATATAGGTTGCTGGGCGTGCACTTGGGAAACTTGTTCGGAAGCTTGGTGAAAGAGTTCTTCCTTTTATTATCCCAATCTTATCCAAGGGGCTGAAGAACCCTGATGCTGGCAGAAGACAGGTAATAAGCATTATGGAGATGTGCTGTTTATAATCAAATTGTGTATGTTTGAATTTAATTTATCATTTCAACTTTTGCTAGGCCTGATGAGCAGAAGTTAATCGAAAAAGTTGTCAATGTCATTACGAAAGAATGAAGTCATATGCCTTCAGGTGAGTTTAGTTTAGATTTCTAACTTGTTTTTTTTCGAATTTAGCTCAAATTGACAAATTTCACCAATGTGAATATAACTCTACCACCTAGGTTTATTGTCTCTTGTATAGCTAGCTGAAATATTGGATAAATATAACCCAGAATCAGGGTCTTGGATAATTCAAATATGCGTTCAAATTATGCAGTTGAATTAGATGTGGAAGATATTATCTACTTCTATCACAGTAAGCTTCCATATTCACAATAAAAGTGTCTTGCTGAATATCACTATCGCCCTTTCCTTCACCAGCCTATTCACCATTTCCATACCTCACAATCTTGTGTCACTATCACCAACTTAAACGTCTCTACATGCCATAAGAAGGGTATGATTTTCTGATAGCTTGTTAATGGCTGGTTTAGAGAGAACCCTTCAATCTCTTGAAGTTAAGGGCTCGTTAGAGAGAACCCAAAAAGCCATTAGGAGCAAGGATTAGGGATTTGATGAGCAGAATGACTCTGGATTGTTGCTATTGTTATTACATTACAAGCTGGATTTTCTTAATATGAGGCATAATTGGTTCTTCACTTACGAGTATGGATTCTTTTTTATCTATAATTCATACGAAGCAACTGAATTAGGAATTTGCATTGGCAGAAAATGTCATCTGAATCTCCCATTGGAATCAATTTAATTGCCCTGTAATTTTCAGGTTGTACCTCATTCACGTAGGGAAAATTAATAACTCGCTCAATGACAAAAATGTTAATTCATTTTTTTAATTAATAACTTGCTCAATAACGTTATTCCTTTGGGATCCTTTTTTTTAATCAAGAGTGTTCCTAACATTGAATAAACCGTAAATTCTTTACATATGTATGTGTAAATCTGATATGTCATGGTGTTTAATAAGGTGTATGCATAGGCTTGAGTGAAGTAATGGCAAGTGCTGGAAAAGCTAGCTGTTGAGTTTCATGGACGAGCTGATCCCCACTATTAGGACTGCTCTTTGTGATGGGTAATAGAAGTTGGTTCTTATCTATAATATTTTGATGGAAGTTTTCAATTTTCATAGTTTCTGTCAACAGTACGCCTGAGGTTCGAGAATCTGCAGGCTTAGCATTCAGCACTCTGTACAAGGTGCTCCTTTACCATCCACTGCATTGGAAGATTATTTGTTTAAATATGAATTGTAAGATGAAAACACTTAAGTTGTTATTTTTTAGAGTGCTGGTTTGCAAGCAATATATGAGATAGTTCCCACTCTCCTGCATGCTCTTGAGGATTATGAAACCTCTGATACTGCTCTTGATGGCCTCAAACAAATCTTGAGGTAGAAATTTTGTGGAGGATATGTAATGTTATCTTCTGAAGTTATTGCAATGTATAAAATTTGATCCTTCTATATTAATTTCAGTGTCAGGACTGCAGCTGTGTTGCCTCATATTTTGCCCAAGTTGGTCCACCTGCCCCTCTCGTATGTGTTACTTCCCCTGATTTGAAATTTTGTATCACACAAAAAAGTTTTTGGTTGTTCATCTTGTTTTGTATCTTGGACATGGATGCAGTGCCTTCAATGCACATGCACCAGGAGCGTTAGCAGAGGTTGCAGGACCTGGGCTTAATATTCATGTTGGTACAGTTCTTCCTGCGTTACTCTCTGCAATGAGTGATGAGGACAAGGTACACTGCTTGCTTTGTGAATAATTGTTGCTTTGTTTTTCTAAATTCAGACTATTCATTTGCTTGAGGATTAGTTCTTTGTCCTGTACAAAATAACCATCTTGTTCACTGGTTTTCCTACTATTTGTGGATCCTATAGGAAGTTCAAACTTTGGCAAAGGAGGCTGCAGAAACAGCGGTGTTAGTTATAGATGAGGGTATTGGATATGGACTCATTTCAAGTCTAATTCCATTTATGTAACTTGCAATCTTTGATTCCATTTGCGTAATTATGCAACAGTCAAGAAACAGAAATAAGCAAATATAGAACAAAAACTATTTCTTGAAGAAATTAAGTTGTGATTATATTTTGAATATGTATGTATTTATGCAATGTGGTACTTGTAGTTTTATGTGCATGTTCTATAATATCATGTAGAATCAAGTAAATTTTGATTATAAAATTTTATGCTAGATGCTAGAAAATTTTGTAAATTTTTTTTTTTAAAAAATATCAATATTTTGCGTCGCGCCTGAGGAAGGAGCGATACAAAGTGTACCAGTGTCTGGAGCTTCTCCCATCAATTGTTCTTGAAAGAAATAAAAACTAAAAATAAACCTAATCTAGAAAGCAGGAAATTTAATCTAAAAATATAAATCTACATTTTGGAGGAGAGAAAACCCTAGCGGCTCTCTAATTTATTAAATGGCTAATCCCCCCGGAATAATGAAGATTAGCTCCCTATTTATAAAGTTAGGGAGAAACCCTAATGTCTCCGGGGGCAAAATAGACAATTCCAATGCGTTTTAGTGGATTCTGGGGCAGATTTGCGCATTTCAGTGCTTCGTCTCGTCGAGACAGGGGTTGTCTCGTCGAGACATGCCCTGTCTCGTCGAGACATGTCTCGTCGAGACACTTATATGTCTCGTCAAGACATGCCCTGCCTCGTCGAGACACTTATGTGTCTCGTCGAGACAGGTGCCAGAATGGGGCAGAACTTTTAGTTTTTATCCGTTTTGGTCCCTGAACTTCTAAAAAGTGCTCTGATGGCCCCTGGGCTTCCGAAAAGTGCTCTAATGGTCCTTGATGAATCCCAAAAGTGCTCTGATGGTCCCTGAGCTTCCGAAAATGCCAAAAATAAAGGAAATTATTAATTCTAACTAAAAGGTAACAAAACGATACTAAAATTAAAAGGAAATAAAGCAAAAACAAACTAAAATGATCCTAAAAACCCTATACAAATGGGAGCTATCAACATCCCCACACTTGAATCTTGCTTGTCCCCAAGCAAGACAGAATTCAAAACAGAGAAAAATCAACAAATAGCTCCCTTACAAAAACAAGAATCTACTACACTTTATTATTCACAACAGTTCAGACTACTCATTTTGCAATTAAAAACATAATGAACCTCAGGCGAGTCTCCAAAATTGATTAATTTGTTTTATCAATCAACACTTCATGAAAACGAAAGAAAATGACTAAAATTGATAGCTCACAAGTGGTCACTCTAACGCTCAAGTGTTTGGATGAAATTTTTTATTTGTAAGCTCTCTACAATTAATTGTACAAAGTGGTCACGTTGGGATTGCATCATCCATCCGGTCAAAATTAATGCATTAAAATTAAACAAAATCATAGGTCTTTAAAGGGTTGTAACATTGGCTAAAGGTTGGGGTAGGAAAAAGGGAATTTATAGGCAAAAAGTTAATGACTCAAATAGTTAATTTTTTTTTGCAAAAATGACATATTTTTCGCATTAGGGAGCTATAAACCACATCCCCACACTTAAAATCTTGTTTGTCCTCAAGCAAGTCAGAATCCAAAAGGGACACGTTATCCGCTATATATAAGAAGGTTTAAGCTCAAGGTTGTGTTTGTGAGTTAATGAAGTATTCGGGAAGCAACTAGAAATATAAACACGTCTTTTATCCTTTCCTCTATTTTATTGTTTTTTTTCGATTTGGTTTTTAACCATTTTTTTTAATAGAGGGGATAAAGAGTGAAAATCAAATGGGTAAAAGTTACTTCTTCTATTAAAAGTACAACCATTTAATGATTGCTAGCGAGAATTTAAAGGATAGGTGTGTCTAAGGATTTATCAAAACTAAATTGAGTCAATTAACTTGGGTGAGAAAGGATATTTAAGAAGGCTAAGGTTTGTAACAGGGTGATCAAAGAAAAGGGTAAATATAGGTTCAACGGGGCTTATCTAGTGGAATTGTTAATGGATTTTGGCTAAACAAAGAAATATGCTAAATTCATAAAGGGCTATACCTAGGTTGCCTAATCATTTCGAGTTTAATAAAAACACAACATTCAACCAGTATTGGATGCAATTCCTATGAGCACAATGACAATAAATGTAATCCCACACCTAAGAGATCAATTGTTCCTAATCATGAGTCTAAAATATTGATCTTTATGGCTCTAACTCACAATTGAAGGGTTATGTGTATCAATCCTAGCCTCAACTAACGTTCTGTTCCATGTCAATTTTAGGCAAACAATACTCTTGGGAGACTCAAACTTTGTTCAAGATTTTTCGCATGCATAAATTTCATTTAGAATGTGGAAATTTTTAAGCGCATTGTCAACTGTATTGCGGGATAGCTAAATGTATCAAATTCAACTGCCTAGGATTCTTTTTATTCCTAGAATCAAAATAAAAAGCAAACAAAAACAGAAAGCATGAAATCCTAAAATTAAAACAAAAACATAAGAAATTAATGGCAAGAATCTAAAGCCATTCTATCTTATTATCTCCTCCCCACACTTACCCATGCATTTACTTCATAAAATCCATAAAAGCAAAACATAAAGCGCAGAAAAGAAATATGATAGAAAAACTCCCTCAGGGGTGGCTGTCACTCCAACCCCGAATGTCCGATGCTAAGCTTTGAAATCCAAACGAATGTCCTGTAAATCAATTTAGCGTTGGCGAGTGTTTTGCTTATAGGGTCCTGCCATTAGAAAAAAGAAAAAGAAACAAAATAAGAATAGCAAAAGCAAAAGAAAGAAAGAAAAAAAAAGAGAAAAAAGCGTTTAAGTTTTTTTTTTAACGTGTCTCGACGAGACGACACGAAAAACCCAATTTTTTTTAATATATATATATATACAAATCTAAACAATTACTTCAACCTATTCAATTTAATCTAATTATAAACGAAATAGTCCCCGGCAACGACGCCAAAAACTTGATGCTCGTAAAATATATAGCATTTAATAGGACAAATGTATCCTATCGCAACAAGTAATATTGTGCTAAGCACGAGATCGAACCACAAAGACTATTTGTTATAACTAGCAAATCTACCTAGAATGATCTAATTGTTTAGAGGGTTGGATAAATGTTTGGGTTTTTCTATAATTAACTAATTGAATTAAAAGCAATAACATATCAAAATAAAGTGAACAATTGACAGGGTAGAAGGTGAATTAATGGTTGGCACAATCTAGGCTGAGGAATCATTTGATTAAATCCTATGTATGAGTTTAGGGAGTTCAGATTTATGTTTTACCAGTGATTGAAGGTAATTGCCCTAAGTGAAAGACTAATGTGATCAGTATTGTCCTTCCTATTCACATGCATTCGGGTGACGGCTTGATTAGGCATATACCCTAGGTCATGCAAAGCATTAGGTTTATTGACAACTAAGGCTAAAGTCGTAGCCCAGCCACAAAGCCTCATTCCTAGTGGTCTCTAGCGAAGTCAGGTTAATACAAATTCGGTATAGACGATTCCGTGGTCAGGTTCTCATCTATCTATAATCCTATTTAATGTCAGGGTCACAGGCATTAGGCACATTATATACATAAATAGGCTAGTTGATCATTATCAATGTTCATTCTAGCATAAATCCTATTCCTAACAATTTTTAGGCATTAAGCATGCATAAACTGATCAATCAAAGGTCCTAGATCCCTAATCATACATATTCATACAATCAATGTCATCCCCATCCCAAATTGGATGGGGATCAGTTCATAGACAAACCAATCACAACAAAAGGACAATAGGAACAATGGAAAAAGCTTCAATTGAATATAAAAGGAAAAGATAAGAGGGAGAGATAGAAATACAAAACCCGCTTGTCGATTCTGATTACAAAAATAGAAGATCTGGAGCTTCTCCCATCAATTGTTCTTGAAAGAAATAACAACTAAAAATAAACCTAATCTAGAAAGCAGGAAATCTAATCTAAAAATATAAATCTACATTTTGGAGGAGAGAAAACCCTAGCGGCTCTCTAATTTATTAAATGGCTAATCCCCCCGAATAATGAAGATTAGCTCCCTATTTATAAAGTTAGGGAGAAACCCTAATGTCTCTAGGGGCAAAATAGGCAATTCCAATGCGTTTTAGTGGATTCTGGGGCAAATTTGCGCATTTCAGCGCTTCGTCTCGTCGAGACAGGGGTTGTCTCGTCGAGACATGCCTTGTCTCGTCGAGACACTTATGTGTCTCGTCGAGACAGGTGCCAGAATGGGGCAGAACTTTTGGTTTTTATCCGTTTTGGTTCCTGAACTTCTAAAAAGTGCTCTGATGGCCCCTGGGCTTCCGAAAAGTGCTCTAATGGTCCCTAATGAATCCCAAAAGTGCTCTGATGGTCCCTGAGCTTCCGAAAATGCAAAAAATAAAGGAAATTATTAATTCTAACTAATAGGTAACAAAACGATACTAAAATGATCCTAAAAACCCTATACAAATGGGAGCTATCAGTCCCCACCTGCTACGGAATCCACGGTAGCACGATTAGTAGGTGTCAGTCCATGATAGAAAGTACTTACCTAATCGTGTTTGGGGATATCGTGGTGCGGGCAGCTTCGAAGCAACTTCCAGAATCTTGCCCAAGCCGCATGAAGGGCTTCGTGTTCAAGCTGCCGGAAGGTAGTGATGTCGTTCCTCAACTTGACTGTTTTGGAGGGCGGGAAGTAGTAAGGAAGGAACTCCTTCTCAAGTTCCACCCATGACGTAATCGAACCCGCCTCCAACGAGTGCAACCACTCCAACGCTTGCCCTATCAAGGAGAAAGGGAACAATTTTAGTCGGACGGCCTCAACCGGTACACCATTTTGCCGAGAAGTTTCGGCACACGTAAGAAATTTATCTAAATGTTCGTTAGGGTTTTCATGAGGTTCTCCTCCGAACTGGCCAAGTTGTTGGATGAGTTGGATCATGCCAGTCTTGATTTGATATGTGTTGGCCGGGATGGTGGGGGCAACGATTCCGTTGCGGTTTTGAGGTCGATGCAGAGCAAGGATCTCCATCATCGAGCGCATGTCTCCACCATTTCGGTTGTTGTTCACGGGTTGCACTGGCGGCCTTTGGTTACCCTCGGGCTGGTTAGCTTCATTGTTGAGGTTTGCAACAAGTATAAACATGAAAGAATTTTGTTAGCAACAAGTATATAAACAGTATATATAAACAATTTATACAAAAATAATGCCTAGACTAACAATAAAACGTTTTTGTCTAATATTGCAAGAAATTATAAATCCCCGGCAACGGGGCCAAAAACTTGATGGACACTACGCCTAGTAGGTTGTGAATAGAGTGTGGATGATGGGTGAGAATATATAAGTGTACGGGATGCACGTGTTCTTAGACTCTACTAGACGCAGCTACTTAGGGGCAAGTGTACCCCGTCGTATCAAGTAATAATCCGGTTAAGACCGGGTATCGAATCCACGGGATTTATAACTACAAGTATTAGACGACTCGGTTTTATACGTTATCCGGTGAATACTTTGAGTTGATTCGGGGAACAACTACAAACTACTCCTAACTATGGGTGAGACAAGTTTATATAGCAAACTCCACGGAATGATATGGATGGCGATAAGTTATAAATATGACAAATAATGACTCTCAATATATAAACGGTTAATGTTTTACTCTTGCAATGACGATTACGTGTAGTGTGACCGATCCGTGAAGTACTTAGACTACGTGGTTCCTAGTCAAGGCGTGTCTAATGCTTGGGACCAGAAATTAGGGCCCGTAAGTTCCGTGGTTTGTCAATTCCTACGGTTTCCGGAGCGTCACTTCCGGTAAGGCAACACCTATATGAATCCCTAAAGATAGCCTGAATGGCGTCGGAAATCGCGTTCTCCTACACAATAATCAATTACGAGTATCAAAACAAGTAGCAAACATTAACACAAATATAGAGAAAGAGATTATGAATCATAGATTATAAATATGGAGAATGTAAATGTGAATTACAACCAAGCCTAGTACATAGGAAGAGTACAAGCTAATTAGCAAGTGAAAAGGGAAGAATCCACCCTCGGAACTCGCTAACCGGACTCAAGGCCGTCTCTTAGGACTTGGAGGTGGAGCTTTCGAGCTTGATGAGCGAAGATGGAACGGAACTTTGACGGAATGCCGGAATCAATGAACAAGCTCTCAAGGTGGAAGAGAATTGCTATGTAAAATATAATCTCACACAAAAATAACAAGAGTTTAAACTATAATAACAATGGTCTATAAAAAAGGTGTCTCAAAAGTGTAGATTCAGCCCCTATTTATACACATCAAGCTAGGGCAAAGTTGTAATTTTATAAGATACAAGCATGGAGGAACATGATTTTGTGCAGATTTCCCATGATACGCCTCGCGTATGGTGGAGTACGCCCCGCGTAATTGCCCATTCCGTCAGAAATCTCCTGCATGTGGACCAAATCTAGATCTTGTTGTCTCAATCACGCCTCGCGTGGACTGGGATGTGATAGGGGTCAAAAACCCCTATCTTTGGGTACGGTTTTAGGACGGTTTTTAGAGTAATTTGGTTAATAAGCGAGAAATTCTCGCATTTAAATGCTTTTGTGTGAGTTAGTTAGAAACTGGAAACGTTCTATTTACTTTTCGTTGTTTAGGCTCGTTTTGTGATCAATTTAGGCAAATACGGCCGAAATAACATGCATATTAGAATTCCGTTATCTTTTGAAGCTAATTGGTCCGTCAAAAGTCGCACCAAACGAAGCGTTTGCTCAAAATAAGCGATTGACGGATCAATTTGGCTTTTAGACTAATGTTTCCTGGAGTTTTTATGCGTGTGCAGGTGTAAGTGCGGACGAAAAAGGGTATAGAAGTCATCCGGCACGGATCGAGCGCGTTTCGGGCGAAAACGCTCGTCGAGCAGGACCCCCCGGCAGCCGCTCGGCGAATTGAGCATCGGCACGCAGCCCGGGCAGCAGCCCAGGCAGCGCCCAAGCACTGCCCAGGCAGCGCCCAGGCACTGCCCAGGCACTGCCCAGGCACTGTGCCTGCTCGCCGAGCAGGCACCCAGGGGCCTGCTCGTCGAGCAGGAAGTGCCTGCTCGCCGTGCAGGCCACCAGGCGCCTGCTCGGCGAGCAGGGGCTGCTCGTCGCAATTCTGCTCGGCGAGCAGCCTTTCCTGCTCGGCGAGCAGACCTGCGGGAATTGGTCAAAAAGACCAATTCCGCCCCCACGAAGCCACGTTCGGCCCCACATCTTCCTACACCAACAAGGACACGAAATTAGGTCAAAACGAGACCCGAGACGCGGCTATAAATAGGAATTTCCAATTGTAAATTAGATATCTTTTGTTTTTGTAATTTTCTTATCTTCCACCTCGAGAAATCCTCTCCACCTCCTCCAAAAACCTTCAAACCTCCATTGAAGACGCCTCCAAAGCTCCATTCACCGAGGATTGCTCGAGCTCCATCCTTAAGTCCTAGGAAGACGCCTGCATTGGTTGACAGGTTCCCTGAAAGGGATTTTTCTTCTTTTATAACTTGTTTATCCTATGATACATGCTATGAATCTTAGGCTTATTGTAACTTCGTGACAATGTTCTCCATCTTTGATTAATATAATAGTTTTGTTTCTTCAATTGTTTTAATGCTTTGAATCTTTGTCTTACGCTTTGTTTGATTGGTTTAACTCATTCGATAATCCCAAAATCAAGTTGGCACATATTGCGAGCTGAATCTGACCTAGTCAGTGCCTATAGGATTGACGACCCTATAGAAGATTAAGCCCAAATTACTGAGCCTTAGAGCTAGTTTCGGCCTTACAAGGGAATCACGAACTAGGAACTTTAGGAGGATAGGTCGGGTTAATCGCCTCGAACACAAGTGACTTAGATTTTAATTCAATTGTTTAAACAATCTATTTCCATTATCATCGTATCCCTCCATGATCCTTTAGATGATTGCATTGACAAAAGATCACTTAGGAGTAGTTTAACTTAATTAGGGGTAGAGTAATTTAGTTAGGGTTAGAATAACTTAGTCAGAATTAGATAATCTAGTTAGGATTAGTGCAAACCAACCTAGGAGTAGATTAATTAAACAAAACCAACTCAAACCCCTTAAGCCTAGATAACATCCGAGACTTAGTAATTCGGTACTTGCAGAAATAAATCCTGTGGACGATAATCTGGACTTAAACCCATAAATTTATTACTTGATAACGACGGGGTACACTTATCCCTCAGATCGGGTTCTTCGCAAGAATCCGCATCAAGTTTTTGGCGCCGTTGCCGGGGATTTATTTCTTCTGCAATATCGAACCAAAGGTTGATTTGTTAGTTTAGGCATTCATTGTGAATATCTCTGTTTATATCGTTTATACTTGTTGATATATGATTTCTTTATACGTTTCTATACTTGTTCATATCTGTATACTGTTACTTATCAACTTTTGTGCTAGAACTTCACTTTTTCTCAGCATTCTCTGATCAATGAATTGGCAAGAAAAAGTCGAGTGGCAAGCTCAAAAGTTTACTATCCCATCAAGACAATACATTCATACCCTGGAGAATGAGGCTCCCAATCCCTCCATGGCCGACTTAAATGAGAAAATGGATATCTTGATGGCAAATCTGAGCCTCAACACCAATGAAAGTGTAAGTTTTGTGGGTAATCACCAAAGGTATAATTCTAACCCCAATTCTTACAGCTTTTATGGTAGTGATTGGAGGAGACCTCAACACTCAAATCTGTCCTACGGGAACCCTAACATATTGAGGCCTCCAAATAGGTTTGTTAATGAGCACAGGGAAAACGAATTGGGAATGTTCCCTTACGAACAAGCAAGCCAAGTTCCTCCACAACCCTCTAGCTCACGAGATGAGGTGCTGTCCCTTTTGAAAGGAATATCAGCCCGACTTACAATCAACGAGGAGGTTTGCAAGGACTTGAGCAACCAACTGGCTCAAATAAACCAAGAGATGCAAAAGCAATCCCGAGATGCTCTCCCAAGCATAAAGGAAAACATAGAAATCCCACAAAGGGGATCAGCTCAAGCCATCTCTTTGAGGAATGACAAAAAGGTAGAACCAAGTCCACTATCACATGCATCACTCGAGGTAAGTGAAGAACCGGAAGCGGTAAGCAACCCCGGTTCAAAATCTGAAATTCTAAATCATGTGGTAGAGATAAAAGATCAAATCAAAACTTGTGTATCTCAAGTACCTTTTCCTCAAACATTAGAAAAGTTTAGGTTTGTTTCATGCTCAGAAGTTTTCATTCTCTTCGACCTACCAAGAGAATCCAAAAGGGAGCAAACCAAACTTTTTCATAATATGTTTAAATTCGGCCTCCTGCTTTCATTAAACTTATTAGAGGCTCTTAATCCGTTTTGTAGGTACGGATTATTTATTCAGGAATTTGAATTCCTAACACGAGTAGAAGCATACACCTAGGCGGGAATTCTATGTCGAGCTCACCGACTATAACGTAGCGCTTCTTGGGAGGCAACCCAAGTTTTAATAAAACTTTTCAGGTTTGTTTTATTTAGATTATACATTGATCTCTTAGTTTAGTCTTTTTAGTTTTCTTTTACGTTTTTTTTAAGTGTTCGTTTAAAAAAAAAAAATAATAATAAATAAATATTTTTTTTAGTTGTTTAGTTTTCTTTTATTTTTATTTTTATTAAGTTTTCAGGTTTAAAAAAAAAAAATTGGCCCCAGGAGGCCCAGCCTGCCGCTGGGCACTGCGCCCAGCCCGCCGCTGGGCACTGCTGCCCAGCGGCGGTGCTCGGCCGCGATAAGGAATTTTTTCGAGATTTTTTTTTTTTTTTTAAATCCCGAACGAAGCTGAAATAAATAAATAAATAAATAAATAAAAAAAAAAAATTTGCCACCGCAAATCGTCAAGCTTTTGCGATTGCGATAAAATCCGTAAGTTTTCTTCTCCACCATAACTTTTTACACTCGTACTTCATGATTTATGATGCAATGTTGGAACTTATTGCATAATTTTAGTGTGAGGAGGAGGGGTAGACAAACTTACAAAAAATTGTATAAATTTTTAATTTTTGTTGCGTCGTGTCTAGTTTAGGTTTGCGTTTTGGTGTTTTGTTTATGTTTTTGCATGTTTAGGACCTAAAACCGTGAACCTCCTTCGAATCTGAACTTCGTTATTTGTCTTTGAGGGCTGAGAACCGAATCTAAAATTGCATGACAACTAGTTTAGGTGTAGGACACAACTCTTGTATCTGTAAAAGCATGAGCTAAGGTTTGCATTTAGACCCTACTTTTGAAGAAATGCTAAAATCATTACTTAGGTAGATAATTTAAGAATTGAAGGCATGTGATGTTAAACTTGAGTTTGGGGAAAACTAGTAAACACAAAATTGAAACCCAAAGAATTGTGAGCTGAATTTGAGCCTAAGAGCGAACATCGAAAAGCTCTTTTTCTTGACATTTTTGTGTGAATGCTTTGACTTGTGGAAGATTACAGATTTTTCACCTAATACTGTGTTGAACCTACATGCAATGATTTGAGATGATAAACGATGAATCAGCCTCATTAGAATTAACCTTTTCTTTACCTTATTTTCTCTTTTTCATTCACTCTAGGAAGCCCCTTTGAGCCGACATTTTTGTAGTTTGTAGATTTTTTTTCGTTCTAACCCGTTTTTGCGAACCACAACTTGGTTCGCTACTTAACCTTTGTTTTTGCAAAGCTCGAATTGAGCCTTTGTTTTTCTCTAGCGCTTTATCGTTGTTTATGGCATTATAGTAGCAAGCCAAAAGGCTAAGAGGTGAATGAGCATCACTATCCCAAAAGAAAAAAAAAAAAAATCACAAAAAAGAGAAAAGAAAAGAGACGAACAAAAGGGAAGAACTTCATTCCCCAGTTCCTAAAAATAAAAACGTCTCAAAAAGAAATCCAAAATAAGGGATGAATAAAAAGCTCAGTCACTCCGTATTTGCTAAAGCCATTTTAACCTTGTTTTTGTAGCGCTAGAGCTTTTAACCTTTGTTGTACCTTTAACCCTCTAACCACATTACAACCCCAATTAGAGGCTGTTTTTTTGATATCATCGGAGTCATGTAGCATAGTAGAGGAACTCGGATGAACGTGCAAAATCAGCGTAATCCTAAGCAAGAACATAAGCCGAGAGTAAACACCTTAGCCACCAAAAATTGTGTGAATGAGTGAACTACCTATGGTGAGGTGTTTTACTTAGCAATCCCCTTAAACTCGTTTAATTGAACATGTGTCCATTTGCTTAAAACTATGACCCATGATAATTGAAATGCGGCTTTTGGATATCGTGTCTCTACTTTGTTTTTCCGAATCCATGTAATTACAGATGTTCGAAGTTGTGTCAAGCACCCAGTCAAACCGGGAGGTTTTCTAGCTTGCTTGTGGTGGCGGGATTAGTTTTTTAGTTTACTTGGGGACAAGTAAAGTTTTAAGTGCGAGGAGGTTTGATAGGGGTCAAAAACCCCTATCTTTGGGTACGGTTTTAGGACGGTTTTTAGAGTAATTTGGTTAATAAGCGAGCAATTCTCGCATTTAAATGCTTTTGTGTGAGTTAGTTAGAAATTGGAAACGTTCTATTTACTTTTCGTTGTTTAGGCTCGTTTTGTGATCAATTTAGGCAAATACGGCCGAAATAACATGCATATTAGAATTCCGTTATCTTTTGAAGCTAATTGGTCCGTCAAAAGTCGCACCAAACGAAGCGTTTGCTCAAAATAAGCGATTGACGGATCAATTTGGCTTTTAGACTAATGTTTCCTGGAGTTTTTATGCGTGTGCAGGTGTAAGTTCGGACGAAAAAGGGTATAGAAGTCATCCGGCACGGATCGAGCGCGTTTCGGGCGAAAACGCTCGGCGAGCAGGACCCCCCGGCAGCCGCTCGGCGAATTGAGCATCGGCACGCAGCCCGGGCAGCAGCCCAGGCACTGCCCAGGCACTGCCCAGGCACTGTGCCTGCTCGTCGAGCAGGCAGTGCCTGCTCGCCGAGCAGGAAGTGCCTGCTCGCCGAGCAGGCCACCAGGCGCCTGCTCGGCGAGCAGGGGCTGCTCGTCGCAATTCTGCTCGGCGAGCAGCCTTTCCTGCTCGGCGAGCAGACCTGCGGGAATTGGTCAAAAAGACCAATTCCGCCCCCACGAAGCCACGTTCGGCCCCACATCTTCCTACACCAACAAGGACACGAAATTAGGTCAAAACGAGACCCGAGACGCGGCTATAAATAGGAATTTCCAATTGTAAATTAGATATCTTTTGTTTTTGTAATTTTCTTATCTTCCACCTCGAGAAATCCTCTCCACCTCCTCCAAAAACGTTCAAACCTCCATTGAAGACGCCTCCAAAGCTCCATTCACCGAGGATTGCTCGAGCTCCATCCTTAAGTCCTAGGAAGACGCCTGCATTGGTTGACAGGTTCCCTGAAAGGGATTTTTCTTCTTTTATAACTTGTTTATCCTATGATACATGCTATGAATCTTAAGCTTATTGTAACTTCGTGACAATGTTCTCCATCTTTGATTAATATAATAGTTTTGTTTCTTCAATTGTTTTAATGCTTTGAATCTTTGTCTTACGCTTTGTTTGATTGGTTTAACTCATTCGATAATCCCAAAATCAAGTTGGCACATATTGCGAGCTGAATCTGACCTAGTCAGTGCCTATAGGATTGACGACCCTATAGAAGATTAAGCCCAAATTACTGAGCCTTAGAGCTAGTTTCGGCCTTACAAGGGAATCACGAACTAGGAACTTTAGGAGGATAGGTCGGGTTAATTGCCTCGAACATAAGTGACTTAGATTTTAATTCAATTGTTTAAACAATCTATTTCCATTATCATCGTATCCCTCCATGATCCTTTAGATGATTGCATTGACAAAAGATCACTTAGGAGTAGTTTAACTTAATTAGGGGTAGAGTAATTTAGTTAGGGTTAGAATAACTTAGTCAGAATTAGATAATCTAGTTAGGATTAGTGCAAACCAACCTAGGAGTAGATTAATTAAACAAAACCAACTCAAACCCCTTAAGCCTAGATAACATCCGAGACTTAGTAATTCGGTACTTGCAGAAATAAATCATGTGGACGATAACCTGGACTTAAACCCAGAAATTTATTACTTGATAACGACGGGGTACACTTATCCCTCAGATCGGGTTCTTCGCAAGAATCCGCATCAGGATGCGCCTCGCGTGTTTGAGTTTCTGAGATTTTATTGCTTGAAGAACTTCCTTACACGCCTCGCGTGTAAAGTGGTACGTCCCGCGTAGGGTAGTTGACTCAGGGAGACCATGCATTCTGACTCTCAGGATTAGGCTTATCATTTCTTATACATGTTCCACGCCCCGCGTCGTGGTTGATACGCCTCGCGTATTGGTGACTAGATTCCACATGGTGTCTGTGGATTGCTCAATTATTTCTGACCAAATGTTCCACGCCCTGCATAAAGGGAGGTACGCCCCGCGTATGTTGGTGGAATTTCATTCCTTGCTTGTACCTGAAACACAATTCTCGAGAGCCGAGTTAGCTTGACGTTTTTATTTTCTAAATTAATCAAAAATAGGGAAAATTAACCGTAAGTACGGAATTTATTTTTATTTCGTTAATTTATTTAAAACACTCTATTTTTGCAATTAAACTTATTTATTTTATCTAAAACTAAACCGTAAATCACGCTAAAAGATAGGGACGAAACACCCCTATCATTCCCCTCCACACCTCCAGTTGTAAGAACATGCATAAACTTGTTAACACACATAAATCAGTTCATATATTTGTAAATACACTCATGATATTACTATTGTTCGCAGGTAATATTCAGGACCAAAATTTATCATCCTAATATCGGTCCCTTGGGGCATGTTTCTATGCCCCAGCTACTTGATCGCCCTGCCCATAGTATTGCCACAATAAGATGTAAATCCATGTATTTTTTACCCGTAAATTTATCTATTCATGTTTGGGGTCTAGTTTATCTACTCATGTTTGGGGTCTAATTTAATTTATCTATGCATTTTATAGCTGCTGTGGAATATTTATGGACTGCTGGTAGAGCCTTTCATTGAGGGGCCATTTCCTGGCCGAGCGCGAATTGCTGAACGATACATCAGGAGATGGGCTGAAGAGCATGCAATGGATATATGATGTGCAAATAGCAAGCAAGGGGGGCATTATGATGTGACGTGCGAATAGCGTACAAGGGGGGCATGATGTGCGAATAGCAAGGAAATTTGGATGCTGGACAACCATTGAGTTAGATGGTATGGACAGTGGGCATAGAACCAATCTTGAAGAACAGAATGATTACTGATTACAAATGTACTTGGTAATCAATCTGATCTTCAATGTTGGCTCCATGCCCCTCTAGTATTCGACGCCATTTAACTTTGATGGTTCCCCATCATCCCGATATCCTTGTTTACCATTTGCACATTCTTGAAGCAAGGAGATTTTGATGCTAAAGAAATAATGGAGCTGGATGGTGTGGACTACTGGATGGGCATGGAGCCAATCTAGAAGAACAGAATGATTACTGATTACAAATGTACTTGGTAATCAATCTGATCTTCAATATTGGCTCCATGCCCCTCCAGTACTCCACTCCATCCATCCAGCTCCAGTGTTTCTTTAGCATCAAAATCTCCTTTCTAATCGCGCATCACGCCCCCCCTTGTACGCTATTCGCACGTCACATCATAATACCCCTCTTGCACGCTATCCTTTTTTGATAGGCAATACAAAGTAGACAACTTATTCAAGTAGACATATATATGTATATTCAAGTGGATTATAACATGCTATAACAAAGTAGTCAACTTATTCGTTTATGTCTATTAAATTGAATCAGTTCTACTTCCTAACACATAACATGCTAAATTGATATGAAACATATGTCTATTCTTGAATCAGTTACTTCATAAACAGAACATAAAACAAGCCAACATATGTCTCATCAACATAACTCATGTTAAAATAGAAAAGAATCAGGCAAGTTCATCATTTTCAGCTTTAAGAGTATGCATGATCAGCTACCTTCCTAAACATAATATCAAGTTCATAACTTATGCTGATAGCATCGAAAACCCATCAACATCCTGAATGGTTTCAATCAGATAACAAGCCAAGTGGAAGCTATATTGTAAACTTATCTCATCACCATCCTGAATGGTTTCATAACATTTTTAGCTTTAAGAGTATGCCTAACATGTTATAACAAATAGACAACTTATTCGTGCATATCTAAAACTTGTTCTCATAGCATTATAAAGCCACCACTATGTACCTGCCACTTGGATTGTACAGTTCATGATGAAGTTAGCATGGTGATGAAGTGTATGATACTATCACCACAAGCTTAGTCATAAACTTGTGTTGTTAGAATCATACAACTTCATCACCATGTTAAACACTTTTCCATAAGCATAACAAGCCAAGTGACATGATACATAGTAATGGAGATTTAGGAGTATGCCTAACATGCTATAACAAGTAGACAACTTATTCAAGTGAACATGCTATAACAAGCATACAACTTATTCCTTACTTATCATCATATGTCATGTTCAAATAAAAAAGAGAAAGGTGATATCAATTAGCCTAAATTTACCTTTTAATACATGCTTCATACATGCTCAATGACCCTTTTACAATGTTCCTCTAATACTTGATGCATGATTAATAAGCTACATGCCCAAATGAACAATCGTACACATACTCATACAGAACATCAAACATAAACATCAACAGAACATCATACATAAACATGTTTCATACACATACACATACTCAATCACTTCTAGCAGTATAACTCATAGGTGTAAGAGTAGTGCCAATCACAATGAACATTCAAAGCTTTAGAGTATGCCTAATCAGCCACATGCTTAATGACCCTTTTACAATGTTCCTCTAATACTTGATGCATGATTAATAAGCTACATGCCCAAATGAACAATCGTACACATACTCATACAGAACCTCAAACATAAACATCAACAGAACATCATACATAAACATGTTTTATACACATACACATACTCAATCACTTCTAGCAGTATAACTCATAGGTGTAAGAGTAGTGCCAATCACAATGAACATTCAAAGCTTTAGAGTATGCCTAATCAGCCACATGCTCAATGACCCTTTTACAATGTTCCTCTAATACTTGATGCATGATTAATAAGCTACATGCCCAAATGAACAATCGTACACATACTCATACAGAACCTCAAACATAAACATCAACAGAACATCATACATAAACATGTTTCATACACATACACATACTCAATCACTTCTAGCAGTATAACTCATAGGTGTAAGAGTAGTGCCAATCTCAAAGAACATTCAAAGCTTTAGAGTATGCCTAATCAGGCACATGCTTAATAATCATTCATACATGAACTCAATGAGTCCTAGATTCCAAAACAGTACATTAAACATACACAAGCACTTCTAAAGGCATGACCAATCAGTTCAGACCAACTTAACATTAATATATATTCAGTAAGTTAAAGAAATCTTCCCATATGCTAAAGGCATGAACCGATTGACAATCTCTTCAGTCAGCCTTCGCATGTAGCATTCTTACTATCCCTGCAAATATTATGTTCAAATAAAAAGAAATCAAAACATCTTCAGCAACCGGCAATGTATTACCCTAGGTTAAAAAAGATAATGACCCAAGAATTTCATCGGTGAATCTAACAATGAATATAATAAAATCAGTATCTAAATGAGAGATCTAACCCTTTAAATCATAGCTCTGAAAATCAATATATCCTTATTCCAGCTGCTGAAATCGACATACACAAAAGTAAATCGAATGAGGAAAAGAGAGAGTAAGGAATAATGCCAATCAATAGATACTTACCAGTACCGTGTTTATAGCTCACCCAGTGATTGCATGTTCAAATCAGCCATGGCGATAGAGAGGGATGAGAGGGATGAAGCTCCTAAAATTTGGGGATTGACCGCGTAAGTGAAATTTCATTTGCCGCTTTTTTGTTTTCGGCAAACAATGACATTCATTTATTATAAGTGTCATCTGTTGAGTAAGTGAAATTTAACGAAACCGCGCATTTTCTTTGGATAACATGATTATGTAATCGTAATGTCATCTGAGAATCGAGCGCATTTTTTATTTCGCTTTCAGATGACATACAGTTAAAATACTGTCACGAAAAATATTCAGATGACACGAAAACAAATGTCTGTCATGTATCTTGTGTCATGTGAAAGGGAAAATGGCATAGTGTAATGACTTTTACTTCGTCGTTTTCGCAATATGCGAAGTAAAAGTCATGTTCTTAAGCACTATTACCTTCGCAGGCTTCGCAAATTGTAAAAAATGTGAAGTGGTATATAACATTCAAATAATAACAACAAGAGTGCAACAATAATTCTAACATTAAAATCATAACATTATCAAATAATATGAAATCTTTTTTAGAATTAACTGATCACTAGTACAGAAATGGCCTATGGCCACGATCGTTTAACCTCATTAGCCACGGTTTCGCGACCGTGACCAAAGGAGGCATGGCAAATGTTTGGCATCTTTAGCCACGGTTGTTCGACTGTGACCAAAGGGGCATTAGGGTCGGTTTTTACATATAACCGACTCTAATGTCTTATGTTTTGGCCATGGTTGTTATGAAAAACTGTGGTTAAATGGGGTCTTTAACCACGGTCTTTCATAACAATCGACTCCAATGCCCTGATCATTAGAGTCGGTTGTAAAAAACCCGTGGCTAATGATAAAAGCATTGGAGTCGGTTGTGGAACAACCGACTCCAATGCTCTAATCATTAGAGTCGGTTGTTTTGTAACCGTGGCTAATGCTTTAAAGCGGCCGACGCAAATCACTCTTTCTGACAGAATTTTTGACGGATTTTTATAAATAGTTAAATATTTTTAAAAAATTGGATTGAATGGAACTCCATACAAACAATAATCATCAACTTACAAGAAACATGAAGACTTAAATGTTTGACAAATGCTGATTACGATACAAATCCACTATTACGAATCAAATTTAACATTTATGAAGTAATATCTATATAATCAACTCTTGTAATATACATTGGAGAGAAACATGGCAGCCAAAGACACTAAAAAAATGAAATGCACACACCAGAATTATAAGGCACTAATATCTATATACACAAACTAAGATATTTACTCTACTTGAGCCTTCAATTGTTTTTTTTTTGTGAACAAAATAATAAGTAGCTGCAGCAGTACTCAAATGGAAGCCTTCAATTTCAACAAATTCAGACAATTCCATTTCCTCTTCCAATGTGATAGGAAGAATTTGAGAAAGAAAGGAAGAGAAAGTCGAAAGCGATTCCATACGATATGGCTAGAAAGAAAAGCCTTATCTTATGGCCACTTATCATTATGACTTTTTACACTGGGATTGTCCTCGGAGAATTCTTGTAATTAAGCCTTAGAGGTCGTCTTCTGTAGCCTTGTACCCTGAGAAGATTTCATCAATTCGGGCTCTTCAGATAGGTGACAATTTAGTTGTATGTCCTCCTGGCATGTAAGTTAGAATTTTTCTTGAAGAAGATGCAATTGTTTTCCAATTTTTATATGCATCTACACTCACTTTATATATATATATATATAAAAGTTACATGTCATAGTTTGGAAACACAAGCTCCTGGATAGAAATGGGCATGTTATTCTCTTATCAAGGCAAATAGTCTGAAATTAGAAAATGTGAACTGCCAACAACCCATTTGAGCCAAAAACTCTGAAAGAGAAAAACAATCATCAGTACTCTTTTATAAGGAGTTATACAATGTATTTATGCATGTATGTGAATATTTCTATATTTCATAATGAAGAAAGAATACCAAATAATATATTCTTGAAATATAAATACCATTAAGGAGAAAGTTGCAACAATCATGATTCCAGTGCCCAATGAATATTCTCCAGATGCCAATGGAAGGTATGGCTTGTTAACATGCAATGGAACATGAAACAAAGCTCCATAATAAGATAATAAAAATAAGCCTATCTATTTATCTTACATTTTTATGGAATTAATTTATTCCTCCTATCAGAAGAAACAGAAAGTGAAAAGAGACTTTCTTTAATTGTCCAACATCAATTGGGCAAATCAAAATCCATCAAACTACATGATCCTTAAATTTCCATTAGTAACTGTTTGGCTCTTTCGTGGGAAATTGCGGGCGTGCCAGAGAATTATAGTATTCTCAAACTATGGAGTGAAATTGAGTGCGCTTGCTAACTTCTAATTATCAAAACGATTGTAAGGAATAAAGAGACCGTAAAATTCCTAAGATTCGATTATCAAAACGATACCGACCTTACATAAAATGGTTGAACAACAAATAAAATAAAAATGTACTGGAAGCTTGAATGAACTTTGCACTTGAAAATTAAATCTAAGGAAACAATCGAGAATTGCAAAAATGCTGAAGTCTGGAGATAATTTGCTAGAGTTTTGGGTAGTTGTTGTTGAGTTGGTTGATTGGCCCTCTTCTCATCGTGATTTCTTCATTTAATAGACGTTGGGGTAACTTCCTCCTTGCTTCCACAAGTCACATTCTCCACATTCAATCCACGTCTTGATAACTGCTCCACTTTGACTTCCACGATGAAATTCACGCTTTCTAACTTTCCTGCATTCTAATTGGCTCACAAAAATACACGTTAAAATATTAACTGGCCTTCTGATGTCCCTTTGATTTACCTTAGATTCCATTTGAGGTTCATCCTAGAAAATAGTTTCCCTCCGGTGTCCCCTATTGGAAAATCTATTTAGACGTAAGTTAGACCAATTAATATATTAAAAATAATTAAAAGCCAAAAATTATTTATGGTGCAAACAATTGCACCCCACAAGCTTGGATTTGAGAGATGAAAATTTGTGCTTGGATCCCGCAACAAATATCTTTTAGACTTCGAAAAGTTCAAAAAATGCAATAATAAAAATACAAATAAAAATCAAAAGAGAAAAAGGAAAAGAAAAAATAAAAAATAAAAAATAAAAAATAAACTAACTATTGTATAAAATAAATTCAAATTCCAATTCCAATCACTAAACATAAAAACGGAATCAACTTTCAATAGGACTAGAATACTCTTAAAAAATAAACTAAAATAACAAAAAAAAAAATCTAAAATAGCAAATAATAAAAAGAAACAGATATGGAGTATACTTAGGATTAGAATAAGCTAACCAAAACTAATCTAACTCAAGATAAAAGAAAGCAAATAATAATAAAAATTAGATAAACGAAATTACTACTTAGAGATTAAAAGCAAGTCCAACAAAAAAACCAGATTCTATTGGAGAACTGATTCTATAATATATATACGACCCACTTTCAGAGTTTTTGTTTTTACCTGCCGCCAACGATTTTGTTTTCCATTGTGAGCAGCTTTGCCTTTTCCTGTCTTCATTGTGGTTTCTCAACTATTTGCGGCGATTTTCTCCTGCTACAACTCACGATTAAGTCTGTGTTCTATTATTTTTGGCACAGATTCCATTATTTGTCTTTCCTGTTTGATACAAAATGTTGGTTCCTGAACGCGATCCCTCGCAATTGGATTCCCTCTGATCAAAGACTGCCTGACTTTGCAACGGCACAGTAAATTAAGGGCATGAGATTGTTGCTCCCTTTTCAATTATTTCTCTGTTTCTCTTTCTTTCTTTCTTTTTTTAATATATATATACAGAAAAACTAACACTTTCTTGTCTTATAGATTCTTCCCTCTGATATCAGTCCTGTTGTGACCAACACGTACCGGTAGCAAGGATTAAAGGCCGGATCAATCATTGATCGGTTTCCTTTAATCACAGTGCTAACAAGTTCTTCGTGATTGCTCTACCAACTCTTTGCTCGCTTATACCTTTGATTGAAGTCTCTGAGAATAAGTGCACAACCGATTCCTCTTTTGACGAAGGATTTGAAGGCCTCAAGGATTAAAGGCCGGATCAATCATTGATCGGTTTCCTTTAATCAAGGTGTTACCAAACTTGAGGTTGAGTCTAGCTGAAGTGCAACTCCTTTACTCAAATCACCGCCAAGATGTCTTCCAAAGGTAAACTTACCATCAAACTTGTGAATAAAAATTAATGGACTTCAAATGTGTTTGATGATTGATATTTGGTGAATGGATGACAATCGTGAAAGAGCAATTTTGTGTTGACATGATTTTTGGGACTTTAAAATTTAAGGGGAAATGCTGCCGAAATTTTAAAAAAATTTAATTTTTACCTTTAATTTGGCAGAAACCCCTTTTATCAAGAAACCAACTGCTCCACCTGTAAGAAAGTCACAACCAAATCCTTCTGGAAAAAGTGCTGGTGAACTCGGAAAAGCACATCAACCTGACACAATCAAGATCAATTTTAATGATGATGAATTGTATGCTCTTTTGCCGACTGGTCGAGACAAACCTCCTCAAGTGCCTTTTCTAATATCTCAAGAGGGAGAACTTCTTTTGATGAAACCTAATCTTCGGACCGGCCGACATGTTAAATGCAAAAGTTGGCCCCGTCTTGCTAGTGAAACTACCACAAAAGCATGGTCTACCTGGGTGAATCGGTTGAAGCCGACATATGAGAGAAAATGGTGCAATCTTGGAATCAATGAGGTGATTAAAATGTCCCAGATAGAGCTTCCAGTAAACAAGAATCTTTTGTATGCAGCTTTGGGTTTCTGGTCACGTAACTGTAATGCTTTTCTATTTCCACCTGTACCGATGACTGTTACCTTGAGGGATGTGCTTGCACTAACAGGACTACCATTGGTTGGTCCTGAGATACCTTCCTTAGTTCGACATAAGCTTCCAGAATTCTTCAAGAACTACAGATCTATGGATTCGGTGAGGCTGATCGAATATATGGCTAATCATCCTCCAAAAAGAAAGCGGGTTGATCATTTTGTCTTTTTGTGGACTCTCGTTTGCTGATATATTTTTTGCACTGCATCTGGCAAAGTAACTGCGGAATACAAGGAGGTTGCATATGAGCTTGCAAGTGGGAAAAAATTGGCTCTAGGATCCATGTTGTTGGGTGCCAGCTATCATCACATTGCCCACGTGGTCTCTACTGAACCTTTCACCCGCCTTGGTGGAAACCTCTGGATTGTTCAATTGTGGCTTCTTGCTTACTTTCCTCAGCTTAAAAGTTTTGCTTTAAACACATCTATGCCCATTGGTCGGTCTCTGATGAGCTGTAGAACCAAGATGACCCAGACCAAACAGTTCTTCAAGTTTTTCTCTTCTTTGAAAGATAAGCCTCCGTTGAGGTTCACTAATTGTTTCTGCAGACTGCCAGAATCTGGAAGAATAATGAAAGCTTCTACAATCAACCTGGATGAGACATATGAAATGTGGAGGTCGTTCTTATCAACTCGTTTCCTCCATGTCGGTGCCACCTTCAAGCCAACTATCACAGGGACGGCGGCGTGTTTCAAGTTGTATTGGCCAGCATTGTGTTCTCGTCAGTTTGGCCTTATTCAGGTCATTCCCGCTCCTCCTTTGCTCCCTTTAGAAGAACGTTACAAAGTTTCTGAATCTCGTGTACATCGACTTCTCAATGATGGTTTTCACTTCAAATTGTCAAAAGTGGGCAAGGCCTCTTCGATTGTTACTAATGAGTTTGACCAATGGTGGTCTTTACGCCTTCCTTACCTTTAACAACAAGTAGAAGCATCAGGTAAATTTCTTGATCTACTTCTTTCTACTTCCTCTCATCTCTGATTTGAACCAGACCATTCACACATACTCCACACAGGGAAGGTGGTTGATGAGGAAGATGCCAATGAAGACGAAGATAGTGATGTTGTTGGGGCCGATGTTGCTCCTGATGAATCTATCGACCTCGACGACTTCCCTGAAGCAGATTTTGCTTTCCTTGCCCAAGTTAACTTTGAAGATTTGGATTTAGATTCAGATGAGAGACTCTTGGAAGATGATTCCCCTCCTTTAAAAAGGCAAAAAATGGGCAAGTCCTCTGATATTCCGGCTGATACCATTGACCCAGGTGATGAAGGCAACCAGGCAGAGCATGATGGTGTACTTTCTGTAGCACAAATTGATTGTACTTCGCCATCAGTAGGTGAGATCCCTGCTTCAGGCGTGGTCAATATCCCTCAACCTCCATCTTCTTCTGATCTAGCCATCATAGACCATGTAGGGGAACTTCCATCAGAGAATGACATTCCCATTGTTTCTAGATCTGAGGTAAATGAAACCAACTTCCAACTTTAGGATTTTTTTTTCTAATAGATTTCTTTACTTTTGATCAGGCACTCCTAGATAGAATTGCTGGAGTGAAAGCTTTTCCCCTTGAGGATCCTTCTTCTAACATCGACTTCTCCTTTCTTGAGGATGACACTCATAGTGATGCACCTGATAAAGACCATACTTCTGCCTCTAAGAATATGATATGATCGATACTTGATCTTGATATATCCTCAATTTGTACTCAACATTTGACGATGCTCTATTCGACTATTGATGATCTTATTCACCGCTCCTCTTCTGCTGAGTTTAAGAAACGCCTGACTAGATTCAAGACTCAAGTTCACTCATGGCATTCTGATTACTCTGCTGTGAAACCTCAATTGGCCCTTTTAAGTGACAAGTTAGATTCATGTGCCTCCGATCACCTCCTTTACCAGAAGTTGTGTGAAAGTAACTCTATTGCTGACCAAGAAGTTGAGTCTTCCATTGAATTGATCGACCAAAGGTATAAAAAGATGGAAGAAGTCAAGAAACTGTTGAAGACAGTTGAAGATGAATTGATGAGCTCGATAGTCTAAGGTGAAAAGTTGCGCCACCTCCAGAAAGATAGGTGGGAGAATAAGAGACTCATGGCAACCTCTTTGAGATCAAACTATTGTAGGAAAAATAGGCTAACGTATAGCAGCGGAAATATAAAAATTTTAACCTATTTCCATAAACCATAAGATCCGTTAACCGTTATTTCATATAAAGAGGGATAAGAAGAAATACCTTTTAGATGTTCTATCTACCGTTGCAAACGAAGTGCCCACAACTCTTACTTCGAGTCCCCGAGCACAGAACAAAACAAATATAAGATCAAGTTAGAATCAACCGTTGAATAGCAACCAAAATAGATTGCCTCTAATTAATCAACACAAGATCAAGGATAAAGAAAGAAAGATGAAATCAATTGAATCGGTAGGAAGCGGTGGATTGTTTCGTCCTCAACAAGGGGTGTCAAAATTCTCTCTCCCGGTTGTACTGTGTATTTCGAAAATTCCAGTAGGGTTTTTGCTTGGTAGATTTCGAAAATCCTATAAAGGGGGTTATTTATAATCTCTTGTATCTAATCCCTAGTTAGATAGAATTAGGTTATTAAAATAAGAATTCTATTCGGAATAGAATTCATAATTATTATCCATTAATATATCTAATATATAAAGGATAATAATAATAACCTTATTGGATAATAATAGGAGTAATTTAATCTAATTAAAACTCCTAGCTCATTTATCCTTTAATTAATTTAATTCATAATCCTAATCTAATTAGAATAGATAAAATCAAATTAATTATTTATGTATTTACATACATAAATTTCGACCCCCTCTATTACTGAGCCTTACTGGGCTCAGTTGGGCTTCCGTCAATTAATTAACATCTGTCTCTCTTTTGGGTTCCAAGTCTTATGTGTGACCCATTAGGTTCTTATTGCTTCTAGCCGTATGCAACTATTAAAATTAACTTTCAAAGAATTATATTTAATCTTTGCATAACGGAATGATGTACAGAGTATGTGATTAGCAAGTCCGTAATCATTCCCCTAGAGCTATAAGAAGACAGGTTGATTCTGTCGTTGACCTTTCAGTATTAGTTACGGTATAATTCGATCCTTTATCAACTACGTCATTGAACTGAATCTTATGACTATGGGTAATGTCAAGTCACATATAGCGAGACGTTCGTTTTACTTGTACAGGCCGAGTCAACTCAAAATAGATAGGTTAAGTGAAATCTGTATTTCAAGTCTTAAGCTATCACCTTGCAAGGATTTAGAGTCGAGTCTTCCACAAGCGATCCATGGACATATCTCCCATTTATCGGGAGTGATAAATGCTCAATCCAATATATAACGATCCCGCAATCACTTCCTGTGATACCCAACGTCTGATGTTCACACCCCAGAGTCATCTCTGTTAAGGATCGTGTTACACCAGAGTCAAAGCATCACATTCCGTAATCCAGAATACCAATTAACATTCCTTTGAGTCTGAGGATTATTTACACCTATTAATACCAATAAGATGAACAGGTGATAAGGATGAATCTACCCATCCTGTTATCTCAAGTCGGGTCCCCAATCCTAATGAACTACTTTTCATCGGATCCATATAACTGTCCAGATATCTGTATATATAAAGCTTGTGAGATCAGCTTTCTGTCGGACAGAAGACATTGTTACATGCAAGTCTCAACAGTGATATATCAATTCTAAACATATCACTTGACTTGGAGTGGTTTTAAGTTTATTAGTTTATTATAAAGTTTTGTCTCACTTCATGCTTGTATGAACACTTTATAATCACTTTAAAACAAACTTACGGATTTCCTTTTATTAGACTTTATTTAGTGCTTAAAAGGGATTGCCTTTATATAGTTATAAAACATATATCTCATTAAAACAAATGATGTAAAGAACAATTCATTTACATTAAGTTTGTATCCTAGAAAAATTGTCTATAGGACACTAAACCCCAACATACTCCCACTTGGACTAAAGCCAATTGTTTCTATAACTTATCCCAGCCAATTGTTTCTATAACTTATCCCAGTAGAAGTTAGATGACGATCATGTACTTTCTAGGTTAAGGGCTTTGTCAACGGATATGCAACGTTGTCCTCTGTAGGTACTCTTTCTATTCTCACATCTCCTCTTGCCACAATTTCTCTTATAATGTGGTATCGCTTAAGGTAATGCTTGGACGCATTATGAGACCGTGGTTCCTTTGCTTGCGCAATGGCTCCATTGTTATCATAATACAGTGTAATGGGATTTACAATGTTAGGCACCACACCAAGTTCTGTAATGAACTTTCTAATCCAAACCGCTTCCTTTGCTGCTTCCGCAGCTGCGATATACTCTGACTCGGTCGTAGAGAAAGCTACGCTTCCCTGCTTGGAACTCTTCCAACTGACCGCGCCCCCATTCAAGATAAACAGGTATCCTGATTGGGATTTAAAATCGTTCTCATTTGTGAGATGACTTGCATCTGAAAATCCTTCTATTTACAGATAACACGAACGCTACGTTAGGTCTAGTGTATAGCATAGCATACATAATCGAACCGATTGCGCTGGCGTACGGGACTACAGCCATGCGCTTCTTATCATCATCGGTTTTAGGACATTGATGATTGTTTAACTTTACTCCATGTAGCATGGGTAAGTTACCTCGTTTTGATTCAAGCATGCTAAACCGCTTTAGCACCTTTTCGATGTATGTAGCCTGTGAAAGACCAATCAGTCTTCTTGATCTATCTCTGTAGATCTTTATACGAAGTATATAAGCTGCTTCACCAAGGTCTTTCATTGAGAAGTTACCAGAAAACCATACTTTTACCAACTGTAGCAGAGCTATGTCATTTCCCATTAGTAATATATCGTCCACATATAATATTAGAAATGCTACAGAGCTCCCACTTGCTTTCTTGTAAATGCAAGCTTCTTCGCAATTTTGTTCGAAACCAAATTGTTTTATGGTTTCGTCAAAACGCTTGTTCCAGATTCTAGATGCTTGCTTGAGTCCATAAATGGATCTCTGGAGTTTGCAAACCTTGTTTGCATTCTTTGATATGAAACCTTCAGGTTGCATCATATATACATCCTCAAGCAGGTTTCCATTTAGGAAGGCTGTTTTCACATCCATTTGCCAAATCTCATAATCGTAGTGAGCCGTAATGGCAAACATGATTCTGATTGATTTGGACATAGCCACAGGAGAGAAAGTTTCGTCATAATCAATTCCTTGCTTCTGACGATATCCTTTCGCTACTAACCTAGCTTTGTAGGTGCTAACCTTTCCATCCATGTCTGTCTTCCTTTTGAAGATCCATCTGCACCCAATGGGTTTTATCCCTTCGGGTGGATCAACCAAAGTCCACACTTGGTTGGTGTATATGGAATCCATTTCAGAATCCATGGCCTCAAGCCATGCTTTAGAATCTGGACTAGTAAGAGCCTCTTCGTAGTTTTCGAGTTCGTTGTCTAACACGAGAACCTCGTCATCGTCTTCCACTAGAAAACCATATCTAACTGGGAGTTCACGAACTCTTTATGATCTACGAATAGGTGGCACTGCAGTCTCATCTAATGGGACTGCTTCGGGCACCTCAACCACCTCTGTTGTCTCAGTCGGTGTTTCTTCTTCTTGAACTTCTTCAAGTTCAATCATGCTTCCCTTTTGTGTTTCTTCGAGAAACTCTTTCTCTAAGAAGGTTGCGTGCTTGGATACTATCACTTTCTGATCATCTGGGTGATATAAGTAATATCCCATAGTTTCCTTAGGGTATCCAATGAAGAAACATTTATCAGATTTAGAATCTAGTTTGTCAGACGCAATGCGTTTGACAAATGCTGAACAACCCCATACTCTCATTAATGAGAATACGGGTTTCCTACCAACGAACAATTCATATGGTGTGGAACTAGCGGATTTAGTTGGTACTCGATTTAGGGTGAAGAGGGCGGTTTCCAAGGCATATCCCCAGAATGTCTTTGGAAGTAATGCAATGCTCATCATGGATCGTACCATATCTAGTAGGGTACGGTTCCTCCTCTCGGATACACCATTGTGTTGTGGTGTATAGGGAGGTGTCCATTGTGAGAAAATCCCACATCCAGTTAGATAATTCAGAAAATCATCTGAAAGATATTCGCCACCTCGATCGGATCGAAGTGTCTTTATTTTCTTTTCTAGTTGATTTTCTACTTCATTCTTGAAGCATTTGAATTTCTCAAAAGCTTCGGATTTGTGCTTCATCAAGTAGATATAACCATATCGGGTATGGTCGTCTATGAAGCTAATGAAGTATCTGAATCCTCCTCTTGCTTGGACTGACATAGGACCGCATACATCTGAATGAATGAGTCCTAGAGTGTCTGATACACGCTCACCTTTATTGCTAAAGGGTGTCTTTGTCATTTTGCCTTTTAAACATGCTTCGCACGTTTCCAATGATTCAGGATCAATTGAATTTATAAGCCCATCTTGATGTAGCTTAAGCATGCGTCTTTTGTTTATATGGCCTAAACGACAATGCCACAAGTAAGTTGAATTATCTAGCTTATGTCTTTTGTTATCAATTGCGAAAACAGAAATTTTGTCATCTAACACATAAATCCCATTTTGTGATATTCCTGAAAAATAGAAGATCGAATCTTTATAAAAATCGCAACGTTTGTCTTTTATTGAAATATGAAAACCGTCGTCAACAAGACGGCTAATAGAAATAATGTTATGAGACATTTGCGGAACGTACAAACAGTTCCTTAATTCTATTACAAGCCCAGAGGGCAAATTTAAAACATAATCTCCAATTGCGAGGGCGGCAACTCTTGCTCCATTTCCTACTCGCAAGTTTATGCTTCCTTTCTTCAATTCCTTAGTCTGATTTAGTTCCTGCATATTTGTACAAATATGAGATCCGCATCCGGTATCAAGTACCCAAGATTCAGACTGTGAAATTGTATTTATTTCAATATAAAACATACCAGATGTTGAAGCACCGCCTTTTCCCTTCTTGAGGGTGGCTAGATACTCCTTGCAGTTCCTTCTCCAATGCATGTCTTTACCACAGAAGTGGCACTCTCCTTTGGGATTATTTACTTCCTTTCCCTTAGCTCCAGTGGGCATGGCCCTCTTACCTTTCTTGGGATATTTAGGATTGGGAAAATTCCCTTTCCTCTTCTTTGATCCCTCAATGATAAGAGCTGGTATTGCCTTGTCTTTCTTCATATTGGGCTCAACTGACTTGAGCATATTTGCAAGCTCTTCAAGAGAGGTTTGCAAGTCATTCATTTGGTAGTTCATGATGAACTGTGAATAACTCTCTGGGAGGGATTGAAGAATCAAGTCTATGCTTAATTCGTTATCCATCGCGAATCCAATACTTGAAAGTTTGGTAATATAGCCAATCATCTTGACACAATGTGTCATGACAGATGTGCCCTCTTGCATCCTGCAACGATATAGCAACTTGGATATCTCGTAGCGTTCGCACCTAGTCTGTTTCCCAAACAGCTCTGTAAGGTGCATGATGATGGAATAGGCATCCATTTCCTCATGTTGCCTTTGTAATTCCGGTGTCATCGATGCAAGTATGATGCATCCGGCATGATCATCATCAGCCTTGTGCTTCTGGTAAGCATCAATTTCCTCAATGGGAGCATCATCAGCAGGGATAGGGGGTATCATTGTATCAAGTACATACCCTATCTTATCGAACTTCAAAACAATTTTGAGGTTGCGAAACCAGTCAGTGAAGTTTGAACCATTCAATTTGTTATCGGTAAGAATGTTTTGCAGATTGGTTTTAGTCATGATTTTAAGAGTGATTATATAAACCTGAGAGTGAGAAAGAGTAAACGTATGTTATTCATTTGCTTTAAAGTATATCAATCTAAAATTATAGGCCTTTTGTTTATTTTAGATTGCTCCCACTATTTTGCCAAATTAATAGCCCTCCATATTAATTCGAAGAATTTCACAAATCTTTTAGTGAGCTAGGATCCTAACTCTTGAGATTTCGCCTTGAGTTTACTCAATAAGCTAGTCTCATTCGTTAGGTAGATTCATGTAATCAATCACATCTTTAATGTGATTCATAGGTTATTGGGTTACTAACCACATTAGTAACTAATATGCTGTTCATATTAATCCCAACAGTATTGCCCATTAGTTTATGAAAACATGAGTTTACCCATCCAATTATCATAATCTAATTTAAGTATTACCCCATATTCATGAAAAGTGATTTTCGATAATTCAGGTGTTACCGTAAGACCCCGAGCTTGAGTTTACTCAACAACCCAAAGGCCCTCAGTACTGCCTGCTGAATTATAATATTAGGGAGGGGCAACCGATTTTAATAACTTGCTTATTTACTTAACTTTTTAATGAGGGATTTTATTTTAGGTCTCACAATCTAACTTAGTCTTGATTTGCTTTAGCATACATCAGACACATACATTGGCGTTATGGACATATCATCTAAATTATTCCGTCGAGCCAGAGACGGAATAAAAGGCCAAACCTAGGGAAATACTAACTATTACATATTTCTCTTTAGGTCCTCCGTCTTCTCCATGGCGCCTTGAAATTACAAATTAATTTCTATACTACTAAAGAAAACTTCAATTAAATTGAAGGGAATTAGATGAGAGTAGAAATTACAATAGATAGTAGAAAGGCAGGACTCGCAAGCCCTATTTCAAAAATACCAAAAGACTAAAGAGGGTCCAAATATGTCCATAACTCCAAACATGCATAGACTCAATTAAATAAATTTAATTGGTTGATTACATAACTATTTTATGTAATATTTATGTTAATCACATTAACTTATCAAATTAACTTTCATCCAATTTTACTTCTAATAGTTTCGTATCTTCTATATTAATCTTTAGATTAATACAACTATACAAAACTTTAATTATGCACGTCCCAATTATTTTGATTTTAATTCATTTAATACTTTTGATTTACAAATAGGTAAAACAAACTTTTAAATAAATTTTCATTCGATAACCAAAATAGAAAACTATCAATTTCTGCAACATATATATTTAAATATATAAAAACCGATTTTAAACAATTTAAAATTCAAGTGGGTCTCGAGCCGGGCCCGAGGGTGGGCTACTGCCGATTGGCAGCAGCCCTAAGGCGACTGAACCGCCGCTGCCTTGCGGCAGCGGCGGCCAGGCGCCGCACGCGGCTGCTGCCGCGAGGCAACAACCGCACGACAGTGGCCGGTCGCACCGCGAGGCGCGACTCGAGCTGCTGTCGCATTTATTTATTTTTTTTAAATTTTAAATATATATACATATCAGTTCTAAAACGGTTTTAAAACGATTTTCAGAAAATAGGAAAACCTACTATAGATTTCCGTTTTATCTTCAGAATTAATAAAACTGATTTTATCAATCTAACTATAAAACCAATAGATTTTGTTATAATGATTATCAACCAAAATAATTAGGAACATACGCATAATCAATTTTAATTAACAAGTAATTAAAACTTATTTATCTTTAGGATTAATTAATCAAAAACTATTTGTTAATTAACCTAACAATAAATATTTATTCAATCCTATTGAAAAACTTCTAAATTTTCATATATGAAATAACGGATTTAACGATGGCTCTGATACCAGTGTAGGAAAAATAGGCTAACGTATAGCAGCGAAAATATAAAAATTTTAACCTATTTCCATAAACCATAAGATCCGTTAACCGTTATTTCATATAAAGAGGGATAAGAAGAAATACCTTTTAGATGTTCTATCTACCGTTGCAAATGAAGTGTCCACAACTCTTACTTCGAGTTCCCGAGCACAGAACAAAACAAATATAAGATCAAGTTAGAATCAACCGTTGAATAGCAACCAAAATAGATTGCCTCTAATTAATCAACATAAGATCAAGGATAAAGAAAGAAAGATGAAATCAATTGAATCGGTAGGAAGCGGTGGATTATTTCGTCCTCAACAAGGGGTGTCGAAATTCTCTCTCCCGGTTGTACTGTGTATTTCGAAAATTCCTGTAGGGTTTTTGCTTGGTAGATTTCGAAAATCCTATAAAAGGGGTTATTTATAATCTCTTGTATCTAATCCCTAGTTAGATAGAATTAGGTTATTGAAATAAGAATTATATTCGGAATAGAATTCATAATTATTATCCATTAATATATCTAATATATAAAGGATAATAATAATAACCTTATTGGATAATAATAGGAGTAATTTAATCTAATTAAAACTCCTAACTCATTTATCCTTTAATTAATTTAATTCATAATCCTAATCTAATTAGAATAGATAAAATCAAATTAATTATTTATGTATTTACATACATAAATTTCGACCCCCTCTATTACTGGGCCTTACTGGGCTCAGTTGGGCTTCCGTCAATTAATTAACATATGTCTCTCTTTTGGGTTCCAAGTCTTATGTGTGACCCATTAGGTTCTTATTGCTTCTAGCCGTATGCAACTATTAAAATTAACTTTCAAAGAATTATATTTAATCTTTGCATAACGGAATGATGTACAGAGTATGTGATTAGCAAGTCCGTAATCATTCCCCTAGAGCTATAAGAAGACAGGTTGATTCTGTCGTTGACCTTTCAGTATTAGTTACGGTATAATTCGATCCTTTATCAACTACGTCCTTGAACTGAATCTTATGACTATGGGTAATGTCAAGTCACATATAGCAAGACGTTCGTTTTACTTGTACATGCCGAGTCAACTCAAAATAGATAGGTTAAGTGAAATCTGTATTTCAAGTCTTAAGCTATCACCTTGCAAGGATTTAGAGTCGAGTCTTCCACAAGCGATCCATGGACATATCTCCCATTTATCGGGAGTGATGAATAAATTGTGGCCTTGCGGCCTGCTATTATTTTATTGTAAATAGAATAGCGGCTATAAGCCAGCTTTACAATTTTCAAACTAAAATTGCTTTGCATTACATGAAATACATATTGCCTATATCCTAAGGCTGATGCTCCCTCAGTTCCCAAAGGGTGGGATAGAATTTCTTGAGGTACTTTCCATTGATGAACCTCTTATGTGGCTCCCCTTGCAAGCTGGCTAACCAATAAGAGTTTCCTTTTAGAACTTGGAAGACTTTGAATGGTCCTTCCCAATTTGGAGACCATTTTCCATATGCTCTATCTTTACTTCCAACTGGTAAAATGAGTTTCCAAACCATGTTTTCTTCTTCAAAGGTCTTTTTCTTTACTCTCTTATTGTATGCTTTGGTTAATTTCTTTTTCTGAGCGATCATTCGATCAAGTGCTTGCATTCTAGCTTCATCAGATTCTTCAAGTTCCATCATCATAGCTTCTGTGTATTCTGCTGGAGTGAGTTCATTTTGTCTGGCTACTCTGAGGGACGGCACTACTACCTCCATAGGAAGCACGACATTATGTCCATATGTTAATGAGAAAGGACTGACGCCTGTGGCACTCCTTTTTTATGTTCTGTATGCCCATAAAGTTTCTGAAAGTAAGACGTGCCATTCCCTAGGGTTATCTTTGATCATCTTTTCAAGGATGTTGATGAGAACTTTGTTGGAGGCCTCAGCTTGACCATTAGCTTGTGGATAATGAGGAGTAGAGTGCAACAACTTGATTCCATAATCTTCCATGAAGTCCTTCATGTCATCTCCGATGAACATGGTTCCTTGGTCTGTGGTAATTGACTGAGGGATCCCATACCTATGAACGATGTTCTCCTTGATGAACTTCACAACATCTCTTTGGTCCACTTTCTTCATTGGTAAGGCTTCCACCCATTTTGTGAAGTAGTCTGTTGCCACGATCATAAAATTGTGCCCTTTTGATGATGCAGGATAAATTTTCCCTATCAAATCAATTGCCCATCCTCTAAAGGGCCACGGCTTGACGACTCCGTGCATCTCATCTGCAGGAACTCTTTGAATCTGCCCATATCTTTGGCATTGCCGACATCCTTTTGCATAAGACATACAATCCTCCAACATAGATGGCCAGAAGTACCCATGTCTCTTGATGAGCCACTTTATCTTGATGCCTGCCTGATGAGCTCCACATACTCCTTCGTGGACTTGTTTCATAACTTCCATGCTGTCTGGAAATCCTAAGCATTTCAGCAAAAGTCCATCTACATTTTTACGGTACAAGTCACCTTCCATCAATAAGAAGTTCAATGCTCTAATCTTGAGGAAATAAGGTACTCGTCTTCCTGGGTTCGACAAATACTCCTTGATGGGACTCCTCCAGTCACTAGCTAGATTAACATCTGTATTGAATGTCTCCACTTGAATTCCCCTCTCCATGATGGAAGGATGTCTGAGCTTCTTGATCATTATCAACTTATGGGTGAGTTCTTCTGACATTTTCAAACCAGAGGCTATTTGAGCTAGCTCATTAGCCTCCCAGTTCATCTCTCTTGGAACATGAAGAAAGGAGAAGTCATTGAATTCCTGCAGTAACTGAACAGCGGCTGTATAATATGGAGCCAAGTTGAGACTAGTGCATTTGTATTCTCCTGATAGTTGCCTCAGCACGAGTTGGGAATCCCCTTGGATCAAGACTTCATCTGCTCCTAACTCCCTCAAGATCTCTAGGCCAATGACCGCAGCTTCATATTCAGCCTGATTGTTCATACATTTGAAATCCAGGTTGAAAGACATTGTTGTTTTGGTTCCCACGGGGGATATAATGACTACTCCTGCTCCTGCAGATGTCTCGGTGCTAGATCCATCAAATTTCAAAATCCAGCAGGATTTTTCAACACTGAAGATTGGTAGATCTCGATCTATTTCATTCTTCACATCAAGACAAGGGTGATCTGCAAGGAAATCTGCAAGTGCTTGCCCCTTCACTGATTTTTGAGGATAGTACACCAGAGTAAACTCTGCCAAAGCCAGCGACCACTTTCCAATCCTCCTAGTTATGAGCGGCTTATTCAACATGTACTTGATCAAGTCAGTCTGAGATACCACCAACACCCTTGCCCCAATCATATAATGCCGCAGTTTGGTACAAGCAAAATACAATGTAAGACAGAGTTTCTCGATTGGTGAATATTTTACCTCAGTTGCATTCAAGAATCTACTCAGATAATATATTGTCTGCTCATATCCTTTGAAATTGTTTTGTGCTAACAAGCATCCAATGGAATCATGAGCGGCATATAGATAAAGTTTCAGAGGTAGACCTGGCCTTGGAGGCATAAGTACAGGAGGTTTGCATAGATACTCTTTGATACTCTGGAAGGCTTGTTGATGGTGTTCCTCCCATTTGAATTCACCTTCCTTCTTTAACCACAGCAAATCAGAAAATGTCTTAGACTTTCCAGAGAAGTTGGAGATGAACCTCCTGAGATAATTCACTTGCCCCAAGAACCGCTGAAGCTCCTTTTTGGTTTGAAGGGATTTGGACTCCATGATCGCCTTGGCTTTGTTCTGATCTATCTCCACGCCTCTTTGGTGCACCAGGAACCCAAGGAAGTTTCCAGCTTTCACCCCAAAAGCACACTTGAGGGGATTGAGTTTTAGTTGATGCTCCCTCATCCTTTGAAAACCACATCTCAAGTGATCTATGTGCTCCATTTCTTTTTTGGACTTTATGACGATGTCATCAATGTAAACCTCAAGATTTTTTCCAATCATATCATGGAAAATGGCATTCATGGCTCTTTGGTAGGTAGCACCTGCATTCTTCAAGCCAAAAGGCATGACCAGCCACTCAAATGTCCCAATAGCACATGGACATCGAAAGGCGGTCTTTGGAGTATCTTCTTCGGCAATGGCAATTTGATTATATCCTGCCACACAATCTAAAAAAGATAAAAGCTCATTGTTAGCTACTGCATCCACCAACATGTCTGCCATGGGCATCACATACACATCCTTCAGAGTTTCTGTATTAAGGTCTCTGAAGTCCACACAAACTCGTAGCTTGCCATTCTTCTTTACCACCGGTACAACATTAGATAACCATTGAGCATACTTGATGGGTGTTATGAATCCAGCTTTCAGCAACTTTTCAATTTCTTCCTTCACCTTCAATTCTACCTCTTTGGACATTCTTCTGGGAGGTTGTTTATAAGGTTTGAATTCTGGCTTCATTGGCAGACGATGCTCCACCAACTTTCTACTAAGTCCAGGCATCTCATGATACTCCCATGCAAAGCAATCCTTGTACTCTTGCAACAATGCAATGAGTCTCTCTTTGATGTGTGGATCTAAAAGACTACTGATGTATGTACATCTTGGGTTCTCAGAAGTTCCCAAGTTCACTTCCTCCAATGGATCTCTGGCTAATGATTTGTCATCCTCTAGTGGTGAAGGAGCTGGTTTCAACTCATCTATCTGGATGATGTTTTCACTTTCTTCTTCTAGAGGCTCTTCTTCATAGATTACTTTAGCACCCAGGGCCTCCAGACCTTCTTCCTTCTGTAATTCCTCCAACACCTGCTGCACTTGGGCTTTTTGTATGGCAGCGGCAGCTACTGCCATTTCTTTCTCATTATGCTTACTAATCATTGATTTCTTCGATGATCGGTTCTCCCAACACTCCCCAAGCTTTGGATGGAACGATGGCTGATGGTTGGAGGATAGCTTTCCCTTTGTTCTGACATTGCTTCTTCCAAGTGATACTTTTGGGTCCTCCTCTCTTGCTTTCACCCCTGAACTCTATTGGACCCACAGCTCCATCATAGTACCTTGCCTCCACGGGATCAGCTTGAGTTGTAAATGGTTTCCCATCTGCCCAGACAACTTGTACTTCATTTCCTTTCCAAAAAAGCAAGAATTGATGGAGTGAGGACGGTACACACCAATTGGCATGAATCCAGTCTCTCCCTAGCAAGATTTGATAGCTTGCTGTTGAATCAACAATGAAGAATGCTGCCATAGATGTGTTGCTTCCCACAGTAATATCTACTGGGAGAACTCCTAAGGTTTTGGTGGTTTCCCATGTGAAAGCTGACACCATAACCTCTGTGGCAATTAGACCTTCTATTGACTTCCCCAAGGTCTTCATCATCCTAAATGGCATGATATTCACTGCAGAGCCATTATCGATCAACACTTTTGATACTGGCTTGCCATTTAGATGTGCCTTGATGTAAAGAGGCCTGATATGTTTGGTCATGCTATCTGCAGGTTTCTCAAAAACCACTCTTTTTGGTTCTCCTGGGCCACTCGATTGAATTGTGACCCCACTGGTGAATGAATCTCTCTTCTCAGGAATAGGTGAACTATTCTCCTCTTCAGTATGATGATCCCTTGAATTTCCTAGGAAATCAGCTGGCAATGTCACTGATGCCGTTGCACACCCGATAGGTATCACCATGTCACCTATTCGCACATTTCGAATGATTTCCTCTGGCTCCTCCTCTGGAACTATTGACTCTGGATCACCAACTTGCACTTCTTCTTTTTCCACCGGTTCCCTTACTTCATCTTTCTCATCATGGTGTCTTTCAACAGCTGCCCTCTTATGTTGCATCCTTCTCTTCTGTGTTCTTGTAAGAGGTTGGGGGAACTTTTTATGGCGTACCACACGCCACTTACCAAAAGTTTCTGCTTGAGGCACCACAAAACGAGGTCTCCTCTGATTGGAAGTTGGGGAATACTTCTCTCGGTGAAATTCACTTCTTAGAGGTTTTTGATTCCTCTCAGTCTGAACTCTTCTTTCATAATGATTCCCTCCGATGCTCTTCACTTCTACTCGAATTTTTGACTTCTGCCCCCCTTGCTCCTTGATGTTAGCCTGAAGTTCATCAGGACCTCTGAGATACTCCTTAGGGATCCAAGTATGGTAACTTCTGCCTTTCTCCTTCTTGGACTCTGTAAGTCTCAAACGAAGGTCTCCCTTCTTCCTATTGAGGACATCTCGCATATCTGCTGCCACCATGTTCATAGTCACCACCGGTGGAAAAGGATCTTCATCAACCAACATTGCTTCTTTCTTCTCTGGGAACTTAAGAATTCCCTTGTTGATTCTTTCCTGAACTGCATTCTTGAAGCCCCAACAATTGTTGGTTGTATGATTCCAGGAATCATGATACTTGCAATATGTCTTCCCTTTGGTTTCTTCTTTTGTTGGCATTTTATGACCTGCAGGCAAAGTAATAAACTTCTCCTTTAAGAGAAAGTCAAAGAGAGCATCACTCTTGGACACATCAAAGCTGAATTGCGGAGGTTTATCGTTGAAAGATTTCTTTGCTGCATCATGTCCTCCGATGGACTGGAGTAAGGGGCAAACATGAGTCCCTGTACTTTTAAGATCTGCCACTGCAACCTCGTGGTATATTTCTTGGCAATAAGTTCCCATGGCACTCTTCTTTCTATGACTCTCTGCCCTCAACAGATCTTCGTACTCTGTCACCTTGGCAGCTAACTCATAAAAGTCTCTGAACTCCATTCCTCGGAACTTCTTCCTCAGCTCGATGTCAAGTCCCCTCTAGGCCATCTTCACGTACTCCACCTCTGGGAGATAGACATTGCATCTGTTCCTCATCTTTTTAAAACGAGCAATGAACTGGTCTGCTCTTTCACCTCCCTTCTGAGTAAGCCTAGAAAGTTATGCAACACACACTTCTGGCTCTGCGCGGAAGAATTGAGTGTGAAATTGCCTCTCCATATTTTGCCAACCATGGATGGAGTCTCTAGGGAGAGTAGCATACCAAGTGAAGGCTGGTCCCGTCAGAGAATTTGGGAAGAGCCTCAACTTGAGATGGTTGAAGTTAGGGTAGTTGGCAAGTTCTCCACACTGGATTGTGAACCTTGCTACGTGCTCCAAAGTTGACAAGCCATCTTCCCTAGAGAATAGGGAGAAGTCAGGTACTCTGTATCCCCTTGGGTAAGGATTCTCCATGTCAATCGCATGAGGGTAAGGCTTGTGGAACTCAGGGCGGCCAACTTGACGAAGGCCAGGCCCATACAGCTCTTGAACAACTTCTCTCACAGCCTCCATATTGAATGCTGGAACTTATTGAGGCATGCCATTCTGATGGTGACCGTAAGGCATGTGAAGAAATCCAGTGTTCCTTCCATTGCCTCTATAGTTGCCCCCCATGTCCCTAGTAATATGGTGGCCTCTTGCCTCCTCATGATAGGAAACTGTGTGGGAGGTAGGATTAGTGTTTCCAAAATATTGAGAAACGGGTGACTTAACAGTATTTTCTCGGCCTGCTGAACTAGCGGCCTTTTGCAAGACAACTTCGTCCCTCAAATATGGGATTTGATACTTCTCAGCGCCGGACACCCCACGTCCCCCATTGGAATCTGGGGAACCTTGAGGAACATGGTTTTCTCCATTCTTGATTACCCCTGGTTCTGACAGCTTCTCGAGTATTTTATCCATCTTCGAATCCATGTCACTCCGTAGAGCTTCCATATTCTTCTCGATGGAACTGAAACGCCTTTCCAAGAATGGTGAATGTTGGATCTCTATAGAGATCCATGATTCTCCTCTGGGACTAGCAACCTTTTCCCCTTCGATTCGTCCCACCATCTGTGGAACATTGCCTATTGTCATGACCTTCTCTTCTTCAGAACTTGCAACTACAGGATCTTTGTTGCTCTTATCACTTTTCTTCGGCGGCATTGTGATTGGGTCCCACTTGGCGTGCCAATTTTTGTTTGGCTCTTTCGTGGGAAATTGCGGGCGTGCCAGAGAATTATAGTATTCTTAAACTATGGAGTGAAATTGAGTGCGCTTGCTAACTTCTAATTATCAAAACGATTGTAAGGAATAAAGAGACCGTCAAATTCCTAAGATTCGATTATCAAAATGATACCGACCTTACAGAAAATGGTTGAACAACAAATAAAATAAAAATGTACTGGAAGCTTGAATGAACTTTGCACTTGAAAATTAAATCTAAGGAAACAATCGAGAATTGCAAAAATGCTGAAGTCTAGAGAGAATTTGCTAGAGTTTTGGGTAGTTGTTGTTGAGTTGGTTGATTGGCCCTCTTCTCATCGTGATTTCTTCATTTAATAGACGTTGGGGTAACTTCCTCCTTGCTTCCACAAGTCACGTTCTCCACATTCAATCCACGTCTTGATAACTGCTCCACTTTGACTTCCACGATGAAATTCACGCTTTCTAACTTTCCTGCATTCTAATTGGCTCACAAAAATACACGTTAAAATATTAACTGGCCTTCTGATGTCCCTTTGATTTACCTTAGATTCCCTTTGAGGTTCATCCTAGAAAATAGTTTCCCCCCGGTGTCCCCTATTGGAAAATCTATTTAGACGTAAGTTAGACCAATTAATATATTAAAAATAATTAAAAGCCAAAAATTATTTATGGTGCAAACAGTAACTACAACAGACAAGAAGTTCTCTAGATTGTTAATCAATTTAAGAAAAATGTTTCTATCATGTAGATAGAGAATAGGCAATTTAAACAGACAGAAATAGGAAGAAAGGTTTGATAGATGAATTTTACAATCAAGATTTAAAAGCAAGCACTAGAGCAAAAGATAAATAAAGGAAAGAACAGAACAGAACAGAAGACAAAAATCTATGTTCCTCAGAGGGACTCATTCCCTTTCCCAAGCCAATGGACAATTTCCGATTGTCAATTTAAGAAAGGCTCTCCTCTCCCTCACACCTATATATATATATATATATATATATATATATATATATATATATATATATATATATAATCACTCAAATTTCAAGCAAAGCCATCATCGCATAAGGAAAAAAATGACAAATTAAGACATGAATTTGTATACCATAACAACACAATTTTGGTCCAAGTTATCAAATGATGATCATGAAATATCACTTTAAGAGGAAGTTTCACATGCCTCGGGTGATAAAGTTTGACTGGCAGAATTTAGTAATACAATTGCACAAAATTCAACAAACAAAGAAGGGGTAGATCGAAAACTTACAATAGGATCCTTAATAATTAGAGAATCATTCGCAATTGGGCTCTTTTGCTTCGCATAACTTCAAAAATTAAGGAACTGGCCTAATAGTCTGCGCCTTGTAGTATCCATTGACTTTCCAATTGGCCGTGATTCTTCTCCGCTTGCAACAAAGGAGTATACAAAAGCACAGACCACAGAAAAAAAAGCACAACCACAGGATAAAAGCACAGACCACATGAAAAAAAAATCACCTCTTTGAACTTAAATTTAGATATCTTGATTCAAAGGTATGGTTAAATGATTTCTCACTGCATGGTCTATCTTTTTTCTTCTTTTTCTAGTGTCAGACTGATACCATCATAAATAGCACACTTTTAGAATTTCCTATTAAGAACTTGTAGCTCAATAAAGTCAATCAACATACTTCAGCTTAGTCAAAAGCTAGAGCTTCAACAGGGCATGTATGGCCACACAAACTTTGCACATGAACCAGAAGAAATACAAACTTATTCTTAGCAATGTAATAATCTGCATATCCACTTAATGCCCTAAGAAAACAATTGGCACCCAGTTAATTCAGGAAGTATGTGTCTGCCAATTTCCTAAAGATTGACTTTGTGATCATCACCTCCAGTGCAAAACATGATGCATGCCTTTTTCCCAATAAAAACCAAGAGAAGAGTAAGAATATTGTCTTACATGTATTACTTCATCAAGAATGTCAAAATCCCACACAGCAGGGATAATCATTTACTACATTGTTAAGATATATCATTGGTGTGTTCCCTATTAACTGAAGAAGCAACCCAAACATAGAGAAAAAAAAGTTAAAATAGAAAACAACTCCTGACACAATTATAAATGAAAAAAAAATGAACAAAACAAAAGGAAGAGAAAGATGACATAAAGTTAAAGCAAGATTAGTCGATCAAATCAACACAAGTACCATGTAAGCTAAATAACACTCTAAATTACACATAACCCCGAGTTATCATAGCCAAACAAAATGAAATAAAATAGATAAATACTACAGATAAAGACAGAAACTATAGTTTTCTATAACGAAAACTACAATGGTAAACATTGGTATCCTTCTTTCAGCTTTCATAATTAGGAATGCAAGGCATTTAAATCAATTTGAAGAACCCAATTTCCATGACTTACCTCAAATGAAGAAAACTTTTGTGAAATGCGGCGACAATGAAGGGGGAGCCAAGCGGGAAACTCCAGTCATACAATTAAATGGTAGATTGAAGGTCACCAGTAGGGCAAGGAGATCCTACAAAGGAGAAAGTGGGGGTGGTTCACCTTAACCCTAAAAATAGGGATGGACCAGGATATTGGTTAAAACAACTAGGAAGCACGGACTCCTGTTTAAAATCAAACAGGAACGAAAGATTAAATTGCGATGCAATTTTCAAAATACACTAGTTTTCCCATTAGAACGCCATTCAATCAACAATTTCGAGATTGTAACTGAGGTGAAGCGAACTCAAAAAGTCCAAATTAATTCTAATTCCCTAATTTCCTCGAAACAAAAAACAAAACACGATAGAGAGATTCAAAAGAAAAAGACCTTTGGGATAAACACTTACTTGATAATGCAATTATCGATTTGGAGATAATGATTTCTCCTCCTAATCTGAGCTCAGGTCGAGGACTGATTCTTCCTTTTCGTTTTAGGTAAGCAGTAGAGAGGCGCCAGATGAAATTTTTGTTAGGGTTCTGGATATAAAATTTGTGATAGCTTATTTGCTTCTGCCATAATCGAAACACGAACGAAACCGGTGGATGAAACTTCAAACCGAGCTAAGGAGAGGAAGGAAGAGAAAGCTACTAGGTTGCACAAAAGGAGAGTAGAAGAAAGGAGGAGCACGATATGTCATGCTTAACTGGGTCTTTAGAGTCGGTTATTTAATTAACCGACTCTAATGAGGAATTGGCGTCGGTTTTCTTTTGGACCGACCCAATTAATCTAGTAATTGGTGCCAAATTAACCCAGTAATGGGCGTCGGTTCAAGGGGAACCGACGCCTATTACTGACTAATTAGCTTCGGTTTAATGTAAACCGTGGTTGATTATTGGGCCATTGGCCTCGGTTCAATAAGAACCGAAGGCAATGACCGGCCAAACCGCCGACCATTTTTAAAAATCACATTTAAAGTCGGTTTTTTTAAAAAACCGACCCTAATAACGTATTTATTTGAGTCGGTTTTTTAAATAACCGACTCTAATTACCTGTAGCCACAGTTTTCTAAATAAACGTAGCCAATAAGGTATGGCCGTAGGCTATTTCTGTACTAGTGGATATGTGCAATTGGTATAGAATAAGAAAAAAAAAATTGTGTTTTATAATAATGTATAAAATTGACTCAACTTGCCAATATTAGGTGTTGGAATTATTTGGATATGGATCCAATTAGGCCCGCCAGAAATGGAACGATCCCAAACCCAATAAGAATTAGGGTTAGGTTATCTATTTATTCAGTATAAATAGAAACCCTAACCAACACTAATTCGAAGAGAATAAGGAATTAGGTTTTAGAGATACAGTATCTCAAAAACACAGAAAAGAGAATTTTTCTCTCCTGCTTCCCCCTTTTGGCCGCCGCCCCCTCTCTCTCTTTGGGATTCGTCGTCGCTTTAGTTCGTGAACCAATTGTCTTCCTCTCCCAATTCTATTGTCGTGGTTGAAGGCTTGACCGCTGATACTAGATCGGGTGATTGATCCGAATCCTTCCGCTGCAAATCAAGAACGGGATCTGCGCTACAAGAGGTAACCCGTAAACCCGTTTACTTATTCAGATAAATATATATGTTGTGAATATATGCTTATCCAGACATTGGTATCAGAGCCATTGGATCTAGTATTCCGTCTTTACCGCGAATCCGTTTGCGTTTGAATCTTTTTTGAAAGATTAAAAATAATTCATTGTTATTATTTTTATGATTATACACTGGAATTGATTGATTGCATGATTAAATTGAATTAGGGTTCGATTTAAATGTTTTTTACTCAATTAAACCCGTTTTAGGTTTCTGTTACTTTCTGATTTTTCGTTCCTCTCATCAAATCGAAAAACCGACCACACCATCGAGTCTAGAGACCCCGAAAACCCTAGGTTTCATATATTTTTCGTCGTCGGAATCGGTCGGGAAGGCGGCGCGTGGCCTTCACACGCCCCCTAGGGGGGAGAAAACACGTGTCTCCCTTAGCTCGCCACGCGGCAGGCGCTGGTTGGCCAGCCGGTGCCGCTCTGGCGCCAGCTAGACCAACCAGCGTGCGCCACATGGCAGAGGCCCCTCCACACGCGCCAGGCGCGTGTGGGCACGTGGGGCCTCTTCCCGTGACCAATTTTTTTTCCAGTTTTTACAGAAACACGTTTCTGAATTTTTCTGATTTTTTGGGTATTTTTTTTTCAAAATTTTTGGATGAGCAGTTTATACAATCTCTTTTAATTAGGGTATATTAAATATTTTAAATATGTTATAAATGTTTTATAAACTCTCTAAAATGACGATGGAGTGAGACTGGGGTCCGGGAGACAACTTAGGTCTGTCCAATACAAGAGAGTTTTCGGGGAGATGCCTGAAATGTTAAGGAGATCCGTGATTCGTTCCTTCCCTCGCCCGTTCCGTGTAGGAGAAATTCCCTACATGGAAGAGATGGAAGATTTTTATGTTGGTTAAATGAACCATTTTTGTTTTTGGTGTGGTTGTGGATTTAATTTTTGGAACAAATTTTTTTTTTTTGGGTTTATTATTCTAGTGTTATAATTTTTTGTTAGGATTTCTATTGGAATTTTTGTTTTCTAATGGTTTTTTAATAAAAAAAAATTCAAATATGTTTGGATAATTTTTTATTTATGGTGTGATTATTCAAATATGTTTGGATAACATCCTAATTTAATTATTATTCGATTTTGATTGGATAATTTTTGGTATGTTGAATTGGAATTGATGAGCTTGAATAATTTTATGTGAGCATTTAATTGTGATTTATTAGATCAGTGATTAGTTATTATTGATTTAATGATTATCTTCGACCTTAGTAGTTAAGATTAGTCAACATTAAGATCGAAATAATAAATCAAAAGTCATCTAAATTCCTTACAACAACCATATTTTTGTAATAAGTTGCAAAATCGTTACTTGTGAGTAACAAATTTTCTAAGCATTAATGTATCTAATTAGTTGGATCTCATACTAAAGTGTAAAGGGTAATTTGAGCCACTTCGGTCTCATTTTCGAATCGAAATTTAGAATGAAAATTTGATTGATTAGATATAGGTTGTCTAGAGAATTAATGCGTGTATTGAACCTTTAATAACTTCTTACTAAGTCGTGCAATACCATTGTAGATCAGTCATCAATGGCAGCAGCTAGAAAATTAAATGGGAATAACTATGAGGTTTGGTCAATAAAAATAAAGTATGTGCTTGAAGAGCAAGATGTGCTTGCTCACTTGGATATGGTTATGGCCGAACCTGAGGATGGTGCAACTGCTCAGCTTCGCCGAGATTATACGGCATGGAAGAAAAAGGATTCCACTGCCCGCATCATCATGCTGAGTGCCATGGATGATGAGTTCACTAGGCAATTCTGTAAGATTGAGTCAGCCAAGGGCCTATGGGATGCCTTGAAGGATAAGTTCGGAGGTGTGTCTCTGACTAGGCTCCGCTCATTGACAATTAAGTTTGACACTTACAAGAAGAGGCCTGATCATACAATGAAAAAGCATTTAAGAGAAATGTCCAATATGATCAGTGAGCTGAATGAAGCAGGTCATCAGTTTGTTGGAAATTAGGCTAAGGTATAGCAGCGGAAATATAAAATTTTAACCCATTTCCATTTAACCATAGGATCCGTTAATCGTTATTTGATATAAAGAGGGATAAGAAGAAATACCTTATGATGAACAATCTAACGTTGTTAATGAGGTGCCCACAACTCTTCTCCGAGTTCCCAAGCACAAAGTAAAACACTGTGAGATTAAGTTAGAATCAACCGTATGAGATGCAACCAAAATAGATTGCCTCTAATTAATCAACACAAGATCAAAGAAAAAGGGAGATAGATGAAATTAATCGATCGATGGAAGCCGTATGAATTCTTATCCACGAACTAGGGGAGTCGAATTCTTTTCTCTCTCTATCTTGCAAAAATCGAAATTCACAAAAGGGGAGTCTATAGGCTTAGTCGAAATTCTATGTAGTAGGGGGTATATATAATCACTTGTATCTAAACCCTAGTTAGATAGGAATAGGTTACTTAATAGGAATTCCATTCGGAATAGAATTCCTAATTATTATCTTACTATATATCTAATATATCTAGGATAATAATAAACAACCTTATTGGATAATAATAGGAGTATATTAATCTAATTAAAACTCCTAACTTAATTATCTCTTAATTAATTTAATTCATATTCCTAATCAAATTAGGATTAATAAAATCAAAATAATTAATTACTAATTATATATAAATTTCGGCCCCCTTTAATTAAATGGGCCTTACTGGGCTCAATTGGGCTTCCATCAATTAATAACATCCATCTCTCTTTTGGTTCCAAGTCTTATGTGTGATCCATTAGGTTCTTACTACTTCTGGCCGTATGCAACTATTAAATTAATTTCTTCAAGAATTATAATTAATCTTTGCATAACGGAATGATGTACTGAGTATGTTATTGGCAAGTCTGTAATCATTCCCCCAGAGTCCGTTAAGAAGACAGGTTGATTCCGTCGTTAACCTTTCCGTATTAGTTACAGTATAATTCGATCCTTTATCAACTACATCCTTGAACTGAATCTTATGACTATGGATGATGTCAAGTCACATATAGCGAGACGTTCGTTTTACTTGTACAGGCCGAGTCAACTCAAATAGATAGGTTAAGTGAAATCTGCATTTCAAGTCTTAAGCTATCACCTTGCAAAGATTTAAAGTCGAATCTTCCACAAGCGATCCTTGGATGTATCTCCCATTAATCGGGAGTGATAAATGCTCAATCCAATATATAACTACCCTGACATTACCTCCTGTGACACCTAACATTTGTCGTTCACACCCTAGAGTCATCTCTGTTAAGGATCGTGGGACAGCAGGATCAAAGTTTCACATTCAGTAATTCAGGATGACCAATTAACATTCCTTTGAGTCTGAGGATTAGTTATACCTATTAATACCAATGAGATGAACATGTGACAAGGATGAATTTACCCATCCCGTTATCTCAAATCGGATCCCCAATCCTAATGAACAACGTTTCATCGGATCTATGTAACTGTCCAGATATCTGTATATATGAAGCTCATGAGATCAGCTTTTTGTCGGACAGAAGACATTGTTACATACAAGTCTCAACAGTGATATGTCAATCCCAAACATATCACTTGACTTGGTGTGGTTTTAAGTTTATCAGTTTACTATAAAGTTTTGTCTCACTTCATGCTTGTATGAACACTTTATAATCACTTTAAACAAACTTACGGATTTCCTTTTATTAGACTTTATTTAGTGCTTAAAAGGGATTGCCTTTATATAGTTACAAAACATATATCTCATTAAACAAATGATATAAAGAACAATTCATTTACATTAAGTTTGTATCCTAGAACAATTGTCTATAGGACACTAAACCCCAACACAGTTGACCAATGAGCAAAAAGTGCAAGCTGTTATCCGCTCTTTGCCAAATAGTTGGGAGCACATGAAGGTGCACCTAACCCACACCGAAGCAATTCAAACCTTCGATGCTGTTTGTCGCCGCCTTGAGCTAGAGGAGGATCGCCTGGCATCGATTAAGATCAATGCTGAAGCCCATTATGTGGGAGCCCACTCAAGTGGGAGGCATTCCAATCCTCTAAGGCAAAAGCGTAAGCGCTTCTATGGCCAGGGAAAAGAGCAAGCCAAAGAGCCTGTGAATACAGAAAATAGAAATGGAAAGAGAACAAAGAACAGAAAGAAACCGAAGCTTTCACGTGTGAAATGTTTCAACTGCCAAGAAAAAGGACATTATGCAAATGATTGCAAAGTTCCTAAGATACACAACACTAACTCATGTGTGAGTGAAATAAATGTATCTAGCACTGTTCTTATAGCTGAACATGATCCTTTATGGGTTGTTGATTCAGGTGCAACGGACCATGTGACGAAGGAAAGAGAGACCTTTGTCGAGTTCCGATGAATTCCAGTCGGTTCAAGATGGATCTATGTGGGAGACATCTCGAGAGTTGCAGTCGAAGGATTGGCACATGTAGATTGAGTCTATGTGGCGGTCAAACTCTCCTCCTACAAGATGTTCTTTATGCTCCGAATATTCGGAGAAACCTTATTTCTGTGAACTCTTTGTTAAGAATTGGATTTGCCTTTCTTTTTGCTAATAACAGTTTGCATTTAAGTTTGGATAATGAATTCTATGGTTCAGGATATGTACTGAATGGTTTGACTATTTTGGATGTTGAATTATATGAACCCAATAATTTTTCTGTTACTACTTCTTCTTCTGTGGATAAATATGTTAGTTTATGGCATGCTAGGTTAAATCACATTGGCCAAGATCGCATGAATCATTTAGCCAAAGAGGGCTTACTAGGTAGTTTAAGAAAAGTTGAATTACCTCCATGCGAACCATGTCTTAAAGGAAAAATGCATAGAAAACCATTCGGGAAGGATACTAGGGCAGAATTTCCTCCGCAATTAATTCATTCTGATGTCTGTGGTCCAATGAATGTGAGGGCTAGGCATGGGGCCTACTACTTTATCACCTTCATAGATGACTATACAAGGTATGGTCACATCTACTTGATGTCTCACAAGTCTGAAGCTTTGAGTTGTTTCAGAAAGTTTATGAACCTTGTTGAAAATCAACTAGACAAGAAGATCAAAGTTTTGAGAACTGACCGAGGTCGAGAATATCTTTCAGATGAATTCAAAGCTTTGTGTGATGAGAAAGGGATAGAGCATCAGTTGTCTATCTCATACACTCCGCAACAAAATGGTGTTACTGAGAGGAGAAATAGAACTCTCCTTGATATGGTTCGATCTATGATGGTTGAAGCAAACTTGCCTATTTCCTATTGGGGAGATGCTTTGCTAACAGCTACATATGTTCTAAACCGAGTGCCCTCCAAGACTGTCACTTCCACTCCTTATGAGTTGTGGACTGGTAGAAAACCCGATTTGAGTATGCTCAGACCTTGGGGTTATACTATTTTTGCCCATGATACCTCTAGCAAATTTGGGAACTTAGACCCAAGAGGTAGAAAGTGTGTCTTTATAAGATACCCTGACGTATCAAAGGGATATGTCCTAGTGGGAGAAAATAGTGAAGGCCGAGTGACAGAATTTGAATCTCGAGACGTCGTCTTCTTAGAGAATGAGTTTCCTAAGCTAGGAGAAGTTGACACTGATCTCACTCTATTTGAGGAAATAGATTCAAATGGACCTCTCCATTCGAGTGGGAGGAATTTTGAGGATCAAGGTAATGATACCGATCACTACCAGGAACAAGAACAAGGTCAAAGTTTTGAACCTCAAAACGTTTCGAATGTGACAGATCCTTATTTAAGTGGGAGTTTGATTCCTGATTCTTGTGAGAATTTGGGACAAAGTCTAAGAGATAGGATTCTGGGTTATGATGAATACATAAGAGAAGTTTATCAAAACTCGGAACCGCGCCGTACTAAAAGGCAAAGAGTTGATAGTCGAAGATTTGGTATCGAAGGCATAGCGCTTTTAGTAACTCCAAATGATGACGCGGAACCTAGAAATGCTAAAGAAGCTTTCACTTCTCCGGAAAAAGACAAATGGACTTTAGCAATGCAAGAGGAACTAGATTCTATGAGATCCAACCATGTTTGGGAACTGGTTGATCTGCCAAAGGGTAGAAAAGCTGTTGGGAGCAGATGGGTTCTCAAAGTGAAGCGAAGGGCTGACAATAGTATCGAAAGGTACAAAGCTCGCCTTGTCGCTAAAGGTTATACACAACAGGAAGGAATAGACTTCGAGGAGACATTCTCACCTGTTGTAAGGTTTACATCTATTAGACTAATCTTAGCTATTGTAGCAAGTTTAGACCTAGAGCTACATCAGGTGGATGTTAAGACTGCTTTTCTCAATGGAGAATTGAGCGAAGAGATCTATATGTCATAGCTAGAGGGCTTTATGGTAAAAGGCTCTGAGCATAAGGTCTACAAATTGAAAAAGTCAATTTATGGCCTTAAACAGTCCTCTAGGCAATGGTACCTTCGTTTTCACAATCAAATGATTTCGAATGGCTTCAAGATGCTTGAAGAGGACCATTGTGTCTACACGAAACGGTCGGGTAGAAATTTTGTCATTTTATCTCTGTATGTAGATGACATACTGATAGCAGGAAATGACATAGAATTTGTAAACCAAATCAAAGCTTGGCTAAACTCAAGTTTTGAAATGAAAGATATGGGCGAAGCCGCATACATACTTGGGGTTAAGATTTCAAGGGATCGATCAAAGAAACTATTAGCACTGTCTCAAGAGACTTATGTTAACAAAGTCATTGATCATTTCGGTATGCATGGAAGTAGGCCTGTAGATAGCCCGATGACTAAGGACATCACCCTAAGTACCAAAATGTGTCCAAAGAATCTAAACGAAAAGAAAAAAGTTCCATATGCAAGTGTCGTAGGTAGTCTAATGTACGCCATGTTGTGTACAAGACCTGATATCTGTCATGCCGTTGGGATGGTGAGTAGATATCAGTCCAACCCAGGACTAGCACATTAGGCAGCTGTGAAGAGGATACTGAGGTACCTCAAAGGAACAATAGATTATTCTCTATGCTATCAAGGTAAAGACCTAAATCTGAGAGGATACATGGATGCTGATTGGGCATGAGACTTGGACGAAAGAAAGTCCACGTCAGGCTATGTGTTCTTGCTAGGAAATGGCGTGATTTCCTGGAGTAGCAAGAAACAAACTTGTGTAGCCCTGTCCACCATGGAAGCTGAATACGTATCGTATTCATCAGCAGTTCAAGAGGCTGTTTGGCTGAATCGGTTCCTAAACAACTTGAAGGTAACCAATTGTCAAACCCAAGTCATAGTTAAAAGTGACAGTCAATCTGCTATAGCTTTCGCTAAGGACCAGAGGTTCCACAGCAAATCAAAACACATAGAGATTAAGTATCATTTTGTCAGGGACTTAATTGCGCGCAAAGAAGTTAATGTGAAGTATATATCTACTCATGACATGGTGGCAGATCCCCTCACCAAACTAGTCAAGAGAGATGTTTATGTTAAACATGTTAGATCCCAAGGATTGTTTAGGATCTAAGTATACTTCTCATTCTTCATTGTTTTATTTGTAAGACATGAATTATTAATAAAGGTTTTATGAATTTTCATCAATACACGAGTGCGAGTATTTAATTGTAAATATTTGCTGTTATGAACTCAAAATGCATGTTTAGACAGAATGTAGCTCACTCACATGAGCAGTTTCCCCCATTTCGTCAATGTGATGATAAATGAAGGATGAGGTTGTCTTTGAGCAATTTCGAGAGCTTGTTCAATGATAGAAGCCGTCTTGCTATAGATATGGAAAAGTGTTTCCATTACGGTGCAAGATAACATGTGTTACAAATACATGAAAAAGATTAACAAGTAATCTAAAAGGGCAAGTTTGCGATAACTTATAGCCTTCTGTCATAGCCAGAAGTGATCATCATAAGTGATTAACTAAAGTTAGATGTTTAGGCACATCTAGACCTATACTTCTGTATGGTGTTAATAACATGCTCTTCTTCAGAAAAATAATTGAACACCATAACACATGACCCGTACCATGTGTTCTTTAGCGACCACGAGATGGAAAAGTAGATTGATCTCGCCTTTTCCTAATGTGAGACTCACGTGATGAAGATGCGCTTCTTGACTATTGTTTATCCTTATAGACCCTGGACTTATTCTAAGAAGTTTAGTCTGATGTAGCTACCATGGAAAGGGATACCTTGAGGTTGATGAGATAATACCAACCAAAGAGACCCTGACTGGATAAGCGAATCAAATTATAATGGACAGAATAATGTTAAGAGGGAAAGACATCCATTTGAATCATATCTAAGTGTTTCTATTCTTCACCGTCCAAACACGTATGCATATGTGCATATTTGTGAAAAAATAGATGTACTGTAGAGATCCGAAGACTACAGTGGATATGATATGGAGTCTAGGATAAAAGCATACACCACCGACGATCCATGTTCAAATCTAAGATCTATATATCTCTAACGAGTACATAGTTCCAAGTTTGTTACATGAAAATCGAGCAGCTATATGTTCTAACGAGTGGGAGATGTTGCCGGTCGCACGAACTATTTGCAAGAGTATGATAGAGGCCGAGATTGAGAAAGTTTGGAATAAGTTCCATTGCGTGCGAGTGGGAGATGTTGGAATTAATTGGATATAGATCCAATTAGGCCCGTCCGAAATGGAACGGGCCCAAACCCAATAAGAATTAGGGTTAGGTTATCTATTTATTCAGTATAAATAGAAACCCCAACCAACACTAATTCGAAGAGAATAAGGAATTAGGTTTTAGAGATACAGTATCTCAAAAACACAGAAAATAGAATTTTTCTCTCCTGCTTCCTCCTTTTGGCCGCCGCCCCCTCTCTCTCTTTGGGATTCGTCGTCGCTTTAGTTCGTGAACCAATTGTCTTCCTCTCCCAATTCTATTGGCGTGGTTGAAGGCTTGACCGGTGATACTAGATCAGGTAATTGATCTGAATCCTTCCGCTGCAAATCAAGAACGGGATCTGCACTACAAGAGGCAGAGACGAATCTACAGTGGGAGCAATGGGAGCACTTGTCCCCACTGAGTTCTAGAATTTTTTTAAACCCCAAGTAGTATGGTTTGGAATTTTGGAGTTTGCCCCCATTGTTGGCGTTGGAATGCTTCTGTTTTTTGGTGTCTGGTTTGCTTCCAAAGGTTGAAGAAAGCTCATTTAGGTTTCATTTTTAATTTCTTTTTAAGAACGGTGTCATTCAACTTAATAGGCACGACATCGTTTTGATTAAGTAAAAAAGAAATAGAAAAATAATAACTCTGAATCATCAACTTTTTTTATTAAATGTCGTGCCTGTCAAGTGGATGAGGATTAATCTTTTGTTGGGGGTAATTTTTATAAAAAATTACCCCACTAGGTCAGGTTGGGAAATATTCCCCTAGAAGGGGCTATTTCCCAACCATAGTTAATGAAAAAACATTATTTATAAATATATTCCTCATTACGGTGCCTATGGCGCCGTAATGAGCATCATGTTGGACAGGAATGTTCCTGTCCAACTACTCTTCAATATTTGGGCAGTGGCGTGAAGCCACTGTCCAAAATCTATAATATTTTTTTTTAATTTATTAGTATATTATTAAAATAAAAAGAAAATTATATATAAATTACTTATTTTATACAACTTTGATTAAAATTTAAATTTAAAATTTAAAAATTAGTATTTAATAAATTATTATAAATTATAATTATTAAAATCGATATTTCAAATTATTATTAACTGTCATTATAGATTTTATTAAATATCAATTACGTATAAAATATTATTAACAATTTTTTTATTAAAATGTTAAAAACTAAACTGCTACATATAAGTTAATCATAATTTTTTTTTTACTGTGTAAAATATTTGACTGTGTTATTAATGCACTAAATATTTTTTTATTAATAATACATTAAATATTTAACCTTAACGTTTCAAAGAAAGTCCAGATTTAGCTCTAACATATAAAATTGTGCAAATTTCACCTTAACGTTTCAATTGAAGTGCAAACTTATCCCTAACATTTGAAATTGTGCAAATTTAATCCTAACAATTTCAAACAAGATCAATTTTAACTATGCACTACCGAAAATTTGAAAAGACTTGTTTGACTGTGACCTTCCAAAACAGTTTGTCGATAAATTGAAGCAATTTCATACATTTTTTTGTAATTATATTAATAATACAGTAAAATATTTTAGACAGTTTCAAAAAACTAAACTTGCTACATATAAACTAATCACAATTTTTTTTGAAACTGTCTAAAATATTTTACTTTGTTATTAATGTATTAAATATTTTTTTTTAATAATACACTAAGTATTTAACTTTCACGTTTCAAGCAAAGTTCAGATTTAGCCATAACTTATGAAATTGTGCAAATTTAACCGTAACAATTTCAAGCAAGATTAATTTTAACCATGCACTACCGAAAATTTGAAAAGACTTGTTTGACTGTTATTTAGCCACATCGAAATATAGTAATAACACAATAAAATATTTTTAGACAATTTTAAAAAAATTTGTGATTAATTTATATATAGCAGATTTATTTTTTAGCATTTTAAAAAATATTGTTAGTAATATACTAAATATTTTAGACATAAAAAGATCTAAAATGACCGTTAATAATAATTTGACAAATCTGATTTTAACTATTATAATCATAAATATTTATTTATTATTTATTAAAAACTAATTTCTAAATTTAAACTTTAATTAAAATTGTATAAAACAAATAATTTATATATATATTTATTTTTACTTTAATAATATAATAAATTAAAAAAAATATTACTATGTATTTTGGGCAGTGGCTTCACGCCACTGCCCAAAATATAGAAGTGGTTGGATAGGAATGGAATTCCTGTCCAACATGATGCTCATTACGGCCGTAATGAAGCCCCTTGTAGGGGAATATTTCCCAACCTGACCTAGTGGGGTAATTTTTTATAAAAATTACCCCAAACTAAGTATTAATCCAGTGGATGATTTAATGGGTGGTCATCTTCAACAAACCCTCAAATCCTGTGTCAAAATCCTAAATTTGAATATTCTAGAACCAATCACCACTAATTTGCTAATTGCCAAGTGAACTGGATAAAATCTTGAACTAGGAAATATTGATTTGAATGAAGTATTTGAACTAGTTTTACAAGGCTTTCTATTCTTCAATTGTGTCAATTAAGTATTTGAACTAGTGCTTACAAGGCTTTTTATTCTTCACAAGTGATTATATACAATTTGTTACTTAAGTATATTTTTAAAACAGGCCAGAGCAATTTTACTTCTGCTCTGTAGAATATAAATATTTTGTTTTTTCATTATACAACAAAATTGTATTTAAGTTAATTCTAAAAAATCATATTTTTTTTGTTATTTAATAATAGAATTAGAGATTAATATTTTTAAGTTCGATGAAAATATTTGAATTTTTTTTGTCCAAATCGTACAAAATATAATATATTTTTAATTTTTTTTTATTTAAAAAATTTTCACGTTTAATCATATATTTGTGATCTTTTACTAATGCGCATCTAAAGTGTACATGACAAGATTCATGACCGAGTAGACAATTTGATGAATAATTTCTCAAATTGACCCAATTTGTCAATGTTGGGAGTAAAATTGCTTTTAGCTACCAATGTTAAGGATAAAATTGTACTATTTTAAACGTTATGGGTAAAATCCTACCTGTAAACATTATGGGTATTTTGCACCTTATCTCTATTTTGCATATATGATTTGCCCCCACTAATTAAAAATCCTAGATCCGTCCCTGACAAGAGGTAACCCGTAAACCCGTTTACTTATTTGGATAAATATATATGTTGTGAATATATGTTTATCCCGACATTAGGGATAAAATTGCTCTTAGTTGACGTTAAAATTGCAACATTTTAGACGTTAAGAGTAAAATTGTTCCTAGTTGTAAACGTTATGGGCATTTTTTCACCTTATCTCTTTTATAACTTCTTTGTTGATTAATTTAAAACATGTCCATATTAGACATTTTAAATCCAAACAACAACAATTCAATATAATTTTACCAAACACTAATCATTTAATAGCTAATAACAAACATCTATCAGCTCCAGCTTACTGCAACTGCAAACAACTAACAACAACCGCAACACCAACAACTATTAGCTAACAGCTGAAAGAAAAGTACAAATACAATATGAAAATAATATCTACGTCTAATAAGTCTTTGAGCTTCACTTTAAATTTATTATTTCATCTATAATTTATCTTAATTAATTAAAGAAATAAATGTTGAAACCCAAGAACCGAACCTAACAAAATCGAACAGTTCTGTTCATTTCGATTCGGTTTTTATTATCATTATTTGGTTTTCGGTTAAATTGGTTCGGATTCCGATCGTTAAACACGTCTAGTTTTTCTTTCTCGTTTTTCACATTTTTTCATGTTTTTTTAACCTGTTTTTAATGTTTTCTATTTTTTTTTACCTTTTTTCACTTTTTTATCATCTTTTTGGTTGTTTTTCTATCATTTTCTATTGTTTCCATTTTTTCTGTTTTTCACTTTTTTGTGGTTTTTTCTGGTTTTTCTAGGCTTTTGGTTTGGATTTTTTTAATAAAAATGTCATATATCATTTCATTACATTAAAAAGTACAAATATACAATACGAAAATTAAGAGGAATAAAACCTTGCATCTATATCAATAGTCCGTAAAAGATCCACAAATGAGTTAAATTAATCAATCTATATGAAATAATTTATTGATTTGGTTAAAATTAATTCAACTGACTACATAAATTGATAAAATAATGATGCCGGGAATCTCTCTTTAGGACCGGGTCCGGACCAGGGAAGTTGGAGGAAGAACCAAGCACGAGCAACAAGCAAGTTAGGAGGCCAAAACAGTGCCACACAACAGCTCAGGCACGCTCCGCGTAGTTTATAGCATGCTCCGCGTACTTGAAGGTTTGATCCGGAGAAAAGTCCAGGAGGTCATCTACGTGGGGCTTGGATTAGGCACGCACCGCGTATAGGGAAAACACGCTCCGCGTGAAAGAAGAAATGATCCGGAGAAAGTTCAGAGACCAATCCACGCGGGACGTAGAATTAGGCACGCTCTGCGTACCTTCATTTTAAGGAACTCGCTCCTTACTCCAGCTTCATCTTTAATTACAATCCTACCACTCCTTATTTACAACTCATGTCACTCCCTATTTACCATCCATGCCACCCCTTTACTTTCAACCCATTTTACCCTTATCTTATTATTTTAAGTAGTTATGTTCTTTACCCTTTATTGTAATTTGGCAATTAGGTTTTAGATGATATAAATTCATCTTTTTGTCATTGTAATAGTTAACTTTTTATTAATCAATATTAAATCTTCTTCAAGAAGCTTGTTAAGGTTTTCACCTTCAACAATGAGGAATTCTCATTTCCTATGGATTTAGTCCATAAAACCCGGGATTAACTCCTTCTAGTTTAGCTAGAGAAGAAATATCTTTGTTAGTTTACGATTAAAACTTTCAGACAAAACCGATCTGTATCAGTTGGTATCAGAGCCGATCGTTTTCCTTAACGGAGACTTCTTTCGACTATGGTTCAACCAAGTTCATCTCCAAGATATGAAGAAACCTTCAAAGAGGGATTGGAAAATCTCGAAGCCATCATGAGAAGGTATCACGCGAGTTGTAAGGAGGATTTTCGGGTGATAAACGAGCTAACGAGGAAGTTTGTGGCATCTTTGGAGAGTCGCAAGCAAGGATACCGAAATGATTCCCAACCCACCATAAAAGTTCCTCCTAAAGATCCATTACCAATCTTTTGTCCTTTACACATTGAAGAGGTAAATCCTAAACTTCCAATTTCTCATATTGAAGTTGTGGATAATCCTATTGCTATGGAGGATTTGGTTGTTTGTGATGTTGTGTGTGGATTAGATTCTCATTGTGTGTTATTTGATAATGATGTTGTGAATGAGAATGTGGATTTATGTGTGGATGAAGAGGAAGGAGTGTTGGTAGGTGAGGATATTGGGAAAAACAATGTAGCAAGTGATGCTCCCAAGTGTTTGATGAAATGCCTCTTAAGCATAGCTACATATGTATGCTTAAAGACATTGAGGATATTTGCCTTAAAAAGGGGGAGAAGGAGTTTGGGCTTATTAATCTCTTTGAGGAGTATGATGAAATTAGTTTATGTGTGGAGATTGATGGCTATGGAGATGGAAGAGATGTTGGTGGTTCAACTATAGTTGGATGTAACATGTCGTTTGGGTCGGGTAGTTATTCAAATGGTTTATCCGGCTTTAACTATTGGGAGAAGTGGAAGGAAACGAGAGGTCATGGGAAAAGATGAATCGTGGATAAAGATGGAAATGAATTTGAATACAACCATGAAGAAGAGGAGTTAGAAGAGGAGATTGATGAAGAGGAGAACTAATCCGAGAATGAGCTAGTAAGACATGAGGAGTGTGATTATTATGAAGGCGAATTCGAGGATGAGGTTGAAGAGAGAGAGAGCACGATTCCGAAGATGAAATATATGAGGATGGTGAACTTTGTCATAGTGCATATGAGTTTGATTATGATGAAGATGGTAGAGTTTACCATGGGGAGGATGAACGTCGAATCATTGAGTGGAACCAATATGGGGCCGCTTATGAGGAAGACGAAGATGGGGTCTACTATGATGAGAGTGAGCGTCGGTGTGTTGAGTGGAATCGCCACGAGGCTCCTTATGAAGATAATAAAGGTAGATTCTATTGTGATGCTGAATTGGAGGATGTTGAACGGAACTACAACAAAGATATCTATGAGTATGATATGGAGGTAGGTTCCATCATAATGATGAGTTGGGAAATGTTGGGTGGAACCGAAACAAAGACACTTATAAGTATGATGAATGTCGGTTCCGAGATGACTATGAGACGGGAAATGTTGGGTGGAACCGAAATGAAGATGCTTACGATGATGAAGAAAATCGGTTCCAAGATGAAGATGAGTCGAGAAGTGTTGAGTGGAGCCAAGATGAAGACACCTATGAAGTTGATGATGATGGCAATGAGCACAATGTGTATTTGGTGACGAGGGTGCCAATGCCTAGTGAAGAGGAGCCTAGCCAACGTCATCGATTATTTAGAACTCGATGCTTAGTTCTTGGGAAGAAGTGTGAGATGGTGATCGACGAGGGAAGCCAAGTGAATATCATTAGCCGGTCCGCCGTGAGTAAGTTTGGGTTGGTTCTCGAGCCACATCCTAGACCTTACCACCTTAGTTGGGTCAACGAGGTGGAAAAACTTCAAGTTACTCATTAGTGTAAAGTTCTTTTCACTATTGGAGCTTATGGGGATGAAGCTATGTGTGATGTTGTGGAGATGGGTGCTTGTGATGTGCTACTTGGTAGGCCATGGCAATTTGATTATGATGCTTCACATGCGGGAAGAAGCAACACCTACACCATACGCAAAGGCGGAATCCGATATGTCCTTACACCTTTGAAGAGTTCTCCTAGTAAGAAAACGGAGACCACTTTGGAAGATTGTCCAACTCGGGAGTTGAGTGTGAATGGGTGCATTGGTGGAACGGGTGATACATTGAATCATCTTGACTTGGGTTCCATGGATGAAGTTAGCTAGCCACTCTCCTAATGAAGTCAAATCCAAAGAGGAGAATGGAGTTGAGAAATAGGAGAGCAAAGTTGGAAGTGAGGAAGTTGAGCTGATGTTCGAGGGTGACAAGTACGTGTCTTCCAACGAGCCACCTAAAGGGCTTCTTAAAGGGCTTCCACTATTAAGAAAGCTACCACATGACATAGCATGGGATCCGAGAGATAGTGCACCTAGCCCTACATATGGTGAGTTGAGCTCTACAGAAGAGGAGGAAGGTTGCTCTATGAAGCCTATTGATAGCACCGAGATGCCTAGCACATGCCACATGCAAAAGAATCGAGTCACTCATTAAGGAAAATCTGAACTTATTCTTTTGTGCTTTGTTGAGATATTTGTGTTGGAATCTTCGGTGTGTATGTTGAGGGAGAACCTTCCCTAATGATGAGCCCATGAGAGGTGATCTTGTTGTGGGCTTTGGTGATTGTTTATTGAAGGGGAATGGCTTCCCGTGGAATATAGAGAAGATGGATGGAAGTCAATACTTGGTAAATTTGGAATTCACTATTGTGTGCCTTATTGGCATGTATGTGTGGGGGTATATGTTGTGCTTGTTGAGGAAGCATCAACTCTATGAGGAGTCAATGAGAAGCGATCTTGTGGTGAAGAGAGTGGGTCTTATGAAGTCTTTGATGAATGGGGATAGCCGAAATTCAAGACTTGGGGAATAATGGCCAAGTTAGTAAAGTGGCAAGTCTTGAAGTTCCGAGATTGTTAACCCAATGTGAGGGAGGAGCTAATCTAAGTGTGCTTGAGTTCACTATGAAGTGGGTTGGCAAATGTCGTCGGGATATTCCGTTTGATATGGGCCATGGGCAAGGAAAGATTAAGCATTGTAGTCGGGTTAGTGGAATGAGTGATAGCAAGGTCCGGGCATATTCAAGTCAAAATCATGTTTGGGTTGTGAAGAGTACTCAAGGGTCGCTCCAATTTGGGTTGATATATGGCGCCGGCACATGTCGTTTGAGGTTGGCTATGAGCGAGTGGAGGTTGAGCCTAGCATCCGGGTTGATGGCGTGAGTGTTGGGGTTTAGTGTCCTATAGTCAATTGTTGCAGGATACAAACTTAATGTAAATGAATTGTTCTTTGTATCATTTGTTTTAATGAGATATATGTTTTATAACTATATAAAAGGCAATCCCTTTTAAGCACTAAATAAAGTCTAATAAAAGGAAATCCGTAAGTTTGTTTAAAGTGATTATAAAGTGTTCATACAAGCATGAAGTGAGACAAAACTTTATAATAAACTAATAAACTTAAAACCACCCCAAGTCAAGTGATATGTTTAGGATTGATATATCACTGTTGAGACTTGTATGTAACAATGTCTTCTGTCCGACAGAAAGCTGATCTCACAAGCTTCATATATATACATATCTGGACAGTTACATAGATCCGATGAAACGTCGTTCATTAGGATTGGGGATCCGATTTGAGATAACAGGATGGGTAGATTCATCTTGTCACATGTTCATCTCATTGGTATTAATAGGTATAACTAATCCTCAGACTCAAAGGATTGTTAATTGGTCATCCTGAATTACTGAATGTGAGACTTTGATCCTGCGGTCCCATGATCCTTAACAGAGATGACTCTAGGGTGTGAACTACAAAGGTTGGGTGTCACAGGAGGTAATATCAGGGTAGTTATACATTGGATTGAGCATTTATCACTCCCGATTAATGGGAGATACATCCAAAGATCGCTTATGGAAGACTCGACTCTAAATCCTTGCAAGGTGATAGCTTAAGAGTAAGAAATACAGATTTCACTTAACCTATCTTTTTGAGTTGACTCGGCCTGTACAAGTAAAATGAACGTCTCGCTATATGTGACTTGACATCACCCATAGTCATAAGATTCAGTTCAAGGATGTAGTTGATAAAGGATCGAATTATACTGTAACTAATACGGAAGGGTTAACGACAGAATCAACCTGTCTTCTTAACGGACTCTGGGGGAATGATTACAGACTTGCCAATAACATACTCAGTACATCATTCCGTTATGCAAGGATTAAATATAATTCTTGAAGAAATTAATTTAATAGTTGCATACGGCCAGAAGTAGTAAGAACCTAATGGATCACACATAAGACTTGGAACCAAAAGAGAGATGGATGTAATTAATAGATGGAAGCCCAATTGAGCCCAGTAAGGCCCATTTAAATGGAGGGGGCCGAAATTTATATATAATAAATAAAGAAATTATTTTAATTCCATTAATCCTAATTTGATTAGGTTTGTGAATTAAATTAATTAAGAGATAATTAAGTTAGGAGTTTTAATTAGATTAATATACTCCTATTATTATCCAATTAGGTTATTTATTATTATCCTAGATATATTAGATATATTATAAGATAATAATTGGGAATCCTATTCCGAATTGAATTCCTATTAAGTAACCTATTCCTATCTAACTAGGGTTTAGATACAAGTGAATATATATACCCCCTCTTTATGTGAATTTCGACCAAGCCCCATACCTCCCCCTTTATGATTTTCGAAATCCCTAGCTAGTGAGAGAAAGAGAATTCGACTTCCCGGTTTCATGGACTAGAATTCATACGGCTTCCGTCAATTGATTAATTTCATTCATCTCCTTTTCTCTTTGATCTTGTGTTGGTTAATTAGAGGCAATCTATTTTGGTTGCATCTCATAAGGGTTGATTCTAACTTAACCTCACCGTGTTATATTTCGTGCTTGGGAATTCAGAGAAGAATTGTGGGCGCTTCTTTAACAACGGTAGATTGTTCTTCAAAAGGTATTCCTTCTTATCCCTCTTTATATGAAATAACGATTAACGGATCCTATGGTTAAAAGGAAATAGGCTAAAAATTTTATATTTCCGCTGCTATGCCTTAGCCTTAATTTCCTACAGTGGTATCAGAGCCATCGTTAAATCCGTTATTTCATATATGAAAATTTAGAAGTTTTTCAATAGGATTGAATAAATATTTATGGTTAGGATCAATTAACAAATTGTTTGATTAATTAATTCTAAAGATAAATAAATTTTAGTTAATTGTTAATTAAAATTGATTATGCGTATGTTCCTAATTATTTCGGTTGATAATCATTATAACAAAATCTATTAGTTTTATTAGGGGTGCACACAAAAATCTGGAAAACCGAAAAACCGAAAAACCAAATCGAAACCAAACCGAAAATAAGGTTAACCGAAACCGATGGACTAGTGTACGGTTTTTAATTTTAAAAATAGTGGTTAATGGTTACGGTTACGGTTTTTGTATTTCAAAAACCGTGGTTAACCGAAACCGACCGAATATCAATAAAATATTAAAAATATATAAAAAATCAATTATATTAATAATATTAATCCACTATATTCCATCGATTATATTATACAATCCATCCATTATTAATTTATTATTATGCTATTTTATTTACACTTACTAAGTTACTAAGTTTCAGAAAAAAAACTGACATACAATCTATTAACTATCATATCATATGTTGAAATGGAGTTTATAGAAATTTTAATTTACATGAGGCAAAAAAATTAGGTTTCATGATCATTATTCTTTTATAGTTTTAATTTTTGGGATAGAAAGTTCTGCATATGTCTCTACTTAGGATAGAATAAAACCTTACCACATTATGTGATTTGATATTTTCAGTTAATATTTATGAGTTAGTTTATTAAACTTTGATTTGGTTGGTAGTTAATGTCATAAACTTTAAAATGCATCAGTTTATTTTATTTGACAATAAATTTTAATTTGAATTCTTTTATTATTTTTATGTTTAGTTACTAATGGTTAGAAACCGAAATAAAAAGGTTAACCGATCGAATAATTGGTTAACCGATTAGTGGTTAACCGAATTTAGTGGACTAGTGTACGGTTAGTGTATTTAAAAAACCGATAAAATGGTTAACCGACCGAATTAACCTTAATGGACTGGTTAACCGACCACGTGCGCCCCTAAGTTTTATAGTTAGGTTAATAAAATTAGTTTTATTAATTCTAAATGATAAAACGAAAATCTATTGTAGTTTTTCCTATTTCTGAAAATCGTTTTTAAAACCGTTTTAAAATCTGATATATATATATAATAAATATGACAGCGGCTCGGGTCGCGCCTCACGGCGCGACCAGCCTCTGTCGCGCGGCTGCTGCCTCGCGGCAGCAGCCGCGTGCGCAGCCGCGGGGCTGCTGCCAAACGGCAGCAGCCCAGTTTCGGGCCCCCGGCCCGAATCCCACTTGATTTTAATTGTTAAAATCGGCTTGAATATAATTTATATATATATGTTTCGAAAATCAATAGTTTTCTGTTTTGATTATCGAATGAAAATTCATTTAAAAGTTTGTTTTTACCAAGTTGTAAATCAAAGTGTTAAATGAATTGAAATCAAAATAATTGGGACATGCATAATCGACGTTTTATATGGTTATATTAATCTAAGGATTACTTTAAAGATACAAAACGATTAGAAGTAAAATTGGATGAAAGTTAATTTGACGAGTTAATGTGATTAACCTAAATATTACATAAGCCGGTTATGTAATCAACCAATTAAATTTATTTAATTGAGTCTATGCATGTTTGGAGTTATGGACATATTTGGACCCTCTTTTAGTCTTTTGGTATTTTTGAAATAGGGTATGCGCGTCCTGCCTTTCTACTATCTATTGTAATTTCTCCTCTCATCGGATTCCCTTCAATTCAATTGAAGTTTTCTTATAGTAGTATAGAAATTAATATGTAATTTCAAGGCGCCATGGAGAAGACGGAGGACCTAAAGAGAAATATGTAATAGTTAGTATTTCCTTAGGTTTGCCCTTTTATTCCGTCTCTGGCTCGACGGAATAATTTAGATGATATGTCCATAACGCCAATGTATGTGAATGTATGTACGTCTGATGTATGCTAAAGCAAATCAAGATTAAGTTAGATTATGAGACTTAAATAAAATCCCTCGTTAAAAAGTTAAGTAAATAAGCAAGTTATTAAAATCGGTTGCCCCTCCCTAATATTATAATTCAGCCGGCAGTACTGGGGGCCTTTGGGTTGTTGAGCAAACTCAAGCTCGGGGTCTTATGGTAACACCTGAATTATCGAAAGTTATTCTTTCATGAATATGGGGTAATACTTAAATTAGATTATGATAATTGGATGAGCAAACTCATGTTGTCATAAACTAATGGGCAATATGGTTGGGATTAATGTGAATAGCATATTAGTTACTAATGTGGTTAGTAACCCAATAACCTAGGAGTCACATTCGAGATGTGATTGATTACATGAATCTACTTAACAAATGAGACTAGCTTGTTGAGCAAACTCAAGGCGAAATCTCAGGAGTTAGGATCCTAGCTCACTAAAGGATTTGTGAAATTCTTCGAATTAATATGGAGGGCTATTAATTTGGCAAAATAGTGGGAGCAATCTGAAATAAATTAAAAGGCCTATAATTTTAGATTGTTATACTTTAAAGCAAATGAATGACATACGTTTACTCTTTCTCACTCTCAGGTTTTGTTTAAACACACACTCTTAAAATCATGACTAACATCGATCTGCGTTACATCATTACCAATAACAAATTGAATGGTTCAAACTTCACCGACTGGTTTCGTAACCTCAAAATTGTTTTGAAGTTCGAAAGGAAAGGGTATGTACTTGATACACCGATACCCCCTTACCCAACTGATGATGCTCCCTACCAAGAATTCTATGCTTACTTGAAGCATAAATCTGATGATGATCAAACGGGAGACATCATACTTGCATCTCTGACACCGCAAATTAAAAGGCAACTACATTCAGATATGGATGCCTATTCCATGGTCAAGCACCTCAAAGAGTTATTTATGAATGAAACTCGGTGCGAACGCTTCGAAATAACCAAGGAGTTATACAAAAGCAAGATGCAGGTGGGCACGTCTATAATGGCACATTGTGCAAAGATGATCAGCCTTATCACCAAGTTTTCTAGTATTGGAGATGCGATGGACCATGAACTAAGTGAAAACTTACTTCTTCAGTCCCTCCCTGAGAGTTACTCACAGTTCGTAATGAACTACCAAATGAGTGGCTTGCAAACCTCTCTTGTAGAGCTTGCACATATGCTCGAGTCAGTCGAGCCCATTATAAAAGAAAACGAGGAGATATTGGCCCTTGCTATTGAAGGATCGAGAAAAAGGAAAGGGGTCTCTCCCAATCCAAACCATCTTGATAAAAGCAAGGGGGCTGTGCTCACCGAAACAAAGGGAAAGGAACCAAAGAAGCCCAAAGGAAAGTGCTACTATTGTGGTGACTTAGGGCATTGGAAGAGGAACTGCATGGAGTACCTAACCTTCCACGAGAAGGAAAATAACGGTGCCTCATCATCTGGTATGTTTTATATTAAAATAAATATAGTTTCACTGTCTGAATCTTGGGTACTTGATACCGGATGTGGATCTCATATTTGTACGAATATGCAGGAGCTAAATCAGACTAAGGAACTAAAGAAAGGAAGCATAAACTTGCGAGTGGGAAATGGAGCAAGAGTTGCCGCCCTCGCAATTGGAGATTATGTTTTACCTTTGCCCTCTGGGCTTGTAATAGAATTAAGGAATTGTTTATACGTTCCTGAGATGTCTCGTAACATTATTTCTATTAGCCGTGTTGTTGACGACAGTTTTCATATTTCAATAAAGAACAATAGTTGCAATTTTTATAAAGATTCGATCTTTTATTTTTCAGGAATATCACAAAATGGGATTTATGTGTTAGATGATAAAACTCCTGTTTTTGCAATTGATACCAAAAGACATAAGATAGATAATTCAACTTACTTGTGGCATTGTCGTTTAGGCCATATAAACAAGAGACGCATGCTAAAGCTACATTCAGATGGGCTTATAGATCCAATCGATTCCGAATCATTGGAAACATGCGAATCATGTTTAAAAGGTAAAATGACAAAGACACCCTTTAGCAATAAAGGTGAGCGTGTATCAGACACTCTAGGACTCATTCATTCAGATGTATGTGGTCCTATGTCAGTCCAAGCAAGAGGAGGATTCAGATACTTCATTAGCTTCATAGATGACCATACTCGATATGGTTATATCTACTTGATGAGGCACAAATCAGAAGCCTTTGACAAGTTCAAATGCTTCAAGAATGAAGTGGAAAATCAATTAGGAAAGAAAATAAAGACGCTTCGATCTGATCGAGGTGGCGAATATCTTTCTAATGATTTTCTGAATTATCTAACTGAATGTGGGATATGCTCACAATGGACACCTCCCTATACACCACAACACAATGGTGTATCCGAGAGGAGAAACCGTAACCTATTAGATATGGTACGATCCATGATGAGCATGGCCTTACTTCCAAAGACGTTCCGGGGCTATGCCTTAGAAACTGCCCTCTTCACCCTGAACCGAATACCAACTAAATCCGCTAGTTCCACACCATATGAATTGTTCGTTGGTAGGAAACCCGTGTTCTCATTTATGAGAGTATGGGGTTGTTCAACATATGTCAAACGCATTGCGTCCGAAAAATTAGATTCTAAATCTGATAAATGTTTCTTCATTGGATATCCCAGGGAAACCATAGGGTATTACTTCTATCATCCAGATGATCAGAAAGTAATAGTATCCAAGCACGCAACCTTCTTAGAGAAAGAGTTTCTCGAAGAAACACAAAAGGGAAGCGTGATTGAACTCGACAAAGTTCAAGAGGAAGAAACACCGACTGAAACAACAGAAGCGATTGAGGTACCCGAAGAAGTCCCATTAGATGAGACTCATGTGGCACCTATTCATAGATCACAAAGAGTTCGTGAACTCCCAGTTAGATATGGTTTTCTAGTGGGAGATGATAACGAGGTTCCCGTGTTAGACGACGAACCCGAAAACTACGAAGAGGCTCATACTAGTCCAGATTCTAAAGCATGTCTTGAGGCCATGGATTCTGAAATGGATTCCATGTATACTAACCAAGTGTGGACTTTGGTTGATCCACCCGAAGGGATAATTCCCATTGGGTGCAGGTGGATCTTAAAAAAGAAGACTGACATGGATGGAAAGGTTAGCACCTACAAAGCTAGGCTGGTAGCGAAAGGATATCATCTGAAGCAAGGAATTGATTATGACGAAACTTTCTCTCCTGTGGCTATGTCCAAATCAATCAGAATCATGCTTGCAATTGCCGCTCATTTTGATTATGAGATTTGGCAAATGGATGTGAAAACAGCTTTCCTGAACGGAAACCTGCTTGAGGATGTATATATGATGCAGCCTGAAGGTTTCATATCGAAGGATGCAAATAAAGTTCGCAAACTTCAGAGATCCATTTATGGACTCAAGCAAGCATCTAGAAGCTGGAACAAGCGTTTTGACGAAACCATAAAACAATTTGGTTTCGAACAAAAATGCGAAGAAGCTTGCATTTACAAGAAAGCAAGTGGGAGCTCTATAGCATTTCTCATACTATATGTGGACGATATACTGTTAATGGGAAATGACATTGCTCTATTACAGTCAGTAAAAGTATGGTTATCCGGTAACTTCTCAATGAAACACCTTGGTGAAGCAGCCTATATACTTGGTATAAAGATCTACAGAGATAGATCGCGTAGACTGCTTGGTCTTTCACAGGCTACATACATTGAAAAGGTGCTAAATCGGTTTAGCATGCTTGAATCGAAACGAGGTAAATTACCCATGCTACATGGAGTAAAGTTAAACAATCATCAATGTCCTAAAACTGATGATGACAAACGACGCATGGCTGTAGTCCCGTACGCCAGCGCGATCGGTTCGATTATGTATGCTATGCTATGCACTAGACCTGACGTAGCGTTCGCGTTATCTGTAACGAGTCGTTACCAAGGGAATCCGGGAGACGAGCATTGGATTGCCGTCAAGAACATTCTTAAGTACTTGAGAAGGACTAAAGATATGTTCCTAGTGTACGGAGAATGAGATCTGAAAATTGAAGGATTTTCAGACGCTAGTCATCTCACAGATGAGAATGATTTTAAATCCCAATCAGGATACCTGTTTATCTTGAATGGGGGCGCGGTCAGTTGGAAAAGTTCCAAGCAGGGAAGCGTAGCTTTCTCTACGATCGAGTCAGAGTACATCGCTGTTGCGGAAGCAGCAAAGGAAGCAGTTTGGTATGAAAGTTCATTACAGAACTAGGAGTGGTGCCTGACATTGTCAATCTCATTACTCTGTACTGTGATAACAATGGAGCCATTGCGCAAGCAAAGGAATCACGGTCTCATAATGCATCCAAGCACTACCTAAAGCGATACCACATCATAAGAGAGATTGTGGCTAGAGGAGATGTGAGAATAGAAAGAGTACCTACAGAGGACAACATTGCAGATCCGTTGACAAAGACTTTAACCCAGAAAGTACATGATCGTCATTTAACTTCTACTGGGATAAGTTTCAGAAACAATTGGCTTTAGTCCAAGTGGGAGTATGTTGGGGTTTAGTGTCCTATAGTCAATTGTTGTAGGATACAAACTTAATGTAAATGAATTGTTCTTTGTATCATTTGTTTTAATGAGATATATGTTTTATAACTATATAAAAGGCAATCCCTTTTAAGCACTAAATAAAGTCTAATAAAAGGAAATCCGTAAGTTTGTTTAAAGTGATTATAAAGTGTTCATACAAGCATGAAGTGAGACAAAACTTTATAATAAACTAATAAACTTAAAACCACCCCAAGTCAAGTGATATGTTTAGGATTGATATATCACTGTTGAGACTTGTATGTAACAATGTCTTCTGTCCGACAGAAAGCCGATCTTACAAGCTTCATATATATAGATATCTGAACAGTTACATAGATCCGATGAAACGTCGTTCATTAGGATTGGGGATCCGATTTGAGATAACAGGATGGGTAGATTCATCCTTGTCACATGTTCATCTCATTGGTATTAATAGGTATAACTAATCCTCAGACTCAAAGGAATGTTAATTGGTCATCCTGAATTACTGAATGTGAGACTTTGATCCTGCGGTCCCACGATCCTTAACAGAGATGACTCTGGGGTGTGAACTGCAAAGGTTGGGTGTCACAGGAGGTAATGTCAGGGTAGTTATACATTGGATTGAGCATTTATCACTCCCGATTAATGGGAGATACATCCAAGGATCGCTTGTGGAAGACTCGACTCTAAATCCTTGCAAGGTGATAGCTTAAGAGTAAGAAATACATATTTCACTTAACCTATCTTTTTGAGTTGACTCGGCCTGTACAAGTAAAATGAACGTCTCGCTATATGTGACTTGACATCACCCATAGTCATAAGATTCATTTCAAGGATGTAGTTGATAAAGGATCGAATTATACTGTAACTAATACGGAAGGGTTAACGACAGAATCAACCTGTCTTCTTAACGGACTCTGGGGGAATGATTACAGACTTGCCAATAACATACTCAGTATATCATTCCGTTATGCAAGGATTAAATATAATTCTTGAAGAAATTAATTTAATAGTTGCATACGGCCAGAAGTAGTAAGAACCTAATGGATCACACATAAGACTTGGAACCAAAAGAGAGATGGATGTAATTAATAGATGGAAGCCCAATTGAGCCCAGTAAGGCCCATTTAAATGGAAGGGGCCGAAATTTATATATAATAAATAAAGGAATTATTTTAATTCCATTAATCCTAATTTGATTAGGTTTGTGAATTAAATTAATTAAGAGATAATTAAGTTAGGAGTTTTAATTAGATTAATATACTCCTATTATTATCCAATTAGGTTATTTATTATTATCCTAGATATATTAGATATATTATAAGATAATAATTGGGAATCCTATTCCGAATTGAATTCCTATTAAGTAACCTATTCCTATCTAACTAGGGTTTAGATACAAGTGATTATATATACCCCCTCTTTATGTGAATTTCGACCAAGCCCCATACCTCCCCCTTTATGATTTTCGAAATCCCTAGCTAGTGAGAGAAAGAGAATTCAACTTCCCGGTTTCGTGGACTAGAATTCATACGGCTTCCATCAATTGATTAATTTCATTCATCTCCTTTTCTCTTTGATCTTGTGTTGGTTAATTAGAGGCAATCTATTTTGGTTGCATCTCATAAGGGTTGATTTTAACTTAACCTCACCGTGTTATATTTCGTGTTTGGGAATTCGGAGAAGAATTGTGGGCGCTTCTTTAACAACGGTAGATTGTTCTTCAAAAGGTATTCCTTCTTATCCCTCTTTATATGAAATAACGATTAACGGATACTATGGCTAAAAGGAAATAGGCTAAATTTTTTATATTTCCGCTGCTATGCCTTAGCCTTAATTTCCTACAGTGAGGTATATTGAGGTCCGGGCATATTCGACTCAAGGCCATGTTCGGGTTTTAAAGAGTGCTTATGGGATTGATCCTAGTTGGGTTGATACGTGTCGTCGGGACATTCCATTCGAGGTAGGCCAAGAGCGGAAGAACAGTTTGTTGATTCCTCAAGTTCGTGATGGGGAGATCAATAGGATCCAATGGTGGTCCGTTCAACGAAGTGAGGGGCGTTGGAAGACCATCCAAGCATTTATTGGGAAGTGGTTTGATAAGCTTCGCCAAGACATACCCTTCGATGTTGGTAGAGCATTCGATATTGGTGGGGATTGGGAGATGAGTACCACGGAAGATGAAGTTCGGGGTGAGGCACTTATTGAGATATGGGGAGAAGCTCGTGAGGAGAAGGTGAGTCCGGTAATATGTGGAGTGGACTTCTTGAATTCATCTCGAACAACACCTTGGTTCGATTTGAGGGCTTGGTTCCGCTCAAAATGAACATGTCTCATCAATGCGTGGCAAGCAACTTGGGGTCAAGTTCTTTTTAAGAGAGAGTGTATGATGCGGGGCATCTCTCCCTAGGATCGGGTCCGGATGAGGGAAGTCGGAGGAAGAACCAAGCACGAGCGACAAGCAAGTTAGGAGGCCAAAACAGTGCCACACAACAGCTCAGGCACGCTCCGCGTAGTTTATAGCACGCTCCGCGTACTTGAAGGTTTGATCCGGAGAAAAGTCCAGGAGGTCATCTATGTGGGGCTTGGATTAGGCATGCTTCGTGTAGAGGGAAAACACGCTCCGCGTGAAAGAAGAAATGATCCGGAGAAAGTTCAGAGACCAATCCACGCGGGGCGTAAAATTATGCACGCTCCGCGTACCTTCATTTTAAGGAACTTGCTCCTTACTCCAGCTTCCTTCTTAATTACAATCCTGCCACTCCTTATTTACAACTCATGCCACTCCCTATTTTAAGTAGTTATGTTCTTTACCCTTTATTGTAATTTGGCAATTAGGTTTTAGATGATATAAATCATCTCTTTGTCATTGTAATAGTTAACTTTTTATCAATCAATATTAAATCTTCTTCAAGAAGCTTGTTAAGGTTTTCACCTTCAACAATGGGGAATTCTCATTTCCTATAGATTTAGTCCATAAAACCCGGGATTAACTCCTTCTAGTTTAGCTAGAGAAGAAATATCTTTGTTAGTTTACGATTAAAACTTTCAGACAAAAGTGATCTGTATCAAATAATTATTTTTTGGATTGAATCACTAAATTTAGTTAGCTTTTTTAACATTTCTAATGAGTATTGTATCCCAGTAGTATGCAGACAATACTACTAGTGTTAAATTAGTTGAAAATCCATTTAATACACCATCAGCTCCCTAAACTTATCTATAAAAATATATTGACTTTGTTTTGTATTTATTTGTCACGGAATAATCAAGTTCATGAAGTTGGTGATACATTTGCAAAGTGCATGATGCATATTTTTATGGATAAGTTCAGAGAGTTGGTGATACGAAATAATCAAGTTCAAAAAGCTGATGAGACACTTGCAAAGTTTATGAAGCAAATGTACTTTGATGGACATATCAAGGGAGCTGGTAATGTATTAGGCCTTGAAAATCAAAGTGAACTTATCAATGAACTACATTTTAGACAATTTGAGGAGGCTATAGGAATAGCATGAAAGTTGAAGGGTCATCAAGCTTTTTGGACAAATTCACAGATAAATTGACTATATTAATTTTAGACGAGTTAAAAAGGCTAATCAAAGTTTTTACACAACACACGACTCATATATTAACTAAGTAATGTTTGTTAAAAAATAAAACTAAGTAATGTTTGTTAATAAACTATAGTAAGAAGTAAACATAGCCTCTACTTAAATTATATATTAGTATTCTTTCGTCATAAATAAGGTTCATTAATTATTGTGCTTAATACATCTCTAATCCTTGGTATTTATCCAAAAGATTCAACTATCCCTATACTTTAAAAATGTCTTATTTACTTCCTAAATTTACTTAAAATGGTCTATCTATTAACTTTCTTCAACTAAAATTTTGTCCCTCTCAACTTTCCTAAAGTGTACTTATTTCAATTTCGCCAAAAAAATTATTTACTGTGAAACGTAGATTTCAAAAGGCAAATAAATAACTTTTAAACAAATTCAAGTAGTAAATAAGATGTTTTTAAATTATAAAAGGCTTAATAGGCACCCAACCCCCTAAACTTGTAACTTTTTTTCATCTGGTCCCTTCAACTTAGGGGACAACCTCTCAACCCCCTCAACTCTCCAAAAATATCACATACAGCCCCTTACACGCCTATGTTCGGTCAAAATATTGACCCGTGTAGAAAACGCGTTTGACTATTGACCACACCAATACCATGTGTCATTTTTTATTAAATTGTTCCATTGAGACCCCTGCTCGGCGATCAAGTCCATTTGTGCTCGGTGAGCAACTACTAGAGATGGATTTCGATCAGAATTCTTATGCCAGAATGGAAAATTTTAATAAAAAAGTGACACGTGACATTGATGTGGTCAACAATCAAGCGTGTTTTCTACACGGGTCAATATTTTGACCGAACATAGGAGTGTAAGGGGCTGTATGTGATGTTTTTGGAGAGTTGAGGGGGTTGAGAGGTTGTCCCCTAAGTTGAGGGGGCCAGATGAAAAAAAATTATAAGTTTAGGGGGCTGGGTACCTATTAGGGGATTATAAAAAGCAGCTGAGTTATGAATGTTTTAAACCTTATTGGCCTAATAATACATCTGTAGGTATATCTTAATCTCATTCAGCCATTTGGCAGTTAACAAAGAAGGTGTGTAACAGTAATAACTTGTCCACAATAAACCTGTGTGCATACCATCCACAGAATACAAAATCCATGCATTATTATCAATTAAGGAAATAAAATCATATCTAGAATCTCAAGTTTTAAAAAAAAAAAGTTGGTAACTTTCTATATTTCATTATATTCCATTCATATCGATGAACTAATATTAATAACGAAAAACTCAATCAATTCTCAGACATAACCATGAAAATGACTTCTTTGTTGTTCTTGGTGATAATCTTATTGATTCTTTCATCCACACCCAAACTGAGCTTAGCAAGTCAGGAAGAAAACGGATTTCTTATAGAAAAATCGACGGTGTTTATTTATAACGATATAGGAAAGGGAGAAAATGTGACGGTCCATTGTAAATCAAAAGATGATGATCTGGGAACGCATGTGTTACAGTATAATCAAAATTTTCATTGGACTTTCAGAGTTAGTCTTTTCGACAATACGCTTTTCTTCTGTGGATTTTCATGCCGTCATGGATCAGGTACTTATGATATTTATTATGCAAAAAGGGATTTCCAGAGACCAAGTAGAAGGTGCCCTAAAACTTGCAATTGGAAAGTTCGTAAAGATGGTGTTCATGGCTATGAACAATTTGGAAATGAAGATCAGTTTTTTGCTTGGAAATAAAACCTTGTAAGATCTATCTTTGAATGGAATAAAATCTTGTAAGATTCAATAAGCTGATAGTTTTGTTTTTATTCTTTGAGATTTGGTAAAACCTTTTATCCTACTCATTTACAACTCTTGAGAGGATAAAAGGTTTCATTTGGTTGGATCACGACACTAACTAAAATACGCTGTGAGGATGTTGTTAGAATGATATTGAAACTTTATTTTAATGAAGTATGTGAAGTCGTTACTCGATCTACTTGACCGGAAAATGCTATAATAGATATCAGACGACCTATTACATTTTTCAGAGATATAGTTCGTGAAAAATTATCTAATTATCTAAAACTAATACAGTTAAATATTTAACATAAATCACTTGTCTTATTTATGATTCTTTGGCACCGTAATAAAAGCATTTTACTATGGTCATATTTGGTAAATAGCGTTTTGGGATAAAAAGAGCGGTTTTGACCAACTTTAGAGGTTTGACCACTGAAACCGCTAATTGGAGTGTTTGGTGGAGAAAGGTTTGGGAGAGAGTTTTGGGATGAAAACGCTAATTTAGAAAAAAGCTCTTAAAATGAGCTTTTTCAATTAGCGTTTTGCAATATTAAAATTAATAGACTTCTTTAACCCTAATAGATAGACTCTCTCTTCTCCTGCGCCAAAATTAATGTCCTTATTCGTCTTTTTTGCACAAACCGCTATTATCAATCAGCTAATTTTTACCAAACAGGTCTACACAAACAGCTAATCAAATCAGCTAATCAAATCAGCTAATGTAATCAGCTAACAGCTAACAGCTAATTCCCAAAGAGGGCCTACATATATATTATATATATATATATATATATGCTCACTCTAGTATTAAAATTAATATGGAGGGAGAAGATCATGATACTCGTATCTAGGGTGGTTCTAATTCTGAGCGATTCACTTGCAAATCTGTTTATGACCTTGTTCGTGGCCACAGGGAGGGCACTACCTCGAGGCAATGGAAGAAAATTTGGGCGTAGCGTTGCTTGGCTAACAGCGCACCATAAGCTGTTAACTAATCAAGAGAGATTCCGGAGGCACTTGGCTTCTACTGAGAGTTGTGCTCGATGTTCTAATGCATGCGAGAATATATCCCATACTCTCTGTGATTGTCAGCACAATGGTAATGTGTGACGACTCCTTGTTCCCTCTCATCTACTACCTGTTTTTATTGCTAAATCAGATCTAGACTGGTTTTCGTGGTGCTTATGGGATAAGGAGCTAAATGTGAGTGCTAACTGGCAGATTACGTTTATTTCGTGCTGCTGTCTGCTGTGGAGATGACGTAATTGCTTCGTGTTTGATAGAAAAGAGGATATTCCCTCTAACCCATTGTTGATTATACAGTTTACTGTTAATGAGTTTCAGGAGGCCTGGAATAATTTGGGAAGAGGTAGTGGTGGGACTTCTTGGGTGGAAACTCTCGTTCACTGGGTGAAGCCTCCAGTAGCATGGCATAAACTTAATACTAATGGCTCGAAGTTAAGTGATGATTCAATTTCTGCCGGAGGGGTTATTCGTGATTGTCATGGGGAATGGGTGGCTAGTTTCTGCCATAACATCGGTATAGGTAACGCATATGATGTGGAAATTTGGGGTCTTTTTCTGGTATCTCTCTTGCTTTGAGCAGGGGTTGTCGATCGATTGAGATTGAGTCGGATAATGCCGAGATAGTGGCGGCTATTAATGAGGATAGAGATACTGCGTGTATTGGTCGGAACTTTTTCAAAGGTATCAAGCTGCTTCTCAGGAACTTCGAGTGTGTTCGTCTTCAGCATGTGTTCCGAGAGCAAAATCGGGTTGCTGATTTTATGGCTAGCAGCGCTCATGCTCTTGAACCAGGTGTTACACATGTTCTGCTCCCGCCGGTTGACATTCGAAGGCTGCTGCTGGATGATCTCGTGGGAGCTGGCTTTCCTAGGATGGTTCCGTCTTAGCTTCTTTTCTTTCTTTTTTTTTGTTGTTTCCTTTCTTATTTATAAAAAACAATGCTTTTCTTTTCCAAAACCAAAATAAATTTTGGAATTAAATAAATATAATTAATGGTTAATTTAAAAAAATTATGTAGTTTCACATTTGAATAAAAATGGGAATAACAACCTACATGACCAAATATGTGAAAACGGATAGTTGGAAGAAGTCAGAGTAAAATGGCAACACATCAAGAACACATATATCGTGTGGATCAAAATCGAAAGATTATGCTTGTCTATTTTTAATCCACACGTCATGCGGATTTTGAAAGTCACTAGAGTCAAACCTTTCTATTCTCTAATAAACCGATTAAATGGTTAACCGGCCAAATTAAGTTTAATGGACTGGTTAACCGACCACGTGCACCCCTAGGTGTAATTTACCCCTTTTGGTTGATGAGGCGCAATATTATTCAATAAAGGAGCAAATGGTTGTGGTTCTCAGATATGTAAATAATATTGATAGGTGATCAAATTGTTTATTGGGGTATAACATGCTTGTGAAACTTCTACAAAGAACAAAAGCCATTGATTATTTCTTTGCGAAGAACGTATTATCACTATCAAGGATAAAAAGTCAAGATTATGATGGGGCTTCTAATATGCGTAACGAGCTATATAGGAATGATGGTTGGGATAATTTATGTAAAAATTAACTTGCAAACATATAGGGAAGATGGTTGGGATAATTTATTGAAACAAGGCACTGATTTTTGTAATGCACGAGCCTAATATGGAGGATATTATTCAATGACGTGCTAGACGTCTTATTGATGGAGTACAAAAGACATATCGCCACTATTTTTCATACGGAAACCTTTGTGAAGGTATTTGATTACTCTTCATTTTGTTTAATTAATGAAATAATATAAATGATATATCATGAACAATTTTTATTCGTAGGTTATTAATGATATTGTTGAAGCATTGAACAACGTTTCACTGAGGCAAGTTCATAGTTACTTATGTGCATAACATGTCTTGATTCTTCAGATTCTTTTATTAATTCTGATCATTAAAGACTATCCTATTTTTTTAGATGAAGACTACTCTATCTTGTTGAGTTATATTCAGAAGATTTTTCTTTTACTAATTTTGATCATGAAAGACTACACCATTTATTGTTTTCTGTGTTGATTTATTGAGTTAGTATTAGTCTTACGTGTTGCAACAACTACTGTTGAAAAATGTTTTTCTACAATGAACATTATCAAAGATCGATTTATGCAACCGAATGTGAAATGGTATACTTGGAGATTATATATTCCATTGAAAAATAAAATTTTATGAATAAGTTTTTAAAGAGAGGTTGGCCCTGTTTGGTAAATAGTTTTTTGGGATAAAATTAGATGTTTGAGCCACTTTAAAGGTTTTGACTAATCAAACTTCTAATATTGGTATTTAGTGAAGGGAGGTTTCAAACAGTTTATTGGATCCAAAAGCTAATTTTGAAAAGGTTGGTTTTAGTAGCTATTTCAATTAGCTTATTGTTCTAACTCTTTTGAATGACACATTTACCTCTAATTACTACCTTTAAATCCTAAATAAAGGTTTTATAATGTATTTATTTAGGCCTAAACCATATGCAGCCCCCTGAACTTGTCAATTTTGGTCATTTTGCCCTCTGAACTTACGGGACAACCTATTTGCCCCCTCAACTATTTAAAAGTGGTATTAGCAACCCCTTATTTTTATTATAACAGAAACAAAATGAAATTCCAACATTAGTACAAGTGTTCATGGAAGTATTGGAACTAGCCTGAATATATATAACCTCATTTGGAGCTTGTTTTAGTAGTGCATAACCATATATGCAATTTTTACAAGAGAACTTGTGTATTGTCTATACTAACCTAATTTGGAGCTTATTTTAGTAGTGCACAACCCTTTTTATTATGACCTTGGTGCTTGCAATGAAAAATGTCATAATTGTTTCCGTTACAATGAAGATAGGGGGTTGCTAATACCACTTTTAAATAGTTGAAGGGGCAAACAGGTCGTCCCGTAAGTTCAGGGGACAAAATGACTAAAAGTGACAAGTTCAGGGGGCTGCGTATGGTTTAGGCCATTTATTTATCATTTTATACAAACAGCTATTAGTAATCAGCTAATTTTTACCAAACAAGTTTATACAATCAACTAGTCAAATCAGTTAATCAAATCATCTAACTAAAAAAGTAAGGGTTAAAGTGCAAAAATACCCCTAACATTTTAGGTCAGGAACAATTTTACCCCTAATCTTGGAAGCCAAGAGCAATTTTACCCCTAACGTTGATAAATTTGGTCAATTTCATACATTATTATAAAACACAGATATTTTTGTTCCTTATTCTGGACCGATTGTATAACAATTTGTTCTAAAAAAATAATTTCATGTTTTTTATAATTTAATAATAGAATTGGAGATTAATATTTATAAATTCGGTGAATTTTTTGAATTTTTTTATCCAATTTGTACAAAAAGACAGTATATATTTTTATTTTTATTTTACATCCCAACATATGTTTGTGATTTGTTATTGATAAAATGACGAACGTGTGAAGTGTAGATGCCAAGATTCATGACCGAGAAGTAGGGGTGGGCAAGGTTCGGTTAACCGGTCCATTAGGCAAAAAAATTAACCGAACCGTTTTCAACGGTTTTTTAACCATCCAAACCAAAACCGGTCCATATCAATCGGTTAACCATTAATTTCGGTTATGTTTTTCGGTTAACGGTTTTTAACCAATTCTCACTAGTTAACCAAAAATCAACAGTTAACCATAATTTTTACCCAACCCTAAATTTTTAAACAATATTAAAATACATATAATTTAAAAAATTCAAACGAAACGAATTCATATAGAAGTTCAGAATTTAAACATAAGTACTGAACTAAAAAATAATCCATCAAGTTTACATTTAAAACATAAAGAAATGTAAATAATATTTTATCAAAATACTTATGTTTAAAAGAAAGCATATTTTTTTTTTTAAGTAAAGCAGTATAATCTATGCTATATATTTATATTAATATATGTTATAATCTATGTTAAAGACTTTTTTTTTAATCTTTTAATATAATCTATGTTATATAATATATTAATTTTTTTAAAATTTTATATTTATTAAACGCTTCGGTTAACCGTTAACCGCGGTTTTTGAACACTCTAACCCGAAACCGAAATCGAAACCGGTATCTATCTATTTTTTTAACCATTAAGAAAACCACCGGTTCGGTTAACCAATTTTTCCAGTTCGGATTACTGGTTTTCGGTTTTCGGTTACCGGTTTGATCGGTTTTTTTGCCCACCCCTATCGAGAAGACAGTTTGATGAATTGTTTTTCAAATTGACTCAATTTATGGACGTTAGGAGTAAAATTGCTCTTGGCTTTCAACGTTAGAGATAAAATTGCATCATTTTAGACGTTAGGGGTAAAATTACTCCTGACCCAAAATGTTAAGGGTATTTTTCCACCTTAACCCAAAAAGTAATCAGCTGATAGCCAGGGGGCCCAAGTCCCTCTGGCCGCTGGAGGCACCTTGACCTCAAGTAGTTTCGGCCCCCTGTCTCAAAAAAAAAAAAAAAATCAGGATGTTGAATTAGCCCCCTAAAATTAATATATGTTAGGCTTGTCCACAATTCAAATTTTCAATATTTTTGTTCTATAAGTACTCCCTAAATCCAAAATTCTAATTTTTTTTGGGCCTGTTAGACCTCTCTAATTCTAAATTTCTAAGTTTGTTGCATGTTAGGTCTCTATAAATCCATATTTTTTTTTGTCTGTTAGGTCTCTATAAATCCAAATTTCTTTTTTTTTTACCTGTTAGGCCTCCCTAAATCCAAATTTCTAATTTTTTTGACCTGTTAGGCCTTCTGAAATCCAAATTATTAATTTGTTTTGGCCTGGTAGGCCCTCTGAAATCAAATTTTTAAATTTTTTCACTTGTTCAACCCTCTCTAAATCCAAATTGTTTTACATGTTAAGACTATTAAACGAAATCTAGCTTAATTTTGAGAAATTGTATATTAATACTTAAAAATTGATTCTTGACCATTCAAATTATAACACGCATATATAAAAAAATTGCGCAAGTTTGATTTAGCAAAAAGAAAATTTACGAACGCACATATAAAATCGATCCCCCAACCGAGTAATCATGTATTCGCCACTGTTAACCGCTAACGTAATCCGCTAAGAGAATGACATTAATAACAATGGAAATAATGAGGTGGCAACATTAAAACTCATATTTTGAGGAGTTGCATGAATATGGATAAAACTTTAAATAAGGTACAGAAAGGAAATGGAGACCAGTACTTCTCCTTTTTTTATCCCTTTACTATATTGTTTCAGTGTGAACGTACCCTTTATCTTTTCAATTTTATAACCACTTACGATATTTATTCTCAAGTGTACACACTACACTCCTCAAATTACAACCACTATCATTTCATTAATTAATTAATTAATTAATTAATTATAGTTAACTTCATAAACTCTTTTAAAATACATGATTAACTAACGGGTGTTGTTAAATCCAGCCCCAAATTCCCACCCCTAGCCCCATGAAAGGACGGAAATACCCTTTCATGGGTTTTGGGGAAGGGAATTTCTATTTTTTTTTTTGTCAATCCGACACGCGGGCGTGTGGATATCACGCCTCACCGCGTGGTCGGGCGTATAGATATCACGCCTCACCGTGTGGTTGGGCGTGATAGCCCCACGCCTCACCGCAAGGTCGGGCAGTTGGCTGTCACGTCCGACCACGCGGTGAGGTGTGTGTCTATCACGTCCGACCACGCGGTGAGGCGTGATAGCCACACGCCCGCGTGTCGGATTGGCAAAAAAAAATAGCTTTTTAACCCCGTAAATAGTTCATTAAACCCGTAAATAGGCCGTTAAACCCATAAATAGGCCGTTAAACCCGTAACTACAGAATTGTACTTAAAACCTAAAAAAACCATACAATTTAGTCCTAAAATCAGTAAAAATAATATAAGTTAATTAATAAATATTATTAATCACAACATATAAAACTAATATAATCTAGTCCAAACCTCTCTCCTTTTAGCGTATAGATTCTCCAAGTGACGAACACTCGGATGACAAAATAAACGTCATTGGGTGGCAATGGGAGGCACTGGAAACGTAGGATGTAAATAAAGACGTATGTAGTGATGATAATTCCCCAAATGACAAATCACAATCTCTCGCTCTGGTGGTCTTCCATCGTCCGAACGCATCGGCAGTATAGTGCAACATCCTAACTGTTGTGTAGTAAAGAGGAAAATTACTGCGTTCAATACAGATGCAGCAGCATATAAGTCATCCGGACTCACCATCCAGTGGGACTCACCACAACCCGCTCCTGCCCATTTAATACGTGTGAGGGCAGCATCAAATCTATTCCCATACACTGGCGCATACAGATCACGGTTTGCCCGCATCTCATTCTCTATGAGCACTCTCATCAGCTTCCACTCCTCTTGGTTATAAATGATGGCATCGGCTAAAACACGAAATCCACAGTTACCATCTGCTACAACATCATGGAATCCAGTAATAAATAGTACGATGAGACCTTGAACCCGATGTAAATGGTAGTAACCGGCGATATCCGCATCAAATACGACTGAAAATATTAATATATGAAATTTATCAATAAAAATATATTTACTTTAACTTCAACATATATATAAATGAAATAAAATTTACCCGGCATTTGGCTGTTATGCACAGATGAGGATGAGGAACGGCCTCGACTACGACTACTCCTCGAACCTGAGGACCGTGCTCGACCTCGTGGTGCCTAACTATACTCCCATGCACTCGGATTTCGTTTTGTTGATGAATTTCCCTTTGGTCTACCCCTAACAGTGTCTTTGACCTCAGGTTCTTTGAAGCCACTTTGTTCCGGGTTTATCTGATCATGAATCATCATCGATATGCTACGCACCATTGAAAGATCTATTTTTTCAACCTTTTCCACAAGAGATTGAAAAAATCGGTGATCCTCAGACCCGTCAGCATATACTGGAGCAGTAACGGGTATGTCACTCAACCCTTCAAACGCAAAAGATCTCCAAAAAGGATGGATGCGGTCAACACGGACCGATTCATCTGTGTCAATATAAGTTTTAAGCTCACATGCACACGGAATGCCATGAGTCATGGGCAACACACATCCGCATTCACTTACCACATCCATACTCAATCCGTGCATACGCTTGAGCTCATTATTTAGTACAGCCAAGCAGTAATGTGAAACGTGTAAGTCGAGATATATGAAAGGTGCTCCACAGTGATTCACCACAGATCTTCTTCTCGAGTCCTCGAGTGAGTATCTGATTATATACAGTGAAGGATTACAAAACTAATGTATTAAATTTTAAAAGATTAAAGCAAATAACAGAATAAATGTCTTACTTGATCGCCTCGATCTGAGCCTCAATGTCCTTATGCACCTTCGCCCACACTGTATCGAGTGCACCAGTAGATGAATTCAACCACTGTTTCAACTGTGCATGTGAACTCTCCACTCGACAGGTTGTGGTGTTTCCTAAGTGCAACACCTTGTTCGTCCATGCTCGACAAAACTTCTCTTTATGCACTAGCCATGTGGTCTCCACGTAGTCTATCACATGAGGCCAGTTAGCAGTAGTATTTTTCATGGCTACCACTGCCGCCTCATATTCGGCTACTGTCGGGGCTTCAATTATACGTTTCCATTTAGAATTCTTAAAAATTTCACCAAACCTCTTCATTCCACTCAACTTGCCTACTCTATCCTCCACATCTTTATTAATATGCCATGTGCACAATAAATGATGACTATGAGGAAATACCTCACGAACCGGCCGCATCAGTCCTAACTCCCGGTCTGTAGCAATGGCTGTCGGATGCACATCAGGTTGGAGCAAAAGCTTCAATTTTTGTAACACCCACATATAACTACCCTCAGTTTCATCCTTCATGATTGCATAGGCGATCAAGAAGTTTTTGCTTGAAGGCGTCATTCTAATGATTTCAAAGAATGACATCTTATACTTGTTTGTTTTATATGTTGAATCCATACCAACAAACAAGTAATAAGATCGGAACAGTGTGATCGATGTTGGATGTGCCATAAATAAGTGAGTCACGACATTGCTGCCCGGCACCGCTTGCGTCCAATGTATGTAGTCATTATCTATAGCAAGCCGATAAAACTGACCGATTACATCCCGACCCTCAAAGCTCTCAGTCCTGATTTTCTCCCTGTAATTATAGATATGTCTTTGTGTCGGGCAATCCTCCGGATGTTTTTCTTTGATTGCAGTAAAAATAGCACAAGGCTTAGCTTGAGCTGAACTCATTTCACGAACAAGTTTTTTGGAAGCCGGGCTTAGTCCACTCATCTGTCTATAGCCCTGACGATATACAGCCAACTGATGACAGTGCTGTCCTCTATCTCCAGGAATCTCATTCACCACCCAACCGCCCAGTTCAGCGATTTCCATAACCTTTATATGGAATTTGCAACCACAGTACTTTGTTTCTGTATTCTTCCGTAGTATAACATCCATATCCATATCCTTTTTCCTTTTATAATTCTTAACACCACGAGCACATTTAACTAATATCCACATTGACTTGCGCCCCGTCTTGTGGGACGTTGTGGTTAACTCGAACTCGATCCCAATTGTCGTCTGTTTTGCCCAGTTAACAGCTTCATGATATGTTTGAAACGTTTATTTGGGAAAAAACTGCGAACTGTAATCTATGTCGTTTCCGTCAAATTCTTCCCACAAAACCTCCTGTAAATGATAATAACGAACATTACATTCCAAAACGTGACATTTCTACAGCGTTTCCCGAAAAACAGCCACAAATATGCTCGGGCGCGTGAGCATCACGCCCTACCATGTGGTGGGGCGTGTGAGTATCACGCCCGACCATGCGGTGGGGCGTGTGGGCATCACGCCTCACCATGTGGTGGGGCGTATAAACATCACGTCCCACCTCATGGTGGGGCATGTGGCTATCACGCCTCACCATGTGGTGGGGCGTGATACTCATACGCCCCACCACATGGTGAGGCGTGATGCTCACACGCCCGAGTGCCGAACCAGATTTTTTTTTAATTCAAATTACAAAAATGCAAGGAAGTTCAATCGAAAAAATACCTCGAATTCAGACACAGCATCACTCTCGTCTCCTCCCGGTGATAACGGATTGTCTTCCATCAAACGTGTTGTCTTTGATTCGGATGAAAATGTATTTAGGAGACTTTGAGAGAGTTTGGGAGGGATTGAAATTTTCAGTTTTTGGTTAAAGGGCGGTTACGTCTTTTTTCGGGGCTGGAAGTGTGAAAATGGGACTGGGTTTAGTAACCCACTTAAGTTTTTATATCCATGAGTCTAAGAAATTTTAGGAAGTCAATAAATTATTTTAAACAAATTCAGACGATAGAAAACTAACGAAATATTCTAAAAATATCTTACTATCTCCTTACACTTACTTATACCTAAATTTAATGCAGCAAAGAGTCTTTTAAAATTAGTAATCTTTTGAGTTCACTAAATTTTGAAGGTATCTTATTGAAATGTGGAGGTTTGATTTATTCTTTACGTACCTTTTTAAATGTTTTTCTTGAAAATGATTAATAACTGATTTTCATTATCATGTAAGAAATATGTTCACATTTCTACTGTACTCTCTCACTCACATGTACAGCTACCGTTATTAGAAGTTGGTGTGATACTATAATGTATCATATTCATCAATTAATATGAGAATTAAATTTTATAATAATCTTAACCTTGCTTCTTGAATCTGTTCAAATTCTTAGAAGGTGTTTATTTTTAATGAGATTTTCCACTATTTTATTATAAAATGGTTTGCAGTGAATGACCAAATAATGCATAGTCATTAAGGTTCATTTGATCAAAATGATGTAGATTAAGTCGATATTGACGGTTTTAGTTTTAAACCGACAAAAAATGCAATCTTCTCAAACCTAGCTTGAAGGTTGAGTAAACCTAAAGGAAATAAATTATTACTCCAATGGAGGCTCAAAGTGTAATATATCGAAAGTTGTGTTTCATTACAAAAGAGAGAAGTTTTATACCTTCCCCAATTCTAAGAGTAAATGACTAAAAGGCCACACTAGGATTACAAAGATAGATTATACCTCTAGGGGTAAAATAGGAGTGGGGATAATTAATGGTAGTTCAGTAAATAGAGGGGAATGGAAAAACAGTAAATAAGGGGTGACAGATCTTGTTCCTCGCGGGAAGATTTTAGGAAGGAAGTATTCCTCAACCCAGGCACGCTCCGCGTGAGTGAAGTCCTAGACTTGGTTTGCCTTGGCTGCTCATTCCAAGCTCCGAGTGGCTGTCTTTACGCTCCGCTTGATTGAAGTCCTGGACTTGGCTGGTGTTGGCTGCTCGGTCCATGCTCCGTGTGATTGACTTGCTGGTTTATTCCTCCTCGGCTGGATCCTCATTGCCTGCACGAGCCTTGAAGCCACGCTCCGCGTTTGCTGTTCCACGCTCCACGTTCCTCGGCTCCAGGTCCGCTGATAGGCAAGTGATGTTCTCATCACAAAACCATTGCATTATATATCTCTTTTTTACAAATTTATATTTAATTTTGAATTGGGATAAAGTATTTCCGTATTAATGATCTCACTCCGTCAAAAATTAGCCTTATTGGTAGATAATCTATAAATTTCACTTTAAATTCTCATCGAATTTTATGATTTACCCGATCTCGGGAGTGGTACCTTTACCTAAATTTTTCCTTTACCAAAAAAATAAAATAAACCCACAATCTACAACATTATCCATTTAACAGAGAGAGAGAGAGAGAGAAATGCGTGGTTGATTATCGGAGCTCTATACTTGTTTCTTTTCTTTCATTGTGCGTTTGTGGTCCTCTTTATTTGCATTATTTCTTGTACATGAATTTCATACACATTGACGCTTAATTTACCCCATGTAGGAAAAATATATGTACTCTGCAAAAATATTTATATTATTGGGTCATGAATAAAAGAATAAATACATTATCTTAACTTTGACATATCCATTTACCTAATTTCAAAAAATCAAATCACTTCAAATATACATTTCTTGTTTTAGTAGAAAAATAAAAATCACAAACTCGATCCGTCCAAATTCAGACCAAAATTAGATCGGAAAATGGAGAATCTAAAGGGTATTTGTTTCAGTTCAAAACACAGAAAATATAGTATTTAATTAGATATATTTAATAACATCTTTTAACTTCTTTTGAAGCAATTTTTTTTAAACACCAACATTTTAGAGTTTTTCACATAAAGTTTGTTTTTTAAAATTTTTTCAAATGCGATATATGAACATCTGAGAATGAATGTGAAACCTAAATTCGGAAAAATTAGAAAGATAGACGAGACATTTTCTCGATTTCAACAACTATATGGTCTCCCAGCAGAATATCTAGAGCAAGTCGGTATCGAAAAACGGTAACGTGCATACTTTCGTATCCGTCGATATAATATAATGACTACAAACATTATAGAATCATGGAACGCGGTTATGGTGGTAGGAAGACGTTTACCTATCACAATATTGGTATAGCATTAGAGCTACTGTTGAATGATGGGTTTATGAAAGACAACAATCGGCTAGTAAACATTTTAGATATTACTACCTTCGTTTCAAATTATATGTTTTTCTAGAGACTTTTTTTTTTTGTTTCATTATACATGTCATTTTATATGATCAGTATACATTAAGTCATCTTTTTTCCTGCTATAAAACGTGTGTTTATGAAAATTAATTAGAATAATTGACTTATTATAGTTTAAATAAATAGTGGAATCAATAAATAAATGACAATAATATCTTTTCTCTAATATTCTTAATTTCTATGTAACTCTAAACGATATGTAATATGAAACAAAGTGAGTATATCTTTTGAATATTGGATGCTATATAAATATATTAACATAACAACTTTAAATTTCAGGATCACGACAACATCATTTGTTGCATTAGGCTGAAAAGAAGAGGATGAGTCATGTTGAAAAAGATAACAACTTTTATCTTTATCTTATTTCTAATTAATCAAACTTGCAAAATGAATCACTAATAAAAATAGGCAAAAAGCATATTTAAGCCCTTGAACTTTACATGTTTTAAGGGTTAAGTCTCTGATCAATAATTTTTCAACATTGAACCCTTGATCAATGATTTTGTAATGGATTTGGCCTTTATTTAACTTTTCATCGATTTTGGGAGAGGAGAAGATTGATTTGACGATTCTAATGCTCAAAATACAAAATAGGAGAGGACAAGATCGAGTTTGGAAGAACCTATCAGAAATTAATTTCTTATTACTTTTTAGTCTTTATTCATCATAGTCAATGAATTTTTATTTTTATTTGTCCACGTCAATAAGCTGAATCGCCCTAATGGTGCGTACCGTCCAAACTCGACGGAAAAGTTAAATAAGCGTCTAATCCATAACAAAATCAATGGCTCAATGTAGAAAAATAATTAATCAGGGGTTTGATCCTTAAAATAGATAAAATTCAGATGCTTAAATATGCTTTTTGCCATAAAAATATACACAAAATTCATCTATGTTGCAATTCGCTTCCAATTCAGTTAGTAAAGCAAACCGAGATGCTCTAACTCAACCTCAAAGCTACCTTGAAGGGGATAGATTGTTTCACATTTATAAATTACGACACACTATTTTCTATAGCTAATCAATTTGAGATACTTAGATAATCTCCAACCTAACGTCAAATTGATGTTGACAATGAGATTTGATGATGATTGGCTCTTCAACCATTATATTATCATTTTAATGAATACAGTTTCTCTCCAACAAATTTTTACATTAAAAAATGGGAAAAGTACAAAAATAAACCTTGTGGTTACACCCATTTTCGAACAACACCCATTTGGTTTAAAAGTTTGCAAAGTGGTACCATGTACTTCATTCCGTTAGCACACACATACCAAATTGACTAACGGTGTTAAAAGTCAAAGGAAAAAGAGTTAATTTGGTCCTTATATTTATTTATTTTTATAAATTGACCCATTTATTATCTAACTATCACAAACAAACCCCAAAATAGAAAATAAAAATCAAATATACCATCTTCTCTATCTCTCTTTAATTTCTTATTTTGTTTTCTTCTTTCTCTCTCCTCTCTCTTAATTTCTCTCTCTAAAATAAATAAATAAATAAACCATATTACCATTTTGCTAAAAAGCTAGGTGTTAAATCACCTAAATCGGAAAGCCGTGTAGCTCCTCAACCCCTTTTTCATACAGTTCGACTTCTCAATTCGTAAGTTGTTATCTTCATCTTCCAATTCAGTTAATCTACTTAGAAAATCGCGGCCACAAGATATATGTCTCAGTTATTATCCGTTTTTAACTTTAGGATTATGTCTGTATTAGGTTTATAGTTTATGATAGTGGAATCTTAATTGGGTTTGTTCTGTAGAAAAATCTGGATAAAAACTTCAGTTGTTGGGTTTGAGTTTCGCAATGGTGAATTGCTGATGGTATATCTCTACTGCCTAAGTGTGTAGTCTTTGTTTTATTGAGTTTCGCTATAGTGAATTGAGTTAATATTACTATTCAAACCATTGAATATATGCTTTACCCACATTTAACTGTAAGCAACTATTTGAATTGAGTCCCAACCCAGAAAGCTTCAATGAATGGAGTACTAATGCGTCTATTTGAGAATTCCTATTGAAATTGAAAGGGTTGATGGGGATAGCTTTATTTTAGAGAGAAATAAAAAAAAAGAGGAGAGAGAAAGAAGGAAAAAAAATAAGAAATTAAAGAGAGACGAAGAAGATGGTATATTTGATTTTTATTTTTTATTTTGGGGTTTGTTTGTGATAATTGGATAATAAGGGGGTCAATTTATAAAATTAAATAAATATAAAGACCAAATTAACTCTTTTTTCTTTGACTTTTAACACAGTTAGTCAATTTGGTATGTGTTTGCTAACGGAATGAAGTACATGGTACCACTTTGCAAACTTTTAAACCACATGGGTGTTGTTCGAAAATGGGTGTAACCACAAGGTTTATTTTTGTATTTTTCCCTTAAAAAATTTGATGCAACATTAAATAATATTTTTTACTTTTTTATTTACTTTATATAACCATTGGATGGTGATGAACTTTGACAAAGTAAGCTCATCCAATGGTAGAAAAAACAAAGTAAGCATAGAAGATATATATATATATGATTATATACTTTGTTATATAATATTATTTTTTGAAATGAATCTTTTATTTGAAGAGGTGAAATGAAGAAATGGAATGGAATGAACAAAAACACTGTAGTAACATCAAAAATAGAGAGATAAAATGAAAAAAATACAATTTGATGTTGGAAAAATTATCAAATGGATTGTAGATGGTTTTAATACTCATTATGCTTAGAGATGGAGATATGAAGTGCGAAATTTGCAAAATTGGACATATATCAATGACTCAATATTGGATGTCTAAACATTGAATTAAGAAACCTTGGTATCATCTTAAAAAATTTGATTTAGCTCACCCAAAAAGTAATAAATGAAAAGATTTTCTCATACCTATAAATCACTCATTATATTTATGGCTAATGGGGTGGTTTCAAATTTAACTATTTATGGCTCTGCTCTGCAGTCTGAGTTTAATGAAGGGTGGAATGGTGCTGTTCGGGTGGGTTCAGATCCGGGGTTATACAACGTGGTTACCTTCTGCTTCAAACATTTACAAAGCTAATTGTGATGCCTCTTTTTCGGTAATAACATCAAATGGTACGTTTGGGATGGTGGTTAGGGACTGCAACATATATGTATCAATGTCTGGTGAGGGTATGATTGGTTTCACAATTTCAACACTACATGCAGAGCTTCTTGCGATTCTCTCAGTCCGGGTAGTTCGTGATTGTGGTTATCAAATGATTTTGGTACGTAGCATCTGACTCGATCTCAACAATCCAATTTCTTAAATGAGATCAAGTTTTGACAAATTGGTTGGGTGTAAATCTAAGCCATATTTTCGATGTGGCACGTGTTTTTGTGTCAATCGAATTTGTGTTTGAGAGACACCAAGTAAACACTGTTGCACATAATTTAACTGTTTAGACACGATCTCCTTCTCAGATGGAAATTCTCATAGAAGATTTTGTGTTTGCGTTTTTTCATGTATTCGTAACGATGTTATTTCTCTTGCTTCTTTTTGGTTATAAAAAAATGCAGCACAAATGATGAAAAAGTCTGGAAATTCTCTAAATTAAGTGGTGGCTAAGTAGGTGTAGCTTTGCACAACACGTACATGACTTCATTATCATGGTACAGTTTCAAAAAAAATTCAAACAGTTAATGTCCAAGGCAAGATCTGTATTAAATATTTGTTTATTGTTAAATGTCCCAATTAGATTAAATAGACTTGATAATATTCTAATAATCCTAAACTTTATATGACCTTATGAGACATCTTAAAGGCAAAGAAACATTTGAGCGGTCAATTAGCCGACTCTTCATCTCTCAGTCTCATATTTTTGCTTCACTTCCCTATATTTTCTGCAACTGTCACTGTCTAATTACCAAACACAGAAACAAACCCATAAAAATAATACTACTCTCTTATATGACTTTTTAGGTTTATCCATATTTGTTATTTTCGTATGGTGTTTTATATTATTGATGTATTTCTTAAATTTATTATATTTATATAAGTTATATATTTGATTCTGTTGTTATTAGATTATAATTGCTGTTACGGTTTGCTGTTAGCTGTTACGGTTTGCTGTTGCTGTTACGGTTTGTTGTTTGCTGTTGGAAAAAGCTGCTTTTCCAAAAAGCAGAGATTCTCTGCTTTTGTAAAATGCTGCTTTTCGGGTGTAAAAGGCAAACAGGAGATTACTAACCAAACACGTAATGCTGCTTTTCAATTGTAAAATGCAAACAGAAGATCACTAACCAAACACCTAAAACTCTCCCTTTTAAAATGAAAAGGCAAAAGGAGGCTGAAAAGGAGCAACCAAACACCGTTAAGTAATATTTGATATAGGAGTTGTTTTTGTTAAATGTTGAAAAAACCAATGATGGTATATTTAAAAAAAAAATAGCTTTATACATTAAACCCTCTTGAATTTGTTCAAAAAAAATTGATTGGCCCTCTGACTTTATATAATTTCTCGTTAGCCACTTAACTTGCTTCAAATAACATATTAACCATCTTAATTTGTATAAAATAACATATTAGTCCCTGAATTTATTTAAAGTGACATACATTTCAATTTGTCTAAATTCGTAAAAAAATTCAAAACTTAAGAAATAAAAGACTAATTCATGATTTTAAATCTTTGAAACAAATTAACTTTCTGTGTTGTATATTTTCATAGCGTTTTTATAGATTTAGGGAGGGTGTTTGGTTACCTACTTTTCACATCTTGTTTGCCTTTTTACGTTAAAAGGCAGAGTTTATTGTGTTTGGTTAGACACCTCCTGTTTGCCTTTTACAGCTGAAAAGTGGCTTTTTACAAAAGTAGAAAATCTCTGCTTTTTAAAAAAGCAGTTTTTTCTAAAGGAAAACAGGAAGAGGAACCAGCAAACATCAAGTAGCCAAACAGACCTACTTTAAGCAAGTTTAGGAGCTAAAGAGACATCATGTAAATTCAGCGAGTGAATTAACTTTTTTGGACAAATGCAATGAGCAATTGATGTATTAAGGGTCCGTTTGTTTTACCTACTGTTTGCTGTTTGCTGTTGCTATTTATTGTTACTGTTACGGTTTGTTGTTTCCTGTTGGAAAAAAACTATTTTTCCAAAAAACTGAGATTCTCTGCTTTTGTAAAAAGTTGCTTTTTGGGTGTTAAAGCAAACAGGAGATCACTAACCAAACACCTAATGTTGTTTTTCAGAGGTAAAAGGCAAATAGGAGGTCACTAACCAAACACCTAAAACTCTCCATTTTGAAGTGAAAAAGTAAAAAAGAGTATGAAAATGAGCAACCAAACACCCAAAGTTATAAATAAAACCTAGTTTTTGTTTGGATTAGTGGAAGAGTTAAATGAGATAATGAAAGTGAATAGAAAACAATATAAATGAAAGTTAAAAATTAACTATCAAAGTTTATAGAATATATTCTTTTCATTTATTTATATAAGTCATTCTAATTAAAAAAAATTAAATATAAATCATTCTAGTTTTTTAAAAAAAAATTAGTTTAGTTATAAAATAATCTAAAATTACTTATAATGAAATAGATAGAATAAAGGCATAACACCTATTTGGATCTCTAAACTAAAGCTTCAAAGTCAATTAGGACCTTAAACTATTAAAATCGTCAATTAGGCCCCTGAACTACCTAAAAATCATCAATTGAATCCTCATTCTAAACAAAAATCTTCAATTGAGGCCTCATCGGAATCATTCGGTTGAACAGTTTCATACATTTTTTCCTAAACTCATTTTGAACCAACACATAGATTATTACAGTCTATATCAAATAGTCACAGTTTCCGATTTTAGAGTAGAATAGAGACTTAATTGATGCTTTTTACTTAGTTTAAGGACTTAATTGATAATTTTAATAGTTTAGGGTTCTAATTGATTTTGAAGCTTTAGTTTAGGGATTAAAATCGACGTAATGCCTAGAATAAATGATGTTTGAGAGTTTTAAATACGAACAGAAAATGAAAGTTAGAGGCTGCAAATAAAAAAAATATCAATGAGATTTCATTAATCTTCATTTAGGTTAAAAAGAAAAACTCTCAAACATATTTCCTCAAAAAAAAAAAAAAAAAACTCTCAAACATATATTATGGTACTAAACACTTATAAGCTGCACGTTCTTAATTTTGGCGTTTTTTCATAACAAAACAGAATTAAGATTCACCGAAAAACAAGTGCTTACTGTCCTCTCTGGCTCTCTCTCTTTCTATCCTATGGTCGGAACTGAAGTGTCGACCTTTTCCCATCTATTTCCCTCTCTATACACGTGTCTATACATACCTAAACGCGTATATAAAAACCCCAACTTTGACTCGAAATTCACCAAATATCACTTCCACTCAAAAACCCAATCCTATAAACAAGACAAACCCTCCACCCTTTAATTATCCATCTTCCGCCGATATTACCGCCGCCGGCAACGCCATCTCAATCCCTTTTAACTGCATTATCCAACAAAAGATTCAATTTTGAGCGTCAGATACCTTTAAACTTAAAAACCCAGTTCTCGAAATCACAAAATCAAAATGAAAATCAAAAAGCTCCGAGGTTTCAAGCTTAGAAGGAAACTTGTAAGAGTATTCCGGTGGATTACCCGATCGAGTAAAACCCCGACCCGTTTTCCATCTATATCCGTTCCACTGAAGTCCAAAATCTCGGCCTTGGCTCGGAGGTTAAAACGGGGTGGTGCGAGTTCAGGCAATTCAAAACAGGGATGTATCGAGCTGGGGAAGGTGGTACCGGCGGTAGTACCTAAAGGACACTTGGCAGTTTACGTGGGCGAATCAAATGGCGACATTAGGCGAGAGTTGGTGCCTGTGATATACTTTAATCACCCGCTGTTTGGGGAGCTACTCAAGGATGCGGAGCGGGTATATGGATACAATCATCCCGGTGGAATCAAGATTCCGGTCGTCTATTCGGAGTTTGAAAAGGTTAAGATGAGAATTGCAGCACGGAATCATTACCTTCGGAGTAGTAATTAGAAATTTAATACCAACGTTTTTTTTCCTTTTTTTGGAAAATGTTATTAACATTAAGGTTGATAAAGTCGAATCTTAATTACTTAAATTTAGTAGTAATTAGAAACTTAATGTTTTTTTTTTCCTTTTTTTTTTTTGGAAAATGTTAGTAACAGCAATTTTAACATTTAAAGGTTGATAAATTCCAATCTTAATTACTCCCATTTGTTGAAAATTTTAAATGTTTTTTTTTCTTATAGTGAATGCTTTTGAATGCTTCTTCTTGCTTCTATTAAATTGCCACGTGCACAATATCGTCGGAATGAATATTTGAACAAAAATGTATAAATTTTTAATACCCATCAATTTTTTTTTTATATAGAAAATGCTTATATATTATATTAGATGAACAAGTTCAAGTAGAAAACAACAATAGCAAGGAATAAAATCTTGCTCAAATATAGGCTAAAGCCTATTAAAAAAACCATAAAGAGAATAAACAGACTAAAACTTTTAATACACATCAAAATTTGTTTGTAATTTTGTTCGAAACTCTGCCTCATTTGTTTTTTTTTTAAATGCTTATTCTAGAATCGTTTCAAAAGAAATTAAATAACTAAAATTTAATTTCACTAATATTCAAATTCATCTTTCATGAAAAAAATTAATTTAATAATAAAATACTTAATTTCATATTTAAATTTAATTTAATTTAATAATAAATACTTAATTTCAAAATTATTGATGCCTTCCAAATATTTGGGCCTTAATTTTTAGAGGAATTAGACCACGAGCCTTACTGGCCTTTCTCTAAGGCATACCTTAATTTCTAGAGGAATTAGACACAGGCCTTAGTGGCCTTTCTCTAAGGCCAGCCCATGAGGTGAGTTTTAATGTAATCAAGTTGCATCATTGAGAATTCAGAAACTCTTAAGAACTCAGATTGAAAACCTAGTGGATTCCCGGTTCGACCGATCCAGGTCTGACAACATATTGCTGATGAATGTATCTCAATATTAATGTATATGATGTTAAGGTATCCCAAACTGACATAATTTATAAAGAAGAAATTTATAACTATTTTTGCTAAGTTGGCACATTAGAAATCAAAGAGAGAGTGAGAACTTTTGAAAATCTAATTCATGCACAATGCACAATGTATTTGAGAAGCCAAGAATCTCGAGATGCTACCATTACTCCATATTAATTGTAGGGTCATGACAATAACTGGAGGACGTCGATCGGCCACCACACACAGAATTTCAGAACCTACTTAAACCCACAAGAATGGCAGCAACACACAATGAAATAAATATAAATTGCAAATAATAAGAAGGTAGACTTTAAAACCCTTCAGATGTTACATTCTGAGCTACTATCCAGTTTTCCGTAGATGTGGAATCATGAACATATACGACCAGACTCTCGAATAGAACCCGAGTACAGCAATCTGAATTTGTTGAAATAGAAACAGAACTTACACAAAACAGTTTCAAATGTATAATTTGAAACTTTCTGTTGCAATTAACAGAATAAGGATTCTCAAATTAATCTTTTGATTTCAAGAATCGAAAACAGAAATAATGGAATCCTGCCTTTCCACTCTAAAAGCTTTTTTTGTTTCTTCTGTATCTTTTACCTTTTCTCAATAGCGTTTATTTTCCCTTTCTAAAAAAACGGCTCTCTCCCCTCACAAACTGTTATTTTCTGAAGATATGATACATATTAATGTTGAATGAGTTGATTTTGATCTTAAATCAACGACTAAATCCGTAGAAAATATGAAATTCCTTATTATTGAAGGTATGAAACCTTAACAAGCTTTAAAGATAAGAATATATTTTTAATTCATCAAAAGTTGAGTTGATTACAAAGAAAGAGATGCATTTATATCATCTCAAAACCTAATTAACAAATTACATAAAGGGGTGGCATGGATGGTAATTAAGAGGTGGCAAAGTTGTAATTATGAATGAGCTGGAGTGAGGGGCAAGGCTGATTTACAAGGCTTTTTAAAGAGCCAGACACGACGTGTCGGAATAGCGACACATCATGTCAATTGATTAAAAAGAATCAGAAACTCTCCATTAGACCCATACGGCGTGTGGCTCTATTTTTCAGCATAATAGGCTTTCTTTTACCTTAGTGTGTTGCCCATTTGGTCCGACTTCTTCTACCATTTGTCCACTTTCGTCTAATCGATTAGATGCCCACATCATTCACTCTCTCTTGAAAAAAACTTGACCTCAAGTTACTTGTTGAGTATGGATGAAACTTATAGACCTCGAACGGACTCAAAGTTTTCAAATCGAACCAATGTGTTGTTCGAAATGAATTCATGAAGCCCATGCCATAAGATTCCGGATTCACCTTCTTCACACAGACTTCATTCCATATTTCAACTTGTGACTTGCCCTAGTTCTCATCCTCTTTGATATTCGTCTTCCACATTGATGCACTTCGACCGATATCAAACGGAATATCTCGTCGAAGTTGGTTAAATCACTCCTCCACAATATCTTGGAGGCTCTTCCAAAATCCCACCACATGTTGAACCGACCAACCCCAGACTTTCTTGATCTCCACTTCACTAACTTGAAACATTGTCAACAACTTTCTTCCGCTAGCCTACCTCAAACGGAATGTCCCGACGACGCATATCAATCCAATTTGGAGCGATCTCTTGAGCAGTCTGCAAACTCCCAACATGACTTTGTGTTGAATTTCCTGGAATTCTCTATACATCACGTCATCAACGCGGACGCTATGCTTAACCTCTACTCACTCATTGTCGACATCAAATGGAATATCTCGATGGCACTTGTTAACCCACATCATAGTGATCCCCAAGAACACTCGTATTAGCTCCTCCCTTTTCTTGAGTTAACAATCTCGAGATTTCTAGATTCGCCTTTTCACTAACTTGGGCACTATTGATGCGTCCCCACCTAAGGTTAGAGATGAGGACTCACTAAGGGATAAGTGTACCCCGTCGTTATCAAGTAATAAATTTCTAGGTTTAAGTCCAGGTTATCGTCCACATGATTTATTTCTGCAAGTACCGAATTACTAAGTCTCGGATGTTATCTAGGCTTAAGGGGTTTGAGTTGGTTTTGTTTAATTAATCTACTCCTAGGTTGGATTGCACTAATCCTAACTAGATTATCTAATTCTGACTAAGTTATTCTAACCCTAACTAAATTACTCTACCCCTAATTAAGTTAAACTACTCCTAAGTGATCTTTTGTCAATGCAATTATCTAAAGGATCATGGAGGGATACGATGATAATGGAAATAGATTGTTTAAACAATTGAATTAAAACCTAAGTCACTTGTGTTCGAGGCGATTAACCCGACCTATCCTCCTAAAGTTCCTAGTTCGTGATTCCCTTGTAAGGCCGAAACTAGCTCTAAGGCTCAGTAATTTGGGCTTAATCTTCTATAGGGTCGTCAATCCTATAGGCACTGACTAGGTCAGATTCAGCTCGCAATATATGCCAACTTGATTTTGGGATTATCGAATGAGTTAAACCAATCAAACAAAGCGTAAGACAAAGATTCAAAGCATTAAAACAATTGAAGAAACAAAACTATTATATTAATCAAAGATGGAGAACATTGTCACGAAGTTACAATAAGCCTAAGATTCATAGCATGTATCATATGATAAACAAGTTATAAAAGAAGAAAAATCTCTTTCAGGGAACCTGTCAACCAATGCAGGCGTCTTCCTAGGACTTAAGGATGGAGCTCGAGCAATCCTCGGCGAATGGAGCTTCGGAGGCGTCTTCAATGGAGGTTTGAAGGTTTTTGGAGGAGGTGGAGAGGATTTCTCGAGGTGGAAGATAAGAAAATTACAAAAACAAAAGATATCTAATTTACAATTGGAAATTCCTATTTATAGCCGCGTCTCGGGTCTCGTTTTGACCTAATTTCGTGTCCTTGTTGGTGTAGGAAGATGTGGGGCCGAACGTGGCTTCGTGGGGGCGGAATTGGTCTTTTTGACCAATTCCCGCAGGTTTGCTCACCGAGCAGGATTGCGACGAGCAGCCCCTGCTCGCCGAGCAGGCGCCTGGTGGCCTGCTCGGCGAGCAGGCTCCTGCTCGCCGAGCAGGCGCCTGGCGCCCTGCTCGGCGAGCAGAAATGGCCCGGGGGGCCCTGCTCGCCGAGCGTTTTCGCCCGAAGCGCGCTCGATCCGTGCCGGATGACTTCCAAACCCTTTTTCGTCCGAACTTACACCTGCACACGCATAAAAACTCCAGAAAACATTAGTCCAAAAGCCAAATTGATCCGTCAATCGCTTATTTTGAGCAAACGCTTCGTTTGGTGCGACTTTTGACTTACCAATTAGCTTCAAAAGATAACGGAATTCTAATATGCATGTTATTTCGGCCGTATTTGCCTAAATTGATCACAAAACGAGCCTAAACGACGAAAAGTAAATAGAATGTTTCCGATTTCTAACTAACTCACACAAAAGCATTTAAATGCGAGAATTGCTCGCTTATTAGCCAAATAATCCTAAAAACTGTCCTAAAACCGTACCCAAAGATAGGGATTTTTGACCCCTATCAAACCTCCTCGCACTTAAAACTTTACTTGTCCCCATGTAAACTAAAAAAACTAAACCCGCCATCACAAGCAAGCTAGAAAACTTCCCAGTTTGACTAGGTGCTTGACACAATTTCGAGCATCTGTAATTACATGCATTCGGAAATACAAAGTAGAGACACGATATCCAAAAGCCGCATTTCAATTACAATAGGTCATAGTTTTAAGTAAAGGGACACATGTTCAATTAAACGAGCTTGAGGGGATCGCTAAGTAAAACACCTCACCATAGGTAGTTCACTCATTCACACAATTTTTGGTGGCTAAGGTGTTTACTCTCGGCTTATATTCTTGCTTAGGACTACGTTGATTTTGCACGTTCATCCGAGTTCCTCTACTATGCTATATGACTCCGATGATATCAAAAACAACCTCTAATTGGGGTTGTAATGTGGTTAGAGGGTTAAAGGTACAACAATGGTTAAAACGTTCTAGCGTTATAAAAACAGAGTTTAAATGGCTTTAGCAAATATGAAGTGACTGAGCTTTTTATTCATCCCTTATTTTGGATTTCTTTTTGAGACGTTTAAATTTTTAGGAACTGGGGAATGAAGTTCTTCCCTTTTGTTCGTCTCTTTTCTTTTCTTTTCTCCCTTTTTTTTCTCTTTTTCTGTTTTTCCTTTCTCTTTTTTTTTTCTTTTGGGATAGTAATGCTCATTCACTTCTTAGCCTTTTGGCTTGCTACTATAATGCCATAAACAACGATAAAACGCTAGAAGAAAACAAAGGCTCAGTTCGAGCTTTGAAAAAACAAAGGTTAAGTAGCGAACCAAATTGTGGTTCGCAAAAAAGGGTTAGAACGACAGAAAAATCTATAAACTACAAAAATGTCGGCTCAAAGGGGCTTCCTAGAGTGGATGAAAAAGAAAAACAAGGTAAAGAAAAGGGTTAATTCTAATGAGGCTGATTCATCGTTTATCATCTCAAACCATTGCATGTAGGTTCAACACAGTATTAGGTGCAAAATCTGTAATTTTCCACAAGTCAAAGCATTCACACAAAAATGTCAAGAAAAAGAGCTTTTTGATGTTCGCTCTTAGGCTCAAATTCAACTCACAATTCTTTGGGTTTCAATTTTGTGTTTACTAGTTTTCCCCAAACTCAAGTTTAATATCACATGCCTTCAATTCTTAAGTTATCTACCTAAGTAATGATTTTAGCATTTCTTCAAAAGTAGGGTCTAAATGCAAACTGTAGCTCATGCTTTTACAGATACAAGAGTTGTGTCCTACGCCTAAACTAGTTGTCATGCAATTTTAGATTCGGTTTTCAGCCCTCAAAGACAAATAACGAAGTTTAGATTCGAAGGAGGTTCACGGTTTTAGGTCCTAAACATGCAAAAACATAAGTAAAGCAGAAATAAAACACCAAAACGCAAACCTAAACTAGACACGACGCAACAAAAATTTAAAAATTTGTACAATCAATTTTTGTAAGTTTGTCTACCCCTCCTCCTCACACTTAAAATATGCAATAAGTTCCAACATTGCATCATAGATCATGAAATACGGGTGTAAAAAGTTAGGGTGGAGAAGACAACTTACTGATCATCTTGAAGCCGGAGGATATGGACACCCGAAGTGTCTTTACCGAGATAAAGTTTAAGTCGGTGTCCATTGACTTTCTGGGTGGTTCCATCATTCAACATGATCTCAACCATACCGGAGGGATGTGCGTCAAGAACTGAAAATGGTCCATACCATCTACTCTTGAGCTTGCCTGGGAAGAATCTCAATCGGGAGTTATAAAGTAGCACTTGGTCGCCTTTTTGGAAGGTTTTCCGCTGTACTTTTTTATCGTGCACCCGCTTGGTTCGTTCTTTGTACAATTTGGCATTCTCGTAAGAGTTATATCGGAGCTCATCCAGTTCGTGCAGTTGTGTTAACCGTAGATCACCTGAAAGTTTAGGGTCAAAGTTTAGAAATTTTAGTGCCCAATAAGCTTTGTGCTCTAATTCAACAGGCAAGTGACAAGATTTCCCAAAAACCAAACGGTGGGGAGACATTCCTATGGGAGTCTTGAATGCTGTCCGGTATGCCCAGAGAGCATCGTCCAATTTAAGACTCCAATCTTTTCTAGCATTCCCTACCGTTTTCTCAAGAATACGTTTTAGTTCTCTGTTTGACACTTCTACCTGACCACTTGTCTGAGGGTGGTAAGGTGTTGCGACTCTATGGGCTACGCCATACTTTTGGAGCAATGTGTCGAACTGCTTATTGCAGAAATGGGATCCCCCATCGCTAATGATAGTTCGGGGTGTACCAAATCTGGTAAAGATATTCTTTTTCAGGAATTTTATCACTACTCGAGCATCGTTTGTGGGTAGGGCTTCGGCCTCTACCCATTTAGAGACATAATCAACCGCAACAAGAATGTATTGGTTAGTGTGTGACATAGGGAAAGGTCCCATAAAGTATATGCCCCAAACGTCAAATAGCTCACAGACGAGTATGCCTTGTTGAAGCATCTCATTCCTCCTAGAAATATTCCCTACTCTCTGACATGCATCACAATATTTAATATAATTATTGACATCACTATGCATTTGTGGCCACCAAAGTCCACTTTGGAGAATTTTAGCCACTGTCCTATCAGGCCCGAAGTGGCCGCCTGGTTCCCTAGAGTGGCACATGTTAATCACTGACTCTACCTCTTCCTCAGGTATACATCTCCTAATCATGCCATCAGTGCAGAATCGAAATAAATAGGGTTCTTCCCAAAAATATTATTTGCTTTCAAACAAAAACTTACGTTTTTTTTGCATCTAAATCAAGAGGAAGAATGTTACCGACTTTGTAGTTCGCGATGTCTGCAAACCAGGGGAGATTTTTTACCGAATATAGCGTTTCATCCGGGAATACTTCCTTTATTGCCCCATCCTCCTCTAAGGATTGCTGATCTGACTCTAACCTGGATAGATGGTCCGCTATCACGTTTTCTACCCCTTTCTTGTCTCTGATCTCGATATCAAATTCTTGGAGTAGTAAGATCCAACGGATCAACCTAGGTTTTGCATCCTGTTTGCTCATCAGATATCTCAGGGCTGCATGGTCAGTAAAAACAATTACCTTAGATAACACCAAATAAGATCTGAATTTGTCAAAGGCAAATACTACGGCTAGCAATTCCTTTTCAGTTATTGAATAATTCTGTTGTGCATCATTTAAGGTTTTGCTAGCATAGAAAATTGGGCGAAAAAGTTTATCCACCCTCTGCCCAAGACAGGCTCCTACAGCCAGATCACTAGCATCGCACATTAACTCAAAGGGAAGGGACCAATCCGGGCTTACCATAATGGGTGCTTCAATTAATTTCTTTTTCAGTAATTTAAATGCAAGCATACATTCTTCATTGAAATTAAAATCAGCATCTTTTAGCAATAATTGAGTGAGGGGTTTAGTGATTTTCGAAAAGTCTTTTATAAATCGTCTATAAAACCCCGCGTGTCCTAAAAAGCTCCTGACTAATTTCACATTAGTAGGAGGTGGCAGTTTTTCAATCACCTCAATTTTTGCCGGATCGACCTCGATCCCCTTCCCCGACACCTTGTGTCCTAATACTATACAATTTTGGACCATGAACTGGCACTTTTCCCAATTGAGTGCCAAATTCTTGTCTTCACAACGTTTCAAGACTCGGTCCAAGTTTTCAAGACATTGGTCGAAAGTAGGTCCTACAACATTAAAATCATCCATGAAAATTTCTAGGAACTCCTCGACCATGTCGGAAAACATAGCCATCATACAACGTTGGAACGTGGCAGGGGCATTACATAATCCGAAAGGCATCCGTCTATATGCAAAAGTCCCATAGGGGCAAGTGAATGTTGTTTTCTCTTGATCCAAAGGGTCCACAGGATTTGCATATAGCCAGATAGCCCGTCTAAAGTACAGAAAAATTCGTGCCCTGCCAATCGTTCCAACATTTGATCAATAAATGGTAAGGGAAAGTGGTCTTTACGGGTGGCCTCGTTTAATTTTCTATAATCTATGCATACCCGCCAACCCGTAACCTTTCTAGTTGGGATTAATTCTCCTTTTTCATTTTCCATTACCGTTGTCCCCCCTTTTTTGGGCACACATTGAACCGGGCTTACCCATTGACTATCATAAATTGGAAAAATGATACCTGCGTCGAGGAGTTTTATAACCTCGACTTTTACCACCTCTTTCATGTTAGGGTTGAGCCGTCGTTGAGGTTGGGCAGATGGCTTGATCTCCTCCTCAAGAAAAATTCTATGTGTGCAGATTTTAGGGTCGATACCTTTGATGTCGTGGATTGACCATCCAAAGGCTCCTTTATGTTCCATCAGCACCTCCACCAATTTTTCTTCCTGTTCAACTGTCAACAAAGAAGAAATAATAACGGGTAAATCTGTGGGAGGTTGAAGAAAAACATATTTCAGGTTGTTGGGTAAGGGTTTAAGCTCCAATTTTGGAGGTTCCTCCAACGAGGTCTTAGGTTTAGGTTTGATCTCACGATCAAGGTCCTCTTTTCTACCCTTAACCCAATAACATTTTTCAGGTGGGAGGTCTTCAAATGGTTCACTTAAGTTTTCACATTCCTCACCACCTAGATCGAGTTCTAAAGAGGCATTTCTTATATCGAGATCAACTTCCTCAACACATTCATCTATAAGTGCATCCACAAAGTTACAACTTTTGGAGCGTTCTTGAGGAAATTTCATAGATTCATAAACGTTAAATGTTACCTCTTCGTCTTGCACCCTTAGGACCAATTTACCTCCATGGACGTCTATTAGTGTCCTACCGGTTGCAAGAAACGGTCTCCCGAGGAGAATGGGGACGGAGTCATCTTCTTCCATGTCGAGGACCACAAAATCGACCAAAAAGATCAGTTTGTCCACCTTTACAAGCACATCTTCCACTATGCCTCTAGGCCGTGCAATTGACCGATCCGCTAGCTGCAGTGTCATGTTTGTTGGCTTAGGTTCTCCGAGCCCTAATTTCCTGAAAATCGATAGAGGCATAAGATTAATACTCGCTCCTAAATCACATAATGCCCTATCTATGTGCATGTTGCCTATCCTACACGGGATGGTAAAGCTCCCTTGATCTTTAAGCTTGGGGGGTAATTTATGGGTGATTATGGCCGAGCATTGTTCTGTCAAAGCCACTATCTCATTTTCCCCAAACTTTTTCTTTTTCGACAACATGTCTTTAAGAAATTTTGCATAGTTCGACATCTCCTCTAGTGCTTCCATTAATGGAATGTTTATTTCTAATCTACTAAGGATTTCCGAGAACCGGGCAAATTTCTTATCTAGGTTGGCCTTTTTCTGCTTCTGAGGGAATGGCAGTTTTGGTGTATAAGGCCTGACCACTTTTTCTACAGCTTTTTCAGAAGCTGAAGTTTCAGATGCGGGACCGGGGTTGCTTACCGCTTCCGGTTCCCTACTTACCTGAGGTGACAGAGGCATTTGCGATGGAGATTCCACGAGTGTGTCCACTTCCTTGCCGCTCCTTAGGGCGATTGTTTGAGCCGCTTCTTCTTGCAAGAGGAACGCCTCGTGGCATTCCCTTTCTTCTTGTCTGATTGTGGCGAGTTGGTCACTCAGGGTCCTGCATGCCTCCTCGTTGGTTGCCAGTCGGACGGATATCTCCTTTAGGAGAGTTATTATTCCTTCTGAGTGCCATGTCTGCCTGCCATAAAAATCAGAGTTAGAATAAGGACATGGAAGGGTATCCATAGGAGCCATGTAGGGCGCCGGTGGATATCGTGTATGCTCCTGATCGTAGTAGTTGTAAGTTGAGGGTCCAGAATTATACCTTTGATGATTACCCAAATAACTTACATTCTCACCTCTAGGTACATAATAGTTGATGTGGCATACCCTACCGGGGTGATTCTGGCCGCATCTCTCGCAGAATGGTATCCTTGGTTGGTTATTTTGGTTGTATGAAGCCACCAGGAAGTCCATTTTTGTGTTGAGATCGTTCATGGACGGGTTTGATTCTCTATTGTCCATAATTGCTGGAAGAACGATCCAATTTAAGTAATAGTATATCAACAAGTATATATATATACAAATATGAATGATATTAACACGGGAACTATTCACAAAGAATGCCTAAACTAACAGGTCGACCTTTGGTTCGATATTGCAGAAGAAATAAATCCCCGGCAACGGCGCCAAAAACTTGATGCGTCCCCACCTAAGGTTAGAGATGAGGACTCACTAAGGGATAAGTGTACCCCGTCGTTATCAAGTAATAAATTTTTGGGTTTAAGTCCAGGTTATCGTCCACAGGATTTATTTCTGCAAGTACCGAATTACTAAGTCTCGGATGTTATCTAGGCTTAAGGGGTTTGAGTTGGTTTTGTTTAATTAATCTACTCCTAGGTTGGATTGCACTAACCCTAACTAAATTACTCTACCCCTAATTAAGTTAAACTACTCCTAAGTGATCTTTTGTCAATGCAATTATCTAAAGGATCATGGAGGGATACGATGATAATGGAAATAGATTGTTTAAACAATTGAATTAAAACCTAAGTCACTTGTGTTCGAGGCGATTAACCCGACCTATCCTCCTAAAGTTCCTAGTTCGTGATTCCCTTGTAAGGCCGAAACTAGCTCTAAGGCTCAGTAATTTGGGCTTAATCTTCTATAGGGTCGTCAATCCTATAGGCACTGACTAGGTCAGATTCAGCTCGCAATATGTGCCAACTTGATTTTGGGATTATCGAATGAGTTAAACCAATCAAACAAAGCGTAAGACAAAGATTCAAAACATTAAAACAATTGAAGAAACAAAACTACTATATTAATCAAAGATGGAGAACATTGTCACGAAGTTACAATAAGCCTAAGATTCATAGCATGTATCATAGGATAAACAAGTTATAAAAGAAGAAAAATCCCTTTCAGGGAACCTGTCAACCAATGCAGGCGTCTTCCTAGGACTTAAGGATGGAGCTCGAGCAATCCTCGGTGAATGGAGCTTCGGAGGCGTCTTCAATGGAGGTTTGAAGGTTTTTGGAGGAGGTGGAGAGGATTTCTCGAGGTGGAAGATAAGAAAATTACAAAAACAAAAGATATCTAATTTACAATTGGAAATTCCTATTTATAGCCGCGTCTCGGGTCTCGTTTTGACCTAATTTCGTGTCCTTGTTGGTGTAGGAAGATGTGGGGCCGAACGTGGCTTCGTGGGGGCGGAATTGGTCTTTTTGACCAATTCCCGCAGCCCTGCTCGCCGAGCGTTTTCGCCCGAAGCGCGCTCGATCCGTGCCGGATGACTTCCAAACCCTTTTTCGTCCGAACTTACACCTGCACACGCATAAAAACTCCAGAAAACATTAGTCCAAAAGCCAAATTGATCCGTCAATCGCTTATTTTGAGCAAACGCTTCGTTTGGTGCGACTTTTGACGGACCAATTAGCTTCAAAAGATAACGGAATTCTAATATGCATGTTATTTCGGCCGTATTTGCCTAAATTGATCACAAAACGAGCCTAAACGACGAAAAGTAAATAGAATGTTTCCGATTTCTAACTAACTCACACAAAAGCATTTAAATGCGAGAATTGCTCGCTTATTAGCCAAATAAACCTAAAAACCGTCCTAAAACTGTACCCAAAGATAGGGGTTTTTGACCCCTATCAACTATCACGCAACTCTTGAATATCTCCCATTGTCTCAACATCACCCGGGATGCCATTCCCATTCATAAAATACTCGATTAAGCTCACACTCTTCACCACAAGATTACATCTCATAGACTCCTCAAACGATAGATTTTTCCTCAATAAACACAACATAGATCCCAACACATATATTTCAACAAAGCACAAAAGAATAAGTTCAGATTTTACCAAATGGGTGGCTTGATTCATTTGTTCCATGCATGTGCTAGAAGTAGTGGTTCTTTCAAGAGGCGTCACAAGGTACCTTTCATCCTCGTCCTTAGAGTTGAATTTACTATGTGTAAGACTAGGTTCACTATCTCCCGGATCCCATGCTATGTCACATGGCATCTTCCCCAAAGGTAGAAGCCATCGAGGTTGCTCATTAAAGGACAAGTAATTCTAACCTTCAGACATTGGTTCAACTCCCCTTGATGTAGTCTCCATGAATTTACTGATGCACTCATTCAAATTCAACTCCCGAGTTGGATAAGCACTCAAGTTAGCCTTCTTTTTCTCAATAGGTGAACTCTTCAAAGGTGTAAGGATGTACTGGATTCTGCCTTTGCATATGGTGTAAGTGTTGCTTCTTCTCGTATGTGCGACATCACAATCAAATTGCCATGGCCTTCCTAAGAGCACGTGGCAAGCATCCATCTCCACAACATCATACAAAGCTTCATCTTAATAAGCCCCAAAGTCGAAAGGAACCTTACACCGGTGAATAACTTGAAGCTCCTCCACCTCATTGGCCCAACCAAGGTGGTAAGGTTTAGGATGTGGCTCGGGAACCAAACCAAACTTACCTAAGGCGGATCGACTAATGATATTCACTTGACTTCCTCCGTCGATGACCACCTCACATTTCTTCCTAAGAACTAAGCACTGAGTTCTAAATAATTGATGTCGTGGGTTATGATCCTCTTCACTAGACATTAGCACCCTCGTCACCAAATACACATTACGCTCATTGCCATCGCCATCGCCATCACCTGTATAGGTATCTTCATTTTGGCTCCACTCAACATCCTCCAACTCATCATCATAATGGAATCTATCTTCATTATCTTCATAAGGAGCACCGTGTTAATTCCACTCAAACTACCGAAGCTCACTCTCATAATGATAGACCTCATCTTCGTTATCTTCATAAACAGCCCCATTTTGGTTCCACTCAATGCTCCTATGCTCTTTTTCAGCATGGTAAACTTCATCATCTTTATCATAATCCTCGAAAATGTTCTTTCTCTCTTTAACCCCATCCTCGAATTCATTCTAATAATAGTCAACTTCACCATTTCATTATAGCTCATGTTCTTCTCTTTATCAATCTCCTCTTCTAGCTCAACTTCTTTATCATCATACTCAATTTCGTTTCCCTCTTCTTCAACAATCCATTCTTTCCCATGACCTCTCGTTCCCATTCGCTCTAATACAAACCGATTAGTTCACTTGCCAAGTTGCCCGACACAAATAGCATGCTACATCCCAATATGGTTGGACCACCAACATCTCTCCCATCACCATAGCCATCTCCACACACAATGTGATTTCATCACTCTCCTCAAAGAGGTTATCAAGCCCCAAACTACTTTTCCCCTCTTCAAGATAAACACCTTCATTTTCCTTAAGCATAAAAATGTAGTTATGCCTAAAGGGCATTTCATCAAACACATAGGAAGTACCCTTCTCAACTTGAGTTTTATCAATGTTCTCAACTATAAACACTCATTCCTCCTAATCCATACATGAATTCAAATTCTCGTTTACCATTCCACTATCAATAAACCCACATTGAGAATCTAAATCACTAGCAATGTCACAAACACCCAACTCCTCACTAACAATATGATTACCCATAACTATTGAAATTTAGGATTTATCTCTTCATTTGTGATGATTCTTTAGGAGGCAATATGGTGGTTTCTTCATTTCTTTCTCGTTAGGCTCGACGGTGTCATCTCCGGCTATTTCAAGTTCCTCTTTGTAACCTCTCCATCTCTTCTTGCTCCATGTTTTCTATTGTATTTATCCTTGCTTTGGCAAGCTTGAAATCCATCTCTTCAAGCTCGACTTGCCATTCTTCAAGGCTCTTGTTTGCAAACTCCATTAAGGCTTGTGAAAAACTCGATTGAATCATTGTCAAAGAGGTCTCCATTAGGAAAACGATTGTCTCTAATACCAATTGATACGGATTAATATTGAACGAGTTGATTTTGATCTTAAATCAACAAAGAGGGATCTTCTCTAGCTAATTTAGAAGGAGTTAATGATGGGTTAACGGCTAGGGTAGAGTTTTTCTACGACGACGAAATGTATATTATGATAAGTGCGTTTCGACTATGGATGTGACCTTTATAAATGCTCTATCTCTACTAGACGCCACTACTTAGGGGCAAGTGTACCCCGTCGTATCAAGTAATAATCCGGTTAAGACCGGATATCGAATCCACGGGATTTATAACTACAAGTATTAAACGACTCGGTTTTATATGTTATCTAAGCGGTGAATACTTTGAGTTGATTCGGGGAACAACTACAAACTACTCCTAACTACGGGTGAGACAAATTTATATAGCAAAACTCTACGAAATGATATGGAAGGTGATAAGTTATAAATATGACAAATAATGACTCTCAATATATAAACGGTTAATGATTTACTCTTGCAATACGTGTAGTGTGACCGACCCGTGAAGTACTTAGAGTACGTGGTTCCTAGTCAAGGCGTGTCTAATGCTTGGGACCAGAAATTAGGGCCCGTAAGTTCCGTGGTTTTTCAATTCCTACGGTTTCTGGAGCGTCACTTCCGGTAAGGCAACACCTATATGAATCCCTAAAGATAGCCCGAATGGCGTCGGAAATCGCGTTCTCCTACACAATAATCAATTACGAGTATCAAAACAAGTAGCAAACATCAACACAAATATAGAGAAAGAGATTATGAATGATAAATTAAAAATATGGAGAATATAAATATGAAATACAACCAAGCCTAGTACATAGGAAGAGTACAAGCTAATTAGCAAGTGAAAAGGGAAGAATCCACCCTCGGAACTAGCTAACCGGACTCAAGACCGTCTCTTAGGACTTGGAGGTGGAACTTTCGAGCTTGGTGAACGGAGGTGGAACGGAACTTTAACGGAATGCCAGAATCAACGAACAAGCTCTCAAGGTGATAGAGAATTGCTATGTAAATTAAAATCTCAAACTACAACAAAAGCTTAAACTATATTAAGAATTGTATAACAAAAGCTTGGTCTAAGGTTCCAAGGTTCCAGGTTATGAAATGAGTGCTAGTCACTCCTATTTATACACATCAAGCTAGGGGTAGAGTTGTAATTTCACAAAATACAAGCATGAAGGAACATGATTTTCTGCAAATTTCCCATGATACGCCTCGCGTATGGTGGAGTACGCCCTGCGTATTTGCCCATTCCGTCAGAAATCTCCTACATGTGGACCAAATCCAGATCTTGTTGTCTCAACCACGCCTCGCGTAGACTGGCGTGCGCCTCGCGTGTTTGAGTTTCTGAGATTTTATTGCTTGAATTGGGTCTTTTACGCACCGCGTAGCTGAAGCACACCTCGCGTAAATAAGTCTCTGAGTCTTTTGGGTCGAAGAATTTCCTTACACGCCCCGCGTAGGAGAGTTGACTCTAGGAGACCATGCAGTCTGACCTTCAGGATTAGGCTTATCATTTCTGACACATGTCCCACGCCTCGCATGGTGGTTGATACGCCCCGCGTATTGGTGACTAGATCCCACGTGGTGCCTGTGGATTGAACAATTATTTCTGACCAAGTTTTCCACGCCCCGCGTGAAGGGTGATACGCCCCGCGTTAGCTTGACGTTTTATTTTCTAAACTAATCAAAAATAAGGAAAATTAACAGAAAGTACGGAATTTATTTTTATTTCGTTATTTTATTAAAACACTTTATTTTTGCAATTAAACTTATTTATTTCTCTTAAAATTAATCCGTAAATCACGCTAAAAGATAGGGACGAAACGCCCCTATCAAACCTCCTCGGACTTTAAAGTTTTACTTGTCCTCAAGTAAAAGAAATCGAAAGACAAGGGATTGAGATTATTAAGAAATAAACCGTCGGTTGGTTTTACCAAGTGCGTGATTCCGAAGTTAAAGTTTTATGCAAAGTTTTTGGCAAGTACCTACGCAAACAAATGAGTGACCAAAACTTGTTTGAAATCTCCATGATCAAATTTAATAGACAATATTAACGGGGGTTGATTATCTTTTGAGAACCCGATAGTACCTCACCAAGGGATTTCACTCTTACGCTCAAATTTTGGTGGGTCGATGTTTTTGCACTCTTCTTTGCACTTACTCGAAGTCACTTTGAGTTTGCATTTTCATCCGGATTTTTCCTCCTATGTTATGGTCTAGGAAATATTAAAAATGAACCCGGAGGGGGGTTGTAATGTGGGTGGCTTTTTAGTGGTTAATTTTTGAAAACTCGAGTTTAAACACCATCTTGATGATCGCACCGTGCTTTTATTTTGGCCTTAGTGAGTTCGTAAAGTATAACTCGAAATTGCTCGGGTGGAGCTTTGAGAATGCCTTTTGCTCTTTATTGTGTTTTTCTTCTTTTTTTTTTGAGAGCGGCACAAAAACGATTTCGAAAACTTATGGTGCTTACTTATCAAGGCCTTGGCTTATTTCGGGTGCGATTTGATTTTGTTGGTATTTAAACAAGAGGAAAAAGGGTTAATTGTTAAAAGGGTATTAACAAGAAAAAGTCGGTTAATAGGCTCGAGGGGGTTTCCTAGAGGTTAATGAAAATGAGAAAAATAATTTAGAAAAAGAATTAGACTAAGTGGGTTCGTTTTATCATCTATTGCCATTTTAACCAAAATAAGTGTACTTAACCCGGTATTAGGTGCAAACTCTATGAGTCGAGTGAAGTCAAAGCTCTCGAAAAATTGTGAAAGAAATAGAGTTCTCGTACAAACTCTTTTAGGCTCAAAAATATCTCACAAAATTTCGGGTTAAATTGTGTACGTTTCAAGTTCTCGTCAAATTTTCAACTATCCCGTTTTTATTGCCTTTTTAAATTTCATTATAGAGATAACCTTTGGGTTAGGACTCAATGCTTTTGTTTGGTACGAAACTAGGTTTCGCATAAATCCTAGAACTTCAGAATTAAGGCTAAAATTTCTCACTAAAACCGATCCTTTGTGTCAATGTCTTTTCATTTAAGAACAAATAACGGAACTTTTAATTGATTTCCGAGGGAGGTAGTGTGTCGGAAAAATTTTAAGAATCAATAAATTAGTTTAATTATTTTGTTGTTTATTTGATTTTTATTTTTATTTTTGTTAGTGCAAAACAAACGGTAAGTGCGGGGTTGCACGGCCCTCCGCGTTATTAAAATGATGTCTATTCCAAGGATGTCGCAAAAGAAAAGAGAAACAAAAACAAAAATAAAGATGGAATTTAAATGAAAAATAGGACCCTTGAAGGTCAGGTCCTACGCGAGGCGTGCCCAGGGGGGCGCCCCGCGTAGGAGGTGCGTGTTTAGCCAATTCTGGCCAGAGGCTCAGATACGCGGGGCGCAGTAAGAGGGGCGCCCCGCGTGTTTGAGTTTTTGGGCTAGTTATACAAGAAAAATGGCTGGGCACGCGGGGCGCAAAATGGGGTACGCCCTGCGTGAAGGTTATTAATTGGTGCATGAATGGAGAAAAATGAACACGAAAAAGGGGAAATAAACGAAATAGAAAGGAAAGTATATTAAAATAAAAAGGAAAATACAATAGAAACACGAAAAGATAACAAAACAACAAAAGAAACTCATAAAACAAAACGAACTAAAATAAACACGAAAAGAAAACACAAAACAAAGGAAAACATTAAGAAAGGGAAACTAAGGTTGAGGCGGAGGAGGATTGTCGTGGATGTTGAAATGTGCGAAGAAGGTGTTGGCGAAGGCGTCGAAGCTGGCCCTATCCACTTGCCTTTGAGCCTCGGAGGCGTCGAAGCAAGCATCAAGGGTGTTGAAGCGCGAGTCGAAATGGGCCCGATCACGGCGTTGGTTGTCCTCCAAAATATCCAACCGGGCGTAGATGGCGTTGAAGTCATGCTTGGGGGGTGGACTAAAGTTGAGGCCCATGTCCGAGTCCTCGTCCTCGTTGTCTTGTGGTTGGGCTGCCCCCGAACTCTCACCCGGGCCGGAGGTAGGGCGCTTGAGAGATTTGAAGGCATTTTTCTCCAAGGGCCGCGGCTCCAAGCTGGGAAGGCGGTCAAGAGCAGCTTTGCCAAGAGCGGAGGTGGCGAAGATGGTGATGAGATGGCCCAACCCGATTTTACCACGTTTGCGGGTAGGCATGTGGTGGAGTTGGACGGCCACGAGGTAGGAAAGGTCGTATGTGAGGCCGTTTACACAATAATAAAGGGCCAAAAGCTCGTGCTTATTGACCTTGGTGGACTCGGACTTCCCCGAGAAGTAGAATGAGATGAAGCGGTGGAGAAGTTGGAGGATCGGATCGCGGATGCATGCCGAGCGGAGGTTGGAGATATCGTAATCGTCGGACCCGGTGATGGAGGTCCAAAAATCACGAGGGGAGACACCCTCGGGCCAATGTGCGATGCCCTCCCACGCTTGATGTGTGAAATGGTTGCGGAGCCATTGTGTGTCAATGGAGAAAGGTTGGTTGTGAAGGCGGAGGTTGAAGAGGGCAGCTCTGGGAACATTATTGGATTCTAGGGTGGTGTAGAACTCCACGACCAAAGAAGAATAGACGTGGTGGCGTGCCCGATAGTGATCGAGCCAATTTAGAGCACAGAGACGGTCCTCGAAGGCACCTCCAACATCGTAGCGATTAAGAACACTACGATCGATGTACGGGAGTTCCATTACGTGGCAGCGGCGAGTGTTTGGTAGGATTGGGCCTCTTCTTCGGTGAGAAGATGGAAAGGAGCCCGGTATTGGCGGGTGAGTGGCGGTGTTTCCTCTCGTTCGGAGGGTGGTAGTGATTGGCGTAGTTGGGTACGAGAGGTACGGGCCCGAGTGGACCGTGGGGGGCGCATGTCAGCAACATGTTTTCATCTTGCCATGGTGTGAGTGAAGGATTGAGAGAGTGTGTAGGAAGGGTGTGGGGAGTTAGAATGAGTTGTGAGGAAGAAGAAGGGAAAAAGAGGGAGTATTTATAGGGGAGGAGTGGGGAATCCAAGTAAAACTCGGATTCCCAGAGGGATACGCGGGGCGTGAAGGGGCCGCGCCATGCGTATCCCACCTCCTGCGCATTAATTGACGCAAAAACGACATGGCACGCGGGGCGTGCGGGGAAGCACGTCTCGCGTATCGCACCTCCTGGCCTTAAATTAGTGGGAGAAAGGCGAAGACGCGGGGCGTAAATGGAGGTACGCCCCGCGTGGAAAGAGCAATTTTCGATTTTAAGGAGTTTTTTGAATTTTTATGGGTTTTAATTGCTTATTTAATGTTTTTATTATTTTAATGAACAATTAAGAGGGTGGTTACAAAAATAATGAAGAGGGAAGTTTTGAATTTGAAAAGGTGAAGGGTGATTGGAGGAAAGAAGAGGTGGAGTGGAGAAGTGGGAAAGATTTTTGGGGAAGAGGAGAGAGTGATGGGAAAGGTGGGAGAGGGAAAGGCTGCCATGGGGAGTTGCAATTCGCAACTCCCCAAGGATACGCGAGGCGTGTCCAAGGGCACGTCCCGCGTGTCCTTCCACGTGACGCTTATTTGAAAAGGGGCTAACCGCCGAAGGTTACGCGGGGCGTGATAGGAGGGGCGCCCCGCGTAACGCATTTTTTATTTCGGAAAAGGGTTACTGGTGTATACGCTCCGCGTGGCCTATTTTTGGATTAAAAATGAGATTTGTTTTTCTTTTGATTTATGAGGCGGAAAGGAAGATAAAAATAAAATTAAATAAAAAGAGAGGAATAAAAATAACAGAAAAGAGAGAAAAATAAAAATAAAAATAAGTAAACATTATGATACATATAGACAAGAGGTTTGAGAAATTCAAACCGATACTACGTTTAGAGTCGGAGTAGCTCGACTTTCTCTTGCGGTGGCTTACTGCAGGTTGTCCGAGTTGGAACTCGATGGGTCCGAACTTCTACTATTTAGGAGCGTTATCGCCTGTCCGGACTCCCTATTTTTGCCCCGCGGGTTCTGCTTGGTGTTTGCCGGGAGGGTTCCTAAGGTCCCTGCAAAACACCTCACTATCGACCAGACGGGTTAAGATATCCTTTAACAAGGACGTTACGGACTGGCCATGCACATTATCGGGAGGTGGTGTGTTCCGATTACCGGGCATGGTTTGTGATTGCCCTAGCCCATTTTCTCGATATTCTTGATCAAAGTCAGATGGGGGCCTCAACACATTATTATTATTGCCATACGACAAGTTAGGGTGTTGGTACCGAGGCCTCCATCCGCTGTTATTATTATTGTGGTGGTGTGAGTAGGAGTTCGGGTTAGGATTGTACCTTTGATTGCCATTACCTCCTATATAATTTACATTTTCGGTGTCGCCGACGAAAGGGCTACCGGCTTGGCAATTAAGTCCGTCATGGTCTCCACCACAATGATTGCACATCAGGACCTGTGCAACTTTGTTAAGGCTCAACTGGGCTATCAAAGCGTCAAGTTTTTTATTCATTTCCGCCATGGAATTCGGAGCCTCTTTCTCCACGGCGAACGTTTGATGTCGCGAAGGTCCGGCAAGCCGATCTTCTTGCCACTGTACGCTTTTCCTTACGAGCTCGTGGATGAGCTCATATGCTTCATTGGCCGACTTCCTAAACAGGTCCCCACCTGCTGCGGAATCCACGGTGGCACGATTAGTAGGTGTTAATCTGTGATAAAAAGTGCTTACCAAATCGTGCTTGGGGATATCGTGGTGCGAACAGCTTCGAAGCAACTTTCGGAATCTTGCCCAAGCCGCATGTAGGGCTTCGTGTTCGAGTTGTCGAAAGGTAGTGATGTCGTTCCTCAACTTAACCGTCTTGGAGGGCGGGAAGTAGTAAGAAAGGAACTCCTTCTCAAGTTCCACCCATGATGTAATCGAACCCGCCTCCAACGAGTGCAACCACTCCAACGCTTGTCCTGTCAAAGAGAAAGGAAACAACTTTAGTCGGACGGCCTCAACCGGTACACCGTTTTGCCGAGAAGTTTCGGCACACATAAGAAATTTATCTAAATGTTCGTTAGGGTTTTCATGAGGTTCTCCTCCGAACTGGCCAAGTTGTTGGATGAGTTGGATCATGCTAGTCTTGATTTCATATGTGTTGGTCGGGATGGTGGGGGCAATGATTCCGTTGCGGTTTTGAGGACGGTGCGGAGCAAGAATCTCCATCATTGAGCGCATGTCATTGCCTCCACCATTGCGGTTGTTATTCACGGGTTGCACCGGCGGCCTTTGGTTGACCTCGGGTTGGTTAGCTTCATTTTTGAGGTTTGCCATTTTCTCTCTCCGAATCCTACAAAGAGTACGTTCAATTTCAAGATCAATAGGAACGAGAGAATCACTCTGAGATCGGGTGCGTATAAAATAAATAAATGAAATGAATTATAAACAAGAAAGAATGTTGTTAGTACAAAGTATATATAAAAAGTATATATAAACAATTTATACAAAAATAATGCTTAGACTAACAATAAAACGTTTTTGTCTAATATTGCAAGAAATTATAAATCCCCGGCAACGGCGCCAAAAACTTGATGGGTTAACGGCTAGGGTAGAACATTTCTACGACGACGAAATGTATATTATTATAAGTGCGTTTCGACTATGGATGTGATCTTTATAAATACTCTATCTCTATTAGACGCCACTACTTAGGGGCAAGTGTACCCCGTCATATCAAGTAATAATCCGGTTAAGACTGGGTATCGAATCCACGGGATTTATAACTACAAGTATTAAACGACTCGGTTTTATATGTTATCTAAGCGGTGAATACTTTGAGTTGATTCGGGGAACAGCTACAAACTACTCCTAACTACGGGTGAGACAAATTTATATAGCAAAACTCTACGAAATGATATGGAAGGTGATAAGTTATAAATATGACAAATAATGACTCTCAATATATAAACGGTTAATGATTTACTCTTGCAATGACGACTACGTGTAGTGTGACCGACCCGTGAAGTACTTAGACTACGTGGTTCCTAGTCAAGGCGTGTCTAATGCTTGGGACCAGAAATTAGGGCCCGTAAGTTCCGTGGTTTGTCAATTCCTACGGTTTCCGGAGCGTCACTTCCGGTAAGGCAACACCTATATGAATCCCTAAAGATAGCCTGAATGGCGTCGGAAATCGCGTTCTCCTACACAATAATCAATTACGAGTATCAAAACAAGTAGCAAACATCAACACAAATATAGAGAAAGAGATTATGAATCATAAATTATAAATATGGAGAATATAAATATGAAATACAACCAAGCCTAGTACATAGGAAGAGTACAAGCTAATTAGCAAGTGAAAAGGGAAGAATCCACCCTCGGAACTAGCTAACCGGACTCAAGGCCGTCTCTTAGGACTTGGAGGTGGAACTTTTGAGCTTGGTGAACGGAGATGGCACGGAACTTTGACGGAATGCCGGAATCAACGAACAAGCTCTCAAGGTGATAGAGAATTGCTATGTAAATTAAAATCTCAAACTACAACAAAAGCTTAAACTATATTAAGAATTGTATAACAAAAGCTTGGTCTAAGGTTCCAAGGTTCCGAGTTATGAAATGAGTGCTAGTCACTCCTATTTATACACATCAAGCTAGGGGTAGAGTTGTAATTTCACAAAATACAAGCATGGAGGAACATGATTTTCTGCAGATTTCCCATGATACGCCTCGCGTATGGTGGAGTACGCCCTGCGTATTTGCCCATTCCGTCAGAAATCTCCTGCATGTGGACCAAATCCAAATCTTATTGTCTCAACCACGCCTCGCGTAGACTGGGGTGTGCCTCGCGTGTTTGAGTTTCTGAGATTTTATTGCTTGAATTGGGTCTTTTACGCACCACGTAGCTGAAGCACGCCTCGCGTAAATAAGTCTCTGAGTCTTTTAGGTCAAATAATTTCCTTACACGCCCCGCGTGTAAGGTAGGACGCCCCGCGTAGGAGAGCTGACTCTAGGAGACCATGCAGTCTGACCTTCAGGATTAGGCTTATCATTTCTGACACATGTCCCACGCCTCGCGTGGTGGTTGATACGCCCCGCGTATTGGTGACTAGATCCCACGTGGTGCCTGTGGATTGAACAATTATTTCTGACCAAGTGTTCCACGCCCCGCGTGAAGGGTGATACGCCCCGCGTATGTCGAAGGATTTTTGCTCCTTGCTCATACCTGAAATACAATTCTCGAGAGCCGAGTTAGCTTGACGTTTTATTTTCTAAACTAATCAAAAATAAGGAAAATTAACCGAAAGTACGGAATTTATTTTTATTTCGTTATTTTATTAAAACACTCTATTTTTGAAATTAAACTTATTTATTTCTCTTAAAATTAATCCGTAAATCACGCTAAAAGATAGGGACGAAACGCCCCTATCAGTTAATCTCGAGTTTCATGGACTAAATTCGTAGGAAATAGAAAGTTCCTCATTATTGAAGGTATGAAACCTTCACAAGCTTCAAAGAAATGACTATATTTTTTATTCATCAAAAGTTGAGCTGATTACAAAGAAAAAGATGAATATATACATCTCAAAACCTAATTGACGAATTACATAAAAAGGTAAATTCATATAACTAAATATATAAAACTTAAGGGGTAAAATGAATTAGATGTAAAGGGGTGGAATGGATGGTAACTAAAGGGTGACAAAATTGTAATTAGAAAGGAGCTGGAGTAAGGGGCAAGTCTGATTTGCAAGGCTTTTTAAAAAGTATGGCACGGCGTGTCAATTCATTAAAAAGAATCAGAAATTTTCCATCAAACCCACACGGCATGTGGGAATAGCCACACGGCGTGTCACTCTATTCTTCAGCATAATGGGCTTTCTTTTACCTTACTGTGTTGCGCCTTTGATCCGACTTCTTCCACCATTCGTCCCTCTCGTCTAATCGACTAAATACCCGCATCAAGATATATGTTCATGTCTCACTCTTTTCCTCAACTACTCTTGTAGTGGAAAGTTAAGGGACAAAGTATGTGATTTTCTGCTCATTTCGAAGTGGTGACCGATTGGCCACCAGTTGGTAATGGCGCAAACTTATCCTTTTTTATAAAATGGCATCATTTTTGTTCGGCCATTGGTGGTAACCGATCAACCACCCTTTTAAAAACCACTTTTCTTATAAATGTGGTTTGCATTCCAGTTCGCGATCTCGTACGAATCGATATGAAGTCCAATTGCAATATACTAAACACAGGCAACTTAATCTCATCATTGGGTCGAAAAAGTCCGTACTCACAATACCGTAACTTGTGACCATACCTATTTATATGAAGAGTTTTAAATCGAAACTTTCACTAACTATGAGTCCTTTTAAGCTAACAATTTCCTTCTCATGTGAGGAGCATTGTTCTAGGAGGAATCTTTTATCATTTAAAATTCTAGTTATTCTCGAATGTTCCTTCATAAGGAAATTGAAGCTTCTAAGGCTATCATTAGGCATGTTGTGTTGCATGTGTTGTGCTCGAATAAAGGACGATACTGATGTCACATGCGTGAAATCATTTTATATAATATCAAACCCTTAAAATGTCCTCAACTTTGCTATATTTTTTTAAAATGCGCAATTGCGCTTTTTTTTAATGACAAAGAACAACTCTCACAAATATGATTTGAACCCGTAACCTTATGAGTAAGCTCTCAACCTTCGCCTTCAATTTCCCATCTCTTCTTTGCAGATGACAGCTATTTATTCTTCAAGGCATCAAGAGAGGAGAATTTAGCAGTTCAATAGTGTTTACTCCAGTACGAAGCTGCCTCGGGGCAAAATGCGAATTTCTCCAAATCATCAATATCATTTAGCAAAAATTGCAGCACTGACATGCGCTCTACCTTGTGCACTTTTTTGGGATACCATTGGGGCTGGGCACTACTTCATATCTGGGCCTTCCGGCTTTAACAGGAAGAAACAAATCACAAGTTTTTCAATACATAGCTGGCAGAGTTAAAGCCAGAATCACTAGCTGGAAATCAAAATTACTATCTCGGGCTGGTAAAGAAGTGTTGCTGAAGTCTATTATCCAAGCTCTTCCATCATATGCTATGAGTCTATTCCTCCTGCCTCAGTTACTATCTACGGATTTGGAGAGGATGATGAATTCTTTCTAGTGGGGATCGTCTAGTTCAGATGGAAGAGGTCTTCACTGGAAATCATGGGAGAAGTTGTGTATTCTGAAGTGTGATGGAGGAATGGGGTTTCAGAAGCTACATCTCTTTAACTTAGCATTGTTGGCTAAACAAGGCTGGAGGCTACTAACCAACCCAGAATCACTACTAGCTCGAGTGTATAAGGCTAAGTACTACCCGTTCTCTTCTTTTCTAGATGCATAACTGGGTAATAAGCCTAGTTTTATCTGGAGAAGTATTCATGCTGTAGAATCACTAGTAGTCTCTGGAGCAAGAAGGGCTATTAGTACAAGCGAGTCAATTAAAATTTAGGAAGACCCATGGCTTCCAGATCCTATAAATCCTTTTGATGTCAGTACTCATCTCCCGAGTCTTGAGAGTGTGACGCTAGAAGGTCTCGGGTGAATGGGACTTGGAGTTGATAAGTGGAATTTTCGTGGATAGAGACGCAAACCTCATCCAAAGTATCCCGACTAGTATGTGTTCAGTCCCTGACTCGTGGGAATGGTTTTGGGGAAAGAGAGGTAGATTCTGTGTAAAGAGTTCATACCGATGTCTATGGGATGAACAATACGGGACTAGCTTGATCTTGGATGCAAATGAAGTAAACTGGAGATCAGTTTGGTCTCTTAAAGTACCACCAGAACTAAAGAATCTGTTGTGGCAGATATTGGCAGGGTGCCTCCCGTCGCTGAAAGCGCTAACTGCATGTATGGTTCCAATTAGTAATATCTGTCCGTTGTGCGAGGAAGCAGAAGAGGAAGATTTTCATGCTTTAATTTCTTATCGACATGCCCGATGTCTATGGGGTCTGACCCGCCTCTCTTCCTTTAGTGATAGATGTTCTTCTTTTAAGGATTTATGGGCAAAGTTGTTAGTGCATCATCCGGATGAAGCTGATATTGCAGCGATTTGTTGCTAGTTCCTATGGCTTAATCAGAATAATCAAGTATAGACTCGGCAGATAATGACGCCGACCACTCTCTTCTCTTCTACTATGCAATATTTTACGAGTTGGAAAGCTACACAAGAACGACTTCAAGGAGACATGGGTGCGACTTCTGCAGCTGAGCAGAAATGGTGCAAGCCACCTCCTGGTATGTCAAAACTAAATATTGATGGGGCTGTCTTCGCTAATTTGGGGATTGCAGGTTATGGTTTTGTGTTGCGGGACAGTGCAGGTGACTTTCAGGCTGCGGGCAATGGTGTTATTCACTGTAGTTTAGACCCTTTTTTGGTCGAGGCGATCTCGTGTCGGGAGTCATGGAGTTGGCTAAAGGAGACTGGCAAATAGAACGTATTAATTGAATCGGATTCTCAATTGCTAGTGTATGCTATTCAGTGAGAAACTAGTGGCAATTCGACTCTAGACCTTATTATTGAAGATTGCAAACACCTAATCAAGGACATTGCTAATGTGTCTATTTCATTTATTCGTAAATCAGCAAATTTTGCTGCTGTTGGGGGCTAATTAAAAATTTTGTATTTTAGCATAAGTTATAGTTTTTACTCTATAGTTTTTTTATTTTAATTAAATTCATCTCTCAACAAAATAAAAATTTGACAAAAAATAGAAAATAGTATCAAAAGATTATTATAAAAAAAACAGAAAAAAAATAAATAATAAAAATCAGGGGCAAATTTGCACCATTTTTCAGCAACCCGTCTAGCAACTTCGACGATGAAAACGGGCCCCGAAACAGCAAGATATCAAGCAGTTATATTTTTTTTCAGAAAGTTCGGGATGTTAGCTTTCCGGAATGTCAAAAACGAAGCCGGTAGAATTTTTCAAAGGGAAGTGGTGCTGAAAAACGGGTTTGAACATTTCCAACACATCCAGGACATATTCAACGCATTATCTCCATTCTTCCAACTCCCCACTCACCCACTTTCTTTCTTCAACTAATGGGAAGGTAGTGGGATCATGTTTGAGAAAAACAAGGGCCACTAATTTGGAAATTGTTACCCAAAATCCTATAAATAGAGCCTAATCCTTTCATTCCAAACCCCACTCAAAAATCAATCAACCCCACTCAAAAATCAATCAAACTCAATCAAACACAGACAACTCAAATTTTTCTCTCAAATTCTCTGCCAAAATCGGCCTCTTTATCAATCCTTAGATTCGTAGAAATCGCTCTCTAGCATCTATTTAGTCTAAACAAGGTCTCAATTCCCAGAATTAGTTCTTTAATCTTCAGTTCCTAAAAAAAAAAGCTTTCAATTCTCAGAAACTTCAAATCCGAAATTCTCTTAGTTTAATCAACCAATTCTCAAATCGTTTTTTGCAATCTCTTAGTTAAGTCAGTAAAATCATTACCCAATCCTCGGTTCAAGCTTTCTTAGTCTAAATCAAATTACGCCATTGTTAAGTTCTTCAAAGCTTCAAGCATTTTCCGTGAAACCAAGATCACCGAAACCCCATTTTCGAGTCATTCTTAGTTTACACACCTATTCCAAATCATATTTGGGAACTTTTTATTGATCTCAATCGATTGAAAAGACCCAGAAACAAGCTTTTGAGTTTTTCATCATTGAAAAATTCATCAAACAACCTTTCTGGTGAGCCGTTTTCCAAATTTTATTTAGAGTTCGTTAGCTTATCGTTTTAGCCCAATTAATTTTAATCTCTTTATCGACATCAATTCTAGAACTCTCAATTTTTATTGCGTAAAAAACGACATCCTATAGCCTTCTAAATTGCCCCTAAAGTACCCTCCACGAAACAGAATCAAGCTTTTGGTTTTTTCAACCATCAAACAATTATTCTATCGCCCAATTTTCAATAATTTATTTCGACTCGTTTACTCGACCTTTTTCTGAAATTCCAGTTATAAACCCTTCATTCGCACACTAACTTTAAATACTAGCCTTCGTTTCGCTATAATTCGACCTCTACAGCTCCCGAAATTGAGCCCGAAAGTCCATAAAAGCATCAATTTAGTCCCATTTTGCTGTTGACTTGGTGGTAAATTTCTGCTCAAGTCCCTGAACTCTCCGAATTACTTCAAATTCGCCCAGCACTACCTGGACAACGCTACAGCCCCCGAGCCGATTTTCTGGAGGTCCAATCCTCAATTTCACGCATCCCAACGGCATCAAAGAGATCGGTTAATTTTATTTCATCCCGCACATATTTGTTTTTGTGACTTATTTACGTTTCTAGCTTTAAAGTTATTATTTCTTTTTAAGTTGTAATTTTCATGCTTTATTATTATTTGTAATACAAGAAACATTGAAAAATATTTACAAAATCAATAAAAATATAAAAGAAAATTAAAAAATTTATATCTTTGTGTCGTTTTATTGCCTTTATTTTTAGTACTTATCTTAAAAATTGTTTTTTCTGACCGACCTGTCAAGTAACGTCGGGGTCCAAGACCGTTGTTTTTATTTTCAGTCCTTGTAACGGTCGTCAATCACTTTTCGTTTAGAATTCAAGTAAATTAGGCGCATTTTATTTATTTACTGTATTCAATTACCATTTTATCCTTTGAGAATTAGCTTCTTTGGCACGCCCGCATTATTTTTACCATTTTTAATCCCCGCAAACGCGTATCAAGGTTGAAATTGGGATATTTCGAAAATATCGCCAACAATTTTTGGCACGCCCAGTGGGACCTAAAAACATTTTTTTTATTAGTACTAAAGCTACGGTTTCTTAAGCTTTGCCAAAAATTTTAATTATATATATATACATACACTGATTTTTATTTTTACTAAGTACATTTTTGTTTTGTGGTATTTTCTGCTTTGATAATCTGTTTTGGCAATTTATTTCTAAAATTTTCTAATATCATTTGTTCTTTAAGATGCCACCAAGGAAAAATACAGGTCGAGAAATACCCATTCCGGAGTCTGATGAAAATCAGAATAGGGGTCAAGATGAAAACGTCGACACAAACGTACCCGAGGGTTATGTTGCCGAGACCGTGAGCCACTTGGAAGACGTTCATCGGACGTCAATGCCACAACCGGACTTCAAAGCATTTTTTGCGAGACAAGAGGCCCATATGCGCAACATGGAAAGACTTGTAGCCGAGATGGTGCAAGCTTGTAAACAACCCAATTTGGAAAACATGATTCATAATCTCACCGATGAGATTAATAGGATCCCAGATAGGTGTGCTGAAAGTTATGCTAAAAATTTGAACTCTCACAATATTTCAGATAACACGAGGGAAGGCATTCCCCAAGGCGATCGATATAGGCCACCGCCTAATCGTGAGGAAAACATAAGATTCAATGAGCGAGGAGATCGAAGAACCTCGGAACAATTTTCAATACCCTCAAATGCGCCTCATTTCAGGTCAAACACCGGACCTAATACCCACTCGGAGCACTATGGTGACAACAACGCCCGTGGTTCGGGGGGCACGTGGAGAAACCAAGACCGTGATCATACCCGTGAATACACTCGTGAAAATATTCGTGAGAACTCTCGTGATAATAATAACGTATCTCGTGTTTCAGGTGTGAGGAGCGAAGTATGTAATGAAGCAGAGGATAGGCAACGTATTCGGAACATCGTGCAAGAAATTTATGGACCTACGGTCCGTGAGGTGTACCGCCCGGAGTTTCAGAAAGCGTACCCAAGGGAATACGACCAATGATACCCATTTCCTCACCATTTTAGAATTCCAGATTTTTCTTTATTTTCAGGTGAAAATGGACAATCTACCATCGAGCATGTTGCCCGATTTTCATTCCAATGCAGCGGGATTAGTGCGGAGCAAGACTTCGATATGCTTCGTTTGCGTTTATTCCCCGGATCACTAACTGGACCGGCTTTCACATGGTATACGACATTACAACCTGAATCCGTCAGAAGCTGGGGTCGCATGGAACAATTATTTCATGCTCAGTTCTATCGAACTGAGCCCGAGGTATGTGTCGCTGAACTATCTCGTATGGTTCAGCGCTCAGGTGAGTCCGTTGAAAGTTTTATTAATCGTTTCAAGAAAATGAGGCATGGATGCCGAGTTAATATTCCTGAAATAGAATTTGTTAAAATTGCTCAACGTGGTTTAGAGTTTGAAAATAGGAAGAAATTCCAGGGCATTGATTTTTGTGATTATTACGAACTTGTTGCTAAAGTGTCAGAATATGAAGAATTGATGCGTGAGGATAATCGTAGGAAGAAAAACTATGTAGGTAGTTACCATCAGGATATAGAAACCAATGAGGCACATGAGGTAGCTATAGCCGAACTAACTAGAACAGGATACCGCGTTTGTCCAATGCTAGCAAAAATTCCAAAAGCTCCCGAAGTGGTTAGACGAAATACAAATGTGCAATATACGTTTGACGTTTCTAAAGCCGAGGAACTTTTTGACTATTTGTTAAAGGAAGGTTTTATCACCTTACCTCATGGACATATTATTCCGTCTAGAGATGACACTCGTGGGAAGGCTTATTGTAAATATCATGATAGTTGGAGCCACAATATGCAATCTTGTTTTGTCTTTAAAAATGTTGTGCAGGATAGAATAAACAAAGGCGTGCTTAAATTTTCTGAAAAGAAAGAAAGCATGTTGATTGACGAAGATCCATTTCCAACCGCCACCATGATAAATGCGACTTCCATCGAGATACCACCTCCTAGGTGTGATGTCCATAGCAACACCTCGAGCCTAAAGAAAAGTCACTTTGGTCACCCTAAAACAAGGCAAATTTGGGTACCAAAAGGCACCTTTCAACACGTCGAGCAGAAAGAAGAAAAGCCCCAGAGAAAACAAAAGCTGAAGAGTAAAAATGGCACAAACCAAGGCCAGCCGCGTTTCGTCACTCCATCGGCACAAATTCCTACAGATAAATGGTTCGTCAACCGACATAAAAAATTCCCACAACCCCTCTCAAAAAATGTAAAAAGAAGAACAAGAAAAAGAGAGGCAGAAAAAAGAAGGAAAAACGAAACAGATTTGTCTAGTGTCAATTCTAGCAATGTTTCGAATGAAAAGATACAAGAAAAGAAGAAAGTAGAGATTCGTGTCGGGGACTTTGTGATCCAAGTTGGATGTGCGGCTACTTCTTTGATTTTACCACTAAATTTCAAAAGTGAAGATCCAAAGGAGGAAAGGAATGAAGTCCAAGAAGAGCGACAAAGTAGTGTTACAACACAAGCTCCGTCGGAAGATCGGATGGAGCGAGTTTATTTTGATAAACCCACTTCAAAGATGACACAGCACATCAAGCCTTTGTATGTCAAAGCACATATTGATGGCAAGCTATTATCAAGGGTTCTAGTTGACAATGGATCAGCCGTTAACATCATGCCATTAAAGATGGCACTAGCTCTCGGGAAATCCGTAAGCGACATAATGACGACAGAAATTTCTGTTTCAGCTTTTACTGGTGAAGTCGCCAAAACCTATGGGGTTTTACCTGTGCAACTTACCGTTGGTACCCAAACCACTACATCAGCATTTTTTGTGGTGAATTCTACGGCAAGTTATCAAGCTTTACTCGGTCGAGATTGGATTCACTCCAACTCATGCATTTCGTCATCCTTGCACCAGCTTTTACTATTTTGGAAAGGAAATGACGTTGAGGTGATTCGAGCAAACGAAAAACCATTTGAGACACATTCAGATATGGTGGAGTCTCTGTTATACGAAGATAGCATTGGTCCAATCAAGATCGAGACCAAAGGCAAGAACAAGTCATGCACCGATCAGGTAAAAAGCATCTTCAAGAAAAGCACCATTGTGCCTTACCGTAGGCCAATTAGCTGTGAGCCTATCATTGAAGAAGTTCCATGATGTTATTACAACCGAAGGAAAAAGCGGTGGCATCGATCGCTATAAAAAAATTAAAGATGCATCAAGTGGTGGAGAAATTGTACGAAGAAAGCGAGGTCGATAATGTGGGGGTAGAAGAAAGGAGCGACCCCGTGAGTTCCATGGAATTAATTTTGCACGAGGAGGAAATTCACCTCCAAGATTTGAAGATGGCCGACCCTAAGTTGGAAGATGAAGGATCGATGGCCGTTGATCCGTTGGAGGAAGTTAATTTGGGAACGGAAGCCGAGCCTCGTATCACGTTTGTTAGCGGACTATTGCGCGCTAGTTTGAAGGAAGAAATTGTGAAATTGCTTCACGAGTTTAAAGATTGTTTTGCATGGAGCTATGATGAAATGCCTGGACTTGACAAACAGGTGGTTGAGCACAAGTTGCCAATTAAACCCGAATTTAAACCTTTCCAACAAGCGACGCGACGAATGAGCAAAGAAGTGGAGGCGAAAGTCAAAGAAGAGATTGAGAAACTTCTCAAGGCTAAATTTATTCGACCAACGAGATACGCGGAATGGCTTTCCAATGTTGTTCCCGTGGTGAAGAAAAATGGAAAATTACGCGTATGTGTTGATTTTCGTGATTTGAATTTAGCCACACCGAAGGATGTGTACGTAATGCCCATTGCAGACATGTTGGTGGATGCGGTGGCCAAGAATGAGTTGATTTCTCTATGCGACTGTTTTGCTGGCTATAATCAGATCCCTATAGCCAAAGATGACATTTCAAAGACCACTTTTCGTTGCCCAGGATCGATCGGAACATTCGAATGGGTGGTCATGCCATTCGGATTAAAAAACGCTGGGGCAACATACCAAAGAGCGATGAATGCAATATTCCATGACTTACTCGAAGTTTCCATGGAGGTTTATGTCGATGATATCGTCATAAAATCAAAACAAGAGAGGGATCACGTTGAGCATTTGAGGAAAGCATTCGAGAGAATGCGAAGGTACAATTTGAAACTCAATCCTTTAAAATGTGCATTTGGAGTCAAAGCCGGCAATTTTCTCGGATTTTTAGTGCATCAAAGAGGCATTGAGATCGATAAAAATAAAGCTAAATCGATCCGAGAGGCTCAACCCCCGAGAAATAAAAAAGAATTGCAAAAATTCCTCGGTCAAGTAAATTATTTGAGACGCTTCATCTCAAACTTGGCCGGGAAATCTAGAGTGTTTTCCGATTTGTTAAAACTCAAAGACGAGGAAAGTTTCAAATGGGAGGGAAAGCATCAAAGAGGCTTCGAGGAGATAAAAAATTATTTGAGCAACCCACCAGTTTTAATGCCACCAAAGGAGGGGACACCACTCAAATTATACATTGCCGCTGCCGAGGAGTCTATTGGTTGTTTGCTAGCCTAAGACAACTCCAATAAGCATGAGCAGGCGATATACTATTTAAGCCGGACGCTACTTCCAGCCGAGACACGTTATAGCATGATCGAGAAGACATGTCTTGCTCTTTACTTTGCTTGCACCAAGTTGCGTCATTATTTGCTCAAGGCAAGGGTGTATGTGATTGCGAGTACAGACTTGATCAAGCACATGTTAAATCAGCCTATCCTTTCTGGAAGAATTGGAAAATGGTCGCTAGCATTGGCAGAGTTCACGCTAATTTATTTACCACAGGCGTCGGTGAAAGGAAAGGCAATTGCAGAATTCGTAGCCGACCACCCCTCAAATTTTCAATATCCCGAAGAGATGGAGCTCCCAATTCACATGGTACGAAGGAAGCCATGGACCTTAAGGTTCGATGGTTCAAGTACGGACAACTCCAATGGAGCAGGCGTAGTCATTACCTCTCCTACTGGTGCAAAAACTATCTTGTCCGTCAATTTAGATTTCGAGTGCACAAATAATCAAGCGGAGTACGAAGCCTTGATTATCGGACTCGAGATTCTCATTGATTTCGGAGCCAAAGAAGTCAAAATTTATGGAGATTCGCAACTGGTGATTCGACATTTGACTGGAGAATATAAGTGTGCAAGTTTATCGTTAACTTCTTATTTTGCATTCGCGGTGCAGCTTTTGGAGGAATTCGATGATGTTGAACTCGAGCACATTCCGAGAAGCAAGAATTGGGAAGCTGACGAGCTCGCTCAAATTGCTTCAGGGATGAAAATTTCGAAAGAGACCATGTACAAAATAATTCTCATCAAACGTCAAGGCCACCCGTCAATCTCCGAAAGAAAAATCCAACTCGAGTCATTTAACATTGACACTAACTTGGCCCAAGATTGGAGGAAGCCATCCATCGACTACCTTGAGAACCCGTCTAACAAAGTGAAATATTCACTTCGAGTTCAAGCTCAGAATTACATGATTTTGGCAGGTGATTTGTATCGAAAGAGCTACGATGGAATGTTGTTAAAGTGCCTCGGATTTCCAAGGTCAATGGAGGTGATGAAGCAAGTCCACGAAGGCATATGTGGTGCACACCAATCAGGAAGGAGGATGAGATGGCTCATTAATAGGCATGGTTATTTTTGGCCTACAATTTTAAAAGATTGCATGACATATGCGAAAGGTTGCAAGAAATGTCAAAAGTATAGCCAAATTCAACGAGTTCCTGCAGAAGAATTGCATTCGGTGATTAAGCCTTGGCCATTTCGAGGTTGGGCAATCGATTTAATTGGGAAAATATTTCCAGCTTCATCAAAAGGGCATTGCTTCATCATAGTAGCAACGGATTATTTTTCCAAATGGGTCGAGGCCTTACCGATGAAGAAAGTTGATCAAAAGGATGTAATTCGCTTTATCAAAGAGAATTTAATCCACCGTTTCGGAATCCCAGAGTCAATCACTACAGATCAAGGACCGGCATTCCGAGGTGAAGAATTGAAAAACTTCATGGATGAGTATGGGATTAAGTTGATCCATTCAATGCCATTCTACGCACAAGCAAATGGACAAGCCGAGGCGTCAAATAAAATTCTCATTGGAATCCTCGAGAAGATGCTCGAAGAGAACCCGAGAGATTGGCATACCATTCTTTCCGAGACACTTTGGGCAATGAGAACATCCAAAACGCGAGCTACTGGGGTAAGTCCTTTTTTCCTAACGTTTGGTCATGATGCAGTTTTACCACTTGAAGTTGTAGTACCTTCGTTGCGTGTTATGCTGCAACACGAGCTCGAACCCGACAATTATTTACAAGCCATGATCATGGAGTTAGAAGAGGTGGACTACGAACGTCAAAAAGCTCTCGACAATATTCTCGTGCAAAAGAAGAAGGTTTCGGATGTTTATAATAAAAAAGTAAAAAAGAAAACTTTCCAAGAAGGTGATTTGGTATGGAAATTGGTTTTACCAATTGGTGCTAAAGATCCGGAATTAGGCAAGTGGTCGCCTAATTGGGAAGGACCGTTCCAAGTTCATAAAGTCTTACCGGGCAATGCATATTGGCTAAAAGGTATAGACGGAGAGCCTCATCGGAGATACATTAATGGGAGATACTTGAAAAAGTATTTTCAAATAATGTGGGACATAGTGAATTTGGGAACGAATAATGCATAAAATGCGCAAAATCGGACACGATCCGAATGTTAACATTCAATGAGGTACTAAATATTGTTTAGTTTTTCGCGTTTTTGCTGTTATCATTTTTTTTTTCCTTCCTTCTTTTTCTTTTTTTTTAGGTTAGTTCCTTGTTTAATTAATTTACATTTTTAGCATCATTAGTATATTAGGATCAATCAAGCATCTGTTCAAAAGAAAAAAAACTTCCATCACATAATGTGTGAAATTGCAACGTCAATGTTCGTACAAATCTTACTTCAGTGATTTTCATCTTCTTTCCGAGCCATGAGTCGGGAGAAACCATACAAGCACGTGACGAGGAAGCTATCAGAAAGATAAATTTGTCAAAATACAGCTTGTATCATCATTCATTTGCGTTCGTTTTCACCAAAGATTGATCAATGAATCATAATAAAAAAAAATAATTACAAGAAAAGATTGAGGTAAATAAATAAATAAATAAAAAGTTTGAAAAACAGGGAAGTTTAGTCGAGCTCCTACTGTCAATGGAAGAAATTGACAAAAATCGATTTCTCAGGTCATTTGGTTCCAAACCAGTTCCTAAAGCTCATACACGTAATCTAAACACCTTCAATTTCGGTTTTTACGAACCAAAAATGCCCATAACCGAACCTCCATTTTTACAGACATCGAAAAAAAACCATCAAACACACAAGCAAAACCAAATTCTAGCTTCCCACTATGATCCTAGAAGCCTAATCACATATTTCCACAAGAAATTCACAAGAAAAAGCAAAAGTTTATCAAAACCCGAAATGGGTATCCATGGCCATTTTTCTCCAAGAGTGCAAGCTTCTAAAACCATGGAATTTCATGGAAAATCAGCAAATAAAGAGACAAAAGAAGAGGAACTAACCCATTTGTGATTGATTCTTGAAGCTTGGAATGGTGTTGCCGTGATGCTAGATGAGTTTTTCGGTTTTCAGTGTTTTGAGAGAAGGAGAAACGTATTTGAGCTATAGAAGAAGAAGATGAAGTGTTGAGGTGGGAGAGTTCTATTAGGAGAAGGAAAGAGTAAGTGAAAATGTGAAAGAAATTAGGACCAAATGTTTGATATTAGAAAGTTTGGGGGATTATTTTTCAAAGACTTATTTTATATGCAAAGTTTCCTCCAAATCCTTTACATATAAAATAGGGGGGCAATTGTTGGGGGCTAATTAAAAATTTTGTATTTTAGCATAGCTTATAGTTTTTACTTTATAGTTTTTTATTTTAATTAAATTCATCTCTCAACAAAATAAAAATGTGACAAAAAATAGAAAATAGTATCAAAAGATTATTATAAAAAAAAACAGAAATAAAAAGAAAAAAAATAAATAAATAATAAAAATCAGGGGCAAATTTGCACCATTTTTCAGCAACCCGTCTAGCAACTTCGACGATGAAAACGGGCCCCGAAACAGCAAGATATCAAGCAGTTATATTTTTTTTCAGAAAGTTCGGATGTTAGCTTTCCGGAATGTCAAAAACGAAGCCGGTAGAATTTTTCAAAGGGAAGTGGTGCTGAAAAACGGGTTTGAACATTTCCAACACATCCAGGACATATTCAACGCATTATCTCCATTCTTCCAACTCCCCACTCACTCACTTTCTTTCTTCAACTAATGGAAAGGTAGTGGGATCATGTTTGAGAAAAACAAGGGCCACTAACTTGGAAATTATTACCCAAAATCCTATAAATAGAGTCTAATCCTTTCATTCCAAACCCCACTCAAAAATCAATCAACCTCACTCAAAAATCAATCAAACTCAATCAAACACAGACAACTCAAATTTTTCTCTCAAATTCTCTGCCAAAATCGGTCTCTTTATCAATCCTTAGATTCGTAGAAATCGCTCTCTAGCATCTATTTAGTTTAAACAAGGTCTCAATTTCCAGAATTAGTTCTTTAATCTTCAGTTCCTCAAAAAAAGCTTTCGATTCTCAGAAACTTCAAATCCGAAATTCTCTTAGTTTAATCAACCAATTCTCAAATCGTTTTTTGCAATCTCTTAGTTAAGTCAGTAAAATCATTACCCCATACTCGGTTCAAGCTTTCTTAGTCTAAACCAAATTTCGCCATTGTTAAGTTCTTCAAAGCTTCAAGCATTTTCCGTGAAACCAAGATCACCGAAACCCCATTTTCGAGTCATTCTTAGTTTACACACCTATTCCAAATCATATTTGGGAACTTTTTTATTGATCTCAATCGATTGAAAAGATCCAGAAACAAGCTTTTGAGTTTTTCATCATTGAAAAATTCATCAAACAACCTTTCTGGTGAGCCGTTTTCCAAATTTTATTTAGAGTTCGTTAGCTTATCGTTTTAGCCCAAATTAATTTTAATCTCTTTATCGACATCAATTCTAGAACTCTCAATTTTTATTGCGTAAAAAACGACATCCTATAGCCTTCTAAATCGCCCCTAAAGTACCCTCCACGAAACAGAATCAAGCTTTTGGTTTTTTCAACCATCAAACAATTATTTTGTCGCCCAATTTTCAATAATTTATTCCGACTCGTTTACTCGACCTTTTTCTGAAATTCCAGTTCTAAACCCTTCATTCGCACACTAACTTTAAATACTAGCCTTCGTTTCGCTATAATTCGACCTCTACAGCTCCCGAAATTGAGCCCGAAAGTCCCACAAAAGCATCAATTTAGTCCCATTTTGTTGTTGACTTGGTGGTAAATTTCTGCTCAAGTCCCTGAACTCTCCGAATTACTTCAAATTCGCCCAGCACTACCCGGACAACGCTACAGCCCCCGAGCCGATTTTCTGGAGGTCCAATCCTCAATTTCACGCATCCCAACGGCATCAAAGAGATCGGTTAATTTTATTTCATCCCGCACATATTTGTTTTTGTGACTTATTTGCGTTTCTAGCTTTAAAATTATTATTTCTTTTTAAGTTGTAATTTTCATGCTTTATTATTATTTGTAATACAAAAAACATTGAAAAATATTTACAAAATCAATAAAAATATAAAAGAAAATTAAAAAATTTATATCTTTGTGTCGTTTTATTGCCTTTATTTTTAGTACTTATCTTAAAAATTGTTTTTTCCGACCGACCTGTCAAGTAACGTCGGGGCCCAAGACCGTTGTTTTTATTTTCAGTCCTTGTAACGGTCGTCAATCGCTTTTCGTTTAGAATTCAAGTAAATTAGGCGCATTTTATTATTTACTATATTCAATTACCATTTTATCCTTTGAGAATTAGATTCTCTGGCACGCCCGCATTATTTTTACCACTTTTAATCCCCGCAAACGCGTATTAAGGTTGAAAATTGGGATATTTCGAAAATATCGCCAACAGCTGCTCATTCTTTAGTCCGTACATTTACAACTGTCACTGTTAGAAAGGTCTGGCTTTCAGTGCGTCCCCCATATGTATGTTCTGCTCTTGCTTCTGATGCAAAAAGAAAAAAAAAAAAAAAACTCTCAACTTTTGCTAAGTTATTTCATCAACAATTAATGTGTTACATCAACAATGTGTTATTTTATGCAAATAAAATAAGAATATAAATAAACTTATCAGGAAACATACATTATTACACAACGAAGTTACTTAAAAAGCTAAAAAAATATATAAATTATATAAGCAAACACAACATTTATTAATTTTATAATTAATGTTAATCAATACAGTATTTATTTAGAAAGCAAAACACATCATGGTGTACCCCTTGTCACTCTGATTTCATGAATTGTCTCTCTGATTTGGTGGGTTAGTCTTAGATTTTTCATTTCAAGACATCAAATCTCTTTCTTTTTCAGGTTAAATTTTTACTGATAAAAATTCAGTTTTAAGTATAAATAAAACTCAATTAATAGATTGTGTTTGAAAAAAAAATAGATTGTTTGTGAAATTTATATTTTTTAAAGTTTTTTCAAAGGTATGTTATTATTTTTTTAAAAGACAAAGGTATATTTTTAAAAGTTAAAAATCATTTTTTTATATAATGTTGACTATAAATAAACTAAAAAAATACTTTATTTGAAATTGTAAAAAATACAATTTTAAATGAAGAATAATGATAAAGCACAATGAATATGATATTTTATTAAAACATCAGAATATCTATCACAAAAATCAGAAGCATGTTCCACCGCTAATATAAGAGAAAATTATTAAACGCACAGTTCTCATGTCAAATGGAAGAATTTACTTATGGATCACACACATTATAAAACACTCTATAAATTATTAAGTTAAGTCACAACACACGTGTTCATAAATGAATCACGGATCTTTAATTTGAGAACTATCAGAACTAATGGTTTGAAATAATCTGAAAATTGTTAGCAAAAACCTATACAAAATGTTGTATATATTTATTTCACCACAGAAAATATTGAAGAAAAGATGTATCACAGAATTAAATTGAAAATGAAATGAAATCATACCAATTAAATAGAGCCATATAAATCATACCAAAAAATTAAAAAAATAAAATCAATTTAAGAATCCCGAAGCATCTCTTGTCCCTCTTCTACGAATTCCCCTTACCACAACTCAAGATAATGTTTTTATTAAAAGAAGAAAAAACCATGGCCCATTGCGACCACTCCCATTCATGCCTATCAATTCACAAGCAGGAATAAAATAAACACAAACTTGGAACCACAACTTCATTATTTTCAAATATAAAATAATTAATATCTTTACTAAAATTATGAAGTTACATCAATAGAATAAAATACTTTTCTTAGAAAATAAATTTAACTTTCTTTTTTTCCATTAAAAGAAAAAGTCGTGACTTTTTATTGATTCATGTTCATTTCAACATTATTATGTATTTATAAATGTACCATCATATATATAATATATTATTATTTACAATGAAGTGAAGCAAAGTTGGGTTTAGACCATGGCCTGAACCAAAGACCAAAACTAACTCTTACATCATATAAAAAAACGACAACCTACACTGTCGTGTTACCTATACATACGATCTATTGGTAATAATAAATGCCATCATATCAGATAATATCATATGTGTATGTATGATATAATGATCAAGCACTATAACCTCTTCCATTTGAAGGTTTCAAATGTTGTCCTAATTCATTACCACTGCAAGCTGCAACACTTGCTTCTTCCATTGAACCTTCTGGAATTCCTGAATTGCATATATTCGCAAATGCTCGCATGTGTTTCATCCCATATTGTGTCAATGATCCACAATGTGTTTCAAACACCCGAACCTGGATAATCTTTGTAATTAGCATCTAATCGTGTCGAAAATTAAGAGGGTAGTTCGAGATTATGACATTATTTACCATTGATTTCAAGCACTTCCAGTCATCTACTAGAGGCAAACCAGATTCTCTAACAGATAGGAGCACTTTAGAACCTTGTTTTGGTCCAAACAATATTGTTCCTATCAATTCTATGCTGCTGTCCAAGTGATTTCTGTGCTTAATTGTGTCTTTGATCTGGTTGAGAATCTCGGTCTTCTTCTCGGGTTCGTTCCCTGCTCTTTCATACTGCAAATTCAACGCATTAGTCGTGAATTTTAGTGATCACGCCAAGTAGAAAAACCAAGTTAAAGGCGGTAACTTTACCATTTTCCACATGAAGAGAATCTCTGCATCTCTCTGGTTAACGACTTCCATAGGCGCGGCCCTGATGTTGTTTCTCGGGGGGAAGTTGACACTTTCGGGGTCAAAACCCTGATATAGATAGAGTTTTTCGGGTTTGATGCTTCCAGTCCCGTACTCCATTACATGTGATCCAATACCATAAGTATTGAAATTTGAAGTTCTATCCTTCACCTATAATATATGTTCAACCACACAAACTCTTGAATTATAAAGGAATGAACTCTTCTTTAATAAAAAGATAAAAGAGTTCTGAAATTACCGTCTTATATTGCTGCTGGACTGTTTCTCTCTTCAAATTATGTGTTTCACTGCCACAAAAATGAAAAACGGATTTAGGAAGCTCACGATTTACGGAGACAATCCATAATCCGCCTAATACGACCCGATTGCAACACAATAACCCATTTTGACACATTAATTATAAACAAATCATTTACAAAAAATTTGGGAATTTCAAACCTGTCTTCCATCCAGGCAACACTGTATAAATCTCCTAAACAAGTGATGAATTCAGAGGGTGGAGCAGGTTCCATTCCGGGACAATAAGTTCCGAAACTACTCTCTTGTGCATTTGATGCAGTTGTCACATATATATTCATGTCTTTAGGCATTATTCCTTCAAAAATACTTCCACTCTCACAAGCCTCCACATATATTACCTGCATTCCAATAAAACTCAAATCTATTTAACCAATAATTGAACAAAAATGTGTTGAAAAATACAGATTAAACATCAGCAATTACTAGTTCGGTCCAGATTCCGTCACTGGTGCAAAATCGGCTATGATACCGACAGAACATATATTTTTAGTGACGGAATGTTTTAATTCTAAACTTTTCCATAGGGGGAAATCAGTTTTACCATTTCTCTGTATCCCCCAGCTTTATGTTTCTTCTTCAAAACCTCAATGAAGTCCATTGCATACAAAAATGGCAGATTTGGCATCCCTGCATTGCAATCCCCATTAATTATTCATTTCATATGTAAGAATTCTATTCCGAAATTGCGACGAACGAGTAATTACCAAGAACACCGGGACCTCCATGATCAGAATAGTATAAAAAGATTCTATCATTTGGTTTGCTGTTAACAACTTTGCCACTTCCACCAGTCAAAGCAGTTTTATTGCCAAGAAGCACTGCATAAAGATTCTTTGCAGTCACATGTTCTCCTGTGTAATCCTGACATTACAAAAATCAATGTCATTACTATTTCCAAACTTCATCTTACAAATATTTAATGAAAAAGAATGTTGTACTGGAATTCTTCATTTTCATAATCATAAGTGCATATAGATTTTTTTTTATGAATTAACCTGTGATAAAATTAGGTTTCAAATCAGCCTTCAAATTGACAAATTTTAACAAATTACCCCAAATATTATGGATTTTAATATCTAAAACTTTTCAATTTTGGACTAATTTATCAAAATTTGCCAATTTATTTATTTGGGTCTAAAGCAATCCTCAAAATTTGCCAATTTATTTATTTAGGTCTAAAGCAATCATAGTTGCCAAGGTTAACCGCCATTTTGCTATTGATTTGGGTTTTTTCACTGCCAAGTTTAGGAGTCATTTTGCTATTGATTTGGGTTTATTTTCAAGCATATACAAAAGGAAGCACTAGACCTCGCCCAATTTCATTAAAAAATAAGTCTTTATTACATCAATAACTCTATGAACTTGTCCAAAGAACGGTTTTTTCAAGGATCTACAAAGGGAAGCTCTGGACCTCAACATTTAAAGTCATTGAAAGTAAGTAATCTTAATACATCAATTTGAACTTAATCTAATAGATTTGACTCCTTGAACTTGAACTTACAAAGTGTCTATGTAACTCCCTGAACTTTACCTCTCTAAACTTGCTTAAGGTGACATGATTATAACTAATTAATTATCTCCATGTGAAATGGATTTTAACAAATCCAAAAGTACAACATTTTAGGAATTCAAAACTATGAATTTATGCAAGTTCAGTGGATGTATCGCTGTAAGCAAATTCAGAAGACCAATATGTTATTTAACAAATTGAAAACGGATTTATTAGCCGATGACATACTCTTGAAAGTTCACAAAGCCAAAACCAATTTGCTTAAAGGATAAAAAAAAACGAAAAAAAAAATTGGGCTACATTAAAATTTTCAAGCTTTATTGCAATAATTCATTTTCATGATTGCAAAGATATATCTTTTGCTCAGAAATCCCCATCATTTTCCAGATTGCTTTATCTTTTGAAACAACATTCCCAAATTACTTTTTTCCTTGCTTCAAGGAAAAAGGAAAAGGAGTCCAAAACTGTTAAATAATCAAATCTTGCAAGTTACATGTCTACAACAAAAGCTTCAAAATCAAAATTCCATATAATAATCGTACACACTTTGTCCTAACAAACCAAACATCATACTAGTGGGTCACGCCAGCATCAAGATCATTTAGGAAAATCAAAATTTAATCAGAACAGGACATAGATTATCTGACACAGCTGGTTTCAACTACTCCTTTTTAACCCATTAATTTCAGCCGTTAATTCTTTCTATTTCAATATAGAATATACTTGTCTAATCAATTGTATGTCGACAAACATCACTAAAAGTTAAATAACATTTTAAGATATTTTTGAAGAATAGTCTAGAACCACCATAAACATAAAATATACTATTTCTCAAGGACAAATATTAAGTAGTACTACTCTAAATATTGACATAGATCTTTATGCCTATATGCTAAACAGTTGTATTATTCGTTAGTGATTATAGATTTTTTAGTTAATTGAATAATTAAGCAATTAATTAGATTAAACATCTTTGTCAATAAAATTAACAATATTTATAAAATATTGTCTCAATCGAAAGTAAGTTCATTAATTTTTATTACCATAGTGTCAATCATAATCAAAGATGATGGCCCCGGCCCCAACTAATATTTAATTCAACCTTGGCGACAAGATTAATACTACTAAATAATCAAATACCAAACCAAATAGTAATACTATACTACTAGTGTTAGTTGATGACTATGAAGAACAGTGGCGAAATATAGGATTGTTCTATTGCGTGTAAAAAAAAATTGCTAATTCGAAATTATTCAAATTTTTTTTTCGTATAACCTAAATTTCTAAAGAGGGTCTAACACAGCATAATAGATCATTTAAATTTGGATTTAGAGAGGGCTTAACAGACAATAAATTAGAGAATTAAAATTTTGGATTTAAAGAAAGCCAAACAGGACTCAAGCCAATTTTAGGGTGTTGATGGGCCAAAATTAATTTTGGATTTAAAAAATGACCTAAAACTCCATCCAATTTTTAGGGTGCTGAGGCCTAATGGGCCAAGATTAATTTTGGATTTAAAGATGGCCTAACAGAACTCGAACCAATTTTAGATATTAATCAGCACCCGATCTAAAATTTCACAGAAACAGAGGTCTGAATCACCACAATCTAACCTCAAACTAGGCTCAAATTTTGTAAGGACAGTGAAACCCAAACTACTCGTGATCATGGTGGTTCCGCCCCTGTCCCTGCCCGAGAACTTCTACTATACTCCCAGAATAATACACTAACTAATGGAATTTCAGGTAATTTCACACAGTTTCAGAGAGTTTCAAATTGAAAAACAATAAGGAAATGTTGGAATTATATGTACCTTGGGGACACCAGCATAAACATCATCTCCATTGGGGCTGTTGATGATAACACCAGGCCTTGGATTCAATTCATTATTAGCAATATCATCATACATAAATACAATTATATTTTCCTCTTTCAATCCACCTTTTCTTAGCAACTGATATGCATGACATATATCTGCCTGTGATGTAATTGATTTAAGATGATCCATATCAGTATGTATGCCTCAAATTACTGCTTAAATTGAAGAAAATGAAGAAATTGAAGAGACCTGATGTCTGTAATTTCCATAACCATTTGAACCGGCGACAAGAACAGCCCATCTAGTGCCAATTTCATCATCTTCAGGTTCAGTTGGAACTTGTTCCTCAGTAGGAAGAAGAATTCCAGGCTGAAAATGGTTGAACCGAGAAGCTTGGAGAAAAGAAGCTGTTAAGACAAGAAAGAGAGCATAGTTGAAGAATAGGAGGATGAAGCTGCGGATCTCCATGGTTGATGTGATGAGTTGCTGAAAAATATCAGAAGCAGAGATGAGAAATGAAGAAGAAGAAGATGGGGTGCTGAAGAGGTGAAGAGGGAAGTAATTTAATTTAAAGAGAGGTAGCAAATGCGGTGGAAGGCGCCATGCAAAACAAGGGCTTGACACGTCCAATCTTAGTGGGCCATTTCTTCAAGCTAGGTGGAATTTCTTGGTTTGAGTTTTTCTGTATTTTTACAGAAATTTTTTTAAAAAAAATGTGTGGTTTGCTACTTTGATATTTTCGAAATTCAGATTTCTTTTTTATAATAAAATTAGCCGAATATCTGTGGTGCATGTATTAGCCATTCCGCATCTTCCAATTAAAACTTTTTATGTACGGTAGAACTAAAACTCAAAATTTAAATTAAATAATTTAAGACTTTTAACCTTATTCAGTGGCGGGATGATCCGAGATTCAAACATATCAGTAAATAAAATTTCAAAACATAAAAAAAAAAATCAAAATTAACTAACAGTTGACAGTAAATTTTTAAAATCCAGTCCGTGAGGGTTGAACAAAATTTTTTAAACTTTCAACGTATTAAAACTGTAAAAATATTATTTTTTTTTTTAGAAACTAGCATTGAACTAATAGAAAATTAAACATGTTTACTTTTTTTAATGATAAATACATAATAAAAATAAATATTAAATATGTTTACTTTTTTTAATGGTAAAGACATATTAAAAATGAATTAAAAAGTGTTATCAAAATAAAAATAAAGAGTCCATTTAAATTAATTAATATTGGTAACATGTTTCTATAATTATTGAAAAATAAAATTAAAATAAATAAAAACTTTTTAAAAGAAATTGAGGTTAAAGGGAGTTGATAATAGAACCTCTCAAATAGAAATAAGCATCTTTAACCATCATATCTACTTTTAAACATTGAAATAATACTACATAGAGTCAATATAATTATGTCCAAAATATTACCAGACACTATTACTAAAAAAAAATTCTCAATTCTTCGGCGGTCTGCCGAGACTCGAACCCTCCAACCCTCCTGGTTCCGCCTCTGACCACACTCAATGTAACTTTAATTAGTATGAATAATAATCATGTATTATTACATAATTATTTATATATAATATTTACATTTTAATATTTCACTATCTCAGCAAAAAGTTTATGACATTTTTTATAATCTAAGCTTTGAAAGAGTAACTTTTAACTATTAAATAAAAAATAAAATAATAATTTTATTAAATTGAGGAATATAAATAATAAAATTATAATAAATTTGATATAATAAACTTTTGAATGAATTGAAAAAGAAGATAATTTCACCGCAATCTACAATCACCTCCCATGATACAACAGAGAAACGTGAGTCAAGCTTTAAACGTGTGTCAAATTATCACCAAAAACTAAGAAATATAACGAATAAATTGAAATAGAAGTTTTGAAAGTTGAATGAATGAGAAAAAAATATTTATAGTCACATTGTTGGAATATTTTTTTTCTCAATTAATTCAGTTATTGAATAATTAATCTTACTGAATTAGTTCACATTAATGATACTTAAAAACCGTATAACAACTAAAACATTTTACATAATTAATAAGGAACATTAATTCAATTTAATATTATTAATTAGACTTAACCATTTAGCTTTTATATATTATTAATAGATTATTAAAAAGAAAACATTGATTTTTAGTTTGTTGACACATTAAACATTTGCTAAATATGTCTCTCTTATTAATATATATAGTCATTTTTTCTATAATAAAATTATCAATATTATCAAATTTTAATATTTTGATTATTCGAGTAATATTTTCATGATAATTATACTTCCATGCACACTTTTACTAATGTTGGAATTTCATTTTGTTTCCGTTATAATGAAAATAGGGGGTTGCTAATACCACTTTTAAATAGTTGAGGGGGCAAATAGGTCGTCCCGTAAGTTCATGGGGCAAAATGACCAAAATTGACAAGTTCAGGGGGCTGCATATGGTTTAGACCTTAAAGAATAGAATAATAATTTTATTCAACAAAAGAAAAAATATTTAATTATAATAAACGGTATATAATGAACCTCCACATGAATTTGATGAACGGAATAAGAAGATTTTGAAACCTAACATGACCAGTCTCTTTAAGATAGATTTTCACATAATTGACATTCATCTCCTAGGATCAATAGAAGCGTGAGTCAAACTCTAACCGTGTATACCGAATTATCACAAAAAAATCAAGAAATAAGACGAACAAATAAAAAAAAGTTTTGAAAGCTGAACAAAATTTGGGAGAGAGAAAAATTTTAGGTGAATTGTCTATATGTTACGAACGAGCAAAAAATCACTAGCTACTTGAATATTTGTTTTTCCTAATTAATTCATGAATTAATTCATTTGATGAAGAATTAATTTATGTTAATGACAATTTAAATTGATGTAACCACTAAAATGTTTTAGAGAATTAATAATGTACATTAATTTCATTTCATTTCATTAATAAGATTTAACCATTCAGCTTTTAGTAAGGAAGAGTGGTGGAAAAAACAGCAAAAATATGTGTCTTGACACGTTGATGTGGCAGCACAGAAAAAAAAAATCAATATATATGACAAATCCAATATATATTTAAACAAAACAAAAGAAAATTATTCAAAACTATATGTTTATAATTTAATTTGAAATAAATCGAATAAAAAATAAATATTTGTAACAAAAAGTACTGTAAATAGTTGATCATACGTTTATACCGGAGTAAACTAAAAGAGAATATTCAAAACTTTCCAATATAAAAATCATGCAAATTTGTTAGATTTCTAAAGTTAGTTAATTTAGTAGATTAATTTGTTTGTAAAAAAAACAAAGTAATCAAATTGGAGAAAATCTCTAATTTTTTTTAAGTAAAGATAGAGTTACAGGTTAAGATCGGAGTGCAGAGTTTGTTGTGAAATTGAAAGAACCTACGTTGTTTATCATATATTTTACAACTTGCATTTTCGTTGTATCTGTCCCATTGATTAGATTTGCCAACATTTAAGTTCATTTTATATTTCCTAAAAAATAAAATAAAATAAAACAAAACAAAAAGATATAGCATCTCACTGAAAAGCACTGAATGCCTAATTTGCGAGATCGAAAAAGGAAGCTTTACCAACTGATTCAAGATCTTGGAGGTGTTGGCGTGTGGGAAAATAAGCGGTGTTAGTCTCAGTGGTGTCCTCCATCTTAGCATCGGCTGGTTGGGCAGAAAGTTGGGGGATCGAAACGGAGAAAGTATGAAACATATCTCAAGGTTAAGAATTATTTACGTACATCTTACATTCATAAAGGAAAGAGAGTTGAAGGAATGATAGATGTTTGTTAAATTGAAATGAAATAAATACAAAAATATTTATAAATGGAAGCATGTGAGAATGGAAGGTTGATAGTTTGAAATAACAAATGATGGATGAAGGGATAAGATGGCGGAAGATGTTTTCATTTTATTTATTTTTTAAAATTTTTATAGCTTTGTCACGTGATATTAAACTAATTTGGAAGCATACTAATAAATTTTCAGCTATTATAGATATATATGTGCAGATGGTACATATGATTTTCAATATTAAAAAAAACGGATTGCTATTCACCATCCCCAAATTACTTATCACCGCTTCCTAGAAGACTAATTCTCTCAAACTCTCAACTCTCAAACCCCTCCCAAAATCACATTTCGGAACGAGAATCATGTTGGAAAATCATGGCAGAGGAAAAGGACCGGTTCATGGCGATATACTTTTTTTTTTAAAAAAAACACGAGTTCCGTCCGCTAACTCTTTGGGTAGGCGTAAAGAAAAAATGCCTGCCCTAAGGGTAGATGCTTTTTCTGACTACCCCATTATGGGGGGCCGAACTTGAAATTTTCTTAAATATTTTGGTCGCCCTTCCTTTAGGGGGGGGGGCCGAAATTTAAAAAAAAACTATTATACCAAGTTACCGAAGCGTTCGGTAGATGTTTTTACGTTAAATTTGTATTTATTTTTCATTAATTAACGTAAATTAGTGTATGCAAATAGAATATTAAATGTAAGTTATTTAGCGCAAGTTATGAAATTGATAGTAAATAAGAACGTAAATCAATTAGACAAAATGCTTAGAGTAAATAATAACGGAAATGCTTAAGATTTAGGAATAGATTTCAATTAGAGTAAATAACAACTGATGTGTTTCGATTGGTTTGTCATTTTTCAGAGTTTTGATATAGGAGGTAGTTCCAGACAGGGGAAAGCTACCAGACGTGGTATCACTATCTGTGCTCGGAGGAGCCGAGTGGCGGAGGCACAAAGGGTGCAGGAGGCAGAGAGGTAGGATGATATCAGCATGGACATGGATGAGACTGACATGCATGACTCAGATCATCAGGCAGATGATAGGATCGCACTTCGTTGATGAAGGGGAAAGACGGTTGTTTTGTTGCTGCTGAGTCGTCATCTGGTAAAGAATTTACATTCTTGTTTTATTTTGTTATTAGTTTACTTTAGTTATGATAACATCGAGATATTATTTACGGGACCGAAAGGGATATTAACCAAAACGACCGTGTATTCGGATGATCGGGAAAATTATGGCGTATCAAGCAAGCTACCAAAGTGGCGGATCACAGGGATTCCTCTACACGCTATCCTTAGTCAAACCTATGGGAGACCCGCCATCCTGCCTCGATCCGCCCAATGAGCAGCTGAGCCGACTCCCGATAAAGATGTTAATGAACCATTAATGAGCTAACGGTCATACTTGAATAAGATCAGTAACCGCCATTAATGAGGCATTAATGGAGACTTTCTAGTTACCTGGAGTTACGACTACATGACTATAAATAGCTTGTATCCCAAGCTATTGAGGTACACATTCACGCTCTCCTAAACCCTACTTTGTCATTACAGTTTATTCCCATTACTATATACTAACTTTGGCATCGGAGTTTCCCCCACTGATCCCAACGGCGCCCCCCGCAGGGAAGGAATCCGATCGAGAGTTCATCACCAGTTATCAAGTTATTATTATAACATTGTAATCTAGGATGGTAAATAGTTATTCTTGTTTTATTAGTTACTCTAGGGATCCTGCGGATGATTATTGGCTCGTGATGAAGGAGATGCCCGACGGTCCGGCCAATAGTACCTTAATTCCCAACTTCTATACACGTTGCTACTGGCATATAAAGAGGACAGATGAGGGGCATCCTCAAATACCATATTAGAGCGCCGGTTGTAAAAAACTGGTCAACTGGTACAGTCACTCTAGCCCAAAGGTCCAACATCTTATAGACGCATCTCTCTTAGCACACCTCCCAGATATGATGTATTCCCACATTGATATCCCTCTCATATCTGCTTTTGTGGACCGTTGGCAGCCAAACACATCATCATTTCACATGCCCTTCGGTGAGATGACCATTATACTCCATGACGTGTGGAAGATTCTACGTATTCCAGTGGAGGGGCGAATGATGACCGCGGATGAGGGGTCATATGAGCTTCAAACATCATGTGTGGAGCTGTCTGGGGTCACTAGGGAGGAGCTGTTGAACAGACACTATAAAGATGGTGGAGTATTTGACACTTCCGTCATAGAGATGTGTTCCACATAACGGATTACTGAGGCGATTGTATTGATGTAGTTGATGTTAGGTTCCACCTTGTTTATAAACAACAGTGGCGACCGTATCTGCCCTCCGTGCTTGCTGGGGGTGAAGGAGGGGTTTTGTACTTAATGAGATTTTGTAATTATTCATTTTGTACGTTGAATCCATGCCAATGTACAAGTGGTAGGTTCAGAGTAATTCCACTGACTTTGGATGTGCTATAAACACATGCATCAACACACCGGTATCAGCTTGGCAAGCGTCCAATGCACATACTTATTCTCGATACCTATATGAAAAATTGACTCACCACATCTCTACCCTCAAATCCAACCTTCCTCAACTGATCTTTGTAGTTGTACACATGTTTTATAGTTGGATTGTCTATTGGATGCTTTTCATGAAGTGCCGCCAAAATAGCACAGGCTTTGCTTGAGCCGAACTCATGTCACGTACAATTTTTGGGAAGCGGATTGAGTTCGTTCATTTATCGATATCCCTCTGGATAAACAAACAATGCATGGTTGTGCATACATTTAATCCCTTCTGAAACCGGATCCCCCAACCGATATAGTCTTGCAATTGTACGACTTTAAACTGAAATTTATACTTGCACGCTTTAGTCTTACTTTTCCTTCATAAAGCCCCATCCAAAGTATTCAAAACTCCTCTATACCAGTTCACCACGAGAACATCTCAAAAGCTGCTTTCCTTCGTGTTTGTGCGAAGCAATAATCAACTCGAAACCATGTTTGCAATGCGTTTTGCCCACTCAATAGCTTCTGAACTTGTCTGGAAAATCATGCTCGTAATAAAACTGCTATTGCAATCGATCTCATCACCAACCTAGACGGTTTTTGTGATCGCCCAATGCAAAGAACGAGAAATCATGGGAAATTTTTTTCAAAAAATCATGGGAAATTTTTAATTTTTTTTACCTCGTCTTCGAAATCGTTCAATTTCGGAGTTCTCATGTCCATTTTTTTTAGAATTTTAGTTTTGCTCGGGAGAGAAAAAGAATTATCAGTTTTTGGTCAAAAATAATGAGAATGACAAAATTGTCAAAATGAGAACGGTGTTAAGTGATTAAGGGATGGTGAATAGCAACTCTCTAAGAAAAATTGGCTTAAGCTCAACTAGAATAAAAACAAATTGAGTAAGTGGATAAAAATTTAGTATGAAAACAAAGAAAAAAATCAATGCCATCGATTCCAAATTTTAATAATATTGCCTAATTTCTCATAAATTAGATAAGGACATTACAATTTTTTAAGAAGGTGTTTGATATTTAATGGATAGAGATAAAAATAAATGTTTGGATATGGATAAGAATAAGAATAAAAGATTGGAATAGAATAAAAATAAGATAATTAAGAATTATTATTCCATGTTTGTTTTGTGGGATATGAATATGGATAAAATAATCTATTTTACTATATTACCTCTACTTAAACTATATAATGAGAGATAAAATAAATTTTTTTATCTTATTAAAATTATAGGAGCTTACCTACATCCCCTTGTACCACTCCCCTTCTATGAATGAGCTTCCTATTCATCTAATCTTATACCTAAAAGGGAAGTGGTACAAGGGGATGGGGGTAAGCTCCTATAATTTTAATAAGGGGAGTGGAATAGGAAGCTCATTTTTAGAATTGGCAATTTCGTGTTCGTGTCATGTCATTTTCATGTTCATGTTGAAAAGAGTAAACCCAATCTCAATCCAAAAACTTTTGTGTCATAATCGTGTTAACACGTTCGGGTTAGTGTCGATTTCATGTTATGTTTTCGGATTACCTGTAATCTTGTTATACATATATATTAATGATAAATTTTAATAATATAAGAAGATATGATACTTTTTTAAATACTATATCATTTTTATATTAGTATGCTAACACTGCCATCGAAAAGTCCGTTAATATCATGTTAAGGAGTCATGTAATGTGTTTATAATAATTTAGGAGGTTCGAATCATATTTGTAAGTAATAATTATAATTTTATTATCTTTATTAATAAAATGGCATATAAAAATACGAGAGAATATAATAATAATTTTAAATATTCATATCATTTCCTGTCATTTTCGAGTTAGCATGTAAACCCTAATCCAACCCAAAAATTTGTGTGTCAGTTTCGTATCAACCAAAAATAATGCATTACCTACTAAACTAAACTCAAACACTAAAATTACGTGTCGTGTAATCGGATCGTTGTACTTTTGTTACTTTTCTCTATCTCATTACTCCGCCCCTAAAATAAACATGAGATAATTGACTATTGGACACTTCATTTATCCCATATAACAAATGCTCGTCTAGGGTTACAGAGGAAACCTTTTGTGAGCTTTTATGAGTTTATTTTAGTTAGTTTTTTGCCCTTGGTTTGAAAACTCATTAATTACATTAATCTTAAGAGGTAAAAAGTGAATTAAGGATTCTGTTAATATTCCCTAATAAGATTGTTTGGTTGATTTCTTCAACAAAAAAAAAAAATTGTTTGGTTGATGCACCAAACCAAACACGTTTGGTAAAGTTAGTGTTTGTTATTAATATATCGTCATCATCACATCACTTAATTAATAATATAGCAACCTTTGAAGATGGGATTCTTTATTTTTTGTGACTTGTCTTATTATTATTTACTATTATTTTATATTATCAATTCACACATTTTCTTTATCTTTCAATATATTATAGACCGACTACTATAATTTTGTCCTTCTCTTAATTATTTTATCTATCTATTAATAATTACAACCATTTCTACGACCAATTGCATGCCATGTGTATAACAAAGTTCCAATTCGCTTGAATATCCAAATTATATATCTCAATAACGAGAAATTATACAATATGCCGGTTACACCACCTAAGTAAATTGACGTGGTATGCCTAACTAATCAGCAATTGACAACTCATTAAAATTCGACACTTCATCTGTCGACTTATTTTCCAACTCATTCTTAAACTTCAAATACCCTTATCTCTTTATTCTCTCTTCCAGAATCATCTCTTGTGTTTCTTTTAAACCTTTAGATCTGCTCTCATAAAGTTTTTTCAGAGAAACTAAAAAGTTTACAGAATTAATTTTGATTTTAATATATGTGAGAAGATTTTATAAAAGCTAAGCTTTGATTTTTAATTGTTAAAAATTCTGCAATTCCACCGCTGGTGATACTTCCGTCTCTATCGAAGCCTGACATAAGTGTATGTTCCCACTCTACAGAAGTTCAACCGTTCGTTCACCATTGACCGCTCGTCTGAAACCTGTAAAAAGCAACGGTTGAAGAAAAAAACTAGAAAATAGGCAGAGAAAGCATTTTATTAACATACAGAAGTTTGAAACATAATTAAAAAGAAAAAAGAGCTTTTGTATATACAGAAGATCTACTAGGCCGTTGGGACACTATACCATAAAACCCCTAATGCAACCAAATTTGAATTTGTTGCTTGTAAATTGATGCATTAAATGAGTTTATTTTGTTGTATTTCAATAATGTTGCATTTTTGTTGCAATAATCTTCAAATTAGCAAAATTATAAAAAAAGATGCAACAAAAATATTCATTGTTGCTTGACATGTTGCTTTTAAGCAAGTTAATCCAACAATTTGTTTAAATTGTTACAAAAAATAAGGTAAAACCGATAAAGCAACAAAATTATAATTGTTGCATTATCATTTAAGTGATCGAATGCAACAAAAAAAAAACTAACAAATATATAATGTTGCAATTCAAATAATTTACTATTTTATTAATATATATAAATATTAAATTTTGAGAACAATTATAATATTAAATTTTGGAAACAATTATATAATATTAAATAATCTTTTTATTAATATTTAAACTTGTAAAAGAAATTTTCTAATTTTTTATTAGACCTTAGCATAGGCCAGGCTCGGACCGGACCTGTCGAGCTTTTAATAAAGCCTGACAAGCCCAAGTCCAGCCCAACCCGTAATAAATTTAATCGCGCTCGGCTCGGACTGGGCTCGGGCCTAAGTAGACCTGTTCATGAGCCCGTTGGCCCGTCCAACCCGCCCAGGCCCGCACTTCATGGGTTGGGCTTGGACATTGATATTTGATCTTTGGCCCGGCCCGGTCCAAGCCCGCTCAAGCCCGCATATAAAATGGATTGGGCTTGGGATTGCTCTCAAAATCCCAAGTGAGCCCGGTCCGGCCCGATTTTATATTATATAGTAATATTTTTAATTGTATATATATATATATATATATACGTGGTGTATTTAAAAAAAAAAATTTACTCCTGTTACTAAATTTGGTAGTTGAATCTAAAATTAAATTACTCTAAAGTCCTAAAATAATTACATTAGAATTTTTTTTTTTTAATATTAACATATTAGATGGGCGGGTTGGGTCGGGCTTGGGAATTACTTTTTATAGTCAAGCCCAGTCCGGCCCGAGCCCGATATAAATATAGGTGGGCTGGGTTGGGCTTGGACAAGATAATTATATGTAAAGCCCGGTTAGGCCCGGCCCAGCCCATGAACAGGTCTAGGCCTAAGATATGAATTCCAAGCCCGAACATTCAAACCCATCTATATTTATATATTATAATTTATACTTATATATTATAATTAAAATAAATATATATATTATAATTAATATAAATATCAAAGTTAAAACTTAAGTTATATATATATATAAACGATGATATATATATAAACGATGATATATATATATATCGGACCGGGCCGATGTAAAATTTGTAAAGCCCAAGCCCGTTCATTTTTTGACGAGCTTAGGTCGGGCCGGACTTGATAATATCATCGTTCATTCTGGGAAAAATTAGTCGAGAAGAACTAGGGATGCAACTGGGACAGAGAATACCCGTATCCGTTGGGGCCCTGTCCTGTTTTTGGCAGGGATGAGATTGGTCCTCGTAGGCAGGTACGAGGCAGGACCAGGAAATGGTATCCCCGTACTTAGGGATGACAATGGGTAGTATACCCGCGGGTACCCGACATTATCCGACCCTAATGGGACTTCCCGAACCTTGGTTTAGAGGGTATGAGACGGATATGAGATTAAGAATACTACCCGTCATGGGTATGGGAATACCCCTTAGATACACGGTATATATCTGACGGGTACCCGTTACCCGCTACCCATTTCCCTTATATATAAAAAAAAAAAAAAAATTCCGACGTTACACGCTACCCATTTCCCTCAAATATATAAAAAAAAATTTAATATACATACATATGGGACTTGAACCCATACTCTTCTAATGATAAGAATTGGGCATTACCACTTCGCCACCTTGCTATTTTGGTTTACATATAAATCGTAACTTTTATATTATATTAATTTCGTTATTATTCATATAAAATAAAACCCTAAAATTACAGCAACCACATCGTTTGTTCTCTTCTATTCTCTCCTCAAACTCTCGAACTTCTTCCGCCTCTGAGCCTCTCCTCCACTTCTCCATTGCTCTTCTCCCTCCCTCACCGCCTCTCTTCTCCATTGATTTTCTCACTGCCGGCGCCGTCAACACCGTGCCGCCATCATCTCGTCGTCGGAGGCCCTCGGCTTGATGACCGTTACTTGCTTCGACTCATCGTGAAAGGTATGCACCGAAAACTTTAATGGATTTACATTGCCATTCCTAGTCTCGAGTTGGGTTCTATGCACCGAAAACTTTAATGGAAAGAATTACCAATTCAAATTATTATGAATGAAATTACCAATTCAAATTATTATGAATGAAATTACCAATTCAAATTATTATGAATGAAATTACCAATAAAATTTAATGGAAAGAATTACCAATTCCTAAAATTATTATGAATGAAATTATTCCAACAACTTGGAGCTGGAGCTATTAGAAGGAAAACTTTACAATCATCCAATGAAGGACATTTTAGTTGTATGAATTAAATGACTCAGGGGTATATTCTTGGACAATAGAGCATTGTTTGTGTGTGTTTCAATCAAGGAATTATTCATGTGTTTAACTGGTAAGACAGGGGTATATTCTTGGATCCTGCTAGAAACCTTATGTATTTATTGACCATGTTCTCATGTGAGTAATGGATAGTATATTGAGATGCATTATCCTACATTGTCATTTGATCCGGTTACTTCACTACACATTAATAAAAATTAACTATATGGTCTATATTTCTGTGTTTGGTTAACTTGTGTTTACTTTGAACTGGTTTTTTTTTGAAGTTGTAAGAAGTCTCTGTTTTATACAGGTTTGTGACATTGAGAAAGATGTTGTTGTGTTAAAATCTGGAGAACGACTTGATGTTTCAGAAATTGGTTTACTTGCTATTGTTGGTGTTCTGATGGTGAAGGTATGGCTTGAATCTCTTTTTGTGGTTCATGAATTCATGAAATCTCTAAGGTCAACAATCTGCTTCAGGTATACCCTACACCTACAATTGATTTGCTTTCCACAGGGGATGAACTTGTCAAGCCAACAACAACTTGTCTAGGTCGTGGCCAGGTAATACATTGTGGAAATCTTCAATTTCCTCAAGAGCAATGTGATTGTTACTGATTACATTAGTAAGTTCTTAGTTTGAATCAGCAAACTCTTTTTTTATATGGATATATATATTTTTGGACTATTAGCCTTGCCAATGGCCTGCCCTGGTGGAAAATAGTTACAAATGCAATGGTTTCAAAATTACATCTGCCCTGGTATACCTAAAATCATGTGAAGCTTTGTGCTTTGTTGTTGTTTTTATTCAACTGTCGTCCTGACTAACTCGGCCCTCATAGTTGTTTCTGCCTTATTTTTTACCCAAGTTCTCAAAAACCCTGATGTTATCATTGAAATATTTTACCTTTCTTAATATTAGCTATTGTTCATTGAAATATTAAAGGCGAAGATTGCTAATTTGACATCTTTCTACTCCAATTCTTTGCTTGGTCATAACTTTCTTATTTATTCTTCTACAATTCTGTTGTTTTATTTGTGCAATATACTCTTTTTGGATTTCTTTACATCTATCTACTAAGTCAGAACTCATGCCTGCATAGAGATAGCAAAATTCTCTTCAAATATCTCTGCAACTATGCTTATGGTATGACTAATGCCCTATGTTTCGTTGTCAACGAGTAATTTCAAGTCTTATTAGGTGATCGGAACATGAAATTACACCGTCTTGGTAATTGTGAGTTATATATGTATATATCATATGTAAAATACTGTTACTCATTAACACCTACGATAACGACACATATAAGTAGTTTTGTTTTAATCTTGCCCCTCTTGTGTTCATATGTTGCCACTTGTAACAATTCTAGTCATGTCTAGTTATTGGATGAACAACATGTGATGTCATTACTAATCTTGATAAACTGAGATAAATTTGTTGTTCAAGTTAGATTAATACTTTCATGGACTTGATTGTAAAAAGACAAATACTCCTCTTACAGTTTTTGTTCATTTGAACAACATTATTTTCAAATGCAGGTCACTTTCTTCGAGCAAGGCACCATACCTAGTGCATCACAGGATGGCAGATTTATTATGGAGACTTCATTCAAAGTATGCCTTTATTTTGTGAAAGAGCTAATTAGAAGTCCCAATAGTTGTTGTTTCTTATTTAATTTCAGATTATGTTCTCTACATGACTTAGCACTGATTCCAAATTCTAATCTCATAGAGGTCTGACTCTATTTAAAAGTAAAAGAAAATTAGTGGGTCTTTGACTAGGATACATTAGGTATATGTTTTTCCTTCGTTATTTATGTAACTTCTATTATTGAAATCTTCAATCTTTTCATCAATATTTCATATCCATGCTTATTCCTTCATCAAAACTTTGGGGTCATGTTTCGTGGTCATGTTTTGTGGTCATGTTTCGTATAAATGAAATTTAAAAAGTGCATTAACTTAAATGATTTCTGGTCATACAGGTCTCATACTGTTTGTCAATCATTCATACTCTTAGTTGATCCTGAGTTGAGGCTTGCTATCGAGCTTTTTGGTCTACAGGGACCTGCCTGGGAAGAGGAGAAGCTAACGAGTGACATCGATGAAAGATTGTGGTTTCTTAGAATTTGAAAACTATGTATTGGACATATATTATGATACTCTTATCTTATTTTGTAAGAGATCTTATTTTATTTTGTAAGAGATTCTGTATGTATGACTTGGATCATTGTTTGTAAATATATTTGGCATATTTTATATTACACTTTCCGAAATTAATCAAAAGTTGCATTTATTACAGGTTGAAATTATTAAAAATATTGCAACAAAAAGATGCAAATTACAATTGTTGCAAAGTCAATTATAAATGTTGCAAATTGACTTAAAATTGTTGCAAAAGTCATAAAATTTGTTGCACACAGTAATATAAATGTTGCATTAGAAGCAATATTTGTGTTGCAGAAACTATTAAAATTGTTGCAACATTAAATAAATTAGTTGCATTAGATTTAATGCAACAATAATTACATGTTGCATTATTTTATAAATTTGTTGCTTTTACCAAAAATTTGTTGCAACTAATTAAAAAATATCCAACAATTATTAGTTGTTGCTACTGCTTACAAATTGTTGCATTAGCAAATAATGCTACAGGAGAATCCGCAACAATTGGATTTTTGTTGCGTTTGGCCTATTTTTGGCCTACTGCAACTCAAAAAGGGGTCTAAGCCAACAATTTCACTTGGTTGCAATAGGGGTTTTATGGTGTAGTGGGATTCCGGTACGGCGGCCATAGGAGACATTATAGATTGTTGCAGTCAAGAACTTGGCGATAAAGAAAGTATTTACTTGGGCTTCAGGGGAATTAATTCAGTGTGGACAGGATCTAGTGTACATCAAACGTGAACTTTCTTTTAACATATGTTTATTTCTTATTGGTACGGCATACCATGTTAGAATTTTGACGTGGTATACCCGGCATACCATAAAATTACTCCTCAATAACCTATCCGTACTCAATTACAAAATTAAATAATTATATGTTTTATTATTAATAGTTATTAATTTCACAATATATATGTATACATATAGAATTTGATGCACAAAAATACGAGGTTAAGAGTGATTTGAGATATACATTTCTAAATAAGATAGAAAAAGATCAAAAGATGGAATAAGATTTTACGATCTTATTCTAATATCCAAGTAAATAGAATTTTCGAGAAAGGAGATGAAAAGTAATAGAATTCTAGGTTTTTTTAAATGTATATTTAGTTACGCAATGTCGGAGGCAATCCTAATAGTTTGACAGTTTGTGCGCTCTAGTAGAGAATTGAGATACATGTAAGGACGTCAATGAGGAATACTCCTTGGCAAGCTTAGTGAGATTATGCAAGTAAAGCTATAATCCTATAATTATTGATGTGAATGTAGGAATAGACGTCTAATGAACTCAGGATTCCTTCCAAGTGGTCAACGTGGTTAGGGTGGTTACATTCTTCTTATGACATACTTATTGGTTCACGTATCTTGTATAATTATTTGATTTATCATATGTTCCTCATTTGATGATTCGAAGTTCTTTAGGTTTTCGTTAAGCTCATGGTTCAGAAAACCGAAGCATGCCCTAATTGTGTGGTTCGGTAGAGGTTGAAGTAGGATTTGAAAATGAGAGTGTCTTTCTGCGCGTGATGTCTAATTCCTTCGTTGGGATAGTTGAGGAAAGGAGACATTGTATTTAAAAACATGATATCAGTTGACAAGGCACGTGATCCATTGCATGTGCCTTTTTAAATCAAAAACTTTCTTTCCACTATAAAGTAGTCATGCATCGTGATGTTGTTTTGAAAGGAAGAAAATTGAAGGGGTTTTGAGGGTTCTTGAGCGGTGCACCTGTAATGATGTCCCTTAAAGCCACCGCTTCGCTTTCCTATGTGTAAAGGTCTATGAAAGGGGGAGGAATTTTCGATTTAATCTTTATGCTTTCTTGACTTCTCTACTTTCTCCAAATTCTTATATCTTCTCCAGAGTTCTTTAAACACTGAGTTCTCTACTTCTTTCTCCATTTCCAGTTTCTTTATTGTATGGAAGCTTTGATCAGAAAAAAACTTCTCACAAACCCTAAAAAAATGAGCCCTGCCAATAATCAGTCTTCTAGTGATTTTGAGGTGATGGTGCCTGAAAAACAAATTCTTACCGACCAAACAAAGCCTACCAATCGTATGAATGCTCAAGGCTTAGATTAATCCTGCATATTTACTACCGCAAAACTGTTGGCCTTGGCAGATACGTACCCAAAGCTCTAGAAAATGGAGGTATATTTGTCCTTTGAAAATCATAACATTGACTCTAACTAGATGAGATTTTGGGACTCTTTATCTTATTAATGGAGTAGGGTATGATATTTCCACTTCAACAAAGTATGAATACCTGATGCAAAATATCTAGCACAAGGTAATAATCATATTACGCACAGGTTATCAATTACAGTATAAAATGGAAGTCCAAGTATCAATCAACAGGGAGAAGTATGGATTAATGTATTATTTTTGCTTAGAAGGTAACTAAAAGCAATTTCTATGAGTTTTGAGTATCGAAAAGTAAAATTAATATGAATAAGTAAATCGTACAATCTAAACAACACGGATCTAAAGATGGTATAAACTAAAATGATAAAAAATGCATGGAAAGCTTACAAACAAGCAAGACGTTCAATAAGCATTCCTCCCACATCTCTATGGTCAAGGAATTAAAACTATAAAACTAAAACCATATCTATTTTTCTCCTGAAGTAAATAATCTACTATTGTTGAGAGTCCTACTCCCCTTGAGAGTTCTAAGAATTATCAAATTCCTTACCGTCACCGCTGATTAGGGCTCCGGATTCCATCACCGACGGCCGCTTTGGTTCACCGCCAGCTCCGCCCCTCCCTCTTGCCCCGACCGTTCACCCAAACCCTCAACCCCCTCACCATGGAATCACAGATGAAGCAGCTCACCATCGTTGATGATGGATTTGAATTCGGCATCGAAGGACAAGGTACGCAGGATACTGAATTTAATCTATGCTTGGTCGGGTCTCTGATCACAGACCGTAATTTTAACTTTGAGATTTTTAAGCACCGAATAGCTAGCCTTTGGAGACCGGGTAGAGGCCTTACGATCACTGAAATTGGTGGGAGGCTCATGCTATTCAGATTCTACCACGCATATGATTTGAAATGGGTTCTTCAGAACAGCCTGTGGACGTTTGATAATAACCTGTTGATGTTGCACGAACTGAAAGAAGGGGAGCTGCCAGCTGAAACCTCATTAACTCATGCGCTATTCTGGGTACAAGCTTATGGCCTCCCTCAGGGGCTTTCTTCTGAAACTTTTGCCCAAGCTCTCGGGAATTTTATGGGTGAGTTCGTTGAACAGAATTACATGAGAATAAGAGTTCGTATAGATATCTGCAAGCCACTTCAGAGGGAGAATAAAATGAGAAGAGAAGGAGGAGACTGGGAGGCTGTGAAGTTCAGGTTTGAGAAGCTACCTACATTATGCTTCATTTGCGGACTAATAGGCCATCTAGACCGGCACTGTGAAGTTTTCTTTCAAAGTAAGGAGGAAGAGTTGGTTCGTCTGTGGGATGTCACACTGAGAGCCCCTGCTAGAAGAATGGCACTATTGAGAGGAGAGAAATGGCTTAAGGAAGCAGAGGGGGTTAATGCAGTAAGCAAGGATTAGAATGTTGAATCTGCAAGCACACAGAAAGGAGACAATCAACAGGCTTTGGGGAAAAGGCAGACCATGCGACACTTATCAAGAAACTTTGGCACTAGCATATTTGAGTAGGAAACACGAGAAGAGGCGGGGAGCAGTAATAAGAGTCCAGAAATGGGCATTGAGTTTCTTGAGGAAAGGAAAAGGAGACGGGGCAGCGATGATCTGAAAATGGGAGACCCGGAGAGGATGACGAAGGAGATTACCATTCAGGCAATGGATGTCGATGGGGTATCCACATCGCTGAAAGTATCAGAAGTTGATAATGAGGCCGATAAGGAACAGATTGATCCTAATGTTCAACAAGGACCTGAAAACAAACAATCCCTTTTGGCGGACGCTAGCGTCTGCCGGACCACATGAAGATCCTTAGCTGGAATTGCAGGGGCCTAGGCAACCCCAAAGCAATTCCAATTCTCTCTGAGCTTATCAAAGCTCAGAAGCCTGACATTGTTTTCCTGTTTGGAATGCTGGTATGCCAAGCTCGGGTGGAAGCTATCAGAAACAGGATTGGGTTTGAAGCGTGTTTTGCTGTTAACTGTGTTGGTCGGAGTGGAGGGATTTGTGCTTTCTGGAAGAGAGGTAATGACTGCTCCCTGCTCTCGTATTCCATAAATCACATTGACCTCACAGTTCATGACCTGAAGAATGGAGATTGGCGTATGACCGGTTTTTATGGGTGCCCGGAGAGAGCTAGACGAAAGGATTCCTGGAATATTTTAAGGAACCTTGTTGCCGCCTCTCCGCTCCCTTGGGCTATTATAGGAGACTTTAATGACTTATTATATCACAGCGATAAAAAGGGTTTGTCTGACCACCCGGAATGGTGCTTTAGAGGGTTCAGAGATGCTATAGCTGACTGCGGGTTGCAGGATATACCTCTTGATGGTTACCCCTTCACGTGGATCAGACATCGAGGTAAAAGTAATGAAGTTTTAGAAAAATTGGATCATTGTTTGTGCTCGGATTCATGGGCGGCCTTATTCCCTGAGTTCAGTAGTCGTAATACCTCTGCACCGACTTCTGATCACTCCCCCATTGTGATATGTACTGTGCAAGACTCACGAAGGAAGGCTTATTTGTTCCGTTTTGAACAAAAATGGTTTAGGGAACCTGATATGCGGGAGATTATAGATGCGGCTTGGAATAGAGCTGGGAACGGTACGGTTCAGATGAAGTTACATCAGATCCAAGCAGCCCTCGGCAGCTGGGATAAGAATAAGAAGAGGGAAGGGAGGAGACCTATCGCTGAATTACAATAGAAACTTGAAAGGCTATGTGGGTTAACCGGGGCAAGATAAGCAGAGCAGTATGGTGCGACACGAACTGAACTGGTTAAAACTATCCTGCAAGAAGAGGATCATTGGCGGCAACGCTCAAAAATCCAGTGGCTCCAAGAGGGGGACTGTAATACACGATTCTACCATGCATTTGCCAATGGTAGGAGAAAACAGAACCGGATCAAAAGGTTGAGAAATTCAGCTGGTGAGTGGGTGTATGATGAGGCGGGATTGGGTGATGTGGCTCAGTGTTATTTTAATACGTTATTCTCTGAGAGCTCTAGTGAATGGACAGAGGTGGTAGACTGTGTGGACCACAGGGTGTCAGAGAGAGCCGATAACCGTTTATTACAGCCGTTCACTAAGGAGGAGTTCAGAAAAGCGTTATTCGAGATGCACCCTGAAAAGGTGTCGGGTCCGGACGGCTTCAACCTAGGCTTCTACCAACAATTTTGGAGTCTGATAGGGGATGAAATCTTCAATGTAGGATTGGAGTGGCTCGAGCAAAGTATGTTCCCTTTAAGGATTAATAACACTATTATTACTTTAATTCCTAAATGTGACAACCCTGCTGATATGACAGAACTTCGCCCTATAGCCATGTGCAATGTTTTATACAAAATTGTAGCCAAAGTATTGACTAATAGGCTTAAAGCTTGTCTCCCCTCTATCATTTCTGATACTCAGTCGGCTTTTGTCAAAGGTCGGTCTATTCATGACAATGTCCTGATAGCTTTTGAGTTAATTCACAGTATTAATTGCAATGGTAAGAAGAAATTGGGGAATGTTGCGCTGAAAGTGGATATGAGCAAGGCCTATGATAGGGTGGACTAGAACTATTTGCAGGCTATGATGCTACAATTGGGTTTTGATGAGAAATGGGTTAAGTTGATTATGATGTGTGTGTCCTCGGTCCAGTATATGGTTAGGGTGAATGATAATCTAATTAGGCCTATTACTCCCAAGAGAGGACTCAGGCAGGGGGACCCTCTCTCTCTCTTTACTTGTTCCTCATCTGTGTTGAAGGATTAACTGCCTTACTGAATAGAGCTGAATTGAGAGGGGTTATATATGGCTGCAAGGTTGCTAGAGGAGCCCCGGGAGTTACACATCTCCTATTTGCGGATGACGCTCTCCTTTTTTATCAGGCTTCGATAGCTGAAGCACGGGCTATGAAAGGGTTACTATTAACCTATGAGAAAGTGTCTGGGCAGGCTATTAACTTTAATAAGTCTGGAATTATGTTTAGCAGGAATGTGCTGCAGGAATTGGCTGTTGGGATTTCATCTATCCTTGAAATAGACAAGCCACTTAATATAGGAAGGTATTTGGGCTTACCGTCTCTCTTGGGCAGATCTAAAAGAGCAATTTTCGCCCATTTTAAAGACAGGCTTTGGAATAGACTTCAGAGATGGCGAGGGAAAGGTATTACAAAGGCAGGTAAGGCCACTTTAATCAGAGCTACTGGTCAAGCTATTCCTATTTACTTCATGAGTGTGTTCCTTCTCCCTGTGTCTACGGCGGAGGAACTGCAAAGAATGATGAACTCTTTCTGGTGGGGTAATAAGAAAACAGGCGAAAGAGGAGTAAATTGGATGGCTTGGGATAGCCTCTGTGCACCGAAACTGTTTGGAGGCCTGGGCTTTAGGGATTTTACTGCCTTTAATCTTGCTATGCTGGGAAAACAGGGGTGGCGTCTGTATTCCAATCCGTCTTCGCTAGCCAGTCGAATTTTTAAAGCGAAAGACTATCCGAGAGGAGATTTCCTGGGAGCCAGATTAGGGCACTCACCCAGTTTTATTTGGCGAAGCATTTGGTGCTCACAGCTAGTAATTAAAGAAGGTATAAGGTGGAAAATTGGTGATGGGGCGGATGTAAATGTGTGGAATGAAAGATGGCTTCGGGATGAAGATAATAGATATATCTAAACACCAAGAATAGACGGATTGGAGAACTTGAAGGTATATGACCTTTTTATCCCCAACTCCAAGGATTGGGACCTTGAACTCTTGGAAGAAATATTCGTTGCCCGCGATATTAAGGAAATAAGCAGAATCTTACCGAACCCCTCCAATGTCAAGGATAAAATAATCTGGTCAGATCAAGCCTCTGGTAAGTATTCAGTAAAAAGTGCATATAGGTTGGCGGTTTCAATGGAAGGGGGAGAAAGACACCATGTAGACGGAGCTTGGAACATACTGTGGAGCGTCGATGTGCCCTTTAAAGTTCGTTACTTTGCTTGGCAACTTGCAAGAGGTTGTCTGCCTTCCCGTGTTAACCTGTAACGTAGGGGGATTCAAATGCCGGTGGAATGCGTGGTTTGTAATGAGCCATGGGAAGACGAGTGGCACTTATTCATTGAATGCAGGGAGGCGAGGAAACTATGGAATTTAACAGGCTGGCTGGTTCGAATGGATGAAAAGGCGGAAGTCGCTGCTAACTTGGCTGATTGGTTTTGCAGGTTATTAAAAGAGCTAATCGCTCTGCAGGTCGAACAACTCCTGACCCGTTTGTGGAGCATTTGGCATGACCGTAATGCTAGACTCGGGGATCATAAAGTCACTGAAGCAGAAAGAGTTGCTGCTACAGCGTCTGAAATGCAGGCGGAATGGATGCAAGCACAGCAGATGTGCCGTGAGACCTCTGCAACTAATCTCGCTGCTGCACGTCCATGTCCAAACTGGCATAGACCATCAGTGGGGACCTACTCATACTGCACGGATGTTGCTGTTAGGGATTATTGCCAGTTAATCAACTGTAGCGCCTCGGAATTACGGTTTAAAATTTATTTCTAATCCCTTATAGCTTGATCTTTGTCCGTTAACCATTGATTGAATAAAACCTTTTGATCCGTTTAAAGATATAAACATACCAGGACTGTCTCTTCTAGAGACGGCTGAAGAATCCATAAGGTAGTGAGATCTCCGTAGTCAGATGCACGAACAGCTATTGAGCCAGAACCGGTGCTAGCCGAAGAACAAAGAAGAACTGGAGAGCTTGTGATATTTTCCAAATCCAAATCCCACTTTTCAAGTGGAATACATGCTTTTGGCCGAAATCATGTAGTGATGGCTGAATTCATATCAAAATTAAAAATTAGGGTTATGAGTTTAATTTATATATATATATATATATAGTGTATTTCTAAACCTAGTTGGTTTAGGGTTAATTGGTTAATTATAAAAATAATCCAATCCTAACCTAATCACTTAAATAAATACCAATAGTATTTATTTTATGCAATTAGTTATTATTTGATTAAATTTAATTACCCCAATTAAATAAAAAACACTAATCAATAAATTAACGTATCAGTTTAATTAATTATTCACCGAATGCAATTTTATTAATTTACAAATTAATTAATTACATCCCGCGAACTAATTAATCAATTAAACACTTAACTCCTAAGATCATTAATCAATTACCTTGATACAAAGTATCAATTAATCAATTAATTAACCACCAATTAATTACCTTGACATTTTACTGTCAATCAATTAATTAATTCTATCTCTCCAATGTATCGTTCTATGAGTTCTAACTCAGATGTTCGATGTGCACGATCCTATGGGACTGTCCTTAGCTAGCAGTGGGCTTATGGCTCACAGACAGTAAGTGGGTTCTAGCAAACCATTACTTCCCCTAACTAAGACAGAGTTTCAGCAGTCTAAAGATCCAGAGACCCTGTAGTTATCTCTTAACATCTTTTACCATTTGATATCGATATTATAAACTAGAGGCATGGCGGCTGTCATCCTCTCTGTTGTTTATGATATTTCTTGATCTTAAGTAGATTAATGAATCAGATAAGTGAACTACTTACCTGGGTGTGGCCACACACTTATCAATCTCACTTATCAAGTGGCCTGTGATATCATCTCATTGTTACATGAGTGGTAATTCCATCACTTCACTACCAATGCCAACGTGTTCACCTGTTCACCCAATCATACCCGTATTTGGCATCCTGTTACAGACCTGTTAGGCGTATGTCAAAGTGAACCGGATCCCACATTGATATTATAATGAAATCTAGTATGAAGACACTTAGAGATCTACTTAACAAAACTAATGACACAACCACCATGTAGTTTTCTCGGGCGGATCGATACAGTCACATGTATACAACATGTACCCATATTCACAACTGACTTATCAAGTGTTATGGCTAGTATCAATTACTACCATACAGTCGTCGAATATACAAGTCTGTGGTCCTAATCATTCCCATGATAGAATAGACTTGGGATATGGTTTTACGATTATCAATCAATGGATTCTTTATTCATATTATAGCACAAGATATAAATGAATCAGATTAATGCCTTTATTAATGTAACACAAATAGTGTATCTATGCAAGAATAATCAAAAGCATAATACAATATACATGAACCAATGCCTAAGAACTAGGGCACACCAACAGCTGCTTCCTTTGACGACTTGGGAATTTCTGGATTTGGAGCTGTTGTTCGCGACGCAGAGGGACGTCTGCTGCTTGGTCGACAGGAAACAATACCAGCGACTCCTCCTGCCCGTGAATGCGAGGCCAAAGCCTTGTTGAATGCAATAAAATGGACAATGGAACTTCAGCTTAGAGAGATTACCTTCGAGGTAGATGCAAAATGCGTAGTCGAAGCAATCAACTCAAAGCAGGAGGATGATACAGAATTTGGGGATCTAGTTGCACAGTGCCGCAAGGTACTATTTCAAAATGACTCTTACTTAGTCAAATGGATACGAAGACAAGCTAACGGTTTGGCGCATGCAATCGCCAGAGCGTCCCGGTTTACTACTTGTATCACATTCTTTCACTCAATTCTGAGTTATGTTACGTCTGATATGTTAAACTCTTGCCAATTGATGGCTCATTAATATATTCTTTCATTCTTTGGTTCAAAAAAAAAAACTAAAACCATATCTATATGCATTCTAGTGAATAACATCCAGATTAGCGCAATGAACAATAGATCTGTAATCTCTTACAAAACTTATCGCATATCTATAATTTGAAGCCAATATCGCTATCTAACTTTATATTAAACATCTTAAATCAAGCTCTATATTGATCATTCTTTTCTCAAAGCAATCATCAATAAGCAAATAGTTAGTGGCCGAATAACACAGACTGTATGCATAAACTTAAGAATATTATTAAGTGAATACCCAAACAAATATAAATCTTACTTAACTCTTCCTTTGATGTTTACTCTATGCTAATGGACCTGCACACTCTTCATGATAATGAAATCATAAAGAGCAAGTAGATTGCATAAACCCATATCACAAATGGAGCTCTTGGCGTTATATTGCAATGAAAATGGTCTAGACATTGATATTGCGACACTCATTGTAGAATCACTTTGTGCCATGGGAAAGAAGAAACGAAGAACTCTCAGTCTTGGGCACCTTGTTACCCATTTTTTTTATAGGAAATGGATTCCCCTACCTGTTTTGCAGGTCTCTCGCCCATCAAACTGAAACTAATCGGGTCTGTTTTGTTGAAAGGCCACAATTCTAAGGTGTAAATTCCACCAAATGTGAATTTTCAAAACCATGACGAATGGAGCATTGGTGCGGGTCACGTAGAAGATCGGGCAGTGAACCAACATGGTGATACCCACCATGAAGAGGTGGGATATGATCCTCATACCGGTTGGATGGTGATGAATTCTTGACTCAACAGTTTGTAGGCCTCCAATATCAAAACCTGCAATATGGTGTGAAAATCAAATACTCTTTCTCAAGTTTCTTTCCACTTTTGAGCTCATTCCATGGAATTTGTGTTGCTCGAATATAAATCAGATACCATAGCATTATCCTATTCGTCATTCAATTCTATTCCATCGGAAATCCTCCTTGTGGCTTCTCAAAGCTTTTGGCAAGAATATGATTCACATCTGACCTTGACATTATTCGCCTTTCGGACATATACCACTAGCTTCGTTATATGTTTGGCATCCCCATTGACACATGACTTTTTTATTTCTTTTAAGGGTCACTACATAAACGAATATTCAATACCAAAATAAAGGGTATGGCTAAAAATAAAACAAGAAACGAATAAGCCTAAAGACCATATCAATAAAACCATGTGTTTAAAACATATACCTTCTTTGGGCTCCTCTGGTTATGGCTCTATAACCCTAGAGATGTGGGGTTTGGGGAAAAAGATTCAAATAACTTATGTCTTTTTTCCTAGTTTGGTGAGTCCGATTAGAATGAGGAGTAGTAAGATTATCAACACCCACAAAACCACCCAGGGGCTTTCAAACACTTGAGGGTCGATACCATTTTATTCCTTGGGAAGGGTTAAGTTGACTTCGGTCAAGTTGAGATCCAGACACCAATCCTCTTGCTCTTTCTCACTCATGGAACATGCAAAAAGAAAGAAAAAATCAATCAAAAGTTAGAATTAAAAATAAAATCGAGCAGATAGATCTTCTATAAAAGAGGATCGTCGTAAAAGCCATACTCCATTGGTTGGGGGAAATTCTATTTGTTACGACTCTGACTTCTTCAAGCTGATTTACCCTTTTTAAGGGAAAACCTTGCTCATCAAACACTCTTGCTATATATTGTTTGTTCAAGGTGGGTATCCTAACGAATCTCCACCCTTTTCATATCCACTGACACTCGTCTATGAATTCATCCAATAGATCATCTACTGATTCTTGACAATGATGAGGCATATACTTAACACCCATTAGCCACTCTGAATTCTCATTTTCATCTTTGAGCAAAGCCCTTCCAGGCTTACGACTACCTATGTCCAATGGAGAAGGATTCCAATTCGTAAGAAATGAGAAAGGTGTCTCATTTCTCACAATGAAAATTTTATTTCTCCGCTTGAGGAGTTTATTAGCGGGTTTTGAAAGGAAGGGATAGTTATGTGTATTCCAATATAGATGACATGAGTTTGTGCTCTTTGTATTAGCAAAGAGCTATCTCATTAGAGAGGTAGTGAACTTGCATCCTTCGCGACGGAAGTAATGATACATGGCTACTAGTTGAGACCAGACGATAGGTCCTATTTGGCTCAGGGCTATGCTAAGATCTTAAATAACTTCTCAAAAGAACGGCAATAGAGGAACTCGAAACCTACATATGAGATGTGCCTTATAGAGAATGAAGGTGTTATTAAGAATTCAAGTATTCGCTCAAATCTCAGGCCTTGAATCCTCTAATACATAAGCCCACCAACTCTGTATACAACAGCTATTAATGAAACATCCTCTAGGGCTAATATGCTAGAGACTTCATCACTAAGGAAGTGCTTTTTGGGGAGTGTAGAGCGATAGTAATGCTCGAATTTGTTGACCATCATACTTTAGGGCTTTGTTCCAGTCCACAATTGTCTCTTGGCATTTTCATATAGTGTGCTCATGTTGATTCAACATCCTTAAAAGCCTATAGTTGAAGCATTCTTTTGTATACTTAACCATGGTCGGAAAGGATTTCCTTATGCGTTGGCCAGTAATTTCTAATTTCTTCAATTTTTCTATAGAAGGATACATGTCTTCCTCACTATAATTGTTAGTCCAAGAAATGTCAAAACATGATGAAAGTTTGGGCATCTCACAGAAAAGGGGGATATAAGAGGAAACTCTAAGATTTTAAATAAGGGTGACTAACCAAATAAGGCTAAATGGGGTACGACTGAAACTGGTAAAGCACAAAAAATAATAATTACAAAGCGATACTAACCTGAAGATAAGGTTCTTTCTCTCGAAGATTCAAATGTCAATGAAATGTAGTCCTTGTACTTTATACTCGAGAACCGTTGAATGTGAAAAAGGTTTTATAACTCAACACAATGATATATACTTTTTCATCACTATAAGTAACTTTTGGTTTCATATCAAACGGTTACACATGCCTCGATCGACAATAATTAAACCTTATAATAAGAGTAAAGGACAAAAGTTATTAACTAACTCTTAACATTAATGTTAGAAATGAGAGTAAAAAGGAAGCATCTTTTTGGACCAAGTCCAAACATAGGCAAAATTTGTTTTTTAAAGCACATTCAACTCTAAGAAGCTCATTGATGAAGGAAAATCTCACAGCAGAAACTGTTCCACCTCCTATGCAAGGGATAAAACAGGGTTTTCACACTAGTGGACGCGTATAAATAAGTAACCTTTACTTTCTCTTTTGGCTTAATACATCATTTTCCCCCTAAACTTGTACAAAAAGCTTAATTGGCCTCCTGAACTTTTAAAGTATCTCGATAGCCCCCTAAACTTGCATAAAATGTTTAGTTAGCCCCTTGAACTTACATAAAATGTAATCAATTGATCAATCAATCGCAAAAAGTTAGTTAAATATGGAAGATCTACGCATCTTTAAAAAAGTAAAACGACCAAAATCGGGGTATACGATTTTAATATTAGAGAAGACAAGTTTTATAATTGAGCAAGTAATAACTTCATTTTTAATTTATTTTTTAATTATGTAATAACATTCTAAGATGCGTGGAATACATCTTCCGCATTTAACTTACTTTTTTGCGATCGAGTGATCAATTGATTACATTTTACGCAAATTCAGAGAGCTATCGAGACACTTTGAAAGTTCTGGAAGCCAATCAGGTTTTTTGGACAAGTTCAAGGGGCAAATGATGTATTAAGCCTTCTCTTTTCTTTATGTTAGATTTTATTTTCTTAACTCTGATTGGTCACTAACTTTGGCATCATAATGTATTTAGGAATTGCACCCCGATGCAGGACAACGTGTAACGACCTGGTCCGGGGTGGGTGACGCCGGGGTAAGAAGGCTTGAGCAAGGAGCGGCCCTAAGGGATGGCGATGGGGGCAGGAATGAACTGAATCCCACATCGGAAATGGAGAGGGAGTGATCAGGGCTTACTAGTAAGATATGAATCCAATACATGGAGACACATTTTAAAGCCGTGAGGCCCAATGTGTTGGAATTGGGCCAAAACGGACAATATCTACATGGTATTGGACCAGGGTGTTATAATTTGCATCAGAGCCGACTCTCCACGTACGATGTGTGGTTCGGGGACGAACCAGGCGGAAGCTGGTGGGCCTGTAACGACCCGGTCCGGGGTGGGTGGCGCCGGGGTAAGAAGGCCTGAGCAAGGAGCGGCCCTAAGGGATGGCGATGGGGGCAGGAATGAACTGAATCCTACATCGGAAATGGAGAGGGAGTGATCGGGACTTATTAGTAAGATATGAATCCAATACATGGAGACGCGTTTTAAAGCCGTGATGTCGAATGTGTTGAAATTGGGCCAAAAAGGACAATATCTACATGGTATTGGACCAGAGTGTTACACAACGAGTAGCCAAAGAAGTCAATTCGATTATTGGACCAAAAAACAAACATAAAAGGGAAAAATAATATTTTTTCTTTTGCCTATAAATCAATGGCTAACAATCATTTCATGTGGTCAACAGTATCGAAAAATTTCGAGATTTTTATTTGCAGCTTTGATATTCATGGGTAGTAACAAAAATAAGGTCAAAATTGAGGGTGTTATAGATGTAATTTAACCTATAAATAATAAATAAAGTACCTACTAATAAAAAAATACTTAATGAATCTAATAAATTTTTTTTAAAAATAATTTATTTTTTTTATAATTGCTAATATTTAATAACAATTATCAAAGAAATTAAAATAATTAAAGATAATTGATAATGATTTGGATGCTAAATCATTTGTTAGTTGATGATTCTTTGCAAATTTTTTCTATACATGGATTCTCTATGTTTTTATTGGTGTAATAGTTAATTACTACCTTCCCAATTATTGTCCTGCTGATGCTTTATGTTAAAATGATGTAAATCCAATTTCACAATTATTTACTTATTTAGGTTTCATATTCAGAATGCTTAATTTCTTTATTGGAAAATTCTAAAGAATTACATATCTGTTGACATAATTTGAATTATATCAAAAGTCAGTATAACCAAATAAATAAAAATTAATATTTAAATTTTTAGCTATTTTATATTATATTGATAAAATATTTTAAGAACTTTGTATTAGGAAACTGGTTGGCAGAGGAATGACAAAATGTCAGTTTCCTTGATCATTAACTTTCTAAAAGCGTTGGATCCTTCAAGGAGGTTGGGTAGGAGTGATGACATGACGCACTAGTAAAACGGATAAAATGAGATTTACGACTCTATAAAATATACAGGAATCGAGAGTAAAATTGATCAAATTTACAAAAGTTATAAAATGGTTGTGCCATTTATGACGTTATAAGTAAAATTAATTTTGGAGTATTTTTACACCATAATAGTAGATAAAATCTAAATTTAACTATATGAGAATGCAATTTCAAATCTCATTAATATTGTTTTTTTCACATGCAATTTTATGTTTTGGCCACTCCAACTTTCAGTATTCTTTTGAAATTGCATCGTCATGAAAAAATCTCATATTCATTTAAAATAGCAGCATCTAATAAATGTTAAACTTAAAATTGCACTGTTTTTTTTAAAACAAAAATTGCACTGTTATGTAAATACTAAATCCGCTAAGACTGAATTTTGCAACTTATCAATAACAATAATAACTAGCCCTTATTTTCCAAAATACCAAACCATGATACAAATATGACGAAGCTAAATCCATAGCAGGGCTTTATAATTATATATATTACATCATTCTAAGCCTAATGACAAACAAATTCCATGTCCTTTATGATGTTTTTAAACAGAATTCCGAAAAAAAAGTTGAACTTTTGTTCAAGTTTTTGCTTTATAGAAGATTGTAGAATGTTTCACGTGGAAGACAATTTCCTTATTATAAAAGAGCTAAAAGTATGGAAAAATTAAAATCTAGAGATTATTTTGTTGAACGGCACAAAAATAGTTCAAATAACTTACTAGTATTTCCCTCTCCATGAAGACCACTTCAATTTCAATTGGTACAACAAAGGAGGAATCCCCAGAATCCCTCTTTCTAAACTTGGATCAAACACATCAAACTGCACCTTGCTCAACCTGTCCAATATAACTTGTGCTGGTATAGCTGGCAGAAGAACCGCACGAGCCTCAGCAGGTACGGTTCCCGCTAATTCACGAGCCTTCTGCAGATGAACATTAGCAACTGATGCCATCTCAAAAACAGCATTGCATAAACCTTCTCGTTTATCCAAATGGATTTCAGAACGGCCTCCCTCTACGGCTAATAATCCGTGCTTAGCTGCCAATTCAGTTGGTATATACGGAAAATGACGGTTGCGGCTTGCATGATATGGAAGTGATCTAACTAGCAATAGAAGGCCACTTGCTTTGCCTACATGAGATGCTGCATGATCAGCTACTGTGGACCTGATACCGCCTGCTTGAAGTGTCATATATAAAATGGTCGATGCAGTGTCCTCCGCGTATTTTTCCAACTCTTCCAAAGTTTCAGGGATATCAGTAACCTCTCTGCTTGCATCATTGATACGGGCTTCCACAGACCGTTTCAACCATCCCTTAGTAATTCTAGTCTCAGATATCACGGATGAGAGAGCGTTTGCTGTTGGATGCTCAATTAACTTGTTGGCATAAATTCTATCGATAGTTTCTTGCCACCAAAGGAGGCGCATAAGACCAATCTTGGGATCTGATGCAACATCCATGGCTCTAGCAGTTTCAACATTGAAGGCACGGAGGGCAAATGCAGCCTTCCGCATGTTAGGGGGGAGTTCGAGAAGGCAGAGATAGTGATGGTAATCATAATTTCGGACCTGCTCTACACAATAGGAGAAAGCAGCTCGTAAGCTGCTAGAAGCGCCTTTCATCAAATCTTCGTTATGGTTCCTCCTACAAATCCAACACAAGTATATAAATAGCAAGTCTTAATCATGATGAACAAAAGCAAAAGAAATCAATACCATTTTTTATGCAAATGAGGTATGCCACTATGCTTTTCGGAATCTACACTGTTAGTCTGTTAGGCTCTAATCCTAACAAGAAAGCTAGACCACAAACTACTGATTTTCTCACGAGAAACCAAAAATAGCACACACAATATATATATATATATATATATATGACACTGTGAGTCACACTAAGTTTGGGTGCTCACACCATGCCTCTTCCTGCATCAAGCTGGTGTGTGGACTGGAACTATACTCTGCACATCAGGTAGACTTGAGATTCAACCAACTGCATATGAGCTCTTATATCTATTGCTCGATTCCATATCAGAACTCCATTTTATATTATATACAACATATCAACGAGCTCATGCCAAACAAAGAAAAAGGAAATAGCTTTGGAGGAAAATGTCATGAACTATAGTCATATATAAGTTTATTTTCTGTGAACTTTCAACGAAGTATAGTTCTTCGGTTTCATCTTAGCACTACAAGAATCTATACTTAACAGCACTTTATAGCTACACATTTCTACATGAAATGTAGCACAAAAGGATTCCCCAGCATCCCCATTTTTTTCTTTTTCCATTTTAGGATATTTTCAATCAAGCATAAAATCATTCACAAAATATGTACTTGTGGTTCACATCAGTGTTTCTCCATTCTTTACCTTCTATGCACAAGATACAATCCCAAACATACCAGTTGGTTATCATTCATTCTACTACGCATAAAAACTATTTATAATCAACACCCATCATATTGGATATGGAAAATATAAAATCTAAGCCTCCAAGACAATGCTTTGCCTTAATAACCCAAATCTTACAGAAAAAATGGTTCTAACGTCCAAAACAACCTTTTTCCTCATGGCTAAACTCTTACCAAGAATTAAAAAGGCTAAGCACCACCACCTCCTCCTTGTTCCTTCCTAGGCTCACCTGAACCTTCACCTATAGAATGCAACCAAATAAAACATAGTAAGCCAGCATTCTATTATACCAAACACTACACCAGGCAGTTATTAAAAACGCAAGGGGGTCCTGAAACCTAGGCCCAAGGCACAGGCACACAAATATCTCAAACTATAAATGATAATATTTGACATATAAAAACAAATGATAAATTCTAAACTCAAAATGCAATAAATATTGAATCCTGACACCAATCTTAAATCTTACTCGTAAACTCTTGATATGCAATAAACTCATAATCTGAAGTTAAAGTGTTCAACTAAATCCTAAGTTGACTAATAACTACTTCTCATATTCATCAATTATCACTCATCACCATCAGTATCCCCATCTTCAACATCATGAAATTCATTTTCAAGGTTCTGATCCACATTATACTCATCTACAAAATCAGTTTCTTCTTCCACCTCATCTTACAGAGCTGCAGCTCACAAACATATATATATATACACACACACACACATATGTGATTAATTTGACAATTTTAAGCATAGCAAGGTTGGACAAATATTCTTAAGTAATAGATTTAGCATTTTTCATTCAATTGCAACTTATGTAGACCCCAAATCCATACACTATATAGTATGGTATAAAAACTCCAACAACCAAATCCATTATAAATTCTTTCTCATTTGAAGAACAAAACAGCAGAACAGGAGAGAATAAGAGACCGAGAGAGAGAGAATAGAATAGAACAGAAAATAGAGCACAAAGAGAACAGAATACTAGAAGAAAAGATATCAGAAGAGACTGCAGAAGAATAGAATAAAACAAACAGAGAAGAGAGAGAGTAGTAGAAGAAAAGTACGTTATCAATTCTTCAGTTCAACTTCAAGTCCGTCTGCTGTTACTCTTCTTCGATCCCTTGATTTTGTTTTCTTCATTTTTATTTCCTTTTGGTTCTGCGCTTTCCTTTCCTTTTTCTCCCGTTGTTTGCATTCTTCAAAGTCTATTTCTTTCTTGTTCATTTTTTAATCTAGAGATTTTTAATCCAATGGTGGAGATTAAAAGATGTATCTAACTCTTTTAAAGCCCTAAAAAACCCATTTACAAATAGGCACGCCACTTGTAAGTAGACATGGGCATGGGCCGGCGAGACCGTCCTTCCGGCCCGGACCCAGGTCCGTTTAGCCGGGTTTGGACACATAAAAATGCTATCAGGTCCGGTTCGGTCCAAGCCCGAATAAGCCCACCAAAACTTGGATAGGCTTGGACTTTATGAATTTTACATCGGGCCGGGCCGGACCGGCCTGATATATATATAGAGGAATTTATACCAAACATCAAGTATTAATTTAAATTTACAATTAATTAAAGTGGTGTTTTTTGTTTTATCACAAACTAAAATCTTATAATCCTTTTGTTAAATTAAGAGAGCAAGAGCGTGAATTTTTTTGGGTAATAAGAACCAATCGTGGTCAGACAGTTATTTATGCTACAAATCATATGAAATTCAGCAGTATTTGTAGGAAAAAAAAATCGTTTTATTTGAGGGCCATGTGTCTATTCAAAAACATATTTAATACCAATTTAGTATTATATATATATATATTTAATATATAGATGGGCTTGAACGGGCAGGCTTGGGATTCATATTTTAGGTCCGAGCTCGACTAAATTTTTACGGACTGGGCTGGGCTGGGCTTGGGCTCGTCAGGCTTTATTAAAAGCCCGACAGGCCCGGCCCGAGCCCGGCCCATGCCCAGGTATACTTATAAGTACAGTTAGGCGTGTGTGTGTCCAATGCAGTGGCCTTAGTAACAGCACCCGCCTTTGGCTTGCTAAGAGCAGCTCTAATGGTTGGAGGGTTGCACACCCTCCAACCATTCCATCTCACCCATTTCTAATAACCCTCTCATCAAAACAATTCATCTAAAAATCTACTCTAATGGTTAGTCATAATCACCATATTTAATGGGTCCCACACGTAATATAATATTTTATTTTTTATTTTTAATCCATTAACTTATCTTATAATAATAATATCTATTAATATTTAATATATTTGATGTTTTGTATCAAATAAATGTTTTTTATATCTTATTTTATAAATTTGTTAATTATATTTAATATTTATATTATAAAAAACGTACTGTTAAATTAAAAAAATTCTGTTGATAAGATTAAATATAGGGTTAATTACAAAAAACTACCCTGTGGTTTGGCCGATTTGCGAATTTTTTGTTACAAACAGGTACCTGTGGTTGTAGCCGTTACCGAAATCAAGGAAACGGTAGAAAATCTGTTAAAAATCTGACGTGGCACAGGGGTAATTTAGGAAATTCAATTTTTTAATTTTTTTTTTTAAATTTTTTTTTCTCTCACCTCCTCTCTCCTTCATCTTCTGCGTTTTCTTCTTCTCTTCTTCTGCTTCTCTTCTTCTTCTGCGTTTTCTTCTTCTTCTTTTTCTTCTTCCTCTTCTTCCTCCTCCTCCTCCTCCTCTCTTTTCTTCTTCTTCCTCCTATCTTCTCTTCTTCTTCCTATTTTTTTCTTTTTTTTTCTAATTTCTTTTAATTCTGAAATTTCCAGAAATCTGGAAATTCCAGATTTTTGGAATTTCCAGATTTCTGGAAATTCTAGGGGTGAAGAATCTTCACGCCTGGAATTTCCAGAAATCTGAAAATTCCAGACGTGAAGAACGTCTTCTTCACGTATGGAATTTCCAGATTCCAGATTTCTGGAAATTCCAGAATTAAAAAAAAAAAAAGAGGAAGATGAAGAGAAGAAATAAGGAAGAAAAATAAGAAGAAAAGAAAGGAAGAGGAGAAAATGGAAGAAGATGAAATGGAGGAAGAAGAAGATGAAATGGAGGAAGAAGAAGAAAGAAAAACGAAGAAGAGAAGAAGAAGATGGAAGTCTACAAAAAAGTCAAAAAAAAAAGTCAAGAAAATTTATTTCTGAAAATACCCCTATGATTTAATAGTCAAACAACCGTTTCCTTGATTTTGGTAACGGCGACAACCACAGGTACCTGTTTGTAACAAAAAACACCACAGGTACCACATCGCAAATCGGCCAAACCACAGGGTAGTTTTTTGTAATTAACCCTTAAATATATTATAAAACATATTTCTTGACAAAAAATTAAATACATCATATTTTTTTTGTTTTTGAAATTTGCAGACATGCTGGCCCACATGTTGGGTGAAAAAAATGACAATTGAAGCCCCCTTGCTGCCCTGTGCACTCCACGCCTACTCAAGCTATTGCCAGCTCATGCGTGTAGAAAGTAAACCTCTACCTTGCGCGTGACATGTGAGCCAACCTTTTTCAAACCCAGCGAGTCGCCAATCCTGGCGACTTGCTAGAGTTGAGAGGCTTCTAAATTTATCTCTCTAATGGTTGGAAGGTCTCTAATAATTTTATAAAATTGCAAATTGGTCCTTTCCATACACCATTAGAGTTGCTCTAAGGCACTCGGCCTAGTGCCTTGCACGCCTAGAGCCTTAGGTGCACCTTTAACAACTACTGACAGCATTCACAATAATAATATGTAAAAAATTATTAAAGTTGAGGAACATAATTTCATTGGCAACATAAATTTAGTATGTAAAATATTACATGTAAAATACCAACACCTATTCATTACTCAGTCATTTCTCCCAACCATATTTTAGTAACATAATTCTACACTTCAAATTGCAATGTCTCCCAACATGGTCTTTCTATGCTATATCGCCCAATATGGTGTTTCTTTGCCATATCACCCGATATGGTCTTTATATTTTATACCACCTGATATGGTCTTTCTAATTCATGAAGGCTTGCCCGTGTCCCATGGGGTCCTTTATGAAGGAACAATATCCAAAGGAGAACAATCTGAAGAGAACCACCCATCTTAATTCTCATCAGTGTTGTTACAAGCGCTTGGGGGCCTTAAGGCAATGAGACCTCAATTCACCTGAGGAACTAGGCGCTTGCCCGAGCAAAGTGAGGGCTGCTTTAGAAAAGGTTAAAAACATACATAAAAACAGTATCGAAGTTACAAAATATAAACATAGACAAAGACAAAAAATTGCCTTCTTTTTGCTTATAAATCTGTTTATTTGTTTCCTCCTCGTACTTTTCTCCAGCTACCAGCTTCATAATAGCTAACAATGTGAGGAGAAAAACAAATAAACAGCTTCATAAGCAAAACGAAGATAATCTTTTTCACTTGTCTTAGCTTATGTTCTTTTTTAATTTTACTTCAACCTTGTTTTCATACATGTTTTCAATGTTTGGTTTTTTCAATCAGCGCCTCACTTTGCTCAAAAGAGACCCCAGTGCCTCAAGCAATTTGAGGTCTCATTGCCTTAAGGCGCCTAGTGTGTGTGTATATATAATCCCCATGTTACAAATGAGACGAAAGCGATGACCTTATAATATCCCGTATTCACAAATTACTTTAGCCAAAAACTTTGTGTTCAAAATTCTTAGAATTTCCTGCATAGGAGAAGGTGTGAGCTCAAAGGAAGTAACCAAATTAAAACTTAGAAGTCAAAGAGAAAGCGCTAAGCAATTACTTACTTCAATTTAGACTTCAAAAAAACATTGAAACTATTGGCTTCTAATTAGTTACGGCTTAACCAATTATGAAAATCAGCAGAAAACTTGATATTCCTAATAATCTCTTAAAGGTGTTGAATCTGAATTTCCATCCCTCAAGTTCTCTCGTAAATGATGTGAGAATTTGTCGACCCAAATGACATATACAATTATAGTCATGTTAACTCATTTTTTCAACTTCCCCACCCCACAGCTTTATTGTTTCTATGCCAAACAACAATGGTAATAATATTCTTATGACAAACAAAAGCATTTGAACACAAGATCAAGGACACGACACGACCTTAACACTTTGTTTGGGAGTGTTAATAAAGGAAGGAGTAATGATAAACCTATGTTCTGGAAGATGGATTTATATGGGCAAGGGTTAATAAGGTTTGATGAAAGGTTATGTTCTAAATCTTAACACCCCAAATTGGGTATTTTCGAGGGTTAAACACTTACCCAGCAAAACTTTTCCCTTCCCTCCATTTAATGACCCCCCATGCACCTCATCCAAACAAAGCATAGTATTCCAAAAATTTAACCATGTCATCAGAATGTTGCATTGCATATGATCAAATTAATTGCAATTACACTAGTACTCCCTATTCATAACCATTAAAATCACAAAGCAGAAGAGTTGATAAAATGCAATTAACAAAAGCGTTGACAATGCTCTGGAATTACGCTTGAGATATAAGCACTAACTTTTTGTTGAAGACACAACTTCTACTAGATGATGAACAAAAGTTTCAAAAGATTCTAACTTCCTCACATTTCAATTTAGTTTTCTAAAGCTCCATTTGTTTATCTTCCTAACACATTCCTCGGTAAGATGAAAAAGTAAACTCCTCCTAGGCATTTAATCAAACAGGTATAACGCACTCTAGCGACACCAATTAAGGAACCATCAAATTCAACTAAAAGTATTCTCAATTCAATTCAAACCAAAAAAAAGGATAAATCAACACTAACATTTCAAGAAAGAAAGGAAATCAGAAAGGGAAATTGAAGCTTACTCAGAGCAAGAAGTAAGTGGAAGGTAGTGACAGCAACAGAAGACTAATTTCAAATTGACACCTCGAAAATCTAAAGAAAAAGCCTTGATTGCTTGTTCATGGGTAAGCAGAGACAAATCTAAAGAGGAGTAGCTGATCAGAGTTTGGCCATTTCTTTAGAACCCGCCGTAGCAGCTGAATCAGTGTATTGTCAGTAGTGGCACTCAGTTTTTCAAAACGCAACGTTTTAACCAAGATTCCCCAGATCCGCTTGAATCTTTTGCCATCTTTAGGCCGAGCTAAACAAGTAAAAAAAATATCAAAACCGAATAAAAAAAATATCCACACTTGTCTAGTAGCACAATAATCAAACTTTAATTTATCAGTTGATATAAAGTTGTAAAATTTATTGAATATCCGATACTAAACATGAATTTCTATAAGAAATTTATTTCTTAATGAGTTTTTTTTCTTCACTTTTTATCCAGCTCTGCAAATAATTTTAAAATTTAATATGTTCGATTCATAAAGAATTATCGACAAAATGTGTAGGAGATATTTAGATTTTTTTTTATTTCAGATAATTTCAAAATTTTAACTAGTAGTAATTTTTAATTTTTTCTTTTTTGGTAAAATGCGAAGGCTAAACGTTAAAAAAGATAAAAATAACAGACTAAAATCTAATTTCTATTTAAATCGAACCTCGACAATAATCCGAGAGTCTTTTAGAGGCGTATAGGAGGCACACCAAATTCATGGTGACTTAATGAATAAGAACTGATTACCCTCTCTTGTGAACAAAAACAACGTTCCAATTACGATCCCGGACCAAGAGATATCCAAGAAAATGATGGTGAATCTCCATTGCACTAGTCATGAAACAAGTATAACCATTGAATCCACTTCCACTATCACCTTCTTGAATCCCTTTCCCAAGCAAGATGGAGCCCAAAGTATAGACCTCAAAGCTCTATAACTGAAGAAGTAGACTAACCAATATTTGCACTAAACCACCCCATGAAGCATTTTCATCTCGAATCAAACCACCTGCAGAGGTCATATTAGGGTCACCTTTACAAGCACCGTTAGTGGGAGGGGGTTGCCACGTGATCCAAGCAGTACGAGGAGTCAAGGAATGACTATTGGAATAGCCCCTTACGCTATCGAATATTCCTCGCAATACTGAACAAAAATCTCCGAAAAATTCTCTAGAATATTTTTAGCATTAAAGACAAAGTCGTTTCTCCCTATTCCTAACCATTAAAATCACAAAGCAGAAGAATTAATAAAATGCATTTAACAAAAGAGTTGACAATGCTCTGCAATTACGCTTGAGATATGAGCACTAACTTTTGTTTGAACACACAAAATAAAAGTTTCAAAAGATTCTTTCTGACATTTCAATTTAGTTTTATAAAGCTCCATTTGTTTATCTTCCTCACACATTCCAGGAAAAAGTAAAGTACTCCTAGGCATTTAATCAAACAGGTATAACGCACTCTAGCGACACCAATTAAAGAACCATCAAATTCAACTAAAAGTATTCCCAATTCAATTCAAACAAAAAAAAGGATAAAATTTCAAGAAAGAAAGGAAATCAGAAAGGGAAATTGAAGCTTATTCAGAGCAAGAGGTAAGTGGAAGGTAGTGACAGCAACAGAAGACTAATTTCAAAATGACACCTCGAAAATATAAAGAAAAAGCCTTGATTGCTTGTTCATGGGTAAGGAGAGACAAATCTAAAGAGGAGTAGATGATCAGAGCTTGGCCATTTCTTTAGAACCCGCCGCAGCAGCTGAATCGGTGTATTGTCAGTAGTGGCACTCAGTTTTTCAAAACACAGCAATTTAACCAAGATTCCCCAGATCCGCTTGAATCTTCTGCCATCTTTAGGCCGAGCTAAACAAGTAAAAAAATATCAAAACCAAATAAAAAAAATATCCTCACTTGTCTAGTAGCACAATAATCAAACTTTAATTTATCAGTTGATATAAAGTTGTAAAATTTATTGAATATCCGATGCTAAACATGATATTCTATAAGAAATTTATTTCTTAATGAGTTTTTTTTTCTTCACTTCTTATCGAGCTCTCTAAATAATTTTAAAATTTAATATGTTCGATTCATAAAGAATTATCGACAAAATTTGTAGGAGATATTTAGATTTTTTTTATTTCAGATAATTTCAAAATTTTAACTAGTAGTAATTTTTAATTTTTTCTTTTTTGGTAAAATGCGAAAGCTAAACGTTAAAAAAAGATAAAATAACAGACTAAAATCTAATTTCTATTTAAAATCGAACCTCGACAATAATCCGAGAGTCTTTTAGAGGCGTATAGGAGGCACACCAAATTCATGGTGACTTAATGAATAAGAACTGATTACCCTCTCTTGTGAACAAAAACAATGTTCCAATTTACGATCCCGGACCAAGAGATATCCAAGAAAATGATGGTGAATCTCCATTGCACTAGTCATGAAACAAGTATAACCATTGAATCCACTTCCACTATCACCTTCTTGAATCCCTTTCCCAAACAAGATGGAGCCCAAAGTATAGACCTCAAAGCTCCATAACTGAAGAAGTAGACTAACCAATATTTGCACTAAACCACCCCATGAAGCATTTTCATCTCGAATCAAACCACCCGCAGAGGTCATATTAGGGTCACCTTTACAAGCACCGTTAGTGGAAGGGGGTTGCCACGTGATCCAAGCAGTACGAGGAGTCAAGGAATGACTATTGGAATAGCCCCTTACGCTATCGAATATTCCTCGCAATACTGAACAAAAATTTCCGAAAAATTCACTAGAATATTTTTATCATTAAAGAAAAAGTCGTTTCTCCCTATTCCTAACCATTAAAATCACAAAGCAGAAAAATTGATAAAATGCATTTAACAAAAAAGATGACAATGCTCTGCAATTACGCTTGAGATATGAGCACCAACTTTTTTTTGAACACACAAAATAAAAGTTTCAAAAGATTCTTTCCGACATTTCAATTTAGTTTTATAAATCTCCATTTGTTTATCTTCCTCACACATTCCAGGAAAAAGTAAAGTACTCCTAGGCATTTAATCAAACAGGTATAACGCACTCTAGCGACACCAATTAAAGAACCATCAAATTCAACTAAAAGTATTCCCAATTCAATTCAAACCAAAAAAAGGATAAATTTTCAAGAAAGAAAGGAAATCAGAAAGGGAAATTGAAGCTTATTCAGAGCAAGTGGTAAGTGGAAGGTAGTGACAGCAACAGAAGACTAATTTCAAATTGACACCTCGAAAATATAAAGAAAAAGCCTTGATTGCTTGTTCATGGGTAAGGAGAGACAAATCTAAAGAGGAGTAGGTGATCAGAGCTTGGCCATTTCTTTAGAACCCGCAGCAGCAGCTGAATCGGTGTATTGTCAGTAGTGGCACTTAGTTTTTCAAAACACAGCGTTTTAACCAAGATTCCTCAGATCCGCTTGAATCTTCTGCCATCTTAAAGCCGAGCTAAACAAGTAAAAAAATATCAAAACCGAATAAAAAAAAATATCCTCACTTATTTGGTAGCACAATAATCAAACTTTAATTTATCAGTTGATATAAAGTTGTAAAATTTATTGAATATCCGATGCTAAACATGAATTTCTATAAGAAATTTATTTCTTAATGAGTTTTTTTTTCTTCACTTCTTATCGAGCTCTCTAAATAATTTTAAAATTTAATATGTTCAATTAATAAAGAATTATCGACAAAATTTGTAGGAGATCTTTAGATTTTTTTATTTCAGATAATTTCAAAATTTTAACTAGTAGTAATTTTTAATTTTTTTCTTTTTTGGTAAAATGCGAAGGCTAAACGTTAAAAAAAAGATAAAATAACAGACTAAAATCTAATTTCTATTTAAAATTGAACCTCGACAATAATCCGGGAGTCTTTTAGAGGCGTATAGGAGGCACACCAAATTCATGGTGACTTAATGAATAAGAACTGATTACCCTCTCTTGTGAACAAAAACAACGTTCCAATTACGATCCCGGACCAAGAGATATCCAAGAAAATGATGGTGAATCTCCATTGCACTAGTCATGAAACAATTATAACCATTGAATCCACGTCCACTATCACCTTCTTGAATCCCTTTCCCAAGCAAGATGGAGCCCAAAGTATAGACCTCAAAGCTCCGTAACTGAAGAAGTAGACTAACCAATATTTGCACTAAACCACCCCATGAAGCATTTTCATCTCGAATCAAACCACCCGCAGAGGTCATATTAGGGTCACCTTTACAAGCATCGTTAGTGGCAGGGGGTTGCCACGTGATCCAAGCAGTACGAGGAGTCAAGGAATGACTATTGGAATAGCCCCTTACGCTATCGAATATTCCTCGAAATACTGAACAAAAATTTCCGAAAAATTCTCTAGAATATTTTTAGCATTAAAGAAAAAGTCGTTTCTCCCTATTCCTAACCATTAAAATCACAAAGCAGAAGAATTGATAAAATGCATTTAACAAAAGAGTTGACAATGCTCTGCAACTACGCTTGAGATATGAGCACCAACTTTTTTTTGAATACACAAAACAAAAGTTTCAAAAGATTCTTTCCGACATTTCAAATTAGTTTTATAAATCTCCATTTGTTTATCTTGCTCACACATTCCAGGAAAAAGTAAAGTACTCCTAGGCATTTAATCAAACAGGTATAACGCACTCTAGCGACACCAATTAAAGAACCATCAAATTCAACTAAAAGTATTCCCAATTCAATTCAAACCAAAAAAAAGGATAAATTTTCAAGAAAGAAAGGAAATCAGAAAGGGAAATTGAAGCTTATTCAGAGAAAGAGGTAAGTGGAAGGTAGTGACAACAACAGAAGACTAATTTCAAATTGACACCTCGAAAATATAAAGAAAAAGCCTTGATTGCTTGTTCATGGGTAAGGAGAGACAAATCTAAAGAGGAGTAGGTGATCAGAGCTTGGCCATTTCTTTAGAACCTGCCGCAGCAGCTGAATCGGTGTATTGTCAGTAGTGGCACTTAGTTTTTCAAAACACAGCGTTTTAACCAAGATTCCTCAGATCCGCAATCTTCTGCCATCTTAAAGCCGAGCTAAACAAGTAAAAAAATATCAAAACCGAATAAAAAAAATATCCTCACTTATTTGGTAGCACAATAATCAAACTTTAATTTATCAGTTGATATAAAGTTGTAAAATTTATTGAATATCCGATGCTAAACATGAATTTCTATAAGAAATTTATTTCTTAATGAGTTTTTTTCTTCACTTCTTATCGAGCTCTCTAAATAATTTTAAAATTTAATATGTTCGATTCATAAAGAATTATCGACAAAATTTGTAGGAGATCTTTAGATTTTTTTTATTTCAGATAATTTCAAAATTTTAACTAGTAGTAATTTTTAATTTTTTTCTTTTTTGGTAAAATGCGAAGGCTAAACGTTAAAAAAAAGATAAAATAACAGACTAAAATCTAATTTCTATTTAAAATCGAACCTCGACAATAATCCGGGAGTCTTTTAGAGGCGTATAGGAGGCACACCAAATTCATGGTGACTTAATGAATAAGAACTGATTACCCTCTCTTGTGAACAAAAACAACGTTCCAATTACGATCCCGGACCAAGAGATATCCAAGAAAATGATGGTGAATCTCCATTGCACTAGTCATGAAACAATTATAACCATTGAATCCACGTCCACTATCACCTTCTTGAATCCCTTTCCCAAGCAAGATGGAGCCCAAAGTATAGACCTCAAAGCTCCGTAACTGAAGAAGTAGACTAACCAATATTTGCACTAAACCACCCCATGAAGCATTTTCATCTCGAATCAAACCACCCGCAGAGGTCATATTAGGGTCACCTTTACAAGCATCGTTAGTGGCAGGGGGTTGCCACGTGATCCAAGCAGTACGAGGAGTCAAGGAATGACTATTGGAATAGCCCCTTACGCAATCGAATATTCCTCGAAATACTGAACAAAAATTTCCGAAAAATTCTCTAGAATATTTTTAGCATTAAAGAAAAAGTCGTTTCTCCCTATTCCTAACCATTAAAATCACAAAGCAGAAGAATTGATAAAATGCATTTAACAAAAGAGTTGACAATGCTCTGCAACTACGCTTGAGATATGAGCACCAACTTTTTTTTGAATACACAAAACAAAAGTTTCAAAAGATTCTTTCCGACATTTCAAATTAGTTTTATAAATCTCCATTTGTTTATCTTGCTCACACATTCCAGGAAAAAGTAAAGTACTCCTAGGCATTTAATCAAACAGGTATAACGCACTCTAGCGACACCAATTAAAGAACCATCAAATTCAACTAAAAGTATTCCCAATTCAATTCAAACCAAAAAAAAGGATAAATTTTCAAGAAAGAAAGGAAATCAGAAAGGGAAATTGAAGCTTATTCAGAGAAAGAGGTAAGTGGAAGGTAGTGACAACAACAGAAGACTAATTTCAAATTGACACCTCGAAAATATAAAGAAAAAGCCTTGATTGCTTGTTCATGGGTAAGGAGAGACAAATCTAAAGAGGAGTAGGTGATCAGAGCTTGGCCATTTCTTTAGAACCTGCCGCAGCAGCTGAATCGGTGTATTGTCAGTAGTGGCACTCAGTTTTTCAAAACACAGCGTTTTAACCAAGATTCCCCAGATCCGCTTGAATCTTCTGCCATCTTTAGGCCGAGCTAAACAAGTAAAAAAATATCAAACCGAATAAAAAAAATATCCTCACTTGTCTAGTAGCACAATAATCAAACTTTAATTTATCAGTTGATATAAAGTTGTAAAATTTATTGAATATTCGATGCTAAACATGAATTTCTATAAGAAATTTATTTCTTAATGAGTTTTTTTTCTTCACTTCTTATCGAGCTCTCTAAATAATTTTAAAATTTAATATGTTCGATTCATAAAGAATTATCGACAAGATTTGTAGGAGATACTTAGATTTTTTTATTTCAGATAATTTCAAAATTTTAACTAGTAGTAATTTTTAATTTTTTCTTTTTTGGTAAAATGCGAAGGCTAAACGTTAAAAAAAGATAAAATAACAGACTAAAATCTAATTTCTATTTAAAATCGAACCTCGACAATAATCCGAGAGTCTGTTTGAGGCGTATAGGAGGCACACCAAATTCATGGTGACTTAATGAATAAGAACTGATTACCCTCTCTTGTGAACAAAAACAACGTTCCAATTACGATCTCGGACCAAGAGATATCCAAGAAAATGATGGTGAATCTCCATTGCACTAGTCATGAAACAAGTATAACCATTGAATCCACTTCCATTATCACCTTCTTGAATCCCTTTCCCAAACAAGATGGAGCCCAAAGTATAGACCTCAAAGCTCCGTAACTGAAGAAGTAGACTAACCAATATTTGCACTAAACCACCCCATGAAGCATTTTCATCTCGAATCAAACCACCCGCAGAGGTCATATTAGGGTCACCTTTACAAGCACCGTTAGTGGCAGGGGGTTGCCACGTGATCCAAGCAGTACGAGGAGTCAAGGAATGACTATTGGAATAGCCCCTTACGCTATCGAATATTCCTCGCAATAATGAACAAAAATCTCCGAAAAAATCTCTAGAATATTTTTAGCATTAAAGACAAAGTCGTTTCTCCCTATTCCTAACCATTAAAATCACAAAGCAGAAGAATTGATAAAATGCATTTAAGAAAAGAGTTGACAATGCTCTGCAATTACGCTTGAGATATGAGCACCAACTTTTTTTTGAACACACAAAACAAAAGTTTCAAAAGATTCTTTCTGACATTTCAATTTAGTTTTATAAAGCTCCATTTGTTTATCTTCCTCACACATTCCAGGAAAAAGTAAAGTACTCCTAGGCATTTAATCAAACAGGTATAACGCACTCTAGCGACACCAATTAAAGAACCATCAAATTCAACTAAAAGTATTCCCAATTCAATTCAAACAAAAAAAAAAGGATAAAATTTCAAGAAAGAAAGGAAATCAGAAAGGGAAATTGAAGCTTATTCAGAGTAAGATGTAAGTGGAAGGTAGTGACAGCAACAGAAGACTAATTTCAAATTGACACCTCGAAAATATAAAGAAAAAGCCTTGATTGCTTGTTCATGGGTAAGGAAAGACAAATCTAAAGAGGAGTATGTGATCAGAGCTTGGCCATTTCTTTAGAACCCGCCGCAGCAGCTGAATCGGTGTATTGTCAGTAGTGGCACTTAGTTTTTCAAAACACAGCGTTTTAACCAAGATTCCCCAGATCCGCTTGAATCTTCTGCCATCTTTAGGCCGAGCTAAACATTAAAAAAATATCAAAACCGAATAAAAAAATATCCTCACTTGTCTAGTAGCACAATAATCAAACTTTAATTTATCAGTTGATATAAAGTTGTAAAATTTATTGAATATCCGATGCTAAACATGAATTTCTATAAGAAATTTATTTCTTAATGAGTTTTTTTTCTTCACTTCTTATCGAGCTCTCTAAATAATTTTAAAATTTAATATGTTCGATTCATAAAGAATTATCGACAAAATTTGTAGGAGATACTTAGATTTTTTTTATTTCAGATAATTTCAAAATTTTAACTAGTAGTAATTTTTAATTTTTTTTTGGTAAAATGCGAAGGCTAAACTTTAAAAAAAGATAAAATAACAGACTAAAATCTAATTTCTATTTAAAATCGAACCTCGACAATAATCCGAGAGTCTGTTAGAGGCGTATAAGAGGCACACCAAATTCATGGTGACTTAATGAATAAGAACTGAATACCCTCTCTTGTGAACAAAAACAACGTTCCAATTACGATCCCGGACCAAGAGATATCCAAGAAAATGATGGTGAATCTCCATTGCACTAGTCATGAAACAAGTATAACCATTGAATCCACTTCCATTATCACCTTCTTGAATCCCTTTCCCAAGCAAGATGGAGCCCAAAGTATAGACCTCAAAGCTCCGTAACTGAAGAAGTAGACTAACCAATATTTGCACTAAACCACCCCATGAAGCATTTTCATCTTGAATCAAACCACCCGCAAAGGTCATATTAGGGTCACCTTTACAAGCACCGTTAGTGGTAGGGGGTTGCCACGTGATCCAAGCAGTACGAGGAGTCAAGGAATGACTATTGGAATAGCCCCTTACGCTATCGAATATTCCTCGCAATACTGAACAAAAATCTCCAAAAAATTCTCTAGAATATTTTTAGCATTAAAGACAAAGTCGTTTCTCCTTATTCCTAACCATTAAAATCACAAAGCAGAAGAATTGATAAAATGCATTTAACAAAAGAGTTGACAATGCTCTGCAATTACGCTTGAGATATGAGCACCAACTTTTTTTTGAACACACAAAACAAAAGTTTCAAAAGATTCTTTCTGACATTTCAATTTAGTTTTATAAAGCTCCATTTGTTTATCTTCCTCACACATTCCAGGAAAAAGTAAAGTACTCCTAGGAATTTAATCAAACAGGTATAACGCACTCTAGCGACACCAATTAAGAAACCATCAAATTCAACTAAAACTATTCCCAATTCAATTCAAACCCAAAAAAAAAGGATAAATCAACACTAATATTTCAAGAAAGAAAGGAAATCAGAAAGAGAAATTGAAGCTTACTCAGAGCAAGAGGTAAGTGGAAGGTAGTGACAACAATAGAAGACTAATTTCAAATTGACACCTCGAAAATCTAAAGAAAAAGCCTTGATTGCTTGTTCATGGGTAAGTAGAGACAAATCTAAAGAGGAGTAGATGATCAGAGCTTGGCCATTTCTTTAGAACCCGCCGCAGCAGCTGGATCGGTGTATTGTCAGTAGTGGCACTCAGTTTTTCAAAACGCAGCATTTTAACCAAGATTCCCCAGATCCGCTTGAATCTTCTGCCATCTTTCGGCCGAGCTAAACAAGTAAAAGAATATCAAATAAAAAAAGGGTTAATTACAACTCTAATCCAATTAAGAGGGACCATTTAGATATCTAACCCACTTTGCTTCCATCTTACCAAATTAGACCCTTTTAACCACTTTGGACAAAACTAACCTTAGTTCTATTCGATCATCGATCTACTCCTGCTTCTTCTTCTTTCGCTTCATCCGCTTCTTCTTCTTCTGGTTCTTCTTCTTCTTCTTCTTCTGGTTCTTCTACTTCTTTTTCGGTTCATCTTTTTCAATTTCTGATACAAACTGTTAGCGATTATTGACGTATTATGTAATTTCCCGTAGAAATGGTATGTTTTTAACTTATACATCTTGCCTCTTTCTTCATCTGTAATGGTATCGTTTCAATTTCCTCTATTTTCCACCATTTTCCTTCATTGTTGTCGTATTTGTGACGAAATTTGTCACATTTCGTCACAAATGCGACAACAGTTGTCGCATTTCGTCGCAAATGCGACAACAGTTGTCGCATATCGTTGCAAATGTGACAACTATTATCGCACATGCGACAGCTCTTGTCGCATTTGTGACGAATTCGTCACAAATTCGACATCGCAGCAGTTCAATTGTTATATTTTTTCTCATTTTTTGAGCTTTCCATACTAATCCTCTTCCACAAACAATAATTCTTCAAAGGTTGAACGAAACATAATCTCTTCTCTCTATAAACCACCGTCTTTTCATCGGTTTGGGATGGTGAAGAAGACATTGATAGTCTGAGTAAAAAGGTGAGTTGAAATAATGATATTTTTGTCCAAAGTAGATGAAAGTGTCTAATTTGGTGAGATGGAAGTAAAATGAGTTAGATATGTAAATGGACTCTTTTAGTTGGACTAGATTTGTAGTTAGCCGTAAAAAATATCCAAACTTGTCTAATAGCACAATTCAAACTTTAATTTATCAGTTGATATAAAGTTGTAAAATTTATTGAATATCCGATGCTAAACAGGAATTTCTATAAAAGAATTATTTCTTAATGAGTTTTTTTTTCACTTTTTATCGACCTCTGCAAATAATTTTAAAATTTAATTCAATTCATAAAGAATTATCGATAAAGGATCTAGGAGATATTTAGAATTTTTTTATTTCAGATAATTTCAAAATTTTAACAACTAATACATGCTGTATTAGACAACTTTTTTTTTGGTAAAATACGAAGTATAAAACGTCTAAAACGTAAAAAAAAAACAGAAAAATATGACAAAACAACATACTAAAACTTAATAATTCTACTTAAAATAGAACCTCGACAATCATATGATAGAATCTCCTAGAGGCATATAGGAGGCACCAGAAACTCATGGTGACTTAATGAACAAGAACTTGCAAAATTCCCCAACTAGCAATCTAATTACCCTCTTTATACGTGTGAACAAAAACAACGTTCCAATTACGATCCCAGAGTAAGAGACATCGATGAATAAGAACCCCTTTCCCAAGCAAGATGGAGCCCAAAGTACAGACCTTAAAGCTCCACAAGTGAAGAAGTACAACCAGTATTTGCACTAAACCCACCACCCCACGAACCATTTGCATCTCGAATCAAACCACCCGCAGATGCCATATCGGGGTTACCTTTACAGGCACCGTCAATGTTGACCTTAACCCATCTAGCGGTAGGGGGTTGCCACGCGATCCAAGCAGTACGAGGAGTCAAGGAATGACTCATTGGAATAGCCCATTATGTTATCGAATATTCCTCGCAATACTGAACAAAAAATTCTCTGGAATATTTTTACCATTAAAGACAAAGTCGTTTCTCCATTTCCATAACCACCACACAAAAAACACAAAGAAAACAGGCCAAGGGATGGAATGGGAGAAGCTATTAATATGTAAGTTCCCGTCCAACTAGTTAATGATATTACCTGAATAAAATTCTGACTGAAACATAGCAGGGACGATACAGTTCCAAGCGAGGCGGGAGACAGAGCAATCACGAGAGGATGCAGCGCAAGGGAGGCCAACGACACATTACCATACCAAATATATGTCCAAAACTTGGTTTTACTCCCATTAAAGATTAGTTTAGCAATTCCTTTCAATAAAATTGTGCTACATGCCACAATACTTCTCCATATAGAAGAGTAATGAGGATAAGCACAAAAACTTTCAATATCCAAGTGTTGACTGCGGTATTTAGCTCGAAAAGTGCGAACCTACAAAGCATCATTATCAATTAAAATATTTCACCCTAATTTTCCAAGCATTGTAAGGCTGAAGCATCTCATACTTTGAATGCCCAGACCTCCCTCTAGTTTATTTCTGCAAACCAACTCCTAATTAACCAAATGATTTTTTTTGTTACCACCAGTGGACCCCAAATAAAGTTGTGGTTACAACTATCAATTTTATCATAGATACTTTTCGGAAGAAGAATAGTTTGCATAACACAATTCGATATAGCCGAAGTTACTGACTTAATCAGTGTAAGGTGGCCAGCAAGATTAAGACAATGGGACTTTCAGCCTACAAGCTTCGCATGGATACAATCAATGGCATACTTGTACATTTCTTTAGAAACTCTCTGATGGAGAAGAGGCATCCCTAAATACATCCCCAAGTCCAAAGTTCTCGAGAACCCAAGGATATCATAGATACCATGCCAACGGCCTGAAATACGTTATTAGAAAAGAAAACACGAGATTTTTACAGACTAGCCTTTTGACTTAACTGCCAAGAAAATTTTCAACTCCTTTATTCAGGTTTGAGGGTTTTTCTGACTTTTAGTCGAAAGATAAATCTTGTCTTTACTTTGTTTTGTTTTTTCATTATTAAATAAAACTTTTGATCGCTCTACTACTCTGGTCACGACGAATCTAGAATTTTCTATTAGTGGAAGCAAACTATACATGTAAAATAATAAATTTACCAAAAAAAATCAATAATAATAATATAAATAAATTATTTCAATTACAGCGTGTGTATATATATTTGGAATTACTTGTTGGAATTAGATCCACAAACAACAAAATCATAAAGTCATGTTAACCTATCAATATCTAAAATGGAAACATACCTGAATTCATAGTGCAACAAATTGAAGGGAATTAGAAACATCTTACTGTGATTGGTCTTTTAGGGCTAGAAGTAACTAGCACATCTACACTTGATGGGGGAGACTGTAGATTTAGAATAATAATGCTTTGTGAACCATAACCCTTCATTTAAACCTAATAAATGTAATTACTAATATTCCAATCATAGAATTAAGGGGGTGTTTGGTTCAAACTACGGAATCGAAATAAAAAACGGAATTGGAATATGATGGAATCAGAAACACAATTTATTTATTGTGTTTGGTTTAATATGGAATTGGAATCAGAATCCCTTTGAAACTGTTTGGTTCTCTAAAAGTCCGGAATCAGAATTAATACATGAGTTAATAATAGTACGCATAATACATCTCTTGGCTCATGTACTTGGTCCAAAACTTCAACTGCCCCCTGAATTTTTAAAAGTTTTAAATAACCTCCTATTTTATCCAGTCGCCTCCACTAACCTTATATTTCTCAATAAAATTTGCTGGATGTATAAAATGGAAGATGCGCTCCATCACTTGTCAAAGTGCTCGTCATGTACCAAAAAAAAGTGTCAAATAGATAAATAATTAGGAACTTTTGAAAGTTTATGGGATAATTGAAGTTGTAGGGTTATTAATTAGACAAGACTAGGAGGCTATCAAATGTAACTGGATAAAAACATGGAGTTATTGAAGCAATTAAAATAATAGAGAATTATTAAATGCAATTAAATAAGAATAGAGATTCATTTTGAACTTTTAAAAATTTAAGGAGAATTTGAAGTTTTAGACCAAATACATGTAGCAATAAATATATTAAACTATAATAATAATAAAAAATAATAATAAGGAAAAATTATAAAATTGGGTAAAATGGGAGATCCATTTACATATTTATCCTATTTACCCAACTTACTACATATCTAGACTATTTTTATGTGACTTCCCCAAAATACCCTTAATATATGTATAACACTTAGAATTTTTTTTAGTCTTTCTTCTTTTTCCTTCCGTCTGACTTACTACATGCTAAATGGGTAAAATGATCCGAATCTTCGGTACACCTACATTGCCTCTCTACCAACCGAACTCCAACCAGAGTTACAACGTCTCATCACAGCCACAGGCAGAAATTTCGCTGACATCAGCATTGGGGAAATTCACCAATTCACTCTTCTTGCTCTAGAGAAATTGTGTGAGCAACAATGCCTCTTCAGCAATATCATGTCCCAAAGGAATCTTGCTCAGAAATTTTGCAACAAATCTTACCTACATATCAAGTGCAAGGATAGCAAATGTGACTGTCGTCCCTCAAAGAAGAAACACCACAGGAAGCTCTCTAGATTCTCTAAATTCCCTAATTCATATCAAGGGTCCAGACGGCAGAAACGATTTAAGTTTTTCAAGAAAAAGACCAACAGGAATAAGCGAACTGATCGGTGTTACATTTGTGGTCAAAAGGGGCATTACGCTCGTAAATGTCCAAATCAGCCTCAAAAGGCTCAAAAATTGGTCCAACAACTTTCCTACAGTCTTGAAGATGCAGATGTTGAATCCTTATACTCTGAGCAAGATGAAGCAACACCAGAAACCATCTTCGCCCTTGAAGATTATACAGATTCTTCTTCTTCAGAAGATTCTGATGATGATTTTCCAGTTTTTGATGATTTGCTTCCCATCTATTCCCTACAATCATGCTCATCGGAGAGTCTTACTCCCACTTACCCCCTGGTAAATATTCATCTACTGTTGTCCAAATATGACAGACTCATTTCTGTTATTGGTCTTATAGATACTGGGGCTCAAAAGACGATGGTTAATCCATCAATTTTGCCTAATACCTCATGGGAAACCCACTATGAGTATTTCAAGGCTGCAGACGGCAAAGTATTTTCTACTACACTCAGATCCAAAAAACCCATTGGGATTCAGTTTTTCCCTAACTGTATCATTTGGGTCAAAGTCCTCGGGTCGGCACTTCCAGACAAAGACATCTTAGTTGGTTTTGATGTCTACCAGAAAGCTAAAAGGTTACAAATTCTCCCTGAAGGGATTCGTTTCAAACGACAATTAAAATTGTACACGTGCGTCCCTAAGATGTACTCCCTAGCTGAAGTCTCACCAGATTTTCAACAAATTAGAAAACTTCTCTTGAAGTCATGTGCTGATTCCCACTCACAATTCTCGCATCCTTCACCACTTTGGAAAAATAAAGATTTCTTCATCAAATTGCCTTTCAAGCTTAATGAAGATGTCAATCCTACAAAGGCAACACATCCGGGCATGACACTTGCTGACCTTCTCCTGGCAAAAGAAGAATGTGCTCAATTGTTGCAACAAGGCTTGATAGAGCCAACCACATCTCCTTGGGCTTGTCAAGCATTTTATGTCGAGAAGCGGTCAGAAATAGTCCATGCAAAGAAAAGGCTTGTGATTGACTACAAGCCCCTCAATGGATTTCTAAGAGATGACAAATTTCCCCTTCCAAGGATTAATTCCTTATTTGTCCATCTCAATAAAGCCCATATATTTTCAAAATTTGATCTCAAAGCAGGTTTTTGGCAGCTTGGGATTCATCCAGAAGATCGTTACAAGACAGCATTTTGCATTCCTACAGCCCAATATCAATGGAGAGTTATGCCTTTTGGGCTAAAAATAGACCCATCTCTGTTCCAAAAGGCCATGATCAAGATTTTTGAGCCCATCCTTCATAGTGCTCTTATCTACATTGATGATATCTTACTCTTCTCAAAAGACGTCCAAGCCCATAATAGTCTTTTGACCCAATTCCAGCACATTGTAGATCATTATGGCATAATGCTTTCTGAAAAGAAGAGCATTATTGGACAGGACTCAGTGGAGTTTTTAGGCATGAGATTCCATGATGGCCAATATCAGCCTGGACCCCACATTTCTCAAGAATTATTGAGATTCCCTGATGAAAATCTTTCTGTAAAGCAAATTCAACAATTTTTGGGAATTATCAATTACATCCGGGAATTCATCCCTCGTGTCTCTGAGCACACTAGCCAATTATCAAAGATGTTGAAAAAGAATGCCCCATCGTGGAGTCATGTCCAAACTAAAGCTGTTCAGCAACTTAAAGTTGTGGCTCAAAATCCTCCAGCATTAAAGATACCTGGCACTGGAAAGCGTGTTCTACAAACAGATGCTAGTGATGAACATTGGGGTGCATTGCTTATTGAAGAAGTTGATGGAACTTCTCATTACTATGGACATGCTAGTGGACAATTCAAAGCTGCAAAGCAACATTATCACACCACGATCAAAGAGATTCTTGCGGTAAAAAATGGTATAAAGAAATTTGAATTCCATCTCATCGATCATCATTTCACTGTCAGAATGGATAATTCATCTTTTCCGAAAATCCTTGAATTCAAAAATAAGTCTCTCCCTAGCCAACAATTATTGAGACTTAAGGACTGGTTTGCAAAATATGACTTCCATGTGGAGCATATAAAAGGAAACCAGAACCTCATCCCAGACTTACTTTCCAGACCACAACCTTTACTTATTACCTCTATCGCCTCCCTACCTATCATCTTCATGGCATCCCCTACTCCTAAGAATCATGTAGCCCTTCACCCCTTTCCTCCTAGAACTAATTTCAAAAATATTTTTGAAATTCAGTGCTATGCCAAAACCCACCTTTTTGTTCACTTCAAAGACTTCCTCACTACAAGGAACCTCCCTACACCTGATGAATTTTACCAGGATTGCCCTTTTCTTATCCTTTTCCATCTGAAACCCACACAAGATCTCCTCTCTTCCGAATTATGGTGCATTTGGTGCTTAACAGTTCTTTATTCTATTGCCATTGAAATACCAATCTTGGAAATGTTTCATCACCTCCATGAAGAACAGTAATGTGATTCTCTGTTATGGACTTTAATGGACTGGTATGCCCCCCTTTCGTGGTGGCGAAAGGAACTCCAGAAAATAATTGAAAGACTCAAGCTCTGGGATAGTGCAACATCCCACTTATCAACTAGTGCAGTCTTTATCATCCACGTGCCATACTTCCAAGATATGCAAGGGAAATTTTGGACTCAAAATGAAGCTTATGAGTGGAATACTTTTTTGACTCCAATACAGGAAACCAAAGGCAATGAAAAAATGGCACTGAAAAATTATCTTTTTTGTCTTAATGGTTATGATCTCAATACTAACCAAATTCTTAGTACTACTCTGTACCCTGCCAAGCCAGTCAACATTCACTTAGTGTCAGCTCGGACTCCATTTATGACTTCACAACAACAACCAGAACCAGGACAAGCATCTTCTTCCAAATCAAGACCACCCCAAACAACTCAAGTACCACCTCAAGTGCCACCTCAAACAACTCAAGTACCACCTCAAGTGCCACCCCAAGCAACTCAAGTGCTACCTCAAGAACCTCAAGTTCCACCTCATTACTTCCAAGATTCCCAAGACCCCTATCCGGACCCACGAGAAAGGAGAGGACCATGGTACGAATCTCTATATGGCGACATTGATTCAGACGATGAAGACTGGAGGAACTTTAATCTCTCTCCTAGTCATTATATATGAAAATATCCAAAAGACATAAGTGCCACTTGTCCAAAAGTTGTGGTTTAAGAATTATGTTTGTGCTTTTCTTGTATTGTTATAATAATGTTATGTAATGGTGTAAGAAAGATAAGATTCTATTCTTATCTTTCAAAAAGATAATGGTGTGGTGTGTGGTGTGTAAGCAAGATAAGATGTTATTCTTATCTTCTCTTTTTTATTTTGTCTTGTTCCTTAGGTTTTTCCTATATAAGGAAGCCTTGGCTCATTTGTAAGATCATCATTTGCTCCCATTGTAAAATACTCTTTGTGTAATAAAAGTTATGGCTTTCTAAACCCTTCTCTCTTTCCAAAGTACTTTCTTAATTTAGTTTAGTCATATCATATCTTAGGTAATGATCCTAGTTTCTAGTCTCCTTGCAATAAAAGAACCATGTCGTGGCCATTAAGAGTGTAAGAGGCCTTCATTTCCGTGTGAGACCAGAAACTAGGATTATTACCTAAGATATGATATCTAAATTAAGAAAGTACTTTGGAAAGAGAGAAGGGTTTAGAAAGCCATAACTTTTATTACACAAAGAGTATTTTACAATGGGAGCAAAGGATGATCTTACAAATGAGCCAAGGCTTCCTTATATAGGAAAAACCTAAGGAACAAGACAAAATAAAAAAGAAAAGATAAGAATAACATCTTATCTTGCTTACACACAGCACACCACACCATTGTCTTTTTGAAAGATAAGAATGGAATCTTATCTTTCTTACACCATTACACAACATTATTATAACAATACAAGAAAAGCACAAACATAATTCTTAAACCACAACTTTTGGACAAGTGGCACTTATGTCTTCTGGATATTTTCATATAAAATGACTAGGAGAGAGATTAAAGTCATATTTTGCAAACCAGTCCTTAAGTCTCAATAATTGTTGGCTAGGGAGAGACTTATTTTTGAATTCAAGGATTTTCGAAAAAGATGAATTATCCATTCTGACAGTGAGATGATGACCGATGAGATGGAATTAAAATTTCTTTATACCATTTTTTACCGCAAGAATCTCTTTGATCGTGGTGTGATAATGTTGCTCTGCAGCTTTGAATTGTCCACTAGCATGTCCACAGTAATGAGAAGTTCCATCAACTTCTTCAATAAGCAATGCACCCCAATGTTCATCACTAGCATCTGTTTGTAGAACACGCTTTCCAGTGCCAGGTATCTTTAATGCTGGAGGATTTTGAGCCACAACTTTAAGTTACTGAACAGCTTTAGTTTGGACATTACTCCACGATGGGGCATTCTTTTTCAACATCTTTGATAATTGGCTAGTGTGCTTAGATGAGGGATGAATTCCCGGATGTAATTGATAATTCCCAAGAATTGCTGAATTTGCTTTACAGAAAGATTTTCATCAGGGAATCTCAATAATTCTTGAGAAATGTGGGGTCCAGGCTGATATTGGCCATCATGGAATCTCATGCCTAAAAACTCCACTGAGTCCTGTCCAATAATGCTCTTCTTTTCAGAAAGCATTATGCCATGCTGATCTACAATGTGCTGGAATTGGGCCAAAAGATTATTATGGGCTTGGACGTCTTTTGAGAAGAGTAAGATATCATCAATGTAGATAAGAGCACTATGAAGGATGGACTAAAAAATCTTGATCATAGCCTTTTGGAACGGAGATGTGGTTGTTTTTAGCCCAAAAGGCATAACTCTCCATTGATATTGGGCTGTAAGAATGCAAAATGCCGTCTTGTAACGATCTTCTAGATGAATCCCAAACTGCCAAAAACCCGCTTTGAGATCAAATTTTGAAAAGATATGGGCTTCATTGAGATGGACAAATAAGGAATTAATCCTTGGAAGGGGAAATTTGTCATCTCTTAGAAATCCATTGAGGGGCTTGTAGTCAATCACAAGCCTTTTCTTTGCACGGACTATTTCTGACCGCTTCTCGACATAAAATGCTTGACAAACCCAAGGAGATGTGGTTGGCTCTATCAAGCCTTGTTGCAACAATTGAGCACATTCTTCTTTTGCCAGGAGAAGGTCAGCAGGTGTCATGCCCGGATGCGTTGCCTTTGTAGGATTGACATCTTCATTAAGCTTGAAAGGCAATTTGATGAAGAAATCTTTATTTTTCCAAAGTGGTGAGGAATGCGAGAATTGTGAGTGGGAATCAACACATGACTGCAAGAGAAGTTTTGTAATTTGTTGAAAATCTGGTGAGATTTCAGCTAGGGAGTACATCTTAGGGACGCACGTGTACAATGTTAATTGTCGTTTGAAACGAATCCCTTCGGGGAGAATTTATAACCCTTTAGCTTTCTGGTAGACATCAAAACCAACTAAGATGTCTTTGTCTAGAAGTGCCGACCCGAGGACTTTTACCCAAATGATACAGTTAGGGAAAAACTGAATCCCAATGGGTTTTTTGGATCTGAGTGTAGTAGAAAATACTTTGCCGTCTACAGCCTTGAAATACTCATAGTGGGTTTCCCATGAGGTATTAGGAAAAATTGATAGATTAACCATCGTCTTTTGAGCCCCAGTATCCATAAGACCAATAACAGAAATGAGTCTGTCATATTTGGACGGCAGTAGATGAATATTTACTAGGGGGTAAGTGGGAGTAAGACTCTCTAATGATCATGATTGTAGGGAATAGATGGGAAGCAAATCATCAGAAACTGGAAAATCATCATCAGAATCTTCTGAAGAAGAAGAATCTGTATAATCTTCAAGGGCGAAGATGGTTTCTGTTGTTGCTTCATCTTGCTCAGAGTATAAGGATTCAACATCTGCATCTTCAAGACTGTAGGAAAGTTGTTGGACCAATTTTTGAGCCTTTTGATGCTGATTTGGACATTTACGCGCGTAATGCCCCTTTTGACCACAAATGTAACACCGATCAGTTCGCTTATTCCTGTTGGTTTTTTTCTTGAAAAACTTAAATCGTTTATGCCGTCTGCACCCTTGATATGAATTAGGGAATTTAGAGAATCTAGAGAGCTTCCTATGGTGTTTCTTCTTTGAGGGACGACAGTCACATTTGCTATCCTTGCACTTGATATGTAGGTAAGATTTGTTGCAAAATTTCTGAGCTCTAGAGCAAGAAGAATGAATTGGTGAATTTCCCCAATGCTGATGTCAGCGAAATTTTTGCATGTGGCTGTGATGAGACGTTGTAACTCTAGTTGGAGTTCGGTTGGTAGAGAGGCAATGTAGGTGTACCGAAGATTCGCATCATTATACCCATTTAGGATGTATTACCTCTTCACCATTCTTTGATAATGAAAGTCAAGATCTTTTTTCTTCAAAGAGCAGCATTTCATATCAAAGAATTCTTGTTTCATCTGGATGTGATATTTTTTAGGATCGCCGATGAACTGTTGATGGATCTCTCCTAGAGCATGACTAGCAGTTGGAAGATTGAGAAAGGCGGCCATCTTGTATGGTCCAAGACTTTGGTACCATTCTCGAAGCGTGCTTGTAAATCAGGAGACAAATTCAGTTAGCACCTCCTTTATGGTGACATCTTGTTTAGTCATTTGCAAATCTATCCATGCTGCCATTTCATGGAGATGGTCTCTCCATCGATGAGGAGTGAGATGATCAAATGTGAACCAAGGACCAGATGTTGGCTTGGTAGTTTTAGGTTCTTCATAGAACATGAAATCTTCATCGGCTGGTTCTTCTACTGTGGGTTCTGTCACACCAAGGGTTGGTGCAGAAGAATGTTGTTCATCAGGCATGAGTATCTGAGTAATATCAGCAATATCAGCATCAGGTTATGAAGGAAGATCTTCAGATGTTCCTTCTGAGGAGTCTGTAGAATATTCTGGGACAGTGGTGAGATGGTTAATCATGGAAGCCATATTGGAAAACATAGGTTGTTTGTCTTTTAAGGACCTATGATGTTTTGGCTTTGGAGAATCTTCTTCAAATGATCCGGAAGAAGATAAAACTTTTGTAGGTGGAGCTTGAAGTTGTTCATGGATCATCTGAAAAGGAGTATATGTTTGTGCTGGAGGTGGAAAAGGTGAAAAATGATGAGGGGATCTGGAAAAGGGATCCACAAATTCTGGAGGAGAGGTCGAAGGTTGAGATTGAACATTTGCTAAGTCTGCTTTTACTTAAGCTAACTAATCTTTTAACCTCCTAATCTCAACTTCTTTCTGGTTAAATTCTTGACCAAATCTTCGCTGGAAAATCAAAGTTCGAAGATTGTTGTCAACCTTTTGGATCTGAAGGTGGGAAATTGAGGCTGGCTATCACGTCTCACCACAGGTGACGGCGTATGTTTTCAAATTTTAATCTACGTATCGATTAAGTTTAAAATAACTTTTATCATGTTTTTCGATATATAAAGCATTACTATTTTCGTATGCCATAAAAAAATCTATATATAACCATGTACACAATTATATGATAAAATACGGAATACAATATAGTTATATTATTCAAAGAAAAGAAACACGTTAACTCGTACAGTTATGCAATAACTATATGATCTAAAACACACAAAAAAATCCCCACTCTCCTAAATCTTAAAGAACATGGTTTTTATCATATTTTTAAGAGCAAAACAATTAGCAAGCATATAACATCATCATAGTACGGATTTTTCGGGCAGCGTAGGGTGAGACCACGTCTCTGTTGGAAAAATTGAATAAAATTATATAATAATTTATATACCAACAAACACATCCTTTCATGAATAGTCATGTCCGTCGTGAACAGTCGTGTTCGTACATAAATAGTCGTCTCTGTCCGTGTACAGTCGTATTCATTCGTGAAAAGACATATCCTTTGAGTTCTATTTATATAGAATGGATTGTCAAATTCACAGTCAGTTGAAAGTTGCTAAAAACTGTTGGAGAAAATATTCTCTAGGATTCTTCCTGCTCTCTGTCTATTCACATTGTTCTTGTTTTCATACTCCGGTGATAACTAAGCTACACACGGTTTGAGTTCGCTTGCGTAATCTGTTGTATCCTGAGAGACGATCGTCAATAGCGACGACATCTGTCTTAAGGAAACTGCTAATACAGGCCTCAGATTTGTCTATCTCTTTCCTTTTTAATTCCTAGTTTTATTGTTCATATATTTTTCTGTGTTCGTTTTGTTTTTTTGGTTAATCACATCTAACATTTTTAAGACATACGTAATCGTTTGTCTAACAATCTGAAGACAGAATATTTGTTTGCCGGTTTTTCCAAAGAACACGTACAGAAAATTTGTTTGAAACAGATTCTTAGTTCTTTCCAAGTGTTGACAGAAAAACATTATTCGAATGATCAAAAGCTAAGTTTTATTTATGTTGTTGGAGTTAACCATGTTTATTGATATTAATTGTATGATTAATTGAAGGTATAGCAGTTGATGCCAATTAACTTCACTTTACTGACTAATGGCATGTTAGATAAAATAACTATTAAAATGGTTTTGAATTTTTTCATGTTGAGTATGCATAGTGCATCCTGGATCATGAATTAATTACTTCGTTGCTTATTTATGTCCCATTTTTAATGCATTACTTTGATATTATACTTCTAAACTTTGAAATTTAGATCTATTATGAAAGCAAAATGTGGGGGCATTTAGTCTGTATCATTGAATTTTATAAGATGACAATCTTATGAGCATGCTTCTTTCCCTTTAGTAACATAGAGCACAAAATGTAGACAAGGTTCGTTGTTGATGTAGAATGCTGAAAAAATATTTGTTTTGATGTTCCTGATTGCTGAATTTATTGTTGAATTATTAAGTGCATTAACAGGAACTTTTTCCTTGCGGAATTGTTGGCTTATATTTTCTGGGTTCAAAAGATTTAATATTATTAAATCTTTTAGGCTACAAACATATATGCTGGTGGTAATAAAAATGTTTGTACCTGAATTATTTTCCTTGGCAAAGGTTTGTCTTGTCATATTTCGTTTTTTTATCCCTGCAGCTTTCGTAGTGTTTTGACGAACAGTAATACTTTGATAATGGATTATCTTTATGAACAGATCATAACTGGCAAACTATATTGGGACAGATTGGAGGACAACTTTATACATATAGTTTATGTTTTTGTTGTTAATCATTTATTATAAATCTGTTTGTTTAAACAGATTATAATTTTCTGATTCTAACTTGGTTTGTTTGTAATTTTAGGAAGAAAAAGTTGATAATTATTGTCTTGTCTCTGTTTGCTTAAACAGATTAATTGTCTTTTAGCATGTGTTGGTACATGTATGTTAATTGAAGATGGATCCGGTTTTAAGAACACGGTCACTTCAAAGGCTTTAGGCCTACTTGTACCAGTGGCAACGTTTGTAAGCAACAACGAAAGTCTACGAAAATTCATTGGTATGAATTTTAAGACTTGTTGATAAAAGAAAATATGTTTTCTTTAGAGATGATTATGATATGCGAAAATTCCATATTTGATATTCTCGCGCGTAAGGGTTGATATACATTAGAAATGTGAAATGTCACAAATTGAAAAATCTGAGCAATGATGTTATCTAGCCGAGTTAGTTGCTGGTAGATGAACATTAGTTAGCTAGATTTAATTTGTGAAAATGACTAAAAATGTAAAATCAAATCACCTTAAAATAAGTACGTCACAATCATGGAATCGAAAAATAAATAAATATCATATCAGTTGGTGAATATGCGGTATAAAAAGCTTCCGAATAATGAACTCGGATAGAAAAGCTTCTGTGTGATAACACCATTAGTCAATTGATCTCAACGAGTGTCATCCTTGTTGATTTTGTAGAATCAAAGGATAACACAACGAATCCGCTAACCTAGAGGTTAAACTGAGATCAAATTGAAAAATCATCGAAAGGAATGCGACTAAAGCCCATAGAGAAGAGGCGTTATGTGAAGGAAAACCCTACCTAGTTGACTGGAGATCCCAAGATCTAGGTTCAAAGGGACAACCTAATTGCATAAACCTTGCGCGTTCACTGTGGGGGTTAAACCCTCGTCCATTCCTAGATGTAAACAGTGACACCAGCGGGAAAAGGTTAAACTATATGTTTTTAATGATACATTGTGCGTCATTATTCTGAGCAAATAAATCACCTATGTCAGAGTGAAGTGGGGTCGCTTCGATGGAGACTACTGTGGGGCCTATTTCTCTTAAACTCTCGTAGAACCAGACGATGTTCATGACCATAACGAACATAACCATGAGAACCATACCGTGTTATGTTGGTATCTGTGTGGGGTATATCATCGTTTACACAAACGGCAGAATAGTTCAAAGACATCGCGTCTACTAGTCAGCCAGTAAAGTAAATATACTTTCACAAGGGAAGGTTCGAGGCACATTAGCTACCTATCCTATGCAGATATCTCCTATAGAAACTTATCACCATGTCCTAATCGTCTCGTTTTTAATTTTATTCATGTGGGGGATTATTGGAAAAATTGAATAAAATTATATATTAATTTATATACCAACAAACACATCCTTTCATGAATAGTCGTGTCCGTCGTGAACAGTCGTGTTCGTACATAAATAGTCGTGTCTGTCCGTGTACAGTCGTATTCATTCGTGAAAAGACATATCCTTTGAGTTCTATTTATATAGAATGGATTGTCAAATTCACAGTCAGTTGAAAGTTACTAAAAACTGTTGGAGAAAATATTCTCTGGGATTCTTCCTGCTCTCTGTCTGTTCACATTGTTCTTGTTTTCATACTCCAATGATAACTAGGCTACACACGGTTTGAGTTCGCTTGCGTAATCTGTTGTATCCTGGGAGACGATCGTCAATAGCGACGACATCTGTCTTAAGAAAACTGCTAATACAGGCCTCAGATTTGTCTATCTCTTTCCTTTTTAATTCCTAGTTTTATTGTTCATATATTTTTCTGTGTTCGTTTTGTTTTTTGGTGAATCACATCTAACATTTTTAAAACAGACGTAATCGTTTGTCTAATCGTCTCTTCCCTATACATAACCAGAATGTGGATCTAAATCTCTTCACATGTTGGCCCTATTTGTCAAATAGATGTTAGATGTTAGCTGATGGTTTATTACATTAGATGTTAGCTGATTACCTTTTTTGTTAGCTGATATGACTAGCTGATTGTGTAAATTTGTTTGGTAAAATTTAGCTGATTGCTAATAGCTGTTTGGATAAATGACAAATAAAGACATGATAAAACATTTTGGGCTTGACATAATTAATAATTGTTTTTGACAAGCTTGTAGATAATATTTAAATTTTGAATTCCCATGTAAATTTCCCAAAAATCAACTTTTTCAAAATGAGTTTTTTGGATCCAATAAGCAATTTCGAACCTCTCTTCACTAAATATCACTATTAGAGGTTTGACTAGTCAAAACCTCTAAAGTGTCTCAAACCTCTAATTTTAGCTTAAAAAGTTGTTTACCAAACATGGCTATTATCTCCTTATCCAAACACTTTAAACATAGAGTAAAAAACACAATAGAAAAAGAAGGCATCCAGTCATGTCTACATATCGACCGGTGGCGGCTTGAGTTACATATGAACGAGCCTCTCGAGAAAGGGGACACCTCTCAACACTGTAGAGAGGCCCCTCTGTTCACACTAAGTTTAAATGCTTTGATTTATTATACTAATGTGTTTATTCAATGTTGAGTTAAAATTATTTATAAGACATAAAGAGTAAAAGGCCAAAGCCCAATACGGAAGTCAAAGCCCAAGTCAAACAGATCAAGACAACTCAGCCCGCGTGTACAAAACGCTGTCGTTATGATCAAAACGCAACTCAGCAAGAGAAGGATCTAGAAGACCTTCGTTGAACAACTTCGGAGTGAAGCCGCTGAGTTGAATCGACAAAGAGTACGAGACAGCAGCTGAGCAAGAACAACTTCCAGACAAAGTAATTCGACTTTGGGTAAAGTTCAGAAGACACAGAACGCTGTCTAGTTGACCTTACCATAAATGGAGAGACATTCTGCCGAGCTGACTAAAAGCTGCTCTACACTGACCGAGGACAGAAGATACTCAAATCTGATTGGCCGAGAGCTCTGAGCAAGACTGAGTGACAACGACAGGAAGCCGTTTCCCTCCAACGGTTATTTCGAAATTCGAAATGACCGATGCCTCAGACGTCTCTATAAATAGAGCCCTCCAGTTGCTTCATTCTACACAGAACTTGATTAAGCCATTACGCTGACCAAAATTCTACTCAAAGTTCTGCAAGAAAAAGCAAAGCAAATTCTTACACCAAATTCTATATCTTTTGTGTAAAAGTCTAGAGTGATTATTCAATCATCTAAAGTGTCTTAGCAATTGTTGTTTAGGACAAATCTTTATCATTTCTAGAGATTAGAAAGGAGAGGCTGAGTACTCGGTTATAGTACTCAGCGTGAGATTAGGAGTGAGTAGAGGTATAGAGGAAGGTACTCTTGTTATACTCAGCTTCTAAGTTGTAAAAGGTTTGATGCTCTACCGTTAAAGAGCTCAGTAGAGAATTCGAAATCTCAGAACGTGTTCCGGGGACAGGACGTAGGCTTGGAGGCCGAACCTGGATAAATCTGCTTAGTAATATCTTTCTAACCTTAAACTCCTTAATATATATATATTGCTTGCTTAATCAATACTGACCAAGTAAAGAGGTCAAGCTGAGTTCTGTGTATTGAGTGTCTGAGTTCAGGAATAGACTCAAAGTGCTATCTCCTGACTCAACGAAAGAAGCTGACTTAGTCACCAGTTGACTAAGCTAGTGTCTTATTTACTCAGTGCGCTGTGTAATCCTTTTTCAAAGAAAAAGAAGTCAGCCTTAACGTATTAAAATTTTAAATAGTTCCTATCCCCCCCTTTGGAACTAACTTGTTACGTTATAAGGGACCAACAAGTGGTATCAGAGCTTAAAAGCTCACTGTTAAAGGTTTAACTACCTTGAGCCGATCCCCACTATGGCTGAAAACAGCACTCGGTTTCTCCCAGGAAACCAAACAACTCAGATCTTACCTGAGGGGATGTCCATTACTCGGCCTCCCCTATTCTTCGGGTATAACTATACCTTCTGGAAGAATAGGATGAAAAACTTTATTCAGGCAACAAACATAAGTGCATGGCTTTCAATAGTCTAAGGCCCGTTTGTTCCTGTTGAAGTTGTGGTTGGCCAAACAGTTGTCAAAGCTAAGGCCAAATGGACAGAGGATGATCTTAAGAAGCTACAAAATCACGCTTCGGCTATAAATATGCTTCACTGTGCGTTTGATGCTGCAGAATATAATAAGATATCAGGTTGTGAGTCGGCGCAAGAGATCTGGAAGAAGCTGGAAGTCACCTACGAAGGAACCAACAAAGTGAAGGAGTCCAAGGTGAACCAGCAGATGAGATTATACGAGCTGTTCGAAATGAACGATGATGAAGGAATATCTGACATGAATGCAAGGTTTACAAACATCATCAACGAGCTCAAGAGACTTGGGAAGATCTTCACCGAGGAAGAACAAGTCAAGAAGATTCTTAGGAGTCTTCCTAAAAACTGGCAAGCAAAGAAGACAGCTGTTGAGGAAGCTCAAGACTTAACCACCTATAAATATGATGAACTCATCGGCTCACTGCTGACCCATGAGATCTCGATGAAGAATTTCGAGGTGAAGGAAAAGTCTAAAGACAAGAAGCAAAAGTCTATTGTCATGAAAGCTGACTCCACTGATGGGAGCTCAACAGATGATGAAGAGATGGCTATGTTCACCAGGAAGATGAAAAGGCTGTTAAAAAAGAATGACAAATATTCTAAGAAGCCTTACAGAAAGTTTGATAAGTATAAAGCTGAGTCCAGCGACAGCAAATACAAGAAGGACAACTCAAAGCCCATTACATGCTTTGAATGTCATCAAACTGGCCATATTAAGTCAAGCTGCCCCACGCTGAGGAAAGAAAGGAAGAATGGCAAAAAGGCAATGGTGGCAACATGGAGCGACAGTGATGAGTCTTCATCATCAGAAGCTGATGCCACTGAGTCAGCAAAGATCTGTTTTATGGCTGACGAACTTGCTGAGCCGTGCATCTCTGAGCATGCTGACCCCTCCATTGCATCCGACGATGAGGAGCAATCAAATGAGGTAATATCACTTCCCCAGCTCAGAAATGAAATGGTTAATGCCCTGAGTGACCTCTATACACTTGTCAAAAAGTGTAATAAGAAAATTAGAGCACTCAGCAGGCGATGTGACGAGGTTGAGGAGGTCAAACTGAGTGACCTTCGATATCTTCTTCAGGACAACTCAGATTTGCATAGTAATATCAGAATTATGCAAAAGTTTGTCTCTGAGGTCCAATCAGATTTCAAGAAACTGAGAAAGGACGTCACATCCATTCAGAACCAACTAAAGGTTCCAAACAAAAGAAATATTCCTCTGAATGCTCAGTACCGAAGTACTGGTCAGCAGAGATGGAATCCCCAGCGGAATGTCCAGTGTGACTTCTGTGGGAAGAAAGGACACACCACAAAGGTGTGCTGGCACGCTCAGCACTGGGGTGCTGACCAGTCAGTGAAAAATCCTAAACGGAAAGTCAGCTGTGACTTCTGTGGAAAGAATGGCCATACTGTACAAGTATGCCGCCATAAAATAAAATATGATGCTTTACCTGTTGAACCTAACAAGCAAGGACCCAAAAAGAATTAGGTACCTAAAAGTAACTAGTTACATTGCAGGTAAGCCTGAGATGTGCCGAGAAGTCAAAGATGTGGTATATTGACAGTGCATACTCAAGGCATATGACTGGTGATGAAACTCAATTCATCATATTCGAGCGTAAACGAGGAGGAAGTGTAAGTTTTGGAGACAACAAAAAGGGTAAGATAGTAGGGTCAGGAACCATTGGAGGTAATCCTACTATTGAGTCAGTCTCCCTAGTCAGCGGACTCAAATATAACTTACTCAGCGTAGCTCAGCTATGTGATAATGGGAGAAAAGTTATATTTGATGACACTGGATGTAAAATATTCGAGGGTAAAACTAATGAGTTAATTTTAACTGCCCCTCGCATTGATAATGTCTTCATGCTGAGCTTGGAGAAAAAGTTTTCAAAAACTGTATGCTTAGTTTCAAAGGAAGAAAATTTCTGGCTATGGCACAGGAGACTTGGTCATGTAAGCATGGACCTCCTGGCCAAATTAGCAAGAAAGCAATTGGTTGAGGGACTGCCAGAACTTAAATTTGAAAAAGATCAACTATGCCACGCTTGCCAAGATGGAAAACAAACCAAACAATCTTTTCATAGTAAAAATGTTGTCTCAACTAAGCGTCCGTTAGAGTTACTACACTTGGATCTCTTCGGTCCAGTCCAGCCGCTGAGTCTGGGTGGAAGAAGATTTTCCTTGGTCATTGTAGATGACTTTTCTCGGTACACTTGGGTCATCTTGCTGAGTAGCAAGGATGAGACCTTTGAGACATTTTCAAATTTGGTTAGAAAACTTGAAAATGATAAAGACCTAAAATTGGCTCACATCCGAAGTGATAATGGTGGAGAATTCAAAAACCAATAGTTTGTTGAATTCTGTGAAGCCAGCGGCATTGACCATAATTTTCTGCTCCTAGGACGCCTCAACAAAATGGGGTTGTTGAAAGAAAGAACAGAACCTTGGTTGAAATAGCCAGGACAATGCTGAGTGAGCATAGGCTTCCAAAGTACTTTTGGGGAGAAGCTGTTAACACATCGTGCTATATTCTTAATAGGGCTCTTGTTAGACCTATACTAAAGAAAACCCCTTATGAACTTTGGAAAGGACGAAAGCCTAACATTGGATACTTTCGTGCCTTTGGCTGTAAATGTTTTATTTTAAACACCAAAAATAGCCTAGTTAAGTTTGACTCAAAAGCTGATGAAGCTATCTTTTTAGGCTACTCAACAAACAGCAAAGCATACAGAGTTTTCAATAAACGAACTCAAGTTTTAGAAGAGTCAGTACATGTTGAGTTCGACGAAACTAACCCTGCAGGAAGATATTTGCCGCTGACCGAGGATGATCCACACTCAGTACCCGCTGATCAAGATACAGCCGCTGAGTCATTCCCTCAAAGGCTGACCAAAGGTAAAAGTGAACCAAATATTATTTTCACTGACCAGTCTTCACCTGCAGAGATTGTTAAAACACAGACAACACAAGACATAAATCTACCAAAGGAGATAAGGATACCAAGAGGACACTCAGAGAGTGCTATTCTTGATGCCGCTGAGAATACCCTGATGACAAGAAACCAACTCAGGAGATACCTCAGCAATGTAGCCTTCGTCTCAGTTCAGGAACCTAAGAACTTCGCTGAGGCTGAGGAAGATGAATTCTGGATGAGCGCAATGCAAGAGGAACTTGACCAATTCAGAAGAAACGATGTATGGGAGTTAGTGCCACATCCAAGGAGTCAGAAGACCATTGGAACAAGATGGGTCTTCCGCAACAAGCTGGATGAGCAAGGAAATGTAGTCAGGAACAAAGCAAGGCTTGTAGCTCAGGGCTACAGTCAGCAAGAAGGTATTGACTACGGTGAGACCTTTGCCCCGATGGCAAGGCTAGAGGCTATTAGAATTTTATGCGCTTATGCAAGCTATATGAACTTTAAACTATTTCAAATGGATGTTAAGAGTGCATTCCTTAATGGAGTTATAAACGAGGAAGTTTATGTTAATCAACCTCCAGGGTTTGAGGATCCTAAATTCCCAAACCATGTTTATAAACTCAAAAAGGCTCTGTACGGCCTCAAGCAAACACCACGTGCTTGGTATGAGAGGCTGACCAGTTTCCTGCTGACTAGAAACTATGTCAGGGGCAAAGCTGATACAACCTTATTCATTAAGAGAAAGGGTAAAGATACCTTGCTGGCTCAAATATATGTTGATGATATTATTTTCGGTGCTACTAATGAGTCAATGTGCAAGGAATTTAGCAAGCAAATGCAGACTGAGTTTGAAATGTCGATGATGGGAGAACTCAACTTCTTCCTTGGACTTCAAATCAAACAAGAGAAAAATGGCATCTTCATCAGTCAAGCTAAATATGCCAAGGAGATATTGAAGAAATATGATCTTGAAAATTGCAAACCAATATCCACTCCTATGGGCACTGACACTGTCCTCTGCGCTGACGAGAATGGTAAGTCGGTAGATAGCAAATTGTATCGAGGTATGATAGGCTCTCTACTTTACTTAACAGCAAGTAGACCGGACATTCAGTTCTCAGTATGCTACTGTGCTAGATATCAATCTAACCCTAAGGAATCTCATTACATAGCTGTAAAAAGAATCCTTAGATATTTGCAAAGCTCAGTGAATGCAGGTTTATGGTATCCCAACACTCATGGCTTTACACTCGTTGGATACACTGACGCTGACTATGAACGAGACAAGCTAGAACGGAAAAGCACCTCTGGAGGATGTCATTTCTTAGGAAGCTGTCTTGTATCCTGGTTCAGCAAGAAGCAGGCGTCAGTAGCCTTGTCTACCACTGAAGCTGAGTACATTGCTGCTGGACACTATGTTGCTCAAGTCCTATGGATTAAGCAACAGTTTGAAGACTATGGTGTTCAAACAAAGACAATTGAGGTCAAATGCGACAACAAAAGTGCAATTGATCTATCAAAGAACCCAATTCAACACAGCAGGATGAAGCATGTCAGCATAAGACATCATTTCATTAGAGACCATGTACTCAAGGGTGAGATAAAGCTGACCTACGTCCCAACGGATGAGCAGCTTGTGGATATCTTCACAAAGCCTCTGGCTCGTGAACAGTTCAGCATACTGAGAGAAGCCATTGGTATGTTTAATCCTCTTCGGTAAATTCCAGCTCTTAATATAGACTCATGCTGAGTGAATTAACATGCTGAATGATCTATTGTTTGCTGAGTGAATAAATGCATGCTGGGTGTTTAATGTTAAATAAATGAATATCACATACTGAGCAAACATTGGCACCGAGTAGTTACCTCAAACTGAGAAATCATCCGTATAAAACTGACCACTCAGAATATAAAACGCTTAGTATTCTAAACGCTGAGTATAAGATCCGTTGCATTTAATGCTAGAGCACGCGAATAGCCACCTAGGATGACGTATGCGCCGAATGTGTCATAAAAGCCAGGATTATTGTCGGTTCACAATCCCGAGGCAAAACTGACACATGGATTCGATAAGATCCACTTTTCACCGCTATAAATAATGGGCAAATCCCCATTGTTATCTCTTTACACTTACCGAATTCTCTGGCAAAGCATTCTCTCTCTAAAATTCTCAAAGCTTCCCAATCTTTTTCTGAAACTATGACTAAGGTTTCCGTTAACATCTCCGGTGCCGGTCACCCTAAGACCAGTTCCGATGAACCCTCCAGGCAAACTACTTCGCCTAAAACCACAAAGGTCACTACGCCGAGCAAAGGCAAAGCTGGCCAAGCCACCTCCTCTAAGGGAAAGCCGACCAAGGTCAGAACCTACACCAAAGTCTTCGCAGACGTTAGGGAATGCAAAATAGACTTCTCACGATGGTTCTCTGAGGCCTTCGTAACAACCGAGCAACCATTCTGTGAATGGATATCGAAGAATGGCTGGACCGAGCTGTTCTCCATTAGAGATCCCACTTACCCTGACCTAGTAAGGGAATTCTACCACAACTTACGGGTTGCTAACGATAACCAGGACTATATAGTAACCGTGGTAAAAGAGAAAACAATCTTCATCAACCCTACCTACCCTGCCAATTTGCTGAAATTGAAGAATGAGGGAACAAAGCTGAGAAGGAAGGGTGATCATGAAGGAACTGGGTATGTTGCCACCTTCTGCAAGCCTGCTGGCCATTCTGGAGAAATCTCAAGTTCATCAATGGGCCAGCACCAAAAGATGGCACACTATCTGCTGACCAATTACATCTACCCCAAGATTAATTGCACCAGCTCAGCGACAAATTTCGAGCAATGCTTCATATGGCATATGCTGACCTACAAGCCCATCAACATGCCAGTTTTCTTAATAGCCGGCTTCCAGAGGAGCACTGGAACTTTAAGGCTGGGCTCACTCATAACCAGAATCCTCAAAGATCATCAAATTGATCTCTTCGAGGAAACTGAGGCCCAAGGGTCTGAGATCACAGCTGCTTCGTTGCGTGCCTTGAAGTATAACCAACCGATCAAGAAAGGCAAAAATGCTGATGAGGCTGATGAGGAGACAACTGTCTCAAAGAAAAGGAAAAGGACAAAGGCTCCAGCTGCCCGAAAGAGGAAAGCTCTTGGGACTCCTTCAAAGAAGGCTGAGCCTCAAACCAAGAAGCTTAAGTCAGCTTCTCAAAAAGGTCAGGAGAGACCTAAGTCAGCCGAGAAGAGAAGCAGGCAAGATGAGCCTGAAATAGAGGAAAGAACAGATGATGATGAGCAATCTCAAAAGAAGCAGAAGTCTTCTGTGCTGACCCCTATTGATGCTATCCCTACTGACATCATTGTTCCTGGTGATTCTCACTACACACAGTGTCAAGGAACTGAAGCTGAGCATCAAGAAGATGATGTGGAACTGGATGATCACTTCATCACTCAGGTGGAAGAAGAACTAGATAACTTAGATCAGGATGAAGCAGAAGAAGAAGAAGATGATGAAGAAGAAAGCGGTCAGGATGACGCTGAGGAGACAGCTAGTGAAGAAGAAGCTGCTGACCCAACTAATACTGAGTTGGCTACAAATAAAGAACAAGAACAAGCTGACCAGCTTAATGCTGATCAAGAAGAAACTACTCCCTCTCACTCAGGAGAGTCTATCCAAGCTGACACTCCTCCTCGCAGAAGAAGATTAATCAAGGCAAGTCAGAAAACTGTCATTGACTTACCTGTTCAAAAGCCGACTAAAGATCCTTCCTCTCTTAAGCTGAAGTTTTTCAGTAAGCAAACCCCTTCTTCTCAACAAGCTTCTCTTGAAAAGCAAGCCTCTGTTTCTTCACCAATGGAACAAGCCGACTTGAATGCTTCCACAAACTCAACGAGTCAGATCGAGCAAGTTCTCGTTAATGCTGTTGCTCCAAGCACTGTGCTGACTCAGAATATTCCTGCACCAATCATCACTGACAGCATTAGGATTACTACTTCACCGACCATCACTACTGCCAATCAATCCTCTCTCCCAGAAAATCAAGTACAGCTTGAAAACACACTTCCAGTCACTAACCCTGTCATAACACTGATTCCTCCACAAACTGGTCATACTGAGGAAACTAGGCAACATGATGATAAATCCCTCAACTATCTACATGCCACCGAGACTGGTAGAAAACTCATCAACTCGGTGCAGTCATTCATTAAGGACATTCATCAATCTGCTGAACCTACTGCTGGGTCGAGTAACAATGCATCAACTCAGCTGTCCCAAGTCACTCAGCTCTTAAATGAGGTTAAAGGACTGAAGGATCTGCTAAGTGATATGATTTCAATTCAATCACATCAGCCCAAGCAGGACTCAATAACCAAGCTGGCTGAGCTCTAACTGACAATGGTTCAACATCTTAACACTCTTCAAGGCCAATTCCAGACCTTGTCAGCTGCGAACACTCATTATGCAACTTCTGATGAAGTTAAGATGCTCTTCGCCCAGCTTCACACTGAGCAGATCAAGACCAACCACCAGCTGGCCTCCTACTCTCAATGCTCGGTGGAGCAAATAAGCGAAGCAGTTCGTCTGCTGAACTTAAATAAACAGGAGATGGACACTGACCAAATGAAGCAAAATGAGATATTGGTCAACTCTCAAAGGATCTTCACCCATGTGCGTCATAACAATCTCCAGCGTCAATATTATGACACAGCCTTGCTGAAGACCTTTCATCAAGTTTTTGCTGCATTGACAGATTCAATTACTTGGGTAGGTAAGTCACAAGCCTATATACTGGAACTACTCAGCGCCGCTGAAATCGGAATACCAAAAGAGGTCTTAAATGAAGGCGTTATTGTCTTTGACGGCATTAATGAAAGCGCCGATAAACTTAAGGAGCTGTCCGCCGTGCTAACCGCCGCTGTCTTAACCGACTCTTTTAGAATTCCTGCTCCTCCCGATGCTGACAAAACGGGGGAGAAAGAACAGGCTAGAACTCAGTAGGAGGCTCCTAGAAGCAGTCAGTCCAAGCAAAAGAAAAAGAAGTAGAAAAAGGTTAGGCTTAGTCTTTAACTTAGTCTGTAGTCCTATGTTCCTTTATGCTCATCTTTTTGACTTGTATGCTGACTACTTTACTTTAATACAATACTTGCATCTTTTATCTTAACTTGAGTTATTTCATATGATGCTGAGTATTATGTTGTTGTGTATCTTCAATTACATCAACTGTGTTCACTGTCTATAATACTTGTTGATTGTATCCCATGCTGATCATATGTTTGACATTGTCTTGTATGTTTATAAAACACTGTCTCATAAAACCCATTGAACAAAATGTTTACTCAGTGCTCTCTGAATGTTACACCTTCCGCTTAATACTGAGTAACATAGAATATGTTCCATGAGCTGACCCATATCTGAAAACTGACCTTAGACCTACTTGATTAAACCTTAGAATGTTTAAGAGTTAAAACTAAGTCAGTAGCTCAACCCTGAAGGGGGAGTTTGTTAAGTAATAATAGGTCAACTATCACGGGGGAGCTCAATACTGAATTCCTCGCTGAATAGTTTTGCCAACATCAAAATGGAGGAGTTTGTTGAAACACCTTTCCACATGATTTTGATTTGACAAAATTATTTAAGTAAAATTAAATATATTCTAAACACACTAAGTTTAAATGCTTTGATTTATTATACTAATGTGTTTGTTCAATGTTGAGTTAAAATTATTTATAAGACATAAAGAGTAAAAGGCCAAAGCCCAATACGGAAGTCAAAGCCCAAGTCAAACAGATCAAGACAACTCGGCCCGCGTGTATAAAACGCTGTCGTTATGATCAAAATGCAACTCAGCAAGAGAAGGATCTAGAAGACCTTCGTTGAACAACTTCGGAGTGAAGCCGCTGAGTTGAATCGACAAAGAGTACGAGACAGCAGCTGAGGAAGAACAACTTCCAGACAAAGTAATTCCACTTTGGGTAAAGTTCAAAAGACACAGAACGCTGTCTAGTTGACCTTACCATAAATGGAGAGACATTCTGCCGAGCTGACTAAAAGCTGCTCTACACTGACCGAGGACAGAAGATACTCAAATCTGATTGGCCGAGAGCTCTGAGCAAGACTAAGTGACAATGACAGGAAGCCGTTTCCCTCCAACGGTTATTTCGAAATTCGAAATGACCGATGCCTCAGACGTCTCTATAAATAGAGCCCTTCATTTGCTTCATTCTACACAGAACTTGATTAAGCCATTACGCTGACCAAAATTCTACTCAAAGTTCTGCAAGAAAAAGCAAAGCAAATTCTTACACCAAATTCTATATCTTTTGTGTAAAAGTCTAGAGTGATTATTCAATCATCTAAAGTGTCTTAGCAATTGTTGTTTATGACAAATCTTTATCATTTCTAGAGATTAGAAAGGAGAGGCTGAGTACTCGGTTATAGTACTCAGCGTGAGATTAGGAGTGAGTGGAGGTATAGAGGAAGGTAATCTTGTTAAACTCAGCTTCTAAGTTGTAAAAGGTTTGATGATCTACCGTTAAAGAGCTCAGTAGAGAATTCGAAATCTCGGAACGTGTTTCGGGGACAGGACGTAGGCTTGGAGGCCGAACCTGGATAAATCTGCTGAGTAATATCTTTTTAACCTTAAACTCCTTAATATATATATTGCTTGCTTAATCAATACTGACCAAGTAAAGAGGTCAAGCTGAGTTGTGTGTATTGAGTGTCTGAGTTCAGGAATAGACTCAAAGTGTTATCTCATGACTCAACGAAAGAAGCTGACTTAGTCACCAGTTGACTAAGCTAGTGTCTTATTTACTCAGTGCGCTGTGTAATCATTTTTCAAAGAAAAAGAAGTCAGCCTTAACGTATTAAAATTTTAAATAGTTCCTATCCCTCCCTTGGAACTAACTTGTTACGTTATAAGGGACCAACACCCTCAAACATGCCTCACGCCCAACGAGGCATGATCGTAACATGAGGATAGTTTTATTAAAATTAAATAAATACAAAATTTTCATGAAAAATTCAAGAAAACAAGTTTTTTGTGAAAATCTAAAAAACTATGTTTTCTTATCAAGCTGTGACTTTATAAATCTAACACTGTGATTTTATAAAATCTAACTAACTACTATATTTCCTATGTTTAGAGTAGCTCTAAAAACGGTTCCAAAAAACTAAAACAAACAAACACTCTGTATCTTTGTTTTTATCTGAATTAATTTAATTGCAAAGATAAAATGTAAACTAAATTAATACATTATTTAAAATTTATATGAATTGAGGCCGGGTTGAGGAGAAAGGAATGGCTTTATGCGAAGTATTTTAGTGTAACACATATTCTTAAGGGTTTTGTTAAATGCCGTCCCTATTTTACTTATCATCGTCCCCTCTTGGACATTTTCGCCCTTTTCATAATTTTCATAAAAAAACTTAAAATCCTCTCTCTCCCGAGCAAGAAACTAGAATTCTAAAAAAAATGGACCCGAATAGGGCATACGGGCAGTTCACCCGCTTGCCCTAGGGGCAGGCGGTAGACCTGTCCACGAGTTTGGGTACCCACCCGGCCCGTCCAGACCCGTGTCCCTTGGACCGGGCTTGGACAATAAAACTTGTTTATAGGCCTAGTCCGGTCTAGGCCCGTTAAAGCCCGCTTATTTTTTGGACGGGCTTGAGATTAATAAAAATAACACGGCCCAGCCCAACCTGGCCCGCCTATTAATATCAATTAGAAAATGTATATATTTATATATTAAATATTTAGTTTTAAGTATAATATTTATTTTTTATAATTAATAATTTTATATTTATATTTAGGTGGGCTTATATGGGTTGGGCTTGAGATTTGATTTTTAAACCCGAGCCCAAGCCCGTCTAAATTAATAGTGAGATGGACTGGGCTTGGACCAAGCATTTTTACCTAAAAACCCGACAGGTCCGGCCCGAGCCCGGCCCAGCCCAACCCATGGACATGTCTAGTAGGCGGGTGACTGACTCGTCCCCTTTTACGGGGGGCTGAAACGTACTGAATTGCTCGTTTTATATCGTTTGGTTGGCATTTTTAACAATTATTATGTATTTCATTTATTTTTAGGAGCCACTATAAGATTGGTATGCCAACAGGATTGATTATAGTAGCCGTTTCATTACGGACACCTTTTTCCCGATAAATTCCGAAACTATTGCATGGGCTAAAAACGTTGCAATTCAGAATGGTTTCGAGCTAATAATTTCTTCGCACAAACATGGAGGAAAGCAGAAGCTCTTGAGATGTTCACACGGTGAACGCTATAAAGGAGTTATGAAAATTATTGAAGAGTTTTTAAGAAGGAAAAGTAAAACTAAAGCGTGGGGTTGTAAATTCCAGTTTAAAGCATGTTGAGGACACTCCTCTATTTCCCTCTCCAAATCCCAGCTGCAATATGTCCCAAGAAGCTGGGAATCACTAAACCATCAATAGGACCGTTGGGGACTTGCTCCTTCACTACTCAATTGTCATCTGTAGCATACCTAGAGCGATTGCTGATTCCTGAAATTATATTACACGTATAAAATTTAAACGATTGAAATCTTATAATAATAACTAAAGTAAATTAATAAAAAATAAAACAGTAATGTAAATTATTTACCGGATGATGATCCAGCAGCAACAAATCGGCCGTCTCGACCCCTCATCACCTGACTATGTGGGATCATCTCGTCACGTGGATGCTCTGAGCCATCTACGTCCATATCAACATCAACATGCTTATCAGCTCTAACATGCTAACCCCGTGCCATGTGCACCCTCAGGGCGTCTGCCATCAGCCTCTCTTAGTCCAGCCTCCTCCGAGCAGAGGCAGTGATACCACGCCTGGTAGTATGACGTTGTCCAGAACTACCTCCAACTTCATAAGTTTGAAAAATGATAAACAAATCGAACAACGTCAGTTCTTATTTACGTTAATTGAAATTCGTCCCTAAACCCTAAGCATTTCTGTTATCATCTAATCAATCCAATTAGTAATTTGTCTAATTGAGTTACATTCTTATTTACTTGGATATATTTTGAAACTTACGTTGATAGATAAATAAATACAAATGTAACGATAAAAAAATTAATCGGACGCTTCGGTAACTCGGTATATGCCTTTTTCCCATTTCAGGCCCCCTTAAGGAGCTCGACATATAGATTTTATTTTTAAAAAAAAATAATTTGACCCATTTTGGCCTGGACGGGTGACTCACACCGCCTGTCCTAAGGGCGGGTGGATGAAACACCCGTTAGCCCTTTGGGTGGGACGGGGCGGGTGATTCACACTGCATGCCCTAGGGGTGGGCGGGTGAATCACCCACTAGACCTAGAGGACAGTGCGGGTGTAACAACATGTGGACGGACAGGTGAATCACCCGCTAGCCCTAGGGGACAGGCGTGTAGTTCATCCGTCCGCCCTTAGGGAAGGCGGTGTGAATTATCCGCCCCGACCAAATTCATCGAGTTCTGTCTCTGAATCTAGAGATAGAACTCGTATTTTCGATTCAATTTTCAAAAAGAAAAAATAACTTATTCGAGAAATCATTAGTCATTTTTTTTATCATGTTATCCAACTATTAATGTTGTTTGGGTTTTTAATTTTGGAAAAGATAAAAAAGAATTTCTGTTTTTCAATGAAAATTACAAAAATATCAAAGAAGGGAGGCTGATAAAAAAAGGGACGCTAAACATAACGTTCATGGATTAGAACACTAAATAATAACAGTTTAAAGATAAAGTTACTCTAGTAGCCAAACACGCGGGCCACGAGCGAACCCTATGCGAAGGAACATTCCAGAAGCCCTTCTTCTGGAATCACTAGAACCCTCTCGTCCTCTAATTTTTTCCCTATAATACATTTTATTTTCTCCAAATTAATGCTTCCCCTTGATTAAAATCACTTCCTTTTACTCCAAATTCCTAGTTTCCTTTTCAAATTCCCTTTTTCTCTTCTTAATCATGGCTGATGAGGCCAAAGCTAAGGGCAATGCCGCCTTCTCCGCCGGCGATTTTTCTAGCGCCGTCAAACACTTTTCCGACGCAATCTCTCTTGCCCCATCCAACCATGTTCTTTACTCTAATCGATCGGCTGCATACGCTTCACTTCACAACTACTCCGATGCGCTAGTTGATGCCAAGAAGACCGTCGAGCTTAAGCCCGACTGGTCTAAAGGATACTCACGTCTCGGCGCTGCTCACCTTGGCTTGAACCAAGCTCAGGATGCCATCTCGGCGTATAGAAAGGGGCTTGAGATTGATCCCAATAATGAACCATTGAAGTCCGGTTTGGCTGATGCTCAGGCTGCTGCTTCCAGGTCACGTTCAGTGCCGCCCCCGAGTCCTTTTGGGGATGCGTTCTCAGGACCGGAGATGTGGGCGAAATTGACTGCCGATCCGTCAACGAGGATGTATTTGCAGCAACCTGATTTTGTTAAAATGATGCAGGATATTCAGAAGAACCCTAGTAATTTGAATTTGCATTTGAAAGATCAAAGGGTGATGCAAGCCCTGGGTGTTTTGCTTAACGTGAAATTTAGAGCACCTAATGCTGGGGAAGATATGGATATACCGGAAGATGATTCGTCGCCGCCTCCTCAGCAGGAGAGGAAGGCAGAACCTCCGAGGGAGGAGAAGGTTCGCGAGCCAGAGCCTGAACCCATGGAGATTCCAGACGAGGAAAAGGAAGCAAAGGAGAGAAAAGCTGAAGCTGTTAAAGAGAAGGAGTTGGGAAATGCAGCTTATAAGAAGAAAAACTTCGAGACTGCAATTGCTCATTATACCAAGGCAATGGAGCTTGACGACGAGGATATTTCATATTTGACAAACCGAGCTGCTGTGTATCTGGAGACGGGCCAGGTATTGCTTATGCTTCTTTCTTTAGTTCGTTTTTATATTAATTCTGAAGTTAAGTAATTAGTATCATGAACATTAGAAGTAGCCTATATTCCTCAATGGTAAATTAATGGCTTTGCTTGAACAAACCCCTTGACATGCAGTTTCTATTTTGAACATTAGAAGTAGTCTATATTCCTCTATGGTAAATTAATGACTTTGCTTGAACAAGCCCCTTGACATGCAGTTTCTATTTTGAATTTGTTGAACCTTCTATTCATGCTTTTATATCCGATGTAACGGTTCCCATAAAGATAGTTATTGGTGTTGGCTCCGTAAAATTGATAAGATCTATTATAGTGAGCTTTTCTTTCTCTTTTTATTCCCTAGAGGTGGTGATGATCACAATGGCTTCCAAATCCTTATGTGGCATCAAGTTTTAGGACATAACATGTGTATAAATATTGAACTTCTAGTCAAAGCTATTGAGAGGGTAATTGTTGGATATAAATAATGTTTCTGAAGAGCAACAATTTGGTGTGTTATTGTAGTGCCTGAATCATATGTCCGTTTTGGTAGTTTGAACAAAAATGGGATTAAGGTGATCTTAGCACGATCTCAGAGCTTTTGATCATTTGGTGGCATCAAGTTTTAGTTTAGGACATAACATGTGTATAAATATTGAACAAAAAGTGCAACCAAATGATCAAAAGCTCTGACAGATGTGATACCACTGAAAGAGTAGTTGTTATCGGTAAGGCGTATTACCCAAATTCAAATTTTGATTAGTTAGCAATTCTTTATTAACATTGATTCATCTAATGAACACTGTTATTAGAATACCTCACCATTCGTACGATTCGAGTCGATTCAGCTCTATTTCGAGCTGAATCTATGAGGCGAACCTAGGTTGTCACAGAATCTTATGATTCACTAAATTTCATATTGTTATTTAGGAAAACTATAACTCTAAGTAAGGAAGGAGATAAATTAATGGAAAAAAATCAATAAGAAATTTAAAGAATAAGAAATAAGATTGTTATAATTAATAAGAAATAAGATTGTTATAATTAATAAATCAAAACATTTTAACATGATTTTCCAACTTCAATACGCAAGTCCCATATTGATCAAAACCAAATTATCTTCACGGTTCATCAAAAACGTAAACAACAGAAACTACTAAACTCACTCTAGACTAATAATTGATAATATTTTAAGCTCAACATGGTAAATATTTTGTTTTTATTTTTTATAATATTATGAATTTGAACTGAATTTTACGATTTCCGGGTCACAATTCACAAAATGAGGATTTCAAGTCAAATCTCGATTTGACAACTATGGTCATGAATCAAATCCATAGGATCGTTTCCTTTGCTCTAATTCTGTTTTTTTCGTTGTTGTTGCTGCTGTTGATAGATTTCAGGTTTTGCTATGAATTGGTACATTTTTTTTTGGTCATTGCTCCACTATTTTCTTATTTCATGAACTTGATATACATTTCTGATCTATTATTACTGCTATTTTAGTATGAGGAGTGCATAAAAGATTGTGACAAGGCTGTTGAAAGGGGAAGAGAACTTAGATCAGACTACAAGATGGTAGCTAGAGCTCTAACAAGGAAAGGGACTGCCTTGGTAAAAATGGCTAAATGCTCCCAGGACTTTGATCCTGCTATTGAGACATTCCAGAAAGCTCTTACAGAGCATCGCAATCCAGATACATTGAAGAAACTTAATGAGGCCCAGAGAGTCAAGAAGGAACTCGAGCAACAAGAATACTTTGATCCAAAGTTGGCTGATGAGGAGCGTGAGAAAGGTGATTCATCACACCGAATCCTTTCATTTGGGTGAACATATGTTTTGAATTATCCAAGCATGTGCCTTACTTGGACTGTTGGCAATGATTTTCTGCAGGGAATGAATATTTCAAGCAACAAAAGTACCCAGAAGCTGTGAGGCATTATACAGAATCTTTGAGAAGGAACCCCAATGACCCCAAGGTAAAAGAAAACTATTCAAATATTTTGTGTTCCAAAGTATGTTATCACGCTGAACTGACTTTTTAGCTGCTTCTTGCTTTCAGGCATATAGTAATAGAGCTGCATGCTACACGAAACTCGGGGCATTACCAGAGGGACTGAAGGATGCAGAGAAATGCATTGAGCTTGATCCAACTTTTACAAAGGGGTATACAAGAAAAGGGGCTGTTCAGTTTTTCATGAAGGAGTATGAAAAGGCTATGGAAACGTACCAGGCAGGGCTTAAGCATGATCCTCAGAACCAGGAATTACTTGATGGCGTGAGAAGGTATGTTTTCATAGTTGTATTTATGCTTGCCATTGCTAATGCCTTTTGTATGGTTACAAATAAGTATGCTCCCAAACACTTGGCAGATGTGTGGACCAACTTAACAAGGCCAGCCGTGGTGATATAAGCCCTGAGGATCTAAAAGAGAGACAGGTTAGACTTCATTCCTAAAGTTTATCTAATGGTATCAAAACGGATCATGTCATAATTGTATTACGCGATTGTGATTTAAATTGATCCCATGTTGCAGGCAAAGGCAATGCAGGACCCAGAAGTCCAAAACATTCTCTCAGATCCTGTTATGAGACAGGTAAATACTCGAAACATACTTCAATTTGTGAATTTCATTCTGTTGTTAGATTTTTGCTAATGTTGTGTTGGCATAAATATTGCAGGTATTGGTGGACTTCCAAGAGAACCCAAAGTCAGCTCAGGAACACATGAAGAATCCGATGGTGATGAATAAGATTCAGAAGCTAGTGAATGCAGGAATAGTCCAGATCAAATAGAGGATGCAGGGCCAATTTAAAAGAAAAAACGAATTCCATGATATTATGTTTGTTTTTTTGGTCACTGAATTGTGATATTAATTGTGGATTGGTGATATAAATTGAAAACCAAAGTTCAGTTGGGTAAAATTTTTGTAATGTTCTTTTTTCGCAATTTCACTATCTTTTTTCTTGGTATTTTCTTTTCTGTAGTTGAAGCTCCATTAGATGGAAGGAGGCTAGTGGATCCTGAATTCACAATTGGATCATAGATTTGCAGTAACATTACATCTGATGTAAATTTGTGTTAAAATAGTTGGGCACTTCTTTGATCTGTTTATGTTCTAAGTTAGGATATGGTATTATGAATTTGCTCTCCCAATTTAAAGTCGAAATAGTTCTGTTACGGTTCTGTTGGAGATGGTTTTTATTAGCAGGAAATCAAATCCTTCTAATGCCTATTGAAGATCTCAACACTTCTTATTATTGTTAATTAAAAAAGCCTTTACTGCAACGACATTGAAATGAAAACAAAGAAAACATTAAAATGCCAGAAATCAAATAGCATGAAAAAAAAAAAAAGAGAACTTGAAATTGTTTTGCATTTGCAGATTTGCTGAAATTATTATTGTTCTTCTTCCTCGTCTTCATAAAACACATGTCTAAATGTGAGAATCTCAGGATCCAGAAAACAACGTTCTTCATATCAACATCTCCTGCATTTTCTGTATTTCCTCTTCCAACTGAAACTTCCATGTAGAATATCTTCCCACATATCTCACATCAATTTCAGCTTCAACTCAATTGATCCAAATACAAATATTTTACAATATTTAATTAGCTCCAACACATCCGTATTTAGATACGTATTTTTTCAGATATAAGATCATTTTGATTTTTTTCTTTCACTTTTCATTTAATTTATTCCCATTTATATGTGAAATGAATACATAAGGAAACAAAACAAAACTGGTTCCTTGAACCATTAGTATCAATTTTGACAACTAAAAAAAAGACAAGAATCAAGCAGCCACTTCTTGCTCTTTTGCAGCAAGTTGGTTTTGAATGTGTTGAGGCACAACATCAAACTTGGCTAATTGCATTGTGTACGATGCACGCCCTTTCGTCATTCCCCTAAGCGTACTCACATATTGAAACATCTCTGCTAGTGGAACCAATGAATCCACCACCTGTATTCGTTACAAACAGAGGTGTTAATTCTGGTTCTCGTGTCATAATCGTGTTATGCGAATATATACAAGTATATGAAGAGGGTATGGTTTAGATTAATATACCTTGAGACCTCCGGGTTTGTCACCAAAGCTGTTAATCTGACCTCTCCTTGAGTTGAGATCACCAATTACATCTCCCAAATGCTCTTCAGGTGTCACAACTTCAACCTTCATTATAGGTTCTAACATTTTTGGCCCTGCTTTCCTTATTCCTTCGCGGAAAGCTCCCCTGGCTGCAAGCTGAAATGCTAATACACTTGAATCTACATCATGGTAAGAACCATCTGTTAACACGGCACGAACATCAACAACTGGAAATCCTGCCAAGACTCCATTACTCATGCACTCTTCTATTCCTTTCATCACACCAGGAATGTATTCTCTCGGGACTGCACCTCCCTTGATTTCAGTTTTGAACTCGTATCCACTGCCTGACTCCATTGGCTCAAACCGCATCGTTATATCAGCGAATTGTCCTTGTCCACCTGACTGTTTCTTGTGCACATACTTCACTTCTGAAATTTTCGAGATACTTTCACGGTAGTTTACTTGAGGTGCACCAACATTCGCTTCCACCTATTCATGTCAAACATTCCATATCATTTCAATAAAATCACACATTTAGAAACTACTTTTTTTCCCTATTGAACTTCATTTTTGTTCATTTTCTAGAATTGTTCATTCTCATCTCTCCCTCACGTTTCTCTCTTGCACAATGATAGCATCAACTAAAACGCGGTTCTAACTTGAACTGACGTAACACACGTTGACAAAGTAAATGTGCATGCTCAAAATGAACAGATCTAACTGTTTCATAAAAACAAGTCAAAGAACAATCAAACCTAAGCATCTGATAAAATTTCTTTCTTCAAATTCAAAATTAAGTGCATCAAAGTTTGAAATCTTTTCTCCGAGTATTCAAAGTCATGCGAGCGAATGTCTAGAATTATTTGTTGAACATTTAATAACGTAGATGAGTAGACACAAACCTTAAATTCTCTTTTGAGGCGGTCTACGATAATCTCAAGATGCAATTCCCCCATTCCTTCTATGACAGTCTGGTTGGTTTCCTCATCTCTTGAGAAATGGAAAGAAGGGTCCTCCTGAGCAAGTTTGATCAAACCAGTAGCCATCTTATCAATATCAGCTTTAGTCTTGGGTTCAATTGCAACTTTGATCACAGGATCCGGGAAGTCCATACGTTCAAGGACAATCGGATTCTCAGGATCAGAGAGTGTTTCACCAGTTATTGTATCTTTTAGACCTGCAAGAGCCACAATATCACCAGCTAAAGCAACTTTAACATCTTCCCTACTGTTGGCATGCATTTCGAGAAGTCTTCCTATTCTCTCCTTCTTTCCCTTGTTCGCATTCAACACGTAAGACCCTGCAGATAGCTTCCCTGAATAAACTCTCACAAATGTGAGGGATCCCACAAATGGATCACTCATGATCTTGAAGGCTAGTCCCGAAAATGGTTCACTATCGCTTGCTGCTCTTTCAATTGTCACTTCTGGGTTCTCAGGATCAGTACCCTGCATCGGTGGCACATCAAGCGGGGATGGCAAATAATCAATGACTGCATCAAGCAATGGCTGAACCCCCTTATTTTTAAAAGCAGAACCACACAAGACCGGCACAAAACTGCCTGAAATAGTACCCTTCCTAACTAATTTTTTAATAGTTTCTTCATCAGGTTCAACTCCTTCTAGATAATTCTCCATAGCTTCATCATCCAATTCAACTATGGTTTCTACCATTTTTGCCTGATATTCCTCAGCCAACTCTTTAAGATCAGCCGGAATATCACCATATTCAAACTTTGCACCCAATTCTTCTCCTGACCAGAGTATTGCTTTCATCTTTACAAGATCAACAACTCCTTTAAAACTATCTTCTGCACCAATTGGAATTTGAAGAACAAGAGGTTTAGCACCCAAGTTCGTCACTATCATGTCTCTTGTTCGAAAAAAGTTCGCTCCAAGGCGATCCATCTTATTGACAAAGCAAATTCTCGGTACTCCATACTTATCAGCTTGCCTCCACACAGTTTCAGACTGTGGTTCCACACCGGCCACACTATCAAACAGACATATAGCACCATCCAACACTCTTAGCGCGCGCTCCACTTCAAGTGTGAAGTCAACATGGCCAGGAGTGTCAATAATGTTAATCCGGTGTTTATTCCAAAATGTAGTAGTTGCAGCAGAAGTAATGGTGATTCCTCTTTCTTGTTCTTGCTCCATCCAATCCATTGTTGCTGTACCTTCATGAACTTCCCCAATTTTGTAGTTTCTTCCGGTGTAGTACAGAACCCTTTCAGTAGTAGTTGTCTTTCCTGCATCTATGTGAGCCATAATTCCGATGTTCCTGTAATCATTCAATGGAACTGCACGCTTTCCCTCAGCTGAAGAGAAAGAAACATGTTAAATTTAACAAAGGAAAGTAACAATTACCCAAAAACAAATGAAAGTTCCTCTCTTTGTTGAATTACATTAACAACGGAAACAGAAAATATATACCCGAATAACAAAGAAATCAAATCAAACACAATGAAGAAAAAAAAAAAGAAATTGAAGCATAATCAAATAAGGTATTTCATGTGAGGCAAGCAATTCAACAAACAGAACGTCCTCAACAAAAGGGTAACCTAAATAACATGAAAACAACCCAATTCAGTGAAGAAGATACTAAATTGACACAATTGAAAGAGATAGAGAAAGAGAAACCTTCAGCGGCCATGGCGAAGACAGAGAAGTTTCTTCTTCTCTGCTGTTGTGGGCGTAAATTGAAGACTTTGATACGCCTACTTCCCAAGAAATTGGAAAGAGAAGAAGAGATTGGAGAAGGGGAAACAGAAGGTCGAGGAGGGAGACCCAGAAACCGAATTGAAGGAGAGGAAGAATCAGCTCTCCTGGCAGACCCATTGAAGTTGCAGAGTGAAGATGAACAAGAACCTGTTAATCTTACAGTCTCTGCCGCCATTTGTAAGTTGAGTTCAAGTGTTCGGAGCGTTTCCCTCGCTCGCTCAGAGTTGAAAGTTGTGGATGGATATGTTATGTTATATTTAGGGATAACGAGATAAATTATTGGCTCTGCTTTCAGTTCAGTAGGCTACTTAAGTTATGAAGCCTCATCAGCCTCTAATTATTTATTATTTTTCTGAATTTTTTTTAATCAAGGAAAAAGAGAAAATTTGATTTACATCTTCTTACCCCTGTTTCATAAAAATAACAATATCAACACTACCCAGTTTAATTAATAATTTATTAAGTACTCTTTTTTAAATTTTTTTTGGGGTAAATAGGAGGGCTAGAATAGAACCCGAAAAAAGAACAAAGAGATAACAAGCTAAGTAGTAAACATCCGTGGAATAAACCGATCATGTCGGTCCGCATCGAGGATATTTTGGAGGTCTATAAGAGGTACATCATACTCGTGATGTCCAAAGAACACGAACCTGCAAAATGCGTTATCTAGTCAGCAGCTTTGTTTCCTTCTCGATACGCATGAACGAACCGAACTTTCCAATCATTGTCCCGCATTTCTTGACACTTCACAATTAGCCAAGCCTACGGGTGATGAGTCTCAATCTGACCAGACATGAAACTCAATACTGTCCTTGAGTCCACTTCCATTTACACCTTTCGATAACCCTTGTCCCAAGCCAATACTAGACCAAAATAGTCCTCAGGATGTTATACTATAGTCCGGTAATCAAACCTACCATAATTCGATTGTTACTTTCTACTATTGTGTCAAATGGTTGGTTTATCACTCATTTTGATATATCTAATGCTTTTCTCCACGGTTCACTTGATGAGGTTGTGTATATGGAACTACCCCGAGTTTTATGAATAACCAATTTTCTACCCATGTTTATCGATTGAAGAAAAGCTTGTATGGTTTGAAACAAGCTCCTCGCATATGACATAAATGTCTTTCTACAACACTTGTTAATCTTGGGTTCAAAAGCTCTAAATTTGATTTCTCACTTCACTATTTTCGAGCAACCAATGTTGAATTGTATTGCTTAGTCTATGTGGATGATATCCGTGTTATAGCTAATGATTCTCAGGCTCTCTCTCAGTTGGTCAAACAATTTCAGTTAAAATTCGTACTAAAAGATCTTGCTCGTTGTTTTACTTTTTTGGTTTGGAAGCTCATTTTCTGATGTTCTTTTTTTTAATTAGCATAAATATATTCAAGACATTTACAAAAATCCACCATATCAAATGCTAAAGCTATCTCCACTTCTACTTGCATATATGCTAAACTTAGCTCTAAAATTGGTGAGTCTTTCTCTGATCCTAGCTTGTATTGAAGCATTGTGGGGTGGTCTTCAATATGTTACCATTACAAGGCCCGATGTTTCTCACGCAGTTAACAAATTTGGTCAATTTATGCACCAACCAACACTTGATCACTAGAAAGCAGTAAAGCGAATCATTTGCTACCTCTGTTCAACACCTACTCATGGACTTCGGATTTGACGAAGCTGGTTGATTAATATTGTGGGATTTTGTGATGCCGATTGGATGGTGAACCTTATGATAGAAAATTTCAAGAAGAGCATGAAGCTCAACTCAACTACAAGAAGAAATAGCTTTAGCTTAACTAGGAATTTCATTTTGTTAAAATTTGTAGTCTTTCCCTTGTGTACTTTTGTTGTGCTGACCCTGAATACAAAACTTTGATGCATCTATCCTTTTAAATTAACCAATCTTATGTGATGCTTACTTATGTTTTGTATTGAATAGTTAGTCGCATCTTCACTAAATCAACTATGCTATTTGTCTACATTGCTTTATGATTGAATGCTGTGTTGATCAATATGTTGACAGTTTTTACATGTCTTCTTAAATACATTGAACAAAGAAATACTCAGCGCTCTCTGTTATCTAAATCTTCCGCACAAACTGAGTTAAATAGAATATGTTCCATGAGCTGACCTAATTCTGAAAACTGACCTTAGACTTACTTGATTAAACCTTGAAATGTTTAAAGTAAATCTAAGTCAGCCGCTCAACCCTTACGGGGGAGTATACTGAGTAAGATAAGGTCAACAATCATGGGGGAGCTTAACACTGAGTTCTTGACTGAATATTTTTGCCAACATCAAAATGGGGGAGTTTGTTGAAACAACTTTCCACATGATTTTGATTTGACAAAATTATTTAAGTAATTGATAAAAAATATTCTAACACATTAAATTTAAATGCTTTGATTTATTTATACTAATGTGTTTGTTCAATGTTGAGTTTATTTATCTATAAGACATTAAGATTTAAAAGTCTAAAAGCCCATGAGTGGAAGTCAAGCCCAAGTCAACATGATCAAAGACCTCACGGTCCAAGAAGATGAAACGTAGCCGTTTCAAGCAAAACGATGACTCAGCATGAAGAAGGATCGAGAAGCCTTCTAGCAAAAGCTTCAAGATGAAGCTGCTGAGTCAAGCGACAAGCAGTCAGGACAGCGGCAGACAAGGATCAACTTCTAAAGAAAGTATTTCTACTTTGGGTAAAGTTCAGAAGGCGCAGGAAGCTGTCTGGAAGACTTTGCCAAAAATATCGAAACATTCTGTTTACCGAACGAAAAGCTGCCGAGCACTGCCGCGGACAGAAGATGCAAGAATCTCATTGGTCAACGACACTGAGCGCGTACTGAGTGACAACGACAGGAAGCCGTTTTCCTCCAACGGTTATTTCGAAATTCGAAATGACCAGGTGCCTCAAGTGTCACTATATAAAGGCCTCTCATTTGCTTCATTCGATGCAGATCTTCAACTAGCAAAAACGCTGACCAAATTTCTACAAGAAGTTCTGTGAGAAAAGCAAAGCAAAAAAACCTTACACCAATTTCCATATTATTGTGTAAAAGTCTAGAGTGATTTTCAATCATCTAAAGTGTCTTAGCAATTGTTGTTTAGGACAAACACTTTATCATTTCTAGAAGAATAGAAAGGAGAGGCTGAGTACTCGGTTATAGTACTCAGCGGTAGATATAAGAGTGATAGAGGAAGGTACTCTTGTATACTCAGCTTCTATTTTAAAAGGTTTCGTGCTCTACCTTTAAAGAGCTCAGTAGAGAATTCGAAAAGCTCGGAACGAGTTCCGGGGACTGGACGTAGGCGGAGAGGCCGAACCAGGATAAGTCTGCTGAGTAATATCTTTCTAACCCTTAAACTCCTTTACATATTGCTTGCTTTAAAACTGACTAAGTAACGAGCTCACGCTGAGTTAAGTATACTAAGAAGCTGAGTTTAGGAATAGACTATAAGTGCTATTTCCTGACTCAAGGAAAGAAACAGACTTAGTCACAAGTTGACTAAGCTTGTGTCTTTAAACTGCTTAGTCACGCCGTGTAAACCTTTTCATAAGAAAAGAAGTCAGCCTTAACGGACAAAATTTTAAATAGTTCCTATCCCTCCATTTGGAACTAACTTGTCACGTTATAAGGGACCAACACCGGTCATCAACAGAAGTCGAATATTAATAGTCTCTCTTGTAGCTAAAGTTATATGGTTGCACATGATTATACGCAAAATTGGGTACTGCTCGGCTCCATCTCCGATTCTATGATCTGATAACTTAGGAGTCACGTATTTAACTGTCAACCCAATTTTTCATGACTGCTTAAAACAGTTGAAAATTGATTTTCACTTTGTTTGGAATAAAGTTGCAAAGAAAGAATTGCAAGTTCGATACATTTTGTCGTTTGATCAAACCGTGGATATTCTCACCAAACCTTTATCCAAATCTCGGTTTCTTGCTTTTCGAGACAAGTTAAATGTTCGACCACCTTTAGCTTGAGGGGATATACTACAGTTATTATTATTATGTTAGTAATATCTTGATATCCTGTAAGTTATACCTTAAACCAGTCTTGTAATTCAAAATACTTCTTTTAATTATCATGTATATTCAATCAATAACTTGTTTTACTAATTGAATTTGTTTTTTCTAACCACCACCCCCGATGGGAATGAATAATATTATAAAGCATACAACCTTCCAATTTTGATAACGATTAATTTTAATATTCACTGTTAGATCTACGTTTATTAGAATTTTAAAGTGAAGATGCAAAGTATACCTTAAATTTAACTATGAATGAGTCATTAAGATTCATATATATTATGCAATAGAATTTTAAAGTGAAGATGCAAAGTATACCTTAAATTTAACTATGAATGAGTCATTAAGATTCATATATATTATACAATCCTCTTTCAAAAGAAAAAAAATAAAAAAATACAACCCTAACGCCACTAGATTAAGATGGAAAATATAGAATTTGAAGAGTGGTGATGAGGGCTAAAAATGAAAGTAATGGCTAAAAAGGTGCCACATTCCTGGCAGCTGATATCCTCAAAAATGGAAGAGGAGGTGGGCCTATCCAAACACATCAAGGACCCCACTTTCTCATTGCAATTCCTAATTTAGCAAAAATAAATAAATTCAAATTGCTCAAATATCTCATCAGCTTAGACCTCTTAATTCAAACTCCAAAACAAAAATTAAATAAATATTTTTTGGAACTTTATAAAAACTGTATGCAACCCTCACGGTCACTCAATGAGTCAGGCTTGTTTGGATTGAGGGTAATTAAAATAAGGTAAGGTAGAGTAAAATAGGTGAGGTATATAAAATCACTTGTTATGTTTGGATAGAAAGTAAGGTAAGTGATGTAATTATATTTAGTTTGAAGGTAAAATAAGATAAGATTATATATAAAATTACCCATATATCCTTAAACTTAATTATAATTCTATTTTTCTATTAACTAATAAATAAATTCTAAAGTTAATTAAATTATTATATATTAATTTTTTTAAATATGGAAAAGCTAAATCCACACTATTATTCATCCTACTTAGGGCTGTGCATTATGCGGTTTGAAACCGCAAAACCAAACCGAACCGACACTGTTTGGTTTTTCGGTTTGGTTTTATTATTACACGGTTCAGATTCGGTGTGTTATTTTGGTGAATATCGGTTTTCGGTTCGGTTTGGTTCGGTTTCTAATAAAAACCGAAATAACCGAACCGCACCGATTAGTTGCTACTATGTCGTTGTATACATGCATGGTTGGAAAAAATTCTAATCCTTCCTAAATTTATACACAACACCTATTTAATGATAACACAACCTGCTAATTTTTTAATTTATGATTCTACAAAAAAAAAAACATTTAATATAACCATTAAATTCTAATTTAACATCTATTTACTTTAACTTTGAATTTAATATAACCATTAAATTCTAATCTAACACCTATGTACCTTAAAAAAACATTTAATATAACCATTGATTTATGCTCTTACTTAGTATATGAATTAAAGCTTTGTGCTTTTTAGATTATTTGTAAAATTTTATATTAATTCGGTTAATTCGGGAAAATCGAACCGAACCGAAAAAAATCGGTTCGGTTCAGTTATGTTCTTACGTTGGTTCAGTTTGGTACAAGATTTTTAGATACTTCGGTATTCGGTAAATTCGGTTCGGTTCGGTTTTAAACCGATGCACAGCCCTACCTGCCCCGTAGAGAATAGTTTCAGCCATTTAACAAAAATTATAAATTCTCCAAAAAAAACAAAAATTATAAAATTATCTTTATTTTTTAAAAAATTGATGTTCTCACAAATTATAAAATTTCAGCCATTTAGTGAACCAAATCTAGTCAACTAAATTATAAAATTATTTTAACTCAAGTTGTGCAGATGAACGAAGACAAACAGAATAAAAAAAGCATAGAAATTAATCTTTCTCAAAAATACTTAGTCAGCTCGTGTTTGGGTGAGGGCATTTATGGGAAATTTTTTTATTTAACCTTGCTTCCCCACCAATCCGGGTGTCTGAAAAATAAAGGAAAATTTACCCTCATCTACCATCATTTACCTTACTCTTCGATTACAATTCAAAACAAATAAGATAACTTCCATACACTTATCTTACCTTACTTTAAATAACCTCCATCCAAACAATACCTCAATGTCGTACTCTCACTTAGCTTCTCTTTTGGGTTGTAAATGACCCAAGCTTGGGAATATACATTGTCTGAGTCGTCAGAAAATTAACATGATTGAATTCACCATTCTATCTATGAGATGTTCACGAGTTGTTCGTAAGTTTGTTAACAAGCTTTGCTCGTAACCAGCTCATTAATTAAGTTCATGAACTTGTCTACCAAACAATTCATTAGTTATATTAATTTGAATTTTTTAACATAAACCTACGTAGTTTTGAAATTTTAAAAATTAAAAATTACACAAAACTTTACGTTCTCCTTTTATGGAAATATTGTTATTATTAAAAATAAGAATTGAATCAAGCTTGCTAACGAGCGTGTTCATGGACATTATAACTGGACTTGCTTGTGAACCTACAATAAAGCCTGCTCACGAGTTTCGACCCGAGCTTCATTGTGCTCAAGCTCGACCCGCTTACAAAACAAACCAAACATGATTAAGCTCTTATCGAGCTGAATACGGAACCGCTCATAAATCGGCTTATTTGTAGTCAGTGGCGGAGCCAGAGCTCAAGGTCCGGAGGGGCTCCATTAATGAAGATTTTTTTTCTTAATAACAACTTAAGGCTTTGATTCATAGTAGTCAAGTCAAAATTTTCAAATTTTTGATAATATAGGGGTAAATTTAATCATAATTGGAAACTTTAAGGTACAAAACAACTAAGATTCAATATAAAGTAAGGATAATGTGAAATACTCTAATGTTTACACCTAAGAACAATTTTACCCCTAACGTATAAAATGGTGCAATTTTACACTTAACATTGGCAGTCAAGAGCAATTTTATCCCTAACATTGACAAGTTTGGTCAATTGGAGAAATTATTCATTAAATTGTCTTCTCGGTCATGAATTTTGTAACTAAAAAAATACAATTAAAACTAATAAAGGAGAATGAGGTTAATAATGATTAAAAATGATACTTAATATTTTTAAAGGAGAATGAGGTTTAAGGGAAAAAATTAAAATGAGATTAAAAGTGAAGAGAGGGAGATTCGAACATAGGACCAATTGGATGTAGAAATTCCTTTTGATCAGGGCATCCACCCTCTAGAGGCGGACCCGGAACCTAAAGGCGAGACCCGTAGAGAGCTAGCCGAGGGAGATGAAGAACAGGGCAAACAGGGGAGCACGCGGGGTAGGGCGCGGGGCGTACTTGGGTTGAGGAATACTTCCTCCCCAAGTTCCTGTTGTTAAGGACAATATCTGCCACCTCTTATTTACTGTTTTGCCATTTAACTATTTACCACTTTGCCATTGAACTTAATCAACCTAGTATCCATCTTTATGTATTTCCTACTTTACCCCTATGGTTCCTTAGTTGTTGGTAACCCTAGGGGGGGGGGGTCTTTTAGTCCCTTGCTTTCTATTTTGAAGGTGTATATATTCTCCTCATTTTGTAATGTTTCTTAACTTTGATGAATATTATATTTTGAAGCCTCCATTGGAGCAAGGATATCATCCTTTTGGGTTTATTCAACCTTCAAGTTTAGCTTGAGAAGTTTGTAATCTTTGTTGGTTTAAGATTAAAACCTTCAGATCGATTTAATCTACATCACATTTAATTATCACTACAACCAACTATGTAAACATAGTTTTATATCATATAATCGCATTCTACATTATAAGTACTAATTTTACCTATTTTGAGGGCTACTCGGAACTGAACCACTGTTCGTCAAGGGTGTTTCGGAGGGTCGGGAGACCCTCCCTTACCCCTGGCTCCGTCCCTGTTTGTTATGCACTAAAATTATTTTTATTCAATTGAATTTGTTTTTTTTATGAAATTTAGATGGTAAAAAAAGTACAAAAATTGACTAGGTACTCGTGGGGACTGCCTCCAAAAGCAAAGTTTGCACATTAGAAATAAGTATGGGGCAATCCACTCCATAAGATCAAATTAACATCCAACCACAGATTGATATCAAAGGAAAAGCCATTGAAATATTTAGACAACTGATATTATTGAAGGGGAAGTGGAAAAACACATTCAAAGAGAAAGAAAAATAAAACACAATGAGCTTCAAGGCTAACTAACAAATCCCAAAATACTCCGTCCTGATAGAATAGAATCAATCGACATCTATTAATCTATCTATCTATTAATATAATAAAAGCAGTAAACTTAAAAGCTGATGTGTCAAAAAAATTAGAGCTTGAATGCTGAAATGTCTTTCAATCTCCACGATCTTTCTCAACCGCTTCCCTCAAACCATATCTAAATCTAAATCAGTTTGCAAGACCAAGATGTCGAAATTGTAACATCCTGCCATCCCTTTCTCCATCACCACATCGTCCCAAGAATTCAATGGTATCCCATTTTTAGATTACTCTGCTTAACTTTTCTTAAGGGTAAGTTTTCTTATTGATTTGCTTTTAAAATTTTAGGTTATTATGTTCTATGGATTTTGGGTTAAATTTAAATGTTGTTGTGTTTCTCTCATCTATCTGATTCTTTTCTTTTACATTTTTTGCAATCTCTTTTCTCTGATCTTTACACAATCAATGATTTACTCAAACTTGGTTCAATTTGGGATTTTAGATTTCGAAATCCGCAGATCTAACTTATAATTTATCCATGTCAATCGTTTGAATGATGATATTTTTGAAAATGTTAATGTGCACACTTTTATATTAGTTTCGTGATTTTGTATTCAGTTGAGATAAGAAGACGGGGCTCTCTTTCACCAATCTTTTCAACCGGCTCTTTGATACGAAAGGAATGTGAATTCTTATGGCAGGTAAGACCACCATTTTCTTCATGGTAGATTAGATTTCATTATTTTTCTTCATGTTAGATTATGTTACATATAATTAGTAGATTACATTTCTTAATTCAGAACCCATGTACTTTTTGCTTAACTGCTGCAATTTTGACTTTTTCTTTTTCTCTCTTACATAGCATGGTTGTGCTTCCCATTTGGTTAAACCATATTATAGTAATAGATTAATAAATGAAAACAACTTACTTTTCAAATTTTGTGTGCAAAATAGAGTCATTTTAAACGCATATAGTTGTTCTAAAAGAATGTTAGCTTTAATGAGCATCATTTGGATATTAAGTTTCTCTAATCTCTTTAGTATGATTTCTAGAATGACATTGATCTTTCAAGTGCAGTATGTGAAGAGCTAGAAACAGTGAACCTTCACTATTTAATTTTGTAATATTCTCTGAGAATTTGAAAATTATCAATTGTGTACTCTAATAGAGGATATCTATGTGTTTTAGAAATAAATGTATAACCTTATTAGGTTAATTTTCCGTTCTTATACTGTGTTTTTGTAGGAATGGCTGCTCTGGATGCATGACAAACTCAGATTGTAATGTCCATTAATTCTCCTCATAAGACAACAGGAGTTGAACGGGATGAGGCACTTTTAAAGGCTGTCCTTGGAATTCTGAGAATACAAGGGATTCAAGAAATTATTTCTGCCTATTGACCTTCATTTTGCTCTTAAATTCTCTATGCTTTTATTGGTAGGTAGTTAATATTGATTTTAATCTTTTTCTTGATATTTATTGTCCTTTTTCCATTTGTTAGGTCTACAGTATGTTATGTTGATTTTCTTTGTTGTGCTCTTTTGTTAGGTTAGTTTGTCTATTCTTTTCATTAATTTTTGCTTACATAACAATGATAAAATTGATGCCATACATATGAAAATGTTTTTTTGTTGTACTGTTTTCTAATAATTTGGTTTCAATTTAATCTTGGTTGATTTTTATTTTTTTTTGCTGTTTGGTTAGGTCTATAGTATGTTTTGTTGAATTTCTTTTTCGTGCTTTTTTTAGGTTATTTTGTTTATTTTTTTCTTCAATTGTTGTTTATAGAATGCTGATATTTTCATTAACAGTTGGTTTGTTTTTGCAAGGCTTCTATCTGCAGAATTCCTCATTCTCAATGCTGTTACGGTTTGTTGTTTGCTGTTTGAAAAAACACAGGAGGTGTGTAACCAAACACCTGAAACTCTCATTTTTAAAGTGAAAAGACAAACAGGAAGTGAAAAGGAGCAACCAAACACCCCTTAGACTGTTTGATAAAAAAATTGGGATTGGCTTATGATTCGGGATACGAGTAAAAGGCCCAAGAAGGCCCAAGCAAGCAGAAGGGCCCAGGGCCCAAGCACCCTCTATAAATACACAACTCACATTGGAAGCTAGGGGCGGGTAATCTTTTCAATCACTTGCACATTACATTCAATAAATTCTCTTGAGCGACTAACTGTCTTGCTCGTCGGAGTATCCGCAGGGACCCTTCCCGACGCAGGGGCGAGCCATCGATAATCCAGAGTACCTCTCCGGAGACCAGGATCACTGTGTTCACATACCTGATTATTTGGTGCGGTGAGCGTGGACTACAAGTGACTCCGGATCTTCAAACAAGATGCAAACCCCTAATGACTCGGCTCCAACGGTGGTACCCGAAGCTGGAGCGACCAGCTCCACGACTCACGCCGGAGGCGAGGTTTTCAAACTACGCAGGTCGTACACACGGCGGCTCAAATGAAGGTCATTGACCAACAGAGAAGCTTGCAGGAGGAGAATGCCAAAATTTGGCAATGCCTCAAGGAGGCGACAGAGTTATAGAGGGAGGGAGCCCTCCCGGAGCAGGGCCCGGAAGCAGCGATCATCGCGGGAAAAGAAGCCGGAGTCGGAATCACCAGAGAAGGCGAGGAGCGGCGAGCGGGAGCCATAGCCGCAGATAGCGAAGAATTGTTGGAACTAAAAATTCAGCGTTTTCTCGACAAAAGGGCACTCGGGGGTGTAATGGGAGGTAGCATCACGTCCAGCAAAACACCACTGGTGCAAAGGATAATCGAGAAAAGGTTCCCGCGTGACTGGAAAGCTCCTCGACTGGCCCAATACTCAGGGACCGAGGACCCCAACGATCATGTGGCGTCGTTCATGAGCACCATAAATTTATACTCGAAGGACGAAGACATCATGTGCAAGGTCTTCCCCACCACTCTCTCATCCAGCGCGCAGGAATGGTATCGGGGACTTGCCCCGGAGTCTATCGATTCGTTTGATCTCCTGAAGGACCTTTTTCTCTCTCGTTTTGCCGCAGCGGCAAAGGTCAGGAAAATCAGTTCGGACCTCAACGGTCTTAAGCAGCGAATAACCGAGCTTCTGCGCAATTTCCTATCGAGGTTTCATCACATGGCCTCGCAAGTCAAAGGCCTCAACCTGGAGGTGGCCCATGACGCCTTAGCAAAGGGGACCACTTGCGAGCCTCTAAAGCAGAAGTGTTTCCGAAAGATGCCTAGATCCTTCGAAGAACTGATGACCATGGCACAAACGTTTGTCCGATACGATGACTGTGACCGACCCGCCGGATACGAGGAAACAGAGAGGGATAAGGCCAAGGGTGACACACAAAAGCAGGAAAGAAGCAGAGCGGCCTCGGAATCACGTGAGGAGGTCCGAGTCCGCAGGGAGGCGCCGATGCCCTATCCGGCCCGTGCTGAGCGCACCAACCCGGAGCGAAGGGGGGACAGATCCCGGGGCAAGGAGGTGCATTACGCCACTCAGCATCAGCCTCGTCGGTTCACACAATAGTTTTCGGTCGGTGATAAGGACAAAACCCGAGCAGAAAAGGAATACTGCAAGTACCACAGATCCTCCGGACATTCCACGGATAACTGTTATCAACTACAGAAAGAGGTCGAGCGAATCATGGAGCAGGGGGCGCCGCCAAAGGCGAGCAGGCAAAGAGAGCAAAGCCCGAAGCAAAGGGAGGCGGGGCAAGCAGAGGAGTCGAAGAAGCCAAGGTATCATGGAGAGATACACGTCATAAGGGAGGGAGCATCGGCACTTTCCGCACAGCCCGACTGCTCCCGAAAGAGAAAGGCGATCGGACAGACGTTAACAGTGCAGCCTCCACTCCGAACTAGCCACTCGGAGGCCCTTGTCGTCACTATGAGCATCGCAGGTTTCAAAACTCACCGAGTGCTTGTCGACACCGGAAGTTCAGTGAACCTGCTCACCTGGGCGGCACTCCGCGCTATGAAGAATACTCGCACCGCCCTCCGGGCTGGGACTTTCCCCCTGGTCGGCCTTTCAGAAATCGAGGTGCCGGTAAAAGGAGTTATAACACTACCGACTATCTTGGCCGAAGAGGTAGAAGAGGTCGAGAAGGCCGCAGAATGGGTGGTGGTCGATATCCCCTTGGCTTACAACGCCATTATCGGGAGGCCTCTCCTGGCCGCCCTGAGGGCCACGGTGGATATCTCCGAATTGTGCTTAACGTTGCCCTCCCCGTGTGGAAAGATCACCGTCCAGGGTGACCGTATGCTGGCCAAAAAGCTACAGTGGGAGGCAACTCAACCTCGAACAGCGCTCTACTTAGAAGACGGGCTGATGGACATGAGGGGTTACAATCCCGTGCCCATTGAACCAGTCGACGACTGTATCCTCGGGGATGGCATGATAGTGAAAATGGGAACGAAGCTCGCTTCCCCGCTGGACGAGGAAATCAAGGCTGTCCTAAAGGAGCATTAAGATGTTTTCGCCTGGCGCACCGAGGACATCACGGGGGTCGCCCATGAGAGAGCAATGCATAAGCTGAATATCGACCCCTTCGTCGAACCAATGAAGCAGAAGATGAGAGTGCAGGCGAAAGACAAGCAGGCGGCAGTAAAAGAAGAAATTGGCAAACTCCTAGCTGTAAAATTTATCCGCGAGGTCAACTATCCGGACTGGCTTTCTAATGTTGTACTTGTAAAGAAAGCCAGCGGAAAGTACCGTATGTGTGTAGATTTCACGAATGTCAATAAAGCCTGCCCCAAGGATTCTTATCCGCTGCCTAACATAGATCAACTCCTAGATCAGACGGCTGGTCGAAAGATCTTGTCGCAGTTTGACGCCATCGCCGGTTTCCAGCAGATCCCTTTGGACCCTGCCGACGCCGAAAAGACCTCCTTCATTACGCACGAGGGGACATATTGCTATAACGTCATGCCTTTCGGGTTAAAGAATGCAGGGGCCACGTACCAGCGTTTGGTAGATAAGATGTTCGCCCATCTCATCGGTAAGACGGTACAGGTGTACATCGACGACATGGTGGTCCTAAGCACCGAAGAGCCTATAACCTCAAGCTGAACCCGGAAATTTGTCAGGGTGCATCTGATTCACAACCTTAGTGAATTCCTCAAAGGTAAAAGAGAAAATAAGGTCCCCATTCATATATTTAGACACCTTCTCAGGAAAATTCACAATTTCATCACAATTAGCCTCCTCGCTACCCTTGAAGACCCTCTCAAAGTAATCCTTGGCGACATTACCTAGTCCCTGAATTCTCGACACCTCGATTCCCTCATCATTTATCAAGCTTGATATCCTGTTGATATGCTTTATCGCTTTTACACTTGCATGAAAAGCTTTTTCATCATTAACGCACATGTCGAAAACTCGGGTTGCGTTCTGGATAGACTGCATAACGAGAACAGAAGTTAGAAGATAAAAAGCTTGCAAAAGATGACACAAGGCTGAAGAATGCGAATAGGAGAACTCACCACACCAAGGGCCGATAAGGTCTCCAGGCCCATATTTATTTTCGAAGCCCCCTCCATCCGCTGATGCTCGCCGGGAACCCGGGCCACACGGGCCATCGCGCGAGCCAGATCGGAAGTCATCATATCAGAGTGCACCGACAAATTCATCACATAATCCCTGAACTTGGAAATTTTCATTTCCATCCTCTTGACCATTTCCGGATGATCCCCTACCCGATCCGGCACATCAGCGGACAGCTCGTTCCCGCCATCAGAACAGGGTTTCCTGACACCCTCGCTGGCCCCGGCAACACCTTCCTCAGAAGACTTCTCCCTAGCCATATATTCGTCAACGGCTTTCCTCGTATCCCTCTTTCTCTTCCGAGCAAGCACCCCATAGGTCGGACTGCCAACTGTCTCTTCGTCAAGACCGATCATCTCCACACTTCCCTCAGGTTCTTGGGCAACTGGTTCAACCACAGGCTTCCCTTGCGGGACATCAACTACCCCGTCAGCATCTTCCCGCGCATCGAGAACCCCTCCCATGCTTTGCACCACCTGGTTCGCATCCTCGAGCGAGGAATATGAAACCAGTGAACCTGAAGCCCCTCCGAATGCCTCGTCAGCGGTTTCCAAACCAACACTAAATTCGTTAGGGTCAAAATCCATACTGACACGAGGATCTCCTGGACCTGCACGCACAACAAGGGGAAAAGCATCAGATTTCTGTAACGGACAACACATTTTATATGACATAATTCACAAAGAATGCGATCCCAGCCCCTCACCTACAATGGCAACATTTACGGAGATCGCCTCCAATTCCGCCAACTCCCCAGCTTTGAACTTATAGCCCCGTTTCCATTTCTAAAAATCCGCGGCCGACCATCCTCTGATGTCGGCCATCCGCCATTTATTCCAAATGTAGTAACCGACGGCAAGAAAGTGACGAACCAGCTCATCTACATCCTGCTTGTGATCTTTGTCCATCGGTAGACCTTTCAAATGCGTCACCAAGTTCTCCTCGAATAGGAGTTTCGGTCGGGTCTTTAACCACCGACTGGAGTCCATGGGGTCATCATTCCACACAACCCGAAAGGCAAAATCCCCATCAAGCTTCCTCACCAAAAAGAAGCGGTGGCGGTATTCGGACAGTTTATCCTTCAACCCACCCATCACTCTGAATTTCTGATGAGAGAAAGTGACATGTTGAGATCGCTGCCCTTTGCTCGGTTTAAAAAACTCACGGAAGACTAGACCTGTTGCCCGATACCCGGCAGAACGACACAGCGAATAGAAGGCGACCATCATTCTCCAGCCATTCGGATGAATTTGCCCAAGACACAAATCATATTCCTTCAATACCTCCACAAAAAAGGGCAGGAGCGGCAGTCGCATCCCCGATTCTAATTGCTCTTCGTAAATGATGAGCTCATTCGCGCTACCCGCGTGATGGGCTCTGGTCTCTTCATCTAAAGCTACTAATTCATAAGGCTCTCCGAGTCGATACACTGCAGAGATCGCCGGCAGGTCTGCTGCGATGATTATACTGTAGGCATCTTCGACCGAAAGGGACTCCGGCCTCTTAGGACGCTCGGATCTCTCAAACCGTTTCCCCTCGCTACCAGAAGCACCTGGAGCTCGCGTCCACACTCTCTCACGCATTTCCTCGTAAATAACGGCAAGGGGCCGCTCTACAGTAATCAAACCCTCCGGCACGGCCACCACCACCTCTAGAACGCCGGCGGCAACGCCTCCGGCTGGGCGATCGACGGTAAGCAGCGGGCGATCGACGGGTTTCTTCCTTTTCTTCGCCGCACCACCCGCTGCGCTATCTCCACTATCCTTTTCAGCTCGCCTTTTTCGCGATACAGTTCGCGTCCGAGAAGACTCCCGAAGCGTGAAGTCACCAGGGGCAACCGGCGGCAGTCTACTTAGGGCTCCCCGTGAAGAACCCTCTGACATAATACCCCTCCCCAGAAGTCGAAATAAAGCAAAGAAAAACGCAAAAATCAAAGCTAAGGGATTGTGCGACTAACCTCAGCAAAAGATACGACAAATTCTGACGCGAGATAACTCCCGACGAAACAACAGGTGTCGGATAAACCGCCGGATGCTTACAGCGCGAACAACTAGGTATGGGACGGCACAATCGAGGAGGGGACACAGAACGAAAGCAAGCAATTTTTTCTCTCAAAAGTTTGAAAAATGAAGTAAAGAGATTTCGTCTCATCCCTCCTAATATTTATAGTTGAGGGAGGAAACAAGGCGCCGGCACAGTTGTAATTTTGCAATAAATTATTACGGCGCACGAGTGATTAAAAGCACATGCGCAATCAATGCGGCGCTATAAATAAGGCACGCATGCAGTAAACCCAAAGGTTTTTCCCACATTTATCCGAGCAGCCCTCTTTACGGCTGAACACCATGTATCCCTACGGGAAACGGATGCACAACCCTATCTTCTCGCATCAAATACTCGATTTAGCTCTTTGATGGGGGGGACTACTTGATTCGGGATACGAGTAAAAGGCCCAAGAGGCCCAAGAAGGCCCAAGCAAGCAGAAGGGCCCAGGGCCCAAGCACCCTCTATAAATACACAACTCACATTGGAAGATAGGGGCGGGTAATCTTTTCAATCACTTGCACATTACATTCAATAAATTCTCTTGAGCGACTAACTGTCTTGCTCGTCGGAGTATCCGCAGGGACCCTTCCCGGCGCAGGGGCGAGCCATCGGTAATCCAGAGTACCTCTCCGGAGACCAGGATCACTGTGTTCACATACCTGATTAGCTTATATATAGCAGATTTAGTTTTTAGAATTTTAACAGAATTTTTGTAATTTTGTTAGTAATACATTAAATATCTTAAACATATTTGATATTTGGAAGGTGTTAAATACCAATGAAACCAGTTTTTCTAATTTTCGATAACATAAGACATTAAATATGCATCATTTCATACGTTAAGGTTAAATCCGCACTTCCTTTAAAACGTTAGGGCTAAATTCAGGACCGGTTTTGACAATTTATGGGCTCCTGGCGAAATAAAAGACAATGGCCCCTTAATAATAATAAAAAGATCTACGTAAAAATTTAAAATATATTCTAATAAATAAAAAAAAGTATTTCATTAATAATTATATGGTTCATATTATTACGTTTGCCAAATATACTTTTATTTATCTCAAAATCAAAAAGATATTTCACAATTTTTTTTTTTAAATTAGCTCTTAATCTATATTAAAAAAATCAATTTGGGTCCATTTTGAAGTCTAAAAGGTCAATTATTTGAACCATTTAAAGTCTAAATAATATTAATATATGTATAAAAAAAATACTCCAAATATTTGTAGATCTAAATATTTTTTGAGTCCCCTGCAGCTTTAACCCTAGGCCGACGTACTCCCAACCTGGACCCAAGACCAGCCCTGACTAAATTTTATCCTTATCCCTAAAAGATAAATAAGAACGTGTATTAAAAATCTAAAATAAAACCCCGTGCAATGCACGGGTGTAAAGCTAGTTGCTTTTCTATTCCTATCCAAAATTTGTAATTAATGGGCGTATGTTTCACTTTTTTTTAGCATCGTTTACTATTTTATTCCAAACGGCAAGAAATAATAGTATTTAGTTAAGTTTATACAACAACAACGTTTATATTTTTTCTTTTTATGAAAATTACAGCATTTTGGAGCATTTCACGAAAATGTCAAAAAATGAGGTTTTCATGTAAAACTGTTTGTATATATTTGATGTTAATAAAATTATCTTTCTAATTTCCAAATATAGCCTAGTGGTTGAGAGCTTACCTATGCATTGGGAGGTCATGGGTTCGAATCACATCCGAGTCTGGTGGGGATTTTTCTTTCTTCTTTAATGTAAGCGCATTGTGTGCAAATTTTTTTAAAAAAATATATATATATATATATTTCTTTTTTAATACTATATCTATTTCTATAACACTATTGCCGGAAAAAGCAAGGTTTTACCCATTAAATAAAACTTTTACTTTTAATTTAATTATTTAAATTATTTTTATCAATTTGGATTATATTTTTTTATTGGGAAAATTTCAAAAATAATTTTATAATTTCACCGATTTACAAATTGGTGTACTTCATTTTTTTTGTTGCTAAAAGAGAAATAATGTCTATACCTTTAGCAAAACCAAGAACATTAAGATTGACACTGTTAATTTTAACCATTGATAATTTCAAATTAGAAAATCCCATAATTAAGACCACATTTACCTTGGAATTACGTTTTCAATTTTTCAAACTCGTAATTTTTAGAGCTCTCTCTAAACGTGCATTTTCTCTTCCTTATAAAATATTTAAATGACCACAAAATTAAAAAGTTGAAGAATTAAATATATTTATAGTATTATCAATTCTTAAAATAAATTCATTTTTAGTTCGTCAACAGTCAAAATTGAGAGTGCGGACCTAAAAATTTATAGTTTTATTAATAACAACGAGGACCTCAATCATCTTTTGATGTAAAATATTTGCTTTCACAAAAAATCATTTAGTGTTATTTACTAAATTTATAAATTAATTAACAAATAAAATTATTTTTATTAATGTTTAATGAAAAATAAGTACTTTATGTAAAAGTATACAAATGTTACGGAAATTTATAAAGGTTCTATATATTTTACGTAAAGTGAGACTTAATATACGTAAAGTTGTTATTTTACAAAAAAAAACCCTTTAATTTCACAAAAAAAATGTTAGATTTACGTAATATGTTTCAACTTTACGTCAATCATGTACTAATAAACATAGTTTACGTAAAGTAAGACCGAATTTACATAAAATTGTTATTTTTCGTTAAAATATTAATGAATTCCCGAAAATCAAGTTTCACGTAAAATATTTGATTTTTACAAAAATAATTTAGTGTTATTTACTAAATTTATAAATAAAATATAAATTAATTAACAAATTAAATTATTTTTTATTAATATTTTAACGAAAAATAATTACTTTACATAAAATTGTACAAATGTTATGAAAATTTATAAAGGTTTTATGAATTTTACAAGTAATGTTAATTTACGTAAAATGGTTTGATGGATAAAATTATATTTTATTTTGTGTCACTTTAATTTTTTTTTTATTAAATGATAACTTGTAATATAAGTGGTTACTTTTAATATAATTTTATTTTAGGCTTAATGCTCCTCCAACCCCCTTAACTTGTTCAAATTGGTCATTTTATCCTCCCCTAACTCATCGAATGTCCTATTTACCTCTTAACTCAATAAAAATGGTATTTCTCAGCCCCTTAACTTATCCAAATTGGTCATTTTACAACTCTCCAACTCATCGAATATCATATTTATCCACTTAACTCCATAAAAGTGGTATTTCCCACCCCTTATGATCCTATTTACCCCATTAACTTCATAAAAGTGGTATTTCTTACCCATTTATCGTGCAAAATTAATAGGACTTATTTAAATGAGTTTGAAAATATATTTTTTTAATATCAACTTTTTATTTTGTTTTAATTTGATCATTATATCGATCTTTCATGTGTTTATTATAATAATACTGTATTACAATAATTAGATAATCAAAATTTAACTAGCAAAAAGTTGAAAAGAAAAAGGATAAATAAAAGATACAAATAATGAGAACATTAATATAAACAAGTTAAAGACATTATATTGTAGGGCTAAGGTACCAAAATAAGCCTATGGTTTTTGGGGAAGTATCAATTTAGGTTCCATGTACAAAAAGCAAAAATATAGGTTTAACTTTTAAAAAAGGTATCAATTTAGGCTTCGATAACGAATTGTGAGGGATGAGAAATACTACTTTTATGCAGTTAAGGGAGTAAATATGGCATTCTATGAGTTGGAGGGATAAATGGACAAGTTGAGGGGGTGAAAAATATCATTTTTATGGAGTTAAGGGGGTAAATAGGACATTCGAAGAAATGATCAATTTGGACAAGTTAAGGGGGCTGGAAAAGCATTAGACCTTTCTTTATTTTATTATAAATTTATTAATACATGTCACTTAAACAAAGTAATAATAGCCAACCATGAAAAAAAATGCAGAGTAATAAATTAATTACTCTTGTAAATAATGAGGTGTACATAAGTGGGTCCATACACCTCTTAAAATCATATCACACTCAGATTAATCCATAGGATCATAAAGTTTTACCACAACTACACTCGTATCCCAGTTAAACTTAGCTAAGATATTTACTATTTAGGTGTGTAATGTGTAATTACTTATTTATTTTAGGGTTAAGGTGCAAAAATACCTCTAACGTTTTAGGCAAGGAGCAATTTTACCCCTAACGTTGGAAGCCAAGAGCAATTTTACCCCTAACGTTAATAAATTGGGTCAATTTGAGAAATAATTCATCAAACTGTCTTCTCGCTCATGAATCTTGTTATCTACACTTCATACGTGTGTCATTTCATCAGTAACAAATTACAAACATTTGTTGGGATGTGGGAAAAAAATAAAAAAATATATTGTCTTTTTGTACGGGTTAGACAAAAAAAATTCAAAAAATCCACCGAATTTATAAATATTAATCTCAAATTCTATTATTAAATTATAAAAAACATGAAATCCTTTTTTAGAACGAATTATTATGCAATTGGCGCAGAATAATGAACAAAAATATATGTGTTTTATAATAGTGTCTGAAATTGACCCAATTTATCAATGTTAAAAGTAAAATTGCTCTTGACTTCCAACGTTAGGGGTAAAATTGCACTATTTTAGACGTTAAGGGTAAAATTGCTCCTGACCCAAAACGTTATGGGTATTTTGTACACCTTAACCCTTTATTTTATGAACATAAAAGAATGGATAAAAAAGAATGGCTTAATTAATACATATGTTGCTGCCCAAAATTTTAAATGTCCCTTAAACTTTTAAAAGTTTCAACTGACCCTTATTTTTATCCAATTACGTTTAATAATTCCAAAACTTCAACTATCCCGTAAACTTTCAAAAGTTCATAATTATTTATCTGTTTGATATTTTTGTTTTGACACTTGATGAGCACTAATGTTTTCTAATTTCTGCATTCAACAAATTCTATTGGAAAATAAATAATTATTAAATTTAATTAGAAAAAATAGAGGGTAATTTATAATTTTTAAAATATCATAGAGACAATTGAAATTTTGGAAGAATTGAGTGTAAATCTTGAAAAGTTGGATTAGAATTTAGAAGTCATTTAGAAGGGTCCAACTCAGTTACTTTGGGCTAAATGAGCTAGATTTCATTTTGAAATAAGATAGATAGCTAGATCCCTTTCTGAGAGTTGGGTTTCCGAGTTGGACCTTTCATTTTTGGCCCAAATGGTCCTGAAATAAACTCGACTCATAACAAGGTATGAGACTTGAAAACTTTTAAGTGTTAAAATTTGCTTCTACATTTTTTAAAAAGTATTCACAACGTAAAAAGAATGATAAAATTTTGGATCCATATAATAGTATACGAAGCAATTTCAGACTCATGTAACATAAATCAGGACTTGGTGATCATATCAACAAATAAAGGATTGTAAAATATTTTTGTTTATTTTCAAGCTCAGTTAAAACAACAGTGGTTTCGACATGGAAAAGGGTAAATTTTTGTAAGCTCAAACCATATAAATTGAAGATATTTTGAAGTATTAAAAAATTGTGATTGAAAGAAATTTATTATTATTATTTTTACTTTAGAGATATTGCTTTTAAATGTTTGAAAGAAATTAGAGCTAAACAAAAGATAATCTTTCTTTTATGCCGGAACCGAAAGGAGAATTAATCCGCCGTAAGTTGAGGGATAATTCGTGTTGTTGGGATGTGTTGGGAGTAAATGTAATTTTTATATTTATTTACATTTTTACTATAGATTATATTTATAACCTATAGTTTGTCATTTTTACGTTTATTCACATTTGTACCATAGGTAACAATTATAACCTATAGTTTTTTTATATTTATTATTTTTGTTGTAAAAATAAAAGAATATAAAAGAAAAGAAATAAAAAATATAGAATAAAATAGAAATAGTCAAAAGAAGAAGAAAATATGGGTTAGTGGGTGACAAAGTGGGAATGTGTCATGAAACTAACTTAAATGTGTAGGAAAATCCGAAATGATCACTGGCCACTTTTGATTAAATTATTCAGGGAGCTAAACGTTCAAGAACATCAGAAGTAAGCTTGGATCCAGAAAATAGACGTCCACAGCTTTCTGGATCCATCTTCATCATCATCACAGGACGAACACAGAGAGAGCAGATTTTTTTTGAAATCAGCTGCAGAAACACAAACAATTTCGGGCCAAAACTCAACAAACCAAGTTGAGGCCTATAATCGAGGAAGCACAACTACATTTTGATCAAGGTGGAATCTTGGCATGAGTAGTGGGTAAGTGTGTGCTTAGTGAGCACAAATCTCACCTATAAATAACCTTCTCCATCTTCATTCAAGCCCCCCAACTAATCAACAACAACAAAAAAAAAAAAAAAATCAATCAACAAATCAAATACAACAAGTACACAACACATATGAATACTTTTCTCTCAAATATATTCAGCTTATTCATATTCTTCTAGCCAAATTCGGTGCAAATTCATCCATAAATTCAATTCTCAAGCTTCCAATCCAATTCCAATCATTAATCCTTCATTCTTATCATCAATTTTAGCCACAAACCTTATAATTTCAAATTTTTGTTCATCAATTTGAACACCAATTTCCAGCAGCCCCCTTTGTCCGATTTTAGCCATTAAAAGCGTCCCTCTAGATCCCTGATTCAGTATAATTTGCTCTTTTCCGATCAAACACAAATCCGATTCATTTTTCTACTCAAATTCACACCTAAAAACTCAATTTCTTAGCCAAAATATTAGTTTTATCACGTCAATTCTGATTTACCTATACTCACGTCCAACCAATTAAGCCCACTAAACACGCATTTCACGCAAGTCAGGCATCGGTCTCGGGATAACGACCTCAGGCAGACACGACGTTTCAACGCGACGCTTCGACGCAACCGCTCACCGTTTCGGTTAATTCATTTCAATTGTTCATTTCAATTTCAATCACATTTATTGCTTTTGACATTGTGGATATTAGATTTGCTATTTGTCTTGGCTGTAATTATTTCTATTTGGTTTATTGTAACCCAAAACTCTTATTTTAAAGTAAATATAAAAGAAAAATTCCAAAACTCTTGTGTTTGCTTTATTATACTCATATTTTTAATTACTGAAAACTATTAGTCCAATTCTAGTTAAAGTTGTGCTGACGTTAACTAGGAACACAAGGAAACATTTTCACAATCCTTGCTTTTCCGGTACAATTGTTTGATTATTAGTCATTTGTCCATTAGATATAGGCGCATATCTATAAAAAAATTGTTTTCTTAAACGTAGGTTGAGAACCTAATTCTCTGGCACGCCCACATTTCTCCGCACTAGTCAAGATTGTAAATCAAAAATATCGCCAACAAGATGCTATAGTGGTCAGGGCTATTGGAGGGGTGATGCATTGGTCTAGTTGCGAAATTGAATTCCGATGACTCTTGCAAATCGTCCTCTAATAGCATTGCTATAGGTGGAGTCATCAGTGTTGAGTAGGGAAAATAGATATGTGATTTTGTTCATAACATTGATAAAGATAATTTGAAGCTGAACTTTGATAAAGGTAATTGAAAATTGCCTTAATCTCAAATGCGAATATAATTGAAATGGAGTCTAACTATGCCCTTTACACCATCTATCTCGGACCTTGGTTAGCAACATCCAATTGCTAATGACTCGTTTTGAATCTACCATAGTGCAACATGTTTATAGAGAAAGGAATAAATGTACTTATTTCCTAGCTAATCGGGTGTTCGATTTTCTATTGGTGTGTTGACTCTCCTCCAAACACTCCCGGGCATCCTGCTATTGCTAAGGGATGATGTTTTGGAAGTAACTCTCCCCCGTTGCTCTAGTGTCTTGTGCTTTTTCTTCCGCAATCTTTCCTTTTATGTGCTTGATAATTTTGTGGCAGGCTTCAATTGGGCAGTCAAAAAGTTGAATATTTATGTTATAGAATCAAAAAAGCCCAAATATCTTAATTCTTTTTAAAGTAATCCAAAAATCATAATCTATAGCATAAATGTCTCTTCTTTTTTCTTTATTATGTTTCTCAAATTTTAGGTTTGGGCCTTCCTTCCGATTCTTTTTTAATGATTTGACAATTTAATCAAATTTCTTTTTTATGGGATTTATGAAGGCAAAAAGCATCCTGAGGCCCCTGATCTTTTATTGTTTGGTGCATTAAGCCTTCGATTTTTTATTTAAACACATTAAGCCTCTGATCTTTCATCATTTGGTGCATTAAGCCATCGATCTTTCATTTAGACACATTGAGCCATTGATCTTTCATATATGGGTGTATCAGGCCCTTTCGTAAATCAATTAATATATAGGTTTATTAAGGGCATGTTTGGTTAGGTTTATATAACTGCAGCGTTTCGCATTTTCTCTGGACACTGCAACATTTTGGAGCTTTTCACGAAAAGCTCTTTTCATGAACAATTGTTTGTAGTTACTTGTTATTGATAAAATTACCCTTCTTATTTCCACAAAATGTGCTTCAATTTTAACATTATTTTTATTTTTAGAACATAATTATCGAAAAACAAGGTTTTATTGTGTTCAATAAATTTTTTATTTTTTATTTAAATTATTTTTTATTAATTTATATAATATATTTTTTTATTTTAGAATTTGTTATTTTTAGAACATCATTTGTTGTCACACCAAACATGCCCTTAATAAATCTATATATTAATTGATTTATGGAAGGACTTAATACACATATATGAAAGATTAAGGGCTCAATGTGTCTAAATGAAAGATCGAGGGCTTAATACACCAAATGGTGAAAAATCAGGGGCTCAATGTGTCTAAATAAAAGATCGAGAACTTAATGCACCAAATAATGAAAGATCAGGACTTCAGGATGCTTTTTGCCATTTACGAAGGTTTGGATGTTTGTGGTCGACATGGAATGGGTCCACATCCTCGTCAGAAAACAATAAATAAGTTCAAATAATTAGATAGGACAACTTCAAAATACCCTCAGGTTTTATACTTTGATATTTTGAGGACTACCATCTTTTTTTGGTGAAAAAATAATATCTACGAGTTTAAACGTTAAAAAAAAAAAAAATTAACACTATAAAAGTCGGAGCAAAATGTTGAAATTGCGAAGTTTCATTTTTTTTTTTTTAAATTTTCCAATTACTCAATTCCACTCTTTGGATGGATTCTGAGATCACTAGTTGAATTAAGTCTTTACTCACTCAAATAAGTTTTAATTGGTGTGAAGTTTCATTTAATAAGTTCACATTATTATTATTTTTTCTAACAAAATGTATTATGAGAATATTTATTTTCTTTTTTTATTAATTAATTAGATATAGGCAAGGTAATCAAACCCAGTCTGGCCCCGCCGATCCAACCCAATTCGACTAGAATCGGTCAAATTTCGGACCGGAGGTGGTCCGATTGTTAAATCCTTAAAAATCGTTTAAACCTATTCAAACCGGCTGGTTTAACCATGAACCGGTTGACCGGATGCCGGTTAAGCGGTTTGGTCTGGTTTGTTTTTAGACATGTTTACTTTTAAAAAAAAAAATTTAAATAAAGGTAGGATTTGAATCTTGGATCTTTGGTCTATAGACTCTAATACTCACCACCACACTATCATTTCACTTATGTCTGTTATTAACTATTTAAGAATAAATAATAATGTTATAACTTAAATAATTAAAATATGATTTAGTATTATTTTTTTCTATTTAGATAAATATCATTAAAGAATTATTATATTTTTTCAATATTAATACAGTTTAATTAGCATTTAAATTTTTAATATATATAAATAAAATTTAAAAATCTAATAAATTTAAATTTAAGTTGAATTATTATAAAATACATATCCTATTAGCATATTTACAAGAGCTGTCCCGTTCGCTAACCTTGACGCAAACTTCACCTTAAAACTCGGGTGAGAAAAAGAAAATCTCTAATATCTCTAACAACCTCACCAAACTCAGTAAGATCTCTATTTTGTGCTTGGATCGCGTCCAACACAGTTTTAGCATCGCTTTAGATTATTACTGAGGTATAACCTAAAGACACAACCCACCCCATACTTTCCTTGATCACCATTGCTTCCGCCATCTTCACTGAAACCGTTCCTGTCATGTGAGTGTTGTACCCTTGGATGAATTTACCCGTACAGTCGCGTAATATAGCTCCTGCACTGATAGCATCATCACTTTGGAAAATCGCGGCATCTACATTGCACTTCACAAAACAACTAGGTGGCGGAATCCATCGGGTGATAGGTGGCTCTCTCTAGGGATGACAACGGGTAGGGTACCCGCAGATAGTGTCAATCCCAAACCCTTACCTGTTTATTTTTTAATTACCAGTACCCTTCCCATTACCCTAATGGGTATATGTTTTGCATCCCATACCCGTCCCATTTAATTCACGGATACCCCGGGTACCCTTACCCGTTAAGAATCAATAAATAAAATAAAATATATTAAAAATTTAATAAAGTTTAAATTTAATAAATCATCCATCTAAAAATTGAACAAATTAAACCTTAATCAATAAAAATAAAGTAGTTTAGTGATATCACTTAATGGTTGAAGAACAAAAGGTTGGTGTTTAAATCTCACATCTTACATCTAAAATACAATAATATTTTTTAATATATAAAAAAGTTAAGACGGGTAACGGGTACCGGATACCCTAGGGGGTCTTCTCATACCCGTCCCATTACCCTAACGGGTAATGGTTTTGATCCCATACCCGTCCCATACCCTTTTATATAGGGTATGAGTAGTCTCATTAAGTCGGATAGTGTCGGGTATCCGCGGGTAGAGTATTCGTTGCCATCCTTAGCTCTCTCGTACTGCTACCCGGATTTTTCTGTCGCTCCACTTGCCTAAATCGAATGAGGGGTTCTTGATCGCTGTTGTATGTGGTTGCTACTATTGTCACTTCGTCAATTGGATGCTCGGCTGTTCCGGAAGTTCCGCCAATGTGAAACGGAACAAATGAAAACATGGTCTGGCACTCGAACAGCCTTGAACGGGCAACCTGCTCTTGTTCGTCTTCGATAATTCCTGCTGTTGCTGTCGTCGCTCTGCTTAGAGGTTCATGAGCTGCAGAAATTCCGTCATATGGCCTGGAGATGTTAGCGCCATCCGCTGAAGTGAATCCTCTACATGGTTGTGCATGATCTCCATCGGTCGGCCCATGTGAATTAGAATCAACCGATGATCTGAAGGGGACAGCAGCGCTGTGTCTGGTAATTGCCCCGCCACTGTCAGCTTCGTGTTCACCGATATTGTTCCGTCGATGCTCCGATGGACCTGCAAAAAAATAGCAGTTAGTTGAAAAATCCTCCATACAGGCCAGAAGTATTGAAAGAATCCAGGATTAAGCCCATCAGGTCCAGGAGATTTGTCAGGGTGCATCTGATTCACAACCTTAGTGAATTCCTCAAAGGTAAAAGAGAAAATAAGGTCCCCATTCATATATTTAGACACCTTCTCAGGAAAATTCACAATTTCATCACAATTAGCCTCCTCGCTACCCTTGAAGACCCTCTCAAAGTAATCCTTGGCGACATTACCTAGTCCCTGAATTCTCGACACCTCGATTCCCTCATCATTTATCAAGCTTGATATCCTGTTGATATGCTTTATCGCTTTTACACTTGCATGAAAAAACTTCGAATTACTATCCCCTTCCTTCAGCCAAAAAACTTTTGCTTGCTGATACCAATAACTTTCCTCTTGTTCGAGTAGCGCATTTAACTTCCGACGGGCCTTCAAAAAAGTATGCACTCTTCCTGGGTCAGTTTATTCTCTAGTTTGTTCGATAATCGCCCGCCACCTGCTTATCCGTCTATCAAAACGGGTTTTAAAATGTTTACCCCATGCCGACATCTCTTCACAGCACACTTCAAGGCGTTTAGCCACTCCTAGTTGTCGAGTCTGATGCCAAATATTCTTGACCAAACCCTCAAAATCCGCCTCATTTGTCCAAGCTCTCTCAAACCTGAATCGAGAATTAACTTTCTTCTTAGGTAACCCGCCAGGTTCAACTAGAATGGGCGAATGATCCGAGTAGCAAGTCAACAAATTCTTAACCACACACTGTGTAAATCTACTACACCAATCAACTGATCCGAATGCTCTATCTAATTTTTCACGGATCCAACCTCTTGATCATTTCCCTCTATCCCAAGTGAATCGGCTACCAGTCATTTGAAGTTCCATCAATTCACAGTCAGCTATGCTTTCTAAGAACTGCTTCATTAGATGTTGGGGGTAAGCCAGACCATCAACCTTTTCTTCCTGACTCAGAACATAATTAAAGTCTCCTACCACAAGCCAAAGTAGTGTAGGATTATAGGCTAAGGTCCCAAGGAGGTCCTAGGACTCCTTATGCCTAACCCTATCAGCGTACCCATAAAACCTGATCAACATCAAGGCTCCTAGCCTATCTCCCTGCACAATAGCCTCATTATAATGATCCGAAAAGGATTTCACCTCGACTTCATTCGCTCTTTTCCACAAAAGAGCCAAACCTCCACTATGCCCTCTCACATCCACTACAAAACAACCCTCATAACCAAATTTACTTTTAATCGCCTCCATTCTCGCTTTATTTACAATAGTCTCAATCAAAAAGACCACTCTCGAGGTGTAAGCTTTCAGCAGTTCACCAAGTGCCCGAACCGCCCGGGGGTTCCCCATACCCCGACAAGCTTAGGCAACTCATTGGTCTTGGCTGACCTGATCCTCAGGTCTCGCTACATCATTAACTTTAGTGACAGACTTATCCTTGCTTTGCTTGGAAGGGTCTGTCCATGTCTTAAAACCTAGTCCAGTTTCCTGGTCACCCTAAGGGTCGACATTCTCTTTTTCCCCACGTCTTCATTTCCTTGCCCCCACTAGTTCCATTTCCATTTCCTCGCTTAGGTCATTTTCTAGCATATTTACATGTTAGTTATTAATAAAAAAATAGTCACTATTAATTTTAAAAGTATATATTTTCTTTAATTTTTATATTTATTTGTCATGTTAAATTTATTAATTTGATATCATGATATTAAATAAATGTTATTATATTAGTATAACTTTATAAATATAGTTGATATTATACTATGTTATAAGATTAAATATGAATAGAAGTATAATTTGCACATGATTTTTGAATACCGGTTGAACCCCAGTTGGATCCGGGTTAAACCTCAAACCCTTGACCCTTTATCTTTTCCGGTTGTTTGACCGGCCCAGTTTTGACAACCATGGATATAGGTAACTTATAAAACTGGCTCAATTAAAAGACTCATTACATATTTAGACTCATTATAAACATCTTACCAGGTTAGATACTTTCATTGTTCATATTCCTGTAATATCCCTATTTCGCTCAAACCTTATACTGCGGACAAGAAACAAATGTGAAATCCTGTCAAGGCGATAACACCTTTGAAAAACTTTTACAATTTTGGACAGATTTTTGCATCAAATTCAATGACAAATATTGGAAAGAAGCTAAGTTTCAATTTCCTTACATCAAATAACAAGAAACCATAGAATGTTTAGGGTTTAGTATTTCCTATGATTTAAGACATTATTAGGCTTAGAAATGTGTTTGGTAGCATGTTTATGCATTGAAAATTTATTTTGGGATGTATTTGCATAATTTAATATGTTAGAGATCCTCTCATTGTAGCAACGCGATAGTTTTGCAGTCATGAAAACATTCCGCACTGGAAACAACTGCAGAGGAAATTCATATTAGTGATTTGAATTTTCTTTGCATTTGCTTCCACTGCAGAACGTTTTCATAACTACGAAAACAATTGAGTGGCGAAATACTTTCAAAGTGTCATACACTAGAATTGGATTGCGGTAACTGCGAAGACAATTATCTTCGCAGTTTTTTAATCTGTATCGCAGTACTGTAAAATATTTTAAACTAAGTTCGTCATATAAGCTAATCCTAAGAAAAATTGTGAAAGTAGTTAAAATGTTTTCCGTGGTAAACAATCAACTAAAATATACGAAATAAAATTATTTGAAATATCCAATGTAATAATCAAAATAATAGTGAGATTAGTATGGTCAAATTTTCAGTAGCGTACAATAAAATTAAGGATACATCTATACTTTCCAAATTTCAACTCTCTTCCAAAACCTTCGTCAAAACATGTATTCCTAAATTGTAGATTTTCATGTAAATTTAGTACACAGCAAACCTAGAACTTGGCATTTGTATCCCAACTTCAAAACTCTATTATTGAAACAAGCCATGAAAATGATATCTACAGAGGAAATGTGTAAAACATATTACCAAACCAACTACTTCCAAACTAAATCACAACTCATTTAATACGTCAATTAATTTTCTTATAATCACCAATTAAGACAAACCCAATAATAAATAATTAAGATTCATGTGATGAAACATAAACATTAAGAAGAGCCAAAGCATTACTAGTATAATGAGAAATCTTCACAATATGTTTTCTAATAACACTCTTCACCTTCCCCCACTTCATAGAATCTCCAGCAAATCCATCCACACACGTGTCATCATCTGTCAAAGCAGCACTAACCCATGTCTGAACATTATCCATCACTTGATAAAAGTTTGGATCTTTAGCATGACCCATCTCCCCAATCGACCTTTGAAGCTCAAACACAGAGTCCCCAACCACTTCAACACAATCTGCTACGGCTGCACTCACTCTATGGCTTAAACCATGTCTCCTTGATATCCTCTTCATCAATCTAGATGTTGATGATGTTGCTTTCAGTGTCACATTTAGGGCTGCATCAGCTAGTAATTTGGGGCTTGTTTTGATTGTGCTTGCATAGATTGAAAGTGAATGGTAGCATAATTTTGGGTAATTTGTGGAATTACAGGATGTTTTTATGTATTGGGTGTCTGTGTTTTTTGGGAATGAGCTTGTAATTTGGAGGATGAAAATGGTGGCAAATATGTAGCAGAAAAAAGAAGAAGAAGACTTCATTGTGTTGAATATGAGAAGAAATACAGAAGATTACAATTTATAGAAAGGCTTAAACTTTGTGGTTCCCACAAATATTTAGCAAGGAAACAAAAAAAAGCTGATTTTTTTTTTGTTAATAATACAAGAAGGGTGATAATAAGGACGAAGGAGATAAAGCTTAATGAATAAATTCAATGGATATAAAATTAGTAAGAATTAGATTCGTGTTTGCAGAAAATAATGGTGTTAATTAAAACGTGATTGAGAAATCTTTGTCGTATTGTCTATGTCAATTTGAGGAGTCCATATCAGATCCAAGTACGGTGAAAAATAAACATTCCTCACTTTTGTCCTATAATCCAGTTTAAAATCTCAAATCCTGATTTAACTCACAAATTTTACTTTTTCTTTTATCTACAGAATTATTTTTATATGGAAGATTCTAAATGATTGATGACCGGATTACAAGTATTTTTATATGGATGTAAAATTACTAAAAATATGTGATTTATAATTTTTTATTTTTTAATTTAAATGTTCTTTTTATGACTTGTATTATCATTTATGATTTTTTTTTTATTTCTATTATAGATCACGTATCTTATAATGTTATTACATAATTTAAAAATAAATTAAAAATGAAATTATTATTTGCTGAACTATAAAATTTTTCTTTTCTAATATTGGAACCGTATACCCCGATTTTGATTGTTTTACTTTTTTTTTTAAGACTCATGCAATACATATTCCGCATTTAACTTATTTTTTTTTTTGCAATCGAGTGATCAATTGATTACATTTTGTGCAAGTTTAACTAAACATTTTATGCAAGTTGAGAGGGTTATCAGAACACTTTAAAAGTTTATGGGGTAATCAAACTTTTTGGACAACTTCACGGTGCAAATGAAGTATTAAGCCCTATTTTAATAAAGTAATATATTTTAGCTTTTTTTTTTTTTAATTTTTTTTTTTTTATCTTAGCTCTGCACTTTTTTAGATTTACTACTAATACAAAGATAAAATAATTTGATCATCAAATCAAATGATTGAAATCTTATGTGTTAAGGTTGAATATGATAAAATTAAAAATTAAATATTACGAAATAAATATTTTAGTTTAAAAGTATTAAATAATAAATTGCCATAAAGTTGTAACCTAAATATTTTTATTTATTAAAATAATTTTTTTTTTTACTTAATGAAAATATTTAATATATTAAGGGTCCTGATATTTACAGCCCTAAGGGCTGTAAATAAAACCCCACAAATTACTATATTTAGTGTTAATTTAGTTTTTCAAGATAATTTTATAGTAAAATTTATTAATACCTAAAAATTAAATTATTAAATACTCATAAAAACTAGTAAACTAATTATATTTCCAATACAAATAAATGCTTTAGATTTAAAATTTTATTTTATTTTATTGAAAATATATGTAGAATTAATGCATATATACAACCCTAAGGGTTGTATATATCATTTGCCATATATTAATTTAGTTATGGAAACAACCCACTAACAGTGTTGTAAAAGTCGTTAAGCGTTAGTCGGGAGGACAAGACCATCGAAGATTAATCGGGAATTAATCGAATTTTTTTTTTCTATTTTTTCGATTTATACTAAATAAATATTATATAAACACATTTAAAATATAAATTATACTATCTAAATATAATAATAATAAATATTATATAATAGAAAAATATAAATATTTATTTTAAATAAATAATAAAATAGTTATTAGTTAACACTAATTACTTGTATTATTTTTTACTAATTATAATTTATAAATTGAGCCGATTTTAACTCGTTTCAGCCGATTTTTTTTTGCCTAACCCGACTTGTCTGATTTAATCCAATTTGAACCGCCTAGACGGCAGAAAATCAGATTCCCGACTTATACCGACCAGTTATACAAAATTAACGATAGCGATATATCGGCCAATTAGTCGCGGAATTCACCAATTTTTACAACACTTCCCACTAACAACAAGTTGCAAGGCAGCAAACTTTGTCTTACCCAAACGGGTGAACAATGTTGTACAAAGGGAAGACAAATCCCATATAATCTGTAGTAGAGGTGTTAAAATGGCTAAAAAGATTGACCCAACCTATTTAATAAATGGGTTGACCCAATCCAACCCATTTAATAAATGGGTTGTAATAACCTATTTGTATAGAGGTCAAAATGACCCAACCCATTTATTAAATGAGTTATATGGGTTGACCCATTTAACCCATTTAACTAAATCTAATTAAAAATTAAACAAACAAAAAAAAAAAAAACGTAGAAACATAAAAACATAAAAATGTAAAAATTACACGGATTGACTCATTTAACCCAATTAACTAAAATATAATATAATATATGGTTATCCATCCTGTTATATGATATAGTCTCTTAGTATAATTAAAATTCAATTTAAATTCAACTAAGTACAAAAAGAACTAGCGTAAAAAACCTAGAAATTTGTTCATTTGAATTTCAATTAACATACACGTAAAAAACTATTAGTCCAAATAATGTAATGTTCTATAAAATCAAACAACAACGTAGTAATCATCCAAATCATCAAGAATTTTTGAAATTCCAGAATTTTTGAAATTTCAGAATTTTCAAAATTTCAGAATATCTAGAATTTCTGAAATTTTTGAAATTTCAGAATTTTTGATATTCCAGATTCTGAAATTCCAGATTTTGGAATTTCGGAATTTTCGAAATTCTAGAATTTTAAATTTTAGAATTTTTGAAATTCCAGAATTTTCATATTCTGGAATTTCAGAATTTTTGAAATTCTAGAATTTCAATTCTTCAGATTCTGAAATTCTAGAATTTTTCAAAATTCCAAAATTTCTGAAATTTCAGAATATCTGGAATTTCTGAAATTTCAGAATTTTTGATATTCCAGATTCTGAAATTTCAGATTTTGGAATTTCAGATTTTGGAATTTCAGAATTTTTGAAATTCTAGAATTTTTAAAATTTTAGAATTTTTAAAATTCCAGAATTTTCATATTCTGGAATTTCAGAATTTTTGAAATTCTATAATTTCAATTCTTCAGATTCTGAAATTCTAGAATTTTTCAAAATTCCAAAATTTCTGGAATTTCAGAATATCTGGAATTTCTGAATTTTTGAAATTCCAGAATTTCCAGATTCTGAAATTTCAGAATTTCAAAAATTCAGAAATTTCAAATATCCTGAAATTCTAGAATTTCCAGATTTTGGAATTCTTTAGATTCTGAAATTGCAGAATTCTTCAGATTCTGGAATTCTAGAATTCGTTAGATTATGGAATTCCAGAATTCTTCAGATTCTGGAATTCCAGAATTTTTGAAATATGAAATTTCAAAAATTCCAGAGCTATGAAATTCTAAAAAATTCTAGAATTTCGGAATTTTAAATTCTAGAAACTTATTGAATTTTAGAATTTCTGATCTATGAAACCATGTGTTTTTTTAAATTAACCCTTAGTTTTATAAGTTTTTTTTTAGAATATATATAATTTAATATTTCGTGGAATTAGAGAATATTATTTTTTGTTTTAGACGTTTTGTATGAGAAATAAATGAATGTTTTGACGAAATTATTTATTGGGTTGTTGTCACAGCCTCACATCCTCACATTTTACAAACAACCATTAAAACAAGGATCAATAATGTATGAACCAACCATCTTTTTATCCATTCCCAAACAAATAATATTTTATTATTTATACAATCATCTTCCTACTCCTCATTTAATGCAAGTTATGGCCTCCGCATTTTGTGGTTCCACCTTTCTTTTCTATCACTTTTTCATGTTCTTTTAAATTAAAATTTGCTAATAAAGATAAATTTTATCTTCCAAATTATTGAGGAAGAGTAATTTTATTGTTGTACCAAACAGTCCAATAGTATTCACATGAAGGAATTCCTCATTCAGTTTTATTATCTGAACGTGTGATTGAAAGTCTAGATATCCTGCTGAGTTTTTCGGAATCAACTTGCAAAACAAAACCAAAAGTTAAAGAGGGTCTGGAGTCCGACAAACCCACTCCGATGACTAAATCAATAGGTGTTTTGGAAGGGTTGAATAGGTAAAGACTAGTTGTGAAATAGCATTGTTAATGTATCATTTGTGCGATCATACCTGTTTATTTATAAGGTTGAGTCAAACCCTTATTATTCTTCTAGGAGTCCCTTTTATATTGGGTCTCTTCTTCTATTAGGATTTTGATTTTGGGAGAAGTCCGTGATACGATGCTTCTGCCCTAGCCATATGAGTGTTTCCGTTAGTGAGGAATGTTCCATAGAAGCACTCTGGTTGATCCGAATATCTGTATTGTTATACGTGGCAATTGATTTGAGGGCCTATGTAGTGCCACGTGTCATGAGTTGTTTCATACGATATCAGGGATAAAGACCAAATTTAACTCTAACGTTTAAGGGAAGTGCAGATTTAGCTGAACGTATGAAATGATGCAAATTTAACCCTAACGTTTTCAAACAAGATCAATTTTAGTGATACATTATCGAAAATTAATGGTTAACTGGTATTTAATTATCACCTCGAACCTTCCAAATATCAATTATGCCTAAAATATTTAGTGTATTACTAACAAAATTATAAAAGATTCTGGTAAAATGCTAAAAGTTAAATATGCTACATATAAGTTAATTATAATTTTTTTAATCAAACTGCCTAAAATATTTACAATATTATGAATATAGTTACAAAAAAAACCAACAAATGAATGTACGAAACTGCTTAAATTTATCGATAAACCTGTTTGGAAGGTCTGATGTGGTAGTTAAATAACAATCAAACTAGTCTTTCAAAATTTTCAATAGTACAAGATTAAAATTGATATTGCTTAGAAATGTTACTGTTAAATTTACAACATTTTATACATTAGAGTTAAATCTATATTTTATATTTTTCTTAAAACATTAAGTTAAATTTGATATTATTTTAATGTTAAATAATTAAAAGTATCTTCCTTGCTTGGAAGTAAAAAATTCTTGGAGACCAAAGATTTTAAAGGTTAATTGAGGTTTAAAATTGATGAGATTTGGAAGTTAAATATGTTGGCCTTCTCTACTTTACCTCTCATTTCCTTATTTAACATTCTCTAATCTTATCTTTGTCCAAGCATATTGGATTTCAATCAAAGTAGAAAATATCAACATAATATTAAAGTAGACTATTAATTACACTATCACAAGATTAAAATTAAATAGAATTTCTAACATGGAGATAACATTATATTATTTCATATATGAGTAAAATTAATTTTCCAAATTATCCTAGAGATATGGCCTTGTTTGATAACCCACTTAATGACTTAAATTAAAATATTAAGCACTTATTTACTTTAAGTGCGTTTGATAACAATTATTTCTCCACCACTTAAATTAGTAAATTAAGTTAAAAAACACTTATTTTGATAAATCAAAATATTTAACTTAACATTTTAAGTTAAACATTATCAACTAATATTTTTATAATAATTATATCACTCAATATTTTTAACACTTATAATATTCAGCACTTAAAATTCAATACTTATGTTTTTTAGCACTTAATTTTCAGTTTATCAAACAACACCGTACTCTCTATTTCGGTGTTGTGTAGGCTGAAGTGGGCAATGAACATCTCAGCCAAATTTAACATGTACAGTAGAACCTCGATAAATGAATACCTTTGGGACCAAAAAAAAAATATTCATTTGGTGAGATTATTTATTTATCGATTAATGAATATAATATTTATTTATCGATAAATGAATAATAATTCATTTAGATGATACTTTTAGACTAAATGATGAGGCAAATGATCCCGAACCCGATGATAGTATCACTATACCACAAGTGTCCTCAAGAGAAGCTTTTCAAGCTATTGTCACTATACAAAATTACCTGGTGCAACATGATCAAAATATTCCAGAAGTGGTGCATGCTTTACACAAAATCAAGGATCAGATGCATTTTGGGGGAGGAAAGAAACAATCAACTTTGGAGGCATTTTTCGAAAAAATATGACTTATTAATGTGTTTGAAAATTAGTCATTGGATGAAATGTATTCATGATATATTATATAGTGATTATTCATTTATATTTACATAGGGCCTATAAAGACTTCATTTGTATTTATTCGTTAATGCATTAAGCGAGGTTATTCGTTAAGCCCATTGGACCAAGTTGGGACCGAAGAAATTTATTCATTAGACGAGGTTATTCTCTTTTTTATCAAGTTGTTGTCGTATGTTCATATTTTATTTATATACCGTATTTTGTTTTGGTCCTCTATCGTAATTCCTTCATTATTTATCTTATATTTTATTTTATTTAAAAAGTCGTATCCTAATAATAGTGCATATGTACTATCATATTCTGTTACTCCTACAATTATCTCATATTCTAGATCTTGAATTTTAAATCTAATTCTTATGCTTTTAGTTATGATTATTTCTCTTGTACTATTTGGACAGTTATAAGTTTGTGGTTCGATTAGTTCACATTTATTCTCATTTATTTGGCTAATATGTACTAAACTTTTGGTTCCTGTATTAATTTCAGCTATACAGTCAGTTGCTCGTAGCTCATTAAATAATATTACTTTTATTCGTAACTTATCTTCATAATATGTATGTAATAAATCTAATGTTCTCGGTTGTCTTATTATTTCTTTCTTAAAACTTAACCTTCCTCCTTCTATCCTAGGTAATAATTTCTGGATTGGTTGTAGTTTTCTAGAATTAAAATCTATACATATTTCGTCTGGTATTGTTATGATGGAATTTTCCTTATGTTCTAGTGGTTCTAATATTTCCTGATATAATTTTGGTACTAATATATCCCTATCATTTTGTTTTCTGATATGATGATTACCTGTAAGGGCATATATCATTTTTGTTTCTATACTAATTACTTTACTTCCTGTGGGCATTCTTATTCCTTCTAATTTATAATAGAGTGTTAAAGCTAGATCTTTATGTTTATCTTCTAATGAGATACTAAAATCTGGTTGAATTGTGAATTTAAGTTTCTGATAAATTAAGTTTCCTCTTACTACTGCTATTAAGGCATCTTGGATATTATCTAATATTCTATCATCTAATACATATATTTGAATAGGAGTATCGATATTTTTCTGAAAATATGCTTTTATAGTGAATTCTATTCCTCCAAAGTAAATATTCCTATATTTCTTTGCTTCTTTATGTGATAATTTGGATAATTCTCTTTTTATTACGTCATTTGTTATTAAATTTATCCTTGCTCTACCATTTATAGTAGCTGTATCTATAATATTCTCATGCTTCTGAACAATATATCGTATATTTTTATTTCTCTCAAACCATTTTGTTTTAAATATCTTATTTACAGATAGCTCTTCAGTTTCATCTTGTATTTTCTGATAAATATCTGGTTTAAAACTTAAAGTTTGAGTTATACCACCTTCATAAGTATCCATTTGATAGTAGATATTAGTATTTTCTGTATGGGTTTGTTCTGTTATTTCTTTATTCTCTTCCATTGATTAAAGCTTGAATATGTCTGTAACTTTCAGTAATTATTTGTTTTTGAATTTCTATTGTCTCTTCTTGCTCTCTATGTTTTTCTTCTAATCGTTTTACTTCATCTTCTAAGTCAAAAACTCTTTTTTGTAATTTTATCTTTTCAATACGCTTAGCATCTAAAGCACCTTGTGCTACTTCTAATTGTCTATCTTTTAATTCCATAATTTGTAATGCTCTTCTACAACTTATAATATGTTGATTGATATCCTGATTATAAATTAATGGTTTTTCAGCAATAATCCTAAGACTTTCAACTGGTATATCCAGATCGAATCATGGAGAAGTTGAAGAAATGATAACTATCAACTATTTAATGGAAATGGGTGATGAAACGAGTCAACAAATTTTGATAGAAATGCATACGAAATTGATGGATAAGAAATATAAACATAGTTCAGATACATTAGCCCATTATGAATCTATATATGGCCCAAGAAAATCATGTTTAATTAGAATTGAGCCCATAAGACCTGAGCCCATGAATATTGACTCCATAAGGCCCAAAGAAGAAGCCCATCCAGGAAAAGAGGAGGATCCATTTATTTAGAAAATGAGATAAAAATGGATAAGAAAAATAAGAAATATAAGAACGAGGTGTCAATACCTAAAGAAAAGGTGGCAATAAGATCAACACGTGGCAAGACATGAAGATATGAAGAGACATGTGTCCAAAGAAGAAGCATGAGGTGGAAACATTAGAGATTAGTGGCAAGATGTAAAGCTTGAGGTGGAAGAGCAAAATAAGAAGCATTCGACACGTGTAACCTAAAAGTTTGTACTTTTAACTTTTGTGATGATGTAATCTCCTTTTTGGTAATTTCACCTTTGATCTTCTACCTATATAAGGAGAAGACATATGATGTATGAGACATAACTTGCTTTGAGCAATAAAAGCTTTCTTTCTCTCTATATCCATGGCTTTCTAAACTTCCCCTTTTAGCATCCATAGTTGTTAACTACTTAAGTTTAACTTCCGTATAGCATATTAGTTTAAAAAGATCCAGAGTTATAAAGCAACAATAGTTAGCCTTCAGACGACTCCAAGAGGTGTGTAGAGATGCTGGAACACAGCCATAACCCATGATGATAATGAGAGGGTGTCAGGCAGAGTTCAGAAGTCTCCACTGAGGATTGCTTTGAAAGGTATACTAGAGTTCCTCTATAACTCTTGTTCTAATTAAATTAATTTGTTATCATTAGTTACACTTAAAAGTTTAATATATTATGGATGTTAAATTTCATTTAACAATGTTTACTTCAGCAGTCGTTTGTCTTCCTACCCTTTTTAGGGTCATAAGAGCGATCCTGCACACATTATACACATCAGAAAAAACGGTCCACATAAAATGGTATCAGAGCCTTCAAAGGATCTCACAAATAGTTTGAACTTTTTGAAATCACTATGTCATCTTCATATACCAGTATGTTTGCATCACAGCTTAATATTCATAGGAAAGCAGTTGATAAAATTACAAGCGGCATAATTGAATTAGATTTAAGCAATAGTTTAGAAATTTCTATTCTATTAGGCAAATTAATTATATTATTAGAATATTACCAACATCTCCTTAATATAGGAACTAGTGATCTAAATAGGCATATAATGTTAATAAGAAAAGTAGAAATGATTAAATGTCTAATTAATTTCACAATCGTGATTTTTCAGAATTATACACACTAGATAATGGATATACCAGTTGAAAGTCTTAGGATTATTGCTGAAAAACCATTAATTTATAATCAGGATATCAATCAACATATTATAAGTTGTAGAAGAGCATTACAAATTATGGAATTAAAAGATAGACAATTAGAAGTAGCACAAGGTGCTTTAGATGCTAAGCGTATTGAAAAGATAAAATTACAAAAAAGAGTTTTTGACTTAGAAGATGAAGTAAAACGATTAGAAGAAAAACATAGAGAGCAAGAAGAGACAATAGAAATTCAAAAACAAATAATTACTGAAAGTTACAGACATATTCAAGCTTTAATCAATGGAAGAGAATAAAGAAATAACAGAACAAACCCATACAGAAAATACTAATATCTACTATCAAATGGATACTTATGAAGGTGGTATAACTCAAACTTTAAGTTTTAAACCAGATATTTATCAGAAAATACAAGATGAAACTGAAGAGCTATCTGTAAATAAGATATTTAAAACAAAATGGTTTGAGAGAAATAAAAATATACGATATATTGTTCAGAAGCATGAGAATATTATAGATACAACTACTATAAATGGTAGAGCAAGGATAAATTTAATAACAAATGACGTAATAAAAAGAGAATTATCCAAATTATCACATAAAGAAGCAAAGAAATATAGGAATATTTACTTTGGAGGAATAGAATTCACTATAAAAGCATATTTTCAGAAAAATATCGATACTCCTATTCAAATATATGTATTAGATGATAGAATATTAGATAATATCCAAGATGCCTTAATAGCAGTAGTAAGAGGAAACTTAATTTATCAGAAACTTAAATTCACAATTCAACCAGATTTTAGTATCTCATTAGAAGATAAACATAAAGATCTAGCTTTAACACTCTATTATAAATTAGAAGGAATAAGAATGCCCCCAGGAAGTAAAGTAATTAGTATAGAAACAAAAATGATATATGCCCTTACAGGTAATCATCATATCAGAAAACAAAATGATAGGGATATATTAGTACCAAAATTATATCAGGAAATATTAGAACCACTAGAACATAAGGAAAATTCCATCATAACAATACCAGACGAAATATGTATAGATTTTAATTCTAGAAAACTACAACCAATCCAGAAATTATTACCTAGGATAGAAGGAGGAAGGTTAAGTTTTAAGAAAGAAATAATAAGACAACCGAGAACATTAGATTTATTACATACATATTATGAAGATAAGTTACGAATAAAAGTAATATTATTTAATGAGCTACGAGCAACTGACTGTATAGCTGAAATTAATACAGGAACCAAAAGTTTAGTACATATTAGCCAAATAAATGAGAATAAATGTGAACTAATCGAACCACAAACTTATAACTGTCCAAATAGTACAAGAGAAATAATCATAACTAAAAGCATAAGAATTAGATTTAAAATTCAAGATCTAGAATATGAGATAATTGTAGGAGTAACAGAATATGATAGTACATATGCACTATTATTAGGATACGACTTTTTAAATAAAATAAAATATAAGATAAATAATGAAGGAATTACGATAGAGGACCAAAACAAAATACGGTATATAAATAAAATATGAACATACGACAACAACTTGATAAAAAAGAGAAAAAATTACAAATAATAAAAACTATTATGGCAGAGACAATCATAGAATCTCAAATAAAATATTTAGAAATTGAATCTAAACAACAGAGACTAGAATGTGAAATCAAACAATTAAACTCTTTATTAGAACCACCTAAGAAAGAATGGATCAAACTTGAAGACGGATGGATAAAAAGAATCTACAAAGATGAGTGATCCTAACCAAAAATTGGACCAAATATGGATAGAGATTGTAGCAAAAGAACAATTAAAGAATACTCTTAGTTTAATACAAGAAAACCATATTCAAATCCAAGAAATGATAACACATGAATTAACAAAACTGTGGAATACATCGGAAATACCAACGTTTAAGATAATTTTGGAAAAATTAAACATGTTAGTAGCTAATATAGACAAAAGAAAAAGACCCATAGAAGAAAGCTGTAGCATTACCTCAGGAGAAAATCTAAACATTACTATAACACAAACTAAAACTCCAGAAATAGTACCCATAGATGCTTGGAGACGAAGCAAGGACCCAATAATGATGGATATAAGTGAAATAAAACCTAAAATCCCTACAACCGTAAATAAAACCTTAGATCTGTTAACCGATTTACACAAAAAATGACAATTCTAATCTAATGGCCGAACAAGAACATAGTGTAATAACATTTCTTAAAAATCACGCCCAAGAAATTATTGAAAAGGAAAAATACAAATATGAACCGCTAAAAAACAGCAAACTCAAAGACAATGATGCTAAACCATCCAATGTAGACGTAAGCACCGAAGCCGAATACCTTCAACTAAAAATCGAAAAACAACATAAAGAAATCAAAGACCTACAAAAAGAAAACATAAAATTAGTCATAAATTCGAGTACAGAATGGGTCGAAAAATATAAAAAATATAAACACAAATTTAAAAATACTAAAAAAGAATTAAAAGAAACAAAGCTAGAATTAAAACAAACAAAAACAGAGCTAATCCACATTACAGATGAATTAAAAGAATTAAAGGAAGAAGTAAGAGTCTTAAGAACAATGGTTAAAGAAGTAAAAGGGAAAACTATTCACATCAGTAACAGTAGTAGTGATAGTTCAGATAGTTCAGATATTCAAAGTGAAAATAAACTAAAAATCATTGGGTATATAGAAGAAGAAAATAAAGATGAAACAAAATTAATAGAAGAAAATCATCAAATAATGAAAGCATTAGAACAAATGAAGAACATTAATGCAATAATAGAAGAAGAACCAGAAAGTGATATAGAAAACAACGAATACAACAACAAATACACTAGGTATGAAGAATCAGATATAGGATCAGAAAATATAGTAAACGAAGATGCCGATAATTATCCAGAAGAAGAAATGATAGACCCCAATTTAGACGTAGTAACTAAAAGAGTACCTACGATTCCACAACATATACCTATAGGCCAACAAGGAGACTTTAAAAAATTTATAGGATCTATGTCTCAAGGATTAAATCCAAATGGATATTTTTTAGACTTAGATAATGTCTATAATGAACAAGAAATAAGTAGACGAATAAATGATTGGAATTTAGGAATGTACATAGCCTTAATGAATTCATCTCACACTGAAAATTTAGATTATATGTATGACCTAATCTCTAAAACAATGATAGGAAAAGTAGGATTTTGGATGGAATCTATAACTCATCAGTTAAGACCACAAATAGAAGCTTGTGCTCATGATTGGAAATCAATGTTATTATTATTCGATATGGTATTAAAAAGAGAATTTTTAGGAGAAAGATGGTTAGTGGCTAGAGAAACAGTATTTGCTGAAAGAAAAGCTGAAATAATAATGAATTTGAATAACATGAAATGTTGTAAAATTAGTAAATTACCAGAATATACTATCAGTTTTACTAAGTTCTTTTATGAAGCTAGGTTTTTACCACAAGAAGGATTGATATACCAACAACTATATTATGACCACTTACCAAACCCATACAACGTAGAAGTTTCAAAAGAATATACTCAATTAGAACCAAAAGAAAATACATTAGGAGAAAGAATTAGAGTACTACGAGCTTATCTTATGCGAAAATGTGAAGAATATAGAGTTCAACAAAAGGTTAAAAAGGATAAGAAACTCGGGTTACGAGAAATATGTGGATTCACGGAAAAACGGTTAGTTTTTGGTTGTGATGATAAAATTAGGAGAAAATATAGACGATATACTCCTAATCGCACTTATAGACATAATCCGACATATAAGAAGTCTTATACTAACAAGTATGATAATGGACGATTTCGACGAAAACGATTTAGACGATATAAAAATAATCCCGAAAATCGGAACAGAGATGATAAATGGCATAAAGAAGATGAATTTTATATTACTGAAACAGAAGGTGAGAACTCAGAAGAATTAGAACCAATAGAATATGAAGATAGTGAAACTAATAACTAATGGTAGCCATATATGTAGAAGCACCGGTAGAATATAAACCTAATAAGATTATAAAACGCCGCATATTTATAGATAGTGGAGCTGATATATGTTTAGCGAAGCAAGATGTACTAGTTCCCCATAAATGGAAAAGATCTAAAGGACATAAGGTCAGAGTTACAGGATTTAATGAACAAATGAAAGAATTAGATATTATAGCCGAAAATATGAGATTAATACTTAACAAGACAATCTTTCGATTACCCATAATTTATCAAGAAAATAATATGAAACAACATATATTATTAGGAAATAATTTTCTTGATTTCTTTAAAGTCCAGCTAATCAAACCTGAAACCATAAGTCTTTTAACTCCTTGTAATAAATGGATTATCCTTAAGCGCGTCCTACCTTTATATCCACTCACAATACATAATATCAAAACAAACAGAGATACTAATTTAGAACTTTTAAAACAAAAATATTTAGACCATTTAAAGATCAACTTTGGAGAAAACCCTATAACGTTGTGGGAAAAAGAAAAGATATATGCTACGATAGAACTCATAAACCCTAATGATGTTGTTCGCACTAGACCAATAAGATATAGTCCTGATGATCAAAAGGAATTTGAAATACAAATAAAAGAATTATTAGACTTAAAATTAATTCAAGAAAGTAAAAGCCCTCATAGTAGCCCGGCATTCTTAGTAAGAAAACATAGCGAACAAAAGAGAGGCAAAGCAAGAATGGTAATAGATTATCGAGAACTAAATAAGAAAACGATTTTTGATGGATATTTTTTACCTTATAAGAGAAATTTAATTAATAGATTATCAGGAAAAAAGTGGTTTAGTAAATTTGATTGTAAAAGTGGCTTTTGGCAAATTAAGCTTACTAAAGAATCAAGACCTTTAACAGCATTTAGTGCACCACAAGGACATTATGAATGGATTGTGTTACCTTTTGGTTTGAAAAATGCACCCCAGATATTTCAACGACGAATGGATACGATATTTAGAAAATTAAATGACTTCTGTGTAGTTTATGTCGATGATATATTAATCTATAGCAATAATAAAGCAGACCATTTACAGCACCTAGATGCATTTATAAAAACAGTACGACAACATGGAATCCTTTTATCTGAAAAGAAATCAGAAATCTTTAAAAATAAAATAGATCCCCTACCAGAATTGAACAAAAGAAGGCATTGGCAAAGTTTTTTCAATTGCTATAATTTTGTTGTTAAACCTATCTCTGGAAAACGAAATATCTTAGCTGATTTTTTGAGCAGGAATGGAGATAATGATCCAGCGAATATCAGAAATCAGAAATCAGAACCGCCAGATGCTGGCAATGATCAGAAATCATGAGAACTTTCTAGACAACCTTGAGGAAGAACTCAAGAAACTCCAGTCTCAGAACAATCAGAATATACGAACCATGACTCCTAGATCATCTTATGAGTTGTTAGGAGATCTTCATAAGAAGCCAATTGAGCTGCCAACTTCATCTAGTGGACTCTCAGGAGCCACCACCTTGAACCATTCTAAGCTGATTAATCAGAACTCATCAGAAATCACAACCTCCCAGGTTATACAATTCCCTCCAGAAATGACAGAAGCATATAAGAATATCATGAAATTTTTTACATATAAGAAGAGTCAAACCGTATATAGAACCATTAAGATGACCAAATACCCTAGGTATATATGCTCAGAAGACTGCAGTCCAGATGTTGTTCAGAAACTATTTCGATATGGATTTCTGGACAAAGTCATGACTGATGAGAGCCTTAATAGTGTTTCAAAACTCCCATCTATCATACCTAGATCCATTGACGAACTTGGATTAAGATTTGGAAGAGGAATATTTTGTGTTCAAATTTTTGATGCTGCTATGGACTTAGAAGGGAAACCGATAATAATTGCTCAGATTTTTAAGACTGGTAGAAACACTAAGATTGATGTAGATAATTCCGACCATCAATGGGACATTCCATGCAAATTAGAAAATTTTAAATCTTGGTTAGGAGAAAAACGAGCACATGGAATCCATACGATCAAATGTAGACTCGAAGACTATATACCCTAGGTATATATGCTCAGAAGACTGCAGTCCAGATGTTGTTCAGAAACTATTTCGATATGGATTTCTGGACAAAGTCATGACTGATGAGAGCCTTAATAGTGTTTCAAAACTCCCATCTATCATACCTAGATCCATTGACGAACTTGGATTAAGATTTGGAAGAGGAATATTTTGTGTTCAAATTTTTGATGCTGCTATGGACTTAGAAGGGAAACCGATAATAATTGCTCAGATTTTTAAGACTGGTAGAAACACTAAGATTGATGTAGATAATTCCGACCATCAATGGGACATTCCATGCAAATTAGAAAATTTTAAATCTTGGTTAGGAGAAAAACGAGCACATGGAATCCATACGATCAAATGTAGACTCGAAGACTATATTAGAAATAAAAAGGTGGCTATAATAGCCAGATCGAATCATGGAGAAGTTGAAGAAATGATAACTATCAACTATTTAATGGAAATGGGTGATGAAACGAGTCAACAAATTTTGATAGAAATGCATACGAAATTGATGGATAAGAAATATAAACATAGTTCAGATACATTAGCCCATTATGAATCTATATATGGCCCAAGAAAATCATGTTTAATTAGAATTGAGCCCATAAGACCTGAGCCCATGAATATTGACTCCATAAGGCCCAAAGAAGAAGCCCATCCAGGAAAAGAGGAGGATCCATTTATTTAGAAAATGAGATAAAAATGGATAAGAAAAATAAGAAATATAAGAACGAGGTGTCAATACCTAAAGAAAAGGTGGCAATAAGATCAACACGTGGCAAGACATATGAAGAGACATGTGTCCAAAGAAGAAGCATGAGGTGGAAACATTAGAGATTAGTGGCAAGATGTAAAGCTTGAGGTGGAAGAGCAAAATAAGAAGCATTCGACACGTGTAACCTAAAAGTTTGTACTTTTAACTTTTGTGATGATGTAATCTCCTTTTTGGTAATTTCACCTTTGATCTTCTACCTATATAAGGAGAAGACATATGATGTATGAGACATAACTTGCTTTGAGCAATAAAAGCTTTCTTTCTCTCTATATCCATGGCTTTCTAAACTTCCCCTTTTAGCATCCATAGTTGTTAACTACTTAAGTTTAACTTCCGTATAGCATATTAGTTTAAAAAGATCCAGAGTTATAAAGCAACAATAGTTAGCCTTCAGACGACTCCAAGAGGTGTGTAGAGATGCTGGAACACAGCCATAACCCATGATGATAATGAGAGGGTGTCAGGCAGAGTTCAGAAGTCTCCACTGAGGATTGCTTTGAAAGGTATACTAGAGTTCCTCTATAACTCTTGTTCTAATTAAATTAATTTGTTATCATTAGTTACACTTAAAAGTTTAATATATTATGGATGTTAAATTTCATTTAACAATGTTTACTTCAGCAGTCGTTTGTCTTCCTACCCTTTTTAGGGTCATAAGAGCGATCCTGCACACATTATACACATCAGAAAAAACGGTCCACATAAAATGGTATCAGAGCTTTCAAAGGATCTCACAAATAGTTAGAACTTTTTGAAATCACTATGTCATCTTCATATACCAGTATGTTTGCATCACAGCTTAATATTCATAGGAAAGCAGTTTATAAAATTACAAGCGGCATAATTGAATTAGATTTAAGCAATAGTTTAGAAATTTCTATTCTATTAGGCAAATTAATTATATTATTAGAATATTACCAACATCTCCTTAATATAGGAACTAGTGATCTAAATAGACATATAATGTTAATAAGAAAAGTAGAAATGTCTAATTAATTTCACAATCGTGATTTTTCAGAATTATACACACTAGATAATGGATATACCAGTTGAAAGTCTTAGGATTATTGCTGAAAAACCATTAATTTATAATCAGGATATCAATCAACATATTATAAGTTGTAGAAGAGCATTACAAATTATGGAATTAAAAGATAGACAATTAGAAGTAGCACAAGGTGCTTTAGATGCTAAGCGTATTGAAAAGATAAAATTACAAAAAAGAGTTTTTGACTTAGAAGATGAAGTAAAACGATTAGAAGAAAAACATAGAGAGCAAGAAGAGACAATAGAAATTCAAAAACAAATAATTACTGAAAGTTACAGACATATTCAAGCTTTAATCAATGGAAGAGAATAAAGAAATAACAGAACAAACCCATACAGAAAATACTAATATCTACTATCAAATGGATACTTATGAAGGTGGTATAACTCAAACTTTAAGTTTTAAACCAGATATTTATCAGAAAATACAAGATGAAACTGAAGAGCTATCTGTAAATAAGATATTTAAAACAAAATGGTTTGAGAGAAATAAAAATATACGATATATTGTTCAGAAGCATGAGAATATTATAGATACAACTACTATAAATGGTAGAGCAAGGATAAATTTAATAACAAATGACGTAATAAAAAGAGAATTATCCAAATTATCACATAAAGAAGCAAAGAAATATAGGAATATTTACTTTGGAGGAATAGAATTCACTATAAAAGCATATTTTCAGAAAAATATCGATACTCCTATTCAAATATATGTATTAGATGATAGAATATTAGATAATATCCAAGATGCCTTAATAGCAGTAGTAAGAGGAAACTTAATTTATCAGAAACTTAAATTCACAATTCAACCAGATTTTAGTATCTCATTAGAAGATAAACATAAAGATCTAGCTTTAACACTCTATTATAAATTAGAAGGAATAAGAATGCCCCCAGGAAGTAAAGTAATTAGTATAGAAACAAAAATGATATATGCCCTTACAGGTAATCATCATATCAGAAAACAAAATGATAGGGATATATTAGTACCAAAATTATATCAGGAAATATTAGAACCACTAGAACATAAGGAAAATTCCATCATAACAATACCAGACGAAATATGTATAGATTTTAATTCTAGAAAACTACAACCAATCCAGAAATTATTACCTAGGATAGAAGGAGGAAGGTTAAGTTTTAAGAAAGAAATAATAAGACAACCGAGAACATTAGATTTATTACATACATATTATGAAGATAAGTTACGAATAAAAGTAATATTATTTAATGAGCTACGAGCAACTGACTGTATAGCTGAAATTAATACAGGAACCAAAAGTTTAGTACATATTAGCCAAATAAATGAGAATAAATGTGAACTAATCGAACCACAAACTTATAACTGTCCAAATAGTACAAGAGAAATAATCATAACTAAAAGCATAAGAATTAGATTTAAAATTCAAGATCTAGAATATGAGATAATTGTAGGAGTAACAGAATATGATAGTACATATGCACTATTATTAGGATACGACTTTTTAAATAAAATAAAATATAAGATAAATAATGAAGGAATTACGATAGAGGACCAAAACAAAATACGGTATATAAATAAAATATGAACATACGACAACAACTTGATAAAAAAGAGAAAAAATTACAAATAATAAAAACTATTATGGCAGAGACAATCATAGAATCTCAAATAAAATATTTAGAAATTGAATCTAAACAACAGAGACTAGAATGTGAAATCAAACAATTAAACTCTTTATTAGAACCACCTAAGAAAGAATGGATCAAACTTGAAGACGGATGGATAAAAAGAATCTACAAAGATGAGTGATCCTAACCAAAAATTGGACCAAATATGGATAGAGATTGTAGCAAAAGAACAATTAAAGAATACTCTTAGTTTAATACAAGAAAACCATATTCAAATCCAAGAAATGATAACACATGAATTAACAAAACTGTGGAATACATCGGAAATACCAACGTTTAAGATAATTTTGGAAAAATTAAACATGTTAGTAGCTAATATAGACAAAAGAAAAAGACCCATAGAAGAAAGCTGTAGCATTACCTCAGGAGAAAATCTAAACATTACTATAACACAAACTAAAACTCCAGAAATAGTACCCATAGATGCTTGGAGACGAAGCAAGGACCCAATAATGATGGATATAAGTGAAATAAAACCTAAAATCCCTACAACCGTAAATAAAACCTTAGATCTGTTAACCGATTTACACAAAAAAGGACAATTCTAATCTAATGGCCGAACAAGAACATAGTGTAATAACATTTCTTAAAAATCACGCCCAAGAAATTATTGAAAAGGAAAAATACAAATATGAACCGCTAAAAAACAGCAAACTCAAAGACAATGATGCTAAACCATCCAATGTAGACGTAAGCACCGAAGCCGAATACCTTCAACTAAAAATCGAAAAACAACATAAAGAAATCAAAGACCTACAAAAAGAAAACATAAAATTAGTCATAAATTCGAGTACAGAATGGGTCGAAAAATATAAAAAATATAAACACAAATTTAAAAATACTAAAAAAGAATTAAAAGAAACAAAGCTAGAATTAAAACAAACAAAAACAGAGCTAATCCACATTACAGATGAATTAAAAGAATTAAAGGAAGAAGTAAGAGTCTTAAGAACAATGGTTAAAGAAGTAAAAGGGAAAACTATTCACATCAGTAACAGTAGTAGTGATAGTTCAGATAGTTCAGATATTCAAAGTGAAAATAAACTAAAAATCATTGGGTATATAGAAGAAGAAAATAAAGATGAAACAAAATTAATAGAAGAAAATCATCAAATAATGAAAGCATTAGAACAAATGAAGAACATTAATGCAATAATAGAAGAAGAACCAGAAAGTGATATAGAAAACAACGAATACAACAACAAATACACTAGGTATGAAGAATCAGATATAGGATCAGAAAATATAGTAAACGAAGATGCCGATAATTATCCAGAAGAAGAAATGATAGACCCCAATTTAGACGTAGTAACTAAAAGAGTACCTACGATTCCACAACATATACCTATAGGCCAACAAGGAGACTTTAAAGAATTTATAGGATCTATGTCTCAAGGATTAAATCCAAATGGATATTTTTTAGACTTAGATAATGTCTATGATGAACAAGAAATAAGTAGACGAATAAATGATTGGAATTTAGGAATGTACATAGCCTTAATGAATTCATCTCACACTGAAAATTTAGATTATATGTATGACCTAATCTCTAAAACAATGATAGGAAAAGTAGGATTTTGGATGGAATCTATAACTCATCAGTTAAGACCACAAATAGAAGCTTGTGCTCATGATTGGAAATCAATGTTATTATTATTCGATATGGTATTAAAAAGAGAATTTTTAGGAGAAAGATGGTTAGTGGCTAGAGAAACAGTATTTGCTGAAAGAAAAGCTGAAATAATAATGAATTTGAATAACATGAAATGTTGTAAAATTAGTAAATTACCAGAATATACTATCAGTTTTACTAAGTTCTTTTATGAAGCTAGGTTTTTACCACAAGAAGGATTGATATACCAACAACTATATTATGACCACTTACCAAACCCATACAACGTAGAAGTTTCAAAAGAATATACTCAATTAGAACCAAAAGAAAATACATTAGGAGAAAGAATTAGAGTACTACGAGCTTATCTTATGCGAAAATGTGAAGAATATAGAGTTCAACAAAAGGTTAAAAAGGATAAGAAACTCGGGTTACGAGAAATATGTGGATTCACGGAAAAACGGTTAGTTTTTGGTTGTGATGATAAAATTAGGAGAAAATATAGACGATATACTCCTAATCGCACTTATAGACATAATCCGACATATAAGAAGTCTTATACTAACAAGTATGATAATGGACGATTTCGACGAAAACGATTTAGACGATATAAAAATAATCCCGAAAATCGGAACAGATTTAGATATAAACGAAAATTTAGGAAAAGACGAGAAAGACCACTAAGGGATAAAAATACTAAACTTACAGAATGTAAATGTTGGAATTGTAATGAGAAAGGACATTATGCTAATAAATGCCCTAAATTAAAACAAAAAGGTGTCAAATATATAGGAACAACAGAATTTATAATGAGTCTAGAACAAATAAGAGCCAGCGATGATAAATGGCATAAAGAAGATGAATTTTATATTACTGAAACAGAAGGTGAGAACTCAGAAGAATTAGAACCAATAGAATATGAAGATAGTGAAACTAATAACTAATGGTAGCCATATATGTAGAAGCACCGGTAGAATATAAACCTAATAAGATTATAAAACGCCGCATATTTATAGATAGTGGAGCTGATATATGTTTAGCGAAGCAAGATGTACTAGTTCCCCATAAATGGAAAAGATCTAAAGGACATAAGGTCAGAGTTACAGGATTTAATGAACAAATGAAAGAATTAGATATTATAGCCGAAAATATGAGATTAATACTTAACAAGACAATCTTTCGATTACCCATAATTTATCAAGAAAATAATATGAAACAACATATATTATTAGGAAATAATTTTCTTGATTTCTTTAAAGTCCAGCTAATCAAACCTGAAACCATAAGTCTTTTAACTCCTTGTAATAAATGGATTATCCTTAAGCGCGTCCTACCTTTATATCCACTCACAATACATAATATCAAAACAAACAGAGATACTAATTTAGAACTTTTAAAACAAAAATATTTAGACCATTTAAAGATCAACTTTGGAGAAAACCCTATAACGTTGTGGGAAAAAGAAAAGATATATGCTACGATAGAACTCATAAACCCTAATGATGTTGTTCGCACTAGACCAATAAGATATAGTCCTGATGATCAAAAGGAATTTGAAATACAAATAAAAGAATTATTAGACTTAAAATTAATTCAAGAAAGTAAAAGCCCTCATAGTAGCCCGGCATTCTTAGTAAGAAAACATAGCGAACAAAAGAGAGGCAAAGCAAGAATGGTAATAGATTATCGAGAACTAAATAAGAAAACGATTTTTGATGGATATTTTTTACCTTATAAGAGAAATTTAATTAATAGATTATCAGGAAAAAAGTGGTTTAGTAAATTTGATTGTAAAAGTGGCTTTTGGCAAATTAAGCTTACTAAAGAATCAAGACCTTTAACAGCATTTAGTGCACCACAAGGACATTATGAATGGATTGTGTTACCTTTTGGTTTGAAAAATGCACCCCAGATATTTCAACGACGAATGGATACGATATTTAGAAAATTAAATGACTTCTGTGTAGTTTATGTCGATGATATATTAATCTATAGCAATAATATAGCAGACCATTTACAGCACCTAGATGCATTTATAAAAACAGTACGACAACATGGAATCCTTTTATCTGAAAAGAAATCAGAAATCTTTAAAAATAAAATAGAATATTTAGGATATATAATAGATAGTGAAGGATTACAACTACAAGATCATATCGTAACTAGAATCGAAAATTTTAAAGAAAAATTAGATACTAAGAAAGAAGTACAACAATTTCTAGGAATAATAAATTATGCATCAGATTATATAAAAGACTTACCAAAATTACGACAACCCTTGCAAGAGCTAATTAAGAAACATAAAGTATTTGAATGGACGACAACTCACACTGATACTATAAGAAAAATAAAAGAAGCAGTAAAAGTTCTTCCAAAATTAAGACTACCTAAAGATAATGATCAATTAGAATTATATACAGATGCTAGTGATATCGGGTGGGGAGCAGTACTCATCGCATATAGAAAAGAAGATATAGACAAAGAAACTCCTTTAATATGTGGCTATAGATCAGGAACTTGGAAACCCTCAGAGAAAAATTATCATATCAATGAAAAAGAATTACTAGCTGTTAAAAATGGAATTAAAGGATTTAGGTATCATTTGTTACCCATAGAATTTATCATAAGAACAGATAATACACAAGTAGGAGCATTTATCAGAAATAAAATAGATCCCCTACCAGAATTGAACAAAAGAAGGCATTGGCAAAGTTTTTCCAATTGCTATAATTTTGTTGTTAAACCTATCTCTGGAAAACGAAATATCTTAGCTGATTTTTTGAGCAGGAATGGAGATAATGATCCAGCGAATATCAGAAATCAGAAATCAGAACCGCCAGATGCTGGCAATGATCAGAAATCATGAGAACTTTCTAGACAACCTTGAGGAAGAACTCAAGAAACTCCAGTCTCAGAACAATCAGAATATACGAACCATGACTCCTAGATCATCTTATGAGTTGTTAGGAGATCTTCATAAGAAGCCAATTGAGCTGCCAACTTCATCTAGTGGACTCTCAGGAGCCACCACCTTGAACCATTCTAAGCTGATTAATCAGAACTCATCAGAAATCACAACCTCCCAGGTTATACAATTCCCTCCAGAAATGACAGAAGCATATAAGAATATCATGAAATTTTTTACATATAAGAAGAGTCAAACCGTATATAGAACCATTAAGATGACCAAATACCCTAGGTATATATGCTCAGAAGACTGCAGTCCAGATGTTGTTCAGAAACTATTTCGATATGGATTTCTGGACAAAGTCATGACTGATGAGAGCCTTAATAGTGTTTCAAAACTCCCATCTATCATACCTAGATCCATTGACGAACTTGGATTAAGATTTGGAAGAGGAATATTTTGTGTTCAAATTTTTGATGCTGCTATGGACTTAGAAGGGAAACCGATAATAATTGCTCAGATTTTTAAGACTGGTAGAAACACTAAGATTGATGTAGATAATTCCGACCATCAATGGGACATTCCATGCAAATTAGAAAATTTTAAATCTTGGTTAGGAGAAAAACGAGCACATGGAATCCATACGATCAAATGTAGACTCGAAGACTATATTAGAAATAAAAAGGTGGCTATAATAGCCAGATCGAATCATGGAGAAGTTGAAGAAATGATAACTATCAACTATTTAATGGAAATGGGTGATGAAACGAGTCAACAAATTTTGATAGAAATGCATACGAAATTGATGGATAAGAAATATAAACATAGTTCAGATACATTAGCCCATTATGAATCTATATATGGCCCAAGAAAATCATGTTTAATTAGAATTGAGCCCATAAGACCTGAGCCCATGAATATTGACTCCATAAGGCCCAAAGAAGAAGCCCATCCAGGAAAAGAGGAGGATCCATTTATTTAGAAAATGAGATAAAAATGGATAAGAAAAATAAGAAATATAAGAACGAGGTGTCAATACCTAAAGAAAAGGTGGCAATAAGATCAACACGTGGCAAGACATATGAAGAGACATGTGTCCAAAGAAGAAGCATGAGGTGGAAACATTAGAGATTAGTGGCAAGATGTAAAGCTTGAGGTGGAAGAGCAAAATAAGAAGCATTCGACACGTGTAACCTAAAAGTTTGTACTTTTAACTTTTGTGATGATGTAATCTCCTTTTTGGTAATTTCACCTTTGATCTTCTACCTATATAAGGAGAAGACATATGATGTATGAGACATAACTTGCTTTGAGCAATAAAAGCTTTCTTTCTCTCTATATCCATGGCTTTCTAAACTTCCCCTTTTAGCATCCATAGTTGTTAACTACTTAAGTTTAACTTCCGTATAGCATATTAGTTTAAAAAGATCCAGAGTTATAAAGCAACAATAGTTAGCCTTCAGACGACTCCAAGAGGTGTGTAGAGATGCTGGAACACAGCCATAACCCATGATGATAATGAGAGGGTGTCAGGCAGAGTTCAGAAGTCTCCACTGAGGATTGCTTTGAAAGGTATACTAGAGTTCCTCTATAACTCTTGTTCTAATTAAATTAATTTGTTATCATTAGTTACACTTAAAAGTTTAATATATTATGGATGTTAAATTTCATTTAACAATGTTTACTTCAGCAGTCGTTTGTCTTCCTACCCTTTTTAGGGTCATAAGAGCGATCCTGCACACATTATACACATCAGAAAAAACGGTCCACATAAAATGGTATCAGAGCTTTCAAAGGATCTCACAAATAGTTAGAACTTTTTGAAATCACTATGTCATCTTCATATACCAGTATGTTTGCATCACAGCTTAATATTCATAGGAAAGCAGTTTATAAAATTACAAGCGGCATAATTGAATTAGATTTAAGCAATAGTTTAGAAATTTCTATTCTATTAGGCAAATTAATTATATTATTAGAATATTACCAACATCTCCTTAATATAGGAACTAGTGATCTAAATAGGCATATAATGTTAATAAGAAAAGTAGAAATGATTAAATGTCTAATTAATTTCACAATCGTGATTTTTCAGAATTATACACACTAGATAATGGATATACCAGTTGAAAGTCTTAGGATTATTGCTGAAAAACCATTAATTTATAATCAGGATATCAATCAACATATTATAAGTTGTAGAAGAGCATTACAAATTATGGAATTAAAAGATAGACAATTAGAAGTAGCACAAGGTGCTTTAGATGCTAAGCGTATTGAAAAGATAAAATTACAAAAAAGAGTTTTTGACTTAAAAGATGAAGTAAAACGATTAGAAGAAAAACATAGAGAGCAAGAAGAGACAATAGAAATTCAAAAACAAATAATTACTGAAAGTTACAGACATATTCAAGCTTTAATCAATGGAAGAGAATAAAGAAATAACAGAACAAACCCATATCTTCTTGATAAATTATGGGTAATCGAAAGATTGTCTTGTTAAGTATTAATCTCATATTTTCGGCTATAATATCTAATTCTTTCATTTGTTCATTAAATCCTGTAACTCTGACCTTATGTCCTTTAGATCTTTTCCATTTATGGGGAACTAGTACATCTTGCTTCGCTAAACATATATCAGCTCCACTATCTATAAATATGCGGCGTTTTATAATCTTATTAGGTTTATATTCTACCGGTGCTTCTACATATATGGCTACCATTAGTTATTAGTTTCACTATCTTCATATTCTATTGGTTCTAATTCTTCTGAGTTCTCACCTTCTGTTTCAGTAATATAAAATTCATCTTCTTTATGCCATTTATCATCGCTGGCTCTTATTTGTTCTAGACTCATTATAAATTCTGTTGTTCCTATATATTTGACACCTTTTTGTTTTAATTTAGGGCATTTATTAGCATAATGTCCTTTCTCATTACAATTCCAACATTTACATTCTGTAAGTTTAGTATTTTTATCCCTTAGTGGTCTTTCTCGTCTTTTCCTAAATTTTCGTTTATATCTAAATCTGTTCCGATTTTCGGGATTATTTTTATATCGTCTAAATCGTTTTCGTCGAAATCGTCCATTATCATACTTGTTAGTATAAGACTTCTTATATGTCGGATTATGTCTATAAGTGCGATTAGGAGTATATCGTCTATATTTTCTCCTAATTTTATCATCACAACCAAAAACTAACCGTTTTTTCCGTGAATCCACATATTTCTCGTAACCCGAGTTTCTTATCCTTTTTAACCTTTTGTTGAACTCTATATTCTTCACATTTTCGCATAAGATAAGCTCGTAGTACTCTAATTCTTTCTCCTAATGTATTTTCTTTTGGTTCTAATTGAGTATATTCTTTTGAAACTTCTACGTTGTATGGGTTTGGTAAGTGGTCATAATATAGTTGTTGGTATATCAATCCTTCTTGTGGTAAAAACCTAGCTTCATAAAAGAACTTAGTAAAACTGATAGTATATTCTGGTAATTTACTAATTTTACAACATTTCATGTTATTCAAATTCATTATTATTTCAGCTTTTCTTTCAGCAAATACTGTTTCTCTAGCCACTAACCATCTTTCTCCTAAAAATTCTCTTTTTAATACCATATCGAATAATAATAACATTGATTTCCAATCATGAGCACAAGCTTCTATTTGTGGTCTTAACTGATGAGTTATAGATTCCATCCAAAATCCTACTTTTCCTATCATTGTTTTAGAGATTAGGTCATACATATAATCTAAATTTTCAGTGTGAGATGAATTCATTAAGGCTATGTACATTCCTAAATTCCAATCATTTATTCGTCTACTTATTTCTTGTTCATCATAGACATTATCCAAGTCTAAAAAATATCCATTTGGATTTAATCCTTGAGACATAGATCCTATAAATTCTTTAAAGTCTCCTTGTTGGCCTATAGGTATATGTTGTGGAATCGTAGGTACTCTTTTAGTTACTACGTCTAAATTGGGGTCTATCATTTCTTCTTCTGGATAATTATCGGCATCTTCGTTTACTATATTTTCTGATCCTATATCTGATTCTTCATACCTAGTGTATTTGTTGTTGTATTCGTTGTTTTCTATATCACTTTCTGGTTCTTCTTCTATTATTGCATTAATGTTCTTCATTTGTTCTAATGCTTTCATTATTTGATGATTTTCTTCTATTAATTTTGTTTCATCTTTATTTTCTTCTTCTATATACCCAATGATTTTTAGTTTATTTTCACTTTGAATATCTGAACTATCTGAACTATCACTACTACTGTTACTGATGTGAATAGTTTTCCCTTTTACTTCTTTAACCATTGTTCTTAAGACTCTTACTTCTTCCTTTAATTCTTTTAATTCATCTGTAATGTGGATTAGCTCTGTTTTTGTTTGTTTTAATTCTAGCTTTGTTTCTTTTAATTCTTTTTTAGTATTTTTAAATTTGTGTTTATATTTTTTATATTTTTCGACCCATTCTGTACTCGAATTTATGACTAATTTTATGTTTTCTTTTTGTAGGTCTTTGATTTCTTTATGTTGTTTTTCGATTTTTAGTTGAAGGTATTCGGCTTCGGTGCTTACGTCTACATTGGATGGTTTAGCATCATTGTCTTTGAGTTTGCTGTTTTTTAGCGGTTCATATTTGTATTTTTCCTTTTCAATAATTTCTTGGGCGTGATTTTTAAGAAATGTTATTACACTATGTTCTTGTTCGGCCATTAGATTAGAATTGTCCTTTTTTGTGTAAATCGGTTAACAGATCTAAGGTTTTATTTACGGTTGTAGGGATTTTAGGTTTTATTTCACTTATATCCATCATTATTGGGTCCTTGCTTCGTCTCCAAGCATCTATGGGTACTATTTCTGGAGTTTTAGTTTGTGTTATAGTAATGTTTAGATTTTCTCCTGAGGTAATGCTACAGCTTTCTTCTATGGGTCTTTTTCTTTTGTCTATATTAGCTACTAACATGTTTAATTTTTCCAAAATTATCTTAAACGTTGGTATTTCCGATGTATTCCACAGTTTTGTTAATTCATGTGTTATCATTTCTTGGATTTGAATATGGTTTTCTTGTATTAAACTAAGAGTATTCTTTAATTGTTCTTTTGCTACAATCTCTATCCATATTTGGTCCAATTTTTGGTTAGGATCACTCATCTTTGTAGATTCTTTTTATCCATCCGTCTTCAAGTTTGATCCATTCTTTCTTAGGTGGTTCTAATAAAGAGTTTAATTGTTTGATTTCACATTCTAGTCTCTGTTGTTTAGATTCAATTTCTAAATATTTTATTTGAGATTCTATGATTGTCTCTGCCATAATAGTTTTTATTATTTGTAATTTTTTCTCTTTTTTATCAAGTTGTTGTCGTATGTTCATATTTTATTTATATACCGTATTTTGTTTTGGTCCTCTATCGTAATTCCTTCATTATTTATCTTATATTTTATTTTATTTAAAAAGTCGTATCCTAATAATAGTGCATATGTACTATCATATTCTGTTACTCCTACAATTATCTCATATTCTAGATCTTGAATTTTAAATCTAATTCTTATGCTTTTAGTTATGATTATTTCTCTTGTACTATTTGGACAGTTATAAGTTTGTGGTTCGATTAGTTCACATTTATTCTCATTTATTTGGCTAATATGTACTAAACTTTTGGTTCCTGTATTAATTTCAGCTATACAGTCAGTTGCTCGTAGCTCATTAAATAATATTACTTTTATTCGTAACTTATCTTCATAATATGTATGTAATAAATCTAATGTTCTCGGTTGTCTTATTATTTCTTTCTTAAAACTTAACCTTCCTCCTTCTATCCTAGGTAATAATTTCTGGATTGGTTGTAGTTTTCTAGAATTAAAATCTATACATATTTCGTCTGGTATTGTTATGATGGAATTTTCCTTATGTTCTAGTGGTTCTAATATTTCCTGATATAATTTTGGTACTAATATATCCCTATCATTTTGTTTTCTGATATGATGATTACCTGTAAGGGCATATATCATTTTTGTTTCTATACTAATTACTTTACTTCCTGGGGGCATTCTTATTCCTTCTAATTTATAATAGAGTGTTAAAGCTAGATCTTTATGTTTATCTTCTAATGAGATACTAAAATCTGGTTGAATTGTGAATTTAAGTTTCTGATAAATTAAGTTTCCTCTTACTACTGCTATTAAGGCATCTTGGATATTATCTAATATTCTATCATCTAATACATATATTTGAATAGGAGTATCGATATTTTTCTGAAAATATGCTTTTATAGTGAATTCTATTCCTCCAAAGTAAATATTCCTATATTTCTTTGCTTCTTTATGTGATAATTTGGATAATTCTCTTTTTATTACGTCATTTGTTATTAAATTTATCCTTGCTCTACCATTTATAGTAGTTGTATCTATAATATTCTCATGCTTCTGAACAATATATCGTATATTTTTATTTCTCTCAAACCATTTTGTTTTAAATATCTTATTTACAGATAGCTCTTCAGTTTCATCTTGTATTTTCTGATAAATATCTGGTTTAAAACTTAAAGTTTGAGTTATACCACCTTCATAAGTATCCATTTGATAGTAGATATTAGTATTTTCTGTATGGGTTTGTTCTGTTATTTCTTTATTCTCTTCCATTGATTAAAGCTTGAATATGTCTGTAACTTTCAGTAATTATTTGTTTTTGAATTTCTATTGTCTCTTCTTGCTCTCTATGTTTTTCTTCTAATCGTTTTACTTCATCTTCTAAGTCAAAAACTCTTTTTTGTAATTTTATCTTTTCAATACGCTTAGCATCTAAAGCACCTTGTGCTACTTCTAATTGTCTATCTTTTAATTCCATAATTTGTAATGCTCTTCTACAACTTATAATATGTTGATTGATATCCTGATTATAAATTAATGGTTTTTCAGCAATAATCCTAAGACTTTCAACTGGTATATCCATTATCTAGTGTGTATAATTCTGAAAAATCACGATTGTGAAATTAATTAGACATTTAATCATTTCTACTTTTCTTATTAACATTATATGCCTATTTAGATCACTAGTTCCTATATTAAGGAGATGTTGGTAATATTCTAATAATATAATTAATTTGCCTAATAGAATAGAAATTTCTAAACTATTGCTTAAATCTAATTCAATTATGCCGCTTGTAATTTTATCAACTGCTTTCCTATGAATATTAAGCTGTGATGCAAACATACTGGTATATGAAGATGACATAGTGATTTCAAAAAGTTCTAACTATTTGTGAGATCCTTTGAAAGCTCTGATACCATTTTATGTGGACCGTTTTTTCTGATGTGTATAATGTGTGCAGGATCGCTCTTATGACCCTAAAAAGGGTAGGAAGACAAACGACTGCTGAAGTAAACATTGTTAAATGAAATTTAACATCCATAATATATTAAACTTTTAAGTGTAACTAATGATAACAAATTAATTTAATTAGAACAAGAGTTATAGAGGAACTCTAGTATACCTTTCAAAGCAATCCTCAGTGGAGACTTCTGAACTCTGCCTGACACCCTCTCATTATCATCATGGGTTATGGCTGTGTTCCAGCATCTCTACACACCTCTTGGAGTCGTCTGAAGGCTAACTATTGTTGCTTTATAACTCTGGATCTTTTTAAACTAATATGCTATACGGAAGTTAAACTTAAGTAGTTAACAACTATGGATGCTAAAAGGGGAAGTTTAGAAAGCCATGGATATAGAGAGAAAGAAAGCTTTTATTGCTCAAAGCAAGTTATGTCTCATACATCATATGTCTTCTCCTTATATAGGTAGAAGATCAAAGGTGAAATTACAAAAAAGGAGATTACATCATCACAAAAGTTAAAAGTACAAACTTTTAGGTTACACGTGTCGAATGCTTCTTATTTTGCTCTTCCACCTCAAGCTTTACATCTTGCCACTAATCTCTAATGTTTCCACCTCATGCTTCTTCTTTGGACACATGTCTCTTCATATCTTCATGTCTTGCCACGTGTTGATCTTATTGCCACCTTTTCTTTAGGTATTGACACCTCGTTCTTATATTTCTTATTTTTCTTATCCATTTTTATCTCATTTTCTAAATAAATGGATCCTCCTCTTTTCCTGGATGGGCTTCTTCTTTGGGCCTTATGGAGTCAATATTCATGGGCTCAGGTCTTATGGGCTCAATTCTAATTAAACATGATTTTCTTGGGCCATATATAGATTCATAATGGGCTAATGTATCTGAACTATGTTTATATTTCTTATCCATCAATTTCGTATGCATTTCTATCAAAATTTGTTGACTCGTTTCATCACCCATTTCCATTAAATAGTTGATAGTTATCATTTCTTCAACTTCTCCATGATTCGATCTGGCTATTATAGCCACCTTTTTATTTCTAATATAGTCTTCGAGTCTACATTTGATCGTATGGATTCCATGTGCTCGTTTTTCTCCTAACCAAGATTTAAAATTTTCTAATTTGCATGGAATGTCCCATTGATGGTCGGAATTATCTACATCAATCTTAGTGTTTCTACCAGTCTTAAAAATCTGAGCAATTATTATCGGTTTCCCTTCTAAGTCCATAGCAGCATCAAAAATTTGAACACAAAATATTCCTCTTCCAAATCTTAATCCAAGTTCGTCAATGGATCTAGGTATGATAGATGGGAGTTTTGAAACACTATTAAGGCTCTCATCAGTCATGACTTTGTCCAGAAATCCATATCGAAATAGTTTCTGAACAACATCTGGACTGCAGTCTTCTGAGCATATATACCTAGGGTATTTGGTCATCTTAATGGTTCTATATACGGTTTGACTCTTCTTATATGTAAAAAATTTCATGATATTCTTATATGCTTCTGTCATTTCTGGAGGGAATTGTATAACCTGGGAGGTTGTGATTTCTGATGAGTTCTGATTAATCAGCTTAGAATGGTTCAAGGTGGTGGCTCCTGAGAGTCCACTAGATGAAGTTGGCAGCTCAATTGGCTTCTTATGAAGATCTCCTAACAACTCATAAGATGATCTAGGAGTCATGGTTCGTATATTCTGATTGTTCTGAGACTGGAGTTTCTTGAGTTCTTCCTCAAGGTTGTCTAGAAAGTTCTCATGATTTCTGATCATTGCCAGCATCTGGCGGTTCTGATTTCTGATTTCTGATATTCGCTGGATCATTATCTCCATTCCTGCTCAAAAAATCAGCTAAGATATTTCGTTTTCCAGAGATAGGTTTAACAACAAAATTATAGCAATTGAAAAAACTTTGCCAATGCCTTCTTTTGTTCAATTCTGGTAGGGGATCTATTTTATTTCTGATAAATGCTCCTACTTGTGTATTATCTGTTCTTATGATAAATTCTATGGGTAACAAATGATACCTAAATCCTTTAATTCCATTTTTAACAGCTAGTAATTCTTTTTCATTGATATGATAATTTTTCTCTGAGGGTTTCCAAGTTCCTGATCTATAGCCACATATTAAAGGAGTTTCTTTGTCTATATCTTCTTTTCTATATGCGATGAGTACTGCTCCCCACCCGATATCACTAGCATCTGTATATAATTCTAATTGATCATTATCTTTAGGTAGTCTTAATTTTGGGAGAACTTTTACTGCTTCTTTTATTTTTCTTATAGTATCAGTGTGAGTTGTCGTCCATTCAAATACTTTATGTTTCTTAATTAGCTCTTGCAAGGGTTGTCGTAATTTTGGTAAGTCTTTTATATAATCTGATGCATAATTTATTATTCCTAGAAATTGTTGTACTTCTTTCTTAGTATCTAATTTTTCTTTAAAATTTTCGATTCTAGTTACGATATGATCTTGTAGTTGTAATCCTTCACTATCTATTATATATCCTAAATATTCTATTTTATTTTTAAAGATTTCTGATTTCTTTTCAGATAAAAGGATTCCATGTTGTCGTACTGTTTTTATAAATGCATCTAGGTGCTGTAAATGGTCTGCTATATTATTGCTATAGATTAATATATCATCGACATAAACTACACAGAAGTCATTTAATTTTCTAAATATCGTATCCATTCATCGTTGAAATATCTGGGGTGCATTTTTCAAACCAAAAGGTAACACAATCCATTCATAATGTCCTTGTGGTGCACTAAATGCTGTTAAAGGTCTTGATTCTTTAGTAAGCTTAATTTGCCAAAAGCCACTTTTACAATCAAATTTACTAAACCACTTTTTTCCTGATAATCTATTAATTAAATTTCTCTTATAAGGTAAAAAATATCCATCAAAAATCATTTTCTTATTTAGTTCTCGATAATCTATTACCATTCTTGCTTTGCCTCTCTTTTGTTCGCTATGTTTTCTTACTAAGAATGCCGGGCTACTATGAGGGCTTTTACTTTCTTGAATTAATTTTAAGTCTAATAATTCTTTTATTTGTATTTCAAATTCCTTTTGATCATCAGGACTATATCTTATTGGTCTAGTGCGAACAACATCATTAGGGTTTATGAGTTCTATCGTAGCATATATCTTTTCTTTTTCCCACAACGTTATAGGGTTTTCTCCAAAGTTGATCTTTAAATGGTCTAAATATTTTTGTTTTAAAAGTTCTAAATTAGTATCTCTGTTTGTTTTGATATTATGTATTGTGAGTGGATATAAAGGTAGGACGCGCTTAAGGATAATCCATTTATTACAAGGAGTTAAAAGACTTATGGTTTCAGGTTTGATTAGTGTAACTAATGATAACAAATTAATTTAATTAGAACAAGAGTTATAGAGGAACTCTAGTATACCTTTCAAAGCAATCCTCAGTGGAGACTTCTGAACTCTGCCTGACACCCTCTCATTATCATCATGGGTTATGGCTGTGTTCCAGCATCTCTACACACCTCTTGGAGTCGTCTGAAGGCTAACTATTGTTGCTTTATAACTCTGGATCTTTTTAAACTAATATGCTATACGGAAGTTAAACTTAAGTAGTTAACAACTATGGATGCTAAAAGGGGAAGTTTAGAAAGCCATGGATATAGAGAGAAAGAAAGCTTTTATTGCTCAAAGCAAGTTATGTCTCATACATCATATGTCTTCTCCTTATATAGGTAGAAGATCAAAGGTGAAATTACCAAAAAGGAGATTACATCATCACAAAAGTTAAAAGTACAAACTTTTAGGTTACACGTGTCGAATGCTTCTTATTTTGCTCTTCCACCTCAAGCTTTACATCTTGCCACTAATCTCTAATGTTTCCACCTCATGCTTCTTCTTTGGACACATGTCTCTTCATATCTTCATGTCTTGCCACGTGTTGATCTTATTGCCACCTTTTCTTTAGGTATTGACACCTCGTTCTTATATTTCTTATTTTTCTTATCCATTTTTATCTCATTTTCTAAATAAATGGATCCTCCTCTTTTCCTGGATGGGCTTCTTCTTTGGGCCTTATGGAGTCAATATTCATGGGCTCAGGTCTTATGGGCTCAATTCTAATTAAACATGATTTTCTTGGGCCATATATAGATTCATAATGGGCTAATGTATCTGAACTATGTTTATATTTCTTATCCATCAATTTCGTATGCATTTCTATCAAAATTTGTTGACTCGTTTCATCACCCATTTCCATTAAATAGTTGATAGTTATCATTTCTTCAACTTCTCCATGATTCGATCTGGCTATTATAGCCACCTTTTTATTTCTAATATAGTCTTCGAGTCTACATTTGATCGTATGGATTCCATGTGCTCGTTTTTCTCCTAACCAAGATTTAAAATTTTCTAATTTGCATGGAATGTCCCATTGATGGTCGGAATTATCTACATCAATCTTAGTGTTTCTACCAGTCTTAAAAATCTGAGCAATTATTATCGGTTTCCCTTCTAAGTCCATAGCAGCATCAAAAATTTGAACACAAAATATTCCTCTTCCAAATCTTAATCCAAGTTCGTCAATGGATCTAGGTATGATAGATGGGAGTTTTGAAACACTATTAAGGCTCTCATCAGTCATGACTTTGTCCAGAAATCCATATCGAAATAGTTTCTGAACAACATCTGGACTGCAGTCTTCTGAGCATATATACCTAGGGTATTTGGTCATCTTAATGGTTCTATATACGGTTTGACTCTTCTTATATGTAAAAAATTTCATGATATTCTTATATGCTTCTGTCATTTCTGGAGGGAATTGTATAACCTGGGAGGTTGTGATTTCTGATGAGTTCTGATTAATCAGCTTAGAATGGTTCAAGGTGGTGGCTCCTGAGAGTCCACTAGATGAAGTTGGCAGCTCAATTGGCTTCTTATGAAGATCTCCTAACAACTCATAAGATGATCTAGGAGTCATGGTTCGTATATTCTGATTGTTCTGAGACTGGAGTTTCTTGAGTTCTTCCTCAAGGTTGTCTAGAAAGTTCTCATGATTTCTGATCATTGCCAGCATCTGGCGGTTCTGATTTCTGATTTCTGATATTCGCTGGATCATTATCTCCATTCCTGCTCAAAAAATCAGCTAAGATATTTCGTTTTCCAGAGATAGGTTTAACAACAAAATTATAGCAATTGAAAAAACTTTGCCAATGCCTTCTTTTGTTCAATTCTGGTAGGGGATCTATTTTATTTCTGATAAATGCTCCTACTTGTGTATTATCTGTTCTTATGATAAATTCTATGGGTAACAAATGATACCTAAATCCTTTAATTCCATTTTTAACAGCTAGTAATTCTTTTTCATTGATATGATAATTTTTCTCTGAGGGTTTCCAAGTTCCTGATCTATAGCCACATATTAAAGGAGTTTCTTTGTCTATATCTTCTTTTCTATATGCGATGAGTACTGCTCCCCACCCGATATCACTAGCATCTGTATATAATTCTAATTGATCATTATCTTTAGGTAGTCTTAATTTTGGGAGAACTTTTACTGCTTCTTTTATTTTTCTTATAGTATCAGTGTGAGTTGTCGTCCATTCAAATACTTTATGTTTCTTAATTAGCTCTTGCAAGGGTTGTCGTAATTTTGGTAAGTCTTTTATATAATCTGATGCATAATTTATTATTCCTAGAAATTGTTGTACTTCTTTCTTAGTATCTAATTTTTCTTTAAAATTTTCGATTCTAGTTACGATATGATCTTGTAGTTGTAATCCTTCACTATCTATTATATATCCTAAATATTCTATTTTATTTTTAAAGATTTCTGATTTCTTTTCAGATAAAAGGATTCCATGTTGTCGTACTGTTTTTATAAATGCATCTAGGTGCTGTAAATGGTCTGCTATATTATTGCTATAGATTAATATATCATCGACATAAACTACACAGAAGTCATTTAATTTTCTAAATATCGTATCCATTCGTCGTTGAAATATCTGGGGTGCATTTTTCAAACCAAAAGGTAACACAATCCATTCATAATGTCCTTGTGGTGCACTAAATGCTGTTAAAGGTCTTGATTCTTTAGTAAGCTTAATTTGCCAAAAGCCACTTTTACAATCAAATTTACTAAACCACTTTTTTCCTGATAATCTATTAATTAAATTTCTCTTATAAGGTAAAAAATATCCATCAAAAATCGTTTTCTTATTTAGTTCTCGATAATCTATTACCATTCTTGCTTTGCCTCTCTTTTGTTCGCTATGTTTTCTTACTAAGAATGCCGGGCTACTATGAGGGCTTTTACTTTCTTGAATTAATTTTAAGTCTAATAATTCTTTTATTTGTATTTCAAATTCCTTTTGATCATCAGGACTATATCTTATTGGTCTAGTGCGAACAACATCATTAGGGTTTATGAGTTCTATCGTAGCATATATCTTTTCTTTTTCCCACAACGTTATAGGGTTTTCTCCAAAGTTGATCTTTAAATGGTCTAAATATTTTTGTTTTAAAAGTTCTAAATTAGTATCTCTGTTTGTTTTGATATTATGTATTGTGAGTGGATATAAAGGTAGGACGCGCTTAAGGATAATCCATTTATTACAAGGAGTTAAAAGACTTATGGTTTCAGGTTTGATTAGCTGGACTTTAAAGAAATCAAGAAAATTATTTCCTAATAATATATGTTGTTTCATATTATTTTCTTGATAAATTATGGGTAATCGAAAGATTGTCTTGTTAAGTATTAATCTCATATTTTCGGCTATAATATCTAATTCTTTCATTTGTTCATTAAATCCTGTAACTCTGACCTTATGTCCTTTAGATCTTTTCCATTTATGGGGAACTAGTACATCTTGCTTCGCTAAACATATATCAGCTCCACTATCTATAAATATGCGGCGTTTTATAATCTTATTAGGTTTATATTCTACCGGTGCTTCTACATATATGGCTACCATTAGTTATTAGTTTCACTATCTTCATATTCTATTGGTTCTAATTCTTCTGAGTTCTCACCTTCTGTTTCAGTAATATAAAATTCATCTTCTTTATGCCATTTATCATCGCTGGCTCTTATTTGTTCTAGACTCATTATAAATTCTGTTGTTCCTATATATTTGACACCTTTTTGTTTTAATTTAGGGCATTTATTAGCATAATGTCCTTTCTCATTACAATTCCAACATTTACATTCTGTAAGTTTAGTATTTTTATCCCTTAGTGGTCTTTCTCGTCTTTTCCTAAATTTTCGTTTATATCTAAATCTGTTCCGATTTTCGGGATTATTTTTATATCGTCTAAATCGTTTTCGTCGAAATCGTCCATTATCATACTTGTTAGTATAAGACTTCTTATATGTCGGATTATGTCTATAAGTGCGATTAGGAGTATATCGTCTATATTTTCTCCTAATTTTATCATCACAACCAAAAACTAACCGTTTTTCCGTGAATCCACATATTTCTCGTAACCCGAGTTTCTTATCCTTTTTAACCTTTTGTTGAACTCTATATTCTTCACATTTTCGCATAAGATAAGCTCGTAGTACTCTAATTCTTTCTCCTAATGTATTTTCTTTTGGTTCTAATTGAGTATATTCTTTTGAAACTTCTACGTTGTATGGGTTTGGTAAGTGGTCATAATATAGTTGTTGGTATATCAATCCTTCTTGTGGTAAAAACCTAGCTTCATAAAAGAACTTAGTAAAACTGATAGTATATTCTGGTAATTTACTAATTTTACAACATTTCATGTTATTCAAATTCATTATTATTTCAGCTTTTCTTTCAGCAAATACTGTTTCTCTAGCCACTAACCATCTTTCTCCTAAAAATTCTCTTTTTAATACCATATCGAATAATAATAACATTGATTTCCAATCATGAGCACAAGCTTCTATTTGTGGTCTTAACTGATGAGTTATAGATTCCATCCAAAATCCTACTTTTCCTATCATTGTTTTAGAGATTAGGTCATACATATAATCTAAATTTTCAGTGTGAGATGAATTCATTAAGGCTATGTACATTCCTAAAATGATAACTATCAACTATTTAATGGAAATGGGTGATGAAACGAGTCAACAAATTTTGATAGAAATGCATACGAAATTGATGGATAAGAAATATAAACATAGTTCAGATACATTAGCCTATTATGAATCTATATATGGCCCAAGAAAATCATGTTTAATTAGAATTGAGCCCATAAGACCTGAGCCCATGAATATTGACTCCATAAGGCCCAAAGAAGAAGCCCATCCAGGAAAAGAGGAGGATCCATTTATTTAGAAAATGAGATAAAAATGGATAAGAAAAATAAGAAATATAAGAACGAGGTGTCAATACCTAAAGAAAAGGTGGCAATAAGATCAACACGTGGCAAGACATGAAGATATGAAGAGACATGTGTCCAAAGAAGAAGCATGAGGTGGAAACATTAGAGATTAGTGGCAAGATGTAAAGCTTGAGGTGGAAGAGCAAAATAAGAAGCATTCGACACGTGTAACCTAAAAGTTTGTACTTTTAACTTTTGTGATGATGTAATCTCCTTTTTGGTAATTTCACCTTTGATCTTCTACCTATATAAGGAGAAGACATATGATGTATGAGACATAACTTGCTTTGAGCAATAAAAGCTTTCTTTCTCTCTATATCCATGGCTTTCTAAACTTCCCCTTTTAGCATCCATAGTTGTTAACTACTTAAGTTTAACTTCCGTATAGCATATTAGTTTAAAAAGATCCAGAGTTATAAAGCAACAATAGTTAGCCTTCAGACGACTCCAAGAGGTGTGTAGAGATGCTGGAACACAGCCATAACCCATGATGATAATGAGAGGGTGTCAGGCAGAGTTCAGAAGTCTCCACTGAGGATTGCTTTGAAAGGTATACTAGAGTTCCTCTATAACTCTTGTTCTAATTAAATTAATTTGTTATCATTAGTTACACTTAAAAGTTTAATATATTGTGGATGTTAAATTTCATTTAACAATGTTTACTTCAGCAGTCGTTTGTCTTCCTACCCTTTTTAGGGTCATAAGAGCGATCCTGCACACATTATACACATCAGAAAAAACGGTCCACATAAAATGGTATCAGAGCTTTCAAAGGATCTCACAAATAGTTAGAACTTTTTGAAATCACTATGTCATCTTCATATACCAGTATGTTTGCATCACAGCTTAATATTCATAGGAAAGCAGTTGATAAAATTACAAGCGGCATAATTGAATTAGATTTAAGCAATAGTTTAGAAATTTCTATTCTATTAGGCAAATTAATTATATTATTAGAATATTACCAACATCTCCTTAATATAGGAACTAGTGATCTAAATAGGCATATAATGTTAATAAGAAAAGTAGAAATGATTAAATGTCTAATTAATTTCACAATCGTGATTTTTCAGAATTATACACACTAGATAATGGATATACCAGTTGAAAGTCTTAGGATTATTGCTGAAGAACCATTAATTTATAATCAGGATATCAATCAACATATTATAAGTTGTAGAAGAGCATTACAAATTATGGAATTAAAAGATAGACAATTAGAAGTAGCACAAGGTGCTTTAGATGCTAAGCGTATTGAAAAGATAAAATTACAAAAAAGAGTTTTTGACTTAGAAGATGAAGTAAAACGATTAGAAGAAAAACATAGAGAGCAAGAAGAGACAATAGAAATTCAAAAACAAATAATTACTGAAAGTTACAGACATATTCAAGCTTTAATCAATGGAAGAGAATAAAGAAATAACAGAACAAACCCATACAGAAAATACTAATATCTACTATCAAATGGATACTTATGAAGGTGGTATAACTCAAACTTTAAGTTTTAAACCAGATATTTATCAGAAAATACAAGATGAAACTGAAGAGCTATCTGTAAATAAGATATTTAAAACAAAATGGTTTGAGAGAAATAAAAATATACGATATATTGTTCAGAAGCATGAGAATATTATAGATACAACTACTATAAATGGTAGAGCAAGGATAAATTTAATAACAAATGACGTAATAAAAAGAGAATTATCCAAATTATCACATAAAGAAGCAAAGAAATATAGGAATATTTACTTTGGAGGAATAGAATTCACTATAAAAGCATATTTTCAGAAAAATATCGATACTCCTATTCAAATATATGTATTAGATGATAGAATATTAGATAATATCCAAGATGCCTTAATAGCAGTAGTAAGAGGAAACTTAATTTATCAGAAACTTAAATTCACAATTCAACCAGATTTTAGTATCTCATTAGAAGATAAACATAAAGATCTAGCTTTAACACTCTATTATAAATTAGAAGGAATAAGAATGCCCCCAGGAAGTAAAGTAATTAGTATAGAAACAAAAATGATATATGCCCTTACAGGTAATCATCATATCAGAAAACAAAATGATAGGGATATATTAGTACCAAAATTATATCAGGAAATATTAGAACCACTAGAACATAAGGAAAATTCCATCATAACAATACCAGACGAAATATGTATAGATTTTAATTCTAGAAAACTACAACCAATCCAGAAATTATTACCTAGGATAGAAGGAGGAAGGTTAAGTTTTAAGAAAGAAATAATAAGACAACCGAGAACATTAGATTTATTACATACATATTATGAAGATAAGTTACGAATAAAAGTAATATTATTTAATGAGCTACGAGCAACTGACTGTATAGCTGAAATTAATACAGGAACCAAAAGTTTAGTACATATTAGCCAAATAAATGAGAATAAATGTGAACTAATCGAACCACAAACTTATAACTGTCCAAATAGTACAAGAGAAATAATCATAACTAAAAGCATAAGAATTAGATTTAAAATTCAAGATCTAGAATATGAGATAATTGTAGGAGTAACAGAATATGATAGTACATATGCACTATTATTAGGATACGACTTTTTAAATAAAATAAAATATAAGATAAATAATGAAGGAATTACGATAGAGGACCAAAACAAAATACGGTATATAAATAAAATATGAACATACGACAACAACTTGATAAAAAAGAGAAAAAATTACAAATAATAAAAACTATTATGGCAGAGACAATCATAGAATCTCAAATAAAATATTTAGAAATTGAATCTAAACAACAGAGACTAGAATGTGAAATCAAACAATTAAACTCTTTATTAGAACCACCTAAGAAAGAATGGATCAAACTTGAAGACGGATGGATAAAAAGAATCTACAAAGATGAGTGATCCTAACCAAAAATTGGACCAAATATGGATAGAGATTGTAGCAAAAGAACAATTAAAGAATACTCTTAGTTTAATACAAGAAAACCATATTCAAATCCAAGAAATGATAACACATGAATTAACAAAACTGTGGAATACATCGGAAATACCAACGTTTAAGATAATTTTGGAAAAATTAAACATGTTAGTAGCTAATATAGACAAAAGAAAAAGACCCATAGAAGAAAGCTGTAGCATTACCTCAGGAGAAAATCTAAACATTACTATAACACAAACTAAAACTCCAGAAATAGTACCCATAGATGCTTGGAGACGAAGCAAGGACCCAATAATGATGGATATAAGTGAAATAAAACCTAAAATCCCTACAACCGTAAATAAAACCTTAGATCTGTTAACCGATTTACACAAAAAAGGACAATTCTAATCTAATGGCCGAACAAGAACATAGTGTAATAACATTTCTTAAAAATCACGCCCAAGAAATTATTGAAAAGGAAAAATACAAATATGAACCGCTAAAAAACAGCAAACTCAAAGACAATGATGCTAAACCATCCAATGTAGACGTAAGCACCGAAGCCGAATACCTTCAACTAAAAATCGAAAAACAACATAAAGAAATCAAAGACCTACAAAAAGAAAACATAAAATTAGTCATAAATTCGAGTACAGAATGGGTCGAAAAATATAAAAAATATAAACACAAATTTAAAAATACTAAAAAAGAATTAAAAGAAACAAAGCTAGAATTAAAACAAACAAAAACAGAGCTAATCCACATTACAGATGAATTAAAAGAATTAAAGGAAGAAGTAAGAGTCTTAAGAACAATGGTTAAAGAAGTAAAAGGGAAAACTATTCACATCAGTAACAGTAGTAGTGATAGTTCAGATAGTTCAGATATTCAAAGTGAAAATAAACTAAAAATCATTGGGTATATAGAAGAAGAAAATAAAGATGAAACAAAATTAATAGAAGAAAATCATCAAATAATGAAAGCATTAGAACAAATGAAGAACATTAATGCAATAATAGAAGAAGAACCAGAAAGTGATATAGAAAACAACGAATACAACAACAAATACACTAGGTATGAAGAATCAGATATAGGATCAGAAAATATAGTAAACGAAGATGCCGATAATTATCCAGAAGAAGAAATGATAGACCCCAATTTAGACGTAGTAACTAAAAGAGTACCTACGATTCCACAACATATACCTATAGGCCAACAAGGAGACTTTAAAGAATTTATAGGATCTATGTCTCAAGGATTAAATCCAAATGGATATTTTTTAGACTTGGATAATGTCTATGATGAACAAGAAATAAGTAGACGAATAAATGATTGGAATTTAGGAATGTACATAGCCTTAATGAATTCATCTCACACTGAAAATTTAGATTATATGTATGACCTAATCTCTAAAACAATGATAGGAAAAGTAGGATTTTGGATGGAATCTATAACTCATCAGTTAAGACCACAAATAGAAGCTTGTGCTCATGATTGGAAATCAATGTTATTATTATTCGATATGGTATTAAAAAGAGAATTTTTAGGAGAAAGATGGTTAGTGGCTAGAGAAACAGTATTTGCTGAAAGAAAAGCTGAAATAATAATGAATTTGAATAACATGAAATGTTGTAAAATTAGTAAATTACCAGAATATACTATCAGTTTTACTAAGTTCTTTTATGAAGCTAGGTTTTTACCACAAGAAGGATTGATATACCAACAACTATATTATGACCACTTACCAAACCCATACAACGTAGAAGTTTCAAAAGAATATACTCAATTAGAACCAAAAGAAAATACATTAGGAGAAAGAATTAGAGTACTACGAGCTTATCTTATGCGAAAATGTGAAGAATATAGAGTTCAACAAAAGGTTAAAAAGGATAAGAAACTCGGGTTACGAGAAATATGTGGATTCACGGAAAAACGGTTAGTTTTTGGTTGTGATGATAAAATTAGGAGAAAATATAGACGATATACTCCTAATCGCACTTATAGACATAATCCGACATATAAGAAGTCTTATACTAACAAGTATGATAATGGACGATTTCGACGAAAACGATTTAGACGATATAAAAATAATCCCGAAAATCGGAACAGATTTAGATATAAACGAAAATTTAGGAAAAGACGAGAAAGACCACTAAGGGATAAAAATACTAAACTTACAGAATGTAAATGTTGGAATTGTAATGAGAAAGGACATTATGCTAATAAATGCCCTAAATTAAAACAAAAAGGTGTCAAATATATAGGAACAACAGAATTTATAATGAGTCTAGAACAAATAAGAGCCAGCGATGATAAATGGCATAAAGAAGATGAATTTTATATTACTGAAACAGAAGGTGAGAACTCAGAAGAATTAGAACCAATAGAATATGAAGATAGTGAAACTAATAACTAATGGTAGCCATATATGTAGAAGCACCGGTAGAATATAAACCTAATAAGATTATAAAACGCCGCATATTTATAGATAGTGGAGCTGATATATGTTTAGCGAAGCAAGATGTACTAGTTCCCCATAAATGGAAAAGATCTAAAGGACATAAGGTCAGAGTTACAGGATTTAATGAACAAATGAAAGAATTAGATATTATAGCCGAAAATATGAGATTAATACTTAACAAGACAATCTTTCGATTACCCATAATTTATCAAGAAAATAATATGAAACAACATATATTATTAGGAAATAATTTTCTTGATTTCTTTAAAGTCCAGCTAATCAAACCTGAAACCATAAGTCTTTTAACTCCTTGTAATAAATGGATTATCCTTAAGCGCGTCCTACCTTTATATCCACTCACAATACATAATATCAAAACAAACAGAGATACTAATTTAGAACTTTTAAAACAAAAATATTTAGACCATTTAAAGATCAACTTTGGAGAAAACCCTATAACGTTGTGGGAAAAAGAAAAGATATATGCTACGATAGAACTCATAAACCCTAATGATGTTGTTCGCACTAGACCAATAAGATATAGTCCTGATGATCAAAAGGAATTTGAAATACAAATAAAAGAATTATTAGACTTAAAATTAATTCAAGAAAGTAAAAGCCCTCATAGTAGCCCGGCATTCTTAGTAAGAAAACATAGCGAACAAAAGAGAGGCAAAGCAAGAATGGTAATAGATTATCGAGAACTAAATAAGAAAACGATTTTTGATGGATATTTTTTACCTTATAAGAGAAATTTAATTAATAGATTATCAGGAAAAAAGTGGTTTAGTAAATTTGATTGTAAAAGTGGCTTTTGGCAAATTAAGCTTACTAAAGAATCAAGACCTTTAACAGCATTTAGTGCACCACAAGGACATTATGAATGGATTGTGTTACCTTTTGGTTTGAAAAATGCACCCCAGATATTTCAACGACGAATGGATACGATATTTAGAAAATTAAATGACTTCTGTGTAGTTTATGTCGATGATATATTAATCTATAGCAATAATATAGCAGACCATTTACAGCACCTAGATGCATTTATAAAAACAGTACGACAACATGGAATCCTTTTATCTGAAAAGAAATCAGAAATCTTTAAAAATAAAATAGAATATTTAGGATATATAATAGATAGTGAAGGATTACAACTACAAGATCATATCGTAACTAGAATCGAAAATTTTAAAGAAAAATTAGATACTAAGAAAGAAGTACAACAATTTCTAGGAATAATAAATTATGCATCAGATTATATAAAAGACTTACCAAAATTACGACAACCCTTGCAAGAGCTAATTAAGAAACATAAAGTATTTGAATGGACGACAACTCACACTGATACTATAAGAAAAATAAAAGAAGCAGTAAAAGTTCTCCCAAAATTAAGACTACCTAAAGATAATGATCAATTAGAATTATATACAGATGCTAGTGATATCGGGTGGGGAGCAGTACTCATCGCATATAGAAAAGAAGATATAGACAAAGAAACTCCTTTAATATGTGGCTATAGATCAGGAACTTGGAAACCCTCAGAGAAAAATTATCATATCAATGAAAAAGAATTACTAGCTGTTAAAAATGGAATTAAAGGATTTAGGTATCATTTGTTACCCATAGAATTTATCATAAGAACAGATAATACACAAGTAGGAGCATTTATCAGAAATAAAATAGATCCCCTACCAGAATTGAACAAAAGAAGGCATTGGCAAAGTTTTTTCAATTGCTATAATTTTGTTGTTAAACCTATCTCTGGAAAACGAAATATCTTAGCTGATTTTTTGAGCAGGAATGGAGATAATGATCCAGCGAATATCAGAAATCAGAAATCAGAACCGCCAGATGCTGGCAATGATCAGAAATCATGAGAACTTTCTAGACAACCTTGAGGAAGAACTCAAGAAACTCCAGTCTCAGAACAATCAGAATATACGAACCATGACTCCTAGATCATCTTATGAGTTGTTAGGAGATCTTCATAAGAAGCCAATTGAGCTGCCAACTTCATCTAGTGGACTCTCAGGAGCCACCACCTTGAACCATTCTAAGCTGATTAATCAGAACTCATCAGAAATCACAACCTCCCAGGTTATACAATTCCCTCCAGAAATGACAGAAGCATATAAGAATATCATGAAATTTTTTACATATAAGAAGAGTCAAACCGTATATAGAACCATTAAGATGACCAAATACCCTAGGTATATATGCTCAGAAGACTGCAGTCCAGATGTTGTTCAGAAACTATTTCGATATGGATTTCTGGACAAAGTCATGACTGATGAGAGCCTTAATAGTGTTTCAAAACTCCCATCTATCATACCTAGATCCATTGACGAACTTGGATTAAGATTTGGAAGAGGAATATTTTGTGTTCAAATTTTTGATGCTGCTATGGACTTAGAAGGGAAACCGATAATAATTGCTCAGATTTTTAAGACTGGTAGAAACACTAAGATTGATGTAGATAATTCCGACCATCAATGGGACATTCCATGCAAATTAGAAAATTTTAAATCTTGGTTAGGAGAAAAACGAGCACATGGAATCCATACGATCAAATGTAGACTCGAAGACTATATTAGAAATAAAAAGGTGGCTATAATAGCCAGATCGAATCATGGAGAAGTTGAAGAAATGATAACTATCAACTATTTAATGGAAATGGGTGATGAAACGAGTCAACAAATTTTGATAGAAATGCATACGAAATTGATGGATAAGAAATATAAACATAGTTCAGATACATTAGCCCATTATGAATCTATATATGGCCCAAGAAAATCATGTTTAATTAGAATTGAGCCCATAAGACCTGAGCCCATGAATATTGACTCCATAAGGCCCAAAGAAGAAGCCCATCCAGGAAAAGAGGAGGATCCATTTATTTAGAAAATGAGATAAAAATGGATAAGAAAAATAAGAAATATAAGAACGAGGTGTCAATACCTAAAGAAAAGGTGGCAATAAGATCAACACGTGGCAAGACATATGAAGAGACATGTGTCCAAAGAAGAAGCATGAGGTGGAAACATTAGAGATTAGTGGCAAGATGTAAAGCTTGAGGTGGAAGAGCAAAATAAGAAGCATTCGACACGTGTAACCTAAAAGTTTGTACTTTTAACTTTTGTGATGATGTAATCTCCTTTTTGGTAATTTCACCTTTGATCTTCTACCTATATAAGGAGAAGACATATGATGTATGAGACATAACTTGCTTTGAGCAATAAAAGCTTTCTTTCTCTCTATATCCATGGCTTTCTAAACTTCCCCTTTTAGCATCCATAGTTGTTAACTACTTAAGTTTAACTTCCGTATAGCATATTAGTTTAAAAAGATCCAGAGTTATAAAGCAACAATAGTTAGCCTTCAGACGACTCCAAGAGGTGTGTAGAGATGCTGGAACACAGCCATAACCCATGATGATAATGAGAGGGTGTCAGGCAGAGTTCAGAAGTCTCCACTGAGGATTGCTTTGAAAGGTATACTAGAGTTCCTCTATAACTCTTGTTCTAATTAAATTAATTTGTTATCATTAGTTACACTTAAAAGTTTAATATATTATGGATGTTAAATTTCATTTAACAATGTTTACTTCAGCAGTCGTTTGTCTTCCTACCCTTTTTAGGGTCATAAGAGCGATCCTGCACACATTATACACATCAGAAAAAACGGTCCACCGAAGAAATTTATTCATTAGACGAGGTTATTCATTTATCGAACATTCATTTATCGAGGTTCTACTGTAATCAAAATGATATTATTAGAGACCCACCCATATACTTGCGGAGATATTTTGGGTTTTAAATTAATGAATTTTTAGCAAGTAAAACATCCACAATTAGACAAAAATATGATGGTTATAGTCAGAATAAATACATAAGGGCCCACTTGTTTATTTAGGGCAAATATTGCCAGAACTTATAAAAAAAATTGAGCGGTCTGTTGAATCTTCAAAGTGTTTCGATAATCCTTTTAACTGATATAAAATATTTAGTTAGTTTCCCGAATTTATATAAAATATAATCAATTAATCATTTAATTTATATAATTAATTAATCATTTAATTATAAAAAAAAGTAAGTTAAATGTGAAAGATGTATTGCACGCGTCTTAAAAAAAATAAAACGACCAAAGTCGGATATACAATTCTAATATTAGAGAATACAACTTTTATAGTTCAATAAGTAAAAACTTTTTTTTAAATCTATTTTATGTAATAGCAATATAAGATATATGAAATATATTTTTCGTATGCAACTTACTTTTTTTTTTTGTAATCAAATTATTATTTGATTATATTTTATATAAATTTATAAAATTAACTAAATATTTTATGCAAATTCACTGAGATATAAGAATACTTTGAAAATTCAGCGACGAATCAAATTTTTTTAGACAAAGTTTAAAATTCATATTAAGCATTTCTTTAGTTCATGATATTTTACATTGGCCAATCAGAAGCCACTTTAATGTTGATGGTGTCTTGTTTTGGTTTCCAATAATTGAGGGCAAAGTTCTATTCACTTGAAGTCATTAAATGGAGTCGATCATAACTCAGGTAGGTCTTTTATGTTATGAGTAACCAAAATCATCACTCAATTCAATCATTCATAACTATATAAGATCAAATTAAATGAATACAACAATGACTATGAAATAAATTAACCTAAATTATAGTTTAGATTCAATTATATATCATTATTTTGTTACCATGCATATTTTGAAAGATGGATTTGCAATTTTTTTTGGGACGAGATGCATGGATTTGATGTAAGAAACACTATAGGAGTGAATAGACACCCGAGACTTGTTACAAGGGTTGTTCTCAGATCTTCCAATCTTTAGTAGTAGCCCCCTATTACTACTGACGGAGCATTCTGGATGTATAATTGGTGTCTTTATATTAATAGAAACATTAGTGCATTATCACATATTTGGTTACTTTCTATGTTGTATGTTGCTTGTCTCTATGTGTGATTGTTGTGGATTGCTTCTATGTTATGAATGTGAATGCTTGCCTCTATTTAGCCCGATTATGGCCTATTTCTAACCCATATATGTGACTATTACAGATATTATGAGTTATAATCCTTGGCTAGCTTACCTCTAGAGGGAAAGTAAGCACCACACGGTATAAACGAGTTGGCCCTGTGACACCATGCATATCCCAATTTTTTCTTGTAAATAAAATATAGGCCTAATACATCACCAGCTCCCTGAACTTGTCCAAAATAATAGATTGACTCCCTGAACTTTACAAGTGTATCACCAGTTCCCTAAACTTGCTTATTTCGTATCACCAGCTCCCTAAACTTGTCCATAAAAGTAAATTAGCTCTCTGAACTTTGCAAGTATCTCACCAACTCCCCAAACTTGCTTATTCTGTAACAACTAAATACAAAAACTATAATACTAACTCTCGATCCTCATCCATTCAATCTCTCAAACCTGCAACACTAACTCTTATAATAGGTTGAAAGGTATGACAAGCGAATAAATCACCTCTCGAATAGAATGAGACGTATTTTTAGAATTTTGGTTTAATAAGTTTTTATATTTAGTTGTTACATAATAAACAAGTTTAAGGAGTTGGTGAGATACTTGCAAAGTTCAGGGAGCTAATATACTTTTATGGGCAAGTTTAGGGAGCTGGTGATACAAAATAAACAAGTTTAGGAAGCTGGTTAAACACTTATAAAGTTCAGGGAGCCAATCTACTATTTTGGACAAGTTCAGGGAACTAGTAATATATTAGGCCAAAAAATATATAAGTTCAATTCTATCCCAATGTCCCAATTTTTTTTAATAAAAAAATAGGTTTGATTTTAGTTGTTGACAATGTTGTATTCGAAGCGTCCTCGGAACCCGTCTTCAAATAACCTACAAAAAAATAGACAGTCAGAAAGGGCCCTTCATCCGACGAACCTGCTTCGATGCCTAAGTAAGCAATGGTTTAGAAGGGTTTAAAGCGATTGAATACCACACAAGAGTGATGTTAACGTACCTTTAGAGTTTTACTATACCTGTCTATTTATAGTGCTTAATGAATGCTTCTTCTTCTAGACAACATTCTTCTATTAGGAAATATCATTCTTTTAATGATGGACAGTTTTTCTTTAATGACTCTTAAATGGCAAACAAGGCTCTTAATAACTCTTAGTGGCATGTAGTTTCTGGAAGCTGTTGGGTCCGAAGGCTCTTAATGCCCAACATGGTCACTTGATCTGAAGGCTCTTAATGCACTATGTCATTTTCCCTTTCACATGACACAAGATACATGACATACATTTGTTTTCATGTCGTCTGATATTTTTTCGTGACAGTATTTTAAAATTCTGTCATCTGAAGGCTTAGTTAAAAACGCGTTCGATTCTCATGTGACGCTACTATGATAGTCTTCTGTCATCGCAAAGAAACGCGATTTTGACAAAAAATGTTTATCGCTTTCAGGTGACATTTATTAAATTGCACTGTCATTGTTGTAAAAGATAAAAAATCCAAAATTTTATACTTAGGCGCGCAGAGAAAAAAAGAGCAAAAAATTTAACGCGCGCCTAAAACTCAAAACCTAAATTCGATTCCCCCCTTTCTCTTTTCTAATTTCATCTTCTCTTTTTTATCTCTACATCTTTTTTCCTCAAACTAAAGATCTCGAGGTAGTTTGTCTCTTCCCTCCTCTCAACAAAGCTTTGATGGCATCAGAGCTTAGAGCAGCCATGGTCTCCTTTTTCTGCTCTGCTTTCTATTCGTTCCTCATTTTTCTTCCGCTCTTAGAGAATCGATTTTAAAGGAGGTAAGGTTTTCCACATTTTGAATCCATTTTAAACTCTTTTCAAACCCTAAATCTTTTATGTTCTTCTTTTTCTTCTGAAAACCTAATCTTTTTCTTTTTCATCATGGTCTCCTACCAGCGACAACATCGCTCTTCTATCTTGAGACGGTGGTGACTAGAAGGATACCTGGAAATGGTGCCAACAACTCCCCAGTAAGTAGATTTAGTAGCTTCAACAGGTTAGGTTAGTTAATTATATCTCAGTTTCTCAATTCAGCGATGGTGCGAATCAGCTGCATTTGTCTGTGCTATTATGCTTTTAATTATGAGTTTCACAATTGATAGCTTGCATAAACCTGTGTTTTGGGATCCAGGTTTATGGAAATTGTGTTTATTGATATTTACAATCATCTGCAATAGATTGATTTCTCAACTCTTTACAATGTTTATATTATTGCTCATTTGGAGGTTTTAGGTTTATGAAAGAGCTCTTTATTTTGGGTATGGAATAAGGAAAAGTGTTCTGTTGTAGGGGTGGAATGTAAATTGATGAATGTTGTACTTATTGGTTGCAGAGATCTTCCCTTTCAGTGATTAAAGGTCCGCGCTTTGTGCTGGAAGAGATTCAGGTGTGTTTCTGGTATTACACTTTTTGCAGAAACCTGACATGTGAACTCTAGCTACAAGACATGAAAAGTTGATATTCAGTTTGTATTTGTAATTCATGATCTTTCTAACTTCTAAAGCCTGGCAAAGAGAGTAGTAGTTTCCCTTTGTATTTTCTTACACGTATACTATTTGCTCTCTAGAGTTTCAAGTTGATTGAACTTTTCCAAATATTTTTTTTCCTGAGTTGGTGTTTAGATTTTGGTAGAACCTGCCTTGGATTTTTTATGCGCTTGAATGGGAATGTGCTTGAGATGATTACTGTTGGACACTAGTATTGTTACTTTGATTTATGCCAAATAAAGTGTAGACTATGTGGTAGATGCTACATTTCTATTTACCAGTGCAGAATGAAGATATGTTAATTTTTATGAACCTGCTTATTTGGCTGCACGTTTGGCCTCATTTTATGAACCTGCTAGTAAAGTAAAATGTCTTGGGTCACCAGAGCGTACTGGCAGTGACAATTGTTGGTGTGTGTCCCCTCCTAGTGGAGATTTTTCAGATCCAGTTACATCTGCTACCCTCAGCATTATACAAGTAGTTATGACTTAAGTACTAATTATTTCCATGTTTGGCCTAAGCTCAACTAGGGTGGTTGTCGTCTGCAGAATAAAATTGGCCTCGTTGCGTTTCTGTTTAGTTAAGCAAATGAAGTGACCTACATGTATTTGTGCAGGTCTTTTGGGGTTTGGACAAAAAACTTGCCCAGAGAAAGCATTTCCCTTCTGTAAATTGGCTTATTTCTTACTCAAAGTACTCTACGGTATGTGCACAAGGCATAATTATTAATTGTGAATTCCATTTATTTTTCATGGTTTTCTGAATTTTTTTAATCTTTTGAGCATTGCATGCTTCAGTCAGTATTAACTATTTGATTGTTTCTCCTGTTGCCAGGCTTTGGAGTCTTTTTACGAGCAATTTGATCCATATTTTATCAACATCAGGACAAAGGCTCGAGAAGTGCTACAACGAGAAGATGACTTGAATGAAATTGTCCAAGTAGGTGTCCCATTCCAAAATTTCTTTTATTGTGTGTTTGCCCAAGGTTCTCAAATTATTATAATCTGGAATTGCATCAAACTATTGAAGGTATGATATGGATGGAGATTATGAGATATATGAGATCGTTGTTGTTTAATGATATTTTTTGGATCTCAGTCTTCTCTACAAATAGCATTTTCTCAGTCTTCAACTGTACATAATCCCTTGATACCATTAGAATTGAAACTTCAAGTCTTTTATTTTCAAATCTCATTAAGGGATCTCTTAAGACCCAAAATTTCATTTTCAAGATGGACATCTCTTACTAGCACAACCACTTGACTACCCATCACAGTAAACTCCAATCCACTACTCTTTTGACTAGCATCAAATTAGAGCTTCATTATCACTGCATTATTAAAGGTTAAAGAAAATAACTAGAACCAAACATGATATGAGATTAGGTTTCTTATATAGTTAAATGTTAGTTTTGTAATGAGAAACCTTTGGTTAGGATTGTGATCTTCATATATGCACACGTTTATTGTTATATATAAAGGTTATTTGCACATTATTTGCAATCTACTTTGGTCCTATATACAGGTTCATAGAAGAGGTAAAAACCAAAAAAACAATGACAAGATTCTTATAAGAAAATGTCATCTTACTTTCTATCTAACAATACAGAACTGATAACAAACTTGTTGGTCCCTTGTTTAGTTGCAAGTATAGTTCCAAGGGGGGGTTAGGAACTATTTAAACTTTTTTCGCAATTTAGGCAGACTTCTTTTTCTAAAGAAAAAGGTTTGAACAGCGGCGCAGAGTAAACAGCAAGATACTGGCTTAGTCAACAGGTGACTAGGTCAGTTCCTCAGCTTGAGTCAGGAGATAGCACTTGGAGTCTATTCCTGAACTCAGACGTTCAACGCGCACAACTCAACTTGACCTCTTTACTTGGTCAGTTTTGATTATTTAAAGCAAGCAATATAAATTAGGAGTTAAGGTTTAGAAATACTTCACTCAGCAGATTTATCCAGGTTCGGCTTCTTCTAAGCCTACGTCCTGTCCCCGGAACACTTCCGAGATTTCGAATTCTCTACTGAGCTCTTTAAAGGTAGAGCCTCAAACCTTTTACAATATCAGCAATTGAGTATGACAAGAGTACCTTCCTCTATACTTCTACTCAATCCTAATCTCTCCGCTGAGTACTTAAAACCGAGTACCCAGCCTCTCCTTTCTACTTCTAGAAATGATAAAGATTTGTCCTAAACAACAATTGCTAGAACACCTTAGATGATTGAAGATCAATCACTCTAGACTTTTACACAAATGAATAAACTTGTAGTGTAAGAATTTGCTTTGCTTTTGATGGAGAACTTTTATATACGTTTGGTCAGCGCAACGGCTTTTGCTCAAAGTTCTCTGAAGAATGTGGATTCTGAATGCTCTATTTATAGAGAGCTATGAGAGCTTCTGGTTATTTCGAATTTCGAAATAACCGTTGGAGGGAAACGGCTACAAGTCGCTTTCACTGAGTCTGCCAGCAGTTCTCTTTAGCCAATCAGATTCCAGCGTCTTCTGTTCTTCGGTCAGTGAGTCAGTATGTTCCACCATTTTGGGTAATGTCAACCAGACAGCTTGTTGTGTCTTCTGACCTTTACCTAATGAGGAAATACTTTGTCTGGAAGCTGTCTTATGGTCAGTAGCTGTCCTGCACGTTTTGTCGAGACAGCTCAGCAGCTTCATACCGAAGTTGTCTACGTGGATCTTCTTGATCCTTCTTTACTCAGCATGCGTTTCATCACTTTAACGGCGACGTTTTGGAGATACGCGGGCTGAGTGATCTTTGGCTTGTTTGACTTGGGCCTTGATTTCCATATAGGGCTTGAGCCTTATGATCTTTATGTCTTATGATAAATTATAAACTCAACATTGAACAAACACATTAGTAACACTAAATCAAAGCATTTAAACTTAGTGTGTTATAGAATATTTACTTTCACTTAATTAATTTTGTCAAATCAAAATCCTGTGGAAAGGTGTTTCAACAAACTCCCCCATTTTGATGTTGGCAAAACTAATCAGCAAGGAACTCAGTATGAGCTCCTCCATGATAGTTGAGCTTTTTAATTAAGTGAACTCCCCCGTAAGGATAGAACTACTGACTTAGTTTTATTCTAAACATTCTAAGGTTTAGCTGAATAAGCCTAAGATCAGTTTTCAGTTATAGGTCAACTTATGGGTCATATTCTATTTTACTCGGTATTCAGCGGAAGTGATGTATAGTGACGGAGCGCTGAGTAAATCATTTGTTCAATGGTTTATATTTGACAAGTTCAAACATTTATATGCAGCATGCATTTATATAATACTTGGCATTTGATGGATGAATAATCAATAATTTAAATTCGAATGCAAGTATTTCAGAAGAAGTTAGGCATATTGTTTAAAACAAAACAACAAACAAGAAAAACATTACAAAACAAGATAACAAAATAAACTTCTTCTTCCTAACTTCTAACACTCTAGTTTCTTTCACTTAGAGTTCCTTCTCCTTAGTTGCCACTTTTCTCCCCCGTTTTGCCAGCATCAGCAGTAGGCAAATCAACGGTAGGGGCAGGAGAATTGGCCTGATCCTGCAGCACACGTATTTGACCCTCCAAGGAATTCATGTGACTGACCATAGTCAGCATGAGTTCGGTCATTTTGGTCAGTTGAGCATGTGGTGGTGGCTGCGGCTGGACAGAGGAGAAGTGATTGATCAAATCATGGATTTCACGCAGAATATGGTGAGTGACAGGTGGATGAGAGGACTGAGCATGAGTTGGTGGAGGATGGGCTTGTTTTTGAAGCAGAGTGTTAGCTGAGGCGATGACACGCCGTCCTGACTCAGTGGCACCTAGATGTGCATATTTGGCAGGAGTGGGCTCACACTGAGTGCCTTGTGTAGTGACAGGACTACAAGGCTTGTTGACCTTAGGTGCTGAGTTGCTTTGAGCTTGAGGTGGGAGTGGAGCTTCTTTTGGACTCGCAGGGGTTTTGGCTTGTTTCTCACTTGGAGGAACAGAGGCTTGTTTTTGTGGAGACCCCTCTTGGGTAATGTGGGGCTCAAGAACAGATTCTGCTTCTGTTCTCAGTTTCTTCTTAGCTGACTCAGCTGGGTCCTGATCAGCTTTCCTCTTGTTTCTTTCCATCAGCCTTACCTTTCTCGGGACAGTACGAATATCCTTCGAGCAGGCTCCCTTTTTCTTCTTCTTCTCAGCTTCAGCAATCTCAGATGGCATAGTAGAAGGATTCTCAGTTTGAGGTTCATTGGTTGGTTCTGTACCCTCAGCAGTGTGTGCAGCTTCAGCCATAACATCATCTATAATGGCATCCAGGTTTGTCAGATTTTCCATTTCTCCAATGGGTTGCTCACCCTCAGCCATAGGATCCTCCTCCTCAGAGGTTTCATTCTCATCATACCCTTTCAGGGGTTGGCTGTGTGATAGTCCATTCAGTAGACGTGCTGTGATAGCAGTTCCTGTTGAACTTATTTCATCAACAGTTTCTATGTTCTGGTCTTGTATTATCCGGGTGATGAGAGAACCTAAACGTAGCTTCCTTCCACTTCGTTGAAAGGCTCCTACCAGAAATACAGGTAGATTGAATGGAGTGCTGGTCAGCATATGCCAGATGAAACACTGTTCAAAGTTAGAGGCAAATGAGGGAGAGCTGAGTTTAGGGAAGATAAAGTTGGTCAGCAAGAAGTGGGCCATCTTCTGATTTTTGCCCATGCAGGTGCTGGGTACTTCTCCCTTGTAGTTTCTGGGTTTACAGAACCCCTTCATCTTTTCTGTGATGGCTTTTGGTATCGGCTCCTTTGTTGTCCTGAACTGAATCCCTGTATTTGGTATCTCTAGCAATGTGGCTAGATATTCAGGGGTTATCACTATCTTTTGACCCTTGACTGTGGTCTCTAGGTAGTCAGAGTTATCTGTATCAACATGCAGGTTGGAGTAGAACTCTCTCACCATTGTGGGATAGGTTTGACCGGAAAGAGAGAAGAGACCTGTCCATTTGTTGTTTTTGATCCATTCACAGAATGGAGTCTCTGAAGAGATGAAATCAGGATGGAAGAATCGACTCCTTAGTACCTCTTGATTCTTGGCCCAAGAGTGTACTTTGAACATTTTTCTCATTAGGCTAGTTGAAGGACCAGCCTGGTCAGAGGATTTGAGAGTTGGAGAGAAATAACTTTCGTTTCTAAGACATTTTTGAAGTTTTGACGCTCTTTGGAAAATTTAGAAGCTTTCTTAGGGTTCAATGTATATGTGACGAGGGTAGTGGGTTAGTATTTACTATTTATAGATTTTATGGTTTAGGGTTCCGTTTGAATTTTATCCAGTTTTGCTCTGGGTTGTCCAATCGGCAGAAACCCTGACACTTATGACACTATTAAGACGTTATTCGGCGCATGCGCAGTACAGGTGTCACTTCGCGTGTAGTGACATTAAATGCTAATAAGTGCTTTTACTTAGCGTTTGTTGATATAAACGTTTCATATTCTAAGTAGTCAGTGCATTCTTTAAGGATGGTTTTTAGTTCAAGTTCGAAAACTAATTTACTCAGTGTGCAAGATTACTCAGTATTGTATATTCAGTCAGTTTCAATGACATACTCAGCAAACAATAAATCATTCAGCATGTAATTCATTCAGCATTCAATATTCATTTAGCACAGGAATTTACTGAAGAGGATTAAACATACCAATTGCTTTTCTCAGTATGCTAAATTGCTCTCGTGCTAGAGGCTTTGTAAAGATATCAGCAAGCTGCTCGTCTGTTGGCACATAAGTCAGCTTGATTTCTTTCTTGAGTACATGATCTCTGATGAAGTGATGTCTTATGCTGACATGTTTCATCCTGCTGTGTTGAACTGGGTTCTTTGAGAGGTCAATTGCACTTTTGTTGTCGCATTTGACTTCAATTGTCTTTGTTTGAACACCATAATCTTCAAGCTGTTGCTTAATCCAAAGGACCTGAGAAACACAGCTTCCAGCAGCAATATACTCAGCTTCAGTTGTGGACAGGGCTACTGACGCCTGCTTCTTGCTGAACTAAGATACAAGACAGCTTCCTAGGAATTGGCATCCTCCAGAGGTGCTTTTTCTTTCCAGCTTGTCTCGTCCATAGTCAGCGTCAGTGTATCCGATGAGTGTAAAGTCATGAGTGTTTGGATACCACAGACCTGCATTTACTGAGCTTTGCAAATATCTAAGGATCCTTTTTACGGCTATGTAATGGGATTCCTTAGGGTTAGCTTGATATCTAGCACAATAACATACTGAGAATTGAATGTCCGGTCTACTTGCTGTTAAGTAAAGTAAAGAGCCAATCATACCTCGGTATAACTTGCTGTCTACTGACTTACCATTCTCATCAGCACAAAGGACAGTGTCAGTGCCCATAGGAGTGGATATTGGCTTACAATGTTCTAGTTCATATTTCTTCAATATCTCCTTGGCATATTTAGCTTGACTTATGAATATGCCATTCTTTCCTTGCTTGATTTGAAGTCCGAGGAAGAAGTTGAGTTCTCCCATCATTGACATTTCGAATTCAGTCTGCATTTGTTTGCTAAATTCCTTGCACATAGATTCATTAGTAGCACCGAATATAATATCATCTACATATATTTGTGCCAGCAGGGTATCTTTACCCTTTCTCTTAATGAATAAGGTTGTATCAGCTTGACCCCTGACGTAACCTCTAGTCAGTAAAAAGTTGGTCAGCCTCTCATACCAAGCACGTGGTGCTTGCTTGAGTCCATACAGAGCCTTTTTGAGTTTGTAAACGTGGTTTGGGAACTTAGAATCCTCAAACCCTGGAGGCTGATTTACATAGACCTCCTCGTCTATTACTCCATTAAGAAAGGCACTTTTGACATCCATTTGAAACAGTTTAAAGTTCATGTAAGATGCATATGCACATAAAATCCTAATAGCTTCTAGCCTTGCCACTGGGGCAAAGGTCTCACCATAGTCAATACCTTCTTGCTGACTGTAGCCCTGAGCTACAAGTCTTGCCTTGTTTCTGACTACGTTTCCTTGCTCATCTAGCTTGTTCCTGAAGACCCATCTCGTTCCAATGGTCTTTTGGCTCCTAGGATGTGGCACTAGCTCCCATACATTATTTCTCCTGAACTGATTGAGTTCCTCTTGCATGGCATTCATCCAGAATTCGTCATCCTCAGCTTCGGCAAAGTTCTTCGGCTCAAGTACTGAGATAAAAGCTACATTGCCGAGATACTTCCTTAGTTGATTTCTTGTCATCAGCGTATTTCCAGCTGAGTCAAGAATTGCATTTTCTGAATGCCCTCTTGGGACTCTTATCTCCTTTGATAGACTTGTGTCTTGTTCTATCTGTGTTTCAACATTCTCTGCAGAAGTAGATAGGTCAGTGAAAGTAATTTTAGGTTCACTCTTACTCTTGGTCAGCCGTTTTATGAAGGACTCAGTAGCTGGTTCTTGATCAGCAGGTGCTGAGTTTGGTTCATCTTCTGTCAGCGGCTGGTATCTTCCTGCAGGGTTAGTTTCATCGAATTGCACATGTATAGATTCTTCTAATACTTGAGTTCTCTTATTAAAAACTCTGTATGCTTTACTGTTTGTTGAGTAGCCTAGAAAGATAGCCTCATCAGCTTTTGAATCAAATTTGGCTAAGCTATCTTTGGTATTTAAAATAAAACACCTACAGCCAAAGGCACGAAAGTATCCAATGTTGGGCTTTCGTCCTTTCCAAAGTTCATATGGGGTTTTCTTAAGTATAGGTCTAACTAAAGCCCTATTCAGAATATAGCATGCTGTGTTGACAGCTTCTCCCCAAAAATACTTTGGAAGCCTATGCTCATCCAGCATTGTCCTGGCAATCTCAACCAGAGTTCTGTTCTTCCTTTCAACAACCCCATTTTGCTGAGGCGTTCTAGGAGCAGAGAAATTGTGGTCAATGCCGCTGGCTTCATAGAATTCAACAAACTTTTGGTTCTTGAATTCTCCACCATTATCACTACGGATATGAGCTAATTTTAGGTCTTTCTCATTTTCAATTTTTCTAACCAAGTTTGAAAATGTCTCAAAAGTCTCATCCTTACTGGTCAGCAGGATAACCCATGTGTACCGAGAGAAATCATCTACAATAACCAAGGAAAACCTTCTTCCACCCAGACTCAGCGGCTGGACTGGACCAAAGAGATCCAAGTGTAGCATTTCTAACGGACGCTTAGTTGAGACAATGTTTTTACTTTGAAAAGATTGCTTGGTTTGTTTTCCAGCTTGGCAGGCATGGCATAATTGATCTTTTTGAAATTTAAGTTCAGGCAGTCCCTCAACCAATTGCTTTCTTGCTAATTTGGCCAGGAGGTCCATGCTTACATGACCAAGTCTCCTGTGCCATAGCCAGGAATTTTCTTCCTTTGTGACTAAGCATACAGTTTTTGAAAACTTCTTTTCGAGGTTTAGCATAAAGACATTGTCTATCCGAGGGGCAGTTAAGATTAACTCATTAGTTTTACCCTCGTATATTTTACATCCAGTAGCATCAAATATAACTTTTCTCCCATTGTCACATAGCTGAGCTACGCTGAGTAAGTTATATTTGAGTCCGCTGACTAGGGAGACAGATTCAATAGTAGGGTTACCTCCGACGGTTCCTGAGCCTACTATCTTACCCTTCTTGTTGTCTCCAAAACTTACACTCCCTCCTCGTTTACGTTCAAACGTGATGAATTGAGTTTCATCACCCGTCATATGCCTTGAGCATGCGCTGTCAATATACCACATTTTTTACTTCTCGGCACATCTCAGGCTTACCTGCATTGTAATCAGTTTCCTTTAGGTACCTAATTCTTTTTGGGTCCTGACTTGTTAGGTTCAACAGGTAAAGCATCATATTTTATTTTGTGGCGACATACATTAATAGTGTGGCCACTTTTTCCACAGAAGTCACAACTGACTTTCTGTTTAGGACTCTTTACTGACTTGTCAGCACCCCAGTGCTGAGCGTGCCAGCACACCTTAGTGGTGTGTCCTAACTTCCCACAAAAGTCACACTGGACTCTTCGCTGGGGATTTCGTCTCTGCTGAGTACCTTGGTACTGAGTACCTTGATACTTAGTTCTCAGAGGAAAATTATTTTTGTTTGGAACCTTTAGTTGGTTCTGAATGGTTGTGACATCCTTCCTCAGTTTCTTGGAAACTGACTGGACTTCAACTACAGACTCATGAATGGTTTTCATATTTTCATGCAAAACTGAGTTGTCTTGAAGAAGGTATCTGAGGTCACTCAGTTTGACCTCTTCCACTTCGTCACAGCGCCTGCTGAGTGCTCTAACCTTTTTATTACACTTCTTAACAAGTGTATAGAGATCACTCAGGGCATTAACCATATCGTTTCTGAGCTGGGGAAGAGAAATTACCTCATTTGATTGCTCGTCATCATCTGATGCGATGGATGGGTTAGCATGCTCAGAGACGCATGGCTCAGCAAGTTCGTCAGCCATAAAGCATATCTTCGCTGACTCGGTGGCCTCAGTTTCTGTTGATGAAGATTCATCACTGTCACTCCAAGTAGCCACCATTGCCTTCTTCCCACTCTTCTTGTCTTTCCTCAGCGTGGGGCAGTTTGACTTAATATGGCCAGCTTGATGGCACTCAAAGCATGTAATGGGCTTTGAGCTGTCCTTTCTGTATTTGCTGTCGCTTGAGTCAGCCTTATACTTATCAAACTTTTTGTAAGGCTTTTTAGAATATTTGTCGTTCTTCCTGAACAGCCTCTTCATCTTTCTTGTGAACATGGCCATCTCCTCATCATCAGTTGAACTCCCGTCAGTGGAGTCAGCCTTCATGACAAGTGACTTCTGCTTCTTGTCATCAGATTTTTCCTTCACCTCAAAGTTTTTTATGGATATCTCATGGGTCAGCAATGAACCGATGAGTTCGTCATATTTGTAGGTGGTTAAATCCTGAGCTTCCTCAACTGCTGTCTTCTTTGCTTGCCAGTCTTTTGGAAGACTCCTGAGTATCTTTTTGACTTGTTCTTCCTCAGTGAAGATTTTCCCAAGTCTCTTGAGCTCATTAATGATGTTGGTGAATCTTGCGTTCATGTCTGAAATGCCCTCATCATTGTTCATCTCGAACAGCTCGTACAGTCTCATCTGCTGATTCACCTTGGATTCTTTTACTTTGTTTGTTCCCTCGTAGGTGACTTCCAGCTTCTTCCAGATCTCTTGTGCCGACTCACAACCTAAGATTTTGTTATATTCTGCAGCATCGAGCGCACAGTGAAGCATATTGATAGCCGAAGCATGGTTTTGAAGCTTCTTAAGATCATCCTCTGTCCATTTGGCCTCAGCTTTTATAACTGTTTGGCCAGCCACATCCTCAACAGGTACAAACGGCCCTTGGACTATAGATAGCCAGGCACTCATGTTTGTAGCCTGAATGAAGTTTTTCATCCTATTCTTCCAGAAGGTATAGTTTGACCCGAAGAATAGGGGAGGCCTAATAATGGACAGCCCCTCAGGCAGTATTTGAGTTGTTTGGTTTCCAGGGAGAAACCGAGTGCTGTTTTCGCCCATGGTAGGGATCAGCTTAAGGTTGTTAGACCTTTTAAAGTGAGCTTTTAGGCTCTGATACCACTTGTTGGTCCCTTGTTTAGTTGCAAGTATAGTTTCAAGGGGGGGTTAGGAACTATTTAAACTTTTTTCGCAATTTAGGCAGACTTCTTTTTCTAAAGAAAAAGGTTTGAACAGCGGCGCAGAGTAAACAGCAAGATACTGGCTTAGTCAACAGGTGACTAGGTCAGTTCCTCAGCTTGAGTCAGGAGATAGCACTTGGAGTCTATTCCTGAACTCAGACGTTCAACGCGCACAACTCAACTTGACCTCTTTACTTGGTCAGTTTTGATTATTTAAAGCAAGCAATATAAATTAAGAGTTAAGGTTTAGAAATACTTCACTCAGCAGATTTATCTAGGTTCGGCTTCTTCTAAGCCTACGTCCTGTCCCCGGAACACTTCCGAGATTTCGAATTCTCTACTGAGCTCTTTAAAGGTAGAGCCTCAAACCTTTTACAATATCAGCAATTGAGTATGACAAGAGTACCTTTCTCTATACTTCTACTCAATCCTAATCTCTCCGCTGAGTACTTAAAACCGAGTACCCAGCCTCTCCTTTCTACTTCTAGAAATGATAAAGATTTGTCCTAAACAACAATTGCTAGAACACCTTAGATGATTGAAGATCAATCACTCTAGACTTTTACACAAATGAATAAACTTGTAGTGTAAGAATTTGCTTTGCTTTTGATGGAGAACTTTTATATACGTTTGGTCAGCGCAACGGCTTTTGCTCAAAGTTCTCTGAAGAATGTGGATTCTGAATGCTCTATTTATAGAGAGCTGTGAGAGCTTCTGGTTATTTCGAATTTCGAAATAACCGTTGGAGGGAAACGGCTACAAGTCGCTTTCACTGAGTCTGCCAGCAGTTCTCTTTAGCCAATCAGATTCCAGCGTCTTCTGTTCTTCGGTCAGTGAGTCAGTATGTTCCACCATTTTGGGTAATGTCAACCAGACAGCTTGTTGTGTCTTTTGACCTTTACCTAATGAGGAAATACTTTGTCTGGAAGCTGTCTTATGGTCAGTAGCTGTCCTGCACGTTTTGTCGAGACAGCTCAGCAGCTTCATACCGAAGTTGTCTACGTGGATCTTCTCGATCCTTCTTTACTCAGCATGCGTTTCATCACTTTAACGGCGACGTTTTGGAGATACGCGGGCTGAGTGATCTTTGGCTTGTTTGACTTGGGCCTTGATTTCCATATAGGGCTTGAGCCTTATGATCTTTATGTCTTATGATAAATTATAAACTCAACATTGAACAAACACATTAGTAACACTAAATCAAAGCATTTAAACTTAGTGTGTTATAGAATATTTACTTTCACTTAATTAATTTTGTCAAATCAAAATCCTGTGGAAAGGTGTTTCAACAAAACTGTCATACTGTAATTATGTTCCAACGACAGAATTTAATACAAATTATATCAAGTGAATTACGTTATGATGACAGTCGAGAAAACAAAAACTGTCATAACATTAACATAACACCTCCATTTTAACTTAATATTTTGACAGATTATTTAAAAATGGTGTCATGAGAACATATATTCCGTGACAGTTGTTATTAGATAATCCGTATATAAGTAGTGGTCAGATGACATGTCGCTATTTGGTCGCTGTCATGTGAGGCTATTACGGATGACAGAACGTGACCATCATCTGAAGCATCAACAAACAGCAGTGAGCCCCGTGACAGTTTTATATCTTGCGGGATGATGGTTTTTAACCGTCATCTGAAGGGGTTTTTGGCATAGTGATGCTCCACGTGTCATTATTTATTTCCTACGGTATCAGTTGTGCTTTCAATTTTTACTATTTGTTTGTTTTGGGGTTTTTTAAAGTAAGTTGTTGGGTCCGAAGGCTCTTAATGCCCAACATGGCCACTTGATCTGAAGGCTCTTAATGCTGCACGTGTCATTATTTATTTCCTACGGTATCAGTTGTGCTTTCAATTTTTACTATTTGTTTGTTTTGGGGTTTTTTTAAAGTAAGGTAAAGTAACTGTATGTGTTTGTTTGTTTTGAGTTACAAGGGGAATTGTAAGTGATGGAGCTATGATTATCAACTTTACTTTCCTATCAACTTCTTATTTTATTTCCATCACTCCATGTTTAATATAAATACTTTATTTTAAGAGTATAAAAGTAATTTATAATTACCCTTATCTTACTTTCCCTTCAAACCAAATACAACAACATTATCAAACCATCACTTATCTATATTGTTTCCAAACACATCAAGATATTTCATAGACCGTTACCATAGTTTACTCTTTTTATCTTGCCTTATCATATCTTATTAACACTCAATCTAAATAAAAAAATATTTAAATATCAAATAATAAAATATATTTAAAATGTTTGATTGTCTTACTCAACAAATAGTGGCGATACATTTATACAAAACTTCTACCCCGAGCACTTTTTTCTAGATGGATTGACATTGCCTTTTCATGGCCCTTTATTACTGTTAATAGTTTGAACAATAAAAAGATTTTTTCACCTCTGACCATCAAATGAAATGTGAATAACACGTCCTTCCCACCGCTTAGAAAGAAAAGAACTTAAATCAAAATACTAAATAGCATGCAAAATTCTATTTGACCAAATTTGGAATTAATCAACCAAATTTGGATCCAATTCAGGATTTTTCTTGGAAACTAAACATGAGGGTTGCACTTGTTGTGGGACTTAACTTGAGGAGCAAAATGAGGAATCCACCCGAGAAATGGCTCGAACTATTTATTCGATCGCAAACATTTCTGGAACACCTCTAACAGAGGGACAAATAATCAATTTTGAAAGAACTTATTATCAATCTCTTTCAGATATGAATCTATTTGATTCAGAAGGGAAGAACTTGCATCAGTACCATTGATAAATTAAGTGAAGGTACGGAAAAAGAGGGACTCGAACCCTCGGTAAACAAAAGCCTACAGAGATTGCAAAGGGGTTTTCTTTTTCTTTTTTACTCCTTAATATATTTTGAAGATTGCTACTAGATTCTGCGAACTAATCTATGTCATTCTTAAAGAGTGAAAGCCATTTTCGATTTGAAGATTGCTACTAGATTCTGCGAACTAATCTATGTCTTTCTTAAAGAGTGAAAGCCGTTTTCGATAGATAAAATGGAACATTGTATTGTTGATGGATAATCTTATCCTCTAATGAGAATAGTCTTATTATGTTGATGAGTTGGATAATCTTATTTTCTAAAAGAGGTGGCAGCAGTTTCTGCCCTAATAATGTCATGGCATCATTTATTGGTTGTTTGCCTTCTTTTGATAGTAAAATCTGTACTGTGAAGTTCTCTCTATTCTTAGATAATTGGGTATCTACTGAAACATGTTGAATATTATTTACTTTTCTTTTTTTTTTTAGTATTAGATTTTGCTTAACTGTCCTTAAGAGTTTTCAGTCTAGCAAGACTTATTTTTATTTAAATTTTATTTTATTTTTACATTGTTAGTCATATTCATGTAGGCGAATAATCTCAACTCTTTAACCATTTTCTTCTTTGATTATTAACATTTTTCTTGTTAAGACCTTTTTCTTATCGTGAGAAGAAATATAAGAATTTCACCAGTCTAACCTGATAGTAAAGCTTGTACTACTCTAACACCCAAGAAATCTTTGTAATTGTTTCTTATCTTATTTCATCTGGAAACTAATTAGTAAATTTTCAACTTCTATTAATCGGTTTTATCGTTCCATGGTCAATATCATACCATAGGAATTTAACTTTAGTTTGGAAAGACTGCATTTTTAGTGGAAGATACTACTAATCCATTGGTTGCTAACATTATAGAATTTCTTTAAATGACTTTCGTGATGATTAATCAAAGTTGAGAATATTAGTACATCATCGATATAAACTATTGAAAATTTGGTCAAAAGTTTCAGAATGTCATTCATAATATTTTGAAATTCTGAGGAAGCATTCTTCAAACCAAAAGATACATTAAATCATATTTTAGATCTTTCTTTTTCTTCATTTTGAATCAATCAAAATCCTGGTTTCATGTCGAACTTTGAATTTTTTTTCATTATAAAGCTCTTTAGTAAATCTCTTTTATTAGGTACCATCTTTTATTAGCTTGCACAATTTGCTTGCATGACACCTTATGCGCATCTCTCTTTCTTAATTTAATGTTGGCTTAGTGGTAAGTTGTTTTAGTGTAAAAAAGAATTCTTTAGTGACTGTACTAAAAAACCCGTGCGGTGGAGGTTTGCTAAAAAAATTTGATTTGGCTAGAAGAGAAGGGACATGATTTCTAATCCATTGAAATACTTTGTTTAAGAGTTTATAAATAATGACTAATCTCAAAGTACCTCTTTCTATTTCTAAAAAAAAGTAGAATATGACCATATATAGACTTGAAATCTTTAGTTAAAGTTTCATCTTTTAAATTTTCAATCACTTTTCTGCTAATTTTCTCTAAATCTTTTGACATGTCAATAGCTCTAGATCTAATAGGAATTTTCTTTGAGGTTGTTTAAAGAAGGTGGAATTCCTTTGCCTGGTCCATTAGTGTATAGAAGGCCCATTAGGAGGTTAATTTACTTAACCAATACCGGACCAGATATCACTTGTTCGGTGAATACATTGAGCCAGTTACTATCAAAGCCTACTAACATACACCTTCAGGCAGTAAAAAGGGTTTTACAATATATCAAAGGAGATCCAGGGAAGGTTTTTCTCTATTCTACCAAATCAACAATAGCTTTGAAGGCTTTTTTAGATGCTGATTGGGAAACCTTTGTAGACACCAGGAGATCTATAACTCGTTTCTGTGTTTTATTAGGAAATTCATTAGTGTATCAGAGGAGCAAAAAACAAGCCACAATATCTAGATCCTCTACAAGAGCAGAGTATTGATGCGAGACCCAACTAGCGGATCTCGGCAACTAAGGGATAAGTGTACCCCGTCATATAAAGTAATAAATCTGGTTAAGTCCAGGTATCGAATCCACGGGATTTATACCCATAAGTATTAAACTACTCAGTTCTATCTGTTATCTAGGCGGTGAATACTTTAGATTTGATTTGGGTAACAACTATAAACTACTCCTAAATTATGGGTGAGACAATTTTCATGTATTTCAAGCCATTATGGAATGATATGGATGGTTTTAAGTTACAACACGTGATAAACAATATTTTAGAATATATACGAGTAACAATTTACTCTTGCAAAGACGACTACATGCAAACTGACCAACTCTATGAGGTTCTTAGATCACGGTTCCTTCTTAAGGCCACTTTAATTCATAGGTTCAGAAAATAGGACCCGTAAGTTCCGTGGCTTGTCAATTCCTACGGTTTCCGGTTTGCCAATTTCGGTAAGGCAACACCTATATGAATCCTAATTTAATTCGGAGTTCGTAATCAACCTACACAGTAATCAATTATGAGAATCAAAGCAAGAAATAAACATTAACAAGTATAGTGAAACTGAAAACCGTAAACCATATATTATAACTGTGAAGAATGTAAAACGAAATACAACCAAGTCTAGCATATAGGAAGAGTACAAACTAATTAACAAGTAAAAAGGGAAGAAGAATCAGCTCTTTGAACTAGCTAACCAGACTCAAGGCCGTCGCTTCGGACTTGGAGGTGGAACTCTCGAGCTTGGGGAATGCGGATGGAACATAACTTCGACAGAGTAAGGAGAGGATTACACAAGCTCTCAAGGTGTAAGGAACTTTATTACATGGAAATTTAATTTCTAATTGAGTGGTAAAACTTCTATTTATGCAAAAAAATCAAGCTCCGGTCATAATTGTAATTACATTAAGTAAGAAGACTTTGAATGTGGAAAGAAGACTTTGAATTTGAAGGAAGACTTTGAATGTGTGTAAAGGTGGTAAGAAGACTTCGAATTTGATGTAGAAGATGGGCCCCACACGAAATAATGAAGCATATGATGCTTCATTATTTGCTTATTTCTCCCTTGCAGATTTCACACCCGTGAAAAATTTCCTAGGCTTCAATATGTTTATCAACGTAGATTAATTATTTGAGTCTGTTACACTTTCAACAGATGACCACTGAGCTCTCTAAGGCTCAGAATTCTATCACGTCTTCATCTGAGTGCACAATTGAACAAGTTGCTGAAGACGTCCGGTTACTCAGCATCAACCGTGAGTCGATAGAGACAGAAGAAAAGAAGACCTATGCCATCTATAAATTTTCCAAAGATATCTATGGGCATGTCAAATATCAAACCCAGCAACGTCATATTTACGATGCCTCCATGCTGAAATTACACTATCAATCCTTTGCCAAGATTACTGACTCCATCACTTGGCTAGGAAAGGCACTCGAGTTCATGCTTAGCTGCATGGGTGTAATTGGCAGTGTTCCAGCATCAAATATGGACGGCGGATTGAAGGTCTTCAAAGTCCTAAAGGAAAGTATGAGTAGTCTTCAAATGTTTTCATCTCGACTCTCTCATGCTGTTACAGCTTGTCAGTTTCTTGCTCCCGCTCCTGGACCGAGTTCTGATGCTGGCAAAAAGGGGGAGAAAGAACAGAAGGAAAAGGGTAAGCAAACGGAAGAACAAGGAACTCAACAACAAACGATTAACTCCTCTCCCACTGCCCCAAAACCACCTTAGCAACAAGGAACCACACAACACTAACAAAAATCCAAACAAGTTCAATTCAACACAAAGTATATAGACCTTTTAGTCTAGCGACTTAGCTCTTCTAGCTTTCTGTGCTGAATCATATCTTTTGTTGTGCCTACTTGTCTAGTATGTTATATACATGAGAACTTATCTTTCACATATCAAATGTTGACTCAATACTCCGTCTATATTTTATAGCTTATATCTCTAAATGCCATGTTGAACTTATATTGATCATTCTTATAATGTCTATCACTTTAAAAATCATTGAAAAAATCTTAATTAAAAAATTACTAACAGAAAACCAACATGATATTAGTAGGTTAATAGTTTAATAATAGATTTATGGTCAAACTTTTGATTTGTCCAGGTTAAAATGTTAATCCAAAAAGGACATAAAGTTTTTCAAGCCATAGTAACAGCATTACCTAATTCAGTAATGTATAAATAGATCTAATTCACTTATGAACAAATGAAAATAAAATGTTTTATTAAGATACAATTGTAGATATATTTACATCATAAGAATCTTAGAAAGCCCTAATCCTAAGAGAGATATATACAAGTCTCTTTAATTTTAATATCCGGCTGGTAAGACAGTCCCTGTAAATTTGGGTTTGATATTGACACATTCTGCTATTGCACGACTCGGTGTTTTACCAACGTATCGTAGATTAATGCCACCTAAGTCCACTTCTTCACATGGATATTGTTTGCTACAAATTAGTTGAATAGCTTTAGGAGTAAAAGAAGTGCCTCTTATATTTTTAAAGGAAATTTTTGAGAGCTTGACATTGGATTGAGTCTGGCAAAATCATCAAAAAAACACATAAAAAGTTAAATGTTATGAAATAATACAATAAAATTTGTATTAGAAGTATTGTGGTTAAAAAGAAAATTATTCTTATTTTATTTGAGTAAGTTGTTATACTCTTAATACTTATTAAGGGTGCAACAATACTTTCTTTCTTTTTTCTCTTAATAGATATGATTATAATTATAATTACCTGTTTATTGCAATGATTGCTAGGGCAATACATTTGATCAATGAGGATAGGATTGGAGACATTGTTCATGGTAATATCTTCAAACACCATATTAGATGCAATGCTTTTATACATTCCTGGCCAAGTTTTGATCCTAACACCATTATCTGCATTATTGATAACGCATCTCTTAATTGATACCCCGCTCACAGGTTCTTCATTCTGATACTTCCCTAAACTTCCAATACTAATGCCATGTCCAGGTCCACATGATACGTCAACAATGTTAATTCTTGAGCTACCATCCCCGATTGAAATACAATCATCGCCGGTACCAATTTTAGTACTCTCAATGTTTATTCCTTCAGAACGTCCCATATGAATTCCATCGGTATTAGGACTCATTGCGGGTGCTTGTATTATAACGCGTCTGATAGTTATGTTACGACACTCTAATAGATTGAAATGGAAATTCTTACTATCCATGGATTTTATGTTCTCCACTATGCCATTCTCAACGTAATCCAGCCTAAGATTCTGAAAAGAAAAAATATTTTTAGAAATACTTATAATGATTTTAGTTACGTTATTGTTAAAAAAATTATCAATATAAAAATAAGAAAAAGAAGAGGAAAAAATCATACCATGGGAAGATTCTTGCAATTAGGGTTCTTTTGACAAACGTTGTGTTGCCATGCACGAGATCCATCACCATTTAATATGCCACCTCCTGTAATTTTGACATTATTAACATGACTCACCCTAATCCAATAGTCTCATGTATGAGCTGCAAGGCTATTTGGTGCTTTTAGATTTCCTTTAATAACAAGAACTATTGGAGCTTTGCAAGGACCATTCAAAGATATTTCCCCTAATAAATAATTCCCATTCGGAATAAGAATTTCGCTATATGATGGGCTTCCACAAGCTTCTTTCCAAGCATTCAACAATGCCTATAAATAAAGTTATCAATCAATTATTTGAATTTATCAAAGTATATGCTTTTATTGTATAGTATAAACAAAGTTAAACATAGCAAATTCCAACAATGTCTTCATAAAATGATATATTGTCCTTCTATTAGTTTTTTTTTTAAATCCTGATTTTTTTTTTGTCAAAATTGAAAAAATTACACACTCAAAATATCATTCATGAACCTTTTTAATACTAATAGAAACAAGAGAAAATTCAAAAGGCTTGTTTATCTTCTTCGGTAAAAGAATTACTCAAGAAAGGATGATCTTCACATATTACGTATCAAACTGATTTGAAATTCTAGACAATTCGATAGGATCCTACGTGGACATCAAATTTTAAGGTTTCAATTTTTTTACTTTTTAATGTGTAACAATCATGTTACTTCATTTTTAATAAAGTACTAATTACTTTGCAAATAATTACTGTCGGATGGTTCCGATAATAATGACAAAGTCACATTGCTCTATAAAAATAAAGACAAGTTTATAAGTAAATAAAAATTGTAACATATTTTTGGAGAAATAATTAAGAAAAACTATAACTTAATATACATACTATAAGGATAATTAATATCTATAAATCATACTTACCAAAAACAAATATCTATAAATCATAAAGCGCAAATGAAAAAAAAGTTATATATATATCATTTTAATTAGTTTGATGGAAGATTTTAGTTGAAATAAAGATAATATTGATGTATAAACACAAATTAATAACCTGATTGATATTTGAGGTTTGGCTAGCTTTACCACCATATTTTGTAATATCGAAGATAGCTGCCTCTACAATTGAACCTAACAATAATAAGAAGGGAATTGTAAAATAATTGATGATTGGACTCATCTTTAATGATTTTCCAATTCCCTTAATTTTCTACTTACTCTACTAGATATATTTATACTTGTAATTTATCATTCAATTTGCGGTAATTTCTATAAGCATGCTATTTTTTATAATTTTAGTCGTTTATTGTTTAGAATTAATGGTAAGATTTTAGTTAAGAACAAGTCAAGCATGTTTGTTTTAATTTTCTACCAATTTTCTGTTTTCATTTCCTTCATATATATCATTCGTGGAATGTATGTCTAAATTAAGATTCATTTCCTAATAATTTTATAATATTTTATTATAATTATTTCATTATATTATTTTTACCATCTTTTTTAAGAATTAGTTATTATTCGATTTGAGGAAATAAATAGAAGAGTTTGACTAATTTAAATCTAACTTTGATATCAGGGTTGTGTGGCTTGTCACTTGGCTCGATAAATGCTCAATCGTGTTCAGCTCGATTTTCAAAACGAACCGAACTAGAGCATGACAAAGTTCAGCTCAAAACTTCGAAAGCAGATTTGATTACATGTTCATAAATAAGTTCATAAATAAGTTCGATTATAATGTTCATAAAAGACTCAAGAGCAAACTAGGTTCGATTATATTTTTTAATAATATCATAATTATTATTTTAAAAAGAGGGAGATAATAAAGAACATGTCCTTATGGTCGTGGTCGTTAACCTACCTCGGGCTACACCGTAATCCTCTTCTATCGATAAACCGATGGGAATCACCTATTCTTTCCTAAAAGCCACGAACCTTACCCTTAAACTAGGAAAACTAATGTTGGACGAACTCGCCACATAATTTCATCTAAAATTTTTTATGATGGATCGGGACCAGTATTGGTTCCAGCTATTCAAATGTTGACATGTCAGCTAAACCGCTGACGTGTAAGCATTTGGGTTCTCGGATCAATACTAGCCTTGGTCCACCAAATAATTTCTCAAAAAATAAATGAGAAGTAATTAATAATTAGACTATAATATTTATTGGTTGGATCACCACTAGAAATACGTTGGAAAAATATTTTTATTATTGACTATGATTTATTAGACTTTGTAAGTTTTTTATTTACACATATCATTTTTCAATAAAAGGTTACATCTCAATTTTCATTCATTCAATTCATTACCCCCTATACAATGAAATTAATTTCTCACATATTGAGTTAATTGTTTAATTGATTTTTAGTATAATTGTAATTACATTATAATTATCCATAAATTAATTAAACTAATTAGAATATAAATTGGAAATATAAATATTTATTCTATAAGTATTTATATTATAACCTGACTATTATATATATATATATATATATATATATATATATATATATATAGAGGAGAGATCAGGTGTGACACATTTCTTATGGTGTGACAATGACCAATTTTGTAATTAACCAGGAGAATGTGACAAATTTGTAAATTAAAGGAAAGAGAAAATTGTTTTATTTCTTTTCTTTAAAATGCATTTTCTCGACTTTTCCAACTTCGTTTTTCAAAAACTTTTATACCGTTGGACTTGTCTTAATTAGACGATCATTTTAAGATCCCAGAACCTCAGGTAAAAAAAATTCCGATGAATAGAATCTTGCGATTTGTTTTTTTGTGAGAAAAAAAATATCCAGAAAATTTTCAAAAAATTCCTGAAAATGTAGAACATCATTCTGAGAACTTAATTGTTGACTCAAAGTGAGATTCCTTACGGTTTAGTCCCAAATCAACGGAATCCGGCGATTAGGTGGGCGTTTTCCAGCGAGAAAACAGAAAGTACCCATAAAATTCACAAAAAAATTCAGAAAATAATATATTGGGTCAAAACCGTAAGAAATCTCGTTTTGAGCCAAAAATTAAAGTTCCATAAATGATGTTTTACATATTTTAGAATTTTTAGATAATTTTCTGGGCACTTTTTGGTCTTACCTTTCAGCACTATGTGTTGCAATATTTTGTTGGAACAATATAAGTATTCTGTTGGAACAATATAACTATTCTGTTGGAACAATATAATTATTCTGTTGGAAGAATATAAGAATTAGAATTATTTTCTAAATAATATAACTAATATAAATTTGAAGATACTATATTAAATACTAAGAAACAAAAATGAAATTGAAGACATAGATAATAAAATTGATTTGGAATAATTGGTAAACTGATTTATTATGTTGGAACAATATAAGTATTATGCTGAAATAATAGAACTATTTTGTTGAAAAAATTGGTACGCTGATTTATTCTGTTGGACGAGTCTAATAGTATAAAAAATTTCGAAAAACGAGGTTAGAAATGTCGGGAAAATGTATTTTAAAGAAAAGAAATAAAACAATTTTCTCTATCATCTTTTTCCTTTTATTTACAAATTTTCCACCTTGCCCTTTTCAATTATCATCAAAACTGACATGAAATGAGCTTATGGTGTACATATTTTAAGTTCAAGAGGCTTTCTTGTGCACGAGTATTGCAGAAATTAATATAAACACTATTATTAGACTTTGGTTCCTCAACTACAGTATTATAGGATCCTTCCATCGTGCATTGTTAAGCCTTTGAATGTTGTTAATTCGTCTCTTAGCCATAGCTTTAACATGAAATTAGTCCACATGCAAGAGATTTCTGACGGAATGGGCATTTACGCGGGGCGTAGACAACCTTACGCGGGGCGTGTCATGGGATTTCTGCACCAAATAATGTTGCTCCATACTTGTTCCTTGTGAAGTTACAACTTTGCCCTTTGCTTGATGTTTATAAATAGGAAGCTCTTGAACCCTATTCAACATACACAACTAGAGAGAGCAAAAACTATACTTGTTTTTATTATTGTAGTTTAGGTTTGTTTTAGGCTTTGTGTAACTAAACTCTTCCATCTCGAGAGCTTGTCCGTTGTTACCGGCATTTCACCAAAGTTCTGCTCCATCTTCGCACACCAAGCTCGAGAGCTCCATCATTCAATACCTTAGAGACGGTTTTTGAGTCCGGTTAGCTAGTTCCGAGGGTGGATTCTTCCCTTTACACTTGCTAATTAGCTTGATCTCATCCTATGTACTAGGCTTGTTTGTAATTCATATTTACACTTTCCATATTTATAATTTATGATTCATAATCTTCTTTTCTATATATGTGTTGATGTTTGTTACTTGTTTTGACATTCATAATTGACTATTGTGTAGGAGAACACGATTTCCGACGCCATTCGGGCTATCCTTAGGGATTCATATAGGTGTTGCCTTACCGGAAGTGACAAATCGGAAACCGTAGGAATTGACAAGCCACGGAACTTACGGGCCCTAATTTCTGGTCCCAAGCATTAGACACGCCTTGACTAGGAACCACGTAGTCTAAGTACTTCACAGGTCAGTTATACTACACGTAGTCGTCTTTGCACGAGCAAAACTTCAACCGTATAAACATCAGAAGTTATTATTTGTCATAGTTATAACTTATCGCATTCACATCACTCCATAGAGTTTCGTTATATAAATTCGCCTCACACATAGTTAGTAGTAGCTTGTAGTTGTGTCTCACACCAACCTTAAAGTATTCACCGCTTAAATAACGTATAAAACCGAGTCGTTTAATACTTGTAGTTATAAATCCCGTGGATTCGATACCCGGTCTTAACCGGATTATTACTTGATGCGTGCCACCTAGTAGCATCGTTTTCTACGATGAAATATGTATATTGCGATGATTGTGCTATGATTATGGATATGGTATGTTACTAATGATTTGTTTCATGGTATGATGCTTCAAAGTCGTCATCGGTGGGACGACCGCATGGATGACGAATGCCCACACTCAACCTCACAATTCGATGTGATAAACTCTATGCTTAAAGATATTCATGAAGGATTATCTAACACTGAGACATATTTCAGGGAATTGGGAAATCTATGGGCCAGATTGAAGTCTCCTCGTGATTCCGCCGCGGACGAATCAATTCGAGAATCCAATTCGGTTTGTCAAAACGGGAAGCTCGAGTTAATCGAGTTTTCTCAAAAGGATTCCCCAAAGAATAAAAGTCGTCTCAGTTGTGAGGAAACGGACATCAATGAGCCGGTTGTGTGCGGATCCATGGAAATAAATCCAAAGCTAGAAGAGTCGGAGGTTCCTTCTACATCGGAACACTTTGCTCCTTTTGAACTACCAAAGGAGTCAAAAAGGGAGCAAACTAAACTCTTCGATAAATTCTGTACATATAGTTTTTGGTTTTTGTTAAATTCTTTCGAAGCGAACAATCCGTTTTGCAGGTACGGGTTGTTTATTCAAGAATTTGAATTCCTAACGCGAATGGAAGCATACACCTAGGAGATCTTAAACCAAACTTCCATATCTGTGTAAATGCTAGAGTGATTTTTTTGTAATCATCCAAAGTGTTCTTTGTCTGAGAAAGAACAATTTTGTATCAATTGTTGAATTGAGAGAGTGTGCTGAGTACTCGGTGTTAAGTACTCAGTGGTAGAGAAATCTAGGTGTTCGATTATAGCACTTAGTAGGAGTTGAGTAGACGAATAGAGGACGGTACTCTTGCATATTCAACTGCCTTGTAAACGGTTTGTGCTCTACCTTTAAAGAGCTCAGTATTGGATTTAAAAAGCCCGGAGGGATTCTAGGGACTGGACGTAGGCGAAGAGGCCGAACCAAGATAAGTCTTGCTGAGTAATCTCTAACTCTCTTTCAAATATATATTTGTATGTGTTGCTTGTTACATTTACTCAGTATATAAATTGCTTAAGCTGACACTGAGTAAATCAGAGTGCTGAGTTGGAAGCTGACCACAAAAGCGTCATTTCCCAACCCACAAGTAAAACAGTTCTAGTCAGTATCTGACTGAAGCCGTCTTACGCCTCACTCGGCCGCGCTGCCCAAAGCGGAGTTGTGAAACTCAAAGAATTGAATTAAGTCAGCATAATTAAAGCGAAAAAGTTATATTAGTTCCTAACCCCCCCCTTGGAACTAATCAAACCGGACCAACAATACGTCTCAAACATACCTTTATCGGCCAAGAATTTGTCCACAACGTTTTTATGCTCGTACATTTCATCTTAATTAAAAAAATTACTAACAGAAAACCAACATGATATTAGTAGGTTAATAGTTTATTAATAGATTTGTGGTCTAACTTTTGAATTGTCCAGGTTAAAATGTTAATCCAAAAAGGACATAAAGTTTTTCAAGCCATAGTAACACCATTACCTAATTCAGTAATGTATAAATAGATCTAATTCACTTATGAACAAATGAAAATAAAATGTTTTATTAAGATACAATTGTAGATATATTTACATCATAAGAATCTTAGAAAGCCCTAATCCTAAGAGAGATATATACAAGTCTCTTTAATTTTAACATCCGGCTGGTAAGACAGTCCCTGTAAATTTGGGTTTGATATTGACACATTCTGCTATTGCACGACTCGGTGTTTTACCAACGTATCGTAGATTAATTCCACCCAAGTCCACTTCTTCACATGGATATTGTTTGCTACAAATTAGTTGAATAGCTTTAGGAGTAAAAGAAGTGCCTCTTATATTTTTAAAGGAAATTTTGGAGAGCTTGACATTGGATTGAGTCTGGAAAAATCATCAAAAAATACATAAAAAGTTAAATGTTATGAAATAATACAATAAAATTTATATTAGAAGTATTGTGGTTAAAAAGAAAATTATTCTTATTTTATTTGAGTAAGTTGTTATACTCTTAATACTTATTAAGGGTGCAACAATACTTTCTTTCTTTTTTCTCTTAATAGATATGATTATAATTATAATTACCTGTTTATTGCAATGATTGCTGGGGCAATACATTTGATCAATGAGGATAGGATTGGAGACATTGTTCATGGTAATATCTTCAAACACCATATTAGATGCAATGCTTTTATACATTCCTGGCCAAGTTTTGATCCTAACACCATTATCTGCATTATTGATAACGCATCTCTTAATTGATACCCCGCTCACAGGTTCTTCATTCTGATACTTCCCTAAACTTCCAATACTAATGCCATGGCCAGGACCACATGATACGTCAACAATGTTAATTCTTGAGCTACCATCCCCGATTGAAATACAATCATCGCCGGTACCAATTTTAGTACTCTCAATGTTTATTCCTTCAGAACGTCCCATATGAATTCCATCGGTATTAGGACTCATTGCGGGTGCTTGTACTATAACGCGTCTGATAGTTATGTTACGACACTCTAATAGATTGAAATGGAAATTCTTACTATCCATGGATTTTATGTTCTCCACTATGCCATTCTCAACGTAATCCAGCCTAAGATTCTGAAAAGAAAAAATATTTTTAGAAATACTTATAATGATTTTAGTTACGTTATTGTTAAAAAAATTATCAATATAAAAATAAGAAAAAGAAGAGGAAAAAATCATACCATGGGAAGATTCTTGCAATTAGGGTTCTTTTGACAAACGTTGTGTTGCCATGCACGAGATCCATCACCATTTAATATGCCACCTCCTGTAATTTTGACATTATTAACATGACTCACCCTAATCCAATAGTCTCCTGTATGAGCTGCAAGGCTATTTGGTGCTTTTAGATTTCCTTTAATAACAAGAACTATTGGAGCTTTGCAAGGACCATTCAAAGATATTTCCCCTAATAAATAATTCCCATTCGGAATAAGAATTTCGCTATATGATGGGCTTCCACAAGCTTCTTTCCAAGCATTCAACAACGCCTATAAATAAAGTTATCAATCAATTATTTGAATTTATCAAAGTATATGATTTTATTGTATAGTATAAACAAAGTTAAGCATAGCAAATTCCAAAAATGTCTTCATAAAATGATATATTGTCCTTCTATTAGTTTTTTTTTTCAAATCCTGATTTTTTTTTTGTCAAAATGGAAAAAATTACATATTCAAAATATCATTCATGAACCTTTTTAATACTAACAGAAACAAGAGAAAATTCAAAAGACATGTTTATCTCCTTCGGTAAAAGAATTACTCAAAAAAGGATGATCTTCACATATTACATATCAAACTGATTTGAAATTCTAGACAATTCGATGGGATCCTACGTTGATATCAAATTTTAAGGTTTCAATTTTTTTACTTTTTAATGTGTAACAATCATGTTACTTCATTTTTAATAAAGTACTAATTACTTTGCAAATAATTACTGTCGGATGGTTCCGATAATAATGACAAAGTCACATTGCTCTATAAAAATAAAGACAAGTTTATAAGTAAATAAAAATTGTAACATATTTTTGGAGAAATAATTAAGAAAAACTATAACTTAATATACATACTATAAATCATAAAGCGCAAATGAAAAAAAAGTTATATATATAGCATTTTAATTAGATTGATGGAAGATTTTAGTTGAAATAAAGATAATATTGATGTATAAACACAAATTAATAACCTGATTGATATTTGAGGTTTGGCTAGCTTTACCACCATATTTTGTAATATCGAAGATAGCTGCCTCTACAATTGAACCTAACAATAATAAGAAGGGAATTGTAACATAATTGATGATTGGACTCATCTTTAATGATTTTCTAATTCCCTTAATTTTCTACTTATTCTATTAGATATATTTATACTTGTAATTTATCATTCAATTTGCGGTAATTTCTACAAGCATGCTATTTTTATAAATTTAGTCGTTTATTGTTTAGAATTAATGGTAAGATTTTGGTTAAGAACAAGTCAAGCATGTTTGTTTCAATTTTCTACCAATTTTATGTTTTCATCTCCTTCATATATATCGTTCGTGGAATGTATGTCTAAATTAAGATTCATTTCCTAATAATTTTATAATATTTTATTATAATTATTTCATTATATTATTTTTACCATCTTTTTTAAGAATTAGTTATTATTCGATTTGAGGAAATAAATAGAAGAGTTTGACTAATTTAAATCTAACTTTGATATCAAGGTTGTGCGGCTTGTCGCTTGGTCGATAAATGCTCAATCGTGTTCAACTCGATTTATAAAACGAACCAAACTAGAGCATGACAAAGTTCAGCTCGAAAGCAGATTTGATTACAGGTTCATAAATAAGTTCATAAATAAGTTCGATTATAATGTTCATAAAAGACTCAAGAGCAAACTAGGTTCGATTATATTTTTTAATAATATCATAATTATTATTTTTAAAAGAGGGAGATAATAAAGAACATGTCCTTATGGTCGTGGTCGTTAACCTACCTCAGGCTACACCGATTGCCACGGCTACAACGTAATCCTCTTCTATCGATAAACCAATGGGAATCACCTATTCTTTCCTAAAAGCCACGAACCTTACCCTTAAACTAGGAAAACTAATGTTGGACGAACTCGCCACATAATTTCATCTAAAAATATTTATGATGGATAGGGACCACTATTGGTTCCAGCTATCCAAATGTTGACATGTCAGCTAAACCGCTGACGTGTAAGCATTTGGGTTCTCAGATCAGTACTAGCCTTGGTCCACCAAATAATTTCTCAAAAAATAAATGAGAAGTAATTACTAATTAATAATTAGACAATAATATTTATTGGTTGGATCACCACTAGAAATACGTTGGAAAAATATTTTTGTTATTGACTATGATGTATTGGAGTTTGTAAGGTTTTTCTTTATACGTATCATTTTTCAATAAAAGGTTACATCTCAATTTTCATTCATCCAATTCATTACTCCCTATACAATGAAATTAATTTCTCACGTATTGGGTTAATTGTTTAATTGATTTTTAGTGTAATTGTAATTACATTATAATTATCCATAAATTAATTAAACTAATTAGAATAAAAATTGGAAATATAAATATCTATTCTATAAGTATTTATATTATAACCTCTATATATATATATATATAGGAGAGATCAGGTGTGATAAGAAAATGCATTTTCCCAGAGATCAGGTGTGACACATATATATAGGATTATGATAGAAAGAGAAAATTGTTTTATTTTTTTTCTTTAAAATGCATTTTCCCAACTTTTCCAACATTTTTTTTCAAAAAATTTTATACCGTTGGACTCGTCTTAATTAGACGGTCATTTTAAGATCCCAGAAGCTCGGGTAAAAAAAATTCCGGTGAATGGAATCCGACGATCTGTTTTTTTGTGCGAAAAAAATGTCCAAAAAATTCTCAAAAAATGTAAAACATTATTCTGAGAAACTTTAATTCTTGACTGAAAATGAGATTTCTTACGGTTTAGTCCCAAATCAACGGAATCTGGCGGTCAGATGGACGTTTTTCGATAAAAAAACCCGAAAGTGACCAGAAAATGCTCAAACAATTCCAGAAAATGTAAAACATTATTTGGAGAAACTTTAATTCTTGAGTCGAAGTAGGATTTCTTACGGTTTAGTCCCAATAAAACTTATTCCTTAATTTTATCCATTTTACATCCTTCAACAATTTATTGGGTCAAAACCGTAAGAAATCCTGCTTCGGCTCAATAATTAAAGTTTCTTAGAATAATGTTTTACATTTTCTGGAATTGTTTGAAAATTTTCTGGGCACTTTGTTTCTCGCCAAAAAACGTCCACCCGGATTCCGTTCACCGGAATTTTTTTTACTTGAGCTTCAGAGATCTTAAAATGACCGTCTAATTTAGACGAGTCTAATAGTATAAAATTTTTCGAAAAATGAGATTAGAAATATTGAAAAAATGTATTTTAAAAAAAAAGAAATAAAACATTTTTCTATTGGAACAATATAAGTATTATGTTGGCACAAATGATACACTGATTTGGAACAATGTAAGTAGGACAAAAAATATGCCCAGAAAATTATCAAAAAATTCTAAAATATGTAAAACATCATTTTAAGAAACTTTAATTCTTGGCTCAAAGCGAGAGTCCTTATAGTTTTGACCCAATAAACTGTTGACGCATGTAAAATGGATAAAATTAAGGAACAAGTTTTATTTGGATTAAACCGTAAGAAATCCTGCTTCGACCCAAGAATTAAAATTTCTTAGAATAATGTTTTACATTTTTTGGAATTTTTTGAGAATTTTCTGGGCACTTTTTTTCTCGCCAGAAAACGGCCACCCGGATTCCGTTCACCGGAATTTTTTTTACTTGAACTTCAGGGATCTTAAAATGACCGTCTAATAGTATAAAAATTTTCGAAAAATGAGATTAGAAATGTCGGAAAAATGTATTTTAAAGAAAAGAAATAAAACAATTTTCTGTTGGAACAATATAAGTATTATGTTGGAACAAATGGTACACTGATTTGGAACAATGTAAGTAGGACAAAAAAATGTGTCCAAAAAATTATCAAAAAATTCCAAAACATTTAAAACATCATTTTAAGAAACTTTATTTCTTGGCTCAAAGCGAAATTCCTTACAGTTTTGACCCAACAAATTATTGAAGCATGTAAAATGGATAAAATTAAGAAAAAAGTTTTATTGGGACTAAACCGTAAGAAATCCCACTTCGACCCAAGAATTAAAGTTTCTTAGAATAATGTTTTACATTTTCTCGAATTTTTTGAGAATTTTCTGGGCACTTTTTTTCTCGCCAGAAAACGGCCACCCGGATTCCGTTCACCGGAATTTTTTTTACTTGAACTTCAGGGATCTTAAAATGACCGTCTAATTTAGACGAGTCTAATAGTATAAAAATTTTCGAAAAATGAGATTAGAAATGTCGGAAAAATGTATTTTAAAGAAAAGAAATAAAACAATTTTCTGTTGGAACAATATAAGTATTATGTTGGAACAAATGGTACACTGATTTAGAACAATATAAGTAGGACAAAAAAATGTGCCCATAAAATTATCAAAAAATTTCAAAACATTTAAACATCATTTTAAGAAACTTTAATTCTTGGCTCAAAGCGAAATTCCTTACAGTTTTGACCCAACAAATTATTGAAGCATGTAAAATGGATAAAATTAAGGAAAAAGTTTTATTGGGACTAAACCGTAAGAAATCCCGCTTCGACCCAAAAATTAAAGTTTCTTAGAATAATGTTTTACATTTTCTGAATTTTTTTGAGAATTTTCTGGGCACTTTTTTTCTCGCCGGAAAACGTCTACCTGGATTCCGTCTACCGGAAATTTTTTACTTGAGCTTCAGGGATCTTAAAATGACCGTCTAATTTAGACAAGTTTAATAGTATAAAATTTTTCGAAAAACGATGTTAGAGATGTCGGAAAAATGTATTTTAAAGAAAAGAAATAAAACAATTTTCTATATCATCTCTTTCCTTTTATTTACAAATTTGCCACCTTGTCTTTTTAATTATCATCAAAACTATGTAGTTTTGTTATGTCGCACAATAAGCTACTTATCACACCCTAACCCTTGTCACACTGGATCTCACCTAGATATATATATATATATATATATATATATAAGGTGAGATCCAGTGCGATAAGGGATCTAGGTGTGGTAAGGAGTTTATTGTGTGACATAACAAAACTACGTAGTTTTGGTAAGAAAATATAATTCAAAAACACGCGTCCTTCCTCCTTTCCTCAGACAAAAAATGCGTGAAATCAAGTTCATTCTTCACCATTGTTGATCGATTTTCTGCTCCTAACCATTATCGATCGATTTGTAATCTGTATTGAGATTAAGCTCTGATTTCCTTCTCCTCACCATTAACGATCGATTTTCTTCTGCTCACCATTATCTATCGATTTTCTTCTCCTCTGAATTATGTATCAATTTTCTTCTCTCACCATTACTGATCGATTCTCTTGGCCTCACCATTATCAATCGATTTCTGATCTGTATTCACATTAAATATGGAATCCAAACACGAAGATATGGAATCTGAAGACCATAATCAGTACAATATGACACAAAGAACAACATCATCTTCTAGTATTTTGCTTATATCTGCAAGTCGAAATTAATCTGATATATATTGAAAATATTGCATCTGTTCACATTAATAATAGTTGTTCTAAATTTATTCTCTGTCTTGATAATAGATTTCTTACACTAATTATTTAAAAACGATGTACTTTGAATTCTAACAAAGTGTACGACTTGTTCCATGTAACTATCATTTGTTCCAACTGAATGTATGGTTTGTTCCAACTAAATGTATGATTTGTTCCGAGTGAATTATATCTAGAAATCGAAATTAATCTGATATATATTGAAAATATTAAGATCCGTTTACATTAATAGTAGTTGTTCTAAATTTATTTTCTGTCTTGATAATAGATTTCTTAATTAATTATTCAAAAAGGTCGTAGTCTGATTTGTGACAAATTGTACGACTTGTTCCATGTAACTATATCATTTGTTCCAACTGAATGTATAATTTGTTCCAACTAAATGTATGATTTGTTCCGACTTAATGTACCATTTGTTTCAAGCACATGTTTGTCCTAATCTCAATTCTCTTACCTGTTTTGTAGATTTCCTTTCGCCTAGTTGCTCTTCTACTGTAATAGTAACTTACACACCAGAAGTAATTACAAGACTCAGTCCTAATGGAATAAAATTATGGTTGCCTACTTGTTCAAATGATTTAAAACCTGCTCTTGGAATGACATTTAAGACTTATGATAAAGCTCAAGAATTCTACAAGTCATATGCATGTGCTGCTGGATTTAATAGTAGGGTATCAACATCCAGAAAGAAACAGGGTGTTATAAAAGAAAAATTCTTTGAATGCAATAAAGAAGGTTACAAATATCAAAGAAAAAAAGCGACATCCAGTGATATAAAATCCAGAAAAAGGACACTCAGTCGTGTAGGATGCAGTGCTAGAATGATTATCAAACTTTCTGACAATGGAATCTATGAAGTGACACAGTTTAAAGAAGAACATAATCATATTCTTTACACTCCAGGATGTATACAATATCAAAAGAAGCGCATGAAGATGAACCTTCTACTAAAAAAGATGGTAGTTAATAATACAAAGGTAAACCGTCTTCTTCGTAATAGTTATGCATTATAAATACTAAATTGTTTAGTTATAGAATATTATTCATTTCATCTAAAAAAAAGTGTTCTGATCTGATTGAATAGATGAATGTTGGTCCTCTGAAAACTTATAGACAAACAAAGGAACTTTATGGAGGATATGAAAATATTGGTGCATCAAAGATAGATTTTAAGAACTTCCAGAGAGACCTGAAAGCCTATATTAAGGATTCAGATGCACAAATGTTCGTAGATAATTTTGAAAAAAAGGACTTATGGAGTGCATTATTTTTCGAATTTGAAGTAGATCAAGACGGAAGACTATGTAGAGCTTTATGGGCAGACTCTGTATGTATCAAAAACTACGCTCTTTATGGTGATATGGTCTCATTTGACACCACATATAGCACAAATAGGTACTATATAATAATCTTTGACTTAAAATTATTGGTTTCTGCCCTTCATATACTATTGTTCCAACAGAAAACTTATGTTGTTCCAACATAATAGTCATGTTGTTCCAACAGAAAACTTATTTTTATGCTACACTGAACAGGTATAATATGATATTTGGGCCATTTACTGGGGTTGACAACCACAAAAAATGTATTACATTTGCGGTTTGTTTCGTGGCTAAAGAAGATATTGCATCATTTGAGTGGGTTTTTAAAACGTTTCTCAAAGCAATGGACAACAATGAGCCAACATATTTGATAACAGACCAAGATCCAGCAATGATAGTTGCAATAAAAATGTTTAAAAAAACAGAACACGGATTTTGCATGTGGCACATTATGAAGAAGATGTCAGACAAAATAGGTACGAAAAATCATTCTATGCTCTTTATTTTCTATTATCTCATTCAATAAATAAATTTTTTCAACAGAATACATGTGTTGTTCCATAAGAATACATAAATTGTTCCAACAGAATACATGTGTTGTTCCATAAGTATACATTCAATTTCTTCTAAACTCTTTGTTACTAATACAGGACGACAAATAATGCAAGAAACAGATTTTATCACAAAGATAAATTCATGCGTGTGGAGTGTAGAATTGGAACCAAAAGAGTTTGAACAAAAATGGATGGGAATTATTTTGGAATTCAATTTAAAAGAACATGGATGGCAAAAACACATGTATGATATCAGATCAACATGGATTCCTGCTTATTTAAGAGACTCATTCCTAGCAGGCTTAATGAGAACAACCTCAAAGTCAGAAAGTGAAAATCACTTCTTCACTTCTTTCACAAAAAGACATTTAACTCTTGTTGAATTCCTCCTTCGGTTTGAGGGTGCAATGGAAGCACAAAGACATGCTCAAGGTAAAACTGACAGTGATTCCAAACACTCAATACCTGTGTGTCAAACACTAATGTTGGTCCCTGGTAATTAGTTCCAAAGGGGGGTTAGGAACTAATATAACTTTTTCGAGGTTTTAATTAAGCTGACTGGATGTTATTTTGAGAGTTTATTAACTCAGCCTTTGGTCAGCTTGGTGAGATAGATCACAGGACAGCTTTAGTCAGATGTTGACCAAAGTTGTTTCCTTGAGAGTTAGGGATTGACACTCTTGGAGGTCAGCTTCTAACTCAGCACCACTTGCTTACTCAGGATCAGCTTAGGCAATTTATATGCTGAGTAAATAAAGCAAACAACACATGCAGTTATAAGAGAGAGTTTAGAAATTACTCAGTATATCTTATCCTGGTTCGGCCTCTCTGCCTACGTCCAGTCCCCAGAGTCCTCCGGGCTTTTTGAATCCAATACTGAGCTCTTTAAAGGTAGAGCACAAACCAGTTACAAGGCAGTTGAATATGCAAGAGTACCTTCCTCTATTCGTCTACTCAACTCCTACTAAGTGCTACAACCCAGCACCTAGATTTCTCTACCACTAAAATGCTTACAACCAAGAACTCAGCTTTACACTCTCAATATTCCTATTGATCACAGACTTGTTCTTTTTGACTAAAGAACACTTTAGATGATTACAAATCAATCTAGCATTTACACATAGAATAGAAAAGTCGGTGTAAGATACTTTTTGTATTTGAGTGCTTTTGAAACTTTCTCTCTTGTATTTCTCTTACAATGCTTCAGTGAATATCCAAGTTTTTCGATTGTCCTTTTATAGAAGGAAATCTGTAGATTTGATCGTTTTGAAATGTCTTAACCGTTAACATCAAAACGGCACTTTTGGGGAACAATTTCTGGAAAGCTTCAGACTGCACCTCCATTCCCTTTCTCTGTTTTCTTCAGGCGTCAGGTTTGTCTTCTAGCGTCTGGTTTGTCTGTTTGCGTCAGTTGTCTTTTTCAATAATCCATCATCCCATGACTCTTGGAATTAGTCTTTTAGGTGTCTTCGAGGTTCCAATTATTGGTGCAGAAGATTGACAGACTTTGTCTTTTAGTGAACGGATCCTTCATGCTGTCCTGACTGTTACTCAGCTTCGTTTGTTCTTTTCGAATGTTCAACGTTCATGCTGAGTTCCTTCTAGGTCAGCTCAGTTCTGCTTAATCGCTTCTAAGGAAATCTTCAATTGTTAGCCAGCTTCGTTTTGCTTCTGATTTTTTTCTCCACTCAGCTTCCATTCAGTCATGCTGAGTTCCGTTCTGCTCAGCTTCGTTTGTGCTAACTTTTGTCCTGTCTTTACTTTATATATTTTTGCACTCAATATTAAACAAACATATTAGTACAATTAAATCAAAGCATCTAAATTTAATTGCCTCTTAATCATGGATGATTTTGTCAAATCAAAATCTTGTGGAAAGGTGTTTCAACAAACTCCCCCATTTTGATGTTGGCAAAATACATAATTACGGAACTCATTTATAAGTTGCCCCATGATTGATATTTTTGATATGACTCCCCCGTAAGGGTTGCATTCATTTTGTCTTAATTTTATTCTAAACCTTCCAAGATCTAATTTAATTAGACTTGATACATTCGTGTGTACTGACTCAGTTTTGGAAAGATGTTGTCTCTCAGTTTAGTTTTAGTGTTAATGTGTTTAACATTTTTGATTTGTTTGTTCAACCTTGATTAGTCAGATCAGGAAGAAAACTGATACTTGTGATATTGGATTTAAACAACAACAACAAAACAAAACATATTAACCTAAACAGTAGACAACAAAAACAGGTAGCAGGATATGGTGCCAAGTCTCTAGACACAGACTAGCTAGATTTACTTCTTCTTTCTTTGAGCTGAGGGATCAACATGAGCAATGCATTTTCCTTTGCTTCCAGACACAGACACAGTTCCTAAAGGATGAGGCTGAGTTCCTCCTTTACTTGTCTCCCCCGTTTTTCCATCATCGGGTTTGTAGAGGAAAGTTTCATTCCGTGCAGCGGAGGAGAGATACTGAGAGTAGCGCTGGAGCCTTTTGGTGCTTTCACCTAAGCCGTCAATGACTGGCACACTGTCGTCCTGGATATGCCGAGGAATCCTAAGGGAGCTGCTGATCATACTGAGGAGGCATTCATGAGATTTGCTCAGGCAGGTGAGGGAGCTTGTGATCTGACCAAAAACTTGATGGAACAGCTTGAGCAGAGCAGAATCATAAAACATGCGCTGGCCATTGTTGATTCTCATTGCCTTCATGATAGCTTGTGAAAAGCTCATGAGTTCTGTGTTGGAGATGGAATCAACATCCATTTGGGCTCGATCAATGTTGAGTAGTCTGACTGCCTCACTCAATTGGTCAATAGTACACTGGGAAGAGGAGGATACTAGATCACGTTTACTGGTCAGCTCAGTATGAAGTTGGGTAAAACATTTTTGAAGTTCGGCAGAGGTGGCAAACTCAGTATTGCCGGGTGGACTTAATTTGGTCAGCTCAGTATTCAATTTGGTAAAACAGTCTTGTAATTCAGCAGACGTAACATATTCAGGATTGGCAGGTGTTCTCGAGGTGGCCAGTTCCGCTGCTAGCTTAACAAAGTAGCTTTGAAGCTCAGTGGAAGTGACATACCCGGGATTGATTTCTGACAGTTGGTGAATTTTGCCTTCAAGCGAATTCATATGAGTGGCCATTGTAAGCACTAGTTCAGTCAGTTTTGCAATTTGCTCTTGATTTGGTTGCTGAGTTTGAACCGCTGTGATAACGCTAACCAGATCCTTAAGCCCTCGAAGTTCATTCAGAAGCTGAGTAATACCTGACAGGTGAGAGGACTCAGCTTGAGTAGATTGGTGACCATCAGCTTGAGTAGGATGGAAATCTTGAAGCAAGGACTGAGCAGAAGCAATGACCCGTCGGCCAGACTCAGTAGCATTCAAGTATGCAAACTTAGCAGCATTGGACTCAGTGGCTGGTACAGAATTTGATGGTGGTGGAGGAGTTGGTTCTCTGCCAGATTGAGTACCTTGATTGGTACCTGGACTTTGATTGATTGGATGAGCTGAATCATCAACATGTTGTGTTGGAGGTGGAACTTGATTCGATAAGTTACTCTTCTCAGCTTGAAGAGGTGAAGTGGAAACAGGAAGTGTGTCACTTTGAGCAGCTTGAGTTGGATTTACAGGGTTTTTGGCTTGTTCCTCATCCTGAGTAACAGAGGCTTGCTTTTCCACTGGATTCTCTGGTGGTGACTCAGTTTCATGGGAGAAGTACTGGAAATGGATTGTAGAGAGGTCTGTTTCAGGCTCATCAATGGGAAAGTCGTCCATGAGATCAATTTGCTTTTGCGCTTTCTTTTTGAGTCTTCGTCGTGTCTCAGCTCTTGGTGGTGAATGGGCAGTTCGAATACCGTCACTGGACTCAGTAGCAACTGTCTCCTCTTCTACAGGTTGCTCAACAGGACCCTCAACAACATTACTTTCTTTCTTTCTCTGCTCAGCATCATCCTGAGATGCTTCAATATTGGGGTTTTCTTCCTGCTCAGTATTAACTTCTTGGTGCTCAACATGTTGCTCAGTCTCTTCCACAGCTTCCTTTTCTTGGTCAGTTCCATGACCTTCAGGTTGATTAGAGGCTAGTGGGACAACTTCTACTATCTTTAAGGAGTTACCCTTTTTCTTTTTCTTTAAAGGGGTTTCTGGAGTTTCTTCGTTCTCATCCTCAGGCTCTTCTTGCCTCTTTCTTTTCTCAGCTTGCTCCTTAGCCTTGTCAGCTTTAGCTTTCTCTCTTGATGAAAGCCTTACTTTCTTTGGGACAGCATGAATGTCTTTGGAGCAGGTTTCTACAGCCTTCCTCTTCTTTCTTCTCTCAGGCTGAGCTGTCTCTGGTGACTCAGCACGAGCCTCAACATCTTTTGCAGGCTCAGCTTCAGGCTCAATTTCTTGTTGCTCATCTTCTTCATCTTCCTCAGCCTCTCCATCTCCTTCATAACCCTTCAAGGGTTGATTATACAATAGTCCATCCAGCAGGACTGCAGTGATTTCACTTCCCAATGTGCTTGTCTTATTCACCGTCTCTATTTGCTTGTCCTGTATAATTTTTGTAATGATTGAGCCCAAGCGGAGTTTCTTACCACTTCGTTGAAACACTCCAACTAGAAAGACAGGAAGATTGAACGGAGTGCAGGTCAACATGTGCCAGATGAAGCACTGTTCGAAGTTTGATGCGGATGAAGCTGAGCTGAGTTTGGGAAAGATAAAGTTGGTCAGCATGAAGTGGACCATCTTTTGTGCGTTACCCATACAGGTGCTGGGTATTTCCCCCTTATGATCTTTGGGTTTACAGAACCCCTTTAGCTTATCAGATGTGGCTTTTGGTATTTTCTCTTTTGTCGTTCTAAATTGAATTCCTTCGTCTGGTAAGTCTAGCAATGTGGCTAGATAGGCAGGGGTTACGACAACTTTTTGACCTTTAATAGTGGTCTCCAGATAGTCAGAGTCATATGCATCAACATGTAGATTCGAGTAGAATTCCCGTACTAACCTGGGATAGGTTGTTCCTGAAAGAGAGAAGAGACCTTTCCATTTGTTCTTCTCGATCCATTCGCAGAATGGTTTCTCAGACGAGACGAAACTTGGAGAAAACCATCGGCACTTTAAAACCTCCAGATTATTGACCTTGGAGTGTACCTTGATCATTTTCCTTTCTATTTCCGTTGAAGGACCCGCGAGGTCAGTGGGTTTATCTGTGGTTTGAGTTTTAGGAGTTTTGTTTTTGCCGGGAGCCATTTTTGAAGATTTTGAAGTTCTTAGAGAGAAAGAAATTCGATTTCAGGAGATTACAGTCATAGTGAATGAAGAGTGGGGATTCTTCCACTTTATATAAATCTACGACGGCCCTTAATCATTAACTAGCCGTTTTTACCTAGGGACGTTCAACCGACAAAAATTCTGTCAATTATGACATCTTCGGCGCATGAGATTTGTAATTAATGTGCGTCTTCCCAAGGTGCCAGAGGTTACACGTGTAGGTTCTCTTTACGCGAGTGGGTTTTTTCTAGGTTTTGCTAGAATTCGAAGCATCCACGATATTTATTGCCTAACTTTTCAGAAATAATTTGCTTATCACTAATTGACTCAACATACATTACTCACTCAGTATGTGTATTTACTCAGCATGGGGTGATTACTCAATATGTTTATCTACTCAGCATAGGATGTTTACTCAGCTTTTATGTCTACTCAGTATCATTACTCAATATATATGTTAATCCAGCATAGTGTGGCTTTTTCATTTTCAAGCTTAGTAAGGAGTAGATATTTTACTCAACATGACATTTGCACAATTATTCAAAGTTCCACTTAAATGGCAATTGTTCAATACAGATTCAGTTAGAGTGGATTTGACATACCAATTGCTTCCCTTAGTGTGTTGAATTGTTCTCATACCAAGGGCTTTATGAAGATATCTGCAAGCTGATCATTTGTTGGTACGTAGGTCAGCTTAATCTCATCTTTTAGTACATGGTCTCTGATGAAGTGATGCCTTATGCTAACATGCTTCATCCTGCTGTGTTGGACTGGATTCTTAGATAGATCAATGGCACTTTTGTTGTCACATTTGATCTCTATTGTCTTTGATTTGACTCCGTAATCCTCAAGTTGTTGCTTTATCCATAGGACTTGTGCAACACAGCTTCCAGCAGCCACGTACTCAGCTTCAGTTGTAGACAAAGCTACGGATGATTGCTTCTTGCTGAACCAAGATACTAGGCAGCTTCCAAGGAAGTGACATCCTCCTGAAGTACTCTTCCGTTCTAGCTTGTCTCGTCCATAGTCAGCATCAGTATATCCAATGAGTGTGAAGTCATTTGAGGTTGGATACCATAGACCTGCATCAACTGAGCTTTGCAAGTATCTAAAAATTATTTTTACAGCAGTTAGATGAGATTCCCTGGGGTCAGCTTGATATCTAGCACAATAGCATACTGAGTATTGAATGTCTGGTCTACCGGCAGTGAGATAGAGTAAAGAACCTATCATACCTCGATAGAGTTTACTATCAACTAACTTACTCTTCTCATCTTTGCATAGGACCGTATCAGTACCCATGGGGGTTGATATCGGTTTGCAATCTACCATGCTGAATTTCTTTAACATTTCCTTGGTGTACTTAGACTGACTTATGAACATGCCATTCGTTCCTTGCTTGATTTGAAGTCCAAGGAAGAAGTTGAGTTCACCCATCATGGACATTTCGAACTCAGTTTGCATTTGTTGGCTAAATTCTTTGCACAAGGATTCGTCAGTAGCACCAAAAATTATATCATCAACATATATTTGTGCAAGTAGGGTATGTTTACCCTTTTTCTTAATGAACAAGGTTGTGTCAGCTTTTCCCCTGACATAGTTCCTGGTCAGTAGAAAGTTTGTCAACCTCTCATACCAAGCTCTTGGAGCTTGCTTTAGGCCGTACAGGGCCTTTTTGAGTTTATAAACGTGATTTGGAAATTTTGGATCTTCAAATCCAGGAGGTTAATTAACATATACCTCTTCGTTTATAAGGCCATTAAGAAACACACTTTTTACATCCATTTGGTATAGTTTAAAATTCATGTAACTAGCATAGGCACACAATATACGTATAGCTTCTAATCTAGCAACAGGAGCAAATGTTTCTCCATAGTCTATACCCTCTTGCTGACTATAGCCTTGGGCTACAAGTTGAGCTTTGTTTCTAATCACATTTCCATGCTCATCTAGCTTATTTCTAAAGACCCATTTAGTACATATGGGCTTTTGATTCCTAGGTTTAGGTACTAAATCCCATACCTCATTTCTGGTGAATTGGTCAAGCTCTTCTTGCATAGCATTGATCCAATACTCATCTTGCTCAGCATCAGCAAAGTTCTTTGGCTCATGTATTGAGACGAATGCAACATTGCTGAGGTATTTTCTAAGTTGATCTCTGGTCATTAATTTGTTGTTGGCGGCATCAAGAATGGCTTGTTCTGTATGTCCTCTTGGGATCTTTATTTCCTTGGGTAGTGTTGAGTCGTTTGGAAGAGGTGTTTCTACAATCTCTACAGGAATAGATTGGTCAGCAAATGATATTTCAATTTCTTGCTTACCTTGAGTCAGCTCCTGTATAGATGACACAGAGGCTTCTGGTTGATCAGCGGAAGCTGAGCCTGGTTCATCTTCTTCAGGCTGAGCTGACTTACCTGTAGGGTCAGTTTCATCGAACTCAACGTGTACAGACTCTTCTACAACCTGAGTTCTTTTATTAAATACTCTATATGTTTTACTGTTTGTTGAGTACCCTAAAAAGATCGCCTCGTCAGCTTTAGCATCAAATTTAGCAAGGTTGTCTTTTGTATTGAGTATAAAACATTTACACCCAAAGGCACGAAAGTATCCAATGTTGGGCTTTCGACCTTTCCAAAGTTCGTATGGGGTTTTCTTAAGTACAGGTCTAACTAGAGCCCTATTCAGTATGTAACATGCCGTATGAACAGTTTCACCCCAGAAGTACTTTGGAAGCCTATTTTCACTCAGCATTGTCCTAGCTATTTCGACAATGGTTCTGTTTTTCCTTTTAACGACCCCATTTTGTTGAGGTGTTCTAGGAGCAGAGAAGTTGTGGTCAATACCACTGGTTTCACAGAATTCATCAAACTGTTGGTTTTTGAATTCTCCACCATTGTCGCTTCTAATGTGAGCTACTCTTAGGTCTTTGTCATTTTCAAGCTTTTTAATCAGTGTGGTAAACATCTCAAAAGTTTCATCCTTGCTGTTCAGCAAGATGATCCAAGTGTACCGAGAGAAATCATCTACAATAACCAAGGAGAATTTCTTACCTCCCAAGCTGAGTGGCTGGATGGGTCCGAAAAGATCCAAGTGTAGTAATTCCAATGGTCTTTTGGTTGAGACAATATTTTTGCTATGAAATGACTTTTTAGTTTGTTTGCCTTGCTGACAAGCTTTACACAGTTGATCTTTTTCAAACTTTAATTTGGGTAATCCCTCAACTAATTGCTTTCTAGCTAATTTGGCAAGAAGGTCCATGCTGACATGCCCAAGTCTTCTATGCCATAGCCAGGAGTTGTCCTCTTTAAACACTAAGCATATGTTTTTAGAAAACTGTTTTTCTAAGTTTAACATTGATAACTTGCCGGATCCGATTTGATATTCTCTGCCAGAGTTACCTGCAAAACAGAACCGGAGACAGGATCTCCGGGAAAACTCTCCGACGATCAAGTCAGTTTTTGTAAGAAGGTTGGTAATTTGACAATAGTATTGCGGGGAAAATTGTGAGCGTACCTTTTTCCCTCGTTCTTAAGGCCTTTTATAGGTTTTTTTTTAGGTAACCGCCGAGGGCGGTTACTCCTTAGTGGGCCACGTTCTGAGGGCGGTTCCCCCTTTTTAGGCCATGTCCCTTTCGTGGCTTTCATGGCAACGAACGTGGTTCTGAGTGGGAGTCTTGATGCTCCGTTTAGGAATTCGGGGCGGTTACTCGCTTCACCCGTTTCCGCTTATTCGGGTCCCATTCGGGGCGGTTACTCGCTGCGCCCGCTTCCTTTATTCGGGTCTCATCCGATCTTAGACCATAGGTCTAAGTATGGGCTGGGCCTGCGAAATGAGTATGACCCGGTTTAGCCTCACGGGTCATCACATGCCTCCCCTTTAGTTTGATACAAGAGCCCTTTAGGGTATGTTCATAGGGGACGCTTCGTTTTCGCTTGTCTATTCAATATTCAAAAACTTGTGAATTTTTCCTCTTTCGTTATTTCTTTTCCGACGTCATCTTTTCCGGCGTTGACCTCTTATTTCCGTCATTTCTCTGTGTTGTCTTTCCCATGTAAGTTTTCCTCTTCATAATTTGTACCTCGTTCGGCTTTTTACTTCTGTTTATTTCTTTTCCTCAACATGTCGAACCCCGACCTTGACTTTGCACCGTTCGATGAGAGCTACGTCCGTGAGGTTTCTCATGAAGTTGATGAGATGGTTGATGAAGTTTCAACCAGTTCTCATGGGTCTGATTTCCACCCCGCTGACTTCCTCCACCTGGCGAATACAACGGACGAGGGTCTAGGTTTTGACCCTAAGAAGTTGATTCCGCCACCTGTCCCAACCCCCCGTTTGTTACCAAAGAGGGACAGGTCGGGAAGCCTAGTTTGTCGCGAGACCATTGAGGATTTGCGGGTGCAATATCCTTGGCTCCAAGGTCTCGAGACCATCATTCCCGGGGAGGATAGAGGACCGGGCGATTACCCAAAGGGGTATTTCACCATTTTCGTCGCCCAGATTATCTGCGGCTTCACTTATCCGCTGGCGGATGAGATTGCTTCCATCCTCGGCGGTTACGGAATCGCACCCGGGCAGTTACATCCAAATGGATGGGCCGACTTGACCCTAGATAAATTTCTGGCGGATTGTTTGGAGGTTCCTTTCTCGCTTAAAATTTTCTCCAAGCTTCATCATTTCAAGAGTTCGGCGGGGTATTTCACTTTCATCCGCCAGAGCGGATACTATGGTTTTGATGAGAAACTGAACAAGATCCGCGAGTGGGATCGCTCTTACTTTTTTATCAAGTTTAATGAGGGAAATCGGAACTTCCTTCGCCATTGGGGCCGGCCCAATGTGAAGAGTTTGAACTTCGGTTATCCAGCGAGGAAGAATCCGCCGTCATCAAGTTCCTGAAGAGTACCCCTCCTTTTGTATGGACATATGATCAGGCCTTCCATATGCTAAGGAGCCGAGTAGCGATTGCCTACCGCGAGGGGGATCGCGTGGTCTATATCCCTTATCGCGTTTTTGTACAAGGTACTTTTTATTTCCAAGTTGATGATTTCTTTTAACCCTTTGCAGGGGTGATCCTTTATCTCAAATCGTTGCAGATCGGGAGGCTAAAGCCTTAGCGAGAAGGAAGAAGCGGATGGCGGGAACCGCCTCCGTTGTAGGGGCGGATTCTTCTGGAGGAACGATTCCTTCCATTGAGGTGGCTTCTCCTGTAAGGGCCTCCGTTTCACAAGGTCCCGCTTCTGCCTCCGAGGATCTTCCTTTGACGAGGAAGCGGAAGATAAGTGCGGATACAGAGTCTTCTCGTCCCAAGAAGAAGAACACCTCCGTGTCCCTTACTGTTGGCGGTACACCCATATCCGCCTCATCCAAAGGAAAGAGCAGTACCCCAATTCATGAGGTATCCTGATCTATTCCCTCTTTCTATATTGCTACTTTTTTCCTCATGAGCTATCTGCTATTCTCTTGATATTTTTCTTTACGCCTTTGCAGCCAATTCCCGACATCAGCGGATGGTGGACTAGGACCTTTGGCATGGCCGTGAGTTTTTCTTGCAAGGACATTGTCTCTTCCATATGCAATGTGCTCGGGCGGCTTCCCTCTGCTTCCCGTGTGCGCGAACAAGTACCGCTCCCTACCGCTGTGGAGGGGATCGAGAAGCGTTCTGTAGAGGTATATTGTTGCTTGTCATTCTCTTTCAAGGATCTTGCGTCCATTGTAACCGCCTATTTCTATTCGCCCTTTTTTATTCATGAGCCGTCTTATATGCAGATTATCAATTTCGCTGAGGGCATTCTCCGAACGGATGCCGAGCGAGCCAAGGAGTTGGAAGGTCTTGGTACTGAATTGGCGACTCAGAAGTCGCTTTATGATGATGTCCAAGGGAAGGTGAAGGTCCTAGAAGGCGCCCTTCAAAAGGCTGTGAGCGAGAAGGAGGAGGCTCTTAAATCTCTTCAGGCTAAGTCCGATGAGCTGCGAAAGGCCCTCGATGATCTAGCTGATTCCAAGGAGACACAAAAGAAGAGGGCTGAGGAAATTCTGGCTGAAGACGGTGCCTGCATCTACTGGTATGGGGAGCGGATTCATGCCGCTTATGAGCATGGACATCAGGGTCTCGTACTTAACCGCCCCAAGGTTCCCATCCCTGAAAAGGATTTAACTAAGAAGTGGGACAAGCTGGAAGCCGAGGATGCTGATATGGATGAGGTACTCCTCTTAGATTGGAAGAGTTTTCAGGAATCTCCAATTATCGGCGAGATCCCTACCCAGAATGCGGAAGAAGGGGCACCGCAGGACATCTCTCAGCCTGAGCAAGAGGTACCGCCCTCTGAAGCAGTTATTGATTCGAGGGTTGAGGATTCGTTTGAAGCAGATCCGCCCACTGGAGGAGATGAGGGAGTCGCTGGAGGCGAGGAAAGCAATAGGGGTGAAGGAGAGGAAGCCGTAGCATAGTTTAATTTATATTTAGACTTTTTGTATGTAACAAACTGCCCGTATATATTAATTTTCTTTCACTTGCCGCTTTGCCTTGCCTATACGTGCGATTATTGTCACTTTATTTTCATGTATGATCCTTGCCTTTTGCCGACTTCATACTTGTAATTCTTCATAGTAATTTTTGCTTTCGCTAGGGTGGCCAAACCCTTTTTGCAAATTTTGAGTACTCGTTTATTCGCTTAATTTTATGCCTTACTCTATTATTTTTCTTTCGAAAATAATATAATCATAAGGTTAATCATAAGGTTTTGCGAGTGATGCGTAATCATGCATCCGCCTTTCTTTAATAGGCAACACATTTATATGTTTTTTGAGTTTAACCCTAAGGGTTTTGCGAGTGATGCGTAATCATGCATCCGCCTTTCTTTAATAGGCAACACATTTATGTGTTTTTTGAGTTTAACCCTAAGGGTTTTGCGAGTGATGCGTAATCATGCATCCGCCTTTCTTTAATAGGCAACACATTTATGTGTTTTTTGAGTTTAACCCTAAGGGTTTTGCGAGTGATGCGTAATCATGCATCCGCCTTTCTTTAATAGGCAACACATTTATGTGTTTTTTGAGCTGCTCTCGGCCTAGGCGAGTACCCCATTCGCTCCATCATGCTTCGTAATTGATCTTCTAAGTCAATATCGGGTATTCGCCGGACTTCTTCCATCCGCTGCTAGTGAATTCTGGGTGGCATCCATCCGCCCATCGGTGTTGAGACGTGTGCCTATTGGGGGACTAACCGCTATCCCATTATAGGATCAAAGTTCCATGTGTGCTCTCGCCTAGGAGTCATCAACTCCGAATGTCTGTGAGGAAAAGGTTCCACTTGCTGTAGCGGAAGAGTGCCTTGCACTCCTGGCAACGGTTGGAATGGCTGCCAGGTCGGATGTATCGTCGTAATGAGATCTGGGTGCGAGTAGTTGCTCGGGTGGCTGTGTGGGTTTGTGCGACTACTCTGGCCCACTTGATTTGGCGCCTGAGATGGCTGCGGGAGGGCCGATATGACAGGGATAGTCGGTGATTGTGTTGAGATAACCACAGGTTCTTGAGGAGCAGCCGCCACGGCGGTATTGTGTTCGGCGAGGGCAGTTAGTAAATTAATCATTCGATCTCCAGCCGCCTGGCTCATGTTCGAAGCCAAGACTTGTCCTGCCATCTGCACGAAATCACTATTGGACATTTCCATCTCAGTTTGCACTTGGACTTCCAATAAGGGACTCAATTGTCCCGAAGGACCCGATGAGCTAGGCACCAAAGGCTGTGTACTTGCAGGTTGCGAATTCGCAATCCGTGGTCCCCTGGAGTTCATACTGGTTGATCTAGTGGTAACGCCGGTCGTTCGTGATGGTTCTGACATGTTCTTCGCGTACCTTTAACCAAATGTTGGTAAAAAAGGTCCGCGCTCACCGCACCAATGATAACTTGCCGGATCCGATTTGATATTCTCTGCCAGAGTTACCTGCAAAACAGAACCGGAGACAGGATCTCCGGGAAAACTCTCCGACGATCAAGTCAGTTTTTGTAAGAAGGTTGGTAATTTGACAATAGTATTGCGGGGAAAATTCTGAGCGTACCTTTTTCCCTCGTTCTTAAGGCCTTTTATAGGTGTTTTTTTAGGTAACCGCCGAGGGCGGTTACTCCTTAGTGGGCCACGTTCTGAGGGCGGTTCCCCCTTTTTAGGCCATGTCCCTTTCGTGGCTTTCATGGCAACGAACGTGGTTCTGAGTGGGAGTCTTGATGCTCCGTTTAGGAATTCGGGGCGGTTACTCGCTTCACCCGTTTCCGCTTATTCGGGTCCCATTCGGGGCGGTTACTCGCTGCGCCCGCTTCCTTTATTCGGGTCTCATCCGATCTTAGACCATAGGTCTAAGTATGGGCTGGGCCTGCGAAATGAGTATGACCCGGTTTAGCCTCGCGGGTCATCAAACATATATACATTTTCTACACGAGGAGTAGTTAAAATCAGTTCATTTGTATTTCCCTCGAGTATTTGACACTTAGTATCATCAAATACAACCTTTCTGCCGCTCTTGCAAAGCTGAGCTACACTCAGCAGATTGTATTTGAGACCTTTAACTAAGGAGACAGACTCAATAGTTGGGTTACCTCCGATAGTACCTGATCCGACTATCTTACCCTTCTTGTTGTCTCCAAAGCTTACACTTCCACCTTGTTTAGCTCTAGTGTGATGAACTGAGTTTCATCACCTGTCATATGCCTTGAGCATGCGCTGTATATATACCATAGTTTTGACTTCTCCACGCATGTCAAGCTGACTTGCAGTTCAAACTATTCATTTTTAGGTACCCAATTTCTTTTGGGTCCTTTCTTGTTAGTATAAACAGGTGCAAAATCATATTTTAGCTTGTGACGACATACTTTTATGGTGTGGCTTGGCTTACCACAGAAATCACAAAAAGGTACCCTTTGTGGGTTGAACTGAGTATAGTCAGCATTATTGTGTTGGGCATGCCAACATACTTTTGTGGTATGTCCTTTTCTTCCGCATAAGTCACATTGGACAGTCCGCTTGTTATGCTGACATATATAAAGTAAAGACAGGACAAAAGTTAGCACAAACGAAGCTGAGCTGAACAGAATTCAGCATGGCTAAATGGAAGCTGAGTGGAGTGAAAAATAAAACGAAGCTGACTAAGAATTGAAGATTTCCTCAGAAGTGATTAAACAGAACGGAGCTGACCTAGAAGGAACTTAGCATGAACGTTGAACAGAACAAACAAAGCTGAGCAACAGTCAGGACAGCATGAAGGATCCGTTCACTAAAAGACAAAGTTTGCCAATCTTCTGTACCAGTAATTGGAACCTCGAAGACACCTAAAAGACTAATTTCAAGAGTCATGGGACGATGGATTATTGAAAAAGACAACTGACGCAAACAGACAAACCAGACGCTAGAAGACAAACCTGACGCCTGAAGAAAACAGAGAAAGGGAATGGTGGTGCAGTCTGAAGCTTTCCAGAAATTGTTCCCCAAAAGAGGCGTTTTGATATTAACGGTTAAGACATTTCAAACGATCAAATCTACAGATTTTCTTCTATAAAAGGACAATCGAAAAACTGGAAACACATGCAAGCATCGAAAGAAAAATATAAGAGAGAAAGTTTCAAAAGCACTCAAATACAAAAAGGATCTTACACCAACTTTTCTATTCTATGTGTAAATGCTAGATTGATTTGTAATCATCTAAAGTGTTCTTTAGTTCAAAAAGAACAAGTCTGTGATCAATAGGAATATTGAGAGTGTTAAGCTGAGTGCTTGGTTGTAAGCATTCAGTGGTAGAGAAATCTAGGTGCTGGGTTGTAGCACTTAGTAGGAGTTGAGTAGAAGAATAGAGAAAGGTACTCTTGCATATTCAACTGCCTTGTAATTGGTTTGTGCTCTACCGTTAAAGAGCTTAGTGTTGGATTCAAAAAGCCCGGAGGACTCTGGGGATTGGACGTAGGCAGAGAGGCCGAACCAGGATAAGTGATACTGAGTAATCTCTGAACTCTCTTTTATATTGTATGTGTTGTTTGCTATATTTACTCAGCATATAAATTGCCTAAGCTGACCTTGAGTAAATAAGTGGTGCTGAGTTAAGAAGCTGACCTCCAAGAGTGTCAATTCTCAACTCACAAGAAAACAACTTTAGTCAGCATCTGACTAAAGCTGTCTTCAAACATATCTCACCAAGCTGACCAAAAAGCTGAGTTAATAAACTCTCAAAATAACTTCCAGTCAGCTTAATTAAAATGTGAAAAAGTTATATTAGTTCATAACCCCCCCTTGGAACTAATTACCAGGGACCAACAAGTGGTATCAGAGCTTAAGCTCACTACTCAAAGATTTAACAATCTTGAGCTGATCCCTAAAAATGGGTGAGAATAGCACTCGTTTCCTTCCTGGAAACCAAACAACGCAGATACTCCCTGAGGGATTATCAATCACTAGACCTCCCCTATTCTTTGGATCAAACTATACTTTCTGGAAGAATAGGATGAAGAACTTTATACAAGCCACAAACATGAGTGCATGGCTTGCAATCGTTCAAGGTCCACATGTGCCATACAAAACTGTTAACAATGAGAAAATTGTTAAAAGTGAGGCTGAGTGGACAGAGGATGACCTCAGAAAATTACAAAATAATGCTTCGGCTATAAACATGCTTCACTGTGTGTTAGATGCTGCAGAATACAATAAGATTTCAGGTTGTGAGTCAGCACAGGAGATTTGGAAGAAGCTTGAAGTAACATATGAAGGCACAAGCAAAGTTAAGGAGTCTAAAGTCAATCAACATATGAGACTCTACGAGCTGTTTGAAATGAAGGAGAATGAAGACATCTCAGAAATGAACGCAAGGTTCACAAACATTATAAATGAGCTAAAAAGGCTTGGAAAGAACTTCACTGAAGAAGAACAAGTGAAGAAAATTCTGAGAAGTCTACCCAAGAGCTGGCAAGCAAAGAAAACAGCCGTAGAAGAAGCCCAAGATTTGACTACCTACAAATATGATGAGCTGATCGGATCCCTGCTGACCCATGAAATCTCTATGAAAAACTTTGAAGCCAAAGAGAAAGAAAAATCAAAAGATAAGAAACAAAAATCCCTTGTCATGAAAGCTGACTCAACTGAAGCGGAGTCAACTGATGATGAGGAACTGGCCATGGTCACCAGAAAAATGAAAAAGCTGTTCAGGAGAAATGATAGAAACGACAAAAGATCATTTAGAAGAAATGATAAGTACAAAGTTGAGTCAAGTGACAAGTACAAGAAGGACAGCTCGAAATCTGTCACATGTTTTGAGTGTCATCAAACCGGGCACATCAAGTCAAGCTGTCCCAACCTCAAGAAAGAGAAGAATGGAAGCAAAAAGGCTATGGTAGCCACATGGAGTGACAGTGATGAGTCAACATCATCTGAAGCTGAGCAAAATGAAACAGTCAACATATGTTTTATGGCAGATGATGGAGCTAACCAATCCCAATCTGAGCATGCTGACTTTTCTGATGAAACTGACCAGGAGAATCACAATAATGAGGTAACATCCTTACTTTTACTTAGAAACGAAATGGTAAATGCCCTGAGTGACTTATATACACTAACTAAGAAGTGTAACAAAAAGATTAAGGCACTCAGCAGGCGCTGTGATGAGATTGAAGAGGTCAAGCTGAGTGACCTCCGATATCTTCTCCAGGACAACTCTAACTTGCATACCAACATGCAAATCTTACATAAGTTTGTCACGGAGGTTCAATCTGAGTCGAAGAAACTTAGAAAAGACATCACAACGGTACAGAGTCAAGAGAAGGGCTTAAAAAGAAATCAAGCCCATGATGAGTACGCAAATACTAGTCAGCATAAACAAGTTACTCAATGTGAGTATTGTGGAAAAAGGGGACACACAAAGGATATGTGTTGGCATAACAAGCGGATTGTCCAATGTGACTTCTGCGGAAGAAAAGGGCATACCACAAAAGTATGTTGGCATGCCCAACACAATAATGCTGACTATACTCAGTTCAACCCACAAAGGGTGCCTTTTTGTGATTTCTGTGGTAAGCCAGGCCACACCATAAAAGTATGCCGTCACAAGTTAAAATATGATTTTGCACCTGTTTATACTAACAAGAAAGGACCCAAAAGAAATTGGGTACCTAAAAATGAATAGTTTAAACTGCAGGTCAGCTTGACATGCGTGGAGAAGTCAAAACTATGGTATATAGACAGCGCATGCTCAAGGCATATGACAGGTGATGAAACTCAGTTCATCACACTAGAGCTTAAACGAGGTGGAAGTGTAAGCTTTGGAGACAACAAGAAGGGTAAGATAGTCGGTTCAGGTACTATCGGAGGTAACCCAACTATTGAGTCTGTCTCCTTAGTTAAAGGTCTCAAATACAATCTGCTGAGTGTAGCTCAGCTTTGTAAGAGCGGCAGAAAGGTTGTATTTGATGATACTAAGTGTCAAATACTCGAGGGAAATACAAATGAACTGATTTTAACTGCCCCTCGTGTAGAAAATGTATACATGTTGAACTTAGAAAAACAGTTTTCTAAAAACATATGCTTAGTGTCTAAAGAGGACAACTCCTGGCTATGGCATAGAAGACTTGGGCATGTCAGCATGGACCTTTTGGCCAAATTAGCTAGAAAGCAATTAGTTGAGGGATTACCAAAATTAAAGTTTGAAAAAGATCAACTGTGTAAAGCTTGTCAGCAAGGCAAACAAACTAAAAAGTCATTTCATAGCAAAAATATTGTCTCAACCAAAAGACCATTGGAACTACTACACTTGGATCTTTTCGGACCTATCCAGCCACTCAGCTTGGGAGGTAAGAAATTTTCCTTGGTTATTGTAGATGATTTCTCTCGGTACACTTGGATCATCTTGCTGAGTAGCAAGGATGAAACCTTTGAGATGTTCACCACATTGATCAAAAAGCTTGAAAATGACAAAGACCTAAGAGTAGCTCACATTAGAAGCGACAATGGTGGAGAATTCAAAAACCAACTGTTTGATGAATTCTGTGAAACCAGTGGTATTGACCACAACTTCTCTGCTCCTAGAACACCTCAACAAAATGGGGTCGTTGAAAGGAAAAATAGAACCATTGTCGAAATAGCTAGGACAATGCTGAGTGAAAATAGGCTTCCAAAGTACTTCTGGGGTGAAGCTGTTCACACGGCATGTTACATACTAAATAGGGCTCTAGTTAGACCTATACTTAAGAAAACCCCATACGAACTTTGGAAAGGTCGAAAGCCCAACATTGGATACTTTCGTGCCTTTGGGTGTAAATGTTTTAGACTCAATACAAAAGACAACCTTGCTAAATTTGATGCTAAAGCTGACGAGGCGATCTTTTTAGGGTACTCAACAAACAGTAAAGCATATAGAGTATTTAATAAAAGAACTCAGGTTGTAGAAGAGTCTGTACATGTTGAGTTCGATCAAACTGACCCTACAGGTAAGTCAGCTCAGCCTGAAGAAGATGAACCAGGCTCAGCTTATGCTGATCAACCAGAAGCCTATGTGTCATCTATACAGGAGCTAACTCAAGGTAAGCAAGAAATTGAAATATCATTTGCTGACCAATCTATTCCTGTAGAGATTGTAGAAACACCTCTTCCAAACGACTCAACACTGCCCAAGGAAATAAAGATCCCAAGAGGACATACAGAACAAGCCATTCTTGATGCCGCCAACAACAAACTAATGACCAGAGATCAACTTAGAAAATACCTCAGCAATGTTGCATTCGTCTCAATACATGAACCAAAGAACTTTGCTGATGCTGAGCAAGATGAATATTGGATCAATGCTATGCAAGAAGAGCTTGATCAATTCACCAGAAATAAGGTATGGGATTTAGTACCTAAACCTAGGAATCAAAAGCCCATAGGTACTAAATGGGTCTTTAGAAATAAGCTAGATGAGCATGGAAATGTGATTAGAAACAAAGCTCGACTTGTAGCCCAAGGCTATAGTCAGCAAGAGGGTATAGACTATGGAGAAACATTTGCTCCTGTTGCTAGATTAGAAGCTATACGTATATTGTGTACCTATGCTAGTTACATGAATTTTAAACTATACCAAATGGATGTAAAAAGTGCATTTCTTAATGGCTTTATAAACGAAGAGGTATATGTTAATCAACCTCCTGGATTTGAAGATCCAAAATTTCCAAATCACGTTTATAAACTCAAAAAGGCCCTGTACAACCTAAATCAAGCTCCAAGAGCTTGGTATGAGAGGTTGACCAACTTCCTACTGACCAGGAACTATGTCAGGGGAAAAGCTGACACAACCTTGTTCATTAAGAAAAAGGGTAAACATACCCTACTTGCACGGATATATGTTGATGATATAATTTTTGGTGCAACTGACGAATCCTTGTGCAAAGAATTTAGCCAACAGATGCAAACTAAGTTCGAAATGTCCATGATGGGTGAACTCAACTTCTTCCTTGGACTTCAAATCAAGCAAGGAACAAATGGCATCTTCATAAGTCAGTCTAAGTACACCAAGGAAATGTTAAAGAAATTCAGCATGGTAGATTGCAAACCAATATCAACCCCCATGGGTACTGATACGGTCCTATGCAAAGATGAGAAGAGTAAGTCAGTTGATAGTAAACTCTATCGAGGTATGATAGGTTCTTTACTCTATCTCACTGCCAGTAGACCAGACATTCAATACTCAGTATGCTATTGTGCGAGATATCAAGCTGACCCCAGGGAATCTCATCTAACTGCTGTAAAAAGAATTTTTAGATACTTGCAAAGCTCAGTTGATGCAGGTCTATGGTATCCAACCTCAAATGACTTCACACTCATTGGATATACTGATGCTGACTATGGACGAGATAAGCTAGAACGGAAGAGTACTTCAGGAGGATGTCATTTCCTTGAAAGCTGCCTAGTATCTTGGTTTAGCAAGAAGCAATCATTCGTAGCTTTGTCTACAACTGAAGCTGAGTACGTGGCTGCTGGAAGCTGTGTTGCACAAGTCCTATGGATAAAGCAACAGCTTGAGGATTACGGAGTCAAAACAAAGACAATAGAGATCAAATGTGACAACAAAAGTGCCATTGATCTATCTAAGAATCCAGTCCAACACAGCAGGATGAAGCATGTTAGCATAAGGCATCACTTCATGAGAGACCATGTACTAAAAGATGAGATTAAGCTGGCCTACGTACCAACAAATGATCAGTTTGCAGATATCTTCACAAAGCCCTTGGCACGAGAACAATTCAACACACTAAGGGAAGCAATTGGTATGTCAAATCCACTCTAACTGAATCTGTATTGAACAATTGTCATTTAAGTGGAACTTTGAATAATTGTGCAAATGCCATGTTGAGTAAAATATCTACTCCTTACTAAGCTTGAAAATGAAAAAGCCACACTATGCTGGATTAACATATATATTGAGTAATGATACTGAGTAGACATAAAAGCTGAGTAAACATCCTATGCTGAGTACATAAACATATTGAGTAATCACCCCATGCTGAGTAAATACACATACTGAGTAATGTATGTTGAGTCAATTAGTGATAAAGAAATTACTTCTCAAAAGTTAGGCACTCAATATCAAGGACGTTTCGAATTCTAGTGAAACAAAACCCACTCGCATAAAGTGAACCTACACGTGTAAACTTCTGGCACCTTGGGAAGATGCACATTAATGGCAAATCCCATGCGCCGAAGATGTCATAATTGACAGAATTGTTTTCGGTTGAACGTCCCTAGGTAAAAACGGCTAGTTAATGATTAAGGGCCGTCGTAAATTTATATAAAAAGTGAAAGAATCCCCACTCTTCATCCCTTATGCCTGTAATATCCTAAAATCGAACTTCCTTTCTCTAAAAACTTCAAAACCCTCAAAAATGGCTTCCGGCAAAAACAAATCCCCTAAAACTCAAACCACAGACAAATCCACTGACCACGCCGGTCCTTCGACGGAAATCGAAAGGAAAATGATCAAGGTACACTCAAAGGTCAATAATCTGGAGGTTTTAAAGTGCCGATTGTTTTCTCCAAGTTTCGTGTCATCTGAGAAACCATTCTGTGAATGGATCAAGAAGAACAAATGGAAAGGTCTCTTCTCTCTTTCAGGAACAGCTTACCCCAGGTTAGTACGGGAATTCTACTCGAATCTACGTGTTGATGTAGATGACTCTGATTATTTGGAGACCACTGTGAAAGGTCAGAAAATCGTCATAACCCCTGCTTATCTAGCCACACTGCTGGAATTACCAGACGAAGGAATTCAATTTAGAACGACAAAAGAAAAAATACCAAAAGCCATATCTGATAAGCTAAAGGGGTTCTGTAAACCCAAAGATCATAAGGGGGAAATACCCAGCACCTGTATGGGTAAAGAACAAAAGATGGTCCACTTCATGCTGACCAACTTTATCTTCCCCAAACTCAGCTCAGCTTCATCCGCATCGAATTTCGAACAGTGCTTCATCTGGCACATGTTGACCTACACTCCATTCAATCTTCCCGTCTTTCTAGTTGGAGCATTTCAACGAAGTGGTAAGAAACTCCGCTTGGGATCTCTAATCACAAAGATTCTTGAAGACAAGCAGATTGAGATGAAAAATGAAACAAGTAGCTTGGGGAGTGAAATTACTGCAGTTCTGCTGGATGGACTGTTGTACAATCAACCCTTGAAGGGATATGAAGGAGCTGGAGATGCTGAGGAAGATGAAGAAGATGAGCAACAAGAAATTGAGCCTGAAGCTGAGCCTGCAAAAGATGTTGAGGCTCATGCTGAGTCACCTGAGACAGCTCAGCCTGAGAAACGGAAGAAGAGGAAAGCTGTTGAAACCTGCTCCAAGGACATTCATGTTGTCCCAAAGAAAGTAAGGCTTTCATCAAGAGAGAAAGCTAAAGCTGACAAGACTAAGGAGCATGCTGAGAAAAGAAAAAGGCAAGAAGAGCCTGAGGATGAGAACGAAGAAACTCCAGAAACCCCTTTAAAGAAAAAGAAAAAGGGTAACTCCTTAAAGATAGTAGAAGCTGTCCCACTAGCCTCTACTCAACCTGAAGGTCATGGAACTGACCAAGAAAAGGAAGTTGTGGAAGAGACTGAGCACCAAGAAGTTAATACTGAGCAGGAAGAAAATCCCAATATTGAAGCATCTTAGAATGATGCTGAGCAGAAAGAAAGTAATGTTGTTAAGGGTCCTGTTGAGTAACCTGTAGAAGAGGAGACAGTTGCTACTGAATTCAGTGAAGGTATTCGAACTGACCATTCACCGCCAAAAGCTGAGACCCGGCGAAGACTAAAGAAGAAAGCGCAAAAGCAAATTGATCTCATGGACGACTTTCCCATTGATGAGCCTGAAACAGACCTCTCTACAATCTATTTCCAGTACTTCTCCCATGAAACTGAGTCACCACCAGAGAATCCAGTGGAAAAGCAAGCCTCTGTTACTCAGGATGAGGAACACGCCAAAAACCCTGCAGATCCAATTGAAACTACTCAAGTTGAGCCAACTCATACCTCCACTCACCCTCCAACACAAGATGTTGATGATCCAGCTCATCCGATCAACCAAAGTCCAGGTACCAATCAAGGTACTCAATCTGGCAGAGAACCAACTCCTCCACCACCATCACATTCTGTACCAGCCTCTGAGTCCAATACTGCTAAGTTTGCATACTTGAATGCTACTGAGTCTGGCCGATGGGTCATTGCTTCTGCTCAGTCCTTGCTTCAAGATTTCCATCCTACTCAAGCTGATGGTCACCAATCTACTCAAGCTGAGTCCTCTCACCTATCAGGTATTACTCAGCTTTTGAATGAACTTCGAGGGCTTAAGGATCTGGTTAGCGTTATCACTGCGGTTCAAACTCAGCAACCAAATCAAGAGCAAATTGCAAAACTGACTGAACTAGTGCTTACAATGGCCACTCATATGAATTCGCTTGAAGGCAAAATTCACCAACTGTCAGAAATCAATCCCGGGTATGTCACTTCCACTGAGCTTCAAAGCTACTTTGTTAAGCTAGCAGCGGAACTGACCACCTCGCGAACTCCTGCCAATCCTGAATATGTTACGTCTGCTGAATTGCACGACTGTTTTACCAAGTTTAATACTGAGCTGACCAAATTAAGTCCACCCGGTAATACTGAGTTTGCCACCTCAGCCGAACTTCAAAAATGTTTCACCCAACTTCATACTGAGCTGACCAGTACACGTGATCTAGTATCCTCCTCTTCTCAGTGTACTATTGACCAATTGAGTGAGGCTGTCAGACTACTCAACATTGACCGAGCCCAAATGGATGTTGATCCCATTTCCAACACTGAACTCATGAGCTTTTCACAAGCTATCATGAAGTCAATGCGCATCAACAATGGCCAGCGCATGTTTTATGATTCTGCTCTGCTCAAACTATTCCATCAAGCTTTTGGTCAGATCACAAGCTCCCTCACCTGCCTGAGCAAATCTCATGAATGCCTCCTCAGTATGATCAGCAGCTCTCTTAGGGTTCCTCGGCATATCCAGGATGACAGTGTGCCAGTCATTGATGGCTTGGGTGAAAGCACCAAAAGGCTCCAGCGCTACTCTCAGTATCTCTCCTCCGCTGCACGAAATGAAACTTTCCTCTACAAACCCGATGATGGCAAAACAGGGGAGACAAGTAAAGGAGGAACTCAGCCTCAGCCTTTAGGAACTGCGTTTGCGTCTGGAAGCAAAGGAAAAGGCATTGCTCATGTTGATCCCTCAGCTCAAAGAAAGAAGAAGTAAATCTAGGTAGTCTGTGCTAGTCTGTGTCTAGAGACTTGGCACCATATCCTGCTACCTGTTTTTGTTGTCTACTGTTTAGGTTAATATGTTTTGTTTTGCTGTTGTTGTTTAAAATCCAATATCACAAGTATCCGTTTTCTTCCTGATCTGACTAATCAAGTTTGAACAAACGAATCAAAAAGGTTAAACACATTAACACTAAAACTAAACTGAGAGACAACATCCTTCCAAAACTGAGTCAGTACACACGAATGTATCAAGTCTAATTAAATTAGATCTTGGAAGGTTTAGAATAAAATTAAGACAAAATGTATGCAACCCTTACGGGGGAGTTATATCAAGAATATCAATCATGGGGCAACTTATAACTGAGTTCCGTAATTATGTATTTTGCCAACATCAAAATGGGGGAGTTTGTTGAAACACCTTTCCACGAGATTTTGATTTGACAAAATCATCCATGATTAAGAGGCAATTAAATTTAGATGCTTTGATTTAATTGTACTAATATGTTTTGATAACATCGTGATATTAACCCGAGGACTAAAAGGGATATTCACCTCAAGAACGCCGCGTAATGATCCCCAAAGGGGAGCTGGCAGGCGGATCTCCACGGATCTGTTCTGAGAGATCCGCTGGCGGACCTATGAGGCGTATCTCTTCATTCACCTGATTCGCCATTATAACGGTTGGCCGCCGACTCGGCTATAAAGATCATTAATGAGTTATCAATTAGCTAACTGCCAGGTTAAAGATAACTCGTAACCGCCATTAATGGAGTATTAATGGAGACTTTCTAGTTACCTGAAGGTTACGACTCCACAGCTATATATAGCCTGATTCCCTAGGCTATCAAGGTACACATTCTCACAACCTTTGTCAATTCAGTTTGTTTCCTTGAATCATCTTACTGACTTTGGCATCGGAGCTTCCCCCCGTCGAACCCAACGACGCCCCCACAGGGACGGAAGTTGATCCGAATTTCTCTACTTGTTATCAATTGGTGCGGTGAAGGTGGAATCCTTAACCAAACAAAGGGTTTTTCGTTCACACTAAAAAACTATGACAAACGGAGATCAAAATCCCTCCTCAGGGATTGAAACACCATTAGTTACACCATCTAGTGCTGGCCGCACTGATTCAACTGCTCCTGCAACGCACGTCGAAAATAGTATGCCTCCAGATGCTTTCATCAATATGTGTGCCCAAGCAATTGGAGAACGGTTTGGAACCGAGACAGGGAATCGCCTGTGGTCATTTATGACCCTCCCTTCACATTGGAGCATGGCGTCCACATCGGCCGTATCATCTTGGCCTCTGTTAAGCTTTGGACCGGGCGCCCAAAGTTCTTCATTCCTCGAAGCTCACAACACGGATTCTATGATAACCACCACGACGTCGACTGGCGAACGACAAATCAATCGTGAGTTATTTCCTGATGGCGCTGAAGGAAGTCAAAGAAATAATTCATCCTTACCGGGTGGATCCGCGGGACCTGGATTAAATCTGGACGGACCCAATATTCCCAGGCGTCCACAGACGAATCTTCCCCCTAGCGGATCCAAAGGGTGAACACACAAAAAGCATAGAAAGGAGAAAGGCAGGCGGTCCAGGTCACCTTCGCCCCGACGACCGAGATCCTCCCATCGTGGTAGATCGCCCCCATCTACTGGTCGTGGACGGAGTAAAAGGCCAAGAGAGACACCCCATCCAAGTGGACCACCACCACCACCACCACCTTCGGGAACTGTTGGACACATCCTGTTAGGAAGCCAGGGAGGGGGAAACGGGCCGGCTCCCCCTGGCGGAGGAGGCGGAGGTGGAGGTGGCGGAGGAGGAGGTAGTGGAGGAGGAGGCGGACGCGGTAATGGGGGAGGGCGTTCGCCATCAAATCCATCGTCTGATTCAAGTTCTTCTTCTTCTTCTCCAAGCAGACCGCCACGAAGAGGTCGTCCCATGGCGGATCCAGAAAATTTTGATGATAGAGTTAGGGCCTTGCTGCTCCGTATGAATGAAGAAAATTCTAGGCATAACCCATTCGCCAATAGGGATTCGCCTTTCGCAGCTTGGATTGAGGCGGAGGAAACAGATAGAGCTTTTAAAATTCCCAATCTTGCAATATACACAGGAAGTGACAATCCAGAAGCTCACGTTAGAAAATATCGAATATTGCTTAGGCTCAACCGTGCCACCGAGCCCGTGCTCTGCAAAATGTTTGTTACCACGCTGGGGGGCCCAGCCTATTTGTGGTTTCAATCTTTACCTCCAGGCTCGATAAACAGCTTTGATCAATTGAGCAGGGAATTTTGTGCTAAATTCGCCGGCTGTATTCCTATAGTGGTGAAATCTGGGAAGCTTTTTGAGTTAAAACAGAAGGCGAATGAATCCCTTCGAGAGTATGTGGACAATTTCAACCAGCTGTGCATACAAATCGTTGATGTGGATATCTCCGTAGCTGTGGAGTGTTTCGTAAGAAACACCACCTGTAAGAGTTTGCAGGAAGATCTCATTCGAAAGAAACCCACCAGCATGGCAGAGTTGATGGAGCATTGTAAAGATTTTATAGAGGTGGATGACTTTTGCCGAGGATCACCGTTGTCGCCTAGAAGGGACAAAGGAGAATCTCGTCCCCGAGATAGAGACAGGGACAAGCGTCAGGACTCTTCCTCTAGAAACCGGCGAAGAGATTCTAAGAGCAAATCAACGTTTGTCACCTCTTTCACACCTCTCAATGCTTCTAAAAGTGAAGTCCTTGTGTGGATCGAGAACAGTCAACACAAACGGAGCATTTCATACCCCGAACCGAAGGGAGGGGAGTACGCCAATAATGGTAAAAATCCTAAAAACTATTGTAAATATCACAGGAAAAATGGCCACGACACTGATGCATGCTGGGAGTTAGCTCGAGAGATCGAGCGTCTCATAGAGAGGGGAAAATTGGATCGGTTCATCCAAACTGAAGGCAAAAAAGGAGATGGTGATAGACCCAAGGAAGACCCAAAGAAGAAAGGAAAGGGTACCATCAATGTCATAGCAGGCGGACCTGGATACCAGCCAATGCTAAAAAAGGCAAGGACTGTCGCCCTTGACAGGACGTCGTTAAATCGCCCCTTTTCCGATGTAGGTCCTGAAATATCCCCCCATGCGGATGCACTGGTTGTCACTATGATGGTGGAAGGCTGGGAGATGAAAAGAGTAATGATTGATACTGGGAGTTCATGCAATGTCATCACCAGAGGAGCTTTCGCCAAACTCATGATTGATCCCGTTCAAGTAGAGCCAACTGTGGTTGATATCTTGGGAGTGACGGGACATACTATCCAAACCAAAGGCCAAGTCACTCTGGATTGTGAGCTTACAGACGATGATCAGGTCTGGAAGGGTGATCTGGAATTTTCTATCTTAGATGGTCAGTTAGCTTACAATATCATCCTCGGACGGCCCTTTATCTCCGAAGTTGCAGCCCTTATCTCCATACGCCACTTAATACTTTACATTCCCACGGCCAAGGGAGGTGTAATGATCAGAGGTAGCCAAAAGGTGGCCCAGGAGACATATTCGGCATCACTAATGATTCGCCCACAATCTAAGGAGGAAGATGAAGAGGAGCATGTCACAATGGCCTTGGGCGAGACCGAAATGTACCTTATGGCGGATGAAAAGCAGGTGCGAATGGCTAAAGGGCTCAAAGGCGAAATTAAAAATGCAATCACCAAGGTACTCTGTGAGGCGGAGGATGTCTTCGCATGGAAGGATAAAATTCTCCCCGGAATCAGTCCAGACGTGATCACTCACAAGCTCAACATTGATAAAGATGCAGTTCCCGTGGCTCAGAAGCGGAGAAATCATGGCCCGGAAAGACAGAAGGTGATAGAAGAAGAGATCACCAAGCTCCAGCGGGCGGATGCCATTGAAGAGGTGCTTTACACACAGTGGTTGGCGAACGTCGTTTTGGTGAAAAAAGCAGGCGGATCTTACCGCATGTGCATTGACTTTACGGATCTCAACAAAGCTTGCCCCAAAGACAACTATCCTTTGCCATGTATTGACATGCTTGTAGACGGAACTGTCGGCCACGCCATGTACTCCTTTACTGATGTGAAGTCAAGTTATCATCAGATCCCCATGGAGCCCTCAGATAGAATCAAGACCTCGTTCGTAACACACCAAGCCACTTATTGTTTCAAAGTTATGCCCTTTGGGCTTAAGAACGCGGGTGCAACTTATCAGAGGATGATGAACAAGATATTCGCAGATAGTAAAGGGGATAACTATTCTGTCTATGTGGATGACATGATCATCAAAAGTACGACCATAGAAAAGCATGCGGATGATATAAATGAGGTACTGGACGTACTCCGACGCCACAACATTAAGCTGAACCCGGAGAAGTGCACTTTTGGTGCGACGTATGGAAAATTCTTAGGGTTTATGATCAGCGAAAAAGGAGTTAGCCCAAATCCTGACAAGGTTAAGGCTGTCCTAGAAATGCAAGCACCACGGAATATCAGAGAAGTACAACACCTTAATGGGCAAATCATAGCCTTGGGCAGGTTTATCTCTTGTTCAGCTCGCAGATGTCAGCCCTTTTACGAGGTCATTAAGAAGCAAAAGGCATTCGAGTGGAATGAGGATTGTGAAAGGGCCTTCGAAGGAATCAAGCGGTTCCTCACGGAACCACCCATGATGAGTCAACCTTTGAAGGGAGAGGACCTCTACATGTATGTATCGGTTACGGATAAAGCCGTATGCACGGTCATGATACGAGAGGAGGATGGCCAGCAATTTCCGATTTATTATGTGAGCAAGGTTCTGAAAGACGCCGAAACCAGATATTCCAAACTTGATAAAATGGCGCTGGCTGTTGTCACCACGGCAATCCGCCTTAGACCATATTTTCAGGCGCATACTGTAGTGGTTCGAACAAATATACCAATGAGAAAGGTATTGCAGAAACCAGACACTTCGGGAAGGTTGATGGAATGGGCGATTCGCCTAGGCGAATTCGATGTAAGATATGAAAGCAGGTCAGCTTTAAAGAGTCAGGTCCTGGCAGACTTTGTGAATGAATTCACTGATGAAGGGATAGATCATCCCAAGCCTCCAATAGAGGAATGGACAATGTACACTGACGACGCTTCCTCGACGGAGGGAGCTGGTGTAGGCGTTATGATCAATGGTCCCTAATACATAAAATTACGGTACGCAGCAAAATTAAATTTCCATGCAACTAATAATGCTGCTGAATATGAAGCTCTGATATTGGGATTACGCCTACTCAAAGAAATCACTCCTGAGCGGATTGTGATCTATAGTGATTCTAAGCTAATGGTCAACCAAGTAATCAAGAATTACGAGGTGAAAGACGAAGTTCTGGCCAAATACGTAGCGGAAGTCAAAAAATTGCTGGATCACCTTGAGGCTAAGGAAACTAAATGGGAACTGATCCACGTACCAAGGGAGTCCAACACAGAGGCGGATTATTTGGCCAAAATGGCCTCTTGTGAGGAGAACTGGACAGATTCGGATTGTCCCTTCGAAGTTAAAATAGCTCCAGCCTTCGCCTCAGAGGAAGTATCCCTACTCACAACAGTAGAAGATGATTGGAGATCAGTCATCCGCCAATATCTGCTAAATGGAACCTTACCTGAGGACAAAGAAGAGGCACGGCGGATAGTTAGGAGAGCGACTTATTTCTCCATGATCAATGACGGCCTTTACAGAAAATCCTTTAGCCATCCTTGGTTGAAGTGCATTCTGCCGGAAGAGGGACAACAAATCCTCAAGGAGCTACATGAGGGATCATGTGGGGCTCATGAAGCATCCGCCGCCATCTTGAAGAAATCCAGGTTAGCGGGTTTCTACTGGCCCACGGCTGAATTGGATGCCCAAAAATTGGTAGAATCTTATCACAGTTGCCAGATTCATACGAATGAATCACATACTGCCAAACATATCTAGAGGCCCATCATAGAAGGACGTCCATTTGCCCTCTGGGGAATAGACATTGTTGGCCCATTTCCTCCAACTCGCCGACAGAGGAGGTACGTGGTAGTGGCGGTGGACCATTTCACCAAATGGGTAGAAGCCGAAGCTGTTTCCTCCATTACTGCAGAACGAATGGTGGAATTCGTCAAAGACAACATCGTGGGCAGATACGGTGTTCCACATACCATCATCACCGATAACGGAACACAGTTCAACTGTGGCGAATTCAAAGCTTTCTGTGAAGGGTTGGGCATCCTGAACAGATTCGCCTCCGTTTATTGTCCCCAGTCCAACGGGATGACTGAAGTTACCAATCGGACGATCGTAAAGGGGATAAAGAAGAGATTGGGAGAGCATGATAAGAAGTGGGCGGACCAGCTGACAAGCGTTCTATGGGCTTATCGCACCACCCCAAGGACGGCCACAGGGGAAACACCATTCGCCCTATCTCATGGTGTCGAAGCCGTGATCCCAATCGAAATACAGGTCCCCAGTGATAGAGTGGCCTTTTATTGTGAAGAGGACAACGGTAAATGATTAAGGGAGCATCTAGATCAGATAGAAGATCGCAGGGACCAATCTTATGTGCGCATGGCGGCATATAAACAGCGAATCGCAGCTTACCATGATAAAAACGCCAAGCTTGTGGATCTAAATGTGGGTGATCTTGTGCTCCGAAAGGCTGACAAAGTCCAGTCTCGAGAAGGCAAGGGCAAGTTAGGGCTCAACTGGACGGGTCCATATCAGATAGTGGACAAGATTGGATTCGCCACATTTAAAATCCAAGACATGGAGGGCAACACACTGCCACGCACATGGAACCTCCAAAATCTCCGCAAATATTTTGTCAGAAAATAAAGTGTACACACGGTCTTGAGTACTCTTTTTCCTTTAATAAGCTTTTTCCCATGTGGTTTTTCTTATTAAAGGTTTTAACGAGGCTCACCTATAAGACCTACTTGCTGTAATAAAGCATCTCTCCCATTAATAAACATCATTTGTTCTATTATCTATGTTCTTTTTAAAGTTTATTGCAGCAATATCAATATTCCAGTCTTAAAAAGAAGGGGGGCATCCAACGCTCTCCACATTTACAACGTATCGCTATCTTATAGCTACTTTCTTTTCGCCCTAAAGACATAAGAACATCAATCTTATGGGCAGATCCGTCTCTAAGCGGATCCCAATCTCCAATAGAGTTAAAATGATCCTTGGACGCAAGGTCTTTACACTCTCTTATCCTTCCTAGAGAAGGATTCACAAGTCCTACGGGCGGATCACTTCACCTCAAAGATAGGTAGCAAATTGATCCCCTGGGCAGCTTTACTTCCTCTAGAAGGAATAGAACAGCTTCTAACCTTCACAAAGGTTCATACAATGGAGTATGGTTGGCCACCTACTCCAAATCCTAGATGCCTATATATATTTCCTTACGCAAACGTAAAGGTAAAATAACATAGCTTCCATAAAGGATTAAAACAAATTGTACTTAAAAGCGTTTTTACAATGTCACAAATAAAAACAAACTAAGTAACAATGGGAGCATCCTCCTTTGCGCTTTCCTTGCTCACGGCGCTTGCTTGGGGATCTTCCTTCTCCACATCCACAGATACGCCAGCCGGAGATACCTCCTTATCCACAGAGGATGTGGGACCAAGGGGAAGAGTCTGGTCAAGAATCGGACCTTCATCCGCCTTAGGGGGCACCTCCTCAAGCTCATCTAACGTGACAGTAGTGGACGACTTCGTTTCCTCCATAGGCCCCTTCATCCATCTCCGAACATAATCACGGAGGTACTCCTTAGCATCTGACATTTTGTTGAAATTCGCCACATCCTCTGGTTCGGGGACGGTGAATTGCGGATCTATGAAATTAGTCTCAGGATGCGCCAGTGAGAAGTACGCCATGAGCATTTCACCGTAATAAAAGGCTTGCTCACCCGCCATATATTCCGCTTCTCCAAGGGCGTCCTCGTGATTTTTGGCATCAGACACGATCTTTACCTTTAACTTCTCAATTTCTGCGTCCCTAAGAACCAAGGCGGCTGTGGCGGAAGCAAGGTTTGCATTAGCGGAAGCGAGGTTTGCATTAACAGAAGCGATATTCGCATTGGCTTCCGCTACCTCTTTCTCTAACTTCTCGATGGTTGCCTTATCCACCACATTTTGAAGGAGCTCTGTTTCCATGGTACGTATACGAGAATACAACTGTCAAAAGCTCAACAATTCAGTCAAAAAGCAAAAGGGAATGAAGGACCAGTATTTTCTACAAAACGAAATCCTTGCTAAAGGAACTCACCATGAGGAGCTCCGTTTTCCCCTTTTGCACATGAATGGAACCAGGAATCTGGTTATGGTTCCTCTGCACTTCGCCCACCTGACCCAAGGCCTCATCCAAATCGTTTAGGATGGATTCATTCTCGAAAGATCCTTGGGCTCCAAATTTGGCGGACCAGTATCCACCAATATCGGGCTTCGCCGTCTACACAAACGTTCAAAGATCAGAACTCAAGCCCAAAACTTGATGAACAAATAAAAATAAATGGTAACCTACCTGTGCAATCTCCCCAGCAGGCCTGGCGGGCCTCATGGCATCCGCCATAAGCTTAAGGCCTCCATTGGTGGTAGTCTTCCTCCTCTTTAGTGGCGGCTCAACCACTGTTTCTGCAGGACGTTTTCCAGTATCCGCTTGAGGATTCGCCGCTTGATCTTTCTTGCGTGCTTCAGCCTCCAGAAACTTCTTACGCTTCTCTGCAAGAGCGTGATTGGCCTTAGATAAACCCCTGCCAAAGAAAACATTAAAGTAATCAAAGTTCACGAAGAAATGAAAGGTACCTTGGTCAAATTGCGTAATCTTTGAGTAAATGAATTGATCCCCTTCCCGGTGAATCAATGGAATATCACTTATCATGAAAGCTAAGGCATCCGCATATGTCCATGCATCCGCCTTGATCTGCTTCACGAGCTCCGCCACCTTCTCATCACTATCCGTTAAAATTCGCATATCGCCCGCCATATGTAACGGTCTGGGATTCCAAAATGAAGGAAAACCCAGTGGTTCGCCATCTTTTATCTTCACGTAGAAGAATCTCTCATCCCAGCAATGAACATTGGACATTTTGTCACTAAAGGGCGAATACACTCCGAATTTGGCGAACGAAAGATAGGATTCGGACTTCCGTTTTGATGGTTTGTGAAAAGCTCTAAAGATACGACCCGTATATACTACTCCTAAATTTGAGGCGAGGTAGCAGTCTAAAGCGATATCCAACCAGCAGTTGGGATGTAGCTGGCTAACCGTGATGTCAAAATAGGAGAGGATTTTCGCCATCATCTTCGGAAGAGGAAGTCTGAACCCTCTCTCCACATGACTACAGTATACTGTAAGGAAACCGCTAGGCGGACAGGAAGGACGTTGATGAGATGCGGGAAGCTGAGTCTCATAGTTCTTGATCCAGAGGAAGCGACTCGCCAGATCCACTAGATCCGCGGCGCTCATATGAGACGGAGTAGACTCCGCTCGGGGATTATTTTTCTTAGGAGGAATTGAGGAAGAGGCCATTGTCCCCGGAAACCACCTAGATGCACCGGCCGAAGCGGCGCCGGAGACAGAAGTAAAAGGAGTCGGGTTCCTAGTGGAACGAGTTTGGTAATGATTACACGCCGAGTTACTAAACCCAGCTAAATCAGAGTTAATCGTGCCCTCGGAAGAAGAAGAGTTCTCCGATGACGAAGTGGTCCAACTAAAATCAACTTCTATTTCAGGAGAAGGGGTTGAATTAAAAAGTTCTGAAGTTGATCTAGAAGATGAAGACGAACTTCTAAACATCCAGAGAAAAGTTAAGCAAAAGAAAATGAACTTACATGAGAAATCGGAAGCTTGGTGCGAAACTCTGAAAAATTCCTAGAAAAGGCTTCGAGCAATGGAGTAAAAACGAAGAAGTGAAGAAGAAAGGGAAAGCGAAAGAGGAAGAATAAAGTTTTCTCCTTCCTGGGACAGTGCGTCCACTACACGTGTCATGCATCCATTGGCATTGAACAGTGTGCTCATTAATGCAGGTGTTTATGACGGCGCGCGGGAGCTCAAAAGCCCTAAAGGACTTTCAGGGCATTTTGGGGGGGCTTCTGATAACATCGTGATATTAACCCGAGGACTAAAAGGGATATTCACCTCAAGAACGCCGCGTAATGATCCCCAAATGGGAGCTGGCAGGCGGATCTCCACGGATCTGTTCTGAGAGATCCGCTGGCGGACCTATGAGGCGTATCTCTTCATTCACCTGATTCGCCATTATAACGGTTGGCCACCGACTCGGCCATAAAGATCATTAATGAGTTATCAATTAGCTTACTGCCAGGTTAAAGATAACTCGTAACCGCCATTAATGGAGTATTAATGGAGACTTTCTAGTTACCTGAAGGTTACGACTCCACAGCTATATATAGCCTGATTCCCTAGGCTATCAAGGTACACATTCTCACAACCTTTGTCAATTCAGTTTGTTTCCTTGAATCATCTTACTGACTTTGGCATCGGAGCTTCCCCCCATCGAACCCAACGACGCCCCCACAGGGACGGAAGTTGATCCGAATTTCTCTACTTGTTATCATGTTTGTTAATATTGAGTGCAAAAATATATAAAGTAAAGACAGGACAAAAGTTAGCACAAATGAAGCTGAGCTGAACGGAACTCAGCATGGCTAAATGGAAGCTGAGTGGAGTGAAAAATAAAATGAAGCTGACTAAGAATTGAAGATTTCCTCAGAAGCGATTAAACAGAACGGAGCTGACCTAGAAGGAACTTAGCATGAACGTTGAACAGAACAAACAAAGCTGAGCAACAGTCAGGACAGCATGAAAGATCCGTTCACTGAAAGACAAAGTTTGCCAATCTTCTGTACCAGTAATTGGAACCTCGAAGACACCTAAAAGACTAATTCCAAGAGTCATGGGACGATGGATTATTGAAAAAGACAACTGACTCAAACAGACAAACCAGGCGCTAGAAGACAAACCTGACGCCTGAAGAAAACAGAGAAAGGGAATGGTGGTGCAGTCTGAAGCTTTCCAGAAATTGTTCCCCAAAAGAGGCGTTTTGATATTAACGGTTAAGACATTTCAAACGATCAAATCTACAGATTTTCTTCTATAAAAGGACAATCGAAAAACTGGAAACACATGCAAGCATCGAAAGAAAAATACAAGAGAGAAAGTTTCAAAAGCACTCAAATACAAAAAGGATCTTACACCAACTTTTCTATTCTATGTGTAAATGCTAGATTGATTTGTAATCATCTAAAGTGTTCTTTAGTTCAAAAAGAACAAGTCTATGATCAATAGGAATATTGAGAGTGTTAAGCTGAGTGCTTGGTTGTAAGCATTCAGTGGTAGAGAAATCTAGGTGCTGGGTTGTAGCACTTAGTAGGAGTTGAGTAGACGAATAGAGGAAGGCACTCTTGCATATTCAACTGCCTTGTAATTGGTTTGTGCTCTACCGTTAAAGAGCTCAGTATTGGATTCAAAAAGCCCGGCGGACTCTGGGGACTGGACGTAGGCAAAGAGGCCGAACCAGGATAAGTGATACTGAGTAATCTCTGAACTCTCTTTTATATTGTATGTGTTGTTTGCTATATTTACTCAGCATATAAATTGCCTAAGCTGACCTTGAGTAAATAAGTGGTGCTGAGTTAAGAAGCTGACCTCCAAGAGTGTCAATTCTCAACTCACAAGAAAACAACTTTAGTCAGCATCTGACTAAAGCTGTCTTCAAACATATCTCACCAAGCTGACCAAAAAGCTGAGTTAATAAACTCTCAAAATAACTTCCAGTCAGCTTAATTAAAACGTGACAAAGTTATATTAGTTCCTAACCCCCCCTTGGAACTAATTACCAGGGACCAACAATATCCACTTTTGATTCTTTGGTTATTTTTGATTAGTATATATGCAAATTATTTCAATGAATCTGTATATATGTTCATATGGAACAGTATCACCTTCACCATGAATTTGTCTATAATGTTAAAATGAATCTGTATGTCATTTCATTATTCTGCATAAGTTTCAATGTTTCAGATTTAATATGAATCAGTGATTAATAATTTGATTTGTTTAATTTTCATTTGTTTTTGTATATAGGTTTGTTTCTAATCTTTCTTGTACATATGTTAATATTCATTTTTTATGCAATAAAATTTTTTGTTTCATTTTCATACTTTAATCTTATATTCTGGTTTATGTCTGTTAAAATTTATAAACTATTTGCAAATGATTCTGTTCATATATATCTTCAATGTTATTAAGTCACGATCATTATTAACTATACTAAATTTTCATTTTCATGCCATCAGTGAGTTTAATTTTAATTATGCAATCATGAACTTATATCATGTTGATTATTATATCAGTATGAACTTATTCAAATAACACATCCAATTTTTCATACGAATCTGTATCAATTAGAATAAGGTTAATGTTTAAGGTTAAATGTTTCTTTATCTGAATGCTTATTTAATTTGAATAAGGATCATGTTTTACGCATGAATAAATACCTACATGAACTTACGTTCATTATCTTTTAGATGATTAATTTGCCTTATGTGACTTAATGCACGTTGATTCTACATTAACTCTAATTAGGAATTTAATGTTTCATTACTAAAACTTTAATAAGGATAAACCTTTGGTTTTCCTTGCAATTAATGTCATTTATTTTAGTTTTTAAGTGCAGGGACATTTTATATTAAGTTCAGGAACCAATCCATCAACAAAATTGCACAAACCAAGTCAAATGGCACCAAAATAGCCACAATTGACCACTTCTCTACCGAGAATTAATAATTCTCGGTATGAGCAGCAAGAACGGCCATTTTCAGGACAGAAAATTGCCTGAAAGACGCGTGTCGCGGCCGCGGCTTTGCGATTCTCGGTCGCGACACGCGACCTGTAGGCATCTCTCAATCCGATTTTTACCCTATTTTGCATATTCCTATTCCTATTCTACCTATACATCTGCCTATTTTTACCCTATATAAACCTACCTCTTACACTTTACCAATTTTTACTTATCCAACATATTTGTTTCCCAAACACAAACATGCGTAACCTAACCCTCTATTCCACACCATGCCTAAACATAAGAAGGTTACTCATCAGGTTTCCTACCCCCATTCAACATTATTTCAATTGGGGTCGGGCAACGGTATAAGCACTCTTATGAACATGTGCATAGTGAAACAGACGTTATTATATTGGTTACTCTTTAATATTCTAAAGCGAATGAGCGGATTACATTTAGGGATTTAGGTTAATTTTATGAAGTTCGGGATGAACAGGATGAGTATTTGGTTTGGTTATCATACAAAAATAATTTATTGTTAAGCCACCAATTTTCGAAGCAATCCGGTTTGGACATAATTTGCCTAGTTTGGATGCAATTAATCTCAAGTTTTGAAGTGAGGGTATATTTGTTCCTTTTGGATTAAGCAAAGGATTTCGTGGTAGATTCACTTGGATTACTTTTTGACAAATTGGGTCCATGTTTCCATTTTTAACCATTAACGCACGTTACTATGCGTCCTTTGATTACGGATATTATTTTGGAGGCTACAAGTATTATGGCGTCATTTTCATTCACCTACTCCTAATTATTTTCCGATGTTGGATTATGCCGCAATTTTACACATCCATAGTGGTTAGCCACCGTTGGCTAGTTTTGCACGTTCGATGTTGGTACTTCAAATTCACATGGTAATGATATTCAGAAGGATGATCATGCGCACAACACATTTTGGTGGGCATGAGGATGAAAAGGATGAAGCAGGTGAGACAGATGAGCATGTTGACGCCTAAACACCAGCACAAGGGGTTGTTGATGATGAGCAAAGTATGGATATTGGCATCCACCGCGGAAATTCTGGAACTCATTTCTTGATTGGTTTCAACAATATCATCTAACCGCAAATTCATTTGACGGTTTGGTGCATTCATATGGTTCAAAATTTGTTCGCAAATGAACTTGATCAACACTGTGCTCATCATACTTTGAGAAGAGAACACACGTCACCATGACGCCGGTTATTATCATTTTTCCGTCGTCACAACGTCGTGACCACACCATCTCCACCGGGTTCCCTTCACAAGAATAGGTTTTATCTTATCTTTTCTCCACTCCTTTATTCTCTTCTGTTATTTTTTATTAAGTTTGGTCCAATTTCAATTTCTATTTCTGATTGGATAAACTCCATTTCATATTTATCTATTTTTATGATTTATTTCGTACACATTTTTCGTGTTTTATCAATTTTTGCACCAATAAGGACATGGTCCAATTTAAGTGTGGGAGGAGATGTTGCATATATCATTTTATTTTTAGTACGAATAAATGCAACGAATAATTTTTAAACCAAAATTTATAACCGCAACACTTGTTTTTGTGCAAGTGCAACATATTTTGCAACACATTTTCAATAACATTTTTATATGTTTAATATATTTTAACTTATGATTATTTTTAGGTTATCATTATCGTTAGAAATAATATTTCTATACGGGTAATATTTTTCAAAATTTTTCACAAATCTCCGATACGATTTTAAGTATAAAAATTGTCTCGAGTGAATATAATTAAGTTAATAAATTCTTTATTTTCAATCTCTATTTTATATCATGCAATCATGATACAATAAATCTTATTTTAAATTTTCAATTAGGTTTATAGGCATTAAATTGAACTAACAAATTTTTAGCTCGGTTTGATTTCGGCTTACATTAACACCAATTGGAGTTTTTAAGGAAACTTTAGCCATAATACATGTTGAATTTTAAATCAATATAGGATGAATGTGCTATTTTTCTTTTTCCCAAGTTACAATTTTATAATTCATGTTAATTAGTTGAATTCTTAACTTTTGGCCACGATTGAGACCACCCTTATCACAATCGAGGTATGAAAGGGAAGGATATTTAAGTACCGTTTACTTTTGGCCACGATTGAGACCACCCTTATCACAATCGAGGTATGAAAGGAACGTCTAAAAATAATAATAAGCGTGTATAAGTTTAAAGTAACGATTGCGTCCACCCATGGCATAGTCGGTACCTCTTAAGCAAACACAAAGCAATAAAATACGTATAAGGTTACGGTTGAAACCACCCTTATTTCGGGCGTAACCAAGCAAATAAATTACAATCAAGTACTTATTCATTTTAATATATCTCATATATTAGTTTAGGTTTGGGAAAGGAAAATTTGTGCTTTGAAATGCCTTGAGACGAAAAACTCAATAACATGCGTGCTTATTCCGTCCCGAATACTTCAATTTAAAATTGGAAACACAAGACGAATGATATATCATATATTATACTAAGATAGTTTGATATTTTGCGTATAAATTTGCCATGCGAAGTTAGTCTTTTTGGCTTAACTAATTTAAAAAGTAATACCAAGATATATGTTTTATTTTTATAAAGAGATTAGTTAGAGAATAAAATCAGTGAAATTTTGCTCGGGACTAGCAAAAGATTAAGTGTGGAGATTTTTTAAGCTCAAAATATACCTAAAATATCATCAATAAATACATCAATATTGCTACGAATTTATACTATTTATAACTGTTTAGAAAGCTTTTACTCTCGAATATGTTTCTTTCATGCAAGGTACATAAATATTTGGTAAAATCCAAATAGGAACGAAAAGAGCTCAAAAACAGAAGAAAAACCCTACAAAAGGAGTCGAAGACGACAAAAATTAATAACGCCAAGTCGAGGACACGAACGAGAGCAGAAATTCAGAAAAAGCTCCATGCTGCCACCATGGCCCCCCTCTTTCACGGTCGCGACACGCGTCCTTCAGCCACTTCTTCCCTTCGTCCGAAGCTCAACTTGATGCTCCCCCATTCACGGTAGTGAATTTGGATTCTCGGTAAGACCAGGAACCTTTGCAGCACAATAAACACATGTTTGTTTTCGACAAAACACGACCGTTCGAGTGGATAAAGACGTCCTTATGCAGCAAACACGATCCTCCACAAAGAATACGACTCTCCACAACGGTTACGTCTCTTCACAACGGACACGACACTTCAATCACGATTCTTCAACATCTATAAATAAAGTGTTGATTTGAGAGTTGAGTACAATGTTGAGAGAGTTAGATTTTGAGATTAGTGCAAGAGTTATGCAGAAACTCTGACTCAGAAATGAGTCAGAGATTAGAAGTTCATTTCTGTTCAAAACAATATGATGTACACACATTGTTTACAAATTAATAACAAATTCAGTAGCGTTTAGACATTGTTCCAGTTTAGTTTTCATTTTGGTAGAGGCCGACCGTATCCCTATTACGAAGTTACAGCGAGAAGATTGAGTAGAGGATTCGCCCCTGAGCCTGACAAACTCTAACGAAACCCAAGGAAAGGATTGATCAACCCGTTAACTTGCACGCCGTCGAAGAATTCAATGCTCCATGTTCTCTGTAAACTTGTATCAATTTATATTTCATCTAGTAAAGTCCGTTCTATTCGATAGATCGTTATGCAGCACTTATGGTAACCAATCCACTAAAGTGACTGCTGGTGTTTTCATTAAAACGTATTTAATTCAAATCTTTACAAGGAAACTTTGTTGAACACTTAAGCAAATTACTATCTCGGTAGAGTTTTAATTTGGTTAAGGGCAATTTATCCCGGTTAAGGGTTTTGTCGCGTTCAAAGCCAATTAATTAGAGGTTCCGTCATTTATTTCATCTTTATAATTCATACAAAGTTTAAAGTTGTTTCTTTGCTTAATGCAAACGAATACATTAGTTTACTTTTCTAAAAAGTACTTAACGTTCCTGTTTTGTAAATTCATTCTTAAATCAGAATATTTTCTAACATTTTCATATTCCAATCTAATTCTCATTCTAGCAATTTCATAACCAAAATCCAATTCAACGATTTCCATATTATAAACCTTTAAAAGTAAAATTCAACCGATTATAAATAAGTTTTGTTAAAAAACGTTCCCTGTGGGATCGATATCTTTTATTACTACAAGCGTATACCGTGCACTTGCGGAAATCGCTCAACACTGAGTAAATAAAGCAAACAACACATGCAGTTATAAGAGAGAGTTTAGAAATTACTCAGTATCACTTATCCTGGTTTGGCCTCTCTGCCTACGTCCAGTCCCCAGAGTCCTCCGGGCTTTTTGAATCCAATACTGATCTCTTTAAAGGTAGAGCACAAACCAGTTACAAAGCAGTTGAATATGCAAGAGTACCTTCCTCTATTCGTCTACTCAACTCCTACTAAGTGCTACAATCCAGCACCTAGATTTCTCTACCACTGAAATGCTTACAACCAAGCACTCAGCTTTACACTCTCAATATTCCTATTGATCACAGACTTGTTCTTTTTGACTAAAGAACACTTTAGATGATTACAAATCAATCTAGCATTTACACATAGAATAGAAAAGTCGGTGTAAGATACTTTTTGTATTTGAGTGCTTTTGAAACTTTCTCTCTTGTATTTTTCTTACGATGCTTCAGTCAATATCCAAGTTTTTCGATTGTCCTTTTATAGAAGGAAATCTATAGATTTGATCGTTTTGAAATGTCTTAACCGTTAACATCAAAACGGCTCTTTTGGGGAACAATTTCTGGAAAGCGTCAGACTGCACCTCCATTCCCTTTCTCTGTTTTCTTCAGGCGTCAGGTTTGTCTTCTAGCGTCTGGTTTGTCTGTTTGCGTCAGTTGTCTTTTTCAATAATCCATCGTCCCATGACTCTTGGAATTAGTCTTTTAGGTGTCTTCGAGGTTCCAATTATTGGTGCAGAAGATTGACAGACTTTGTCTTTTAGTGAACGGATCCTTCATGTTGTCCTGACTGTTACTCAGCTTCGTTTGTTCTTTTCGAATGTTCAACGCTCATGCTGAGTTCCTTCTAGGTCAGCTCCGTTCTGTTTAATCGCTTCTGAGGAAATCTTCAATTGTTAGTCAGCTTCGTTTTGCTTCTGATTTTTTTCTCCACTCAGCTTCCATTCAGTCATGCTGAGTTCCGTTCTGCTCAGCTTCGTTTGTGCTAACTTTTGTCCTGTCTTTACTTTATATATTTTTGCACTCAATATTAAACAAACATATTAGTACAATTAAATCAAAGCATCTAAATTTAATTGCTTCTTAATCATGGATGATTTTGTCAAATCAAAATCTTGTGGAAAGGTGTTTCAACAACCAATTCCTATTGAAAAGCATGGATCAGAAGTATTTACAAGAACAATCTTTTATGAATTTAAAAAACAAGTGCTTGAAGCTTCCTTTAACTGTGGAGTTGATGATATACAGAAATATAATGACAAATGCAGAATCACTGTCAAGGAAAAAGGTAAAAAACAACAACATATCAGGTTGTTTATAATATAGACAACAGTGACACAACAGGTTCCTGCAAGATGTTCAATAGAGGAGGAATTCCCTGTAGACATATGGTGTTCGTGTGGAAGGATAGAATGTTGGATAGAATTCCTGAGCAGTATGTCCTCAACAGATGGAAAATCTTACCAGAGATAACAGTGCACAATAATGTTATTGAAGAATGTGCTGGAACAATGGGTAAGAAAATAATGTTGAATAACTTATGGTCTGAGATTCACATGTCTGTGTGTTTGGTTGAAGTGGATGAAGAGGACCTAACTAATCTCACAAGAAACATTCAAGCATTGAGGACAGAGTTAGAAGCAAAAAAAAAAAGAACAACATCAACAATTCTACTAAAATACAAGACATAAAGATGTTGGTTGGAACAAGTCGGCCCTCTGAAGTTCTAATCAAAGAACCTAAAATTTCTAAAAACAAAGGAACTGGGATTCATGTTACAAACAGTGAGAAAAGATTGAAGGGAGAAAAAGAGAAAGCAATTGAACAAACATAGAAAAAACAAAGGACGTGTAAAGGTTGTCATCAATTATGCCACCACGACATTAGAAACTGTCTAGAAAAAGCAAAGAAATAAGGTAAGTTTCCTCTGTCTACACTTTCTTTACTCTAGCAGTATATTTTTTTATTGGGTAATTAATTTATTAGTCCCTATATGTTGACAAAACACACTGTTTAGTCCCTGTATTTTTCAAAAACACATGATAAAGTCCCTAACCTTTTTCTCGATGAACTGTTTAGTCCCTAACATTTTTCTCGGTGAACTGTTTAGTCCATGTCGTTAGATTCTCATGAAGATTTTTTTAGTCAATTTGGATTTGCGTTCTTCTTTTCCTTTCCTTTAAACTCTAATGCAGCTGAAATCAACTTTGAGTGTTCTTCTTCTTGATTTTCTTCTTAATCATTCAAATTCGTAAGCATTTGGTCTTTTTTTTTCTTGTTCTCCATACAAATAGCTTCTTCTTTTAAATTGGATTTCCTCTTCTAAAGTTTGAAGGTAAATAGTAAAGGGTAATTTAGTCATTTCCGAAGACATAAATGGTAAAAAATCTAACAAACAGACAGAAGGACTAAACAGTTCATTGAGAAAAAGGTTAGGGACCTTACCATGTGTTTTTGAAAATACAGGGACTAAACAGTGTGTTTTATCAAAATATAGGGACTAATAAATTAACTACCTTTTTTATTTGATTTGATTTGGAACAACTTTTGTTTACATTAATAATATATGCAAAATATTGAGATCTGTTTTAATTTTAATTATATCTGCAAGTCGAAATTAATCTGATATATAATGAAAATATTGAGATCTGTTCACATTAATAATAGTTGTTCTAAATTTATTTTCTGTCTTGATAATAGATTTCTTAGACTAATTATTCAAAAAGGCTGTAGTACCACTTGTTCCATGTAACTATATTATTTGTTCTAACTGAATGTATGATTTGTTCCAACTAAAAATATGGTTTGTTCCGAGTTAATGTATGATTTGTTTCAAGTACTTGTGTTTAATCATGTAATAAAGAAAAAAATAAAGCAACTTCTCGAAGAAATAAGTAAAAACATAAATAAATATATCATTAAAAACATAAAAACATAAACATATAATTAAAAATATAAAAAAAACAATTGTTCATAGTTAAAAAAACATAAATATATAATTAAAAACATTAATTATATTCACTATCAGGACCTAAAATATCATTGTTATATTGTTGAATCTTCTTCTTCAGCTTCTTATTTTCTTCCTCTAGCTCCTCCTTTAGCTCCGCTTTCTCCTCCTCTTCTTTCTCAATGAAAGAAATCACTAGGTCACAAAATAAAGAAATGAAAGCATTCATGCCCTTCAGCTTCGTTATCATATCGTCAACATCCCCCTCCATAAAAGCTTCATCCATATCTTCAATAACCTTAACAAGCTCATCAGGAATTTCCATACCTAGTTTTGGTACTGCTTGTTCCGCGGGAGAAGAAGACCTATTTCTCTTCACAGAAGTCGAACTGCTTCCTGACATTTTTCCTTCTATTCAACTTTTACTAAAAAGTACGAACAATAGAGAAAACGATACTATTTATAGAAGATTATTTGGTCTCTTCAACTTCTATTTTTCCTACTGTTAAACACGCTTTCTTTCCATTAAAATAATTATTTATTTGGAAACTCATCAGCTTTAATTTATTGAGTCTCTTCAAATTCTACTTTTGCTGCGCTGGAACACACCTTTCCATTCAAAATAAATATATATTGGGAATCTCAGCAGTCTTAAGTTATTGAGTATATCAAAAATTTTATTAAAATAAATCTGTATTCAGTTTATTAACAATTACAACTTTAATGAAACCTATACCATGCATTATTTATATTCAAACAAACAGTGATTACTTATTGATCTCTTATTACTGATCCCTTATTTATATTCAAACAAATGTAACTATATCATTTGATTTTCTATTTTACAGGATGAAGCCTCAAAAGCAAACTTACTGATCCCTTATTACTGGTCCCTTGTTCTAGAAGAAAAAGTGTATCTATCCAACTAATATTACTTATTGTTCCAAATAAAATTACTTATTGTTCCAACTAAAATTAAACGATTGAGTGGTTATATAGTTTAATAACATCATGTTTATTAAATGGATGATGTCGAGTGTATATTAAGTGATTGTGAGTATGAACCATTGGATATGAACCATTGGATATGCTCTTATATTGTTCCAACTGTATACATAAATTGTTCCAATGGTTACCTATATTGTTCCAACAGAAGACATAGGTTGTTCCGGTAGAAATATTAAATTGTTTCAACAGAAATAGTTACATTATTTTTAATTACTTTAATGTGATCTAAATTTCTTTCTCATTCCAACATACTTCATACTATGTTCCAACATAATTTGTTTAATAAAATCATGTTTATTAAATGGATGATGTGGCATGTAAATTAAGTGATTGTGAGTATGATCCATTGGATATGAACCATTGGATATGCTCTTATATTGTTCCAATGATATACATAAATTGTTCCAATGGTTTACCTACATTGTTCCAACATAAGACATATGTTGTTGATAGGGGTATTTTACCCCTATCTTTTAGCGTGATTTACGGGATGATTTCGGGTAAAATAAATAAGTTTAATTAAAAAAATAAAGTGTTTTTGATAAATAAAGAAATAAAAATAAATCTCGTGCTTTCAGTTTATTTTCCTCGTTTTTGACTAGTTTAGGAAATAAAAACATCAAGCTAACTCGGCTCTCAAGTTTTGTATTTCAGGTACGAGAAAGGAGCAAAAATCCACTCCATACGCGGGGCGTGAAACATGGTGTCGGTAATGATTGCCTTATCCGCAGAAGCCATGTGGAACTGACTCAGCATACGCGGGGCGTATGACACATGTCGGTAATAATTGGCCTAATCCTGAAAGTCAGACTGCATTGTCTTCCAGAGTCAACTCTCCCTACGCGGGGCGTAAAAGGCAGTTCTTCAACATAAAAAGATCAGAGACTCTTTTACGTGGGGCGTACTTCAGCTACGCACGGCGTAAAAGCACCAATTCAAGCAATAAAACTCCAGAGACTCAAACACGCGGGGCGTACAATCCTTTACGCAGGGCGTACTTGAGACAACAAGACAACGAATTGGTCCACATGCAGGAGATTTCTGACGGAATGGGCATTTACGCGGGGCGTAGACCAATTTACGCGGGGCGTATCATGGGATTTCTGCACCAAATAATGTTGCTCCATACTTATGCTTTGTGAAATTACAAACTTGCCCTTGCTTGATGTCTATAAATAAGAAGCTCTTGAACTTCATTTGACACCAATTACATACTAGAGAGTTACACTATACTCTTTTCTTTCCTTGTAATTTAGATTCAGATTTTGTAAGTTAAACTCTCCCCCTCGAGAGCTTGTTCGTTGTTCCGGCGTTCCATTGACATTCCATCCCACCATTCGTCACCAAGCTCGAGAGTTCCACCTCCACGACCTAGGAGATGGCTTTGAGTCCGGTTAGCTAGTTCCAAGGGCGGATTCTCCCTTTTTATTTGCTAATTAGCTTGTACTCTTCCTATGTACTAGGCTTGGTTGTATTTCATCTAATCACTTTCCATATTTATAATTTATGATTTATAATCTCTATTTCCCTTTATGTGTTAATGTTTATTGCTTGTTTTGATATTGATAATTGATTATTGTGTAGGAGAACGCGATTACCGCCGCCATTCGGGCTATCTTTAGGGAGTTATATAGGTGTTGCCTTACCGGAAGTGACAAACCGGAAACCGTAGGAATTGACAAGCCACGGAACTTACGGGCCCTAGTTTCTAATTCCCCCGCATTAGACACGCCTTGACTAGGAATCACGTAGTTTAAGTGCTTCACGGGTCGATTCTACTACACTTGGTCGTCTTTGCAAGAGTAAACTATTATCCGTATACATTTGGAGTCATTATTTATCATGGTTATAACTTATCATATTCACCCCACTTCATAGAGTTTTAGCTACATAAATCTGTGTCGCCAATAGTGAGGAATAGTGTGTAGTTGTGTCTTACTTAACCCCAAAGTAATTACCGCTTAAATAACATACGAAACCGAGTCGTCTAATACTTGTAATTATAAATCCCGTGGATTCGATACTCGGTCTTAACCGGATTATTACTTGATAACGACGGGGTACACTTGCCCCTAAGTAGTGACGTCTAGTGAAATTAGAGCAATTAGAAAGACCACATCCATAGTCCCATAGCACACTCATATCACACTACATCCGTAAACACAGCTAGACGAATCACGCCATCAAGTTTTTGGCGCCGTTGCCGGGGATTTATAATTTCCTACAATATTAGACAAAAATGTTTCATTGTTAGTTTAAGCATTCTTTTTGTATAAATTGTCTATATATACGTTTGCTAACATTATTCTTTCTTGTTGATAATTCTTTTATACTTGTTCTACTTTATGCACACCCGATCTAAAAGTGATTCTCTTGTACCTATTGATCTCGAAATTGAACGTACTCTTTGTAGGTTACATAGAGAGAGAATGGCAAACCCCAACGCCGAGGTCAACCAACCCAACGGAAACCAAAGGCCACACATGAACAACGTCCGCGGGGCCAATGATACGCGTTCGATGATGGAGATCCTTGCGCCGCATCGTCCCCAAAATCGTAACGGCATTGTCGCTCCCACGATCCCGGCCAACACATACGAGATCAAGATCGAAATGATCCAATTGATACAACAATGCGGTCAATTCGGGGGGGAACTCCATGAGAACCCCAACGAACATTTGGATAAATTTCTTATGTGTGCCGATACCTCTCGGCAAAATGGTGTTCCCGTTGAGGCTGTGAGACTGAAATTGTTTCCTTTTTCATTAACAGGACATGCGTTGGAGTGGCTACACTCATTGGAGGCGGGATCCATCACGTCATGGGAAGAGCTCGAAAAGGAGTTCCTTTCCTACTATTTTCCGCCGTCCAAAACAGTCAAGTTACGGACCGATATCACATCCTTCAGGCAGTTGGAATGCGAGGCCCTTCACGCAGCTTGGGCTAGGTTCCGGAAGTTGCTCCGAAACTACCCCCACCATGACATCCCAAAGCACGACTTGGTAAGCACTTTTTACCACGGGTTAACTCCCACTAACCGTGCGACTGTTGATTCCGCTGCAGGTGGGGATCTATTTCGGAAGTCAGCTAGTGAGGCCTACAAGCTCATTCATGAGCTCGCAAGGAAAAGTGTGCAATGGCAAGAGGATCGGCTTGTCGGCCCGTCGCGACACCAGACATTCGCTGTGGAGAAAGAGGCTCCGAAAAGCTCCATAGCTGAAATGAACAAGAAGCTTGACTCGTTGATCGCCCAATTAAGCCTCAATAAAAGTGTGCAGGTCCTGATGTGCACTCACTGTGGTGGAGACCATGATGCGTTTAATTGCCAAATCGGTAGCCCCTTCGCCGGCGATGCCGAAAATGTAAGTTATATAGGAGGTAACCAAAGGTATAATTCCCATCCGAACTCATATTCTCACCACAATAATAATAATAATAACAGCGGATGGAGGCCTCAGTACCAACACCCAAACTTATCATATGGCAACAATAATAACGTGTTGAGGCCCCCATCCGGCTTTGAGCAAGAATTTTGGGAAAACGGGCTCGGGCAATCACAAGCCGTGCCCGGCAATCGAAACACTCCACCTTCCAACAATGTACACGACCAATCGGTCACGTCCTTGTTGAAGGACATATTAACCCGTCTTTCCGATAGCGAAGTGTTTTGTAGGGATCTTAGTCGCCAGGTGGCCCAACTAAACCGTCAACAACAAGAAAGGCCACTAGGAACCCTCCCGGAAAACACTGAACAAAATCCGCGGGGTAAGAATAGGGAATCCGGACAAGTGATAACGCTCCTCAATAATAGGAATTCGGACCCGTCAAGCTCTAACGCGGACGTCTTGCAATAAGCCGCCATATAAGAAAGTCGAGCTACTTCAACTCAAAACGTAGCATCGGTTTGAATCCCTCGAACCATTTGTCTATATGTATTATAAACGTTATTTCTTTTTCTTTATTTTGCATTATTGTGATTTTATTTTCATCTTCATTTTTTGCTTTAATTTATTTTCTCCCATTTTCTTTTATTTTCATAAAATCAAAAGAAAAACAAATCCCACATTAATCCAAAATCTTAAAATACGCGGGGCGTACAACTTATTGCGCCCCGCGTAGTTGTGTGTCTGTCCTTTTTACTTAATAAAGGACACACTACGCGCGGCGCACCTGAATTTGCGCCCCGCGTACGCTTTCCCTAAAAAACAAGCTCTTTTTAATAAATGCCACGTAGAGGACACGCGGGGCGTACCCCAGGGTACGCCGCGCGTATCCTCGGGGAGTTGTGAATCACAACTCCCCATGGCAACTCCCCATCCCTCAAACTTCCCATCACTCCTCTTCCCTATACACCTTTTCCACTTCCACACTCCACCTCCTCTTCCACCCAATCAAACTCCATCATTTCAAATTTAAATCTTTAACTTCCCTCCATAATAAATTTTCATTAACTACCCTCGTAATTACAAATTAATAAAAAAATTAAAAATCATTAAACACTCATAAATCCAAAAAATCAAAAAATCAGAAAATTACCAAAAAACCACAAAAATCATTCATCTTTAGTCCGTTTACGCGGGGCGTAACCCCATTTACGCCCCACGTCCCTGCCTTTTTGTCATAAAATAGGGGCAGGAGGTCAGATACGCGTGGCGTAACCCTGGTTACGCCGCGCGTATCTCACCGATTTTGCGTAAGATAAACAACAGGGGGAGGGATACGCGTGGCGTGGCCCCTTTACGCCCCGCGTACCCCTCTGGGAATCCGAGCTTTGCTTGGATTCCCGACTCTTCTCCTATATATATCTCTTCTTTCTCCCTCTTCTTCCCTCACTATTATCTCAACTTTATCCCAACCTCCTCCCACCTTCTCTCAACCCTTCTCCATTCCTCACCATAATCATGACCCAAAGCAAACGAGCCGCCATTAACACCCTCCTCGACCAACAAATGCAAGCTCGCTGAGCTCGCACCTCACGCTCCTCCCGCTCTTCAACAACCACCACCACCACCACCCGACCGGGAGGAAACACCCCCACTTACACGACAATATCGGGCCCCTTTTCACCTTCTCACCGAGGAGGAGGCCACATGGTACGAGGAACTTTGTGCGGCCACCGTCCAAGAGCTTCCGTACATCCCCCATAGCGTGCTTGATCAACACGATCTTGTCACACCCTTCGAAGCTCGTCTCCGTGCCCTCGGATGGTACGACATCTACCATAAACAATACCACATGTACCCCTCCTTGGTCCTCGAGTTCTACACCACCCTCACCTCCAACAACGTCCCCGGAGCCGCACTCTGCAACTTCCGCCTCCACAACCGCCCATTCTCCATTGACACTCAATGGCTCCAACACCATTTCACTTTCCAAACGGAGGGGGGGAGATCTAGTTGGCCTCCCGGCGTTGCTGCTCATGAGTTTTGGGCCTCCATTATGGGGTCCGATGAGTATCACGTCTCCAACCTCCGCCCATCTCTCATCCGTGACCCTATTCTCCAACTTCTCCACCGTTTCATCTCATTTTACTTCTCGGGGAAGTCTAAGGCCTCTAAGGTCAACAAACACGAACTGTTGGCCCTCTACTGTTGTGTCAATGGGCTCACCTATGACCTCGCCTATCACGTGGCTGCTCACCTCCACTCCACACCCATCCGGAAGCGGGCCAAGCTCGGTTTTGGCCACCTCGTCACCATCTTCGCCCATTCCGCTCTCGGTGAAGCGGCCCTTGAGCGCCTCCCGCGCCTTATGCCTCGGCCATTGGATAAGAACGCTTTTAAATCCCTTAATAATCCAACTTTCGGCCCAGGCAAGACCTCGGGGGCTGCCAACTCCAATGCGGAGGGTGACTCGGACTCAAGCTTGGGTCTCAATTTTAGTCCTCCACCGCTTCACGACTTCAATGCCCTTTACGCTCGGTTGGATATCTTAGAGGATAACCAACGTCGTGATCGGGCCCATTTTGACACCCACTTCGATACAATCGAGGCGCAACAACGTGAGGACCGGGCCCATATCGACTCCCAGTTCGATGCTCTCACCGCTTCCTTCGCCTCCTACTTCAACCTCCATGGCAATCCACCTCTGCCTCAACAATAGTTCCCTTTCCATTTTGTTTTTCTTGTGATGTTTTTGTTGTACTTTTTGTTGTTTTTAATGTACTTTCTGTTTATTTTATTATATTATTAATTCCCATTTGTGTTTCGTGTTCTTTGTGCGCTTACTTTGCTGTTTCTAATACAATTACGCAGGGCATACCTCATAGTACGCCCCGCGTACCCTTTATTTTCATATGCCAAATAGTTCAGGAGCTCAAACACGCGGGGCGCCTCTTTCTTGCGCCCCGCGTATTTGAGTCTCTGCCCAAAAACACCACAAAACGTACTGGTTATGCGGGGCGCCCCTCTGGGCACGCCTCGCGTAACCTCTGACCACTAAGGGTCTTATGTTCCTTCCTTAGCTTTATTTTTGTTTTTGTTCTAATTTCTTTCTGCGACGCCCTTGGAATAGGCGTCATTTTAAATAACGCGGAGGGACGTGCAACCCCGCACTTAACGTTTGTTTTGCACTCACAAAAACAAAAATAAAAATAAAATAAACAACAAAATAATTAAACTAGTTTATAGACTCTTTAAATTTTCCCGACATGCTATCCCTCCTTCGGAAATTAATTAAAGTTCCGTTATTTGTCATCAAAAAATAAAAGTGTCGGAACATGAAGGAATGATTCGATTAAGAAATTTTAGTCTTGATCTTAAAGTTAGGGAATTTGTGCAAAACCTAGGATTAGTACTAAAATAAGGCATTGAGTCTTAACCCAAATGTTACCTCCATAATAAACTTTAAAAAGGCAATAAAAACGGGATAGTTGAGAATTTAGCGAAAACTTGATAGTACACAATTTAAACCCAAATCTTTGTGAGGTATTTTTGAGCCTAAAAGAGTTCGTACGAGAACTCTAATTCTTTCACACTTTTTCGAGAGCTTTGACTTCACTCGACTCATAGAATTTGCATCTAATACCGGGTTAAGTACACTTATTATGGTAAAAAGGCAATAGATGATAAACCGAACCCACTTAGGCTAATTTTTCTTAATTTATTTTTCTCGTTTTCATTAAACATTAGGAAACCCCCTCGAGCCTATTAACCAACTTTTTTGTTAATACCCTCTTAACATTTAACCCTTTTTCCTCTTGTTCAATTACCGACATAATCAAGTTACACCCGAATTACCCGAAATAAGTCACGGCCTTAGCAAATGAGCACCATTAGCTCTCAAAATATTGTTTTTGTGCCTCTATCAAAACAAAGGATACAATAAATAATAAGGCATTCTCAAAGCTCCACCCGAGCAATTTTGAAGTACGTCTTGTAAAATTCGCCAAGGCCAAAATAAGCAATGATACGGTGCAATCACAAAACGGTATTTTTGAACTCGAGTTTCTTTAAACTAACCACTAAAGAAGCCACCCACATTACAACCCCCCTCCGGGTTCATTTTTAATATTGCCTAACCATATTTTAGGAGGAAAAACCCGGATAAAAATGCAAATTCAACATGATCTCGAGTAAAGTGCAAAGAAGAGTGATAAAACATCGACCCACCTAAAATTGAGCGTAAGAGCGAAATCCCTTAGTGAGGTACTATCAGGTTCTCAAAAGATAATCAACCCCATTAATATTGCCTATTAAATCTTGATCATGGAGGTTTCAAACAGGTTTCGTACTCAATTTTTTGCGTAGGTACTTACCGAACCCTTTGCATAAAACCGTAACTTTGAAATCGCGCACTTGGCAAAACCAACCTTCGGTTTGTTTCTTAATTTTCTCAATCCCTTGTCTTTCGATTTCTTTTACTTGAGGACAAGTAAAACTTTAAAGTCCGAGGAGGTTTGATAGGGGTATTTTACCCCTATCTTTTAGCGTGATTTACGGGATGATTTCGGGTAAAATAAATAAGTTTAAATACAAAAATAAAGTGTTTTTGATAAATAAAGAAATAAAAATAAATCTCGTGCTTTCAGTTTATTTTCCTCGTTTTTGACTAGTTTAGGAAATAAAAACGTCAAGCTAACTCGGCTCTCAAGTTTTGTGTTTCAGGTACGAGAAAGGAGCAAAAATCGACTCCATACGCGGGCCATGAAACATGGTGTCGGTAATGATTGCCTTATCCGCAGAAGCCATGTGGAACTGACTCAGCATACGCGGGTCGTATGCCACTCTACGCGGGGCGTATGACACATGTCGCCAATAATTGGCCTAATCCTGAAAGTCAGACTGCATTGTCTCCCAGAGTCAACTCTCCTTACGTGGGGCGTAAAAGGCAGTTCTTCAACATAAAAAGATCAGAGACTCTTTTACGCGGGGCGTACTTCAGCTACGCACGCCGTAAAAGCACCAATTCAAGCAATAAAACTCCAAAGACTCAAACACGCGGGGCGTACAATCCTTTACGCGGGGCGTACTTGAGACAACAAGACAATGAATTGGTCCACAAGCAGGAGATTTCTGACGGAATGGGCATTTACGCGGGGCATAGACCAATTTACGCGGGGCGTATCATGGGATTTCTGCACCAAATAATGTTGTTCCATACTTGTGCTTTGTGAAATTATAAACTTGCCCTTGCTTGATGTCTATAAATAAGAAGCTCTTGAACTTCATTTGACACCAATTACATACTAGAGAGCTACACTATACTCTTTGCTTTCCTTGTAATTTAGATTCAGATTTTGTAAGTTAAACTCTCCCCCTCGAGAGCTTGTTCGTTGTTCCGGCGTTCCATTGACATTCCGTCCCACCATTCGTCACCAAGGTCGAGAGTTCCACCTCCACGACCTAGGAGACGGCTTTGAGTCCGGTTAGCTAGTTCCAAGGGCGGATTCTCCCTTTTTATTTGCTAATTAGCTTGTACTCTTCCTATGTACTAGGCTTGGTTGTATTTCATCTAATCACTTTCCATATTTATAATTTATGATTTATAATCTCTATTTCCCTTTATGTGTTAATGTTTATTGCTTGTTTTGATATTGATAATTGATTATTGTGTAGGAGAACGCGATTACCGCCGCCATTCGGGCTATCTTTAGGGAGTTATATAGGTGTTGCCTTACCGGAAGTGACAAACCGGAAACCGTAGGAATTGACAAGCCACGGAACTTACGGGCCCTAGTTTCTAATTCCACCGCATTAGACACGCCTTGACTAGGAATCACGTAGTCTAAGTGCTTCACGGGTCGGTTCTACTACACTTGGTCATCTTTGCAAGAGTAAACTATTATCCGTATACATTTAGAGTCATTATTTATCATGGTTATAACTTATCATATTCACCCCACTTCATAGAGTTTTAGCTACATAAATCTGTGTCGCCAATAGTGAGGAATAGTGTGTAGTTGTGTCTTACTTAACCTCAAAGTAATTACCGCTTAAATAACATACGAAACCGAGTCGTCTAATACTTGTAATTATAAATCCCGTGGATTCGATACCCGGTTTTAACCGGATTATTACTTGATAACGACGGGGTACACTTGCCCCTAAGTAGTGACGTCTAGTGAAATTAGAGCAATTAGAAAGACCACATCCATAGTCCCATAGCACACTCATATCACACTACATCCGTAAACACAGCTAGACGAATCACGCCATCAGTTGTTCCGGTAGAAATATTAAATTGTTCCAACAGAAATAGTTATATTCTTTTTAATTACTTTAATGTGATCTACATATTATTTTCCCATTCCAACATAATTCGTACTATGTTCCAACATAATTTATTTAATAAAATCATGTTTATTAAATGGATGATATAGCATGTATATTAAGGGGTTGTGAGTATGAACCATTGGATATGAACCATTGGATATGCTCTTATATTGTTCCAACGGTATACATAAATTGTTCCAATGGTTTACCTACATTGTTCCAACAGAAGACATATGTTGTTCCGGTAGAAATATTAAATTTTTCCAACAGAAATAGTTACATTCTTTTTAATTACTTTAATGTGATCTAAATTCCTTTCCCATTCCAACATAATCCGTACTATGTTTCAACATAATTTGTTTAATAAAATCATGTTTATTAAATGGATGATGTGGCATATATATTAAGTGGTTGTGTGTATGAACCATTGGATATGAACCATTAGATATGCTCTTATATTGTTCTAACAGTATACATAAATTGTTCCAATGGTTTGCCTACATTGTTCCAACAGAAGACACATGTTGTTCCGGTAGAAATATTAAATTGTTCCAGCAGAAATACTTACATTTTTTTAATTACTTTAATGTGATCTAAATTCCTTTCCCATTCCAACATAATTCGTACTATGTTCCAACATAATTTGTTTACTACACTAAACACATATAATTTCAATAACCTTTTTTAATATAAAATAATATATACAAATTCTAAAGTATATATACAAATTCTAAAGTATATTTACAAATGAAAAATACAAATATGCTATTGTAAATTCAGTCCAGCTCTAATAGCCCATTCTTTTGACTTCTTATCAATTTTACCAAGAAGATCATTTCTGGTATTCAATAGAATGGTCCAGTAATACTGAACTCTAAGCTTTCTAAACTCTTTTCACTGCAAAAAAATAATGATATCAGAAAAAAGAATAATAGTAATACAAAATGTTACATAAAGAATTTACAACATATACCTTAGAATTCTTTGTCAGTCCAATATCCCACTCATTCACACTCTGCCCGATGTATGTTTCCATATGCTTCAAAAGAAAAATACCACAGTCATTGTTCTTACTCTTGCTTCTCCACTTCATGTTCATCACATGCACTTTGTATGCACACATTCGTTTACACGAAGAAGCATAATTTTTGTACACAAATTCAGCATAGGATTTTAACTGTAACAAACAAAACAGAAAATATATTATCACATATGCAAAAAATGCACAGCATGAAGTAAATTATGTTACAACATACCAGATGTTCTAGGCAATTCCCATTCTTCTTAACACGATTAACGTTACGAGGGAGTGTTCTGTTATCCACTATTGCAACAACCTTTGCAAGATTGTTCACAACAATCAAATAGAAATGTGCATGACAGATAACAGGGAAAAATACCTAATAAACACCAAAATACATAAGTATCTGAATACATTTTATACCATTCACAGCTTGTGGTATCTGGCTGAGTTGGAAACTTCTGCAAAAACAAAATACAAACAACTTAAAAACAATAAAACAAAAATATACAAATATACATAAAAAACGCAAATACAAATTAAAGACGTACCGCAGGGCAAATCCATTTTACTAAAAACTTATGACGATAGAAAGAATTAATAGATCTACAAAATCAAATTCATATATATGTCAAACTATTGCATTCAAAAAATAAAATACATTATGAAAAGGCATTAGATTATTAAACATACTCATCAACAACAAATCTCCATTCATCATTTTTCACGCCCAAACGAGCCTTCAATGGATCCAACATAAAAACACGTTTCATCTCAAGATCAACAACAGTCAAAGTCCAATGATAACTGAAGAAAACAATAATATTAGTACAACTAAACTAAATTATTAACCAACTAAAATAGATCATCAGTACAAGTAAATAATGAATACTCTTTGTTTCGCAGTATCAGATACAAACATTTGCTGACGGACTGTTCATATTTCTCTGACAAAAACATGATCTTCTCCTCTATCGTTTTAAATCTTTCAATAATATTACTTCTGTTTCGATCAACAAGGGATAAGTTCGTATCCAATCTCTCATTATTCCGAATCACATTATAGAGGTGCCTGTACAAAATACACACAAAACATATACAATAAACATGCCATTAAAAAAAGAAATATAATCACTAATACAAACATGGAATGATAGATTAAAAAAATACCTCATGTAATAGACAATTGGGCCACACCCTATTGCACCTATATCAGCCAAATCACGAAGATCCCTCCTCAAAATACATACATTCACCTCATGACAAAAAATGTAAGCTTCAAAAGTGGTGAAAACTGTCCTCCCATAACATAAATGCTTATCAGCCCATCTGCACAGTTTTGCAAATTCATCTGGCACATTTTCAGGCAAAGACTCTAGGTCTATATCATCATCAGCAGCATCATCAGACCTGTCTGTCTCATTTCCATTATTTGACAAAGCATCAACATCACTGTTCAAAATATAAAACAACTAAAATACATAACAAAAAGATACATTATTCCACACATATATAAGAAAGGTTCCAAGCAACCGAACCATTTGTTCCAAGCAACTGAACCATTTGTTCCACGCATAATCACTTACAAAATTTCATCAGTACAATCAACAAAAGAACATAAAATTTATACAAGTATAAGCCACTGAGTAACTCCACCCAGCAACCTTTAAACTAACTCAATAAAATTTCAATTCTGATATCTGAACTCTTTTAAAAGAATCCATTCAACAAGTATCAAAACTGAGTATAGTAAGTATGTTCTCAATACTGACCTACTTCTGACCCTGAACTCGGCCTTACTTGATTAAACCTTAAAATGTTTAAAGTAAAGCTAAGTCAGTAGTCCAACCCTTATGGGGGAGAATTTCAGAAGTTAAGGAAAGGTCAACAATCATGGGGGAGCTCAACACTGAGTTCCTAATTTAATATTTTTGCCAACATCAAAATGGGGGAGTTTGTTGAAACACATTTCCACAATGATTTTGATTTGATAAAATTATTTAAATTAGATTTAAATTCCTATGGGTAAATATTCCAACACATTAAATTTAAATGCTTTGATTTATTCACTACTAATGTGTTTGTTCAATGTTGAGTAATTAAATTAATAAGAATTGGAGACATTAAAGACCAATGCCCAAAAGCCCACAAGAGAAGGTTAAAGCCCAAGTCAACAGATTCAACCTAGCAGAAGACCACGGCCTAGTAGGAAGAAGGATCCAGAAGGAGCTCCTAACAACTTCATACCGAAGCTGTTGAGTCGAACGGATAGAAGAAAGGTCAGCAGTTGACTTGAACAACTTCGAGACAAAGCTATTCTACTTTGGGAAAGATTCAGACGCCGCATGAAGCTATCTGGAAGACTTTGCCATAAGTAGAGGGACAATCTGACGCCTACCGAACGGAAGTACCTGGTAACTGAATCAGACAGAAAAGGTAACATTCTCATTGGCCGAAGACACTGAGTACTGACGAGTGAAAGAGACAGCAAGCCGTTTCCTTCCAACGGTTATTTTGAAATTCGAAATAACTGGTGCCTCAGATGTCACTATAAATAGGCCTCTCATTTGCTTCATTCTATGCAGATCTTCACCAAGTCGAAACACTGACCAAATTGCTACATGAACTTCTGTGCCAAAGCAAAGGAAAGAAATCTTACACTCATTCTTATTTTGTGTAAAAGCCTATATTTTAAATCATCTAAAGTGTTCTTTGTACTTAGAACAAAACATTTATCATTTCTAGAGATTAGAAGGAGATATTGAGTTGCTCGATTATAGCACTCAGTGGTAGAAATAGTATTGGGTATAGGATATAGAGGAAGGTACTCTGTATGCTCACTGACTATTATAAGAGGTTTGTTCTTTACCTGAAAGAGCTCAGTAGTGGATTAAAGCTTGGAAGGATTCCAAGGACTGGACGTAGGCAAGAGGCCGCACCAGGATAAATCTGCTGAGTAACACTTCCTAACTCTTACTCCTTATATGCTTGCTTTGAACTGTGCCTAGTAAAACGTAATATATATATAATGAGTTGTGTGGCTTGAGTACTGAGTTCAGGAATAGACTTAAGTGCTATCTCCTGACTCAATGATAGAAGCAGTTTTAGTTACTAGTTAACTAAACTTGCCTCTGATCTCACTCGGCATCACTGTGCTAAAACGACTAAGTAAAAGTCTTGATCCAAAAAGAAGTCAGCCTTAAAGAGAAAATTTTAAATAGTTCCTAACCGCCCCTTGGAACTAATTCTCTCACGTTACACGGGACTAACAAAACGTCCCTATCAAGTATATGCAATGACTTCTGTTACAGCTAAAGTTCAGTGGTTCACTTATATGTTTCAGGCATTGCAAATCATTCACAAGCAACCAGTTCCTTTTTTTTGTGACAATCATTCGACCATCTACCTAACCAGCAATTCTTTTCATGAGAGGTCTAAACACATTGAGTTAGCCTGCCATTTTTTTCAAGAAAAATACAAAGCATTACTTATTCATCCATTATCTATCTCTACTGTCAATCAACCAACTGATATTCTCATAAAGGCCTTACCAAGAAAGCAATTCAGATTTTTCTTAGACAAGCTCGGTGTTCTTACAATATGCACTCAAGTTCGAGGGAGGGGGAGGGGAGTAATAGATTGTATAGGTGTTTAAATTATGCAAGGGTATTTTAGGTTTTTTCTCACTTATACAACTAAGTGTTGTATATAAACAGAATTATTATTATTCTGCTTAACTTTTGCTTTATGTTTATTTCTCTCAAACGTTGTTCTTTCTTCTCTTTGTTTCATGTATTTTTCAATAATTCAATTCAATTTTATTAGCTTTGATAGATGATAACATACAAGTGATTTGAAAGAAAAATTGAATTTTTTTATATTGAATAAAACTAATTTATTTACTGAATGTAGTAATACGTGATAAGGATGTCTTGTAGAACTATCGGTTCTCTGAGATAAAGTTAGAATATGTCTCTGTATATCTATTGGTTCTCTGAGATAGAGTTAGAATAGGTCTCTGATACCATGAAAAGTATTAATTCTCTCTTATATTTCTCAGTAGGGATGTCTCATAGATATCAGAGCCCTAGGGTTTAAAAACCAATTCTGATCCATAACATTCTTTGTTTCTCACAAACATTTCCCATCGATCAAACATTCTATGTTTCTCACCTAAATTCAGATTGACTATTTCTCTATTTCTCATCTAAATTCCAAATCGATAGTTTCTATGTTCTCACACACAATTCCTATCGACAGTTTTCCTGGTTTCTTTCTTCCAAAATTCAATCGTTGTTTCTCTCTTCAAATTTCGGTCACTAGTTTCTCTTCTAATTACAAAAACCACACTTTCTAATCAGACTTGGTTCGTACCAAAAAAAAAATTCTGATACTCCATTCTTGTTCCTATCGTGAACTCAAATTTTTTTATACTAAATTCCAATTTCTGACTCCAACCAATTAACAATGTCGATAGAAACTTCCTCACCAACAGGTTCCAAAGAGAACTCTTCATCAGAGGTTATGGGTAACTCCTGATTTTCTCAATCACAAACTATCAGTTTAACACACAATCTGTCAGTCAACCTCACCCCCTCCAATTTTCTGTAATGGAAAAGTCACCTGACCAATATTCTGAAAGGGATCCATTTATTCTCTCATATTTCGGCTAGTGCTCTTCCAACAGGTATGAACATTGATGATTGAGAAGCTCAGAATTCCTAAGTCCTGGCAATTATCTATGGATCTGTCTCTGACAATATGCTCCCACAATTAGTGGGATCTGAAACTGCCAAAGAACCTTGGGACAAGCTTCATACAACCTTTGCTGCAGGTACTCGTCCTCAAATTTGATAGATACGGAATCAACTCCTCGCCCTTCAGAAAAATAATGATTCTGTCTCTGCCTATATGCAAAAGGCTAAACTTTTGTTTGATCAGTTGGCAGCTTTACAACATCTTATGGGTATGGATGACTTTGTTGACTACATAATGGCATGCCTTGGATCTACGTATTGACCATTTTTTCGTTCACTAGAAGCTCGACTTGAACCTATTTCTTATGATAATTTGCTTGGATTGTTGATCAGTGAAGAAATCCAACTTGGTCGTGATACGATAATGGATTTAAATAAATCACCATCTGCTAACTATGTTTCTCGTAGGGGATCTTACAATCATGGAGGAGGGCGTGGACGTGGATGGTAGTCCCGGGGTGGACGGTCCAAAGACTGAGGCGTCTCATATGGCAATAGACAATAATTTTAGCCCGGACGGGGAACTTTTAATTCAACAAACACTGATTATTCTACAATGATATGCTATAATTGTAATAGAAAGGGACACTATTCTCGTTATTGTTCTTCACCAAATTTTAGTCAGAGTCAGCAACAAAACAATCACCCTTTTGGTTATCTTGCAAACATATATCGAAATCAACCTTATTGGGTCATGGATACCAGTGGTACTCATCATCTCACATATGATTTGGAGAATATTGTTCTGCACTCTGAATATCACGGTCCTGAAGAAGTCACTGTAGGTAATGGTTTTAAACTCCCTATTCACTCTGTTGGTGCTTTCGATTGCCATAAAAATCTTAACTTCAAAGATGTGTTATTTGTTCCCTCCGCATCTCAGAACTTAATCTTTGTCCGATCTCTTACTTCTTGTAACAATATTTCTGTTGAATTTTTTGATAACTCTTTTTTGCCAAAGGATTTGGCAACGAAGCAAATCATCCTCAAGGGACATAGTAAAGATGCCTTATATTACCTTCATGTTAAAACATCAGCTCCAATAATCAACTTTGCTGCTTTATCCACATGGCATGCTCGTCTCGGCCATGCAGCAATTCCAATTATTAGAAAACTAGTTTCCTCCAATGTTATTTTTGCTTCAGATAATAAAACGCATTCCTTTTGTGAAACATATTCTCTAAGAAAAATTCATAAACTTCCGTTTGTTCAATCTACTTATGTTGCTAAACAACCATTAGAGTTAATTTGTTCAAATGTTTGGGATCCTGCCCGTATTAAATCTCATGATGGTTATTCATATTATGTTCTATTTTTTATCATTACACAAAATATTCATGGATTTATTTTCTCAAAAAGAAATCAGATGTGTATGACACCTTTGTTAAATTCCGCCTACTAGTGGAAAAATATTTTGGACTTCCCATCAAAACACTCCAGTCAGATGGGAGGGGAGGAGAGTTTCAAGCTCTCATAAACTATTTTTCTTCTAATGTGATAGTTCAGCGATCTTCATATCCTTACACTCTTGAAGAAAATGGTTGTGCTGAAAGAAAACATCATATCGTTGAAACTGGTTTAGCACTGTTAAATCATGCTCGATTACCACCTACTTTCTAGTCTTATGCCTTTGATACTACTGTTTACATTATTAATAGATTACCTTATTCATCCGTTAATTTCGCCATTCCATATGAATTATTGTTTGGAAATTGCCCTGATTATACTCAGATTCGTATTTTTGGATGTCTTTACCCTTGGCTAAGAACATATAGTCCTCATAAATTGGCTACTCGCTCCACTAAATGTTTTTTCTTGGGATATAGTCGTCTTCATAAAGGTTATCATTGCTATGTCTCACGCCATGTACTTTTTGATGAACATGATTTTCCATATGAGATTATCACAAAACAAGCTATTGATATCCATGACTCTTGGCCTCCCATCCTCAATAGCCATGTTGTTACAATTCAACTATTATTAAACAAATTACCAGGTAACAATCAGCAAGATCAATCCAGTCCAGCATCTCGGGCTGCTAGTCCAGCCTCGGATTGGCAAACCTCATCACGTGACAAGTCCAGTCCAAAAACAGGAACTGCCAGTCCATCTCCATCCATAATCCACATTACTCCTGAGTTATCTCCTAATACACAAAATAATGCCTCTTCTTCACCAATAATTCAAGCTCTTCAAGAACCACCTTATTGCATTAATAGGATGGTCACTAGAACTCAAATCGGGACTTTAAAACCAAGGATTCCCACTACCACAGTACAGAAAGAACCTACTACCTTCTTGTAAGCTTCAAAATCACCTGAATGGCGGGAGGCTATGGGTTCCGAATACAATGCATTGATGATGAATGGCACATGGAGCTTAGTCCTATTACATTCAAATGCTAATCAAATTGGTTGTCGATGGATTTTTAAAATTAAAACAAAGGCTGGTGGCGAGGTTGAGAGATACAAAGCATGGTTAGTGGCTAAAGGCTATCATCATTGCCTAGGAATAGACTACTCCGACACCTTCAGCCCTGTGGTTAAACCTACTACTATTTGTCTCATCCTTACACTGGTTATCTCATTTGGTTGGAAAATCACTAAGCTAGACGTTTCAAATGCTTTCTTACACGGTGATTTACGGGTAAATTACATATGTGGTGTACAACCTTTACCTGTTTTCACACTTTGGTGTACAACCTTTAATTTTGCACGCTAAAATGTACAAAATTTAGCCTTTGTTTGGGAGTTTGGAGGTTAATAGAGGTGAGACTTAAAGGAGGTAATGGAAAGGGAAGGGAAGTGATGGAAAGGAAAGTTAAAAATTAACCTTGTTTGGGAGTTTATATGATGTAAATGAGGTTAAATGTTTAACCTTGTTTGGGAGTTTAAATATGGAGGGGAAGGAATGTTAAATTTACTCTACAGAGACAAGAAATTTTTAAAAAGTTTACGTTACTCCCATTAACCCCCAATTTGGAGGTTAGAGTTTGGAGGTTAGAGGAAGTAAACATTTAACCCCATTAACCTCCATTTACTCTCAAAAAATAACTCCCAAACAAGGTTAACTTAATACTTAACCTTCCATTACTCCCATTTACTCTCATTAACCTCCTCCCAAACAAGGGCTTAGGTGACCTCCCACTAAAGTGTACAAACTTCAGGTGACCTCCCACTAAAGTGTATAGCCGGTAATTGTGACTGGTTAACCCAAAGTCAACGTGCCACATCATCATTTTCATCCTACCCATTATAAAAAGTGGGCCCCACTCCTTATGAAATTATAAAAATACCCTTTACCCTTATATAATTACTAAAATGCCATTGTCTTCTTCCTTCCTCCAATTTTTCTCAATCTTTCTCTTTCTCTAAATCTCTCTCTCACTCCTCTCTCCAAGTCTCTCACTGTCACCCCTCTCTCTCTCTAACTTTCTGCTTCTACATACTCCTCTTGATTAAGATACACCCGATAATAAATATTTGGATAAATAATAATTTACTAGATATTGTGTTTTTATTAGGTTCCGGCAAGTCAAAGCAGGAAAAGTCGAAAATGGCGATAATGAGAGGAGAGCCGTTGCTGGCGAAAGTGGTTGCGCTTGCTATGTATGTGGTTTTTTCGGGAGCAATGGTGGCGACTCTGATATATTCTCCGCCTCGATATAGTTCGTCTAAGGAAAACAAACCGCCCAAATAAGATCCAATTAGGTTTTGTTCTTCCTGGTTCGTGTTTCTTTATATGTATTCTTTTCATGCTTATGAGTTAGGCTTTCAATTTTTGATCATATATCGTTTGTGAGTTTCGATGATGATTTCGATACTTGCTTGAATAGATTCAGCTCTACATTTTATTGAATCGCAAACGTTATAGATTGGATTTATGCCTGTTTAAATTCCTAATTATAAAACTGTACCTTCATCAGGAGGAGTATGCAGAAGCAGAAAGTTAGAGAGAGAGAGAGGAGGAGTGAGAGTGAGAGACTTAGAGAGAGAGAGGAGTGAGAGAGAGAGGGAAAGAGAAAGATGGAGAAAAATTGGAGGAAGGAAGAAGACAATGGCATTTTGATAATTATACAAGGGTAAAGGGTATTTTTATAATTTTATAAGGAGTGGGCCCCACTTTTTACAATGGGTATGATGAAAATGATGATGTGGCACGTTGACTTTGGGTTGACCGGTCACAATTATCGGCTATACACTTTAGTGGGAGGTCACCTGAAGTTTATACACTTCAGTGTGCAAAATTAAAAGTTGTACACTAAAGTGTGAAAACAGGTAAAGGTTGTACACCACGTATGTAATTTACCCGGTGATTTACAAGAGGAGGTTTATATGACACAACCACTTGGGTTTGTGGATCCTATATGCCCCACACATGTTTGTAAGTTGCACAAATCTTTGTATGGTCTCAAGCTGTCACCACACATATGGCATGAAAAATTAACATCTAAACTTCTTCTATTTGGCTTTGAGGGGTCTAAAACAGACAGTTCCTTGTATTATTTTCACCGTGGTACTGTTCGGCTATTTTGTTTGATCTATGTCGATGATTTACTAGTCACTGGAAATGATCCAAATATGATTGCCAAACTCGTTCAGTTTTTGGAATCCCAATTTTCCATTCGGAACTTGGGACGTTTACATTACTTTTTGGGTGTGGAGGTTGACTTGAGCCCCAAAGGACTCTTTCTTCATCAGACCAAGTATTGTAAAGCCATTCTTGAGAAATCGAAGATGCAAAACAGCAAAGCTATCTCGAGCCCGGTAAATCCAACCAAAAAATTTAGCATCAAGAATGGTGTTTTGTTATCCGATCCAAGCATGTATAGAAGTATAGTGGGAAGTCTTCAATACCTCGCCTTCACCCAACCCGAAATTTCTTATGCAGTAGTATATGCATGCACCTCGTGAATCACACTAGTTAGCTATCAAACGCATCTTGCGCTATCTAAATGGAACTAGGTCGTTTGGTTTGACACTACATCGAGGTGGCCGGCTTGGCCAATTGCACTGTTTTTCGGATTTTGGGGTGGCGATCAAGATGATCGAAAATCCACTAGCGGATATGCAGTTTTTCTAGACAGATGCCTTCTCTCATGGTCATCACGTAAGCAACGGACAATTTCATGTTCCTCCACTGAGGCAGAATATCGTTCGATTGCATCTGCAACGTCAGAGCTTAGTTGGATACAAATGCTACTCCGAAAAGTCGGGTTTCCAGTAACCTCTCCTCCTATCTTATGGTGTGATAATATGAGTGCAGTTTATCTAATTGTGAATCATGTGTTCCATAACAACCGCAAACATTTGGAAATTGATTTTCATTTTTTTCAGGATAAAGTTTGTTCCAAAGCTCTCATCGTCCGGTACATTTCTACTGTTGATCAGACAGCAGATGTTTTTACCAAACCATTACATCGTGGAAGATTTCAAGTGCTTCGAGACAAGCTTACAGTGCAGTCCCGTCCAGTACAGCTTGAGGGAGAGTGATAAAGATGTCTTGTATAACTATCGGTTCTCTGAGATAGAGTTAGAATAGGTCTCTTTATATCTATCGATTCTCTGAGATAGAGTTATAATAAGTCTCTGTTATCCTAATTTGTATTAATCTAGAATCAAAAGTGGTCTAGGAATAGGTCTCTATTTGTATATATATATAGGACATCCCAACTGAGAAATATAAGAGAAAATTAATAGTTTTCAATACGTACTATTGTTGTTTGCATTGACGTTAGGCATACGCATATAGCGCTCGTTTCACTCCAATACTTTTGTTGTTTGCATTGCCATCCTACAACTAAAGACTTCCAAAAAGAACACAACAAAACTAAAACCTTATCGTATAATTCAAGCAATTAACTAGTCAAATGCTAGATTTGCATGATTATTTTTTGTTTGGGAGACATGATTTATTATTAATTGGTACCTAGAAGATCTAAAAATAAGAAAGTAAGAACAGGTGGTTGTGCTTATTTTGAAAGTAAGACATGATTCATTATTAATTGCTACATGATTTTTCATTAGATAGGTTAAATTATTTTTGTCCCTTATTCCAATATGTCAATTACAGATAATATTTATTCTACTAATTTTTTAATAATTTTGAAATAATTTTGTATTATTTCTGCTACAATTACATAATTCTTCTTTTTTTTTTTATTATCAAAAAAAGCATCACACCTTCCTATACCTAGCTGGAATTTAATTGAGTGGAGGTACATATACCTCATTTATATAGGACAAGACATCACTGTTATTTTTAAAATCTTAAAAATATATATAACTATTTATGTAAAAGTTTGAATTGAAATTCTTTTTATTTGTTAAAATTGAGGAAACAGGATTTAATATGTGTTTAACAAATTCATCTCTATAAACCTCTCTTGTTTTGTATGTTTTGATATTTCTTAATGATTTTCTGGCCTATAAACTATGACTTTAATTATTTCATAAAATAGAGTAATAACTTTGTTGTTTTTATGTTTCAAAAAAAAAAAAAAAAAAACTTTGTTGTCTTTATTTTTACCTAAACACTATTTCCTTGTATTTTAATAAATATATTATAAAGTGATTAACTTTTATTCTAATAAAAGTAAGAAAATAAACCCTATGGTTGAGATTATTTTTAAATATAAACTACGTGGTTTAAAAGTTTGTAAACTGGTAATTTGTGGTTCATTCCGTTAGCAAAGTCAAATGGTAAAGTTTGCTAATAGAATGAACCACAAGGTACCCGTTTGCAAACTTTTAAAACACATAGTTTATATTTGAAAACGAACTAAACCACAGAGTTTGTTTCTGTACTTTTCCTTTTATTATATTCAACAATTTAATCACTCAAATATTTGAATTATTGAACAGTTTATTCGCTCTATAAAGGACTAGACTGTTGAATAAATCAAAACTTAAGGATTTTATAATGTATTATTAAAATATAAAAACTAAACTACGTATTAGTTAAAATATAAAAACCAATAAATTATTTACCCATAAAAATAATTGAAATTACAAAAGAAAAAAATTTATCCTCCAACAAGTTTAATCCTAATAGAAAGAACTTCTAATCATATAAAAGGGCGGCCCGGTGCATTACGCGTCGCCGCTAAGCGAGGGTCCGGGGAGGGGTCCCACCACAAGGGTGTACTGGGGGTAAGCCTTGCCTTGCCAATTTTTTTGACAAGAGGCTGCTCCTAAGACTCGAACCCGTGGTCACACGACAACAACGTTTTACCGTTGCGCCAAGGCTCGCCCTCAACTTCTAATCACATGCAATAAAAAATATATATTTTTTAAAACAAACGAAAACAAAGAACAAAAGCAGAACAACAAAATAGACAACTATTGTAAAATCATTCGAGGAAACGAGGCTCCAAAGAAATTGTCCATCATGAGATGATGAATCTGATCTCGAAGAGAAGCTAAGCGAGTAACAAAGAAGGAACTATGAGTGAATTCGTTAAACCATATGCAACTCTATTTTATTTCAATATAATGCTATTGTCAAAAATTTATATTCAGACTTTGGAGGTGTATTTCAAAAATTAACCTCATTTCTTCAAAATAATAGCATCATACACAAACGTGCATGTGTCCAATCACATGAACAAAATGGTGAACAACAGATTCATCGCATTATTGATACTTCTCCCACGTTACAGTATCTTTACCTTTAAAATTTTAGAACTTTGAATAACTCATAGTGTAAAATTGATAAATATGCTTCCCACAAAAACTATGGCAAATGACTCCCCCTTCCAACGCCTACTTAAATCTTCCTCCAACTATAAATCACTTCGCGTTTTTTGTTGTGGTATCTCTCCCTACCTACGTCCAGACAACTGAAAAAATACACGTTGTGGGTTTCAGTCCCTTCAATCTCACCTCATCGTACATTCTCGCCATCGACTTTTTTAAAAGTGGTGCGCAATGCATTAACATTAAACAAATGAAAATTACATTAAAGACAAAGAAAAACCCTCAATCCACTCCATATGATTCGAACTTATGACCTCTACAGTCATAGATAAACTCTCATTATACATTCTTACCATCGTCGGCTTGAAGGAGCGTTAAAGATAATTAATTTCAAAATTATCTTGCTTATATTTTCCTTTATTTTCTCTACATCTTTTACTTATTTGACTTAGTAAGTCATTCTAAATCTTTTGGTTATACTTTCTCTCAACTTCTCTACATCCTAAGTGTATTTAATAAGTTCATCATACTTCGCAATATACAGAGAAATCATACAACTTCAATCTCAAAGCTTATTCACTCCCTTATTATCTCCAAATTTATCTTCAACGCCTTTAATAATAGGAATAACCCGAATTTGATGTGAATAGTGCGGGCTGGCTGGACTGAATTTAGGTAAAACTATTAAATATCAAACCCGGTTAGATTTAGTCTACCCCGAAAACAAAGTCTACCAGAATTCAATCACCTTATTCTCCTAATTATATAGATATTAAGTTAAAGGGAAAATTATAAAACTAGGTCAAATGGGAAGCCCATTTACATATTTAACCTATTTACTCAACCTACTACATATCTAGACTGTTTTTGTGTGACTTTCCCATAATACCCTCAATATTTATGCGCGTCTCGCCCCCTCCCGTCAGACTTCGCAGATTCCATATTATGCGTAGCCTGCGAAGCTAATGTTTGGGTTATATGCGAAGCATGCGAATCTGGATATGTTGTGAAGCTAATTCGCGAAGTGGTATATAACAAAAAATGGCAAACAACAACGGATTCTAACATTAAAATCATAACATTATCAAAATTTACAACAAGATTGCCACAATAACAACATTAAAATCACAACAACATCAAAATTTACAACAAGATTGCCACAATAAACTCCTAACAAAGCACATTCTCTCCTAAAGTGGTTGGTTAGTAGAGATTGTGCCAATAATCCGGTACCAATTTTGAAGCAGATGAGTAATCTTGGTGTGCGCCGTGAGAGACGTCCATCCCAAAAGATCTGGACTTCCATTTCTCATCCCAAAAGGTCTGGACTTCCATTTCTGTTTAGGATGAGAAATGGAAGTCCAGCCCTTTTGGGATGGACGTGTCCCATTGTGCACACCAAGATTAATCATCCGCTTCGAAATTGGTACCGGATTATTGGCACAATCTCTCCTAACTAACCATTTCAGGAGTGAATGTGTCAATCTTGAGGGAAGTCCATCCCTATACAGGAAGGAAAGTTATCTCCCCTGCAGCCTAGTACGCCGCCTTCCAGAAAGGGATGTTACGTCACTACAAGAATTCAAGCTTGTTGCGACAATTTAATTTGTCAAAATAAGTTATATTTTTGTCATAAGAAACTTCTTGTTACAAAGTGTGTTGTCACCATCCTAGTCACAATAAGCAACACAGACCCAACCCGCCATGTGTTTTTAATTCTACAAATTTATGAGGTTGCTAGGACTCGAACCCTCGACCGTTTGGTCCAAGCAACTCTAATACCATGTCATGGAACCGTTTGAACTAAAAGCTCAAGATGATTAAGGCTTAATCGTATATCTTATATTAATCTCTGACACATTCTAATCCCCAAATAAATATGAAAATTTGTAAATTGATTTTCGAAACAATATATTAGTCTAATTTGATAAATATTACTGTCATAATTTGGTTTTGTTTTTTCATTTTTTTACTAATTGTAATTTTGTCATAATAAGTATATTAATTGCGAAAACAGTTATTTTATCGTATGAATGTTTCGTTACATCTTTATATATTTATGAAAAAAATGATGTGGCAATTTGTTTTTATCATAATACGTATTAAGTTCTACTTTCTTGTGATAAATATTTCGACAAAATATTTTTTCTCACGATTTCTTTTGCTTTTTTTACCTTTTCTTACTAATTATTATTTGATCACAATAAATACATTAGTTGTGATAAAAAATTATTTTTACGTATGAATTTTTGTCACAACCTTATGTATTTATGACAAAAATGTGTGATAATTTTTTTTGTCATAATATCGATTGACTGGTGATTTATTGTGATAAATATTTGGACGAAATATTATTTTGTCATAATTTTGTTTGGAATTTTCACATGTTTTTACTAATTATTTTTTGTCACAATAAGTACATTAATTGTAACAAAATTTATTTTGTCAGACGAATTTTCGTCACAATATTAGATATTTGTTGTAGTGCGTATTCAACCACGTTCAGAAAAAATTAATCGTGTTAGGCATCGAAAATACGATTTTGGCTTCGCGAAATGAGGATTAGCGAAGCATGCAAATGTAAATGTGCAAGGAAATAGGTGATTTTACTTCGCTAATCGATGTTTTCGCGAGGTATGCGAGGTCTGAAACGTGACGATCTACGTCGCATATCGATGCTTTCGCGAAGTTTGCGAGGTCTGAAACGTGACGATCTATTCGCAAACTTCGCGAACTAATCGATTCGCGAAGTAGATCCACACGTTTCAGACTCTTTCTCTTCGCAGATCTTCGCGAAATCATCGATTCACGAAGTAGATTGTCACTTTCCAGGTTCTTTCTATTCGCAAATCTTCGCGAAACCATCGATTCACGAAGTGTATTCATGAAAAAACTCAGAAAAAACAACAGATACTTACATTTTTCGCCCCTTTCACCCTTAAAAGCGACAATAACAATATGATAACATGGGAAAAACGAAGGAAATAACGTAGAATAACCATTTCTAACATGGTAACAAGAAGAAAGAAACCAAGTAACGAACAGGAAGATGAAGAACCATGGCTTCGTTTTCTAGGGTTAGGAAGTTGCAGAATCAAGAGATGAAGAGAGAAAATAGAGAAATTCATTGTGATTTGGCGAAATGGTGCAGATTTCGTGCAATTTAAAAGAAGAAAGGAAGATAAAAAGTCTTGAAATCATTAATGGAGGAGCCAACTTTTTGCGTAACCAAGGAGATAGGGGGAGCGGCCGTTCGCGATGTGGTGGGAAGTGGGAAGGTTATGGGTATTATGGGAAAGTCACACAAAATCAGTCTAGATATGTAGTATGTTGAGTAAATGAGTTAAATATGTAAATGAGCTTCCCATTTCAAAATTTTTTTTTTTTTTTTTTTTTTGTAATTTTCCCTAAGTTAAATATTGAAGAGTCCCTAATGATGCAATTTTCTTATTTCGCATGTTAAAACCAGCTAAAATGTCAGCTTCATTGGGTTATATACAAAATTAAATAGAGTAAATCTTGAGTATGTAGTTTGTGATGGTATATTAGTTTAGTTAGGTTGTTTTCATTTTATTTGTTACCTTGCAAAAGATTCTAAATATTTTAATCTCCACAAGAACGTTGGGATTGGAATTCAATTAATTTCTAATCTGAATTACTAAATTATACTTTGGCTTTTGAAACCTCAAGAGTAATGCTTTTGTGGGTAATCATCTAATAATTTGTTTGATCTATATCTCTTAGTAGTTTGCGCTAATTGCAGGACATTTAATTAAAACAATGAAGTTGAGATGGGTGATTTGATTTCCAAGATAAGCACTACAAAAGTTGTATGCTACTTTTAATATTTTAATACTTCAGATTTAGATGTAGTTATAGATTGCTTTCTTGACATGCAAAATCAGAATCATTCAGGGTCACCTGCTAGTAAACTAAGTTACAAACTTGTCCATATTTTTAATTTAATATATTAAAACTCTTTTTATTTATTTATTTTTACCATATTAAACTCATGTTTACTAATTAGTTAGTTATGAAAGTTTAATTAACAAAATGTCTTTATCAAAAAAAAAATAACAAAATGTGACTTAGAAATTGTTTTTTTTTTACAGTTAAAAATGAAAATTTTAAATTTTCACTATATCACATAGGACACACACAAAAAAAAAAATATATATATATATATATATATATATATATATATATATATATATATGGGGTTGGTTTTAATGGTGAACACTAAATTATCTCCATCCATAAGTACTATTTAATAGCCATTAGATCAAAATTTAATGGTCTAAATTTAAAGTTATTAATTAATGTTAAATTTGACTTTTTTAAATTGTAGAATGACTACCTGATGACATGGCAGTCACATAATAGTTTAATTAAATAATAAAAAAACTAACATTAACTCCAACTTAATCCATCTCTCCAAACTACCGCCTAAACTAACGAGCAAAGCAATTAACTAGTATTTTTTTTTTTATGAAAACCAAAGCAATAACACCTTGTTTGTTGTGTCTTTTTTTTTCTTAAAGTACCCAATAACTAAGCTTTTTAAATGCATTAAATTTCCAATAAAATACAAACAATTAATATTTATTATTATGAAAGTAGTTTATTTAAATTTCATATGTAACTAAAGGTTCCATAATTTATTTTTTTATTCAAATTTCTTCCTACCGGAAGTCTTTTATCATTAAATTTATGATAGATTAATAAAATTATAATTAATATAACAAAAATATATCATAACTTATAGAAATCGTACATTTTAGATTAGAGATGTAAAATTTTAGGTATATGAATTAGGTTTAAATGTGTTAGTATTTTGTTAGAATTACACTTAATCCATTGATTCATTATTTTTTACTGGGATAAGGTGTAAAATTATCTCTTTCGTTTATAGGGGTAATTAGCGTCGATGGTCATAAAAATTTGAACAATGTCTTCAAAAGGTCACAAAAGTTTAATTTATCTCAATAAAATCACTTTAAACGTTTTTCATTCGTTTTTTCATTGAAATTGCTGACCTGGCCGGAATCCTCTTTTTGTATCGGAGAAAAATTCAAACTCACGAAGAAGACGAAGAAAAAGGATCAGAAAAAGAAGAACAATAATACATAGACCAGATGGAATATTTTCAGCAAATCTTCTCAATGCGTATTTTCAGTGGCGGAACCAGGCCGAGACTGGAGCCCCGGATGGCCGCCGAAAAATGGTGGTAGAAATTTGTTGAAGCCCTGTATTTATTCTGGCGTGGGAGCAAGAATCTGCTCTGTATGTACAATACAATTAGGTCAAGGTTGAAGAAGGGTGACTTCGTAATTTTGTTTTCTAAAAGCTAAGATAAAAACAGCGTCGTTTTGGTTTAATGAAGCAAAATGAAACTAAACGGTGCTGTTTGAAATTATAAGAACTTTTAAATGGTAAACTACACCCATGATAATTGAACTTTGTTTTTTTAACAGTATAGCTATTAAACATTAAAATTTAACATAAAATTCATTCAACTTTACACTTTTTAAAAACCTGTGTCCAGTGAACTTTAACTAACTCCTCAAAATGACTATTAACGATCTCAAAATGAAAATATTAAAGTTGTTCAGAATGACATTAACCGTGAAACCACATTATTTATTTTTCAAAATCATCATTTTTTATAGCTTTCTCTCTCTAAAATTTCACTATTTCTCCTAACTAAACAACACTTAAATGATCTCAAAATGAAAAATTTCAAAAACCAAAGTTTCTTTGAGTATCATTAACTCTTGTAATGTTTTAATTTGAGGCCGTTAACAGTCGTTTTGAGACGTTGAGTTGCTATAAGTGTTAAAAATTGAAAATTAAGTGTCGTTTATGTTCAGTGGTTAAGCATAACATAACGTAACGTAACTTAGATTAATGTAACATTATCTAATGTGACGTAAAGTAAGCATTAGGATTGTAAGCTCAATATGTAAATCCTTATGTTTTTTATATTTCTTTAAACTTTCATTTATTTATAAACAATCGTTGAGCTTACAATCCCTAATGTAATGTAAGGTAACATAACGTAACATAATGTAACATAATAAATATAAGCTCAATTTATAAATCTTTAGAATTCTAACCTTAATTTGTAAATCCTTTGGGTTTTTTTATTTCTTTAATCTTTCATTCATTTATAACCAATCATTAAGCTTATAATCGCTAACGTAACATTAGTGAACTGAAACATCATTGAACTGAAATATTACTAAACTGAAACATTAATGAACTGAAACATCACCGAACTGAAATATTACTAAACTGAAAATCACTCAACCGAAACACCACTGAATCGAATCATCACTGAACTGAAACATCACTCAACTGAAACATTATTGAACTGGAACATTACTAAACTGAAACATCAATGAACTGAAATATCACTAAACTGAAACATCAATGAACTGAAAATCATTCAACTAAAACATTACTAAACTGAAACATTACTAAACTAAAACATCACTAAACTGAAATCTTACTGAACTGAAACATACTAAACTAAAACATCATTAGACTTAAACATTATGAACTGATAATCACTAAACTGAAACATTACTACACTAAAACATCACTGAACTGAAACATTACTACACTAAAACATCACTGAACTGAAACATTATTGAACAAAAACGTTACGTTACGTTACGTTACGTTACGTTACGTTACGTTACGTTACGTTACGTTACGTTACGTTACGTTACGTTACGTTACATGATGTTATGTTACATTGCATTGTGTTATGTTACATGATGTTATGTCACGTCATATTATGTTATATTATGTTATGTCCGGTTGGGGATCGTAAGATCAATAATTGTTTATAAATAAAAAAAGCTTAGTAATGTTTTGGTTTAATATTGTTTTAGTTTAGTAATGTTCTTAAGATCAGTGATGTTTCGGTTTAGTAATGTTTTAGTTTAGTAATGTTTCAGTTTAGTAATGTTTCAATTTAGCAATGTTTCAGTTTATTAATGTTTCAGTTCATTAATATTTCAGTTCAGTGATGTTTCAGTTCAGTAATATTTCGGTTGAGTGATTTTTAGTTTTTTAGGTATTTTAATTCAGTGATGTTTTAGTTCAGTAATGTTTCAGTTTAGCAATATTTCAGCTCAATGATGTTTCAGTTCAGTAATTTTCAAGTTTAGTAATGTTTCAGTTGAGTGATGTTTCAGCTCAGTGATGTTTCGGTTTAGTGACTTTTCAGTTCAGTAATGTTTAAGTTTATTGATGTTTCAGTTTAGTATGATTCAGTTCAGTAATGTTTCAGTTTAGTAATATTTCAGTTCAGTAATGTTTCAGTATAGTAATGTTTTGGTTTAGTAATGTTTCAGTTCAGGGATGTTTCAGTTCAGTGATTTTTCGGTTCAGTGATATTTTAGTTCACTGATGTTTCAGTTCAGTGATGTTTCAATTTAATAATGTTTCAGTTTAGTGATGTTTCAGTTCAGTAATGTTTTAGTTTAATAATGTTTCGGTTTAGTAATATTTTAGTTCAGTGATGTTTCAATTCAGTGATGTTTCAGTTTATCGATGTTTCAGTTGAATACTGTTTTAGGTCAGTGATGTTTTAGTTTAGTAATGTTTCAATTCAGTTTCAGTCATATTTTAGTTTAGTAATGTTTCAGTTTAGTGATGTTTCAGTTTAGTGATGTTTCAGTTCAGTAATGTTTCAGTTCAGCGATGTTTCGGTTGAGTGATTTTCATTTTTTTAATATTTCAGTTCAATGATGTTTCAATTTAGTAATGTTCAAGTTTAGTAATGTTTCAGTTGATTGATGTTTTAGTTTAGTAATGTTTCAGTTCAGTGATATTTCGATTGAGTGATTTTCAGTTTTTTAATATTTCAGTTCAATGATGTTTCAGTTCAGTAATGTTTCAGTTCAATGATATTTTAGTTCAGTGATGTTTTAGTTCAGTAATAGTTCAGTTTAGTCATGTTTCAGTTGAGCGATGTTTCAGTTTAGTAATATTTCAGAACAGTGATATTTCAGTTCAGTAATATTTTAGTTTAGTAATATTTCAGTTAAGTAATGTTTCAGTTCAGTAATGTTTCAGTTCAGTGATGTTTCAGGTTAGTAATATTTCAGTTTAGTAATGTTTCAGTTGAGTGATGTTTCAGTTTAGTAATATTTCAGTTTAGTGATATTTTAGTTCAGTGATATTTCAGTTCGCTGATGTTTCAGATGTTTCAGTTCAGTGTTGTTTCAGTTTAGTGATGTTGCAGTTAAATGATGTTTAAGTTCAGTAATATTTTAGTTTAGTGATGTTTCAGTTGAGTGTTGTTTCAGTTTTGTAATATTTCAGTTTAATTATGTTTCAATTAAGTGATGTTTCAGTTTAATGATGTTTCAGTTTAGTAATATTTCAGTTGATTGATGTTTCAGTTTATTAATGTTTCAGTTTAGTAATGTTTGAGTTCAGTGATGTTTCAGTTCAGTGATGTTTCAATTGAGTGTTGTTTCAGTTTAGTGATGTTGCAGTTCAGTGATGTTTAAGTTCAGTAATATTTTAGTTTAGTGATGTTTCAGTTTAGTAATATTTAAGTTCAGTTGTGTTTCAGTTAAGTGATGTTTCAGTTTAGTAATGTTTTAGTTCAATGATGTTTCAGTTCAATAATGTTTCAGTTGATTGATGTTTCAGTTAAATAATTTTGCAGTTTAGTAATGTTTAAGTTCGGTAATGTCTCAGTTCAGTGATGTTTCAGTTCAGTGATGTTTTTGTTCAATGATGTTTTTGTTCAGTGATGTTTCGTTTTAGTAATGTTCCAGTTTAGTGATATTTCAGTTGAGTGATGTTTTCAGTTGAGTGATTTTTTCAATTGAGTGATGTTTCAGTTCAATAATATTTCAGTTTATTGATGTTTCAGTTCAGTAATGTTTCAGTTCAACAATGTTTTAATTCAGTAATGTTTCATTTCAGTGATGCTTCAATGCAGTAATATTTCAGTTTAGTGATGTTTCAATTTAGTGATATTTCAGTTCAGTAATGTTTCAGCTCAACGACTGTTTATAAATAAATGAATGCTTAAAGAAATAGAAAAAGCCGAAGGATTCTTAAATTGAGCTTACAATCCTAAGAATTTATAGATTGAGCTTAAATTTATTATGTTACATTAGGGGTTGTAAGCTAAATGATTGTTTGTAAATAAATAAAAACTTAAAGAAAAAAAAAACTAAAGATTTACAAATTGAGCTTACAATCCTAAGAATTTATAAATTGAGCTTATAATTCTAAAGATTTATAGATTGAGCTTACAAGAACTGAAACATTACTTAACTGAAATATCACTAAACTGAAAAATCACTGAATCGAAACATTACCGAACTAAAATATCAATAACTGAAATATTGCTAAACTGAAACATTATTAAACTGAAACATTACTGAATTGAAATATTGCTGAACTGAAACCTCACTAAACTGAAAATATTACTCAATTGAATAATCACTGAACTGAAACATTGCTGAAACGAAACATCACTGAACTGAAACATTACTAAATTTAAACATTACTGAACTAAACATTACTGAATGCAAATATCACTGAACTAAAACATCACTGAACTGAAACATCATTGAATTAAAACATTACTGAACTAAACATTACCAAACTGAGACATTACTGAACTGAAATATCACTAAGCTAAAACATCACTGAACTGAAATATCACTGAACTGAAATATTACTGAACTAAAACATTGATGAACTGAAAGATTACCAAACTGAAATATTACTGAATGGAAACATCACTGACCTGAAACATCACTCAACTGAAATATCACTGAACCAAAACATTACTAAATCGAAACATTACTCAACTAAAACATCAATGAACTGAAACATCATTGAACTGAAATATCACTGAACTGAATCATCACTGAACTGAAACATTACTCAACTGAAAGATCACTGAACTGAAATATTACTAAAATGAAATATTATTGAACTGAAATATGACAGAAATGAAACATTACTCAACTGAAACATCACTGAACTAGAATATTACTGAACTGAAACATCACTGAACTGTAATATTGTCGAATTGAAAGATTACCAAACTGAAACATTACTGAACGAAAAAACCACTGACCTGACACATCACTCAACTGAAATATCACTGAACCAAAACATTACTGAATCGAAACATTACTCAACCGAAACATCACTGAACTGAAACATCATCGAACTGAAATATCACTGAACTGAAACATCACTAAACTGAAACATCACCGAACTGAAATATTACTAAACTAAAATATCACTAAACTGAAACATTACTCAACTGAAACCTCACTGAACTGAAATATTACTAAACTAAGATATTATTGAACTGAAATATCACAGAACTGAAACATTACTCAACTGAAACATCAATGAACTAGAATATTACTAAACTGAAACATCACTGAATTGTAATATTACTGAACTGAAATATCACTAAACTAAAACATCAATGAACTGAATAAAGCTGAAATATTACTAAACTGAAACATAACTGAACTGAAACATTACTGAACTGAAACATCATTAAACCAAATTTATATAATTAAAGAAAAAGTGACAATGTTTTAGTATTACTAGGGAGATTTATGTATTCAATAAACCTTAAAACAACTTTATAAATTTGCGGGCACATCACAATAATCTATTTCAAATATTTAACCCAACTCTAATTAATAGTTAACAATTCATTCACCACTTTCTCAATTTTTTTTTTGAAAAGACCACTTTCTCATTTAATTGTGCTTTTTCCAGCCTAATTTAAACATTTTAATAATTTATGGTTTTCCAGCCTAATTCTTTTTTCCAGCTTAATTGGATTATAAACAGTATACAATTTGGCCCACATTTAATAATACTCCAATATATAAGTGTTTATTAGAATTAAAAAAAGAATTATTTATACTTCAAAAAAAAAAAGAATTATTTATAACTATTAAAAAAAACCAATTAAATTTCTAATGTATGAAAAAAAATCTTAATTGAAAAATGAACTATATACTTATAAAGACATAACGTATATATTTAAGCATAAAATTATTGTTGGAGAATAGATTTAGCTTTTACGTATAAAACAAATCATTTAAACCTTAATATTTATCAAACGATACAATTTCAAATCTTGTTAACGAAAGATGAACAAATTTCACGTGTTATTTCATGTTCTAATCTATTGCATTCTAGCCATCTAATAAAACTTGAATTTACATATATTTTTGTCACTGAAAAAAACTCATAATATAATTCGTTAATAACAAACATTCATGTAAATATTGAGTTTAAAATTATATTATTTTATTACGGGATAAGTTGCAAAAATACCCCTAATATTTATGGCCAGGAGCAATTTTACCCTTGACGTCTAAAATGGTGCAATTTTACCCCCAACTCGTAAACTAGACAGTATATTTTTTAATTTTATTTTCACGTCTAATCATAGGTTTATGACCTGTCACTAATGAGTGATAAAATGACTCACATGTGAAGTGTAGATGGCAAGATTCATAACCGACAAAACAGTTTGATGAATTATTTCTAAAATTGATCCAACTTGACAACGTTAGAAGTAAAATTGTTCTTAATTGCCAATGGTAGGAATAAAATTACACCATTTTAAACGTTAAAGGTAAAATTGATTCTAACTCTAAATGGTAGAGGTATTTTTACACCTAATCCCACCTATAAAAGTTATCAAACTTCATCCAATAAAAAAATAGTTAGGAACAACTATTTAGATTGAAAAGTCAATCGTTAAAAAAAATTAAAAAGTCAATCGGTAGAGGTATTTTTACACCTAATCCCACCGTCGCCGATTTATAACGGTTTTGATATATGCAGCCCTTAGGGCTGCATATAAGCATTAAATACAAACAGAATATTCTTTTGTATTTTCAAGATGTTTATTTATTATGCATTGAACTTTTAAATACACCAAAATTCATTTAATGCAATCATAAATTCTTTTATATTTTCTATATTTGCATTAATTTTTTATTTTTTAAAAATATGTCTGCATTTATTATTTCAACAGGTTATTTGTAACTGTGTTATTTCGACAGATTATTTGTAATTTCGACAGGTTATTTGTAATAGTAACAGAATAAAAGTTACAAATAACCTGTCGAAATAACACAGTTATAAATAACCTGTCAAAATGATAATGTTTGTATCTGCATACAGTTAATTGTATTTTGACGGGTTATATACAGTTTTTTGTGTGTAACTTTTATCTGTCAGACTTAAACATTATCATTTCGACAGATTATTTGTAACTGTGTTATTTCGACAGGTTATTTGTAACTTTTATTCTGTTAATAACACAGTTACAAATAACCTGTTGAAATAATAAATGCAGACATCTTTTTAAAAAATAAAAAATTAATACAAATATAGAAAACATAAAAGAATTTATGATTGCATTAAATGAATTTTGGTGTATTTAAAAGTTCAATGCATAATAAATAAACATCTTGAAAATACAAAAGAATATTCTATTTTGATGTATTTAATGCTTAATGCTGCATATATCAAAACCGTATTTATAATTAGAGTTGTTAAACAAGAGAATGATTTTCCATATATCAAACAAAAACCCAACCGACCCACCACATAAACTAAAAATAAAAAAAAAATTAGAAATACTAGTACTTATAATAATAATTAATGACTTACCAAAAAAAAAAAAAAAAATTAATGAATCCTTAATCAAATACTCAAACATGCTTTTTACTTTCTTTCTCCTCTGTCACTTTGGTCATCTATTTCACTCTCTCCTACTTACTCCCTATTCATCGTTGTTCATCCTCGTTCACCCTTCTCTCTCTAATTTCTCTCTAAAATGTCCACTAATTCAATCCCATTCTTCTGGAATCTTTCTTTCCCTAAAAAGTTTCAATCTTTTTCTTCAAAACACCATTTGTTTCGCTTCTTCATCTGCAACAACATAAATTGAAAAAATCAATACTTTTCAAGAATCAGTCGAATTTAACGGAGAAATAAATATATTTTTGAACAATCAAACCGTGGCAACCGTTCAACATTTGTGATTAAAATCAAACGTCTAATAAAACCTTCTAAAACTATATTAAATAACAATTGTGACCAGCTTCATCAAAATTAATGACAGAAAACCGGACATGAAAAGAACAAGAAGAGTAATCAGTTTTTGCTTGATAATAAGCAAAAGCTTGAAGAGTTATATTCTGTCTCAGCTTTCTTCCCTGTTTGCCGATATGATTGTGCTAATCGGCGACGGTGGGTGGCGGCGGGAGAATTCCAAACTGGAAAAAGAAGAGGAAATGAAGCAGAGGTCGGAAGAGGAGGAGGATTGATTTACCGTTAATGGAGAAAAAAGAGATAGATGATAATATGGCATGGATTTTGTCCTGTTTTTATGTTAGTTTCCAAGCTAAATCATGGATTCTTGTTGGTAGAGACTGAGTAAGAATTCTAGAAGAGATAAAAGAAAAAAAAAACCAACGGAAACAAAGAAAGAAAGAGAAAAGAGAAAGGGTAACTTGTTGACCAACTGCTCTACAATACCCATGGATGGAGACTGACCATTGAGAACTCTTCCATATATATATATATTTCCAAACTATTAAAAATTATAAATACAAGTGAAATAGGTAATGTTATGTTAATCAAATTTTATATTCAAAACGTTTTTTTTTTCCAATATGCTCAATACTAAAGTTAGGAAAGGGTCCTCCAGGACTGGATGGAAAAATTATCCCTAGAATAGAGAGAGAAATGCTATTTTATACTTCTCCAGTAATACATCATCATACAAATTAACTAGTGTCAGATGTAAATTTTTATTCTTAATACTAATCATCCACTAATAAGTTGATATACTTCTTTTAATTGTTTGAGTGTCATAAATATAGTAGAAGGTCAGAAACATTTTAGTTTAAACGCTATGAAGAAATTTCCAATATATATAGATGTGTTTTAAGCCTGGGATGAGATTTGAAGCAAAACTGATAATATTTACATAATATAGACTGGACTCGAGAGTTACATAATATCTATCAGTTTCTCCTAGTTTCATTGGAAACCTAATCAAAAGAAACTAGTATCATTGGAAACCTAATCAAAAGAAACTCTATACACCACCAACAGAAATCTGTCAAGCTCGTATATAGCAAGTAATATTTTACGAGAAACACACACACTTGGCCATTATGCAAGACAAACAAGACCTTCAAGTTTACTACTTACTGTATCACATATTACACATGTTTTATGCAAGCAAGCTTAGATTCTTGAATTAAAAAACCAACCAGGCTTCAACAAACTTATTCACATAACTGTTTTCATAATAATCACTGATCAGACAATCTATGGCTTTTGATCAAACTCATCTGTGTGGTGTCTAGATTTAGATGCATAGTGATTAACCAATGCAAGTGCATTGCTAGTGACTCGAGCAACATCTGTAACCCTATGCTTGATAACAGCCTTGACATTTCCATCCATTCGACGGCCAGCAAAGCCATCAAGACAAGTATTTTCATCGGTTAAGGCAGCACTAACCCAGGTCTGCACATTACTCATATGCCTCACAAAGTCTTGACCAACATTTCGCCTCATACGACCAAGCTCCTTGATCGACTGACTAAGTCGATCCACAGTATCACCCATGTTTTCTATGCAGTCTTTAACTGCTAGGAACTCTCTAGGCTTTATCCCTCTTACTTCCCTCAGCTTACTAACAAAAGCTGCAGCAGATGTAGCCCTGGATAGACTCACAGACAAGGCAGTTAGAGCAAGATGGTGGTCGTTTTTCCGAATTTCACTAGCGTATCCTGCGAGGCATTCGATGCATAAAGCAGGATAGCGAGTGGTCTTGCACGAGACCTTGATGAAGTCTGTGGGGCTGGAGGCAGATGTTGCCATGTAGAGGGAAAAAGAGAGAACTAGGAGTAACAAGACAAACCTTGACATGGCTTTGGAGCATAGAAATGGTCCAAATGGAATGACTTTGATGCAAGTAACTAATTAATGCATAAGAGTTATTTATAGAGATTTCAAAAGGTTGATGTCTATCTTCTACAAGAATTAAATAAAAAAAAGTTGTCACATGTCCACATCTTCTTTTCTAGGTTCCCATTATTCTTTGCCCCTTTCATATGATATCTTCTCTTTTACTGTTGTGCTCTTTTTCTCTATTTCCGACAAAGAATTAAAGTACTTCTTTTTGCTTTTTCTTTTCCTTTTCCTTTGAGAACTTTAGACCTCCTAATCAATACAATATTTACCATCTAAAAAATTGCACACAACAGGCTGAAGTTCAACATGAAACAAATTTGGAAAAATAATATAATAAACAAAATTCAGCTTTAGGCAACCAAGCAAAATATAAGATGAAAAATCTAGTCATTAGTCTGATAAAGCATCATATTATGATGTTCTAATATGATCAAGTTATGAATCTTAGGTAAAATCTTTGGCAAGTTCAACATTTAACACTTCGATTCGCCGATCCAGTCCAAGAAGAATAGGAGGCTTTTTTTTTCTTCTGCGTGTGTGTTTGGCTAGAATAACTGTTTTGATGGTTGTTAGATCAAATAAGCAGATATAATGTAGCAAGCTTTTGTCCAGTACTTCAAAATTAAACCATAAAAACTAATATCCTTGTTTTATATTCGTTCAAAAGTCACTCAACGAAAGCCATGACAACATTACATAGAAAACACCACATTTTCCATGTTTGCAATGTAGATGATATGAACACATTAACTATCAAGGGAAGTTGCAATATCTAAACTATCAAAAGTTGTAATCCCAAGTAATATATGTAAATTGAGTTCTCTTTAATGTTCATATAGCAATGTTTAGAATAACTTTAGCAGTGTCTTCATTGTCTATTATTGTTGCAGCTTGGTAGGGGGACACACTAATCTTTCTCTTTTTTCATCTGTAAGAGATGAATCAATGTGCGGAAACATAGATGGACATGATTTTTGAAGGTTAGATCAAGAGGTACATCTTAACTCAACGGTTTAGGAATTTATGGGCAAACACATGCACGGAATCATTATCCTTTATTATCATTCGGATGCCTTTAGATATGCAAGCAGCAGTAGTTGACACACACAGTTCATCTTGCAAATGAAATGTCCCACAAATTGTTCTATTTCTATCCATAGAATCACAAAATTTTAGTGTTTCTGACAGGCAGAGTCCATGTAAAAAGGCACCAACGGCCATAAAAAAGATTAATGTAAAGTGTGGAAATGAAATTTTTAATGTTTTTCAAGTTCGCTCTCATTTTTAAACATCCCTGTTACAAATCCATTGTTCATTTAAAAATGCCTGATTTCAATGTGCAGCACATCATAAGCTTGATGTTGTAGATCTATACTCCATCCACAGTAAGAATTCCGATTGCAGTGTATTTCTCATACAGGGTGAGCTACAATGTGTAAGCATGTTTATAACTTCAAACTATTTCATTAAAGCAAGAGTCCATACTATAGTCCATCTGCTCCCTTTAAACATTTGGGAATTTTATCCAAAACTGAAAACTAGAAGCACAACTATCCTCAATCATGTCCATAAAGAATGCATTAAACTCAACAGGGAACCGATATTTACCGTCTGAGTGCTAAACAGTCATGTACTTGAGTACAGCTGTACGAAGCTTTTCCATGAATGCTGAAGCTTCTTTCTGCAGGAAACATACCAAACTTGAAGTGAAAAGTCCAGGCATTCAATTAATTTGAGGCAGCTTTGAGATCATTGATAAACTAATAAAAAAAGTGAATGCATTTTCCTCATTTAAAGTTAAACTCAACTAGGAATCTAATTGGGGAACAGTGTCTATACAGAATGTGACGTCGGAAGTTAATAAAACACTGATATGTGCAAGAATTCAGTTTTCTTCTGCCCAGTTGTTTTCTCTAGCCACACAGGGAAACTCTTAAAGGAGCTCTTCATCAATTAAAGAAAAAAGCTCCATACATACATTATCTAGTGGCATCTTCTTCATGTTTCTATCCTTCTTTTCAATTTTTCCATTTTGTTCAATGCTCGTTAGTTTGATGATGAGCAATCTATTTGATCCAGGAATTTATAATGCACTTCATGTGATCATAGGTAATCGAGCCTTGGCGCAACGGTAAACGTTGTTGTCGTGTGACCAAGAGGTCACGGGTTCGAGTCTTAGGAGCGGCCTCTTGCCAAATAAATTGGCAGGGGAAGGCTTGCCCCCAGTACACCCTTGTGGTGGGACCCCTCCCCGGATCCTCGCTCAGCGGGGACGCGTAGTACACCGGGCCGCCCTTTTATGTGATCATAGGTAAATTAGAAAGAAAATTTGGTCCTCCCACAATAACATGCATCCAATGCAAAGCACAAAATGCAGCGACTTGATTCCGCATTCAGTAGTGTAGACATGAAAAACTTCAAATTCAAGTTAAGCTTGTAAGTTACAAGTAATAATAGATTATGGCATCTTCAGAAAGCTGAGATTATAAAAAGTTCTCTCCAATGCATGTACTCCACCAAAGACACGTTCTATTTATTGTCATAACAATTTGTACTAAATTCCATATCTTGTTTTCTCTCCAGTAGATTTTTCAGTTAAATTTGTAAGTATGGTTAGCTCTATGTGCTTTATGGTATCAATGGGTATGTTCTCTCTGCCACAGGCACAACGTGACCAAGAAAGCGGCACCTGTTACTGAAAGAAAAAATCATCCAAGAAAAGTTACCTGATTACTTTGATTGGCACTTGCTATATTTTCATCAAGAAGGGTCAAGAAGGATCTGTTTAGTTCATTCTGCTCAACCATCTCCAACAACTGGCATGGTAAGACAAGGGCACACACAATTAAGAATGTCAATGTAAGAGACAATGTATTATAAGTAAGAGGTCGGACCAATGAAAAGGGCAATGCATACCGTTGCTTTTACATCCTTTGATGACAAGATTTTGGTTAAGCTATTCTTTGCCTTTAGAAGATCAGTTTGCATTTTATCATAGGCTTCTGTAATGGGACATGGAACCAAGATTCATCAATTTTTGAGAAAAAAAAAAAAAGTCAAGAAATCATCAGGGAAACACTTAAGGAGATGAATAACCTGATCCTTCTTGAAGAGCTTTCTGTAATGTTTCCAGCTCAATTACTCTATCCTCCATAGCCTACAAAAACCAATATAGTGGCTTACTTTGGTTATGCAAAAAGGACTCAATACTCATATGTAAATGTATAGTAGACCTCTGTTTTTGCAACAGCAAAACGAAGCTGCCCAAGTTCAAATTTTAGCTGGGCGAAAAATTCCTCATTTAACCTGCAAATTAAGTCGTATAAGTCACAAGCAAAGATATGAATAACACTAACGGAGAAGCACTTGTAACCATTAAATACTACATATCTAGTCCGAATTGGTGATGATGTTAGTATTGTATGCCTAACAACACACAGCATAAAATGAAGTCAAAATGAGTGGAAATCAATAGAAGTAATTCAATTGACTTCAAATATGCAATTTAACTTGGAAGAAGCAAACTATCAAACACATGCACTGCACTACATTGGAAGTTGAAGACACTAACCGAGGTCTCAGCCTTGCAATTTCAAACTCAATATCCTGAGCTTCAGTGTCGAGAAAGTATTCTATCAGCTCACCCGGAGTATCTGGTATAACCCGAGACTAATCCAATAGGAGAAAAAAATTATAACAATATCAAACTCATCAAAATCAGAATTCAAGAAGGCTATGGATGAAAGGTTATAGTCTGTACCATGCGAAGAGTTTGGCGACGCTCTTTTTCTTCTCGGACCTGTTTCTCAAAGGCATCGCGAGCGTCGGAGTCATGCTCCAACCGGCGTTGGAACTCGCGTCTGGCGATGTGTCCTGACTGCGGCGGACCAAGTATGCCTTCTGGATCCTTCCTTCGCATAAGAAAATCTAAAAATCAGCACAAAAAGAAGAAAACCGAAAAGAAAGTATAAAATAGCATAACTGTTAGGATATGTACCCATCCAACGCAGGAGATTCTGGTGCTACTACTAGTTCTCGGTACTGTTCTTAGACGGAAAGTTACGGTGGCGCAGGTGGCGATACCAAGAGTGAGAGCGGCCATTTCGTGGCCGTTTTGGGCTGCGGAATTATGATGAGGAGAGCTGAAACTAGCTTCTGTTATCCATGTGAGTGTTATGTTATCTACTGGGAATTTGATCTTCAGTTTCAGTTATTTTGTTTTGGATGATGGCGGGAATTATAACCGTCCGATTATAATGGAGCCCGTGCTCAGGCCTCATCTATACCGTTGAAATGCGAAAGCAATAATGATTTAAGAGAGAATGGTAAAATTTAATCCAAATTGTATGTTACCTTAATATTATAAATTTCACCTTAATATTTTCAAACAATATATGAAATTTCTTTTCAAAAAAAATACAATATGCAATTGAAATTTTATAAATATTAGTCTAATTCTGATTTTATTTAACTGTTGTTATATATGTTTTAAATATAAATTGTATCTAAGATATATTTAGTGTTACTAACACAATTAAGAAAAAACATATTAAAATGTTAAAACTAAGTCAATGGACTGAGAAGTCCGCCGAAAAGAAAACGGTGGATAAGTTTATATGCGAGCTGAAGAGCAGCCTTCTACAATGACTGCAGCGAAGATTTAGTCATTTCTTAAAGATTATCCTGACCTATGAAGGATGGATGTGCATGCTCCCACCGACTTATCGGGTAGGCATCGGGCATCGAGGTTTCTTAGATATTTATATCCAACATGTGGAGATGAGGCTGCGATTTCCTCTAATGAGCAGTGTTGAGGATATTTTGGGAGAATTCGCTCTTATCGTTCCCAAATTTCATCTAACTCCTGGGTGGAGCTGCTTCCTTTTGCCAAGATTGCCCATGACCTAGGTATTGAACTAAATGGACCGTATTTTATCGTCTCTAGAGGCCTAGATTGAGGGTCATGGACAACCTCATTATCTAGGAAATGAATAGGGGTCGGGCCATCTTTCTAACCAAGAAAAAAAAAATTTAAGGGTTTTAAGATGAAATGATAAAAGATGACACAGATATCCCTTATTATGGTTGTTTTCCATTTTTGCGTTGATTGGAATCTGGTTCCTAGAGAAGGAAGGAGAGGACGCTGACTGAAGCTGAGAAAAAGTTTGTGGATCAAATCATAGAATTTAATCTTACATAAGATTATATGGATATGATCTAGATGCTGAGAATTGACATGTCATGTGTTTTGAGAGGCCAAAATGGAGTATTTTATACTACTGGCACGGATGGGTATGATGATCTTCTCAGAGGTGAAATTTCGAGCTTTTTTTAATTCTTTTATTTTACGTTGCATGTCTTTCTCATGTCTAACTCAAATATTTGTGCTCACATGTTAGCAAAGAGTGTGAGAGAATCTGCTGCAAGTGCTCCTACTAAAGCTGCCGATGACCTGGGGGCGTTCCTCTAAGGGAGAATGAGGCATCAGGGGATGCGCCCACTCCTTCTGCGGTGCTATCGGGTTCCTTGGGGAATTTTTCTTCTCATGGTTATGCTACTGAGACTGGGTCTACTATTACGGGTAAGTGTGACAGGGCTAGGTTGAAACTTGACGTGCCCTCTTCCAGTTATGAGGTAGCTTCTCTAATTGTTGAATCGTTGACCCCGAGCCTTTTCTCCCTTGAACCTCCTGCTGTGATTTGCATTTTAATTGAAGAAAAATTAGAGAGGAGAAAGCAGGAGCACAAATTAAAAAGGATACGCTAACTAGAAGAGAACTTTAAATGTGTGTAGTTAAAAGTTTGTTTTGTTTCATATGACTGCTAGCTATCTGTATCTTAAGATATATTTAATTCGATATAAAACCTTTATGATAACTAATTTTTACCATTGACATAGTGTTCAAAGTTGTAATTGTATTTTCTTACATATTTCCTACTTGAATTTTGGTGGCTATGTTAATGACCAAATTTTGGGAGTATTGATGGTCATATAATTATTTGTTTTAGGAAGTCAAATGTTATATAACATTTGACTTATAGATTAAATGAGGATTTAAGAAGAATGAAATAATTTAAATCTGAAATATGATTTAATTGATATTATAAATTATTGTAGCACATTATATTATTAACATACAAATACAAGATTAAACAATTTGTTTTAAAATGTTTTTAATTAAATGTTACCTCCATCGAATCCAGGTTTTCGAATCCATAGACTAAGGTCCGTGATAGGGAATGCCGCTTATCGGCTTTACAAACTGAATACATACTCATATCACCTCTCCTTCTTTCCCTTGAATGGATAGATCATTATTTGTCTTTTTTTTTGGTAGAAACAGGAAAGAAAACAAACCAACACCGAGACAAAAGCTAACCTGGGATCAACCTAGGAAAGCTAACCCCAACTATGTCCTCTAAAAGAAGAGAAGAAAGATAGATAGGAGGATCAGAAAGGGTGGAAACACCTAACATCCCCTCGTGCCCAGCCGCCACCAAGCGATCCGCAATTCGATTTTGTTCTCTGTAGATGTGGCTGAACTCTAAGGACTCAAAGGAGGAGCCAAGACTTCTTATTGCTTTGATAAGGTTCTGGCTACTAAGACAAAAAGTATGATTATTAGAGATCATACTAATAGCCTCCATATTATCAGACTCCACAGCAAGCCTTTTAATACCCAGCTTTCTGGCAAGCTTGATTCCAGAAAGAATACCCCAAAGTTCCGCTGAAAAGGATGAGCCCAAACCCAGGTTATGGGGAATCCAGACAACCAAGCACCTCCCGCGTCCCTGAGCACGCCTCCAGCCGCGATCTTTCCATTGTTGAGACAGGAGCCATCCGTGTTCAACTTAACCACCCCATCCTTCGGCCTACACCACCCAACGAGTTGAACCTCTTTATTCTGGGTAGAATTGGCAAGGGGGTCCCCTTTGAAGCTCCTCGTAATGGTAATGAGCTTTTTAGAGAAGAACTCGTGTAAGTTCTGAATAAAAACAGTCTTCTCACCAAAGATCTCCTCGTTTCTCCACTTCCAAAGGTGGTGGCAGATAATAGCAAATAAAATGTCTCCATGCTCCATGCTAGCCATTAACCTACTTTTAACCTCATTGGAGAACCAGTCATTCTCAGGGTAGGCAAAGAAGGAGGGGAGAATGTGGTGCGGAAGAACTTTCTGTCAAACCTCCTTACTCTTAGGGCAGTCCCTAAGGGCATGGCACAAAGATTCAACTTGGCCTCTGCATCTACTGTAATCATTATTTGTCTTAATAGCAAGTTAACTTTATTATTGACTTTTATAATTATTATTTGTATTCACATGTGTAAAATTACTATTGGTCGTATTTGTCATAACCCATTCCAACTTAATTCTATTTCAATTAGGATTCCTAATTTTTCTTTTCTTAAATACCCATACAACCAACGTAAACTTCTCATTGTCGCTTCTCTTTTACAGTTCAAGGCAAGGGATTAGGCTCTGTTCTTTATCGCTGAAAAAAACTGAACTGAACTGAACTGAATTGAACTGAATTAAACTGAACTGAACTGAATGCTACTGAATACTGAACTGAATTTAATTGAACTGAACTGAATTTAACTGAATGTTACTGAACTTAACCGAACTTAACAATAACGATGATATTAGACTTTAAAATAATTTTCATGATAATATTGGACATTAATGAACTTATAATAATAATAATAATAATGGTTCTAATAAATTTAATAATATCAATAATAAATAAATATATTATTAAAGATAAAACTAAATTGAATATCAAATAAAAGCCCGGGTTGATAAAATCTTGGCTCGATAAAAGCCTATGAAATTAAATAAAAATAAGTCTAATTTAAATTAAAAATACAAATTACATACAAACACAAATTTACATATAATTTAAAGCCTATGAAATTAAATACAAACTCTTTAACTTTTTATTTTAATTAAGGGTTAAAGTGCAAAAATAACGTTTTGGGTCAGGAGTAATTTTACCTCTAACGTCTAAAATGGTGCAATTTTATCCCTAACATTGATAAATTCGGTAAATTTGAAAAATAATTCATAATATGGATGCAATTCCTAATTTTTAAATATGGATGCATACTTTAGTTTTAATTTTTTTATTAAACAATATATATTTTAATAAACTATCATTTCTTGACTTTTATCTAATTTATAGATAATGATAAACTATAAATAATAATTATTATTATTATAATAAATTATATATAAATAATGATAATATAATAAATAACGATAACTTACTGAATACTGAATTGAATTGAACTGAAGTGATTGTTACTAAAATTAAGTGATAAAGAACATGCCTTACTCGTTACTCATCTTTTTCCAGCTTTTATCTTTTCCTCTTCCTCTAATCTAATCCAATTTTGTTTTCTAATTTGATCCTTCTGATGAATTGAATTGTTTTCATCAGTGCAAGTTTTTTCAACCGTTATGCAGGTAAGAAGTAGCCATGGCAGATGGTTCCTTGTTCCCAATTTTCATTCTGACAATAGTGGCACTGCCTCTAGTACCCTACACAATAATTAAGTTATGGTTTGCTGCTTCCCCAAAGAGTAAGAGAATCAATTGTAGGTGCTCTGACTGCTCCCATTCTCGGAAGCATTGCAAATCTATTTTTAAGCGGGTGAGCATTTTCCTATGGAAATTTCAATCTCTTGTCTGTGTAGTGATATTGATGAGTCGTCTAGTGGAATACCTCTACCCTTGATAGTCCTTGATTTCATTCTCATGCCTTTGCTTGTTGCCGCCATCGTTTATCTTTTAAGATCATCAAAGTATACAGAAAATTTTGTCACGCATCAAACTCTTTTAGCATACCATGACTTAATGAAACCTTCTTTAGTTCCAAGGTATTTGTTTTATTCTGTATATATTGTCAAGTGATTTTTCTTCTTTTTGGTCTGATGTGTTGGGGAATCTGGGGAGCCTTTTTACGATTGGGTAGAAACTTTGAGCCTTGTGAATGGATATAGTAATGGGCTTGACACCATACTTAACTCAAAACTCTAAGGTAGTGGGTTAATGGATCCTTCCCAATTATATATCATTCACCAATCTCACAATCTTCCAATGTGGGACTTTTTAACACCAACTAACTCACACTTGCATCTCAACATGACGTTGGTTCAACTTTCTTTTCTGTATGCAATATCAGAAAGGTTATGGAGGTCTTCACTAAGGCTGCTGAATATATGGAAATTCCAGTTCGTAGGACTGATGATGAACCTCTTCGGAAGCTGTTTATGTCAGTTAGAAGTGAGTTGAGTCTAGACCTTAAGAATATTGAGCAAGAACAGGCTAACTTTTGGAAGCAGAATCCTGCTGCTGTTAAGGTAGTTATTTAACCAATTAGTGCTTTTCTTGAACAACCAGAACATATTGTCATAATCATAGATGTATTTCATAGACTTAATTCTCTGCCATTCTTTTTTTCTTCAGACAGAGTTGTTAATTCAAGCTCAATTAACTCGTGAATCAGTAGCCCTGTCACCGGCTTTGCTAGGTGATTTCAGACATGTGCTAGAACTTGCACCTTGTCTTCTTGAAGAATTAATGAAGGTAAGTCGTGACACATCTATATATTGCTCTTTGAGCATTTATTTCTCCGTAGCACTAAAAGTAGTTTACTCTGTTTACAGATTGCAGTCATACCACTCACTGCACAAGGCCTTGGAACTGCGATTGATGTTGTTGAGCTCACTCAATGCATAATTCAGGTGCTGATTTAGTGTTGGGAGTTTTCAGTTATAATTACAATCAAATGATGTCACATGTATTGGTTCATATTATTAAATTAATTCAGTTTTAGGATTTAATTGTTGACTTGGGTAGAATAGAAATATTGTATATAATTAGGGTCTATTTTGTAATTATGTAATTAGTAAGCCTATAAAGTTTATTCTCTTCTCTGTAATCGTATCAATTTTTGATTCTCCAAACTCTTCATCTTCCCTTCTCTGCTCTTCATCTTCTTTTCTCTGTAATGTTCTTGAATCTTCATTAATGAAATTCTTCCTTGATTCTCTTATTTCTTTGCTTCTCTAATTTTGATATGGTATCAGAGCAATAGCTTCCGCTTGGATTTCATTGGATCTTGAGATTCATTTTTCATATTTCTTATTCTTGATCTTCTTGTTAGATCGTAATATTAGATCACTTTTTCTGATCTATTTGTTGATTTTTTTATAAGATCTTCCTGTTAGATCTTTCTATTGTTCATTTCTTTTGATCTACGATTTAGGTCAAAATCTCTTTTCCTGGTTCATCTTATTCGATTAATTTCAAGATGGCTAACAATAACACAAATAATACCACAATTCTTGATCAATCGTCGAATCCTACCAGCGTCTACTATATACATCCCAGTGAAAATACTAATCAGTCTTTGGTTTCACTCAAGTTAACTGGTAACAAGGATTACCATTCCTGGGCACGAGCTTTCAAACGATCTTTAATGGCCAAGAACAAGATGAAGTTTGTGGATGGATCTCTGAAGCAAGATGATGTTGAAGAAGCAAATAGATTGGCATGGAATCGATGCAACCAACTCGTCTTATCTTGGTTGAATCAATCTGTATCTACGTCAATTTCACAAAGCATCACATGGTTTGAGAATGCTTATCAGGTTTGGCAAAACTTACAAAATCGTTTTTCGCAATCTGATTATTTGCGTATTGCTGAATTGCATGATGAACTTGCATCTTTAAGTCAAGGGGATCTATCTGTTACTGATTATTTCACCAAATTGCAAGTTATATGGGAGGATTTAGTCAATTTTAGACCTATCTTGAATTGTGATTGTGTTCCAACTGGTGCTGCAACATGTACTGCTATCAAGAATGTGAGAACTCAGCAGGGGCAAGATCATGTTATCAAATTTCTTAGGGGATTGAATAGCAATTTTAGTATGATTAAAACTCAAGTGCTTATGATGGAACCATTGCCTAGTATAGAGAAAACCTTCAATCTGGTCATTCAACATGAAAGACAAGTTTATGAAGGTATTGATTTGAGTCTGCTAGGTTCTCTAGGCGTTACAAATGCAAATGCAGGAAATCAGTCTTTGAATAGTGTTAATTTTGCACAAGGAAATAACTCTGGTTTTAAGAAGGGGGCTATTAAAAAGTGTAGCTACTGTGGTAAGGATTGGCACACTGTGGACCAGTGCTATAAGAAGCATGGCTTTCCACCGAATTTTAAAGGAAAAAAGAAGTTTGTGGCAAATACTGTTGCTGAAGAGGATGATTCTGAAGCAGGATTGCAGGACATTGTTTCCATTCCTTCTGAGAAGTTAGGAACTCTTATGAATATGTTGCATCTTTTTGAGACTGGACAGATGCAAGCCAAGTCTGCAAATTCTCATGCCACAACTACTGCTCACATGCTGCCACAGCCTAGTGTTAATGCTTTTTCAGCAGCTCCGATGGTACAGAGAAATAAAAAAACTGATGGGCCAACTTTACAGACAGATTTTGGTAATGCAAACTACACAGGTATTCCTAAATTCCCTTACAATTCTTATGTTAATATTGCCAAACATGATGCCATGATATGGATTGTTGATTCGGGAGCAACAGATCATGTTGCAACTGATATTGGTTTATTGTTTAATGTTAAACATGTCTCTGGTATTAAAGTGTCTTTGCCTAATGGTAATTCTGTGTTAGTTCATAAAATAGGATCAGTTCAATTGAATGATCAAATCTGTTTGCATCATGTTCTGTTCATACCTGAGTTTCATTTCAACCTTATCTCTGTCAGTAAATTGTTACAGGACAAGAGTTGTGTGGTATCGTTTACCCATGATAATTGTCATTTTCAGGACATTATGACATTGAAGAAGATTGGTATAGCTGATATGGCAGATGGCTTATATGTCTTCACTCAGAAGCATAAAGTTGATTCTCTGCATAGTTCTTTAAATACTGTAAAGAGTGATAATAAACTTAGCAATTTCCCTTTATGGCATTATAGGTTAGGACATCTTGCACATTCTAGGTTGAAATTCTTGTCAACATACTTAGATAATTTTGAAGCGTGTGATACTCTAGCTTGTACAATTTGTCCCCTTGCTAAGCAAAAGAGGTTACCCTTTCCTATTAGTGAAACTGTAACAGAAAGTTGTTTTGATCTTATACATGTTGATGTCTGGGGACCTATTAAAACTGTTTCAATTGCTGGTTATAAATATTTTCTCACTATAGTGGATGACTACACTAGATATACTTGGGTGTACATGCTTAAGAATAAATCAGAAGCTTCTAATGCAATTAAAAGCTTTTGCAATTATGTTTTTAATCATTTTAGCTGTTGTATTAAAACTTTGAGGTCTGATAATGCTTATGAACTCCATTTGCATGATTTTTATCAAGAAAAGGGCATAGTTCATCAAACTAGTTGCCCTTATACCCCACAGCAAAACAGTATAGTTGAGAGAAAACATCAACACATTTTAAATGTTGCACGAAGTTTAAGATTACAAGCTGGCATTCCTTTACATTTCTGGTCTGATTGTGTTGTGCATGCAGTTCATCTTATTAATATTACTCCAACACCTCTATTAGACAATATTTCACCATATTTTGCATTATATCAGCAGCAACCTACATATAATGACTTAAGAGTCTTTGGGTGTCTTAGTTTCATGACCATTCTTAGTCCTAAATTTACTAAATTTGATGCCAAAGCTCATCCTTGTATATTCTTAGGTTTCCCTTTGAATACAAAAGGATATAGATTATATGATTTGGTTGATAAAAAGTATGTTATTTCTAGGGAAGTTTCATTTTATGAAACCTCTTTTCCATATCTTGATAAGAGGCAAAATTCTCAATCTGCCATTGTTCCCAATATTGATTTTCAAGCACAATTGTTTTATCCTAACATATCAAGGCATGTTAACAGTCCTGCTTCTACTCTAAATAACTCTAATGATACTCAAACACTTGGTTTGCATGCTACCAGTGATGATGATTTTGTTGTTGATATGCCTCATAATGTTGTGCCTAGTGATATTGTGGATAATGTTGAGCAGCAAGTTGTTGATGATGTTTGTCCTATTCAAGGAACTAGAAAGTCTGATAGAGTTAGGAAAGCACCTGAATATCTTAAAGAGTTTCATTGTAATAATGTCCAGTCTAAGCTAATTACCAAGCAGTCTAAGGTTAGATATCCATTATCTTCTGTTCTTTCTTATAGTCATTTGTCTAATTCTCATAGAGCTTTTGCAATGAATATTGTTGTGACCACTGAACCTAAGACTTACGCTGAAGCAATTCAACATCAGTGTTGGCGAGATGCCATGGATGCTGAATTGAAAGCTTTACAGCAAACTAATACTTGGCAATTGACTGAGTTGCCACCTGGAAAACCAACTGTAGGATGTAAATGGTTGTTTAAAATTAAATATAAGGCAGATGGGACTATAGAGAGGTATAAGGCCCGTTTAGTTGCGAAAGGATACACACAAACTGAGGGCATTGATTACTTAGATACTTTCTCCCCTGTTGTGAAAATGACCACTGTCAGATTAATTTTAGCATTAGCTAGTATGTACAATTGGGGGTTGTTTCAATTAGATGTCAATAATGCATTCTTGCATGGGGACTTAAAAGAAGAAGTCTATATGCAGTTGCCTTTAGGCATTGAGAAAACTGGACCAAATTTAGTTTGTAAACTTACTAAGTCCCTTTATGGCTTGAAACAAGCCAGTAGACAATGGGCATCCAAACTGTCTGATACTTTATTAGCTCATCAATATCAAAAGTGTCCTTTTGATCATTCATTATACATAAAAAGGCAGCAGAATAAAATTACGTTGTTACTTGTTTATGTTGATGACATCATTATGACAGGTAATGATACTAAAGAGATAGATTATATTAAGACTGTTTTGGACAACAAATTTAAGATTAAAGACCTAGGCAATCTTAAATTTTTCTTAGGCTTAGAAATTGCTAGGAATAGGGAGGGATTATACATCTGTCAACGCAAATATGTGTTGGATTTACTTTCTGAAACAGGATTCCTAGCATGCAAGCCAGCAGATACACCAATGGATTCTACTCTCAAATTGTCCAAGAAAAATGGAACTCCCTTGGAAGATAAACAACAATACAGGAGGTTAATTGGCAAGCTAATATATTTAGCTAACACACGACCAGACATATCCTTTTGTGTTAGTTCTCTGAGTCAATTCCTTGACTGTCCTACAGACATCCACTTGCAAGAAGCACATAGGATCTTGAGATACCTCAAGAAAACACCTGCTCAAGGTCTCTTCTACCCCAGTAAAGGCAGCATTCACTTGAAGGCATTCAGTGATTCTGATTGGGCAAGTTGTGTCGACACTAGGAGATCAGTTACTGCTTTTGCTGTATTTTTTGGAGATTCTCTTGTCTCTTGGAAAAGTAAAAAGCAGCCAACTGTGGCCAGAAGCTCTAGCGAAGTAGAATATAGAGCATTAGCACTCACAACATGTGAACTACAATGGTTTCTCTATATGCTTGATTATCTTGGGGTCCAACATCAGCAAGCAGCCACCATATATTGCGACAACCTCTCAGCCGTCTACATCGCCAATAATCCAACATTTCATGAACGCACCAAGCACATAGAGCTTGATTGCCACTTCATTAGGGAGAAGATACAAGCTCAGGTAATCCACCTTCTACATGTTTCAACTTCAACTCAACTTGCTGACCTCATGACAAAACCTCTTGGAAGGCCTCAATTTGAAGATCTTGTAAACAAGCTAGGACTGAAATCAATATACAGTCCAGCTTAAGGGGGGATATTAAATTAATTCAGTTTTAGGATTTAATTGTTGACTTGGGTAGAATAGAAATATTGTATATAATTAGGGTCTATTTTGTAATTATGTAATTAGTAAGCCTATAAAGCTTATTCTCTTCTCTGTAATCGTATCAATTTTTGATTCTCCAAACTCTTCCTCTTCCCTTCTCTGCTCTTCATCTTCTTTTCTCTGTAATGTTCTTGAATCTTCATTAATGAAATTCTTCCTTGATTCTCTTATTTCTTTGCTTCTCTAATTTTGATACATATACTGTGGTATTGTATGTATTGTTAGATATTAATATGAAGTTGACCTTTAACTATCAGCTTGAGCTTTTAGTTGAATCGGTTCTATGACATGGTATCAGAGCTGGTTTGACCAAGTGGTCCAGGATTCTATTCCTGACAGCCCCCATTTGTTGGGGTTACTTGAGCAGCCACTGGTCACTAGAAAACACTAAAACTTCTATAGAAATTTTATACGGGGTTTTAAGTTTTTATGTAAGAACACCAAAAACATCAATTTAGCACCCATAAATCAAAAGAGATAGCGAATCCTGGATCCGTACATGGCCTTTATAGTACTAGTGCCTCTATATACCATTTTTCTATGGGCTTTCATGCTCGCCACTTGCTCCTTGTTTGTTAAACATATTTGCAAAGAGTTTATTATGCTTCTGTTCACATGTTTGTGTTTATTAATGTGATGCAGGCTGTCCCTATGAGTGCAAGGAAGGTTACAGGGGAATCTACAGAAGGGATTGCACCCTTTCTGCAGCTGCCACATTTCAGCGAGTCTGTTGTCAATAAGATAGCACAGAAGGTGATTAGAAATAAATATTATTTTAAATTTCATTTTAAATCCTCATCGAGATCTGTGGTTTGCCCTGACCTTGGGAGTGGTAGATCTACTTTTTACCTAAACTTTTTGTTAACAGACAAAAAATCTTATGCTTGGATTTATGTTGTCATTTCTAAAGTAACTCACTTGGATTGTTGCAAATCATTGTTTTTGCAAACTTCCACCCCTTCTGGTCATATAAATAGTCAATTTGGTTGATATGCTATGTTCATAAATGCAGAAAGTGAGGGCTTTTCAGGATTTCTATGATATGACTCTGCAAGAACGCTGTGAGCTGCTTGGGCAGGTTGCTGAATTCTCCTCGTCTGAAGTAGAAGATATTGAAATGGTACTGGAAATGATGCCTTCTATAACAATTGAAGTTAAATGTAAAACTGAAGGTGAAGAAGATATACAAGAGGGTGATATTGTTACAGTTCAAGCTTGGCTAACTCTCAAACGTGCTAATGGTCTTGTTGACGGTGCACTTCCGCATTGTCCTTGTTTCCCATTTCATAAGGAAGAGACTTTCTGGTTTGTACTTGCGGATCCCGTATCAAATAATGTGTGGTTTTCACAGAAGGTAACTTTCATGGATGAAGCTGCAGCAATAACTGCTGCTTCTACGGCAATTGAGGAGACAATGGAGGGTTCTGGGGCAAGTGCTAAGGAGACGAGTGCAGCTGTCCGAGAAGCAGTTGAGAGGGTGCGGGGTGGCTCGAGACTTGTGATGGGCAAGTTCCCAGCAATGGCAGAGGGGAAGTACAATTTAAGTTGTTACTGCTTGTGTGACTCTTGGATAGGCTGTGATAAAAAGACTAACTTGAACATTACAATTCTGAAGAGGGAAAATGAAGAATAGGAATGGATGATAGTATAGTGAAGATCAAATGACATAGTTAAACAACGCTCAAGTTTTCGGAGGGTTCAGGCACATATGAACAATGTATTAGTTCAGTGGATGAATAATTTTCATTATTTTTTATTCAGTAGATCAGTCCAACTAAGGGTTTTAGTTTTTTTAGGAGTAATGAAATGAAAAATACAAATTTTGAATTCAAAGTTCTTTTTTTCATCATAAAAGCAACTTAATATGTTCAAATAAAATGTTAAAGACTTAAAAGAACCAAAACTGAAATATCAAGGACCTATTACTTTTATTCAATTAAAGTTAGCATGCTATTTTGTGCCTAACGGTTTCTGGTCTCTGGGTGCATATTTTAATTTCAAGCTTTGCCAATGGTCAGAACCGTGGTTATGTTGGAAATCATTATGATTTTTAGCATGCTATATTTTGGGTTTTTTTTTTTACAAGAATAGATTAGGCACATCTATTTAAACTCATTGCTTCAAACTAGACTATTAGACTTCCGGAATATCCATAACACCTCTATTATGTTCAAATCTCTCTAATTCTCATTCCTATTTTACCTTTTCGAAAGTAATAGTGCGAAGTGCGGATCATAAAACGAACAGTGAAAATGGTAAAATCTGAAAAAAAAGCAACAAGTGGATAAAACTAAATCAAATGTAAGTTTCTTCCATCTCTTTTATTTTTGTATTGTTTATTTCGAATAGGTTATAGGGTTTTGTATGGATTGAATGTGTTATGTTTGGTTAGAATTAGTGTTAATAGGTATAAAGATGATTTTCGAACTCATTTGGGATGTATATATGTATTTTATTGGTTTAGAACTTCTCATCTTGGCTATAACATAGTTCTGCAATACTTGGCAATTTATGATTTTGCTTCGTGATAAACCAATAAACCCAGGCTTCACAATTTAGCCGAATGCGAAGACTACGATGAATTGCAAAGCCGTTTTCAGCAAAAGGAATCCGCATATAGCCAAATGCGAAGATTATGACGAATTGTGAAGCCCGTTTCAGCAAAAAGAGATTCGCATATAGCCAATTACGAACATGTAACATGGATTACGAATCGCATTCTAACTGTAAGTAAAATATATTTTTATTACAATTCCTACGTACACAATCTATATATACAATTCAAACATCTATTGAAATAAGTAAAATTCATTGTCAAATTCCTACAATAATCATATCATATATATTAAACAACGACATAGAATAGATAGTTCGAAATTGAGTGAAAAATCAGCTTCGCATTTTGACTATCAGTTCGCACTTGTTTTCAAAGTTGCTACGATATCTGCCTTCGGTTGCACTGGGATTTCCGCAAAATTTCCCTTTTGCCAACCATACCATATCCAAAGCATCCACAAGTTTCACTCTTTCTCTTTCTTTCTCTTTCTTTCTCTACATCATCTTGTAAGGGCTTCATATTCAATTATGCAATATAAGTTTCCTGAGTCACCACTTGATTGCCTTGAGCCATTACCATACCTCTTTTCATTGGTATTTGCCAAGCCAAATGATGAATGGATAAACCACATACGGAATCAGACAAAATTAGACACCCAATGATTATGTTATAAGGTAAAACAAAGTCAATTACCAAAAATTTAGTCGTTGTATGCCACTTCACATGACCATCTCCAATGGAGACCCTCATTTGTGAGACAAAATTAGACACCCAATGATTATGTTATAAGGTAAAACAAAGTCAATTACCAAAAATTTAGTCGTTGTATGCCACTTCACATGACCATCTCCAATGGAGACCCACATTTGTGTACTACCAAGTAAGGGTACAGAATGTCCCAATATCCCCACTAAAGGTGACAAAGTGGGAATGAACTTCTCTAGGTTGAGACGTAAGGCTTTATAGGCTTTGCGAGTAATAATATTCACTGAACTTCTAGTGTCAATGAAAAATCTATGTACCTTGTACTATTCCAACAATATTTCAATGACTAAAGCATCATTATGTGCCTGTTGCGAAAAACTGCCGAAAGAAAATTCAGGTCTTAGATCAGATATTCTCTCTTGATCTCTATGTATTACCGAACGATCCTCCTTCGACCCCTCGCCTATTACATTAATAACACCTCTAGAAGCCCTTTCCATATGATGTTTGTCTTTGGATTCTCTGGGTTTGATGGCATTTTTAAAGGATTTGTCCATCTTTCCTGCCTCAGACATTTTGTTCAATTCTGCAGCCAGCTGTCTACAATCTTCTGTGTCATGCCTCTCACTTTTATAAAATTCACAAAATAAGTTGTTACGTCTACGGTCTGATGTTTTTAGCTTAGGGGGATATTGAATGTGTCATCTATTAGACTCCACCCAATAAAGAATCTCCTTCCGATGAGCATTTAAGGGTGCATAATGTCGATCTGTTTGCTCTTTAGATCGTTTATGCTCATCCCTGTTGAAACACCTTTCTATATTATTTTGATTTGACAAAATTATTTAACAATAATTAAATCTCCATGATAAAAATATTCTAACACATTAAATTTAAATGCTTTGATTTATTCATACTAATGTGTTTGTTTAATGTTGAGTTATTTAATTTATAAGACATTAAGTCGTAAGGCCCAAAGGCCCACAAGAGAAAGTCAAGCCCAAGTCAACGGATGAAAGCCTCACGGCCCAAGCAGATCAAAACGCAAATCAAGGTGAACAAAATGCAAGCCCAGCAATGAGAAGGATCGAGAAGCCTTCGACCAAAAGCTTCAAGACGAAGCAGCTGAGTTGAGCGACAAGGAAGTCAGGTCAGCGGCTGACCTGAATAAACTTGAAGACAAAGTATTTCTACTTTGGGTAAAGTTCAGAAGATGGAGAAAGCTGTTTGGAAGACTTTGCCATAAATGTGGAGACACTCTGTCTAGTCTGACGATAAGCTGCTGAGCACTGCCAAAGACAGGAGATACAAGAATGTGATTAGCCAAGGACGTTGAACACGTACTGAGTGAAAGCGACAGGAAGCCGTTTCCCTTCAAAGGTTATTTCGAAATTCGAAATTACCGGTGCCTCAAGTGTCACTATAAATAGGCCACTCAAACGCTTCATTCGATGCAGATCTTCAATCAAGTCGAAACGCTGACCAAATTGATATTCGAAGTTCTGTGAGAAAAGCAAAGCAAATCTTACACCAATTCCAAACTTGTGTAAAAGTCTAGAGTAATCTTATTCATCTAAGGTGTCTTAGCAATTGTTGTTTAGGACAAACAAACACTTATCATTTCTAGAAGTATAAAAAGGAGAAGCTGAGTACTCGGTCATAGTACTCAGCGGTAGAAATAGGAGTGAGTAGAGGAATAGAGGAAGGTACTCTTGTATACTCAGCTTTCTATTGTAAAAGGTTTGTGCTCTACCTTTAAAGAGCTCAGTAGAGGATTCTGAAAAGCTCGAAAAGAATTATGGGGACTGGACGTAGGCGGAGAGGGCGAACCAGGATACGTCTGCTAAGTAATATCTTTCTAACCCTTATCTCCTTAGCTGATTGCTTGCTATAATACTGCCTAGTTAAAACGCTGAAAAGAACATAAGCTGAGTTGAGTGAAGTGAGAAGCTGAGTTCAGGAATAGACTTAAGTGTTATCTCCTGACTCAATGACAGATTCAGACTTAGTCACCTATTGACTAAGCTTGTATCTAAAACTTACTCAGTATCACCGTGCTAAAAGACTTCGAGAAGTCTAAGTTAAAAATTAACAGTCAGCCTAACGTGAAAATTTTTAAATAGTTCCTAACCCCCCCTTGGAACTAATATTGTCACGTTACACGGGACCAACAATCCCTACTCCTGTCGTTTTTGGACTCCTTTGGCTAGTGCACCGAACTCAATCTCTCCTTTAGCAATGGGTTTAACCTATGGTCATCCCACTTAACAAAATCTCTAGCCCTTCTCATTAAATCAAAGAATGTCTTCAGTCTTCTTGTTGTCAACTTTTTTAAAAGATTTTTGCTGCAATTACTTGTCATTGCCTCAATAGCTCCATCAATATCCAGATATTTAATTTGAATGGTTGTTCACTAGAATCTTTCCACCCATTCTTTTAATGACTCACTAGGCTTATGAACTAAATAGTTCAAATCCTACATTGTTTTTCTCTCTAGAATAGATGTAATGAAGTGATCGACAAATTCCTTAGACATTTGCTTGAAGGATCTGATGGAGCCAGACAATAATTAATCATACCAATAGGATACCAAATCTTGTAGAGTTGTTGAGAATATTATGTACATGAGGGTGCCTGTTGTCATCGTAGTCTGAAGAGCCCTAAGAAATTTTTTGACATGAAGAGTGGAGTCAGTCATACCATTGTAATCCTTAAGGAATGGATACTTGAATCATCTAAGCATAGACTAACACATTATTTCAGCACTGGGTTGAGTATCTACCTCCATAGTTTTTGGCATTATGAACTCCAACCATTCATCTTTCATAGAGTGTTTAAGCTCCTTCCTGATAAGGTTATAGACTTCCTCCTTAAGGGAACTCTCCTCCTCTTTCAGCTTCGGCCTCTGCCTTTGGTTTCTTTGATTTGGAGATCTAGAAACTTCCGGTCTCTTATTTGCTTCATAGCGACAGATCAAGGATTCAGTGGAATCATGATGAACGCCTCAATAATGTTTTGGGGATCTTGAACCCTCAGGCTTAGGAATCTTGTTGATAGTTGAAGTCGAGCGATAGCGTCTTCAGTATGGAGGATTGGCATGCTTCTCTTTGGATCTTCCACAAATTATTTATGGTTAAGACTCCTCTGAAAATCCTCTTTTCTTTGGACATGTTCGAACGCCATGATGTCATGCAGAACAAGCTATTGAGTCGTGCCGATCTCCATACCTTCCAACTTCTCTTGCTTCCTTTAGCTCTTTCCGCATAACATCCATTTGAGTTGCATGCTCCGCTCGAAGGATATTCATAGACCCTTGAACAAGTTCAATATTGTATATCAACTGCTTCGCCAAACCATCCATAAAACGGCTTTGCTTTTGGTCTAACGACCCCAAACAAGCATATATCCTTTGATCTAGAGTCGGATAGATGTGTAACGGTTCCAATGGATTATTACTGGAATCCACTAGGTCGTGATTAGATGCGGTCGATGTGCTTGGGAGATCAACAGCCTAGAGACCTGGCTAAACTATGAAAATATAAATGTGAATCATTATTACGACAATCGATCCATGTTCACTGCACCAAATGATATCTTCGATACTGAATACGATCTTTGAGCTGCTTTTCGATGACCTGAATCACAACAAACAGGCTAGGAGATGCTGAAATTCCGGCGTCCCCTTTCTAATGCTTAAGTCAAATGTGTTCTTAGAAGTAAAAAACAACTTGAAAGCAATTAGTAAATAAATGAATAATGAATGTACCTGGTGCATAGTTACTGGAGCTATGTATAGATAATTACATACCTAAGTGGGATGTACTTTACATATGCTAGTTCTTGATTGGTCTGTATAACACATTTCCACGTGTAGATTGTTGGTTGGCTTCGGACCTTAATCTCCTTATGTGGCTTCGCAATTTCTGGCGTGATCTAAAAATTAGGAGCGTGGTGTTAGAATCCGGAGCTCCCATTGGTCACGTGTACAATTAGATACCTTCTTACTAAAGCTTTCCAATTAAGCATGATAATTCTTTTCTTCAGCTCTTTGTGACATGGATTCTTAGTTTGAACCCAATAATAATGATTCAAGTTTGGTTCCGGTCTTACTCTATCACATTATAAGACAGTAATAATGGATTATATTAAAATGAAAAAAGAAATTAAATAAGAAAAATAATTATTATGTTTGAGACTTAGATTATAATATAGTATCATTGTTTTTTTCCTTAACTTCCAGAATTGTCATTTTCTTCTTGGGCATATTCATAATTAAATGTGTGATATTATGGATTTTTGATTTAAATATGAACATGCATGAAATATTCAACATGTCTGTCTGAACACATGTATAATTTTATATTTATTGAGTGTCACATTAGGCCAAATATTATTTGGAATTGCAACAAATTGAGACACATATTTACATTAGTATATATGAAACCTATAACTCTTTTTTGACTATAATTACTTCATTGACCAAATAACCAAAATTAATTTTCAACACGCTATGTTGTCTTTTCAATTTGTTTTTGTTTGTGGAGCTTTGAGTTCAACAAGGTGTGTGGATATAACTTTATTAAATTGGTCCAGCAGGTCTGATCCGAGCGAAATTGATTAGATTTGAAATTTATCTTAAAAATCTTATTTTATATATATATATATAGTGTTCTTTTTCTTATATAGATTCAATTTTTTTTTTTTGTTAAATGTTTAATTATTATTTAAATTTATATTGATTGAACTTTGTTGAATTAATTAATTCAATTAAGTTTATTGGATTTTTATGTGTTCTTTTACTATAAATATATATTTAATTAGACAGGCTGGAGTGAGATTTTTAACATGGTTCAGTTCTACCTAAACATTTTTTTTAATAATGTGAATATACTATAAATTAAACTGGATTGAAATTTACGCCCAATTATATCTAAAGCATAAATACATGGCTTAAAGTACTTTTCAGCCCCTGACCTATCCAAAATTTGTGCATTTGGCCTCTGACCTATTATTTGATCATATTTAGCCCCTAACCTATCAAATTAGATAAAATTCAACCCATATTGAATAAAAAATTAACTCTGTTGAAAAATTAATGGAAGTAACCAATACAAAAATGACACATGACACATAAATAAAATTAATTTTCACTCTATCGGAACAATAGAAAAAGTTTTTAGGATTTTTTTACTATGTAAAATAGTTACTATTGCCATCTCTAGTTGAAAATTAATTTTATTTATGTGTCATGTGTCGTTTTTGTATTGGTGATTGCTGTTAATTTTCCAACAAAGTTAATTTTCCATTCAATGTGGGTTGAATTTTATCTATTTTGATAGGTCATGGGCCAAATATGATCAAATAATAGGTCAGGGGTCAAATGCACAAATTTTGGATAGGTCAGGGGTCAAATGCACAAATTTTGGATAGGTCATGAGCCAAAAAGTGCTTTAAGCCTAAATACATCTATAATGATGTATTAGCTAGGCATTCTGAAAGTGTGAATTTGTTTCCATGTTTCAGAACTGTTTTTTTTTTTAACTTTTAAAGTCAAAACATGAAATAAAAAATGTTTGGTAAAAAATCGAAACAAACAAATTTTTTTTAACTAATATCTGCTATCTATCCGTAACAGCAAACAACAAATGACAAACAGCAAACAGCAAACAGGAGCAACTGAAACAAACGGATCCATAAAAACTATTTTTGTTGTTGTTAAATGAAAGTAAGACTTGGACATACGTATTTTTAACTAGAGGTGGCAAAAGTACACACGATCCGATTACATAACACGAAATCGACACGCAATTTTAGTGTTTGAGTTTAGCTTAATAGGTAATGTGTCATTTTTGGGTTGATACGAAACTGACACGCAAATTTTTGTATTGGGTTAGGGTTGATATGCTAACCCGAAAATGACACGAATATTTAAAATTATTTTTATATTCTCTCGTGTTTTTATGTGTCACTTTATCAATAAAGATAATAAAATTATAATTACTAGTCGAAAACCCGTCAGATGCACGAGATATGAAACTTTTATATAATTTAGATAAATAAATAAATTGACATATTTACCTTTAAGTAATTTTATATCATGCTATGAAATTTTTTTATATTATGTATATTTAAAATTAATATATTTTTTATTAATAATTTAAATTAAATTAAATTAATTTTAAAAATACTTGATTATTTTTTTTATAGAATTTTAATTAAAGGTGAATGATTTATTTATTTTTACAAAATTCAATGATTTGTATTTTTAGTAATTTTAATGAATTTTCATATTCTTTTATAACTGGAATTTTATGAAACAATAATAATAAAATAGGAGATTAATTAAGAAATATATTAAAATATAATGAAAAACAAAAAACTGAATTAAACTACAATTAAAATGAAATATTATATCTACAATACAAAAGAATTATAATCTATGTTAAATAAAAATTGAATTAAACTACAATTAAAATTAAATATTATATCTACGATACAAAAGAATTACAATCTATGTTAAAATGGAAGCAATATCAATCTATTATGCTATAAACTATTACAATCAATACTTTTATAATGTTGCACATGAAGAAACTTTATCAATTCAATACGTTACATATAAAAAAAATAAAATTCATAAAAATTAATCACAAATTCATATTGATGATAATCATTATGCTTGATGGAATTTCATGATCACCAAGTATTCGAATTCAATTATTCATTATGCTACAATAACTCAATATATCCAATCAAATCAGCTTAAGGTAATGACTTCTCCTATTTTCATCTCGTAATATCTCATCAAGACATTCAATCAATTTATTCTTCATTCTTTCACTATATAGAATATCAGTCACGCTCGCAGATATCACTTATTTGACTTCATTAATATTTTCTAATAATTATATATTCTTGAATTTCGTAAGCAAGAAAAACAAACAAAAGAATAGAAAATAAAAATGAAAGGACAAAAAAGATAATTAGGAGAGAACTATCTTCCTCTCGTTTTTTTTTCAAAAATAAGAGAGAATGTTAAGATATAAACATATAAAGAGGAGAGTGGAAATAAGATTTTTAAGTCAAATAGAACAACATGTCTCTCTCAACTCCTTTAGAGAGAGGCAATCTCCAGCAATTCTGGATGATGAACTACGATCTACAAAGCGAGTTAAAAACAAGGATGATACTGGTGGAGAGCAGAAGACGTCCTCCTCCTTTAAGGACATTTTGTTAGCTCAAACAAACTCGAAGGAGAAGAGAAGTCATGAGAAGGAGGATGAGTTTAATGTTGACAAAGAAGATGTGTCGTTGGAGACCAAAGACGACCTCCCCTCAATTGTCTTCTCCGACAGGGTACACAATCTGATGGAGAGGGCGATGCAAATAATGGTTATTGTCAAACTTCTGGGCAAAGGAATTGGTTATAAGATCTTGTACAGCAGACTGATGACGCTATGGAAACTAGCAAACGATATCAATGTAGTGGACCTTGATGATGGATATTATCTGGTAAAGCTTGCGACTGTAGACGACTACTCGGCGGCGCTTCTGAATGGACCCTGGATAATAATGGGACATTACTTAATTGTGCAACCATGGAGTCCATCCTTTAATACGAAGGAGGGCAACATCTCTGATGTAGCTACGTGGCTCCGATTTCCAGGGTTACCAATCCAATATTATCAGAAGGGAGTGTTAAGGGAAATTGCTAGGACCTTAGGCAAATTCATCAAGGCCGACTATAACACGGTGTCGTCGGAGCGAGGAAGGTTTGCACGGATGGCAGTTGAGCTGGACCTCACGAAGCCCCTGGTGTCTCAAATCTCCATCGATGGCAGACTACAACCGATAGAGTATGGAGATTTTCCATTCATCTGCTACAAGTACGGCCGGTACGGACACATCAGTGATACCTGCAAAGAAGCGGTGAGTGAGGCTATGGATATCCCTAAGCAATCAGAGTTACAAAAACAGGCCGATAGCGAACCGTAAGCACACAGCAACGGAGCCCCGATAATAGTGAACGACACCAACGAGACTGCAACATCATCGACGTCGGGGAATAAACTCGGTCCTTGGATCCACGCAACCAAGAAATGCAGACACGTCAAGCTAAGGGGCCCCACTCCTTTGAAACCTGCAAAAGATGATAAGGCTATTAATGAAGGGGTGGACTCAAGATTTCAAATACTTTCTAATCTAGAGGATAACGCTAGAGAACAAATAATTCCCAATACCAAGAGTCAAGTGGGACCAAGCTTAGAAGAGACAAATGCAAATGCAAATAATGCAAAAAAGATAAGTCAAAAGAGACAAATCCCACAGGCCAAAGACAAGGAACCCATCAAAGCCACTCAAAAAACCAATCTCAATAATTCGACCCAAAACATAAGCCCATCACAAACAGACTTTCCCACTGAAAATGTTGACCCCAATTGTTTAATGAATGCTTCATCCGTCAAATCCTTCACCTCCCCCACCGTTCCAATTCTTCCGTCCAGTAGCACCTTAAAGAACCATACCACATTTTGGATCGTGCGTTTCACTTAGTAGCAGTGGTACTCTCTGACCAACCCCAAGGAATGATTGAGGATCCTCAGATGGCCCTGTTCAACAGCTCTTCCTCTCGTAGATACGCTAAAAGCGATGGCAGATCACCGGATCAGACAAAAGCTGTCAAAATGCGAGTAAAATTCAAAGCCAAAGCATCACTGGTAAAGAGCTCAACAAGGGGCAAGGGTGTCTGTCGCCTCATTGAAGGAGGAGAGTTTCTAGAGCTTGAAGAAGCTACTGAAGAGGTACTCAGCGGGAATCGGATAGCAGAGAACCAACAGGGTTGCTAGACCACTGTCGGTAACCATCTCAAATCTAATTAATGGATCTCCCTATGCTAATTTGGAACTGTCAAGGTGCTGCTAGTAGTAAGTTTGTTCAGACGCTACTCACCTTTACTAAAATTCATCATGTCAAAATTTTGGTACTGGTTGAAACTAGGATCAGCGGTTCAAGAGCTGAGAAAACTATTGCAAAACTTCGTTTCTGGAAATCCCACAGAGTTGAAGCAGCAGGCTTCTCTGGAGGCATTTGGCTGCTATGGACCTCAGAGGTAGAAATCTCCATTCTAAGAAATAACGGTCAATTTATCCACTCTAAAATCAGTATGAACAATGGCGACTGTTTCTTCTTTACTGCTATTTACGTAGTCCTAATCCGTTAATCCACCGGAAGCTATGGTCTAACCTCTCCACCATGGCATTATCTATAAATGGTCCTTGGATGGCAGCGGGGGATTTCAACGCCTTTCTCTGTGTCGAGGAAAATACTGGCACCACCATTCACAAGAGTAAGGGCTGCAAATTCTTTAAAGAATGGATGAGAAACAGTGATATGGTTGATCTAGGCTTCTCAGGCTCAAAGTTTACATGGGTCAGAGGCCTTTGTCAGGAGCGAATTGATCGGGCAGTTTGTAATTGGGACTGGTTTGAACAGTTTCCATCATCCACTGTCACCCACCTGCCGAGAGTGAAGTCTGACCACTGTCCTTTACTTGTATATATTCGCACAGGCTCCAGACAGGTGGTGCAACAACCGTGCTTCAGGTTTATAAATGCTTGGGCGATGCATTAGAACTGGAATGATTTTGTCTCTGGTAATTGGAAATATGATGGCTCTTGGACTGAGTGTTTGCTTCATTTCACGTCTCGTCTGAGAGAATGGAAAAAGGACATCTTTGGAAACGTTTTTTAGAGGAGAAAAAGGGTTTTGGCTCAGATTGCGGGGGTTCAAAAAGCCATGGAAACTAATTCAACCAGACGCCTATGCAATTTGGAAATTGAACTTCAAGAGGAATTAGAACGAATTCTCACCCAGGAAGACCTCCTCTGGCAACAAAAGGCGTCAGTCAATTTCAATATTCACAGTGATCGCAACACAGCGTTCTTCCATGCGAGAGGTAAATTCAATTAAAAAACGGAACTCAATTGACTGTATCAAGCTAGACTCCAACCAGTGGTGCTCAGATTCAAATATCCTTAAGGAGGAAGCTTCTAATGTCTTTCAAAAGGTTTATACAGAGGAATCGACAACAGTCTCAAGAGTACCCACCTCTTTCACTTTGGAGAACTCTCATGGAGATTTTAAAGATTTAAATATGTACCTCTAGATTTAAAGATTTGATAAAGGAATCCATTTGATGAAACTATGTGAGATGATCATAAAGAGGTTCCTTAATTAATCCGATGGCGGACATCATGGAGATTAGTGATTATTCTTTGCACCTTCAATGCTACCACAAATTGAGCTACAAATAGATCTTTCAATTGTCGAAATGAATTTATAGATCAACCAACCAATTTTCTATATAATTCATATGTCACTCCAATCAGAGTGGTAGGAAATATACTGCACTTTATAATCATCTTGAGTGTAGATGTACATCATGCTTATAAATGTTGCAAAATGTTCATTTGGATACTCCACACCTGAATAGTGAGGCAGATAGAGCCGTTTTCCAATGTTGTGGAAAAGGAATGTCAATAATTAAATGTAAAGTGGGAGTGTGAGAAGGTATATGATAGCCTATCATTCGATCGAACACTCATTTATTCAGGAAAGTTGGAAGAGGACCTCCCAAGATTCCCCGATGGAAGCATTTTCAACATTATCATGAGAACTAGCATGATCTGAGACTTGTTTAACTTTAAGGTTATCTTTTAGCCCTGTTTTCTCATGCTCGGGATAAGGTGTCATGTCTTTGGTTAAATAAGCTCATAATTGTTGATTTTTCTATTCTAATTATAGTTGAGTTTTAGCTATTTGAGCTTGAGCTTACTGCAAAATCTATAGCGTATCAAGGAGCGCCATGTTATGTTCGATGGTAGAATTTTGGAGCTGTATTTATTTTCTCTGAGGTTTTGTCTTCACGATTTTGGATTTCGACATTGTGTTTGCTATTATGTGAGATTCTTTCTTCCTCTCCTATATAGGAGTCATGGATTTCTTTCAAACTCTCTAGGAGAGTTAAGCCCATTTCGACTAGAGTCTTTAGGCAATTTTCCATTCATACTGTGGGAAAAGTGTTTCAAGCTGGAAAATCGGAATAAGAAGGTATTCAAGTAGGATCCACGTTCACTGCACCAAATATTTCGTCTGATTCGAGTTCCATGTTGACTTCAATAACTGTCTATTGACTTTCTAGGACGAGACCCTTGGGTACACTTTGATGTCAAAATTAGTAGCAAATCGGAGTGAAAAATTGGAAGAATGTAATATTGAAGAGGAAAGTAATGATTACCTATTTATAAGCTATCAATCGTGTGAAAGTACCATTTTATCCCTGGTTGTATCGGTGGGGCGATTTCAATTTTAGGTCTCCATTTTATAATGGGTTTTAAGAAGCGAGATGAACTTTCAATTGGGTTTAGCCCAAAAGACTAACTATTTAATTTTCAATCAAAACTATTGTATAAATAACTATTTTTAAATTTAAACAAGAATGTGCTTTTAAAAAAGATAATAGTTTCATTCATAGAAAATATAGTGCATCTCAACATAAGTAATTAAAAAAAATTACAATCTAAAAGTATATTAGAGAAGCTTGAATCCGCGTCTCCAATATCATATATCGTGATAGAGCAATAATATCAATCATTTACTTTTATTTTATATGAATTGAGACCTAATGTTTCGATTTTAATAGTTTGTTTTAATTTAAATGATTAAGATTATTTTAAAATGGCTTACAAAATAAAATATATATTTTTTGGGATAAGGTGTAACAAATATCTCTAACGTTGACAACCAGGAACAATTTTACTTTTAACCTCTAAAATGGTGCAATTTTACTCATAACGTTGGCAGTGTGGAGCAATTTCATAGTGGTCAATTTCAGAGAGGCAGATATGTGGCCACCAATGTAGCTATTTTCCCGTAACAGAGCGCTTAGAACAGTATGATAGTTTGCGTTAGAACAGTAACACAGATCATTAAAAACGCACAAATGTTTTGTTCCTGTATTCTGCATCACTTGCATATTAGTTGGTTCTAAATTTTTTTTGCGTTATTTGTAATTTTATAATAAAATCGGAAATTAATATTTTCAAATTCAACGAAATATTTTGATTTTTTTTTGTTCAACTCGCACATAACACATTATAAATTTTAATTTTTTTTCACTTGTATACATTGTTTCCATCTCGGTTGGACCTGGTTTCTCCGCTAAACAATATGCTTCCATCCAAACCGGACATGTGCCTTCAACGGAACAACATTCCTCTGCTTTTGCCGAATAGGCCACCATTGTTGAACAACAGACTACCATTCATGTCGAACAAGGTACCCTTGGTGAACAACAAACCTCCCATCTGACTGGAAACGAGGTTGTTGAGCAAGTATAGGTGGAGCCATCCATTACCATGGATCCGAATGTGCTTAGGATCGTCTAGGTTCGAATGGTTCTCCTAACACGATAGTTGAAGGGATTAAAGACCATATTCCCAAAAAAGGGAGCTAGAAAATTTTTCAAGAGGAAAAATACTTTGGTGAGGGTTCCTTTACCAGAGATTCCTTTAGGGTTTGAGGGGTCGAAGAGGCAGCCCATTTGATAGAGGATTCTAAAGAAAAATGTTTTTGATCTGTTATTGATAAGTAATAAAATGATACACATATACAGTGAAATGATAAGATTTATGACTAAGAAAACAATTTAATAAATTGGTTCTCAAATTGATCAAACTTCTTAACGTTAGAACTAAAATTACTCTTGGTTATCAATGTTACGGATAAAATTCCATCAATTTTAAAATGGAATTTACAAATTAACTACTGATAAGATTAAATTTTGACGGAATGAAAAATCGAACTTCAAACCCAACTAATAAAAATTAATTCTGTAGCCCGTGCAATGGATTTACCTGGACTAATACACGATTTTCTTTTAGTCTTTCTGGGATTAGGTCTTCCTTTGCACTTTTTCCGGTCGAAGTAGGTCGACCATTTCCTCGATGCGAACCATACATAGAAGGAAAGCGAATCCAAAGCTTGAACAGATAATAAATAGGCTTAACCGCTAAGGTATTTCTAAAATTTTGGATTGAAAAAATATACATAGATATCTTTTTAGGTATCGGCACTGATGACGACTTAAAAGTCCTTTCTGCTTTGACAGAGGTCCCATAGTAATTTCAAGAGAAGTATATCCTTGTTTACTAACTCGGGTAAGCTCTATCTGAGAAAATAGACATAGAATGGAGTGATTAAAAAAAGAGATTCTTTCGAGAAAGATGGAGCGATTTCCATTTCAATCGGTTTTATTCAATTCAATGATTGACTAATAAAAAATATTAATAAATAAAAATAATAAGAAAAAAACCTAAAGAAAAATCCCCGGTTTTGTGCGAAAAATAGCTCACTTTTCGAGGAATCCTTCATCAGTGGTTGTGAATGACCGATTTTTCTCAATCTTTTCGACCTCTTGGTTCCGTAGGAGCAAGTCAGAAAGCACCAAGGCATAATTAAAAGTAGAGGAAGCAAGAAAAGAGAAAAATGAGGACTTTCCCGCTCTGGACTGACTTCAAGGAAAGATAGGATTGGGCAATTCCGCCGGTTCCGCGCCAGTAGTTGTAGCTGTGGAGAGGGCTTTCGTTCTTATCGCTCCGGGTTTCGATCTATATGACCTCCGGGCCCCCACCTAGGATAGAAGAAATAGGGGGTAAAAAAAATCGGGGGGGGGCGGGACACTGATTTGAAAAGCATCCTTTTTCTTGGCTCCGATTTTGTCTAATCTCATTCAAATTTCAAATTGCGCACTAAAGTTTTAATATATTCTATGCATTTCATTACCAATGAAAGAGGCTATTATATTAAATATTAAATAAAAAAAGAAAGATCAAATAAAAATAAGGATCCTACTTCCATTCTAATTATATAGAGAATTTTTTTTAAGCATTTTTTTTGAAGAAAAAACAAACCCTAAACAACTGAATTTGGTAGAATATTCGATTTATATATTCTAGTTTTTTTTTAATATATTGCGACTTGTCTTCTTTAATCCCAATCCCATTTTTTGGTTTTCCAATAAGATTCGATCATTAAAAAAGGAGTTTCGAAATTAACTCCCCTTTCGCTTCTATTATTTTGTTTATTTTTTTGGGGTTTGGTTATAACCAATGTAAGCGGGAAGGAAAGGTGGTTACATGATACGTCTCAGATGATTGTACAAAGAAGTCAAAAATTTGTTAGTTTTTATAGAAAAGAAAGAATATGATAAGATAAATTTAAAAAAGTCAAGTCAAGAAATTTTCAATTGAATCAAGAATCCGTTTTTAAATTCGGTATGGATAAACGATCTTTCTATGTTATACTATTGAATTCTCGACAATGAGTCGATTTGCTAGCTCAGATATTGTTATTCATGATATTGATCCGATTCAATATCATCGAGATGGAATTCATCCCATTGAATTTAGAGGCGAAAGATTTAGTATCTCTATGGGATTAAATCCCGAGTTTTTGCGAAGTAAAGAAAAATTAAACGATGATCTTATGGAAGTAAATATTCTTGCATTTATTGCTACCGCACTGTTCATTCTAGTTCCTACTGCTTTTTTACTTATAATATACGTAAAAACGGTTAGTCAAGGTGATTAATTTGAATGAAACTTGACTTCTTAGTCTTGACTTCTTAGTTCTTAGCAATATCAATGATTGAAGAAATAAAATGAAAAGGATTACTAGCTTTGCGTCTTAAATGAAATAAGTGGACTAGTAACCAAGTCGGCTTTCGCGACTCCATGGGCAGTTACCTTTTGAATCAAAGTAGCGACAAGCCGAGTACTACGGGCTCTGGAAAGTCTCGAAGGCATCATTAGATCAAGGTATACCGGGCGAGGCCCCGGAGCCCAGGTGAGAAGGTACTTCATTCCTCAGTAGGAGGGCCAGCTCTCCCTTCCTCCGCTTTCCCAGTAACTGATGTATTCATCGTCTGGGTCTTCCTCTTTTAAGCGCTCTAACCAGTCTCATTCCTTTACCCAAAATGCACTTTCGATCCAAAATTTTAGAAAAAAGTAAAATTTACGCGCTAATCGAGCGCAGCTGCGAAGATTAAGTTAAGAAAGAGATTTTCTAAAATTCCGTTTGATTCAAGACAAGAAAGGGCAGGAACGCTTCAAATAGCCTATCTACCATGGTTGCAGCCGCGAGCTTGCTGAGCATAGGAATCCACCTAATCCATGAGATGGCGGTTTCGTGGAATTAGTACTCGCCTTTTGGGAATTGGAGTGCCGGGCGAGGGCAAAAAAAAGATAGACCAAGCCCGGTCTATGGATATATCCATTTTATGTCAAAATGGATCCTTTTTTTTTCATCGGATCCTTTAGAGTGTTCTCGCTTAGAAAGATTATCCTTGTCCTTCTTTGGCTGTGATTCACCTAGATTGCCATTTTCGGTTGAAACTTTCGCTTCTGGCAGAGACCTTGACGGGCTGAGCACTTTTCCAGTTGGACTACTCTAACTAATAGAACAAGTAAAGGGCAGCCCCTACTCTATTCAACCCTCATCTTTCTCAACCCCATACCACCTCTGTTCTTGGGCTGACATAAAGACTTACAACAAAATAAACTAATCTTGCTAGAAGTTCCAGAAGCACCCCAGACGAAACGACGCGCCTTTCTTTCTTTCAAACTAACCTGAGGAAACGGCTTTCGCGCGTGCGGCTGCAGAGTAGCCTGAAAGAATTGATAAGTCCAAGGTTAATTATTTCGCATAAAATCAGGTAAAGTTCCCCCTAAAAACCGTACGTGCGGGTCTCCCCGCATGCGGCTCACCTTCCAGCGTAACCATTGGATTCCCAGGAAGAGACGAAAGATATTCGCGAAGGGCCTGCCGGAACCCTTTCTTGACCTTCTCCCGGAACCCATCCTTTTAGTTTTAGTAAAAGATTGGGCCGAGTTAAATTTCAATTATATTTTATATTCCTTTTTTTGCTATTTTTTATAATAGAATTTTAGAATATAACATAGAAAATATAGAATATTATAGGCCCTTAATTTGAAGTCCGATGGGTAGAAGAGTTTGCTTCAGGCTGTAAGAGTAGGTAAGAGTTTAATTACAGGATAAACTATATATAAATATTGGGGCATGTCTAAGTCATGAGTGAAGTTCCTTTCAGCAGGGGAGACTCTTAGTTGGTGGGGGGTCAATGGCCATCCGCCGGGAGTTTCGGGTTTAATACCGATATTTTCGCAACAAATCCAATAAATCTAAGCGTAGTCCTTGGTGTATTGATTTTTTTTGGAAAGGGGGTGTGTGCGAGTTGTTTATTTCAAGATATAGGCTGAATTGAACCAGCTGCGTTTATGAAAGGTGGAGAATCCCAATCCCACTTGGAAGCACCCGCTTCGCTTAGATTTATTGGATTTGTTGCGAAAATATCGGTATTAAACCCGAAACTCCCGGCGGATGCCGTATCAAGAATTCTGATTTTACGTATGGACAATTCCTCAATATCTTGTTCATTCGCAACAAAATATTTTCTTTGTGCGGCGGTAAAAAAAAACATGCTTTTTTGGAGAGAGATACTATTTCACCGAACTGACTATCCGGAACGAAATAATCCTTTCCTTTTTTTAACCCCATTTCATATGATGGGAGTTGCTGGCGTATTGGGTACAAAATAAAATATAAAAGCATATAAATGTAAAAAAAACAAAAGCCTCCATACCGATTTCTAATAAACTTGCCCGTGAACATCTAGGGGTGACTTGACTTTGTTTGTTGTCTTGTCCTTCCTTTTTTATTTTCCTTTTCTTTTGCTCATAACTATATTAGCTATATTAGACATTTAAGCAAAGCTCCATTCAAAAATTTGAGTTTACTTCCAAAGATGCATTCATAAAATAAAAGGGTTTTGAGACGCATAATAATTTCATCATGAATAGAAAGATCATAAATAAAAAAATTGCCAAATACCCATATTATCATCTTAGTATAAAGAGTATGATGCATGAAAATAGAAAACAATTTATTTAAGAAGTTAATAATTACATCTTTTTTAGAAAAATTAGTTATCATCCGTGACTTATAAAAATATATTTAACAATATATCTTTATACTTTAGGAAAAAAAAAACATCTCCTTTCAATTTTAATGAATTGAACCCTTAATATTTTTTTAATATATTAAATTTCTAATTATTTATTTTTATCATATTAAACCATATTTTATGAAATTAATTAGTTATAAAAATCTAATTTAATAAAAAAAATGTTTTGTGCAGTTAATTAAAATATTACTGGAAATAAAATGGTGGAGTATCTAGATGTTTTCTACTTTTTCCTATATTTTAGTACGACTTTTCAATTATATATTCTTGCAAGAAAAGATCATGAATTCAACGTCCACGGCAGCCACGTGGGACCCCATATGTTTCTCTATTTCTTTTTCTCATACGAAATCAGACGATATTTATTTATTATATATGGTAAGAAATTATACAGGCACAACTTCAACGACCTCCCTTTCTTCCTACCCAACTGGAAAATCACGGCAAAGGGCAAAATAATAATATGACTTTCTCAACCATGTCGACGGCGGTGATAATGGCGGCGATCCTCTTTTTCAGCTCCGTCGTGACTGTCACAGAAGCGCAGGCCACCGCAACTTGTGCACAGACGCTGATCCCTTGCGCTGAATACCTCAACACAACAACTACTCCTCCTGATACTTGCTGTGGCTCAATAAAAAAAGCCGTGGCCAACGACCTTACCTGCCTCTGCAACCTTTATAATACTCCTGGATTACTTGAGAGCTTTGGCGTTAATGTCACTCAGGCCCTCGCCCTTACCGGCCGATGCAGTGTTACCACCGATCTCAGTGCTTGCGGCAAATGTAAGTTGTATTTTGAATTCAATTTTATTTCTGTTTGGATCTGGTTTCTAGGTTTGATCTTAATTGAAATTGAAATTGATCTGGTTCTGCTGTTTCTTTTTTGCCTCTTTGTTTGAAATTTGGACTTGAGTTGTTTGGCTGTGGGGTTAGTTTTGGTAAAGTTAATCTGCGTCTCCAAGTTTTAGGTAGGGGGAAAAAGGAGGATATGTGGAAAATCGGATCTCGAACTTGATTTCCTTTTTGATTTTTTATGAATTGATAGAAAGTAGTTCCATCAAACGATTTAAACAATTTTTTATTCATTCTAAATTTGTCTGTTCTGTTTCTTTAATTTAAAAAGGAAACTGTTCATGATCGGTGAGATTTTCATATATACATGTTGAATCAAAACTGATTGTGTATATGCTTGATCTTGTGCAGCTACAGCTGAAGGACCTACTAGCACCATGACTCCTCCTGGTAAATTTCTGGTCTTAATTATGCCATTTATATTTTTTCCTTTTGAAGTTCTTAATCAGAGAGGTCTTAATTCCCAAATAATGCATTTAAATCATCAAGCTGTGGTCTCTAATGATATGCTTTCCTTATTAGACGAAGTAATAATTTAGCCAGAAATTAAGAGGGTGGGTCGAAATAAGAAAAACATTAAATTGCTCTGAAACTAGCTCAGTTATTGCCACGTGTCAGGCGACCAATCGAAATGAATTATATTGATACTCTTTCCCTATTTCAAGGGAAAGCTAAATAGTTTATCAAAAGAAAAAAAAGGAAAGCTAAGTAAATTATAAATGGACGAACGAGTTCTGAATTAATCTGAATCTGATATCCTTTCTAAATCAGGTCTCATACTCTTAATTATAAGGGTTAATTTTTAGAGTCAAATATATGATATTATAATTAAATATAAAATTACAACCAAATCATATTATCAAATTTAATTCTTAATATGTTATTATTTTTTTTATGTATTATAATTTTATATCATAATTTAAAAATTTTAGACTCCAATTCATAAATCATAGACTCTAGAAAATATATTTTAAACTTCTAATTTATAAATTATAATTCTTAAAATATATTAAAAGTATTGATTTTATTAATTTGATATAATCTAAAATTATGACTCTACATAATTGTAGATAGTTTTTAAAAGATGAATTTCTGTATAATTTTCCCTAAATTTTATATAATCTATTGTTATTAGGCAAAATAAGCCTTTATGAACTTTGAACATTTTGATTTCTTACAATCAGTTTAATTTTTTTGGTTCACTTTTATTATGTGACGTGGTATCAGACCAAAAAATTTAGTTCAGATATTTTTTTGAAGTTCAGATCTTTAGAATGCAATTTTTAATTAAATTTTAACATAAGATACAATGGACATGTGCAAGAGCATGATTAGAAATAATATAGGGTAAATTACATCCATGGCCACTGAACTTTATTCATTTTAACATTGTGGCCACTGAACTTCAATTCTTAATGGTATGGTCACTGAATTTTATTCCTTTTAACATCGATAGCCATTGAACTTTAATTAATTCCTCAAAATGACCGGTAATGATCTCAAAATGAAAATATTCAAGAATTAAAGTTGTTCAGAATGACATTTACCATAAAACTATATTTTTTATTTTCCAAAATCACATTTTTTTTTTGGAGCTTTCTCTCTACAAATTCACTATCTCTTTCCTAACTAAAAAACACCTAAATGACCTCAAAACGAAAATTTTCAAAAATTAAAGTTCCTTAAAATATCATTAACTTTTCGAATTTTTTATTTTGAAACCGTTAACGGTCGTTTTGAGACGTTAAGTGGCCGCCGGTGTTAAAAAGTGTAATGCTCTCAATGACTATACTGTTAAGAATTGAAGTTGAATGACCATAATATTAAATGGATAATCAGTGGCCATGAATGTAATTTACCCAAATAATACAGCACGGGTTAAGGTTAAGTTTAATGTGAGACCCACTTTGAATTGACATAATTGGAGGCTTTGAATTGATAAATTAGATTAGGTAGGATGAGGTGTTGGCCTGCTGCTTCTTTTATTGCTTTTGCGCCACATATCTTGACTTTTCATAACTCGGCTACCAAATGCAAACACACTTCACATGATGTATTCCCCATGTGAATGCCAATAATTCGTTATATCTAAATACGTGGCCTTCATACGTGAAGATATTTCCTACTTGATCGAATATAATCCGATTGTTTTTTGAAATTTTAGTTGGACAAGTATAAAAAGCCCATGTTAAGCCCATGTTATTAAGCCTATTAGGGAAAGAAAATCTTTTATCTTCAATTCTCTTTCCTTTTACTCGTTCCCACTCAATTTAGAATGTGTCATGCTTATCTTACTTTAATTTAAAGTTTTAATTGTGACATACTTCAGTATAAAATTCATTTCCAAACAAATGGATGAATTACAAAATTCCTTTGGTTGATCATATATTCTACTTGTTCCACTTCACAGGAGTTCCTGGAAATGATGGGAGCAGGGTGGCATGGACTGGATTTTCAGGGTTGGTCTTACTATGGGGTGCATCTCTATTTTATTAGGCTATTATGTACATTATGCATTTTAACTTGGGAGATGTTATATTAATTAGAGTAATATGATTTGGCGAGATCATTCCTGTTTTCACTTTTGTATTGTTTACTTTTAATTGGAATCCATTGATTCCAACATTATTCCATTGTATGTCTTCTATTGTTTATTGCTATTTATTTGATATCTGAGTTATGATGGGCTTATTATTGTTATTTTTGATAAATTATTTTGATTAATTGGTTTGAGACTTATTAAATACTTTTATAAGCAGATTCTTTTTCTTTTATTTCTAAAAGAAAAATAAATTCTTCTTCAATTGAAATGGAAGTGTATAAGTGTAGCTTGAGAAATTCCAAATTTTTAATTTAAGCAGCCAGTACAAGAATTCAAGCTTGTTGCGACAATTTAATTTGTCAAAATAAATTATATTTTTGTCATAAGAAACTTCTTGTTACAAAGTGTTTTGTCACCATCCTAGTCACAATAAGCCCGTCTTAATAAGTTTTTAGTGACAAAATTGTATTATCTCATAAATAGTTTTTAATTATTGTTACAACTATAATTTGTCATTAATCTAGCTATTATGACAAACTTTAAATAACCGTGAAATATGATTTATTGTGACTACATAATGTAGTAAGAAAAATGTTACATACATCCCCCCATATGCAAATGCCCATTGGGCTTGCAGCTTGTACAATACAGGCCCAACCCGTTAAATCGTATATCTTATATTAATCTCTTACACACCTCCACATGCAAATGCTCATTGGGCTTGCAGCGTGTACAACACATGCCCAACCCGACATGTGTTTTTAATCCTACAAATTTATGAGGCTGCCAGGACTCGAACCCTCGACCGTTTGGTCCAAGCAACTCTAATACCATGTCATGGAACCGTTTGAACCAAAAGCTCAAGATGATTAAGGCTTAATCGTATATCTTATATTAATCTCTGACACATTCTAATCCCCAAATAAATATGAAAATTTGTAAATTGATTTCCGAAACAATAGATTAGTCTAATTTGATAAATATTACTGTCATAATTTGGTTTTGTTTTTTCATTATTTTTACTAATTATAATTTTATCATAATAAGTACATTAATTGCGAAAACAGTTATTTTTATCGTATTAATGTTTCGTTACATCTTTATATATTTATGACAAAAATGACGTGGCAATTTGTTTTTATCATAATACGTATTAAGTTCTACTTTCTTGTGATAAATATTTCAACAAAATATTTTTTTCTCACGATTTCTTTTGGTTTTTTTACCTTTTCTTACTAATTATTATTTGATCACAATAAATACATTAGTTGTGATAAAAAAAATTATTTTTACGTATGAATTTTTGTCACAACCTTATGTATTTATGACAAAAATGTGTGATAATTTTTTTTGTCATAATATTGATTAACTGGTGCTTTATTGTGATAAATATTTGGACGAAACATTATTTTGTCATAATTTTGTATGGAATTTTCACATTTTTTTACTAATTATTTTTTTGTCACAATAAGTACATTAATTGTGACAAAAATTATTTTGTCAGACGAATTTTCATCACAATATTAGATATTTGTTGTAGTGAGCTTAAAGTTGTCAAATAAAACTTAAGGGGTGAGTTACAATGGTTATTAGTAGTTTTCAAAGATCTATTATGGATTAAGCTAGATGTGATTAGTTTGACCTTTGAAAAGGGTTAATCTTAAGTTGAACTTATTTACCTTGTTACTATATTTGTATGTTATGAGACTTCTAAACAGTAACAATCAACGAGAATACATTATATATTATTTGTGGATCTTGTTTATGTGGATCCTTCAATGCAATTTAAAAACAAATGTGGCTCCAGTTATTATTATTATTATTTTTTCCAACAGAAACGATATGTTTATTAAAAGCAAAATAGTGCCAAAAGTTACAGATCAATGTTGGCTAATAGCCAATTTGTATAAAGATACATAAGGAATAAAAAATTTGGGCTTGCTTAGCTACTTTATGAGCTGCCCAATTACATTCTCTTTTGATAAAGACAAAACGACAATTCGGGATAAAATCCGTCAGCCGGATTATATCAGCCACAAGAGTTAGAATGGAGCATATTGTGGGACTGTTGCCGTTGTTAATGGAAGTAATCAATTGTGATGAATCTGCTTCCAAAATAACTTGACTGAAGCCGTAGTCTATGCAGAAACGAACAGCTTCCCTCATTGCAAGGGCTTCGATCATTAACGGACACTTGTAGCCATGGAACCTTCGAGCTCGACATGCCAGAATATTTCCGCAGTGATCCCTCGCTACAATACCTGCACTTCCTTTTGAAGAGCTGTTATTGAAACCACCATCCACGTTAATTTTCACCCAATCCCTGGGTGGTGTGGACCAACAAAGAACTTGCTGACTCATAGATGGGATATTAGCACTAATGGATGAGTTTTTTGTATTTTAGTGCAGAGAGGCAACTGAATCAAACCATTCCCGCGATTGAATAATAACTTTGTCGATAAGTTCTTTGTTGTTCCATACCTTCTGGTTGAAAATCATTTCATTTCTCCCTTTCCACAGTTGCTAGAGAAGGAAGCAGGCACGTGGAAGATCGTCTGTCAGCCTATTCTCTTGCTTATAAATGTTAATCATCAGCCTCCAAATTTCCACAATATTGCAATTGATAAGACCTTCTGATCTCACTGAGAAAGGAGGAGAGAACCAGATGATTTTTGCTCGTTCACAACCAAAAAATAGATGGACTGTATCTTCAATAACATCACAGAATGGACATGTTGGTGTTACTGAGATACCTCTTCTTACCAAGCTTGCATTGGTAGGAAGTCTATTTAAGATTAAACGCTAAAGAAAAACCTTGATCTTATTAGAAACATTAACCTTCCAAACTTGCTGCCATGTCCGCGGATCCATTTAAGAATTGGTTGATGAATCTTAATTCAATGAGGCTGCCACTCTGTAACCGGATTTAACTAGTTATTCTCCCATTTTGGAAAAATTCCAAATAAGAGTATCAGAGCGATCAGTGATACTTATGGGGATAGCGAGAATCTGCTCCAGTTATTATGGGTCTATATAAATGGTGTATTCTGATTGATGGTTAGTTTCAAATAGAATGCATATTTTGAACTCTAATAGCATAATGTTATATTTCATTTCCCTGGTCTCTTGTATTTATTGAGTTTATGTCAATTGTAAAAATAATATTTTGTTAAAATATATTTTTAATTATTATATATATAAAAATTAGAATAATGGTGGAGTTAAATTTGAATGTCTCTAGAATCACTAATGATGATCCAAGAAAACAATTTCTACTTAATTTATTATTTGTTGTATAGTTGATTTCACGATAAACATGCATAGCTTAACTTCCACCCTGAATATGGTGGCATAACTTTATTCCCTTACTACTACCACCATGATTATTTTTCATGCATCCTGAATCTAGTGGTTTTCCCGACACAAACACCTCCTTAACACTCTGAAAATTAAGATCACCATTCAAAAGAAAAACATGTTGAAAATCTGAAGCATGCATACAAGAAAGTTCAATTTATTAAAAAGAACTACATCATTCTCATAGACAACTAATAGTGTTGAAATTGTAATTATAAATATAATAGATGGTAGTTAAGTACATTATCAAAAGTCTAAGAATATATTAGCATTTAGTACAATATATATCTATATATATATATATATATATATATATATATATATATATATATATAGATGTTAGCTGTTAGGATTTAGACATTTCATATTCTCTTTTCTCTCTTTCCTTTTTTTTGTAACAATTATCTTCTTCAATAACAAAGTACTTTCATTCTTCTTCTTGATTCTTCATCTTGTTATGGTATCAGAGCAGCTTTTGTGCGTCAATCTCTTCATTGTCTTCAATTTTACAAAAGAGTTTTCATTTTTTGTTTCGATTGTTATTGGAATTTCATCTTTCCATTGCTGATCTTAATTTGTGTGATTTCAATCATTTTTTGTGTTTTTTCGGATCTTTATCTTGTTTTTGTTTCTCTGATAAAAAAAATGATAGAATCAAACGCATACATAGTAGTCAATACCACTGCGAGAGCAATAGATCTTTCACAAAATCCTTCTGGTGCTATTATTTGCATGCTGGAGAGAATCATGGTCTTGTTCTTGTTGCGCAATTACTCATAAGGAATAACTATCATTCTTGGAGTCGCGAATTCAAACGAGCATTGCGTGCAAAAAAGTAATCTAACTTTCATTGATATATCTCTTTCGATGCTTGCGGAAGGAGATGTTAATTGCGCTGCCTGAGATCGATGTAACGCCATGATTTTCTCATGGATTAGTAGATTTGTGGTTCCATCCATTGCTAAAAGCATTCATTGGTTTGAGAATTGTAGTGATGCTTGGAGTAATCTAGAGAAACTCTTTGCATAGAGAAATTCAATCAAAATTTCAAAATTGCAAGAATAGTTATATACTTTTACCTAAGGATCTTTGTTTGTCATTGATTATTATACACAACAGATGGGATTACAGAAGGAATTGATTAATTACCGTCTTGTCGCTTTGTAAGTGTTCACCTGCTTGCGAATGTTCTGGTTTATTAGCTACTGCGAAGGCATGTCAGGAACAAGATTTGGTGATTCGATTTCTCAAAGGCTTGAATCCAAAGTATTTAGGCACAAGATCACAAATCTTTCTTATCAAACCTTTGCAAGAGATGCAGAATCAACCTTTAGGCTTATAGATGGAATCTTCAATCAATTTTGTTAAAGGACATATGTCACGTCCGTTTCTAAATTTCTAGAATTGATATATTGATATTAATATATATTATAATTATTGGGTGTGTGAAATTAATTTGGTGCTATAGGAAAAGTTTGGAGTTATTTTGATGAGTTCATGTGTAAATTAAAAATTTAGGGTAATTTTTAAAAGATTATATAAAGATGAAGGACCAAAATGGATGTTTGCCAAATTTGAGTCATATGTCTCAAATGTTCCAGAGGCTTATACGATCATCACCATCTTTCTTTTCTTTCTTTCTTTTTTTCTCTGTTTCTTTTTCTTTTATCCTTAATTATCAAATCGTTCTTCGACCGTTTCTCCACCGTTTCTTTGATTTACGGAGATTCGACCATCCAAATCACTCGAAATTTAAACTATAGCATCCTTATGCATAGATCTAAGTCCTAACCGAAGAGTTTTTTAGTTTTGGAAGTGTTTGGAGGGGAAACGTCTTAGACAGAGTTTAGAGGAGAATTGAACGGGTGTATTTTCTTCAATTAGTGACCAAGGTAAGTAACTATCAACTATATTTTGAGTTTTATATATATATATATATATATAATCAAAGAATTTTCAGAAATTGATATTTTAGGGTTATGCAGAAATTTTGTAAAATTCGGGTTTTTCACGATTTTGCTTTTTATTGTGAAATTATGGTTCAAATGAAGCTATTGACTATGCTGCTATGTGAATTTCAGATTTTACTTGATTATGTTGATTTAAAGCTTAATTTGATCAATTAACTTTGAAATTTTTATTAATTAAGGATTGATATTTTGAATAACTGTGGTTATTTTTACAAAAGAGCTAACTGAAGCCAAATGATTTATGGTTATGAAATAGTTTGGAATTTGATTGTGAAAGGAAATTTGAGTACGTTATGATTTTATGATTTTATATCCATCGAGATTTATCCGGATCGGTGGTTTTATATTTGAAGACCATGTTCAGTGAGGGACATGGCCTGTGTACACAGTCTGAAGACCTATCGGGTATGGCAGTGAAGTGTCGGGTAAGACCATATGGGATAGGCAATGTTAAGAGACGTCTCGACTATATATGTGGTTATGGATTGATACTTAAGGGGAGAAACTCGAGGATGGATACAATGTTTTAAGTTCATTTGGATTATGTTTTCGGTTATGATTGATTTTGATATAAGGTTTTACATTTGATTGAATACGAGTTGGTTTGATAAAATATTTATTTGATTACAAGTTGGTTTGATAAAACATTCATTTGATTATGAATTGGTTTGATGAAACGTTTATTTGTTTTGATTCGTTTTGACAAGATGCATTATATATATAAAGTTGGTTTTTATAGCTGATAGTTTCTTATTGAGATTTTTGTCTCACGTTTTTAAATGTTTTAATGTTTTTAGGTGAGAAAGTACAGGATATAGAGAAGGTTACCGACCGTTTAGGCGAGATTTGGAAGTTGGCTACTTATTATTAGAATTATGATTAGAACGTTGGTATTTCAATTGTAATATAATAGAGTTGGTAAATATATGTTGAGGTCCTCGAATGACTAATGTAGTAGGAATATGAATTATTTTAGAATACATATTAAAGAGGAAGGCCAAAATAAATAAATAAATATGATATTATGGTATTTGGATAAATTGGAGACTCCTAAGTATTGATTATGATCTTTCTATTTCACGCCCGATGCCGATTGAGGTCGTTTAGGGTCGGGTGTGACAACAGAATTATGAGAAGAAGAAATCTAAGTGTAGTCATTGTGAAAAACTTGGACATTCTACATATCTACATGGTATTGGACCAAAATATTACAATTGGTATCAGAGCTGACTCTTCACGTACGATGTATTGTTCGGGGATTAATCAGGCAGAAGCTAGTGGACCTGTAACAACCCGGTCAGAAGTGGGTGTTACTGGGGTAGAAGACCTGAGCAAGGAGCGACCTTAAGGGATGACGATAGGGGACATGAATGAACTGAATCCCACATCGAAAGTGGAGAAGATGTATCTGATGTTTATTAGTAAGATGAGAATCTAATATATGCAGACGTATTTTAAAACCGTAAGACCCAAAGTATTGGATTTGGCTATATGCGAAGATGTTACAATTAAATAGATACTAATAAAATAAAAAATAAACTTAAATAGAAAATAAAAAATGAATCAATTTATATATTTTTTGAGAAAAAATTTTAATTCATATGATATCATTGTAGTATGAATTAGATAAAAACATATTCTAACAACTTTGATCATTATGCTTTTAATGTATTAATTTCCTATTTTTTATTTGAATATATTAAACTATTGATTTTTTACCGTATTAAATCTTGATAAATTAATTAACTGTTATTTAGTGCAGTTAACAAATCATTGTTAAAAAAAAAAAAAACCGACACTCGAAGAAAGGCAAGCTAGCAAGACAAAAGCTACATACCAGAATTCGACTATCATCCCATACCTTAATTATATTCTTTATTAAATAGGCCTGTTAGGGCGAATGCCTAAGGACGAAGAGGATTGCTCGGGCTTGAACAATAGGTTTATTCACCGACTAGGCCAGCTAGGAGCGTTGAGGCGGGGAAAAGGTCCTCAAAATCGAGCAAGCATTGAACCTGCCCAATAGTTTCGCTATAGCTCAATTACATCGATCCGCCGACATTCTTTGATTTGGCATTCTCGCAGTCCTATTGAGTAAACTCTTGCTTGCACAAATTCCATCAGACTTTGCCAAGCATGAGCTACTCTCTTCTAGCCTTCATTTCTTTTCATTTACACTCCTTTGTTACTGCACATTAACATACAAACAATAGTGAAGTTAGGGCTTGCTCTCTTAAAAGAGCATTTTTTCCATTTCAGGGGCGATTTAGTGTGAAGTTGCCTCCATTATTTCTTCTCTTCTATTCTCTTTTCTTATTATTTTCTCTAAAAATCTTTAAGCCTTCATCTTTTTTTGTGGATCTACTTTGAGGAGAAAGAAGAAAATTTCTTCTTCTTCTTTCTCTCATTGGGTTAAGTTTACTGTATTTTTCTTTACTGTATTTTCTTTTTAGTCAGTGTTTATATATTTTATTGGATTTTTTTATCCGTTTGAATTGTATATGCTCTCTATTATACTACTATTTATATATTTTTCGGAATTAGTAAGAGGATAATCGATTTATTTTATCTGTGGATTAATATATCTACGTGGTTACAACAAAAGAAAGCACTCAGATCCGAATGTTATGAAAAGCCTAAACAATGAAGATACGATTATCGTTATTTTTCTGCGTGTTTTGTAGCTTCATGACTTTTTATGCTATTTGTAGTCATTTTTCTTGCATTGTGAATTTTGTAAGGTTTTTTATTTTTTCTGTTTATTGTTATACTTGTTCTTTTCATATCTAACGGAGATCTAAATATTTCCATAAAAAAAAAACAAATCATTGTTGATTTCATTTGTTTTGGTTCTAATATTTTTATAGTTTTTATACATCACACATAATTATTTCATTCCATTTTATAAGTGTTAAAATTGTAAAATTGGAACACAAATTAATTAAATGAAGAATGCTTGTAAATTCTATATTTAAAACTGAGTTTCTAATTATTAACGTCTTAATGACCAAACTAATAGTACATCAAACATTTAACATTTAATATGCTGAAATAAAAGGTTAGATCAGGGTTTTAATTCAATACATCAAAATCAGATGCTTTTTATCAAGCCATTTACGATCATATCCAAATCAAATAGAAAGAAGCTGCTAGAAGAATCCAGTCATATATATATTAACTATATATCCTATCGTGCTCGTCTACTGTTTTTCCTTCTAACTAAGAAAAGCTAAAGAAAGTGGGAAACTACCCTAAATCAGAAAACAAACAAATCCCTATTTCTTCAAATGGACGCTGCTAAGCTCACTGAGCTCAAGGATTTCATCGACCGCTGTAAATCCGATCCTTCCCTGCTCAGCGATCCTTCCCTTTCCTTCTTCCGCGACTATATCACCAGGTGCTTATCCATATTATTCATTGTTTTATTAGTATTTTGTTTTTTGGTTTCACCTTTCACTCAATTCGAGTTCGTTTCAGTCTCGGCGCTAAGCTCCCTCCCGCTGCATACAGCTCCCAATCGGTACTGTTATTTCTCATTCTTCAGTTCTTTCCTGTTTTCAATTGATTTGCAAATGAATTTTTTAATTTGTGTGATTGATTTGTTGCTTTCGAATTTATATTTACGTTGGGTGGCAGAAGAGCTATGTAGTGGAGGAGAGCGATGACGAAATGGAGGAAAAGGCTAGGTCACCAGAAGAGCCTGAAGAGGAAGAGGAGGATGAGATAGTCGAATCTGATATTGAGTTTGAAGGCGAGACTGTTGAGCCTGATAATGATCCTCCTCAGAAGGTATGTTTTAGGATTTGCAGTGTTTAGGTGTTTGGTTTGTTATTATTCCCCCCCCCCCCCCCCCCCCCCCCGCTGCGTATGATTATGGCATTGACTGTTTGTAGATGGGAGACTCTTCGGTAGAGGTCACCGAAGAGAAGCGTGACGCTTCACAAGAAGCAAAGGCCAAGGCAATGGAATCCATCTCTGAAGGTATTACATGAATGCTTGAATTGATGTATATTTCTACAATTGTGATATGGGTTGTTTTCATTTTTGTGAGGCACGATTATTTATTTATTTTCAGGTAAACCGGAGGAAGCGATTGAACATCTTACAGAAGCAATCTCACTTAATCCAACATCCGCAATCATGTATGCAACAAGAGGTAGATAATTGATTAGTATCTTGAATTATGTATTTTTCTCGGACTGAAATTTTCTTTTTTTGAGTATACATTTGTTGTTTATTCTGATTTATTGTATACATTTGTTGCTTTACAGCTACTGTTTACATCAAAATGAAGAAACCCAATGCTGCTATCAGGGATGCCAATGCAGCTCTTGAGGTTATTAGCTTCTCATTTGTCTGCAATATTTGCTTCTCTTTGAGTCCAGTTTCTTTCTTAGGCGCCCTTGTTTGGGAAGAGGTTAGAGGAGGTTAATGGAAGTAATGAAACTTAAAATATTAAGTTAACCTTGTTTGGGAGTGTCTTTTTTTGGAAAATAAATGAAAGTTAGTGGAAGTTAACATTTTACTTCCATTAACTCTAAACTTTAACCCCCAATATTGGGGTTAATGGGAGTAATGGAAACTTTTTAATGAGAGTTAACCGTTTAACCTTCATGTCCATCACTTTCCATTCCCTTCATTACGTCATTTAACTCTCACTTCCATTAACCTTCCAACTCCCAAACAATAACTTCCACCTCCCAACTCCCAAAAGCTAACCTGCTACTTTGTAGGTGGCAACATTTTAACTTGCTGCTTTGTAGGTGCAAGATTTTAATGTGCTTCTTCGTATGGAACTTTACATTTCCATAACATTTGTTCCAGATTAATCCAGATTCAGCCAAGGGCTACAAGTCTCGTGGCATGGCAAGAGCATTGCTTGGTCAGTGGGAAGAGGCTGCCAAGGATCTTCATGTGGCATCAAAGTTGGATTACGATGAAGAAATAAGTGCTGTTCTCAAAAAGGTTTCTTATCCCTGCCTGATTGATTTTCTGCAGTTATGCACATGATTGCTTATATATGTGTGTGTATATATACATATGCATCGTTCTTTTTTTAATTTTATGTTTAATTTTCTATTTCTTTTCTATTCATTAGTGTATTATATCCTATTTCAGTATTCAAAATGATGATCCGTTAAAACAATTTGTTGTAAATGCTTGACATGTAATCAAAGACCAGAAAGTGATATTGGTATTAAGTATATCCTCCATTTTTAGAGTTGTTTGATAAACTCTTATTTGCTGTTACCCATATTTCTTTTACTATATGTTCAACAGAGATAAGTCGTTGAGTGGTTGATTTAATGATAGATACCTAGTGCCTACTTATTGGTTTTTAGATTTGACATCTCACTGCAAAGTTCTTTTTACATTAGGTTGAACCTAATGCACACAGGATAGAGGAACATCATAGGAAGTATGAAAGGCTGCGCAAAGAAAGAGAGGATAGAAAAATTGAACGTGAGAGACAACGCAGACGTGCCAAAGCTCAGGTAGGTGCTATCATTTTCGTCTTTCCAGATAATTGCTTGGGGCCATTTTATATGTGATTCTTTATGCTTATGCTCTTGAACCTCTTTTGAAGGCCGAGTATGGGAAGGCAAAGAAGCAAGAGGAATCATCTTCCAGCAGAAGACCTGGAGGTATGCCTGGTGGTTTCCCTGGAGGCATGCCTGGTGGTTTTCCTGGAGGTATGCCTGGAGGCTTTCCTGGTGGTGTGCCTGGAGGCTTTCCTGGAGGCATGCCTGGCGGTTTTCCTGGAGGTATGCCTGGCGGTATGCCTGGTGGTGGTATGCCTGGAGGTATGCCCGGTATGCCCGGTGGTATGCCAGGAAACATGGATTTCAGTAAAATTTTGAATGTAAGTATATTTGATGTTTTTTGTGCTTTCCATTTTATGCTGTGGAAAATTTACATGCTTCTGCTGTAATATTAAAGATAACTACCTTTATTGTCTTCTACCTGTTTGTTAACTCTGCGTCTCTGCCCATCTTATGATGAACTGATCACACATTTTTTTTGATTTTGTAAATGTGATGCAATATCGTTCAAACAGAAACATATGCATGGTTTATGAAAATTCAAGCCCAAACGTACATCTTGAACATAAATTTGTTATTACATAAGTCAGCGGATTCTGTTTGTTGATTTTGATTAGCCTTGTTTGATGATTTTATTATTTTTTCATGGTTCTGCAGGACCCTGACCTGATGACTGCATTTAGTGATCCTGAAGTCATGGCAGCTCTTCAAGATGGTAAGCTGTTTATTATTGTTGTCTATATTTTTATTAAACTTGTTATATAGTTTAGAAACTTGCCAAGCTCTCAAGGTCCAGCAGTTATGTTCGACTAGCTTTAGTATTTAAATGAGAGCATCTTCCCAATGCTGCACGTTGAAGGACACAAATCTTCAAAACTTTGTCTAGGAAATTAAATCACGCATTTGCAATTCGACGAGAGGCTTTGGATATTAAAATCATTCTTCATTTGAAGTAGATGAAAATAGTTATGTTCCTGGATCATTTAAAATATTTAATGAGCAAAAATGTCATGCATCCGTTTAAGAATTTGGTTTTCCAATCCACCCTCATACTTTTTTAGTTGGTAGCCATTACACTGGGTGTGCGCCTTATGTGGTAATCGAAGTGCGTAGTGTAGAATCTCGGTCCTTTGATTCTAATCTTCAAGCTTGATTTTACAGTTAAAGATCATTATAGGCTGGATGAGTAATAATTGCCATGTTTATTTTACTGCTATGTTGTTGGTGTGTTCATGTCCATTTCTGTTTCGGTATCCTAGCTATATCTTTTTAGAAATAACGTTTACCAGTGTCCTTTTCCGGTTCTGTGCAACATAGTTTTACCTTTAATAATTAACAATAATCATCGAACTAGATCTCTCTGCATACTTCTTGCATGTTCAGCCAGATGGCTATCAAAGACCAGGAAACGCCTTAAATTTACTGATCTTCAATCTGTCTTGGGATATTTTGTTTCTATTTTTTTTAGGACTAGTTGGATTGTGACTTCTGAAATATTAGTGATGTATTTGTCATTTGATGGATTATACTTGATGCATATGGATGGTGTTTTGTAATTTGCAGTAATGAAGAACCCAGCCAATCTCGCTAAGCATCAAGCAAATCCCAAGGTGGCTCCTGTAATTGCTAAGATGATGAGCAAATTTGCAGGCCCCAAGTGAGAGTTGAAATGATGCGTTGGGGAAATGTATATACGCCAGTGTCACAGTCCGATACTTGTGTACTTGTCTCTCCAATTGCTGTGAGTTTGTTTAGCGTGAACATTGTTTTATGTTTTAAAATTTTCATCTTTGTGGACTCAATTGATTGCATAGAATAGAAATGTTTAATCAAATTATCCGATTTTGTTAAAGAGTTTATTTATGCCCATGGGTGATGAGATTGGTATTTTGACCCATTTGACATGGAGACTCGTATCTCCAGAATGGGGAAACGACCAAATATGCTAAGTTTTTGGAACTTCAAATATATCCCCAACATATGACATGAAACAACTCAATATTATAATGTTTATATCTGAGATGAATTCCAGACCTGTTAATAATTAACTTGGTCTAATTAAAATCTAATTTAAATTGACATATAAAGTGATTTACGTGAATCATTTCTTTAAGGTTTAAATTTATTTCTACCAGTTCTGGAGAAGTGCATGTACCAAATGGTCAACTTTTACGTCTAATGTTTTTCAACTAATTGGAAATATGAAAGGTTGCCATTAGGTTGACCTCCAAGCTTTCAATTAAAAAAAAAAAAAAAAGGTTGCCATTAACTAAAATATTTTTAAGTTAATTTTCTTTTGTGTGTATTTTGGTATGTTGTTTATGAATGTTTTAATAACGTAGCAGTAAAGATTTTATTAGATTTTTTTATGATTAATTTACAGTTTGCAGATTTAGTTAGCAGTAATCAGTAAAAATATTAGATATAATTTGTATAGAAATGAATTTGAAAGGAGTTTTTATTTTATCTATCTCCTCTCATCTTTCCCTCTTTCTCTTTTGAAGTTTAGATTCTTTTCTGTCATTTGGGGATCTACTATGCATATACAAATGAAGAATGCAATAACATTATGAAATATTTCAAACAACAAATTGATTACAGGTTGTTAATGTTAGGTGTCATTTTAAAATGGATTTAATTGAATTTTAGTTAGACGGCCAAGTAACTATAATTATTGGCAACAACTTCTGTTATATTTGAACTTGGGGAATTTACATAGGAATTCAAATTTTATAAATTATTTACAAGTTTGTAAAAGAATATTATGAATTATGTCAAATAGGTAGTTAACGAATTTAAATAGGTAGTTAACGAATTTATATGCCCATTTCATTAACTAACCCACTTAGAAATTTGACATGTTCAAGATAAAAATTCCTATTTTTGATATATCACTAATTAAAATATCAATATTGATTAAACAATAAATATCATTATATTTATGAATTTTGTGTAAAGAACCCGATGAACTTCAGCGCATATTTAGGCGTTATATCTCCTCCAATTGAGATATAGTAGCCCATATAGAAAAATACAATAGGCCCATTGTATCGAAACTGAGGAAAGTTGCTAAAACCAGCCTCATAAACCGTAAAGTCCAAATATGAAATCATCCAGGACAGAGCTTTAATCCTAAATTAACAGTATTAATTTGAGGGAATGCATTCGTATCAATTGAAGATATTGAAAACCATAGTATTTAAAGTCCAGGTGCAAGTCTAATCCCTATTATCATATATACAAGATTTGATCATGGACTCGACCAACCTTAACCCGTTTATCTAGAAGATATTGGGCAAGGCTGTGTTTGGGAAAGTGAATCCAAAGTCCACCTTACCCCAGTTCTTGCATCCTGTTACAAAAAATGTCTTGTTTTATAAGTTTATTTCAATACATACCATTAAAATGTGATGGTATATTTTTATGATATCATATGTTGAGATCACTATCGTTCTTTCCATATTTTTTTTTTCCCAAACCACTATTTTCTTTTTCTCTTATTGTCATTCTTTTCCACTATGACTACCTTCCATTCTCTTTTACTTTAATTTTAGCTGTTTTTTTTCTGCAATTTTCTTCATCATTTTTTCAAATTTCTTATTTTTTTCCCTAATTTTCGTTAGTTCAATTTTTTGGCCGCCTACGCCCATCTTCGTCTGGATGACGACGAGTCCGACGGCCTGATCCTTGGTGAATCTTCTCTTCAGACATCTGAACAACAACAATTTTACGTGCTTGGTCAATTCCTCACGTCGAAATCCACCCATTTTGAGTCTGAAAAATACGTTAGCAGCTATCTGGAGACCTGTCTTGACATGGCTTGTGTCCTTAACGATGGAGAAGGCAAGTATTTATTTCAGTTTTATCACGCACTTGACATGGCTTGTGTCCTTAACGATGGTCCGTGGACTTTCAACCAGAAAGTTCTCGTCATACGGAAGACGGAACGAGCTTCCAGGGTTGAGCTTACCGACCTCATAATTTGGGTGCAAATTTTCGACCTTCCAATTGGCTTCCAAACTAAAGCAACTTGTCAAGCCATAAGAGATCGAATCAGCAAGTATATTGAATTAGACCTAATTTTTTTTTCAGGCTTGCGCAATAATTTCTTGCGTATCAAGGTAAAAATTAATGTCCGTCAGCCGCTACGGAAGGGATAGAAACTAAAGAGGAGTGGCGGGGAATGGATTTGGGTAAACGGTTGCTTCAATTTTTCTTTTATTGCGTGATCATAGGTCATGCAGATAGATTTTGTATCAAACTCTTTAATTGTCCTAAAGTATCAGGTGAGAGACTATATGGCAGCAGTCTTCGAGTTACGAACAGGCGGACAAGGATCCAAATTGGACGGGAATGACTTCGGAAGTCCATAGAAGGAGATATACAGACATAGCAACTATAACCACGAACTCTACAGTTACTACGGTGAACCAGAATAAGTTAGCTATAATAGACGGAGTTCTCACATTAGATGCGAAGAGGCAGCAAACTTCAGAGGAGAATTATATGGATACTAACTGTGCCGAATAACCAAAAAATGGTGGAGGAGTGGGACCTGGAAGCCAAGCCCGCAAGGGACAATGAGCATCCTAAGCTGGAACTATCGAGGTTTCCTCGGACAGTTAATACCCTTCAAGACCTTATTTGGGCCTACAAGCCGATGTTTTTATTCCTCATAGAAACATTGGCTATTGAAAAGAAAGTAATACACATTGGAAAAAGGCTGGGTTTTGAGGGACATTCAATGGTGGACAGGCAGAGCCATGGAGGAGGCTTGACACTTCTCTGGAAAAGCTCTGTGTCAGTATCGATTGTGGGCAAGTCAGCTGATTACATTGATGTATTGGTTTCGGTACCGAATGTGGAGACGTGGCGTCTCACCGGTTTTTATGGTTATCCTAAAAGACGTCGTCGGAGGGAGTCATGGGATTTGCTTCGGTCACTTCGGGGAAACTCGAACATGGCATGGTGCTGTATCAGGGATTTCAACGATTTACTTAGTCAGTCTGAAAAGAAAGGAGGAAATCCCAATTAGCTTTTGGAAGGTTTTCAGAAAGCTTTGGAGGATTGTGATCTGGTAGTATGTTCATGCAGGGGCATCCCTTTACGCGGGGAGTGAGTAGAGGGGCGGAAAGGTGGATTGAAGAACGACTTGGTAGAGCTCTAGTGAACTCGAAGTGGAAGGAAAATTTCCAAAGTGCGGTTCTCCGGAACCTTGTTACAATTAGCTCGGATCACTCAGCATTTTTCTTGAATTTAAAGTTTGAGTGGTCAGTCAGACAGCCAAGAGGTTTCGGTCCGAAAACTTTTGACTTCGAGAGGAAGGATCTAGTGCGGTGATATAACAGGCTTGGACTACGTCAGCTACTGAATGCATATCTAATAAGCTTCTACGATGCACTAAGGCGCTAGCTGAATGGAGTAGGGGGATCGAGGGGAATTTTGGTAGAAAGTTATTTGAGCTCCACCAGGAACTACACAGACTTCGGGGAAGGACATATCATTATGATATTTTGATTTTTAAAGCTAATATAGCCGTACTCTTCAACAGCAGGCTGAGTTCTGGAGACAGCGGGCCAAACTTTTCTAGATGCGTGACGATAATGCTAATATAAAGTATTTTCATGCGCAAGCCTCTGAAATCGAAAAAAACACGGCCAGTACACTAAAGAACGTAGACGACATTTGGAAAGTATGCGGAGACAGATTGGAAAAGTTGCTCTTCGATTATTTTTAGGGAATTTTCTCTAGCACATTCAGCCATGTGAGTGAGATACTGTCGTGAGTCGTATCTCGGATTTGGACATTGCATCTTTATCGGTCCACTTCGACTGTGAGGAGGTAAAAGAGGCATGTTTTTTGATGCATTAGAATAAAAGCCCGGGACCCGATGGACTAAATTCAACATTCTGTCAGGCTTTTTGGAGTATTATTGGTTCCGAAGTCACTGCTACATGCTTATCTATTCTGAATTCGTCCAGCATTCCTCCAAAATTGAATGATACTTCTATTGTCCTTATTCCGAAGAAAAAGATAGTGGAGGAGGTTACTGACTTACGTCCAATTTCTCTATGCACGTCTTATTCAAAATTATATAAAAAATGATAGCACACTGACTCAAAAAAGTTTTGCCTTCAGTTATCTCAAAGCCTTAGAGCGGTTTTCTAGCTGGTAGACTAATCACTGATAAGATTATTGTGGCTTATGAGGCGATGCACAGATTAAACAACCTTCGACAGGGCAGACATGGTTTGGCAGCATTCAAGTTAGACATGAGCCAAGCCTATAATAGAGCGGGCTTCCTGCGTGTTATGCTTCAGGCCTTGGGATTCCTTGAAAGATGGGTAGAGTGGCTTATAATGGGCATCGGTCAGATATATGATTAACCATGGTGGTAAAGAAATTGGCCCAATATTTCCAACTTGAGGATTAAGACAAGGAGACCCATTATCTCCCTTCTTATTTCTTATTTGTGCGGAAATCTTGTCTATTCTTTTGTCTGATTAAGAGAGAGCCAGACGTATTCATGGCTACCAGATAGCATAGTTTGCGCCTCAGGTATCTCACCTCTTTTTTGCCAATGATTGTATGTTGTTTTTCAGGGCCAATACACAGAAGCGACGATCATTCACACATGCTTACAAATCTATGAAAGGGCATCAGGCCAGTAAGTGAACTTCCAAAAATATGCAGTACTGTTCAGCAGTAATACAGCTCCGATCTCATATGAACAGGTGGGTGTGGCTTTAGGCGTCCGGGAGGTGACTGATCACAAACTCTATTTAGGTGCTCCTATCATAGTAGGAAGAAGTAAATCACATACTTTTGGCTTCCTGAAGTACCACATCAGAGATAGGATCACTAATTGGAAGGAGAAGTTCTTGTCAAGAGTCGGGCAAAGACATCTTAATAAAAGCGATTATACAATCAATGTATGTTATGAGTGTTTTTTTCATGCTGGATCAGTTATGTTCAGAAATCGATAGTTTGACAAGTCGGTTCTGGTGGAAAAACTCTAACACTGAGAGCCGATGAATTTTTTGGATTAATTGGAAGCAGATGTGCATTGCTAAGGCTCTGGGTGGTATGGGATTTAGGGATTTGAGGAACCTCAATCTGGCCTTCCTCGCTAAGCAGGGTTGGTAGATACTTCAAAATCTGAGCTCATTGGTAGCACGGGTTCTCAAGGCGAGGTATTTTCCCTCTGATACTTTCCTATCAGTTGTTGCAGGTCATAACCCATCTTACATATGGTGAAGTATTCTAAGGGGACATGATCTGCTCTAGTTAGGTATCAGAAGGAAAATTCGAGGGTGGATGGATGGATGTGGAATGCGGAGAGGGACGGATGTTATACGGTTAGGAGTGGTTACAGACTGGCGATGGAGTCTCAAAATGGCCCCTGATGTACAACCCGCAGTCAATTGGAAGGCAATTTGGGAGTTATCAATGGCACCTAAGATAAAAGAGTTTATATGGAGGCTTCTTTTCCGATGCTTACCCACTATGGCGAACCTCGCATGGCGGCATAGCAACTTTCAAATTTCTGCCCAATCTGCAAGCTTCCTAGTGAAGATGAAAATCATGTCTTCCTGAAATGTAATATTGCGACATGGGCTTGGCAGGGTGTTTACGGTGATGATCGGATGAACAATAGTATCTCCTCCTTTGATTGGTTGGTCTCGGGCCTGGCAGAAAGCGAAAAAAATGGTCTGATTGAAGCGGTTTGGGTCTTGTGGGCTCTTTGGCGTAATCAGAATCAAATGGTTTGGAAAGGACATTCGAATACTGCAGTACAAATTACTGAGGGAGAAAAGAATGAGAAGGAAAGCTGGGCTGGAGCACAAGACAATAGAGGACCTACCCATGGCGTACTCCTACCAAGCGTTACTAGATGGCAACGTCCTGCTGTAGGTTGGTCTGCTTGCAATGTGGATGTCAGAATCTTCACGGAAGCGGGCTACTGCTCTTATGGCTTTATGATCCGGAACGACTCTAGGTTTTGTACTTATGCCTCTCATGGAAAACTAGAAGGTGTGTATGAACCGATTGTCGCCGAAGCAATGGCTATTTGCGAGGCCTTATCCTGGTTAAAACACTGAAACATCAGCAATGTGGAGGTATGGTCAGATTGCCTCTCATTGGTCCAAGCAATAAATAAATCATCCATTCAACTGTCATATCTTAGTAATATCATCTCCGAGTGTCTTATGTTACTACGAGCATTATGCAATGTCTTCATTTTCTTTGTCAAACGTTTAGCGAATTCAGCGGCTCACGAGTTAGCTCGTGCTGTTGTTTCTAGTTTTGTTCGTGGAGAGTGGGAATGCCCTCCTCCATTTCTATTTAACATTCTTTTAACTGATTTACAATAAAGTTGATTTTTTCATTAAAAAAAGTACTAGGGATATTATCATGTGATGACATGCAATAAATAGATATTTGTGATTTAATTCTCTTTTCTTATAAGTAGAATTTAATTAAGGTTTGGTAAAAAGTTGTAATTGTAATGAAGAATTAAAGTTACTTAAATTATTATTTAACTCTTGAAAATTTTGTTTTGAGGTCGTTATCGGTTAAATTTGACAAAGTTACAAAAAAAAAATAAAATTTTAAAATAAAATGAAAATTTTGTAAACCACATGGTTGCGTTTGTAACGAAAAGTACCACACACATTTATCTGTAAATCTATAAAACCACATGACATTTATTTTTAATTAACCATTTAATTAATTACAATTTTTTTTATAGTTTGTTGATTTTTAGGTTGAGATCTGTCAGACATTTTTTTTTAAAGTGGACCATATCCCAATTAAATTTTTATGCACAATATCTTTCATTGTTTCTTCATATAATGGAAATACGATATCATGTTTGTTGCTACACTAATACTTAGAGCACCAATGTAAGCAACTTCAAAAGTTGTCAAAACTTAACACACTACCCTAAAGTATATTATTATTATTTTTTTCTCATTCACGTCACTTTTAGCAATTTTTTTCCTTTAGAAAATGCTCTAATGCTAAGCAACTCCAAAAAAGTTGACACTATGGTTGCATAAATCATTATTTTATATATAATTTATTTTAAGGCTTAATACATCATTTGCCCCCTGAACTTGTCCAAAAAGCTTGATCGGCCCCCTGAACTTTCAAAGTGTCTTGACAGTCCCCTGAACTTGCATAAAATGTTTAGTTAGCCCCCTGAACTTGCGTAAAATGTAATCAATTGATCACTCGGTCGCAAAAAAGTAAGTTAAATGCGGAAGATGTATTCCACGCATCTTAGAATGTTATTACATAATTAAAAAATAGATTAAAAATGAAGTTATTGATTGCTCAACTCTACAACTTGTCTTCTCTATTCTAAGCACCGTATACTCCGATTTCGGTTGTTTACTTTTGTTAAGACTCGTGCAATACATCTTCCGTATTTAACTTACTTTTTTTACAACCGAGTGATCAATTGATTACATTTTACGCAAGTTCAGGAGGCTAACTGAACATTTTATGCAAGTTCAGGGGGCCAATCAAGATTTTTGGACAAGTTCAGGAATAAATGATGATTAAGCCTTATTTTAATTATAAATATTCTCATAAAAATGTACAAATAGTGGATAATTAAATCATTTTTTATATTAAAAGATGATAAAGTAGAGGTGCTAAAGGGGTATCAAAAAAGGCAATATTGCTATAAAAAATTAAGCAATCTTGGTTACTCCAATACAAGACACTCTTCTAAGCACATTTCACTTCATCAAGCATTCTCATTGGAGATGCTCAGATTGTTTGATATTTGTTATTAAGTACTTAATAATGCTTAAAATTAATATATTAAGGCCATATTTGGCAAATAGCGGTTAGCTGATTTGACTAGCTGATTGTGTAAACTTGTTTGGTAAAACTTAGCTGATTGCTAATAGCTGTTTGTATAAAATGACAAATAATGACATGATAAAAGCTTTTATTTAGGGTTAAATGGTAGTAACTAGAGTTAAAAATGTCATTAAAAAGAGATGAAGCAATAAGCTAATTGAAAAAACTTATAAACGAGTTTTTCAAAATTAGCTTTTTGGACTCAATAAGCTATTTCAAACATTTTTTCACCAAACAACAACAACAACAACAACAACAACAAAGCCTTAGTCCCGAAATGATTCGGGGTCGGCTAACATGAACCATCATATAAAACCGTGAAAATCAAGTCGTGTCAGCGACACAGATTCGCTCCCTCCACTCCGTCCTATCCACTACCATATTTTCCTCAATTCCAATAAACTCATATCACTCTCGATCACCCTCCTCCAAGTTTGCTTAGGTCTTCCCCTACCCCTCACCACTACATCCCTTTGCCACTCTTCGGTTCTCCTAACCGGCGCATCAAGCGCTCTACGTCTCACATGGCCAAACCACCTTAGTCGGTTTTCTCTCATTTTATTCTCAATAGATGTGACCCCTACTTTTGTCCTAATTATTTCATTACGCACCCGGTCCTTTCTCGTGTGACCACACATCCATCTCAACATACGCATCTCCGCCACCGACATCTTATGGATGTGGCAGTGTTTCACTGCCCAACACTCCGTACCATATAACAATGCTGGTCTAATTGCCGTCCGGTAGAATTTTCCCTTCAATCTATTAGGCATGCCGGGATCACAAAGGAAACCCGTAGCACTCTTCCACTTCGACCAACCAGCTTTAATCCTATGAGCAACATCTCCATCTACTTCTCCATCCGTTTGGATAATAGATCCTAAATACCGGAAGCAATCCGAGGCCTGAACAACTCTCCCATCTAGGGTGATTGTCCCTGCCTCCCTACTCCTACGGCCGCTAAACTTACACTCCAAATATTCTGTCTTACTTCGACTCAACTTAAAGCCTCTAGATTCTAGAGTTTGCCTCCATAGTTCCAACTTCATCTCCACTCCTTCTTTCGTCTCATCAACCAACACAATATCATCTGCAAACAGCATGCACCATGGTATACCATCTTGAAGTGAACTTGTTAGTTCATCCATAACGATGGCAAAAAGAAATGGGCTTAGTGCGGAACCTTGATGCACTCCAATCGTAATAGGAAACTCTTCAGTCTTCCCAACACTAGTACGTACACTCGTGCATACTCCCTCATACATGTCCTTTATGATGTCAATATATTTCCGCGAAATGCCTTTCCTTGTCAAGGCCCACCAAAGTACTTCCCTTGGTACCTTATCATATGCTTTCTCCAAGTCAATGAAAACCATATGCAAGTCTTTCTTCTTATTTCGATAGTGCTCCATTAATTGTCTCATTAGATGGATGGCTTCCATAGTTGATCTTCCCGGCATAAAGCCAAACTGGTTTTCCGAGATCTTCACCGTCCTCCTTAGCCTTTGTTCAATCACTCGCTCCCAAAGTTTCATAGTGTGACTCATTAATTTGATTCCCCGATAGTTGGCACAATCTTGGACATCGCCTTTGTTCTTATACAAAGGGATTAATGTACTTTTCCTCCATTCTGATGGCATCTTATTGTTTCTCCAAATTTTGTTGAAGAACGTCGTCAACCATTCGATTCCTCTTTCTCCCAAACATCTCCAAATCTCAATAGGGATGCCATCAGGTCCTACTGCTTTCTTCAACTTCATCTTACTTAATGTCATTTTGACTTCACCCTTTTGAATTCTCCGCAGGCATTCATGATTTATCATATCGTGATGGATACTTATATCTCCAACATCTTGTTGGCGATCTCCATTAAATAAGTCATCAAAATAGGACCTCCATCGTTCCTTGATATCCTTATCTCCAACTAGGACTTTCTGGTCCACATCCTTCACACATTTAACTTTTCCGAGATCTCGCGTCTTCCTATCTCTCATCCGAGCAATTCTATATATGTCTCTTTCCCCTTCTTTCGTATCCAATCTTGTATACAGATCCCGATTCACCTTTGCTCTAGCATCTCGTATGACCTTCTTTACTTCCCTTTTAGCCTCTTTGTATTTTTCGTAGTTCTCGTCACTCCTACATTTCCCCAATAGTTTATAGGATTCTCTCTTACTCTTTACTGCTTGTCGTACTTCTTCTGTCCACCAAGATGTGTCCTTACCCGGTGGCATGCTACCTTTAGATTCCCCTAGAACTTCCTTCGCTACTTCCCTTATACTATGCTCCATCTTATTCCATATCGAATCTATATCTGAATCCATATTGCAAGTCCAAATATCTTTTTTGGTCATCTCATCCACAAATTTTTGTTGATTCTCCCCTTGCAATTTCCACCACTTAATCTTAGTCTCTACTTGAGGTGTTTGTTTTCTTATACATTTCCTACTTCGAAAATCTAGCACCACTACTCTATGTTGGGTTGTCGTACTCTCACCAGGGATCACCTTACAATCAATATAACTCTTTCTCCAAGCACTCCTTACTAAGAAGAAGTCAATTTGGCTCGCATTACCGCCACTCCGATAAGTCACTAAGTGGGATGTTCTCTTCATAAACCATGTGTTCATGATACTCAAGTCATAGGCTGATGCGAATTCCAAAATATCATTTCCTGCTTCATTCTTATCTCCAAAGCCATACCCTCCATGAACACTCTCAAACCCATCTCGCCTAGAACCCACGTGTCCATTGAGATCACCCCCTAGTACCATTTTTTCATCCCTAGGAACCTGTTGCACCACTTCCTCTAAGTCATCCCAAAAAGCTTGTCTTATAGACACATCTAATCCTATTTGTGGCGCATATGCACTAATGACATTCACAACCTCATCCCCTATCACTAGCTTAACACTCATAATTCTATCGCTCTTCCTAGACACCGCTACTACCTCATCAATATACTCCCTATCAATAAGAATACCTACTCCATTTCTACCCTTATCCTTTCCTGAGTACCAAAGCTTATAACCCCAAGGAGCTATCTCTCTAGCCTTGGCTCCAACCCACTTGGTTTCTTGTAGGCATAATATATTTATTCTCCTCCTCTTCATAACATCTACAATTTCAGCTAATCTTCCTGTCAAAGAACCTATGTTCCATGTCCCAAAGCGTAACCTACTACCCTTACCCCTACCCCTACCATTACCGTGGACTAGCTTATTTACCCGCAACCCTTGCATATTTGACACCACCCCCGGGTCCTGGGGTGGCGCGCCGCTTCGGGGCGACGACCTAGCAACCCTTGCACATTTATCACTACACCCGGGTCTAGGAAGTGCAGCGCGTCGCTGAGTAGGGAACGCCCCAACGGTATTTATATTATGGTTCATGTCATAAGATGTGGCTAAGTTTTACGCTGGCCGCCACAAACCTACCGCAACCCTCCTCCTTTGTCCGGGCTTGGGACCGGCTGTAAAGGCCACCAAGTGACCCTCACAGGCGGAGTTATTTTTTCACCAAACACTACTATTAAAAGTTTGACTAGTCAAAACCTTTAAAGTGGTGAAAACCTTTAATTTTATCTCAAAAAACTCTTTATTAAACAAGGTCTAGTCTTTATTAGTTTTTCACTTATTTGATAATACCACTTAAAAATTTGATATTAAGTTTATTCTGTTATGTCGAAATAATTTAATTTAGATTTTAAGTAAGTTATATATTACCAATAATAATATTTTTAAATTTATATAAAAGATATTTATACACTCCTCAAATATATTTTCAAGACTTATTAGAAAAAATGAAAGTTCCTAATAGGAATTGTTATCGTACTTCTAGTGGTGAAAAATAGTATAAAGTCACTTGTTTTGATAGATGTTATAGACCTAAATGTTAGGATATGTATATATAGACTGTAAGACTTTTCAGGTATCATCAAAGAGGGTTTTCTTAGAGGCTGATCGTCTTTGGTCTTCGATTCTCATTCAGACTACATATATCTGCGTATTTGCTTGCCTAAACGAAGCCGATCTACCGTTGCTCTAAAGTCAAGAGGTAGGACGATGTCCTTTAGCTTGCTTATGTTGTGAAAAGCCCAAAAGGCTTGAAAACGAAGATGTGAGAATGTGAATAAGGTTTACCCCCGGAAGTGGAGGCCGATCGGCCTAGAGGAAACTCAGAGAAGGCTGATCGACTTTCAATCTCAGAGGAGCATGTCCACTCGCTATTCAAATGCAAGTTTCATTTTGTCTCAATAAATCCCACGGCTCTTATTCAGACTTTATGATATCGGACATAAGTATACCTCGGACACAGATTCATATACCTAATATATTTTGAGGACTAATAAACAGATAAAATAAACCTAAAACAAATCAGAATCCTTGTAAATTGTAAAAATGCATTTTTCGAAGGATCGGCATCCGAACTCATACCTACAAGCCTATGGATACTGGCACCTATTCTATTGCCCTTGTACTTTGTAAGTCTTACTTATTTCGCGGGACCGAGTTCTGAAAGAAAGACGAGTTACTCTTTTTCACAAGCTCATTTGGACTCATAAATCAAACTCCTATGGATTGGGATCAGGCTGGGGGGATGGCGATTCCTTCTTGTCCGCCGGTTCACGATGCGATGGCTAAGGCTAATATGAGATAGCTAAAACCTATATTTTGAGGACTAATAAATGGATAAAATAAACCTAAAACAAATCAGGATCCTTGTAAATTGTAAAAATGCATTTTCGAAGGATCGACATAGTTAAAAGCTAATAAAAGCTAATGAGCTAACAAATGGTTTGAGGAAATGATGGACATACCAAATGGTTAAGTTTGCCATTTCATTATCACTTGGTAGCTTGAATCAATGATGAACCTATTATTGAGATTGGGGATCAATTTCCCCTAAAAAGTGTTAAATTGGCTTTCTTAATCATTTTAATGTTTGAAGCAAGTTAGATTAACATTTATTATGGTATTTCGAAAATATCTCTAATAATCGGTGAATCGTCAATATTGATAATCATTTGGTTGTGGAAATTAGGGATCGACTTTTCATGGTAAATATTAATTGGTTGTTTTGAATACATGGGTTAATTCAAATTCATCTTGAGATTTTAAAGATTTTTCTAACAATTAATTGGTCATGAAATTAGGATTTAGTCGTGTTTCATAGCGTCGTTTACGTACATTACCCACTCCGTACCCTCCATATCTGTCATACATTGAGTCCATATTTGAGTATTATATGTTGAGTCCGACGTTTCAAAAGCACCAAAGATGGGCCAAAAGTCTCGCAACCCTAATTGTTATTGTTTTGTAGGTTTAATAGATATGTATTATTTAGGATGACACCCCATGTTGTATATCCTAGTTTGGTATTTTGTATCACCCATTCGTTTATTCATTGTAAATATGTAATTAATTCATCTATATATTTATCGCTTTCCCTTATGTGGACATACACATTGGTTAAAATCAATCGTAGTAATATTCAAAATAAATCAAGCACTAAAGTTTAAACTAATTTAACATTAAATATGAGTAAGTGAATGTCCTGGACCTATCTCTGAAGGATATATCAGTCGAACGCTCTATCTATATCGAATTTTCCCGGTCTAGTGGATCATGTGGCGATTCTGTACGATTCAGCTATAAACTGTTCCATATCATGTTTTACCAAACATCATTAATCATGTGTCTCCTGCTCGTGGTACAATACACTTCTTTTCCGAACGATTCAGATGAGGCTCCTTTTCGAATGTATCCTACGCGCTCACAGTTGAGTCTACACACTGTATAACTTCTCTTATATAAGGGCCCTGTTTGGTAAAGAGCGTTTTGGGATAAAAATAGCGGTTTTGACCAACTTTAGAGGTTTGACCACTGAAACCGCTAATTGGAGTGTTTGGTGGAGAGAGGTTTGGAAGAGAGTTTTGGGATGAAAACGCTAATTTAGAAAAAGCTCTTAAAAGGAGCTTTTTCAATTAGCGTTTTGCAATATTAAAATTAATGGACTTCTTTAACCCTAATAGATAGACTCCCTCTTCTCCTGCGTCAAAATTAATGCCCTTATTTGTCTTTTTGCACAAACCGCTATTATTAATCAACTAATTTTTACCAAACAGGTCTACACAAACAGCTAATCAAATCAGCTAGTCAAATCAGCTAATGTAATCAGCTAACATCTAACAGCTAATGTAATCAGCTAACAGCTAACAGCTAATTCCCAAACAGGGCGAAGATCTAAGGAGAGGTGTGGCTTGGGTTGGCTTGTTAGAAGTTAGACCCACCACCATATAAGTCTGAAATGAGTCTATAAGTTAGATTAGTGTAGGAAATTCTTACTCCACTTTTGAGACAAAGAAAATGACAACTCACCAATGAGGAATTACCGACCAATCACAAGTCGTTTTTGCGTCAAAATGATTGGTCAATAAGAGATGTTCAACATCCTCAAATTCAGAAATCAATCGTATTCTACCAACCATTGCTCATTATAGCTACCAAACCTTTGAATACAACGTACCAAATCAATACATTATTTCCAAAGTTTTCCATACTAACTTATAACCTTAACAAGCTTCTCTTTTCACCCCCCTTCACTCTTCACTACTACCCTACTTTTATATATATATATACCGTCCTCATATTGCTAGACACCACTTCCTATTGGACAATTTTACCCTTTTTATATTTTTCTTTAAAAAACTGTTGGTTCTCTCTTCCGATTAAAACTGAAATTATAAAAATAATCGATGCGTGACAACCCAAAAACCCTGAAAATGGAAAATATTCGTTTTTTTATCGAAGAAATTATGAAAAAATTCATGACAATAGGTCAGGCGGTCACTGAAACCGCCTAGCCAATGGCCATGCATTTTTGTTGAACGCCTAAGATTGGCTAGGCGGTTTCAGTGACCGCATGGTCTATGGCCAGGTGGTTTCCATGACCGCTTGGCCATCGGCCATCCAGTTTCCATGACTACCTGGCCTATTACCATGCATTTTTCATAATTTCTTTGATAAAAAACGTAAATTTTTCGAAATTGCTAATTGCTATCTCGTCTAATGTTTCTGACTCGTAAACATCCATTTCCGGAGTTTTCGGATTGTCACGCACCAATTATTTTTATAATATCAGTTTTGATCGGGAGATGAAACATTTTTGAAGAAAAAATATGACAAAGATAAAAATGTCAATATGACGACGGTAACAGTGGGAGTGGTGAATAGCGATGCATATAAAAAATAATATTAACAAGTACATCTAAGTAATTTAGATGTTTTTGTCACTTTTCATTTTCTTTACTAGCTGCCATAATTAATATTTTCATCACATGACCCCTTCATTTGCTTTTTACGGCACACCATCAACAAAAAGTAGACTCCAATATATCTCATTTTTCATTTTATCCTTTTTAAGAATATATATTTTTTCCCTTTACTAAAAAGCATTCCAACACCTCTAATTATTTTGATTTGATGAATCAAATGTTAAATATATTTTAATAAAAAAATTATATTACTCTTTAAATATATTTTTGTCACATTAAACCACTAATAACAATAATAATAAAAAAGTCGGTTTCAAACATTAAAATTTGGTTAAAAAAGCATAATTATTTTCATTTGTATTCGAAATTTATATGTTTAAATGTTAATTAATTTTTTTTAATGTATATCTATGACGTGGCTAGAGGAACTATAAAAACTTTATTCCGATCTGTAAAATAATTTCAAACAAAAATGTAATAAGTAACTATAACAAATGTCTAAACTCACCCCAAAATGTATCTCAAAGGAACTATATATATATAATTTTTCAATTTTACAATGTGAGATATTTAACGTGCTCCCTCATGCTCAATTATTTAATGCGTGACACTAATATCAGCGGTTCCCTATATTGAACTATGATTCTAATACCGTGTAAACGAAAGGCCAACTTACCCTAAAAGTACCTCAAATGAGGAGGGCTGTCTTACGTATTCAAGGAGCCGTGCAACTTTTCAATTTAGTAATATGAAAAATTTAATAATAACATTTTTAATTGAATTTGATGTTGACAATTAACTAATTTGATAAATAAAGATACAAAATAAAGATTTATGCTGTAAAAAAGAAATGATCAGTATTGAAATAAAATGGCAGTCACAGTCCATCAGGAAGTGTCTGAAGATGTTTTTCTGTTGCATTTATCTTTTTATCTTGGTCAGTATATTGTTGATTAGGAAATTGATTAATTATATGACCTTTAAATTAGTCTTACCTCTACTTGAATGTCTACCTAATTTTTCTTTAATTCTCTGATTTGCACTAGCTAGGATTTTGTTGTAATGTTGATTGCAAAATAACACAACACTGGTTTTCAACTAGGGTTTCCAGCTGGATTTTTATTTATTTATTTATATTTTTATTTTTCAGTTTTCATATACTCTGTATCTATTTCAAATTAGTGTTTTCTAATGACGACCAATTACTAAAAAATTAAGCAATTAGAATATCTAATGACTCTTTTATTATATATATAATTATTTTATTGTGCTATAATTATTACTTAAAAATAATTTGATGTTCTCAAATTTCTTTCAATTTCCATTATCAGTAGTTCATAAGTCGCTATGATGTGTGCTTGATGGTGTTTGAGGAATAATTATGCAATTTACTCTATCAATGGTCACTATTAAAGTGGGATAATCTAATTGGTTTTACAAAAATGTGATTTTAAATAATACAGTAATTTTTTTTAGAAAAAGAATAATGGTTCCATTTATAGGAAAAATAGTAAATCTCGACATAAGTAATTAAAAAATTACAATAAGTTTGAATCTACATTTTCAATATCCAGGACCTTAATGACCAAGTGAATTTGGCCATTCACCGTTATCTAGGCTTATTGAATCTAAGCCGTATGATGTTTTGAATCTCTACTTTAGGATTATAATAAGACTAGATCTACGGTGAATGACCAAATATTGTATGGTCATTAAGGTCCATGTGATCAAAACCGATTCAATATAATAGATCGTGGTGGAGCAATAGTAGACAGTGATTGCAACTGTTTTTAGCACAATGACGAGAAATACACTCCATCCAGAATCGACTATATAATATTTTTCTCCAAGAATGACTTCATGAGCTTTCAATGAGACAGATCCATACGATGATAGACAAAAACACTTCTGATTTTCTATTAAGGAAACATGCTAACACCCATATAAAAAAACATACCACAACCATCCATAAATAGAGAAAAAACCAACAAACTATAAATAAGAATAATTTTTTACCAAATATGAATAATTTTTTTATTAAAGCAAAATAAAGTAAAAAAGAGACACATCTTCTAGCTAAAAGCTGAAAAAAATAACCTCAAAACCTGGATATATAAGATTTCATTATTAAATCAAAATGTAATAAGAGAGTGTAAAAAGTTTCAAAAATATATTGGCTCATTAGTGTAATGCATAATATAAGTGTGAAAATAAAATTTATTATTAAAATTGCATCGAAATATATGAATTTATATATAGTATTACTTTGATAGCCAAATTATGGAAGTTCTTTTGATATTTATGAATTTATAAGTGAATTCATTGATTAATCTGTTGATGCTAATATTTGATGTTTATGTTGTAATAAGATCATATAATTACCTAGATTTTGGATGTTAAGAAAATGTTATGTGTATCCATAGAAATTCTCTTTGTCAAAGATCATACAAATACTATTTCTTGACCTTATATATTAGCTCAATAGTTGGTTAAATTCCTTTAACAATATATATAGATCTTTTATAAACTAAGGTGTCGTTTGTTTGGGGAAAAATATTGTGTTCTGAAAAATTTTATGCAGGGAAAATATTGTGTAGGAAAATAAAATATTTTTCTGTGTTTGGCAACAATACTGGAAAATATTTTCCGATGTTTGGTTACAACACTGGAAAATATTTTCCAACCACTAAATATAGATTTTCTGTATTTTTTATTTTCAATTGTATATATGAAACACAAAAAAGATATCCACATGTATTAAGCATCAAAGGAATAGAATAGAAAAAAAAAAGGAATAGAAATGTGGAAAACACGAAAACGTTAAAAAACGTGAAAAGATGTGGAAAACACAAAAACCTGAAAAAAATATGGAAACCGGAAAAACATGAAAAAACGCACAAGAAAACGTGAAAATTTGTTAAAAACACAAAATTGAAAAAATGCGAAAATCACGAAAAGTAAAAAATATATTAAAAAATGACAACATGGAAAAAAAAGTGGAAAAATACGAAAATGTGAAAAAAATTAATGTTAAAAACACAAAAAACGTTTTTTTCACATTTTCATATTTTTGGTATTTTTTGCACGTTTTCTTGTGTTATTAACGTTATTGTGTTTTTTTTGCATTTGTCTTCATTTTTTCGTGTTTTCACGTTTAGTTTTTCAGTTTTTCCCTTTTTCATAATTTCTTTTTTTCTCGTTTTTTATTTTCGCATTTTGTTACTTTTTCGTCTTATTCACGTTTTTTCATGTTTTTCGTATTTTTCACGTTTTTGTGTTTTTTACGTTTTCGTGTTTTGTTTGTATTTTTCGTCTTTTCATATGTTTATCGCGTTTTTCACATATTGTCACGTTTTTGAGTTTTAGCATTTTTCGTGTTTTTCGTATTTTTTATGTTTTCGTGTTTTTTGTATTTTTCACATTTTTGTATATTTCGTGTTTTATCACTTTTTTGCATTTTCATGTTTTGTGATTTTTCAAGTGTTTGCTTTTTTTGCGTTTTCGTGTTTTTCGTATTTGTTTTGTATTTTTCACGTTTTTGTATATTTCGTGTTTTGTCACTTTTTCGCGTAGTTCATATTTTGTGATGTCCAAGTGTTTGCTTTTTTTTTTTTGCTTTTTTTCATGTTTGTTCACATTTTCATGTTTTTTACGGGTTTTTTTTTTCATATTCTCGTGTTTTGTAACGTTTTCACATTGTTCATGTTTTTTTGTGTTTCATATTTTTTGTATTTTTACATTTTTTAACGTTTTTCCCATTTTTCTCTAAACGCGTATGTTTTGGGGAAAATGTTTTACCTTTTGAAAAGGGTAAAACATTTTCCCCTATTTCTTCCTTCATTTTCCATTAACTTACCACTTATTTTCCTTTGACTTATTTTTCTGCCCAAACAAACACTGGAAAATTGGAAAAATATTTTCCTGCAGAATATTTTCCGCCAAACAAACGGGGCGTAAAACACAAAACCAAATCAGCCTTAAATTATCTAAGTGATCCAATCCTCAACAACATAGTAGCTTCTTCCTCGACTCATCACCACTGTCTCACTCACGGCACTGACGGGCATTTAAGGTAATGCATCTTTTGAGCTCTATAAAAAAAAGGTATTTCTGACTCATTCTAGAATCCATCTTTTACAATATTTTTTCACACTCATACTGATTTGGTATTGAAGTGTACTTATAACTACTTAAACAACTTTTATGTCCATTATCTCGACTTGACTGACCAAGTAAACTTCTCGGAAAAGATCCTCGTCCAATTGACGAGATCACCAGCCTAGAGTTCTCGAAAGAGCTCTAGCAAGCATCATGAAATTGGTTATGGCTTCGAAGACTTCTTGTCAGCCATGGAAGGAGGGTCCAAGCCCTATGATGACAACGAAACCAACGACCATGAAGATGTTCTTCATGTTTGGATATGCCCTAACTATAAGGCTATTTGATAAGTCATACTTCCACGTGCAAGATGATTAACAGAGTATCCAAGATTAGTGATTTGCACACATTTGACTGGTTGAGGATTTGGTCTAGTGAAGCCGTGTAGCAATAAGATAAACAAAAATTAACTAAAGACTAGTGTGTGCTTTGTTTGTGACGGTGTTTCATCGGTTACATGGAGTGTCAAACCAAGGACCTTAGGGTTTATGGAAGCAAACTTTGGACTGATCCGCTATGAGAATACCAAATGGTTATCAATGTCAGAGGTGGTTCTCATATGTAACGGTCATAGATGAATCCTTAAATTCAAAGTCACTATAGAACCTCCGTGAAACATTGCATGCTATATAGCTGTAACTACGATAGTGTTACAACAGAATATAATTTGAATTATATACCAAGACAATTTCAAACTCTATAACAAATTGAGAGAATACAAATTCAAATATCCTTATCAAGATTTGATCTACTCTATGCCCAGATGCTAGATTTGTTAATAATTAAGATTTGGTAAAAACTGGATATAATAGCTTTAGATATTATTACTATGTTGTTTAAATTTGTTCTCATCCTTAAAGATTCATTAAACCCAAAAGTTGGTTGCTAAAGGATGTAGTTTTTAATATGGTTTAATATATCAGGTGTCCGTGAATTTGGTTCAGAAAAGCGGATTAACTCATTGAACTTGCTTTAAGTGATTTATTGGCCACTTAAAGTTTAAAGTGACATATTGTCCATTTGAACTTACTTATAGTGATTTATGGCTTTTTGAAATTTTACCTCCTAAACTTGCTTAAATGATATACATTTAAACTTATTTAAATTTTTTCAACTTAAAATTTTAATTATGTCACTTTAAACAAATTCCGAGACAGTCTAGCGCGGACCAAATCGAGGAGTTATTGGTATACTAAACCATTTAATATTAGAGCAGAGATCATGGCTAATGGAAGCAGTGCGTCAGTGTTGTAATATTTGGCATGTTTATGTTACCAAAAGAAATATTTGACATGTTTTATGTATGATCCCTAGTGGAAACTTAAACTAATGTAGTAAATTGGAAAAGCTTGGACATCATGGTTGCATCCAATTAACTGATAAAGGGATTCTTTCCTTTTGATAATTATGATATATAAAATAGAGTAATTAATTTATTACTCCCTATATTTTGATAAAACATACTGTTTAGTCCTTATATTTTAAAACACACACGGTAAAGTCCCTAATCTTTTTCTCGATGGACTGTTTAGTCCCTAACGTTTTTCTCGGTGAACTGTTTAGTCCCTGCCGTTAGATTCTGATGAATTGGATTTGCGTTCTTCTTTTCCTTCATTTTCCTTTCCTTTACATCTGAAATCAACTTTGAGTGTTCTTCTTCTTGATTTTCTTCTTAATTGTTCAAATTCGTAAGCATTGGGTCTGTTCTTTTTCTTGTTCTCCATACAAATAGTTTCTTCTTCTAAATTGGATTTCCTCTTCTGAAATTTGAAGGTAAATAGTAAAAGGTAATTTAGTCATTTCTGAATTTATAAACGGTAAAAAAATCTAACAAACAGACAGCAGGACTAAACAGTTCACTGAGAAAAATGTTAGGGACCTTACCATGTGTTTTTGAAAATACAGGGACTAAACAGTGTGTTTTGTTAAAATATAAGGACTAATCATTAATTACCCTATAAAATATAGTTGAGTGTGATATGATGATGAACTCACAACTGCTACCCTAAATTAACCACAAGACAATCTCGCAAGCAATCTCTTCTTCAGCTACCTTAGCAATTTCAGTATGGCAATCATTTACTACCTTTTTCTCCACGTACACGTACCAAGATTTCTCATTAATTCTTCCTCAAAATTAACTCAAAACACCCGCATAAACCATCGTAGTGTGTACCCGATATCATACGAAATGACATCATATCCGTGGTATCATTACAGTCCTTAATACTATTACACCACGTGTGATAAAACAAGTCTTCAAGACATTTAAAAGTTTCTATTCCATTATACAGAAATGTTATGGGATAACTAGAATTCCACATGGCAAAAGACTTCTCTAAGACAAGATTCCTAACAGGAGAAGGAAATCTTAAGTCAAAAAGGATTTCTAGTGAATGAAGGATTCGGTCTGAACCCTATATATAGACATGTATAGCTACATCCTACGGTATGTTAACTATTATCTCACAACTAGTCCATACTCTTTAACCATTCCTAAGCACTTGATTGACTTAGGTATGAGAGCGGGTTGTCGGATTCCAGCCCCTCTATGGCATTGATTCTGTTTTACAGGTCAACACATGAAATATTCAACAAGACGGTTGAGACAATTAGTCAAGGTTCACATACGCCGTTATTATTACCAATAATAAAAACTCTTAAAAAATCATTTTACCCCATAACTTAAATTAATACATAAAGGTTTAAAATAACTTTTATTATTATTATTATTTCCAACACACACTTGAATGCTTTATGAATTTGAAGTGTATACAATGTTGAACTATCTTATTGTTTTTTTTATAAGGGAACTATTTTATTTTATGGTTGAAATTCCATTAACAAGTGAAGTCGTCAGGGTTTGAACCTTCGATCACTTGATCTAAGAAGCTATATAATACTATGTTAAAAAACGAATTGAATGAATCCTTAAGGAACCTATTAAATAAAGCAACAACCAAACACAACAATGTAATGACGAATAGAAAATGACGGTCATACACTAACCACAACATACACCAATTTTACATGGAAAATCCCCTCAATGTGAGGAGTAAAAACTATGGGGCTGTAGTCTGTTTAAACCTTCCACTATATTAAAATAATGGGCAATGCAATAGTTCTTCCCTAGACAATACTAGGGGCATACATAATCAAGATCACACTCTTCGAAATCTACTTCAAGAAGTAAGGAATCAAAGAGAAAACGTAAAAAATGAGACATACCACAAAAGACACAATCTTCCTCTTTACACCAAATGGCCTTCCGGTCCTCCAAACGATGATCCCATTTTGGGCTCCTCATGGGTCAGAAAATCCAACAAATCTCCCCCTAAGAGTCCGAGAATGTACCAAGGATCCATAAAGCTTATACCTCGTATTCAAAATTGATCCCTATTCCAGCAAGATGATTTATAATTCCTTGAAATACATTCAAGTGATATGATAAAGGAGTCCCATCTCGGTACTTCAAATTCATCATTTGCTTTATCATAAATAACTTTTTATTCCCTATCTTTCGAACATACAATTGCTCAAAATTTTCCCACAACTCACGTGCCTTTGTCTCACCACTGATATGGTTCAAAACATTATCATCCATCCACTGCGTAATAAATCCACAAACATGTCGATGCAATATAGCCCATTCTGAGTCTGACTTATTTTCGGGCTTCTCTTTAGTGAATATCGGTAGATAATAATCCTTCGTATAAAGAAGGTCTTCCATCTTGCCTTTCCAGACATGGTAAACATTCTACTTGTATTAGCCTCCATCATTCAAACAAGTCCAAAAACAATAATAATAGCCAAAGCTCTGATACCAATTTAATGGAAAGATGACTAACAACAGAAACACAACAATGCGGAATTACAATATGTTATCAATACTTTTCCAACTTGAATGAATCTTTGAGGAAACCATCAAATAGAGCAATCACCAAATACATTAATGTAATTATGAATAGAAAATGACAGCCACACACAAAGCACAACGCACAATAATTTTATGTGGAAAACCCTCTTAATGTGAGAGTAAAAACTATAAAGGCCGTAGTCTGCTTAAATCTTCCACTATATCAAAATAATAGGCAATACAATAGTTCTTCCCTAGAAAATATTAGATGAATACACAATCAACATCACACTCTTGGAAATCTCCTTCAAAAAGTATAGAATCAAAGAGAAAACACAAAAGATGAGAAATACCCAAAATTTTCCCCTTTACACGAAATGACATTCTGATCCTCCAAACGCTGATCCCTCCAATCAAAACAAGGAACAACATGTCTAGAAGCTTCTATTCTAAATTCATGGCATTCCAACAATTTGATTCATAATCGATATCTAGCTCATTCCCGGAACGGTTCTCCTCTTTATCAATCTCCTCCTCAAACTTATCCACTTCATTCTTATTTTCACTTTCAAATCTTTTACTCTCTTCTTCAATAACCCAATCTTGTGTCCTATGATCTATCAATCTTGTTTTCTATGATTTATCTATTTAAGCTCACCATTACCATTCAAAATTAACACATAGTCATATGTCATTCCGCATTTGTTCCTTCCTATAGCTTAAGTCGGTCACTCCATTTGCCAAGTTTTCCGTCTAAGTGACATGCTACATCCTAACATAGTTGATCCACCAACATCTCTCGCATCACCATAGCTATCAACCTCTCCACATAAAGTGATTTCATCATTCTCCTCAGAGAGAATATCAAGCCCAAAGCCACTCTCCTCTTCTTCAAGAAAAATACCCTCAGTTTCCTTAAGCATACAATTGATGTTTTGCCTAAAGGGCATTTTATCAAACACATAGGGAGCGCTTCTAACATGAGTTTCCTCAATGTTCTCACATACTAGCACTCATTCCTCCTCATTCATACATGAATTCAAATTCTCATTGACAATTCATTAACCACAAACTCACAATGAGAATTTAAAGCATCATCAACACCACAAACATCCAACTTCTTACTAGTAATTTGGTTACCTATAATTTCAACATGAGAAATTAAAATTTAGGGTTTACCTCTTGAATGTGCAATAGAGGAGAGATTTGTGATGACTCTTTAGGAGGCAACATTGAGTCTATTTCATTTATTCTTTGGTGACCTCTAAAAACTTCTTGGATGTACCTTTCGATGATGCTGTTGAGATCTCTTCCCAATTTTTCATGGGTTCCCTCCTTTATTCTTCCCAACGCCTCCGCTATTCGTTCTCCAAATAGTGATGGAATCAAGTGCTCGAAGAAGTCTCGTATTAGGAGACGATCAAGGCTCTGATACCAACTAATATAGATTGGGTTTCGAGTGATAGTTTTCATTCACAAACTATCAAAGATATTCTCAAACTAAACTTGAAGGAGTCGTGAAACCCCAAAATTTATGAGCTAAACCTGTAGGAATTAAAAATCATCATTGTTAAGAGTGATGAACCCCAAAAACTCTCAAACAGATAATTTTGTATTGATTGATAAAAAGTTAATCTCATTATAAGAAATATGAATTTATATGATCTTTTAACATAAAGACAAAATTACATAAAAGCCTAATACATTAATAATTAAAGAGATAGTGTTAAGGGGTAAAATGAGATAATAAGTGTAAGGGGTGACAAACTTGTAAATAAGTCGGGGGTAGGAATTGCAAATAAGGGTGACAAACTTGTAATTAGGAGGAAGCTAGAGAAGGGTAAAGCTGATTTGCAATGGCCTTCTAAAAAGTCCACACAACGTGAGAGCTTCATTTCGAAAGAATTAGTGACTTTTTTAAAGTCCACACGACGTGTGGGGGTTTCACTCGACATGTGGGTTTTATTCTGAGAATAAGCTGGTGGATTTTAAAGTCACGATGTGTGGATTTTCCACACAGCGTGCGACTTCTATTTTTCACATGAATTGTCTTCTTTTCCTATTGGTGTGTCATACCTTTAGCTCGGTTTCGCCCATCACTCCTTTCCACACATTTGATCGATTTGATGCCCTTATCACATTTTGTAATAGATATAACATCTATTTTTCTTATCACCTTTCATTATAATTTATTTTATGGTTAATTTAGACATCAAAATGCAGACATCGGCTCACCGGCCATACCCTATTATATTGTAGGTCAAGATACAAAGGGATATCATCTAGTGGTTGATATGAAATCTCTATGCAACTCATTTCCTTGACATCAATAACAAAACTTGGTGATTTAATGTTGGGTTAATTAAAATTGTTGGGAGATTTTGAGCACACAACAAGTGTTTTCCTAACTTTTTTTTATTAATTTTATTTTCAACCAACAATCTACATGATCAAGATTGCAGTATGCTGTTTCTAGATTATCTACCTTCCCTTGATAATTCAAAGAACTTATGCATAAATAAATAAATATTACTTCAATCTTTTCACTAATCATATATAAACTAATTAATTAATCCATAACATCAAATTAAGGTTTAGTGCCTTACAAGTTATTCGAAAACTTCTCCATTGTTTTTTTAACACTTGGAATTAAGATAGAGCACAGGAGACAAGATTCAGATTGAATTTGTTATGATTATATACAATGTGGCTATTAATTACTTAGCTTAACAACTTGTATTATTAATTAATCTATGTATAAACCAAATTAAATATTAATTAGGGATAAGGATATCAAAATTATGTAAATAAAGGGTCCACATTGAACTATATTAACCTAAGCTTAGAAACATAAGTCAAACACCAAAAAATTGGATTATGAACTACCCCAATTTCTGTATTTGACAAAAGTCATAGTTCTTATTTTTTTAATTAAAATTTTGACATGGAAGTCTACCATGTAAGCTGACAGATTTCATTAATTAAAACGAAATTAAACTTGTCACACATTATCCAAAAAAAATTCATATGGTACGTGCTTAATTAGGTTCTTTTCTGCAAATGGAATTGTGCATGAATCGAGCAATTTTTGAAATTTGTACATAATTATATATATACGTGTCTCATATATTGTAATGGTACGTATTGATTTTAATTAAAAGTATATTGTCCGTGTCAAATGAAACATAATCTTTTTTTTTGAGCATGCTGTTTTTATGAGATGTGCACGCATTTATCTGAGAATAATATTTAATATTTATGCTTAGTTAATTAATTGAGGTTAATTAATGAATAATTGTGGTTAAATATCACCCTGTATATTGTAGATATAGTTGGGTTTCACGCGTCTACATATATGGTTTAACCAATCTTTCTTTATTTCCGATGTGAGATTCAGACCTTTACGGTTATTTCTTGCTTAGACTTTCCATCCCGATGCTACATCCTCATGACTGGGTCGTTACGGAACAAAGAAAATCTGCTACTTTTCAGCAGATGTAGTAATGAATAATGTCAGTTGAATAATGAAGCTTTTATTATTATTAATTTTCCTTAAACACGTCATTAATTAGGAGATGATTAGTAGAACTTAGAAGATAAGTAGATTTAGCATTAACTAATGACTCTTGTCCTTTGATGATGAGTCTAACTCATGTAAAGCATACTCGAAGGAAAACAAAGAGGTTTCTTCATAATTTATTTTTGCTTACTAGTACGATCGTTGTCTTAATGAAAAAGTAAAACCTATATATATATATATATGTTTCAAAATAAAATTAATTACGTATCATACAAAATAGTACCGATATATACGTGTTCTCGTTCTAGACTATCAAGGATGTTAAGATAAAAGGAAGTCATCAAATTAAACTAAATAGAGATATTGCCCATCTTCAGAGACACATAGAAGAATAGGAAAACATCTGAGTCCATTCATGTTAGAACCCGCCAATACCACCTAGGATAAAGGAAACCAAAATCAGGTATAACACAAATTACCTAAAATGCACCAAATATCTTCCGATGAATCTAAGGATAACAACATCTTACGAATCTACCTCTGGACATCCTATAAATATGAGCTAAACATTATAATCAAAGTACATACATACATCCATTGTAATCATTAATCTGGCTAATTATATGTTGACTATGTCCAAAGGTATCTGTGTATTTCAAAATTGCCCCCTTAGTGTTAGTCCCGAGTTCAGAGAAGCTGTTAGTGAAATTTCATGGCCTAAAGAGATGACCTATTAGTAGTGTCCCACTATTTTATCTTGGCTTAATACACAAATAACTCCTTGAATTTATTCAAATATTGCAACTGGCCCCTCCAACTTTCAATTGTAACAACTTAAACTTGTCTAATTGTAAAACATAATCCCAAATTAAGATTTTTTTTACTCCGTACTTGAAGCAACCGTAGAAACGTTTCCCCATATTCGTATCACGCCAAAGATTTGATTATCACACTCCACGAGCGTTGCAGCTTTTGTATTTCACGTGTTTCTTCAATTACAGTCCATGTCAGCAATTTGAGGTTATGTTTTACGATTGGACAAGTTTGGGGGCTCATGTTTTATAATTGGACAAATTTGGGGGGTAAGTTATTACAATTGAAAGTTTGGAGGGCAGTTGCAATATTTGAACAAGTTCAGAGGATTATTTGTGTATTAGGCCTTTTATCTTTAGTTTTGTGTTGTTTTGTTTGTTTTTCATGGCTCGTTGTTAAGCCCTTTGTCTATCACAACGTATAATGTGTAGGCACATATTGATTAAGATTTGATTTAAGGGTTTTAAATTGTTTAAATTATTTCAAATTTAAATATATATAATAAATTTTCCTTTTCCTTTTACCTCTTTAATTTTTTTTTTTGTATTATATAGAAAATAAACCAGTTGGACGAATATGGTGTTATTCCACATTTCAGGAATAGGTCAAATTACAGAAGAAAAACGAGAGAAGAGAGTAAAATCTTCAAAATTGCACATAGTACTATTTCTGCTGTCAAGTTTCTATCTTCAAATATAGTGATGTGATATTTTTTCTTCCAGTTTCATTCCAGATTTCGCCTCTAAGAAATTATATTTGTGTCATCCAATTCACTAGAAAGCAGAAATTTGTTGTACTTTCTTCAACCATCCCACCCATCCTGCATATTGGGAAAAAAAATTAAACTTTATTTTATCCGATAAAGGGTAAGACTATCTATTAACCGTTAAAATAAACTTTAAATATTCATATCGATACGATTGAATCTGTGTAATAATGCTTTGACGATATTGAAAACTCTTTCTATCTCTGAAGTAAAACAGGTATGACAACCCTGATGCCTCAGTTAGTAGTATTTGACTTATTTACTTTTAATTTTAACAAGTTGGATTTAGGATAAATATACATATATACTTTGACAATGAAGTTATATTCTATTAATAAGGAGGCTGATGCGGACATCCTAACTGGGATCAACAATCACACGCGCCTTGGCGGATCTCCTCTCGGCGTTCCTCCCGAGGTTGTATCTAGGAGGGCGGATCCCCTTAACACGTGAGCGGGGCGGATCTAGGTGTACGCCATGAGGCGTACCAACAACTACACTGGGCGGATCTCAAGTTTACTTCCTGCCGAAGGAATTCACCAACAACTCTGACGCTCCGTACCTGCACCTCTGTACCTGTTGTCTGGGCGCATTACCTATCTTACCCTCTTATTATTAACTGTATTGTAACCCTAGTAGGGGTAGTCCCTGTCCTTTGCTTATCTTTTAGAGGTTGTATTTAAACCCTCATTTTGTAAGGATATGGCAACTTTTATCACTCAACTATCATTTCTCTTGAGATTAAGGTTTATACCTTTGTTTATCGGGATTCACTCATTCTAGTCTAGCTAGAGAAGAAGATCTTTGTTGGTTTACGATTAAAACCTCCATTTATCGCTTTCAATCTGTATCAGTTGGTATCAGAGCCAATCGTTTCCTGACCCGAAACTTCTTTTGGCAATGGTTCAACCCCGACAACCACAAGATTCCATGGAAACCAGTGACCGGAGATATGAGGAGCTGAGAGAGCACCTCGCGGAACAAATCCAGGCCAGCCTTGAGCGGCAGAAACAAAACGACCAACGATTCTAGGAGCTAACCGCTTCCCTGGAAAACCTCAGATTGGAGATCCGTGCAGTGGTCAGGCCAGCCGCCGGGGAGTCCGACCAGAGGAGGGAAGGAGTCCTTGAACCACGACCCTAAAGGCAACCCACGCCACCTCGACTGCCATTGACAAATGTCCAACTTCCACAAATGGGTCCTAGGGATCCTGAGGTAAGAAGACCCAACTTTGTCCTTGTGCATAACGCTGATAGCGATAGTGATGATTTTGAGGATCTTGGGAATAATGGTGCCTTTAGAAATATGAGGGATGTTGGTCTGATTGATAACAGGCGTGTGGGTATGGCTAGGGCAGAACCAGACCTAGGAAACTTTGATAGAGATGACGCCTTTAAGCTAAAAATAGATTTACCATCTTTTGGTGGCGAGCTGGATATAGAGGGATTCTTAGATTGGTTATCGGAAGTTGAACGTTTCTTTGAGTATGCTGGGATTCCTGATGAGAGGAAAGTAAGGCTGGTGGCGTATCGCCTGAAGGGTGGCGCATCAGTTTGGTGGGATCAGATGAGGGAAGAAAGAAGAAGAGGGGGCAGAGATCCGATTAGATCTTGGCTACGGATGAAGGCGATGCTGAGGGAGCGGTTCTTACCGCCGGACTACGAACAGTATATTTACAGCTCCTACAGAGGATGCTCTCAAGGGACCCGAAGTGTCCATGAGTATACTTCTGAGTTCTTAAGGCTTTCGGCGAGAGCCAACCTGTCTGAAACTGAAAGCCAAAAGACCTCTAGGTATCTAGAAGGGTTGAGATACAATATCCAGGATCATATTGGCACACAGATGGTGGTTAGAGTACAAGATGCTAGGAATTTAGCCCTCAAGGCTGAGTCCCAATTGATCGGGAGATCCAGGAGATCCGCCACTACTGAGTATATGCCTGGAGGAAGAGATAACGTGAAGTCTTACGACAAAGGCAAGCAGGTGGCGAGTGCCAGTGGGGCCAAGGTTAACAGTGTGGGAAAGGGATCCGTTGGAGATACTAGACCATACAAAGAAGCACCTATACCACCCAAGAGCAACAATCCGTATGCAAGGCCAGCACCTTTCAAATGTTTTTGGTGCAATGAGCCAGGACATAGATCCAATGAGTGTCCTAGAAGGAAGAGCGCCAACATGGTGGAGAGGTACGAAGATGACTATGACGACAAGGATGAAGTATTTTGTGAACCCTTGGGAGAAGATGATGAGGTGGCGGGTGAAGAGAGGTACGCCATTCATGTGGTACGGAGTTTGTTAGTCTCCAGCCGGATAGAGGGCGATCAAAGGCACCGACTATTCAGAACCCGCTGTCTTGTGAAAGGGGGGGCGATGTAATGTGATAATAGATAGTGGGAGCCAAGAGAACATTGTGAGTAGCAGCGCCGTTCAGAAATTCGGGTTGTTGGTAGAGGCGCACCCTGATCCCTACAGGGTGGGATGGATCAAGAACGTGGGCGGGTTGAGGGTGACCTAGAGATGCAAGGTACCGATTGAGATTGGTAACTATCATGATGAAGTCTGTTGTGATGTGGTCGATATGGACGCATGCCACCTATTGTTGGGCCGACCCTGGCAGTTTGATAACAACGCCACCCACGCCGGAAGAGAGAACACTTACAGATTTGTGAAGAATGGGGTGAAGTTTGTCCTTACACCAATGGTGAGAGAGCCAAAGGCCGACGAGAAGTCTACCTTGGTAGTCTGTCCTACACACAAATCGTTTGTCAGCGAATGTGAAGAGAGCCAAATGGTATACGTGGTAATAGTTAAGGCGAATCACGAATCCGCCCAAAGGGACGAAAGGGAAATGCCGAGTGAAGTGACCCGCCTACTTGGCGAGTATCAAGATTTGTTCCCCGACGAACTGCCGAGTGGGTTACCACCTTTGAGGGACATCCAACATCATATCGATCTTGTGCCCGGGGCTAGTTTACCAAGCCTCCCACATTATCGAATGAGCCCAAAGGAGAATGATGTCATGAGACAAAAAGTGGAGGAACTCATCGAGATGGGATACGTTAGGGAGAGTATGAGTCCTTGCGCTGTTCCAGCTTTACTTACACCGAAGAAGGATGGGTCTTGGCGGATGTGTGTTGACAGTAGGGCTATTAACAATATCACCATCAAGTATAAGTTCCCAATTCCAAGGTTGGATGACATGTTGGACCAACTTGGCGGATCTCGAGTCTTCTCCAAGATTGATCTCAGGAGTGGGTATCATCAGATACGAATCCGATCTGGGGATGAGTGGAAGACTGCCTTCAAGACAAGAGATGGATTGTATGAATGGTTAGTTATGCCCTTTGGGATGACCAACGCCCCTAGTACTTTTATGAGACTGATGAATCAGGTGCTTCGCCCAGTAATTGGGAAGTTCGTAGTTGTGTATTTCGACGACATTTTGATCCACAGCCAGACCTTGGCGGAACATGAAGAGCACTTGCAGACCGTGTTTGACCTGTTAAGGAAACACCGACTATACGTCAACACCAAGAAGTGTGACTTTGTCATGGAGAGCTTAGTTTTCCTTGGATTCGTGGTCAGTGGGAATGGAATCCAAGTTGATGGGGAGAAGGTAAGAGCCATCCGAGAATGGCCTACCCCAAGGAACGTGGGGGATATCAGGAGTTTTCATGGGCTAGCAACGTTCTATCGCCGATTCATTAAGAACTTCAGTTCCATAGTGGCCCCGTTGACAGAATGTTTGAAGAAAGGAAAGGGGTTCGAGTGGGCGGACGCCCAAGAAGAGAGCTTCGCCTTGATCAAGGAAAAGCTGAGTACAGCGCCAGTGCTGGCGTATCCCGATTTTGACAAATTGTTTGAAGTTGAGTGTGATGCCAGTGGAATTGGGATTGGTGGTGTCTTGATGCAAGAAAAGAGGCCCATTGCCTACTTCAGTGAGAAGCTCTGTGAGGCACGGCAAAGGTGGGCAACGTATGATCAAGAGTTTTATGCTGTAGTGAGGGCATTGAAAGTATGGGAACATTACTTGGTGGGAAAAGAGTTCATCCTCTACACTGACCATCAAGCTCTCAAATACTTGGGAAGTCAGAAGCAACTTCGAAGCGCCATGCACGCCCGGTGGTCCGCCTTCATAGATAAGTTCCCCTATAAGCTTATCCATAAGGCGGAAAAACAGAACATAGTGGCGGACGCTTTGAGTCGGAGGATTGCACTAATAAAAACAGTCAACCTGGAGACCGATTGTTTCGAACACATCAGAGGAGAGTACCTGGCGGATCCTGACTTTGGAAGTATCTGGGAGAAGTGCCAGCGCCAACCTGGGGATGGGGCGTATCACTTAATGGATGAGTATCTAATGAGGGGCAACCAACTTTGTTTACCCTGCACTTCTATCCGCGAGAAGGTGGTCCGAGATCTACATGGCGGATCCCTGGGGGGGCATTTTGGGCGAGACAAGACATATGCAGCAGTGAGTTCCCGTTATTTCTGGCCCAAAATGAGAAGAGATGTGGCGTACCTGGTAGAACGATGCTATATCTGCCAGACCGCCAAGGGACACGCTACAAATGCTGGCTTACAGCTGCCCTTGCCTGTACCAGAAACCATATGGGAGGATCTGTCCATGGATTTTGTCCTAGGGTTACCCAGAACTCAGAGAGGCATGGATTCCATCTTTGTGGTTGTTGACCGGTTTTCGAAAATGGCACACTTCATACCATGCCGTAAGACTAACGACGCCTCAGCGACTGCCAAGCTATTCTTCAAAGAGGTTGTCAGATTACATGGTGTACCAAAGAGCATTGTCTCAGACCGTGACACAAAGTTCCTGAGTCACTTCTGGCGGACCTTGTGGGCTCTTTTTGATACTTCTCTGAAGTTTAGTACCACCGCCCACCCTCAGACAGACGGACAGACAGAAGTGGTCAATCGGACTCTGGGAAACTTACTGCGCAGCAAATGTAAGGATAAGCCCAGGATGTGGGATGTGGTTTTAGCACAAGCTGAGTTCGCCTACAATGGATCTGTACACTCGGGAACTGAGAAGTCACCCTTTGAGGTGGTATACACTAAGACCCTGAATCACGTCCTTGATATAGCCCATCTTCCCAAAGGAAACGTGACTGCAAATCAGCTAGCCAAAGACTATATCCAGATGCACCAAGAGGTGAAGGAGACTCTTGAGGAGAGAAACCAGAAACTAAAGGCTAAGGCGGATGAGCACCGCAGGGACCTACAGTTCGAAGTGGGAGATGAGGTTATGGTTCACTTGGGAAAAGAGAGGCTCGCCAACGCCACAAGCAGCAAGCTTCGACCGAGAAAGTATGGGCCATATAAGATCACCAAGAAGGTCAATGCCAATGCCTATCACATAGCTTTGCCAAACTGGCTTGGTAAAGTCTCACCGGCGTTCAATGTTCGTGACCTTAGCCCGTGGAAGTCAGATGGCCCTTTGGAGAACAACACAGACCAGCCAGTACCGAATTCTTTTAAAGAAGGAGAGAATGATGCGGACATCCTAACTGGGATCAACAATCACACGCGCCTTGGCGGATCTCCTCTCGGCGTTCCTCCCGAGGTTGTATCTAGGAGGGCGGATCCCCTTAACACGCGAGCGGGACGGATCTAGGTGTACGCCATGAGGCGTACCAACAACTACACTGGGCGGATCTCAAGTTTACTTCCTGCCGAAGGAATTCACCAACAACCTCTGACGCTCCGTACCTGCACCTCTGTACCTGTTGTCTGGGCGCATTACCTATCTTACCCTCTTATTATTAACTGTATTGTAACCCTAGTAGGGGTAGTCCCTGTCCTTTGCTTATCTTTTAGAGGTTGTATTTAAACCCTCATTTTGTAAGGATATGGCAACTTTTATCACTCAACTATCATTTCTCTTGAGATTAAGGTTTATACCTTTGTTTATCGGGATTCACTCCTTCTAGTCTAGCTAGAGAAGAAGATCTTTGTTGGTTTACGATTAAAACCTCCATTTATCGCTTTCAATCTGTATCAGAGGCATGAGCAAATCCGGTAGTCAGCAAATAGGGTAAATAATTATAAGATGTACCTGTGTTTTTACTTCACACACTAGTATGTCCATCATGTTATTATAAAGTTTTTAAGTTTTATCTTTATTGACTCTTTAATCCATTCATTTATTTTTTTATATAAAGATACATAATTACCCCTAGTTATCTCAATAAAAAGCTTATCTTTTATATTCAAATTTAATCAAAATAGTTTTAATAAAGTTTTTATTGTATATATATACTAAAAAAATATAGTATTTACTTTCTTAACTTTTTATTATCATTTTTATTTATTCTATATAATATATTTAAACTAACATTACATATTATTATGATTTTTTTTATAATTTTTCAAAACACTGTATTTTTTTATTCATTTTATCTATAAAATCTATTAGGGGTCCATGACCACTGAACCTACCCATTTTATATGGTTATACTTTTTAAATACATATATAATTATACTTTTTTGTTAAAAATATAATTATACTCTTAGTTTGGTAATTTTAAAATATATTTTGCTCATTTTTTTAATGAATAAATTTTACGTTAGTAAATTAAAATTCTATAATTATATAAAAATTAATAAATAAATTACTTAAAATTAGAGAAATTAGGATTATGTTGAGAAAAAAAATATAAAATTGAAAATATGGATGCTTTATCATTAAAACATAGAGTAAACGGTAATATTGAGATTTTAAATCTAGTTTGACCATTAATTTAAATATAAGGACTAAATAGTTGATGAAATAAAAACTAAATGACTATATAAATACTTCCAAAAACATAGAGATTGAATAGTGTGTTAGGTAAAAATATATGGATCTTATAATTATTTACCCCGACAAATATATATATATATATATTCACCCAAACTTGCTTGGAGTACATATGTTGGCTTCGGATTGACTGGTAGACATATTTTAGATAGTTAGTAATATACATGGATTGAGATTTCTTAATTCTAATTGCGAATTTGAAGTCCTAATCCAACGAGAATTCATAATACATCTCATTTGTTCCATGTATCCTAAAAGTGTTTTGCAATATAGCCGGATTTAAGATAAAGACACGTATATTTTAATATAATTCGTATAATATCACATATATTCTATAATTTCAAATTATTATTTTTTTTATCAAATTAATCTAAATATGATACGTGTTGATATATAATAAATGGCTTTTTAACACATATTTGAATTAATTTAACTAAATTCATTAAGTTAAAGGATGGAATAGATATTTAAAATTAATCACTAAGCAATGACATTGTGGCCATCAATTCAAAAAAAGAGTTTGTGGGTTAATCCCAAAATCTCTAAAATTGGCAAAATTCTCAAATTTATTAAAAAAAAAAAAAGAAATTAATACTTAAAATTAATTTCAAATAAATTAACCCTGATTGCAAAGCTAAATTTACTCTTTATATTAAAAATAATAATTATGGCAATCAAATTGTGTAAAATGGATTGTTTTTATAAATTTTATTTGTGGTATTCTAATTAAGAAGTTTTAGTTGTTAAAATTAGCAAGTATGTATAAATTAAAAAAAAAAATACAGAGAGACACGTACGTAAACGTAGTGATGACGAAATGGATGATGGAATGGTTGAGTAAGAGTGCAATCAGGAGCAGTGGGGTTGTGTAGGAATATGGGAAGAAATTTATTTCTTTTTCCTATTTACTAAAATAATAATTACATTTTGATAATATAACTATCATTCTTTTTTATGAAACCACAAAATAACTTAACAACCCATATTTTAGTTCCAATATCCCTCTCACAACCCTATGGTGGACCCCAAAATCTCCACTCTCCCTTCATATATGTACATATTTTTCTATTTAAATTTTCTATATAAATATTACCTTTTAGACCTTATATATGTATACTTTTAAGTTAAATAATCACTTGAAATGTTATCAGCAACTTTAAAATCAAAAGGTAATTAATGATTCTTTTGAATCCTAAAATAACTCTTCTTTTAGTAAATAAACTATAAATTATAACAACTTCTATTGTACATATCAATTTATGAAATACAATTGGTTTTAAATATCTACAAGTAGGTCGAGCGTATTATATCAGGAGTATAATATAATTTCTCGTGGAAATTGATATACATATTTGGAAAATAATTGGTATTAAGAATGAAAGATATAGAAATCATCATTTTATATTATTTGCATTCATTAAAAATAATAGGTATAAATGTGTGCCAACTTGTTAGTGATATAGTTCATATTATAAAAAAAATTTGTTATACAAAATTCAAGTTTCAATTAAAAAATTTACATACATAAATAAATATATTACAGATATTACTATTTGTTGTTACCGTTGGAAAAGGTCGTGTTTCCAAAAAGAAGAAATTTACTACTTTTTATATATAAAATGCGAACAAAAGATTTTTAATCTAATATCTAAAACTCTTCATTTTAAAGTAAAAAGACAAACATAAACAGAAAAATGAATAAACAAACATCCCCTATAATAGAAAATGATATTTATTTATTTTATCTACAGATTATGGTAGAACTTTTGTAAGGACACGCTTTTAAGGGTAATACTGAGTTGGAACGTCTAAGTAAGGAATGTTTATAAAAGATACTATAAGAACCTGAATAAATTGAATAATACATTGAAAATGAAGAAGGAATGATTGAGTTATATTAATAATAGTACATTGCAATCAAGGTTGGCGCTAGTCGGGTATACAAGGCACTCGGGGATTAATTGAGAATTAATTGGATATTTTTATTTCATCTTTTAATTAAAATTTATTATATAAATGTCATTAAAAGATATATTGTACTATCTAAAAATAATAATATAAAATGATTTAATATAGAAAAAATTTATATTTGTAGCATATATCATGAAAACAAAGTCTTAAGCTATATCATGAAAACAAGTAGAAAACACAATTAAATAAAAATATCTGAAAATAATAAATACAATTCACCAATGTGACAATATTTAAAAAATAAATTATAATAAAACAAATAATAATAATAATAATAATAATAATAATAATAGTACTAATAGTAAAAGTTTTTTAATCCAATCAACAACTAGGCTGATCTCATGTTGTTTAGACGGAGTTCAGATGACTAAAAATCGCCCGGAGAGTCAAAAAATGTCCAGATGAAATAATCGGAGAAATCGGGGTGAAATCTCCATTTCAAACGTTAATGCAGTTTAAATGGCATTTTTTTTAACACTAGGCTTTTACATATAGACACATTTTAAAACCGTGAATTTGAGACAATGGGAGACATTATTTAGTGTTGCAATGATGGAACAGATTGTTATATAGCTTTTCTTTATCATTTTAAACATTGAGATATATATTTTATATATAAATAAAAGTGTAAATATAATATGTTACATATAGTAAATTAATAATCATTAAATAATAGGGAGCCAAAGATGAGGACTTTATATAAAGGTGGGTACGAAGCTTTTGAGTCTTTACAAGTAGTGTTGGTGAGACTTTTTTCCTTTTTTTTTTTTTCTTTGTTTTGCTCCGTCGGTGGAATATCGTCAAAACTATAGTGGTATCTAGCGTTTTAATGCGATATGGGCAGGCAACCTTGCTGCGATAAACTTGGCGTGAAAAAAGGTCCATGGACGGCCGATGAAGACAAGAAACTCATCAATTTCATTCTCACTAATGGCCAGTGCTGTTGGAGAGCTGTTCCTAAACTCGCCGGACTCCGTCGCTGCGGCAAAAGTTGCCGTCTTCGCTGGACTAATTATCTTCGCCCTGACTTGAAAAGAGGCCTTCTTACTGATTCTGAAGAACAATTGGTTATTGATCTTCATGCCCATCTTGGCAATAGGTATTTACCCTAATTTCATTCATCAATTTCACGGTTTTAAAACGCGTCCTCATATACTATTAATATAATCTGATCGCTCTCCTCGTTAATTAATGTGATTGATTTGTCTTGTTAATCATACACTAAAAGCATATTATTATTTTGGGTTTGGTGTGTGGTGGCTTCACGAGGAAAATATGTGACTAAGAAAAAGGCTGTTTAAGTTTTGTTTTGTATTGGAAAAAGACGAATGCATTTTGGAATTAAGTGTTGTTAACTTTTGTTTTGTATTGAAAAAAAATATATATAATTAAAGGTGATTTGAAGCATATTTATTTTTCTATATGATTTGCAGCTTTTCATATTAAAGTTAATATATAAAGGTTTATATGATTTTGGCATGCCATAAAAATTGTCAACAACTAATGCCAACCAAAGTTTTGAAAGTTGGTACCAATTTCAATAATATGTTGACATGCCATCCTAGCTAATATTGTTTTTTTTTTCTCATTAATTTAATTTAACTGTTTTAAAGATAGAAGAATTATTATTTTTATAATGTAAAATTATTTTTCAAATCTCTTAAAGATAGTAAACTTATTATTTATATCCTTTCAAATTGAAATTTTCTCAAATTAATTATGTTTAATACATTACTTCAAAAAAATTATGTTTAATACATCTTAACCATTAATCATAAAATCAATAGTTGAGATATAATTATTCAATAAATAAATAAATAATTTAGTGATTAATGATTGTCATGACAATATAACCAACTTAAGAGGATATCAATTCTTTTTTAATACTTCAATTCTTCATTTTAGACTTTTGTTTAGGTCTTTTTCATATCATTTTTTAGTTCCAAAAAGCATTACGAAACTCTTGATTATTTTGATTTTGATGTATTGATTTTTGATTTTTTTTTCAACACATTATATTTTTGATCAATTATTTTTTAATATATTAAGTCTTTGTTTGTCAAATAGGTTAGCAAAGCACATCCAATTTTTAAAGCACTACATATTTTATATGTGTATGTTATTATATTTTTTAAAATTTGAAATAAAGTTTCTCGATGGACATACCACATATATAAAGAAATTGTGTTTGAGTTATTGCAAATGTAAATTTGAATCATATGAAATGAATAACAATTCAATAATCGAGTTTTATATTTAAAACATGCTTGTCTAGTAGTCATGATGAGTTTAATGGGACAAAAAAAAAAAACAATCGAAAGTTTAATATATTGAAATGAAAAATCAGAGATTCAATCTACTAAAATCGTAATAACGGGTTCCAAAATGTTTTCTTTTTCTTTTTTCTTTTCCCATCATTTTAATTTGTACTATTTTTTATTATTCTCACATTTTCTTATACTTTTTCTTGAACTTTTTGATTGAATAATTATTGAAATTAAATTATTTTTTTTACAGGTGGTCAAAAATTGCAGCTAGGTTGCCAGGAAGAACAGACAATGAGATAAAGAATCACTGGAACACCCACATCAAGAAAAAGCTTCTGAAAATGGGAATTGATCCAGTAACTCATGAACCCTTCCAAAAAGAATCTAAGTCCGACGAAACCTCTTCATCACATACAGATGTTTTGCCTGAATCTATCTGCAATAACACTAACAACGAAGAAAATAAGGTTAATAATTCCGAGGAAAACTCAAACTCAAACTCAAATTCAAGCTCGACACAAGATCAAAACTGTTACAGCGATGATCAATCATTATTATTGGACAACATTTGCAACGACGAAATATTATTGAATTGCTTATGGATGGATGATCAGCCTCCTCTAGTTGATGCAATGTCATTCAACAACAATCCTGATCCTCCTACAATCGAAAACATCATTAATGTCGACGCAGGTTGTCCTTATCCATCCTGGGAAGATAATTGCAGTTGGTTATTGGATTGTCAAGACTTCGGTGTTCATGATTTTGGCTTTGATTGCTTCGAAAACACCGAATTCAAGGCCATGAACTCATTAGATATCCAAGACAAGGACTAAACATTAATTATTTCAAATTCAATCATTTTGACAAAATGGACATAAAGATACATAAAATCAAAGGTTAATGTCTTGTCTGTCTGGTATAGCTGAAGTTAGGTTCTTTTAAGTGTTATTGAGATAATATTATTATCTTAATTAATCTTTTTATGCTTGAGGAATTATTGTGGTTGGTGTTTAATTAAGGGATTAAGCCTGTCTTAATTTAGATCAGGTTTTTTTCTCACCAACCCAAGTCAAAAAAATCATTAATTAAAAAGTGGCATCATTGTAATTATATATATATTCTTTCTGCTTTTTACGAATGTTGTAATCTTTCTGTAAGAGATAGGGACACTTGGGAGCATTTGTCAATATGAAATGCTATTAGCTAGTGGTGGGATTCCAGAATTTTATATTATTTGTATATATTTGTATCATAATTCAAATAAAAAGTGGACACTATTATTTGTTTTTGATTTTATAGGAAAGGATAATATTTTATATATTCTGAAATTTATAATTTAACATTAGACCATAGGTTGTTATTATTTAAAAATAGAGCTAATTTAATGTACATATTGTCATTTAGTAATGTAGACCGAATTTGTGATTAAATTTTATGTACAAGAAAGAGATGTATTTTACAGAAAGAATAATCTAACTTGTTCTCAGATAAAGCAATAGTCAAATTCAATGTGTTTAATCCGTGCATGGAACATTGGATTGGCCATCCCACGTGGATAGTCCTAATATTGTCACACCGTAGTTGGACTGGAATGGAATGGGCATGGGATAACAAAGTTTAGTAAGCAATGAGGAAAACCACACAAATTATGTAGTGACATTAGAAACGTAGAAACTGCTTTGTACTCACTCTTAGTGGATGAGAGAGAAATAGTTGGTAATTTGCATGTCTACTATGAGAAAAGATTAAGACAATAAAGACACAAAATAGGAATCAATGGTAAAGATTAAATTTGACCCTAACATTTTTTAAAAAGTGTAGATTTGGTTCTAATATATGAAATGATACAAATTTAATCCTAACATTTTCAAATAGGATCAATTTTAATTAGTCCAATAGAACAGGTGACTGATCCCCTCCATTCTCCATACCAACCAACATCCCTTGCCTCCTTTAATTCTAAACGTATAACTTCCATTTGTGAAGCATGCTTAGCTCGAAAGATGTTCATAGATTCTTGAACAGATTCGATATTGTAAATTAATTGCTTCGTTAAACTATCCATAAAAGTTCGCTACTCAGGATCCAATGAGCTAGGCAGACATCAATTCTTTGCTCCAAAGCTAAAATAACGAATAATGGTGATATTGGATGATTACTAGAATAAACCAAGCCACGATTTGGTGCGGCTGATGAACTTGGCCTATCTTCAGCTCTTTGGTTGGGCTGAATCACATGTTGAACTACATAGTAAACTATAGGTTGAAACATAGCTTGAACTACAGGGCGAATGACTGAACTGTGAACATGAACCATTTTAACGAAGTAGTGTCCACGTTCATTGCACCAAATAATGTCTTCGTTTATGTATTTCGTCTCATGATCGCTTCCGATGTCCTGAGGCGACAACAAACAGTCAAAAAGGGATCGGAAGGTACTGGTAAGTACAAAACAATCTTGAAGCTCTCTGGTGCTTCTCAGATGCTTAAGTCAGTAAGGTACTAGTAAGTACAAAACGATCTTGAAAGTAGTTAGATAAGAGAGAGAACATTCATAAAGGTTACGTACTTGAGGCTCTGAAATCAAGACTATTTATAAATAATTTACTTACATAAAGTTTGTGTATCTTGACACATGTCAACTTTTGATTTGGTTTCAGACTCTATCTTTTCATTCCATACTAAATGAGAGTTGGGGAGCGTGCCTTTGGGTTCCAAGACGACTATTGGTCCACGTGTCAGGCAGCTTCCAAAGAGACTTTCTTCATCATTAAGCATTCGTATAACCGAACATTCATGGGCTTGAGGAGTTTAGGCTCAAATGCTGGATTTGGACCGTAAGCCGATTCTTGGGCATTCAGGCCCAATTAATTGTCACTATATCAAGGGGTAAACATCAGTTGTTTCAAAAAGTATTAGAAGATGTTTGGTTGCTCATTTTCATGTTTATGTTTGTCTTTTTGCTTCAAAATGGACAATTTTAGGTGTTTGGTTAATGACCTCTTGTTTGCCGTTTACACCTGAAAAATAACATTTTATAAAAACTGAGAATCCATGCTTTTTGAAAATGCAGCTTTTTTCAACGGCAAACAACAACAACAAAGTGTAGATAAAACAAATGCACCCTACAATACTGTTTTTTCTACTTGAAATTTGCCGTTTGAGTTTTTTCCCTAAAATATCCTTTTCAAATTCAATCGTACTTATGAGAAAAGGTTTATGCCAAGGTTGGCAATTATAAGGCCTTTGCAATGGAAGGCATTAGTCAAGACAACAAGCACTGAGGAGTAATTTCTAGTAGCATATCTCATCAAATATAGGGAGATATGCCTTTTGAGCATTTTCTTGGAAGAGCCTAGTATTCTGTTTTAGGGAGGTTGATTGATTAACTTTTTCTAATTCCTTATATATAATGATGACATCTTTCTTTTTTTCGCATGACAAATTCTGACTTGTTAATTGAATTAAATAAATGTATGTTATTTTATATCAGCAACCATTAATTATGATAATCAATCAGCTAATAACAACAAACGATAACCATAACCATAACAATAAACAACAACTACTAAACCAAACAAATTATAAAACTCAACAAAAATTAATGCTAAAAAAATCTAAGAAAACTTGTCATATTGTGACAAAATAATATATTAATGGTGCAACGCTTTCTTTTACCCTACCCTATTAATGTTTTGACTTCTTTTTTATTCTTTTAATTAGTATTATTGATAGTTAATTTTTAATACATATTATTCATGTGATGTAGATATTTTTTTTAAGGGTTTGAATCAAGGTGAAAGAAGTTGAGTGAGATACGGAGGAGCAAGAAGAAAATTGCTGAAATTCATCTCCACACGGTGTGTCAGGTAGACCACACGACTGGTAGAACTCAAAGGAAATCCGGTGGTGCTCCTAGAACTCATCACACGCCGAGTGACACAACCCCACAAGACATGTGACTCTGGATAGCTAAGTAAGAGCTGTGTGCAAAGAATGCCACACACCGTGTGACATGGATATTCAACCAAAAATGTTTAGGCGACAGAAAGGTCAAAATCTGCCCAAATCTGCCAGAATTTTGATTTTCTATAATTACTGTTCCTACCACTTTTTATTTACTATTTTACCATTTCGATTTAATTCCCTAAATACCATTTTGACATCCTCTTTCTCATCTTATCTTTAGCTTTCCTTAATGACTTGTAACTCTAGTTACGTAAATTTAATCTTTTACTTTTATTTGGGAAAGCTATTTAAAACCTCTTGTTTGTAAGAATGACTATAACTTTTCATTGATCAAAAACTATTTTAATCCCTTTAAAGTTTCATTAAGGTTTTACATCTTTAACAATGAAGGATTTTCATTTTCTACGGATTTAATATGTGAATACTGAAATTAACTCCTTCAAAAACTAGGTTTAACATCTTTATAAGTTTAAGATCAACACCCTTTCATTCAACATTAATCCGTATCATCATGTATCTCTAACATTATTTATCACATAAATACAATTTTTTTTAAGGAATACAATTTTTATTTTATTTACTATTATTTATTACACATTGATTCGCTGCTATATTTTTGGGGCGAATAAATAGGTGTTGACGGTGAGGTTAGACATTACACCTAACTAAAACAATTCAAGTATTTCTTCCAAAAAAAAAAAAAAAAAATTAAAATATAGAAACATTCGAATCTGGCTTCATGATTGCAAAGTGGAATGTGGAATCATTAGGGTATATTTGATTATGCAATTCATGCTATATGTCACACTTCTATACCACTATTCTTTATGGATATATATTTTTTTCATTATAAATAAAACTAAATGTATATATTATTTAATTTCATGTGCTCACATTATATTATGAAGAGAATAAGAAAAGGTCGGCATGTATGTATGTCTTTTGAGTTGAATGTAGGAAAAAAGGGTCCACACTATCTGAAAATATTAAAAGGTTAATGATGCACAGTTAGTGCTTTCTGCTATAAGGATAAGACTTCTATTCATTTTTTAATTAATTGCTAATCATATTATATCATTCCTATATTATTTTTATTAACTAGTTAAATATACCACTACCTAATACGTCCAACAAATTCATTTTATAAATTTAAACACGATACAAGATTGCTTCAAAAGAGAAAAAGAAAAAAAAAACACTATAGAAGATTGTTAGCATATCTAAAAATCTTATTTATTTTGAATTTTTTGGATTTTTTTTGGTAAGAGGAACGGGTTAAAACTCGGTAAACAAGAGAGAAAAACCTCTAAAAACAAAAAGAAAACTAAATTCGAACTATTCTAGAGTTGTCTATACCACATAAATCAGTAAAAAGTATTTCTTGAATACCTGCACGAGGCTCCACACATTCATGAAAACTCAAAGAAACTAGTCATGTATAGTTTGCCATCTAGTCGGCTGCTCGGTTGCCTTCGCGATACACATGCTCAATTCGAATCTCTCAATTCTGCGACATAAGCTCTTGACATTTCAGAAGAAACCAGTAAGCCTTATGCCGACTAACCACAGGCTCGGTCACTAAGCGAATCACAACCAACGAATCCAATTCAAAAATTACTTTTTTGAAACCACTATCCCAAGCAACCTAGAGTCCAAAAAATAAACTCCAAATCTCTGCTAAAACAGTCGTGCAAACCCCCTAGGTTTACTGCAAAACCTCCCTGCTAAACACCATGTTCGTCACGGAGAACTCCACCAACAGAAGCAATTCCCGGGTTTCCTTTACTAGCTCCGTCACAGTTGCATTTAAACCAATCCGGAATTAGTTTATTCTAACCTATCAGAACCTCAGAATGTCCCTCAATCCTAAGACGCAGGACAAATTCGAACGCGATTTTGAAACCATCGATCTGGTCCCTTTGCTAGTCCGCCTATGATATTTGGGCCAAAGGTTTTTTTTTCAGGTCCATTACTAGCGCTAGATGAACCTACGAAATTGCCCGTAAAGAAAGATTGGCTAAATTATATATGGGTAGTTTGGACATAAATGTAATGGGTATATATATTCCAAGAATATGAAATTAGTGTGTTTGAACTCGAGGAAGTGGTTGACATTAATTGGAGTAAAATGAGGCCTAGAGCCAAGCCCATCATAGGAGAATTCAGCCAAATTAATTAGTTAATACATTTTAATTGTTAAAACACAATAACTAATATAATAATGCATTCATTTTAAAATAATTGTCATATTTGATCAAATTACACATATTTAAAAAATGATTGATCTGCACTAAATTTATGGTAAAAAAATAAAATATATTTTTATCTCTCTTTATTAACAATCCACGTTTTTTGTATCACTCATTTAATTGATCCACTCTTTATATATTGAAAACTTAAAAGGATAAAAAGTACAATTAACATTCTTAAAGCTAAATCTGACAAATAATATAAAATAATTTTTTTTTTTTTTTTATGAAATGTGACAATTATTTTGAAATTGATAGTATAATATTTATCAATAGTGTTTACATTGATCATGAGTAACCAAATACCATTAGATCTAAACTTATTAGAATCATATAGTGGAGATTTAAAGCATCCTGATGCTTTTAAATCTGGCGGTAAACCAAATTCATATGGTCATTCACAACTCATATTTTCTTTTTAAATAATACACAACCCATATTTGAACACTATTGCAATAGTTATTTATAAAGATATATAAATACATGGTTTTAGTAAGATTAAAATTAGGATTTAATTTAGAATTAAATCATAATCCATTAGTTATTATATTTAATGGTTAAAATAATAATTAATCAGATAATATTTATATATATGGATATATGGTTATGGTAAGATTACAATTATGATTTAATTTGAAAATTAAATCCTAACTAAATCTATTTTTAATTGGATTAAAAATTATCACCTTTTTTCCTAGACCTAGCCCCCATTTCTATATTTATCTCTCATCTCTCTTTAGACAATGGTGTCATTTGATACATGATATTTAAAGGAGAAAATTAGAGTTATATTTCTTAGCGCTTTAGAAACAACATTAATTTTAAAAATTCTCTATATATTCAAGAACATTCAAACACCCTTGTTACTATTGGAAAGATGCTAGCACACAAACTGATTCAGCTGAAACTTTCGTATATGGAATTGTAGAAAGATTTTATCTTACAGTTCATTGTCTCGATTCATCATCTCCGATTACTTTACTCAATCGAAGGAGGATGGTAAATAAGTTTTTTTTAACCTTTTATTACATGCTTGAATAATTAGGATCGGTTTTTACTTGTTTAGAAAATGTTTCCGCCTTTAAAATAAAACTAGTCGAAAACCCGTGCGATGCACGGGGTATGAAACTTTTATATAATTTAGATAAATAAATAAATTGACATATTTATTTTTAAATAATTTTATATCATGCTATGAAAAAATGTTATATTATGTATATTTGAAATTAATATATATTTTTTAATGATAATTTAAATTAAATTAATTTTAAAAATAATTGACTACTTTTTTTGTAGAATTTTAACTAAAGATGAATGATTTATTTATTTTTACAAAATTCAATGATTTGTACTTTTTAGGAATTTTAATACATTTTCATATTCCAAATATTCTGTGAAATAATAATAATAAAATAGCAGATTAATTAAGAAATATATTAGAATATAATAAAAAAACCAAAAATTGAATTAAACTATAATTAAAATTAAATATTATATTTCCGATACAAAATAATTACAATATAGGTTAAACAAAAATTGAATTAATCTGCAATTAAAAATAAATATTATATCTACGATACAAAAGAATTACAATCTGTGTTAAAATGAAAGCAACATCAATATATTATTCTATAAACTATTACAATCAATACTTTTCTAATGTTGCATATGAAGAAACTTTATCAATTCAATATGTTACATATAAAAAAATAAAATTCGTAAGAATTAGTCACAAATTCATCTTGATGATAATTATTTTGGTTGATGGAATTTCATGATCACCAAGTATTCGAATTCAATTATTCATTCTGCTACAATAACCCAATATATCTAATTGAATCAGTTTAAGATGATGATTTCTCCTATTTTCATCTCGTAATATCTCATCAAGACATTCGATCAATTTGTTCTTCATTCTTTCACTATATAGAATATCAGCCATACTCGCAAATATTACTTATTTGACTTCATTAATATTTTCTAATAATTATATATTCTTGAATTTTGTAAGTAAGAAAAACAAAAAAAAGAATTGAAAAAAAAAATGAAGGGACGAAAAAGATAATTAAGAGAGAACAATCTTCCTCTCGGTTTTTAAAAAAAAAATAAATAAGAGAGAATGTCGAGACATAAGCGTATAAAGAGGAGAGTGAAAATATTTTTTGCCCATTAATTAAACATTTTATTTTTTCTTAATGAAGTATTGAGTCCATAAATTAATTTTAGTTAAATAGAATTAAATCGCAATTGTAACCACTCAGTACAAAAAAAAAGTTTTATAATTAATATGTGGAATTAATTATATTAATTAGAATCATTATGCTCAACATTTGAGAATTTGAAGAGATTCAAATAATAATATTTTCTTAATTAATATTTTACAATAATTTGTCCTATGATCATATTTCATGCCGAAAATCTAAATTTTAGTTAGAGTTAACAATCAAAACGATAACACCTAGGAACATATACTAAAAAAGAATATAAATATACAAAATCTTTAATTTAGTCATTTTGAAAAATAAATAAATAAAAAAGAAAACATGGATAAGGTATTGAGAAGTATAGAATCTGGATAAAATTTCTGTCTCTGAAAGATGAAACTATAACAACAATTGTTTAATAAAAATAAAATAGCACAATTGAGAAAGCCAAAAATTGAGTTTATATAAAGCCGAAAATCTAAATTTTAGTTAAGAATTAGCAATCGAAACGATAACACCTAGCAACATATACTAAAAAAGAATACAAATTTACAAAATCTTTATTTTAGTCATTTAAAAAAAAAGACAAATAAAAAAGAAAACGTGGATAAGGTAGCGAGAGGTATGGAACATGGGTAACGACAGAAATGGAATTCATCTCTGAAAAATGAAATTATAACAACTATTGTTTAATAAAAAGAAAACAACAATACAATTGAGAACAAAAATAACTACAACATATAAAAAAAATCGAATAATTACCTTGAGAAACATAAGAATTTCTTGTAATTTTTGACACTTTTGTGTTTTTCGATTTTAGTTGTTCATGCATCGTCTATTTCTGTCGGATTTCTTCAATTGAAGCTATCAGTTTGCAAAAAAAAAAGACAAATAAAAAAAACATGGATAAGATAGCGAGAGGTATAGAACCTGGGTAACAACAGAAATGAATCTGAAATATGAAACTATAACAACTATTGTTTAATAAAAATAAAACAACAACATAATTGAGAACAAAATAACTACAACATATAAAAAAAATCGAATATTTACCTTCAGAAATATAATACTATCTATCGTGACCAATGAATATAATGGTGAAATACTATCTATCATGCTTTATATAGAAGTTTATTTGTGACTTTTGGATTTCCTTTGCTTTTTGTTTTTTCATCTTTCCGTAACTCTTGCTTTCTTTTATTATTTTAATTAATAGGCTAGTAATTATTTAATATATTATAAATATAAATTTGTTATTTTTAATTAATTAAATATTTATTTTTAATTAATTAAATATTTTTAATCTGATTTTTTACTACGTTGACAACTCATCAAAAAGACCTCTAAAACACTTCTTCTCATTTCTCTCTGCTTCCGTGATTATATATAGTATAGATGGGAGATACAAAACTAAGAAACAAATGAACACTAAATTAATAATGTTATCTAGTCTGATTATCCTTTCAATCTAATTCTAGCTAGTCGAAAACCCGTGCGATGCACGGGATATGAAACTTTTATATAATTTAGATAAATAAATTTATATCATGCTAAGAATTTTTTTTATATTATGTATATTTTAAATTAATATATATTTTTTATTGCTAATTCAAATTAAATTAAATTAATTTTGAAAATAATTGATTAATTTCTTATAGAATTTTAATTAAAGGTGAATGATTTTCTGTTACAAAATTCAATGATTTCTACATTTTAGTAATTTTAATACATTTTTATATTTTTTTATAACTGGAATTATGTGAAACAATAATAATAAAATAGGAGATTAATTAAAAAATATATTAGAATATAATGAAAAACCAAAAATTGAATTAAACTACAATTAAAATTAAATATTATATTTACGACACAAAAGAATTACAATCTATGTTAAACAAAAATTGAATTAAACTATAATTAAAATTAAATATTATATTTACGATACAAAAGAATTACAATCTATGATAAAATGGAACCAACATCAATATATTATATTACATTTGTAGTATTTCTCACTTGCGTTTTTCTTGACTTTCCTAAACTTTTCTCCTCCCCATTCTTTTGTTTGTTCTCATTCCTCTTCTTTTGTTCAAACACTCATTTTTCGTTTATTAATATATTGCGGGTTTGTCAGTTCTTGGGCCACGGGTGCTCAGTTCTGTCTCGTCCCAATTTCTATAAGAAAATATTATAAACTATTACAATCAATATTTTTCTAATGTTGCGCATAAAGAAACTTTATCAATTCAATATGTTACATATAAAAAAAATAAAATTCATAAGAATTAGTCACAAATTCATTTTAATGATAATCATTTTGCTTGATAGAATTTCATGATCACCAAGTATTCGAATTCAATTATTCATTCTGCTACAATAACCCAATATATCCAATTGAATCAGCTTAATGTGATAATTTCTCCTGTTTTCATATCGTAATATCTCATCAAGACATTCAATCGATTTGTTCTTCATTCTTTCACTGCATAGAATATTAGTCACGCTCGCACATTTCACTTATTTGACTTCATTAATATTTTCTAATAATTATATATTTTTGAATTTCATAAGCAAAAAAACAAACAAAAGAATAGAAAATAAAAATGAAGGGACAAAAAAGATAATTAGGAGAGAATTATCTTCCTTTCGTTTTTTTTTTTGAAAATAAGAGAGAATGTCAAGATGTAAGCATATAAAGAGGAGATTGGAAATACTTTTTGGCCATTAATTAAAATTTTTATTTTTTCTTAATAAAGTATTAAGTCCATGCGACCGGGCCGCCCTTTTTTTTTTTAAAGTATTAAGTCCATAACTTAATTTTATTTAAATAGAATTAAATTGTAATTGTAACCACTTAGTACAAAAAAAACGTTTTATAATTAATATGTGAAATTAATTCTATTAATTAGAATCATTGTGCCCAACATTTGAGAATTTGAAGAGATTCAAATAATAATATTTTTTAATTAATATTTTCCAACGACTTGTCCTATTATCATGTTTCATTTTTATTTGTTAAAAACTCTTGAAATACTAACAATTTTGTACAAACCACAATATAATAGTTAAAAACCATATAAGCCAATATTACAAAAGCAATTATCTCAATATCTCATAATTAATGTACATTTTTAGAATTTTGAGCATCAAAATTTATTTTTATTTACCTTCATTTTGAATTCGTATCTCGCATAATCCAAATTCTTCAAGAATAAACATCTTATCAAGTGTATTAGACGCTTACAATCTCTTTGTCTAAAGAACTGGGAAGAAATAACTTATTGATAATAATAATAATAATAATAATAATAATAATAATAATAATAATAATAATATAACAAAATTTATAATTGAAATAAACTTCATTGTAAGTATAATATTTCAATACATCTTTAATATTTTATTCAATATGTCTCCAACTTAACATATAATAAAAAAGAATGCAAATATACAAATTCTTTATTTTAGTCATTTAAAAAAAATACAAATAAAAAAGAAAATATGCATAAGGTAGCGAGAGGTATGAAACCTTGGTAACGACAGAAATGGAATTTCATCTCTGAAATTAAACTATAACAACTATTGTTTAATAAAAATAAAATAACAACACAATTGAGAACAAAAATAACTACAACATATTAAAAAAATCGAATAATTACCTTAAGAAACATAAGAATTTCTTGTAGTTTTTGACACTTTTGTGTTTCCCGATTTTAGTTGTTCATGCATCTTCTATTTCTATCGGATTTCTTCAATTGGAGATATCAGTTTGAAAAAAAAAACAAATAAAAAAGAAAACATGGATAAGGTAGTGAAATGTATAGAACCGGAGTAACAACAAAAATGGATCTGAAAGATGAAACTATAACAACTATTGTTTAATAAAAATAAAACAACAACACAATTGAGAACAAAATAACTACAACATATGGAAAAATCGAATAATTAAATTCAGAAATATAATACTATCTATCTACAACATATGAAAAAAATCGAATAATTACCTTGAGAAACATAAGGATTTCTTGTAATTTTTGAGACTTTTGTGTTTCCCGATTTTAGTTGTCCATGCATCTTCTATTTCTATCGTATTTCTTCAATTGGAGATATCAGTTTGAAAAGAAAGATAAATAAAAAAGAAAACATGGATAAGGTAGTGAAATGTTCGAACCTGGGTAACGGCAGAAATGGACCTGAAAGATGAAACTATAACAACTATTCTTTAATAAAAATAAAACAACAACACAATTGAGAACAAAATAACTACATCATATGGAAAAATCGAATAATTACATTCAGAAATATAATACTATCTATCATGCTTTATATAAAAGTTTATTTGTGACTTTTGGATTTCCTTTACTTTGTATTTTTTCATATTCGTGTGACTCTAACTTTCTTTTATTGTTTTAATTAATGGGCTAGTAATTGTTTAATTTATTATAAATATAAATCTGTTATTTTTAATTAATTAAATCATTTTAATTTTGATTTTTTACTACGTTGACAACTTATAAAAAATGCCTCTAAAACACTTCTCCTTATTTCTCTCTGCTTCCGCTATTATATATAGTATAGATTTATAAGAACAATTGCACGTTTGTTGCAGAATAGAGCTGTCAAAATAGACAATGATATCATAACATGATTCAACACATAAATTAAACGAATTGGGGTTGAACTTTAAGGAGTTCGGTTATAAATAGATCACCACAATTCACTTATAGGAGGATGGATTCGAACCCACAACCTCCCATCTTTGAATTCAAAAGTGTACCAGACGAGTTATGATGCTTTGTATAATCGGTTTAACTTAAATGTTAATAATATTTCAGTGATTGAAATGTTAATCATTTTGAATTTGGTTTATAAGTTTATACTTTATAATTTTTTGGATTATGGTTTTATTAACATATTTAGAGAGCAGAACCGAGTTGCAGATCGCTTGGCGGCGGCGGACCATGAGGGGACGTTAGGTGTTACTACCCTTTCTGTTTCCCCTAGTTTCATCTCTTCTCTTCTTTTAGAGGGTGGGATTGGGGTTAGCTTCCCTAGACTAATTCCCAGGTAGTTGTTGTTTTTTGTTTTTACTTTTCCTTTTCTACCAAAAATAAATAAATTTTATTCATTTAATTAATTGGATTAAATAAGTGAATTTCTGTCAATCCATTTACTTAATGAACCGTTTCAAGATTGAATCTTAACGAGTCACCAAAGTAAATTGATATGATCCGTTTATCACCCATTAATTCGTTTTAATAGCCTCTAATTTACTTCAGGAAGTTTGGATCAGTCTGAGTTTGGTGACATTATTGGGCAATGTCGCACACTTTTATCATCTCAAAACGGTTACACTATCCGTTTTATTAGAAGACAAGCAAACGGTTTAGCTCATGCTTTTGCTAGAGCGACCTCTCAATTTGCTAGTCAGTGTTACTTTGATATTATCCCTAGTGGGTTTCCGATTTCTGTATTAAACTTTTGCCGACTTTTGGCTCATTAATGATATTTTACTTCAAAGAAAAATAGCCTCTAATTACACGTGAGCAAAATAGAAGAGTCACGCATGGATCACGTGAGTGTAGGAGACGATTTCCAGCTCCACGCTTCCGAGGATCACTAAATTATCGCCGTTGTTTTTTATTTCCTCGTTTCTCCTTCCTTTCAGATCGCCGATCTAATTCCTATCCAGATTCCGACCAAACTCCTACTTTTTCTCTCGCCGCTACCAAAAATTCCTTCAGATCCATTTCTATTTCAGGTAAATTATCTAAAGCATATACACAAAAACACACGCACTCTCTCTCTAGCTTAGTTAACTTCACAGATACTGATCTATCTCCATGATTTGATTTAACATATGATTATAAGCTAATTAAATCTCAGTTTTTATTTTTATTTTTTTCAACACTCTGTTTCCAGCTTTGAAATAGATATCTTTAGAAAAATTATGGCTAGTATAAGGTAGTATATGTTGGTATTGAATTCTGGTTTACTAGGGTAAAATTTTGAAGCTGGAATTCCTGCTAATTGATTAGACTATAAGTTAATTTAATTTTAGTCTCTATCTCTAGATTTAGAATTTTTATTATGAATTATGGTTATGGAAGAATTAGTAGTTAATTTGGAATTTATTTGATGCATTTTATGATTAGGATTATGGATAATTGGATATGATTTAGTATTTGATTATTTGTTGCATTTTTAGAAATGTTAATAGTTGTTGTTTATGATTTTATCATTATTTTTCTTTAGCGCGGCTTGTGTGATTGTGTCGATAGGTGCGCACGCCTGAGTCTTAGGCCTTGCGCCTAGACTCGAAGGCCTCCTTGAACCTTAGTTTGCCTTGCGCCTTTAATAACTATGGTTTGCATACTTAAAGTGATTTGAACAATTTTGCAAGTGATGCTAGACCTGGCAGCTTTTCCTTTTGAATGACTGTAATTACTATTTTTTGAATGACTTGTAATTACTATTTTATCATTCAGATGTACTGCTACCTTATGGATTCATACTATTATTGCCTTAAAGATTCAAGATATTCAAAGTATGATGAGTCTATCAGATGACATTTCCACTGGCAAGTTCTTGATCATTGAGGCCTGCTAAATCAGTGTATTCTCGACAGGGGTTAATTCGTCCTGAATTAGCTACTTGTTTAGAGATTATGGTTCGTGGAAGAGATGCGTGTTGGGAACATTGTGTTCTTGTGGATGCAACGAGGCAGAAGGTTAGGTGTAATTACTGTCATAGAGAATTCAGTGGAGGGGTTTACCGGATGAAGTTCCATTTGGCTCAAATTAGAAACAAAGATATAGTCCCCTGTGCAGAAGTCCCGGATGATGTTCGAGATCATATCCGAAGTATATTAAACACTCCTAAGAAACAGAAGACCTCCAAGAAAGTAAAGGTGGATCCAGCGGCAAATGGTCAAGAAAATAGCTCTTCTGGTAGTGGTGGTTTGCATCCTAACCATGGATCCAGTGGCCAACGGGGTAGCATGTGCCCGTCTTTGTTATTTCCGCATCCTTCAAATACCGCAGAGCCAATTGATGATGCTCAGAAGCAAAAACAGGATAACGCTGATAAGAAAATTGCAGTGTTTTTCTACCATAATTCCATTGCATTCAGTGCTGCTAAATCCATGTATTATCAGGAAATGTTTGATGCAGTAGCTGAATGCGGGGTAGGATATAAAGCTCCCAGTTACGAAAAGCTTAGATCCTCGCTATTGGAGAAAGCGAAAGTTGATGTGCATGATTGGTATAAGAAATACCAAGATCAATGGAAAGAAACAGGTTGCACAATCTTGTGCGACAGTTGGTTCGATGGTAGAGCCAAATCGTTCCTCGTGTTTTCAGTTACATGCCCCAAAGGGACGTTGTTTTTGAAATCAGTCGATATATCAGGCCACAAAGACGATTCTAGTTACTTGTTCGAGTTGCTCGAGTCAATTGTATTGGAGGTTGGTGTGGAAAATGTATTACAAGTTATAACAGATAGCTCTGCGGGTTATGTTTACGCAGGCAGGCTTCTCATGACTAAGTACAGTTCACTGTTTTGGTCGCCTTGTGCTTCGTATTGCATTAATAAGATGCTGGAGGATATCGGTAAACAAGAATGGGTAGCTACCGTGTTGGAGGAGGCAAACACCATTACTACATTCATATATAGTAATGCATGGACTTTGAATATGATGAGAAGATTCACCGGTGGAAGGGAATTGTTCCGCCCCAGAATCACTAGATTTGTAAGCAAGTTTCTCTCGTTAAGGGCCATCGTTGTTCAGGAGGAAAACTTAGTTCATATGTTCTCTCATTCAGAGTGGTTAACGTCCATTCATAGCAGACAACCGGATGCTCAAGTTATTAAATCCTTGTTGTATCAAGATCGATTTTGGAAGTATGCACACGAAGCTGTAAGTGTCTCTGAACCCCTTGTTCGAGTCCTGAGGGTTGTTGATGGGGACATGCCGGCAATGGGCTACATATACCAAGGATTAGAGAGAGCAAAGGTTGCAATCAAGGCATATTATAAGGGCAGTACAGAAAAATATATGCCAATTTGGGATATCATCGATCGAAGATGGAATCTGCATTCGCCATTACATGCTGCAGCAGCATTTCTTAACCCCTCAATTTTCTACAACCCGAACCTTAGAGTCGATCCGCAAATTAGGAATGGATTTCAAGAAGCTATGATGAAGATGGCTACCTCAGATAAAGATAAAATGGACATCACCAAAGAACATCCTATGTACATAAATGCCCAGGGTGCTCTTGGTACGGATTTTGCAATCATTGGAAGGACACTCAATTCTCCAGGTATATGTAACTTCAAATCTTATTACTCATAATTGTTGCTTGTTTATTTTCCGAAAAATTGATTGCCTTTCCGATGATTTAAGGAGCAAAAACGTCATATGATGTCCTAAATCCTAAGCTCAAACAAGCATTTAGGATGAAGTGAAAACTTGCTGTAGCTACATCTCTAATATGATGCTGCAATGATGGATGTATAGGTGATTGGTGGGCAGGATTCGGGTACGAAATTCCGACTCTGCAACGAGTAGCTATGAGAATACTAAGCCAGCCTTGCAGTTCACATTGGTGCAGATGGAATTGGAGCACATTTGAAAGCATACACACCAAGAAAAGGAACAAAGTAGAGCTGGAAAAATTGAATGATTTGGTATTTGTTCATTGCAATCTTTGGTTAAATGGCATTTGCCAAAGTAGGGATAGAAAATGTAGAGCTATTGTGTATGATGAAATAGATGTTGATTCTGAATGGCCTACTGAATTGGAATCTTCTACTCCTCTCTTGGATGATTCATGGTTGGATAATTCCCCCCATGAGTTTAGGAGTAGTCCTTGAAATTGTACATTTTCATTGTATATATATACATGTTTTATTTTATGTAATAAAAGTTTAGGTAATTGTATCCAAGGTCAAGGCAACCTCTACTTTGACCATAGTTTACAGTAGAATTTATAAATTACACATCAATAAAAGTTAAATTTTGACCGAGTGGAAATCAAATTTCAAACATGCTAAGTAGAGATATTGATTTCTTAGCACTCGGACCAACTCTCAATGATCATTATATATATATATATATATTTATAAATCAAAATTATACTCCATTTCACTTAATATTTGCAATTGTTGAGGTTATGGTTTTTGTCTAGGATATATGAACTTCTATTGTGTGTTTAGGGCAGTATACCGGTTTATTAAAAGAGATATACATATCTTTCATATGAGATATTTGGTATTAAAAAATAAATGTGCGCAAGTGACATCAATTGATTAATAAGTGTGTTGGGGATGACAAATGGGTACAAGTTTTTATGGATATCTCATACTATCCGATCTTCATGGGACAATTCAAACCTTAAGGTCTCGTCTACCTAAATCCTATATAAATGTTAAGAATGAGAATGAAATTTATAAAATTACTTGTGATGGGCACATGTACCCCCACAATAGTGACAAAATTAGAGAGGATTGTGAGGGGGTTTGAGCACTCACTGATCGCTGAAAAACTTCATTGAATTTGTGTATTGTATATGAGATTTTAACTTTTTAGGGTAAAGGCAGTAAAAAAAAAGTTCAATTAAGATTAGCTTGAGTGGTTGAGGATCTCAAGTCACTAAAGCTAGAGATTTGAGTTCGCACCCTAGATACACAAAAACTTTAATAGAGTGTCTTGGCGTACTTCAAACTGAGAAATCAGACCAAAAAAAAAAAGCATTCAATAGTTATAACTGAATCTCAAAAGGTTCAAATAAATTATCATCCTAATTTCAAATGATATTACTCAATTACACCTCGTGTGAAAGTTAATGATGAAATTGGTTGGGATTAATAGAGATGCGCATAAAAATTTGAAAAACCGAAATATCAAATCAAAAATTAGATTAACCGAAACTCATGGATTAATGTAAGTTTAAAAATAATGGTTAATGGTTACAATTATGGTTTTTTTATTTTCAAAATTGGGTATGGCTAACTGGCCGAAATTATATATATAATCATTAAGGTATAAATATATTTATTATTTTTTGAACCAAATTCGATGAAACTTCTTTATTTTTTGTCAATCCTTTTTCTAAATTTATAATAGAAAATAATTATTAAATTTTATTATCTTAATTTTTTAAAATCTTTAAAAGTCTTTATTTTCGAATAAAAAGCATAAGGATCCAATTTCTGATCATCTTACCATCCTTACTAATGAATAGTAGTTTTTAAATATAAAAACTACTAAGTTTATGTGGAAGATTGGCTCTACCCCAGCAGATGAAGCACTTTTTGTGGAAGATTGGCTTGGTATGCTTGCCTATACAGATAGAACCGTGGTTTTGATTTGTGTTTTTTAATTTACAAAAGCAGCAGTATCGCAGGCAGGGCCGTTCCTGACCTTTTAGAGGCCCGGGGTGAGATGATAATTTGGGCCCCCATATATTCATTCTACTTTTTTTTTTAGTTGTAGGCCAGATGATTTTTATTATTATTATAAAAGATAAGGTACAAATTTAGTCATATGGTTATTAGGAGAGAGCAATCAGCGTTTATACATAAAATAGTGCAATTTTAAACCTAACGTTTATCAATTGGTATAGTTTCGAGCTTAATTGACAGAAATGAGGTTTTTTATATGTAATTTCTTGTTCTATCCTCGCTCCAACCTCCACTGTTCTGGTCACTCAATATGGTTGAAGTTGCACATTTCATGTCAATGAAAAGAACTCATTTTTAATCAACTAGGTTTGAAATTGCACCAACTCGTAAAGGTTATTTAAAATTGCAATATTTTCTACATAAAAGCTAAATTGGTAGTGCAGTAGTTTCGACTACTAAGTAGAATTATTTATATACTAAAATAACAAGCATTTATGTCATGTAAAATTGAAAAAGTAAATAAATATAGGCAAACAATATAATTAAACTCCGAACTTCGGCTGTTTTAAGGATTAAACTCCTGATCGATTATTTTTTCACATTGAGCCCTTTATCATTGATTTTGTTATGGATTTGACTCTTATTTAACTTTTCCGTCGAGTTTAGGAGATGAGAATATCGATTTGACGATTCTAAAGTTAAATAAGAGTCTATCCATAATAAAATCAATGATCAAGGATTCAATGTGGAAAAATAAATGATCAGGGGCTTAATCCTTAAAGCAGCCAAAGTTCAGAGTTTAATTATGCTATTTGTTATAAATATATTATTTTTCAGGTAGAGGCTATGCTTAATTTGTTTTTTTTACAAAGTAGTATGTATATTGACAATTAAATTTAAGAAAAAATTTGAAATGAGATAATAAATTTTTTTTAGAAAAGATTAAATGGTTATTTCTCTTATTGAATACATAAATAAATTGATAATTTTGATTTAACAAAACAAAAAAATGATAATGATAAAATGGGGTGGGAAGAGAAAAATATTTGACAATAATAAAAATGAGAAAGATGAGGTTTGAACCTCCAACCACAAGCTTAATTAGAATCATAAGCCCCTTACTTATACCAACTAAACCAATTCATTTTTATGTTACTTATACATCTCGGTTTTATATATGTACAATCTAAAATAATTTTTTGGGCCCCTTAATGTTATGGGCCCTGGGCGGGCGCCCCGCGTTTCATAGCTCAGGGCCGGCCCTGATCGCAGGGCAGCAGGTGTGCGACTCAATTTCAATCGATATCATCGACAAGACGAGACGACAGCAGCAAAGCAAGCGACGCTCCTTCCCTCCTCTCCTCCTCCAAGCCGGCCGTCTTCCTTCTCCGTCCGGCTGTCTTCTTTCTCCGGCCGGCCGGCCACCATCTCCAATCCAACAACACCTCATCAATTTCAGGTTAGTTAACTTTTGCCCTTTAATTTTAATTTTAGGTTAATGGATAAATTGATTGAATTGATTGATAGTTTATTCTTAATTTTAGGTTAATGGACAAATTGATTGAATTTTTTTTTTTTTTTTGGCAATATTGATTGAATTGATTTGGCATTATTGATTAAATTGATTTGACATTATTCATTTATGTAGGTTAATGGACAAATTTGTGTTTAAAAGAGCATGATGTTCGGTTAATGAATTATCTAGCAGTAGTAGTCCTAATGCACAAATACTTCTCAATTCAAATCCTAGTGCTGAGTTTAATCCAAATGATATAGTTAGTGATCCTGGACTAAGAAAACAGATTGAAGAATTTGATGTTAATTTTAGGGATCGTGTTCGAAGAGAGTACATATCTAGAATTTTGTCTAAATTTTTTTTTATATAGAGTTTTGCCCCCTTCCCTCAAATCCTGGATCCGTACACGGATGAAACTCACGCCCGAAGGTATGAATATTTTGATTGGGTATCTGTTATGTGACAAATTTGTAGAGAATGGATGACATTTATTCATGGTGTGGAACATAATTTCTTTATTTTATATATTTTTTTAATGATTCAAAACTGATATAAAGGTTAACCGATCGGAATAATTAACTAACCGATTAATGATTAACTAAAACTAATAGACTAATGTATGGTTAATGTTTTCTAAAAACCAAAAATAATCGACTGACTAAATTTGATTTAGTGAACTGATTAATCGACTATGTGAACCCTTAAAAGTTAACATCAATTGTAGTATACTAAGCAAGCTAGTTTTTTAATTATATAAATCAATTCCAATTAATAAATATAATTGAAATTACATATATTTAATAATTAAAACTCTTACCAAAAAAATAATAATTAAATAATTCCATAAAAATGGTTAAAGTTTTGATATTAAAAAAATAAAATAAATAAATAAATCAATCAAGGTTGAAATTAATTTCAAAAGTATCTAACAGTTTAATAATTATTTTATATATATATATATATATATATATATATATATATATATTTTGTGAGTAAGTAAAAAAAAACTTTATACTTTCACGTATTTTCAGACTGGTATCTAATTTTTTTTTTAATCTAAATGGTTTTCACGTTGCTAACGGAAATGACTAAGGTTTTTCGTTTTACTAAAAACAATAATTAAAATGAGCGTTGACGACATCAAAATTGAAAAATTCAAAGCTTTATGATATTCTAAGCAATTTTAACTTTTTAATTTTAAGGTTATTTAGGTGTTGTTTGGCGAGTAAAGAGAAACTGAATGTTTTATAGAAAGAACTCCAAAAATGATTATTCTAAAAAAAAATTTGGTTCCATAGTAAATATGGTACTAAATAACCTTAATTCATGTAATTTTTTATTTTGTAACAGTCATTTTTATAGTATCAAACTAAAAAATTATCGTTTTTAACAGAATGAAAAAGATTCGTTTGTACAATTTTTGTTTTAGGTACCAATTTGACAATCATGAAAAAGTAGAAGTTTTTTTATATAATTTATCCTAATATTAATTTACTGACTCAATATATATATATATATATATATTGACTTTAGACTTGTTCATGGACCGGACCAGCAGGCTTTTGTCTACAAATTCTTAATCCAAGTCCATCCCATCCCACTGTTAATTAAATCGGCTCGGGCTCGGGCTCAAAATTCAAATCTCAAACTCAGCCTATGTAAAACACAACAACTAAATATTAATATATAAATTTTATTAATTAATATCAATAGGCGCTAGACTGGATCGGGCCATGCTATTTCTATAAATCCCAAACCTGTGCAAAAAAAAAGACGGATTTTAACGGATTTGGGCCAAACTGGATCTAGAGACAAATTTTCATACTCAAACCCGATCTAAAAGACACGGATCCAGGCGGGTCTGTGGATATCCAGGCCGTGAACATATCTAATTGACTCCAATAAATATAAAGACTATATAAATAAGGTAGGGTTTGAGAAATAGCTGTCATTATCTTAGACTTTTTTGGTCTTTTAATTTGTGTTTTATTATATTGATGAAACTGTCCTTTTTCATATTAAAAAGAGAAAACAAATTAAAAATGCGCTTAAAACATCATCAGCTCCCTGAATTTGTCCATAATGATAGATTGATTTTCTGAATTTTACAAGTGTCTGAATAGCTTCCTAAACTTGATTATTTCGTATCACCAGCTCCCTAAACTTGTCCATAAAAATTAATTAGCTCACTGAATTTTGCAAGTGTCTCACCAACTCCCTAAACTTGCTTATTCTGTAACAACTAAATACAAAAACCATAATACTAACTCGGATTAAGGTGCAAAAATACCCCTAACGTTTTGGGTCAGGAGTAATTTTACCCTAACGTTGAAAGGCAAGAGCAATTTTACCTTTGACATTGATAAATTGGGTTAATTTTAGAAATAATTCATCAAATTGTCTTCTCGATCATGAATCTTGTCATCTATACTTCACATGTGCGTCATTTTTATCAGTAACAAATTACAAAAATATGTTGGGATGTGAAAAAAATAAAAAAATATACTGACTTTTGTACGAATTGGACAAAAAAGGTTTAAAAAATTCACCAAATTTGTAAATTTGCTATTGACTACTAATGTTAGGGGTAAAATTGCATCATTTTAGACGTTAGGAGTAAAATTACCCCTGACCCAAAACGTTAGGGGTATTTTTGCACCTTAATCCGAGTTAGTATTATGCTGTTTGTATTTAGTTGTTACAGAATAAGTAAGTTTAGGTAGCTGGTGAGACATTTACAAAGTTCAGGAAGCTAATAAATTTTTATGGACAAGTTTAGGAAACTGGTGATACGAAATAAACAAGTTTAAGAAGCTGGTAAGATACTTGTAAAGTTCTGAGAGTCAATCTACTATTATGAACAAGTCAATGAGCTGATGATGTATTAGGCCTTAAAAACATTGCAGACTTTCTTCAACCTCCCAAAATTCTATCTTGTACAAAGGCAAGTTCCATTACAACGCATTAAAAAAACCAAACTTTATTGAAAAACAAATAAATCCATCGCAAAAGCACATAAATACACTAGACACACTACTGAAGGCTTAAAACATTATTTAGCCCATGAACTATTTAAAATTATGTAATTTGGCCCTTGACCTATTATTTGGTCACATTTGGTCATTGACTTATCTTATTTGATGAAATTTCACCCAATTCGTATGAATACTTAACGGAATCGTTATCTCATTGATATGTAACAATATTTTAACACTTAAACTTGAAACGTGATATTTTTTAAGCCCTCAATGATATTTCAACTGATCATGCACGTAATTAAACTAGTGATATTAATATCAATATGTACGTGTCATCATCTTAGGTTAATAGAGATGCCCGGATTAGCGGAAGCCATCAGATTGAACTAAAGGGCGGCCCGATGCACTACGCGTCCCCGCTGAGCGAGGGTCCAGGGAGGGGTCCCACCACAAGGATGTACTGGGGCAAGCCTTCCCCTGCCAATTTATTTGGCAAGAGGCCGCTTCTAAGACTCGAACCCGTGACCTCTTTGTCACACGACAACAACGTTTACCGTTGCGCCAATGCTCGCCCTCATCAGATTGAACTAAATAGGAATAAAATCCTTTTGCAGACATGGACCAATGGAAAACAAATAAATCCACATCGGATTATAACTCACCAATCTAGTCTAGAATTAAGGAACCTCAAGTCAGGTATAATGCAAACTACCTAAAAATGTATATACATATATCTATTGCAATTATTTTTAATTACTTTATATTATGTCTAAACTCTACTAATTTAGATATCAGAGTGTGGTCGCCGATCAACGGACTCGTGTTGATCATCTTGTTATCTTATCCCAAGCACTAAAAAAACTATTTCGCAGATTTTCTTGTATCAAATTGGTGCGGTGAGCGTGAATCGAACTAACTAGACGACCATATGGGTCCAGGGGCGGAGACAGCCCGGAGCTTGGAACCTCTAAGGAACAGTGCTTCAGTCTCGAGTAGTCCCCCAAGAAAATTAAATTACTTAGTACTTATAATATAGGACGTCTTATATTAATGGAAACAGGGAAAGGTTTGTTACAGAGAAAGAAGAGAGGTTCGAACATTGGAGAAGAAGAAATAATCTCTTCGGTTTCTTTTCCTTTCTCGATTCTCAAGTCCAAGAAGAAGATAAGATTACTCAAGTACAAATGCTTCCAATACATATAGTCATAACACGCTAACCCTTTCATCTATCCAAGGGTGTTTTAGTCTTTGCGCAAAGGCTAGGGGCAGTTTCATCTTTTCGTCATGATGGTAGATTCTAGAAGGGCTCCATCTGTTTACAATGGGATCAACCACACTCAAATCCTCCACAAGAGCATCACCACCATTCATCACAAGGATTGTGATTAATGGCCATGATTAGAACACTTGTCCTTATTTTCTTTGCCCATTAAGTTTACTTGATTAGCACACCTAGCATTTAAGTATAAATGTAATAGTTAGTTACTATTTTTTCCTTTAATGAGAAATACAAGAAATTGATTTCTTACCTCATTCAAATTATTAGGACGTGAATATGTAACACAAAATTAAGATGACAAGGATGTTTTATGTAGTAATTAAGACTTTTCACTTTTAAGGGGGTTATAGGTTCGACCCAGCTTGATTTTTTCTCTTAAATCCCCAAAATGTGTGTCTATTCTGTTTTTTCAATTAAATCCTCAAAATGTGTCTATCCAATTATAATTTTATCCCATTGTAATTTTTCCCTTTAAATCAAAATTTGTTTTTATCCGATTATAATTTTTTCCTTTAAATCCTCTTTAAGTCAAAATGTGAATATTAAATTTTATTATTTTTTTCCATCATTATTTTTATCTAATTATATTTTTTTCTTAAATTAAATTGTCAATGTTATTACCTAATTTAGTTATCTTTTTTCATCATTATTAATTAATTTTTAATTTTTTCCAATAATCAAAATATCAATGTAAATATTCAATTAATAAAGAATAATATACTTGTTTAGGAGTGTTAATTTAGGAACCTAACGTTAAACTTATATAAAATTAAATATGTCTAAGCGTTTCACATTAGACACTTTTAATTTTTTAGTGAACACACTAAAATGAAATAGTTTTATCATGTTGGAGGTTAAAAAAAATTTGCCCAGCGTTAACAGGCTGGACTCTACAAAATTAATCTGACCCGTAGGGATAAAATTAGCCCCCGGATATGAAATCCTGGCTCCGCCACTACATGGATCATTAAGGAAACACAACTAACCCCAGTATCCTGCACTAACATGGGACATTCTATGATGCCAGGAACAACCCATTAAAATTTCTCTAGATAACCTCGGACGCCAACCGACATATTAGCGAATGCTTGGGGTCTCTTGAACCTTCCAATAGAGAATTTATGGAATGCTTCACTAAGAAACTCCTTTATACCATGTGCACTGTTCATCAAGCTACCAACAAGCATGCAACAATGATGGTCGAGCTGTAAGAAAAAATAAGTGTGATAGAAGAGGACATTAGGTTGGCAAAAAATAAAGATTCCATGATCTATTCCATCAAGAGGAATACAAATCAAGAAAGTAAACTATTAAGCATGTTTTGATGCCTAAATCATCTCATTAATCTTCACTTCAAGCTTACACTTGCAGGGTTGGGATGCAACTATATACAGAGAGGAACATATATTAGGAATACCACAAAGAGGGCAAATGTTGACGGACTATCAACAAGCAGAAAATCCCTTGTAGAGATCAAAGTAATCGATTCATGTCATTGTCCTCCCCCCATTGCTAGAGCAGTTGCAAAGACTCCTTCAAGAAAGATTACTCCCACCCTCTCCCCCCCATCGTCTGCCATAGAAGGATGAACGGGCCAAATGCTTATCAGATAGGAAAAATCATACAAAAAAAATCCAAGTCCTTCAAAATCACTGATATGCAAGTGCAAAACTCAGTGGTCCTCAAGTGAATCTGAGTCCTTGTGTAGTAGAAGCAAAAAAAAAAAAATCTTTGTGCGGTCTTGCTCTATAAAGTACAATTACTAGAGAAGAAAACAACTGTTCCTAGGTCCCATAAGGATAGACGACCAAAACCTAAAAGCACATCCTCCAACAACGCATATAGCCATAAGCCCAAGATAGATGGAAGAGCTCATCCAAATGGGAGTTATTTTGGAAATTCGGGTGCAAATGTCCTAATGTTGAAGGTGACCAATACTAGCTCTCACTTTTCCCACACCTTCGGAGAAAATGATTACCTCGAGGGTTTAAATATCTCTTATTGGAAAAGTATAACAGGTCCGGAAATCCCACGATCCATGTCAAAAATTTCCAAGGAGTACTAGAAATGAATGCGGCCTACAAATGTCATTATGTGGCATTTTACTGATATGTGCAAGTGTATCTATTAGATTGTTCAATCTGACAGGTAATGCATACAATTAGGTGAATCACTGCATTGTGAGGGAGAGGATCAAGTGAGGAGAGAGAAAATGTGTATCACAATTGTGATACGGATTGGTGAGAGTGAACGAAAATTTTTTATTTGTGGTCCACGTCCATCTAGGCGGCTGAGATCGCGCCTCAGCTGGCGCGTGTGATACACACGCGCATAAGGCACGTCTCAGTCGCAATTGTGGACTGATCCACTTTTATTTATTTTATTTAAAAAAACGGAAAAGCGGTGCCATCCATTGTGATTTGAAATGAAATCTGAATATTAAACTTATTTTTATATATCCGTTGCATTGTATTTGAATTTAAAAAAAAATAATTATATATATATATATATATAATAGTAATATTGTAACAACTATTTTTGAAAAATTCATTATAAATATCCAACCCATTTATATTTTATATGACCCAAATTCTTTACACAACCAAAAAATACACCTAAATACTACATTTTGCATATTTAGAGGTATGGATAAACGTCAACGTAGCCAAAAATCCTTGCAGAAAAATCTATATTCTGATTTGCAACACCCTAATCCTTTCCAAATGCCAAACCGAAATACTTCGAATATGTAAATATCTCCCATGAGGAGATCTCCACAACGCGGATTTTCTCAAAATTACGGTCATTTTGTGCCAAACCCTCAAAACTTCTACCATCGCGATATTCATGACGCCAATATGATCCAATATAACGATAGTCAACCGATGAACTTTCACCTACAAAATTCGGGTTATACGGATCCGTATCTTTCATTCAACAGTTCAAGAAGTTCATTTTTCGGATCACAGTCGCCAAATCTTGACTCACCAAATCGGGGTGTTGTCGATCTTAATGATGAAGACGACAACGAAGAAGAAGAAGAAGCAAGAGAAGAGATTGACGAAACACTTCTCGATGAACCTGTTGTCGAGCCAAAAAAGAAGCAGAAACAGTACAAATGGGCGCATGAATTAGAAGACTTATTATGTAAATGCTTTTTTTATCAATTTCTATAGATAATGTTGTTGGTTCGGCTCAGAAGGAAAGAAAATTCTAGACTCGAATAAGCAATGTGTTGAACGAAGGGAGGCCCAGAAATTCGGAAGCAATCACAAGCGGTAAGGGTAAGAATAAATTTTTACGAATAAGTAGAGAAACAAATAGATTTGTTGGCTCATTTATGAAAGTGCAGAATTTGCAATTGAGAGGAAAAGGGGATTCGGAACGCGTTGGACATGCGCGAACTCTATACCGAGCGAAGTGGAACACGACATTCAACTATATCCATTGTTGGCGGGTTTTATCCCACGAACCTAAATGGCGGAACTATATTCTTTCAAATTGGGGAACCTTTGGAGGTGAAGAGATTGCTGAAACAGAAGAGAAACGTGAACGACCATCGGAAATTAAGGCGGCGGTTAAAGACAAAGGCAAACAGAAGGCAACATCGTCCGCCAACAGTGATGATCTATCGTGTGTTAAAAAATGCATAGTGAAAAAATTGCAGCGGCGAAGGTAGTGGCACAGCAAAATGACCATATTATGCTGCAAAGAGATTTTGAATTTATCAATAAGGGTTCAGCCGGAATGGATGAAGAACAAAAAAAAAATATATGATACTATGTGCTCCTACCTCATGAAGAAATACTCAGATATATTATCTTAATCGTGTTAGTTTGCGTTGTATTTTTTTTAAATTGTATTTTTTTAATCGTGTTAGTGGACTGATCAGATTTATTTTTTTTAAAAAAAATGGAAAAGCAAGCGGTGATATGTAGAGAAGATGAAAAAAAATAGTGAATTTGATATATATGTATCTCGTTGCAAATATATTAATTTAAAAATAAAATTAATTAAATATATATGTATATATTTTTTTTACGGACCTAGCCCAACGGGAAAATATATATGTATATATAAAACGGTATCATCTCTTTTAGTTTGTAAATATTATTATAAATATATTAACTGTATTTTTTAATTGTATTTTAGTATTATTTCAATACAACAACACATAAACTAAAAAACACATTTTTCAAAACAACACTTAAACTAAAAACCACATTTTTTTAAAACACATTATTTCAATACAACAACACATAAACTAAAAAACATATTTTTCAAAACAACACTTAAAACTAAAAAACACATTTTTTAAAAACAAAACATAAACTAAAAACTACATTAATCCCTCATATCAATCCTAATAGACTGCTCGGTCTCAAAAATCTCTACAGCTTCATGGATTGTATCGATATAATCAGAAGGAAGACTTGCCCATGGTGTTTCAGCACGTCCCCACACTTCAATGCAGTTGTTTTTCTGCGCACTTGCTCGTTGGAGAGAAATAGATGCACCACGAAGAGATTGCCAATTTGCACATAAAGAAGTTGGATAAGCATCATGAAGCTCATGAAATGCAGTAGACGGTGTCAATTTGAGAAAAAATATTACAGAAATATTTTTCCTTTGTGTATAGTTTGCTCTAAAAACTCTCGTGTTTTCAAACACCAATCGAGAAAAATACGCATTCCATGCATCAAGTGGCATAAACCATTTCATAAATGTTTGTACGTTTGCAGGAATAGTACCTCCACATAGACCGTCACACCATTCAGATAAAGAAAATTCCATTGGTATGTAATGCATGTAGCATAAGAACCAACACATGTGCATTGAGCTCCTGGGGCACTCTCCCCTTATTGGAAGTTTGAAACAAGACATAAACGGGAAATCGGGATGAAACATTTCTGGTTGAATAAATGTTTGTCTGTAAGAGCGGACAACATCATATTGATATTTAATCATCTTTTGAGTACACTCAGACTGATTGAGGGTTGTGATGATGCTATATTCCATAGGGAAGTTAGATGGATCCATTTTCACAAATGGGTGATAATGGAGGCTGAGATGTGTGGGTCTTATAGAAAGCATAAAAGTCTAGACCCGTTTTTACAGAACCCACTATCTCATGTGCTATCTACAGAATCATTACAGAACCCACTATCCCATATGCTATCTACAGAATCATTACAGAACCCACTATCCCATATGCTATCTACAGAATCATTACAGAACCCACTATCCCATGTGATATCTACAGAATCATTACAAAACCCAGTATCCCATGTGCTATCTACAGAATCATTACAGAACCCACTATCCCATGTGCTATCTACAGAATCATTACAGAACCCAGTATCCCATGTGCTATCTACAGAATCATTACAAAACCCACTATCCCATATGCTATCTACAGAATCATTACAGAACCCACTATCCCATGTGCTATCTACAGAATTATTACAGAACCCACTATCCCATATGCTATCTACAGAATCATTACAAAACCCACTATCACATGTGCTATCTACAGAATTATTACAGAACATACTATCAAATGTGCTATCTACAGAATCATTACAGAACCCACTATCTCACGTGCTATCTACAGAATCATTACAAAACCCACTATCCCATGTGCTATCAACAGAATTATTACATCTATAAATTGCAACAAGTCATATGAATTTTCTCAATACAAAATACTCATCTATTTCTTAACAAACACCTTACAAAATGTCCAATTTCAATTACGATAACTTCTTTTAGAGTCAACAAGCAACTTTTGCAAATTTGTGGTATGAAACAGATGATCATATTGAGCAAGCTATCGTACAAGAAATTGTCGAACCATTGGCACCAATTCATCATAGAAGACATATCAACTGTAATCGTGAAGAAGGAGCTGAACGTTTATATAGAGATTACTTTGCTGATGCACCAGTATACGACGACCAAATGTTTCGAAGAAGGTTTCGGATGAGTAGACCATTGTTCATGCGTATAGTCTAATCATTGGAGAACCATTGTTAAGCCCAAAATATACCTAAAATATCATCGTTAATTACATCAATATTGCTACGAATTTATGCTATTTATAACTGTTTAGAATGCTTTTACTCTCGAATATGTTTCTTTCTTGTAAGGTACATAAATATTTGGTAAAATCCAAATAAGAACAAAAAGAGCTCAAAAACAGAAGAAAAACCCTACAAAAGGAGTCAAAAATGACAAAGATCAATTACACCAAAAACGAGGACAAAGACGAAGTTAGAAACAGAGAAAAATGCAAATTTTCGATAGAGAATCCGAAATTCTCGGTAGAGAATTTGGGGCCGCAACCGACAATCTCAAATTCTCGGTCGCAACACGCCCTTTCGTCCGAAGGCTGAAAAATCAGTTCCTCATTCTCGGCAGAGAATTTCCATTCTCGGTAAGAGCAGAAATTCCGCCAAGTACAATGAACACATGTTTAAAATCCAAGAAACGCGTTCGTTCGGGTGGATAGAAATGTCTCTTCACAACGGATACATCTCTTCACAACGGACACGACACTTCAATCAAGGCTCTTCAACATCTATAAATAAAGAGTTGATTTGAGAGTTGAATGATATATAGAGAGAGTTAGATTTTAAGATTAGTGCAAGAGTTATGCAGAAACTCTGACTCAGAAATGAGTCAGAGATTAGATTTCATTTCTGTAAAAAGCAATATGCTGTACACACATTGTTTATTCAATAATAATAAGTTCAGTAGCGTTTAGACATTGTTCCAGTTTAGTTTTCATTTTGGTAGTAGACCGACCCAGTCTCTATTACGAAGATTCAACGAGAAGATTGGGTAGAGGATCCGCCCCGGAGCCTGACAAACTCTAACGAAACCCAAGGAAAGGATTGACAACCCGTTCACTTGCAAGCCGTCGAATGTTTCCATGCTCCATGTTCTCTGTAAACTTGTATCAATTTATATTTCATCTAATAAAGTCCGTTCTATTCGATAGATTTTTATGCAGTACTTATGGTAACCAATCCACTAAAGTGACTGCTGGTGTTTTCATTAAAACGTATTTAATTCAAAATCTTTACAAGGAAACTTTGTTGAACACTTAGGCAAATTATTATCTCGAAAGAGTTTTAATTTGATTAAGGGCAATTATCCCGGATAGGGTTTTGTCATGTTCGAAGCCAATTAATTAGAGGTTCCGTCATTTATTTCATCTTTATAATTTGTACAAAGTTTAAAGTTGTTTTCTTTGCTTAATGCAAACAAATACATCTGTTTACTTTTCTAAAAAGTACTAAACGTTCCTATCTTGCAAATTCATTCTTAAATCAGAACATTTTTCTAACGTTATCATACTCTAATCTAATTCTCATTCTAGCAATTTCAAAACCAAAACCGATTAAACGATTTTTCCATAACATAAACCTAAAAGTAAATTTAACCGATTGTAAATAAGTTTTGTTAAAAAACGTTCCCTGTGGGATCGATATCTTTTATTACTACAAGCGTATACCGTGCACTTGCGGAAATCGCTCAACAACCATACAGTCTATTTTGCACAGAGGGTTGATGCATTAGGGAGGATGGGATTCACACCCATTCAAAAATGCACTGCAACATTACGTATGCTAGCTTATGGAGAGGCTGCTGATCGTGAAGATGAGTACATCAGGATTGCTGAAACCACAATATTAGAATGTCTATCAAAATTCTGTCGGGCCATCATTGAGGTTTTCGGAGCAATTTATATGCGTAGGCCAAATGCTGATGACGTTAAACGCTTATTCTCTATGCACGAGGATATCCATGGGTTTCCAGGTATGCTTGGGAGTCTTGATTGCATGCACTGGCCTTGGAAGTATTGTCCTATTAGGTGGCAATGACAATACACCCGAGGGGATCAATGTGTGCCTACAATTATACTTGAAGCTGTTGCTTCACAAGATCTTTGGATATGGCATGCATTCTTTAGATAAGATAGAAGGAAAATCTCCACTAAAGGATTACATGGTTAATGGTAAGATGTACAACATGGGGTACTACCTCGTTGATGGTATATATCCAGAATGGGCTACATTTGTGAAAAACTTTCCACATGCTATTAATCCGAAACAATGCATAACTCTGCTAGGAAGGATGTGGAACGGGCTTTCGGTGTACTTCAGGCCCGTTTTAACATTGTTCGTGGACCTGCTAGACTGTGTGAACAAAGAAAACTTCATGATATAATGGAAGCTTGCATTATACTACATAATATGAGTGTTGAAGACGAGTGAAACACGTATTGTAGGAACTATCCTCCTGAAATTTTTGAAGCGGAAGTCATTGAAGGCGCTGCACTAGGAAACCCTCCAATTGTTTTCGAAAACTTAGTTAGACAGAAGTTGGCAATTTGCAATAGAGCGACACATACCATGCTAACTGATGATCTAGTTAAGCATATATGGCGACGTCATAGAACGAGATATCTCAACCAAAGACCTAGCGGTTCAGTTGCTTAATATGTTGCGTGTTCCAATGTCATTGTTTTTTATCGTCCATTGTTTCGTACTTTTAATGTAATTTTTTCATTTTTAAATCTTGTATTTTATTCCGTTTTGTATTCTTGTGTTTTATTTCAATAAAAAATATCGTTTGTGATATATGTTATTTTTACAATTAATTATATTTTTTAATTAACTATTTCGATGGAAAATAATTATAGATATAATTGATATTTATTTTTTAACTAATTTATAGATTAGTTGAATTATTTAAATTGAATGATGAAATAATTAGATCAATTGGGATTGTCATAGCACGGTCTTGAACAGGCTTCACTCAAACCATCATCCAGTTCTCTTTTCCTATGTGACGGAACCCCCGTCATTCAAGCGGTTTCGTTTTCAGAAAATGTGGACGCATCACCCAGAGTTCAGACAGTTGGTCAGAGATTATTGGCTCAGCCAGCACCCTAGACTAGCTCCTATGCAACTCATTTGCCACAAGCTCAGAGGTCTCAGGCCTATCCTCCACTCTTGGAATAAAACAGGGTTTGGACATCTTGATAAAAACATTGAAGATTGTGAGAGAGAATTGCAGGGAATTCAGACGGAGTTATCAATTGACTCTAGCCTGGGGAACCTTGAAAGGGAAAGAATTGCCCAGTCCAATTTGGAGGAGCATATGCTCCGGAAGGAAGTTTATCTCAAAGAGCGTAGCCGTGTTAGATGGTTGGAGGTGGGGGACCGCAACAATGCCTTCTTTCACCAAACGGCGGCGCGACGTCGCGCCTCTAAAGGCATATCGGTGCTGGAAGTAAACGGCGAATTGGTAAATGATCCTGATACTATATCAAATAAGGTTATTGCATACTATGAAGATCTCTTTAAAAATCCGATGGGCCCCTCCGACCTGACCGACATTCACAGACTGATCCCTCGATTGGTCACTGATGGAGATAATGAATCCCTTCTTAGACGGCCGGATACTTCTGAAATCAAAGCTGCTGTTATGGCAATGGATGGCTCTAGCGCCCCGGGTCCGGATGGCTTCACAGGTCAGTTTTTTCAGTCATGCTGGGATATTATTGGCTCTGACGTGTGTAACTTGGTCTGCTGGTTCTTTGATAATGGGCTGATTGACGCGAGATTAAATTCTAGTCTGATGGCTCTAATCCCGAAGATGAAAGGCGCTATTCGGCTCAATCAGTTTCGACCTATAGTGATGAGTAATTTTTGTTACAAGTTGATCAAAAAAATTATTGCTGACAGGCTTGCCCCGGTGGCCAGCCGGATTGTATCGGATAACCAATTTGGCTTTCTACAAGGGCGCAAGGTTCAACAGTGCATTGCGGTTGCGTCAGAAGGGGTGAATTGTATTAATAAGCGTTGTTTTGGAGGAAATATGGTGTTTAAGGTCGACATCAAGAAGGCTTTTGACACATTAGATTGGAATTTCCTGCTTGAGGTATTAGACTCGTTTGGTTTCTCACTGAAGTTCAGGGATTATATTCTAAACTTGTTATCTTCTGCAAGAATATCTATTATGACCTCACAAGGACCAAGGGGTTACTTTGCTTGCTCCCGGGGAGTGCGTCAGGGTGATCCACTTTCCCCCATCCTCTTTGGGATTGCGAAGGATTACTTAAGCCAGCTTATATCAAGCTCAGTGTCGGATTGTTTGCTATCGCCGATGCAATATACCAGGGAGCTTCCTTTTCCTACACATTTACTTTACGCAGATGATGTTATCATTTTCTGCAAAGCCACGATTGCTAACGCAAACGCCCTTGGCGGAATATTCACAAATTATGGACTGTTATCAGGGCAGCTTGTCAACTGGCAGAAATCGGAATCGTTCTTCGGTGATTACGTAACTACGCAATAACGTCTACGGCTGGCTGCGGTAACTGGTATCAGGATCGGCTCTCTCCCCTTCAGATATCTTGGGGTTCCTCTGTTCAGGGGGGCACCAAAGCGATGGCACCTCGAGGCTTTGTGCGATCAGATATCCGCTAAATTTGCTAATTGGATGGGCTCTTCCCTCTCTATGGCTGGACGGCTTACCCTGGTTAACTCCGTGATTACAGGATCACTTACTCATTCCTTCCCGGTTTACAAATGGCCATAGGGTCTCTTGAAAAGACTCTCTGCGCAGATGCGGAATTTTATCTGGAGTGGTAGTATTCTCTCGCGGAAGCTCGTTACGGTGCCATGGTTTATTTGTTATAAACCGTTGCATGTTGGTGGCCTTGGTATTAAGGAGTTAGCAAGATTTAACACTGCTTTGCTTGGAAAGCTGGCTTGGGGATTGGTAGCGGAGAACTCTCCTTGGCTAAGGCTGATTCGATCACGGTTCCTCTCTCCGGGTGGAATTCTGAAAGCCCAGGTGGCAATGTCGACGATATGGAACTCGATTAAGCCGGCTTACAGGTTACTACGGGATCATAGTACGTGGTTTATAGGGGCTACCTCTAACCTCAACTTCTGGACATCGGAATGGATCATCCCCATGATTGCAAGCAGGCTAGACATCCCGCTGTCTCTGCAATGAGGGCTAACGCAACGGGTTGATGAGTTTTTGATCGGGGATCACTGGGAGAATTTGGACCATTTGTCGGAGGAAACTGTGGCTGCGATTGAACGGGTTGGACGGATTAGCTCGGTTGACCAGTGCATATGGAAGCCGGCGGATAAAGGGATCTTCAGCTCCAAGCTCTTCTATAGGTGGTTCGATGAAGAAATGCCTCCGGATCCAGGGTTTCGGTTCTTATGGAATAAATTTGTTCCACCTGCACATTCGTTTTGCGCTTGGAGAGCGTTCTGGGGTTATTTGCCAACCCATGACATGTTACAGAAACGGGGATTAACAGTGGTCTCCAGATGCTGCTTTTGTGAGGAACAATTTGAAACGTTACAGCATATCCTGATCGAGTGCAAATTCACCAAGGCACTCTGGCAAAGCATCTCATCGCTGTTCGGAAGACGATTACACATCGATGGTGCGTACAAGGATTTAATTAAGTGGGCAGCGAAGCAACGGTTCAGTTCGCAGATTAAGGTACTCTGGATTAGTGCAGTCATTCACTTGTCGTGGGTGATCTGGTACCTTCGCAATGAGTGTATGTTTAACGACATTAAGCCTAGCATTCATCAAGCCTTAAAACTGCTTTGGGACAACATACGCAGGTCTAATCATTTCCGTCTTGGTATAGTTTGGAATTCTGCTACGGAACTGGCTATTCTGCATAATTTAAATATCTCGCCTCGCTGCTCGCGCGCTCCGAGAGTAATCGCGGTTCGATGGACGCCGCCACCGACGGGTTGGATAAAGGCTAACTGTGATGCCTCGGTTTCGGGCTCTTCTGCAGGCTGCGGCGGAGTTTTCAGGAATGAGTTTGGTCAAGTTCTGGGCTGTTTTGCTGCTGCTGCGGCAGATCTACTGGTTCATTTGGCGGAACTTCGAGCTGCAATAACAGCGATCCGTTTAGCAGGGACTCAAGGCTGGCGTAATTTCTGGTTGGAAAGTGACTCCACCTACGTTGTGTCCCTGTTCAGGAACCCGCAGGCGGTTCCATGGATCTTTCAAGAGGATTGGACTCACTGTCAAATTATATCCGGAATGAGGTTTGTGGTTGCTCATACGCTGAGGGAGGGTAATCGCGTCGCTTATGCATTGGCCAATCACGCTAGACTTGGCCACTCAAATACGTGGTGGGATGAATATCCTTCTTTCTGTAACAGTCTAGTCTTAGTCGATCTGGTAGGTAGAGACAATTTTCGGTTTTCTTAACGCCCTTGGCGGAACCTTTTGTATTCTTTCATTTTTTATTTTTTATTAATTCATTCGGGTCCCTGGCCTCGGGTTCTGGGGTGCCAGCATAGCTGGGATGTTCAGGATTCGGGTCTCAGTCCCCCGCTTCCAATCAAAAAAATTAGATCAATTGTTTGATAGATAGAAATAATAATTTATTTGAAATGTGTAAGAGTTTTATGACAAGTGAGACCTACGTAGAAAAGTAATACAAATGGATATAATGGAAATGTGGTTGAATGTATTAGATTTTTTTTTTTGAAAAAAATAGGATTTTTGTGAAGTGATAAAAAAAAAAAAAAGTAACTCACCCATTGTGGATGCTTTTATTGTAAGACCCAAAAGAGTCCTTTAGGGAATTGGTAGAAAGGTTCCAAAATATAGCTATCCAGATCCGCAATCTTAACATCGATGCTGCCGTGTATGCCATGGAAGTAACTTAGGATCAAAGCCTTAATACAAAGAGCTAAAGATTCTTTAGAATGGGACAGTCAGAGGCTCAATGAGAGCGACGGCAATTAACTGAAGAAAGGGTATTACTATAATTTGAAGATTCGGCTTTAGGACGGCAACGCAATTGATTTCATCGAGTTTAGAAAAATAATAAATAATAAATAAAAAGGGTATCCATTTAGTTTCTATTTCAGCCACAATCGAGAATTCCTTTTTGTCCTTACATTAATCTTCTTCAATTCAACATATAAATATTTTTAACTATCCTTCTTCTTCATCACATTCATCCCCTAATCATGGCCACAATCTTATCTTTTCTTCAAAATCTCAGCACTATTTCCCCTTCAATCTTCATTTTAATTTTCTGTTCCATTTTTGCAATCCTCTGCTACACATATACCAGTTCCAGGAAAGCCGCCTCCCGGCTGCCGCCAGGCCCACCGGGCCTACCGTTGATCGGAAACCTCGCGTCTCTTGATCCAGAGCTACACTCCTACTTCGCCGCCCTCTCCCGTAAGTACGGCCCGATCTTGAAACTCCGACTCGGATTCAAGCTTGGCATCATCATAACCTCTCCATCTCTGGCCCGAGAAGTTCTCAAAGATCACGACATCACTTTCGCTAACCGCGATGTACCTGATGTCGCTCGCTCTGCCGCCTACGGCGGAAACGACATCGTTTGGACTCCGTATGGACCGCAGTGGAGACTTCTAAGGAAAGTGTGCGTTCTCAAGATGCTGAGCAATACTACCTTGGACTCCGTTTACTCACTTCGCCGGCACGAGGTACGACGGACTGTGAGTTATATGTTCAGTCAGGCCGGGTCGCCGGTGGACTTCGGTGAGCAGATATTTTTGTCAATTTTAAATGTTATAACTAATATGCTGTGGGGGGGAACAGTGCAAGGAGAAGAAAGGGCTAATCTAGGAAAGGAATTCAGGAGAGTTGTTGCAGGGATGACTGAGATTTTGGGTAGTCCGAATGTTTCGGACTTTTTTCCGGGTTTGGTTCGGTTTGATTTGCAAGGGCTGCAAAAGAAGATGGATAGCTTGGCTAAACAATTTGATGCGATATTTGAGAGAATGATTGAGAAAAGGTTGAAGATGGATTCAGCAGGGGGAAATGGTGAAGAAAATAAAGATTTTTTGCGGTTTTTGTTGAAAATTACAGAGGAAGAAGATGCTAAGACTCCTTTTACTATGACTCACCTCAAAGCCTTGCTCATGGTATTCCTTCTATTTCTTCCTTTTTTTCTGCATATATATATATATATATATATTTTTTTTTTTTTTTACATTTTTCAATATTTGTTCGATCACGTTGTGATGGAATAAATAATTTAATAATTAAACAGATATTATTTGAGTGAACATTTGAGTGAATATTTGAGTAAAGGTACTTTGTCAAAAATAAAGTAACCATAGAAGGTATTTTATTAGTATATTAGTTATATGATGTCTTCTATGTTTATTTTGTTTTCTACATAGTAAGCTTTACTTTGTTTTTTCTACCATTAGATAAGCTTACTTTGTCAAAGTTCATCACCATCCAATGGTCGAAAAAACAAAAACTTATTTTGTCAAAAACAAAGTAAGCATAGCTCTAACCTCAATGATTACTTTGTTTTTTATAAAGTTTTACTTTATTTTTTCTACCATTAGATGAGTTTACTTTGTCAAAGTTCATCATTATTCAATGGTGGAAAAAACAAAGTAAGACTGACTTGGTCAAAAACAAAGTAAGTATAGCTTAACCCACTAATGGAATAATATATATAGAAAAGAAACGCATATTTAATTCTTTATCAACTTAACTTTTAGTTTTTTTTGAAAGAATTTAATTTTTTTTGAACCAAAAAGAATTTAATTTTTAGTTATTAAGTTTCTGATTTTTTAAATTAATACATTATGTATTGATTAATTAATTTTTAATACATTAAGCTATTGTTTTAACTTTTATATTGTGATTTAAACTTTATTTTTTTCGCACGAATGCTTATGTTTTAACAAATAGTTTAGAAGGTATATGAGAAATTATTAGAAGCATTTGGTTTTTTATTTCAAATAGATGACATTTTATATATATTTTGACACCTGTAACATGGATCCCATATATATTGTAAGGTGTCCCACTATTTTAATTATTAAGCGGGGATCACAATACATATCTCTAAATGTAAATTGAGGTCATTCAAGTGACATGAAATATTGCATGCTTAATATAAGAACTCCTAAAATAGGTCTAATACACTCCTAGTCCTTTTTTTGGATAGAAAATACTTATAAATTACATTACATGAACAAGTTCAAGTACAAATCAATAATATCAAGGAATAAAGAAAAAGCTTATCTCTTATACTTTGAAAATATTTTATTCTCTATTTTAAAATCCACGTGGCAGAATAAATGAAAATTTTGTACAAGTTGAAATGCATACGTTTTAAACAAATTGACATATCAATATATTTTAGGGGGTCAATTAATCCCTTCAAAGAGTCAGTAAACCACTTTAAACAATTTCAAAAGGATAAATTAGATTTTGTTAAAGTATATGAATTTAATTCGCTTTTTTAGACAAGTAAATAGGACTGGAGATGTATTAAGCTCCTAAAATAAATTTAACACCTCAACTCCTAAACTAGCATTATCATAACTTTTAAAGTAAAACAATTCATTTAATTTAAAATTTAAATGGTTTATTTCAAGGGAACAGAGATGCTAGTGGTTTTACTCTCTTCAAACGGAGTTCAAATCACACACATAATTGAATGGTCTAATAAGAGCCTCATGTATTAAAAATAGTTGATCAAATGCTCAGTGATATTCCATGTTTTGCAGGATATGATCGTAGGTGGAACAGACACATCTTCAAATGCAATTGAATTTGCCATGGCAGAAATAATAAACAAGCCAGAAGTTATGAGTAAAGCTCAACAAGAACTGGATTCAGTAATAGGCAAAAACAACATTGTAGAAGAAAATCACATACACCAATTACCTTATCTATATGCCATAATGAAAGAAACATTGCGATTACATCCAACACTCCCTCTGTTAGTTCCTCATTGCCCAAGCGAAACTTGCACCGTAGGAGGCTACACCATTCCAAAGGGTGCTCGAGTTTTCGTTAATGTTTGGGCAATTCATAGAGATCCTTCAATTTGGGAAAATCCATTGGAGTTTAAACCTGAGAGGTTTTTAGACAGTAAATGGGATTACAGTGGGAATGATTTTAGTTATTTCCCATTCGGGTCCGGGAGGAGAATTTGTGCAGGTATTGCTATGGCTGAAAGGATGTATTTGTATTCGCTCGCTACACTTTTGCATTCTTTTGATTGGAATTCGCCGCAAGGGAAAAATGTGGATCTTACTGAGAAGTTTGGGATTGTTATGAAGTTGAAAAATCCTCTCATTGCTATTCCTACACCAAGATTATCTGATCCAACATTATATCACTAGAACTTCTATATTCTATTGATTACTAATTTGTATTTATAATGCGTCATATTTGTCCAAATATTATGAACTGTTTCTATGATTTATCCAACCATGTTATGATAAAATTTCTTGTTAGTATTATTTACTTCACTTTGTAATGAATCAGTTAAAACTAGACCAACCGATAAGATTGATCTGGTCTCGGTTAATCAGGTTGGTTCATATCTTTTTAAATAAAAAACTTTAAATTGAACCAAGAACATTTAAGTTTCCCTTCATGTGCTTATCATTATGTTAACTTCTAAGTTTTGATCTATCTCATTCCTTAGAAAAACATTACTTTTAAAGCATAAAATTTAAGTCTAATTAAATTATTTTTTTGTGCTTCATCGATTTGAAAATTAATGCTAATTGAATTTTTTTTGTTACAAAACAAGGTTTATGTTTTTCACCATAATCAAAGTGAAGAATTCGGGCTCATTTGTTAGTGCAAATAACATGGTAGGAATTTGCAACATAATTTATAGATGAGATGTCAATGGGATTCATATTCTCTTAAAATTAAGAAATGATTCCCTATCTATACTAAAATCAGCGATTGGTACTAGTTTGACAAAATCATTTAAACGATAGACTTTTTATTCCATTAAAATCGTTTAATCTGTTTTATCATTTAAATCCCTCTACTAACTTAATCATGTGTGTCATCTTTATTCTTTATTCATATCATTTCTTTAAACATCACTATATATTTTTCATTCACTTTCTACGTGATTTCATTCAGTTTTGTCTTCAACCTCATGCTTGTTGCTATATTTATAGTGAAGATATGAAAAGAAATTAAATTAATTAGGTTTGTCGCACCCATGCCCAAGCAAGGCGTGAGGTGCACCCAGACGACTCTCTGCTATTTTTCTAAATGTGTCGCAGAACAACCTCTCTAAAGAGGCTAGTACGTAGGAACTCGAGTTGCCACCAATTTGATGTGAACCCACGAGGAACAGTGCTTCGAAAACCCGACAACTACATTTGATCCCTAGGAAAGCTAACAAATCAGGGTTTGACATAAAAGAACTCTTACAAACTAAGTTGTAAAGACCCAATCCCAGTCTCCAACAATTAAGGATTTAATCCCGAACTGTTCAAAGTAGTGCCTAAAGAACACAAGAGAAACCACTCACAAACACTTAATTAATCTTTTTATTAAGGCCTAATACACAAATAACCCCCTGAACTTGTCCAAATGTTGCAACTGCCCCCTCCAACTTTCAATTGTAATAATTTACCCCTTAAACTTGTCCAATTGTAAAACATAACCTTAAATTGGGAATTTTTTTACCTCGTACTTGAAGCAACCGTAAAAACGTTTCTCCGGATTCATATCACGCCAAAGATCTGACTATCACAATCCACGAGCGTTGCAGCTTTTGTATTTCACGTGTTTCTTCAATTGCAGTCCATGTCAGCAATTTGAGGTTATGTTTTACAATTGGACAAGTTTGAGGGGTTATGTTTTACAATTGGACAAGTTTGTGGGGTAAGTTGTTACAATTGAAAGTTCGAGGGGGAAGTTACAACATTTGGACAAGTTCAAGGGGTTATTTATGTATTAGGATTTTTATTAAAATGAAACTTGTGTCTTACATATGAAAAAGCTCATCCTTTAAACAGATAAAAAAAATACAAATAATGATTTGAATTGCCCTTGAAATATCTTGATAACAACAATAATACAAGGACATTTAAGTACTTGATTTAGTTAATCATTAAGACAAAGAAAATCAATACACACAATTTGACAATAATGCAAATGAGAAAGCAAGATTCGATTCTCATGGAATTGATTAGGTCCACATGGATTTTGAAAGTTGTCATTTTGACCATTGAAAAAAATTAAATCAATTCATATTAAATTGATTTTATTTTCCCCGTAAATCCAAATGGTTAAAATTCATATGGTGATTTTTGAATCAATTTCACCGCTTGTTTCGTTTAGTCCGTGTTTGGTTTCTTTGATGTGTCCGCTTTCCGAGTAACCCGAGAGGTACGAAAAATTTAGAGCTTCCTGAATTTCATTTGTATCATTTTGCTCCGACATATCTAACATTTGCACCGCATATATTTGAAGCTCCTTTTCGAACTTCTTTGTGCGTGCTCGAGTAACAGGTCCATCCGGTAAATGTATTCGCTCCATGTGAGAATCCAGATTTTTAATTCGGGTTATATCATCCCCCCCTCCTCAGGAGGATTCGACCTCGAATCAGAATCTGCATCATAAACAGATAAATCAGAAACATTAAAAGTAGCAGATACATTATACTCACCAGGTAAATCAATTTTGTAAGCATTGTCATTAACACGCTCCAAAACTCGAAAAGGACCATTACCTCAGGGTTGAAGCTTATTTTTATGAAGTCCTGGAAATCTCTCTTTTCGAAAATATACCCACACCAAATCACCAGGTGCAAATACAACTCGTTTATGATGTTGGTTTACTTTAGAAGCAACCCGTCTATTTTTTTCTTTAATGTGCTTGCGAACCTTTTCATGAATGGATTGCACCAATTCTACCTTTTCAGCGCCATCTGTACTAGACCTGGCATCCACAGGTAAAGGTAGTAAATCCATAGGAGTAAGAGAGTTAAGACCATAAACAACTTCAAATGGCGAAAACAAAGTAGAGAGTGAATACTGTGATTATATGCAAATTCTACCATAGGTAAACACTCTTCCCAATTCTTAAGATTTTTCCTAACCACAGTATGAACCTAACCAAGAATTTGATTAATGACCTCGGTTTGTCCATCCGTTTGAGGATGACAAGCAGTAAAATATAAAAGCTTAGTACCTCGGTTTGTCCATCTTGAAACTCTGGGAATGTTGCTTCAGTTTCATCAGTAACCTCCACAGGACATTCTCCCTGTCCTGTAGCTCCATACACATCTGCATCCACAGATGCATCAGTATTCTCCTTCACGTTCTTTCTAGGTGCCATCTCAGCAGGGTCCCACTGGGTGTGCCAAAATTGTTTGGTGCCTTTCTTGTGTGGATTGGATCGGATTGTGAGCGTGCCAGTAGCTTTGTCAAAAAACTACAAAAGAGCTAAGAGCTAAAATCTAACTTCTAATCAAACGAAAGTGTAAAAAGCTTAAAGGACATAAAAGTGCTTAAAGTTCGTAGTGGAATCTAGAAGACTGATTATGACTACACTGAGATGTTGCAAAAGAGAGAATTCAAAGGGAGAAACACTGCTTGCATTGTATTCGAATGGCTTTGTTGATAAAAAACTGATATATCAGAGCTAGAGCTTACAAGTTGAAAGTTAAATTTGAATGAACAAACTAAGGATGCAGAATAGCTAGAGTTCGGAATGTGTGAAATGTTTGAATTCCATTAGGATTTTGTTTGATTTGATTTCATTTTGTTGAATTGGTTTGAGTTGGATGCCTTTTCTTGCTTTTTCTTTTCTTTAAATATGGTGGCTTGTCTGATAACCGCCGTGCCCACGTTCCTGTTCCACTAACTCACGTTACTCCAGTTAGTTCCTTTTGTGTGACGAGCTCTATCTCCGTGCGAACTGCCCACGAACTTCACCTACCCGCGAACTCCACCTGCCCACGTTTTTGCTCCACCTTCTTTATGCTTTCGAGTTCTATTAGCTTTGGTTCGTGGGGCGTGCTGCTGCTCACCTAAACTCTGCTTCCTTTATCGTTTTTGGTCAGCCTGCTTTGTTTCTTGTGGATGGTTCCGATTGAGAAGTGTTCTTCGGCTCTTTCTCTGTTTGGCACTTTTTCTACGTTGATCCATTTCAATTAGTTCCAGCGTAATTGTGGGGGAAACAATACCATTGAGGAATTTTCTATATATATAATATTAATAATAAGAACTCTTGAGCCTGTTCACGAGCTTTCAAGCCGAACCCAAGAAAACTTCGATTCAGGCTCATTAATGCTCGAGCCAATCTCAAACTTGAACCGAGTCTAATCGATCTGAACTTTGACTTTGTTTGGTAAAGAGTATTTTGAGATAAAATTGGATGTTTGAGCCACTCTAGAGGTTTTGACTAGTCAAACATCTAGTTGTAGTGTTTGGTAAATAGAGATTTGAAATAGCTTATTGGATCCAAAAAGCTAATTTTGGAAAAACCAATTTTAGGAGATTTTTCAATTAGCTTATTGTCCATCTGTTTTGAAAGACATGTTCACTCCTAATTGTTATTATTTCATCTCAAATAAATGATTTACCATATCATTATTTGTCATTTTACCCAAATAGCTAAATCTTATCAAAGAAGTTTACACAATCAGATAGTTAAATAAGATAATCAACTAACAGTTAATTCCCAAATATGGCCTTTGACCGAGCTGAACCCAAACAATATGCGAACTAGGCTGTGCACCTCTTTAAATCTGACAATATTATTTGTAACGAGCCGAGCAGCTCTGCTTCGTTACAACATAAACAATCACAGAAATCAAATAAATTGTATTATCCATTTAGTTTGTATTTCAGCCACAGTCGGGGAATTCCTTTACGTCCGTACATTAACTTTGTTATTATCTTCTTCTATTGAACATATATAAATATGCATCATAAGTTTAAAATCATATTCATCACTTAATCATGGCCCCAATCTCAAGTTTTAATGAAAATCTCGGAACTATTTCCCCTTCAATCTATATTTTAATTTTATGCCCCATATTTGCATTTCTCTGGTACACATATACCAATTCCACGAAAGGAAGCTCCCGGCTTCCGCCAGGCCCGCCGGGCCTGCCACTGATCGGAAACCTCGCATCTCTTGATCCAGAGCTCCACTCCTACTTCGCCGCCCTCTCCCATAAGTACGGCCCGATCTTGAAACTCCGACTCGGGTTCAAGCTTGGCATCATCATCACATGTCCATCACTGGCCGGAGAAGTTCTGAAAGAGCACGACATCACCTTCGCTAACCGCGATGTACCTGATGTCGCCCGCTCCGCTGCCTACAGCGCAAACGACATCGTTTGGACGCCATATGGACCGCAGTGGAGACTCTTAAGGAAAGTTTGTGTTCTCAATATGCTTAACAATGCTACTTTAGATTCCGTCTACTCGCTTCGCCGGCACGAGGTACGAGGGACTGTGAGTTATATGTACAGTCAGGCCGGATTGCCGGTGGACTTCGGCGAGCAGATATTTTTGTCAATTTTAAATGTTATAACTAACATGCTGTGGGGAGGAACAGTTCAAGGAGAAGAAAGGGCTAATCTGGGAAAAGAATTCAGGAAAGTTATTGCAGAAATGACTGAGATATTGGCTAGTCCGAATGTTTCGGACTTTTTTCCAGGTTTGGTTCGATTTGATTTGCAAGGGCTGAGAAAGCAGATGGATATCTTTTCTAATCAATTTGAGGGGATTTTTGAGAGAATGATTGAGAAAAGGTTGAAGATGGATTCTGCAGGGGAAAGTGGTGAAGACAATAAGGATTTTTTACAGTTCTTGTTGAAACTTAGAGACCAAAAAGATGCAAAGACTCCTCTTACCATGACTCACCTTAAAGCCTTACTCACGGTATTATTGTATTTCATTTATATCTTTATCTTTTTTTCTTACAAACAAAAATTAGGTAAAGGATAGAATCGGATCCGACCTTACCAACAGAAATATGATATTTATAGGCTATTTTTCTTTACCTTAACTATATTCTAATGAGTTGATATGCTTCTCTCTTTTTATTAGTCGGTCCATTGGATCCAATCCAAACTAGAAGACATGCATACCTACCTACTATGAAGGTTCGGAGAATAATATATCTCGGTAAAGATTTAAAATAAATTTATAGATTGTTTACTAATATGACTAAATTTAAACGAACTAAAAAATCGAACCTCAAACCTAACAAGTAGATGTTCAACACCTTACCATCCCAACCAATTCTATGACATTTCAGTCTTTAGTTTTTTTACCTTTGTTTGATGATTTTTGTGATGGATTAAATAATCTAGTAATTTATTGAATTAGATACATTTTAAGGAAAATGTATATTTAAGTATTTATTTTCTATATTTGCTTAATCATTTTTGTGATAGATTTAAACATATAAAATTATCTTTTACGTTACTATTTCTATTTTATATTTTTTCTCATACAATTTTAATCTTTAAAGTAATTGATTTCTTAATTTTTATATAATTATAGAACTTTAAAATATTAACTCATTAGAACTTATACATATGGAAATGTCAATGTATATATAATACATAAACTCTATTAATTAACTAATGTGTTGTAGCTTGGGAATGTAGGCTAAGTTTATGAGAAAAGATATCAGTTTCGATTCTCATTAAATACATCTGTTGAAAGGGGTGTGAGAAGTCTTTGTTGGAGATAAAGAAGAGATTTAAGAATAAAAGGAACTAAAATTGATATTTTTATCAAAACATTACATCAACTCAATGAGAATTTCGGATTACACAACTCAATATCACTCTAACATTTTTTAGACCCTCACATGCATTTAAACAACAACTATTGACACTCTTAGCACACTTCATTTTATTATTTTTCAATTCTCTAAACTTCCTCCATACCTCTATATATATACTCAAATATATTGACATCACTTTGACAAAATACACCCCAATTTATTGTGATATTTAATTTGACATAGACTTGGACAAAAATTAGCCACAATTTGTTCAACTCCCCAAACCATCTTCCACGTAATTGACCCCTTAATTTATTTATTTTTTATTTTTTTTATCACATGCACTACTTCCATGCATTAAGTTTCCTTGTCTTTTTTGATAATTTTCCAACATCACAAATTCTTATTTGACTATCTTAATAAATTAAGTTTATTTATATTATTTAACATCCTCCTTTAAACTTAATTTTTCATGACTCCCAGTTGAGCTCTCAAATAACTGAACACATCGTACTTCAGCGGCTTTATAAAAATGTCTGCAATCTGATCTTGAGTTTTCACGTATTTCAGCTTCACCTCCTTTTGCTCAATGCACTCCCGAATAAAATGATACCTCGTATCAATGTGCTTACTTCGATCATGAAACACAGGATTTTTTGCTAATGCCAGTGTAGACTTGTTATCGATAAAAATCTCCGTTGGATCATTTTGAATCATCTGAAATTCTTCTAGCAATTTTCGGAGCCAAATCGCATGACAGACACATGAGGTTGCAGCAACATATTCAGCTTCATAGGTTGACAACGTCACAATTGCCTGCTTCTTCGAACTCCATGTAAATGCAGTATCACCCAGAAAAAATACAAAACCAGTTGTACTTTTTCGGTCATCCTTGTCACCGGCCCAATCACTATCACAATATCCAACTAATTTGAAATCGTCAGTTTTTGAATAAAGTAATCCCAAATTAGTTGTACCTTTCACGTAACGGAGAATTCTTTTTGCTGCATTCCAATGTGACACCGTTGGGGCTTCCATGTATCGACTTACTAAGCCGACTGCATAGAGAATATCCGGTCTCGTACATGTCAAGTATCTGAGACTTCCGACCAAGCTTCGGAATAATGTCGGGTTGACTCTGTCTCCACCTTCACCTTTTGTCAATTTGATTCCACATTCGACTGGTGTGCTGACGGAATTACAATTTTCCATCTTGAACTTCTTTAAGATCTCCTTTGCAAAACCACTTTGAGAAATAAAAATTCCATCGTCATTCTGCTTCACTTCAATGCCAAGATAATATGACATTAGACTAATGTCAGTCATCTCGAACTCACGAGCCATTGTCTTCTTGAACTCTTCAAACATCTTAGGATTGTTCCTTGTAAAAATGAGATCATCCACATACAAACAAACAAGTAACATATCTCCATTTTTCACCTTTGCATACAGGGCATATTCATGTGGGCATTTGACAAAACTATTTTCTTGAAAATATTTATCAATGCGACTGTTCCAGGCTCGTGGTGCTTGCTTAAGACCATAAAGTGCCTTTTTTAATTTTAGCACTTTATTTTCTTGACCTTTCACAACATACCCAGGTGGTTGCTGGATATAAATTTCATCTTCCAGATATCCGTTGAGAAATGCGGATTTCACGTCCATTTGATGGATTCTCCACCCGTGTTGAGCAGCTACAGAAATCACTAGTTTGATACTCTCCATTCTGGCAACAGGAGCAAAAACTTCGTTGTAGTCAATACCAGGTCATTGACTGAACCCTTTCGCCACCAATCTTGCTTTGTGTCAGACAATTTCACCGTTTGCATCTTTCTTTGCTTTGAACACCCATTTAACTCCAATGGGTTTTTGACCGGCCGGAAGTGATGTCAGCTCCCATGTTTTATTTTTCTCGATCGAATGAATCTCCTCTTCCATGGCTTTTCTCCATTTTTCATCTTTCATTGCTTCTTCTGGATCTGTTGGTTCATCATTAACAAAATGACAATAAAGAGTTAATTCATCATCGAGATTTCTTGTTACATCATAGAGATCTTTAATAGGTATTAATTTTTTAGGCTTTCCGGGCGGATGTTCATCTGAACTGTCTTCATTACTCGAGGACGAACTCGAACTGGATGAGCTTGCTGATGTCGAACTGGTTGCTGGTGTTGTGGCTGCGACTGTGGCTGGTTCTTCCTGATCATTATCTTCATCCATGAAAGGATAAAAACTGTAGTTGTTTTGTTTTTCACTGGTCCATTCCTAAACTGCTTCTTCATCAATGGTGACATCTCTACTGATGACGATTTTCTGAGTTTGAGGATCGAACATTTTGTACCCTTTGGAATGTTCTGAATAGCCCACAAACAAATATTTCTTGCTTTTATCATCTAGCTTCTTGCGTTCTTCATCCGGTACATGGACATGAGCAACACTGCCAAAAACACGCAAATGAGAAATATTGGGCTTTATTCCGCTCCATGCTTCTTGTGGAGTTTGATCCCAAACACTAACAGTTGGCGATCTGTTCAACAGGTAGACAACACAGTCTACTGCTTCGGCCCATAACTCCTTCGGCAAATTTTTGCTTTTTAACATGCTCCTCACCATGTTGAGCACCGTTCTGTTCTTTCTTTCTACTACGCCATTTTGCTGAGGTGATCTGGGGACTGAAAGGAAATGACGGATTCCATGTTTTTCACAAAATTGCTTGAAAGAGATGGACATGTATTCACCGCCTCTGTCTGATCTGAGTGCTTTAATAAAATGACCACTTTCTTTCTCCACTTGGACTTTGAATTTTTTAAATGTCTCAAAAACTTCTGTTTTTCCTTCAAAAAATACATCCAAGTTTTTCTACTATAATCATCAATGAAAAGTATAAAATATTTATTTTTACCAAGAGACTGTGGAGTGACCGGTCCACACACGTCTGTATGAACTAGCTCAAGTGGCGCCTTTGCTCTTGACATGGATTTCTTTGGAAAATTGGTTCTGAATTGTTTTCCAACAAGACATCCTTGACACAGTTGAAGAGGCTGGTCAATTTGAGGCAATCCGTTTACCATCTGCTTCTGTCCCAACAGCTTCAGTCCTCCAAAATTGAGATGTCCACACCGTAGATGCCAAAGCCATGGGGGACTTTGCACACAAGCTTTCAAACATTTAGCCATGTCTGTCTGAATGTTAATTGTGAACATTCTGTTTTTCGCCATTGGTACTCGTACAATCAACTCCTTTTTCTCATTCAACAGGAGTAGTTTCCGATCCACCATGTGAACTTCATAATTTTTCTCTAGTAACTGTCCCAAACTCAAAATATTGCTTTTCATGCTAGGAACATAATAAACATTATCAATAAACTGGTGAGCGCCATTTTTGAGCCGAATAAGAATGGTTCCTTTGCCTGTAATAGGAACCTTAGAGGAATCTCCAAATACAACATTACCACGAACGGATTCATAGAGCTCCACGAACATCTTCTTGTCACCACACATATGGTTACTTGCCGCATTGTCAAGATACCATATATTATTTTCGCGATTTTCTTCACCTTCGTAGGTAAGTAACACTGTGCCAGTTACTTCCTCATCTTGAATATTATTGGCAGTCTCCTCTACCTCTTTAGGCGGACTCCAACATTCCACCGCGTAGTGACCGTACTTAGAGCAATTATAACATTGAATGTTGGACTTGTCGCATCCTTCATTCGGCCTCCAGTTTCCTCTTCCTTGACCGCGTCCTCGGCCTCTTCCTCTGCCTCTGGTGAATTGAGTGCTTCTGTCATTGTTGTTGTTGCCGTTTTCCTTTCTGCCTTGATTTCTGTCACGTCCTCGTCCTCTACAATTTCCTCCCCGACCTCTTTCGCGTCCTCTACCGGACTGACTACTTTCGCCATTTTTAAACACAGCCTTTGTTGCTAAGACTTGTTCTGCGGAATCTTCTCTTCGTTTCTCAAACCGCTCCTCTCGTGCTTGTAGTGACCCTACAACTTCATCAACGGACATTTCGCTGATGTCCCTGGACTCTTCCATAGCCACCACTATGTAATCAAATTTTGGTAGTAGTGATCGCAGAATTTTTTCAACAATTCTGGACTCTTCAATTTTTTCTCCATACTGCCGCATCTGATTTACGATAGATTTTACTCGGGATGAGTAATCACTAATGACTTTCGTCTCTTTCATCCTCATCATCTCAAATTCTCCTCTCAGCATCTGCAAACGAACTTTTTTAACTTTCTCCTCCCCTTGAAGAGAAACTCGTAGGATTTCCCACGCTTGTTTGGCGGTCGTAGCTTCGGCTACTTTCTCGAACATTAATTCATCCAAACCTTGATGGATGAGAGTAAGCGCCTTTTGATCGCTTTTGCGATTTTTCTGTAGAGTATCTTTTTCTGCCTGTGTCAACGCTGCCTCGTTACCTGGGACTATGTAGCCTTTTTCGACTATATCCCAGACATCTTGACATCCTAGTAACGCCTTCATTCGAATACACCAACTTGAATAATTGGTTTTGGTGAGCTTAGGGTATTGATACGGAAGTTTGAGACCGTCTGACATTTTTGTAGGGTTTGTTTTGCGGAAGACTGACTCTCGTAACGTGGCTCTGATACCACTTTGTTGGAGATAAAGAAGAGATTTAAAAATAAAAGGAACTAAAATTGATATTTTTATCAAAACATTATATCAACTCAATGAGAATTTCGGATTACACAACTCAATATCACTCTAACATTTTTTAGACCCTCACATACATTTAAATAACAACTATTGACACTCTTAGCACACTTCTTTTTATTATTTTTCAATTCTCTAAACTTCCTCCATACCTCTATATATATACTCAAATGTATTGACATCACTTTGACAAAATACACCCCAATTTATTGTGATATTTAATTTGACATTGACTTGGACAAAAATTAGCCACAATTTGTTCAACTCCCCAAACCATCTTCCACGTAATTAACCCCTTAATTTATTTATTTTTTATTTTTTATCACATGCACTACTTCCATGCATTAAGTTTCCTTGTCTTTTTTGAAAATTTTCCAACATCACAAATTCTTATTTGACTATCTTAATAAATTAAGTTTATTTATATTATTTAACAGTCTTAACTATGACCTAACCTAACTATCTCAACTAGGATACTTGTGATTTAGATCGAAGGAAAAAAAATACACAAACTTCATTAAGAACCATTTTGATTAAGATTGAAAACTAAACAAGTCATATATTTTATACTTTCATATACAAAAATAAAAGAAGGCGCTAATTGCTAACTAAGACAAAATTTAAGGATTTTAACATATATGTATCGATTGACTATAGCGTAATATTGATAAAAACAAAAAATCTAATAAATTTGTTTACCTAATAATCTCACCGCATTAACGATAACTAACTTTATCCTAATCCTTAAAGTGAAATAATCAAACTCATGCAGTTAAACTTCTATACTATACGATATAAAGAGTTTTTGGCTGGCATATAATAAAACATGATATTCCATGTCTTGCAGGATATGATTGTGGGTGGAACATCCACCTCTTCAAATGCAATTGAATTTGTCATGGCTGAAATGATAAACAAGCCGGAAGAAATGAGAAAAGCTCAACAAGAACTAGATACAGTAATAGGCAAAAACAACATCGTAGAAGAGAATCACATACACCAATTGCCTTATCTATATGCGATAATGAAGGAGACATTGAGGTTACATCCAACACTCCCTCTCTTAGTTCCTCATTGCCCAAGCGAAACTTGCACCGTAGGAGGCTACACCATTCCAAAGGGTGCTCGAGTTTTCGTTAACGTTTGGGCAATTCATAGAGATCCTTCAATTTGGGAAAATCCATTGGAGTTTAAACTTGAGAGATTTTTGGACAGTAAATGGGATTACAGTGGCAATGATTTTAGTTATTTCCCATTCGGGTCCGGAAGGAGAATTTGTGCAGGCATTGCTATGGCTGAAAGGATGTATTTGTATTCTCTGGCTACACTTTTGCATTCTTTTGATTGGAATTCGCTGCAAAGGAAAAATGTGGATCTTACTGAGAAGTTTGGGATTGTTATGAAGTTGAAAAATCCTCTCATTGTTATTCCTACACCAAGGTTGTCTGATCCAACATTATATCACTAGTAATTTGTATTTATAATGTGTGATGTTTGTCAAAACATAAGTAACTGCCTCTGCAATTTATTCAACCATGTAATGATAAAATTTCTTGTTAGTATTATATACTTCACTTTGGTTAAAACTAGACCAACCGGTAAAATTGATATGGTCTCGGTTAATCAGGTTGGTTCATATCTTTTTAAATACAAAATTTTCAATTGAACCAAGAATATTTAAGTTGCCAAGTGTAATTTTTTTTTTGTGGTTTCATCGATTTGGAAATTAATGCTAATGAATTTTTTTTGTTATAAAACAAGGTTTATGTTTTTCAGCGTTATCAAATCGAAGAAATCGGGCTCATTTGTCAGTGCAAATAACATGGTAGGGAGTAAAATTATGGAAAGATTTAGGAGGTGTTTGGTTAGCTAAATTTAAACTATGGAATGGGAATGAGATTGAATCATTTCCTTTATTAATGTTTGATTAAACAAATATAACTTGGGAATGATAATCTCATTCCCCAACTATAAGAATAATTGATTCCCCATCTCTCCACATCAATCCCATTTCATTTCCATTCCTATATTGATTTATTAAAAAAAAATACATCTCCACGTTTTTATCAAAAACCCACTACCATAACCATTCAAATCATGCTTATTTTTTGTTTTTTTGAAAATGATTATTTCTTTTTGTTGGTAAAAAATGAATGCTTACATTATATTATATTTTATATATCACTTATGTTATATACCAATGTTTGTTTTTATTTTCAATTTATAATACCATTTTTTATTTATAATAATAAAATTATCAATAAAGAACATTAATTTTATTTTAATATACTATTTTTTATTTGTATTAGAATATCTATTTTTAAGATGATTTAATATTTTTTATATTTATTTTTTAATTAATGTTACAATAATAATTGTTTGCTAAATTATTTTTAATGAATATTATATTTATTACGAATTTAATTATTAAAGAACCAAACAGCTTCAAAGAGAATCTAATTCCGATTCCGGACTGAACCAAACAAAATAAATAAATAGTCATTCCGATTCTGATTCCGCTACATTCCGATTCCGTTTCCGTTTCCGATTCCGAAGTTTAAACCAAACGCACCCTTATTATTGTAAAACTTAAAATTAAAAAACATATATGCTTAAAGTCCAATTTGCACAATAATTTATAGATGAGAAGTCAATGTGATTCATATTCTCTTAAAATTAACATTAACAAATGATTCTCTTTCTATACTAAAATCAGCAATTGGCACGAGTTTCATTTAAACGATACAGCTTTTATTCCATTAAAATCGTTTAATCTGATTTATCATTTAAATCCCTCCGCCAACTTAATCATGTAAGTTTTCTTTATTCTTTTTCCATACCATTTTTTTTTGTAAACTTTGACTATATTTTTTTTTCATTCACTTTCTACGTGCTTTTTTGTTTTTTTATTGGCATAACACTTATTTGCCCCTCAAACTGAAGGTCCAAAATCAATTAGAGCATAAAACCATGCATGACCTTAATTATCTAGTTCAGGAGCGGAATAAAACCCTTTAAGAATGGGTGGAGAGGTTCCAAAAAGAGTCATTTAGGTTTGACACCTTAATATGGATGCATGAGTCGATGACATGACTATGAACTGTGGTGGCAAAGATCTTTCGAAGGATCTTACCACTTGACGATCTCGGTTTTTTCCAAACATCATAGAACATGTTAGAGATTTCATGAGGTGGGATGGACATAAGCTTAGCCCACTATTGAATGATCGTCTGGGTCCGAACAATCACTAAAAACAATAGCATCATGAGGAAGGGGAGAGAGACTGGTAGGGATCTAGTGAACAAACCGAGCATAAAATTTCACCACTCAATGCTCCCAAGAAAGAAGTCATGTATTGGGTTGAGAAGAATCGATAACCTATCGAGTAACCTCTAAAGAGCTGTTTAGTAGTTGTGGACAAAGTCTGCCTCGATAAGACTTTCACCCATAGGAGGACTGTCATGACGTTATGGTACTATTTGGACTTAGAGTCCAATTGAGAAAACTACAAGCTCAGTAGGGCTAGTGTTGGAGAAGGAGTTGTCACTCAGATTTTAGGTCCGATAATGTTACTGATATCCCTTATAGGAAACAAGTGGGTTCGTGAAGTAAAGTATGCTTTGACAAGGTTAATATTCCATCGGAATGAAATATTAAGCACCCTCAAATCGCCTAGTGAACCCAGCGACCTCCTACTTAGCATTTCTAAATACATCAAGGCTATTCATAACTCTTTTGAGCCTTTTAAATTCGTTTTAAACGCTTGCTTTGTCTGAAAAAATCATGTTTTATGACATATTGCATATTTATACACAAAATAAATAAACAATAACATATTACAACCCCAAAACCAATGAAATCGATACAAATTAAATACAATTAAACATAGGATTTTCTGAGTCTTTAATATGCAACAAAACAATGTTTTCATGTACTTCTATCAACTAAGATAAAAGGTTAGGAACAAACAAAATAGTTGTACAATTAATTATAGTTTAAAAATGGACAAAAGACTAAACTGAATAAACTTAAAAGTTTATTCACGCATCTAACCACGGGGTTGTGGTAGAGTGGTAAAGACTCCTCCTCCCTTAACCAAAGGTCCAGGGTTCGATCCTCGCCTTTGGGAATGGAAAGAATTTCCGTGGCCAACAGTCCCACCTATAAAGATACTAATTAAAATTTAATCTCAGTTGACATAAATCAAAGCTAGAGTATAAGCTTAGTGGATATGAATGAATTGTGTACCTTGGAAAATTTCTTACTCTATTTATATTGTGATCGAAAAGGAAGAGGGGGTTATAAACCTTGTAGCGTGTTGTGCTACGTCATCTATTGATAGGTGAACATGTGCCTACAAATCGTGGTTCGGTATCCCTCAAGCCCAATTGGTCCGTGATTGGGTATGATTGTTGTAACATATTGATCTTTGATAGGGTCGATGGTGATCTCCCGGATCAAGACTATGAGACTAGTTCGCACGAGGAATTGATTCTCTATGATCATTCAACATGACATTTGATTCCGAGTAGTGGCTCGGGTTTTAAACATGCCATGTAGGCATGTTTATATTTATCTAATATTAGATGTCCACCCTGTCAAGTTTATCGTTCTTTAGGACGAAAAATCCCTGGCTGGGGGGTGCTGGAGTTGATTGTTCTTGCTGAATCAAACATGCCCGAATCCTTATATGAGGGACTCCAATCTTGATATTTTGGAATTTTTGAGATTCGAGGGATTGATAAGGAGATTATGCGGGCTTCTATCGATTGATTTGTTTGTCTTTTTGTTTGCTCTTAATTGCAGATGTGTCAGAGCACATTTATCGGTGCTGAGCATCATTTGAGTTGACGATGATTTTCATCTGCTTACTACGTGTCATGTTTCATGTTTTTTGAGGGGACGTGACATATTGATTGATCATTTTTTAGACTTGCACTTTAGTGTGAGGTCACCACTATATATATGCAAACAAAATTGTGCGCCAGTGTGTGAAACAAGTCAAAAACTATACATCACATATGTAATTTATCCAATTAAATTATACAGGGACTCGATTCTATCATATGTTTTATTTGTGAGATTTTTTTATCATCCCACCTTTCTTATGTATGGATAAAAAAAACTCAATGTGTCATTTAAATATAGGCATTTAATTTCTGATACAACAACACCATGTATAAAGACAATTGCCACAATTATTATAAACCTTTGACACAATTATCATTTATATTGTATATCACGTGATTATGACATGATACCCTAATAATAACAATAGTTATTATTATTATTATTATTTTTTGGAACAATTATTATTATTATTATTTTTGAAAGAAAAATAATTATTATTATATTAATAATAATTAATTGAAAGCAGGCAGCTAACAGGGGTGAATCAAGGACATCCCGACTAGATCGACACCCCCTACAGAACACCCGAGGCCATGGCCGTTATTATTAATAGAAAGAAAAGAGTTACAAAAGAGAGCAAGTCATGTGAAATGGTAAACATGCCATCCTCCTAAATTACAGTAGAAGAACGATGAATAGAAAAGTGGAAGCTCGTTCCACCAAAACTGATTAGGAGCAGTTCGTCCGTAATTGGCTAAAGTATCAGCAAACTGATTGCCTTCTCTGAAGATGTTCGAGATACCCAGACAGAGATAGTCAAGACGGTGCAAACAGAACAACCAGCCTTGCCGAAGCATCCAAGGGATCGCCATAGTTCTGCTGCGAAGAAAAGACACAACGTAAACTGAATCTGATTCGAGCCAGACATTCATCCAGCCCCTTTCAAGAGCCGTTTTAATGGAAAAAATTGCAGTTGATAGTTCGGCCAAATAAGAGAAAGTAGGGGATAACGGGTAAGCAAACGCACCAATAAACCGTCCATCCGCTCCTCTAAAAATTCCTCAGTATCGCGCCTGACCAGGGTAGCTGATTACAGAAGTGCCAGTATTTACTTTTATCCATCCCAGTGGAGGAGGTTGCCAGCAGACCGGGATGACACGAGGTGACTTATGGGGCCGATGGGGAATCCCAAGTTCACTTAAAATATGTGCTTCGACGGGTGAGTTCCAAGAGGAGCCAATTCCAAAAGTTGAAGCCTCTCTAATTGCTTACCACAACCTGCACAGAGAGACAGAAATTTTAGGAAGTTCGGCGTCGAATATCATCTTATTCCTGGCGCTCCAAATCACCCAAACGACACTGATAATTGCAGCAGACCACATAGCTTTAATCTGAGATCCGAATTTCTGTTCAAAAGCAATTAGGATCATTTCTCATAGAGAGGATCTGATAAGTATTACTCAACCAAATAAGGAGCCAATGGCTTTCCATATTTCCAACGCAAATGGGCATTCCGTGAAGATATGTGCACTCGTTTCAGAGGCAGATTCACATAAGCAATATCTCGACATAATCACTAATCCCCTGGCACTAAGCCTGTCGTGTGTGGGAAGGCTATCGTGAATTTCTCTCTAGTAGATCAAAGAACGTGTCGGTGGTATATATTTGGCCCAAATAAAGCGATACCAAGCAGCTGTAACCGTCGACGGATTCATCCAAGCATAGAACAGCCTAGTTGTGAAGGTACCCTTAACCGACGGCTTCTAGATACAAATATCAAAATCTTCATTGCTTCTCCTGATTTGTTGAACAACGTGAACAATGTCGGACGGAAGTGCATGTAAGTTTTCCCAGCCTGAATCAGTAAGGTAATCATCAACTCTCATCAGACAATGACGATGGAGACTAATTTGAGAGGCAATTGGCAGATTAATCCAAGAGCTGTTCCAGAAGTTAAGATGATATCTCCGTCCCATCCACTAAAAACAATTTGCAAGCAGGATGTGATATACTCTTTTAATTGAACACCAAATCGATGAGTTTACCACAGTATCTCGTGGGTAATCAGCGCAAAGGAAGCGGGATGAAGTAATTGAAAACAAACAGACTCTCCCTGAATAAGCCCCCAAACCATCTTACCGAGCATAGCAGTACTCAAATGGTGGAGGTTGTTTGGACCAAGCCCTCCCTCTTTGAGGGGTTTACAACAGATTTTCTAGGGAGCTACAACCAGCTTCTTGGCATTGACTGAACCAGTCCAGACGAAGTTTCTAATGCGTCTGGTTAATTGCTTGATTATAGCAGAGACCACCTGTACATAATAAACGAGTGTATAAAGCTCCCATAAATGACAGAGTTTACCAGTGCAATTCTACCCGCCATGGAGAGATGATCCCCTTTCCATTTTGAAAACTGAGAGAGAAATTTATCCTTGAGCTTTAGGAGATGTCTGGATCTGGGGGCTCCAATGAACGGAGGAACACCAAGGTATTTGAAAGGTAGGGGCCCTCTGTGCATGCTAATCCAGTTAGCCAGCTGCAAACCACGTCTATCGGTAATGCCAGTACCCATAAAGATTTCTGACTTTTGCCAATTGACAAATTGTCCAAACAAAGAACCATACAACGCGAAAGCGTCACGAATTGTTTTGATATTGACAGTTGAGGCTTTACAGAAAATAAGAACGTCATCTGTCACACCCGACCCAAAACGTCATCGGGTATGAATGGAAGACAGGATAACGAACGCCTAACAGCCTAAAAGCTCAACCTATATTCTAATAGATAAAAATTTATTTCTTCTTTTATAAAACAAATCTTTTGTAACATAATAGATATTAATTCCTATAGCTTTATATTCGTATACAGCTGAATTGTATATAGTAAAATATTAATTTTAATCCTTTTAGTGTATAAGGTTTTATAAAACTTAATCAAAACTTTTAATTTATACATAAATAAAACTTAATAGTATATTTAAAATCATAATTAATTAATACTCTAAAATCTATATCGAAAAATTTTAGACACGGACGTGACAATTCTACCCACCTTAAAGAATTTCGTCATCGAAATTCATATCTACCATTTTTTACAACTCATCATCGAACTATATAACCCTCCAAATAATAACTACTATGTCCAAGGAAGATAACCTAAGCTCTGATACCAAAATGTCACACCTGACCCAAAACGGCATTAGGTATGAACAGAAGATAGGATAACGAACGCCTAAGAGCCTAAAAGTCGAACCTATATTCTAATAGATAAAATTTTATTTATCGTTTTATAAAACAAATCTTTTGTAACATAATATATATTAATTCCTATAGCTTTATATTCATATATAGCTGAATTGTATATAGTAAAATATTAATTTTAATCCTTTTAGTATACATAGGTTTTATAAAACTTAATCAAAACTTTTAATTTACACATAAATTAAACTTAATAACATATTTAAAATCATAATTAATTAATACTCTAAAATCTATATCGAAAATTTTTAGACACGGACGTGACATCATCTGCATAGAGCAAATGGGTTGGGAAATCATGGAGCTTTGAATAACCTATAGCTTTTAGACTACCTGTGCAATTGAGACGGGTGAGCCAGCGACTAAGAAAGTCCTCAGCGAGGCCAAACAGCAGAGGAGAAAGGGGGTCTCCTCTAGAGCATTTAAAGTATCCGGTGGCCACGGAGCCAGTGAGAATCGATATCCTTGCTAAAGATAATATATTGAGTATCCAGTCCCTAAATTGCAAAGAAAAACCAAAAGCCTCAAGCACAGCAAGCAAAACATTCCAATCAAATGTATCAAAATCCTTTCTGATATCAATTTTAAGTGTCATGTTACCGCCAAAGCATCTCTTGTTAAGAATATTCGTGCCCTCAAATGCTATGGCAATACACTGATGAATACTCCTACCAGGAATAAAGCTATATTGATTAGGAGAGACAACCCTGGCAGCAACTTGCGCAAGTCGTCCGGTAATAATTTTTGTGATCACTTTATACCCAAAGTTGGTCATAGCAATCAGTCTGAACTGCTCCAGTGACATAGCACCATCGACTTTTGCAATAAGGGCCATGATATTGGAATTTAAACCCGGCATGAAAACCTATGTATTGAAGAAACCATGGACCATAGCGACCACATCCTCACCCACAATATCCCAGAATGTCTGGAAGAAAGCGCCAGTTGTTGAAACACCTTTCCACATGATTTTGATTTGACAAAATTATTTAAGTTAATCCATGATTAAGGGGCAATTAAATTTAAGTGCTTTGATTTAATTGTACTAATATGTTTGTTCAATGTTGAGTATAAGTATAAATGAAAACAGAATCAAAAAGTAAGACAGGACGAAGTCAGCATAAGAACACAACACAAACTGAGTGAAGTGCAACTCAGCATAACAAAAAAAAGCCATCTTCAGAACAAATATTTAAAGATGAAGCTGACCAAAGAAACTGAGTGAAACGCAACTCAGTATCAAAGAAGAGAAGTCCTTCTCTAAACTAAAGCTTGCAGACGAAGCTAACCACGGAAGCTGAGTAAGAGTGACTCAGAAACAAAGAACAAAAGCAATGTCAATAAAGTCAAGCTGAGTGTTCGTCAGGACAGCATGAATGATCTGTTTGCTAGAAGACAAGATCCGACAACTGTCTGCACCAATAATAGAAACCTTAGAATTACTCACAGAGTTAATTTCGAGATGCATGGGTCAACTGTCCATTAGCTAAAAGACGAACTGGCACTAGAAGACACACTTGCGGGAAGAAGACAAGCCTGACGCCTGTGGAATTCAGACGACAGGATTGTCCTGCAAGTCTGGAGCTGACCAGAACAATGTCGCAAGAAAGAGCTGTTTGAATCCAACGGATAATTCCGGATTCAAATGATTGTGCCTTCAGGTCTCAACTATATAAGGACAAGTTCATGCTTGGATCATTGCCGATTTTCGCCAAGAAAAATACAAGAGAAAAAGAGAAAAGATACAAAGCACATTCAAACAAGAAAAAGATCTTACACCAAACTTCTATTTCTGTGTAAAAGCTAGATTGATTTTGTAATCATCTAAAGTGTTCTTCATCTAGAAAGAACAAGTCTGTATCAATTGTAAAATTGAGAGAGTGGTGCTGAGTACTCGGTTTTAAGTACTCAGTGGTAGAGAAATCTAGGTGTTCGGTTATAGCACTTAGTAGGAGTTGAGTAGACGAATAGAGGAAGGTACTCTTGCATATTCAACTGCTTTGTAAACGGTTTGTGCTCTACCTTTAAAGAGCTCAGTATTGGATTGAAAAAGCCCGAAGGGACTCTGGGGACTGGACGTAGGCGGAGAGGCCGAACCAGGATAAGTCGTGCTGAGTAATTTCTAACTCTCTCTCAATATATCTATATATGTGTTGTCTGATTAAATTACTTAGGATATAAATTGCAAAGATGACAATGAGTGATCTTGGTGCTGAGTTGGAAGCTGACCTAAAGTGTTAATTCCCAACTCACAAGTAAAACAGTTCTAGTCAGCATCTGACTAAAGCTGTCTTACATTTCTCGGCCGTGCTGACCTGAACTAAGTTAAGTAACTTAAAGAATTAATTAAGTCAGCAATATTTAACGAAAAAGTTACATTAGTTCCTAACCCCCCCCTTGGAACTAATCACACGGGACCAACAAGTGGTATCAGAGCATAGTTGCTCACTACTCAAAGATATAACTATCTTGAGCTGATCCCGATAAATGGCTGAGAACAGCACTCGTTTCCTTCCAGGAAATCAAACAACATAGATACTCCCTGAGGGATTATCAATTAGTCGGCCACCCTTGTTTTTCGGATCAAATTATACATTTTGGAAAAACAGGATGAAGAATTTTATTCAAACTACAAACATGAGTGTGTGGCTTGCAATAGTTCAAGGCCCATATGTGCCTTACAAAACTGTTGACAACGAAAAGGTTGTCAAGAGTGAAACTGAATGGTCAGAGGATGACCTAAAAAATTACAAAATAATGCTTCGGCTATCAATATGCTTCACTGTGCTCTAGATGCTGCAGAGTACAATAAAATTTCAGGTTGCGAGTCAGCACAAGAGATATGGAGGAAGCTCAAAGTGACCTATGAAGGCACAAGCAAGGTCAAGGAGTCTAAAGTGAAACAACATATGAGGTTATACGAACTGTTCGAGATGAATGAAAACGAAGACATCTCAGAGATGAACTCAAGGTTCACCAAATATTATAAATGAGCTTAAGAGACATGGAAAGAACTTCACAGAAGAGGAGCAGGTGAAGAAAATCCTAAGAAGTCTCCCTAAGAGCTGGCAAGCTAAGAAGACAGCTAGAGAGGAAGCTCAGGACTTGACCATGTACAAATATGACGAGCTGATCGGATCTCTACTGACTCATGAGATCTCTATGAAAAACTTCGAAGCAAAAGAAAAGTCAGACGACAAGAAACAAAAATCACTTGTCATGAAAGCTGACTCAACCGAAGCTGACTCATCAGATGATGAGGAGATGGCCATGTTCACAAGAAAGATGAAGAAGCTGTTCAGAAAGAATGATAAGAACAGCAAGAGGCCATACAAAAGAGGCGATAGGTACAAAGCTGAATCTAGTGACAAATACAAAAAGGACAGCTCTAAGCCTTTCACGTACTTTAAGTGCCATCAAACTGGGCACATTAAGTCAAGCTGCCCTAACTTAAAGAAAGAAAAGATGGGAAGCAAAATGGCAATGGTGGCCACATGGAGTGACAGTGATGAGTCAACCTCATCAGAAGCTGATGCAAATGAGACAGCAAATATATGCTTCATGGCCGATGACGCTGCTGACCAAAGTCAATCTGAGCAAGCTGACCTCTCTGACGGTTCTGACCAAGAGGAACATGCCAATGAGGTAACATCTCTACACTTGCTTAGAAATGAAATGGTTAATGCCCTGAGTGATTTATATACACTGACTAAAAAGTGTAACAAGAAAATAAAGGCACTCAGCAGGCGGTGTGACGAGATTAAGGAGGTCAAACTCAGTGACCTTCGATATCTTCTCCAAGACAATTCAACTTTGCATGACAACATGGAAATCATGCACAAGTTTGTCTCGGAAGTCCAATCAGATTCAAAGAAACTGAGAAAGGATGTCACAACCCTACAGAACCAAATAAAAGGTTCAGCTAAAAATAAATCCCACGCTGAGTACTCAGTTACTGGTCAGCATAGATAGTTCACTCAGTGTGACTGTTGTGGGAAAAGAGGACACACAATAGATGTGTGTTGGTATAATAAGCGGGCTGTCCAATGTGACTTCTGCGGAAAGAAAGGTCATACCACTAAGGTATGTTGGCATGCTCAGCACAATGGTGCTGACCAAAGACAAAGTCACCCTAAAAGGGTAACTTATTGTGACTTCTGTGGTAAACAAGGGCACATCATAAATGTATGTCGTCACAAGATAAGATATGATGCTTCACCTATTCGCACTAACAAACGAGGACCCAACAAGAATTGGGTACCTAAAGATGAATAGTTTAAAATGTAGGTGAGCCTGAGATGTGTGGAAAAATCAAAATTATGGTATATTGACAGTGCATGCTCGAGGCATATGACTGGTGATGAAACTCAGTTCATCACACTTGAGCTTAAACGAGGTGGTAACGTAAGCTTTGGAGACAATAAAAAGGGTAAGATAGTTGGATCAGGTACTATCGGAGGTAACCCTACTATTGAGTCAGTCTCCTTAGTTAAAGGTCTCAAATATAACCTATTGAGCGTAGCTCAGCTGTGTGATAGCGGTAGAAAGGTTGTATTTGATGCCACTCAGTGTCGGATACTCGAGGGAAAAACAAACAATTTAATTCTAACTGCCCCTTGTGTTGACAATGTATATATGTTGAGTTTAGAAAAACAGTTTTCTAAAAATATATGCTTAGTGTCTAAAGAGGATAACTCCTGGCTATGGCATATGAGACTTGGTCATGTAAGCATGGACCTCCTTGCCAAACTAGCTAGAAAGTAATTAGTTGAGGGATTGCCCAAATTGAAATTTGAGAAAGATCAATTATGTAATGCTTGTCAGCAAGGTAAACAAACGAAGAAGTCTTTTCAAAGTAAAAATATTGTCTCAACCAAGAGACCATTGGAATTACTACACATGGACCTTTTCGGACCTGTCTAGCCACTCAGCTTGGGCGGTAAGAAATTTTTCTTAGTCATTGTAGACGATTTCTCTCGGTATACTTGGATCATCTTGCTGTGTAGCAAGGATGAAACATTTGAGATGTTCACAACATTGATTAAAAAGCTTGAAAATGACAAAGACCTAAGAGTAGCTCATATTATAAGTGATAATGGCGGAGAATTCAAAAACCAACAATTTGATGAATTCTGTGAAGTCAGTGGCATTGACCATAACTTTTCTGCTCCTAGGATGCCTCAACAAAATGGGGTAGTTGAAAAGAAGAACAGAACAATAGTCGAAATTGCTAGGACAATGCTGAGTGAAAATAGGCTTCCAAAGTATTTCTGGGGTGAAGCTATCCACATAGCATGTTATATACTGAATAGGGCTTTAGTTAAACCTATACTCAAGAAAACCCCTTATGAAGTTTGGAAAGGACGAAAGCCCAACATTGGCTACTTTCGTGCCTTTGGGTGTAAATGTTTTATACTTAACACAAAAGATAACCTTGCTAAATTTGATGCTAAAGCTGACGAAGCGATCTTTTTAGGGTACTCAACTAACAGTAAAGCATAATAAGCGAACTCAAGTTGTAGAAGAGTCTGTCCATATCGAGTTCGATGAAACTGACCCTGCAGGAAAGACAACTCAGTCTGCCGAAGATGAACCAAGCTCAGCTTCCGCTGACCAAAATGGAGCTGCTGAGTCGTCACCATAAGGGCTCACCAAAGGTAAACACGAACCCGAAATTACCTTTGCTGACCAATCTACTCCTGTAGATATTGTAGAAACACCTATTCCAGACAACTCAACATTGCCCAAAGAAATCAAAATTCCAAGAGGACATTTGGAGAAGTTCATTCTTGATGCTACTGAAAACAAGCTGATGACAAGAGATCAGCTTAGAAAATATCTCAGCAATGTTGCATTCGTCTCAGTACATGAACCAAAGAACTTCTCAGAAGCTGAGCACGACGAACATTGGATCAATGCTATACAAGAGGAGCTTGATCAATTCACAAGAAACGATGCATGGGATTTAGTACGAAAACCTAGGAATCAAAAGACCATAGGAACCAAGTGGGTCTTTAGAAATAAACTAGATGAGCAAGGCAATGTAGTCAGGAACAAAGCCCGACTTGTAGCCCAAGGCTATAGTCAGCAAGAGGGCATTGACTATGGTGAGACCTTTGCACCCGTAGCTAGATTAGAGGCTATACGTATATTATGTGCATATGCTAGTTTCATGAATTTCAAGCTATATCAAATGGATGTTAAAAGTGCTTTTCTTAATGGATTTATAAACGAAGAGGTATATGTTAGTCAGCCTCCTGGGTTTGAAGATCCAAAGTTTCCAAACCACGTTTATAAACTCAAGAAGGCCTTGTACGGCCTGAAACAAGCACCTCGTGCTTGGTATGAGAGGTTGACCAATTTCCTGCTGACCAAGAACTATGTCAGAGGTAAAGCTGACACAACCTTGTTCATTAAGAAGAAGGGTAAAAATACCCTGCTAGCACAAATTTACGTAGATGATATAATTTTTGGTGCTACTGACGAATCTATGTGCAAAGAATTTAGTAAACAGATGCAAACTGAGTTCGAGATGTCTATGATGGGCGAACTCAACTTCTTCCTTGGATTTCAAATCAAGCAAGGGAAGAATGGCATCTTCATTAGTCAGTCTAAGTACGCCAAAGAAATGTTAAAGAAATTCGATATGGAAGAATGTAAGCTCATATCAACCCCAATGGGTACTAACACTGTCCACTACAAGAAAATTGTTTTTTGGCAACAAGTTTTGGCAACGACAGAAAATCATTGTTGCAAAAACCTAACTTTACCAACGAAAAGCCTTTGGTCATTACCAAAGGTTGTTGCCATAAGTTTATCCACACCCTCTCCCCAAAAATTTCGCCAAGTTGGAAATTTGTAAAAAATGTAAAATATATTGCAACAAGGAAGTCGTTGCGGTAAATGACGTCATTGATAGCAACGAGCATGTATTGTTGTTATACATATATCTAGGTACAGCAATGACAGAGTGTTGTTGCGGTAAATGTAATTATTTATAGAAATGACGTCATGTTGTTTCAGTAAATATAAGCAGTTATCGCAATAAAATTTATTGTGGCGAAAAACATCTATTAAATTAATTTTAAAATAAATATATTAATATTATTAGCTTTTCGAGTTTCCCTCCATAATTTTTTGCGTAGCGGGAAAGTGGAATTAATGCATTTCGTTTAGCAACAATGATGTTGTTGCAGTAAAATAACAAATTTATAGCAATAATGATTTGTTGTTGCGTTAAAAAGAAATATTTCAGCAACAATTGGCTGTCGTGGCGAAAGATATAAAAATTATAATTTTTTAAAATAAAAAAATAAAAATTTAAAAAACATATTTACAACTGGTCATCAATTTAGGTCATCGCTTTCCCCTTACAACTGGTCATCAATTTAGGTGGCCGCTTTTCTCATATAGCCATCAATTTTGGAGGGTAGACGATTCCTTTTGCTGAACCAAAAACAAAATCTTAGGTCGACCCATTCCTTTTGCTCAATGGTTGGCGCTTTCTTCCGCTATCTCTTTTAGCTTTGAGGGTAGACGATTCTGAACTGTCCCTTTTGCTCTCTCTCCCTGATCGCCTCACTGCCGTTCAGGATTACAATAGATACCAGGTAACTTTTAGTATGTTAGTTGGGTAAAATGCCAATTTTTGATTCTTCTATGTGGTGTTTGGGTTTGGATTAGGTTTGCCTCTAAATTGATTTTGGTTAACTGATGTTAGTTGCTTAACATTTATAATCTGATATTTTTTAAGATTCCACACTATATGGCTTTGATTTCGATTTAAACATTGTGGAATCTAATCTTGGTTAAGCTAATGCTTTTTGGGTTTCTTTAATAGCTTTAATCTATGAAGCACGTAAATGTTCCTGGAGCAGCGTTTCAATGTTTATGCGATTTCTTCTTCTACTTCAAATCTGTTGTTTTTGTTTTCTCTGCTTACTGTGATTTTTTCTTATCCTTCAAGTCTTGAGAAATCTGAAGACCAAAAAGGCTCAAATGAATGCTTTGGAATGTTGTTGGGCTCTTATTTTGTTGTCAAAATTCAGAAGACAATTTTTTTTTGTTTCTCCTTCTTGTTGGACTCTTATTTTCTTGTTGGACCCTTTTTTTATGAAGTTAAAGTGTTGGGCTCTTAAAAATTCTGTTTCCCCGTTTCCGTTTCTGTTTTCGTTTCCATTTCCGTGCATTATAGGCTTTAATTAGTTATGCTAATGTGGTTGGGCAGTGTGTTGGATTTCTTTAATTGGTTGCACTAATATGTTTGGGTTTCTCTAATTAACTAGTTATATGCTTCATGTTTATGTTCTGGTGTCATTGTTAGAGATAATGTGGTACATTATCTTGTAAATGGATCTTTTTTATCAGTTAGAGTTTCAATCTGCCCATGTTCATAACTAAGTAGAGTTTCAATGTTGTGCCACCTTTTAGCTTCATGCATCTCATTCCATGCTTCTACTATTTCATCAATCTTAAATCCTAAACCATCCATTATACTATCATTTGAGACGTGGTTCTCCATCATAATAGCTATATCAGTGGAGGAAGCTCCAGCATGCTCAAACCTCTCAACTGCAACTTCCAAACTTTCATGCCAAACTGGAAGCTCTAATGTGAATTCCATGAGTGATTGCTCATAGAGTATGGTGCCCCATAGGAGATAAATTAGAGATCCCATTTTCTTAGTCTGCTCAGCAGCTTCTTCTGTTGATGTGTCTTTAAACAGCTCATCCAAACTCATGTTCTTTGCTTAGATCTAACCTTGAGCAAACTAGAAAGTTCAGTTTGGCGATGCACTTTCGATTCTTCCCACATTTGTATGCCTCTTCCATGTTCTCCTCTGCTCTATTATAAAGTTGTATGGCCTCATCGAAATACCACGATTCTAAGTCAACATTGTTTCCAATTGCATAATACCAAGATAGTTTTGCCTGCTCAAACTGCTGACCCCCTTGAGCTACATTGACTTTATAGAGATCTGATTTGATTCTTGATGCTGCTTCATATTTATGTCCTGCTTCTGTATATTCTTTCTGTGCCCAATCATATGTTGTTTTTATCTGTTCAAGCACACACTCCCTTGAAGCATCTTCGGTGAATAAATCCTTTTCCTTGCCCTAGCCATATGAACATTTCCCCAAATGAACAATGCCAAAGCAGCCATCTCTTGGAACTTCTCTGTTGCTGTGTTGAAAAGGCCTTGTGCTTCTTCACTGGTAACTGTCCAAAAAAAAATTATACGGTGAATTAGACCCATCCATGAACTTAAATTTATAATATATAGGATAAAGGTTAGGGATATGTAAAAGAAGTATATATATATATATTAGACATGATACTAAATGGAAGTATTAATAAGTTAAATAGGTAGACTTAATACCAAGTTCATGAAGACCAAGATACACATCAGATTCCAACCCCACATGATGCTTAAAAACCTTAGCAAACACTACTATCTATTCATCAATATGGCACTGTCAACTTTTTGAGTCCAGGCCTTTTGAAATGTTCCCATTTTTTTATAGCAGTGTTCCTATTTCTTCCGATCTCCAGCTTGTCTATTTCTTTCTCAAGTTTCTCAAAGAACTGATCCTGCTGAAAATCGACCTTGACTAAATACAGCCTGATAGAGGCCTGCGATTCAGCTGATGTTTTAGCCCATTTGAGTTCTTTGTCAGAGGTTATTGTAATCAAATCACCCTCTTGATCTATATACTTATAATGATAACTGCTCCTGAGTTTGGAAAAGAATCAGACATGACTTCCTTGAGTTGATTGAGGGTACAGTTAACAGGCAACTTAGCCCAACTGCATTGTATGGCTTCTAATGCTATAGGATTGTTCAGCTCTATGGAAACTGAATCTGTCAGTTTTAATTTTAAGTATTAAATTATTATAAGAAGTGTTTGCATTATTATCGTTAATTAAAACAGTAATTTAGTTTGTCCAAAAACTAAAGCATATTTATTGAAGCAGATAGAGATCCTATGTGGTTTGGTTTCTCCGTTTTGAGATTTCTTTCTGTCATTCTTCTTTCTTTCTAACCTCTGTTTCCCATAAACATCTAACTTCCTCCACTTCCTTCACTTAACAGGTTTTTTTCTGACTCTAATGTCTTCAATTATTCTTTTTCCTTTCTGTACTTGATCCGGTTTTTCAATTTGTTTTCTTTCCTTTTACTTTTTTTTTTAATAATGTTTGTTTTACTACTCAGAAACCTTTTGATTTTACTAGGTTTTCTGAAACCATAGAGATCTAATCTAATGTTTTGCTTCTTCTTTTTGTTGTATTGATTTCTCTCTGAAGATGGAAAGATGAGTGTTTGACAGTTCAGAGTTTCATAATTATTTCTAGATTCACTAGGTTTGGTTAATTCTAATTAGACCCTGCTTAATCTTATTTGATAGCATTGATGGATTTTTTGAAACAAACAAACAAAGTTTTATATTTGGAAAATTAGATTAGGGTAAATTAGGCGTTTCTATTGGAATTCCAATTAGTTTTCTAGGCTGATGAAAAGTTCAAACTTTTGGGAGTTTCAAAGGAAAAAGATTTAATCTTTACAAGGTATTTTTGGAGGGTGTTTATTTTTTTTTCTAAATCAGTTGTGTTATTGTGCTAATAAGACAATTCTAGTTGAATCATCTGTATATGGAGGAGTTTTTATTTCTTTTGTTTTTTATACCAATTCAATCTTTGTCTAGAAATGACTTTTATTTTTCCCTCTTTTGATTATGAATTAGAAAATAATTTCTCTTGATTTGACTTTTCATGTTACTAATTGAAATGTAAATATTTAACTCCTGGATAATTGAAAGGTTTAAATTCATGAGGCAATTCAAGATAGGATTGTTTGACTAGTGTACAAAATACAAATTGTATGGATAATTGTATGGCTTCTAATGCTATAACATTATTCAGCTCTATTTTTAAAACCATTTTAACATTTTTCAACCCCAAATCAAGTCTATTTAAACCATCGTAACACCTTGCCCTCTTTATGAGTGCTTTGCTATAGTTTTGTGTGACCTCTAGAGCTAAATTACACTCAAGAATGGCCTTAGGATATTCAGTTATGCCCATTTGCATATAGCATGCAGCCATGTTACTCCTAAGATAGGATACATCTATATGATTCTTTGGGAGCAATTTAATGGCTTTCTAGTTTCCTTACTTTTTAAGTCTAGTATTGTTTTTCTATGGCTTTTCACCCAGGACTTGTATTTGTGTTCAACAAATTTGTTGACGTGGTTAATGTTATAATGGCTAATCAGTCCAAAGTCAATTTAAATTGGCTTTAGAACAATGCTTTCTGTTCTTATTTACAAACTGAAGAATAGATATCTTATTGAATTTTTTATTCTTGCAACTTGGTATAGCAGTAACAGCTAGTGGTATATTGAGAATCATTGTAATATTTACCTAAAAGATATACTTGCTACACAAATCAATATTCTGCTTAATGTATGAGTAACATTTACCACTCTAAATTCACAAACAATATTCTTATATTTTAATTTGAGATATTTAGCATTATGACTTTGTACCATATTAAGGCAAACTATGTGATGCCTCATTTAAGTGTTTATTATTTTAATCATGATTAGTATTTTCTTTTATGTTAGTTTGTGATATTTATTTTAATTTGTCATGGCCCTATTTCTATACATAATTCATACTGTAGTTTGTTTCTTTTTCTTAATAGGTTGGAGTTTTCATGATGATGATAGTGTTGATGAAGAAAGCGAAGCATAAAGAGGAATCCATGCTTGAGAATAGACCACATTTTGTATAACTAACTGTCTGTGGTTGTAATTTTTTGTGAAATTCATACTCAAGCTTTTTGCCATCTTTGATAGATTTTGGACCATGTGATGGTGATTCATTAAGTTGTCACAACATATATTAGACAAACTCATTTTGTAAAGAAGAATATATGTTGACTTGGTAACTAATTATGGCTATTAAGCTATTTATTATAAATTAGATTCCAATTTAGTTGTGTTATATATATATATATATATATATATATATATATATATATATATATATATATATATATATATATATAATTTACAAAATAAAAAAAGCAATAATATGTATATCATATTCAGGTATTAGTTTGTTTGGTAACAATAAGTTGTGACAACATATGTTGGTGAACTACAACAACATATATGGCAATGACAAAATTTTAGCTAAACAGTAACTTATGTGGCAACGTCAACTCTTGTTGCGATAAATTAAACTATAAAGCAATGATAAATATCGTTGCTAAACGTTAAACTATATAGCAACGATAAATATCATTGTTAAACGTAAAAATATATAGCAATGACATATGTCGTTGCTAAATCTTAACAATTATACAAATGATGGAATTTGTTGCTGAACCAAAAAAATATATAGCAACGCGAGATGCCGTTGCAAAAGATATATTTCATCTATTCGGATATGTTACAGATTTGGCAACGTAAAACGTTTCGCAACAACGATGTTGTTGCTGAATATATATATTTGGCAACAACACTTATATCGTTGCAGAACGCTTTGGCAACAGACATACTCATAACGACGCGTTGTCGTTGCAAATACTGGATTGTCGTTGCAAAACATGTTTTTAGCAACGATATTTTGCGTTGCCAAAAAACAATTTTCTTGTAGTGGTCCTTTCTGCTGACGAGAAAGGTAAGTCAGTAGACAGCAAATTATATCGAGGTATGATTGACTCTTTACTTTATCTTACTGCTAGTAGACCTGACATTCAGTACTCAGTATGTTATTGCGCAAGATATCAAGCTGACCCCAGGGAATCTCACCTTATAGCTGTAAAAAGAATTTTCAGATATTTGCAGAGCTCAGTTAATGCAGGTTTATGGTATCCAAATACAAATGACTTTACACTCATTGGATACACTGATGCTGACTATGGACGAGATAAGCTAGAGAGTAAGAGTACTTCAGGAGGGCTTCACTTTCTTGGAAGCTGTCTAGTATCTTGGTTCAGTAAGAAGCAATCATCAGTGGCCTTGTCAACAACTGAAGCTGAGTACATTGCTGCTGGAATCTGTGTGGCTCAAGTCCTATGGATAAAGCAACAGCTTGAGGATTATGGTGTAAAAACAGAAACAATAGAAGTCAAACGTGACAACAAGAGTGCCATTGACTTATCCAAAAATCCAATTCAACACAGCTGGATGAAGCATGTCAGCATAAGGCATCACTTCATAAGGGATCATATACTCAAGGGTGAGATCAAGCTGACCTACGTTCCTACAGATGAACAGCTTGCAAATATCTTCACAAAGCCTCTGGCTCGTGAGCAATTTAACATACTAAGGGAAGCTATTGGTATGTCTAACCCTCTTCACTAAAATTATATGTTTAAATTGAATGTTGAGTGATTACCATGCTGAGTGAGCTGTGCTATATGTGTAACTATTACATGCTGAGCTAAGTATTAACTGTATCACTCCATGCTGAGTAGACATATATATTGAGTGATTAACATAAGCTGAGTTACTAAGCACGCGAACATTCATTCTACGTAAAACTGACTTCCTAGAATCTCAAACGTTTAGGCTTATCGAAACTAAGTAAAACTCTTATGCACAATAAATGCTAGCACGCGCATTAATAGCCACCTAGGATGACGTAGGCACAATAATTAGAAAACACATCCGTCGATTGTGTCATAAATGCCAGAATCATTGTCGATTGACCATCTCGAAGTAAAACGGCTACTCCAACCTATCAGATCAACTCGATTTTTCTATAAGTAGTGGACGAATTCCCACTTGTATCTCTCTTACACTCAAAATTTCTGGCATTCAATCTATCTCTCTCTCAAATCCCAGAACCTCTCTAAAATTCTTGAGAAAACCATGTTTGATTCTCAAAACATCTCCGGCGGCGATTACGACCAAAATCGCTCCGATGAAAATCCTTCGTCCCCTGCTCAACAGGAATATGTTGAGACTTCCAGTGAGTCTCAAGATCATGGCCAGCATGACCAATCTAGGGTCAACACCCCAAGCAAGAACCCTCAAGCTAACCAGGCAACCCCTTCGAAAAGGAAGAAAGAAAAGAAAGACAAGCAACCTAAGGAATTTGTTCAGGTTTACAACTGCGTAAAGAACTGTGAGGTACTTCGTTGCCGGTGGTTCTCCCCAAGCTTTGTAACTGCTGAGCAACCGTTCTGTGAGTGGATCTCCAAAAACGGGTGGTCAGAATTCTTTTCTATTTCTGGTAAAACTTATCCTCGGTTAGTAAGGGAATTCTATTCGAACCTCAAAGTGGATAAGGACAATGCTGACCATCTAGTCACCAAGGTCAAAGGCAAAGATATCACAATAACCCCATCTTATCTAGCAACTTTGCTAAAGATGCCAAACAAAGGTAAAGAATTCAGAACCACAAACGCCAAACTTGACTACCCCGTTGAATTCTGTAAACCGAAGGACCACAAGGGAGAAATTGCCAGCACGTGTATGGGTTAGAATCAAAAAATGGCTCATTACATCCTGACCAACTTCATATTTCCTAAGGTAAACTCCGCTTCATCAGCATCAAATTTCGAGCAAAATTTTATCTGGCACATGCTGACCTACCGACCACTCAATATGCCCGTCTTTCTCGTCGGTGCATTACAATGGAGTACTGGGAAACTCAGGATGGGCTCCCTCATCACGAGAATTCTTAAAGACCATCAGGTAAACATGGTTGGTGAAACTGAGTCATGGGGTACTGAGATCACAGCAGCACTGCTGTTTGGGTTAGCACACAACCAACCCCTTAAGTCTAAGAAAGGAAAGGGGGCTATTGAGGAGAATGTGGAAGAAGTTCATGCTGAGGAAGAAGCACAGGGTGTGCCGACCAAGAAAGGAAATATAGTAGTTGTAAGCAAGGAACCTGCTGATCGCACAAGGCAGGACAAGAAGAGGAAAGCTGACCAGTCAGCAAAGGAGATGAACACAGCTCCTAAAAAGCTAAGAATTGTGAGAATCCATCTCTGCCCTTACCACACTCCAATTCCAGTTCTTCAGCAATACCATTAAACCAACCTTGGACCAACTCACGGAAAAATAAGCCACTATTTCTCAAGCTGAGGAACAAGCCAAGACTCCTGAGAATCCAATTTCTGCCGAGCAAGAGCTCGAAGTCCAAGCTGCTCAAAATCAAGAGTTAGCAAAGGAAAATCCTGCCCAGGTCAACACTGATCTACCTTCACCTTCAACTCAACTTCAAGCTGACTCTGAACAGGTCAATATCTCTGCCGATCCACCTCTTCCAAATCCTTCAAGGCAGAATGAAAACCAGTCAGTTCCTGCTGGTAATCTGAATCAAAGTCCAGCCGCTGACCATGCTGGCACATCTCATTCTGGACAGCACCAAACTCCTTCTCCATCCGGTGCTATTCCAATTCTGGTCGCTGAGCATCATCCTGATGGGAGTTACGCTTACTTGCATGCAACTGAGTCTGGGAGAAGAATCATTGACTCAGCTCAATCATTACTTCAGGACATTAACCAATCTCATGCCGATGCTGCTGGGTCTGTCCATGTTGAGCCTCAACACATATCTTCTGTCACTCAGCTTCTATCTGAAATCAAGGGTCTTAAGGATCTACTGAGTGTTATGACATCCTTTCAATCTCAACAACCCAAGCAAGACTCTATAGTAAAGCTGGCTGAACTCCAGCTGACAATGGTCAATCATATGAACTCCCTCCAGGGCCAACTCAACACTTTGTCAGCTGCGAACTCACTCTATGCAACCTCTGCTGAGGTTCATCAACTCTTTACCCAGCTAAGTTCTGAACTGACCGGGTGTAGACACCGAGTCGGAGGACCTGTGATGAAAACCTGAAACAAGACGGTTGAAGCGGTTGGTTCCGGGAGTTTTAACGCGGAAAAAATGTATAATAAAAAAAACGAGAGGTCAGTAGGAGTCGCGATCGCCGAGTGGACGGCTCGCGAGTGCTCAACAACGTGGTGCGAGCGCCTAGCGGCAGTTGTCGCGTGCCCGATGATAGTTGGACGCACGCCCGACAGCTCGGGGTGCAAGCCCGACGGCCGCTGGGCACGCGCGCCCGACAGCGCGTAGCGTACGCCCGACGGCCGCTGGGCGCACGCGCCCGGCAGCCTCTGGGCGAACGCCCAACAGCGGTGGGCGAACGCCCAACCTTCGTTGGGCGGACGCCCAACTTTTGTTGGGCGGACGCCCAACGAAAGTTGCGCGTTCACCCAACATAGGTTGGGCGTTCGCCCAACTAGTGTTGGGTGATAGCCCAACCTACTTCGGGCGACGCCCAATTTTAATCGGGCGTCGCCCAAAGTTTCCAGGAATCCATGCCTATATAAGGCACGAATCCCCATGCATTTTGAGGGGGGGATTTTTGGAAGAGCTTTCTCATTCTAGACATTTTTAGAGAGAGAAAGTGAAATTTTTTGAGGAAAATATTTTTTTTCCTCAAAAAGTCCGAATTTCCTAAAAGTTAAATTTTTACTAAAAAACCCGAAAAACACAAAAAACGCAACTCGTGGAATCAACCGACTTCAGCCGTCAAATACCGATCTTGAGGTATTATCCGAGGACTAGACTCGTTTTATTTATTTTATTTTATTTAAATCATTTCCTTTATTTATTTATTTTTATGTTATAATTTTATTTATTTAGTTCGTTATTTATTTATCACGTTTTATTTAATTTTTCGTATTTATTTAATTTTCGTCTCGTATTAGATAAACGTTCGGTTTTGTTTTAAAATTAAAACCTCGTTTTAACATCCCAATACGAACCGTGATCCGATTCAAAGGTAGTTCGGGATTAATAAAAACGTTGTAATTATAAGTTTTAAAAAATATTTCTAAAAAATATTTTAAAATAAAACGTCGTTTTAGGATTCTCCGTTATAGGCTATGATCCAATTTGGGTAGCTCGGAGGTCCAAAACGATAGAATAGATCCAATTTAAAGCGTTTGAACAAATCTGGAAACTGTTGGAGTAGTTCTGTAATTTTACGTTTTCTGTCACTAAAGGCTGTTTACCGACGGATTTTCCGTCGGTAAAGCTGCTGAAATGTAAAAAATGCTGTTTTGGTCCCTCCTTCTCAACTTTTAGGCTTTTGGTCCTTTATATACATATGTATATTTATGTAATATATACTTTCAAGCTATTTTAAATATTTTGTACATATATTTATTTAATGTGTTTATATATCATTTCCTTTCATCGATTTGATTTAGAGTTTATTCTCTATATATTATTATGTACAAAACTATTTTTATTTGGAGTTGATTTTCTTATTTATGAATTTTATTCTCTATCTTTACATTATTTCTTAAATAAAAACCAAAGTGTATTTTAATTAGCCTTATCCTTATTTTCACCTATGTATGTATTACTACTTTCCTTATCATATATTTGATCTATATATATTATTACTATTTTACCATTCTTACATATACGTATAAATATGTATATTTATTCTCCATTTGGATTTCCTATAGGTATATATTCTTTAAATATGTTTGGTTGGGTGAATTTGGATTTAATTTGTTATTTGTTGCAATTATATTCAAGTAAGGATTAATTGAGTGAAAAAGGGAAAATAAATCACAAAAAAGAAAGTTTAATTTGTTGGTTTAAATTAAAGCTTTTCTAGATGTTCCCAAAGTGTAAATAACGTTTTCTTGACATCTTTAAATCGTTTCCAAAATATCATGTTTTAAAACCTTAATTCGTTCCAACGACGGATTAAGCGAACCTTGTAATTAAAACCGTTTCTTAAAATTGCTTTTAATAATAGAGTTTTTGAATTGTTAAAAGGTTTTGTACAAAATAAATTGACTTGTATGTTTAATCACGTTTTCTTGTTAAAAGCTTTTATCTCAACATTTTCAAACGCTCGAGTCGTTCCAACGGCGGTTCGAGTGAACGCCATTAACGGGGTTTTAAAACGTTCCTAAATCATTCCAACATCGATTAAGGTATGAATCATGAAAATAAACTCATTTTGGGAAGTGAGTTTAGTTTAGAGTTAGTGTGTAATACGAATCATAAATCACATTATAAACAAATCAATTCTTTCTTCTCCCCCTCTCTCTCCTATGTATTTTGAACTGATGTAAATGGGTGGTTCTTTACCAAAATGGCTTTCAATAATATATGCTCAAAACGGTTTTCAAAACGAGAAAGAAAAGGTTTCAAATGAATTTTAAACTTAAAGAAATATGCGATTAGTCCGTTATCGCCTAACACGCTGAGTAGGAGGCCGGTGGTTCATAACCGGGCGATGTCGGGGTGCCTAGTAGCCTTTCTCCGGAAGGGAGCTAGCCTTCTCGGCTCGTACCTAAGTTTCCCGAACCCTCACCAGTCTCCCGCAAGGGATCGGTGTTCATTTTCCCATTCGTGGGTGGCGACTCTTCCATACTCCGAGCTCCGGTCCTGCCGAGCAGCTTGATTCCACGATTGGTTGCTTTCGGCGCCAATCACCGCTTACGTCGCCATGAGGTGTCCACCCCCCGTTCCGCCCGGGAGATTAGGCCGCGGCACCTCGTCTAACAAGTGGCGACTCTGCTGGGGAAGCGAGAAATTTGATTCCGGAAGGCGTGTATTAAGCCCTTAACGGGGACGGATCGTATTATTTCTTTTCGTATTCATTCATAAGCATTATTTCAAACCTTTTGGGTAATTTCCGCGAAACCTCTAGCGAGAGTCCATTCGTCGCTCGAAAGAGGCTAGTGTAAGTTCCCCCTTACAGTAAGGCGCCAAAGGGTCCCCATCCATTCATTAGGGGCGAATTTGTGCGGTCCTGTGAGGTCCCGCGATCAGCCGTGTCAGCATATAGTAGCCTTAGAAGTTGCCATAGGATTACCCGTTACCATTTTTGATGTGATAAATGAATTAGTTCGTGTTTTCAAATTGCCATGATACGTGTCTAATCCTAAAATATGTAAAGAAAATGAAACGATATGTTAATATATACTCTTAAACCGATATACAAACTACCCCAAAACATCGAAACGATTCGAACTAAAGACGACTTAGTCATCTCGTATGAATGAACTTGTGCGACCCGTCTGGTCCCTTTCCGTGTCCCGAAGAAGGCACATGTTCAGGAAATGCGTTATGACGTAAGCACGTATTGGTATGAATCGGTTTGGTATTAAGGATAGTTATATCTCGATTCAAAAGACTATATTAACAGTGGCCGTTATTCACATTCTTTAAATAGGTTGGGATAAAACGAGATTATGACAAAACGAAAACAAAGAACATTTCTGTTTCGAATGACCCCGCTGTAACGTAAAGCGTTTCGCAAACGTGGCCCGTCCCTTCCGAATAAAAGACGAGCTCTTACGTTATGCATGGTGTCGTTCTTAAGAGAAATGGACGTGTCTGCAAAAGTGACTAAGAAAATAAAAGAAAAGCCAAAAATAAACAAACGACCAAAGTCATTCTGTATCTACGATGTATATCCATCCCGAGGGTAGTTAAAGAAAATGAACCAATGCCGTTAAATACGTGTCTCGAGCCGGTATATACTCCGTTTAAAATCACAAAGCCGAATTAAGCTAAACCGTATAATTGCGCCATATGGACGAGACTGTAGGTTTGACTAACGACTCGATCATTTCGACCGTTACCAAAACTACAAGAAATATGGCCCGATATACACGTTTGCTTAACTCATGCCTAACTGAAAAAGAACGGTGATATCCCTGCTTCGAATAAACATGTGATTCAACGAAACGTTGATTTTCTATAACCACGCTAAGGTGATATATCCCGTAGATTGGAAGGAACAAAGAGTTGTTGCTAGCCGACAGATTACCGTTCGCTCAAATAAGACTCGCCGTCTTTTTACGTAGCCAAAACGAGCAAACGGATTCTTAACGCTAAAAACAAACATGTTACGCGATGAGTCCGTTCCTTAAAATAAAAAGTGATTTCATCACTGAATAAACACGTGGTTATGTCTCTCAATAGATCCAAAAGATCCCGTCGTAATCCAAAAATCGAGACACGAACCCACGCGAATAAGAGGGAACGAGTCATTGTCAATAACGAACGGTTGGACTGAAAGAATAACTCGTACCACGTCTAAAAAACCGAGATGCTCTCAAAGGGAGTCAAAACCCGAACTAATGCGTCTCGCAAAATGACAAAAGATGAGTTATCTCGAAAGAACAATCCAACTTGGTCGATATCTTAGTCACCGAATGCTGATACGTTAAAACAAACTGTATTGTCTGATGGATGGTTTACTTTTCCGCAATAATCGACGGCATCACGCGTCCTCTGGACCACGATGTGAGCCCATACCAAAATCCTAGGACAGAGACTTGGACCAACGAGTGTGTGGAGGAATAAGGATGGAAGAGAGATGGCGTGATAATTGTGATTGATATCTAACATTTTCTTTCTCTTGTCGCGATCTAATTACGCGTTATGTACGATTTTCGCTAACTAGTTTGTTTGTATAGATTTATATCTTGTTGTACATCAGTCGAGTCAGATTTAAGTTATAATGCATTCTATGCTTAACGAATCATGGTAGCCATGCCATATAGAGCGTCGCATGCTAACCAAATTGCGTGCAGCCATTCTAGGTTTCGTAGACTTAGGACGTGTTTATTAGGAATATGAGAAAGAGTCGACCCCAGCGTCGTGTGTCATTCAGGAGGCATACCAGTTATGTCGTGACGTATCCCATACGTCTTTGCCTTGTCGTACCTATGTGTTGGGATGCATCCTATGCGTCCTTGGCATGTCTCGTGCGTCTTCACTATGTCATTGGTATGCTAGCTAGGAGGCATGTCCATTATGTCGTGACATATCCTATGCGTCTTCGCCTTAGCATACTATGCGTATAGTAGCGTACCTCGTACGTTTTTCCAGTATCGCAGGCATTAGTCAGAAGGTATAACCATTATGTCATGGCGTATCTCTTATGCCTTGGTGTTGGCATACCCCGTATGTCGCATCATCTCCTGTATATCCTTGCCCGGTTAAGAGGCATACCGTTCTCTCATGATGAATCCCCTATGGCCTTGCTGCGTCGTGTCATCATGCATCCACCCGTCAGGAGTCCCACCTGTCATGTGGTGACATATTCCTTGTATCTTCACTTTGTTGTACCCCGTAGGATGTAATGCGCCCCATGCATCTTCCATTAATCGTCCGGGCACCAATCAAGAGGCATACCTGTTATGTCGCGACATATTCCATATGTCTTTTCCCTGTTGAGCCTCGCTTATTGGGACCCATTCCTGGTGTCTCTATCATGTCATTACACACCGTTCAAAAGGTATACTATGTGTGACATAACGCCTCCCGTACATCTTCGCCTCTTCCCTTACGCCAAGCGAGGGGCATGAGCTTCATGCCCCGTATGTCATGGTGTATCAGGCGCTTTTTCACCATGTTATATACGTTTGACGAGAGACATACCAGTTGGGTCGTGACTTATCCCATACGTCCTTGCCTCATCCCGCCTTCCATATCATGAAGGGTCCTGTGCGTCTCCATCGCGTCAGCTGTACACTAGTCAGGACATGTACTCGATGCACCGCCACGCATCACATGCATCATGTGCATCCGGGTATTGTTAAGGTCATACATCACGATAGGTCGCATAAGCGTCTTCCATATCGGGTACACTAGTCTAGAGCCATGCCCCGTATGTCATGATTTGAGTTCTCGCCTTGCTAGGTGCCTAACAGAAGACATACCCCGTATGTCGCAATGTATCCCGTGCGTCTTTACCATGTCTCACATACCCGTCAAGTGGTCTACCTTTAGACCTTGATGTGTTCTCTACTTCTTCGCCAAGTTATACTTTGTGTGGGATATGTCGCACATATCTTTATCGTCCTGTTCATACCGTTAGGGGGTACCGCCTGCATCGTGACCTGTCACATGCGTCTTCGCCATCGTGTTTAAGTCATCCAGAGACATATCCCATATGTCGCGACGTACTCCGCCTCCCTCTATCATGGTTAGGAATACCAAACTGCTTGGTGGTCGTACCTCATTGTCATAACATTCACCTCGTGGGGCAGATTCCGTTCACTTTCCGTATGGTCGACTCAAGACACATTATGTATGTTGACACGTTGCTGACAACATATCGATAGATCAAAGATTAAAAAAATTATCACGACATCGGTTCCCTCAAAACTCGAATTAACCATTCATCACATGTCTCATACACGTCCTACTTATGCCTCAAGACATACCATGTATGTCACTACGCCTTAGCCAACACACCTCAAGATTATGACTGGTACCTTGATCTCAAATAGAACCATAATCTCACGGGTCATCGTCACCTCCCTTTCGTATCTCAAGACATACCCACGGATGTCGCCACGCTATACACAATGCCCAGGTGATTCCAAATTACGTTGTTGTATTATCCATGCCCCTCACCTCGTAGGTTGCCATCATGACCTTCGCATGCTAAGACATGCCACGTGTGTCGGTGCGCCGTGCACCTATACTCCAAAGTTACATGGTTGTAAGATCGAAACCTTAGGGTCGAGTGAACTGTTTCATACGAATCTCATTTACCTGTCGTCATTCGCATCTGGGGAGGTAATCCATACGTAGCACCTCCGTATTTCAGAATTATGGGCAATACCCTGAGCTTCGAAACGAACCCTTGACTGGTGTGTTGTCCATGCTTCCCATTTGTACCGTTAGGTGCGCCATGTCGGTCGTCATAGTGTCCCCTCGTATTTACATCATCCCACTGTCCGGACCCCAGGTTCACGTTGACCCTCTGACGCACGCTTCACACGAAGTCATGGCGTCACATCCGCGCTTTAACTGGCGCCTTATATGTCGCCTCGTCACATCTAATGAATCTATGCGTCATTGTACTAACCTCTTGGCTAGTAGGTCATCCTCATGCCCCATTGGTACTCTCGGCCGTACCTTGTATGTCCACATGTCATTGTACTAGGGTAACCTGCGCATCCTTGGTCTTCTTGAGACACCCCGTCGCATCTTCAAAATAGCTAAATCGATATGAGATGTACCAGGTGTGTCACCGTATATCGTAACACGTCAGTATTCCAAAACATGTGACACTAGTGCTTCGAACATGTATCAGCTTTCGGTGCATATCCCGTATGTCACCGCTTGTGCTTTGGTCACATGATGGGCCTTGTCAAAATGTGCCCCACATGTCGCCTTGTCATCGGCAATATTTGCAGTCCACGAATATGTCATTAGGCTATCCAATTCTGGACCGACCTTTGACGCGCGTTCCGTATGTCATCCCTCGCACCTTACTCACATGTCAAGGACTGAGTCGTTTATACCATCCAGTCAGGGTTAAGCTTATGGCACACACCCCCATACGCGGTTCGGTACGTCCGGTTCGCATGTCAAATGTCGAGTCACTCATGTCATTAAGTTCAAGTCGAATCTGGGGCAAGTTCATATATGTCCTCACGTGCATCTTGCTTACATCTCCAATGTCGAGTCATTTGTATCGACAAGTTCAAGTTGAACTTTTGGCACGTACCTGTCATATAGAGTGATTCATGTCATCGAATCCAAGTCATACCCTTAGGCACGTACCCTATGGGCCTTCTCGAGCATCCCACTCATACCTTGACACACTGAGTCGTTCATGTCGTGAGGTTCCTATCAAACTCTTGACGTACGCCCTGTAAATTGTCACTCATATCTTGAGTACGCCTCAAACATCGGTTTGTTTATATTGTCAAAACCTCGACACGCTCCCCCTACATCATTGGTATTATTGTCTATGCGCCCCAAACTCCGAATTGCCTTACTTATGAGTCTGAGACATATGCCCTATGTGTCGTTATTTGGGTCTCGCTCGTATCAGTAGTATCGAGTTGTTCGTACCACGTCTAAGTCCAACGTTTGGCACTTACCTCTAAGGTCTTGGTTTGCACCTTCGTTGCTCCTCAAATTGTTTATAGTGATAGGTTCCAGTCGAACTATCGACGTCTACCCTGTGTGTCTTTGTTGGTATCTCAAATATCGGTGATGGACCAAATACGTCATAAATATCCACATAAGATCGTTAGGAGTTCTCATAAAACATATCATCGTCAGGTTTGCGCTATGAAACAAATTAACCTTTGACATATACCAGGTAAGTCGTTGTTTCCGTCTCGTTGGTACCTCGATCGGGTTAAGGCACCTCTCATTCTACCAGATGCACCGATGTCCGCAAATTCATCGAGGTATTTGTGTCTCTAGCTTGAGTTAATCCTTAGACTGCACCCTGCGTGTCGGTATTGTGTCTAGCTGACACCTCAAATGTTGTAGGAGATACCTCTTGAGTCATCTCTGTGCGTCATCTATGCCTAAGTTGGTCAGTTAACACGTGTGTCGTATGTGTACCCTATTCGTGTCTCGTACCCAGCATGTCGGATTTCCCCCACAACGGTCGAAATCCTGAAATCAAGCCATCATGTCATTCGTGAGTTGTGTATGAGTCAATCGTGGGGGCACATCAAACGTGACTCCCATCATGCCTTTTGGCTACCTCTAAGACATACCGTAGGAGTTAATAATTGGCACATACCTCGTATGTTGACATATGCATCCTATTCGGACCTCGAGTATCAGGTATTCCGTGTTCATTGTCCCGTCAAATGATACCCATCATTATAATAGTTGCTTTCCGAGCTGGCAACTGGCGCACATCACGTATGTCACTCGTGTCTTCCTTATGCCTTAACCTGTTTGAGACACACCCCGTGTGTTACTATTTTCTGCATAGCACGCCAAGGTTCCGTTGGTACGTCTACGTATTTGTATCTTGGGTTTAAACTAACCATTGACCCAAGCCCCATATGTGGTGGTCTCGTCCCGCTTGCTTCTAGTTTAGGACACACCCTCTATGTCGATTTGTTTCAGGAAACTTGTGTTTCCTAGAAAGGCGGTTCCCTGCTATCAGTATCGTTACCAGGTAAACTATGGACACATGCCCCGCACGTCTCCATCATGGTCTGTTTAGGTCTCGGACATACCATGAGCGTCACATCAGTCCGTGTAACGCCCCGTATCTTCGAAGTACGTCATTACAACCGATGATGACAATCCCTAACATACACCTCATACATAGTCGCTTATGTTGGTTTTTTAGATCGTGAGCCATGTCGATGTACCAAGTATGTCATTCCCCCCACTCATGTCGCTACCCCTTGAATATATCTACACGTCACAGATATCATCGGGGTACACTCTCATCTACCTAGCGTCCTAGGGAATTTTACTCATCATGAGGGTCGTCTCAATCTCACAAGTGTCAGTCGTGTCAAGCGTCATTCAACATTGTACATCTTGTAAAGCATTGCAAGGTAAACTTGCAGGGTTCGTACTAATGTGTGCATAACAGTTGAAATGGTTTCAGGCATTCGCACTTCCAAACAGGTAAGTTAGCACAGACGACCGAAGTGATACCGACGACTCTGGTAAAAAAGAAAAAGAAAAAAAAGAAGGGGTTTAGCTCCAGTCAAATCGTGTTTATGTTGTAAGAAATAAAGCGCAGACCACGAATCATGCATAAATCATACATCCATCTATAGGAGGCACAAGTAGATAGCTTTAGCATTCGCATCGCACGTGCATTGCATCATCAAAATTCATAATGCCTAAAAAGCTCCACTCACCGATCCTTTCTCTTTCCTTGTTAGAAACCCAACTCATGGCCCAGTCCAGCAATTCAAACCACAATCTTGAGAGCCGTGTGCAAGGGGCTTTAGCCAAATACATCTTTTCTGATGAGTTCAAACGTGCTCTTAATGATCCGGAGAATACTAAGCATGAGGGGGTTGAAAATTCCCAAGAGATGATAGGAGATTTCAATCTTAGAGCAGAAATCGAGCGAGTTCTTCCCGATATCCTTGCTTCAGATGAATTCAAGATAGAGCTGAAAAGGTTGGTCAGGGAGGTCCTGAGCGAGTCACTGGTTGCGGAGATCCCGAAAGCTGCTGTGGAGAAACCTATGTTCCAGCTCGCGCCACAAGTTAATCCACAAACATTCACTCCACCAAGGGTATTCTCACACCATATTTCACGAACACAACAAGATCCACACCATCGGGGACATGAGATTACCAGGGTGGTTCGCCCTCCATCGCCCACTCAGTATAGAAGGGAGGGAAGGGAATTCTCCACTTTCACTCAACCCTTGTTTGAAGTGTTGGAGAGTCTACGAATGCATGACATACTTCACCCTCTACCAGCCACGGGAGGTCAAACCACTGAATTAGTCAAACGCAGGGGCTACTGCCACTTCCACCAGAAATATGGTCACGGAACAAGCACTTGCATGAGGTTGAAGCATGAAATCCAAGATCTCATCGAAGCTGGAAAGATAAGTGATCCAGATCCTTCTCAACAGATGAAGCCTTCGACTTGTTCCTTGAATGGCGAAGTCTACAACGGATCACGATAATCTAAAGAAGAAGTTCTCGAGATTGAGGACACTTATGAAGTGGGAGAATCTGAAGCTTCTTGAAGTAGCATGAGAGAGAGGAGTGCACTTGTAGTCTTTATCCTTGTCTTTTATTTTATCTTCTATTCCACAAGATGTTATTAACCTCCTTTTGAATTCAATGAAATTTCGTTTCCGCAAATTTATCCTAAACATACGTACTTACATTTGATATCTACTCAATTGAGATATTCCCGCTTCTATCATGGCACAGACGTAAGCTCTAGAATATACTTATTGCTCAGTACTTAACCACTGAAGAGAGAAAATTAAGAGAGTAAAAAAAAAAGCAAAATAAATCATGAGAAGCGATTCCCTGACTCTACGATGATAAGTCGGGCGTAGACCCATCAAACAAAGGGTTCTCACCAGCTTTTGCCAGAAAGAAGATTGAGCGACAATCAACAAAGTCCAAAAGAGAGAAAAAGAAAAGAAAATATGGAGCAAGCAACAAGCCCTCAGAGCCATACTTACACTGAGGCACCAATAAAGATTTCTCCCCCCCAAAGGGGGACACAAGTACAGGAGTGCGCCATTCAGAACGAGGCAGGGCAACTAACCTATCAGTGATAAAGTATTTTGTTCCAGGATCAACGAAAGGGTTTAGACCTATGATGACTCAAAGTTAAACAAGGGAAGAAAAAAAAAGAAAAAATGATGCTAAAAAGGCCCAGGGGCAAAGTCAAGTCAATCGGAAGTAAAAGAAAATAAATCAAAAGCTGACGTGATCAGCCAAGAGGAGTCAAGGTGGCAAGAGCGGTTGACATTGTCCAACGAATGTGTAATCAAATGTACGAGAGAAGCTCACTGTAACGAAGAAAGATCAAATGCGTAGTCAAGTGAAGCCGAAGGCGGCGACAAAGTTCAGAACTTTAATCAATCTCGAGGGAACCGAGGAATCCTTCTCATGAAAATAAAAAAGAAAGAAAGAAAGAAAATCCCGATAGGTTGAAAATCCGCAAAGGGCGGCCTATGCAACAATAAGGGACACCCCAATAAGTGAAAACCCCACGGGGTGCTTATTTGAAAATTCCAGGGTAAAAGGAGAGAGTTAAAATAACGGAAGTGTGAAAACCCGAAAGGGCATGCTTTGGTGATAGTAGTTAATAAACTGAGCAGTAAACAATTCAATGTATCTTTGCCAGGTGCTTTATTTAAGCTAGACGGTTGCATTTGTAATGAAAACACCCGCATCAATAGACACCCCATCTCAACTGAAATCACCCCAACACCCATAAACCGATCCAAAATCTATAAAAAAAAGAAAAACTAAAAAAAAAAAGACTATTCCTCTCTCTCATGCCCCATGAAGTCTGGTTCCTCTGCTCCTATGTGGTCCTCTCAAGGGTCAAATTTCGACCAAGGCGTCTCTCCTCCATAGCTACTCCCAACGGCAGTATCCCTAGTTTGGCGCACATGAAATCTCACCTCGAGTTGGCAGGGGCATACGCCCGCATCAACTTCTAACCTACACCAAGACGGTAACTTTAATCGGGGGCACGGCCCTACAATCAGATCAACGTCCATCTCACTCCGGAAGCTTCTCCATTAACGAAGACATCAGGCATGAACTCATCGTCAAATGATTAGCATAGAAATGGCCCGTGGATATAAACCCCCTGTGCTATCCGGTATCATTCACAATCAAGAAAGAAAGAAAAGGAGAAGAAAAATTGAACAAAAAGGTTGGGTTGAAAACCTCAAAAGAGACGATCCAAGCAAAAGGAGAGATAGAGAAAATCAGTGAGATATAGAAAATATGAATTGAAAACCCCTAGGGGCAGTTCATGCAAAAGGAGAGATAGAGAATATCGGAGAGATCCCGTTGAGTTGAAATCCCGAAAAGGGCAGCTCAGGCAAAAATTAGGGAAAAAATGAATACGTCAAACTCTGGTTAAAAGCGAGAGCCCCTTTGACACGAGCTCATCAAGACCAAATCCTCATCCTTACAACCCTTGGTTTCAAACTTAACCTCGCCCTCATCCTCGCACTCCTTGGGGACGGCCCGAAACATCATTTCTCGATCTGAAGCTACGAAAATCCTCCAAGCCTATGAAAAGGGAATCCATCCGAGCATCTCATCCACATGTACATAGTTTGCATTCCCACATGTCCATACATCCATATAAAGCAAAACACATAGGCCACACGTATGCACATTCAAACACACGCACGGTCACCTGCATACGCACATATAAGTGTTTACATGCATCCATAGATTAGGCTACATCCGCCCATCTATATGCATCACTACATACCTCCCATTAACACAAGATCATCAAAACTAAATCCTCATCCTTACAACCCTTGGTTTCAAACTTATCCTCACCCTCATCCTTGCACACTTTGGGGATGGCCTGAAGCATCATTTCTCGATCTAAAGCTACCGAAATCCTCCAGCCTATGAAAAGGGAATCCATTCGACCATCTCATCCACACATACATAGTTTGCATACACACATGTCCATACATCCGCATAAAGCGAAATGCACAGGCCTCACTTATGCACATTCAAACGCATGCACGGTCACCTGTACACACACACATAGGTGGTTACACGCATCCATAAACTAGGCTACATTCACCCATCCATATGCATCACTACACACCTGCGGTCGATTTAGAGGCCAGGGTTGCTATTGAGCCTTTTTACCCACGGTCGATTTAGAGACCAGGGTTGCTTTTGAGCCATTTTACCCGCGGTCGTGGACCAGGGTTGCTATTGAACGATTTTGCCTGCGGTCGATTTAGAGACCAGGGTTGCTTTTGAGCCATTTTACCCGCGGTCGTGGACTAGGGTTGCTTTTGAGCCATTTTGCCTGCGGTCGATTTAGAGACCAGGGTTGCTTTTGAGCCATTTTACCCGCGGTCGTGGACTAGGGTTGCTTTTGAGCCATTTTGCCTGCGGTCGATTTAGAGACCAGGGTTGCTTTTGAGCCATTTTACCCGCGGTCGTGGACCAGGGTTACTATTGAGCCATTTTTCCTGCGGTCGATTTAGAGACCAGGATTGCTTTTGAGCCATTTTGCCTGCGGTCGATTTAGAGACCAGGGTTGCTTTTGAGCCATTTTACCCACGGTCGTGGACCAGGATTGCTATTGAGCCATTTTACATGCAGTCGATTTAGAGACTAGGGTCCCTAGAAGGAGCATCCGTCGATAGCTGATTCAAAGGCAATGACAGGACAGCCAAGGTAAAGATTGAAGACGAAGAGGGAACTTGCGACATGGAGATCATGTATTTCTCCTCCCACTCTTTACGTGTCTTTTACTTTAATATATTTACATTGCATGTGTTGCGTTAGCAAAAAACGTTTTCCAAAACACACACATCACTGTCAAAATAGAAAAGTAGGGGCAACTGTAGACACCGAGTCGAAGGACCTGTGACGAAAACCTGAAACAAGACGGTTGAAGCGGTTGGTTCCGGGAGTTTTAACGCGGAAAAAATGTATAATAAAAAAAAATGAGAGGTCAGTAGGAGTCGCGATCGCCGAGTGGACGGCTCGCGAGTGCTCAGCAACGTGGTGCGAGTGCCTAGCGGCAGTCGTCGCGTGCCCGACGACAGTTGAACGCACGTCCGACAGCGCGGGGTGCACGCCCGACGGCCGCTGGGCACGCGCGCCAGACAGCACGGAGCGTACGCCCGACGGCCGCTGGGCGCACGCGCCCGGCAGCCTCTGGGCGAGCGCCCAACAGCGGTGGGCGAACGCCCAACCTTCGTTGGGCGTTCGCCCAACATAAGTTGGGCGTTCGCCCAACTAGTGTTGGGTGATAGCCCAACCTACTTCGGGCGACGCCCAATTTTAATCGAGCGTCGCCCAAAGTTTCCGGGGATCCATGCCTATATAAGGCACGGATCCCCACAGCGGTGGGCGAACGCCAACCTTCGTTGGGCGGACGCCCAACGTGGTTGGGCGTTCGCCCAACTAGTGTTGGGTGATAGCCCAACCTACTTCGGGCGACGCCCAATTTTAATCGAGCGTCGCCCAAAGTTTCTGGGGATCCATGCCTATATGAGGCACGGATCCCCATGCATTTTGAGGGGGGGATTTTTGGGAGAGCTTTCTCACTCTAGACATTTTTAGAGAGAGAAAGTGAAATTTTTTGAGGAAAATATTTTTTTTCCTCAAAAAGTCCGAATTTCCTAAAAGTTAAATTTTTACTAAAAAACCCGAAAACACAAAAAACGCAACTCGTGGAATCAACCGACTTCAGCCGTCAAATACCGATCTTGAGGTATTATCCGAGGACTAGACTCGTTTTATTTATTTTATTTTATTTAATTCATTTCCTATATTTATTTATTTTTATGTTATAATTTTATTTATTTAGTTAGTTATTTATTTATCACGTTTTATTTAATTTTTCGTATTTATTTAATTTTCGTCTCGTATTAGATAAACGTTCGGTTTTGTTTTAAAATAAAAACCTCGTTTTAACATCCCAATACGAACCGTGATCCAATTCAAAGGTAGCTCGGGATTAATAAAAACGTTGTAATTATAAGTTTTAAAAAATATTTCTAAATAATATTTTAAAATAAAACGTCGTTTTAGGATTCTCCGTTATAGGCTATGATCCAATTTGGGTAGCTCGGAGGTCCAAAACGATAGAATAGATCCAATTTAAAGCGTTTGAACAAATCTGGAAACTGTTGGAGTAGTTCTGTAATTTTATGTTTTCTGTCACTAAAGGCTGTTTACCGACGGATTTTCCGTCGGTAAAGCTGCTGAAATATAAAAAATGCTGTTTTGGTCCCTCCTTCTCAACTTTTAGGCTTTTGGTCCTTTATATACATATGTATATTTATGTAATATATACTTTCAAGCTATTTTTAAATATTTTGTACATATATTTATTTAATGTGTTTATATATCATTTCCTTTCATCGATTTGATTTAGAGTTTATTCTCTATATATTATTATGTACAAAACTATTTTGATTTGGAGTTGATTTTCTTATTTATGAATTTTATTCTCTATCTTTACATTATTTCTTAAATAAAAACCAAAGTGTATTTTAATTAGCCTTATCCTTATTTTCACCTATGTATGTATTACTACTTTCCTTATCATATATTTGATCTATATATATTATTACTATTTTACCATTCTTACATATACGTATAAATATGTATATTTATTCTCCATTTGGATTTCCTATAGGTATATATTCTTTAAATATGTTTGGTTGGGTGAAAAGGGAAAAATAAATCACAAAAAAGAGAGTTTAATTTGTTGGTTTAAATTAAAGCTTTTCTAGATGTTCCCAAAGTGTAAATAACGTTTTCTTGACATCTTTAAATCGTTTCCAAAATATCATGTTTTAAAACCTTAATTCATTCCAACGACGGATTAAGCGAACCTTGTAATTAAAACTGTTTCTTAAAATTGCTTTTAATAATAGAGTTTTTGAATTGTTAAAAGGTTTTGTACAAAATAAATTGACTTGTATGTTTAATCACGTTTTCTTGTTAAAAGCTTTTATCTCAACATTTTCAAACGCTCGAGTCGTTCCAACGACGGTTCGAGTGAACGCCATTAACGGGGTTTTAAAACGTTCCTAAATCGTTCCAACGATGATTAAGGTATGAATCATGAAAATAAACTCATTTTGGGAAGTGAGTTTAGTTTAGAGTTAGTGTGTAATACGAATCATAAATCACATTGTAAACAAATCAATTCTTTCTTCTCCCCCCTCTCTCTCCTATGTATTTTGAACTGATGTAAATGGGTGGTTCTTTACCAAAATGGCTTTCAATAATATATGCTCAAAACGGTTTTCAAAACGAGAAAGAAAAGGTTTCAAATGAATTTTAAACTTAAAGAAATATGCGATTAGTCCGTTATTGCCTAACACGCTGAGTAGGAGGCCGGTGGTTCATAATCGGGCGATGTCGGGGTGCCTAGTAGCCTTTCTCCGGAAGGAAGCTAGCCTTCTCGGCTCGTACCTAAGTTTCCCGAACCCTCACCAGTCTCCCGCAAGGGATCGGTGTTCATTTTCCCATTCGTGGGTGGCGACTCTTTCATACTCCGAGCTCCGGTCCTGCCGAGCAGCTTGATTCCACGATTGGTTGCTTTCGGCGCCAATCACCGCTTACGTCGCCATAAGGTGTCCACCTCCCGGTCCGCCCGGGAGATTAGGCCGCGACACCTCGTCTAACACCGGGACTCGTGAATTAGTCTCCTCCTCCTCCTAGTGTTCCATTGAGCAAATTAGCGAAGCTGTTCGCCTACTCAACTTGAGTAAAGAAGAAATGGATACTGACCAAGTCAAGACTAATGAGATACTGCAGTATTCTCAAGCCATCCTTAACCATGTCCGCTATACAAATGCCCAACGTCAGTTCTATGATTCGGCTCTGCTCAAAATGTACCATCAATCATATGCCAAGCTGACAGAATCCATCAGAATCCATCACTTGGACCGGGAAGTCGAAGGAGTATCTACTAAGCATGCTAAGTGCTAATATTAGGATCCCTGCTGCCACGATGGACGATGGCATGGCTGTCTTCGACGGTCTTCAGGAGAGTACGAGTCAACTCCGAGCATACTCTGCAAAACTCACTCGTGCTGCTCTCCGCGAGACATTTCTTCCCCCTTCATCTGATGCTGGCAAAACGGGGGAGAAAGAACAAGCTGATGGAACTCAGCAAATGGGGGAAGCATCCGGAAGTCAGCAACAAAGAACCGCCAAAGGGAAAGGCAAAGTAAATCCTGCTCAACAAGCTCAAGTCAACAGGAAGAAATAGATTGGCTAGTTGTAACTTTTGACTTGTAGTTTTATCTGGCGTGTTATGTTTTGTTAATGCTGACCATCTATATATATATATATCCATGCATCCTTTATTGAAATTGACATATCTTATGTGATGCTTACTTACTTGTTGTGTTATGTGTTGATCTGTCTTAATTGAACAAACAAACAAAATTAAAATGGAATATACTCAGTACAAATTTGCTTTGATACATCCTTTCATTTGCCTTGATACATGATTAATAAGCTCTGATATAATCCTCCATAAACTCTGATACCTAAACTATCCATGTATCAAATTGAGTAAAAATATGTTCTAAAATTTCGAACTCTTCTGAAAGCTGACCTAGGCTCATCTGAATTAGATCTTGGAAGGTCTAGAATTGAACTTAGTCAGTATAAGCATGTCTTAATTTTACTCAATTAAATCTTAGAAGGTTTAGAGTTAATTTAAGTCAATAGATGCAACCCTTACGGGGGAGTAACTTCAGAAGAATGAAAAATAACTCAATCATGGGGAATTTCAAAACCGAGTTCCATTAATTAAATATTTTGTCAACATCAAAATGGGGGAGTTTGTTGAAACACCTTTCCACATGATTTTGATTTGACAAAATTATTTAAGTTAATCCATGATTAAGAGGCAATTAAATTTAAGTGCTTTGATTTAATTGTACTAATATGTTTGTTCAATGTTGAATATAAGTATAAATGAAAACAGAATAAAAAAGTAAGACAGGACGAAGTCAGCATAAGAACACAACACAAAATGAGTGAAGTGCAACTCAGCATAACAAAAGAAAAGCCATCTTCAGAACAAATATTTAAAGATGAAGCTGATCAAAGAAACTGAGTGAAACGCAACTCAGTATCAAAGAAGAGAAGTCCTTCTCTAAACTAAAGCTTGCAGACGAAGCTGACCACGGAAGCTGAGTAAGAGTGACTCAGAAACAAAGAACAAAAGCAACATCAATAAAGTCAAGCTGAGTGTTCGTCAGGATAGCATGAATGATCCGTTTGCTAGAAGACAAGATCCGACAACTGTCTGCACCAATAATAGAAACCTTGGAATTACTCACAGAGTTAATTTCGAGATGCATGGGTCAACTGTCCGTTAGCTAAAAGATGAACTGGCACTAGAAGACACACCTGTGGGAAGAAGACAAGCCTGATGCCTGCGAAATTCAGACGACAGGATTGGCCTGCAAGTCTGGAGCTGACCAGAACAATGTCGCAAGAAAGAGCCGTTTGAATCCAACGGATAATTCCGGATTCAAATTATTGTGCCTTCAGGTCTCAACTATATAAGGACAAGTTCATGCTTGGATCATTGCCGATTTTCGCCAAGAAAAATACAAGAGAAAAAGAGAAAAGATACAAAGCACATTCAAACAAGAATAAGATCTTACACCAAACTTCTATTTCTGTGTAAAAGCTAGATTGATTTTGTAATCATCTAAAGTGTTCTTCATCTAGAAAGAACAAGTTTGTATCAATTGTAAAATTGAGAGAGTGGTGCTGAGTACTCGGTTTTAAGTACTCAGTGGTAGAGAAATCTAGGTGTTCGGTTATAGCACTTAGTAGGAGTTGAGTAGACGAATAGAGGAAGGTACTCTTACATATTCAACTGCCTTGTAAACGGTTTGTGCTCTACCTTTAAATAGCTTAGTATTGGATTGAAAAAGCCTGGAGGGACTCTGGGGACTAGACGTAGGCGGAGAGGCCGAACCAAGATAATTCGTGCTGAGTAATTTCTAACTCTCTCTCAATATATCTATATATGTGTTTTCTGATTAAATTACTCAGGATATAAATTGCAAAGCTGACACTGAGTAATCTTGGTGCTGAGTTGGAAGCTGACCTAAAGTGTTAATTCCCAACTCACAAGTAAAACAGTTCTAGTCAACATCTGACTAAAGCTGTTTTACATTTCTCGGCCGTGCTGACCTGAACTAAGTTAAGTAACTTAGAGAATTAATTAAGTCAGCAATATTTAACGAAAAAGTTACATTAGTTCCTAACCCCCCCCCCTTGGAACTAATCACATGGGACCAACACCAGTGAACCCATCCGGTCCCGGGGCTCTGTTTTTATACATAGAGAAAACCACCATGCGAATCTCGTCTGTATCAGGGCAGCGAACCAAATCCGTGTTTTCATTCTCAGTGACAAGGTTTGGAATTACATCAAAGACTTCCTCAAAAGTACTTGTCACGATGGCTTCGTTATGGAATAGAGCGGCATAGTAAGCTTCAACATGAGAAGAAATGCGATGACAGTCAAAGATTGTCTCCCCGTCAACCTGCAAAGCATAGATTCCGCTAGAGGATTTATGGATTGATGCAATATGATGAAAGAATGAGGAGTTTCTGTCACCATCCCTTAACCAATTTACCCTGCTTCTATCTTTAAGATATGCGTCTTTCTGAAGCAAGGCTAAATCTAGACACGAGTGAGCCTCCAATTCACACTTGCGCATATCTTCTGAATATCCATGGAGAGAGTTATCAGATTGAAGCTGAGTCAGCATGCTGTTTGCCTCAGAGATTGCAGCATCCAGGTCCCCGAACACCTCTCGATTCCATTAGCGTAACACGGGCCTGAGCTGTTTCAGTTTCTCACCAAGGAGCTGCATAGGCGGAAGTCACTGATGTTGTCCTTTTTAGAAGTTCAGAATGACCTCTCTGAGACCCGGATGGCCAAGCCACATAGATTGGAAACGAAACTGAGCTGCCATTTTTAGAGAGCCGCTGCATTTTAAAAGGATCGGACTGTGATCAGATTGATGTCTTGCCAAGGAAGTACAGCTAAAATCATCCCAAAACTTAGCAAATTCAGAAGAAAAAACTTCCCTGTCAAGTCTGCTTTCAACTCTCGAAGTTCTGCTTCTATCGTTGCTCTAGGTAAAATACAAACGCGAAACAGCTCCTTCTATAAGATCCCCTGCATCCAAAAATTGGTGGAACTCCCGACAGGGACGACCAGCCGGTGCCTTACCCGTTTTCTCATGAGACCCAAGGACTGAGTTCAAATCACCCAAAATAGTCCATCGACCCTGCAACAGATTTAATCAATCCAGAATACTATCAAACATGGCGTATATTAGCCCACACACTATCGTAAACAAAACAAAGATAATTGGAGCCCCCAAAACTCTGCAGATTAATCAAAACATACTATTCATACTGGTAATAGACCATGACTAAATTTAAGAATTTTGAATTAACAAAAATCCAGAGAGACGAATTATCTTTTATATTCATGGCAACTAAGTGCAAGCCCAAACGTGACCAAAAAGCAGATTGTATCGCATCCAAGGCAACCATAGGTTCAGCCAGGCAGAGGAGATTCGATTTATGTAAATAACATAAATTTTGTAGATGTCGCTAGATATCCCGGTTGAGAATACCCCTACAATTCCAATATTGGACATTCATTTAAATCTGATTGGTAGTTTACCTGTTCGACGTGGTCGGGATGTGTCTTTTTCTGGGCGCTTCTCCTTTTGCATGTTGCTTTTCGATTGAACCTTTTGCCAAACCTCCTCGCCTTCTTCCTCATCTACAATGTCGGCCATGGCATATTCCCCTGTTGTGGAGAAAGCAAAGTGGAATTAGGGACCGCACCATGGTTCAGTGAGTTATCATTATGAAATGAGGGCCCTATAGTAGTAACCTCCCCTTGTAGCATTAAGTTATCATTTCCAAGGGATGGCGGTCGTTCTGGCATCTCCTCACATTCACTGCCAAGTCCATGTGGGCTATTTGGGAGATTGAAATCAACCTGGTTTGCATCCTTAATCTGAGTATCAGAGATAATATGCTAGAAGGCTCGAGATACTGGAACAACCGAGCGAATAGCTCTCTGTTTCTTATCAATTTCTTTAGTTATTTTCGCTTCTTTTCTTCCATCCACCATAGTCGGTTTCCGATTGTGCTTACAGTCATAGGCCTGATAACATTGAGATATTATTTACGGGACTGAAAGGGATATTAACCAAAACGACCGTGTATCCAGGCGATCGGGAAAGCTATGGACTATCAAGCAAGCTACCAAAGTGGCGGATCATATAGATTCATCCACACGCTATCCGTAGTAAAACCTATGGGAGACCCGCCATCATGCCTCGATCCGCCCCCTGAACGGCTGAGCCGATTCCCGACAAAGGCACTAATAACCCATTAATGAGCTAACGGTCATACTTGAATAAGATCAGTAACCACCATTAATGAGGCATTAATGGAGACTTTTTAGTTACCAAGAGTTACAACTACATGACTATAAATAGCTTGCATCCCAAGCTATTGAGGTACACATTCACACTCTCCTTAACCCTACTTTGTCATTACCGTTTATTCTATTACTATATACTGACTTTGGCATCGGAGCTTCCCCCCGCCGATCCCAATGGCCCCCCGTAGGGAAGGATTCCGATCAAGAGTTCACCACCCGTTATCAATTGGTGCGGTGAGCGTGGAAGTTCTAATCCAAAAAGGACTTAGTTCACAATCACAAACATGGAAAGTGGAGGGTCTAACCCCTCAACCGGAACCACAACACCATCAGTGCCGCCTTCAGTTAATCGCCAGACAAGTGCCAGCCGTGTTGATCCTGATCAGCCAATTATGGAGGGACGATTAAGGGCCTATTTGGAGAACCATGATGTAGGCGGACCCACAACAGGAACCATTCCCCCTCTGAACCGCCGTCCGCCAAGACCGACCACATCCCAATGGCAAGCTGCATTTTATAGAACGGGAGCCTTTCGTGATTCGGCGTACTTGCTCTCTTAACCCACAGATTCAATGGTCGTTAATCCAGAGATCGCAAATGATATACCAATAAACAGAAGGTTATTTTTGGACATACCAGAGGGAAGGCGAAGGAATGATCAAGCTCCCCCAAGGCAAACAGCAAACCCAGGAATCACTATTGGCGAACGACGAGTCCCTCCGGTGCAAACTGGACCGCAAGTGGGTCAGGAACAAATTAATGAGGTTGCAGATCATGAGCACCCAGAAGGAGGACGTGATGATCGTAGACATAGAAGGCGAACCAGATCACGTGAGAGAAGACGATCCAAATAACGTTTTCATCACAGACGTCGAGCTAGGTCACCCTGACACGGAAGATCACCTCCACCTCTTGGACGGAGGGAGGATGGACGCCAAGCTGGTTCACCTCGCCAGGTTATACCCCTGCCATCACCAGATCAAGGAGGAGGTGGATGGTCCCCACCAAAAGGGCGTGGCAGAGGTGGAGGAAGGTCACCATCGGATCCCTCATCGGAATCCAGCTCCTCCTCCTCACAGCGGAGTAGATCTCACAGTAGGAGACGCCCGAGAAGGAATCGAGGCTCAATGGCTGATCAGATTGGGGAGGAAATACGTAGGCAGAATGAGGAGAATGCAAGGCACAATCCTTTCGCCAACCGAGAATCTCCCTTCACAAGGCGGATCGAAGATGAAGAAACTGATAGGCACTTCAAGATCCCAAATATACCAGGCTATTCTAGGGAGGATAATCCTGAGGCTCATGCAAGGAAGTATCACATGTTGCTTGGACTTAACCGTGCCAGTGAAGCAGTGTTGTGCCGGATGTTCATTACCATGCTAAAAGGACCGGCGTATGATTGGTTTCAATCTCTTCCGCCAGGATCGATAGATAGCTGGGATCAACTGAGCAGAGAATTTTGCACGAAGTTCGCAGGAAGCATCCCACCAATGGTTAAATCATGAAAACTCTTCGAGCTGAAGCAGAAGGAAAATGAGTCTCTAAGAGATTATGTCAATAAATTCAACAAGTTATGTATTCACGTGGTAGATGTGGACGTTTCCACAACCGTGGAAGTAGTGATAAAAAATACAACCTGTAAAAGCTTGCAGGTGGATCTAATCAGAAACAAACAAAAAACTATAGCTGAGTTGATGGAAAGATGTAAGGATTTCATGGAAGTCGATGATATCCGAAGAGAATCTGCTTCTCCTCCCAAAAGAGGGAAAGGCGAATCTCGAAAGCGGGATAAGGAAAAAGAAAGGCTCCCCGAATCAACCTCCAGAAGTAGGCAGAGAGGCTCTAGGAATAAATCAGCATATACGCCTTCATTTATGCCCTTAAACGCTTCCAAAAGTGAAGTGCTGATGTGGATAGAAAATTGCCAACACACACAGAGCATTTCATACCCCGAACCAAAAGGGGGGGGGAGTATACCAATACAGGGAGAAACCCCAAAAATTATTGCAAATATCACAGGAGGAATGGCTATGAAACAGATGCATGCTGGGAGCTGGCCAGGGAAATTGAAAGGCTTATTAAGAGAGGAAAACTGGACAGGTTCATCCAGAGTGACAAGAAAGGAGATGGTGATAAACCAAGAGATGATCCAAAGAAGAAGGCTAAGGGAGTCATTAACATCATCGCTGGCGGACTAGGGTATTAGCCTACAGTAAAAAAGGCGAGAACTACCGCTCTGGACAGAGCATCACTCAATCGCCCATTTGCAGATATTGGTCCAGCGATCCCTCCACATGCAGATGCTCTCGTCATCACCATGATGGTGGAAGGATGGGAAATGAAGCGAGTGATGATTGACACTGGCAGTTCATGCAACGTCATCACTAGAGGAGCGTTCGCCAAGCTTAAGGTTGATCCTATCCAGATAGAGACCACCATCGTAGACATCCTAGGGGTAACATGCCACACAATCCAAACAAAGGGGCAAGTGACGCTGGAATGTGACTTAGCAGATGAGGATCAGGCCTGGATGGGAGATCTGGAATTCTCCATCATGGATGGTCAATTGGCATATAACATCATCTTGGGGCGACCATTTATCTCAGAGGTGGCGGCTCTCATATCGATACGCCATTTGACGATGTACATCCCTACAGTCAAGGGAGGAGTAATGATCAAGGGGAATCAGAAAGTTGCTCAAGAGACATACTCGGCATCCTTATCGATTCGCCCACAGTCTAAGCATGATGAAGAGGATGAGCTTGTTACAATGGCCCTTGGAGATACAAAAATGTTCCTCATTGTGGATGGAAAACAAGTGCGGATCACCAAAGGGTTGAGAGCTGAGATTAAGGATGGTGTTACGAAGGTCCTCCTCGAGTCAAAGGACGTGTTCGCATGGAAGGATGAGATCCTCACAGGGGTCAGTCCAGATGTGATCACTCATAAACTCAATATCGCCGAAGATGCGGTCCCTATAGCTCAGAAGAGAAGGAATCATGGTCCAGAGAGACAGAAAGTGATAGAGGAGGAGATATCTAAGCTGAAAAAGGAAAACGCCATCGAGGAAGTTATTTATACGCAATGGTTGGCGAACGTGGTCCTAGTTAAGAAGGAAGGTAGATCATACCGCATGTGTATTGATTTCACGGACCTTAATAAGGCTTGTCCCAAAGACAACTACCCTTTGCCTTGCATCGATATTCTAGTCAATGGGACTGCAGGACACGCCATATATTCCTTCACAAATGTGAAGTCGAGCTATCATCAGATCCCTATGGAGCCCTCGGACAGAATCAAAACTTCCTTTGTAACTCACTAGGCGACCTATTGCTTTAAGGTCATGCCTTTTGGGCTCAAGAATGCTGGAGCTACTTACCAGCGGATGATGAACAAGATATTTGAAGGAAGAAAGGGTGATAACTTCTCAGTTTACGTGGATGACATGATCATTAAAAGCACCACCATGGAGAGGCATGCAAAGGATATAAGAGAGGTCTTAGGAGTCCTTCGCCATTACAACATTAAGCTAAACCCGGAGAAGTGCACTTTCGGGGCAACCTATGGAAAGTTCCTAGGATATATGATCAGCCATAAGGGAGTAGGTCCTAATCCAGATAAAATCAAAGCTGTACTAGACATGAAGGCTCCACAAAATGTTAGAGAGGTGCAACGCCTCAACAGGCGGATCATAGCACTTGGCCGATTCATCTCATGATCTGCTCGTAGATGCCAACCTTTCTATGAAGTGATCAAAAAACAGAAAGCGTTCGAGTAGAATGAAGATTGTAAGCAAGCCTTTGAAGGGATCAAGCGCTTCCTCTCAGAACCGCCTTTAATGAGCAGGCCCCTAGAAGGTGAGAGTCTATACATATATGTTTCTGTCACTGACAAAGCAGTTTGTACTGTTATGATAAGGGAAGAAGATGGCCAACAATATCCAACCTAATATGTAAGTAAAGTCCTAAAAGATGCCGAAACTCGGTATTCAAGATTGGATAAAATGGCATTAGCTGTGGTCACCACCTCGATTCGCCTTAGACCCTATTTCCAGGCTCATACAGTCATCGTTCGCACCAACATACCCATGAGGAAGGTATTACAAAGGCCAGAAACTTCAGGAAGGTTGATGGAGTGGGCAATCCGCTTGGGCGAATTTTACGTTCGTTATGAAGGCAGATCCGCCTTGAAAAGCCAAGTCTTGGTAGACTTTGTGAACAAATTCACTAAAGAGGGCGTGAATCTTCCTAAACCAAAAGTGGATGAATGGACGATGCATGATGAGTATAATCTAGGTAGAGTGATAATAATAATATGTGATATGAGTGTGCTAAGTGCTATGGTTATGGATGTGATCTTTCTATGTGCTTTCAAACTCTACTAGACGCTACTACGTTGGGGCAAGTGTACATCGTCGTATCAAGTAATAATCCGGTTGATGACTTGAGGAGAAATTCTGATCAGCTTCCGTCCCTGTGGGGGCGTCGTTGGGTTCAACGGGGGGAAGCTCCGATGCCAAAGTCAGTAAGGATGAACAAGAGTGCAAACTGAATTGACAAAGGGTAAAGATGAATGCGTGTACCTTGATAGCCTGAGACATAGGCTATATATAGTTGTGAAGTTGTAACTCTCAGTAACTAGAAAGTCTCCATCAATGCCCCATTAATGGCGGTTACTAGTTACCCTTAAGTTGGCAGTTAGCTAATTGATAGCTCATTAATGATCTTTATTGCAAGGTCAGCTCAGCCGTTCTTATGGCGGACTGAGAGCTGAGGGAGATCCGCCTCACAGGTTCACTAATGGGTTTCCTTTGGCGAGTCCTAGGTTATCCGCCCGTCGGATCTCTTTACTTCGATACGCCGTGGAACTCCCATACCAGGCTGCCAACACGTGGCATTCTTTGGGCAAATATCCCTTTTGATCCTTGGGATAATATCACGATGTTATCAGAAGCCCCCCCAAAGTTCCTTTAAAGTCCTTTAGGGCTTTTGAGATTCTTTGCGCGCCGTCATGATTACCTGCATTAATGAGCACTCTGTTCGATGCCAATCATGGAGTGACACGTGTGGCAAACGCATCACCCAAGGAGAGAGAAAATGCCTTCTTCTCTTTCCCTTTTCTCTTTCTCCCCCATTCGTTCTTCGTCTCCATTTTCTTTTGCGACTTCTGTGCAGAGCTTCTTCGGAGTTTTTCCAGAATCTTTTAATCTTCTAATCTTCATGTAAGTTCATCTTTCCGTTCTATATATTGTGCTTTGAATGTTTAGAAGTTCTTCTTCATCCTCTGGGTCCACCTCTGAATTTTTCAATTTGTCCTCTCCTTCCGATGTGGTATTTAGCTGGACCTCTTCTTCGTCGGAAAATTCTAACTCCTCCAAAGGTACGGTTAACTCCGATTTAGCTGAGTTGCTCGACTCGGCGTGTAATCACGATCGAACTCGTTTAGGTAGTAGTAACCAAAACCTCTCAACCCCAATCACCGGAACCGCTCTGGCCATAGATCTCAGGCATTTTTCCAGGAGGATGGCCTCTTCTTCTACCCTACCTAGGAAAAAGAAACCTTGAGCGGAGTCCACTTCGTCTCGTATGAGTGCCGCGGATCTGGCGGATCTAGTGAGTAGATTCCCATGGATAAATAACTATGAGACCCAATTGGCGGAGACTCAACAACGACCCGCCTGTCCGCCAAGCGGATTCTTGACAGTGTACTTTAGTCACGTAGAAAGAGGATTTCGACTGCCTCTTCCCAAGATGATGGCGGACATCTTTGCTTATTTTGACATTACGGTTAGCCAATTACATCCTAATGGCTGGTGATACATAGTTTTAGATTGCTATCTTGCCTCGAACTTGGGAGTAGTGTACACTCCCCGTATCTTCAGAGCCTTTCATAAACCGTCAAAGCGAAAGTCGGAGTCTTTTCTCACTTTTGCAAAATTTGGAGCGTATTCGCCGTTTAGTGGCAAAATGTCCAACGTCCATTGTTGGGACGAAAAATTCTTTTATGTGAAGATAAATGAGGGCGAATCTCTAGGCTTCCCATCATATTGGAATCCCAAACCTTTACATATGGCGGGAGATATGCGTATTCTGATGAATAGTGATGAGGTGGTAGCGGAGCTCATGAAAAGTGTCAAGGCGGATGCCTGGACATATGCTGATGCCCTAGATTTCATGATGAGCGATATTCCCCTGATTCGCAAGGATGGGGACAAGTTCATTTACTCGAAGATTACACAATTTGACCAAGGTAACTTCGTCTTCTTTTTGAACCTTGATTACTCTGTTGTTGTCCTTGGCAGGGGTTTATCTAAGGCCAATCATGCTCTTGTAGAGAAGCGTAGGAAGCTGATGGAGGACGAGGCTCGTAAGAAAGCTCAAATGGCGAATCCCCAAACGGATACTGGGAAACGTCCGGCGGATACAGCGGTCGATCCGCCTCTAAAAAGGAGGAAAACAACAGCTTTGGGTGGTCCGAAGATTATGGCGGATGCCATGAGATCCTCCATGCCCGCGGTGGAGATGGGACAAGTAGGTTGTCATTATCTCTTATCTGTTAGCTATGTTTGGAATCCAAGGTTTGATTCTTACATTTTCGTGCAGATAGCGAAGCCTGACCCAGGCGGATACTGGTCCGCCAAGTATGGTGTCCAGGGATCTTTGGAGAATGAATCTGTTATTAATGACCTAGATGAGGCTCTAGGTCAGCTGGGCGAAGTACAGAGGAATCAGAACCAGATTCCAGGATCAATCCATGCTCAAAGGGGAAAGACGGAGCTTCTTACGGTAGATCCCTTTACTGGAATGACTCTCCCGGTTTTTAGAAAAAGTTATATCTTTGTTCCTTTGTTCCTTCATTTTGACAAAACTGTTTGTCTTTGACAGATGTATACTCGCATACGTGCTATGGAAGCTGAGCTCCTTCAAGGCGTGGTGGATAAGGCTACCATAGAAAGGTTGGAGAAAGAAATAGCTGATGCCAGGGCGAATATCGCATCCGCCACGTCTGCCATGGCCCTTAAGGACGCCGAGATAAAGAGGCTAAAGGAGAAGATTGAGGCAGATTCCAAGGAGTATGAGAATGCTGTAGGAGAAGCTGAGTACATGGCTGGTGAGCAAGCTTTCTTTTACGGCGAACTGATCATGGCGTATGTCTCACTGGCGCATCTTGAGATCGATTTCACAGATCCGCAGTTCGCCGTTCCAGACCCAGAAGATGTTCTTAAATTTAACAAAATTTCGGACATCAAGGACTACCTCCGTGACTATGTTCGGAAATGGATGAAGGGACCCGTTGAAGAGAGCAAACCTGCCACCACCAACGTCAAGCTAGTGGACCTCGAGGAAGTGCCTCCAAAGTCTGGTGAGGAGCCGATAACCGATGGCACCCCTCTTCCTGGGGGAACACCTTCCGTGGAAAAGGAGGTCACCTTGGTGGATGTATCCGGGGCTGTCGAGAAGGAAGCTTCTCAAGCAGCTGCTTTTGGCGAGAAGAATGTCAAGGAGAATGCTCCTGTTGTTACTTGATGTTTTATTTTTTGTTTGTAAAACTTGAAGTACAATGTTTAATCCTTGTGTTTGCTATTTATGTTACCTTTACATTTGCGCAAGTAAAGATATATATAGGATTTTTGGATTTATTCTGGAGTAGGTGGCCAGCCATACTCCATTGTGTGAACCTTTGTGAAGGTTTGAAGCTGTTTTATTCCTTTAGAGGAAGTAAAGCTGCCTTTAGGGATCCACTTGCTACCTATCTTTGAGGTGAAGTGATCCGCCTATAGGTCTTGTGAACCCTTCTTTGGGAAGGGAGTAAGAGAGTGTAAAGACCTTGCGTCCAAGGAACGTTTTAACTCTATCTCGAATGGGGATCATCCACAGATGGATCCACCCATGAGAATGTTCTCCTATCTTTGAGGAGAAAAAGTAGCTATGAGATAGCAGTACTTTTTAATGTGGAGAGCGTTGGATGCCCCCCCTCTTTTTGAGACTGGAATATTTATATTGCTGCAAAAAATACTTAAAAAGAGACGGACAATAGAACAATTGCTTTTTATTGGATAGACAATATGCTTTATTACAGCCAGAGGGTCTTATATGTGAGCCTCGTTAAAACCTTTAACAAGAAAAACCACATGGGAAAAAACCTTATTAAAGGAAAAAGAGTACTCAAGACCTTGTTCACATTCTATTTTCTGGCGAAGTACTTGCGGAGATTTTGGAGATTCCAAGTGCGTGGAAGTGTATTTCCGTCCATGTCCTGGATTTTAAATGTGGCGAACCCAATCTTGTCCACTATACGGTATGGACCAGTCCAGGTGAGCCCTAGCTTGCCCTTCCCTTCTTTTGATTGGATTTTGTCGGCCTTGCGGAGCACAAGATCTCCCACATTCAATTCTACAAGTTTGGCGTTTTTGTCATGATAAGCTGCGATCCGCTGCTTATAAGCCGCCATACGCACATATGCCTTATCCCTCTTGTCCTCCACTTGATCAAGGCTTTCTCTTAATCTCTGACCATTGTCCTCCTCGCAATAGAATGCAACTCTGTCACTTGGAACCAATATCTCGACTGGGATTACTGCTTCCACACCATGAGAAAGGGCGAATGGGGTTTCACCTGTGGCCGTGCGAGGAGTAGTACGATACGCCCATAAGACGCTTGTTAACTGATCCGCCCATTTCTTATCATGCTCTCCCAGTCTTTTCTTTATTCCTTTTACGATTGTCCGATTCGTGACTTCAGTCATACCATTGGATTGTGGGTAATACACTGAGGCGAATCTGTTTAAAATGCCCAATTTTTCACAGAAAGCTTTGAACTCACCACAGTTGAATTGCGTTCCATTATCCGTGATGATCGTGTGTGGGATGCCATATCTTCCCACGATATTATCTTTGACAAATTCTACCATTCTTTCAGCTGTGATGGAGGAGACAGCTTCATCTTCCACCCACTTGGTGAAGTGATCTACGGCTGCTACCACATACCTTCTTTGTCTACGAGTAGGAGGAAATGGTCCAACGATGTCAATTCCCCAGAGGGCAAAGGGTCGACCTTCCAGGATGGGCTTTTGGAGATGCTTTGCAGTATGAGATTCATTTGCATGAATCTGACATCTATGACAAGATTCCACCAGTTTCTGTGCATCAAGTTCTGCAGTGGGCCAATAAAATCCTGCTAGCCTAGACTTTTTTAGGATGGAGGCGGATGCCTCATGGGCTCCACATGCTCCTTCATGTAACTCCTTGAGGACCTGCTGTCCTTCTTCTGGCAAAATGCATTTTAACCAAGGATGGCTAAAAGATTTTCTGTAAAGGCAATAATTTATTATAGAGAAATAAGCCGCCTTCCTGACTATCCACCGAGCTTCCTCCTTGTCCGTAGGCAGTGCTCCATCTAACAGATACTGGCGGATGGCAGACCTCCAATCCCCCTCTACTGTCGTAAGTAGAGATACTTCTTCTGAGGCGAAGGCCGGAGCTGCTTTAATTTCGAATGGACATTGCGGATCCACCCAGTTCTCCTTGCTGGAAGCCATTTTAGCTAGATGATCTGCTTCGGTATTTGAACCGCGTGGTACATGGATCAACTCCCACTTAGTTTCTTTAGCTTCAATGTGATCCAGCAATTTTTTAACCTCGGGAACGTATTTGGCTAAAACCTCATCTTTTACCTCGTAGTTTTTGATCACCTGGTTGACCATCAACTTGGAGTCGCTATAGATCACGATCCGCTCGGGAGTGATTTCCTTCAGCAGGCGCAGTCCCAATATTAATGCCTCGTACTCCGCTGCATTGTTGGTTGCCATGAAATCCAATTTTGCTGCGTACCTTAGCTTTATATATTGGGGGCCTGTGATTACGATGCATATACCTGTTCCTTCTGCTGAGGAAGCCCCGTCTGTGTACATCGTCCATTCCTCGACCTGAGATCTTGGGAGATTCATCCCTTCTTCTGTGAATTCATTCACAAAGTCTGCCAAGACTTGACTCTTCAAGGCTGATCTGCTCTCGTATCATACATCAAACTCTCCAAGGCGGATTGCCCATTCCATCAATCTGCCTGAAGTGTCCGGCTTTTGCAATACCTTCCTCATGGGTATGTTTGTTCGAACTATGATAGTATGAGCCTGAAAGTATGGCCTAAGGCGGATTGCCATGGTGACAACAGCCAACGCCATTTTATCAAGCTTGGAGTATCTGGTTTCAGCATCCTTTAATACCTTGCTCACGTAATAAATTGGATACTATTGGCCGTCCTCTTCTCTTATCATGACCGTGCAAACAACTTTATCTGTAACCGAGACATACATATAAAGATCCTCACCTTTTAAGGGCCGACTCATTAAGGGCGGTTCTGTGAGAAACCGTTTGATTCCTTCGAAGGCTTTCTCACAATCCTCATTCCACTCGAACGCCTTTTGCTTCTTGATGACCTCATAAAAGGGTTGGCATCTGCGGGCTGAACAAGAGATAAACCTGCCCAAGGCTACGATCCGCCCGTTAAGGCGTTGTACTTCCCTGATATTCCATGGCGCTTGCATCTCTAGAACGGCTTTAACCTTGTCAGGATTTGGGCTCACTCCTTTCTGGCTAATCATGAATCCCAAGAACTTTCCATACGTTGCACCAAAGGTACATTTTTCTGGGTTCAGTTTCATATTATGACGCCGGAGTACGCCCAGTACCTCCCTTACATCATCTGCATGCTTTTCCACAGTGGTACTCTTGATGATCATGTCATCTACATAGACGGAGTAGTTATCACCTTTGCTTTCCGCGAATATCTTGTTCATCATCCGTTGATAGGTTGCACCTGCGTTCTTAAGTCCGAAGGGCATGACTTTGAAGCAATAAGTGGCTTGATGAGTCACGAACGAGGTTTTGATTCTATCGGAGGGCTCCATCAGGATTTGGTGATAGCTGGACTTCACGTCAGTGAAGGAGTACATAGCGTGTCCCGCGGTTCCATCTAGGAGGATATCGATACACGGCAAGGGGTAGTTGTCTTTTGGACAAGCTTTATTGAGATCTGTAAAGTCAATACACATGCGGTAGGATCCGCCTGCTTTCTTCACTAGAACGACATTCGCCAGCCATTGTGTATAAAGTACCTCTTCAATGGCGTCCGCCCGCTGGAGCTTGGTGATTTCTTCTTCTATCACCTTCTGCCTTTCTCGGCCATGGTTTCTCTGCTTTTGGGCAACCAGGACTGCATCTTTGTCGATGTTGAGTTTGTGAGTGATCACATCTGGACTAATCCTGGGGAGGATCTCATCCTTCCAAGCAAAGACGTCTTCTGCTTCATGGAGAACCTTGGTGATTGCTTCTTTAATTTCTCCCTTGAGCCCTTTAGCCATTCGTACCTGCTTTTCATCTGCCATGAGGTACATTTCTGTTTCGCCCAAGGCCATTGTGACGAGTTCTTCTTCGTCTTCTTCCTTTGACTGGGGGCGAATCATTAATGAGGCAGAATATGTTTCCTGAGCTACTTTTTGACTCCCTCTGATCATTACACCTCCCTTGGCCGTGGGGATGTAAAGACTTAAGTGGCGAATGGAGATAAGGGCCGCCGCTTCCGAGATAAAAGGTCGCCCAAGTATCATATTATAGGCTAACTGACCATCCAGGATAGAGAATTCTTGATCGCCTTTCCAGACTTGTTCGTCATCTGCTAGCTCACAATCTAACGTTACTTGGCCCTTCGTGCGAATGGTGTGTCCTGTCACTCCCAGGATGTCTACTATGGTGGTTTCCACCTGGATCGGGTCTACCATTAACTTGGCGAATGCTCCTCTTGTGATGACATTGCACGAACTCCCAGTATCTATCATCACTCTTTTCATCTCCCAGCCTTCCACTATCATAGTAATGACCAAGGCATCTGCATGAGGAGAGATCTCTGGACCTACATCTGCAAAGGGACGATTCAGTGATGCCCTGTCAAGAGCGGTGGTCTTTGCCTTTTTCAGTACTGGTTGGTACCCAGGTCCGCCTGCTATGACATTGATGGTCCCTTTTCCTTTCTTCTTCGGGTCATCTCTGGATCTATCACCATCTCCCTTCTTGCCATCATTTTGGATGAACCGATCCAATTTGCCTCTCTCAATGAGACGCTCTATTTCTCGGGCTAACTCCCAGCATGCATCTGTGTCATGACCATTTTTCCTGTGATATTTACAATAATTTTTAGGATTTTTACCAGTGTTGGTGTACTCCCCCCCCTTTTGGTTCGGGGTATGAAATGCTCCGTTTGTGCTGGCTGTTCTCTATCCATATGAGCACTTCACTCTTAGAGGCATTGAGAGGCGTGAAGGACGTGACAAACGTTGATTTGTTCTTTGAACCCCTTCGTCGGCCTCTAGAAGAGGAGTCTTGGTGCTTGTCCTTTTCTCTATCTCAGTGGCGAGATTCGCCTTTGTCCTTTCTAGGTGAAGATAGTGATTCGCGGAGAATGTCATCCACCTCCATGAAGTCCTTGTAGCGCTCCATCAATTCTGCCATGCTGCTGGGCTTCTTTCTAATTAGGTCCTCCTGTAAAATCTTACAGGTTGTGTTCTTTACCAGAGATTCCACCGCCATGGAGATATCGACATCAACAATTTGTATACACAATTTGTTAAAAGTATTTACGTACTCTCGAAGAGATTCGTTAGCCTTCTGTTTTAATTCAAAAAGCTTCCGTGACTTGACCACTAGAGGGATACAGCCGGCGAATTTAGCACAAAATTCCCTGCTTAGTTGATCCCAACTGTTTATCGAGCCAAGAGGTAGAGATTGGAACCAGTCATAAGCGGGACCTCCTAACGTGGTGATAAACATTTTGCATAGCACTGGTTCAGTTGTACGGTTGAGGCGAAGCAGTATTCGGTATTTTCTGGCGTGGGCCACTGGGTTGTCAGCACCCGTGTATATTGGGAGATTAGGTATTTTAAAATGCCTATCCGTTTCCTCTGCCTCGATCCAAGCCGTGAAGGGCGAATCTCTATTGGCGAATGGGTTATGCCTGGCATTCTCCTCATTCATGCGGAGCACCGCAGCTCGAACTCTGTTGTCAAAATTCTCCAGACCCGCCCTTCGGCGGCCCCTCCGTGGAGATCTGCTTGGAGAAGATGAAGAGCTGGATCCCGAAGACGGATCCGAGGGTGATCGTCCACCTCCGCTTCTACGTCCGCCTCCGTTTCCACGTCCACCTCCTCCTCCACCTCCACCTCCTCCACCTTGTCCTCTCGGGGGAGCTTGACCGCTACCCCCTCCAGAGCCTCCAGAAGGAATGTGCCCCTCATTCCCTTAGTGTGGTGGTGGTGGTGGCCCATTTGAACGTGGTGTCTCTACTGGCCTTTTGCTTTGTCTACGTCCAGTAGATGGGGGTGATCTGCCTTTGCTGGAGGATTTTGGTCTTCGGGGCGAAGGCGATTCGGACTGCCTACTTTTCTCTTTTTTACGCTTTTTGTGTTTTCACCCTTCCGATCCACCCAAGGAGAGATTCGACCGTGGTCGCCTTGGGATATCTGATCCGCCTAAATTTATCCCATGGCTTGCAGATCCGTCAGGAAGAGTTTGATCGTTCCTTTGACTTCCTCCTGCGCCAGCAGGGAATAATTCCCGATTGATCGGTCGTTCACCGAACGCCGCCGTGGAAGTTACCAAGGATTCTGTATTGTGAGCTTGGAGAAATGAAGAATTAAGGGCATTTGGTCCTAGCGTCATCTGGGGCTAAGAAGATATCGTAGATGTGGGCGCCATGCTCCAAAACGGGGGATTGGTCATGAATGACCGTAGGCGATTACCTGTCTCAGAGCCAAACTTCTCTCCTCTTGCTTCTGCACACATGTTGATGAAAGCGTCCGGGGGCATACTACTTTCAGGTTGTGTTGTGGGAGCATTTGAATTAGCGCGCCCAGTACTAGTTACAGGTTGGCTCGATGGTGTTACTAATGGTGTTTCTTCCCCCGATGTGGGGTTCGGTTCTCCAGTTGCCATATTCTTTTAAAGTGAACGAAAAACCCTTTATTTGGCTAAGGGTCCACGTTCACCGCACCAATTGATGACTTGAGGAGAAATTCTGATCAGCTTCCGTCCCTGTGGGGGCGTCGTTGGGTTCGACGGGGGGAAGCTCCGATGCCAAAGTCAGTAAGGATGAACAAGAGTGCAAACTGAATTGACAAAGGGTAAAGATGAATGCGTGTACCTTGATAGCCTGAGACATAGGCTATATATAGTTGTGAAGTTGTAACTCTCAGTAACTAGAAAGTCTCCATCAATGCCCCATTAATGGCGGTTACTAGTTACCCTTAAGTTGGCAGTTAGCTAATTGATAGCTCATTAATGATCTTTATTGCAAGGTCGGCTCAGCCGTTCTTATGGCGGATTGAGAGCTGAGGGAGATCCGCCTCACAGGTTCACTAATGGGTTTCCTTTGGCGAGTCCTAGGTTATCCGCCCGTCGGATCTCTTTACTTTGATACGCCGCGGAACTCCCGTACCAGGCTGCCAACACGTGGCGTTCTTTGGGCGAATATCCCTTTTGATCCTTGGGATAATATCACGATGTTATCACCGGTTAAGACCGGGTATCAAATCCACGGGATTTATATCTACAAGTATTAAACTACTCGGTTCTATTCGTTATCTAGGCGGTGAATACTTTAGGTTGGTTTGGGTGACAACTACAAACTACTCCTAAACTATGGTGAGACAAACTTATATAACCAAAACTCTACAGGTTATGATAAGATATAAATACGATAAGCAAAGATTCCGAACATATACGATTGGTGGTTTACTCTTGCAAAGACGACTACGTGTAGTTCGGTCGACCCCGTGAAGTACTTATATGACGTGGTTCCTAGTCAAGGCGTCTCTAATGCGGGGGATCAGAAACTAGGGCCCATAAGTTCCGTGGCTTATCAATTCCTACGGTTTCCAGAATGTTACTCCCGGTAGGGCAGCGCCTATATGGTTCCCTAAAGATGACCCGTACAAAGGGCGCCGGGTATCGAACTCCCCCTACACAATAATCAATTACAAATATCAAAACAAGTAGCAAATATCAACACGTATAGAGAAACGGGAATTGCAAATCATATATTATAAATGTGGAATGGAAAAATATGAATACAACCAAGCCTAGTACATAGGAAGAGTGCAAGCTAATTAGCAAGTAAAAGGGAAGAATCGGCCCTTGGAACTAGCTAACCGGACTCAAGGCCGCCTCTTAGGTCTTGGAGGTGGAACTTCTCGAGCTTGGTGGAGGAGGGTGGAACGAAACTTCGACGGAGTGACGGAATAAGTGAACAAGCTCTCAAAGTGGTAGAGTTTAGCTATATAAAATCTGAATGAGGAAATGAGTGCTAATCACTCTTATTTATACACATCAAGCTCGGGGGTAGAATCATAATTACACAAGTTACAAACAAGAATTCACACTATTTTTGCAGGTTTCACAAGGTACGCCCCGCGAAGAAGGTGGTATGCTCCGCGTATCTGCAAAATCAACCCATCCCGTTGATAATTTCTTCCGCATGGACTAGATTTAGAATTGTTGACTCAACCACGCCCCGTGTAAACTGGGATACGCTCCGCGTAGTTGAGCTCCTGGAACTTATTTGATCAAAATATGCCTTGTACACTCCGTGTGGTCTGGGTTACACCCCGCGTAAGTGAGTTCCTGGAACTTTTGTCTTCAATTCACACAGGAGACGCTCCGCGTAGTATGATTTACGCCCCGTGTAGAAGGTGCTGACCATGTGGGAATGCTCAGTTGACTGCCGTGTGTTGAGGGGCATTGTTCTACGCCCTGCGTGCCTTGTTTTATGCCCCGCGTAACTATGAATTAGTGCTTGATTGATTTCTTCTTTGTACCTAAAAAATACGATCTTCGAGAACCGAGTTAGCTTGATGTTTAGTTTTCTGAAATTAATAAAAAACTAGAGAAATCAACTAAAAATGTAAAATTGATTTTTATTTCGTAATTTATTTGAAAACATACTATTTTTGTAATTAAACTTATCTATTAAGCTCGAAATTAAACCGTAAATCACGCTAAAAGATAGGGACAAAATGCCCCTATCAATGTACACTGATGGCGCTTCTTCAGCAGAAGGCGCAGGAATAGGCATAGTGATCAAGGGACCTCATTACATCAAATTACATTATGCTGCGAAGCTAGAGTTTCCTGCGACAAATAATGCTGCAGAATATGAGGCCTTGATATTGGGGCTGCGCCTGTTGAAGGAGATTACACCGGAGCGGGTTGTGATCTATAGCGACTCCAACCTGATGGTCAACCAGGTAATCAAAAACTTTGATGTGAAAGATGAAACTCTGGTCAAATATGTAGAGGAGGCGAAAAAACTATTAAACCACCTGGAAATCAAAGAAACCAAATGGGAGTTAGTCCATGTGCTTCGAGGATCAAACACAGAAGCGGACCACCTAGCTAAACTGGCTTCTAGCAAGGATCAGTGGGCGGACCTACAATGCCCATTCGAGGTGAAAACTAGACCGGCATTCACCCCAGAAGTCATAGCTCTTCTTACATCCGCCGTGGGAGATTGGAGATCGCCGATCCAGAAGTATCTCGCAGACGGAACTTTGCCTCAAGACAAAGAAGAAGCCAGGCGGACGGTAAGAAAAGCAACATACTTCTCAATAATAAATGATCACCTGTACAGAAAATCTTTTAGACAACCCTGGTTGAAGTGTGTTATGAAAGAAGAGGGACAGGAGATCCTCAAAGAGTTACATGAAGGTGCTTGCGGAGACCATGAAGCATCCGCCTCCATTCTGAAAAAGTCCAGGTTGTCTGGATTTTATTGGCCTACAGTGGAGCTTGATGCTCAGAAGTTGGTAGAGTCTTGTCATAATTGCCAAGCTCATGCGAATGAATCTCACACGGCTAAGCACCTACAAAATCCCATCATCGAGGGACGACCTTTCGCCATTTGGGGTATCGACATTGTTGGTCCTTTTCCTCCTACCAAGAGACAAAGGAAATATGTGGTAGTAGCTGTTGATCACTTTACGAAGTGGGTAGAAGCCGAAGCAGTCTCCACCATAAGTGCAGAGCGAATGGTCAAGTTTGTAAGAGATAATATCGTCGGAAGATTCGGAGTCCCCCACACAATTATCACTGACAATGGGGCGCAGTTCAATTGTGGGGAGTTCAGATCATTTTGTGAAAGTCAAGGCATCCAGAACAGGTTCGCCTCAGTGTACTACCCTCAATCCAATGGAATGACTGAAGTTACAAATCAAACAATCGTCAAAGGCATAAAAAAGAGATTGGGGGAGCATAACAAAAAGTGGGTGGATCAGCTCATGAATGTCCCATGGGCATACAGAACCACTCCTCGGACAGCAACAGGTGAATCACCGTTCGCCCTCTCCTATGGTGTAGAAGCTGTGATTCCCATAGAGATTCAGGTCCCTAGCGATAGAGTTCTATTCTATTGCGAGGATAAGAACGATGAAAGATTGAGGGAAAGTCTCGATCAACTGGAGGCAAAAAGGGAAAAAGCGTATGCACGAATTGCCGCCTACAAACAGAGGTTTGCAGCCTACCATGACAGACACGCCAGGCTCGTAGATATGAATCTTGGAGACCTAGTGCTCCGAAAGGCGGACAAAATTCAATCCACTGAGGGCAAAGGAAAGTTGGGAATCACCTGGACGGGACCATACAAGATAGTCACTAAGATTGGACCCGCCACCTTCAAGATTCAAGACATGGAGGGGAACACACTGCCACAGACGTGGAATATTCAGAACCTCCGCAAGTATTTCATTAGAGAGTAAAATGTAATTCAGGTCTTGAGTACTCTTTTTCCTTTAGTAAGGTTTTATCCCACGAGGTTTTTCTTATTAAAGGTTTTAATGAGGCTCACACATGAGACCAATTTGCTGTAATAAGGCGAATCGCCATTCAATAAAGAGAAATTTTCATTTGCGATTTCCTTCTTAAGTATCTTTTTGCAGAAATATAAATATTCTAGATTCAAAAATGGGGAGGCAAGAAAAGCATTCCTATGGTAGAGCAACGCTGTCATAGCATATCTACCTTCTCCTCAAAGATAGGAGAGCAACAAACTCGGATGGAGGATCAATCTACCTCAAAGATAGGAAATGATTAACCGCAGTCGGAGAGGGATTAAAAATTTCACATCTTTACATCCTCAAACATTCTTCCCAAAGAAGAGTGTCAAGACCTGGTGGCGGATCGATTCACCTTAAAGATAGGAAACAATCGATCGCCTAAAGCAGCTTAACTTCCTCAAAAGGAATAAAAAGCTTCAAAGCCTTCAAAAAGGCTCACATTTTGAGGTATGGCTGGCCACCTACCTTGAACTAGCAAAATAAGTCCTAAATACAAGAAATTTACTTGCTAAAAGATATAAAGCGTAGAAGTAAAATTAAGGACCAAAAGGTTTCAACAAAAATTGTACTTAGTTACAATAAAGTTAAACGTTTACAACATTATCTTCTTTGGGTTCCTTCTCAAGAGACATGTCCTTCGAAGGAACCTCATTTTCCTTATCAACATTACCCGCCTGAGGATCCGCGCCATCGATCTCCGCTATATTCGCCTTGTCATCTGCCTCTTTGGATGCCTCACTAAGGTCATCCGCATCAAGGTTGACAACTGGCTTGCTTTCTTCATCTGATCCTTTCAGCTCTTTCCGGACTTGGTCACGGATGAAGTCACGGGGATTTGGCACTTTGTCATATCTGATGGCGTCTTCAACCTTGGGGACCACGTACTCCGGATCCACAAAGTCAATCTCTGGGTAGGCGAGTCTGACATAAGCCATAATCCGCTCACTATAATAATGCACTCGACTACCCGCCATAAGCTCTGTATTTACCAAGGCAGCCTTATGGTCCTCAGCATCTTTTGCCATCTTCTCTTTCAGCTCGTGGATCTCGTCATCCTTACTTTTATTAAGGGCAATAGCAGCAGCTGCATTGGCATTAGCAACAGCTACATCATTCTCCAGCCTCTTGATAGTAGCCTTATCCGCGACTCCTTGGAGAAGATCCGCCTCCATTGCGCGCATATGGGCATAAGCCTGACAAGGTAAAAAGACCGTTTAGAAACAAAATCTCCCGCATGGAGATCACTCTTTCATCCAAAAATGTAAAACAAGAAGAGAAAAGCTTACCGAAAGAAGATCTCTTTTTCCCATCTTGACATGATCGGATCCAGAGAATTTGGCCTGGCTCTTTTGAACTTCTCCAAGCTGCCCAATGGCTTCATCCAAGTCATTCACAACCACCTCGTTCCTCAAGGACCCCTTATAGTACCATACTTGGAGAACCAGTACTTCCCCAAATCAGGTTTGACCACCTACACGTAGAAAGCAAAAGATCAGAATCTATAGCCAAAGAACAAAGAAAGATAAGGCAGCCATACATGCTCTTGGTTGAAGCCAAACCAGTCTATCTTAGGTTTCCCAGCTCTCGAAGCATTCGCTAGCAATTTCTCCCCACCGGCAGCAGCTGACCTTGTTTTCTTACTTGGGGGGAACGTAGCACCCTCTAAAGGGCGTTTCTCGTCCCGTTTACTGGGATTCGCCACCTGCACGTTCTTCTGAGCATCCATCTCCTTCTGCTTCTTACGCCTCTCTACAAGCGCACGGCTGGCTTTAAATAAATCCCTGACAAGGGGACAACAAAATAATCAAGGTTCAAGGAAAGAAAAAAGGTACCTTCATCAAGTTGGGTAAACTTCACGTAAGTAATCTCAGCCCCCACTCGATGGACTAGGGGAATATCACTCATCATGAATTCCAGAGCATCGGCGTATGTCTAGAAATCCGTTTTGATGCTCTTCATGAGATTCGCCACTTTTTCCTCCGCATCGGTCAGTAGACGCAAATCTCCAGCCATATGTTGAGGCTTAAAGTTCCAGTTCAACGGGAATCCAATAGATTGGCCCTCTTCCACTTTGACGAAGAAAAACTTTTCATCCCAGAGATGGACGTTTGACATCTTATCGCTAAAGCGCGAATAGCCTTTGAATTTGACAAAAGTGATGAAAGATTCGGTTTGACGTTTTGAAGGCTTGTGAAGAGATCTGAAGACCCGGGGAGTACAGGTTACCCCCATATTAGAAGCTAAAAAACAATCTAAAGCTACATCCAACCAACCATTCGAATGTAGCTGGCTAACGGTGATCCCAAAGAAATCCAGAATATCCCCCGTCACTCGGGGAAGAGGAAGGAGGAATCCCCTCTCAACATGACTCCTATATACAGAAAGATATCCCCTAGGGGGACAGGCGGGTCGCTGGTGAGCATCCGCCAATGCAGTCTCATAATTTTTTATCCACGGATAACGATCCGCCAAGTCGGCAAGATCTGCGGGGCTCATACGAGATGAAGTGATCTCTGCACGAGGTTTCTTTTTCCTAATTGGGGTTGAAGGAGAAGCCTCCATTCTAGAAAAGGTTCTAGGGTCTATCGCCGGAGCAATAGGAGCCACAACGACGGAAGGGTCCTGGTTTTCAATTAAACAGGGGCGATAATTCCTACGCTCCCTCATCGTATTACGCAACTCCGATAAGTCGCAACTAGGGGTACTCTCAGAGGAACTTGAGCTCTCAGAAGAAGTCCAACTAAACAAAGACTTAGAGGAAGTAGTTAAATCGAAAATTTTAGTGGTAGAGCCGGAGGAAGAACTCATAAAAACCAGATGACAGCAAAATAGAACAAGAAGGTTAACTTACATGGAAAATCAGAAGTTTCAAGAGTTCTTGACACAAGGAAGGCTCTGGAAAACGCAGACAAAAGTTGGAGGAGAATTAGCAAATGAGAAAGATAATGGAAGTAAGAGAAGGAAAGAGTTTGAAGAGAGGCCGCCACTTACCTCGAGCGGTGTGTCCAAGACACTTGTCGCATGGTGGATGGTCTGGGACAGAGCAACAATTAATGTGACGCCTCTTGACGGCACGCCAGGAAAGTCAAAAGCCCTAAAGGACTTTAATATTACTTTGGGGGGGCTGAAAGGGATATTAACCAAAACGACCGCGTATCCAGGCGATCGGGAAAGCTATGGCGTATCAAGCAAGCTACCAAAGTGGCGGATCACATAGATTCCTCCACACGCTATCCGTAGTCAAACCTATGGGAGACCCGCCATCATGCCTCGATCCGCCCCCTGAACGGATGAGCTGATTCCCGACAAAGGCACTAATAACCCATTAATGAGCTAACGGTCATACTTGAATAAGATCAGTAACCACCATTAATGAGGCATTAATGGAGACTTTTTAGTTACCAAGAGTTACAACTACATGACTATAAATAGCTTGCATCCCAAGCTATTGAGGTACATATTCACGCTCTCCTTAACCCTACTTTGTCATTACCGTTTATTCTATTACTATATACTGACTTTGGCATCGGAGCTTCCCCCCGCCGATCCCAATGGCGCCCCCCGCAGGGAAGGATTCCGATCAAGAGTTCACCACCCGTTATCAAGGCCATATGTCCAATCGAAGAGTAGACCTTGCAAAAACTGCGAAGCTTTCCATAAGCAACTTCAATCCACAGTTGTTTTCCATCCCTCTCTATGCCAAGCTTTACTGGTAGTTCAGGGGCTAGATCAACATCCAGAAGCATCTTTGCAAAATGACCGAAATCCCCATCCAGAGTAGCCCTGTCAAATCGAAGAAGTCCTCCGATGCCCTTTGCGATGTCTAAGAGGATCTGAGTATCCTAATATTCCTAAGGGAGAGAGTATTATCGAACCCATACTTATGCATTTGAGTGATTTCTCAGCCATTGGGTCGAAATCCGGCACCCATGGCTGCAGGTGAAGAGTTACAGGCCTCGTATTAACGATTCCTTTTGTGAAGACATGGGCTTTTGCGGTTGCAGAGCCAAGAATAGCGTGGAAGTAACCCTTTCCAATCGAGGTCAAGCGCCAAGGTTCCTATAAGCCCCAAATTTTAGTCAAATTTTCTTTTAAATCCGCAACTTTCCATGGCTTGTCCCCCTTATTGAGGATGAGTCGACCAATCCATGAGTTTGCACACATCGCAATTCGTTTTTCATAAGCTGCTTGAGATATTCGGACCGATTTGATGCCCCCGATGTTGGAGATCATTGCGGATGAGGGAGGAGTGTCCACCGTGTTTTTCTTAAGAACCCCCGCATAGGAGACGGGTTTGGGAGGTGGTTCAAAAGAGGCGAACCACAATTTTGGATTGAAGAGAGTCCTTATGCTGAGGAAATCGTCCAAAGGGAACGGAGAAGGAGAAACAGAATCTACCACGGTGGCCATGGTGGAAGGTTTGTGATTTTAGAGGCTGCGGCGGCTAGCGGTGGCGGCTAGCGTGTAGCTTTTTTTTTATAGAAATAGATGCGTTTCAGAGATTTTCACAAAAAAAAATTCTTTTGGGGGCTTTCCAGAAACATGTGTTTGTAGTTATTTGATATTGACAAAATTATCATTCTTATTTATACAAAACATATTTCTTTTTTAACATTATTTCTATCTCTATTTGTTATGTTCGATAAAAATTTATTTTGAATTATTTATTTAAATTATTTTTATTATTTTTTGTAATTTAGCTTTGTTTTATAATTTATTTGTTCATTAATTTAAAACATTCTCATATTAGACATTTCACATACTAACAGCAAGAGTTCAGTATAATTTTATTAGACAGTATAAATTAATCAGTTAATAACAACCAGTTAACAACAATACTAAAGAGCTTACTGCAACATCAATAGCTAACAACGAAAACAACCGCAACAATAACATCTATCAGCACATTTGCTATACTTTTTTGCAAAAAAATTTATAATGAATGAATCAACATCGAAATGTACCAATTACAAGATTTTACTAGATTTTTTCAGAGGGTTGGTCTCTTTAATAAATAAAAGAAAAGGACACTTGTGAAATTTTCTTTTTATAAAAACGACACAAGATCCTCATTTATATTGAGGGTCCCTAATTAGACATAAAATCTACGGGGTATGCCACTCTTACCTTTAAACTTTTAAGACTAATTAGGGGCTGTTTGTTTTACCAACTGTTTGCTGTTACGGTTTACTGTTTGTTGTTATGGTTTGCTGTTGCTGTTACGGTTTGCTGTTTGCTATTTGAAAAATCTGCTTTTCCAAAAAGCAGAGATTCTCTGCTTTTGTAAAAGGCTGCTTTTCGAGTGTAAAAGGCAAACAGGAGATCACTAACCAAACACCCAATACTGCTTTTCAGATGTAAAAGGCAAACAGGAGGTCACTAACCAAACACATAAAACTCTCCTTTTTGAAGTGAAAAAGCAAAAAGGAGCATGAAAAGGAGCAACAAACACCCCCTTAATTTATTAGTCTCTATATTTTGACAAAACACACTGTTTAATCCCTGTATTTTCAAAAACACACAGTAAGGTCCCTAACCTTTTTCTCAGTGAACTGTTTAGTCATTCTGTTTGTTTGTTAGATTTTTTACCGTTTATGAATTCGGAAATGACTAAATTACCCTTTACTATTTACCGTTAAAGAAGGACATAGTCAAACAAGAGGAAGACAAGCAATAACTTAAAATTTAAATTCAAAATTTACCTTCAAATTTCAGAAGAGGAAATCCAATTTAAAAGAAGAAGCTATTTATATGAAGAACAAGAAAAAGAACACAGACCCAATGCTTACGAATCTGGACGATTAAGAAGAAAATCAAGAAGAAGAACACTCAAAATTGACTAACAGAATCTTCATGAGAATCTAACGGCATGGAATAAACAGTACACCGAGAAAAAACATTAGGGACTAAACAGTTTATCGAGAAAAATGTTAGAGATCTTATAATGTGATTTTGAAAATGTAGGGACTAAACAGTGTGTTTTGTCAACATATAGGGAATAATAAATTAATTACCTAACTTTTAATAAAAACCTATCAATAACCACATCTTGCTACCATATATCCATCTCAACTCAACTCAACAACAATATTATCAATTTGTATTGAAAAACATGTCGCACTTACACCACTTCTTCAGCTTCTGGCAAATATATCTCACCATAATACTCTCACTACTTACCATACTTCTGTTAAGCAATATCCGCAAGAAATCAACAGCTCAATTGCCGCCAGGTCCCCAGGGCTTGCCAATGCTTGGATACCTTCCATTTCTAGGCACTTTCCTCCACAAAAAGTTCACTGAATTAGCTGCAAAATATGGTCCTATCTACAAGCTCTGGCTCGGAAACAAATTGTACGTAGTAATTAGCTCACCTTTCCTTGCGAAGCAAGTTCTCCGTGACAACGACAAGATCTTTGCAAACCACGAACCAACCATGGCTGCTAAGATCATGAGTTATGGTGGAAACGATATAGCTTTCCGCTTTTATGATCTAGAATGGATGAAAATGCGTAAAGTGTTTGTTCGCGAGATGCTGAATAATGCAAGCATTGATGCCCTCTATCGGCTCAGAAAGCAAGAGATGCACAAGGGTATCAGGCATGCTTATAACAAAGCAGGGGAAGTAGTTGATTTTGGTGAATTGGTATTTGGAATAACTGCAAACTCTGTTATTAGTATGTTGTGTGGTGGCGCACTTAAAGGAGAGAAAAGAACTCATTTTATTGCAGAGTTTCGGAAAATGGCAGGGGAAATTATGATCTTATTTGGAAGAACTAATGTGTCTGATGTTTTTCCAATCCTAGCAAGATTTGAGTTGCAAGGTATAGAGAAACAAGCAAGGAGAGTACACTTACAATTTGACAAGATTTTTAATTCTGTGATAGAGCATCGTATCCGGGAAGGGAAAGAAGAAAAGAAAGAGGGAAATAAAGATTTCTTGCAGATTCTACTGGATTATAACAACCAAGGAGATGCTCAAACATCAATTACCATGAACCAAATCAAAGCCTTACTACTGGTATGATATGAAAATACTAGAAATCTTTTTTCACTAGAGTCATCTTTATTTTGATTAGCAATAAGGTATGTTTTTGAATTAGTGTGTGTATATATATACCTAACATAAAAAAATGATAAAACTTTGTTATAAATGTAATCATGAGCATAAATAACAGAACCCCAAAACAAGACTCCTAGTTAAGTCTAGAGGCCTAGGGAGAGGCATGTGTTGCCAACATCCATCCGTGATCAAGAATCACCCCTATAGGGATTAGAGCATCACTAATGGTTAGTAACAACAATTGTTACTTTTGTGGAGTTAGTAATAGAGAGAAGTAACATCCCATTAGGAGGGATTAATTTTTTAAAATTTTATAGGGTAAACAAATAATAATTAATTAATGAAAGGGACTGAAACTGAATTTATCCAGGAGTAAAGAGTATTTTTTGCACAAAAAGCTGAAGGCCACGCCTGGCACATCAGGCGCGAGATCTGGCGCGTGCAGACCACGCGCCAGAACTGGCGCCTCTGGCCCATGCATGGCCTTCAAATAGTTTATTTTTGGATTTTAGGGAGACAATTACTGTATGTTACTAATATATATATATATAACAAACTAATTTTTGTAACAAAGAAGTAAGGAGAACTTATCTCATTTAGTAACAACAAAATTAGGACCATTAGAGATGGTCTTAGTTCCACCTCGGCTTACCAATCCATATTCGTCTATGAGATGCTGATTACACCCACTAAATAAAGAATTGTCCATATTTTCCCAATCTAACCCAAAACACATTGTTTTGGTTTCAATAGGAGCAAACACAATTGTAAACTTATTATTTGCATCCTACGAATCAAAGGAACTATTTAAGCACAAATTGTTCTACGTTGAAAATGTCGGAATTTCATTTTTACAATTTATTACATTAGTTATATCTACACTTAAGAAAAACTTGGGTATTTTAGTCCCATTTGATTTTATAAGTTCATTCATGAATTGCTATTATTGGCAGGACATAGTGGTGGGTGGCACAGACACCCTAGCAACCATGCTAGAATAGACAATGACAGAAATAATGATAAATGAACAAGTAAAGAACAAAGTGTATAGAGAATTAGAAGAAGTAGTGGGTATCAACAATGAATTAGAAGAGTCTCATTTGCCCAAGTTAAAGTATCTTGATGCAGTATGCAAAGAGGCAAATCGTTTACATCCAACACTTCCTCTATTAGTACCTCATTTGTCAAGTGAATCTTGCACAATAGGAGGGTATACAATTCCAAAAGGAACTTCTATATTCCTCAATGTTTATGCTATCCACAGAGATCCCCTTCACTGGGAAAATCCATTGGAGTTTAGGCCTGAGAGATTCTTGGACAATAAGGCTGAAAATTTGGATTATTTGGGGAACAATTTTAAGTATCTACCATTTGGAGCAGGGAGAAGAGTTTGTGCAGGAATTCCATTAGCAGAGAGGGGATTAATGTACATATTGTTGAAACACCTTTCCACAAGATTTTGATTTGACAAAATCATCCATGATTAAGAGGCAATTAAATTTAAATGCTTTGATTTAATTGTACTAATGTGTTTGTTCAATATTGAGTGTAAAAATATATAAAGTAAAGACAGGACAAAAGTCAGCATAAGCAAAGCTGAGTGGAAAGCAACTCAACGTGACAAAATGGAAGCTGAGTGGAATAGGACTCAGAAGCAAAACAAAGCTGACTAAAATTGAAGACTTCCTCAGAAGCGTTTACACAGAACGGAGCTGACCAAGAATGAACTCAGCTTCGAAGTTGAACATCCGAAGATTACGAAGAAAGCTGAATGACTGTCACGACAGCATGAAGGATCCGTTCACTAAAGGACAAAGTCTGCAAATCTTCTGCACCAATAATTAGAACCTCGAAGACACATAAAAGACTAATTCCAAGAGTCATGGGTCATTGGATTATTGGTAAAAGACAACTGGCACAAACAGACAAGCCAGACGCAAGAAGACAAATCTGACGCCTGAAGAAAACAGAGAAAGGGAATGGCGGAGCAGTCTGAAGCTGGCCAGAAATTGTTCCCCAAAAGAGCTGTTTTGGTGTAAACGGTAACAACAACTCAAAGGATCCAAATATGCGATCTCCTTCTATAAAAGGACAATGAAGAACCTTGGATAAGATACTGAAGCATCAAGAGAAAAATACAAAGAAAGAAAATCTTGAAAGCACTCAAATACAAACAGATCTTACACCCATCTTTCTATTCTCTGTGTAAATGCTAGATTGATTGTTGTATAATTATCTAAAGTGTTCTTTAGCATAAAAAGAACAAGTCTGTGATCAATAGGAATATTGAGAGTGTTAAGCTGAGTGTTTGGTTGTAATCATTCAGTGGTAGAGAAATCTATGTGCTGGGTTGTAGCACTTAGTAGGAGTTGAGTAGACGAATAGAGGAAGGTACTCTTGCATATTCAACTGCCTTGTAATTGGTTTGTTCTCTGCCGTTAAAGAGCTCAGTATTGGATTCAAAAAGCCCGGAGGACTGTGGGGACTGGACGTAGGCAGAGAGGCCGAACCAGGATAAGTGATACTGAGTAATCTCTGAACTCTCTCTTATATTGTATGTGTTGTTTGCTATATTTACTCAGCATATAAATTGTCTAAGCTGACCTTGAGTAAATAAGTGGTGCCGAGTTAGAAGGAGACCTCCAAGAGTGTCAATTCTTAACTCAAGAGAAAACAACTTTAGTCAACATCTGACTAAAGCTGTCTTGAAACATATCTCACCAAGCTGACCAAAAGCTGAGTTAATAAACTCTCAAAATAACTTCCAGTCAGCTTAATTAAAACACGAAAAAGTTATATTAGTTCCTAACCCCCCATTTGGAACTAATTACCAAGGACCAACAAGTGGTATCAGAGCCTAAGCTCACTACTCAAAGATTTAACAATCTTGAGCTGATCCCTAAAAATGGGTGAGAATAGCACTCGGTTCCTTCCAGGAAACCAAACAACACAGATACTCCCTGAGGGACTATCAATCACTAGACCTCCCCTATTCTTTGGGTCAAATTATACATTCTGGAAGAATATGATGAAAAACTTTATTCAAGCCACAAACATGAGTGCATGGCTTGCAATTGTTCAGGGTCCACATGTGCCATACAAAACTGTTAACGATGAGAAAGTCGTTAAAAGTGAGGCTGAGTGGACAGAGGATGACCTCAGAAAATTACAAAACAATGCTTCGGCTATAAACATGCTTCACTGTGCGCTAGATGCTGCAGAATACAATAAGATTTCAGGTTGCGAGTCAGCACAGTAGATTTGGAAGAAGCTTGAAGTAACCTATGAAGGCACAAGCAAAGTTAAGGAGTCTAAAGTCAATCAACATATGAGACTCTACGAGCAGTTTGAGATGAATGAGAATGAAGACATCTCAGAAATGAACGCAAGGTTCACAAATATTATAAACGAGCTAAAAAGGCTTGGAAAGAACTTCACTGAAGAGGAACAGGTGAAGAAAATTCTGAGAAGTCTGCCTAAGAGTTGGCAAGCAAAGAAAACAGCCGTAGAAGAAGCTCAAGACTTGACTACCTATAAATATGATGAGCTGATCGGATCCCTGCTGACCCATGAAATCTCTATGAAAAACTTTGAAGCTAAAGAGAAAGAAAAATCAGAAGATAAGAAACAAAAGTCACTTGTCATGAAAGCTGACTCAACTGAAGCTGAGTCAACTGATAATGAGGAAATAGCATGTTCACCAGAAAGGTGAAGAAGCTGTTCAGAAGGAATGATAGAAACGGCAAAAGGTCATTTAGAAGAAATGATAAGTATAAAGCCGAGTCAAGTGACAAGTACAAGAAGGACAGCTCGAAGTCTGTCACATGCTTTGAGTGTTATCAAACTGGGCACATCAAGTCAAGCTGTCCCAACCTCAAAAAGGAGAAGAAGGGAAGCAAAAAGGCTATGGTAGCCACATTGAGTGACAGTGATGTGTCAACATCATCCGAAGCTGAGCAAAATGAAACAGCCAACATATGTTTCATGGCAGATGATGGAGCTGACCAATCCCAATCTGAGCAAGCTGACCTCTCTGAAGATTCCGAGCAGGAGGAAAACAACAATGATGTAACATCCTTACTTTTGCTTAGAAATGAAATGGTAAATTCCCTGAGTGACTTATATACACTAACTAAGAAGTGTAACAAAAAGATTAAGGCACTCAGCAGGCGCTGTGATGAGATTGAAGAGGTCAAACTGAGTGACCTCCGATATCTTCTCCAGGACAACTCTGACTTGCATACCAACATGCAAATCTTACATAAGTTTGTCACGGAGGTTCAATCTGAGTCAAAGAAACTTAGAAAGGATATCACAATGTTACAGAGTCAAGGGAAGGGCTCAAATAGAAATAAACCCCATGCTGAGTACGCAAATACTGGTCAGCATAAGCAATTTACTCAATGTGAGTGTTGTGGAAAAAGGGGGCACACAAAGGATGTGTGTTGGCACAACAAGCGAAATGTCCAATGTGACTTCTGCGGAAGAAAAGGCCATACCACAAAAGTATGTTGGCATGCCCAACACAATAATGCTGACCATACTCAGTTCAACCCACAAAGGGTACCTTTTTGTGATTTCTGTGGTAAGCCAGGCCACACCATAAAAGTATGCCGTCACAAGTTAAAATATGATTTTGCACCTGTTTATACTAACAAGAAAGGACCCAAAAGGGATTGGGTACCTAAAAATGAATAGTTTAAACTGCAGGTCAGCTTGACATGCGTGGAGAAGTCAAAACTATGGTATATAGACAGCGCATGCTCAAGGCATATGACAGGTGATGAAACTCAGTTCATCACACTAGAGCTTAAACGAGGTGGAAGTGTAAGCTTTGGAGACAACAAGAAGGGTAAGATAGTCGGCTCAGGTACTATCGGAGGTAACCCAACTATTGAGTCTGTCTCCTTAGTTAAAGGTTCAAATACAATCTGCTAAGTGTAGCTCAGCTTTGCAAGAGCGGCAGAAAGGTTGTATTTGATGATACTAAGTGTCAAATACTCGAGGGAAATACAAATGAATTAATTTTAACTGCCCCTCGTGTAGAAAATGTATACATGTTAAACTTAGAAAAACAGTTTTCTAAAAACATATTCTTAGTGTCTAAAGAGGACAACTCCTGGCTATGGCATAGAAGATTTGGGCATGTCAGCATGGACCTTCTTGCCAAATTAGCTAGAAAGCAATTAGTTGAGGGATTACCCAAATTAAAGTTTGAAAAAGATCAACTGTGTAAAGCTTGTCAGCAAGGCAAACAAACTAAAAAGTCATTTCATAGCAAAAATATTGTCTCAACCAAAAGACCATTGGAATTACTACACTTGGATCTTTTCGGACCTATCCAGCCACTCAGCTTGGGAGGTAAGAAATTTTCCTTGGTTATTGTAGATGATTTCTCTCGGTACACTTGGATCATCTTGCTGAGCTGCAAGGATGAAACCTTTGAGATGTTTACCACACTGATTAAAAAGCTTGAAAATGACAAAGACCTAAGAGTAGCTCACATTAGAAGCGACAATGGTGGAGAATTCAAAAACCAACAGTTTGATGAATTTTGTGAAATCAGTGGTATTGACCACAATTTCTCCGCTCCTAGAACACCTCAACAAAATGGGGTTGTTGAAAGGAAAAACAGAACTATTGTCGAAATAGCTAGGACAATGCTGAGTGAAAATAGGCTTCCAAAGTACTTCTGGGGTGAAGCTGTTCACACGGCATGTTACATACTGAATAGGGCTCTAGTTAGACCTATACTTAAGAAAACCCCATATGAACTTTGGAAAGGTCGAAAGCCCAACATTGGATACTTTCGTTCCTTTGGGTGTAAATGCTTTCTACTCAATACAAAAGACAACCTTGCTAAATTTGATGCTAAAGCTGACGAGGCGATCTTTTTAGGGTACTCAACAAACAGTAAAGCATATAGAGTATTTAATAAAAGAACTCAGGTTGTAGAAGAGTCTGTACATGTTGAGTTCGATGAAACTGACCCTACAGGTAAGTGAGCTCAGCCTGAAGAAGATGAACCAGGCTCAGCTTCTGCTGCTCAACCAGAAGCCTCTGAGTCATCTATACAGGAGCTGACCCAAGGTAAGCAAGAAATTGAAATATCATTTGCTGACCAATCTATTCCTGTAGAGATTGTAGAAACACCTCTTCCAAACGACTCAACACTGCACAAGGAAATTAAGATCCCAAGAGGACATACAGAACATGCCATTCTTGATGCCGCCAACAACAAATTAATGACCAGAGATCAGCTTAGAAAATACCTCAGCAATGTTGCATTCCTCTCAATATATGAGCCAAAGAACCTTGCCGATGCTGTGCAAGACGAGTATTGGATCAATGCTATGCAAGAGGAACTTGACCAATTCACTAGAAATGAGGTATGGGATTTTGTACCTAAACCTAGGAATCAAAAGCCCATAGGAACCAAGTGGGTCTTTAGAAATAAGCTAGATGAGCATGGAAATGTGATTAGAAACAAAGCTCGACTTGTAGCCCAAGGCTATAGTCAGCAAGAGGGTATAGACTATGGAGAAACATTTGCTCCTGTTGCTAGATTAGAAGCTATACGTATATTGTGTGCCTATGCCAGTTACATGAATTTTAAACTATACCAAATGGATGTAAAAAGTGCGTTTCTTAATGGCTTTATAAACGAAGAGGTATATGTTAATCAACCTCCCGAGTTTGAAGATCCAAAGTTTCCAAACCATGTTTATAAACTCAAAAAGGCCTTGTACGGCCTAAAGCAAGCTCCAAGAGCTTGGTATGAGAGGTTGACCAATTTCCTGCTGACCAGGAACTATGTCAGAGGAAAAGCTGACACAACCTTGTTTATTAAGAAAAAGGGTAAACATACCCTACTTGCACAGATATACGTAGATGATATAATATTTGGTGCTACTGACGAGTCTTTGTGCAAAGAATTTAGCCAACAGATGCAAACTGAGTTTGAAATGTCAATGATGGGTGAACTCAACTTCTTCATTGGACTTCAAATCAAGCAAGGTAAGAATGGCATCTTTATAAGTCAGTCTAAGTACACCAAGGAAATGTTAAAGAAATTCAGCATGGTAGATTGCAAACCAATATCAATCCTCATGGGTACTGATACTGTCCTATGCAAGGATGAGAAGAGTAAGTCAGTTGATAGTAAACTCTATCGAGGTATGATAGGTTCTTTACTCTATCTCACTGCTAGTAGACCAGATATTCAATACTCAGTATGCTATTGTGCTAGATATCAACCTAACCCCAGGGAATCTCATCTAACGGCTGTGAAAAGAATTTTTAGATTCTTGCAAAGCTCAGTTGATGTAGGTCTATGGTATCCAACCTCAAATGACTTCACACTCATTGGATATACTGATGCTGACTATGGACGAGATAAGCTAGAACGGAAGAGTACTTCGGGAGGATGTCATTTCCTTGGAAGCTGTCTAGTATCTTGGTTCAGCAAGAAGCAGTCATCCGTAGCTCTGTCTACAACTGAAGCTGAGTACGTGGCTGCTGGAAGCTGTGTTGCCCAAGTCCTATGGATAAAGCAACAGCTTGAGGATTATGGAGTCAAAACAAAGACAATAGAGATCAAGTGTGACAACAAAAGTGCCATTGATCTATCTAAGAATCCAGTCCAACACAACAGAATGAAGCATGTTAGCATAAGGCATCACTTCATCAGAGACCATGTACTAAAAGATGAGATCAAGCTGACCTATGTGCCAACAAATGATCAGCTTGCGGATATCTTCACTAAGCCCTTAGCACGAGAACAATTCAATATACTGAGGGAAGCCATTTGTATGTCAAATCCACTCTAAATAATTCTGTATGATTGAATGATTGCTATACTCAGTGGCAATTTGAATGAATGTGCAAATGCCATGCTAAGTAAATTAAAAATAAATATCTACTCTCTATTTAAGTTTAAAAATAGAAAAATAGCCTCATGCTAAATAGACATAAACATTGAGTGGTTATACTGAGTAGATATAAATGTTGAGTAAATATCCTATGCTGAGTAGATAGACATATTGAGTCTTCATCCTATGCTGAGTAGAAGCACATACTGAATGCCCAAACGTGTGCTGAGTTATTTCGAGATAGACAAAACATGGGCACTCAACATCACAAACGCTTCGAATTCTAGAAAAATAAAAAAGAAACCCACTTGCGTAAAATGAACCTACACGTGTAACCTCTGGCACCTTGGAAAGATGCACATTAATGGCAAATCCCATGCGCCGAAGATGTCATAAATGACAGAATCTTTGTCGGTTGAACGTCCCTAGGTAAAACGGCTAGTTAATGAATAGGGGCCGCCGTAAATCTATATAAAAAGTGGAAGAATCCCCACTCCTCACTCTTTACGCTTGTAATCTCCTGCAATCGAACTTCTCTCTCTCCTTAAAACCTCAAAACCTTCAAAAATGGCTTCCGGCAAAGACAAAACCCCTAAAACTCAAACCTCAAACAAACCCACTCAGGCTGACCTCGCCGGCTCCTCACAACCAGTGAAAAGAACCATGATTAAAGTTCACAAAAAGGTCAACAATCTGGAGGTTCTAAGATGCCGATGGTTTTCTCCAAGCTTTGTCTCGTCTGAGAAACCATTCTGTGAATGGATCGAGAAGAACAAGTGGAAAGGTCTCTTCTCTCTTTCAGGAACAACCTATCCCAGGGTAGTACGAGAATTCTACTCGAATCTACATGTTGATGCAGATGACTCTGACTATTTGGAGACCACAGTTAAAGGTCAGAAAATCATTGTAACCCCTGCCTATCTAGCCACCCTACTAGATTTACCAGACGAAGGAATCCAGTTTAGACCGACGAAGGAGAAAGTGCCAAAAGACACGGCTGAGAAGATCAAGGGGTTCTGTAAACCCAAGGATCATAAGGGAGAAATACCCAGCACCTGCATGGGTAAAGAACAAAAGATGGTCCACTACATGCTGACCACCTTTATCTTCCCCAAACTCAGCTCAGCTTCATCCACCTCCAACTTCGAGCAGTGCTTTATCTGGCATATGCTGACCTACACTCCACTCAACCTTCCCGTCTTCCTAGTTGGAGCTCTTCAAAGAAGTGGTAAGAAACTCCGCTTAGGCTCTTTCATTACAAAAATTATTGAGGACAAGTAAATAGAGACGGTGAATGAAACAAGTACATTGGGGAGTGAAATCACTGCAGTTCTACTGGATGGACTGTTGTACAATCAACCCTTAAAGGGATATGAAGGAGCTGGAGATGCTGAAGAAGATGAAGAAGCTGAGCAACCAGAAATTGAGCTCGAAACTGAGCCTGCAAGAGATGTTGAGGCTCATGCTGAGTCACCTAAGACAGCTCAGCCTGAGAGGAAGAAGAAAAGGAAGGCTATAGAAACCTGCTCAAAAGACATTCATGCAGTCCCAAAGAAAGTAAGGCTATTATCAAAAGAAAAAGCTAAAGCTGACAAGGCTAAGGAGCAAGCTGAGAAAAGAAAACGGCAAGAAGAGCCTGAGGATGAGGAAGAAGAAACTCCAGAATCCCCTTTAAAGAAAAAGAAAAAGGGTAACTCCTTAAAGATAGTGGAAGCTGTCCCACTAGACTATACTCAACCTGAAGGTCATGGAACTAATCAAGAAAAGGAAGCTGTAGAAGAAACAGTGGTACATGTTGAGCACTAAGAAGCTAATACTGAGCAGGAAGAACATCCCAATGTTGAGAAATCTCAGGATGGTGTTGAGCAAGGAGAAAGAGAAAGTAATGCTGTTGAGGGTCAAGTTGAGCAACTTGTAGAAGAGACAGTTGCTACTGAGTCCTGTGAAGGTATTCGAACGGACCATTCACCGCCAAGAGCTGAGACACGGCGACAACTCAAAAAGAAAGCGCAAAAGCAAATTGATCTCATGGACGACTTCCCTATTGATGAGCTTGAAACTGACCTCTCTACAATCCAGTTCCAGTACTTCTCTAATGAGACTGAGTCACCACCAGAAAATCCTGTAGAAAAACAAGCCTCTGTTACTCAGGATGAGGAACAAGCCAAAAACCCTGCAGATCCAATCCAAACTGCTCAAGTTGAGCCAACTCCTGCCTCAACTCCACCTTCAACTCAACATGTTAGTGACTCAGCTCATCCAATCAATCAAAGTCCAGGTACAAATCAAGGTACACAATCTGGCAGAGAACCAACTCCTCCTCCACCATCAAACTCAGTACCAGCCTCTGAGTCTAACACTGCTAGATTTGCATACTTGAATGCTACTGAGTCTGGCCGACGTGTCATTGCTTCTGCTCAGTCCTTGCTTCAAGATTTCAATACTACTCAAGCTGATGGTCACCAATCTACTCAAGCTGAGTCCTCCCACCTGTCAGGTATTACTCAGCTTCTGAATGAACTTTAAGGACTAAAGGATCTGGTTAGCGTTATCACTATGGTTCAAACTCAGCAACCGAATCAAGGGCAAATAGCAAAATTGACTGAACTGATGCTTACAATGGCAACCCATATGAATTCACTTGAAGGGCAAGTTCAAAAATTATCGGCAGTCAATCCAGGGTATGCAACTTCAACTGAACTGCACGAATACTTTGTTAAGTTAAATGCGGAACTGACCAAATCTAGTGCCACTACCCATACTGAGTATGCTACCTCTGCTGAGTTGCATGATTGCTTTACCAAGCTGAATGCTGAGCTGACCAAATCAAGTCCCCCCGGCAATGCTGAGTTTGCCACCTCTGCCGAACTTCAACAATGCTTCACCAAGCTTCATACTGAGCTGACCAGTAAACGTGACTTAGTATCCTCCTCTTCTCAGTGCACTATTGACCAATTAAGTGAAGCAGTCAGACTACTCAACATCGACACAGCCCAGATAGATGTTGATCCAATCTCCAACAGTGAACTCATGAGCTTTTCACAAGATATCATGAAGGCAATGCGCATCAACAATGCCCAGCGCATGTTTTATGATTCTGCTCTGCTCAAACTGTACCATCAATCTTTTGGTCAAATCACAAGCTCACTCACCTGCCTGAGCAAATCCCATGAATGCCTCCTCAGCATGATCAGCAGCTCCTTTCGGGTTCCTAGGCATATCCAGGACGATAGTGTACCAGTCATTGATGGCTTGGGTGAAAGCACCAAAAGGCTTCAGCGCTACTCCCATTATCTCTCCTCTGCAGCACGAAATGAAACCTTCCTCTACAAACCCGATGATGGCAAAACGGGGGAGACAAGTCAAGGAGGAACTCAGCCTCAGCCTGCAGGTAATTCTTCTGGAAGCAAAGAAAAAGAAAAAGGCAAATGAATTGCTCAAGCTGATCACTCGGCTCAGAAAAAGAAGAAGTAGAACTAGCTTAGTCAATATCTAGGACTTAGCTTTATATCCTGTCTGTCTTTGAATGTATGTGTTTTTGGAAGGTCAATATATTATAAATATTAATTTTCTTCCTGACCTGACTAATAAAATTTGAACAAACAGATCAAGAAGTTAAATACACTCAGTATGCATTAACACCAAAACAACTTATGCAATAAACTGAGAGACAACATACTTCTAATATTTTAAAAAAAAACTGACTTAAATCCAAACAATTTCAAATCTAAAACTAAGTCAGTATATACAAATGTCTTAAGTCTAATTCAATTAGATCTTGGAAGGTTTAGAATTAAGTTAAGACAATATGTGCAACCCTTATGGGGGAGTCATTTCAAAAATTATCAATCATGGGGTAACTTATAACTGAGTTCCGTAATTATGTATTTTGCCAACATCAAAATAGGGGAGTTTGTTGAAACACCTTTCCACAAGATTTTGATTTGACAAAATCATCCATGATTAAGCGGCAATTAAATTTAAATGCTTTGATTTAATTGTACTAATATGTTTGTTCAATATTGCGTGCAAAAATATATAAAGTAAAGACAGGACAAAAGTCAGCATAAGCAAAGCTGAGTGGAAAGCAACTAAGCATGACAAAATGGAAGCTGAGTGGAATAGGACTCAGAAGCAAAACGAAGCTGACTAAAATTGAAGACTTCCTCAAAGGCGTTTACACAGAACGGAGCTGACCAAGAATGAACTCAGCTTAGAAGTTGAACATCCGAAGATTACGAAGAAAGCTGAATGACAGTCAGGACAGCATGAAGGATCCGTTCACTAAAGGACAAAGTCTGCAAATTGTCTGCACCAATAATTGGAACCTCGAAGACACATAATAGACTAATTCCAAGAGTCATGGGTCATTGGATTATTGGAAACAGACAACTGGCACAAACAAACAAGCCAGACGCAAGAAGACAAATCTGACGCCTGAAGAAAACACAGAAAGGGAATGGCGGAGCAGTCTGTAGCTGACCAGAAATTGTTCCCCAAAAGAGCCGTTTTGGTGTTAACGGTAACAACAATTCAAGATCCAAATCTGCAATTTCCTTCTATAAAAAGACAATGAAGAACCTTGGATCATAATCCGAGCATCAAGAGAAAAATACAAAGAGAGAAAATCTTGAAAGCACTCAAATAAAAAAAAGATCTTACACCAACTTTTCTATTCTCTGTGTAAATGCTAGATTGATTGTTGTATAATCATCTAAAGTGTTCTTTAGCATAAAAAGAACAAGTCTGTGATCAATAGGAATATTGAGAGTGTTAAGCTGAGTGTTTGGTTGTAAGCATTCAGTGGTAGAGAAATCTAGGTGCTGGGTTGTAGCACTTAGTAGGAGTTGAGTAGACGAATAGAGGAAGGTACTCTTGCATATTCAACTTCCTTGTAATTGGTTTGTGCTCTACCGTTAAAGAGCTCAGTATTGGATTCAAAAAGCCCGGAGGACTCTGGGGACTGGACGTAGGCAGAGAGGCCGAACCAGGATAAGTGATACTGAGTAATCTCTGAACTCTCTCTTATGTTGTATATGTTGTTTGCTATATTTACTCAGCATATAAATTGTCTAAGTTGACCTTGAGTAAATAAGTGGTGCTGAGTTAGAAGCTGACCTCCAAGAGTGTCAATTCTTAATGCAAGAGAAAACAACTTTAGTCAACATCTGACTAAAGCTGTCTTGAAACATATCTCACCAAGCTGACCAAAAGCTGAGTTAATAAACTCTCAAAATAACTTCCAGTCAGCTTAATTAAAACGCTAAAAAGTTATATTAGTTCCTAACCCCCCCCCCCTTGGAACTAATTACCAGGGACCAACATAGCTCACATTAGAAGCGACAATGGTGGAGAATTCAAAAACCAACAGTTTGATGAATTTTGTGAAATCAGTGGTATTGACCACAATTTCTCCGCTCCTAGAACACCTCAACAAAATGGGGTTGTTGAAAGGAAAAACAGAACTATTGTCGAAATAGCTAGGACAATGCTGAGTGAAAATAGGCTTCCAAAGTACTTCTGGGGTGAAGCTGTTCACACGGCATGTTACATACTGAATAGGGCTCTAGTTAGACCTATACTTAAGAAAACCCCATATGAACTTTGGAAAGGTCGAAAGCCCAATATTGGATACTTTCGTTCCTTTGGGTGTAAATGCTTTCTACTCAATACAAAAGACAACCTTGCTAAATTTGATGCTAAAGCTGACGAGGCGATCTTTTTAGGGTACTCAACAAACAGTAAAGCATATAGAGTATTTAATAAAAGAACTCAGGTTGTAGAAGAGTTTGTACATGTTGAGTTCGATGAAACTGACCCTACAGGTAAGTGAGCTCAGCCTGAAGAAGATGAACCAGGCTCAGCTTCCGCTGCTCAACCAGAAGCCTCTGAGTCATCTATACAGGAGCTGACCCAAGGTAAGCAAGAAATTGAAATATCATTTGCTGACCAATCTATTCCTGTAGAGATTGTAGAAACACCTCTTCCAAACGACTCAACACTGCACAAGGAAATTAAGATCCCAAGAGGACATACAGAACAGGCCATTCTTGATGCCGCCAACAACAAATTAATGACCAGAGATCAGCTTAGAAAATACCTCAGCAATGTTGCATTCCTCTCAATATATGAGCCAAAGAACCTTGCCGATGCTGTGCAAGACGAGTATTGGATCAATGCTATGCAAGCGGAACTTGACCAATTCACTAGAAATGAGGTATGGGATTTAGTACCTAAACCTAGGAATCAAAAGCCCATAGGAACCAAGTGGGTCTTTAGAAATAAGCTAGATGAGCATGGAAATGTGATTAGAAACAAAGCTCGACTTGTAGCCCAAGGCTATAGTCAGCAAGAGGGTATAGACTATGGAGAAACATTTGCTCCTGTTGCTAGATTAGAAGCTATACGTATATTGTGTGCCTATGCCAGTTACATGAATTTTAAACTATACCAAATGGATGTAAAAAGTGCGTTTCTTAATGGCTTTATAAACGAAGAGGTATATGTTAATCAACCTCCCGAGTTTGAAGATCCAAAGTTTCCAAACCATGTTTATAAACTCAAAAAGGCCTTGTACGGCCTAAAGCAAGCTCCAAGAGCTTGGTATGAGAGGTTGACCAATTTCCTGCTGACCAGGAACTATGTCAGAGGAAAAGCTGACACAACCTTGTTTATTAAGAAAAAGGGTAAACATACCCTACTTGGACAAATATACGTAGATGATATAATATTTGGTGCCACTGACGAGTCTTTGTGCAAAGAGTTTAGTCAACAGATGCAAACTGAGTTTGAAATGTCAATGATGGGTGAAATCAACTTCTTCCTTGGACTTCAAATCAAGCAAGGTAAGAATGGCATCTTTATAAGTCAGTCTAAGTACACCAAGGAAATGTTGAAGAAATTCAGCATGGTAGATTGCAAACCAATATCAACCCCTATGGGAACTGATACTGTCCTATACAAGGATGAGAAGAGTAAGTCAGTTGATAGTAAACTCTATCGAGGTATGATAGGTTCTTTACTCTATCTCACTGCTAGTAGACCGGATATTCAATACTCAGTATGCTATTGTGCTAGATATCAAGCTGACCCCAGGGAATCTCATCTAACGGCTGTGAAAAGAATTTTTAGATACTTGCAAAGCTCAGTTGATGCAGGTCTATGGTATCCAACCTCAAATGACTTCACACTCATTGGATATACTGATGCTGACTATGGACGAGATAAGCTAGAACGGAAGAGTACTTCGGGAGGATGTCATTTCCTTGGAAGCTATCTAGTATCTTGGTTCAGCAAGAAGCAATCATCCGTAGCTCTGTCTACAGCTGAAGCTGAGTACGTGGCTGCTGGAAGCTGTGTTGCTCAAGTCCTATGGATAAAACAACGGCTTGAGGATTATGGAGTCAAAACAAAGACAATAGAGATCAAGTGTGACAACAAAAGTGCTATTGATCTATCTAAGAATCCAGTCCAACACAGTAGAATGAAGCATGTTAGCATAAGGCATCACTTCATCAGAGACCATGTACTAAAAGATGAGATCAAGCTGACCTATGTGCCAACAAATGATCAGCTTGCGGATATCTTCACTAAGCCCTTAGCACGAGAACAATTCAATATACTGAGGGAAGCCATTGGTATGTCAAATCCACTCTAAATAATTCTGTATGATTGAATGATTGCTATACTGAGTGGAAATTTGAATGAATGTGCAAATGCCATGCTAAGTAAATTAAAAATAAAATATCTACTCTCTATTTAAGTTTAAAAATAGAAAAATAGCCTCATGCTAAATAGACATAAACATTGAGTGGTTATACTGAGTAGATACAAATGTTGAGTAAATATCCTATGCTGAGTAGATAGACATATTGAGTCTTCATCCTATGCTGAGTAGATAGACATATTGAGTCTTCATCCTATGCTGAGTAGAAGCATATACTGAATGCTCAAACGTATGCTGAGTTATTTCGAGATAGACAAAACATGGGCACTCAACATCACAAACGCTTCGAATTCTAGAAAAATCAAAAAGAAACCCACTTGCGTAAAATGAACCTACACGTGTAACCTCTGGCACCTTGGAAAGACGCACATTAATGGCAAATCCCATGCACCGAAGATGTCATAAATGACAGAATCTTTGTCGGTTGAACGTCCCTAGGTAAAACGGCTAGTTAATGAATAGGGGCCACCGTAAATCTATATAAAAAGTGGAAGAATCCCCACTCTTCACTCTTTACGCTTGTAATCTCCTGCAATCGAACTTCTCTCTCTCCTTAAAACCTCAAAACCTTCAAAAATGGCTTCCGGCAAAGACAAAACCCCTAAAACTCAAACCTCAAACAAACCCACTCAGGCTGACCTCGCCGGCTCCTCACAACCAGTGAAAAGAACCATGATTAAAGTTCATAAAAAGGTCAACAATCTGGAGGTTCTAAGATGCCGATGGTTTTCTCCAAGCTTTGTCTCGTCTGAGAAACCATTCTGTGAATGGATCGAGAAGAACAAGTGGAAAGGTCTCTTCTCTCTTTCAGGAACAACCTATCCCAGGTTAGTACGGGAATTCTACTCGAATCTACATGTTGATGCAGATGACTCTGACTATTTGGAGACCACAGTTAAAGGTCAGAAAATCATCGTAACCACTGCCTATCTAGCCACCCTACTAGATTTACCAGACGAAGGAATTCAGTTTAGAACGACGAAGGAGAAAGTGCCAAAAGACACGGCTGAGAAGCTCAAGGGGTTCTGTAAACCCAAGGATCATAAGGGTGAAATACCCAGCACCTGCATGGGTAAAGAACAAAAGATGGTCCACTACATGCTGACCACCTTTATCTTCCCCAAACTCAGCTCAGCTTCATCCGCCTCCAACTTCGAGCAGTGCTTCATCTGGCACATGCTGACCTACACTCCACTCAACCTTCCCGTCTTCCTAGTTGGAGCTCTTCAACGAAGTGGTAAGAAACTCCGCTTGGGCTCTCTCATTACAAAAATTATTGAGGACAAGCAAATAGAGACGGTGAATGAAACAAGTACATTGGGGAGTGAAATCACTGCGGTTCTACTGGATGGACTGTTGTACAATCAACCCTTAAAGGGATATGAAGGAGCTGGAGATGCTGAAGAAGATGAAGAAGCTGAGGAACCAGAAATTGAGCTCGAAACTGAGCCTGCAAGAGATGTTGAGGCTCATGCTGAGTCACCTGAGACAGCTCATCCTGAGAGGAAGAAGAAAAGGAAGGCTATAGAAACCTGCTCAAAAGACATTCATGCAGTCCCAAAGAAAGTAAGGCTATTATCAAAAGAAAAAGCTAAAGCTGACAAGGCTAAGGAGCAATCTGAGAAAAGAAAAAGGCAAGAAGAGCCTGAGGATGAGGAAGAAGAAACTCCAGAATCCCCTTTAAAGAAAAAGAAAAAGGGTAACTCCTTAAAAATAGTGGAAGCTGTCCCACTAGACTGTACTCAACCTGAAGGTCATGGAACTAATCAAGAAAAGGAAGCTGTAGAAGAAACAGTGGTACATGTTGAGCACCAAGAAGCTAATACTGAGCAGGAAGAACATCCCAATGTTGAGAAATCTCAGGATGGTGTTGAGCAAGGAGAAAGAGAAAGTAATGCTGTTGAGGGTCAAGTTGAGCAACTTGTAGAAGAGACAGTTGCTACTGAGTCCTGTGAAGGTATTCGAACGTACCATTCACCGCCAAGAGCTGAGACACGGCGACGACTCAAAAAGAAAGCGCAAAAGCAAATTGATCTCATGGACGACTTCCCTATTGATGAGCTTGAAACTGACCTCTCTACAATCCAGTTCCAGTACTTCTCTAATGAGACTGAGTCACCACCAGAAAATCCTGTAGAAAAACAAGCCTCTGTTACTCAGGATGAGGAACAAGCCAAAAACCCTGCAGATCTAATCCAAACTGCTCAAGTTGAGCCAACTCCTGCCTCAACTCCACCTTCAACTCAACATGTTAATGACTCAGCTCATCCAATTAATCAAAGTCCAGGTACCAATCAAGGTACACAATCTGGCAGAGAACCAACTCCTCCTCCACCATCAAACTCAATACCAGCCTCTGAGTCTAACACTGCTAGATTTGCATACTTGAATGCTACTGAGTCTGGCCGATGTGTCATTGCTTCTGCTCAGTCCTTGCTTCAAGATTTCAATACTACTCAAGCTGATGGTCACCAATCTACTCAAGCAGAGTCCTCCCACCTGTCAGGTATTACTCAGCTTCTGAATGAACTTCGAGGACTAAAGGATCTGGTTAGCGTTATCACTACGGTTCAAACTCAGCAACCGAATCAAGGGCAAATAGCAAAACTGACTAAACTGGTGCTTACAATGGCAACCCATATGAACTCACTTGAAGGGCAAGTTCAAAAATTGTCGGCAGTCAATCCAGGGTATGCAACTTCAACTGAACTGCACGAATACTTTGTTAAGTTAAATGCGGAACTGACCAAATCTAGTGCCACTACCCATACTGAGTATGCTAACTCTACTGAGTTGCATGATTGCTTTACCAAGCTGAATGCTGAGCCGACCAAATCAAGTCCACCCGACAATGCTGAGTTTGCCACCTCTGCCGAACTTCAACAATGCTTCACCAAGCTTCATACTGAGCTAACCAGTACACGTGACTTAGTATCCTCCTCTTCTCAGTGTACTATTGACCAATTAAGTGAAGCAGTCAGACTACTCAACATCGACAGAGCCCAGATGGATGTTGATCCAATCTCCAACAGTGAACTCATGAGCTTTTCACAAGCTATCATGAAGGCAATGCACATCAACAATGCCCAGCGCATGTTTTATGATTCTGCTCTGCTCAAACTGTACCATCAATCTTTTGGTCAAATCACAAGCTCACTCACCTGCCTGAGCAAATCCCATGAATGCCTCCTCAGCATGATCAGCAGCTCCCTTCGGGTTCCTAGGCATATCCAGGATGATAGTGTACTAGTCATTAATGGCTTGGGTGAAAGCACCAAAAGGCTTCAGCGCTACTCCCATTATCTCTCCTCTGCAGCACGAAATGAAACCTTCCTCTACAAACCCGATGATGGCAAAACGGGGGAGACAAGTCAAGGAGGAACTCAGCCTCAACCTGCAGGTAATGCTTCTGGAAGCAAAGAGAAAGAGAAAGGCAAAGGAATTGCACAAGCTGATCACTCGGCGCAGAAAAAGAAGAAGTAGAACTAGCTTAGTCATTGTCTAAGACTTAGCTTTATATCCTGTTTTTGAATGTATGTTTTTTTTAGGTCAATATATAACAAGTATCAGTTTTCTTCCTGATCTGACTAATAAAATTTGAACAAACAAATCAAGAAGTTAAATACACTCAGTATGCATTAACACCAACTTATGCAATAAACTGAGAGACAACATACTTCTAATATTTTTGAAAAACTGACTTAAATCCAAACAAGTTCAAATCTAAAACTAAGTCAGTAAACACAAATGTCTTAAGTCTAATTCAATTAGATCTTGGAAGGTTTAGAATTAAGTTAAGACAATATGTGCAACCCTTACGGGGGAGTCATTTCAAAAATTATCAATCATGGGGTAACTTATAACTGAGTTCCGTAATTATGTATTTTGCCAACATCAAAATGGGGGAGTTTGTTGAAACACCTTTCCACAAGATTTTGATTTGACAAAATCATCCATGATTAAGAGGCAATTAAATTTAAATGCTTTGATTTAATTGTACTAATGTGTTTGTTCAATATTGAGTGCAAAAATATATAAAGTAAAGATAGGACAAAAGTCAGCATAAGCAAAGCTGAGTGGAAAGCAACTCAGCATGACAAAATGGAAGCTGAGTGGAATAGGACTCAGAAGCAAAACAAAGCTGACTAAAATTGAAGACTTCCTCAGAAGCGTTTACACAGAACGGAGCTGACCAAGAATGAACTCAGCTTCGAAGTTGAACATCCGAAGATTACGAAGAAAGTTGAATGACTGTCAGGACAGCATGAAGGATCCGTTCACTAAAGGACAAAGTCTGCAAATCTTCTGCACCAATAATTAGAACCTCGAAGACACATAAAAGACTAATTCCAAGAGTCATGGGTCATTGGATTATTGGTAAAAGACAACTGGCACAAATAGACAAGCCATACGCAAGAAGACAAATCTGACGCCTGAAGAAAACAGAGAAAGGGAATGGCGGAGCAGTCTGAAGCTGGCCAGAAATTGTTCCCCAAAAGAGCCGTTTTGGTGTAAATGGTAACAACAACTCAAAGGATCCAAATCTGCGATCTCCTTCTATAAAAGGACAATGAAGAACCTTGGATAAGATACTGAAGCATCAAGAGAAAAATACAAAGAAAGAAAATCTTGAAAGCACTCAAATACAAACAGATCTTACACCCATCTTTCTATTCTCTGTGTAAATGCTAGATTGATTGTTGTATAATCATCTAAAGTGTTCTTTAGCATAAAAAGAACAAGTCTGTGATCAATAGGAATATTGAGAGTGTTAAGCTGAGTGTTTGGTTGTAAGCATTCAGTGGTAGAGAAATCTAGGTGCTGGGTTGTAGCACTTAGTAGGAGTTGAGTAGACGAATAGAGGAAGGTACTCTTGCATATTCAACTGCCTTGTAATTGGTTTGTGCTCTACCGTTAAAGAGCTCAGTATTGGATTCAAAAAGCCCGGAGGATTGTGGGGACTGGACGTAGGCAGAGAGGCCGAACCAGGATAAGTGATACTGAGTAATCTCTGAACTCTCTCTTATATTGTATGTGTTGTTTGCTATATTTACTCAGCATATAAATTGTCTAAGCTGACCTTGAGTAAATAAGTGGTGCTGAGTTAGAAGGAGACCTCCAAGAGTGTCAATTCTTAACTCAAGAGAAAACAACTTTAGTCAACATCTAACTAAAGCTGTCTTGAAACATATCTCACCAAGCTGACCAAAAGCTGAGTTAATAAACTCTCAAAATAACTTCCAGTCAGCTTAATTAAAACACGAAAAAGTTATATTAGTTCCTAACCCCCCTTGGAACTAAGTATCAGGGACCAACACATATTGGGTTCAATGTTAAATACATTTGAATGGACAATACCACATGGAACAGAGCTAGAATTGTCTGATAAATTTGGGATTGTTATTAAGAAAATGAAGCCATTAATGCTTGTTCCTAAACCTAGGCGATCTGGTTTGGATCTTTACTAAAGGGAATGACTCATCTGGATGGATATATCTTCAATTAGTTATTTCATTTTGAATACCTACCAATAATTTAGTTGTGTTTCTTATTACTTAAGTGCTTATGTAGGTTGAAGATATAAACACAAACATAACATGGACATATAATGTATGTTGAGATTTAAGAAAGTAAGATTAAAAGGAAGAGAATGATGATCTGCATATATTTACATATAGTCTTTTTTTTTTAATCTCTATCTGCAATTGAAACTTGAATGATGAATTTCTTCTTCACTTGTTAAATGCTCAATTAGATGCTCAAATTTGGAATGCTATTAACCTAGGGGGACATATCAGCATTTTGAGTACAAATCCCTTCTTCAGCATAACTTAAGGTATGGGCACGCTTTAGGATTTGACAAATTTCTTCAAATTCTCTTTAAGGTCCATAAAATCATCATTTTAACCATCAATTTAAAATTGAGTCTTAAAAACACCTGCAAAATGTAAACTTGCACCTAAACAACTAGACTATAACACTAAACTCTAAGGAATTAAGATATAAATATATATATAAATACGAACCAATCATGGGCATATTTATATTCATCTAATATCGTATGTCCCCCTTGTCAAGTTTATTGTTCTTTAAAAGACAGAAAATCCATGACCATATGGGTGCTAGACTTGTTTGTTCTTGGTCAATCAAATGGGCCCACATCCTTATATGAGGGACTCATGTCTTGATATTTTGGAATTTTTGAGAACAGACGGATCGCTAAGGAGATTATGTTGGATTATATTGATTTGTTCGTCTTTTCATTTGATCTTAATTGTGGATGTGTAAGAACGAGTTTATCTGTTTTAGGCATCGTTCAAATTGATGGCGATTTTCCTCTACTCGGTACGTGTCATGTTTTGTGTTTTCTGAGGAGGCATGGTAAGAGTAGTTAATGCTCTTTGATCATTACTCTAGTTGCGCCGATCCTTACATCTCCCTCCAACACCAACCAAGTCATTAGAACCGCCGCTACTAAAAATCCCAAATATAATAGCCCTATGAGAACTCATGGTTTGGCCTGCACTAGAAAAATTAATTAAAATCGATTAATTTCTACCCAATCAAATAATTATGCTTGATTATCTTCATCTTCAGAGAAGCATAAATAAGTAAAAGAGCAACATAGACGGGTTCAATGAGGATTCCAAACCCATTAACAGTAGCAATAAGATAATATTGTTTAATTATTCCATAATATTTCCATAAAGCTGTATATAGTAATGTGTGGACATCTGGAAGACTCTCAAACTCTTCTGTCGATATGTGTCATATTATTCTTCAAAATGTATTTATGTAATTGATTAGTAGATTTCGATTTCGAAATCCTATTTTCTTCTTCTTAAATCCCAATATATGGATGTAATAAAAACAAATCAGAGAATATGAAATGAGAATGGATGAGTTGTAAAATTAGAGAAAGAAATTTAAAGAGAGATATGAGTTTTAAAGTTAGAAATAGAAATTTAGAGAAAGGGTAAAGAAGTTGGAAAGATAAAATAGAAAGAGAATAATGAATAAGAGAGAAAGTGTCAATTTAAAAATAACTTTTATGAAAAAAAAATAAAGGGTAAAAAAGTAACTTAATAGTAGGTGGGTCCATATTTTATTTTAAATGAGTTGAAAAATTACGACGAAGATTAACCAGGATTGACCTATTATTTTTTGAACTTGTGCCCTTAAATGAGAGGTCACCACTAAGTTGGGATATATATATATATATATATATATGCAAAAAAAAAAAAAAAACATGTAACAAAGTTAAAAATTATACACCATATATACAATTTATCCAGTTAAATTATATAGAGACCCGATTCTATCATATATTTTATTTTTGAGATTTTTTTATCATCCCATCTTTCTTCCATATGGCTAAAAAAATTAATGGTCATAAATGTAGACATTTAATTTCTAATACGACATTATGATTTATAGAGACAATTTGTTTGAAGGATCTTTGCCACAGTTATGATTTATATTGTATATCACTTGATTACGACATGAGACCCTAATAATAATAATAATAAATAATAATAATAATAATAGTTATTATTATCTTTATAATATATAATAATAATAGCTATTTGTTAGCGATATTTTCGAAATATCCCAATTTTCAACCTTGATATGCGTTTGCGGGGATTAAAAATGGTAAAAATAATGTGGGCGTGCCAGAGAAGCTATTTCTCAAAGGATAAAATGGTAATTGAATAAAATAAATAAATAAAGTGCGCCTAAGTTACTTGAATTCTAAACGAAAAGCGATTGACGACCGTCACAAGGACTGAAAATAAAAACAACGGTCTTGGGCCCCGACGTTACTTGACAGGTAAGTCGGAAAAATAATTTTTAAGATAAGTACTAAAAATAAAGGCAATAAAACAACACAAAGATATAAATTTTTTAATTTTCTTTTATATTTTTATTGATTTTGTAAATATTTTTCAATGTTTATTGTATTACAAATAATGATAAAGCATGAAAATTACAACTTAAAAAGAAATAATAACTTTAAAGCTAGAAATGTAAATAAGTCACAAAAACAAATATGTACGGGATGAAATAAAATTAACCGATCTCTTTGATGTCGTTGGGATGCGTGAAGTTGAGGATTGGACCTCTAGAAAATCGGCTCGGGGGCTGTTGCGTTGTCCGGGTAGTGCTGGGCGAATTTGAAGTAATTCGAAGAGTTCAGGGACTTGAGCAGAAATTTACCACCAAGTCAACAGGAAAATGAGACTAAATTGATGCTTTTGTGAGACTTTCGGGCTCAATTTCGGGAGCTGTAGATGTCGGATTATAGCGAAACGAAGGCTAGTATTTAAAGCTAGTGTGCGAAGGAAGAGTTTAGAACTGGAATTTCAGAAAAAGATCGAGTAAATGAGTCGGAATAAATTATTGAAAATTGGGCGACAGAATAATTGTTTGATGGTTGAAAAAACCAAAAACTTGATTCTGTTTCGTGGAGGGTACTTTAGGGGCGATTTAGAAGGCTATAGGATGTCGTTTTTTATGAAATAAAAATTGAGAGTTCTAGAATTGATGTCAATAAAGAGATTAAAATTAATTTGGGCTAAAACGATCAGCTAACGAACTCTAAATAAAATTTGAAAAACGGCTCACCAGAAAGGTTGTTTGATGAATTTTTCAATGATGAAAAACTCAAAAGCTTGTTTCTAGGTCTTTTTAATTGATTGAGATCAATAAAAAGTTCCCAAATATGATTTGGAATAGGTGTGTAAACTAAGAATGACTCGAAAATGGGGTTTCGGTGATCTTGGTTTCACGGAAAATGCTTGAAGCTTTGAAGAACTTAACAATGGTGAAAATTGGTTTAGACTAAGAAAGCTTGAACCGAGGATTGGGTAACGATTTTACTGACTTAACTAAGAGATTGCAAAAAACGATTTGAGAATTGGTTGATTAAACTAAGAGAATTTCGGATTTGAAGTTTCTGAAAATTGAAAGCTTTTCTGAGGAATTGAATGAAAGAACTAATTCTGGGAATTGAGACCTTGTTTAGACTAATTAGATGCTAAAGAACGATTTCTACGAATCTAAGGATCGATAAAAAGGCCGAATTTGGCAGAGAATTTGAGAGACAAATTGAGTTGTTCTGTGTTTTTTGATTGATTTTGAGTGGGGTTTGGAATGAAATGATTAGGCTCTATTTATAGGATTTTGGGTAACAAATTCCAAGTTAGTGGCCCTTACATTTCTCACCCATGATCCCATTATCTTCCCATTAGTTGAAGAAAGAAAGTGGCTGAGTTGGGAGTTGGAAGAATGGAGATAATGCCGTGAAAAACGTTCCTGTAATGTGTTGGACATGTTCAAACCCGTTTTTCAGCACTACTTCCCTTTGAAAAATTCTACCGGCTTCGTTTTAGCTCCGTTTTGCTCCGTTTTTTACATTCCGGAAAGCTAACATCCCGAAATTTCTAAAAAATAATAATAACTGTCTGATATATTGCCATTTTGGGGTCCGTTTTCATCGCCGAAGTTGTTAGACGGGTTACTGAAAAAAATGGTGCAAATTTACCCCTGATTTTTATTATTTCTTTTTCTTTTCTTTTTATAATAATCTTTTGATATTATTTTCTATTTTCATCACATTTTTATTTGATTGCAAAATGAATTTAATTAAAATAAAATAACTATATACTAAAAAATTATAACCTATACTAAAATACAAAAATTTAATTAGCCCCCAACACTATTCTTATTATTAATCAAATCAATGTATGTATAGTATAATACAGTAAAATGTATATATAATATAGGGTTGAAATAAATAATCAAGAGGTTTGAGGTTCCTATTATGTTTATTCTTCTTAGTCTTTATCTCTTTGTCACTTTCATTGCATGGTTGTCTTTTTATACATGAACCATTTCTATCTCATAGATTTAACTTTTATTTTTTTTTTTTTGAAAGACAAGACTTAACTTTATATTTTTTTTAAAGGAAAGATTTAACTTTTATATGTTTTTTTTATCTAAGAAGATTTCTTTAAAAAATTTCTAAAAAGATAAAACTTCACTAAATATGAAAAAAAAAACTTAGCCATAATTATTCCGATTCTGATTTTGATTTGTTGAGTTTCTTTTTATTTCAACACATTATATCTTTCATTTATAATTGTCTTTTTATCACATTAGCTATGAGAATTTAATTCAGTTAAAAAAGCGTTATTCGTTTTATCTGCATCGAGATTGTATTTTTTATGGTTCAAAAATAAAATTTCACAGTCAAGCCGTTAGAAACACTAATTTGAAATTTAGATAAAACGAAAAAATCATGTTAACTAAGTTTTATGTTCAAAACTGAATTTTTAGTTATTTAATGTGAAAAAAAAAAAATATAACGTGTTAAAATAAAAATTCAATAGTTGAATCCATTAAAATAAAAAAGGGTAAAGTTCAAATAAAACCCCTGTGGTTTCACTAATTTTCAGATAAAGGACTGTGGTTTACTTTTTGTCAAAACAAGGATTGAGGTTTTTAACTTTAACAAAACAAGGACTTTTTCGATTGATACTATTAAAATCACATTTGACGACTTCAAAAATGACATATTTTAAGAACTACTAATATTCTAAGCAACTTTAATTCTTCAACTTTTTTATTTTGAGATTGTTTAGATGATGTTTGGTAAAGAGAGAGAAAGTTAGTGTTTAGAGAGAGAAAGTTCCAAAAAATATGATTTTCGAAAATCGAAAATCTAGTTCCATAGAAAATATGAAATTGAACAACTTTAATTCTTGAAAATTTTCATTTCCAGATCGTTAAAGATGGTTTTAATAGCATTAATCCAAGTTTGAAACCTCAATCTTTGTTTTGACAAAAAGTAAACCACAGTCCTTTCTTTGAAAATTAGTGAAACCACAGGGGTTTTATTTGAACTTTACCCAATAAAAAATGATCATCACATTTGGTATACTTTTTGGAAAAAATTTATAATGACCAATTACAAGATTTTACGAGATTTTATTAAAAGGTTCAAGTATTCAATAAATAAAAGAAAAGGACACTTGTAAAATTTTCTTTTTATAAAAATGACACTTGATCCTCATTTATATTGAGGTTCCCCTAATTAGACATAAAATCTAGAGGGTAGGCCAATCTTACCTCTCAACTTTTCATAAAAACCTATCAATAATGACATCTTGCTAGAACCATATATCCATCCCAATTCAGCAACAATATTATCAATTTGCATTGAAAAACATGTTGCATTTACACCACTTCTTCAGCATCTGGTCATGGGAACTATATCTCACCTTAACACTCTCACTACTTAGCATACTTCTATTAAGCAATATCTTCAAGAAATCAACAGCTCAATTGCCGCCAGGTCCCCGGGGCTTGCCACTGCTTGGATACCTTCCATTTCTAGGCACTTTTCTCCACAAAAGTTTCACTGAGTTAGCTGCCAAATATGGTCCTATCTACAAGCTCTGGCTCGGAAACAAATTGTACATAGTAATTAGCTCACCTTCCCTTGCCAAACAAGTTCTCCGCGACAACGAGATCTTCTCAAACCACGAACCACCCGTGGCTGCCAGGATTCTCACTTATGGAGGAAATGATATCGTTTTCTGCCATTATGGTCCAGAATGGGTCAAGATGCGTAAAGTGTTTGTTCGGGAGATGCTGAATAATGAAAGCATCAATGCCCTCTATCAGCTCCGAAAGATAGAGTTACATAAGGGTATTAAGCATGCTTATAGTAAAGCAGGGGAAGTAGTTGATTTTGGTGAATTGGTATTTGGAATAACTGTAAACTCTGCTATAAGTATGTTGTGTGGTGGCAGACTCAAAGGGGAAAAAAGTACTCATTTTATTGTAGACTTTCGAAAAATGACAGAGGAGATGATGTTCTTATTTGGAAAAACTAATGTCTCGGATGTTTTTCCAATTCTAGCAAGGTTTGACTTGCAAGGTATAGAAAAACAAGCAAGAAAACTGCACTTAAAATTTGACAAGATTCTTAATTCTGTGATAGAGCAACGTCTACGAGAAGGAAAGGAAGAAAAAAGAGAGGGAAAGAGAGACTTTTTGCAGATTCTAATGGATTATAACAGCCAAGGTGATGCTCAAACATCAATTACGATCAACCAACTCAAAGCCTTGCTACTGGTATGATATGAAAACACTACATCTTTATGGGTTTAATTCAATTTCTTTTCAAGCTAATTTGATTAATTGGGTTGACATTGATTATATTTAAAAAAAAGCAACTAAAAATCTTTCACAAGATTCATCTTTATTATGTCCCATTTGATTTTAAGTTCATTCATGAATTGCTATTATTGGCAGGACATAGTGGTGGGTGGCACAGACACCCTTGCAACCATGCTAGAATGGACAATGACAGAAATAATGCTAAATGAACAAGTAAAGAACAAAGTGTACAGAGAATTAGAAGAAGTAGTGGGTATCAACAATGAATTAGAAGAGTCTCATTTGCCCAAGTTAAAGTATCTTAATGCAATATGCAAAGAGGTAAATCGTTTGCATCCAGCGGTTCCTCTATTAGTACCTCATTTGTCAAGTGAATCTTGCACAGTAGGAGGCTATACAATTCCAAAAGGAGCTTATGTATTCCTCAATGTTTATGCTATCCATAGAGATCCCCTTCATTGGGAAAATCCATTGGAGTTTAGGCCAGAGAGATTCTTAGACACTAAGGGTGAAAATTTTGATTATATGGGGAACAATTTTAAGTATCTACCATTTGGATCAGGGAGGAGAGTTTGTGCAGGAATTCCATTAGCAGAGAGGGGATTGATGTACATATTGGGTTCAATGCTGCATTCATTTCAATGGACATTACCACATGGAATAGAGCTGAATTTGTCTGATAAATTTGGGATTGTTGTTAAGAAAATGAAACCATTAATGCTTGTTCCTAAACCTAGGCGATCCGGTTTGGATCTTTACTAAAGGGAATGATTCATCTGGATGGATATATCTTCAATTAGCTATTTCAGTTTGAATACCTACCAATAATTTAGTTGTGTTTCTTATTTCTTAGGTGCTTATGTATGTTGAAGATATAAACACAAACATAACATAGACATATAATGTATGTTGAGATTCAAGAAAGTAAGATTAAAATGAAGAGAATGATGACTTCTATGCCCTTTACATGTAGTCTTATTTTACTTCCATGCCCTTGAATGATGAATTTCTACTTCACTTGTTAATCTTTTTTTATGTAAATAATTCTTCCAACTTGATTTAGGCCATCCTTTTATAGATTTAATGCAGCATTTCATAAGGTTGTAATGTTTCAGAAATCCTTCAGAAGGACACAACTTTTTGGATGAAACATGCAACATTTGGTGAAGAGTCATGACTCTTAGGAAAAACTCGGTCTTCCGCAGGGCGCTCATAAACATGGTTCCTCTTCCTTGCGCTCATAGAATGGCGAACTCGCATCTGGTGATATTTCAGATAACTTGACCTTTTTTTTGAGAAAACAGATAACTTGACATTTTCCTTAATCGAATTGATGTATTTTGGGGTAAACTTTTCCTTTAAACTAGAATCAAAACTAAATACAAATAGAGGATTCGAAAATACGACCGAAAATAGATAGTAGAAAATCACTCATTAGAAGGTCAAAGTCAGCAATTTCTCATTCAAAACCAAAATTTTTAGAGATCCAAATTGAACTTGGGATATTTTGGTGATTCTTGTCCCCCGAGATTATCACACACTTTTCGAGGCTCAGTTTGGAGGTTTAACGAAGAATTTGTGACTTGATGAAGTTTTGGATGAAATCCGGAATGAAATTGGAAAATACCTTTCACACTACAAAAAAAAAGAGCCTTTACCGACGGAATTTAGCTTCTATAGCGACGGTGGTTTTTGTTGCTATAGACTTTAGCGACGGTTTTCATAACCGTCGCAGAACCGTTGCTACAACAGGCGTTGCTACTCTAGCGACGGTTTTTCTGAGACGTCGGGGTAAGTTTCTGTAGGAACGGTTTGCTTGTGGCGGTTTTGCGACGGTTTTCTAACGGTTTTACAGCAGTTTTAAATTTTGTTACAAACGGTTTTGTGACGTTTTACCGACAGTTTTCCAGCTAGAGACTTTTAAACCTCCTTTGGACCATTTTTTTAATTATTTTTATTTTATATAAATATTTCAATACTTTTTATAATAAAATATATAATTACAAAATATTTTTAATAAATCAAATCAAATAAATTTTTTATCCAAAGATTAAGAATATACTTTCATATATTTGTTATGGGTCCAGCCCATTTTTAGGCCCATTTATTTGTGTGGTTTAACCCTAGGTATTTAAGGGTTATTTTTAGAGTCTTTGAGCAAGAAAGAAAGAGAGAGTAGCCACCACAAAAGTGAAATCCGAAATCAGCATTTCTTCTTCTTGAGCAGTCCCATGAATTCGGCGATATCTTGAGATCCGACCGTCACAATTGCGCGATTTTTGGACACAACCTTCTTAACATCTTTATCCGCAATTTGACCGTTGGAGATTGGATTTGGAGGTCGTTAAGGGCTGTTCGTATAGGGATCAATTTGCTGGCAGATTCTTTGTTCTTTTGTGGTATTTTCTACTTCTTAAAATCTCTTATTGTTTCATGATTGTTGGTGGGTTATAAACCTTTTGTAAGAACTTTGTTGGGTTTGTTTTGCCCTCAATTTTATCATCATAAGAGAAGTAGGGTGGACTCCTCAAACGTCCCGTGGATTTTACTCTTCGGGTGTGAAGAGGTTTTCCATGTATAAATCTTGTGTTGTTGATTGTGGTTTAGATTTCTATCCTTGCGGTTATTGTTGTTGTTTTGATTTGGAACTTGGGTTGTGCTTTGGTTGATTGTTTGTGAGATTGATCATTGTGGTGTTGTTATTCGTATTCCGCTTGTTATTGGTAACCCGTCTTTTGGGTCATTCAATTGGTATCAGAGTAAGGTTAATTTTGAAGTTAGCTATGGAGTCTAATAACAATAATAGTTCCATGGTTAAATTGACATCAACCAACTATTCTATATGGAGACCTATGATGGAAGATTTGTTATTTTGCAGAGACTTGTATGACCCAATTGATACAGAAATTAAAGAGGATGGTAGTGTGTCTAAACCGGTTAAACCTGAAAAGATGGAAGATAGAGAATGGGAAAAATTGAAAAGAAAGACATTGGGGACTATTAGGCAATGGGTTGATATTAGCATTTTCAACCATGTTTCTCAAGAGTCCGACCCATATGATTTGTGGAAGAAATTAGAAGGTCTTTATGAAAGAAAGACTGCTCATAACAAGGCTTCTTTGATTAAGAGGCTTGTTAATTTGAAGTTGAAAAGTGAGAAGTCAGTTTCTGAACATCTTAGTGATTTTCAAGATATAATCAACAAACTTACCACTATGAAGATTATTCTTGATGATGAGTTGCAGGCTTTATTTCTGTTGAGTTCATTGCCAGACAGTTGGGAAACTCTTGTTGTGACTATTAGTAACTCTGCTCCGGATGGTGTACTTTCTTTGGATGTGATCAAAGAGAGTATGTTTAATGAAGAGATAAGAAGAAAGGAGATGGGAGTTGATAATTCACAAGCTTTTGTTGTTGAGAACAGAGGTAGAGGCAAGAGTAGAGGTCCAAAGAGGCGTGGTAACTCGAGAGGTAGGTCTAAGTCCAGAGATGGGAAAGAGCCTATGGTATGTCATCACTGCAACAAACCGGGTCACATAAAGAAATATTGTTATCGTTGGAAAAGAGAACAAGGCAAGAAGCAAGATTCTCAGAAGGATGGAGATGATAAAAATACTGCAACTATCACTGCTAAAAGTGATGATGGTGTTGCTTTGATTTGTGCAACTAGTGAGTGTCATCATGTTAATGGTTCAGACACAGAATGGCTTGTTGATACATGAGCTTCTCATCATTGTGTTCCTAGAAAGGAATACTTCTTGAACTACAAAGCAGGAGATTTTGGTAGTTTCAAGATGGGAAATTAGAGTTCGGCAAGCATTGTTGGCATGGGTGATATTCGGGTGAAGACAAGTGTTGGGTGCATGCTTATATTGAAGAATGTGCGTCATATTCCCGATTTACGCCTTAACTTGTTGTCTGCAAATGTTCTTGATCAAGAAGGCTTCAAGCGTACCTTTGGAGATGGCAAATGGAGATTGTCCAAGGGTTCATTGACAGTTGCTCGTGGCGAGTTGTGTTGTTCTTTGTATAAAACATACTTAAATGTATGTTCTGGTGAGCTAAATACAGTTGAAGAAAAGAACTCTCCAAATTTGTGGCATAGAAGATTGGGACACATGACAGATAAAGGGTTAAAGCTTTTGGCAGGTAAATCTCTTATTCCTGTTGATAAATCTGTTTCTTTTGACCCTTGTGATTATTGCTTAGCAGGAAAGCAACATAGAGCTTCCTTTTCTAAGAAGTCTACAAAGAAGGAAGGAAAGTTGGAGTTGATACACTCTGACGTTTGTGGTCCTTTAGAGGTGGAGTCTCTTGGTGGCAGTAAATATTTTGTCACTTTTATTGATGATGCTACTCGGAGAACTTGGGTTTACATGTTGAAGACAAAGAGTGAAGTGTTTGAAACTTTCAAGAAGTTTCATGTCATGGTAGAAAGGGAGACAGAAAGAAAATTGAAGTGTCTTCGATCTGATAATGGTGGTGAGTACACTTCTAAAGAATTTCAGAATTATTGCTCACACCATGGAATTAGACATGTAAAAACTATGCCCGGTACCCCTCAACATAATGGTGTAGCAGAGAGAATGAACATAACAATTGTGGAGAAAGTGAGATGTATGCTTAGGATGTCTAATCTTCCAAAGACATTTTGGGCTAAAGCTGTTAATACTTCAGTGTACTTGATCAATCGTTCACCATCGATTCCTCTTGGCCTTGAGATACCCGAGAGAGCATGGAAGGGTAGAGATCCTACTTATTCACATTTGAGAGTCTTTGGATGCAAGACATACATGCATGTGCCAAAAGAACAGAGATCAAAGCTTGATTCTAAGACTAATCCTTGTGTATTTATTGGCTATGGTGATGAGGAATATGGTTTTAGACTCTATGATCTAGAGAAGAAGAAGGTAGTTAGAAGCAGAGATGTAGTATTCTTTGAGCATGAGATGGGTGCAGAACTTCTAAGTACAAGGTACAATTCTACTCCTACATTGTCTTTTGATACTACTGATGTGTCTTTTGTTTCTACTCCTATTCCTGTTGAGCAGCCAACAAATGAGAATGTTGAAGCAACACTTGATGGTGTTGAGGAGGTACAACCAAATGAAGATGGTGATGCACCAGAATTTGATAATGATGGTGATGATGTACCAGAATTTGATGATGCTCCCCATGATGATCAGAATGATGTAGAGGATGTTCATGAGTAGGGGGAGCAGCCAGCTCCTTTGGTGGAAGAAGCACCGATTCGAAGGTCAACTAGAGAAAGAAAACCTTCTACAAAATATCCAAGCTCGGAGTTTATTCTTGTCACTGATGAGGGGGAGCCAGAGAACTTTGAAGAAGTGTTGTCTAGTAAAGACAAAAATCTTTGGCTTGATGCTATGAAGGAAGAGATGGATTCCTTGAAAAGGAATGAGACATATGTGCTTGTGAAGCCTCCTAAAGGCAATAAGGTCTTGAAAAATAGATGGGTTTTCAAGAAAAAAAAATGGTGACAAGATAGTGAAGCGCAAAGCCAGATTGGTGGTAAAGGGTTGCAATCAGAAGAAGGGCATTGATTTTGATGAGATCTTCTCTCCTGTTGTCAAGATGACATCTATAAGAACTGCTTTGGGTTTAGCTGCAAGCCTTGATTTGGAGTTGGAGCAGCTTGATGTGAAAACTTCTTTCTTGCATGGTGATTTGCATGAGGAGATATATATGGAGCAACCTGAAGGGTTTGAAGAGAAGGGAAAAGAAAAGCTTGTTTGTAAGTTGAAGAAGAGTCTTTAGGGGCTCAAACAGGCACCAAGGCAATGGTATCGGAAGTTTGATTCTTTCATGACAAAGAATGGTTATAATAGAACTTCAGCAGATCCTTGTGTGTATTTTAGAAATTTCCCTGGATATAAATTTATTATCCTTCTTTTATATGTGGATAATATGTTGATAGTTGGACAAGATGCAGAGATGATTTCCAACTTAAAAAAGGATTTGTCCAAGTCATTTGACATGAAAGACTTGGGTCCAGCTAAGCAGATCTTAGGCATGGAGATTGTTCGTGATAGGAAAGCTGGAAAGTTGTGGTTATCACAAGAAAAGTATATTGAACGTGTGCTTGAAAGGTTCAATATGAAGAATGCCAAGCCTGTTAATACACCTTTAGCAGCTCATTTCAAGTTGAGTAATAGAGCTTGTCCTAAGTCAGATGAAGAAAAAGCAAGTATGTCTTCTGTTCCTTATTCATATGATGTTGGTTCTTTGATGTATGCTATCGTTTGTACTAGACCAGATATTGCACAGGCTGTTGGTTTGGTGAGTAGATACTTATCCAATCCGGGTAAGGTTCATTGGGAAGCTGTTAAGTGGATTTTCAGATATTTGCGTGGTACTTCCAAATTGAGTTTGTGTTATGGAGGTGGCAACCCGATTCTTGAGGGATATACAGATGCAGATATGGCTAGTGATCTTGATAATAGAAAGTCTACCTCAGGTTATGTGTTTACATTTTCAGGGGGAGCCATTTCATGGCAATCCAAGCTACAAAAGTGTGTAGCATTGTCCACTACTGAGCCAGAGTATATAGCAGATGTGGAAGCGTGTAAGGAGATGATTTGGCTGAAGAGGTTTCTTCAAAAGTTGGGTTTGAAGCAATGTGAGTATGTGACATTCTGTGACAGTCAGAGTGCTATGGACTTGAGCAAGAATACCATGTATCATGCTCATACTAAGCATATTGATATTAGATATCATTGGTTATGGAATGTGATTGAAGAGAAAGAATTGTTGTTAAAGAAAGTCCACACAGATAAAAATGCAGCAGACATGTTAACCAAGGTGGTTCCCGGTAGTAAGCTTGAGCTTTGTAGTAAGCTCTCTGGGATGAGATTCAAAAATTGAAGAATTTGTGTTTCTTCCTCTCCGTGATGGGTCCAGCCCATTTTTAGGCCCATTTATTTGTGTGGTTTAACCTTAGGTATTTAAGGGTTATTTTTAGAGTATTTGAGCAAGAAAGAAAGAGAGAGTAGCCACCACAAAAGTGAAATCTGAAATCAGCATTTCTTCTTCTTGAGCAGTCCCACGAATTCGGCGATATCTTGAGATCCGACCGTCACAATTGCGTGATTTTTGGACACAACCTTCTTAACATCTTTATCCTCATTTTGACCGTTGGAGATTGGATTTGGAGGTCGTTAAGGGCTGTTCGTATAGGGATCAGTTTGCTGGCAGATTCTTTGTTCTTTTGTGGTATTTTCTACTTCTTAAAATCTCTTATTGTTTCATGATTGTTGGTGGGTTATAAACCTTTTGTAAGAGCTTTGTTTGATTTGTTTTGCCCTCAATTTTATCATAATAAGAGAAGTAGGGTGAACTCCCCAAACGTCCCGTGGTTTTTACTCTTCGGGTGTGAAGAGGTTTTCCACGTATAAATCTTGTGTTGTTGATTGTGGTTTAGATTTCTATCCTTGCGGTTATTGTTGCTGTTTTGATTTGGAACTTGGGTTGTGCTTTGGTTGATTGTTTGTGAGATTGATCATTGTGGTGTTGTTATTCGTATTCCGCTTGTTATTGGTAACCCGTCTTTTGGGTCCTTCAATAATATATTATGTAATGGAGTCAATATTCATTTCTCATACAATATAATCCAAAATTGTCTAATTTACATAACTAACTGCTACAACAATTATCAAAACTAGTTCACTAGAAAGTCAATCTGTCAATACAAAAACGTTGAAGTAAACGGTGCGTGACTTCAACTTCAATCTCTCGTCTCCTTGAATGCAACAACCAATGATTTTTACAAGATTACGGTGTTGAAGCTTGGCTATTAGAATTACTTCATTTTTGAACTCATGAGACCCCTGCCCTGAACTCCTGGATAGCCTTTTCACAGCTATCTCTTGTCCATCTGCTAAGTTACCCTGAAAGATAAATGTGCTAATTCACTTCAGTAAAATAGAACATTGATGAAACAATGGCCTAGATAACTGCTTATAGCTGGGAAGGTACCTTATAAACAGGGCCAAAACCACCTTCACCAAGCTTATTCGCCACCGAAAAATTGTTGGCCGCTTTAACTATTTCATTTAGCTCAATCAACGGTAGCTCCAAGTCTTCTTGATCATGTTCCTCATAATCATTTAGCATATTTTCGGTATCCTCTGGAATGATCGATAATCATTTAGCATTCAAGTGGGAAAAAATACAACAATGAAGTTGAAGTCTTGACTAACCCATTATAATGCTGAATTTTACGATATCATATGTTACAGATAAATTGAAGTCAATTATATCACCTGATGTTTCCTGTAATTTCTATTTCCATATAACTATCATTGTTTCTGTTTTTAGTTTCCATATCTATTTCCATATAATATACACTAAACACATTCCCAATTTGCAAACTATAGTGAACTTCCACTATCACATTATAAGAAATTAAAAACATAAGTAAATAATGCTTAATCAAATTTCTAGAAGAAAAAATCGAAAATATAGAAGAACAACCTGTCAAGTTGAAGAATTGTGAAGCACAAAACCATTTACTTTCATGTATGTACAACTAGGTTCATTTCTTAAAAAAAATGCAAGGTCCAAATGCAAATGAGAATGGAAGATTCTTGTTAAAGCCAATTTTTGAATGCATATGATATTGGTTATTTATTGTAGGTATCTCAATTTCAGGCATTACAAAAAAGAAGAAACTAAAATAGTTGAATTCCAAGCATCGATGCACCTATTCTTAGCTCAAGTGAAAGGCAAGCCTGAATTCATTCGTCGATAATGGAGGTTTTACTCAACACAAAACATACTAAAAAGATTATAGATGACTTCTTTTACTCAATCATGAAGCAATAAAATAAATAGTAAGGTAGAATGCCTCTCTATTCAGGTCAGGTCAGACACCATAGCCTTTTTGATAGTTCAAGATTTTTGAAAAATATTTCTGTGCATCTTTGACAAAGGCTGGTTAGAGATAAAAAGCGAAACGCACGGCAACAAATCAGGTGACAGAAACTACTCACAAGTTCCTGCATTTTACTGCAGTAAAACTCCATCTTCTCCTTTGAATCCAAAATCAATTTTGCCGGTTCATCAACCTACAACAAAAGTGAAGCGATACAGTCCTTATATTGTTCCAAAAATATATGCACACCATTGAATCACAATTTCACAAACTTAATAATGAAAACATAACTTTAATTCAAAACTATACAAGTATCACCATTGATTATGATATTTTCAGAATGTGTAACAGGCATATAATTTGTTAAAGAAAACATAACTTCAATTCAAAAAATGAACTTTTTTCAAATCATCAAAACACCTTATTATTCTGATTTACTTTTTAATTTAAAAAATTATTTCAGGGTTCACAGGCATATAAAATTAGCTTAGATTTGTTATTTGTCTTCTCTACAGATTATAATAATAAATAATAATGCATATTGCATATTTAATGTTTTCATCAAATCCTCACCAAACCAATGGCATGCACATAATGTTATTTACATATTTTAGCTTAGCTAGGCCTTATAATCTCCATTTGAATTAATTTACAAATTTGCTTTAAATAACTCTACTAATTTTCATTTTCCTCACGAGTCAGAACAAACTACCCACATTAGGATCAATAATTTGAACCATTTAAAGATAGAATACAAATGTTATGTATACAACTCAATCCAAGGGATTATCTATACCTTGCAAATTTATGCTGGAATTATTGAAAAACTGAAACAACACCAATTGTGCTGGATATAGCTTTTCCAGCCACAATACCAGCTGTTCCTTGTCCGTTAACTGACATAAGAAAGAAACATCAGGGGAAAAATTCAAAATAAAAGATCAACTATCTCAGTATCATACTACCAAATGCAATGTTTTCAACTATCTCAGTATAAAAAATCAATGTAATGTTTTCATGTACAATCAAATTAGATTTAGCTTTGAGCATAGCTTTGAGCTCCTTGTCATTTCTATCATTTTTTACGGCTTTTATAAAAAATATGTATAATAAGCTAAATTAGGACCACTGTAATCAGTTAATGTGCCTAGAAACTAGTCAACTGATGAAACAGAGAAGAAACAGAAGAGATTAGAGCCAAATTAAAGAAAAGCGTTGTTATAGAGTTTTTTTTAGTGACATCACCTTATGCATCTTGAAGAACATGAGTTATCAATCCACCATTGATTGCCAAAGCAATTTTAATGTTGCTGTTATATGTAAAGCTTTTCCCATATTCATAGCTGGAATTAACAACGGGATGTTGAACAAGTGCCATTGCTGCAACTTTTGCCAACAATGCCGCCATTGTAACACCCTTTGGTTTAACCTGATAACAATAGTAACAATGAACAAATAAAACAATGATAATCAATCTTATTACCAATCCATCAAACAAAATTTGGAACAAATTATATACAAAAAAAATTCAATATTATCTATCAATTGCTCTCAAGCATCACCCAATGAAGGGAAAACATGAGTAATAGTTAATCAAACTGTTTTGTGAGTTTGGGCATGATCTTCAGTTTGCTACATGAGTAATAGTTAATCAAATTGTTACAGACAATGGGACGTAGTTCAACTGTAAAGAGTTTAAGAAATATTGCTCACATTGGGGAATCACCAACAACTTCACTTCTGTTCATTATCCGCAGTCCAACGGCATGACTGAGGTCACAAATTGAAGCATTGTCAAGGGAATCAAGAAAAGATTGGGAGAAAAGAAAAAGTGCTGGGC